>NC_138861.1:127698323-130210444 GCF_965194805.1 Balaenoptera borealis | reverse complement strand
CAGAAATGGTTTCATGGAAAAGCAGAAACACAAATTGGACTGTGAAGGGTGGTAGAAGTTAAATGAGAAGAAAATAATGAAGAGGACATTTCAGGCAATGGAAAAAATGTAAGCACAACATTGAGCCAGCAGTCACAAAGTCTGAGAGAAGAGAGAATAAGTGGAATTAATTGAATAGAGGATTCTAAAAGAATAGAGGGAGTTAAGGTTGGAAGGGTAGGATGGAACCATATTGCGGACAGCCTTTTGATTTCAGGAAAAGGATTTGAAATATCCAGGTGGTATATGGGCTTATTCAAGTTATTAGAGAAAAGGTGTGTCAAGAAAATATGTAAGGAATATTAATCTAACAGTGACGTCTACAGTACATTCAAGCAAAAAAAAAGCTAGAGTAAGGATGTTATATAAATATTATAATAGATGTGGAGCTTCGAGGGTCTAAACTATGGAGAGTGCCAGTGACATGGGAAGAGGCAAGATAGGAATAAAGTGAATCTAAATCCAAGACATCTGGGGAATCCCCTGGCGGTCCAGTGGTTAGACTTTGCGCTTCCACTGCAAGGGGCACAGGTTCAGTCCCTGGTCAGGGAACTAAGATCCTGCATGCCGCGTGGCGTGGCCAAACAATAAAAAAAAAATAGATAAATAGGTAAATAAATAAGTAAATAAATAAATAAATCCAAGACATCTGGTAAACAGGGAGTTGGTATTTCAAGCCGAGATGCTGGCAGACCATTTCTAAAGTAGGAAAATTGGAGTGATTAAACATAGTGAGGTTGTATGACTAGAGGTCTAAAATAAACTTTGGCTCATGAATCCAGTGAAGAAAATGATTAAATATAATTAAAGCCAGTTTTTCGGTAATTTTAAAATTATTTTAGTTATTCAATATTTATCTCTAGTCTTCTTAGAACAAGTGTGAGGACCATATGATTGCAACTAAATATCTTACATGGACCAAATTTTTCTTTCTTAATATAGGCAATAGTTGGAGCTTTTTCAGATTTTACGTTAGAGCTAATTGCCATATGGAATATTATTGGGCTAGGAAATACCCTTTGAAAAAAGTGATGTTGGTATGAATAAATATTTTTGAATGAATGAATAAAGCATTCTTTATTAGATGTTTTCTTTAAAATGAGTTAAAACTCTTCAAAGCTAGATAAATTAACAAGTTCTTTTTAGTTGAATTTTGCTACAGTATAGGCTTTTAATGTTTTCCTTTTGAAAGTTCCACGGCTACTATATAATCGTAAGCATAAGAAATATTTTACTTACTCTACAATCATTTTAAATTTCTTGGGCCAAATTCTCCCCTCAGATGTACTTTTTATAACTCCCACCGAAGTGAGTGGAAATTTAGTTACACTATCTGAGGGTAAAATTCGGAATCACATTTGCAAAATACTGACTTTTCCTGATTCATGTTTTATTGAGTAATTGGACATTTAAATTGGCTAGGATTAACTGTAATAAAGCATTTGAACTTGATGCCATTTTGACATATTGGGAAAAGAAGAAAAATAATGTTTTACTGCAGGTTGCTAGTTTTCAGATTTTGACTTTCATTTCCCATGAAAAAATAAAAAACTGGAGAATTAAACACCTCTGCATTTTCTCCTACTGAGCTTGAAAGTTAAAGAGCATTTCAATTGCATGAGTAAAATATTTTTTATAGCATATAATAACAGTGGAGCTCCAGGAGACTGGCAGGAAAAGGGAAAGGAAATAGAGGGTGGAAGAGGGGAATGTATGTGAAATAACCGGACCCAGGAATTCAAAATAAATGAACCAAATAGTTTTAAGATTAACTCATATTATTTCATCTCCACATTCTCATTGTGTGAAAACTATTACAAAGATTCCAAATAGTTCCATTTCTTTGGTGTTGACTTTAATTATCTTTTCTAAATCTCAAAGTAACAGCATATCCAGAAAAATTTAAGTCCTATGTAGACAGAATTTTGCGAGGCGTGTTGCTGATTGTGTGTTGTTTACTCTGGGCATCAGACCTTTATGGCAAAGCATGGATAAAGGTCATTCAGTTCTGGGTTGATAGTTAATTAATTTTGGAGGAACTTTTTTAGTACCTAATGATAGATCTATTTAAGATGATAGGGCTCCTTCTCTCAATGAGAACAATCTTCAGTTTATTCCTCACAACAGTATATCATGTGCTATGTGTACAATTTACTACATATGCTATGTACGTGTTGGGTTCTAGTATTTGTTCCATGTCTTCCCATTTCCCGGTGTGTAAAGAATCAGTTCCGGCCCTTGTGAATCCTCTTCTGTGTCTATCGTGTCTAGTATGTACCTCATAATTGTTCTTTCCAGTTAAAATGTCCTATCAACTTCCACCTTTAGGAATTTTGCAGCCAAGTGTCCTCTTTGCTTGGGCACTTGCTCAAATACAAAGTGTTAATGCTGAGTTGTTATCAGTTGATGCTTAGGAAAGGCTTCCTTCTGTCCTGTGAACTCTGCCGGATGCTTGCTGTGTCCCTGCAAGACTACGGTGCTCTGTCTCTAGTGTGACTTCTCCATTTCTCTGTTCCCTTTCTACTAGTAAAGTAAAGGCTATAGTAACAGAAATGCTGATGAAGCCTCCTTGTCAGGAAGACTTTATTTCCCCACAAAGTCTCTGTTTCCAACTGGACAGCAACAAGGACTGCATGGGACATCCCTTGTAGCATATTAAAGAGGCTCCATTTCTCCTCATCCCACCCTGAAGTAGTGTGCGTTACAGTGAAATTTTCACGCGCTCTTAAGTTTGCAAAGTCTGATAACTTGTATTGCTTGTTCCTTATGCTTGGCACAGAGTTAGGAGTTCTAGAAATACTTGTTGCAGGAATATATAATAGTCTTAAGGATTTATTTTTTAAATGGATGCCACATAATTTGAGTTAAAAATTGAAGAACTTACGAATTTTTACATAAATTGGGAGTATTATCAAGGACTTCAAACTAACAAAATATGTTCAACAGAATTTAACTACTGGTAGGTTTCTTTTCTCCCCCTTTGAGAGACACAGATGATCTATGAGCCCAGCGAAGAAAAGAGTTTCCTACAAGCTCTCACTGGGAATTTTTAGGGTACGGCTTGTCTCTGTGGAAGCAGCATTGTCTTATAGCTTGCATTATACAGATATTAAAGACATCGTTCTTGCCCTGGAAGGATGACTGGGGGCTGCTCTGTGCCTCAGTACAAGTTAATAGACTCACTTCTGTGTCATTATAGCAAAATCCAGATGGCTCGGTGAAGAACGCTGAAGTGTAGCTATGAAACTTAGTCCTGATCCATGGTAATAATAATAATAACTTCAATTTATTTTGAACCTATTTTGTGCCTGGGGCTCTGCAAAATAGGCATTCTCATCCTCATTGTACAGACAAGGAAATAGAGTTTTCAAGTGGTTATTAACCTTTCCTATGGTCTCATGTTAATACTTCTCATCTCTGTGATTCAAACTCCGTATTTCCTGATTCCAAAATTCTTGCTGTTTCCATGGCTCCTCACCACTCCAATAGAGAGACTGGGAAGCTCTCCTAATAGAAGGGAGTTCCCCATGGTAGGAGCAATGGAGGGACACTCTTCTGGCAGTTATGTCTGGAGGAAGAGGTTTCCAGAAGCTATTTTTGTGGGTAGCCTGTATAATTTAGCACAGACTCTGGCACGATCTGTATGATTTTTTTACAAAGTCTTTTTGCTTCCTTCTGGTCGAAGGTTCTTTGTGGTAAAATTTTGCAGAAACATTCAGAAATGATGACTTGAGGAATCAGCATGATGCCAGTTTTTTCTTCACAGCTGCATAGTGGCCTTTTATAAAGAGAGACTTATAATAACTGAATTCCTCAGGCAAAGAGAACAGCAGTGCAAAGGCCGGCTGGATTATAATTCACGGAGGAAACATTTGACCCAATGATATAAGAGAATCTGTTATTTTTGCCATATTTGATTATTTAAAATTTTGGGGGTATCTTTTCTCCAGAGAATACACCTGTCACACAGCCAGAAGCCTTCCAATTTCGTTTTCCATGTGTTGACAAGTTTCTTATAACACAGGATTTAAGTTACCTTCAGGGCAAGCAGTATTAGTAACTTTCAGAATAATATATTGTTTCTTATTTCAGTCACGTATTCTATTTAAATACTATACTTCACAAGTTAGGTGTGGATATAAAAGCTTAAGATCTGCAGACCTATTTCAGCAACAGAAAATTTTGTTGATGTGTTAGAAATAAGTGACATCCATATACCATTGCCAGTTACAAAGACTTTGAAACTAGGTAAACCAATGTTGATGTACATTATTTTCCTGAACTCACCTAAAAGGCTAAGTAAAAAATAATGTTCTTCATTCATATGTAAACATGTTAATACGGTACTTGGTTGCAATTGGAAACTACAGAGGAAATTTTAAAATTAATGATCTTCAAACAGTATTAATTTGCTATGATTGCATTAATACTCAGCATAACAGGATGGAGTTAGAAACTTACCTTTCTGATGATGAAATACTATGTGAAACTTCAATCTGCCAAATGTAAGAAGAAAGAAACAGTGGGCAGAGAGGAGACCTTATGGAGACCCCAATTCCGTAGGGAATTACATCATTGGTTGTGTATGCTTCCCTTTGTACTGAGAGGTCACCAAGACATCAGCACTCAACTGTGATGTTTATTTGAAATAACATTTTCTATGGAAAAAGTTGGTTCTTGCCTCTGTGCTAAATAATTAGTAAGACATTACAATTATTATTATTATTATCATTATTTTTACTCTCTGCATAGTATCAGAGAGTTTATAGAAAATGATCACTTAAACTAAGTTCCTCCTTACTCATTTGGAATGGCATATTAAGAAGGTGATCCCCTCCCCCCCTTTTAATAATAGTTCAGTAACTATTTTATTTTAGTAAGGGAAAAGGGAAACCAGTAGAACAAATTGAGTGGCTCTGACAAACAAGAGCATTGGTATGGCTTTTTGGTTAATTACTGAATCTTTTAAATATTATCATTTCTGTGGATTAAAAATTTGTGGATGAGCTAGGCTGTGGTTATAAATAGGCTAAGCCTCAAAATATCTGCCAGGTTCAGAGAAACTTTCTGTAAAAGCAGGGTCTTATCTTATAGCCCTCTCTGCATAGGGGATATCTTTGGAGAATCATATAACTCTGTCTTCTCTTAGACACAGTCATTTGGATCAAACTGGAGCATCTGACCTCAGGATAACTATTTAGTTGACCTTGGCCAGTCAAGTTTTCTGCCCAGTTCTAGAGGAGTTGGAGGTGGATTGGGAGGGGACATGAAAGAGAAGAAGGAGAAGGAGAAAGAGAAGAAGAAGTGGAAGAGGAAGGGGAAGGAGAAGGGGAAGGGGAAGGGGAAGGGGAAGGGGAAGAAGAAGGGGAAGGAGAGAGAAAGATGGAGAGTTCTGCTTGTTCTGGAGGTGCTGCTAAGCCTAGTGGGAAGTGTAACTAGAGAGTGAGCCAGACTGAGTCAGCTGGAGGTAGAATCAAGGACATTGGAAACAAAGTCCTGAGTTTTTTTACCTCCACCACTTCATGGATTCATGAAATTGATTAAGATCAATCACTTCTCTCTTGTGTGTAAAATGGGGTTAGTGACATTTACTTTGCAGGGCTGTTATGGTAGGGCTGTTAGGGCTTTAAGATAATGGATAGGAAGAACCTATCCAGTCCAGTTTCTGGCATATACTAGGCTCAATACATGGAAATAATTATCCTTCTTGGTTTCTTCCTCTCACTTTAATTCAGCTTCATGTTACTTTTCCATACCTGTTCCATGAACAGCACCTGACTTTTGGGGTGAGAGGACCACTGATTAACTCTTTGGCTTTTCTTTTTATAACATCACTCACTGTAGTCCCAACAACTTCTAGCTTTCTTCTAATTAAAGAATTTTATGATTTTTCTCTGCTACTGCATACAAGTCTTTGGTGTCGTCATTCAAAACCAAGGGACTAAGGAAAATTTAATGTGCAGACTTTTTCAGGTTTCAGCGTCATCTTTCATGGCACTATTGCTACTGTGGAATCAATGCTATGGAGAGGATGGTTTCAGTGCAAGATTCCAACAACCTCACTCCAGATTTTATTTTTAAGGATTTTTTCTTTTCTTTTTTCTTTGAGTCACAGCAAATATTGGGTTGGCCAAAAGATTCATTTGCTTTTTTTCCATAAGATGGCTCAAGTAGCACTTAGTTGTCTTTCACTTCATTCAAAACAGTTTTCTTAGATTGTATGAGACAGCTGTCATGTCAGCGTGCATTTAAAAAACGACATCAAAATTGATGAATTTTTGTGTAGCCATTTTAATATTGAAGATGGAAGAATAAAAGCAACATTTTCAGCATATCATGCCTTATTATTTCAAGAAAGGTAAAAACACAACCGAAACACAAAAAAAGATTTGTGCAGTATATGGAGAAGGTGCTGTGACTGATCAAACGTGTCCAAAGTGGTTTGTGAAGTTTCGTGCTGGAGATTTCTTGCTGGACGATGCTCCACTGTTGGATAGACCAGTTGAAGTTGATAGCGATCTATTGAGACATTAATTGAGAACAATCAACGTTATACCACACGAGAGATAGCCGACATACTCAAAATATCCAAAATCAAGCGTTGAAAATCATTTGCACCAGCTTGGTTTTGTTCATTGCTTTGATGTTTGGGTTCCACATAAGTTTAGCAAAAAAAACCTTCTTGACCGTACTTCCGCGTGCGATTCTCTACTTAAATGAAATGAAAACGTTCCATTTTTAGAACAAATTGTGACCAGCAATGAAAAGTGGATACTGTACAACAATGTGGAACAGAAGAGATCATGGGGCAAGTGAAATGAACAACCACCAACCACACTAAAGGCCGGTCTTCATCCAAAGAAGGTGATGTTGTGCATATGGCGGGATTGGAAGGGAGTCCTCCATTATGAGATCCTTCCGGAAAACTGAACAATTAATTCCAACAACTACTGCTCCCAATGAGACCAACTGAAAGCAGCACTCAATGAAAAGCGTCCAGAATCAGTCAACAGAAAACACATAATCTTCCATCAGGATAACACAAGACCGCATGTTTCTTTGATGACCAGGCAAAAACTGTTACAGCTTGGCTGGGAAGTTCTGATTCATTCACCATATTCACCAGACATTGCACCTTCGGATTTCCACTTATTTAGGTCTTTACAAAATTCTCTTAATGCAAAAAATTTCAATTCCCTGGAAGACTTGTAAAAGGCACCCACCTGGAACAGTTCTTGGCTCAGAAAGATAAAAAGTTTTGGGAAGATGGAATTATGAAGTTGCCTGAAAAATGGCAGAAGGTAGTGGAACAAAATGGTGAATATGTTGTTCAATAAAGTTCTTGGTGAAAATGAAAAATGTGTCTTTTATTTTACTTAAAAACTGAAGGCACTTTTTGGCCAAACCAATACATCTTTATTCTTTTCTGCTCGGGAAATTTGGTTTTATATTCATTCACTACAAGTCCTTCTGACTCTCAGGAAACTAAAGATAAATAAACCTCAGTATTTTTTCCTGTCAGGCTTTTAATCTACCATGACAGTTGGAAACAGTCATTAATAATTGAGACAATCAAAAGATTTTACAGTATGTGTGGTAAAATAATTATTTATTATAGAATTATAGAATTAAGTCTTCCCCTGTAATGAAAAACAAGGACTGCACCAGTACACAAGTTTGAATTCAATAACTAGAGCTTGCTTTAGGCATATCAATGAAAAAAGTTTCCTCCAAAAGCAAATTTGAAAATAAGGAGAAATGTATTAGGAGTCATTTCTCTTGTCTCAAGATAGTGCAATATTTTCTATAGTAAGTAAATCAGGTGCATGGTAGTACTTTAATGTCAATATTTTGATTTTCTTATTTTTTTAAGACTGGATTTAAACTCTTGATATAAAGCAGAATTTTAATTTCCCTTTTTTCAAAGACAATATTGAAAGGTCACTTTCTAGCTTTAAAAGTTTTAAGAAATGACTCATCGTACCACTACTGTCTTACAGGCTTCAAAATCAAATTTCCGGTCAGTATGGTGCATTTTCATCGGGCAAGCATATATGCTTTTTTATGTGTTGTAAGAGAGATTATTATTAAGAGCTTTTTGTTGCTGTTTTCTATGATTTAGGTGGTAGATCTTCAGAAAACTCCAACAAATAGATAAAGAGAACATTGCATGCTTTAATGAAATATACTGTTTGTATTAGTTGTAACAAAATCTCTGATAGAGATTCATAAAAGATCTAGAAAGTTTTTCATTTTATTAATCTCAGATTTATCATCACAAACTAATTTATTTTTATCACTGCTTCCTAATTAGTAAAGATGCCTACATTCAGAAAGTTGAGCATTCTCAAGCTGACAACTTCGTTCCCCAGACACATAGCAGCAATCAAAAGGGAGCTATGCCGAAGCAAGGGTCATCAGTGAATGAGGCTTGCGTCAGACCAAGTCCAGAAAACATTTCTTCTTCTCTCTAGTGATCAAAAACTGTGGAAACTTTTGTGCCCAAAGAGACATGGCAGAGCATTTGACTGAGGAGCCAGGGTGGCTTGAGGGCCAGGGCTGAAAAGCTGTGTGTGACAAAGGACTGAGCGCCCTGGGGAAAGTGCCATGGCCACCCTCTGGATTGTGGTCTGGTTCCAGCTGGGCCCAGTGGACCTGGTCTGGCCTTATTTTAGCACTGGCTTAAACAATTCCAGGAAAACCTACTTAGTCCAGATTCTTTGAGGAACAACAGTTGGGGTCTAGGCTCACCGTTGACTAATTTGAAAATCTCAGATTAGCCTCAGAATAGACTTCTAATCAAGACATATTTATTGAATCCCTATTACATGTTTCAAGGCCATCTAATTTCAAATTTCCCCCAAACAAACTTTGTTTATTTATTAATTCATATCCACCTACAGGAAGTTAGATATCTTTAATGGTAGGTCAAAGAGATCATAACTCAAAGAATGATTAAAGCATTGTTCCTCTCACCCCGGCAAAGCTACCTACCCTTCAGTTTAAAAAAAAAGAAGATCATTTATTTATTCTGTTCTTTAAAATCTCCAAATATTGCTATTACATGATTTTCTTCATAATGCTTTTTCAAAAACCTTTTTCTAAACTTTAATAAAATTCTCCTACTTAGGAAATTAGGATCTGTTTGTGTTCCAAAGCTTTCCTTAGTGCGGAAGACACAGGAATCATTTCCATGTGTGTTGCTAAAAACAAGACAACAGGCCCCAAATGGAGTCCCTTATGCTAAACTCTCCATCACCAAACTGAGACTTAATTACAATTTCGGCTCTTCTAGAAATGGAAGCTTAAGCCAGCCAACTGGGAGGTGCCTATTCAGCATTAGTTAGGTAATGTGCCTAACAGACTCCCACCATCCCCTAAGAGAAAGATACCTTGCAATAGCCACTCCACTTTTTGCCTGGTATAACTTCCTTGTTCTTGCTCCCTTCTACCCGTAAAAGCCTTTCACTTTGTATAGCTCCTCAGAGCTCCTATCTGCCAGATTGGATGCTGTCTAAACCGTGACTTGTTGAATGAAGCCAATAAGATCTTTAAAATGTATTCAGCTGAGTTTTAAAAAATAGTGTGGCCTTTAATTTTGTCAAAATTATTATTATTATTACTATTAGTTTATCAGAAACATCAAATATTTATTGGGAACATCAAATAGTTCCTGAGAAAAGAACCCAGAGTAGAAAATTATCAAAAATATCAAGAGAAATGAGTAGAGAGCACCCAGTTCCTCTTGAAAGATGAAACATCCTTCTAAAGTTCTTTCTGAGCGCCACTGCGATACCTACTAACTTCCATTAAAAGCACTAAAAGAAGACTTATGGTGTTATTTCACGGCCGTGATTCCAGATTCCACTGTTCGGTCATTCCCTCTTATCTCCCCCGTCTCCATTGCTCTATGTCTGAAAATCTGGAATTGGTCTGGTGATTTTCAAGGTAGAGAGGACTCAGGAAGAGCTCATCTTTGGAAGTGTAAGAATTTCCCAGGGATTAGGACACCAGAACAGAACTAGTTTCTACTGGATTTAAATATTACAATTGTTCACGACAAATTTTGAGTTAACTTGAAATGGATTAGCTGCAGGCTGCGTATACCCGCTTTCTCTGAACGTGAATCTACATATTTATTGGTCCCCTATGTGTTCGAACCTCTGAAACAAGCACGAAATAAACCAAAGATGCATAACTCAGATGTAAAAGGACTAAAATTTCCTTGACTCTAGGGATTGTTCTCAGTAGTTAGGCAGTCTAAGTATGCCTTCGGTCTAGAACTTCTAAAGTTGTTTTGGAGGATGGCCCCAGCTCGGTCAAGGCCCATTTCGTTTTGCATCTGAAGAGTGCAAAATTCGCCGACTGGGAGTACAAGCTCCGAGACTCAAAACCCAGAGCTGGTCAAGGGCGGGTCCGCACGCGGCTGCGCGGGGCGCACGGTGCGGGCGGATCCTTCGGCTCCGCGGCCTCTGGGTTCGAAGCTCCGGGGTCAGCCCTGCCCCGGGCTCCACGCCCGGGAGCGGGTCCGAGCCGCTAACTTCGGGCCAATCAGCGCGCGGCGTCCCCGCGCCCGCAGCGTCCCGGCGCCCGCAGCGCCCGGGCCCGCGCCCCCCACGCCCCCGCGCCAGCAATGGCAGCTGCGGCCTCGGCGGCTCCGGGCCGAGTTAGACCCGGGACGAGGAGGGGCTGAGCCGCGGGGGATCCTGGAATCGGCGGGGAGGTGGGGATTCTGGGAGGAAAACTCCATTTCCTCCTTCCCCGCCGGCCTCTCCCCTCCACCCCGGCACCCCAAATTTCCATGTGTCGCCTCCCGGGCGCAGAGCGCCGGTGTTAAACGAGGCGGCGGCCGCGGCTGGGAAAATGCTGGGCATGTACGTGCCGGACAGGTTCTCCCTGAAGTCCTCCCGGGTTCAGGACGGGATGGGGCTCTACACGGCCCGCAGAGTGAGAAAGGTGGGTGACCCGGCGGCGGCCTGCGCGCCTCTGCTCCCGCCGCGCGCCCTGCGCCTCCCGGGCTCGCCCCTCCGCCGGCCGGGGGCTCCGCGGGCTTCACTCGCGTCGCCCCTCGCCGGGCCGGCCGGGAGCCCCGCGGGGAGGCTAGGGCGGCGGGGGCGGCCTTCGCCCGCCGCGCCTCGCGAGCGGGCAGCGCCACGTAGGTGTCGGCGGGGCGCGCTCTGCAGCCGGCCGGTCCAGAGGCGGAAGTGCCGCCGGCCGCCCTGCGGCAAGATGTCTTTCCTCCCCTGCAGGAAGTGAGTCGGGATGGAGCCTCCCTCTTCCTCGGCTCCGGGAGTGGGCAGAGGCACGCGTGGGCGGGTGTCTTCCCAGGCGCGCACGAGCTCCATCGCCGCCTTTCTTCCTGTAGGGAATGCCTCACTTTCCCTGTGGGGATTGGGGGGAGCTGCCCAGAGCGCAGCTCAACGCAGGCCTTAGCATGTCATTCAGACACCCCGCAGTTCTTTCCTTCCTTCCAAAATGTGTAATGTGAATCCTGGGAGGTGCCAGCTAGATAATGCTTGAATCGTTCAACTTTTTTCTCAGCTTTTCTGGACTTTTCTCGGATCTTTCCTTACAGAGGTTTAGAGACACGTGAGTAGGACCAGCACATGGCAGTGGCCCTAAGGGAACGGCCTGGAAATGTTGGATGTTGAAAGCAAAGGCCTAGGAGGAGAGATTACTGGACAATACCAGGTCTTTGGGTTCGATGAGACCTGTGTTATAGCCGTTTCGCAGGATGTGTAAAATCTGAAATCACGGAGGCAGTGGTGAAATGCCCAGGGTCATGAGAGCCAGCGTTTACTGAGCAGATACTTGGTGCTAGGGCCCACGCTTGCTGCGTTACCTCTGTTAGTAACTACACTGGCACAGTACTCCCGTGAGAACAGTCTTAATCCTCTTGTAGGAGAGGAGAAAGCAGAAGTACTTGGAGGTTAAATTTCCTGCTGAGTTAGTGAGTTAGGTTTCAGACCCATCGCTTCTTAGTCCAAAGCTCATGTCCTTCCCAGATCTGTTTCTGCTAGCTTCCCAGCACCCCTCACCCCCACTGTGTAGGGGGGAGGTTTGGGCAGGAGCAGGCTTGTTCAGTTAAGGTGGGCTAACAAGAGGTTCACAAGATGCACCGGAGACACCAGGATGTCTTTCATCTGAGTATGAGTCTTTCTCCACCCTCTCACCTAAGGAGCAGGTGAAGAAAGGTGCACAGGTGCTTCAGAAGGCCTTCATTGACAGCAGGGTCTGTAAGTATCTCCCAGGGTAAAATTGGAAACAATAAACCCCGTATTTACTCCTTCAAATGGGAGTTTGGGAGAATGCTCCAAGGAGAAAAGCAGGTGTAAACACTTGATCTGAATAGATGTTTTTGCCAAAAGGGTAAATGTTAAAATCAGCATTCTTTCAAAGCAGAAGTTGAGATTCTGCTTTTAATTTTCTCACAAGATATGAAAATTCCCAAATGGAGTTTTCTTGAAGGTCTCAGGACTAAATATAAGTACTTAAAAATTAAACACAGTTCTTAATCATTACTTTGTTTTATGTTATTAACAGTAATATAGTAAAAATTTTACAAATATTAGAATTATTAAATTATCCTTATTTTTTGCCTTATATTATTTAGGTTTTTAGAAACAGCTGGCCAATGTATGTTCTTTTGGTATTTTTATTCCAAATTCTTTTTCCATGAAATAAGTTATTTGGAAGTTTTAAATTATTTTGGGGTGTAGAATGAACAGCTTCCAAAATCATATATTACTGCATTTTATTATTGCAGTACTTATAGATACTTATCTTTTCCTGGTTTGTGTAACTTCAGCATGTAAAACGCATGGTTTCATCCAGATCACATCTAGAATGCTTACCTATAGTTCAAGTGAATATGCAGGTGTTTGCAATAAATCCAAATGACATACTATTAGTGATATAGTTTAGTTGTGATCACAAGATAATCATAAGGTCATTGATCATTGACAGGTTCATTGATGCCAGAAATGACCCTGAAGTAGGCTTCAGCTCCTTTGCCTTCCAGAAGCTGAGGACAAAGCAGAAGCTGAATAGCAGATTTTAGCTATACTGTAAAGCTACAGCTGAATATCAGTGCATCCCTTACCAGTTTGCATATAGTTTCTCGATGCTTAAATATTTTTGAAGTTACCTTGTACTAGCTTTAACTCTAGCCATTAATCAAAGGGTTTGAGAAAAAGTATTTCAGCAGCTCTATTAAGGACCTCACTTAAAAGTTTTTATGTTCTCTATTCTAAACAAATTTTGGAATGTATCACAGAAGTTTTATCACACTTTTATAACACGTATTCTTGTATAACAATTCTGTTTTTCAAAAACAGTTGCAATTCAGGTCATCTATTGATTTCAGTTCAGAGAATCTAATCCAGAGCTGTACTGAGGTTGGGGGATTTTGCTAGACCCTCTACCCCCACTACATTCACCATATTGATTGGGGATTCCCTTACCAGTGGGATCCCTAATCCCTTTCTAGACCCACCCCTTTTTGTGTGGAGTCTCCTAGAGTGGGATCCCTGCGGCAGAGTCACCTAATTCCCTGGCTCCACCTTAGTCCCACTCGGTGGTGTTTCCTTGGCAGTTGTCCTTTTTTGTAGGCCTGGTGCTGCTGCTGCTTTTTTTTTTTTTTTCTTCTATAAAATCTACAAAATGACAAGAAGAAGAAATGGAAAGACTTCTTTTTCTTTTCTTGCCATTATGGAAAGTCCTTTCCTTTTCTTGCCATTATGGAAATTTAGAGATTGCACGAAGAGAGGGTCGTCTGGTAGATATTTCTGTGTGAGCCATTATTCTTGGAGAAAGAATGGATGAGAGTCTGCTGGAAAGCCCTAGAGTAGAAAAAGGAGGCCTGAGTTCATTCACATTTATACGCATTGCAATTTGCTAATGATAAGATAAAAAATAATACAAAATACTAAATTTAACACTTTAGCATGCCAGACCCTGTTCTAAGTGCTTGCAATGTGTTATCTCATGAGCACAGTTTAATGTTGTAAAAAAGATGTGGAATTCTAGGTTACTATGCAGATTAAAATTAATGTTACGTACTCAAAGCTAATATAGGATGTATACATACAATGAAAACTTATGTAAACATCTCACTACATTACATTTTTTATATCATGACCATATTTTTCATTGCCAGCTTATATGATTAACCAGGCGGTGGTGTGTTTGACATTGTGTTTGAACTTAAAGTGGAGAGGTAAACCATAAGATTTCTTTGAGCTCTCAGATTCTGTGATTTTATGGAAAGGGTTAAGGTGGCAAATACACCACTACCAGTCTTCGTTTCCTTGAGGTTTGTTGTAGGCTGTTGGTTTTTCTTCCCCTCTGACTTTCAGTCATTTAGTCTTTTCAATTGTGGCAGGTACTGTGCTAGACCTTGGGGATACAGACGGGTGCAAAACAAGACAAGGTCTTTGTCCACATGGAGCTTGTGTTCTTGTGTGGGGAGAGACGTAGCAAACAGGTAAAGAAAGGGAAGATTTCCAAGACAGTTGCAGCCTGTGTTAAGTGAAAGAAGTAAACGGGGTGATGCATTAGAGAGTGAATGGAGGGGGGCCTCCTGGTGGGGCATTGATGAGGCTCAGGTCCCTTGATACACACCAGCCACAGGGAATTGACCCCACTGGGGTAGCTCAGTTCCTGGCTTCCTTCCCTCTCATCCCTGTGCCTTTTTGCCTTAGGGACTCCTGAGTGGCATCCTGTGCCCTTGTACCCTAGGGCAGTCTCCCACTACACTTTGTTCTTCTCTTGAACAAATGCAGGTTCCTAGTTCAAACTTGCCAAATACCCTAGGATCTTATCCACAGCTTCTTTTCAGGGCACAACTTATTGGCAGCACGGAGGCATTAGTTTCCTATTGCTGATTCCAAACTATCACACATTTAGTGGCTTAAAACAATACAGGTTTATTATTTTATGGTTCTGGAGAATATAAATCTAAGATGGGTAGGCAGGGCTGGTTCCTTCTGGAGGCTCTAAAGAGAGAGTTTACTTTCTTGGCTTTTATAGTTTTCTGGAGGCTGCCCACGTTCCTTGGCTCATGACCCCACATCATTCTGACTTCAGCTTTTGTCATCACATCTCCTTCTCTGACTCTGACCCTCCTGCTTCCTCTTACAAGGACCCTTGTGATTAGATTGGGTCCACCCAGATAATGCAGAGTAATCTGCCCAGCTCAAGGTCCCTAATGTAATCCCATCTGCAGAGTCCCTTTTACCATGTAAGGTATCATACAGCTTCTAGGGGTTAGGATGTAAACGTTTTCCGTGGGCCATTATACATCCTACCACAGCTCCAGAGTATAATTCTTCCTTGTCTACATTATGTGGAACATTTTAAAGTGCATCCTTCCTCACATACTGGTCCCAATAAAATGTACGCATTACAGATCTACCATGTTGATGACTCTTCTGCCTTGTTTTCAGTGTTGATTCTAGCAGAGGTCAACAAGGTTGGCATTCATGCAGTAAAGCCTGGGTGAGTGGTCCCCTTATAAAGAGGAAGAGAAAATACGTACATGAGAAGTAGAATAGGAAATAATAGATTCTGATGGTGTTCTGAATGATGGTGTTTAAAAGAACTTCAGAGGGAATCCAGCTTGCACCTTCTCATCTTACAGATGAAGACATCGAAGCCCAGAGAAGCTTCGCCTGGCATCTTGCTGCTCACAGCTGTATTGCAAGCTCCTATTCCTTCCACAGTACCATCTCCCTCTCCCTGTCCTTCACGCCAAGGCAGGCACCTTGATTCTCTTTGAGGGATTTGTGGCAAAGACATTTGATGAGGTAAAATCCCAAGAGAAAAATAACTGAAATAAGGGTTTAAATCTGAGTTTGTGAAAATACAAGAAGCTAAAAAAAAGAGGCAAGTTGTATAGGGTTAGAAAAACATATGGGAAAGAGAAAACCCCCAAAGAAAAGTAAGTAAAAGCATAGAGGAAGAATCACCATGCATAAATTTTAATACAAGAAGACTAGATTTTGTGGAAGAAGGTGTTTTGTTGATCCACTCAGAAGGTGACTCTTCTGAAGAAATAATGGGTCTTTATACTCTGGCTAAAATTCTGCCAGTAGATGTTTGTTTACAGTTCTTGGTGGCTGGTGATAGCTAATCTGGAAACATAATCAGAGGGAAAATAATCACCATCGATGCCTGCCATATGTGCTATCTCTTCTATGTTCACACATTTACACTCTACAAGAGTGACTCAATGCAGCTTTGTATTTCCTGGTGTTACGACAGATTCAGATTTTGTTTTTTGTGTGTGATTATGACAGCTACAGTTAATTCTTTCAACAAATATTTATTGAGCAATTGCAGTTGTTAGGCACTGGGCTAGTTGCTAGTGACAGAAGGGTGAGTGACAGAATAGTCACTGGATGTGTTACACAGTTTGTATTTAAGCCCTACAACAAGTCTGCGAGGTGGCCATTGTTGTCCTTGTTTTATAGATGAGGACACTGATTGTGAGGAAGGTTATATCACAAGGGGATTAATCAGAATTGGAACTCACATTCTTCCATACATCCCTTTCACTAAAAAAAAAAACCCAAAAATTATTTTTCTCCATACTGATAAAATGCTATATCCATGAGCATTTCCATGAGTACAGACACATACCTATTCACACACTTTTAAAAAGTTATTTTACAAAAAGGAGAAAAGAGTATCATTCAGCAGTATCTTGTAGAAATCCCGCTAGGTAATCTGCTTTGGCTCTAATTTATTATTTTTAATAACTGAACATATTCTATGCGGAGGATATGACATAATTTTCATTTCTTTGGTCTTGTTTTACACAGTTATTAAGTAAATGTTTATTACCAAGATTTGTACCAGCTGTTTGGAATACAGTAGTGAACAAAACAGAAATTCTGGCTCTTGCAGAGCTTGCATTTTCGTGAGAGGAGAAGAAAATTAACAATGAACGATTAGAAAAGTCTTATACTGTGTTAAGATGTGATAAATGCTGTAGAAAAAAGAAAAAGTAGAGCTGGGTATTGTTGACTTGGCAGACTGTATGTGTTTGTGGGAGGATGTTTTTCTACATAGGTGCTTGGTCCAGTTAATCCTCACTAGCCGGGCAATTTGGGCAATGACTTAAAGGATGGGAGGAAAGTAGCCAAACATTTCTAGGGCAAGAACATTCTAGGCAGCAGTTAGAGTAAAGGCCCTAAGATGGGCGTTTGCCTGTTGTGTTCCAGGAATAAGGAGGCTCGTGAGGCTGGAACGGACTTACCGAGGGGCCGAGTACTAGGGGAGGAGGTCAGAGAGAGAGTGAGGAGAAGGGTACCAGGCCTACATTTCTTAGGGCCTTTTGGGGCATTGTAAAGCCATTGGCTTTACTTTGAGTGAAATGGGGAGCCACTGCAGGGTTTTGAGCAGAGGAGTTACATGATCTGACTTGAGTTTATCAGGATCACCCTGATTGCTGTGTGGAGAATAGTTGACCCAGAGGGTGAATGTGTAAACTGGGAGACTTATTAGGATTCTTTTTTTTTTTTTTTAAATTAAATATTTTTTATGATTGCGAAAAAAAGGAAATAGATGTAAATTTAACAAAACATTTACAGTACTTGTATGCAGAAAATTATACAACACTGATGAAAGAAATAAAAGAAGATATAAACAAAAGTAGAGACATACGATGCTCATGGATTGGAAGATTCAACATAGGAAAGATGTTAATTCTCCCCAAAGAGATACATGGGTTTAACACAATTCTTATCACAATCCCAGCCATATTTTTTTTGTAGATTGAGAAAAGATTATTTTAAAATTTACATGGGATGGCAAAGAAACTAGAATATCTATATTAGTTTTCGAGGGCTGCATAACGGAATACCACAAACTGTGAGTGGCTTAAACAATAGAAATTTATTGTCTCAGTTCTGGAGATTAGAAATCTGAGATCAGGGTGTCAGCTGGGTTAGCTCCTTCTGCAGGCTATGAGAGGAAATCTGTTTCATGGCCCTCCTCTAACTTCTGGTGATGTTTTTTGGCTTGTAGAAGCATCACTCCAATCTTTGCCTTCATCTTCACATGGTGTTCTCTTCCTGTACGTGTGTCTTCGAATTTCCCCTCTTTGTAAGGACACTAGCCATTGGGTTAGGGACCACTCTAATGATTCTTAATTTGATTATTTCTGCAAAGACCCTGTCTCAAAAAACAGTCACATTCTTAGGTTCTGGGGGTTAGGACTGGAATAGATCTTTTTTGGAGGGGAAAGAATGTGACTCAGAACAATAGCCAAAACAATTTTGAAAAAGAATGAAGTGTGAGTAATCAGTCTACTCCGTTTCAGTATTTACTGTATAGCTATAGTAATCAAGACTGTATGGTATTGGTTGAGATACAAACATGTAAGTCAACATAAGAAAAGAGAATCCAAACATAGATCCTTCTTTTGCAATAATCCACGTGAGAGGTGATGGTGTCTTAGACCAAGATGGTGGCAGTGTTGGAAGTGTAGTTCGAAGATAGAATCTGCTGATGAGATAGGTGGAAGAAAGGGAAGATGATTCCAAGGGTTTTAGCCTGAGAAATTGGGAGGATTGGTTTGTCAGCCAGCAACTGAGATAGGGGAAGATTTTGGTGCAACAGGTTTAAATGGGGAAGATCTGCAGTTTGGTTTAAGGCATGTTGATTTTGACAAGTCTGTTAGACAACAGATATCAAAAAGGCAGTGAGATATAGTTGTTATACCGGCAATTCCTCCTTCCCATCCTTTATGCCATCATTTTCATCTATTTTGTGTGTTATAAACCTTACAGTACATTTTTACTATTTTCCCTTTATACCATCAGTTACCTTCTAGAACAATTAAAAAATAAGGCAAATTGTGTTATTTACCTTGATTTTCATTTCTGGAGCTCTTCATTTCTTTGTTTTGAGTTACATTTCTGTCTGGTGTCATATTCTGGTACCATATTCTTTGAGCATTTCTTGTATCACAGGTCTGCTGGCAATGAATTTTCTCAGCTTTTGTTTTTCTAAAAAAAGTATTTTGCTTTATTGTTTGAAAGATATCTTCTCTAGGTTGACAGGTTTTTTTTTTTCTCATTGAAGATATCACTTGTTCTTTTTTTTAGTTTACAAAGTTTCTGACAAGAAGTCTGCTGTAAGTTACATTCTTCACACATAATCTTTTTTCCTCTATCAAGGTTTTTCTCGTTTTCTTTGCATTTTAACAGTTTGAATATGATGTCTTTAAATTTTTTTAAAAAAACTTGCTTTTTTATTTTATATGTGGTTTGATGTCTTTTATCATTTTTGGAAAATCCTTAGCCATTTTCTCTTCAAATATTACTTCTGGCATAAGCTTTCTCTCTTCTGGGACTCCAATTACATGTATGTCAGACCAATTGATGTGATATTGTCTCACAGCTCTTACATTCTTTGTTCTTCTTTTTCTTTTTTTCTTTTCCCACTTTGTGTTTGTTTAGGTAATTTTTGTTGCCTTAATCTTCAAGTTTACTGCTGCTTTTCTCAGCTGTGTTAAGTTACTTGGAGAGTCTGTCAAAGGAATTCATTTTTGAAACCATGATTTTTATATCTAGCATTTTCACTGGATTCTCTCTTATAGGCTCCATGTCTTAGCTGATATTTCCCCTATGTTCTTGCATGTTATCTGCCTTTTCTAGTACATTCTGTAACAAATTAACCATAGTTATTGTTAAAGTCCTTGTCTGATAGTTCTAATGTCTGTGTCATTTCTGCATCTGATTCTGCTGATTGCTCTGTTTCTTCAGAATTTGCTGTTTTTTTCCCTTGTTTCCTTGTATGTTTTTATTTTTGTATTTTTGACTGAATGCCAGTGTCATGTGTGAAACAATCAGAGTGTGGTAAATAGTCTTTATGTTTGGAAATATGCACATGTTTTATTTTGTCAGCCTGTTTAGTGTGGGAGTTTGGGTCAACCGAGTTAGGAGATAAGGTGGGTTTGCATTATGTTGTTGTTTTTGTTACTTTCAGTGCACCACAGGCTTCAGATTCTTCTAGAGTTGCCTTGTGATTACGGTGTGGTTGGGATGCTCCAGGTGTTTCTCAGTGTCTCTCTTCTGCTCTCAGCCTTCTCCTGTCCCTGGGTGCCTGCACCATAGCGGGGTTCTCTCGCCAAGTTGCCATGCTCTCGTCCTTCCCCCATAGTAGACCGCTGTGTTATTCGAGGTCTGTGTTCTCTCTGTTCTCTGTCTTGGTCCAGCTTCACTCTTATCTAGGGTTTATCAGCCTGAGCTCTGGGCTTTGGGTTTCCATAGCATTCCTACCTCTCTTTCCCGTAGGAGCCAAACTTTTGTCTTGTATCAGTGATTGGTTCTTTTGTGGGAGAGTGTTTCCTGTACCTCACCCAATGGTAAGAATCCTTTGAGGTTGTGGTATAAATTCCTGAGCCTGTACTGCTTCCTTCGGCAGCAATTGATCTTTATTTGTATCCTGGAGATGACAGAGTTTGCTACGTTCTTGTAGTAGCTAAAGGCTTCTCCTAATATGAGAGAAAGATAAGGGCAGGAGGTATGGGGTGTTGTGCATTCTTGCAGCGGCTGCTGTTTTCCTTCTGCACCACTGAAGGAGTCTCTCTATCCTTCTTTCTGTCCCCCAATCTTTCTTATATGGGGAGGCCCTTGGAAAAGAGTCTGTAAGTGTGTGTGAACCCCCCCTTGGGTCTGGGGCTTCCAGTGGTTCTATACAGTCAATCTGTCTCACATGCATTCATCAGCAAACTATTAAAATGTTAATTGATTTCTTACTTGCTTGTGTGGTGGCCGGCAACTCCTCCTTCTGTGATCCGCCATAGGTAAGCCAGTGCACTCTTCAAGAAAAGTTATGATTTTATAGTTTATCAGACTTTCTTATTTTTAGGGTAGGAGTGATAGTCTTTCTAAATCTTTGATGGATATTGAACTTTGAAAGTTTTAAGATTAATGGCATTTTCTGTATATTTTTATTTATTATTTTTTATTACTTAACCTATCTGTCCAATTTTGAAAGGTATTTTACAATCTCCCACTCTAGTTCTTGCGTTTTTTTAAGATTTCTATGCTACTGGTTTCTCACTGTTCTATGTTCTTCATAAATATGCTTTATATCATTACATAACATTATGCTTTATTCTGTTTAGTGCATTCAGCTGTTAATTTAACCTTGTATGGTACGCTATTGCCTTTCTTTTCTTTGCTTTTATCTGTATATCTTTGAATACTCATTTTAATTTACTTTTTATCATTTTGTTTTATCTTTGTGTAATCATTTTAGCTAGGTTATATTTCATAATGCAGTATTATAATCTCATTTAATAAGAGAATTTAGCGTTTTCATATGTAGTGTAATGACTGATATAATTGATTTTTATTCTTGTCATCTTTACACTCATTACTTATTTTATATTGTTATAACTTATTTTGAATTTTCCTTATTTTTGCTGTCTGTTCAAGTCACTATTCATTCTTTTCCCCCCTCCTGTTAATTTATTAGCTCTACTCTTCTTTTTCTCTAGTGATTTACTTCTTCTTCCTCTTTCATAATCCGATGCACATGATTTTTTTATCTGATAGCTAGAGCCTCAACCATTTTCTCCACGAAAAATATGATTTCTTCCACAAGATGTTCATTTCTCTATTAGTTCCCTCTTCTCCTTTCTTCCTGCCACCACTCAGCCCTCCCCCCAACCTCTGCCTGCCTTGCAACTTTGGGGATGCTTTTATCTTCCTGCCTTTCTTCCCCCCAGATTCCTAAGTTTTGATGAAATGGTGTGTTACTTAATAGAATTTCTTTTAAAAGTATATCCCTTGTTTCAAGAGTTGTTATTTAACTTGTATATTCTGCATACCCAGGTGTGTATATACACTAGCTATTCATTTTCTTCTAATTTTTGTCCTTTGTTCTGGTTAATTTGTGTAGTGAGAGACTTTTTATGGTTCTTTTTCTCATTAAATCATGTGGATAATATTCTCTCTGAATCTGTGTTATATCATCAAGTAGCTCTCCTTCCCATCTGACTGTAAAGGATTTCCTGACTGGGTAAGTGATTCTCAGGTTGTTATATTTCTCTTTCAATTTATTCTCTAAAAATATTTAACTAGGAAATTATGTTTTTTTTCACTTTTAAAAGGTTTTTTTTTTGAGTGCTGTACTTGAGTCTTCTTAAATTCTCTTATGTAATTGACATATTCCAATTAATTAATTAACTAATTTTTTTATTTTTGGCCACACCGCATGGCTTGTGTGATTTTAGTTCCCTGACCAGGGATTGAACCTGGGCCCTCGGCAGTGAGCGCGGAGTCCTAACCAATGGACCGCCAGGGAATTCCCGACATAATTCCTTTTAATTAAAGTACTCTGTCTCCTACAGATGTTCTGTTTTACAGAGTATGGATATCATTTTTCTGCTTGGTCTCCTTCATAGGCAGCTGGGCCCCTTTTTACAGGCAATTTGCCTTGGTTGTTTTATCGAAGCTCAAGACTGGTTATTGAAGAACACTCTGTGGTATCACTCCTTCCCTGTAGGCAAAGGGGTCTCTATTGTCATGGGCCTGCAGTGACAGATAGACTGTCAGTTCCCTGTTGGCTTTCTGGTCTTCTTGCACTTTCCTGGGCTGCAAGGATGGGAAGGACTGTGGGCTATGGCCCCAGCCTTCTCTGCCTTTCAGGTTCTTCTCAGGATCCCCTAGTTGCCAGTCCTTAGCACTCTTCTGCTGTTTTTCAGTTAATTACTCAGCCCACTTTAGAGAATGCCTCACACCAGTTCTGTGCCAGAACCTAAGGCTTCACTTATACACAGTTACTCATACATGCTAGTAGAAGTTGTTTTGCTCAAGAGAAGCAAGTGGCTTAGAGTTGGGGTTAAAGGAAAAGGTGCTGCATTCAGGTCACCATGTTCCAGAATCACTTCTCCTTCACAACTCTCCTGCATTTCCCATTTCATATTCATATTATAACTGATGAATTTCATAAAGAATAATTCTGCTATATCCTGGGCACTAGTGCATTTCTTTTGCCTGATATTTGCTGTATCAGCTCAGAGTAAGAGACTACTGTAGTAATCTAAAGCTTGGGGGTTATGTTCTCTCTATAACAAGGTGAGCATTTGCTGCTATCAGTTCAGTGGCTCAAAATGTCAGGGTGGAAGTCTTTGCAGTTCTCTCGGCCTCAAAATGGCTCCTTTAGCCCCAGCTATCATGCTTTGATTCCAGGTGAGGAGAAAGAGGAAGTAACCAAGGCATTAGGGTGTACCTCCTGACTTAGCTCTCATTTAAGAGCTTTTGTAGTAAGTTCATACAGTGATTTCTGCTTCCATGTTGTTAGCTGTCTTCTCTGTCTAAATGGGGAACTGGTAATGTCTTTTTTCTACCTGGATACATTAGCACCCGCAACAAGGTCAGCATTCTAGTACTAAGGAGAATGGATATAGGGAAGCAACTTGTCTCTACCTGGGCAGTCATAGTAGGGAAAGCAGATTGGATATTTTTCATATTGAACTTTTTGGAAATGTACTTTATTGATGACCTACTTGTATTGCAAGAGCACACACATGCATAGTACCTTAGCACTGAAATATAATTATGTTCTAAGTGAGGACTCTAGACTCCTTCTGTGAAAAACATCATTATTTTACATATAAATGATTCAACTGCAGATTGATTCACTTGAATATAACTTATTTCATCTATATGTATATATTTTTTATTTGCTGAACCATTTCAAAGTAAATTATAGATATTATGACCATTCCTCCATATTTTAGCATAAGGACATTTTCTCAAGTAGCCATACTATCATTTTAACATCCAACGAAAATAATAGTGATTTCCTAATGTCTTTTAATTCCAGCCCATATTCAAATTACTCCAAGTGCCTCCAGGATGTTTTTATAGCTGTTTATTTTCGAACCAGGATCCTCAAGGACCACCTATTATACTTGGTTATGTCTATTAAATCTCTCTTTCACAGTTTCCCTGTTTCCATACCGTTTTTGAAAAAATAACAGTTACTTTCTGAAGAGATCAAGCTAATTGTTTGTGGTGTATCTCACAATCTGGATTTATCTGATGGTTTTCCAAGGCACATTATTTAATGTTCCTCTATTTTCTGTATTTCTTCTCATCTGAGAGTTAGATATAGATTATTTTACTTTTTTTTTTTTCTGAAACACACTGACATTGTGTATTAAACACTTCTCTCTACCCTCTGGATACTTTTTATGTTGCAGAAGAGAGTGCAGTTTTGGCAGTGGGAGACAGGAGGGAACATAGAAAGCATCCCCTTCCCTCTCTCAACGTGTTTTATCCGTGTGCGCTCTTCCTAGGTAGCAGGATCTCCCCAGGCTCTGGGTGAGAGGCAGGACAAGCGGGAAGAGTTCTGTGCATGTTCACTTGCCCTTTGGCCTCTGGAGGTGCCTGGAGAGTTTAGCAAACACTCCTGTCACATCCCTATGGCAGACACTGGGGAATGAGGGGCTAGAATGATTTACTTCATACTGCGTTTTAGCAGAGGGCATATAATATCTGGTTTTTCCCTGAGTAATACCAGCACCGGGTTAACGTAATTTTTCCATTGTAAAGATAATTTGTGCTTAACTGGTAATCTGTGAGCTGATAGTGTATGAATACCTATTTTACTATCAACCTTTTACCTGATGGTTTTAGCATCCATTGATCATCCTTCCCTGAATCAGTTACATTATTAGGGATTTCAAAATGGGGATTTCACTTGAATGTTCCTCCTTTATTCATAAGTTAGCATTCCTCTGTAAAGAAGAGCCTTCCTTCATCGTTTGCTGCTGTCTGCTTATCCTGAAGTAGCGTAATTGTTGAAAGATAGGACAAGATGCTTAGTTCTTTCTCTTTATTAATTTTAGTAAGCTGTTATGCCAGCAAATGAGACATTTAAAAAATTCTTTTTTTTCCTCTCTCTAGCAATCATTGTGGCCTTAAGAATTTGTTAATGTGTTTCATTCAATTATACTCTTGTTCTCTTTGATCCCCAAATTGTTCTAAATTTGGTCTGTGGAAGCTCTCTCTAATAGGATTTGAGAGCTGGAAGGAATCTTAGAAATCAGCTAATCCAAATTTCTCAGTTCTATAGGTGAGGAAACTGAAGCTCACAAGTTTGTGACAGCCTAATGTGTCACAGATAATTAGTGACAGAGCAAGGATTAGGATCCAGATCCCTGGAATACTCAGGTAGTGCTTTTCCCATTATTCTAAGAGAGATAGCTGCAGTAAATCTTGGTTTCAAATTCCTGCTAATAATATTAATCAAAATGAGAGAAAATCGCCCACATGTTTGCAATCGTACATTTTTTATTAGAAGTTATTGTCTAGCCCAGTGGGTCCCAAATTGAATGGATATTTATCTGCCTTTTTTAGAAACAGCAAAGAAGCACCACTGTAGGCTCAGCATTGGGCCAGTCTGAGAAGTGAGTTTGACTTGGACATTTGGTATCTACAGGTTGAATTTATCTTACAATCACATTTTATTTGATCTGCGCAGAATTTTGAAAACTTGAAATTCATTGCCAATGTAGAATAGTAGTGATTTCACGAACAAATTTGAGTTGTCAGCTTCACTAAAATATTTGCAGATATCTGGCAACATTGGGCTCCCCCTGTGATATAGCAACAGTCAGTTGGAGTTGAAAAGCTTTTTAAATGGGCATGCCCTCCAACTCACCTCCTGGCCACTCCCTACTGTGTCCTTCACATGTTTGTTGTCTAATGTTGTGCTGCTCTCCTGCCTCACCTTGTAAGCATTTGAGATAGTGACTCTTCAGATTGTTAGAAGTGAAGAAATCTAGGAAGGTTTTTTGTAATGTAGTCACAGGTTGAAGGTAATAATAATAATGCTGACGCACATTAACAGCAAGAAAATGGTAGAGTTGATAGTTTTTCTCCTGCTGGTATGAGATCTTCAGCAGCTAAATCACAAAAAGTAAAACCAATGATGATAGGAAGTCAACTAGAAATTTTCGAAATTTTCAAGACGATAGTTTGAAACATTAGTTTCCTTCCTACCATTAATTATGAACCTCACTTTAGGTGTTTAATATGCTCATGCACATGTATATGTAATTTATATTATAATGAATCCTATGAAAAATTTTAATTTTTATAGCTCAAAAATGGTCAAATACTGGCAATATCATATGGTTCAACTCAAAGAAAAAAATTACCCATGGGTGCGTGCCCTAAATCTTCCTTTCACGGGTATGTTACCCGAGCAGGTTTGAAGCCTACTGAGGCAGGAGAGGCTTATTCTTAGGTTAGAAATATCATAGGAAATGGTTAGTGAACAAAGCAGTGTATACATTAAAACTGTGATGATAAGAAAGGGCTGTTTGTATAGTAGAAATGACAGTGAACAAAGAGAGAAGGGGGTGGGTAGTAGGTGCTGGGATCTTTGGGGGAAGGCCTGGAGTGGGTCAAGTAAGTATAAAATCCTCATCAAAAACCAAATATAAATTGGTTTAATTATCGGCAGTGTTTCTTACCACAAGTGTATGGATAACTAAGAGTTGACTGTTTATATTTTTGTAATCTTGCAGCTACAGAAACTCAAGTTTATTTGACCACATCATTCCAGTATACTCACTAGTGTACTTTGAAGGCAATTTTACCAAATCGAGAAAGCCAAATATACTTAGAAATTTATCTCCTCCATCTGTGTTTTTATGTCAGTGTTTTTCAGATTGGATTGCAACCCATTGGTGAGTTGTGAAATTAACTTTATTGGGTCAAAACTAGTATTTTTTCAAAAGTGAAGTAAAATAGAGTAGGCAGTATGGAATACATTGTACAGAGGAAGGGTAGTATTATTTTTAAAAATTTACATGTTAGTTTTATAAGTGTGTTTCTGTGTACACTTGACCTTTGAACAACAAGGGGGTAAATGCACACAGAATTTGTAGTTGGCCCTCCACATCTGTGGTTCTTCCACACTGGTGCATTCAACCGACCAGGATGGTGTAATTAAAATACCTGCATTTAAGTGGACCCACACAGTTCAAACCGTGTTGTCAGCTGTATAGATGTGAATATGCTAGGCTGAGATGCAAAATGTATTTCTTGGCTGAGGAA
Organism: Balaenoptera borealis; assembly: GCF_965194805.1. Taxonomy (NCBI): domain Eukaryota; kingdom Metazoa; phylum Chordata; class Mammalia; order Artiodactyla; family Balaenopteridae; genus Balaenoptera; species Balaenoptera borealis. Next base: position 130,183,313 of record NC_138861.1, on the reverse strand, counting down.
AAAAAAATTGAAAGCCGTATTTATTATAGTTAGAGTTTATGATAGAGTGATTGCTCACTATTAATAGTAAGGCTTTAAACTCACGGTCCTGATTCTTATTTTGAATTTTCAAAGCTGTTAAGTCCTTTAATAATCTTCCTAGGCCTGCATCCAAGCAGGCTTTTTTCCCCAAGCCCAGTGCATTTACTTGGGTTTCCATCCCTTTCTTTTCAGTCCTTTGAATACTGCTGAATTGATTGATACAATTTTCTATTTCCTCCAAATTTGTACTGCAAAGAGGAACTGACTGGCATGGGTAGATCTCTTGCATTGGAAAGCGTGTACTCAGACGATTTCCTTCTGCAATAGTTGATAAAGGCTAAATACATGACAAAGTGGAGTGAAAAGTTGGACTATATATGTATTAATACCAAATCCTCAAATTTATTACCAAAAACACACCTTAATATTTGGTCTGTCTTCCAGGTTGCCTGAAATAGCCAAATAGCAGTCTCCCTGTCTCTTTGGTGTACTTGTTTTTGGTTTATTTAGGATGATCGTCTTGATTTCAGGGATCTCTGTAGCATTTTCTGCCTCCAAGTTAACATTAAACAGTAGGTCTTCAAAGCTTTGCCATTACTTGTGACTTTTCAGAACCTCTTTTCTTTGTCTGTAACATGAGGGGCTAGTTGTAAATCCTGTAAGTTTTAACATTTGACTGTTGCCTGGAGTTGGGTTTTCTGTTGTTCATTAAGTCATTTATATGCCTTGAAACATTGTTTTGGTGGTTATTTTTCCCCCTGACAAATGTTCATCAAACGTTTGTCCACCTCCTTGATCAGCTCGGTGCTTTGTGACCACCTAGAGGGGTGGGATAGGGAGGGTGGGAGGGAAAGAGATGCAAGAGGGAAGAGATATGGGGACATATGTATAATTGATTCACTTTGTTATAAAGGAGAAACTAACACACCATTGTAAAGCAATTATACTCTAATAAAGATGTAAAAAAAAAAAAATTAAAAAAAAAAAGTTCGTCCACCTCCCAATGAAGGGAAGGGTTCTTCTGTAGAATAGTCACAGGCAGGTTTGGAGGAGGCTCACGAGGGCATGCGTGACCCCCTACCCTCTCTGCACACACGTCTGTGGATCGTCTGGCTGGACAAGCGTGATCCCACCCTCTCTGTCTCTCCACTCCTGCTTTGGTTGCCTTAGTTGCGAGAACAGTTTTGCTTACCCTTTCACCCTGCCTCACGGGTCCCTCCCTGCCGGGGCCACTCCTGGTGTCTGCCAGCAGCTCTCACCTGGGAACTTGTCCAAATGCAGCTCCACACATCGCACTCCCAGAGATTCTGATTTTAATAAGCACAGGATTCTGAATTTGTAATAAGCGACGCTGGTGACTCTCATGCTGGTGATTCGAAGTGTGCACTTTGAGAAGCCCTGGTTTATAGAGTGCCCCTTGGTTGTTTGAAAGATTGGCAGGAGAATCTAAACTTTGTTTATGAACAGTCTTCCTCTGAGGATGGCAAGTCTACTTCTTTCTTGTTCATGATTGGGACGAATTTATGATTTTTATGGAAACCAGGTGGTTTTCTGCCTGGTGGGCTTGTCTCAAGTCAGGCAAGACGCAGTGCTTCTCATTTTAAGACCACTTGCCAGTGGCTGCAGAGGTTTGAAACATGTAAGTATAGTGTTCAAGCCTTGTCTGAATTTAAATGTTGAGCGATTTAACCCTTTCATGTTGGCTCCTGTGTTGTGGATTTAGGCTCTTCGGCTAAAAATAGATTAAGTTAGATTTTAAATATGTAAATATCTTGTGTTGGGTAAATTAATATTTTAAATGTATCTCAATCATTGGGCATAAGGCTTTGGAGAAAAAAATTTTTCCAGAAGAGGAGAAATAGTTTATTTTAGTAACTTGATTATTGATTATTATACTAATCCTTTTTCAATGTAATCATTACTACTCAGGGTGAAAAGTTTGGACCATTTGCTGGAGAGAAGAGAATGCCCGAAGACTTGGATGAAAATATGGATTACAGGTTGATGTGGGAGGTGAGGATGTGATTATTGTTTTAAATATTTAAAATATGTTTTTCTTTGTACTATTTAAGGCATGTATAAAGCTAAGTTAATAGATATTGATTCCAGTTGACAAAGCATTGAAATGTTTAAATTTTAAGGAACCTGAATACCTTGAAAGTTTAGCATTAAAGTACTGTTGAAATATCTAACTAGACAATTCTTCTATAACTCTGAAGTTTATATACTTCATCATTAAAAAAGAAGTTATCCATGAATAAGGATGTTTGGATTTCAAAATAAGCATATTCTTTTTATGGATTTAGAATTTGATTTCTGTAAATGAAATTATACTTTTCCTTTAACTTTTATTTCCCAATTGCAGTGCTAATTGCCCAGAAACATTTCTTTGTTTTTTTTTTTTTAAACACCTTTATTGGAGTATAATTGCTTCACAATGGTGTGTTAATTGCTGCTGTACAACAACGTGAATCAGCTGTATGTATACATATATCCCCATATCCCCTCCCTTTTGCATCTCCCTCCCACCCTCCCTATCCCACCCCTCTAGGTGGTCACAAAGCACTGAGCTGATGTCCCGCACAGAAACATTTCTGAGCTCTGTGTTAGAATGAAAATCCCAGCTTACAATGTACCTTACCTTTAAAAGCATATAGTTAAAGAGCTATGAGACTGTAGATAGTCTTTTGCAATCTCAAGTCTCTCTGCTGCAGGAATTTGTAATGTAAATATATATCTATATATTATGAGAATTTTCATCCTAGTTTATGCCAATTATTTTCATTACTGTTCTTTCATAATCTTTAGAAAAAGAAGGGCCCGAGGGATGGAAATAGAAAAGCAGAGGTGTAGATATTGTTAAACAAAAACTTGGAAAAGGAAACTCAGTCCCAAGAATTTTATTTGGTGGGTTCCATGAGGAGGATGGGAGCTGAGATGGTATAGGTGGGCCTAAGGGAAGTAGGATCATAAAATCAGAAAGATAAAGAATACTGAAACAGAGATCTACACATAAAATGTCTCTCTGAATGTGCATTGATCGGTTAGGATCTCCAGAGAAACAGAACCAATGGACGGGGGTGTGTGTGTGTGTGTGTGTTTTCAAGGAATTGGCTCACATGATTGTGTGGGTGGCGGGTTGGAATCTGTAGGCTGGAAACTCAGACAGGAGTTGATGACACTTCAGTCTTGAGGCAGAACTGCTCTGCAGTTTTGCAGTTAAGGCCTTTGTTTGGATGAAGGCCACACACAGCTTTGACAGTAATCTCCTTTATTTAAAGTCAGCTGATTGTAGATGTTACCCACGTCTATAAAACACCTTCACAGCAACACCTAGGTTACTATTTGATTAAATAGCTGGGTACTACCATCGAGCCAAATTGACACGTGAAACATATCATAATGTATTATCTGCAAGCAAAATACATTTTTAAGCATCACCATATTGCTGAAACTGCTTGATGTAGGGAGTGGGGTTGCTTGAGGTTCTTGAAAGATTTCTGAAGTGCAGGTGATGGAAAATGGAAATTCATAATATAGTCTTCACTACAGTTTAAGTGGAAAATGTTATTGGTTTGCCTTATTTTAATATGCTGTTTTAATTGTTTATTTTTATAAAGCTGAAAATATTTTTAATGGCTTTTACTGTTTTTCTCTAAGATCTTAATTTTCTCAGCAGTTAATTTTTTTTTACCATGAAGGTTTTCAAAAGCCAAACATTTATGTGACAAAAAAGATAACCTAAATAAGTCGAAAATGATAAAAATAACAATTTTTGAGGGGTTGTTAATGACTTTTGGTATTTGTTTTGTTATCTCCGAAAATTTTAGTGTAGTGGTCAGGTTAATGTCTTGCACAGCTGGTTATGATGCATTGCTAAGCAGATGATGATTATAATTTTTATTTTGAAAAAAAGACTTGCATATAGGAAACCTAAAGTGGCTGACAGTGCTACAGTAGCTCATCTAGTTTTGCATTATGTATTCCTGTGGTTCTTTGATGTCTTTACATTATTATTTGTTTTTACATACCAGTATACCTAGTCCTCTCACTTTACCACCCAAAGAGCTATTGATTTTACACATTTTATGTTCAGGTAATGTTACATTCACATAATGATCGCCATTCTTTATTTTCTTTTACTTCTAACGTTATGCTTGTGTTTTGAATAAGTAATATTTGTACTTTTGACACAATTCAGAAGGGTACTGGTGAAGAGTCTCCTTGTCCCCTGTAAGCCTGCTCTTTTCACCTAAGACCTTGGACCCCTTTAGCCCCTTAGTGCGTGCCCCTTTCCCCCCCTCCTGTAGCTCTTCCTTCTGTGAGTCTGGCCCTCGGGGTGGATGGTCGGCCGGTCTCTGCTCGGTCCAGCTGTGCTGCCGGGCAGGGCAGGGGAAGACACTCTCAGTGGTATATCTTCCTGGCGGAGCACTTGAAAAACGGTCCGTACCTTTTGAACGGCAAAGATTGACTGCTTGCTGGCTTGAGTCCTATTCCTTATTATGTTAACTGAGAGAGCTGCTTCCCAGCCTTGAATTATATTCTTAAAGTCCATGTTTATTATTTTAGCTTTGGAGGTGCCAGGATTCAGAAGGTGCACAGAGAAAGGAGGTTGACTGGTCCTACCACAGTCTTCTCCTCTTGGGAACTTTTGAGCCTTCTCAAAGGGAGATAATGAGCCTTCCCTCCTCTGTGGGTAAATTGGGACCGGTTATTTAAGTCATTTCTCATATGCCCCATAGCTCCAGAGCGAACTACCTGCAGCTCTCAAATGTGTGGTCCTTCTCCTCAAGCCAGTGGTGACCTATGTTATGGTTCTGCAACATAAGCCAGGTACTGGGGGTGGTGTCTGGAAAATGATGCCTGCGAGAGAGCATGTGGCATAGCTCTTTCTCATGTTATATTTGCACTCGTGGTGCCAACCGTCCTGGTGGACAAGGCCAAGGGCCCCTGGGTGGCCATTTAACACCAGAGAGCTTGGAGGTACCAGTGAGGATTGCACCTGTTGGTGTGTGTGAGCCCCTGTTAGTTTGGGACGGGGTAGAGAGGCACCTGAGGGTTTCAGTGGGGAGCACTGTCATCGTCTGTTGCATCCTCTCCCCTCCCTCCAGAGGTGCAGCTTGGTACCCCCCGATGCCCACTGGTTCAGAGCATTAAACAGCACCTCAGCCTCGTTCTGTGTTGGCCACCAGGATTTGAGATTGGGGTCTGAAGAGACTCAGTCTCCTCTGTCCTTAAGCCTTCTTGATACTTCAGATTTTTACTTTTATTTTAAAATTAACTGCATTAGCAAAAGAATTCTGGATTTCTCAGGCCTGAGGCCAGTTATAGAGCTTGAGCTTGGAAACCAGTGCTCCACTGTAAACGCTTCCCATTGATAATTTGGTGGAACGTGCCCAGTTGTTTGTATCGTAGTCTATTCTTCCCTTAGTTAGAAGTCTTTTTGCGTACTTTTTCCCAGGTGGTTTGGAGCTTGAGATATCTTTCCTTCCACTGTCTACCTGCTCAGACTTGCTCTAAGACCAAAATCCATTCATGTAATGTTGCTAAAACTCTCAACAACCCTTTGTTTTTAAATCTCCAACATCTTCTCTTTCTATAATATTTTCTTCGGTATTTCAAACCACAGTTCAGATACCACCTCTGCAGGCACTGGCTCTTATTCTAGCACATACCTTTAAGTTTTGGTACCTGTAGTTTGCAGCACAGATTGTACCTTTTCATCGCCACCTGCTCAGCCTATTATTCAAGTATTCCAAAGGGGCTGTTGATGAATCCAGTGTTTTCTTTTTTTTTTTTTTTTAAAGGAATTCCTTTATTTTTATTATTTATTTATTATTTTTGGCTGTGCTGGGTCTTCGTTTCTGTGCGCGGGCTTTCTCCACTTGCAGCAAGCGGGGGCCACTCTTCATCGCGGTGCGCGGGCCTCTCACTATCGCGGCCTCTCCTGTTGCGGAGCACAGGCTCCAGACGTGCAGGCTCAGTAGTTGTGGCTCACGGGCTCTGTCGCTCCGCGGCATGTGGGATCCTCCCAGACCAGGGCTCGAATCCGTGTCCCCTGCATTGGCAGGCAGACTCTCAACCACTGCGCCACCAGGGAAGCCCCAGTGTTTTCTTGAATGCTCCAAATGGGTCTGCTCTGTTGGCAGTGCCTCTTCCCTTCTTTTCCCAGAGCTTCCTCTTGCATTGTCTGCAAGAGGTTTTTGTGTGGAAACTGGCCTGGTAAGTTCTCAGAACTTGGTCTTTCTAGTTTCATGCTGTTGTGGTCAGAAAAGATGCTTGAGATAATTTCTATACTCTTAAATTTGTTGAGGCTTGTTTTGTGCCCTAGTATGTCATCAGTCCTAGAGAATGTTCCATGTGTACTTGAAAAGAATATGTATTCTGTTTCTTTTTGGATGTAATGTCATGAAAATATTAATTAAATCTAACTGTTCTATTGTATCATTTAGGATCTCTGTTGCCTTATTTAAACTTTTTTTTTTTTTTTAACTTTTGGGTTTATTTATTTATGGCTGTGCTGGGTCTTCATTTCTGTGCGAGGGCTTTCTCCAGTTGCGGCAAGTGGGGGCCACTCTTCATCGCGGTGCATGGGCCTCTCATTATCGTGGCCTCCCTTGTTGCGGAGCACAGGCTCCAGACGCGCAGGCTCAGTAATTGTGGTTCACGGGCCCAGTCGCTCCGCGGCATGTGGAATCTTCCCAGACCAGGGCTCGAACCCGTGTCCCCTGCACTGGCAGGCAGACTCTCAACCACTGCGCCACCAGGGAAGCCCTCTGTTGCCTTATTAATTCTTTGTCCGGAAGCTCTGTCCATCTATGTGAGTGGGGTGTTAAAGTCTCCTACTATTATTGTATTCCTGTTGATTTCTCCCTGTATGTCTGTTTAGTATTTGTTTTATGTATTTGGGTGCTGAGTGTAAAATCCTTTTATTGATCCTTTTATCATTATATAGTGTCCTTCTTTATCTTTCTTTATGGCCTTTGTTTTAAAGGCTATTTTGTCTGATACGAGTATTGCTACCCCTGCTTTCTTGTTATTTCCGGTAGCATGAAATATCTTTTTCCTTCCCCTCACTTTCAATCTGTGTGTGTCCTTTGCCCTAAAGTGGGTCTCTTGTAGGCAGCCTATTGTGTAAGCTCTTGTTTTTTTATCCAGTCTGCCACTCTGTGTCTTTTGATTGGAGCATTTAGTCCATTGACATTTAAAGTAATTATTGATAGATATGTATTTATTGCCATTTTAAACCTTGTTTTCCTGTTGATTTTGTATTTCTTCTTTGTCCCTTTCTTTTTGTTTTTCCTTTTGTGGTTTGATGATTTTCTTTTGTATTATACTTACGTTCTCTTCTTTTTGGTTTTTGTGAATCTATTTTATGTTTTTGATTTGTGGTTACCCTGTTTTTCAGGTATGTTTAACCCCTTCCTATCTCTACTTGCCTTAGACTGGTGGTCATATAGGCTCAAATATATTCTAGGGGGAAAAAAAACTCTACATTTTCTTACTCTCTTCCCCCACATTTTATGATTTTGATGTCCTTTTTTTTTTTTATAAGGGAACGCTATTTATTTATTTATTTTGGCTGTGTTGGGTCTTCGTTTCTGTGCGAGGGCTTTCTCTAGTTGTGGCAGGCAAGAGCCACTCTTCATCGCGGTGCGTGGGCCTCTCACTGTTGCGGCCTCTCTTGTTGCGGAGCACAGGCTCCAGACGCGCAGGCTCAGCAGTTGTGGCTCACGGGCCCAGTTGCTCCGCGGCATGTGGGATCTTCCCAGACCAGGGCTCGAACCCGTGTCCCCTGCATTGGCAGGCAGATTCTCAACCACTGCGCCACCAGGCAAGCCCATAATTGTGGTAAACATTTTTTTTTAAATTTATTTATTTTATTTATTTTTGGCTGCGTTGGGTCTTCATTGCTGCGCGCGGGCTTTCTCTAGTTGAGGCAAGTGGAGGCTACCCTTCGTTGCCGTGCGTGGGCTTCTCTTGTTGCGGAGCACAGGTTCTAGGCCCACAGCCTTCAGTAGTTGCAGCACGCGGGCTCAGTAGCTGTGGCACAGGGGCTTAGTTGCTCCGCGGCATGTGGGATCTTCCCAGACCAGGGCTCGAACCCGTGTCCCCTGCATTGGCAGGCGGATTCTTAACCACTGCGCCACCAGGGAAGCCCTTGATGTCCTTTTTCACATCTTCACTTTCATCCTTTTGCTGTTCACTGTGGTTATCACTTTCACAGAAATTTAATTTCTTTTTTTCTTTTTTAATCTGTGTACTAGCTTATTTAAGTGATTTACTTTCCAATTGTGATTTTCTCTTTCCTATAGATTCTTCTTTTCTGTTTAGAGAAGACCTTTCACTGTTTCCTTTAGGATAGGTTTAGTATCGCTGTATTCTTTTCTTTATTTTTTTTTAATTAAAAAAAATTTATTATTTGGCTGTGCCAGGTCTTAGTTGCGGCACGCAGGATCTTCATTGCCTCATGTGTGATCTTTGTTGTGGCATGCGGGATCTTTAGTTGCGGCACACGGGATCTTCGTTGTGGCAGGTGGGATCTAGTTCCCTGACCAGGGATCAAACCCGAGCCCCCTGCACTGGGAGCGTGGAGTCTTAACCACTGGACCACCAGGGAAGGCCTGCTGTATTCTTTTGGTTTTTGCTTGTCTGAGAAATTCTTTATATCTCCTTCTATTCTAAATGATGATCTTACTGGGTGGAGTATCCTAGGTTGCAGACTTTTCCCTTTCAGGACTTTGACAGTATCTTGCCAGTCCATTCTGGCCTGCAACATTTCTGTAGAGAAATCAGCTGATAGCCTTCTGGGGGTTCCTTTGTAATTAACTCTTTGTTTTTCTCTTGCTGCCTTTAGAGTCCTCTCTTTATCTTTAACCTTCGCCATTTTTATTATAATATGTTTTGGTGTAGGTCTGTTTGGGTTTATCTTGTTTGGGACCCTCTATGCTTCCTGTACCTGGATATCTGTTTCCTTCTTCAGGTTTGGGAAGTTTTCAGCCATAATTTCTTCAAATACATTTTTGATCCCCTTTTCACGTTTTTCCCCTTCTGGATCCCTATTTTGCATAGATTGGCATACTTTATATTATCCCATAAGTCTCTTATATTGCTTTCATTTTTTTTTTTTAATTTGGCTTTCTGTCTACTGTCCTGATTGGGTGATTTCTGTTATTCTATCTTCCACGTCACTTGTTCATTCTTCGGCATTATTCATTCTGCTATTCATGGCCTTTAGCTCATTTTCCGTCTCTGCAAGTGACTTTTCTAATTTTTCTTGGCTACTCTTTATAGTTTCTAGTTCCTTTTTCCAGTACTCTGCATTTCCATCCGTAGCCTTTCTTAATCCCTTCAGTATTTTCATTATCTCCTTTTGGAAATTGGTGTCTATTAGACTGAAGAGGTCTGTTTCATTGTTTGTTCCTTCAGGGGAATTATCTTGGTCTTTTAACTGGGAGTGGTTCCTCTGTTTTTTCATTTTACTTATACATTTCTCTTACTCTGTGAGTTTAGGAGAAACAGTTATCTCCTGTGGTCCTGGAGGGCTATTTATATGTCTGGGCATCCCCGTGTAGCTTGTGTGGGTTAATATATTTGGCCCAAGGGCTGTTCTTAGTGTGGATGCCAGTCGCCTCTTTCCTCAGTGTGTGCTGGTTGATACCCCCTTGATGGGGGAGTGCCGACGCGTGGCTGGTTTTCAGGTGGAGGCTCAGGCGTGCCCCTGGAGCACACGATGGGAGCCGAGGCGGCTCCCGGACACGCCTGGAGTCTGCGAGGGCGGTGGCGGGGGGCTCGTAACCGCTCCTGGCATCTGGGCGGGCAGCAGTGGTGGCTCGCGACTGCCCCCGGAGCCCATGTAGGCAATGTCCTGCCCGCTGTGAGCATGCGCACGGGGAGAAAGGCTGCAATCCGGGTTCATCCCCTCCCCTCCTGCACCCTCCAAACCATGGCGACTGGCCGATAAGGTGGCCCAGGCTTCCTCCGCATACACCCTTCGTTGCACTGGATTCCCCGCCCCCACGGCTCTTTCTACACAGCCATCCCCAGTCCTCTCCCCAGTTCTGATCTCCAAAGCCCGAGTTCCAGCACCCAGCCCCTGCCAGCACGTGTCAGGCTGGGGGGTGCAGGGCAGCGGCACTGACCGTCTGTGCAGTTCTCCCTCTGCTCTGGCTGCCGCCAAGCGGCTGCTGAAGTTTTCCCCCGAGGGTCTGATGCTCCCCTTCTGTCCCGGCCGATCTACCTGCCAGTGAGGGGGCTTCCCAAGGTGAAGGAACCTTTCCTGTTTCACAGCTCCCTCCCAAGGGTGCAGGTCCTGTCCTGATTCCTTTCTCTCTTTCTTTTTTTTTTTTTCCTACCCAGTTACACGGAGATTTTCTTCCCCTTTCAGCAGTCTGAGGTCTTCTGACAGTGTTGAGTTAGATATTCTGTGGGAAATGTTCCACGTGTAGATGTATCTTTGATGTATTTGTGGGAGAAGTTGAGCTTCACATCCTACTACACCACCATCTGGATCGCTGCCTATACTCTGCTTCTTGAATCTTTCCCTTTGTACCAGAAGTGTACAGAGTGGGTACTTGATACTCTGCTTCTTAAATCTTGGTCTTTGTGGCAAGAGTTGGGCCTGTAGAGGAGTTCTGAATATATTTGTCCATCAGTCATCGCACAGAGAATTGTGGCCTGACTCACAGGTTCAGTTTGCAGCATCTTAGAGAGCATGGGAGAGAGAGACAGGTCTGCAGTCTGCTGTGGAAGGCACACCCTGAGTCTGATGGCAGGTCTGCTTAATGCACAGCAGGGGGCTGGGCATGGAAAGGAGTGACTGTCAGGGTCTTAACAATTAGATAAAGAGAAGGAACCATGAAGGAGAGAAACCCAAAGTATATTTACTCTAATTTCTCTCTCTCATGGAGGAAAAAGTGAGGACACATGGGAAAAAAGGGAGTAATAGTTCTTTGCTGAGAATATATATATGTAGAATTAGCCTTTCTCTTTTCTCATACTGAGAAATGATGAGGCTCTTTGGAATTCTTTACAAAACAGAAATAGGCAGGGTAAGTGAAACATGATAGAAAGAGGAAGGATACCAGGGTCAGACAATCTTTAGTCTGATTTCGCCCTGAGGATCCAGTAAAGCTTTTGCTGTCTTGGAGTTTATGTTTCAGCAGGGAAAGATAGATATAAAACACCTTTAATGAGTAATATAAAGAAAGATAGTGATATGGGTATAAAGAAAATAAAATAGGGCAAGAAAACTTATCTCAGATAAGAACTTGAACACATTGATATTACTGCTGAGAGCAGCTACAAAAGACAGATTAAACATAAAAGTGATTGTGTAAGGCCATCAAAGAGCTGTTAAAGCAGAGTGCTAGAGTACTGTGGTTCCGGAGAGGAGAAAACTTTGAACAGATGAATCAATAATTTATAGCCTTTTTTTTTCTTGGGGAAGTGGTCAGAGCTTTGCTGATTCTGGATATGGGCAAGAGGCTGAAAATTTGACCTCAGCCCAAGTAGATGTTAGTGTTTGAGCACAGAGAAACAGGTAGAGCTTTTGGCAGTCTTGAGAAGTTGGAGTGACAGTATTGGAGACCCAAAGGAACTCAAAAACATTGCTGTCTCCTACTCGAGACATTTGCAAAATTATGAAGCTGCATGACAGGCTGCTGTAAAGTTAAACCACATACTTCTAAAAGGCAGAGTGTTCTACAGGCTCATGTTGCTGTGGAGGGGCTCAGTGCACATCATACTTTTCATTTGGAAGCACTGTAGGGCGGTGCTGTAGGAATAGGATCTACTGAGGCCCGCCGAGGCCTGCCACAGCTGCAGCCAGCTTTGAATCAGCTCACTGCTTGATTAGCTTACGGTGAACAGATTCCACTCTGCCTGGCAGAGGTTGGGGTGAGCCTACTCTGGAGAAATATAATATCTGGGTCCTCTAAAGTTCTTTTCCTACACAGCGTCCAGCATCTAATAGAAAATGACTAGATGCTAAGAGATAGGACCATGTGACTAAAACCATGAGAAGAGCTGGACAACGGAAACTGACATAGGATTCAGATATTGATTGGAGTTAGCTGATGAGGACTCTAAAATGAACATGATTGATATGTTCTAGCATATGGAAGAAAAAAAATGAAACAAACAGATGAAAAGGTGGAGAATTTTATTAAAAAATTGGGAGGTATAAATGCCAAATGGAGAGTCTAGACAAGAAAAATATATGAACTGAAATTGAGAGCTCAGTGTTTGAATTAGATATTAGATATGACACAACAAAAGACAGGATTAGTGAAGAGGAAAAGAAGTCAATAGAAAATATTGAAAATGAAGCACAGAGACTAAAAATAAATATGTGAGACAGTGAATACATCTAATGTATCTGTAACATTAGGATCATTTAGCATTTGAAGGAGAAGAGGGAGAAAACGGGGAAGAAGCAAATTCCATGCAATAATGGCTGAGAGGGCTTCCCTGGTGGCACAGCGGTTGAGAATCTGCCTGCCAATGCAGGGGACACGGGTTCGAGCCCTGGTCTGGGAAGATCCCACATGCTGCGGAGCAACTGGGCCCATGAGCCACAATTACTGAGCCTGCGCGTCTGGAGTCTGTGCTCCGCAACAAGAGAGGCCGCGATAGTGAGAGGCCTGCGCACCGCGATGTAGAGTGGCCCCCGCCTGCCACAACTAGAGAAAGCCCTTGCACAGAAATGAAGACCCAACACAGCCATAAATAAATAAATAAATTAATTAATTAAAAAAAAAAAGAGAAACCTTTCATTAAAAAAATAAATAAATAAGTAATAATGGCTGAGAATTTTCCAGAACTGTTAAAAAAAACATTACCTGATGAATTGAAGAAGCTCTGTGAGCCTCAAGCAACACTCCTATAAAGAAAGCCACACTCGGGTATATCTTAGTACAACTATGGAAAACCAAGACAATCTTTAAAGCAGGCAGAAAAAACAGAGACAATACCTTCAAAAATGAAGCAATAAGACTGATAGCTGCCTTTTAACAGAAAAGATAAAAAAGTAGTAAAGATAGTCAACAACTGAAATATATCTTTAAGGTAATAGAAAATAGTTGCCAATCTAGAATTCTATACCCAGCAAAAATATTTTAAAATGAAGGTATAGTTCTCTGGGCCTCTTCAAATGTCATCATCTCCCTGTGTGACTGTGCTTTGGATTTGTTTCACAGCATTAGCCTCAACCGTGTCTTCATTCACTTTTCAAATTTGGAAACGAAGACTACGTCCAGATCCCAGCCAGAGGAAAAATTTGCTACTCTGGATTTGCTGAAGGGAGGGAAAGAACCATAGGAAGCATTTAGATACACAGATATTGTATAAATTGAAATTGACAGACTTTACAAACTACCAGTGAGGAAAATTTCAAATATAACAAAAGTGTTAACAAACTCTGCAAACTATTCAAAGGAGGTCATAATTGATCTCCCAAGTCCCAAATTTAGGGGCAATGTTTGCTGACCATGTGCAGATGACTCCCTGGCTTGGGAATGAGAATGAAGAGATGCTGAATTATTTTCTCAACTGAAGTGACAGAATTTGAAGATATTAAATCATATTACAGAACATGATTTAATTTTGCTAAAAATCCTTGCTTTAAAATAAGCTTCTTTGCAACTCATTTTATCTCAGTAAGAGTGGCAACCCATCTTCAATGTTGACTGAAATCAAATGGGAATCTGGGAAGGACCTGATGAAATATTTATGTCAGACACAAAATAAAGCTGTCTTGAAGAGGTAGCATGAAAGAAATCTCAGACCTTCTTCACCTTGTTCACTGATGATATGGATGCAGGTGCATGCAAATTAAGAGAGTTCATCAAAGATGATATTTGGCCATATCTGTTGAATCTATTGATGCTAAAGAAGGAGAAGGAGAAGCAGCTGATGTTCATAATGATGAAGGAGACTTGGTACATGTTGATGATGAAGAGGATGAAGGTGAAAGAGAAGATGAAGATGGTGATGATGTGGAAGAAGAAGAAAAGTTGAAGAGGAAGATGACTAAAAGAATACTAATAGACTCCAACGTTCCTTTTATTTAAAAATTTTTTATATTCTCTTGAGCAAGTTTCCATCTCCAGTTTTTTCCCTCTTATGCTTAGTTCTCTTGTCCTAATGAGGTTTCTTTATTTTTTTGTCTCATATAATAAAGAGATTGCCCACTTATTTTGTGGGAGGCTATCTTGAGCAAAATACAATGGGGAAAAATCTCTACACATTTCTTTTTTTTTTTAAAGATTTTTTTTTTTTTTAAATGTGGACCATTTTTAAAGTCTTTATTGAATTTGTTACAATATTGCTTCTGTTTTATGTTTTGGTTTTTGGCCACGAGGCATGTGGGATCTTAGCTCCCAGATCCCTGGTTGAACCCATACCCCCTGCATTGGAAGGCGAAGTCTTAACCACTGGACCTCCAGGGAAGTCCCTCTGCACATTTCTGGTTCAAGTTCCTTTTTATCCCTTCTTGTCTGAAAAAATGTGAAAGTAGTGATGTGGAGTTAACACATCACCATGCACTGTGGGGAAGAAGAAAATTTTCTCCCTTTGTTCTGCCAGAAGCTGGAGGGTGTTCATCTTCCTTGTGCTTGAAATTCTTGATTTTTACTTCTTTAAAGTGCTCAGAGATTACATTGTGACTCTATGTAATATGGGCATTAACATTATCACCATGTACATGCACTTCGTTAAAAAAAATCTAATAAAATGGAATTATATTGAGCGAGGAGAGGATGGGTTTGAGATGTTAGGGCACTTGAGAGTTGGTAGGAGAGGAGAGAGAGAATGGGGCAGAAACAAATTTGAAAAGATAATGGCATTAAAGTGTGTATTTTGACAACATAAATTTCAGACCTTACAAATTTAATAAGTCATACTGTTAAAAAATATTAAAGATGTTTTCAGACAATCAAAACCCAGCAGACCTGCACCAAAAGAAATACTAAAGTAAAGCTAGCTCTTCTGGGAGAAGAAAAATGAATACTGATGGAAACTCAGAAATTCAGAACAGGGCGAAGATCAACAAAGGGCAAATATATGGGTGAGTAAACATAAATATTGATGGTACTAAACAATTATAGTAATGATTCGTGAGTTTAAGAACATACACAATTTATATAATGGTAGAACAATTTGAAAGGCAGGAGGGAAGCAAATGGAATTAAAGCGTTTTGAGGTTCTAGCATTATCAGGTAAATTTATCTAACTAAATTATCTAAAATAATAGTAGAAGTTTGTTGTAACTAACAAGTTAAGAAAAGGAAAATGAGATAATAAGATAATTTTATTAATGAAAAAAGCCAGGCGAGAAGTGAGGAAAAAAGAACTGGGTCATATAGAAAGTAAATACCAAAATTGTATCTATAAATCCAAGTAGGTTAATATTTATATAAAATTTAAATGGGTTAAGTGCTTCCATTAAAACACTGTTATTAATGGATTGGATCCCCAATGAACCAACCAATGTCCCTTAACAGGCAATTTTAAAATATAAAGACAAAGAAAACCTGAAAATAGAAATAGAAAAAGATATTTTGTGCCAGTGCAAATGGAAAGAAATCAGGTGTAACCTTACTAGTATTTGACAAAGTGGACTTTAAGGAAGAGGCGTTACTAAAAATAAAGATGGTCCATACACTAGACGATGTACATGTTCCAAATGTGAAGGCAATCCAGATGGAAGACTTAAGCACATCTTTCTCAACTGCTGATAGAGTAAGCAGGAAGATAAAACTGGAAAGGATAGAAAGATAATCTGATCAATATAATTAACATACATGGTCTAATTGACATATGTAGAACACTGTACCCAATGATAGTTGATCAAATAATGCACATGGAACACTTACCAATATTAACCATATGCTGAGTCATAAAGCACAAAGTCAATTGGTTTCAAAAGGTGCAATCTCATTAAAAATTCTAGCAAGTTTTTATTTTTATTTTTATCTTTTGGTGGAAACTGATTCTGAAATTTATGTGAAAATCCGAGGGGTCATGAATTACCAAGGCAGCCTTAAAGTGAAAGAACCGAACTGGAGGACTTATCAAACATCAAGGCATATTATAAAGGAATTATAATTTAATACTGTTATACTGGCGCAAGGATAGACAAAAAGACATTACTTTTGACAAAAATGTCATTAACAACATGGTGGGAAAAGGATGGCATTTTCAATAATAGTGTCAGGTCAAAATAATTTTCTTATGGAAAAAAGGTATTTTATCCCTAACTCATATCATATATAAAAAGGTCAGTTTAATACAGTTATAAATGTAAATATGTCAGGTAAAAACAGTAAACCTTTAGAGGAAAATATTGAATACCAAATCTTAGGTTAGGTGGAGATTTCTTAAATAAGAAATAATAAACACTGTGAAGGGCAAAATGATAAATTGGAGAACAGTAAATACCATAAAGGGAATGAAAAAGCAAATAACTTTTTGCTTTTTTTTTTTGAGAGGGAGAAGATATTGGTAATGTATTCGTCTCAAAAAGGATTTGTATCCAGAATATATTAAAAACTACAAATCAATTAAAAAAAAAATGGGCCAAACACTTGAATGGGCACTTCACACAAGAAGATATCTAAATGGCCAGTAAATGTGAAAAGATGGTCATCTTCATTAGTCATCTTGGAAATGCAAACCAAAAGCACAGTGAAGTGCCATGATTTAGTCACCAGAATGACTAAAATAGAAAAGACAGATAATGTCAAATATTTACAAGAATTATCTGAAACTCTCATATGCTAATGCTGGGTTTTTAAATCGGTACAGGCACTTTGGAAAACTAGAGCTGAGTATATGCATATGATGCAATACAGCAATTCCGTTAGACATATTCCTAGTAGAAATGCGTTCATATATTTACTAAAAGATTTGTACAAGAACTTTCATAGCAACACCATGAGAAGTTGTCTCAAACTGTACAAATGCATATTCATGAAATGGAAGATTATAAAGCTTTATGATAATGAATGTATTACAACTATGCTTAGCAACATGGGTGAATCTCAGAAACATAACACTGAGTGAAAGAAGCTGGAGACAAATGAATTCATATTGTATGATTTTGTTTATATAAAGTTCAAAACCAGGTAAAGGTAATTTATAAATCAGGGTTGTGGTTACCTTGTTGGGAGGATAGTGACAGGAAGTAGGGACCTGGGCAGACTTCTGGGGTGCTGTTTCTTGATCTGTGTGCTAGTTTGTGAGTTTGGTGTGTTTACTTCGTGAGAATTCATTGAGCTGTGCACTTACAGTTTCTCTTTGTGTTGTTGTTGTTGTTGTTGTAATTGTATTATACTTCCACAAAAAGCTTACTTAAAAAAATGGAACAGAACAGTGGGATAAAATGCCTTGGCCATGAGTGTCTACTTTAGCAATCTAGCTGGGCTGTCAGGTTGTTCCGAGACCTACACGACGAGGGTGCAGCCATATGAAGAAGACCTGGATAAGAGCCCAGGAAGTAGCAGAGGTGGCAGCGAATTTCAAAGGACAAAAACAAAGCCAGGGAAGCTTGTGGTTAATGGATGATGGGCCAGTAGTAGGGCATGGCATTAGAGAGGTAGTTGTAGGTCAGATTATGAGGTTTATTACAGCAGCAGTAGGAAGTCACAGAAAAGATTTAGTTAGGAGAATGATGTGATTCTGTTCATGCCTTGAGAAGAGCAGTGTGTCTGCTGTTTGGAGAACAGGCTTGAGGGAGCAGACACACCAGGCAGGAGTCTGTTGCTGTAGCGGAGGAGTGATCTGATGGTGACCTGGACTTGGGCCTTAGCAGTGGATTTGGTGAGAAATGGTCGGCTTCTGGTTGTATGTTATTGGAGATAGGGGGTAGCTAACACCGATAGGGCTTACTCTGATGAATTGTGTGTTGAAAGAGAAAAGTCCAGAATGACTTTTAAATGTTTGGCTTGTGCCATATGGGTGGAAGGTGGTGACATTTCTGAGACAGGACAGCATTTCTGAGATAGGACAGTTGGAGAGTGAGAGTGAAGGGACTGGGAGGATGGGGTCGTCTACTACATTGTAAACTTTCAAAGACAGTGCGTTGTCTTATTAATCTTTACTCCTCAGGTCTTAGCACAGTATCTGGAACATAAATATAATTAGCTAAAAGTTTGATTCATTTTGTAGTCGGTATTTTATTTTTTTTATATATGTATTTATTTATTTATTTTTGGCTGCTTTGGGTTCCCGCTGCTGCACGCGGGCTTTCTCCAGCTGCAGGGAGCGGGGAGCGGGGGCTACTCTTCGCTGCGGTGTGCGGGCCTCCCACTGCGGTGGCCTCTCATGTTGCTGAGCACGGGCTCCAGGCACGCGGGCCCCAGCAGCTGCGGCATGCGGGCCCAGTAGTTGTGGCTCACGGGCCCAGTTGCTCTGCGGCATGCGGGATCCCCCCGGGCCAGGGATCGAACCCGTATCCCCTACACTGGCAGGTGGACTCCCAGCCACTGCGCCACCAGGAAAGCCCTGTAGTCGGTATTTAATCATTCACATTCAGTGAACATATTGAATAAGTGTATAAGTTATTTTCACCATTGGCCTTCTTAGAAAATATGTAATTTAAGGGTTAAAAAAAAACCTGTTGATCCCTTGGTATTTTACTACCTTGGGTTTGCCTACTTTGTAGACATTTTTTTTTCTTTTGTCATGAATATGGTGATTTGAGTGAAATACAGCTTTTAAAGAAGCCAATTGGTTGGATATTAAACTGGACATTTTATTTAGACGTTTTTCTCTTTCTTTGCAGTTATTTTGTGATTACAGCTGTTCTGCTGTTTGGGAATTTGATTCAGCACCAGGTTTCCAACGTGTTTTAGTTTTTTGAAGAAATGTTTTCAATTGTTTAAAATCTGTTATTTTTCTTTATTGTTTATGGAAGTCCTTTTAGGTGTTTGGAACAAGAAAGTTTCTTTACCAAATGTTTTTCTTTTGTGGATGATAAAATTTTGTTTTAGATTCCAAATGGAACCACTTAGTGTAGACGTTAGTGGAAAAATACCACCTAAGAAGCCTTGTAGAATGCTGGGAATCCTAGAGCAGATGTCATGGCACATTCTTCCTGACACTAGTCCTCTAGTTTGGGATAAATCAAAGCGATTCAGTGTTACATGTCTTCCAGAAGTTCTGCATTTGTTTTGTGGTGGTTGTTTGTCTGCTCCCCACAAGATGGCTCCTGCCTGAGTATGTCAGCCAACTTCTGGCCATTCAGCCAAACCTGAGGTGTGATTAGAAGAACGTTGCGGGGGCTTCCCTGGTGGCGCAGTGGTTGGGAGTCTGCCTGCCAATGCAGGGGACGCGGGTTCGAGCCCTGGTCTGGGAAGATCCCACATGTCGCGGAGCAGCTGGGCCCGTGAGCCACAGTTACTGAGCCTGCGCGTCTGGAGCCTGTGCCCCACAACAAGAGAGGCCGCGACAGTGAGAGGCCCGCACACCGCGATGAAGAGTGGCCCCCGCTCGCCGCAACTAGAGAAAGCCCTCGCACAGAAACGAAGACCCAACACAGCCCAAAATAAATAAATAAATAAATAAAATTTAAAAAAAAAACAAAACGTTGGGAATCCTGGCTGAGTAGTTTGGTTAAAAAGAAACAATCAAACAAACAAATAATATTTGTATTGTTGTTGGAGTACTTTCATCTTCCTTGTGATTCTGATCACAACTTAACAGCCCCATAGAAATTTTATGAAATAGACGTATTTGGCTACAAACAGCAGCAGCTCCAATTCATTTAAATAAAAAGGACAGTATGTTAAACAAGAGGAAGTTCAACAGTCTAGCAGGCTTCAGGGATGGTTGGTTAGTTAGCTTAATGGTGTCACCCAAGTTCTTTCTACCTCTCCACTTTGCCGACCTTGGTAGTGGCTTATATATTTCTTTTTTTTTATTTTTTAATATTATTTATTTATTTTTAATTATTTGCTGCATTGGGTCTTTGTTGCTTCACATGGGCTTTCTGTAGTTGTGGCTAGCGGGGACTACTCTTCGTTGCAGTGCGCGGGCTTTCTCATTGCGATGCCTTCTCTTGTTGCGGAGCATAGGCTCTAGGTGCGTGGGCTTCAGTAGTTGTGGCTCGTGGGCTCTAGAGCACAGGCTCAGTAGTTGTGGCTCATGGGCTTAGTTGCTCCGTGGCATGTGGGATCTTCCCAGACCAGGGCTTGAACCCGTGTCCCCTGCATTGGCAGGCAGATTCTTAACCACTGCGCCACCAGGGAAGTCCTTGGTAGTAGCTTAATCCTCAAGCTGGTAGAAGGTACCAGGCAAGTTTCAGACAAGGTAGTGTCCATAAAGAGCAAGGACACCTTTTCAAGAACCATCTTCCTGTAGCACCTCTTGCCTAAGATGTCACATCTGATTCCTGAACTGGCAGAGGGAATGGGATTGTTCTTACCCAGTCAGGCATAACCTGGTGCTGGGGTAGGTGAGCTTTTCCTTAGACTTCATAGGGGAGGGTGAACATCAGAACAAGTTTAGTCTTCTTTGAGGAAGGAGGATGGGCAGGTGTATACTGAGAGGCAATGTCCCCCATGAGAATGACCGTACTGGTTATTTGTTCATTCAACAGCTATGTCTTGAATGCTTACTTTGTCCCAGACAATGTGATAGGTGCTGGGTTTACCTAGACAGATAGAAAAAAGTATTGGGTTGGCCAAAAAGTTCATTTGGGTTTTTCGGTAAGATCTTATGGAAAAAACCAAACGAACTTTTAGGCCAACCCAATATCTGGCAGAGAAGGTAGATCTTAATGTCTGGTAAGGAGTCCAGTATTTGTATCTTTAATTATTTCCATGTTCTGCAAATGATTTGATTGGGGAGCATAGAAAGCACATTTAGTAAAAGTCTTTTTGGTTATTAGAACTCTTAAAAGAACAGTGCTTCTGGGCTTCCCTGGTGGCGCAGTGGTTAAGAATCCACCTGCCAATGCAGGGGACCAGGGTTCGAGCCCTGGTCCGGGAAGATCCCACCTGCGCGGAGCAACTAAGCCCGCGCGCCACAACTACTGAGCCTGTGCTCTAGATCCCGCGAGCCACGACTACTGAGCTCGCGAGCCATGACTACTGAGCCCGCGAGCCATGACTACTGAGCCCGCGAACCATGACTACTGAGCCTGTGTGCTGCAACTACTGAAGCCTGTGCGCCTAGAGCCTGTGCGCCGCAGCAAGAGAAGCCACAGCAATGAGAAGCCCGTGCTCTCCACAACTAGAGAAAGCCTGCGCACAACAACAAAGACCCAAACAGCCAAAAATAAATAAACAAATGTATTAAAAAAACCCAACAAAATAGAACAGTGCTTCTGTAGGTTGGGGAAAGTATTTCCAGTAGAGGGAAAGTGTAAATGAAGGAAGATACGTATATAAACCAAGTTATTAGGTTTTCATAACATTTATTTTTCATTACACAAGTAACACATGACAACATGATGGAAAAATTAGAGCAAAATACATGAAGTTAAAGTTTTACATTATCTTTTTGGTGTGTATCTACTCTTACAGATCATTTTGTGTGCATTTCCATGATATATTTAAGACCAACAGGAATTATATGAGTTTTTATGTATATCCTATTTCAACATATGGAACAGTAATATCGCATATCTGACATGTGGTCACTGAGAGAGCCTTGTCTTTTCACTGATAGTTTGTGCATAAATGTAGGAGGCATTTGTGAACTATTTTTATAGCAGCTCTATTGAGATACAATTCACATAACATAAAAGTCACCATTTAATATGTATCAGTAGTTTTCAGTATATTCATAGAATGTGAAGTTATCACCACTAAGTTAGAATATTTTCATCACCCCCTAAAGAAACCCTGTACCTATTAGCATTTGTTTTTGAATATTTTATGTACCCATTAATATCATGTGTAAAATTAAATTTTAAAGTGCCATGTTTCTCTAAATAGTTTTCTGAAGGTGTTAAGTTCTTACACTGAAAGTTCAGTTAATGCTTTAGGGCTAGTTTCAGAGAAATGATTTCAGATCCCTAGAGAGATCTCTGAGCAATGATTGTATGCATTTTTGGAAGTAAAACCTAGCAGTGCAGGAAATTTTAGTGGGGATTGGTATAAGTTTTGGTGTTTATTGCATAAAAAAATAAGAGTTTCATGAAGTTAGTGGTAATCAGTTTTCCTGTATTTTTAGATTTCTAATTACATAACAGAAAAGACATTTAGCAAAATAAGAAAAAATTAAAGTACAGTGCTAGGAGGATTACAGTAACTGGTCTTTATTACCTTCTAGCCCTATAATAATTAATAATTCTATTTTCTTTACATTGAGAACTTAAAAAAATGAGGGCCAAGGGGGGGAAAAATCTAAGTAACTTACTTGGAATCAAATCTTTCATATCTCTTTTAAAAGAGCACTTTTTTTTAATTAAAAAAATTTTTTTAACATCTTTATTGGAGTATAATTGCTTTACAATGGTGTGTTAGTTTCTGCTTTATAACAAAGTGAATCAGCTATACATATACATATATCCCCATATCTCCTCCCTCTTGCATCTCCCTCCCACCATCCCTATCCCATTCCTCTAGGTGGTCACAAAGCACCGAGCTGATCTCCCTGTGCTATGCAGCTGCTTCCCACTAGCTATCCGTTTTACATTTGGTAGTATATATATAAGTCCACGCCACTCTCTCACTTTGTTCCAGCTTACCCTTACCCCTCCCCGTGTCCTCAAGTCCATCCTCTAGTAGGTCTGCGTCTTTATTCCTGTCCTGCCCCTAGGTTTTTCAGAACCTTTTTTTTTTTTTTTTTTTTAGATTCCATATATATGTGTTAGCATACAGTATTTGTTTTTCTCTTTCTGACTTACTTCACTCTGTATGACAGACTCTAGGTCCATCCACCTCACTACAAATAACTCAATTTCATTTCTTTTTATGGCTGAGTAATATTCCATTGTATATATGTGCCACATCTTCTGTATCCATTCATCTGTCGATGGACGCTTAGGTTGCTTCCATGTCCTGGCTATTGTAAATAGAGCTGCAATGAACATTGTGGTACATGACTCTTTCTGAATTTAAAAGAGCACTTAAAATAACCTTATTTAACCTTAGGTGTACAGACCTCCACTGTCTAATATTATAGCAGCCAGGTACATGTGGCTATGAGCACCTGAAATCTGGCTAGTATGACTGAGGAAACTGAATTTTAATTTTTATTTAATTTTATTTATTAAAATTTAATTTAAAAAAACTAAAGCAGTGTAAAATATTTTTCTGTTAAATATGGTTTTATTCTTTGGTAGGATAACATTTTACTTTTCCATTACATCATGTGAGATATTGTTGTATTATAGGTGTGTGTCAGCCATGTGCATTGTTTTCAATATTTTATAGAAACATGCCACTGACTTAATACATGTCAGTGGAATGATTCAAATGATTTTTCTGAAGATAAATGATTTTTTCTGTACACCTATGTAACATTGTAATGTGTATCTGAATATTTTATTCGGACAGAATGAGTTGCAATGATACCTTTATAATTAGTAATTACATAGAAGTATTTATTATATGTCTTTATATATAGTGTTTTTATGTATATTTTTATATATTATAACATGGTTATTTTAATTACTATGTCATTATATTAGCTTTCTAATATAAAAATGAAGTACAGAAAAATAGTGTATAAAGTATACAACTGATGCAGGATTGAGTGGATTGCAGAAGCTAGCACCACAGCCAGAACAATAAAGGATAAAATGAGAATGGAAGAACATATGCCACAGATTTCACAATAATGGCAATTGTGTTTTCTGCAGCTGAGTAAAACAAAATCTATTTTTAAAAATAAAAACGTTAAAAGTAATAAAGATTACAGTATGAAGAGAGATTTTCAGCAAATACAGAGTAAATTTGATAAGTTTCCTTTCACAATTCAAAGAAGTATGAAATTGGTTGCCAAAAATCAGAAGTAAATGTACGATTAAAGAATTGCATATGATTTCAGCAGTAGCTGAGAGTGTAGTTTTGACCATCTTGGTTCTTGCTCCAAGGGAAAAAACCCTTTTAAGTTGTAGAGATTACAGGAGAAATTATTTTCATTACTGAAAATTATTTGGAAAATTATGAGGAAAAAACATAAACTGAAAGATCAGATGATTGTAGAGTATGTGGCTGTTCTAATAATAAAGATCAATTGAGCCAAAGTTTGAAACATTGCAAGTCAGTTTGTTTGGCTTTAGATGAGTCATGTGACACGAGACACCATAGAATTAATACTTTCTGCATAGTTTGTTTCAAAGGACTTACAAATTTACAAAGAACTGTCAATACATGGCCTAAATAAGTGAACTTTTAGTGTAGATTTTTTTAAAAATGTTTGCGTGGTATGGAAGGTAAAAAAAATCAAGATTTATGGAATATTTTAAAAGAGAGACTAATGTTTCCCTAATTCTCTTTCTCTAATATTGCTTAATTCTATTTCGTGATACATATTGAAAATATTTGCATTCAGTTCTCTGAGTAGACTTTATGAAAAGTGTTATGGATTCAGTTGTTAAGGTCATTCATTTATGTGTGAATGATTTTAATCATTGCCAGTTTATGGAACTATTAAAAGTAGTAGAAGACAATGAATTTAATGATCTTTGCCAATAATCAGTGGCTCAGTTGTGGAAGAGTTTTACGAGGATCAGTGTACTGCTAACTCCAAGATTTTCTTGAAAAAGGAATGCTTGTCAAATGCTCAATACAGACAAAAAAAATTCAGTATGATTTACGTTTTCTTACCAGTATCACACTGCATTAGCTAAATGAAGCTCCAAGGAAAGGAAAAGAGTTTTGTAACTTAGCTCGTTTTTGAAGTTAAAACTTTTAATAATACAAATTAATAAAAATGTCTTTACACATTTTTAAAAATGAAGAAATATGTAGATGATTTTAATTGTACATTGCATCCCTAGTACTTGTTTATCTTATAACTGGAAGATATATATATTGTACCTTTTGACCACCTTCCTCCAGTTTCCCCTCCTGCCCATTTTGTTTTCTTATTGTTGACTTTTAAGAATTCTTTTTATCTATTAGATACCAGCAAAGATTTTCTCCCTCTGTGTGTGGTTGTCTTTCATTCTTTTCATGTATCTTTTACTGAGCAGAATTTTAAATTTTAATGAAGTCAAAATTATCTAACTTTCCTTTCATGGATTGGTGCTTTTGGTATTGTAGCTGAAAAAGCCATCACCAAATCTAAGGTCTGTCTAGGTTTTCTTCCATGTTATCTTCTAGGAGTTTCATAGTTTTGCATTTTACATTTAGGTCTGTTATGCATTTGGAGAAGTTAATTTTGAAAGTTTTAAGGTCTATATCTGGTTCATTTTTTGTGCATGGGGGGGCGTCCAGTTTTTCCGGCACCATTTGTTGAACACACTGTCTTTTCTACATCGAATTGCTTTTACTCCTTTGTTAACCAGCTTATTTTTTTATTGAAAGTTCTTGCAGATTGCTTTTTAATCAAGCGGTGACTTCAGTGAGCTTGTTTCTTAAGGAATTAAAGTAAAACACAGAAGTGAAAGTCTACAGAAGTTAGCTGCTCAAAAATTGTATTATTCTCTCTGGAATTGTTAGTTACCATATGGACGCATAATATTTATTAGGTATTTAAAATATAATTGAGTGACTTAATTGACATCCAATCTGAAAACAAGGTGGTTAGTTTTGTTTTTTTTTAAATAATCAGAAACTAGTTACTAATTTTATTCTTCTTTCGTCTTTGTCATTTGGCCAGAAATTTTTGCATACCACATTTTATGATTTCCTGGGCAGTAAACATGAAGTTGGTCTAAAGATAATGTCGTTTTAATTGAAATTGTTTTTTAAACAGCCTGGAGTGAAAAATTGGTACCAGCAGTGGAAAAGCAACTGAATTGGTAAATCGGAAAGTTATCCCGGAAACGGAATGTGGTTATCGCAGCGGCTGGCCACATAAATGATTGCTAGGTTAAACAAATGTTACGTTGATTACTTCACTGGCAATTCCAACTTGAAGGATGTGGTACATGAAAGTAACCATGGTCAGAAGTACGGGTGATTGAGGAGGAAACTGTTTGCTACTGGTAAAGGTCACTTGTGTTTCAGGAACAGAGTCTTCTGTTTATTCGGTGACTTAAAAAATAAAGCTGAACTTGCTTCATGTTCTCTTACGAACCTACTTTGACTCACAGGTAACATTGGAGTCATTTTCAGCAGGCTACTCTTTATTTTTCTCAGGAAAATAAATGTTTTTTTCCGTTTATAATAAATTGTATGTGGTATTTCTCAGATGATTTTTTTTCTGGATAGGTCTTGATGACATAACTATTTTGAATTTTGCAAGAGAATGTCCTGTAAGAGTTTGTTTTGTTTTGTTTTTAAGGATTCCTCTGAATTCGACTGCTCCCACATGGCATTGTAAGTTTCTGCCAGTATTTTACTAAAGTTACATAAAGCAGAATACTTCCTAGTTACTATAGCAATAGAGAATGAAGGCGGCTTTTATTTTTCTACATTTTTGCATGCATTCCTTCATGTCCTGGGGATTCTAGACTTGTAGTAAATAGAATCCTTGCATTTTTCATCAAATGTATCTCCAATAAATAACACTTACAAAAATTAATCTTATCCTGGAATATGTATCAGACCTGGAATTTATTTTGTGGTCTTAAGTGTTTTCAACTCTTTTCACTCTGTGAGGTCTGTATGTTTTTGACCTTGTTTCTCTTCAGCTGTTTGGCTATACAGTTAGTTCTGCTATAAGGTGACGTGCATGTTCTTAAAAATCAGCATGCTATGCAAAATTGTTCAATTAAAAACCATAAGGCTTATGGGGAAAATAGGGTCAGGAACATGATATGCAAAAACTTTGTCAGTGACACATAAAATAAAAGATAGGAATCTAATAAAAATGGTAGCATAGTTTTACATATGTTAAATAGTTAAGGAATACATAAATAACTGGATAAATAGGTCAATTTACCTTTAAAAAGACCTGAAGTTTGCTTATGGATGTGTACATCAGAAGGTGTGCACCTTGTGAGTTCTTATGAAGTGGTGGAAAGAGGGTTGTCTGGAATTGGATAGAAGGTGGCAACACCTGAAGTGGATGGGTGTGTCTCATAGCACATATGGTAAACTGAAGAAGGTGGTAGATATTTGAGATGGAGGTGTTTTGTGTATTTCTGGGGCTTATTTCAACTGGGTGCAGCTTTCTTTATTCACCTAGGGTTTCTGGGAGACAAAATTGTGAACAAGCGAATGCAAAATGTGTTATGCTCAAATTGTTCCCTAATATATTAGTCACTTTGGAACCAATTGACATTTTCTTTCTTTCTTTTTTGAGTTTAATTGACATATAACATTAGTTTCAGGTGTACAAAATAATTATTTGCTCTTTGTATATACTGTGAAATGATCACCATGGTAAGTCTAGTTTTCCCTAGTCACCATACAAAGTTACAAAATGTGCAACACAACATTACTGACTCTAGTCATCATGCTGTATATTACATCGCCATGACTGACTTATTTTATGACTGGAATTTTGTACCTCTTGACTTTCTTCACCCATTTGCCCACCCTCCAACCCCACCTCTGGCAACCGCCAATCTGTTCTCTGAATCATTGAGTGTTGTTTTTAAGATTCCACATATAAGTGAGATCATATGGTGTTTGTCTTTCTGACTTATTTAACTTAGAATTATGCCTTCAAGGTCCATCCATATTGTCATAATGGTAAGATGTTTTTCTTTTTAATGGCTGAGTAGTATTCCATTGTGTGTGTGTGTGTGTGTGTGTGTGTGTGTGTGTGTGTGGGTGAGAGAGAGAGAGAGAGAGAGAGAGAGAGAGAATCAGTGGACACTTAGGTTGTCTCCATGTCTTGACTATTGTGAATAATGCTCCAATGAATATAGGAGTGCATACATCATTTTGATTTAGTGTTTTTGTTTTCCTTGGATAAGTACCCAGTAGTGGAATTGCTGAATCTTATGGTAGTTCTATTTTCAGTTTTTTGAGGAAACTCCATACTGTTTTCCATAGTGGCTGCACCAATTTACATTCCCACCAACACTGCACAAGGGTTCCTTTTTCTCCACATCCATGCCAGCATTTGTCATCTCGTCTTTTTGGTGCTGTCCATTCTAACACCTATGAGGTGAAATCTCATTGTGGTTCTGATTTGCATTTTCTTAATGATTAATGGTGTAGAGCATCTTTTCATGTATCTGTTGGCCATGTGTATGTCTTCTTTGGAAAGCTGTTTATTCAGATCCTCTGCCCATTTTTAAATTGTATTGTTTGTATTTTTGTTACTGAGTTGTATGAATTCATACAACTCCTTATATTTTGGATATTAACTCCTTATCAGATATATGATTTGCAAATACCTTCTCCCTTTCAGAGGTTCTATTTTTATTTTGTTGCTGGTTTCCTTCACTGTGCAGAAGCTTTTTAGTTTGATATAGTTCCATTTGTTTATTTTTGCTTTTGTTGCCATTGCTTTTGGAGTCAGATCCAAAAAATATCTCTAACACCAATGTCAAGGTAACACCTGTGTTTTCTTCTAGGAGTTTTATGGTTTCTGGTCTTACATTCACATCTTTAATCCATTTTGAGTTTCTTTCTGTGTATGGTGTAAGGTAGTAGCCCAGGTTCACTCTTGTGCATGTGGCTGTCCAGTTTCCCCAGCACCACTTATTGAAGAGACTGTCCTTTCCCCATGTGTATTCTTGCCTCCTTTATCATATTAATTGACCAAATGTGTGGGTTTATTTCTGGACTCTCTATTCTGTTCCACTGATCTATGTCTTTGTTTTTATGCCAATAGCCTACTGTTTTGATTACTATATCTTTGTAATATAGTTTAAAATCAGGGAGCATGATGCCTCCAGTTTTGTTCTTCTTAAGATTACTTTGGCTATTTGGAATCTTTTGTGGTTCCATACAGATTTTATTATCTGTTTCTGTGAGGAATGCCATTGGAATTTTGATAAGGATTGCGTTGAATCTATTTATTGCTTTGGGGAATATGGACATTTTAACAATATTAATTCTTCCAATTCATGAGCATGGAATATCTTTCTATTTATTTGTGTCTTTGATCTATTTCATCAATGTCTTATAGATTCCAGTGTACAGGTCTTCTACCTCCTTGATTAAATTTATTCTTGAGTATTTTATTCTTTTCGATGCAATTGTAAATGGGATTCTTTTCTTAATTTCTCTTTCTGGTACTTTGTTGTTAATGTATGAAAATATAACAGATATTGTATATTGATTTTGTACCCTACAGCTCTACTGAATTTATTTATTCTAACACTTTTTGTGGAGTCTTTAGGGTTTTCTATATATAAAGTTCTGTCATCCACAAATAGTGACAGTTTTACTTATTCCTTTCAAATTTGGATGTCTTATTTCCTGCCTAATTGCTGTGGCTGGGACTTTCAATACTATGTTGGATAAAAGTGGTGAGAATGGGCATGCTTGTCTTGTTCTTGATCTTGAAGGAAAAGCTCTCAGCTTTTCTCCTTTGAGTATGATGTCAGCTGTGGACTTCTCGTATGTGACCTGTATTATGTTTTGGTATGTTCCGTTTATACCCACTTTGTTGAGAGTTTTTATCATAAATGAGTGTTGAATTTTGTCAAATGCTTTTTCTGCATCTTTTGAGGTAATTATATGATTTTTATCCTTTATTTTGTTAGTGTTATGTATCACATTGATTGATTTGTGGATGTTGAATCATCCCTGCATCCCTGGAATAAATTCCACTTGATCAGGGTATATGACCCTTTTAATGTGTTGTTGAACTTGGTTTGTTAATATTTTGATGAAGATTTTTGCATTTATATTCATCAGAGATATTGGCCTGTAATATTCTTTTCTTGTGGCATCCTTGTCTGGTTTTGGCATCAGTGTAATGCTGGCCTCATAAAATGAATTTGGAAGAATTCCTTCCTCTTTAATTTTTTGGAAGAATTTGAGAAGGATAGGTATTTTTTGAATGTTTGGTAGAATTCATCAGTGAAGGCTTCTGATCCCTGGCTGTTGTTTGTTGGGAAGCTTTTTTTTTGCCATGAGACATGTGGGATCCTAGCTCCCTGACCAGGGATAGAACCCGCCCTGCCCACCCCCACCACCATTGGAAGCACGGAGTCCCAACCACTGGACCACCAGGGAAGTCCCTGTTGGGAGGCTTTTGATTACTGATTTAATCTCCTTATCTGTAATCAGTTTGTTCAGATTTTCTGTTTCATCATGATTCAGTCTTGGGAGAGTGTATGTTCCTAGGAATTTATCCATTTCGTCTAGATTGTTGAATTTGTTGGTGTATAACTGTTCATAGTAGTCTCTTATGATCCACTGTATTTTTTTGGTATCAGTTCTGACTTCTCTTTCTTTTCTGATTTTATTTATTTGAGCCCTTTCTCTTTTTTACTTAGTGAATCTAGCTAAAGTTTTGTAAATTTTATCTTTTTGAAAAATTGTTTCTTAGCTTCATTGATCTTTTCTATTTTTTTAATCTCTGTTTTATGTATTTTCACTCTGACCTTTCTTCCTCCTTGTATTAACTTTAGGATTCATTTGTTCTTCTTTTTCTAGTTCCTTTAGGTATAAAGTTAGATTATTTGAGATTTTTCTTGTTTTTTGCGGTAGGCCTGTATCACTATGAACTTCCCTCTTAGAACTGCTTTTGCATCATCCCCTCAATTTGGGAAAGTTGTGTTTCCATTTTTATTTGTTTCCAAGTATTTAAAAATTTTCTCTCATTTCTTCATTGACCCTTTGGTTGTTTAGTAGCATGCTGTTTAGTGTCTGCGTGTTTGTGGGTTTTTTTCCAGTTTTCTTATTATAATTGATTACTTCTTTCATACTTTTGTGATCCAAAAAGACGCTTGATATGATTTCAGTCTTCTTAAGTTTATTGAGACTTGTTTTGTGGCCTAACATATGATCTATTCTGGAGGGTGTTATATGTGCACTTGAAAAGAATGTGTAATCTGCAGATTTTGGATGGACTGTTTATATATATCAAGTTTATCTGATCTAATGTGTCATTTAAGGCCAGTGGTTCCTTGTTGACTGGCTGTCTGGATGGTCCGTCCGTTTATGTAAGTGGGGTATTAAAGTCCTCTACTATTATTGTATTACTGAGAACTTCTTTCTTTATGTCCGTTAATACTTGCATTATGTACTTAGTTGCTCCTATGTTGGTGTATAAATATTTACAAATGTTATATTTTCTTGTTGGATTGACCCCTTTATGATTGTGTAATGCTCTTATATATCTTTTATTATAGTCTTTATTTTAAAGGTTAGTTTATGTAAGTATTGCTACCCCAGCTTTCTTTTCGTTACATGTACATGGAATATCTGTTTCTATTCCTTCATTTTCAGCTTCTCTGTTGGTGAGTCTCTTGTAGGCAGCATATAGGCAGGTCTTTTTTTTTAATCCATCCAGCCATCCTGTGTTTTTTGATTGAAGAATTTGGACCATTTACACTTAAAGTAATTATTGGTAGGTATGCACTTACTTCCCTTTTGTTAACTGCTTTCTGGTTGTTTTGGTATTTTTCTGTTACCTTCTTCTCTTGGTCTCTTCCCTTGTGATTTGACGATTTTCTTTAGTGTTATGTTTGGATTCCTTTCTCTTATTTTTTTTTTTTTTTTGTGTATCCATTATAGGCTTTTGATTTATGTTACAATGAAGTTCAT
Organism: Balaenoptera borealis; assembly: GCF_965194805.1. Taxonomy (NCBI): domain Eukaryota; kingdom Metazoa; phylum Chordata; class Mammalia; order Artiodactyla; family Balaenopteridae; genus Balaenoptera; species Balaenoptera borealis. The sequence continues at coordinate 130,151,550 of NC_138861.1, read as the reverse complement.
ATATAACAATCTATATATAAAGCAGTCAGTTTTAAGCTGATATTTGCTTAAGTTCAACTGCATTCTAAAACCACTACATTTTAATTCCCCAGACCACATTTTATGTTTTTTAGGTCATGTTTTATATCTCTTTATTTTGTTCATCCCTTAACTACTTATTGTTAGAGTTGATTTTACTATTTCTGTCTTTTAATCTTCATACTAGCTTTATAAGTGGTTGATTCACTACTTTTACTGTACATTTGCCCTTACCAGTGAGAGTTTTTTCTTTCATATGTTTTCTTATTTCTAATTATAGCCTTTAATTTTTCAGTTAAAGAATTCTGTTTAACATTTCCTGTAAGGCTGTTTTAGTGGTGATGTACTCGTTTAGTTTTTGCTTGTCTAAAAAACTCTTGCTCTATCCCTAAATTCTGAATGATAACCTTGTCATGTATTTTTAGTTGTACGTTTTTTTCCTTTTCACACTTTGAACATATCATGTCATTCCCTCCTGGTTTCTACAGTTTCTGCTGAGAAATCCACTGATAGTCTTATGGGTGTTCCCTTATATGTAACTAGTTGGTTTTCTCTTGTTTTTTAAAAAATTCTGTCTTTATCTTTAACTTTTGACATTCTAATTATAATGTGTCTTGGTGAGAATCTCCTTGAGTTCATCTTGTTCGGGACTCTCTGTGCTTCCTGGACCTGAATGCCTGTTTCCTTCCCCAGATTAGGGAAGTTTTCAGCTTTTATTTCTTCAAATAGGTTTTCTGTCCATTTCTCTCTCTCTTCCTTTTCTGGGACCCCTATAATGCAAATGTTAGTATGGTTGATGTTGTCTTAGAGGTCCCTTAAACTGTCCTCCTTTTAAAATATTCTTTTCTCTATTTTGCTGTTCTGATTGGGTGATTTCCATTACCCTGTCTTCCATATTGGTGATCTGTTCTTTTGTATCATCTAATTCACTGTTGATTTCCTTTAGTGTATTTTTCATTTCAGTTATTGTATTCTTCAGCCCTGATTGGTTCTTTCTTATATTTTCTATTCTCTCTCTCTTTTTTTTGGCCATGCCATGTGGCATGCTGGATCTTAAGTCCCTGACCTGGGATTGAACACATGCCCCTGCAGTGGAAGCACAGAGTCTTAACCACTGGACCACCAGGGAGGTCCCTCTGTTTCTTTTCTGAAGTTCTCACTGTGTTCATCCAAACTCTCCTGAGTTTGGTGAGCATTTTTATGACTATTACTTTGAATTCTTTATCAGGTAGATTACTTATTTCAATATCACTAAGGTCTTTTTCTGAGATTTTGTCTTGTGTTTTTATTTGGAACATATTTTTTTGTTTCCTCATTTTGCTTGGCTCTCTGTCATTGTTTCTATGTATTAGGCAAAACTGCCTTCCTTGGTGTTGGATGAGTGTCCTCGTGTAAGTGATGATCTTTCTTGTTAATCCTGCCCTAGCTCTTGTTTGTCTTTTGATTCTTTGTGGTTGTACATACCACCTGATTTATTCTTTTTTTTGTGGGGGGGAGGAGTGAAGATGGTTCTATGATTCTTTCTTTCTTTAACATCTTTATTGGAGTATAATTGCTTTACAATGGTGTGTTAGTTTCTGCTGTATAACAAAGTGAATCAGCTATACATATACATATATCCCCACATCCCCTCCCTCTTGCGTCTCTCTCCCACCCTCCCTATCCCACCCCTCTAGGTGGTCACAAAGGCGAGTCTCCACGTGATTTATTCTTGATATGCCACTGTTCAAAACTTGTCTGTTCCAAAGGGAGCAATCTCATTTAACACCCAGTTTCAAGCTGATTAGAAGCCAGACCCCCAGGCAGCAGCTTTTAAAATATACAGGTATATACAGTCCTGTGGGGCTACAGTTATAATCCCTGCTGACCTCCAGACCAGGAGAACTAGAGTTGTCCCCTGAGCAACAGTTGTAAAAATCAAGGCTTTTGACAAGTGTTTGAGCAGCTTTCTGGGGAGTCTCATTGTGCTGTTGTGAGGCCAAGGGCATGCGCAGGATGGTGTTTCCTCACTTAGATTCCCCGGGGGCCTCTGCCTATCCTCTAGACATGTGGGAAACCTGAATCCTGTTGCTCAGGGTGAAGCTCCAGGCTAAGTATATACACCTTTTTCACAGGAAGACTGGGGTCGTGTTGTAGTCTGCTGTCTGTGCAGTGTGCTGGTGGTCAAGAACTGTTGGCCTGTCAAGAACTGTTGTTTTCAATTGTTGTGGTCTTGTGGGCTCAGGAAAGCCAGCAGAGCCAGGTGATCATGGGGTGTCCCCTGTGTGGATTGTACCTTTCCCCGCTTTAGCGAGGCAGCTGGAGAGTGAGGGGCGGAGCTTGCATTCTTGCTTCTGGAAGGCAGCGGGAAAATGATTTGAGTGCACCAGCCTGTGGGCTTCAGCATTGCAGCCGGAGAGTGCCTAGTCTGTGCGAGACTGTCGGCCTAAGCCACGAGTGTGAGAATACTGTGCCTGCCCGCCCCTGCCAGTCCCAGCCAGAGAGCAACCGCCTGAGCTCTCTGGCTTCAGCAAAGTGGCTGGTTAGTGCTGCAGTAATCACTCTCCCTGAGTAGGGAGCACATTAGTGTCTGCTAGCGCCTCCCTGCGTCTGGGGGGAGCATTTCCACCATTCCCCGCCCATTCAGCTGATGCTTTTAGATTCACAAATGACTCTCCATCGCATAGAGTCTTGGCATTTTTCAAACTGCTGTTATTTTGCTGTGTTTCCACCGAGTGAGACCACTTGAGAGCCCTGTAAGAGGGGAGTCTTAGTTTCCTATAGCACTTTGGGACCCTTGTATGTCAACCCTTTTGGTTCTCTAAGATGTTTTGGGGGCTTGTCTTTCCAGTGTATATCCCAGGGGCCAGGGTGCCCAATGTGGGGCACCAACCCCTCAGTCCCCTAGGAGAAGGCCCACCTGGTGAGATGCCTCCCTACCATGTGACCTCAAGCTGGGGGTGGGAATTTTGGCAATAGTGCTTCTTGGCCTGTCCTACCTGTCATGATGGGATCCTTTTTATCCTTTGCTGTGGAGCAGCTGTTCAGCTAGTTCTCAGGTTCTTTCCAAGGGGGTTGATCCATATGTAGCTGTATTGGGAAGAGCTAAGTTCAGGTTCTTCCTATGCTGCCATCTTGAATAGCCCCCCCATTTTCTGTGTATTTCATAGTAGCCATCCTAATGGATATGAAGGATAGATAATATTTTAAGATATATAGTCAATATTCAAAAACTGTTAGTAAGTAGAGTGATGGACCAAATACTTATATGACGGAATTAAACATGGATCAATGTAAAGTCAATTTTCCAAGTTCAAGATGAGGCATACCAGACTTGATACTGACTCATATGCAAATGTCTTAAGGTTTACTTGGTTTATGTGGACATTTTGGTTAGCAGTATTACTTGGTGGCTAGATCAAAAACCCAGACTGCAAATAAAGAAATAGAATCTTGTGATCATGGAGAGAAAAGTGCCATTATACTGCCTACTGGTCAGACCACATCAGGAGAGTCATGTCAAGTTCTGGGTATTAGATATGAATCTGGAAATTGGTAAACAGGGGACATTCAACAGAGAGCAGCCATACACAAAAAGGGTTTGGAAACTGTGACCTGTCAATCAGTCAGAAGGGAACTGGGGTTCTTAACCTGGAGAAGAACAGGAGCAGAATCAGGTAATTGTCTTCCTGTGGTTTAAAGTGTTGTTGTGTGGAGACGGTGCAGGCTTAGCTTTCTTGTTTGAGGACAGAACTAAAAAAAGAAAACAAAAATAATTATGTGGAAGTAGAGAGAAACATGTTTCTAATCAACATGAGGAAAACCTTTCTGACATCAGGAGGACAGAGAGTTCCTGTTGTGGAAAAGTGTTTGAGTCAAGCTGGATGAAGGTAGGAGCTTTGCTGGAAAGGATATTCCTCTCCCAGATGGAAACCTGGCACAGTGGATCTATGTAAAAACCGTTGTGTGCCTTCTTCCATGCACAAGAGAGTATGAGACGCTAGACAAAAAATAGTTCCGTACACAAAAGCCTAAAACACAGCAGGTGTCCAGTTTTGCTTGCGCGAGGTTAATCCTACCTGGACTGAGCGAATAAATCTCCCCTTAAGAAGAGTCTGGAACTCTTAGGTGTCCTGACTGCTGGACATCCACTCAGGGGCGGTGACCCACTGCTGACCTCTCTGCCCTTGTTCTTGATATTTCCCGCTTCACACAGAACTCTTCAGTTTTACGTTTCATTCGCCCGCACACGTGCCTTTGCTTTTGCCAGTCCCTTTACTTTTTTGCCCGTGGCCCCCCTTCTTATTCCTGCCAGGCTGGCGGGGGGCGGCGGGCGAGGGAGCCTCTCCTCACTGCTCTCGGAATACCTGAGGCAGGTCACTGTGTTGGCATTTATTGCACACTGGGGTGTCTGTCCCTGCTCGCTGGGCCGTGAGCTCGTTCACAGGGATTAAATGTTGTTGATCTTTGATTTCGTAGTGCAAACGAACCATGTTTATTGAACGGCATGAAAAGGGGCAGAGTCATTCTCCGTGTGCCCCAGTGCCTAGCCCAGTGCTTGGCACACTGTACTCGCTTATCACTTTGGAATAACACAAGAGTTCAATGCATGTTTTTTCAGTTTGGGTCATAACATCTTCATATAGTTCTCTAGAAACCTTAATCTGGTTGGGACGTATAGGCGGAATCTCAGAGTGGGCATCTCGCAGGCCCTTCTCTCCCATCTTCTTTCCTGCTTCTCTCCCTCTTCCTTTTCCTTTCTCCTGCTCATCCCCCTCCCTCCTCCTCCTCCTCCTCCTCCTCCTCCTCCTCCTCTTCCTTCCTCAGCCTCCTCCCTCCCTCTTTTCCTCTTCTTCCTCCATTTCCTTCCTTTTCCGACTACTACCCCTCCCTGCCTTAAAACCACGCAGCCTCCTTACACAGTGTTCTCATGCAGTTCGGCAGGCTTTTTACTCTGTAGTTCATGTATCAGTTAACTGAGCCTGAGTTTTTCCCAAGACCTCAGATCATAGATCATAACAGAGATTCCAGATCACTTGTGTGTTGACACAAGGGTTTTTATTTCCAATATGGCAAATGAGGTTCACACATACCTTGTTCAGTTTCTACACATTTATCTTTTTATTTACTTGTCTTTCTAGTTTTTTTGTATTTGTGCCAGTCTCCCGATGCCAACCATCTGTGGATTCTTTAATATTATAGCAACACGGGCTCTGTTTGTATTCAGTGCAGTTTACATTTTTATGTTTGCCAAGACCTTTTGCTGTTATTATGTAGTAAATTAAATGTGAGGAACAACAGGCAGGCTAGAATTCTCTTTTTTAAAAAAACTTTAAAAAAAAATTAATTTATTTATTTTTGGCTGCGTTGGGTCTTCATTGCTATGCGTGGGCTTTCTTTAGTTGCATCGAGCAGGGGTTACTCTTAGTGGCAGTGCGTGGGTCTCTCATTGAGGTGGCTTCTCTTGTTGTGGAGCACAGGCTCTAAGAGCGCAGGCTCAGAAATTGTGGCGCGTGGGCTCAGTAGTTGTGGCTCATGGGATCTAGAGCGCAGGCTCAGTAGTTGTGGTGCACGGGCTTAGTTGCTCCGCGGCATGTGGGATCTTCCTGGACCAGGGCTCAAACCTGTGTCCCCTGCATCGGCAGGTGGATTCTTAACCACTGCGCCACCAGGGAAGTCCTTAGAATTCTCTTTATGAGCAGCTTGATTTATTTGCATCTGAGTCTAGAAAATGTGTAACCAGGTTACTTAGTTTTTGGTCTGTTTTAGTAACAAATTTTAGCTCTAATTTATGTTGAATGTAAAGTGGGTTTAATGAAGTTTTTCTGAGGATAGGTGTGGTGTTTCTGTGAGTCGGAAACACCAACATGTCTGTAACTACTCTGCACACAGTGTAGGCTCTCCAAACACTAATGAAAGTTTACATAAAATTCTACCTGAGGAATTCTGTGTTTTCTTTTTATATAAGGAAGATTAATGCTCATGGACTTGAATACATTCCAGTTAATGATGTGGCCTGTAATTTCCTTACTGTATGATAAATGACTACTCTGAAAGTACATTGTCCTTAGAAGAATTTTTAGGGCAGCTTAGATAATTAACATTTTGATGTGCATATTTGTTATTTTTTAACTTTTGATTAACGAATCACTTTTTTTTTTTTTTTTGTCTGCGTTGGGTCTTCGTTGCTGCACGCGGGCTTTCTCTAGTTGCGGCGAGCGGGGGCTACTCTTCGTTGCGGTGTGTGGGCTTCTCATTGCGGTGGCTTCTCTTGTTGCAGAGCATGGGCTCTAGGCGTGCGGGCTTCAGTAGCTGCAGCACACGAGCTCAGTAGTCGTGGCTCACAGGCTCTAGAGTGCAGGCTCTGTAGCAGGTGCTCCGCGGCATCTGGGATCTTCCCGGACCAGGGATTGAACCTGTGTCCCCTGCATTGGCAGGCAGATTCTTAACTACTGCGCCACCAGGGAAGTCACCGAATCATGTTTTTAAAACACTTTTTCTTCTGTCAGGCCCCAGAGATCAGTTGAAACACGTACATATTCCTTTGTCCGTATTGAAGATGGTAATTTTGTGTTTTACAAATGTCAGACCTTTCAAAGCCCAAAGGAGGGCACCTTGCATGTTGTCTCCACTTTGCATATTAATAAGTAGATTGCAGGTGACCAAAGTGGCATGCGTTCTCACCTAGAGACTGTAGATCTTCACGTTGTGCTTGTGTCTAGTTTTTAATCTATGGGCTTCACTTACAGGTCAAAGACAGCGTCGGGGTAGTTCTCCACACAGAAATCTGGTTTTTTAGCCCTTTTATAGACTGCCTACTGTCCGTGCAACCTTTTACACATTTGGCACAGTAAGGAACTCTGTTCCCAGGTAAATGAGCATGTTTTTCTTTAATTCTGTGGCACTGTACTATTGCCAGAGCACCTGTTATTATTCTAATACATTTATGTCATCTCTGTGGAGAAAAAGTACTGTAACGGGTTAATTACTCATTTTAACCTCTAGGTCCATAGACCTTTACCTGGAAATCAGAAATCTAAAAAGCTCTGAAAACCAGATTTCTTTTTTTCTTTTTTAATAACATGTTTAGCAGAAGAATCTGACTTGAACTTATGTGAGGCCATTTGTAGCCTTTTGTTTTTATCCTACTTAGATGACTATTCATACTTTTAGTTGCAGAAACATGAATATGTTTGATTATGGGATGGTGTTCCAAACCCTGTAGAAAGCATTACATAAATACAGTGTATGCACCATATTACTTTTCTAAAATAAACTTTTTAAAAATCAGCTTTCAAAAACATATGGTAAAATTTAAAATGGATGGCTAGTGGGAAGCAGCCACATAGCACAGGGAGATCAGCTCGGTGCTTTGTGACGACCTAGAGGGGTGGGATAGGGGGGCTGGGAGGGAGGCTCAAGAGGGAGGGGATATGGAGATATATGTATACATACAGCTGATTCACTTTGTTGTACAGCAGAAACTAACACAACATTGTAAAGCAATGATAGTCCAATAAAGATGTAAAAATATATATATATATGGTATTGTGATATTGTGTAGGGACATTGCCAATTCTTGTTCAGGTAAAAGCCTAAGAACCGTAGATATTTCTGTAGTAGAGACCTATTAAAGGTAAATATAATCGGGTAATAATAGATGAGTAAAGCAGTCAGTTTTAGAGTCAGTAAGGGACTGTTTGTTAATAAAAGTAAAATCTTTGTATTCATGTTACAGAACATGGTAATAGCCACATGTCTAAGTTGTTTTGACTTGCAGGAGTTCATTGCAGGCAACTTTCCAATGTTGTTTCCATTTCACCCTGTGAACACATTTGGAAGGTGAGGTCCTGGGTCTGGTGAGCTGGTCATTAGAGTTTAATGTTAGGATTTTTGTTTGTGCATAAGACAGGTTTTTCTCATTTTTGAGCTAACAGCTGCCAGTAAAATGAGATATCTCTGGGCAAAGAAGGTGTTTTTGTCACTTTGTAATTTTAGATGACTTATCTTAAAAGGTAGTTTTTTGCAAAATTAAAAACACTCCTTTGGGGAAAGCCCTAGATTTGTAAGCACACTTTTAAAAACTCAAACCAGTGTTATATAATACCTTTTGATTTTCAATTTCCCCAACTTCTCTTCAGTGTGTTCTACATCTGTATTTTTAATGGTTTAATATGTCTTTATGAGGTGAGAAAGTAATAGAAAAATATTTATGGTCAGTAGTTTCCTTATGTGTTAAATTCTTGATACAAGTTTGATGTCTCTATATACACTAGTGAAAATGTACTCAGGCAGCTCTATAATAAATGTAAAAAAAGCCATAATTTAAAGTTTAAGATTTGGAGAGAACTGATGAAATGGGAAATGTAGAAGCATTTACTTTTTATTTTTTAAGAGGAACTGATTGTTTCTGTAACCTAAGAATTAGAATTAAAATTTAAAAAGAATACGTGTTAGGTCCCTTCCCTATTTTTTCTCTCCCCTTCTTTCATTTACTATAAGACTAAATTCCTTACATTAAACATAAGTTTATATTATATTTAAAGGCATTCACATTCTTTTTTACATAATTAACATTATTTGCAGATTATAAATCATCATCTATTATGTCATCTAAAGTGAAAGAAGCAAGTCTCTTGGTCCTACAGCTTCAAGGACCTGGAGTTTGTCCAACAACCTGAGTGAACTTGGAAGCATATTCCTGCACAGAGCCTTCTTCACAAACCCTAAGCAGATAATCCCATTGAGCTCATCCAGCCTTCTTACCTATAGAACTGTGAGATAAGAAATGGGTATAGTTTTAAGCTGTTTGTGGTAATTGTTGTGCAGCGATAGGAAACTAATGTAGATTTTTGGTACCAGGAGAGGGTTGTTAGTTTTCTGCTTTTGCCTGTAACAAATCACTACAAACTTAGTGGCTTAAAACAACATCCTTTTTTTAATCTTAACAGTTTTATTGGTGAGAAGTCTAGGCAGATTCTCTGCTTAAGGGTCTTACAAGGTCATATCAGGGTGTTGGCAGGGCTGAGTAATCTTATCTGGAGGCTTTGAGAATCAGTTTGCTTCCAAGCTCATTGAGGTTGTTGGTTGAATTCAGTTCCTTGAGGTTGTTGGACTGAGTTCTTTATTCTATTGCTGGGATTGTTTTCAGTCGCTAGATTTCTTTGGGGTTGCTCTCAGGCTGCCTTATGGCTTGTCCATCTCAGTAGTGCAGAATCTCCCTCATGTCAAATTCCTCTCATGCTTTCTAGCTCTCTGACTTCTTTTCTGCTATCAGCCAGAGAAAACTCTGCTTTTAAGCATCTTGTGTGATTGGATTAGGCTCCCCAAGGATAATCTTCCATCTGCAATACAACATAATCGTAGTGATATCTCATCATACTCAAGGTTCCACTCACACTCAAACAGGAGGACATTCTACAAGGGTGAGGGTCCTGAGGAGTTATTCTTAGAATTCTGCATATTGGTCAGCAACTGGTGACCCAAGGTTGTAAGTATATTGAGGTAGTGTAATGTGGTGGGCTCAGGAATTAGATTGTCTTGGTTCAGACTCTAGCTCTAGTACTTAACTAACTGTGAAACCTTGGACAAATTATTTATCCTCTTTGTGCCTCAGTTTCATCATCTGTTAAATGTAGTTAATATGTAACACCTACCTCATAGGTTATTTCAAGGAGTAAATTATATAACATCTGTAAAGGTGCTTAGCAAAGTGCCAGATACATAATAAACACTCAACTAACAGTTAGCTGTTTCTGTTATTATTATTTGTTATTTAAAGCAGTATCATTTTCTTTTATGTTTTGATTTTCATAGAGTGAATTTGACTAAATCAAAGGCATATTTTCAGTAAGAGTGACATGATACCCAAAGGAGAGCCTTTTGTCATGGAATCTGACTCATGTGCACATCGCTCAGGTGGAAGTGTGAGCACTTCTCCCCTCTTCCAGGCAGAAGATGTGTGTTCTTAGATGGCCCGGGCCAGGTGTGTGTAGGTGTGTACCTGTGTGCAGTGCCGTGGGAGATAGGTAGAGTGACCTGAGCTGAGACAAGACAAATGAGCACGTGAAGGGCCTCCTATGTCATGCCGAGGACTTCTGGCAGAAAACAGGCAGCTTCTAAATAGGCGTTAGCAGGGAGAGATGGGTGAATTACAGAGAGAACTCTGAGGAGAGTGGAGCATGGGTTTGAAGATGGATTTTGAGTCAGTGTGGAAAAATACTCAATTAGGAAAATGCTCTTTATGTTCAGGTAGTAGATCATGGCCAGAACATGCCCCAAATCCAGTAGTTTTTCTTGACATCTTAACAAGACAAGTTTAGGACGCTCTGATGGAGCTGAGGGTGGGTCAGTCTTGGTGTATGCTCTTGGTCAGAAAGAGGCAGAGCATCTGATCCAGAAGCAGGTCCAGGTTTGGGATTTGAGTCCAAGGGTAGATAAGAATCCAGGAGATCAGTCTTTGAGGAGCATCTGAGCTGATGCCCAGAAACTATAATCTGCCATCCGGCTTACCCATCCCCGAGGAGTGGGACTGCTGGCACGTAGAGGACCAAGGAGCACCAGCTGGCAGGGACCTGGGCTGGCCTCCATCTGGCCTTGGACGCATCCAACAGTGCATGACTGCGCCCTGTTAAAAAAAAAGTCGGGATTGAGGGAAAGGAATCCAATGAATAGAGTGAGGACGTTGTATGTAAAGCAAGCTGGATAGGATCCCAGTCACTTAGGGACTTGGTTGGGAATGAGATAGCAGGTTAGCCCATGAGAGAACAAATCAAAAATGCAGTTCTAGGATTTTGTAGTACCAGAGTCGGAGCAGGACTGACATCAGGGCTGATTTAGCAATAGCACGGACTGAATAATCTCAGTGTCTGCCCATATCCTTCTCAAGTAGGCCATGAGCTGGCCTCAGAGGTGCAGAGGTTTGGGAGTGAGGATTAAGTGGCCTGAGTGGTAGAGTCAGAGGGCCCACAAAGATAGCCCAGTAAGCCCCGGGTCTTTGGAAGGGACCACACTCCGGAAGAGTCCCTTGGATTCTCCAAGATTCTTTTTCTGAAGGGCTCTTTCCCAGGGGGATTTCTCATTTCCGTTGACTCCCTAGGCCTGGGCGTGTATGGCCAGCTGCAAAGAAATCAGATCAAGGGGAAAGCCCCAGCTTTCTTTATCAGAAAACATCCTTCTGCTGCAATATTTGTGTTCCAGGTTTGGATGGCATTCCTTGCCAGGCCTTTTGTTGCCAGAGCATTACTGATGCCAGACACAGCTTGGTCTGTAGCAGGGAGATACTCCTGTTCCAGTGATCCTGCTTCCTGGCAGCATGAGCCTTTTGGCAGAATTCTAGAAAATGAGCTGCAGTAAGAGAGAATTATGTACAACATGGATGTTGTGACCCCTTCTGAGGCTGTCCTTCTGTTCACATTTGGATGATAGGAAGTAAGAACTTTCTCTGGAAATTTTGAGTGAGAAACCTAAATCTTTCAGGAGCAAGTGAAGATCCACTCCTTGAAGAAGACTTCTTTTTCTGAACACTCCTTAATTCGGAGGATATACTGTTAATTACCCTTACCGATACTGTCCTGTGATACTCGAGGGCCTTCTGTGAATTATACGTGAGGGTCATATTCCAACATCTTTCCACTGTATCATGACAACTATAGAGAGTAGGGAATCCTTGGCCAACCCACCTGAAGGTCTAGATGTGTGGGAGGAGGATTTGAGAAGAATTTTCTACTTTCTTCTCTGCTTGCATATGACATTAATATTATTTAAATTTTGTGTTTGTATTCCTTCCTTAAATATGCCTGTCTATCTTGTTTTGTCTGCTTTGGATTCAGACCTTCTAGGGGAATGGTCTGTCTGATTTTCCTTCTTCTGTACTCTATTTTTCAGGTATTAGGTGCCAACTTTCAAGGCTTCTAAACTTCCTACCCTTACCTCTTTCCAGAGCCTTATTATTTCACACCTAGGTCATGGTAATAGCCTATTTAATTCTTTTTCCTTTCTTAAAATTTTCCCTCCACACACAATCCATCCTGCGTATTAGAGTTGTTGGATGCCTACCCATCATCCGTTCTCCTTCATCCTTCCCAGTTGAATCCTCTTTCCTACTTTCCACTCTTCCTCCATGTAGTAGTACATTATTACCAAGAAGATGATTCCTGCTGGGCCGCATCCTGATTAGCCTTTGCACTTTGTTAGGTGAAGCACAAAACTTCCCGTTTATTTCCTGTTATTTCTCTGATTTTGCTGCTTGAACCACCACATTTGAGTCCCCTTGTTCTTTACTAGCTGTGTCTTCCCAACCAAATTTACCAGTATCATTCATCTTGCCTCCTTTGCACAAAATGACTCAGCTGCTCTACCATTCTTTCATTGGGATAACATTCCCTGCAGTGGAATCACAGCTTATGCAGGGCTTAGGTTCTGAAACCAGTTCATATGGCAATAATCTCATGTCATTAAAATTATGGACCATGAAAAGGAATGGTCCTAACTATAATACTTATTTTCTTTCTTTGATTTTTTCTTATTTATTTTTTCCTTTCATTGAATGGATGTAGTTTAATTTGTGTAATTTAAATATGAGTATGATAAAACTGTTGATCTTGAAATGATTTTCTACCTCTTCTGTTGACAAATTTGTATGCCATTCATTCAGCAACTGAAACTAACCTCATCTTGTGTGTTGGGGATTCCCAAGACTACCCCGCATTCAGCGATTCACTAGAAGACTCATGGGACTCAGTATGTAGTTGTACTCATGGGTAAGATTTATTTCAGTGATGTAGCAAGGCAGTACAGCTGGATCATAAGGGAAGAAGGCTCGGGTAGAGTCTGGAAGAACCCGTGTATAGATTTCCTTACGCTTTCTCCCTCCCATGAGGGGTCACACAGAGCTCACTCTTCTCCCAGTAATGAAAAAGCAGCCACACACATGTGATGTTTCTGTGCAGGGAGACCCATTAGAAATTCAGTACCCAAGATTTTTACTGGGGGCTTGTAGGCACCTTCCGCCTTAGCATGTACCAAAATTCCAGAGTCCCAGAAGAAAAGCAGGTGTTCAGCACAAACCGTAGTGTTTACACTGTCTAGGAACAGTGAGCCACCCTTACCCATTAACTGTTTACTGGGGGCACCCTGAGAACACAAGTTCCCGTATGCCAGTCAAGGGCCAATCTTACAAGCAGGCCTCTGAGGCCTGCTAGGTTTACTCCTTTTGCAAACCTCGTCTGTTGAAAGATTTTCATAACATACTCTTTTCTAATATTTTATTTTCACTTCGGTCCATCCTCAGGACTTGGAACTGTATGTTTACATCTGTATGTACTAAATGTGTTTTTTGTTTTTGTTTTTTAAATTATTTATTTTTTATTTATTTATTTATGACTGTGTTGGGTCTTCGTTTCTGTGCGAGGGCTTCCTCTAGCTGCGGCGAGCGGGGGCCACTCTTCATCGCGGTGCGCGGGCCTCTCACTATCGCGGCCTCTCTCGTTGCGGAGCACAGGCTCCAGACGCGCAGGCTCAGTAGTTGTGGCTCACGGGCCTAGTTGCTCCGCGGCATGTGGGATCTTCCCAGACCAGGGCTCGAACCCGTGTCCCCTGCATTGGCAGGCGAATTCTCAACCACTGTGCCACCAGGGAAGCCCTGTACTAAATGTTTTTGAAATGAATGAAGTTTATTTGTATATCTACTTTATAATAATCAGGCATTGCTTTGTGAGTTTTTTGTTTAAATCATGTTTTGTTTCTTTATTAATACTGAAGATGTTGAATAAAGGAACTATATTCTAGAATTTCATTTGTTGCTTCTCATGGCATATTTTAAAATAACCGGTAAAGAACTGCACAGTAGATGTTGTTAAATAAATGTTGTTTACTGATAACTAATATTACCTTTTAGAATTCTTCAGCACAGAACTGTGGTTGTTGGATGATTATAAGAAGGGAAAGGATGAACCTTAGTGATTGGGAAATACTTGATTGCCTTAGGTGTATTCTTATAATAAGATAATTCATTTGTTTCTTTATCGAGGAAGTTGCATATATTTTGAAGACGTGAATGAAGAGAGTACAGTTAATTTAAATGGGCTGGGCAGATTCAATTTTAATAGCTGTAGAAAAGCTATATATTTAGGAAAAATCTAAAAACAGTGACTACACCAGTGGAATTTGGGTTAGGAGATAAGACTCAAAGGAAAAATGGATCTTTCTTTTTTTTTCATTTTTCTCCCTGTGGACTGCATAGTGCTCTTTGTTATTCAGTGTTTCTATAACCCTTGCCCAGAAATGTTCAGATACAAAGCATCATCTTTTAAAAACAATATCAAAACTGTGATCTCTGGATCTTGGAGATTATCATTGTTTTTTACATGACCAACTCTTTGAAATGCTTTCATGTCTGATAAGTAGAATTTTGCTACTAAAATTTTCTTATTTTTGGCATATTTTCTGTGCCCTTTTAATATACCATAGGGAGGGTTCTCCAAAAGCTGACTTCAAGGCTTTGTCTGTCTAAGTCTCAAATCTGTATTAAAAATTGAGCAACGCTATAGGCTCATAAAACTTTAACCAGATTTAAAGTTTTGTGAATCATTTCTAATGGATCTGATGGATCACACCAAATTGTCAAAAAACATGCTGACTTTATTAATGAGGTTTTCTAATCCCTTGGTGAAATAACACTTTACTTATAGAGAAGTTTACCTGCCTGATGATATTGACAAAATCAAAATGTAAAAAAAAAAGCCACTAAGCAGTCCAAATGGATGCCACAGTATTTATACACTATCCTTGGCATGTTCTTTACAGAAAACCCCTAAAGCAGTGGGTATAATAAGCTAATGCCAGCTAAATTTACTTTATTCTGTATGCAGTAAAAAACTAGTCTATCCAAAAATGTCACTGAAATCTGACTGTCTGAACATGTTTGTAAAATTGTAGAAAGGGACAGTGGCTACACTGCTAAGACTCTCTCATAAATTTACCATGGAAAAGATGATATGCTTTTCACTGTGTCTTTCACATTGTCATGTCAGTTATTTCTTCTTTTAAAAAATTAGCCCAATTTAAAAAGTACTTTGAAAAGCAAGATATGGAGTACTTTTAAAGTAAGTCTCTCATTACCTCTTATAAATTATTTTTGAACTTTTAAAGGAAATAAAGGCAAGACAGTTAAAAAAAAAAGACACATTAGCTGAGCTTTTAGTGAATAAAATATTTATTGAGACAGTACCAAATAAAAGGTTTCCATCTCTGAAACAATCTGTACAGGTGCCCAAGTACAGGATTTGCTTACCTACAGAAACCTAACCGAGTTCCTCAGTTAAACTTGCCTTTGACGGTATCAGGAGAACTTCCTTGATACAGCTTAGGTGATTAAAGAGGCAACCTCAGCTAAGATGTGGCAACCAAAAAAGCTTTTGTGATTTTAAATTGCATCAGTAGAGACAGTGCCCAGATCATAATAGTCCTTTGTGTGCTGACTTCTGTCCCATGTTAAGAGAGTTTTGACAAATTAGTGTACATGTATAAGGGGACAACCAGGATAGTGAAAGGAACGTTTATCACATCAGACAAGGAAAGAGTTATTTTCTTATTGAAGAGAAAACGTAGAGAAGGAGGGACTCCTGACTTCAGAAATTTGAAGGGCTATATGTAGGAGAGAAATTAAAACTACTGAAGGGACAGAGCTGGGATTGAAGGCAGTTGGTCACAGAGCAGCATGTTTGAATTTGGCGTAAGGAAGAGTGTCAACTCAGCTGAAACTACACCTGGATTTGCTACGACCTAGTAATGGCACCTGTTCTTACTTCAGGTGTCCAAGCAGAGGCTACTTGTATGTATTTGGGTTTGAATAGGGGTTTTTAGGATATCCTTCATGTTTGTTCCTTGAAAAAGTTGACATGGCAGAAAAATGGTACATGTGTGCCCAGCTATGCTGTTGAAAGCAGTGTTCGTCTTTAAGAACGTCTGCTAGTTGCTGTGAGCCCCAGTTTCCTCAGTGTACTGGTAACTTTGTGATTGCAAAATATTCATTGGTATAAAGAAGTCATGCGTCTTATTCCTTTGATGCTCACGCAGTGTCTGTGGGGTCACAGGGCAGGGACTGTCATCCCCATTTTAGAGGTCAGGAGACCATGGCTCAGCTCAGCTAGAGGAAATGACTCACCCTATGCGATACAGTCAGAGCTTGGATCACATCTGGCCTTTTGATTCCTGGTCCAGCATTTTTACCATTTTTTACCACTCTAGAATGCCTTCTTGAGGTTCCTTCCAGCTTGAAATATTTAGGGCCCTAATTATTTATAATGAAAAAGAGACTTTATTTTTCTCATCAGTCTTTTTAAGTTATTTAATTTTGTGTGTATTACATTCTGGATGTTATTCAGTAAAGAGGCGTCTGTAAAAGCCTGTGTTTTCTCTCCGTGTGCTTTCCCGTCTGAGGACGGGGATTCTGTGGATTAGGGTCACGAGATAGTATGTGAGGGAGACATAAGTAGATACGCTACGGTGATATGTGTGTGTGTTTAAAGGCACCAAAGCCGGGAAGAATTTTAGACTGAATACTTTGAAAAATCAACAGGAAAAAACCATCCCTTTGCTTAGAAACTGTAAATCATTAGCATTTCCTAGGGATGATCTTTGCTGATTTCTGAAAGTGTGTCTCTTTAGTTTAAATCTGACAACAGTGTGCTGTCAGAATTGATTATTTGAGCACACTTAGTTTTTTGTGGTCCTAAAGATATGCTGAAGCCTGGGTAATTAAATACTGAAGGCAGGGCATCTGGCCTTACTTCAGTTAAAAACAATTGCCGAAAGAATGCCTGTAATTTAAATACAAAAATATGATGACATTTTATCCTCTAAAGACATCCATACTCTAAATCTTAGTTCTTAAAACTACCTTCTTTGAAAAGTCTTGTTGAAAGACAGAAAGGAAAATATATTTTCTTTAATAAATCAACATAACATATTGTGACTTCTAATTAAGGATATTATTTCTGTATTTTTGGAACTGACTATATTTCACTGCCATGAAATTTTACCATATGTTAAATAAAATTCCATTGGGTAGATTTTGCCATGTCTGGGGACCAATCTCGTTGATTAGCTTTGCTCTGGGAACCCTGATGTCCTGTATGTGTTGAGTGAAAGATTCCTCAGGCATTCAAAATAATTGAAGGAAAATAGTAGAGTAACATTGTAGACCCTTCTACTGTGAAAATGAACCATCCAAGTAATAAATAAGCTTTTCTGTCTATAGTTGACACAATTTAACAGAGAAAATATTTAAATTTAAGGAAAGAAAAATTCTTTATATATTTGATTTGATTACATATTTCCATTTCTTTCATTTACATGTTAGGGATTACTTTTGTTGAGCTGAATCTTTTTGTGATTTCTTCTGTCCTTGGCTGGGTGGGAAGACAAACTGTGACATATTTAATGCTGCTAATCTTTAATCTGGAAAAAAAAGACAGATCCATTGTAGCACATTGTCCTGGACCTTGAAAAAT
Source organism: Balaenoptera borealis (assembly GCF_965194805.1). Lineage (NCBI taxonomy): Eukaryota > Metazoa > Chordata > Mammalia > Artiodactyla > Balaenopteridae > Balaenoptera > Balaenoptera borealis. The sequence goes on along the minus strand of NC_138861.1, from coordinate 130,134,040 downwards.
GATGTCGGTAGCATTTGACAGAGAGTAGAACCTGCCAAGTTCCTGCGCAGTAATAATTTTCATTTAATATACAGTGACAAAGTCCTAGAGATATGAATGACTGGATTAAAGGGGGAAGGTTTTCATTTTCACATGAGGGTTTCTTTCCCTTTCCTACTTTAGCTAACTTATTTTTGTGTAACTGGCTTAGGAAGACTGTGCAGATCAGAGTTTGGGATTGAGATGGGTTTTACTGCAAGATGAGAATTTGACTTCTTTGTAGGCCCCAGGTATTCAGAAGATGATCCTCAGTAGGACAGTACCAATACACTTCATTTCCATGAAAATTCAAATAGAATAAGATGGCATTTGGAAGACTAGTTTTTTTGTTTGTTTGTTTTTGTTTTGTTTTTAAATTTTTATTTATTTATTTATTTTTGGCTGTGTTGGGTCTTTGTTTCTGTGCGAGGGCTTCCTCTAGTTGTGGCAAGTGGGGGCCACTCTTCATCGCGGTGCGCAGGCCTCTCACTATCGTGGCCTCTCTTGTTGCGGAGCACAGGCTCCAGACGCGCAGGCTCAGTAATTGTGGCTCACGGGCCCAGTTGCTCCGCGGCGTGTGGGATCTTCCCAGACCAGGGCTCGAACCCGTGTCCCCTGCATTGGCAGGCAGACTCTCAACCACTGCGCCACCAGGGAAGCCCCTGGAAGACTAGTTTTGAAAGGAAAAACAATACACATTTGGCTGCAAAGGTCAGTTAGATGCTGGAACATGATACTAAGAGGAATTTCGGATCTTCTTTATTCATTAGTCTTTAAAAAAAATGTTCAATTTATTACCTAAGGGTTCAGTATCAAATTAAAATAGATAAATGGAGACTTTAATAATAGCCATCTGTCTAGAGATTTTTTGATTTGGTTTCTCTGGAAAGAGGAAAGATGGGTTAGATTATCCTTGGATGTCTCTTAGATATTTCAGTGAGGAGAATGCCGGGGTTAGGGTAGGAAGATAAAAGTCATGTGAGCAGATAATCCAGCAGCTTCAGTGAAGTGTTGAAGACTGGAATGGAGGAACGGGGAAAGGACCAGCCACTCGAAAGCTGGAGAAAACAGGTAGCCTGCAGACTGTGTAGGGACTTAAGAGTCACTTGGGTAAGGATGTTTAGAGTAAAATAAATGGGCAGTGGCTCTGTTAATGAACAAAAAAAGTTATCTCAAATATGAATGTGTAGGCCACTGTAATATATCATTATAGTGTTGTTATGAGAGTATAAGCGATAATATATACATTTAGATTATTGAAAGTGACAAATCTTGTAAGAATTTCAATAAAAAATTAAATTGTGCATGTCTCTGAAGCCAGAATATGATGTGAGAAGGTAATAGACAACCAGAAAGTGCATACATCTAATGGACTGGAAATGAGTTACTGAGTCATTCAACACAGCTGGAGCCAAAGGGCCTGGGAAAAAGCTGAAAAAATAAGGAACAAACAATGCCCCTGGTAAAATGGGCTTATTATAATAAGTCACAGAGAAATCTTTGTTGTGTTTCACATCTTTGAAGAAAGAATTTCAAATGTCAAACACATCTGATATATATTGTACTTAATACTGGGTAACAAATGTATAACTGAGAAGAGCCATTAACTGCTTTCTGTAGGTAGTTCTCTCCTCTCAAATGCAGTCTGCTGTGGGCAAGCACGCTGGCGTTTCCCTACATAGAATTAGTTGGACTGTGTGGATTTCAACAACAGTTGTAGGTTTTAGATTTCAGTTCTGAGAAAATTTATCTTTCGGGTATCTGTTGGCGATGCCACTTGTTCTGCTTAATTTAGTTGTTTGTCAATATAAACAGTTCTGTTACTGTAGCTGTGGAGGAGCCTGGAAAGGAGACTTTATACCCAGATATTTAGAATTACCTTTTTACTCTGCTTAAAGACATGTGAACTGGTGTCCTCTTTGAGGGGGGGATTGTAGAGTGTCCTGTTTTTCCCAGCAGTGTGGCTGGACATTTTTGGCATCACCCAGTGGGCAGTGAGGGTTCCGAGCTGACGGGTAAGCAGGAAGGCAGGACAGTTTTCAAGGGCCTCCCAGAGCAGATCTCAGCGTGAGATTGTTATTTAGTGAGGAATTCCCATAGCTTCACACCTAAACATACGAGATGTAAATATGAGGTATTTTATAGTCCTAAGTTCTTTTAGCAATTACAGTATTGAAAATTAAATCCCTGCTTTCCAGTGAGGGTCTGCCATTTATTAGAGAGATTTTTAAATGATTATGGAGGATCCTTGGGCCCTTAAGAAAACAGGGATTGTTTGAGAAACATGGCAGATATAAGATACAAGGAGCAGGCTAACTGTATTTTTTCCCAGACAATATGTATTAGAATCTTGAATATCAGGCCTTGCAGTGCCCGCAGCAGATGTTTTTATACAGCAGCTTTTGGGTAACTTGACCCGTAGGGGTGGCTTCTTGGTTTCCGGGTCAGTGCATGGTCTGCCCTATGCCAGCCTGTCTGATCTCAACGCCCACCATTTTCTTGGTGCTCCTTCTGTTCCAGTCTCATGACCTTCTTGCTGTTCTTAATTTGTTTCCAACTCAGGGCCTCTCTATCTGCCCTTTACTTGCTGTTCCCTCTAGACTGGAACCACGCTTTCCTGAACTCTCCCCTGGCCTGTGCCCTCCCTTCATTTAGGACTCTTTTCAGGTCATCTCATCAGAGAGGCTTTGCCTGACCACCTCATCTGGAAGAGCCCTTCTCCCCTCACTCTGCCTCCTCCTCTTACGCTTTAGTTGTCTTCACAGCACTTACCTTTACCTGAAGTGATATCCTGTGCTTGTTTGCTCTTAAGTGCTGTGAGGTCAGGCTTCATCTATCTATCTTGTTCACTGAAAGACTCCCAGTGCATTAGCAGTACTTGGCACCGTGGTAGGGACTCAGTCAGTATTTGTTCAGTGAATGAATGATTGTCCAAATGTATCATGAAAATACGTACCTTATTAGGCTAGTTGTGCTTTACTTTATAAAATTCTGGAGCTCTGGAATTTGTTTTTTCCCACTCCAAGTCAGTGAAGGTATAGTGTTTATACTTGTGTTACTTGGTGTTAGAGATGTGGAGTGCTAATCACTCATTGCTTCCCCCCCTCCTCTTCTCGATTCCAATTGAAGATAAACACAAAATGAACATTGGGTAGAGATTGGTATATGTTTTATTAAACTGAGCAAGTGCCCAGTACCCTACAATGCAGAGGTTTTGAGAAGCTAGGTTCGAAGCAACTTGGATTCAGGAATGCCCAGTGGAGTCCTTGCTCCTTTGGCAGTTACCCTCCTCCCTTGATTGAGAGTTGAGTAAATCTGTCCGGGAGGGTTTATGGCAAGAAACAAAAAACAGAGAGCCCACCGTCGTTCTCAGCAAGACATGAGCAGGCCATGAAAGGACAAAATTGAACTTGTTTTATTCATCCACTAGTTAAAAATGTGAATTGTGGCCCAGGGGATGTCAGATTTCACTGGTTACATTAGCAAATTCTCCGCATATGGAAATGATTCAGTAAGCAGGTGGAAAGAGACATTGAAAGGATTTATCCAGCTCCACCCCCTCCCACTTGGGGAACCAAGCAGCCCTGCCCTCTTAGGTGGAAAGAAAGGGGGTGGTTTGCAATTATAGTTATCCCCCGAACAATTGCATTTGTGACACATATATTAAAATACACCTACAAATAAATAATCTTGACCAGAAAAGAGCTATCAACACAGGATGTTTCTGAGAGTTGATTGCAATTGTGAGTCATCTAGACATCTGCCAAATTAAAGTAGGCTCTGTTTGTACATATGTTTAAAGGGAAGAACGGATGTTAATCGAGCATCTATTCAACACCTGTTAATAAGTAAAGGTAATACTTACGAAAAAATATCATGTTATTTTTTTAGTACGGGTGATCTATTTAGTATGGTTAAGATTAACTTCAAGTATAAATTCAGGAGCTTTTATGTTTCAGGTTCGTGGGAGTAAGGGAGAAGTTCTGTACATTTTGGATGCTACCAACCCACGGCACTCCAACTGGCTTCGCTTTGTTCATGAGGCGCCATCGCAGGAGCAGAAGAACTTGGCTGCCATTCAGGTGAGCTTGTTTGCTTCTCATTTGTGCCCTGTCCTGCGAGGGGGATGAACTAATTTATAACTGTACTCCCTGTTTTAGATTTATTTCCCAATGACCTGCTTCAAATAACAGTTAACTAACTCATAAAAGCAGAGAAATCTCATCTAGGCAGCATATGCAGGAAAGGGCAAGCCTAGCTGTAAATGGACACCAGATCACTCACTTTATGAGAATCCTTGAGGGAATGAATTACATGGGCTGATATTGTCCTTGGCGGATTCCGCTTTCAAGTCCTTTTAATTCACTCAGTGAATGTTTATTGATAGTTTTTCTGTTTGATGGTTTATTTGGCTCATAGCACCATATTCTATGTTATTGTTTGGGAAAGGCTTCATGGAGAAAGTTTATTTGGGTATATCCCTATGACTGTACTCTGAGCTTCTTGAGGGTATTGTATTACTCAGGGTTTTCAGAGAAACAGAACCAATAGGATCTATATATCTATATCTATATATCTATATCTATATCTATGATGTATAGCTATCTGTCAGTCCGTCCATCCATCCATCCAGAGAGAGAAAGAGAGAGACTGAGAAAGAGGTTCATTGTAAGGAATTGGCTTATGTGGTTATGGAGGCTGGCAAGTCCAGAATCTGCAGAGCCAATGTCCCACTTTGAGTCCAGAGGCAACAGGCTGCTGTAGAACAAGGAACAGCTGATGGTCTAGTTCAAGTCTCATGACCGGAAGGCTGCTGTAGAATCAGCAAGAGCTAGTGTCCCACTTGAAAGGCTGTCAGGCCTGAAGGGTGGATATTCCAGTTTAACGGCCATCAGGCAAAAGAATTCTCTTTCACTTGGGGAAAGGAGACCCTTTTGTTCTTTTCAGGGCTTCAGCTGATTGGCCGAGACCCACCTACATTGTGGAGGGCAATCTACTTTACTCAAATTCATGCATTAAAACATTAATGTCATTCAAAAACACCCTCACAGAAAAACCCAAAGTAATGTTTGAACAACTGTCTGGGTGCCCTGTGGCCCAGTCAAGCTGACACATAAAATTAACTCTCCCAGGTGGGATCAATGTTTTCTAGAATTCTGTATCCCTATATCTTAGTATAGTGCTACACACAACATTAGGCTCTAATACAAACTGTGAGTTGAACTTCGGTGATCCCTCAGTGGAAATTAAGGGAAGAAGAGAAAAAGTCAAGGCAAGGAGTTTTTAGAGGGGCTCTGTAATTAAAACTCACTGGACAGATCGTTAATAAAGAGGGGCTTCCCTGGTGGTGCAGTGGTTGAGAATCCACCTGCCAATGCAGGGGACACGGGTTCGAGCCCTGGTCTGGGAAGATCCCACATACCGCGGAGCAACTGGGCCCGTGAGCCACAACTACTGAGCCTGCGTGTCTGGAGCCTGTGCTCCACAACAAGAGAGGCCGCGATAGTGAGAGGCCCGCGCACCGCAATGAAGAGTGGCCCCCGCTTGCCGCAACTAGAGAAAGCCCTCACACAGAAACAAAGACCCAACACAGCCAAAAATAAATATATTAATTAATTAAAAAAAAAAAAAGAATAAAGAAACATTTCATTCTGTTGGGGAATTAACTTATCACATGTGAAAACTCAGCTCCTGAATCCTAAACTGCAGAAGAGGAAGCAAAGCTATGGTTGGCAGAAGCAAGAGGGAAGGGAAAAGAATAAGAGAACTAACAATTCTTTGCGTATTTACCCATGTGCACTATTCTAGAAGCTTCATATATATTATGTCATTTATTCAAAACTCTGAGAGCTTATACTGATTTCACTCAATTCCAAGTCTAAAACCAACAGGGGCAAGAGGGAAAATGCACAGAATTAGGTTTTAAAGTAACCAGAAAACACAGTCATTTAGAATATTTCATTTCCTGATGTTATTAGCTAACCAGATTTTTTCAGTGAAAATAAGTAGTGGATCACCAGTGTGATTACTGTTTCTTTTTGTATGGATAAATGAGTGATGACTTACCAAAGGGCCACGTGGGGGATGGAAAATAGGATCTTTTGGCAGCCAGCTGTATTCAAGCCACTTTTTAGATTGTTCATGACATGTGTTGATCCAATCACACATTTAAGTTGATCTCTTTTTTTTAACGCATAGACATTATTTTTTTCAAGTATTTTATATTTTTTTATGGTTTTCTGAGGCATACTCATCTCACAGGATCTTCAGTTATATCCTAATTTTAATTTACAGACTCAGTTTAAGTGTTTCTTTGTAAATGTTAACAATATCAAAATAGGCTGTAGAACCATGAAAGCTAATTTAGGCAAACCCATTGTTTTGTAGGTTCTTCATTATTGTGTTTTAGAGAATATTATTCTGTTTAAACTAGATTCTTTTCTTCTTATGCTTAAATAATGATTTTAAGCTTTTCTCAAACTCCTTTTTTGGGCATTTCGTCCTATTGGCTGTTATTTCTGTAGCATCAGTAGCTGTCTCCATTTGCCCAAACTTTCAAGGTGTAATATGCTCAGCTTTGAGTTTTGCCTCAGAATCTCTCAGGTTATCCTTGTTGAAGAGTTCCCTTTAACTGTACAATTTGCTTATACTGAATTCCTTAGTTAACGGGTTACTGTCAGTAAGTGTTTGTCTCCATCTTTCGCTACCCACATTTGCTACTCTATGCCCTGTTTATTTCATCATATTGTAGCCACCTACAATTCTCTCCTTTTTAGTAACCACGATTTCTAAGACTTACACAGTTTTCATGTTAATTTGGTGTATTCAAAGCAGTACTTTTCTTCCTCTATTTCAACTGTGTTTCTTTCCTTGAAAGCAAATAGGAATCTACAAAAGATGACTATTGCAACTTTGGTACTCCAAGACGTTATTGTTTGACTTACTACTAGGGGATGAAGTGGGAGTGGGATTAGAGTAGGACTCATAAACTAGCTAGAGGCTATGTGAAGTTTCACACTTGAATTTAATTAGAATCTCTGACTGTTGAGAGGCCACTGTGGGAGTCTTTGGGTGCAGAAGTGATGACAGTGCCTTTAATTCCTTTTAACATGGTTTTGGCCTTTCCTAAGAGGGGGGTTGAGTGCGGTGCTACCATGTTTCTTGCCGTGGAGCACAGTATGGATCTTTGCTAACTCCCTTGAGGTGACGTCTTTCTCACTTGAACAGTAGCTGGAGAAGCGGATTGCTCAGGGTTCAAAATCACATCTGAGCTAGAGGCAGAGAGCTTAATATTTGGGTCATATGGCTGACAGTGATATCATCCTTCTGATTAGTTGGGATTATCTCCTGAGGACTGCGTTGCAGAAACACTGAATTGGTAAGAGAAGATCATAATGTTTCCTGCAAAGCATTCCACTTGCATTCCAAATTGCATCTGAAATTTGGGGCATTCAGGAAATTTTTTATTTGAGCTGTACGTCCCAGGAGTGAAGTAAATGAGAAACATTTGTGGCTATGTGGCTTGCTTGGTGGAAAACGTCAATACTTGGTCCAGTTTTTTTGGACAAGGGATTAAGAATTCGAGGTCTGTTTTGGCAGAGGATGGGAACTCTTTTGGAGACTCAGTTATGCTTCTAGTTTTGCAGTTTATTTGATTTTGGAAGACTTGCTTTGGAAATGATGATTTAAATATCTGAATTACTGAAGAAGGGTCCCATAGGCTAACAATTCCTCCCACATGCGCACATTTCAGAATAATCAGTTGAACTGGATGTTCAGACCCATGAAAACTATTTCCAACTAAACCAGAAAATTCTAAACATGCAAGATTTGGCTTAAAATGAACCAAGAGAATTCTTAAGCTCCGTAAGAAACGGATGATTCTTATTAAATGCTAATTTTATTATACTAAAGGAAAAAATATGTAATATTTGAAAAGTAATTGAACTACTTAGTGTTTTGCAGGCTTTTGAAAATTTCTGATCTTTTGGTAGAAAACTATTTGTTTAAATACAGAATTATGTCATTTAAAGTTAAAACTTGGAATTCTTTAGTCATTTCAGAGCTAGAGTATTATATCTCATGTTCTTAAGACATATGTCCAGACATACCTTTCCTGGGACTTTTCACAGTATATTATCTTATCAACGTAATGAAAGATGGCTTGTTGTTCTAAAAAAAAAAAAAAATGGAGCATATGGAAGAATATTTGGGTCTTGATCCACTACTCCGTGAGGGGTGCCAGGGTATGGGGATGGTCTAACTAAGTCTAGAGGGCACTGGGCTTTGAGCTGAGCTTGTGGTATCAACACAGCTCCACCCCGATTCCGATGTCAGTTTGGTTTCCCCATTACCAGGAAAGCTATTTTATTACATATTATTTGCTCTCCTACCTGTGCCTTGTGAGAGGATGGACAGTCTTAGGCAGTTTATCCCAGAGTCTTTTCTGGTGACACGTGGCATTTCAGTATGAAGAAGTGGGAGATCAAATGTGGCTCTCCAAGGAGAGCAGCAACTTGCGTGTTTTTAGAGCCCAAATAGAACTTTCTCCATTGTCATCAAGCCACCAAGGTCAACAGGCTTATCAAATAGTGTTGATGCAGAATGGTAACAGCCAAGCAGCCAACCAAAAGAAATATCAAAAGGATTTATCACTTATACCCAAAATTATACATAGTTTCCTCTAATTCTGTTTCTTCCCTATTTCTATTTTTTCCTATCAGATTTATACAAATGGTATTTCTACAATATTTTCTAGACTCTGTATGTTACAGAATTGTAAGGTGCAGCTCTCTAGCGATTTTCTTCAATAAAATATCAGTTAAATAGCTTGCAGGTCTGTCTTTTAATGGGTTATCTTCCAGTAAGGTACATATTTGTCTTTCACTAGGGTAAAAATTTAAACTAAATTAAAATCACAAGTAATTGGTCCTATGAGGTTTTAAATACCAACCCTGCTGTTGCCGTATGTTCCTACAGGGAGTGGGGGAATTTTATTACTGATCAGTTTATTATTTTCAATGAGGTTGTAGTTTATTGGTAGGGAAAATGAATATGTATAGAGAGATCTTTAAGATATATAGTGATACCTTGACGGATGAGTTAATCCTTAATAATGATGATGTTGGCAGCTAACCCTTTCTGCATGCTTACTGTACGCCAGTAAATGGTGATATGTATTAAAACCTTGATACTTACTGTGACACTATAATTATCATTTCCCTTTGTCACCTGAGGATACTGGCACACAGAGAGTCTAAGTGACTTGTCTGAGCCACACAGCCTTTGGGTAGCTGGATAGGATTTGAACCCTGGTGAATTATCTCCCCTGTGTGCTCTCTGAACCTCTGTGCTCTAATACCTTAGAGTTGAGATAAATTATAAAGGAGTAAAGTCAGATTTAAAAAACCTTGCGGGGGGAGGGATAAATTGGGAGATTGCGATTGACATGTACACACTGCTATATATAAAATAGTTAACTAATAAGGCCCGACTGCATAGAACAGGGAACGCTACTCAATACTCTGCAGTGACCTATATGGGAAAAGAATCTAAAAAAGAGCGGGTATATGTATATGTATAACTGATTCACTTTGCTGTACACCTGAGACTAATACAACATTGTAAATCAACTAACTATACTCCAATAAAAATTTAAAAAAAAAACCTTCCATATATCTGAACTTGCTACTTAGATATTTTGAAACTGCTGAAAATTTGCAAAACAATTTAATTTTTTAAAATATATTTTAAAGTTATTTACATCACATATTCCTTGATCTTTTTTAAGTTCCCCAGCTACCCATAATTCATTACAAAGCATTGCACCTTCTTCTCTTCATATAAAGGCTAGCAATATCTGTCCTGGCCTCTTTTTCCCTTTGGTTCCTTTCTTTTTGTCTTAGCTGCTAGCTAATGTGTTAAAAATGCGATAAAGGTAACACTTAGATCTCTTGAAATTAAAAATAGTAAAATTTCAGAATCAGAGCATGTCAGGTTGGGTATAGGGGAAATTTTCGAGTAGGTAGGATTTTCTGTGTCTCTCAATCCAGAAACCATACAGGTAGTTTTCTCAACTACCTCCACTGAAGACCATCCTGCTTCCCAGTGTCCTTGTGTCACCCAGCAATAAAGTAGAATGTGTTGTTGCCTTTTGACTTGTCCGAGGGTTCTACGAATCGCTTAAGAGCTTTATTGGAGCTTGACTTTTGAGCTATTTTTTTTTGCATTGACAAACATTTATTTCTTTTCTTTTTAAAAAAAATTTTTATTGGCGAATAGTTGATTTACAATGTTGTGTTAGTTTTCAGATGTACAGCAAAGTGAATCAGTTAGACATATACATGTATCCACTCTTTTTTATTTTTTTTTTAGATTCTTTTCCCATATAGGCCATTACAGAGTATTGAGTGGAGTTCCCTGTGCTCTACAGCAGGTTCTTATTAGTTATCTATTTTATATATAGTAATGTGTCTATGTCAGTCCCAATCTCCCAATTTATCCTCCCCGGCCCCGCCCGCTATCCCCTGGTAACCGTAAGTTTGTCTTCTACATCCATGCCTCTACTTGTGTTTTGTAAATAAGTTCATTTGTACCCTTTTTTTTTTTTTAAGATTCCATATATAAGTGATATCACATGATATTTTTCAGAACGATTTTTATCTAGCCTATCTTATCTGTATGTATTTGTGGTTACATTAGTTATATATTTGCTGTGTAACAAATTTCCCCCACATTTTAACAGCTTAAAACAACAAACATTTATAATTCATACCTTTTCTGAGGGTCAGGAATTCAGGAGCAACTTAGCTGGACGGTTCTGGAGTTCTGGCTCCGGGACTGTCACGAGGTTGCAGTCAGGTAGTCAGCTGGGGCTGTTTGGTCTCGGAAGACTTGATTAGATTCCACTTCCAAGTTCACTCACATAGCTATCAGCAGGAGGCTTCAGTTCTTAACGGTGTAAACCTTCCCTAGGACTCCTCACGACAGAGAGAAGCAGCTTGCTTCTCTGAGAGTGATGTGAGAGAGAGAAATCGGCAGTCTTTTATAACCTAATTTTGGAAATGACCTACCATGCCATCATTTCTGTAGGATGCTGTTAGTCACACAGACGCAGACCAGCATGGTACAGTGCAGGAGGAGACTTCACAGGAGTGTGGATACCAGGAGGTGGGTCATCACTGGAGGCCGTCTTCAAGGCTGGCTACAGCAGTGATCAGCGGGGGAAATGTGCTTTATAGAAGGATGGGGTAAGGTTAGAATCAATGACAAAACGAGGCCTTGATATAGAATCAGAAGGAATGCAGAACCCAGCCCAGTTCGGATACTGTTAAGGAAGGCCATTTTAAACAGTAGGTTCCTGACCCTTAACCTCACTGGCTGAGCAATTTATTTAACTCATTCAGTCAACCCATAGCTCCCAAGCGTCTGCTGTGTGCCAGGGCCTGTGCTCAGCATTGGAGATATTATAGTTAAAAAGATGATCTAGTTCCTGTTTTCATAGCAGTAAAAATAATCTTTAAAACTCTGTTCCTCTTTGTGAATTAGTGGTAATAATACCTACCTCACTGGATTTTTGTGAGGATTATATTAAATGAGATAACATATGCAAAACCCCTGACCCCTATATGTGCCAATATATGTTAGCAAGTATTTGCATTATCACTCTCCCTGCCAGGTCCGTAGTTGTTGTCTTTATAGTTTTGTCTCTATGTAAAACAGAACGAAATCTGTTTTATTTCCTCTAAATTCCTCTCAAGGTAGCTAATATAATTCTAAGCATGTAGAAGACTTCTCAGTAAATGTTCACCACTGACAGGACAACCTGCTGGATGGAATGATGGAACCATAAGGGGCCCGCTCCTGACTGTGGCTGCAGCCGCCTGGATCCCGGCTCCTGGGCACCTCGGTTGTTGGATGCACAGGGACACACGCGTCTGCTAAGGCCACTGGACCACTGTTTACTGTGGCTTTGCTGGCTGTGGCTGTGTGGCCTGTCTTCCCTTAGGAAAGATAGTTAGGACTTCATAGACACAAGAAATGTCCTGGCGTAGAAGATGTCTTGTGCTGTGCAGAGACCTTTACTAGGTACAGTGGTTTGGCAACCTTAGAGATAGGTTTGGGATCATTATGATGTTTGTGCTAAGCCACTTTTCAGCTTTTTTAAAGAAGGAGGTTTTGTGCAGGTTGGCTGTTTCCTAGAGAACACATTTACATTCTGCCTGCTCTCAGCTGTCTTTCAGAATGGTGAATGCTGGATACTAGTAGGCAGCGTCCCTAGAAATCATTTAAAAGGCTCATAATTTTGTAACCCAGCAAAGCATTAACCAAAAGGAAGCCAGAGGGCTGAAGAGTGTGTGTTTCCTAATTGATTTGGGGTCTTTGGTAACAGGGTGTTAGAGATAGTGAATGTATAAAATAGAATTGAAAATAGAAATTCTGTGAAATGATTCTTTGTGGAGGAAAATGTGCTGAGTCTTATATTTAATACTTAATTTAAATTTATTATTATTATTCATTTAGAATTAAATTCTATTTAATATTGGATTTAAAATTTAAAACTTAAAAAATATTTAATTAAAAATATTCCCCACACCACCAGAACAGAAACCCAAACCACGTAATATATCGATGGTCTCACTTAGAGGAATGATTTATTTACCTATGAATTTCTGTCACTAGTCTGAGTTCTTCAAGAACAGTCTGTGTCAGTTTTGTTTGTTTTCACCCTGCCCACCCTGCATGGATGCGTCTAGTGGGGCCCAGTGGGTGCTTGCTCACGTGATTCCTCTGCTGACTTTTTCCGGAAGTGGTACACCTAGTTGCATGCGCCTTGTCAACTTGGAAAACCCTTATGTCTATTTCCTTTGAAATAACCGAGAGCAAATGCTTCCACTTGAACTCTGGCCTGCAGTTTGCGTGCATGTGAGTATTTGGTCTGGCAGGGACACTTTCACTCTGTCCCTGCTAAGTATGTATGGTACATGTGTACACATCTCAGTCTACAGTGTAGGCATTTTTATCTCTTAGCCAGACGACTGTGCGGCCAATAGCACCTCATCATTATGTCAAGTCTTTTTACAGACATAACCACAGGCAATCAGAGGCTTAAATTCAGACACTCTGTTGAGTAACAGCTAGACAATCCAGTCTGGACTAACTCAGAAACCTGGGATATAGAGGAATGAAATAGCAAAGGTTAATGGGACAGGAGGTCTTTGCTGTGAAGTGGTAGGGTTCTTTCAAATCACACTTAACAAATGTAATAATGAAAGATTGGTATTTGAGAATTAATCAACATTGCATTAGATACGCTGGAACCAGCCTATGCCATTACAAAGTTTAAGAAGAGGTATGGTAGAAATTAAAAAGAAGAAAGTTTAAAATCTTTTAGTTGCTAAAAAATGTAGTGAAAAGAAGAGGTAGTTGTTATTGATGCAGTGAAGCAAACAACATGAATACCCCATTTATCAGAGGAAGAAATTAAACTAATAAATATAAATATTATATATATTACATATATATTATATATGAAATTTATTTTTAAGTGTTAAAACTAAAATCTAGACACCTAAAATTAAGTATACATACTACTTGTTGCCAGGCAAGATATTTTTGTGTGTGAACGTAAAGAAGGAAATGATTTGTTTTTGTTTTTCAAAATTGGAGATATATTTTATGATGTGTTTTAGATTTAGTTTTTAATGATTGGTATTAAAATAGGTAATAAACTGCAAAGTGCAATCAATTTAATGCATATAACAGAAAACACTAGAATTAGCCACACTTACTTATTTATCAGTGACAGTTGGGTTTTCTACGGAAATTTCTATTTAGACAAAACTACTCTATCCACTTCATGAACAGATTCTCCTAAAAGGTTCAGCTACTACTAGGCAATAAAAAGTAAAATGTGAAGTTCCACATTCCATCACTGAACTGATAAGATATTCAAAAGAAGGTGTACAGTTTCTCTTACAATTTATATATCTTTCAATTAATGTAAGCTGCACAACAAAGTTACACTGTATTCAGCTAAGTGTGTTAAATTCAAGATTTTGAGGAAACTGGCTCACAAAGCCTTAGGAGAAATGTTACCTTAGAACCTGATCTAATCATCCTTAATTGTGTCTTCATCCTCTTTGGAAGTCTCATATGATTCAAAAAAGACAGGTTGGGGAAAGGAGAAAGGACGACTGCTCACTGGGGTGCTTCATTGCATCAAGAGAAACAGAGTCCAGTGGAAGAGGAGTTCTGAGATTGAGTATGGCGTTTCCTTTCACTTGGAACTTTGTTTAACAGGAGTCTAGAAAGTAATTAAATGTATCATTATCATGACTGATTTATGTCAAAACTATACACACTTTTTATCACACAGTCATCCTTCAGTATCCGTGGGAGATTGGTTCCAGGACCCCTATATCTACTGAAATCTGTGGGTGTTCAAATCCCTTATGTATAAAATGGTGGAGTATAGTCAGCTCTGTGTATCCTCAGGTGCAGAACCCATGGATGCGGGATACGGAGGGCCTACTGTACTTAATTAAATGGGTAATCAATTGACTAATGTGTCTGTGATTTCTTAAGTTGGTATTTAATGAACATTTTTATTAAATTCACCTCAGTGCGCAGAGATTAAAGCAGCATTTCCTGGTTTCTTTTCCTGTGGTAATTAAGTCCCTTGAGATATGGTTGTGTACACTTTATGGTGGTTTACACATCTGTCTGTTCTATTAGTTTTTCAACAGGAGACAGGAACAAAAAGGCACATGGTCATTCTTGCTGAGAATTTACCCTACTTTTCTTCAAGCAATAGCATGTAAAGCCAGCTAGGCTTTTGAGAGCTTTCCCTATGTGACTTAATTCTGTGCCCATTTCTAGACTTTGGAATGTAGTATGCTTATATGTAGCTTTTATTTTTCTACTTTTTCAGATTTAAAATGCTTATTATCAAGCATTTATATGCTTGTATTAAACTTCTATAAATATGTTCTGCTTTGTTTCAATTCAGTAGGACCAATGTCACGTTGTACACAAGGGAGATTCATAATAATCCCTTGAAATACTTTGCACCTTGCTGTTGGGTAACACATATGATAATACTCTGTTGACATCATCTAAAACCCATAGGAAACCCCACGATATTTTTACCTCTAGAAAGTCAATCAGTAAGTGAAAACAAAACAAATAAAAACTGATTATCCATGCTTATGAAATGAGATTTCAAACTGTGCGACTTTGGCCCATTATAAAAATTTGTAGAATTTTTGCATCAGCATTATTTCATTTAACTCCAACAGTTCCCCCAAAAGTAGTAGTATTATACCCATTCTGCAGATGAAAAAGCTGAGGTCAAGTTGATAAAGCCTAGAAGTGGTCGAGCAGAGCTTTCTGACCCAGTTAGTCGGACATGCCATTTTGGTATCCAGGTTCTCCCAGAGACAGAGGCGTGCTGAGCCCAATTTTTATCTAGAAGACTCAGAGGAATACATGTACATTTTAAAGCAGTGACGAATATATACTTCAAATATTTCTTTTTGTTCACCATGCTGTACATTATATCCCTAAGACTTATGTCATAACTGGAAGTTCATACCTTATGACCACCTTTACCCATTTAGTCATTAAATATATTTTTAATAAATGAAATTGCGGAGATGTTTACAATTGACCTATTGCCAAAATTAGTGAAATATGTAACTGTGAGACTTACAGGAGAAATCACAGGCAAAAGTTATTTGGGATTGAGTACACTTGATTTGGGGGTTCAGTAGTCAAGAGTATCCTTCTATAAAAGAATATAAGTAGCCTGTTTTAATGTGTGTAAATACTTGCAAATTAAAAAGATGTTCTAAGAAGGTACGTTTTTCATTTATTTTGGTGAATGTTAAGAAAAGTGATATAAATAATACTTAACAGATTCTGCAACTTCTGACATCAAACATGCACACCTACTTACAGCCGCACCTGTTCTCTCTCCTTTCTCCCACATAGAGAAGGGTCCCTCCTCTTTCTTAAGAACAGGCCTTCCACCCATGTATCTCCTCCTGATGAACACTTACAATGTAGGTTATCCCTTTTCTCCATTTGATATTTACCCGCTCACACTCAACAGGATTCTTTTCGTTGGTTTTAAACATCAGGTTTCTCTTTCTATTCAAAGTCTTTCCCTCTTGATTCCATATTCCCTTCCAGCAGGGACCCTTTCTCCTTCCCTGAATTGTCCATATGCTGGGTCTCCGTTTCTCTCACCACCAGTGCCCTCAGCCCACCCTGACCAGGCTTCTTCCTCCCTCAGCCTTCCAGTGGTTCTCTCTCAGGTCACCTCTGCTCTCCAGGTCACTAAGCCACTCAAGGCTTTTTGCTAGATCTTTGCAGCAGCATTAGGTGTTGCTGACAAGTGCCTCCATCCTGAAACATCTCTTCCTTTGGCTTCTCCGAAACCACCTACCATCCTAGCCAGCCTCTTTCTTCCTTTCTTTTTTTTTTTTTGCACCTTATACTTTTTGTCAGCTATTAAATGTCTGAGTCCCTTCCATTGCTTCGCACATGCATTTTCCCTTTGCTGGGTTCTTCCTATTTGTGTCCTTCGAATCCAAGCTAAGTTATCACATTACCAGGAAGCCGTCCCTTAACCCTGGAGGAGGTGAGCTCTCTCCGCTACATGCTCCAGTAGCACCATGTCCCTCTCTGCTCTCACACTTATCAAGTCATTTTCTGTTTCTCTCGTGGTTGATTCATGGCAGACTCCACTCCCAGTCTGTAAGCTCTTTGAGGGTAGGCGCTGTATCTGTTTTATTTCACTACATTATACTTAGTCCTTGCGTAGTTCTTGGTACGTAAAGTGCTCACAGAATTCTTTTTTCAAATGAATTACTTATCTCTATCAGAAGTGTTTCGTTTTAGTTAAAATAAAAACTCATGTCTAGGTTAATATGTTTTCTTTCACCAGAAGGTATTTCAAATGTACTTTAGTTTTTCATATAGATTCTATTGTAACAGTATAACAAACATCTTAAATTTTAAGTTTCATTTTATTAGCTAGGGTTCTCCAGGGAAACAGAATGAATAGGATGTATGTGTGTGTGTGTGTGTGTGTGTGTGTGTGTGTTTGTATGTATATAAAGAGATTCCTTATAAGGAACTGGCTTACGTGATCGTGGAGGCTGACAAGTCCCAAGAGCTGCAGGATGAGTCAGCAAGCTGGAGACCAGGGGAAGCTGATGCTCTAGTTCCAGTCTAAGTCTGAAGGTCTGAGAACCAGGATAATCAGTGGTGTAGTTCAAGTCTGAAGGCCCTTAGGCTTGAGACACAGGAAGAGCCGATGTTTCAGCTTGAGTCCAAAGTCTGGAAACAGCCAGTGTCCCACTTTGAAGGCAGTCAGGCAGAAGGAAATCGCTCTTACTCCCTGACAGGTCAGCCTTTATTCTGTTCAAGCCTTCAACTGATTAGGTGAGGCCCACCCACGCTGTGCAGGGCCATCTGCTTTACTCAGTCTACTGATTCACACGTTAATGTCATCCAACAACACTCACACTGACACACCCAGAATAATGTTTGACCACATATCTGGACACCCTGTGGTCCAGCCAAGTTGACACATGAACTATACCATCACATTGATCAAATAAAAAAACATCTTGCAGTTTTCTACTTTCAGTCTTTTTTCTGTCACGTCAGCCTGTTGTGCTTGCCTTGTAATTTTCCTGAAATGCTGTAATTCACAGGGCATGTTTAATCTTTGCCTGACTTTTCAGTACTTCCATGTGTTGAAGCTGCTTTTTCTGTCTAGTTTTCTGCAACTTTCCTGTAATGCCCAGTGTTCTAGCTAGGTTTGTTCTTTTCATAGCGCAAATATACCCTCTGTGATGCTGTGACTTTGCTGATGCTGTTTTCCCTACTTTAATAGACCCATTTTCTCATGATCTTACCTTGTCCAAAACCCATCCAGCTTGTGAATTTCAAACACTGTTGTGAAATTACCTCCCCAAATTCTACAGCTGCTACTCTCTGTACAACTGTCTTGGCCCTTTTTGCACTTTATTGTAATTTAACCATTTTGTTCTGTTTCCACTGAGAGCATTTTAAGTGCTTCAGGACAGGAACAAATATGGGTATTCTTGTGAATGTGAGTATTCTGCAGTACTGTGCACATTATGTGCTACAATAAACGTGTTGAATGAATATTCAGTTTCTTTAACAGGTTTTTGAATTAACTCTAGGTATGTTGAGTGGGGTATGCTTGGCCTGACTCTGGTCTTCTTTCTAGGGAACACATCTGCTTGTCTAATTTGTTCCCTTATTTCCAGCTGGTTGAAGTATTCCCAACTGTTGGCTAACTTTTGAATTCTTAAGAATTTGTTAGGGTTGGGAAATGGATTCTAGAACCCTCTTTGTAGTGAGTTTCACTTCCCTGAATGACATTCTTGCTTTTACTGTCTTATTAATTCAAAAGGAAATTGCATTTGTTTCCCTCTTACTTAGTTCAATTCAGCAGATCCTTTGTTGACACCCTTCTGTGAGCAAGGTGTTGCATCAGTATTGAGATTCATACAAAGAGGAATATACTAGAGTGCCTGCCCTCAGGGAGCTGGGAGTCTTTGGGGAAGGGAGGAGACAGGAGAAGGGAGTGTGCTTAGCTAATGCTTATGCAGTTTAGAATGATGCCTGTTTGGTGAACGATAATTTATATATAATACAGGTAAATAGTCCCCTCCCCATGCACTTTACAGCCCAGTTGGGGATACAGCTAAATAAATACAGATCAAGGGGAAATACTTTGAGAGGGCCAGCTAGATGGTTAGGGAGGAATGTTTGGGGGACCTATAGCTCCGGCTTGCTTATATAATAATATGGGTGAAACCCTGTTTTCTGATGTGATATGGACCAGTACTTGGTCAATTAATAGAAAAAGAATTATCATAGAATTGATATTTCAACCATTGTATTTTAACTTGTTTTAGAAATATACATTTATTTGCCAGGTTTTTGATCTGTGACCAAATTCTTTGTGATTCTGCGTTTAGGTTCCCACACTAGAGTTTGCTACCATATTTTTTTTCATAACCACTCTGTATAGTATCCAGTTTTACTAAAAGACACAAAGGTAAGGCTGTAAAAAAAACCTGTCAAATTACACAAAGCAAAGCAATTATAAAAGATGGGAGGAAATCATAGAAGGATTCTGCACTCAGGTTGCTTTGCAAGTCTTTCCAAAACCTTCAGTTGATCTTCTTAGAAACTATTGAATTTTTTTCTGCCTCATATATTTTTGCTTTATGTAGTGTTTAGCTAAGTTACATAATTACAGTAACTTGTACCAGTGGCATAAACTGGTGCGGGAACAAACACAACTGACCCTTGGGATTCAAGCAAGCAAGTCAAGTGATGAGGATAAGAGCGTGTAGGCAAGCCAGGTCGCAGGCTGCTGACTGAGAGGGTGTGGCCTTGAGCGTCATTCGGCAGATTTTAGGATATGCAGAGTGTCAGGTAAATCTGGGAGCCAGTTAATTGAAGGTCAGTTAAAAGCATTTCCAATATAAAACAGATCAAAAAAGGGAATGAAATGTTGCCATTTGCAGCAACATGGGTGGACTTGGATGGCATTATGCTAAGTGAAATAAGTCAGACAGAGAAAGACAAATACTGCATGTTATCACTTATATGTGGAATCGAAAAAAAATACAACAAACTAGTGAATATAACAAAAAAAGGAAGCAGACTCAACAGATAAACCACAAACCTAGTGGTTACCAGTGGGGAGCGAAGGGGAGGGGTGGGGGAGTAGGAAGTATAAACTATTGGGTGTAAGATCGGCTCCAGGATGTATTGTACAACATGGGGAATGCAGCCAATATTTTATAATAACTGTAAATGGAAAGTAACCTTTAAACATTGTATATGAAAAATAGAGCAACTGTACTGTAGGAACACAATATGCCTTCTAATCCCTTGTTTATAAAATAGCTACCCTATTCTCCATAGCATTATCTTATTCTAGAATTTTTTGGCCTGTCAATATTGATAACTTACCTTTAAATAAAGTAGCTGAGGTATGGTAGTTTTTTTTTTCCTGTGAAGAGCCAGTTTCTTAGGATCACATCACTTCTTTTCTATATAGCAAATTTTTCTTTTTATTCTTCTCATCTTTTCTCTTGACTTTTTTTCTCTATGATGTCAGATTTGTTTCTTATGATGCTTCAAACATTACTGTCTCTGCTTGAACTCCTCAAAGAAAGATACGTATATGTGTTAGTGATTTGTAATTGATATTCTTTGCTTATAGATTTGATTTTTTGTTTAATATAGTATCCCGTTCCTAGGAATCTTATTAAATTTTTTTCTTGCTATGTGGCTAATTATGAGTTGTGATTAGAAAAGAGACGATTTTATTTGCATTTGTCTTCATTTTTCTTATAGGAACTTTAATGCACTTTAAACATGAAATTAGCTTATCCTGCACAATTCACTATTTTAAATACTATTTTCCTTGATTGCGAGATGTTTTCTTCTCACTCTCAAAATAATTTTTAAAAATGTTCTTTTGCTTAAATTGTTGTATCAGTCAACTTTTGCCAAGAAGACTGCTCTAACAAACAACCCTAAACTTTTAGTGGTTTATAGCAATGGGCTGCTGGAAGCTGCGATTCTATCCACAGCTCCATTCCACTTGGTGTCTGAAGGAACGCCCTTATCAGGGACATGCATTTTCCTGACACAGGGGAAAGAGCAGTGACCCACACATGTGATGGCTCTGAAAGCTTTCCCTTGGACATGGTTCACTTTGCTTCTAATCACATTTCATGGGTCAGCACAAGTCACCTGGTCAAACCTGATACAGCATGCCCCCCACCTGCAGCGCTCTGAGCCACATGGCTGCTTGGCCTCGTCCTCCTACTGGGAGGGGAGTGGTGAATAAATTGGAATGCTATGATCTGTCATAGTTATGTCTCATTTTAAGTATTTTTGGTTTTATTGTTAGCTCAAAGTTAATAGATACAGTTGGTGAATTTTGCTGCGGAAATGATTTTTTTTTTCCTGATTTTTTTAGTTTTGTGTATGGAACCCTATAGGAATGATG
The DNA here is from genome assembly GCF_965194805.1 of Balaenoptera borealis. Lineage (NCBI taxonomy): Eukaryota > Metazoa > Chordata > Mammalia > Artiodactyla > Balaenopteridae > Balaenoptera > Balaenoptera borealis. The sequence goes on along the minus strand of NC_138861.1, from coordinate 130,112,943 downwards.
TTGAGACTGATTCAGGATTTTAGTAAGGAAAAGTTAAGTGACAGGATATTAAATGTGGAATTTTTACTATTTCATTATATTTTCTTTTCTCCACCTTCGTCACTTGTCTCCTACGTCTATTGATTATTGAGTAGAAGTCCAAACTTCCCCCGCCCCACACTGGTATAGATTGTTTGAATTTGTAAGACCAAGAATTGTTTTGAAGATACTTCCTTTTGTGCTGATTACCCATTAGTCGTCTTAGCTAGATAGTCTGGATTTTCGCAGCTTACTACCTTTTCAGTACAGTGAATTGGGCCTTTGCCAATTTAAAAATCGTGGTTTTTCTTACATAGTCCACATGTGGACGGCAGTCTGCCAACAAATAAACAAATACCAAGTTAAGTTACAGACAGATGCAGCTGAAATACCAAGTCACCCATGGCCTCTTCTGGAGTTACGTTTATTTGCACACAGTGAGGATTAGTATTTCTTTGCAAAACAAGAGACAGTTACTTTTGCTGTTTAGAAATAGCAGAACTGAACCTCAAATGCATGAGTTCAGGAAATCTATCCTAGTGAGGCGTGGTACTTCGGAAGGGACAATGGGCAAATTGTCAGAGAAAGTTGAGGTTTATACATAATGTCGGATGGCGAAAGGAGATAGGAAATTTAGTTACATCTCCTAGATATCCAGGAGTAAATGTTTTGAGATGGTGATAGAATCAGAAAGGATTAGACTGGAAGGCATGTTTAGTTTATTTGGTCCTAAGTGTGGTCACCGTACAGAAGCAGTCACATTGACGAAATCTTACCTAGTGATGGCTTACGTTATCTGATGTGATTTCCAAGGAGGGGCCCCTCTAACCTCACAAGGTTGTATATTCCAGCTTTTTCCTTGACAGCCCAGTTAAATGGGTCTCTCCATTCCATTCCTTCCGGTAGAGTGAGGCCCGAGAGGAGAAGCCGTGATCACATCAGCACGTAGGCGTACTTTTCCCTTCATATTCATTAACTCGGTTCTCATGAAGATGAGTTTATTTCACTTGTGCTTGAATCCAGCTCTGGAAGGAATGAGAGAATAAAAGTTCACCTGAGTCATTTTCCAGAGGTGATAGGAGACTTGCCTAAGGGGAAAGAGCCCAAGAGTGGGAAAGCCAAAGCTGTCTTTTGACGGGGTATTAGTTTTTTCTGCTTTATGGTTGAGGACATTGAGGCCCACAGGGATAAGGGAGATGCCCACATAGCCGGAGAGTGGCAGAGTAGTATCAGTTCCTAGATCCCACTGTCCTCGTCCTCCTGCCTAGGCCTGGGTTCTTGCTCTGGAGCGGGGGCTGGGATTCCTTTGCCCATGGACTGATTCCTGTGGTGGAACTTCCCGGTCAGTGTGCTAAGGTACCCTGGTAAGCCAAGAATAGGTTCCTAGTGTGGTATGAGATATTGGTATTGATGATAGTATTTTTATTTACACTAAGTTAACGCATTCAAAATTCATGACAGTTGAATACGTCTGTTCATACGGCTATTCTTCTATACTTTCTGAATTCAGAAATGATTCTTTCAGTGCATACGAACTTCGGTGGCGCCCCCTGCCTCGAGAACGCTCTGTAGTGGCCGTACCACGTGGCACTACCTCTGACTTTCCTGTTGAATCATCCCAGTCAGATTATTGCTTTTTTCTGGATTTGTTTGTCTTCATTACATAAGTTTGTTTTGGAAACTCTGACAATCAGAATTCTCAGAGACGTTTTTGTGTGTGTAAATTTGCGTGTAAATCTGAATTCCATAATATGTGATGTTATCACAGTGATGACGCTAATAAAATCCAAGCCACCACTATTTTTTTCAGCTTTCTTAAGAAACATCAGAATTCTATGCTTTTGTTATCAGAATGCATTGGCTGTCCAGAGGAAGAGCTTTGCAAGTAGTTTATTACCTAAAATAAATTTTTTTCCATTGGGGATTTTGAATGACTCTTACTTTGCAGATTTGTTGAAGAATAGAAATTAGCTTTAGGGAATTCCCTGGCGGTCCAGTGGTTGGGCCTGTGCGCTTTCACTGCCGAGGGCCTGGGTTCGATCCCTGGTCTGGGAACTAGGATCCCGCAGGCTGAGTGGTACGGCCACAAGAGAAAAAAAAAAAAAAAGAAAGAAAGAATAGTAATTAGCTTTAAAATGGCTGAATTGAGTAATACTCTTGGGCCCCTGAGTGAAGGACCACATGAAAATACATTTATACATACAGAGAAGATACATATTTAAAGCAAAAATGTGTAGTTGGTGTTTTAGTTTGAATCCTTAGGGAGAATTATTATTATATAGAGTAACATCTGTGAACTCTTGAGGGAAAACTTCATCACCTTGTTCTCCTCCTTGACCCTTCTCCTCCTCCCACATTCCATATACAGTCTGTCAGGAAATGGTGTCAGCTTCTCTTCAGATCATAGTCAGAATCTGATTACTTCTCACCGTCGCCACTGTTTCCCTGCCATAACCCTCCCATGTCACCACTGTCCGTGACCTAGACTACTGTAATAGCCTCCCACCAAAAGTAAATGAAGGCAAATATTAGTGAACTTTTTACTAGTAAGTGCTTTTCTTCTGTAGACACAAGCATATTAGTGTTCCCTTTTACTATGCATATTAGTAAAATATTGAGCGACTATTATGAGTATAGCTTATGCTGTGGGGATACATGGCGATTCTTGTTCACTTCCTTGAAGAAACCATCTTTGGGGAGACAAGAAGAACACATGAATGTCGTTGATCACATGAATTAAATGATGAAAACCGCAGAAATAAATTACAGGTAAGTGTCCAATTGAAGAACTCCTGGAACCTACATGAATGTAGTAGATTAGAAAAGGTTTCATGGAGGGTGAACGTGGGCTGTGTCTCAGACGTTGCTGAGGAGTCGTAGCTGGGAGGCCAGGTGGCATCTTTGCAGTTGTACTGAGGAGGAATGAGTTCAGTGTTTTCTGAGAGGAAGTGTCCCAGTTGGACTGAAGAACAGAAGGCAGGTTAGCTTGAAGGATAGTTGGGGATGAGAGGATGAAGTGTGGGTTTAGATTAGCAGTTGGTAAGCCGTTGGAGCCATATTTGGGACAGGACTGGTACCATATATTGAGAATCCTGAGCTGTTGGATACTGGGGGTGGCAGAAAATATTATTGTTAGGAAATCTTTTTTTTTTTTTGGCTGCACCGCGTGCCCTGTGGGATCTTAGTTCCCCGACCGGGGATTGAACCCGTGCCCCCTGCAGTGGAAGCACGGAGTCTTAACCACTGGACGCCAGAGAAGTCCCAGGAAGTCTTAAGGAGAGCTTAGAGTGTGCTTTGGAGAGCACGATGGGTGTAGCTAGAGTGACTCACGGTCCTGGCTTGCCCAGGACTCTCTCAGTTTCAGCACTGAAAACCACATGTCATGGAAACCCCTCAGGGAAAGCAGGTGGTTGGTCACTTGAGGTATAGTATAGATCAGACAAGCAATTGGTACCTGAGGTCCAAACCAGAGTAAAACATGAGCACATTAGCAAGTGAACAGAGCATGACAATCAGAAATCCAGAGCATTTCAGAGCTCTGGTAGGCAGGCAGTGGAGTTGAATTATATTTTGGCTGACAGCAGTTCAGCCGAATGAAATTTAGCATTGTCATAGCAACTTAGCTTATGTGACAGTCTAATTGGAACAAATTTTGAAAAATAAATATTTTAACCACTGACTTTCAAGTTTTGTTTAATAGTAATACTAATAATGATAGCAGTACTTATCATTAATGAATACTTAACTTGTGCCAGGCACCTTGCTAGATTTTACAAATATTCTCACTTTTCATCCTCACAACCAGCCTATGAGATAGGCAGCATTATTTTCTCCATTTTATAGATGAGGAAACTGGTGGTTTGAGAGATGAAGCTGTTTGCTCAGTTCCACAGCTAATTAATCATAGAAGGAGACTTGAACCCTGGCCATCCCAAAGCTCTTATTACTATTTAGTACCGATTCCTGGTGTCACGGAACCTAGTTTGTTTATTATTTATTTTTTCCTTTTACTACAAAAGTAATACTTGTTAACTCTAGAAAAATTGAAACACGTGGGCTAGCAGGAGACTATGCAAAGTACAATTTCCTCTATTTAGAAACAAAGTCTGTTGACACCTTTGTTCATATCCTTTTCTTTGGGGGACACCTTGATATATGTTTTTTTCTATACAAATGACATTTGATAAATCTTTTAAAGCCAATTGTTAGACTTTTATTCTTTTTCAACTTATTTTGTCGGATGTTTAGGCTGTTGTAACTTTTTGATACTACAAACAGCTTACAGTAGACATAATTAGCTGAAGACGATATACAAATAAAGCAAAATGAAACAAGACTGAAAACCACAAAAAATTCATAATGATGGACAATAATGCAGGAGATGCATAACAGTTGTAAAATCACTCACTCTTTTGTATCTGGATCACTAATACAGTGAAAACCTGTGACTAAGGAGCATTTGCTTTTGAACACACCATGATGTTGCACAGCTTTCTTTCAGTTAAAGTTGAATTTTCAGCGAAGTCCCCTAGAGCCCGCGACAGGATCCATAAGCAGGACCCCAGCCCCCAGGCAAAGTCCCAGGAAGGCGCTTAATCCCTAAAATGTAAATGCAAGGAGTGATTCTGCTAGGAGGACCTGTGTTCAGGGGAATAAGCCGCAAACCCATTGACCAGAAACCGTAGCTAAAATAAAGAGAAGTAAATTTAAGGATCAGAATATTGAAACAGTTATCAAAGCTGGAGGTCATGGCCAGCCTAATGACAACCGGGAGTTGATGCTCAGCCCCATAGTGCTGGGTCAACGTTGTTTAAATCCTTCTTGCCAAAGGGCCGGAGATTGGGCCTGGGATGAACCTACAGGTGGGGAAAATCACCCCAGAGAGTTTGAGAGAGCGCCAGGGATTAGAAATCCGGCAGGTTCTGACAATCAGAGGTTTTGAAGAAGGAGAATAATATAATGAAAGGTTGTTGAGTGATTGAATCAGGAAGGAAGCAATTTAACAGGATACTTCTTACAATAATTTTATTGTGGAGGCAAATGAAAAGGAAGAGGCTCTTGGTCCGGGTAGTGGTAGGAATTATATGTAGAGAGATATCTAGATATCTCCATTAAATAAATAGATTGGAGCAATACCTGTCATGACATTCCTCTTACCACATGTTTGGCATACAGGTAGAACGTGTCCTTGATCCTTGGAGCTTGTAATGCAACCATTACTTTCATTAAATTGAAGTTTTAACTGGTATGTTAAAATTTTCTTTTATTACAGAACCCCTAAATAGGCATGTTGTGTGTTATGATTGCCGTTTAAGTTAATGCTATCGTGTTTTACAATTAAAAATTATTATCTTCTCTTGGTGCTATGAAGGTCATTCATTATAAAATTAATGACTAATATGCTGGAAAGACATTTCAATTAACTTTCTTGGATATTGATCAGATAACCACTAAGATTTATGATTATTTTCTGAAATCTTCATTAGGTGAGCCCTTTGTTGCTTTGGTGACTCTTTTAGCAAGTAGTTTCCAAAACCTGGAAAGTGCCGCTTCTGAGTTAATTGAAAAAGAAATCTTTCTTTTGCTGAGTGTCCACATTAGTTTTTATTTGTTTTTGTTGCACTAAAAGTAACAGTTGTATAGAAGTTAACTGTGTTCTTAATTAGAAATAACTTTCTGTGTTTCTGTAGCTATGAAATTCATGAACTTCCAAGAATGCTGTAAAATATTACAGGAACTTCATTTAATTAAATGCAGCTAATGGTTAAATGTGCTTCATTGCTTTGAACTTTTGAATCAATCCTCCCTTACACAGTATTTGATAAATGTGATCATAATTTCTGTCTCATCCATGGAATTTTCTAATATTTATTGTTTTTAAAATGGCAAAGTAATCTTTGTTGTAAGAAGAAACTAAAACAGTATTCAATATAGACTCCTACTTCTCCCAGCCTCAAAATGATGACTTTATAACAGTTTGAGGCATATTTTCCAGTTTTTCATGGGGTTCTGCTTGTGTATGCATACATATAGATACATGCATACGTTCATTACAGATTTCTCCTCCTCCTCCTCTGTCTCTCCCTCCCTCACCTAGGTGCTATGATATTGCCAAAGGAGAGGAGGCTTTGTTCTGTGTTCTTTGCTTTATTGGATTTCACTCCTGGGTGGAGCTTATTGTCCTCTTCCTTCCCTCACTTGCCCACCGCAGTTCAGGTTATGCTTTGCTTCTCTTTATCCTCAGCAGCCAAGCTAGGAGCCCTCCCAGAACAAATCCTCAACTGTGTAAAAGACATCAATTCAGGGGGTTTCTCCTGGGGACTGCCAGCTAAGCAGCCCCAATTCTGGCTTCCCTGGTAATTGGCCCCAGGCCCAGAGGGGCTTTTTGTATCGTTGGTTCCAAGTATAAAGTTTCTCTGGGGTTTCCTTGGGTTATTCTTTGCTGCATTCCTCTTCTCAGTGTGTTATGGGTTGAGATTTCTTCTGTGTTAGCAACCCTGGCTAATTTCTTCTTCTAGAATTTTCTAAAAAATGGTGGTACGTTAAGGGTGGAACTTGCTTTCTTCTTCTGTCATTTTAGTGGCATTTAGGTACACGTGATGACCTAGTCAATGTTTTGAACCTCCCAGGTACCTAGTCTTTTTTCTATTCCCGGTCCAGCTTTTTGGAAATTCTTTCAGGGTTCATTTGCAGTTCCTCTGGTTTGTGTTATAACTTGAAAGTTTTCTCCTTCTTTCAGTTTTGCATTTTATATGAATCATAATTAAATCATTGATATCTCATTGCTCTCTGTTTGGGTTCAGAAATGACACCATTACTTAACAGATTTATTTTCTACTGCATTTATGGACCTCCACAAGGTGTTACTGCATAAAGCCAATCAATGATGCAAAATTTAACTTTTAGAAATTTAAATAATTATCCTTATTTCATTTGATAGATATAAATGTCACTATCTTTAATACATATTTGTAGTTTATTTGCCAGGTGACTAAATATTGTCAGTTTCCATCTTCAGTGTTCAGATCAAGTGGAGATATAAAAAAAGGAATCATAACTTTTCATGAGCACGTGATACTCAGTGTATCTTAAAAATGATTTCTTAGTTACTATCAGAAAGGAATGATTTAGCTTTTTTTTTTATTATTGAGATACATTGGTCATATAACAGCATATATTTTTAATTTTGTCTCAGGAAGGAGAAAACATTTTCTATTTGGCAATTGAAGATATAGAAACAGATACAGAGCTTCTGATTGGCTACCTGGATAGTGACATGGAGGCCGATGAGGAAGAACAGCAAATTATGACCGTGATCAAAGAAGAGGAAGGTAACAATGCTAAAGGACGCTCAACAGCTGGCAGAAAAGGTATTACCTCTAACTGATGGTCCGAGAGAATGAAAACTGTAGGAGAAATAAAGTTTGAACTGTGCTTGATCATAATTACAATATAATAGGGTGTTCTCAAAATAAAGTTAGTTTTCGTCAGAACTCTCGGGGGATATCCAGTTGTGTGCCTCTCTTCCAGCAGGAAGGGAATGATGGGTTGGGGTAGGTGATGGATGTGCCCTGTAGGACTGCCAAGGTCAGGGGCAGCTCCCAGCTTCCACTGCTCTCACTGGTGGGTGGCTAGTAATGAGGATTTTTGTACTCTAGCCCCGCGTCTGCCATTCATCCATGTTATAACCAGGCAAGTCACTAACTCTGAGACTCTACTTTCTCATCTGCACATGGGGAAAGGTGAGTGCAGAGGTCCTGCTGGGCCCTGTGGGATTATTCCTGGGCCTCACTCTTAAGATCCTTTGAGAATCTGGAGCATCTGGAAATCCTTCTTTGTTCTGATCATAGAGGCCTACAGCATTGCTGGGTTGTTCTAGTAGGGTAACCAAAAATGTGTGATGACCATAGGTAGACTTGCTTAAATCAGCCCTGCAATCTAGGAGATAGATGTCACTTGTTTGTCATCTGCCAGGGAATAATCAATTGTTATTAGGGCTTGTTTCTGTTATGTTGTATTTTACTCCTGATGGGGTTTGAGGGAAATTTGAATGGTGTTAAGGGTGTTCACATTTTGTACAAGGCTGATACTTAACTATAGAGAATTTTTCCATTTTGCTTAACAAAGCCACTTCAGAAGCGACACTGGTTTCTTTAGTCACTGTGGTATTAATGTCTTTTATATGAATTTTCTATTCTAACTGTATGTCGTTGGCTGAAAAAGTATGAGTATTCCCAGTATTGCCAGATTATGCTTCTGTTTCTTTATTTTAGTTGGAGTATTTAAAAGGAAGATGAGGACAGGCTATCTGTTTTGTCTTTCCAAATATGCATTATGCTGTTTGGAATGTCAGATTTGGGGTGATGGGAATTATTTCTGTACTATTCTGTGTTTTCTTTATTTTTGTATTTATTTTCAACATTGCCCCCAGGGTACGGTATTACTGTGTCCACAATTTTACCTTAAAAATAAGTCTCCTACTTATTACCACCCTGATTTTTCTTTATTTAGTTAACAAAATATCAATTTCTATTACTTTTGTAAGAAGAATCAACAGAAACTTACACAGATTCTTAGAACATATGAATCATGTGCTTATATTGTTGATATTTTTATTTTAGAATTCAGTTTTGTTTATAAAAGCAAAATATAAAACCCAAAAAACAAACAAACAAAAACCCCCCAAAACAGAAGCAAAACCAACCAAACAGTGATCAGAAGAAACAAAGAATCCACTCAAATGTCAAGCAATGGAGAGTTTGGTTAAATAAGTAAATTATGGTACCTTAAGTTTAAAAAAAATTAGACTTGAGAAAATATTAAATGGAAAAAAGAGCAATACATGAAATTGCATAAAAAGTATGATCATAAAGGTTCTTAGACTGTGCGTAAAATATGAATGCACAAAAGACAACTCAGGCATGGAAATAGATGACAGCAGTTTTCTTCAGGGTGGGGTTATTGGTGATTTTTAGTCTCATATTTTCTGCATTTTATCTAAATCTAACTTTGGGACTTCCCAGGCAGTCCAGTGGTTAAGACTTCTCATTCCAGTACAGGGGGTGCAGGTTCGATCCCTGGTTGGGGAGCTAAGATCCCATCTGCTTCGCGGCCAAAAAACTAAAATGTAAAACAGAAGCAATATAGTAACAAATTCAATAAAGACTTTAAAAATGGTCCACATCAAAAAAAAATCTTTAAAAAATTTAATCTTATTTGATAATCAGAAAAAATATGTAATTTAAATAGCACACTTTGAAAAATTTGGGTAGAGCCATGACAGTCCACATAGGACTGACAGCCAGAGAGACCGTGCAGCCTCACTCCACCTACTGTAATGAGTGCTGTTTTTATGACCTTGGCCTTTTTTCACATATATGTGAGATTCCCCTTGGTAATCCAACATAGTTCCCCTTGGTTGGGTTTTTCTCTTCTTGCAGCTAAAAGTGAACTCAAGATGACCCGTTTCAGGGAAGACTTTGGTGTTGCAATTCAATATTTGTTATAACTCTTTGATGTGAAAAGTTAATGTTACAGGGTAAATTAAAAATTGATTTTGATTTTGTATTAATTTGGTGAAACACAAGTTAAATGATTTTAAAAATAATGTATTGTTCTAGTTAACACTTTCTATTATTTTTCGTGGGCAACCTATTCATACTCATAGAGATAATAAAAATTTACTAATCTGGTACCATTAAGCACAATTAATTTTGATTTTAAAATGAGGGCAAAACTGAGCAGTTCTTGGCTCTTCATTTTTGTCTTACAAATCTGCTTGCTTGTAAATACGCAGATCGCTTTGGCTGTAAAGAGGACTATGCCTGTCCCCAGTGTGAATCGAGTTTTACCAGTGAGGAAATTCTTGCTGAGCATCTTCAGACATTGCACCAGAAACCCACAGAGGAGAAAGAATTTAAGTGCAAGAGCTGTGGGAAGAAATTCCCAGTTAAACAGGCTTTGCAAAGACAGTGCGTACATTCAAGAGTATATCTCAAATTATAAGCTGACACGTTGTTTAACTGTTTCATTCAGTTTGTCTTGCAGTTTCTAACCTGTGTGCGTGTGTGATGGTGTGTGTGTAGAAATTAAGCATTCTCTATTGTCACTGTCGTAAACTTTTCTCACTATAGTACATTGATTTTTGAAACATTCTGATTATGAAGTTTAACCAGTAAACATTGTTTATGCTAATCGATCTTTGTCCATTTAATAACTTGCCGTTAAATATTAAGCTCATTGGTGTACTAATTTGAAATCTGATATGCATAATTTAGCTAGTGCTTTGAGGTGGCAGATCAAGTTTCAGCGGTCTGCATTGGATATTCCCTCTGAAATCTGTAAAAAAAAAAAAGAAAAGAAATAGTTTAAGAAATGGAGAGAGGTATGAAGAATACAGGGCCATTTTGGGAAGCACTGTTTATTTCCTAGCAATGTTGGAGAAATAATTTAAAGATGAATATGTACAAGATAGATGTTGAAATGAATTAAATGGTCCCAATTATTGCTCTGCACCCTTTATTATTTTAAATATTTATATTAACAGTATATTAAGTTATCCTTTTACTTAAGTATTTTACAGTATCATGAATTATTAAACATGAGAAAGTGGATACATATATTTACAAACTTATTTTTAACAGAATGTCACCTTGCATATGAGCAAGAAATCTTTAACATAGGCTTAATGTTTCATTTTTTAATTCATTAAAGTAAAATTCTGAAACATGCTGTATTTCATATTAAGACAGTTTTCATATATGCATCCACTTTTGCTTATGAAATTTGAGATGAAAAATTTCTGTTGAAAACTTAAACTTAAAACTTGGAAATTCTCTTACACACTCTTTAAAAAACCAAGCAAGGGCTATATAGTTTTTAATGAATACATTTTAAAACTGCATTCTAGTCAGCTTTTATTCAATTTAGTATTATATATTATACACAAAACATACTTTTGCTCAGCTGAGTCTTATAGTTAAATTGTAGGTGCTACTTAAAAGTTTAAAGGGCAAAAGGCAGAATGAAAAGAGAGATCATGAATGTGACTTTATTCAAAGTAGAGATATTTTCATAAGTTTTTGTCTTAGACTTCCAGTTTTTGTTTTTTTTCTATTTCCCCTCAGTGTTCTTCAGTGCTCAGCGAAAAGCAGTCTGAAGGATTCTTCACGAAGTTTTCAGTGCTCTGTTTGCAATTCTTCCTTCAGTTCAGCATCGAGGTTTTGTATCTGAGTTATCAGATGGCTGTTAGATAATTGCGGGTCATTATTGGCATGCATGCTTTCATGCTTCTTAGTGATTTAGTATCATATGGCTACAGAATTTCAGTGCTTTCCTTCCTACCTGCCTAGGTAACACTTGTAATGACCCTGAAACTCTACTGGGGAGCATGCATTACAAGAGTCAGCCTGGATGTTAGAAGTTTGTAGTTTGAAGTTTGAAGTTTGTAGTTTGTCTTCACCATTTCTTCTCCCTGTTTCCCATTCCGGGTTGTCTTGTAGTTTTGAGCAGCACCAGGAGACTTGCCGGGGAGATGCCAGGTTTGTGTGTAAGGCTGACAGCTGTGGAAAGAGACTGAAGAGCAGAGACGCCCTGAGAAGACACCAGGAAAACATCCACGCCGGTGAGAACTCATCCGAGGGTTGTTTTCCAAGGGGCTTCCTCTCCCCAGGCCACAGCGATCTGTTTTTAATTCTCACTCTTGAGGAGAGAGCTTGCTTTTCCATTGTATTTCACACAGATGCAGAGCTCTGGAAATGGAATTTTTTTCTTTCACTGAGCACTGTTTCTTTTTGGTTTCAGCAGTATTCGTCATTTTTCCTGTCTCTGAATCAATCATAACTGGAAACCTAAGCTAGAATCTAGGTGTGCTTGGTAGCGAGGTGCATTAAGAGTTAATGTTTTAAGTAATAATTTTAATATTTTAGCATGTGAAATTTCTCTTTTAGTAGATATATTTTAAAACTATTAAGTGATGCCCTTCTGCCTTAATATTTTTACAGTAAAATTCCATTTAAAAAAATCCTTACATTTCTTCTATATTGGAGAAAATTACTGGCTACATTTTGACATGCTAATTGAATATATTTGGATTTATAAAGTAGATACTATTTGAATTCCTTCTAATGGCTAGCTAAACAATAAGACAAATAGAAAATTTGTCACTTAGATTTCATCTGCTTAGCACATGGTAAATGTATTTTGACTTCAGGGATTGAATCTGTTGCACTAAATCGAACAGATGACTATTGTCAGAGTTAATGTTTTATTTCTTCAGTGTCTTTTCCTTAAAGGAGGCTGAGGTTCATGGCACTCCTCTTATCCTTCTATACTTACATTTTTCTCATGTGTTTACTTTTGCCGTTGGCTTCTGGGTGGAAATGTCTTTCTGCATATGAGGAAAGTGTTATTTCTTTTCTCCTATCCTGTTTATTCTCACATTCAGGAGAAAAGAATAATCGGTGCTCAGTTTCTGTTTTCTATATTTGTTCATTGTCCAAAAAGTGTCTCTTTTAATGCTAGTTACAACTTTGCACCAGCAGTTCGGGCTGCACACTCAGTACAAACCATATTTGAAAGCTCAGGGTGGCAGAAGGTATGGGCTTGTGAAATGTGGCTTCAGAATGGTGCACATCACTTGGACTTCACAGTGTTCTGATTTCTTTCTTTCCTTTTGAGGGATATAGAGAAGATGACATTTTTTCTGAATTCTTTATACTTGGGCCTTTCCTATCTTTGCAAAAGGCAATCATAACTTTTTGATAGACCTGTCTCTTCCTAGTTTTTGTTTTTTTTAAAGCTGTTATGTTTAAAATGCTGTTCTTAATTTTCTCCATCTTTGTCTGCAATGTATTATAACAAATCTTTCATGTCATTTTTAAAGTTAACTTTGCTGAACTAAGTAAAAAACCAGATGCACACTGAAACTCTGGAAACTTGAATTCTTATTATTGGGCATGTGGTCTTCAGACTGTGCTAGAAGCATAATTTCTTTTGAGGCTTCTTGTAGTTGGTCTTGGATATTAAAATATTACTGATTCCGAAAACTTCTGGTGATTTTGTAGGAAATAATTTATAAAAGGAAGTTTTTTATTTTTCTGTGTTGTAGATCACATAAAATATGAAACTTACACTCTTTCAGCCAGAGGCCACCATGCATACTTTTTTGCTGGAATTGGTACTCAGTCAGTCATTCATAGCCTCTCTCTTGCTTCTTCCCTTGCGTCTGTGAGCTACACAGACGTTTGGGGAAAGAATATTCCATATTCAGAATAGCGAAAAAAGCGGTGTTCATACATATGGTCGTAGAACGCTTCACTGTAGAAAGACAAAGGTATTCAAGGAAAGAGAAGATCTTGCAGCTTTCACCACCGACAATAACAAATGTTCCTTGTTAGGTGATATGAACTGAAGATGCTGAGAAGAGAGAAGCTGAATTTTTAAACATGGATCACATTTTTCCATAGAAACTGTAACACATGGCGGGTAGGTTCTCAGACTAGCTCCTAGAAGCACACTTAACCCACATCGTGCTGAAACTTGCAGTACTTAAGTGACTACGTATTCAGTACAGTTGTATTAATTTTCAGTGCATCTCCTCCTGCCTTTGTAGGTAATGTGTTCCTGACTGTTCTTGAAAGCTGAATCAGAAAGTCAAATGTCAGACTTAACCTGAATATAGTAAAACTAAAATGGTGTAAAGTCTAGCTGTGGCTTTGTAGATGCTATTGTCCTTGAACCTGGGGAAGCTTGTAGGATGATGACCTTCCCAGTTACTCAAGAGGAAACAGTGAAGGGTCTAACTTCCTTAATTCGCCTTAACCATCTTTCTCTTTTGATTTCGATTCTGTGGATGCTGACATAGAGATTTTGTATTTATGGGAAATAACATTTATCTACATTCTCAGGCAAACAGTCACAAACTTTTCCCATGTTTCTTCTCTGAGGAACTAGGATTCCAGTCCTAGGATGAAGAATAGAAGCTATAGGAGGAGAGAAGAGATTGAAGAGTAGGGATGGGGGTTTGGTATATTTCCTGTGATTCTAGCTGGAGGAGCCATGGCAGGAATATTGGGATAAGGTGAAACAGGTGGTTGTGGAAATGTCACTTCTCTTTCTCTTCTCTCTCTCAAGCCTGACCTACCTTGTGGGAAAGAATAAGGTCTAGTCTCAGAGAGCAGCTGATTTGAGGGATAAGCTAGGGAAATAAAGGATTGTGGATTAAAGGAGGGAAGTACCAGCTGGTGCAAGCTGGAAAAGAGGGAATATTCTTTCTCAGTGGCCCCTCGTGTATAATAGATATGGATAGAGAATTGATGACCAAATGCATGCTGTCAGATATTCATTTTGCTTGGGAGAATTTTCTCCTTTAATAGCCATATTACTTATCAATCACCAAGAAAATTTTTCTTGGCTATACTATTTGGCATGCTAAAAATAGTGCATTATATGAAATCTGTATCTTGAATGATAAGACAAAAATTAATACTTTCCTTTTTCTGAAAGTGTTCCTCTCTCGTAAACACAGTCTTTTAATAAAGTCATTTTGTAATCTTGTTTTCTACTGATTTTAGATTTCTTTCAAGAAAATAGAGAAGTAAGGTAGTGGATGGGGTTGAGGTTTTGGCAGGAATAGCCATGGATTAGTCATTTTGGGGGCCAGGCAGTGGATACATGGTGGTTCATTTTATTATTTGTTTACATTTTGAGTATTTGAAATTAATCAATTAAAAATTGAAAAACCATTCTGTGGTTATTTATGGTAGTGCAGATGATATTGTTATTATATCATATTTGAAAATCTTGTTTTATTGAGTCTTTTGTTTTTTATAACCACTGTGAAATTTGAAATTTGAAATGGTATACTATAATTATAATCACTATATAAGAAGACAAAATTGAGCTGTGTTTTGATTTGTAAAATAATATGAATGCCAATATAATGTTTTATTGTTCTTGATTTTACTTCATTCTCATTTTTAACATTAATATGATAAATCATACACTCTCAGATCTTGCAGGCTGATCAAGTCTAGTGCTGAAAAGAATAATCTGTGAATTCCATTTTTAAAAATCCAGCTGATTAAATCAAATACTCTGTTAAAATTTAAAGCAAGTAGCAAAATCAACTTATGAGTTAATAAATACAGTTTTTCTTTTATGTACACATTTGATTAATTTTAATTTTTCATGGAAGTGTGCTTTTCTCTTTTAATACTAAATTAGTACATGGAAAGGTGAAAGGCCCATTTTATATATGTAGAAAGTGGTATACCAAGCTGAATATTTCTCAGATTTTGAAAGCATTTAAAATGTAGCCTCTTCTTTATCTGAGTTTAATGGATATATCTACAACACTGAAAATTTTGGAGTTGTAAGTTAAGAAGATGAAATACCTGTTTAGAAATTATAAATCACCTAGAAACCTGTATCTAATACTCCTCTTAATATACTTATATAAATCATGATGGTATGTTATTTTATTTTGTTTGTTGTTTTTGTTTAGGGGATCCTAAGAAAAAACTCATATGTTCAGTGTGCAATAAAAAGTGTTCTTCAGCATCAAGCCTGCAGGAACATAGGAAGGTCAGTAAGATAAAGACTAATGCTCATCATAGTGTAAGATCTTTTAGTCATTTATAGTGTCGGCCATGAAAATTTTTAGCTGATTTTTATATTGTAAAGACAGGGTTTTGTCATTAATTTAACTACTAACACATTCTAAAATGCAAGACTGATATGCAGAAAAGTGAACTCTCGCAAAAGAATATTTTGAGTTGTTTATTGTTGTTCAGAATTAGTAGAAATATTTCTCCAACACAGTATTGTGTCTGACTGACACCTCATACTGGTTTCAAGCTTTCCCAGTTGCTGTTTGCTCAGGAAATACTATATATTTGAGGAAACTGTATATTTCTGTATATTTATGATATGCTCTGCAGTGACATTTAGCTTAAAATGGATGCATATTATAGTTAAGTGTGGCAAAACAAAGACAAAGAGCTCTATTATTTTGAAGCGCTAAAAATAATGTAGAAGAATGTCAGAGTGTTGTTAGCAGAAACGATTATGCAACTGACCCTTGAACAACAGAGGTTTGAACTGTGCTGGTCCACTTATAGCAGATTTTTCCAGTAAATACATACGCCAGTACTACACGATCAGGGGTTGGTTGACTATGCAGATGCGGAGGGCCCACTGTAAAGTTACACGATTTTTCCACTGCAGGGAGAGGTTGGGGGGTGGGAGTGGGGTGCAGTGGGTCCAACCCCCAAACCCCCGTGTTGCTCAAGGGCCAACTGTATTAGGAGAAAATAAATTTAATACATTTTGCAATAAGCATTAAACTTACTAAGTTGCTATTTTAATGTGAAAGTTATCCTGAAAAGTAAGTGACAGTTATTAACCTTAACAACATTAGCACTAGTTAATAGAATTTATGACAGAATAGAATTAAATTAAAATTTAGATTTTGTTCATATCATGGCAGAGTCCAAAAATATATTTTATGTTATATTACAATAACAAAGATATAAATGATTATTTCCTGAGTTCATATATTATTTTTTCAGAATATCTAGGAGCATATAATATTGCCTTTTAGTCATTTAATACTAAAGAAGAGAGGAGATGGTACTAGTGAAAGTAAAATTTTACTTTTGTTATGGTTTGTAAATTGAATTTTGTCTCTTTATTTGTGTGTCTCTATATTGCAAAATAACTTGACAGGCCTTAAAATTCATATGATATTCAATGCCGTAGCTCCAAGCATGTGCTGTGGATTTAGCCTGTAACATATAAGATAGTTGAATTGTTAAGACGTCTGAGGTTATATCCTACATGTTGAGTGATTATGATCCTTAGGGAGAAATAATGCAACAGCACTGGACAGGAGTGAAGACAGTGGATGTCACCTTCTTCTGTCCCTAAACCCCCATGTAACATTGGGCCTGTGTTCTCTCATTTATTAAGTGTGACTTTGAACTGATCAGTGCCTTTAATTACTTCTCTTAAGTGCCATGAAACTACATTTTTTTTTCTTTTCAGTTTCCATGTGGTTATTTTATCAGATTGTTTAAAAATATGGAGTACTTCAAGAATTTGCATATCATTCTTGTTCAGGGACCATGCTAATCTTCTCTGTATCATTCCAAATTTAGTGCAAGTGCTGCTGAAGCAAGCACTGAAGCTACTTTTTAAAGGAAGTTTTGCACAGAACTCCAGTCCAGACGCTGCTGCTGCTTTCGCGTCTCTCTTCCTCCCTTCTCATCACCCTTAAGGTTTCTGAAGCAGAACCTAGTCTGAGACAAAAAGATTAAATCCAGTTGAATAAACATTAAAAAAAAAAAATCCTCATACTTTTATAATTCTTTGATTTCCTTCCCTGATCTTAAGAAGTTGAAATTTAAGATATCTTACCAAATTTCAGATTTTCTCAAATAGACTATTTCAACAAAATTGGTGGTGGGGCATACTTCTGAAAAGTGTTCTCTTTTCCATTTATTTTCTTCATAAGAACTTTTCCCCCAGGGAATATCCTGGTAGATTTAAATCCTACCTGGTGGTGGTGGAATACAGCCATTCTGTTTCTGCAGATGTTAATAACTTAGTAGCTCAGCTCAGTGCAGCTCTTCATTACAGCATAACTCTTCTGACTTAGCCTTTCTGAATCCACAGGCGGCTTTTACTGACTCCATTTTTGACTATTCTTATAGTTGGGTATGTCTAATGTCTAATAGAGTTTGGTTGTAGTATTTCACCTTGCCAGTAGATGGTGATGTATGAATATGTCAAATTTATATTATAGTCTAGAACAGTGTCTTACATTACTATGTACTGCCCTATATTACACTAAGATATATTATGATCCTTCCTGAAAATTATTTAATTTGGGACTTCAAATGATAAGTTATTACCATCCATGTCAATTTAATAAGCTGGACATTTTACAAAAGGTGCTTTACTTAGCATTAGGCATTAGTGTCATTTTCACCTTAAATCTGATTGTTTTATTAAACTTTTTTAGGAGTTTTGAAAATAGCTTTGGATTGAATTTTCCACTATAAATAAGATAGTCAATACAAAAATGCTTTCATGTACAGTAAATATTCTGTTTTATAATTTTGATAATATCAGTTCAATTCAACCTTTAAAAATGTTTCATGTTTCAGAAGCCATGAGAGTTAAGTGAACAAATATGAGTATATTTTGCAGTAATTTATTTAACAGCTGCCATTTTTATATGGATAAATAATTTAAAATTTGTATATACTAATTAAAATTTAACATTAAAAATGAAAATGAATATGTTTTCATTTATGTATGTCTCAGAAGGCACATCATCATTTTTTAGAGTAGCTTATTATAAAAGATATATGTTACAGAAACAGAGTTTAAGAATATAAATCTGTTCTTATTATCTTTAAATAAACATTACACCTCATATCATTGCTGTGAGGGTCTTTGATGATCGAAGATGTTGCCTTTAAAATTTCTTAGGGGATA
This sequence comes from Balaenoptera borealis, assembly GCF_965194805.1. Lineage (NCBI taxonomy): Eukaryota > Metazoa > Chordata > Mammalia > Artiodactyla > Balaenopteridae > Balaenoptera > Balaenoptera borealis. Next base: position 130,094,421 of record NC_138861.1, on the reverse strand, counting down.
ACCACAGCATCTTGGCTTCCTGCAGAAGGACCTTTGCTTGTCTGGGGTTTATTTAGTTTTGTGAGCGCTACCTTTAATGAGGTTGAAGCAAAAACAGGACCTCACCAAAACCATTTTTGAATCTTCAGCAAAACAGTATGATGCTCTTATTCATTGGGATGATCAACATTTCTAATATAAGGCTTCTTGCAACAATTCCTTTTAGAACTTTTGTACGTTGTTACTGATAATAAGCTAAGCTTCTGCTTTTCATACCGCCTATTCAGTTTCTCTGATTTAGTGTCTGGGAGGGAAAGAACTCAATTTAATATTAAATTGTAATATTTATTTAGCCAGTCGTTTGCTAAAGTTATGCTCCTCCCCCTTATTATTATTTTTTTAAATAAAACTAATAAAGTTTTTTATTGTGGTCCTTCTATCCTGTGAGAGTTTTGCGGTGAGCTAAATGCTTTTCAGAATCATATATCTCCTTGTCTATAACATTAATTAATGTGTTGTTCTGTACTACATATATTTAAGTTTAAAGTAGTGTTGACTACTGTAAAGGGAATATTTTTACTGGCAAGCTGCGTATTTCCAAGTCTAAATTTGTGCATAACAGAGACTTAATATATACTAGGTATAATTTTTTAGAGAGTATAAATTTATTATGCACTTTAAAAATAGGTCAGCTGTTTTACATATTTAAATAACGTGCAGTCTTACATTTTTTTAATGATATGTTTCTACTAGGTAACATGTTCATTGCATTTTCAATTTATGTAGGATAGTATGAACAAATTAGGGCTGAATTATATAGTTTGGATATTGCAGTAGCAACTGTCCACATGTTTATACTTTTACTTGAGCTCTACACAGTTTTTGGCTTTGATAGTTGACTTAACTGTCAATTTAACCTTTTGCAGATTCATGAGATATTTGATTGTCAAGAATGTATGAAGAAATTCATTTCAGCTAATCAGCTGAAACGTCATATGATCACCCACTCAGGTAAAATACATATTTTTCCATTTGTATTGAAATCACTACAAAAGATTCACCTTGTCATTTTCAGGAGCTCTGAGAGTGGTAATCAGGAGACCTGGTTATTAGTTCCAGCTTGGCCATTGACCGGCCATGTGATTTTGAACGAGTTACTTAGCTTCTCTAGTCCTCAGTTTGTTTCTGAAGCAAATGTGGTTGGACTAAATGAAATTGAAGATCTTCAAACTCACCATTTAATTCATTACCTACTCCTTCTTGAGCCTCAGTTTCTATATTCTTCATCTGTGAAAAGATATCCTACCTTTCAAAATTGCTGTTAAGGTTAAACGAAGTCATCTATGTACCATGCTGGCAGAGTGTCTGATATTTAGGAACGATTCAACAATTATAGTTCCGACATTTCTAGATATTTTCACATTCTAACTAAGGAACTAATAAATGTTAGTGAGAAATTTATAAATACATTTTGAGAATATAAGTTTTTAAAGCCATAGTTTCATTTTAAGCAAGTTTGAGTAATAGGTCTGTTACACAGACTTAGAAAAATTCAGCTCTGAAAATAACTTTTGCTTTATGAAGTCTCTTTTCTAGAGTTTAGAATGTCTGTACTTTGAGACTATTTAAGTCAGAATGTTTTTGAGTAGCTACTTTATTTGGAGACAGGTATAGATATTTTGGCAAATGAAAACGGAAGATCGAAAATGGTGGATCGAAAATAGAACATCTGGTGGCCTTCAGATATGCTTTGTTTGAAAAAGTTGTCAACATTACATGAATATTGTATAAATGTGGATTTTACCCAACAACCTAAGTGTGTAGTTTCTGCTGAGAATTGGAAGCTCGGCCTGTGTGGGGTCTATTGGCCCAGCAGGAGGCAGGTCTGTCCTTTACCTTCATCACTGTCAGGCCACTCACCCTTTGCATTCGGAGTTGTGACCCTGACTTGAACTCATACCGATCAGCAGATTTTTCATCTGGAAGTAGGATTTCTTCCTTGAATTTAAACTTCATCTTTATATCTAAGCTACTTTATACATTTAGTTTGCAAACAGGTCAATAAAAGAACAAACTGATGTTTCTTTTGTGAATAGGCTCACATATCTAACAGATGGATTGGGTAATAGATTGTTTCAGTTGTTTGGATCCATAAGAAGTAATACAAGGTAAGGCTGTTTTCCTTTTTATCCTTTACCTTTATATAGATATGAGATTGTCTCCACTCATTTTTCACAGAAAAACGACCCTATAATTGTGAGATTTGTAATAAATCTTTCAAGAGGCTCGATCAAGTGGGTGCTCACAAAGTAATACACAGTGAAGATAAACCTTACAAATGCAAGCTTTGTGGAAAGGGATTTGCCCACAGAAATGTTTACAAGAATCACAAGAAGGTAAAAGCTTATTAATATTGTTATAAGTATATGTATTTTTGCTGATTTCCTGATATAATTACCAATTGTTTACCTTCAAAGAAGATTTTGGATATCCGAGTCATGCTGTACATATGAAATAATTGGAGAAGATCTTGCTTCTGTTTTCTAACCACTCACTCAGGCCATAACCCCTGTGGCCTTGTTTCCGACGTGTACTCTCTACTGAAACTATTCTCCTCACAAGCAGAGTGTCATCCAGTGTTTTCCAGCGTTGCAGTAACTGCAAAGTCTTCTCTTCCTTCTTTCTATAAAGTTTGTCACTCTTGCTCACGTTACCTTTTGGAAATGCTCTTCATCTATGGCACCATTTTGGTGACTCTGCTAGGTCTTCTGCCAGTTTCTCTGAATGCTTCTTTGTTCTCTGAACCCTCCCCCAGGGGGTTATCCTGGGTGCTTTGACTGTAGGCCTCTTCTATGTTCTCTGTGTCAGCTATATCCATGAATTCTGGTACAAACTCTGTACTGATGATTTCCAAGTGATTTATTTTGTTAATCCCAGCTCTCAGACACACATTTGCCACTGCTTGTTTGATACCTAACTGGGCACCTTTTGGCCTAATATATTTAGCACGCTCACGCTCCAGATAACTTCACTTTTGGAAGTTTCTGTTAATTTCTGTTAATGACAAAAGCATCTAATTATCCCTGTCTCTTTGTTTAATATTAGCCCCTTTTTAGAGTTGGAAGCTAATTCTTAAAGATTGTACCCTCTACCTTGTCTTATCACCATCACAATCATCCATTGCTTTACCATTTCCACATCCTGATCATGGCTCATCTTCATCACTTTAATACCCATCTCATTCAGCTTCTTGTCACTTATCACTTCCCACTTATTCAGCTGACTAGATAAATCATCCCAAAGCACAACTCCATCACTCTTGTACTCTAATATTATAAGTAGATTTCCAGCACCTCTTAATATATGATGCTTTACCCTGTCACTCGGAGTTCTCTACACCATGACCTCAGCTTCCTTTTCCAGCTTTGTATCCTCCTATTTTCTGCATGAGACATATCAAAAACAACTCAGCATGACCTCTCTAACTTCTCCCCTCCCTCCTTTCTAGCAGTGCTCTCTTCAAGTTACAATCTCTTAGTTTTGTCTATTGATTTTTGTTTGCATTTCCTACATTTACCTTTACTCAAGTTCTTGTATCAGAAAGTTAGTTTTATCTAATCTACTTTGTGTAGATAATAATAAATAATGTTTGAATTGAATTCAGAAAATGTGTGCAAAGATATTCATTGTCTTAGAAGTGTATGTTTAAATTTGTGATGTGATAAATATTTGCTGATTGATTTTGGTATATTGTAGGATGCTGTTAAACAACGTATATATAATGTATTTTCAAATAACTTGTTACCTTTTTATTTGCAATATTCCATTGGAATTATAGTTATTTCAGTATTTATTGGGACTTTACAAACACATCATTTTATCTCTTTAAATCATTTAAGAAGTTATGATATCAGTCTCAGCTTCAGTCTAAAAAGAAAAGGCAGAATTACGAAAGAATAAACAGGATTGATTGATGGTGTACCAAACCATCTCTGCCTAATTTCTTGCTGACCGCCCTTATGTTTAACTCAAGCATTATATGTTCAGAGGCAGGACCACATTCATTACTGCTGCATTAGAATTACATGCCTATAAAAAATTATCTGGCTAGTTTCCTGCTAAGTCTCTGGAACCCTCTTGCTCCTTTCTTTGATGAAACTGATCTACCCACATTTACGAGTTTTTCACAGTTTGACTTATATTATATGCCATATGGGAATTTGACACAGGATCCTTGCACCATCTCTCATACCTTTAATCATAAATCATGTGAAAGTAATAATGATGCCTTGGGAAGGATGGAAACAACGATACCTGTAATTTCCAAAGTGGAAGCACATTCAGTCCTTCTCTGTGGGCAGTTGTGCTTCTCACTGTGTGATGATCCTAGCGTGTGTTTGGTATGGTTACATGAAAATGTCTAAAATACTTTCCAAGAGTTATGGTGAAAAAAGCAAATCAACTTTTTTCTTCCTTCACTATTCATTAGTGGCCAGTTCCAAACCTAAAAAGTAAGGATATGCAAGGAAAGCAGGAAAAAAAACCACTAAAAGTCAGACCCATCTTCATCATGTAGCGTGACCAAAGGTTGTTATTTTAAATAAATTATTCTTTGGGGTTTTTGATTATGTAACTTGTGCATTTCTATTATACTTATTTGGTTTATTTTGGGGTCAATTCTTTTAACATTTAAATCTGCTTGACAAGGAAATATTTTCATTGTGATTGACAATAGGGCGTGAAATTTTGAAGGAGTGATTTCTGTTTCTTAAACTTAATTACTTGTTTCGTCATCTTGCCAGTTATACAAGCTCAGTAGGTCAAAATTAGTTTTTCTTTTCTCTAATCCTTTCTGACAATGATTTAACCTGATTCATAGTTGTATTTTTTAGGATCTAGTTAAATAAAGATTGTTTATCTGGATCCACCTATATTCTGTGATCCTTTAAATCACAATTGGACAGACATTTCAGAACCGCAGGAAACAGAAATTAGTTAATTAGTCTTCACCCTCCATTTTGTTCCCTGTCAGATTTAAAGCAAAGCCAAATTGAGATGTGTATAGTGCTGTCCTCCTCCTGTGATGGGTGTGGTGTCTAGATGGACTGAGCCATCTTGGATCCTGGAGCTGGCACTACTTGCTTGATGATGGGAATGAGTACTGAGAGGTTTTGTCCTGATTAAGTCATAAACAAGCTCCTGGGGGAAAGAGCTGTGTCTATTCAGATAAGAGACCTTTTTTCCTGACCTTTACATAACCTTCAAGGAATGAACATTAGAAGCTGATGAGGAACTCTGGTCATAACCTCTCCTAAAATAATTCCATTGGGTGTCCTCTACTAACACCTCATCCAGTGATTTCCAAATTCTGGGCCATGACCACTTTGTGGGTCTTGAAATAATTTACTGGGTCATGAATAGAATAGAATAGAACAGAACAGAATAGAATAGAATAGAATAGAATAAAAAATACAATAGAGAAAATGAGAGTAAGGGTCATTTAATGAAATAATACACGTGTGTGCGTGTCTGTGTGTATGTGTTAGATTTTGATATGAAAATTATCTTTTTGGTCATGATCAAACAGTTTGAAAGACACTGCAGGTCAGACTTTGTGCAGGTGAGATTTTATTAGACCTTAAAGGAAAGGACAGGTCTCTCTATAAAGAAATCAGGGATTAGGTTCCAAAACCATAAAATATGGCATAAATTTTACGTAATAAAAAAAATCTTTGGCAATCTCTAAGGAAGGTGCCAAGTTGTAGATTGAAAACCAGTGGCTGAATAATTCCATCACAACCACTTTTTCCTTCAACTTTGCATCAGATTTCTCTTCTTCAGGTGGGTTGTAGGTGAAGTAGTGGGTGGTTCATTTAAGGTGGTATATGTCCAGAATTGCCTGTTTTTGTGTTCTAGAAGCACATTCACAAGGATGAGCTGCTCACACTAAGAGGGACATGCATGTAGGAATTGAACTTGACAGAGGAAAGTAACAGATACAGATGTTTCTCTGAAGCTCACTTAGTTAATGGCAAATTGCTTACTCTGTTTAAATTATTTTTTTAGGTGGATGATGGCATGACATCATACAGTTTCTAACGTTAAGCCCCTTATTTCTCGTACTAGACAATAACCTTTGAAGATAGATGCTGTACTTTAATTCATGGCACCTGTTGACCACATTGTGCTTTGAACGTGGCAGACATTTTCTGAATGAATAAAAATTCATGAAAAAATTATCCCAAATAAATAAGACTTAATGTTCTTAGTTAAATGGTAGCTATAATACGAGGAGTGATTTCTCTAAATCTATATTTGCAATATGTATTGCAGCATTTTTCCCTTTCTGAGCCCTCTCTTTCTTGACTTTATGAGCATATTAGTGATCTAGTGATACACTGAAAAATCATTGTTGTATTCCTTCTGCACTGGGTTTATCAGCCCGAGATATCTAAGAACTCTTTAAACCTTTCATTTGAAGACACGGCACTGTTCTAATTTTCTGAACCCTTTCCTGGCTCTGAGGTAGTTATTTCACATGTAGCTCACTTACTCCCAAATCAGTGATGGCCCTTTGTCCCCTGAGGAACTTTAATAGAGGAACCTGCCTCCCAGCTTGCTTCTACTTCCTCCACTCCCCCAGCCCCCAGATTATGATTGAAGAGCCATCAACTAAAGACTATGCCTTGGTGTTGCTCTTCAGAGCTTTCTTCACCCCGGTTCCTGTGGGCACAGGGCCTTGCCTTCCAGATCTCTAGCCTCTGACTCTTGCCTTCGCCTTAAAGCTTCAGACTGACTCTTACCTCCAGAATATTGCCTTTGTTCTTTGCTCTTTACCAGCCCAGCCCAACCCAGGGGTTGAGCTCCCTTTACTTGACCCGCCTGATCAAGTGCACACCAGTAGCCTTCTTAAAACCGCAAAGGGAAAGGTTCTTTATTTTTTAGTTAATTTTGTTTTCCTTTTTTTTCCTTTGTAGTAGACAGCTTATGAAAACAAATCCCTAAAATCATACATGAATGCATGGGTAGTCAGTGATGCAGGTTAGGTTAGAACCCCCGGCACCAGCCACCTTCCCTTGTGCCTACCACGTTTCCAGGCCCCTTCCCAGTGAATCGCCTCTGGGCTTTCCCAAATATATTAAAAAACTGTACACGTTGTTGTACAAATTATTTGTTCATTATTACCACATCTACTACCATATTCAAAGGCAGGTGATCGTAGTAACTGGAGGATATTTTGTAGTCTGAGTAAAATTCAGTTTTTATCCTCAGCGTAATGCCGTTGACATACTTTAAGTCACTGTAACGGGTTGGAATAGGGAAGATTAGAAATGGGAAGGTGCGAGCTGGAGGTGGTTGGGTGGCAGAGCTGGGAAGGTGGGGGGCAGAAGGTGGGAAGGGTGACCGTCGGAATGGAGAAGAGAGTGTGAGAAGAGACTCCCGAGTGTTAGGTTGGATGGGGCGTTTTCAAATGCTGTAAGTACAGAGCACCTCCTTCGTCACCCTAGTAAATCGTCAGGAACTTCCACGTGCCACACTGATGTTTCTGTGCAAGCGGATGTTCTTTCTGGGTGGAGCTTGGAGAAAAACACAAGGTCTCAGCTCCCCGTCTGGGAGAAAAGTATATTTAAATGTAAATGGTTTTATGACACAGATGCCATTCAGGAACTGACTTCTTTGCCTTGACATTATGACTTGGAGAGCATTTCAGGTAGGTTCATATAAAGCTACTCATATTTTATGACCATTACTATTTTGATACTTCAGTGAACATCCTTTTACATAAAACTCTGTAACTTTGCCAAGAGTATTTATGCAAATAGATCTTAGGTATGGAATTTATGGGTCAGATATTAAGTTTACTTTAAATTTTGATTGCTCCTGCCCAACTGCCTTCTGAAAAAGCTCTTATTTTCACTTAGTAGTGATGAAAGTACTCCTTTACCTGTGCCATCACAAACATCTATGTTATCAGCCTTTTTTTTTTTTCAGTCTGAGAAGTGAAAAGTGATGTTTCATTGCATTTTAGCAATGGTGGGTGAAATTCTATTCTTTTTATGTTTTTTTTTCCATTTTTCTTCTGAGAAATGCTTGTAGGTACTCTTTGTTCTTTTTCTACTGGCCTATTTAGCTGTTTTCTTATTGATTTCTAGGAGCTCTATAGATATTATGAATATCAATACTTTGCTGTTTTTGCTTCTAATATTTGTCCCCATCTATCAACTTGCATCTTTTGAATAAAGAAGTTTTACATTTTTATGTTTTCAAGTATGACATGGATTATGAGTTTTATGGCTTCTGAGTATTTATAGCTTCTGAGCTTTAAGTCTTATTTAGAAAACTTTCTTATTCCAAGATTATGCAAATACTCGTCAATGCTTTTAAAAGTTATATCTGTTTCTTTTTTAACTGGTATTTTAATCCATCAATAATTTATTTTTAGGTATGGATTGAAATATTGATTCATACCACTGCTATCACATTGTTGAACGCCTCTCGTATAAATCTATTTTTGGACCCCATTCTGTTCCATTTAATCTGTATTCCCTTGCAATATCAGACTGTTTTAATAGTTGCGATTTATAATGTCTTTTAATATCTGTTGGACAAGGGCTCCTTTGTAGTTTTCCTTTTTCAAAATTCGTTTACATGGTGTTTTGGGAAGATTAATGTTAATAGGCAGATGTCTTATCACTGCTTCCTTTTTATCTTCCTGGAAATCAGTGTCATATATTAAAAAGCAGCTCTTCACAAAAATTCTTCAAATATACCCTTGCTCTTCTGAATGGTTTGGTTCAGAAATGTTCAGGATAGAAAAAGCAGGAAATAAAAACAGTTCATTTTCCTCTATTATCATTAAATTAATTCTCCATTATCAGTATATTTCTTATTTTTTTCATGTATTAAAACATGTTATTTAGTATAACATGGAGATCCTTCCCTTGTCCCTTTCATTTCTATTCTACCTGAAATTCTACCAAGTTTGGTTGACTTGTTTCTCAGCCCAAAGGATCTATTAGAAGAAGACTAAGTGAAAGAGAATTGGGGAAAAAAAAAAAAAAAAAAACTCAGGTTAGCCATAGCCAGAAGACTTGGTGATGGTTTGTTACACCCAGAGAAGACAAAAAAACTTTAAAAATAAACTGTGACTCATAGAGCATAGCAAATGGGGGAGATTTAGCATGAGGGCAGGAAGTGTACTTATGTGAACCCTCAGTAGACAGGGTAATGAATTTTAAATGATGTTGACAGTCTTAGGGAATAGGTAGTATAAATTTGGAAGCTAAGTTAAAATAAATGGAAAATTATTACGTTTTTTAAAAAGAGACACTCTTCTCTCTTCTATAACAATTTGTATCAAACTAGAAAATGCCACAAATCTGAACCAATGAAAACTAGAACTGTACAAATGAGAATTGTATGTTATAATTAAAATATGCTGACGTGCAGTATTTTCAGTAAAAAATAAGCTTTGAACCCAATATCCCATATTGGGTGTTTTATATTTAAAATTAGAAACTAGAATCAGTTTAGAATCAAACTCTGATCTTTTGACTTTGTTTGCATCTGTATTATGTTGAAAATAGATTTGTTTAGTTTTTATAAGGGTTTCAATTGAGAATATGTCCTCTGGCCATGTTGACACTTAGATAATTGGGTGGTGGTTTAAATACACACACACATACACACACAGACATTTTACTTTCTATCTATCTATTCCAAATATTTGGAATCCTATTCTCATCCTATTTCCTATTATCTGTTAATTTCTAGGGATTTATACTATAAGAAAACTGTTTCCTGTTGAAGGACTGGTATTAATTTTTAGAGTAATTTTTGGATAGGACTGGAATTGATCCATTGTTGTTTGCTTGTCTGTTTGTAGTTTAGGAATCTGCACTCGTTTCTCTTTGGATGGCACATAAAGTTCAATGCAAGATTACCAATTTATTTAGCCATCTTGCCTAGCAAACAAATTATCCACTAAAGGAGCTAGTATAGCTGCTATGATGTGTTACATATGACTTATAAAAATTAGGAGGCCTACTTTTAGGCAGAAAATTCTGCTTCACATTATTGTGATGATCTGAAAACTTTATCTTCAGTAGTGAAGCTACAGGTGTCTGTTATCTGGACAGTTTGTGAAGGGACATGGTTACTGTCTCCAGATATTCAGAGAGCTGCATTTGGAAGCGAGAATAAACTTGTTCTGTGTGGTTGTAGACTAGCTGTAGTAAGTAGTGGCCATGCAGAGGCAGAACTTCTAAATGAATGGTCAGATCAGCTAGCCTGAAGAGTCATGTGTTGAAAGCAATGTTTGCTACAGGCATCCCTGGTTACAAATATGAGATACCGTCTCTCAGCAGTATAGTAGAGGGGAAAGCCCCCTGAGCTGCCTTCCAAGGAAGACTTCATCTGAAAGCCTATGATTATTTCTTCTCTTAGCAAATCCCCTTTGCCTTGATCAGGGTATTACAGTTGGCTCTTTGTGTCTGCGGGTTCTACGTCCACACACTCAACCAACCGCGAATGAAAAGTATTTGGAAGAAAAATTCCAGAAAGTTCCAAACAGCAGAACTTGAATTTGCTGTGCACTGGCAACCATTTACATTGTATTAGGTATTATAAGTAATCTAGAGATGATTTAAAATATACGAGAGGATGTGCATAGGTTATATGCAAATACTATGCCATTTTTTTGTTTTTGGAGTATAATTGCTTTACAGTGGTGTATTAGTTTCTGTTGTATAATGAAGTAAATCAGCTGTATGTACACACATATCCCCTCCCTCCTGGACCTCCCTCCCACTCCACCCCATCCCCCCATCCAGGTCGTCACAGAGCACTGAACTGAGCCTCGTGTGCTTTATAGTATGTTCCCACTAGCTGAGCATCCTTGGATTTTGGTATTCTCTGAGGTCCTGAAACCAGTCTCCTACAGATATGGAGGAGGAGTGTCCTTAGGGCTGCGGGGACTTCAATAGTTGGCCCCTTGAGGTTATGGTTTTGTACTAATGAGTTGTGGCTTTCAAGCAATGGAAAGGTTGGGCTGGCTACTCAAGGCTATACTCCATCTTAACTTCTCTGTGTAGAATGAGCTACCTTTTTCTGTACTGAGCTTAAAGAAACTGATTGCTTTGGTATTTCTCCAGTTTCTGTTCATTTTTGTGAGGAGGAGTCCTTTTCAGGAAGCCAGTTGTAAGTCTGACAGTAAAAATTTAATCCACAGACCTTGTAAACAGCCAGATGACACACATTTTATAAAGCCTTAGGTTTATTATGTGACCCTGTGGGACAGTAATATACTTTTATACAGACTTCAATAATGAGATTTTTTTAAAGAATAGTTCTAGCACATGTATCTCTGGAATATTTTTTCCAATTTTATTTTATCTCTACTTATTTCCCCTTATTTCTTTGTCATAGTTTTCTTGTTTTGCACATGACTGAAAGAAGAAATGTCATTCCAAGCAATATTGCTAACTGTGGAGCTGTATATATTACTGATAGTCAAAGTTATTTTTAATTGTGAATCGGCCTGATGAAAATGCAAATCTGCTCTCATGAAATTAGTATTTGGTTTGGTTGGCTAGAAGTGTGATAATTTGTTAACTGTTGTATAAAAATTATGTTGTAAACTTTCTGAAGAATTCTTGAGACATTTTACTAGGTGTTACAGGTAGTGCAACACATTTTCTTATGTATTTTCTACATCTGCAACAATAATCAGACATGGTGCATAAAATGATATATTTCATAGTGCTAGTTCGTGGACTAGTTCATTTGTTACATCAGCAGATATTGGTGTCTCAGTGCTTGGCATTTAAAAGGAGGGTGTTCTGGAGCTCAAGGATAATGTGATGAATAAGTCAGTGGAAAGTTTGGAACCCTGTAGAGATGAAAAATTGAAGGATAAGACACCTTTTAAGAGGGTTAATTTTATTTGGTATTTGTAAAATATATCTTGGAGACAGAAGTCCTCTATCCACAACTTGCAGGTATTTCACTGCCACCTTACTTAAATGAGATTGAATGCTGAGACTTTCACAAGTCATGCAATTACAGCTCCGTGGTGTTGGGTGTTGGAATCTTTTTGACAAAGTATTTGTTCACCTGGCTATGTACTAACAGCTTACTGCTTGAAACGTGCTACTGACTTCAGGTCAGTATCTAGAAGTTGTGGCTTTGGTTTGGTTAACATAGGTCTAAGGCATTATGCTGTCCCAAGTTCTTTAATCATCAAGCAACTAAATCATATCCAGAGGTTGTTTTGTCCTAGATTTGGAAAAAGAGAAAGAATGGGTTAGGGTGGAATATATTTTTGGAAGATTAAAGCAACCCTGTGTTCCAATTTGGATACTCTAAAAATAAAAGAGTTTCTTTCTTTTTATAATGATATTATCTACTAATTGTAGAAAATTAAAACATCAAAGAAAATTCTAGAGAACAAAGCAAAAACTCTGTCAAATACCACTGTCCACTTTACTGCGAAAACCCTCCTCAGTGTTTTGTAGAACATCTTCCTAGACCCTGTTCTATGTGAGTATGAATGTGCCATAAATGGTATTCTACTATATAATGCTTTGCATTCGGCTTTTGACACTCAAAATATGTTACGGAGACTTTTCCATATCAAAGAAAAAATATATTTAATAGTCACTAGAATTTAGTTAACTAGGTTTATAACTGTCAATGGGAATTTAAAAAAAAATTCTTTACTTTTTAAAAAATATTGTGCAAGGGAATTCCCTGGCAGTCCAATGGTTAGGACTCCATGCTCTCACTGCCAAGGGCATGGTTCAGTCCCTGGTCGGGGAACTAAGATCCCACATGCCGTGCGGCGCTGCCAAGAAAAAAAAAAAAAAAAAAAAAGGTGCAAAAATCAGTCTGATACATTTCTATAAAGGGAATTGGTTAGTCAAGAGGTCTGTGTACAGTTATCATTTTGGTAAATAGAGCCACACTGCTTCTCAGAAAATTTACATTCCCAATTACCAGATGTGAGATTGCATGTTCTTACCCTTCAGACAACACAGAATGATATCTATTTTCTTCACTTCTGCCAGTCTGATAGACCATAGATAGTATTTTGTTTTAAATTTTTCATTCTTTAATTGCATTCATGGCTTGAAGTATTAATACTGTACATAATCTGACATCCCCAAGTTTTATAGCCAGTAATCCAGACTTGAAATATTCAACTGCCTGTTGACATCTCTTAATAGTCATCTGAACTTGTCCAAAATCGAATCCCTTATCTTTTACCCAGACTTGTTTCTTGCTTGCTTGCTCTTTCACATATTAGTTAATGGCTGATCCATCCTACCATTGCTCAGGTCACAGTTTTGGAGGCACGCTTGCTTCCTTCTTTCTGTGTCTTATGCTTCATACCCAGCTCTCTCTGCAAAACCTCTTCACTTTCATAATAGACCCAGAAGCCTCTGACTTTTCTTCACATGAGTGGCTACCACCCTGGTATAGGTCTTAATCACCTCTTGCTTGGTTTATTGCTATTACTTCTCTAGTTTCTCTGCTTTCCCTTGTCTCCCTACATCCTGTTCTCAACACAGCCACCTTAGCTTCCTGTTAAATGCCAACTGAATCATGCCTCTTATCTGCTTAAAACCCATTAGGGAGATTTTATATTTCTCTCAGTAAAAGACAAAACTCCTGCAATGGCCAGCCAAGCCCTACATGATTTGCTTCTCCCGTTTCTCCACCTTCTCCCATCTCTGTGCCGCTTCCACTTAGTTCATATCACACTGGCCTCCGTGGAGTTTCCTGCCTAGATCACCCAGAGGGAAACCTGCCCCTGTTCCCCCAGTGCAATCAGATCTTCTCTCAACTGTCACCTTCTCAGCCAGAATTTCCTTGAACACCTGTTTAAAATTGCTACCCCATTCTCTGAAACATTTGCTGTCCTCTTTCCCTGCTTTATTTTTCTCTGTAGCATGTATCTGATATTTTATCATTTGTTGATTGTTCCTCTCTCTCTGCTAGTGTAAGAGCTCCACAATAGCAGACACATTTGCCTTTTTTTCCCCAGAACTATATCCCCAGAATATAAAATAGGACTGGCATGTAGCGGCCTGAAGTGCATATCATAGACTTGGCACAAAATAAATAATCAATGATATTTTAAGAGTGCTATTTGGAGGAGAGTTCTTTTGCCCTTTTGGGGGAATTTTTATATTATTAATTTGCTATAACTCTTTATATTAGTAGTTTTAAACTTTTGGTTTATGTTGCAAATATTTTCTGTGTCACCGAATATTTTTGCCTTGCAGTTTTAAATTTAATTCTCTCATCTGAGTACCCGGTTTTCTGCCATGCTTAGAAAGCCTTTTCCTACTCAAAAATTATTTAAATATTTACTCATATTTTCTTGTATATTTAGTGTCTTATTCTTCACATTAAAAAAAATATAGCTGAATTGAAATGGGATTTATCTCTTGTAATGGGTGGGGAATAGACACAACTTAATTTTTCCTGAATATCTATACAGTTGCCTCACAACCATTTACTAAACAGTCCACTGTTCTTACACCAATTTGAAATGCCATATTTTCCTATAGTAAATGTTCATATATCTTTGGTAATGAAAGAAACCTACTCTTTGTTCTAGTTTGTTGATATGTTTATTCCCACTTATCATTTTAATATCTCTAATAGCACATTTGAATATCTGTAGTTTATCCTGAGTTTTAAATATTTGTTCCTCCCATCCTTTTTCTATATTTTTCACAGTCGAAAACAGTCATGATAATCCCTTTCTCACTAACATTATGTTAATAGGTAATATTTATATCTTTAATATTTATAGTGTCCATTAGACTAAGAAAATGTATAAATCTGTATGCTGTGAATAAAGTGACTTTTCTTTAAATAATTCCCTTTATTTTTATACCACAGGTATCATAACATAACGCATCAATTATATGATTTGCTTTATTTTAATAAGAGAACACAGTTCAGTTTTTTACATATTAGCATTTATGAGCATTGTTATCTCGCCATCCGTGGTAGAATAGAATTTTATTTACTGATTTGTGCCAAATGGGTTAATACTGATGTGTAATGGAAAACAGGTGAAGTGAGTAAGCTGTTTTTACTGTTGTTTTTTGTTTTTGTTTTTGATTTTTAGATCTAGCAGGTGGATTTCTGTTGTTTCTTGTTTACACATATTTTTGTCTGTCATGTGATTGATAGTGCTTCCTACATCTATGCTGCTTGACATTTGGCAAGTTACTGAAACTTTTTGAGCCTTAGTTTTCTCATCTATAAAATGGAGACACTAATGGTATTTTATTTATCAAATTGCTATTAGAATTAAGTGAAATAATTCATGTAAAGTGTTTAGCATAACATTTGATCCAAAATAAATATTTAATTAATGATACCTGGTGTTAATTATAACATGAGTAAATGTTCTAGTTTAATTTAGGGGAAAAGCAGCACCTAGGACTGAAAATTATTTGAAGTTAGTCAGTGAAGTTGAGGGAAAAGGGTGGAAACAGCCTCCCTTATACAGTTTCCTTTGTCTGTGTTGAAGATGTTGTACCGGCATAAAGTCTGTCCATTGATAAAGGAGGTTTAGTCTTTAGAGAAATTACATATCATTTCACTCTGCAAAGTAGATTCTGAGAAATCTCAATGTGTATTGAGATTAGCATTTGAGATTATAGGAGCAGTTTCCTTTACTGTTTATCAAGTTTATAATTAATTAATGTGAGAAGTTAAAAATACAGTCGTTTTTCTCCCATGAACATAGCCTATCTGTGTTTCCAGTTAAATTTATGGGGGAAGAATGTCACCAGAGGAACAGGATATTGTCCACCTTCCTGTCCTTCCTGGTCCCCATCATGAATCCAGGCTCCAATTATTGTAATGACTAGTTGATTCTAGAGAGTCCTGACTCACTGTTTCTTTCCTCTGCAGACCCACTCTGAAGAGAGGCCTTTCCAATGTGAGGAATGTAAAGCTTTGTTCCGGACCCCATTTTCTTTGCAGAGACACCTGCTCATACATAACAGTAAGTCGCAATCCAGGCAGTTGAGGACCAAAGGAATTATATCATATTTTGTTCTTATAACCTTTGAGAATGTAGGCGTCACAGAAGCGGACCTATAAGTAATTATGCAATCTGCTTTTAAACTTAAAAAGGACTGATAACTGCCTTTCACGTTTTCATCCTTTATCCTTGATTTATTTTCCCACAGTAAGATCAATCATTTTATGAGACATTTTATTTTATATCATTTTTTCCCACTATTTAAAGCTGTGTATAAAAACATGTTCAGTAAAGTGTCTTTGAAATTTGTTCTGAAACAGACGTTTTTGTTCCCTTTTAAATGTAATGATTAAGGAAACATGCCTGACTCTTTAAAACATGCAGATATCTGGCATGATTTTATTAGCTCACAGGCTTTTAAAATTGGAAAGGATCAGAGTAAACATCTAATTTAACCTCTTCATTGGAGGGGGATTGAGAAAATTGAGACTCAGAGAAGCACAGTGACATACTCAGGGTTGCACAGCACTGGGGTAGCATCCAAGCCTGTTAGTCCGGTGTTTTTCCTGCCTACTCCACTGCCTCTGATTTCTTACTTCTTTTGGCAAGGGAATTTTTGGTGGGGGTAGGGGGGAATTAAGTTATTCACATACATACTGTGAAGTCTGTCTAGCAGTTACACCGAGAGCTGATTTTAGAATACCACAGTTTTTAGCCATGTCACTTTATTCAGAGAAGAAATTGTTATTGCTAAACAGAGTTTTGAAGTGGGTTCTGTGTTCAGATGTTGAAGTAACCAGAGATTTACTACTTTATTGTATCTAAAGTTAAATAAAAATGGTATAGCATAAGTAATACATTTCTTCTAATTTGAGTTGTTTAATCAGTAGAACATCCTCTAACATGTAGTTTCTAATGCTTAATTTCTGAGGAAAGCAAAACAATCTTGACAATTGATTGTACAGATAAGATAGTATCTTGGAAGAAATTTTCTCTGGTCAAGTCAAAGTACCTAAAATGCAAAATAATAAAGATACTAAAGTTTTTATATTTATTGAGTGGTAATGATTGTGATGAAATGCGTCTTTTCCTATAGGAAAGACGGTGCTGAGATCTCATGTCATTCTGTATTCACCTTACAGCTCTGGAGAAGTTGTTAGCACCACTTTCCATTTTCCTTATAAAGAAAAGCTATGCATTTAAGGAATAAAATATGTCATGTAACAGCAGGAATTTCCATCCAATTTCACTGTCATTTGATTAAGAAAATGGCCAAAATAGAGAGGACAAAAGACTAGATCTTGTCTTATACAATAGGAAAGTTAAAACCCATTTAACTTCAAAACATGAGGATTGTTTTAGAAACTTACATCAGCACTGTGGCTCCAAATATGAAAAATAAGTTGTCATAATTATTTTGGAAATTATTGTTATTTCCTAATACACTGAAAACCAAAAAGCAGGTTACTAGCTAGCTTCTTGGTTTTAAGATAGGGACAAATCCTGATAAATTTAAGGTAAAGAAATCTGATAAAATCTCGTATCAGAATTTTAAAGTTCTGATAAACTTAAAACAAAAAAATCTGGAATTAAAATATGAAAGAAGAAAGGTATGGACTTCCTTGGTATAGCTTGAATAAGATTTTTGTACATGAACCAGTACTTTGATTCACTTAATAATTTAATGGAAATAGTTTGATAGGAGCAATCGTGGAGTATTTTTTTCCAGTGCCTGAATAGATTTGGTATTATTAACATTTACAATTTTGTGTCACTTGTCCTTTTACTCTCACTGGTTATACATTTTATACAAATATCAATAAAATTTTAAATAAATCTAGAAAGATATATGAAGACAAACTAGGTGACAACAATAACACCCTGCAACAAAAAAGCACAAAGGCAACATATAAACACAGCTCTCAGAGTCTATACAGTTCATGCATGGTTTGGTGTGACTTGGTTTCAAGTATCGAATTTCAGCAACTCAACAGCTTCCTTAGAGACTTTAAGAGAATTTAAAGAGCCATACTTCTGTTTGAAAAGACGAAGGGAGGGTAATTTGCCTTTTCCTTTTTGTTTTCCTTCTTCTTGTCATTCCTTCCTTAAATTTGGTGTGACGAAATAATAGTATCTTCACATTTCTAAATTTATGTTAGTTAAATGGAGGGAAGGTAGAAGAGCTTGGTTGAAATTGAGGTAATCTCTTATTTAGATGTAGAAAGTTACCTGCATATTTTGTCTCATAGTGAATATAATTTTTGAATCTGTGCTATTATAATTGTTCTCTAAAAAGGGAAAATATATGCAAATACTAGTCTGTCTTTATACAGGTTACATATGTTTTATATCTTTCTGGGAGATTCACTCTCTTCTAATTGTGTACACTGATCACTTAAAATGTACTTAAAATGGACTTTAGTCATAGCATGGTATGAAAGTTTAAAAAGTCCCATAAACTCCCTAAACATAGCTTCTGGAGTTGCTTTCCTGCAAGCCTAGGCTATTTGATGGGAAGGTGAAAACCCTCCCAGGTACCCTGTCTGGGATGCATTCGGAAGTCGCTGTGTCCCACCACGTGTCCCCTGCTCGGGAAAGAAAAAGGGC
This sequence comes from Balaenoptera borealis, assembly GCF_965194805.1. Lineage (NCBI taxonomy): Eukaryota > Metazoa > Chordata > Mammalia > Artiodactyla > Balaenopteridae > Balaenoptera > Balaenoptera borealis. Next base: position 130,075,823 of record NC_138861.1, on the reverse strand, counting down.
CTGAGGGCACTGCCAGGGGCCAGGTGACAGAGGCACCCCCCCGCCCCCGGCTGGACTCTAGGGTAGAGTCCTAGACCCCAGCCCTAGGGCTTGGGGGGCCCTTTGAGGGGCTCTAGGGTAGAAAAGGGTAGTTGCCACTCTGGGTCCCCCTGCCCCAATCCAGCTGCCTCTTTGAGAGGCAGCCCCCAAACAGTCTGAGAGCATGGAAGTTGAAGCCCTTCCCTAGCCATTTCACAGCAGACCAAGGACTGCATTAGGGGGCCTCCAGACCAAGTTCCTGAGATAGTGGAGTTGTAGCCCTCTCCTGTCCCGGGGTGAAGGATCTGCTCTGACGTCTGCCTTTGGAGGCTTCCCTCCAGTTTACTGCCTGTGAGCCAGTTCTGCCTCTGCCCCTGAAGGCCAGAGGGAGAATGGTGGGGTGAGGGGAGTTCAGGAGGGGCCCCAAAGGCAACTCACTCTGCAGAACAGAGACCTTTTGTCAAACTCAAGCCCCTGTCTTAGAAATACATACTTTTAAAGAAAATTCATAGAACCTTTAGAAAATTAGCTAATTCAATCCCCACATTTTCCAGTTAAAGGCACTGAGAATCTATGAAGGTTAAAGGACTCTCCCTCCCCACACCTGATTCACACAGGGAATTAGCAAATATGGAACTGAACAATTGTTGGAAAAATGACCTTTTATGGTTATGATAAATTGTTAGGCTGTGAAGCTGAGTTTTTGGAGAAAACAGCAGTAAATCTGGTACATATGAGGGGGAGTTAACAGCACCCTGCTGTTGTGTCTGTGTTTCTCTTACTTGACTTTTTCATTTCTAAGGTGAGAGGACTTTCAAGTGTCATCACTGTGATGCTACCTTTAAAAGGAAGGACACCTTAAATGTTCATGTCCAGGTGGTTCATGAAAGACACAAGAAGTACAGATGTGAGCTGTGTAATAAGGCATTTGTTACACCTTCAGTGCTTAGAAGTCATAAGAAAGTAAGTAGAAGCCTTCCGTGAGTTTGAATGGATTGCGTATTTTAACCATACAGGCGTGTATGTTAATTATCATGTGATAATCAATTTTATATGAATTTATCAACATATTTACTCAAAATGACAAATAAGAAACCCATGATTGATACTAGCTCTTTAGCAAATGTCTGTTTTCTTCATTTTATCAGAAGAGAATATATTTGTCATATGAAAGCAAACCTAGATTTAGGTATGGACGCTACACAGTCCTAAACTATGCCGATAGATGGGTCATACAGTGTACTCGATGAATGGGAGCTTTTCGACTTCATACATTTTTGGATTAACGTAGGTTCCTTTTTTAAAGATATTGAGTAGAGCTGTAATAGTTTTATTTTTCAAAGCTAGTTCAGCTATCTATTGACAAGTTATTAGACTGACTTCTTCTAGGATTAGAGTGGTCCTTCTTTATCTTGCATCCCTAGGACCTAGGGAAATTCCTGGTACAGAACAGGGACTTGATAAGTATTTGCTCAACTCTAATAAAATGATGTTCATACTGATGGTGATTTGGAGATTATCTTATTTGTGTTATGCTAATTACCTCCAGCAAATCAACAGGTTATTTTTACTTGTTGATTAAATACATTTTAAGTATATTTTTTAAATAGCAAAATTCATATTATAACTAATGCTGTTGAAAGTTTTAATGCTGACTTCAGAAATGACTATGAAGTGTGGTAGTTCTCTGCTGCTCAGCGTGTCCTGTCTAGTGAATGTGAAGTGGCTCCTGTGTTGTTATGACTTTTATTTTGGTACCTGTCCTTAATACAGCTGTTTCAAAAGGACTGAACTGAGTAACTTTCTTTTCTTGTATCTTTAATGCTGATTAATAATGATACTGTCTTCTCCTTTCAAAGCTCTAAATAGAATAATCTTTCAACTTTCTTTGATTGGATTACTTTTTCATGAATTTAATAGACTTTTGTTGTGTTTTAATCAATGAGGGAAAGTATAGTGAATTTTTAAGAAAGATATAGTTGTTTGTCTGCAATAACAGATTATCATAGAATATATTTTGCAGTGCATTGTTCACTTTTGTCTCATACATTTATCCAATATTCTCATAGTGATGTTTCCATGCTTTCTTACCATATTTAAGATTTTTTAGTGTTATACTTTCAATATCTTTTAATACCAGCCAATCAAATTCTGTACCTAATAATAATATATATTTTTGAATTAAGCCAAAAAGAACACTTTCATTATTTTAATTAATATTGCCGTAATGTCCTTTAGTTTGAAACTTACATTACTGAAGTACTATAAGTAACTGAGTATAAGTAGGTGAACAATGAAATACTTATGTAGCAGCAAAAGAAATCCTGTGGATTTTATAAAGATATTACAAATAACTTGGTAGTTTCCTGTTTGGAATAATCCCATGTTGTAATAATAGATGTATACAATTCCTAAACAACCTTATATTAATCAGGGAAGAATTACCATATTATTTCCCTTCTGTCAGGGAGTGAGAAGAACACAGGTCTGTTATATGTTAAAATGTTACACCATTTCCTTTAAATTGAACCATAATGTGGACCATGGGAGTAACAGCTCTTGCTGAGGTGTAAAGAATGTATAACTGTTTTGTGTAAGAACTTGTAATGAAAATGGCAAGTTAAGTGCTGCCAAATGAAGAATCCAGGAGATGTTTGTTGTAGACAGTATCATTGGCTAGTGTGGCTGTTGATTAGACTGTATTCCTCAAACTTGAATGTAATATAAATCTTTTTCAAGGGAAAAAAATCTAAAGGACACTGAAGTTGACTAAGATATTTCATTTATAACTCTTTTAAAAATTACAAATATGATAGTGTATATCCAAATATAGATTATAATTCAAAAATGAAAATTTATAAATTAAATATCAACCAATAAGGTTATAAACCAATTATATTAAAGTTAACAATTGATTTAATATGGAAGATGAGAATGTTTTGCTAAGTTAGTGGTTCCTCGAGGTTGTCGGGTTCTGACACAGTTACCCCACCCTTTTTTCTCTATCCCAGCTGGCCTGTCTTTCCTTTCTGGGGACACATCATTTTTAAAAAACCTTTCCTGTTCTTTCTGCATTAGCTCATGGCAATTCCAGTAACAATACTTGCTAGCAATTTGCGTAAAAACACAGGCAAACTACAGGTCCTGGAAGTTCTGTTTTGTGACGGTGGTGGTAGCCCAGATGACCCACTGTATGCTTTTATTCATATTTAGGTTACCACTGAAGTTAACAGTTCTAAAAAGGGTCTGAGAGAGTGTGCAGGTATCTGAAGTAATTGCCTCCTTCTCGTCCTTTTCCCTTCTCCTAAGTTTGAAAACCAATGGGACTTGAGAAGTAGCTCTGCCTCCTCATTTATTGGAATGACCTATTTTGATGTTGGTAGAAACACTGGTCGCCTGAAGAGATTGTGAGACAAGTTGAAAACACTTCACCTGCCTCCTTTTTTGGGAGAGGTCACTCTTTTTTTTCTTTGAACTCTCTAACATTGTATTGAAACTGGCTTTGATGATACTCATTCGCCTTTTCTTGTGTGGTGGTTTTATGCCCAGGTTAAAGGTATTGAAGGCAGCAGTGATCTTTCAAATTGACTGTTCAGTTAACACCTGCTGATTTTAAAGATCAAATCAGATTTATATTCCTTTTTGCTTTGCAGTAAAATCAATCCAGTCTGACAAACATAATGCAAGTAACAGATTACTTTACTGAGATTAATTCTGTCCTCAAGCATTAAATACACACAAAGAATGTGAAAAATGCTTCTAAGGAAGTGTTTCTTGGCAGCAGTCAAGGGCAGCTGTAGCCCCATTTTGATTATGTGGTTTTGTTAACATACACTGGTTTTGTATAACTTAATCATTTTTAGATGGGGGCTCCATAAAGGCTTAAAATGTAAACTGCAAAGTTATTTTCAAATTAACACTAACGCATGATTCTGAGAGGTTTTTTTGAACCAGTGGGAATAACCATGATAAATTGTTTAAAATCTCATTGTGATATTAAATCATTTTAAAGGAACATAATCCTGGGAAAAAAAGGATTTACTGTTGTCAGAGACACTTAATCATTTTAACCTCATTCTTTATATTTGTTCTCAACCTTTATTATTCCTTTCCGTTTAGACACATACAGGAGAAAAGGAGAAAATCTGCCCCTATTGTGGCCAGAAATTTGCCAGCAGTGGTACACTGAGAGTTCATATCCGTAGCCACACAGGTATGTAGATTGTAATCGGTGATAACAACATAGAGAAATCAAATTCTTCCAAGGGAAGGAGTTTATAATTTTACAAAATGACTCCAAGATTAAGAATTAATCTTGACTGTTTTCTCTCTTGTAAAGTTTTATAGCATCTAGTTTCTTACTCTAGAAAAATTTTGAATAAGTACACTTTCCCAAACTAAGTTAAATATCTGAAGTAGAAACTGATTAATGTTTGGTTGTGAAATAACTGTGATTTACTTTATATACTATTCTAATAGATGGAATAGGGTGTAGCAGTTTTATAGAAGGCTAAGGGCCTCCTCTTAAAAATCCCTCCTGTAACTCGCATCAAATGTGGCCTTTTAAAATGTAGAAAGTCCTTGGAATGTGGCTTGAATGCTATAAGATTTTATTGGATGCAAGGGTGATGTGACCATAGTATCTGTTATGCCATGAATTGCTTCCTAAAGGGTTTTGTTCATTTCTTACAACTTCCTGTGTAATTTCTCCCATGAGAGAGGGCTGTGCCCTAGTGAAGGGTGAATGAACAGCTAAATATTCTTCAAAGAACTTTGTTTGGGTTTTATCTGTCATGTAGAAAAGTTCTTGAAAAGACTTGAAAGAATACTCTTAATTTTGATAGCCAGATTATTGTGTATGAATCTTAAGTGGTTCTCAGTAGCTGGACTGTGTTTGGTAAACTGTGTAACTGGATTAAATTGCTGAAGCTTTTTATTCAAGAGCCGTAGTATCTGATTTTCTTTATCATTGTGTCCCTAGCTCCTAGCTCAGTGTTTAGCACAATAACTGTGTTGTGAATGAAGAAATGTTAGTTTAAGCAGGTCAAAGAATAATACTGTGATTATTATACAAAGGTGGAGAAAAAAGGGCAGCCATGCAGCATAATTTCTTATTTTGGAAATTTTCTGGCTAAAGCTGAAAAGCGTAGGTCAACTTAGTAGTTGTCATCTTAGAATAGCCTCTTAAATACTTTCAAATGAAACATATAACCAAGAACAGATCAAGCATTATACATGATGGCTGTGGAATAATGAGCGCCCTAAAGAAGGAAAGGAGATCTTCTTGACTAGAAGTATCTAGAGAAAGTGAGGCTTTCAGGACAAAGTCCACTATGTGTAGCAGAAACAGAACACAACAAAAAGAAAAGTAGAGAGAAGCAAAAAGAAAAGGGCAGCAGAGAATCATGCTGAGGACAGGTGGACTTAAAATAGTGCCAGAGACTCTTAGCACCATGTCCTGATTGTACAGAAGAGGCAAGTAAATGATGGAGAGAGAGGAGAGAGAGCTCTGAAGTCCCAGGCCAGCCCCGGAACCTAACAGTGTAATCTTTGACGTCAGTGGGCACCACTCTCTTCTGTGTATTGGGGGCCATGCGGAATTGTGGCAGACATGGTTAAGGGCGAGAGTGAAATCAACAGCCTTCCATTCTGGATCCGTAGTTCTTAGAAGACGTCTTTGTGCCACCCTGAAAACGTAACTTGCAGTTTGCTCCGCAGATTTTATGTCTGTATGTGTGTGCTTGTGCGTATAATTTGTAGATGGAAGGAGGGCAACTAGGAGATGGGGAAAGTGTATTATTTCTGCGTATCGTAGTAATAAGTTTAGAGTAATGCCCTGAGACATTATCATGTAACTGAATTATGGTTGATATAGTGTGTTTTTAAAAGGCAGTGATTATTGTTCAGAATGCATTAAAACATGCATTTCAGCATAGAAAAGATGAGTCCAATCATAGAACACTTGATTATTCAAAATAATTCCATCCTTGAGAATTCCATGTGCCTACATTTTATTTTACTTGTAGACGATAGGCAGTGGAGAAGAATAAACTTAAGCTAGTAATTTCTTCTAAAATTTTAATTATTATCCGCTACAAAGTTGCAATAATAAGATTTTTTTGAGCTCCAAGAATTCTCTGTGATAAAAGTATTAATAAATATATGTAGTTTTTTTTGTTGTCATGTTATGTTCTATAGTATCTGTAATCTAAAGATATTTTTAAAAATTCAGATCTTTTTTATATGATCTGGTTATTTAAATGTTGTACAGGTTCTGGTTTATTGGTTTCTGATCAAGAAAACTGGCCACCTAAATTCAGACAACAATGCTAAGGCACAGTCAGCCAACATGTACGTTTAAATAAGTAAAGTAAAAATATAAAGGTGGCCTATGTGTTTATGTATGTCCACACAAACAGTTGTATAATTATTTATTTACAATTATTATTTACTTATAACTGGATTTTTCTGTTTAAAATCAGACTCATTTCATTTTCACACTTTACAATTCTTCTTTGAGTTATTTTGATGTGAAGCCTATGTTTTTGGTGACACTTGCCTGGCAGCATGGCTGGGGCTGTATTTGAAGTGGTCGGTGTCAAGCAGCAGAGGTGACCGCGGAGACCTGGCGGGTTGCTGGTATCGGGGCTTCCGTAACAGTCCTGGCGTGGATTTCTTTTCCTGCATGGACTAATGCTGCTTTTGCTTCTCTTTCATTCGCTTTGTCCTGTCCTCCAAATCATGTGCATCCATTTTCCCTTCCAAGCTGGAACCCGGCTCAGTGACCAAATGGGTTTATGTAGTTATTTTGCTTCTATGATGATAAAGCTCGCATTTCGAGTTCTATCAATTCACGTTTTCTCTCTCTATTATTTTTTCTTATGAAATCACGTGATTTAATTCAGCCCTTTCCCACACTAGGGTTAGCGATTTATGTTTGTGCTACAGGGTAACACAGGTACGGGGTCACGGCCTATTCTGCAGGAAACATTTAGTCATATACTGTCAGGGAGCACGCGGTGCAGTGGCGAGGACCCTGAGTGGAGATGGGGTGGGGAGGGTCAGGACACACAGCTGATGCAGCCCCTGAGGGGCAGGGCCCTCTGCGTCATCGGTGCTCACGTTTTGGCCTCAGCACTCCATATCATCTCAAAAATAATTGAGGACCCTGGGAAGCTGTCGTTTGTGTGGGCTGTGTCTGTAGCTATTTACTATATTAGAAATTAAAGCTGAGAACATTTAACAATATTTATTAATTTGTTAAAAATAACAATAAGAAACCCATTACATGTTAACATAAACAACATATTTTTATAGAAAGTAGCTACATTTTTCTAATCAGAAATAATATCGTGAGACGGGAGACATTGTTTTACATTTCTTTAGTTTTTTTAAATGTATTTATTTGTTTATTTATTTTTGCTGCATTGGGTCTTCATTGCTGCACGCGGGCTTTCTCTAGTTGCGGTGAGAGGGGGCTACTCTTTGTTGCGGTGCGTGGGCTTCTCATTGCGGTGGCTTCTCTTGTTGCGGAGCACGGGCTCTGGGACACGTGGGCTTCAGTAGTTGTGGCACTCAGGCTCAGTAGTTGTGGCTCGCAGGCTCTAGAGCGCAGGCTCAGTAGTTGTGGCACACGGGCTTAGTTGCTCCGCGGCATGTGGAATCTTCCCGGAACAGGGCTCGAACCCGTGTCCCCTGCATCGGGAGGCAGATTCTTAACCACTGCGCCACCAGGGAAGTCCCTGTTTTACATTTCTGAAACTCTCTTTAATGTCTGGTTCAAGAGGAGACAGGTTCTCATGTCTGTTTCTTCATTCATCCTGCTGCAACATGTTCTTTTGATTGCAGAATTTGAAGAAAATCTGGCCTCACATAGGTATGCAGTTAGAAGAGTTCTTAACTAGCCTTCGTAAATAATTCTGGATATTATTTGTTACTATAGTAAAGCTCAAAAAGTGGTAGTTTTTTTTTTTGTTTTTTTTTTAGGGTTTGTGTTGTGGAACTTAAAATCATCTCCGTGAACTTCTCTTATTCTGTCGCATTAAAATCCATTGGTGTGTCTTGCACTTTGAATGATCTTTTACCCATGCGTGATTCTGTAACATGATGCACAGATCATTTGGAAAATATTGGCTCCCTCAGTTACATGGATCCTCCATGTGTGTTAATGTCATCACCGATCTCATTAGGCAAGTCTTAAGTATTCGGAAGCCTTCAAGCACATGGTAGCATGTACAGATTTTCCAAAATTCTAAATTTGGCTTTGACTGCTCTAATTCTTTTGTCTGGTAAGAAACACTTCCCTCCCTCCCTCCCTTCCTTTGTTCCTTCTTTCCTTCCTTCCTTCTTTCTTTTGAAATGACAGGCTTCTTTTATTTTCAAAAAACAAATGTTTACCAAATACCAAATCTGAATAACCATATTTTGTATGTCAGTCATTTTGTTTCAAGTAAAAATGGTGTTCCATGAAGAAAAGCTTGTTAGGTGAGCTCATGACTCAATCACACAGGTGCTTTTCCTTGAGACAACTTTAATATATCAGTATGCATTACAAGTACTTATTTCCCATTTTATAACTAAGAATATTAAAATATCATACTCAAGAGTTAGGGTTTAATGAAATTAATAATTTTTACTTCATCAAAGCCATTCTGTTCCTGAAACCGGCATGTATTTCTGTTCTGAGTATGTGGCTGTGAAGATGCAGTGATGACTGGTACCATCAGATGCCACTGTCTTGATCTGCCCCAAGGCCCAGCAGTTTTACCCACCGTTACTTGTGTACCATTAGTGCAAAAGCAACACAGTGTAAAAGGAAAATAGCATAATAATATTATTGTGAAAGTAGTTTTGACCATGAAGACCTCGTGAAAGAATCTTGGGGATCCCCAGGAGTGCACAGACCCTATTTTGGGAAATAATGCTCTAGAAGGACCACCTAGCCAATGATAAATGCCTAGGAAAATAGGAGTGTGTGTGTGTGTGTGTGTGTGTGTGTGTGTGTGTGTGTGTGTTTTGGGGTCAGGTGAGGTAGAAGGTGCAGAGAAGAATGTGTTGCCTGTGCAGGTAAGGATCCAGCTGACAGAGGCCATCCTGTTTAACTGACACCATTTCTCTCATTTGATTGCTCAGACTGGTTTGGTTCCAACTGTTACTCTGTGTTTTGTGATAAATTCTTAAGCTGCTGCTGCTGCTTCTACTGCTACTGCTACTGAAACATGTTAATGTCCGTTGTCATAGCCTTTGCTGGAATCTGGATTTTAAAAAGGCAGGTGATGAGTAGGAGGTGTGCGAACGGTGCACTTTTATAGGTACTGTTTGCTGTTGGGTTGATATGTTTATGATTGTAAACAGAAAACCATTTAAAGCTTTCCAACTTTGGGCATATTTATAGATATACTGCAGACCTTACCTCTCAAATTTGCCTGCAGATAGAACCTTTCTAAAAGGTTATCCTTCCAGTAAGCTATTTCCTGCTATTTGAAATCCTTTCGTTGGGGTTTGGAGGAGTCTGAGTTATAGTGAGATTGCACAACTTTTCCTACCTAGAGAGTTGTTCTGCTCAGTAGAAGCGAGTCCCAATGTGTCTCCTCCTCTACCTTCCTCTGTCATGGGAGTCTACTTTGGGTAATGGAAAGGGCAGCACTTAGAAACAACTAATTTGAATTCAAATCCTGACCTCTGCCACTTACTAGCTGTGCAGTTTTGAGCAAACTACTTAACCTCTCTGAATCCACTTTACCTCATAAGTCCTTTGTGGAGAATAAATTGAATCGTATCTGTAAAATACTTAGTGCTGCTGGTTCATAGTATTAATAGATGGTCAGTTAATTGTCATAAGTATAATCTCTGAAAGTCTTCTGTAATATTCCCACTGAAGACTACTTTTCCAAAATTAAATGAATCATTGAATTGTATTCATTAACATTGGGTGGCAAGGCTTTATTGAATGATGTAGTTTCTTATATTATCTCTTCCTCCTTTTCTTTGGTTTTTCTTTCTTACAGGACATCGTACTGAGAATTTTATGTTCAATATCTTTCCTTTTCTTTCTTTCAACTTTATCAAGATCTTAAATTGTTGAATATGCTGAAACTTTAATAACTTAGTTTATAAACATAATCTGGATTAACTGTTGATAAGGAACTAAGTTAACATCATGATGTCTGGCATAGTCATGGAATTTTCTTAACATATTACCTTTGGAAAAATGCACTTTAGATGGGTATGTTCCTGATTAACTAAGCCTTTCTTTTTAATAAGTATTTAAAGGGGAACTCAGTTGGAAAAATTATTTTTGGTGGTATTTTAAAATCTGAACTATTATATGCCTCACTACTTTCTTTATTGAAATTAAACCATAATGACCTCCAGAATAATCTTTCACAAATTAATTGACCATTTGACATCAAAACTTGGGCTTGGCTTTTAAAATTATTACTACCTTCTTTTTTTTTTTTTAAACATCTTTATTGGAGTATAATTGCTTTACAATGGTGTGTTAGTTTCTGCTTTATAACAAAGTGAATCAGTTATACATATACATATGTTCTCATATCTCTTCCCTCTTGCATCTCCCTCCCTCCCACCCTCCCTATCCCACCCCTCTAGGTGGTCACAAAACACCGAGCTGATCTCCCTGTGCTATGCGGCTGCTTCCCACTAGCTATCTATTTTACATTTGGTAGTGTATATATGTCCATGCCACTCTCTCACCCTGTCACATCTCACCCCTCCCCCTCCCTATATCCTCAAGTCCATTCTCTAGTAGGTCTGTGTCTTTATTCCCGTCTTGCCACTATATTCTTCATGACCTTTTTTTTTTTTTTTCCTTAGATTCCATATATATGTGTTAGCATACTGTATTTGTTTTTCTCTTTCTGACTTACTTCACTCTGTGTGACAGACTCTAACTCCATCCACCTCACTACAAATACCTCCATTTCATTTCTTTTTATGGCTGAGTAATATTCCATTGTATATATGTGCCACATCTTCTTTATCCATTCATCCAATGATGGACACTTAGGTTGCTTCCATGTCCTGACTATTGTAAATAGAGCTGCAATGAACATTTTGGTACATGACTCTTTTTGAATTATGGTTTTCTCAGGGTATATGCCCAGTAGTGGGATTGCTGGGTCGTATGGTAGTTCTATTTTTAGTTTTTTAAGGAACCTCCATACTGTTCTCCATAGTGGCTGTATCAATTTACATTCCCACCAACAGTGCAAGAGTGTTCCCTTTTCTCCACACCCTCTCCAGCATTTATTGTTTCTAGATTTTTTGATGATGGCCATTCTGACCGGTGTGAGATGATATCTCATTGTAGTTTTGATTTGCATTTCTCTAATGATTAATGATGTTGAGCATTCTTTCATGTGTCTGTTGGCCATCTGTATATCTTCTTTGGAGAAATGTCTATTTAGGTCTTCTGCCCATTTTTGGATTGGGTTGTTTGTTTTTTTGTTATTGAGCTGCATGAGCTGCTTGTAAATCTTGGAGATTAATCCTTTGTCAGTTGCTTCATTTGCAAATATTTTCTCCCATTCTGAGGGTTGTCTTTTCGTCTTGTTTATGGTTTCCTTTGCTATGCAAAAGCTTTTAAGTTTCATTAGGTCCCATTTGTTTATTTGTGTTTTTATTTCCATTTCTCTAGGAGCTGGGTCAAAAAGGATCTTGCTGTGATTTATGTCATAGAGTGTTCTACCTATGTTTTCCTCTAAGAGTTTGATAGTGTCTGGCCTTACACTTAGGTCTTTAATCCATTTTGAGTTTATTTTTGTGTATGGTGTCAGAGAGTGTTCTAATTTCATACTTTTACATGTACCTGTCCAATTTTCCCAGCACCACTTATTGAAGAGGCTGTCTTTTCTCCACTGTATATGCTTGCCTCCTTTATCAAAGATAAGGTGACCATATGTGCGTGGGTTTATCTCTGGGCTTTCTATCTTGTTCCATTGATCTATATTTCTGTTTTTGTGCCAGTACCATACTATCTTGATTACTGTAGCTTTGTAATATAGTCTGAAGTCCGGGAGCCTGATTCCTCCAGCTCCATTTTTCGTTCTCAAGATTGCTTTGGCTATTCGGGGTCTTTTGTGGTTCCATACAAATTGTGAAATTTTTTGTTCTAGTTCTGTGAAAAATGCCAGTGGTAGTTTCATAGGGATTGCATTGAATCTGTAGATTGCTTTGGGTAGTAGAGTCATTTTCACAGTGTTTATTCTTCCAATCCAAGAACATGGTATATCTCTCCATCTATTTGTATCATCTTTAATTTCTTTCATCAATGTCCTATAATTTTCTGCATACAGGTCTTTTGTCTCCCTAGGTAGGTTTATTCCTAGATATTTTATTCTTTTTGTTGCAATGGTAAACGGGAGTGTTTTCTTAATTTCACTTTCAGATTTTTCATCATTAGTATATAGGAATGCAAGAGATTTCTGTGCATTAATTTTGTATCCTGCTACTTTACCAAATTCATTGATTAGCTCTAGTAGTTTTCTGGTAGCATCTTTAGGATTCTCTATGTATAGTATCATGTCATCTGCAAACAGTGACAGCTTTACTTCTTCTTTTCCGATACTACCTTCTTTATTAGACATAAACCCTAAGTATGCTTGATTACTAAGTCCAAAAAGGCAATAAGGTTTGTTTAAAAAATTTTGTCCTGTTTCTTGAAGAACTGTTTATAAATAGCAAAAAATTGGAGATCAAGCCCGCATATCCAACATTTAGGAGATTGGTTATATAAATTATGGTATATCTATAAATTGGGATATTATGTAGACAATAAAAATGATTGTATAAATATATATTAACATGAAAAGAAATGAGAATGATAAGTTACAAAATAAAATAGTATATTTTTGTAAGGATAAAACATTGTTATATTAAGGTCTTAAAGGTTAAATACTAAATTAGTAACTGGTTATTTCTGTGTATTGTGAATATGGATAGTTTGAATTTTCTTCATGATTTTCTGTGTTTTCTAATTTTTCTATAATAATTTTCTTGTACAATAAAAATATTTAAAGTATATTAATCTTATATTATGATTATGCAGGTAACTGTTACTATCAGAACATTCCTGCTAAATTACTTAGATGTGACATGTCTTTGCATCTTACTGTCAAATGGGCCAGCAAGAAGTACGTAGAAAAATATATGTTGAAGAGAGAGAAATGAGAATAAGAAAGCAGATATGGTAATATTAAACCCAAGTGAGGCTATGTAGTGTTCACTGCATGATTTTTCTAATTTTTCTTCATGTTTGAAAATTTTCATAATTAAAAGTGGGAGTGTATTATTTCTATGAGAACAATGGAATGGACACAGGTGCCAACTAGGTGCAGCTGAGATCTGTCTCCTGAACATCCAGCTTCATAGCTCACGTCTTGTGTACATCTCCCTGAGAGCCTAGTTCTTTCAACAGGGAAGACTATATTCTTTAAACAAAACAGACTTTTGCTGTTTTGTTTTTTGCTTACAGTTATACTGTTCAGAGAGAACTCAGATTCTTCTGAAGAAAGCAGAGTATCGTTACTTCATGCTTAGTCACCTTGAAAAAGGAATTCCATGAAATTTGCAATTCTCATGGATTATTCAGAAGTTTTTTTTGAAATACTTTGGAAAGCATATGTATTATTTTATAAAAGAAGGTGTAAAGAATTGATGAGGCTCACCCAGTCAAGCTATTATCCTACTTAAAACTTTTCAGTGGTTTCCCCTTACCTTGTGCAAATGAACATCCCTTGCACTTGACATCCCAGGCTCCTTTACTGGGCTTCTTTCACTCCCCTCCAGTCTCCAGTTAAATGTTACTTTGTCCCTGATGTGTTACCTGCCCATCACTTCACTCCCCTCTTAACTAGGTTGGCATGCTCTATGGTGTACTTCTCTCCACACAGCACCCTTCAGATGCTGGCACTTCTTCAGTAGTTTCTAGATTCTCACTTCCTTAGAGCTGTGCCCATATCTGATTTCTTACTTGTTTACTATTCAGAGCACTACTTGGCATAGAGAAAGAACTGAGTGAAAGTTTCTTGAATAAGTAAAAGTATCTACAAGTAGATTGCAGTACCTGTAGGATAGTGGGAAGGATACTGGCTTCATAGTGAGAAGTCCCAGATCTGAATCCAAATTTAATTGACCATAGAACCATTTTTTCATATAATACCCACAAAAATTTGTGGAATTCACTTCGAGAAATGTTAACATCAAAGAATAAAATTGCTAAACTCCTCAATCTGTCAGCTGGGCCTACTCACAATGTAGTAAGCTTTTGCTTTTCTTTCCATTCTTCACCTCTTTGTTTCATCATGCAATTGGTGGGAAACAGATTGTATAACAAATAATAGTCAGCAACATGGTTCAAGACTTAGCTCACCAATGCATATAAAATTACGACACTTCAGTAAAGGAACAAAGAACAATATTTAGCCAACCAGCACTCAAATTTACTGTGACTCCTTTTAGCTTGGAATTGCCTAGTGTTTTAAATTGTCATTAGAAAAAACAGAGAGGAATACTAGCCCTGACAAATTGCCCATCCATTTTGTTTGATGAATCAATTCTATAGGAACTGGAAAGATTACAAACAGTTGTGTGGTGTATTGTAGTCTTTTGCACCTTGTAGCCTCTCATCTACTAGAGGTTTTGAGGGCTCCCATTGTTTGGTATATATGAATGTCTCTTCTCAGTTATGATATTACACTTACTTTATCTGTTCCCTCATTAGATTCTAAGCTGAAGGGCAGGGCAGATCTAGCTCAGGTTTTTTTTTTTTTTTAATTTATTTATTTATTTATGGCTGTGTTGGGTCTTCGTTTCTGTGCGAGGGCTTTCTCTAGTTGTGGCAAGTGGGGGCCACTCTTCATCGTGATGCGCGGGCCTCTCACTATCGCGGCCTCTCTTGTTGCGGAGCACAGGCTTCAGACGCGCAGGCTCAGTAATTGCGGCGCACGGGCCCAGTTGCTCCGCGGCATGTGGGACCTTCCCAGACCAGGGCTCGAACCCGTGTCCCCTGCATTGGCAGGCAGACCCTCAACCACTGCGCCACCAGGGAAGCCCCTAGCTCAGGTTTTTAATCAAGTTTATTGAAGGAGAGAGCCTTTCTCAAATATTTTCTAAGTTAATCCTTTCATAGTCAGTGTGGTGGGTTTCCAATATCATTCTCATTTTCTAGGTGAAGAAGCTGAGATTCAGAGAAGCAAATGACCTATCCAAAGTAATAAGATCCAAATATTTTTACTTCAAATTCTGTTTTATTTTTGTGTTACCTCTTCTTTTTTTTTTTTTTTTTTTTTTGCTACACGGTTACATAGCTGCTACACAGTTGTTATTAGTACCACAAAAATTTTATAACTTTTCCAGTTTAAAAGATGAGTGAAATTCTGAAAGTATTATATTATTTCTGTAGTATGAAAAATTTATGCTTTAGAGCCAAATGAAAGGTGTTTTGGTGTTTTGATTTTTTTTTAAGCAGCATTTACTTGGTCATTTACTTCTGACTCATTTTTATAGTGGACAGTAACACAGAGAAAATGATGATTAAGTTTAGTTTCACCAGATTCTTTTTTCTTTTTTTTAATTGACTTTATTTTTAGGGCAGTTTTAGGTTCATGGCAAAATTGAGAGGAAGGTGCAGAGATTTCCCCATCTACTTCCTCCCCCTATGCATGTGTAATCTCCCCTACTATCAATATTCCTAACCAGACTGGTATGTTTGCTATAATTGATGAACCTACATTGACACATTATAATCACCCAAAGTCCGTAGTTTACCTTATGGTTCCATGTTGGTGTTGCACATTCTGTGGGTTTGGACAAATGTGTAATGACATGTATCCACCATTATGATATCATCCAGAGTATTTTCACTGCTTTAAAAATCCACTTCACTTTGTCTGTTCATCTCACAATTCTCAACCCCTGGCAACCACTGATCTTTTTACTTTCTGCATAATTTTTTGTTTTCCAGGATGTCATATAGTTGGACAGATTACTTCTTTTATTTCTGGGAAATGATTATTAATTGATAGTTGAGCCTTTCAGTGAGATGGATGTACATTTGAATACACTGCAATGTGATGAGATTTTTATAGAGGTAATAGTCTTTTCATCATTTTCCCATTATGTTGAAGGAGTCAGTTTCACTTTGTTTTTATGGTATTCAAACTGTACATCAATATCGGGGGAAGTCAGTTTTCTTTTTTGTGACATCAAACAACACTAAGCTTTATGAAGAAGAAATGTGATTTCAGTTTATGTTTCTTTCTTCCAGTTTGCCATTTGGTATCTCTCATCATGTCCTATTTGGTATAGTGACAGTATTGCTTTGTGTAGTGTTAAATGCAGTTTTCTTCATGTTAACTTTCTTACAGCAGGCTTTATTTTATTGACTCATGGCTGTGGTCATTCTGTAAGGCGTGATCACTTAGCTATTGGATTACTACCCGTCTTTGAGTGCTGGGAGAGATCTTCCTATTTATGTCTCTATTGTCTTTTTTTTGTTAATAGTGTTTAAAAACTACATTTTAAAAATCTCTCCAATTCTTTCATGTTTCGATTAAGTTTTTTCCTTTACTACCTTAAATAACCAACCAGTTGTATCCTTGGTTCACCTTCTTTCTTCTTTGTCTACTGCCTCTCCGTCTTCTATTCCCATTGCTGCCATATCGTACTGCTAAGGTGAAGTATGGCAAAACTCTGGTTTTTCCATTAACATTGAAAATATTATTTGTCACAAACCTTGTATCCACCTTCTAAAGTCCACTCGTTCTTCATAATTAGGTGATTAGAATAAGGACATGCATGGCAAGTGTGCACAAGACATCTGCTTGTATAGATTATTAAAATATAACAGTCTTCACTTTTAGAAAAGAAAGGAACTTCAGAAGTTTTCTAGTTCAAGCCTTTTAATTGAACTAATGCCCAGAAAAATATAATGATTTGCTAAGGTTACATAATTTATATGTGGTTCTTCTAGAACTAAACTAAGGCTTAAACTTTTTCCAGTATATCACATTGCTGGTATTTTTATTTCTTCTTCTTTACCATGCCTCCTAACCTTTACTGTTACTCTCGAACTCACCCTAGAATTATGTAAATTCCTTCCATAATGCATAACGTTAGATGATATCATGTTGATAAACAACCAATTGAGGATAATAACCTCGACTTGGAAACTTGAGAGTATGTAGTTTGTTAATTATGGTCTAACTGAGGTCTTTAACTCTAGATATGGAGAAACTTCTGCACCACAGAATCAACCGTCCATGCTACCATATTATTTTATACCTGGTTTATATCCAGCGTCAGATCCTAGAGTCAGATTACAGGTTTTCAAGTTCCATTTTATTGATTTCCTCCTTGTATGAGCTATCATAAATTGCTTGACCTCTTCAACGCTTAGTTTCCTCACCTGAAAAACAGGTGTAATAAAAGCACCAACTTCGTAGCCTTGTTTCAAGGAACAACTGAAAGTGTAGGCAGAGAACTCTGCACGGTGCCTAGCATGGTGTAAGCATGCTATGATGTGAGCTCTTGCTGCCAGCTGTGCTGTGTGTTTTGTTTTTGTTATTCCTACTTGTATTTAATCACAGGTATTCATACTCCCTTAATATAAGGTCTGACCCTCTAGTCCCAGTGTCGTCGTCATCATCTTTTTATAACCTTTAGCAGCAGCATATAGATCATCTCTAGAACACTGATGAGGGTTTGCCGTCAAACAGGCTGGTTTGGGGTGAGTGAGGGTGCAGGGACTGTGTGTTGCCATCATCGTTAGTGAAGGTGAATGTTTAGGTCTGTGCCTGGCAGGCAGCTCTGTAATTCATCATCCAGCTTCCTATGTTGGAATGACAGAGATGGCACTCTGCGGGTCAGCTGAAATAGTAGAGCATGTTCTCCCGTTGGTTTATAGCTTCTTAGGGTCAGTGAGAGCTGGGGTTAATTCCATGAGGGAATCCATGGACTGTGACATGAATTCCATCCGTCGTTCATAAATTATGAAAGAAATTCTAGGAACTGCTTTTGGGGTTTTAAAGCTCTGGGCCAGAAGGTTAATTACTTGCCTACAGTTCCAACCAGCTTTCCGTGTTAATAGATACCGGCTGTGTTGGCCCTTCTGTTCTAGGCTTGCTTGCACACTGTTATTTGAATGTAGTAATAAATCACTGTCTTAGGAAATATTTAATTTTTTAGTAACTACCTGTGATCATCTCAGAAATAAAGAATTGGTATATCATGGTTTGATAATACTTGGATTTTAGCCACTGTTTTTCCTTCTTCTCTAATAGTTTTTCTAAAGGAATTTTTTCATTCTTTGTAGAATATTTATCCAAAGTTAATAAAAACAGTAGCTATAAATAATTATAAGTAACTATAAGGCAACAATTACAATTAGTCATAAACAAAAATAAACAATTAACAGTCATTGTAAACACAAATGAAAATTTAAACATGTCTTTTCACATTTTTATAATTAGATAACCCCTATATTTTGAGAGGGAATTTATTTTGCTATCTTTATTTTCTAAGTGGTTAATTACTAACGTTAGGTCAAATCACATATTCTTTTACCCACAGGTAATCTAAGAGTTAACAGAATAGTTGAGTATAGAATCTGCATAGAAATAAAAGATTTCCTCTACGCACCCCCCATCATACTTCAGAGATTGAGATGGAGAGCTTCAGATTTTCCCTAAGAAGTCTTACTCATAGGTAGAGTCTTGAACTCTATGTATGATTCTTATTTTCTCAGTGTGATTTTGATACTTCAGATAATTTCTGATCAACCACATCAGCGAAATAAACCATTTTTTCCTCTTTTCTGTATTTATCTCTTCCCTGGTTGATTTTGGGCTAGTAACAAACATATATAACAACTTAAGAGGGAGAGACATTCATTTTGACTTTCATTGGTAATGTGATTATCTTTTTTTTTTTTTTTTTTTTTTTTTTTTTTACTTTTTTTGAAAATATCAAAGGCCCTAGTTTTTTAATGCAAAAATTATAATGCTTATGTCAAGGTTAGTCATAGGCTGGGCTATGGGGCACATAGGGAAGAGTGAGGGAGTGACATTGTCTTGGAATATAGTGTGATGAACAGTCATCAAATGAATTAATAGTACAGTCACAGGGACCATGATAAGATGGATCATTTAAAATATATCATTTATGTAACTCTATTTTTATCATTTCTTTATTTTTTTTTTGATCTCCTGGGATCCTCAAAAACGGAAGTGGCCTATGCAGTGATTTTCATTATTGAAACTGTATTTCAGCAGCTTTATTGGTAAATTATTAGCTAATATTATCAATAGCTGCCTCTGTTAAATCTGGAACACAGCATTTTTTTTTTTTTTTTTTTAGTTTAGGAAAACCGAAGGAGATTTGATTGCCTCGGATACGTGCTTTCTCCTACCACTGCTACCATGTTTCCCCCCAAGAACAGCTTCTCTGTGTGTTGTTTTTCTGTAGTTCTGAGTTGTGCCTCAGGCCTGGGGGAGGTTTTATAGCTTTTCTAGGTTTTGGATAAGAGAATAGTTTTCTGGGTTCCTTGCTGCTCACAGTTTTATACTCTTGATTCTTCCTTGCTGGCCCTGTGAACAGGAAAACCCCTCTGTGTGCAGGCACCTAAGGTTTAACTGCTGCATCACTGCGTGACCACTCTTCACAAACTATGCTCGTAAATACTGGGTTAAATAAAACTTCTGGTAGAAATTCCTAAAGACAGAAAACTACTGGGTGAAAAGATTAATGATTTTCCCACCAAAATCTGACTCCCTAACAGCAAAACCAAATCAGTGGTTACCTTATTTTACTTACCAACCTTTCTGTAAAGTGTCTCTTCACATAGCAGTGTGGAGAACTCCATGTAGGAGTTTTTCTTTCTGGTCAGAACCTTTAAAACTTCCTCAGTGTCTGGATTGTGCTGAAGTTTCTCCTATTAAACAATCCACTTTGCTTCTGTCAGCACCCATATCGAGGACCTGAGGAAGGCGTCTTGCTCCCTTCAGACAAAATGACACGTAATGGGGGTCATTTACATACCTGGTTGGCCCAAGCCAGGGCATCCTGAGTAGGAAACCTTTTACTTTCTCTTCCTAGTTCATTATGTTTTTAAAATATTCATTAACTGTTGTCCTTTCGTATTCTGCATCTCATATCCTGTTTTGTTTGCATCAGTAAAACTGTTTTTGTTTTGCCCTCCACCCATAAGTAGGTCTGGCTCTTTACTATTTCAGACTAGAAAGTTAGTGGGCATATGGCTCTCCTGTTTTTCTTCTTCCCAGTGAACCTCACCTCACTTGATTTGGCATCTTTTCAGAAATGAGGATGGGATACCGTAACTGAAGACTCTTAAGGAAAATAATGCATCTTTTACTGTTTTGGAGCTCCATAGAAACTTGCATTTTTTAAAAAAAAGACTCAGTTTGTTTTGATTCAGGTGGCCAAAGCAAAGGTCCCCTCAGTCACCTTTTGATTTTTACATTTTATGGCCCACTTCCTTACAGTAGTAAACTCTTTAAACTTTTAAAAGTAGAGTATTTCTGTAATTGTAAAGTTCAGATTTTGTTGTCTTTTTTTTGAAGATGGCAAGTGAAATGCCACAGGATTTGATGAATAGTATTCCAGGACTAACTACGTGGGGTTCAGTGAGGTCAGTGGGGTGTCGTGACTCTTTTCGGTGCAGAAGAAAAGTATTTCAATTCATAGCAAATTGCCAAGAATGAACTTGAGCTACTCCCATTAGTCAGCATAACATTTCACTTCTCTCTATGGTGTGCTGCTAATTTATTACATGCTCCATAGGTTGAGGGGTTTGGAATGGTGGAATTGGAAAAAATGATTGGGTAGTGCTTACACAATTATATCTTTGGTTTAATTTTCATTTAGAATGAGTGACTTTGATGTTTTGTAACAATTTCCTTAGTCCACAATAGCAGAATAAGCCAGTCCCATGATATTTGTGAAAATCAAATATAAAGTTCTAAGGAATTCCCGTATAATATATATATTTTGAAGTTCAACCATGTGGAACCATCTGAGAGTATTTTTCATGAAACATACACTTCTGAGGTTTGCTTTTTCATTTGAAAGTGGCCGTGTCCAAAACTTAATTTTAGAAAAATCAAAGTAAAAATTAAAACTATGGCTCCAAAATCCTTAAACATTATGTAATTTAACTCTTTAAACATTATTTATTTTGGATTCATCGAAAATAAGAGTTTGACCTTATTCCATCTTAAATTGCATTTTCTCTGTATGTACATTTTTTCATATTTTCAGAGATTTATGGGAGTTCCCTGAAATCTATATAGGTTTTTAAAAATACACTAACAGAATAAAAGTTAAAATTATTAAAATGCTTTCTGGAAATAGTCTGTTTTTACTTTAATCAAAATGTCTTAAAACATACATTATGTAGTAAACTTTTCCACTTGTTTAAAAATCTCTCAAAGTATAAGGCTCATTGGCCGTACGCTTTTTTAAAAATTGTGGTAAAGGGACTTCCCTGGCGGTCCAGTGGTTAAGACTTCGCTTTCCAGTGCAGGGGGTGCGGGTTCGATCCCTGGTCAGGGAGCTAAGATCCCATATGCCTCGTGGCCAAAAAACCAAAACATAAAACAGAAGCAATATTGTAACAAATTCAATAAAGACTTTAAAAATGGACCACATCAAAAAAAATCTTTAAAAAAAAATTGATTACGGTCAATATTACTAAGTTTTTTGCATTCAGTGTGTTTAGTGGTATGAAATAATATTTGATTTCTGAGCTTCTGACAAAGTGATCAAGTTCATATCTAAAATTAAATCCATGGTCTAAATTTAAGAATATCAAGATATCTAACATAGGTATATCAAAGTTTGCAATATTTTTCTGTACTAATTTCATGTTGTGTAAACATAGATCTTTAGAAAGGATTTGGTCAAGAGGGACGTTGGGGTGATTACATGGCAATAGATGGATGTTCAGTGGTTTAGTGGCTTTAAGATCTTTCCTTTTATCATGAAGATTCATGCTAGCCTGAATTCCCTTCACACATTTTAAGGTATTGTTTTAATATTAGTATGCTAATCCTTTAGTGAGGCCTGGAATTCTTCTGATGTGTTTAATTACATTGCACAAAATAATGGTAAAGTCAATAAATTCTAATATTAATGGCCTATATTAAACTAGAATCAGATTTTTTTCCTATTGTTTTTGCCCATACTTGACAGTGGATGGTTGTGGTCATAATGCATTTTCTTTGTAAAAGACTCAAGGTAACTTATTTGGGGGCCAGGCTAGACTCTGGTAAAGTCTTCCATGTGGCACCCAGATGTCCCCTTTCATTACCACCAGCTGCCTTTGGAAGGCCATCTGCAATTTTCTGGAGCTCTTTTCTGAATATCCACACAGCCCCTCTTGCATATTTCAAATACTTTTAAGCTTTTTCTGTCTCAGGTGTGCCAGCAGTGAGAATTTGGAGGCACCTATTTCAAGTCCAGTAAGCTAAAATGCTTCCAATTCAATGATTAAGGGTCACAAAAAAGTGTGCTTGAATTGGCATCTAGGTACTACATTCATTCAATTCTTTTGCCTTTCCTAATGACCTTTTCCTAAGTCCTTTTCCTGTGCACTCCCACCAGAGGCCTTTCTTAAACCTATCTCCTTGTTTTATTTTCTTCGTACAATGTCAGTATCTGGAATTATCTTATGTTTTTTTCTTAATGTTTACTTGTCTTTCTCATTACACTAGTAAAATTGAAGAGGCTGTGATTTTGTGAATCTGTTCGCAACTGCATTCCCAAAGCCCAGGACAGTAAGTAGAAGGTGGTATGTGCCCAAAAAGTATGTATTTAATGAATGAATAAATTAGCTTCATGGACTGCCTACTTTGTGGCACCTTGTAAAGTCAGCTTAAAATCAACCTTTTACAGTTGTCATCATGTTTCTGTATGTTCCTTGATGTTTTTGAAGAAAACACAAGTGGACTTCAATGATATTCAGTGTCAGAACATAATTTAAAGAAAGAAGCAGATGCAAAGAACTCATCTATTTTCCTTAGTTAAATGAGAAATATTTTGCTGTTAAGTACACTTCAATATTATTTATGTTACTATGCTTATTGAATCTAGCTACTGGTAGCTAAATCTCACAGTGTAGTATGGGATATTTGCCAGTACTGTTTTTCCCTTCTAAATGTTGAAGGTGGTTACCTATAAGTAGTTCTCAAGGCATAGTTTAATATTATGTCAGTATTTGCATCCGCTTGGGATCTGCTTTGAGATAAAACATACATTCCTAACCTGCCCCTGACTTTTTCCTGATGAGCTTTGGTAACTAAAAGAATGCCTCGGTGTACCAGTCAGAAAGATCTGGTTAATGTCAGCTGTAATTGCAAGAAGCAGAGTTTTTGTCAGTAACTTTAGAAAGTCTAACCTAATTTATATAAAATACTAGCCATATTATTAATTTATGTTATGGTATAAGAGTTAAGGATTAAGGGTTAAAATTCTGATTCCACTATTTAATAGTTGTGTCATCTTGAGCAAATCACTTATCTTTTCTGTGCCTACTTTCCTCATTTGTAAACTAGAGATATGAATTCCTAGATCATAATGTTGTTCCAAGAAATAGAATTACTAATATACCTTAAGTATTCTGAACCGTAGAACAGAGCCCTCCTATTAGGCTCTGTGTGTTTCAGCTATTGCTTATATTATTTCCATTTACGTTGGTTTTTAAGCTCAATTTTTTTAGCTAGTTTTAAGATAAACTAATTTTCATGTTAGTCAGAATTTGAATATTGCTATGAGCCTAGGCAAAATGTAAACGGTCAGTATGTAAATCTCCCAGGTATTTAAAAGTAATCGTTACTTGGATTTGCACCATATTGTACATCAGAACCTATGTACTGGCAGTGTTCAAGCAAGAAAAAAGATCTGTGTTCTTAGAGTTAACTCAAGAAAATTCCTGTTCATACCAGGATAATTTTATATGTAGACAAAAATATTTCCTGGAAACTTACTCATCACAATAACTTGCAGTAATGAGGGAAAATATCACATGCATAATGTGAAAAAAAACCCCTAAGAATAACAGCTTATCTTTAATATGCAAATTAGACAAACAACTTTACTATTTATCAACATGTTGACTTATACACGGAACCTTCAGCTTTAGATTGTGTAGGACAGCAGGTAGCTTTGTCCTCAGAGTCTAAGAGAGGCAGGCTTGCCCTAAACATGCTCCAGCCAAAAGGGTAGAGAGGGTAGCAGCTTAATGTAGCCTAGGCTGATTTGCAAACCTCATACTCTAGTTTTCAAATAACTTCTGTTTATCAAAGCCATTTACCAGTGACATCCTTTAAAACTGGAGTTACATCCTGGGGTAGTGGAATGAATGAGTGGAGTGGGACTTACCCAAGTTTCCCAAACCTATCAACTCGGTATCGCTGGATCTCAGGGTTGGAGTGGGGATGGGGTGGAAACACTGACCGTCTAGAGTACCAGTTTCTCTTCTGAGCAGTCTACACAGGCCTCGCAGACAGCAGGCAGACAGACAGACATCAGTGAAGATAATAATCGCCTCCATTATGAGCAGGGTGATTGTATGAGTGTGCTAGGACTGTAATAAAGTACCAGAGAGTGGCTTAAACAACAAAAATTTGTTGTCCCGCTGTTCTGGAGGCGAGGTGTTGGCAGGACTGTGCTCCCTCTGAAGGCACCAGGGAAGGATCTGTTCCAGGCTTTTCTTCCGGCTTCTGGTAGTTCCTTGCTGTGGCAGCGTAACTCCACTCTTCACCTGGCATTCTCCCTGTGTGTCTCTGTCTCTGCAAGCCCATGTTCTTACAAGGACACCAGCCACATAAGATTAGGGACCCAGACTACTCTAGTAACATTTCCAGCAGCCTTGTTTCCAGATACGGTCATATGCTGAGGTACTGGGGTTAGGACTGCAGCATGTGAATTTGGGGGGCACAGTTCAATCCGTAACAGGTGACCATACGTTTTTATTGTCCCAGTTGGGTCACTCGTGTAAGTGAAAGGGAGTGCTACTTGTCGTGTGGTAACTGGCATAGAGACTGCTTTAAACAAACCTGAATGTTTGGTCCCATTTTTCAGAGGTTCAGTGAGGTTGCATGACTTCCCCAGAGTTACACCTAGGAGAGGATGAGCAGTATTCAAACTCAGAACAATCAGATTCTGAAAGAGGGGAAAAAGCTCATGTCTGTAGTGGAAATTTCTGTATTATGACACCAGGTAAAATGGGGAATGAATTTGTTTTGTTCCATTCTCTAAATTTCCTTAGTATTATCTATATTTCTTTCCTTGCTTAATCAATTTTGGCTATCATGAAAGAAAATAATAATTCAATATACTACATTAGGTTTAATTAACATATAACCTGATGACTGTAAATCTTTTATTTATTTATTTTTTTTTTTGCTGGCTATTCTATTGGTATTTGGAGAGTAATACCACACATAAAGCTCTGTGATACAGAGAGAATAGCTGTGAATATTAATTTATGATTGCTAAAAATTTGTGAAACAACTTTTCGTGTCAACCACTTTACTGTTTATCATGCTTTATCTATTATCTAGATTGATTTGATTGTTAATAGATAAATAGGAATGAAACATTTTAGCATTCTTCTTAGCATTAATGTAAAACATTTACTTTGAAAATCTAAAAAATTACTTTGCTTTTTGTACTTTATGAAGAAGAAAATAAAAAATTACCTGGACTTCTATGATGCAGGAGTTACTCCCATGAGCATTAGCATCTTGCTGTTTTCTTCCAGTTCTTTTTCTCTGTGTGTGCATGGTTGAAGGTTAATGATTAAGAAATCAATTAATAATCGTTCCTGCTACTACTTCTGCTGCTGATGCTATGAATATTATTTTCATTCTTGCTGTCACCTTCAAGGAAAAAAATTCTAGAAATATCAGAGAAGTGAAATTAATATGACTTAAGAGGTTAGATGTAGGGAGAAGTGAGTAAAAAAAGGGCATCTTGAATGGCTGTTTAAGTTTCTTATTTGGTAGCTGGATGATTCTGGTATAACTAATCAGGACAGGATATACAGGACACATAGGATCAGAGGATAAAGCTCATGAATGCTGAATTTGAGTTGTTTGTGAGATATCCAAATGAAGATACCGGGTGGGCGTATGGATATCTCAAGACAGAGGTTCAACAGAGAGATCTGGAATGAAGATAAACACATATTATCGACTTAAGGTTAAAATAAAATTATATTTTCATAGTTTTTCAAATAAATTGGACTCTAAGCCTTTATCTTTTGCGTGTATGAAAAGCCACACCTTCCCAGGTTCACAGCCATAGTAAAGTAAAGAATCCAGGTCGATTTACTTAGTGCAAAAGTTGATTTTTGTCTCACAGAAGAAATTGGCAAGTCTGGATAATTCATTAAAGAGTCCTGTTCTCGTTAGTGTTGCCATTGTTATTTTTAGGTTTCTGTTTTTGTTTTTTCTATCTTGGGTGGTTGTCATTCTCTCACAGTGCCCACTTCAGAGAGAGTTCACAGGGAGTGACCTGAACGCTCCTCAAGGAGAGGCGGGTAAGTTGCTGCGCTGGGAGCTCTGCCCCAGTTGCTTCCATGTGATGTCACCGCCAACAACACAGGGTTCAGAGAACAGGGCAAAGCCCCCTGTGCCATGCAGCCTCCAGGCCCAGGAACGTGGCTGGACATTTTGTGAAGCAACTGGGGAGAGGTCAGGGAAGGCCATGATGAAAAGTGACCATTGGATTGAGCCACTAGGAGCTCATCGTTGACCTGACGGGGGCGTTCGCTGGCATAACTCGGGTAACACGTGATTGAACGAGAATGAGAATCAAATGGGATGTGAGAGAGCAGAGGATCGGCACACTGCTTGTCAAAAGGCCTGTCTCTGAGGAGAAGGAAATGAAAGAATCAGTAAATGAAAGAATCAGTAAGTGAGTGATTCTAAGTTACTGTCCCTTCTGAATAATTAGGCTTTGACCACTGGGCAGCTTCAGATTCCTCCTGGAGATTAAATTTTGTCATATTTTTGTCAGCTTACAGTAGAATTTTTTAGAAAGTGTGATGTGTGTGAGTATGCTTGCTTGTTTTAAAAAAAATGGTTTGGCTGTTTTCTCAATAATAATCTCTAGATGTAACCTCTACTCAGTTATAACAGAAGATGATTCTGTTTAACATACACCAATTTTATGAAGTTCTTTTAAAACTCATCTCCTTAACTGAGATAGACTATGAAATCTTTTTTTTTTTTTTAAACAGCTTTATTGAGGTATAATTCACATATCATACAATCTACCTAAAGTGTGCAATATGTTGTTTTTAGTATATTCATAGATATGTGCAGCCGTCCCTACAGTCAATTTTAGGACATTTTCATCTCCCTAAAAAGAAACACTTCACCCGTTAGCTATCACTCCTGTGTTTCCCATCTCCACCCCCAGACCTAGACAACCACTAATCTACTTTCTGTCCCTATTCTGGACTTCCATATGAATGGAATCATATAATATGTGGCCTTTTGTGTCTGACTTCTTTCACTTAGCATAATGATTTTTTTTAACGTCTTTATTGTAGTATAATTGCTTTACAATGGTGTGTTAGTTTCTACTGTATAACAAAGTGAATCAGCTGTACGTATACATATATCCACATATCCCCTCCCTCTTGCATCTCCCTCTAGGTGGACACAAAGCACCGAGCTGATCTCCCTGTGCTATGCTGCTGCTTCCTACTAGCTATCTGTTTTACATTTGGTAGTGTATTTATGTCCATAATACTCTCTCACTTCGTCCCAGCTTACCCCTCCCCCTCCCAGTGTCCTCAAGTCCATTCTATACATCTGCGTCTTTATTCCTGTCCTGCCCTGAGGTTCTTCAGAACCTTTTTTTTTTTTTTTTTTTAGATTACATATATATGCGTTAGCATACGGTATTTGTTTTTCTCTGACTTACTTCACTCTGTGTGACAGACTCTAGGTCCATCCACCTCATACAAATAACTCAATTTCGTTTCTTTTTATGGCTGAGTAATATTCCATTGTATATATGTGCCA
Organism: Balaenoptera borealis; assembly: GCF_965194805.1. Classification (NCBI taxonomy): domain Eukaryota; kingdom Metazoa; phylum Chordata; class Mammalia; order Artiodactyla; family Balaenopteridae; genus Balaenoptera; species Balaenoptera borealis. The sequence goes on along the minus strand of NC_138861.1, from coordinate 130,047,729 downwards.
CATCTTTATCCATTCATCTGTCGATAGACACTTAGGTTGCTTCCATGTCCTGGCTATTGTAAATAGAGCTGCAATGAAAAATGTGGTACATGACTCTTTTTGAATTATGGTTTTCTCAGGGTATATGCCCAGTAGAATTGCTGGGTCATATGGTAGTTCTATTTTTAGATATTAAGGAACCTCCATACTGTCCTCCATAGTGGCTGTGTCAATTTACACTCCCACCAACAGTGCAAGAGCGTTCCCTTTTCTCCACACCCTCTCCAGCATTTATTGTTTGTAGATTTTTTGATGATGGCCATTCTGACCGGTGTGAAGTGATACCTCATTGTAGTTTTGATTTGCATTGCTCTAATGATTAGTGATGTTGAGCATCCTTTCATGTATTTGTTGGCAATCTGTATATCTTCTTTGGTGAAATGTCTATTTAGGTCTTCTGCCCATTTTTGGATTGGGTTGTTTGTTTTTTTAACATAGAGCTGCATGAGCTGCTTGTAAATTTTGGAGGTTAATCCTTTGTCAATACTTTGTTCGCAAATATTTTCTCCCATTCTGAGGGTTGTCTTTGCGTCTTGTTTATGGTTTCCTTTGCTGTGCAAAAGCTTTTAAGTTTCATTGGGTCCCATTTGTTTATTTTTGTTTTTATTTCCATTCCTCTAGGAGGTGGGTCAAAAAGGATCTTACTGTGATTTTTGTCATAGAGCGTTTTGCCTGTGTTTTCCTCTAAGAGTTTTACAGTGTCTGGCCTTACATTTAGGTCTTTAATCCATTTTGAGTTTATTTTTGTGTATGGTGTTAGGGAGTGTTCTAATTTCATTCTTTTACATGTAGCTGTCCAGTTTTCCCAGCACCACTTATTGAAGAGGCTGTCTTTTCTCCATTATATATTCTTGCCTCCTTTATCAAAGATAAGGTGACCATATGTGTGTGGGTTTGTCTCTGAGCTTTTTATCCCGTTCCATTGATCTATATTTCTGTTTTTGTGCCAGTACCATACTCTCTTTATTACTGTAGCTTTGTAGTATAGTCTAAAGTCAGGGAGCCTGATTCCTCCAGCTCCATTTTTCAACATCAAGATTGCTTTGGCTCTTTGGGGTCTTTTGTGTTTCCATACAAAGTGTGAAATTTTTTGTTCTAGTTCTGTGAAAAATGCCATTGGTAGTTTGATAGGGATTGCACTGAATCTGTAGACTGCTTTGGGAAGTCTGGTCATTTTCACAGTGTTGATTCTTCCAATCCAAAAACATGATATCTCTCCATCTGTTTGTATCATCTTTAATTTCTTTCATCAGTGTCTTAGAGTTTTCTGGATACAGGTCTTTTGTCTCCGTAGGTAGGTTTATTCCTAGGTATTTTATTCTTTTTGTTGCAGTGATAAATGGGAGTGTTTCCCTAATTTCTCTTTCAGATTTTTCATCATTAGTGTATAGGAATGCAAGAGATTTCTGTACATTAATTTTGTGTCCTACTACTCTACCAAATTTATTCAGTAGCTCTAGTAGTTTTCTGGTAGCATCTTTAAGATTCTCTATGTAAACTGCAAACAGTGACAGTTTTACTTCTTCTTTTCCAATTTGTATTCCATTTATTTCTTGTTCTTCTCTGATTGCTGTGGCTAAAAATTCCAAAACTATGTTGAATAATAGTGGTGAGAGTGGGCAACCTTGTCTTGTTCCTGATCTTAGAGGAAATGGTTTCAGTTTTTCACGATTGAGAACGATGTTGGCTGTGGGCTTGTCATATATGGCCTTTATTATGTTGAGGTAGGTTCCCTCTATGCCTACTTTCTGGAGCGTTTTTATCATAAATGGGTGTTGAATTTTGTTGAAATGTTTGTCTGCATCTGTTGAGATTATCATATGGTTTTTCTCCTTCAGTTTTTTAATATGGCGTATCACGTTGATTGATTTGCATATATTGAAGAATTCTTGCATTCCTGGGAAAAACCCCACTTGATCACGGTGTATGATCCTTTTAATGTGCTGTTGGATTCTGTTTGCTAGTATTTTGTTGAGGATTTTTGCATCTATGTTCATCAGTGATACTGGCCTGTAGTTTTCTTTCTTTGTGACATCTTTCTTTGGTTTTGGTATCAGGGTGATGGTGACCTCATAGAATGAGTTAGAGAGTGTTCCTCCCTCTGCTATATTTGGAAGAGTTTGAGAAGGATAGGTGTTAGCTCTTCTCTAAATGTTTGATAGAATTTGCTTGTGAAGCCACCTGGTCCTGGGCTTTTGTTTGTTGGAAGATTTTTAATCACAGTTTCAATTTCAGTGCTTGTGATTGGTCTGTTCATATTTTCTATTTCTTCCTGGTTCAGTCTTGGAAGGTTGTGCATTTCTAAGAATTTGTCCATTTCTTCCAGGTTGTCCATTTTATTGGCATATAGTTGCTTGTAATAATCTCTCATGATCCTTTGTATTTCTGCAGTGTCAGTTGTTACTTCTCCTTTTTCATTTCTAATTCTATTGCTTTGAGTCTTCTCCCTTTTTCTTGATGAGTCTGGCTAATGGTTTATCAATTTTGTTTATCTTCTCAAAGACCCAGCTTTTAGTTTTATTGATCTTTGCTATCTTTTCCTTCATTTATTTTTCATTTATTTCTGATCTGATCTTTATGATTTGTTTCCTTCTGCTAACTTTGGGGTTTTTTTGTTCTTTCTCTAATTGCTGTAGGTGTAAGATTAGGTTGTTTATTTGAGATGTTTCTTGTTTCTTGAGGTAGGATTGTATTGCTATAAACTTCCCTCTTAGAACTGCTTTCACAGCATCCCATAGGTTTTGGGTTGTCGTGTTTTCATTGTCAAGTTTTTCTAGGTATTTTTTGATTTCATTTTTGATTTCTCAGTAATCTCTTAGTTATTTAGTAGTGTATTGTTTAGCCTCCATGTGTTTGTATTTTTTACAGATTTTTTCCTGTAATTGATGTCATTGTGGTCAGAAAAGATACTTGATATGATTTCAATATTCTTAAATTTACCTAGTTTTGATTTGTGACCCAGGATATGATGTATCCTGGAGAATGTTCCATGAGCACTTGAGAAGCAAGTGTATTCTCTTGTTTTTGGGTGGAATATCCTATAACTATCAATTAAGTCCATCTTGTTTAATGTATCATTTAAAGCTTGTGTTTCCTTATTCATTTTCATTTTGAATGATCTGTCCATTGGTGAACGTGGGGTGTTAAAGTCCCCTACTATGATTTTGTTACTGTCGATTTCCCCTTTTTTGGCTGTTAGCATTTGCCTTATGTATTGAGGTGCTCCTATGTTGGGTTCGTAAATATTTACACTTGTTATATCTTCTTCTTGGATTGATCTGTTGATCATTATGTAGTGTCCTTCTTTGTCTCTTGTAAAAGTCTTTATTTTAAAGTCTATTTTGTCTGATGTGAGAATTGCTACTCCAGCTTTCTTTTAATTTCCATTTGCATGCAATATCTTTTTTCATCCCCTCACTGTCAGTCTGTATGTGTCCCTAAGTTGAAGTGGGTCTCCTATAGACAGCATATATACAGGTCTTCTTTTTGTATCCATTCAGCCAGTCTGTGTCTTGTGGTTGGAACATTTAAGCCATTTACATTTAAGGTAGTTATCAATATGTATGTTCCTATTACCATTTTCTTAATTGTTTTGGGTTTGTTATTGTAGGTCTTTTCCTTCTCTTGTGTTTCCCACTTAGAGAAGTTCCTTTAGCATTTGTTGTAAAGCTGGTTTGGTGGTGCTGAATTCTCATTGCTTTTGCTTGTCTGTAATGGTTTTAATTTCTCCGTCAGATCTGAATGAGATCCTTGCTGGGTAGAGTAATGTTGGTTGTAGGTTTTCTCCTTTCATCACTTTAAATATGTCCTGCCACTTCCTTCTTACTTGCAGAGTTTCTCCTCAAAGATCAGCTCTTACCTTATGGGGATTCCCTTGTATATTATTTGTTTCTTTTCCCTTACTGCTTGTAATATTTTTTATTTGTATTTAATTTTTGATAGTTTGATTAATGTATGTCTTGGCGTGTTTCTCCTTGTATTTATCCTGTATGGGACTCTCTGCGCTTCCTGGAGTTGATTGACTATTCCCTTTCCCATAATAGGGAAGTTTTCAACTATAATCTCTTCAAATATTTTCTCAGACCCTTTTTTTTCCTCTTCTTCTTCTGGGACCCCTATAATTCGAATGTTGGTGCGTTTAATGTTGTCCCAGAGGTCTCTGAGACTGTCCTCAGTTCTTTTCATTCTTTTTTCTTTATTCTGCTCTGCGATAGTTATTTTCACTATTTTATCTTCCAGGTCACTTATCCATTCTTCTGCCTCAGTCATTCTGCTATTGATTGCTTCAAGAGAATTTTTAATTTCATTTATTGTGTTGTTCATCTTTGTTTCTTTGCTCTTTAGTTCTTCTAGGTCCTTGTTAAACATTTCTTGTATTTTCTCCATTCTATTTCCAGTATTTCGGATCATCTTTAGTACCATTACTCTGAATTCTTTTTCAGGTAGACTGCCTATTTCCTCTTCATTTGTTTGGTCTGGTGGGTTTTTACCTTGCTCCTTCATCTGCTGTGTATTTCTCTGTCTTCTCATTTTGCTTAACTTACTGTGTTTGGGGTCTCCTTTTCGCAGGCTGCAGGTTCGTAGTTCCTATTGTTTTTGGTGTCTGCCCGCAGTGGATAAGGTTGGTTCAGTGGGCTGTGTAGTCTTCTTGGGGGAGGGGACTGGTGCCTGTGTTCTGGAGGATGAGGCTGGATCTTGTCTTTCTGGTGGGCAGGACCATGTCCGGCAATGTGTTTTGGGGTGTCTGTGACCTTATTATGATTTTAGGCAGCCTCTCTGCTAATGGATGGGGCTGTGTTCTTGTCTTGCTAGTTGTTTGGCATAAGGTATCCAGCACTGTAGCTTGCTGGTTGTTGAGTGGAGCTGGCTGTTAGTATTGAGATGGAGATCTCTGGGAGAGCTTTCACCGTTTGGTATTACATGGATCTGGGAAGTCTCTGGTGGACCAGTGTCCTGAACTCGGCTCTCCCACCTCAGAGGCTCAGGCCTGACACCTGGCCGGAGCACCAAGACCCTGTCAGCCACATGGTGTATAGCACAGGGAACTCTTCTTGGGGCTCCGTGGTGATCTACTAGTGTTGGTGGGCCTCCTGCAGAGCCGGGGGTTGGCTGTGGCTCACCGCAGGGACAAGGACACTGGCAGCAGAAGTTCTGGGAGGTACTCCTTGGCATGAGCCCTCCCGGAGTCTGCCATTAGCCCCACCAAAGAGCCTTTAGCCTCTGAAATCTTTTTTAAAAAACAAAGTATCGGTGAAACAGTGATCCCTGTAATGTGCAGTATGGTGACAGAAGAAATTGATACAAAATCGTTTTAACAGATTCTTAAAATTAGGAGATTTAATTTGGGCTCAAATATTAAAGGGAAAATGGAGTGAGCCTGAATGTTGCTTGTTTCTGAGTGCTGGAATTGCTCTGGGCTCACAGCCTCTCCGCAGGAGGGAAAGCCTCGTCCACTGGCCGTGCTCTGCCTGAGCCTTTTCTTGGCAATGCAGGAGTGTTTGTGGTGGCCAGGATCTGGTGCGGGAGGAGTGATGGTACATGCCTGCTTTGCTGCTTTAGATTTTTCTGACGGGAAGCTTTCCTTTATCTTGTAGGTGAGCGTCCCTATCAATGCCCTTACTGTGAAAAAGGATTCAGTAAAAATGACGGGCTGAAGATGCACATTCGTACTCACACCAGGGTAAGATTATATTCTCTCTCATTAATATTTATTATAAAATCCATACTTATTTTAAAAAGTTTTAACTTTACCTGAGAAAATAAAGGCAGTATATCCAAAATCATATGTTTATATTTATTTATTTATTTATTTTTTTTTTTTTTTTTTAAACATCTTTATTGAAGTATAATTGCCTTACAATAGTGTGTTAGCTTCTGCTTTATAACAAAGTGAATCAGTTATACATATACAATATGTTCCCATTTCTCTTCCCTCTTGCATCTCCCTCCCTCCCACCCTCCCCATCCCACCCCTCTAGGTGGTCACAAAGCACCGAGCTGATCTCCCTGTGCTATGCGGCTGCTTCCCACCAGCTATCTATTTTACATTTGGTAGTGTATATATGTCCATGACACTCTCTTACCCTGTCACATCTCACCCCACCCCCTCCCCATATCCCCAAGTCCATTCTCTAGTAGGTCTGTGTCTTTATTCCCGTCTTGCCACTAGGTTCTTCATGGTCTTTTTTTTTTTTCCTTAGATTCCGTATATATGTGTTAGCATACTGTATTTGTTTTTCTCTTTCTGACTTACTTCACTCTGTATGACAGACTCTAACTCCATCCACCTCATTACAAATACCTCCATTTCATTTCTTTTTATGGCTGAGTAATATTCCATTGTATATATATGCCACATCTTCTTTATCCATTCATCTGTCGATGGACATTTAGGTTGCTTCCAGGTCCTGGCTATTGTAAATAGAGCTGCAATGAACATTGTGGTACATGACACTTTTTGACCTATGGTTTTCTCAGGGTATATGCCCAGTAGTGGGATTGCTGGATCGTATGGTAGTTCTATTTGTAGTTTTTTAAGGAACCTCCATACTGTTCTCCATAGTGGCTGTATCAATTTACATTCCCACCAACAGTGCAAGAGTGTTCCCTTTCCTCCACACCCTCTCCAGCATTTATTGTTTCTAGATTTTTGGATGATGGCCATTCTGACCGGTGTGAGATGATATCTCATTGTAGTTTTGATTTGCATTTCTCTAATGATTAATGATGTTGAGCATTCTTTCATGTGTCTGTAGGCCATCTGTATATCTTCTTTGGAGAAATGTCTATTTAGGTCTTCTGCCCATTTTTGGATTGGGTTGTTCGTTTTTTTGTTATTGAGCTGCATGAGCTGCTTGTAAATCTTGGAGATTAATCCTTTGTCAGTTGCTTCATTTGCAAATATTTTCTCCCATTCTAAGGGTTGTCTTTTGGTCTTGTTTATGGTTTCCTTTGCTGTGCAAAAGCTTTTAAGTTTCATTAGGTCCCATTTGTTTATTTGTGTTCTTATTTCCATTTCTCTGGGAGCTGGGTCAAAAAGAATCTTGCTGTGATGTATGTCATAGAGTGTTCTGCCTATGTTTTCCTCTAAGAGTTTGATAGTGTCTGGCCTTACACTTAGGTCTTTAATCCATTTGGAGTTTATTTTTGTGCATGGTGTCAGGGAGTGTTCTAATTTCATACTTTTACATGTACCTGTCCAATTTTCCCAGCACCACTTATTGAAGAGGCTGTCTTTTCTCCACTGTATATGCTTGCCTCCTTTATCAAAGATAAGGTGACCATATGTATGTGGGTTTATCTCTGGGCTTTCTATCCTGTTCCATTGATCTATATTTCTGTTTTTGTGCCAATACCAAACTGTCTTGATTACTGAAGCTTTGTAGTATAGTCTGAAGTCAGGGAGCCTGATTCCCCCAGCTCCATTTTTCGTTCTCAAGATTGCTTTGGCTATTCGGGGTCTTTTGTGTTTCCATACAAATTGTGAAATTTTTTGTTCTAGTTCTGTGAAAAATGCCAGTGGTAGTTTGATAGGGATTGCATTGAATCTGTAGATTGCTTTGGGTAGTAGAGTCATTTTCACAATGTTGATTCTTCCAATCCAGGAACATGGTATATCTCTCCATCTATTTGTATCATCTTTAATTTCTTTCATCAGTGTCTTATAATTTTCTGCATACAGGTCTTTTGTCTCCTTAGGTAGGTTTATTCCTAGATATCTTATTCTTTTTGTTGCAATGGTAAACGGGAGTGTTTTCTTAATTTCACTTTCAGATTTTTCGTCATTAGTGTATAGAAATGCAAGCGATTTCTGTGCATTAATTTTGTATCCTGCTACTTTACCAAATTCATTGATTAGCTCTAGGAGTTTTCTGGTAGCCTCTTTAGGATTCTCTATGTATAGTATCATGTCATCTGCAAATAGTGATAGCTTTACTTCTTCTTTTCCGATTTGGATTCCTTTTATTTCTTTGTCTTCTCTGATTGCTGTGGCTAACACTTCCAAAACTATGTTGAATAATAGTGGTGAGAGTGGGCAACCTTGTCTTGTTCCTGATCTTAGTGGAAATGGTTTCAGTTTTTCACCATTGAGGACAATGTTGGCTGTGGGTTTGTCATATATGGCCTTTATTATGTTGAGGAAAGTTCCCTCTATGCCTACTTTCTGCAGGGCTTTTATCATAAATGGGTGTTGAATTTTGTCGAAAGCTTTCTCTGCATCTATTGAGATGATCATATGGTTTTTCTCCTTCAATTTGTTAATATGGTGTATCACATTGATTGATTTGCGTATATTGAAGAATCCTTGCATTCCTGGGATAAACCCCACTTGATCATGGTGTATGATCCTTTTAATGTGCTGTTGGATTCTGTTTGCGAGTATTTTGTTGAGGATTTTTGCATCTATGTTCATCAGTGATATTGGCCTGTAGTTTTCTTTCTTTGTGACATCTTTGTCTGGTTTTGGTATCAGGGTGATGGTGGCCTCGTAGAATGAGTTTGGGAGTGTTCCTCCCTCTGCAATATTTTGGAAGAGTTTGAGAAGGATAGGTGTTAGCTCTTCTCTAAATGTTTGATAGAATTCACCTGTGAAGCCATCTGGTCCTGGGCTTTTGTTTGTTGGAAGGTTTTTAATCACAGTCTCAATTTCAGTGCTTGTGATTGGTCTGTTCATATTTTCTATTTCTTCCTGGTTCAGTCTCGGCAGTTTGTGCATTTCTAAGAATCTGTCCATTTCTTCCAGGTTGTCCATTTTATTGGCATAGAGTTGCTTGTAGTAATCTCTCATGATCTTTTGTATTTCTGCAGTGTCAGTGGTTATTTCTCCTTTTTCATTTCTAATTCTATTGATCTGAGTCTTCTCCCTTTTTCTCTTGATGAGTCTGGCTAATGGTTTATCAATTTTGTTTATCTTCTCAAAGAACCAGCTTTTAGTTTCATTGATTTTTGCTATTGTTTCCTTCATTTCTTTTTCATTTATTTCTGACCTGATCTTTATAATTTCTTTCCTTCTGCTGGCTTTGGGGTTTTTTTGTTCTTCTTTCTCTAATTGCTTTAGGTGCAAGGTTAGGTTGTTTATTCGAGATGTTTCCTGTTTCTTGAGGTAGGCTTGTATTGCTATAAACTTCCCTCTTAGCACTGCTTTTGCTGCGTCCCATAGGTTTTGGGTCGTCGTATCTCCATTGTCATTTATTTCTAGGTATTTTTTGATTTCCCCTTTGATTTCTTCAGTAATCACTTCATTATTAAGTAATGTATTGTGTAGCCTCCATGTGTTTGTATTTTTTACAGATCTTTTCCTGTAATTGATATCTAGTCTCATAGCGTTGTGGTCGGAAAAGATACTTGATACGATTTCAATTTTCTTAAATTTACCAAGGTTTGATTTGTGACCCAAGATATGATCTATCCTGGAGAATGTTCCATGAGCACTTGAGAAAAATGTGTATTCTGTTGTTTTTGGGTGGAATGTCCTATAAATATCAATTAAGTCCATCTTGTTTAATGTATCATTTAAAGCTTGTGTTTCCTTATTTATTTTCATTTTGGATGATCTGTCCATTGGTGAAAGTGGGGTGTTAAAGTCCCCTACTATGATTGTGTTGCTGTCGATTTCCCCTTTTATGGCTGTTAGTACTTGCCTTATGTATTTCGGTGCTCCTATGTTGGGTGCATAAATATTTACAATTGTTATACCTTCCTCTTGGATCGATCCCTTGATCATTATATAGTGTCCCTCCTTGTCTCTTGTAATAGTCTTTATTTTAAAGTCTATTTTGTCTGATATGAGAATTGCTACTCCAGCTTTCTTTTGATTTCCATTTGCATGGAATATCTTTTTCCATCCCCTCACTTTCAGTCTGTATGTGTCTCTAGGTCTGAAGTGGGTCTCTTGTAGACAGCATATATATGGGTCTTGTTTTTGTATCCATTCAGCCAGCCTGTGTCTTTTGGTGGGAGCATTTAATCCATTTACATTCAAGGTAATTATCGATATGTATGTTCCTATTCCCATTTTCTTAAATGTTTTGGGTTTGTTATTGTAGGTGTTTTCCTTCTCTTGTGTTTCTTACCTAGAGAAGTTCCTTTAGCATTTGTTGTAAAGCTGGTTTGGTATTGCTGAACTCTCTCAGCTTTTGCTTGTCTGTAAAGGTTTTAATTTCTCCATCACATTTGAATGAGATCCTTGCTGGGTAGAGTAATCTTGGTTGTAGGTTCTTCTCCTTCATCACTTTAAGTATATCCTGCCACTCCCTTCTGGCTTGCAGAGTTTCTGCTGAAAGATCAGATGTTAACCTTATGGGGATTCCCTTGTGTGTTATTTGTTTTTTTTCCCTTGCTGCCTTTAATATGTTTTCCTTATATTTAATTTTTGACAGTTTGATTAATATGTGTCTTGGCGTGTTTCTCCTTGGGTTTATCCTGTATGGGACTCTCTGTGCTTCCAGGACTTGATTAACTATTTCCTTTCCCATATTAGGGAAGTTTTCAACTATAATCTCTTCAAATATTTTCTCAGTCCCTTTCTTTTTCTCTTCTTCTTCTGGGACCCCTATAATTCGAATGTTGGTGCGTTTAATGCTGTCCCAGAGGTCTCTGAGACTGTCCTCAGTTCTTTTCATTCTTTTTTCTTTATCCTGCTCTGCAGTAGTTATTTCCACCATTTTATCTTCCAGGTCACTTATCCTTTCTTCTGCCTCAGTTATTCTGCTATTGATCCCATCTAGAGTATTTTTAATTTCATTTATTGTGTTTTTCATCATTGCTTGATTCCTCTTTAGTTCTTCTACGTCCTTGTTAAATGCTTCTTGCATTTTGTCTATTCTATTTCCAAGATTTTGGATCATCCTTACTATCATTATTCTGAATTCTTTTTCAGGTAGACTACGTATTTCCTCTTCATTTGTTAAGTCTAGTGTGTTTTGACCCTGCTCCTTCATCTGCTGTGTGTTTTTCTGTCGTCTCATTTTGCTTATCTTACTGTGTTTGGGGTCTCCTTATCACAGGTTGCAGGTTTGTAGTTCCCGTTGTTTTTGGTATCTGTCCCCAGTGGCTAAGGTTGGTTCAGTGGGTTGTGTAGGCTTCCTGGTGGAGGGAACTAGTGCCTGAGCTCTGGTGGATGAGGCTGGATCTTGTCTTTCTGGTGGGCACGTCCACGTCTGGTGGTGTATTTTGGGGTGTCTGTGGCCTTATTATGATTTTAGGCAGCCTCTCTGCTAATGGATGAGGCTGTGTTCCTGTCTTGCTAGTTGTTTGGCATAGGGTGTTCAGCACTGTAGCTTGCTGGTCATTGAGTGATGCTGGGTCTTGATGTTGAGATGGAGATCTCTGAGAGATTTTTGCCGTTTGGTATTACGTGGAGCTGGGAGGTCTCTTGTGGACCAGTGTCCTGAAGTTGGCTCTCCCACCTCCGAGGTACGGCCCTGATGCCTGGCTGAAGCACCAAGAGCCTTTCGTCCACACGGCTCAGAGTAAAAGGGAGAAAAAATAGAAAGAAAGGAAGGAAGGAAGGAAGGAAGGAGGAAGGAAGGAAGGAAGGAAGGAAAGAAAGAAAGAAAGAAAGGAAAGAAAGAAAGAAGCTATAATATAGTGAAGTAAAATAAAGCTATTGTAAAGCAAAGCTATACAGACAAAATCTCCCCCAGAAGCATATACATATACACTCACAAAAAAAAAAGGGAAAGGGGAAAAATTAATATATCCTGCTCCCAAAGTCCACCTCCTGAATTTGGGATGATTCGTTGTCTATTCAGGTACTCAACAGATGCAGGCACATCAAGTTGTTTGTGGAGTTTTAATCCGCTTCTTCTGAGGCTGCTGGGACAGATTTCCCCTCCTCTTCTCTGTTCGCACAGCTCCTGGGGATCAGCTTTGGATTTGGACCCGCCTCTGCGTGTAGGTCGCCTGAGGGCGTCTGTTCCCCGCCCAGACAGGACGGGGTTAAAGGAGCAGCTGCTTCGGGGGCTCTGGCTCACCCAGGCCGCGGGGAGGGAGGGGTACAGAGGAGGCGGGGCGAGCCTGCGGCGTCAGAGGCCGGCGTGACGTTGCAGCAGCCTGAGGCGCGCAGTGCGTTCTCCCGGGGGATGTTGTCCCTGGATTACGGGACCCTGGCAGTGGCGGGCTGCACGGGCTCCCGGGAGGGGCGGTGTGGAGAGTGACCTGTGCTCGCACACAGGCTTCTTGGAGGCGGCAGCAGCAGCCCCAGCGTCTCACGCCTGTCTCTGGGGTCCGCGCTGATAGCCACGGCTCGCGCCTGTTTCTGGAGTTCGTTTAGGCGGCGCTCTGAATCCCCTCTCCTTGCGCGCCGCAAAACAAAGAGGCAAGAAAAAGTCTCTTGCCTCTTTGGCAGCTGCAGACTTTTTCCCGGTCTCCCTCCCAGCCAGCTGTGGTGCGCTAACCCCTTCAGGCTGTGTTCACGCCGCCAACCCCAGTCCTCTCCCTGCGATCCGACCGAAGCCCGAGCCTCCGCTCCCAGCCCCGCCCGCCCCGGCGGGGGAGCAGACAAGCCTCTCGGGCTGGTGAGCGCTGCTTGGCGCCGAGCCTCTGTGCGGGAGTCTCTCCGTTTTTCCCTCTGCGCCCCTGTTGCTATGGGATCCGCGCTGTTAGCTGCGGCTCGCGCCCGTCTCTGAAGTTCGTTTAGGCGGCGCTCTGAATCCCCTCTCCTCGCGCACCAGGAAACAGGGAAGAAAAAGTCTCTTGCCTCTTCGGCAGCTGCAGACTTTTTCCCGGACTCCCTCCCGGCTAGCTGTGGTGCGCCAACCCCTTCAGGCTGTGTTCACGCCGCCAACCCCAGTCCTCTCCCTGCGATCCGACCGAAGCCCGAGCCTCAGCTCCCAGCCCCACCCGCCCCGGCGGCTGAGCAGACAAGCCTCTCGGGCTGGTGAGTGCTGGTCAGCGCCGAGCCTCCGTGCGGGAATCTCTCCGCTTTGCCCTCCGCACCCCTGTGGCTGCGCTCTCCTCCGTGGCTCCGAAGCTTCCCCCCTCTGCCACCCGCAGTCTCTGCCCGCGAAGGGGCTCCTAGTGCGTGGAAATCTTTCCTCCTTCACAGCTCCCTCCCACTGGTGCAGGTGCCGTCCCTATTCTTTTGTCTCTGTTATTTCTTTTTTCTTTTGCCCTACCCAAGTACGGGGGGAGTTTCTTGCCTTTTGGGAGGTCTGACGTTTTCTGCCAGCGTTCAGTGGGTGTTCTGTAGGAGCTGTTCCACGTGTAGATGTATTTCTACTGTATCTGTGGGAAGGAAGGTGATCTCCGCGTCTTACTCTTCCGCCATCTTCTCTCCCTATCTCATGTTTATATTTATGATGAACATTTGGGGATAATTTTTTTAGACACAACAATGAAAGGAACGAAAATCGAAACTCCCAAAGCATCCCCATTCTTTGAATTGTGAACCAGTTTTTAGGAGTAATAGGAGCTATAAATGACAAACTGCCAAGTAAAAAGAATGTAGCATTTTAATACTGAAAAATATAAGCATGCTGTCTGGCAGAGTATTTGCCAGTAATTCAAATGCCAGCACTTCTTGAACAGAGGTGCGCCTGTCAGCATGTGACCATTAATTAATGCATATGAGCAAGTATATTTGCAAGAAAGACATTGAAAATAATTTGAATTATCATGGGAGGTGGCAAACAAGGAAGGACAGATTCTTGCTCTACAGGGCGTGCCCGGTGCTGTCTTTCATTCTTTTTTCCGAGGATGCCCTTTGTGCCTCTGCTGTCAGCACCTCTCACTGGACTATTGTCATTCTGTTATTTATGGCTTTTTCAGACTCAAGCATCTGCCTCACACGCTATAAAAATAAATGAGTGGCTCACCTTCCATGCAGCTACATTTCTTACCTCACTGTTCAGTTTAGGACACAATTAGATACTTTACATGAACTTTCCACTTGAAAATTTGATGTTGTTTTTAAATAGCTCTTCTTGATTTTGCTCTGTCCCATCTTTTCGCTGCATTACCTTTCACACAGCTCTCTTCAGCTTGGTCTTTAAAAGTGCTTATGGTCTGTATGTAAATGCCATATTTTTTCAAATTTTAAGAGACATGCCTAATCCCCTTAAGAGCAATTCTAATTTAGGCTTCTCCTGGATTTCGCTTTTTACCTGAGCTGTAAAATGAAACTTTAGAGAAAACACATAATAATAATACCTTTCCAGTGTAATAATATGCTAGCTTTCCACTTCAGTTCTGTAGGCCATAAAAGATAACCTCTGAGGTCCTGTTAAGAAAATACTCCTCTTTGTGGTGGAGGAGAGAGGGGGCTTCTGTGCTCATTAGAGCAAGTCCACATTGCATTTCTCATATGATATAAAATATCATATTCATAGTATATGGATATTAGGAACTGGAGTAATGGCTAAGTATAAAATTCCTTCATAGACCATAAAGGATTAGACAAATGTTACCGTTCACAGCATGACTTAAATGTAGATACTCAAAATATTTATTTCACAGCGAGCCCTATTAAAGAGGTTTAAGTTAGTTTAGTTTAGGAGGTTGTTTTATGTGTGTGCAGTTGTCACAGTAGTGCCAATAATGTGTTTTAAAGATATCAACCTACAGGCAAAGGAGCCCTGGTTTCTCTTATCAAAACTCATGAGGTTAACCAAATAATTATACCTATAATTATACCTATAATTATACCTCAGAAGAGGCTGTTCAAATTACTGCAGAGAAAAAATTACCTTTTGTGTTTTCTCAAGAAAGGGTGATACAATATTTCCAGTTCACCTGTTTTGGCTTTTACTTTGTTTTAATACAAAGTTTATTAATGAGAATAATACTGATAGTTAAATACAAAGGCCACTAATCACATGTCAGGTACTATATTCTAGAAGTTCACATTTATTAATTCATGTAAGCCTCACAGCAACTCATTAATGCTTTTAACAATTCACTTAAGCCTCTACGAGGTAGGTATTATTATGATCTCTTCTTTAAAAATGAGAAACTGAGGCACAAGCAAGTGAGTAGCAGAGTCAAGATTGGAACCCAGGTAGTCTGGCTTCAGAGACCACCCCCTCACCTACTATACACACACTACATACATTTTATTCAATTAAATATTTTCTCATTCCACTGACTCTGATATACTTTCCTGTATATTTTTAAACTAAGCAAACTGCAGTAATGAACCCAAAAGTTCATTTAAAATTTATTTAAAAGTCTCATGTTCCTTTGAATATTTGGGCCTTGAGTCCAGGATCCCGGAATGCCTCAGGGTGTCCAGGTGCTGGTGGTATCTTTTTTAGCAGCTCTCAGGCACTGACTTCCCAAAAAGAAAGCAAATCCCAGCCTGTGACTAAGGGAACACCAGAGAAGGCCTCGACTAGAAGCCCCAGGATTTTAGACAGAATCCCATACAATTAGTAGAGAACAAAGGAAGAGGTACGGTAAAGGGGTACAAAGAGGCCTTTTGGGTTTTGCTTCAAACCCTTTAAAAATTTTTCTTTTTCACGCATTATTTATACAGACTGCATCATTTTGAAATCCTGTTTCCTAAGCATTACAGATATTCTTTGCATATCAGTGCAACTTTTCAAAAGCTAGTTAAGGTTATTAGCTAATGCAATCAAATTAACATCAAGAACCAAAAGAGACTTCTTAAAAAGCGTTGTAGAGGAACAGTCTCTGAAAGCTTATGATTTTTCCAATATTATTTGGGGTTGTAAGACTCAATTCAAAAGATACCATTACGTTTGGATTGTAACACTTTTCAGTTTCAATGTTTTATTCACCTTACATTTAGTACTTAGCTCTAACTCCAGACATTTTTTTTTGTCCTTATATCAAAAGCTTTTAATTCCATTACAACAACAACTGTATCATTCAGCAGGTTGCATCTTTGAGAAGTTTTGGTGAGACAACACAAAATTGCATGCCACGCCAGCCCCCCCCAGAGTTGCATTCTATGAAACTGCACAGACGCCTTAGGGAAGGAACACAAAGTCCTTCACTTTGGGAATTATTTATTGGATCCAGCAAGGGCCCCAAGTGTGGGAGATGATTTTGCTAAAATCTAAATTTTGCTCAAAGGCTAAACAATCATTAGTCTTTCACGGAGAGGCCAGGACTCAAGGCGAGGGCAGGTAATTTATTCATTTCCCACAATATATTCTCTTTATTTTTGGTTTCCAGCACTTAGACTATGATGTACTAGATATGTCCTTCTTTATTCATCCTGCTTATATTTCTGGTTTATTATTACTAAATTTGGGAAACTTCTCAGCTTTTTTCCCCAAATATTTCTTTGGTCCCTTTCTATTTCTCTTTTTCTAATAAGGTGCCAGTTACATATGTTAGAATGTTTGATATTGTCGCATAGCTCTTGGTAGTTCTGTTCTGTTTGTCTCTTTGTATCTTTGTGTTTCTAATTTCTTATTTCTCTTGGAGTGTTTTCAGTTTCACCGATTCTTTCCTCTACTGTGCTTAGTCTGCACATTGAAGGATTTCATCTTTGATATCATCATGTTTTTCATTTCTAATATTTCCATTTGGCTTTTTAAAAATAGCTTCCATGTCTCTGTTGCAGTTGCCCATTTGTTCATGCGTGTTGTTCACCTTATCACTGGATTCTTTGACAATATTAATTACAATTATTTAAATTCTCAGGTAGTTCCACCATCTGGGCCATCTTCCAGTCTCGTTGTGTCCTCTATTCTGTCTCTTGGTAACGGGTTGGGGGAGGGTTTGCTTTTTGTGTGTCACACAGAATTTTGATTGAATGCCTATTACTGCGCATGAAAGAATAGTATAGACTGAGGTAAATACTATTTATGCCTGGAAGTAGGCACACCTCTTCTTCTGCCAGGCCCTTAATACGAGAGGTTGAACTAATCCAGTAAGTAGTTACGCTGGCTTTGGGTTATGTTGTTGCTATAGTTACCGTAGGCTTTAATCTCCTCCCCAGGTGGTCTGCCATTTCCATGATCTTAGTGGGAGGCCTGGAGGGCCAGGGGATTCCACAGTAGTTCTGCTGCATCATCAGGTTTTAGCAGACCCTGCATGTCTTTGCCACAGAAGTGGTCTTTGCCTTTGCCTGTCGGCTGGTGCTTGTTACTCAGCACTAGACCTGAGTGGGGTAGGGGTTAGGCTTGGTGAGCTTCAGTGAGGGTGTTGGCCTTGTGAGCAGTTCCTTATCTCTCTCTGTAGGTTCTCTCCTCATCCACCTTCTCGCTTGGGTGATGAAGGAAACAGCTTTTGGGAAGGAGTAGGGCCTCTTTAGGGTGGTGTTGGACAGGTGTCTTAGTCTGGACACTGTGGCTTCAACCAAGAATTATAAAACAGCCTCAGTGATAATATTAATTTTCCCGGGACTTTTAGGCTTGGAGATGCTCCAGACATAGTTCCAGGACCATCCCCCCACCCCATCTCTGTTGTCTTTTGTCTAAAAGGTCTTCTTGACCACCCTAAACTATATCTGAGGTATAAATGTCATTTCTTAACTCTTTATGTGTAATATCTCAAGTCCATTTTAGTACATTATACTTAGGAACTATAGATCACCTGAAAATCATGGACCTCAGGTTTATATTGTTAAGACACATTGAGCCACAACACTCGCTGTCAGTGAGTTAACATAAGTGCTCATAAGTATCCATTTTGTAAACATTAAGTTCAAAGACATTGTTTTTTGTAACGTTTTACCACAGAAAGCTTCATGTCTTGTTTAATCACTTTTGATGTTCAACATGGAAAACACCTGGACCAATTAGAAAGTTATTTCAGAAACCTTGCCTTTGGAACACCAGTTAAAACACCCAATTGGCTTACACAGGTTTCAGGGTTCTAAGATTACAGCTGAGTCTCCAGCCTTGTTTGCAGGAACAACCAGATTAGTTAATAAAAATATTAAAATGGAATTAATTGCCAGTGGTTAAAAGTAACGGCAAGTCTCTTATGTCATTTTATATTTTGTTCATTTTCTTCCGTGAAACTTCCTGTCCCTGATCCTTAGGCAGTTCAGATTTTTGGTGGGTTTACAAATGTGTGCACGTTGCACTTTCTTTAGACACCTTGTAGTGAGACCCTGGGTCTCCAAGGCCAGACTGGAGTGGGTGTCTTGGACATCAGGCACTGCTGGATTTATCTGGAGGCTTTGGGGTGGTACAACGTTGTAGCAACTTGTAAACTATGCAAAAATTCAGACCAGAGCATCCGGCTGGTGAATCATGTGGGAGCAATGTAAGCTTGATGTTGAAGGAAAAAGAAAAGAGTTAATTTCTTACGGGTGAAGATGTTGGAGGAGGATTGAGCAGTGGATGTCAAGGGGAAGAGGCAAGAAGGAGCTCCCTAGCTCCAGAAGCGTGGGATAGAATTTCTCAAGGTAGCCTTGGTTAAGAACAGAACGAGGTCTTTTAAGGAAGAGGGTCAGCTTGGAATCCTCATGAACACATTATGAGGCATGCCTAAAAAACTTAGGAGACAGATGCAGACGCAAGTCTGCTGAATCAGGTAGCGGGTAGGCGAGTTGATTCCAGAAATGCTAGAGAGAGAGGGTGGTATTTGAGCTGAGCTCTGAGGACGGTGGAGGAGGGTATGCTGGGCACATGTAACCACACGGACAAAGTGAGAGCAGTACGTACAGACCCAGTTGGGGTGGCCTGTCCCCTGGGACCAAGTCCGAGGATGTACGTTGAAGTCTGACTGCAGCTGAGACGGGCTAGGACCGAGGGGTTGGTCTGAATCCTGGAAACATATCTTGTTTTGTGTGGTGTGTCTTACTCTGAGGGGTGGGTCACATCATCAGCCCTCTTTTGGAAAGGTTGCTCTGAAGTCATCCTTGAGAGTGAATCGAGGCAGGACTGGAGGCGGGGGCCCCGAGGCAGGCATGCTGGAAGTGGCTGAACGAGACAGAGCACCCACACCAGGCAGCCTTGGGGTTTGAAAGTAGGGAACTTGTATGAGAGACACCTTTGAAAGAGTCTCGACAAAGTCTGGGCGTGCAGTACACGTAGGTGGTGGAAAGTAGGGAGGGGGCTGAACCTGAGATCCTAGAAGGGGCACTTTGGGGGATGGGGAGGTCGCACAGACAGGAAGAGTTAGGTAGTCGATTTAGAGAGAGAGAAAGTGGGGGAGAGGAAGGAGGAGGTGCCGAGCTCATACTTGTGTAAGAGTATGTGAGGCCAAACATGCTCATCCATTTCTGTTGTTATATCCAGGTAAGAGGAAGAGACTTTTAAAAATCCAATAATTTTTAAGTTTATTACAATTTTAGAGAAAACTGAATTTTTTTAATTTTTGTTTTTCTAAACTTCATCAGCTTTTGTGATGTAGGGACAAGAGGATCTGGCTCATTGCCATTATTCGAAAACATCTTTAATTTCGTTTTGGAATGAATCTTTTATTGTTTCTAGAACCCACATATTTCTTGGGGGATTTTGTATGGCCTGCAAATGAATCGTTTAAGATACCATTCTATTTTATTTGGCTCAGAAAACATACCTGCATGAAATGGAACATGCTTATTCTATCGCAGTAAGCTCCCTTTTCTCTGTAAAAGGGAAAATCAGACCATTTGAAAAATAACTTTCTTTCTACGGACTGACATTGTCCTTTTCTCCCTTTCTTTCCCCTTTTTCTCTGTGGAAATTCTTCCTGGGGGTTGCCATCAACCCCCGTGGCAGAGTGCCTCCCCTTCTTATTCTCTGTGCAGCTCTGCTCTTGAGCTAGTCAGCTCTCTTAAAATCACCAGCAAAGAACGTCAGCTTCTTGGTTAAGAATACTGTTTTGGCATGCCACATGATGGTCCTAAAAGTAGGACTTTGGGTCCAGGCATTCTAGGATCTGAGGAGTGGTTCCCTGAATTTCCCTAGGCTTTGAGAGTAAGAGGTGAAAACTTAAAATAAGTTGGATCTCATACGCCTGACAAATTTATTGGGTTAGGTACATTATCCTATAGGAAAATAGACAAAAGTCTTATGTGGAATGAAATTCTGTTTCACTGTATTTAGGGTTATAAGAGTAGAGTTCCACTGATGTGTGGAGTTGAACTGGACCTAGGCATCAAGTGTGATTTTCCTGCAGAGTTTTTTTTAATAGCACTTACATTTTCATTGAGTATTTTTGTGCCTAACTTGATTTTTAGAAGGAAAAAAAAAAGCTGGGACTATCCATCTAAAGCATAATGTGCATTAGTTGGAATAATGGTGTGGTGAGGTGGCCTCTGAGATGGTCGCCCTCTGTTTCTTCCCTCCCCATATGCATGTGCTGCCCTTTACGTCAACAGGTAGAGCCTAAGTTCCCTTCCTTTGAATCTGGGTTGGCCACAATGACTTGCTTGACCAATAGAATGCAGCAGAGGTGATATTCTAGGACTTCTGAGACCAGGTAGTAAGAAACCTTGCAGTTTTTGCCTACATCTCTTGGAACCAACCACCATGCTGTGAGGACCCGAGGTCACGTGGAGAGGCCACAGAAAGGCACTCCACAAAACAGCCGACAGGAGCTGCCAGCCATGTGAGTAAGCCATTTTGGATACCTAGGTGACTTCAGCTGCTCCCAACTGACTGCAACGTCAAGAAAGATTCTAAGAGAGAACTTTGCCTGTGTAACAGTCAATCCACAGTCAATCCACAAACCCAGTCACTGCCACAAAAAAAATACCCCCCAGTCAGTCCAGAAAACCGTAAGAAATAATAGCTTGTTTTAGGTCACTTAGGTTTTGAGGTGGCTTATTATGCAGCAGTAGATAACTGGACAAGGGCTAAATATTACATAATGCTGAAGAAGTACAATTTTAATTGTGAAATATGCTTCTATATTTTAAGGTCATTGACATTTCTGGACAAAGTGTTAAAATGAGCACTTGCAGAGGTTAGCTGTTGTATCACAATATCATCATTTAGCAATGGGAGCCATATTTCATAATTGGAAAAATATAATTCTTAAGATTCAGTTTAAAAAATGATACAGTTGTTCAGAAAGGCATACACTGTTCTGAAAAAGGATTTGAGAGACCTAGAAACATGAACTATAAGGCTCTCATGATACTTACGTGCTATTTAATTCATAGATCCAACGTCTGGTGGCAAGTTTGCTTATGTAACCCTGAAATATGCGTAAGTGAGCTAAATTAAGAGGTTTCTTTTCAGTAATAGGCCTTATAATTGGTGTGGCAATGGGATGGCTGAAGTGATGAGACCCATTGCCTTTATAACATTTTCTCTTCCTACTTTTTAGAAAGGTAAATGGACAACCAAAGAGTTTAAAACGAGGTTATCTATCAGTATGACAAGCAGGAATGATCCCTGTTTGGGGGCCTCTGGTGTGTAATTCTTGCCTTTCGGGCTGGGGTCTGGCAGACTCAATTAGGGGTGGTCTCAGTTCAGAGGTAATGATCATGAGTAGACGGTTACTTGCGTCATTTCCTGTTTAGGACTTTCTATTTGATTTGGATACTTTCTGATTGCAGCTGTTTAAAATACACAAACCTCTGTTTTTGAATTTAACAAATTGACTGTTATAATTTGTTTATATGCTTCTCCTTTCTAGACCTTCACTTTCATGTGGACAGGAATTTTACACCTCTTTTTCCTCAGCATCTGTGTGTGCCTGACACCTACTGGGTTATCGCATTTTTTGAATGAATGCAGTTAAATTATATCAATAGTAAACTATATTAAATTTACCAAATTAACTCAGCAAATATATAGGTAAATAATATATATGAATTCATTCATTCATTTACTCGACAAATATTTATTAAATGACTACAGCATGCTGTAAACTGAGACTATAGCAATAAACAAATTAGGCATTGTCCCTACCCTCAGTGGAGCTGGAAGTTTGTTTATCGTAATAAGAGTAATTCTTACTTAATCTGCAATGCCTTCTCATACTCAGAAGGTCTGAGAAGACAAGAGTGTCTTCAGCAGATATTTGTGATGTGTCCATCATGTGCCAGAAACTGCTGTGTCACAGGCCCTGTCTGTGTCCATCAGGAAAGATGAACGCTAAAAACGTTATTTTAAGTAATAAATAAAATTAAGTGTGCAAAGTGGTGGAGAGGGAAATACTTGGGACTGGGTCCCAAGTGTGTAAGCAGGCACTAAGCCTGGTCCTGAGATCCTGGCATCTTTGGTGTGGCGCTTTCCTGCCTCACGGCAGTCCTCCTTCGTTGTGTTGGTTTTCTTCTGTTACATGTGCATCTCCACATTTGCTCACGTTAACAGTGAGTAAAAGCCAGTTCTCTCTGTCTAGGCAGGAATGGGCCCCTGTATACCTTTTGCTCTGTGCTTGATGTACCTTGTTTGGGTGTACTGGGCCCACTTTCCCCTGCCTGCCTTCTTGGACTGTTCTTGTCATCTGGCTTTAAAGACTTAGTTCTGAGAGGTGTGTTTGCCAAAGAGGGAAGCTGGAGGTCTGTGGTCCTGTGATGGAGCCACTCCCACCCTTTTTACCTGCCCTGACACACCTGGCAGAGGAAGCTCGGGTGGGCTGTGCCCCTCAGGCCGTAGTGTGGGCTACGCACAGTGCTTCAGGCTCCAGCCTGAGCCCCTGCTGCTTGTTTGCTCACTGAAGACAGCATCTGGTATGGACACGAATGATCACATTATTCGGGGATAGCATGGAAACTCATCTCGCTTGTAGAAAAGGAAGTAGATCATTTGCAAACTGTAGTACTTTATTATTAATGAGAAATCACTTTACCACTATTTATAGTATATCACTGTGCCAAGGCTTTGAGGTTGTGCCAGTTGATCTAAAGATTGTCCCTTTTAGAGCCGAGGATACAGGATAATTCATTTATTCTGCAACTCTTTATTAAGCCTACTGTGTACCAGGACTGTACTAGGTCCCTGGGATAACATGGTTGACTGTCTAGTACAAGGTGCCTAGGAGTTTCAGGTCCTTTCGTGTGACGGATCGTGGTATATAGAGAGGGTGTAATAAAAAAAGAGGCTTCCAGCATGGGCAGAGGACAGATGATGAAGGTTCTCTGGATGCTGGATGAAAGTATTTAGAATTTACCCTCAGGGCTGTTGAGAAGTCCTGAAAGGTCAGGGCCTCAGTGTCTTGGCTTTTTCAGGCCCTTCTAAGTACTTTGTTTATAGCTGATTACTGCTGGCCAGTACCAGCCCTGCTCTGACTGTCAAGTGCCCTTGTTCTTAAATGTTCGAGGTCTCTCTGCTCCAGGTGTCCTCAGCACTCAGAGATCCCTGGGACTCTCCTTAGCCTGCTGATGCCTTTTGACTACTTTGCCCAGGGAGTTTGGGGCAGGGACAAGGGAGTGCTTCCAGGCAAACCGTCCCTGGAGAAACAGTAAAAGCCTTTTCCAGTGACCTTTTTCTAGTCTACGTTCGGTCTTCCTTTTTTCCCACTGCTTTCGAGTAAGGAGTAAAACATCTGCCTAAAATCAAATGACTCTGCCACCCATCCCCCCTCCAAACCTGGCAGGAGAGCTGTTTTCAGCATTGTAAGTGATCCACTCTTTTCTGCTCCAGTAGGGTAAAGTAACACAAATACATAGATCACACGAGTGCCTTTTCCCCTCATCTGTCACATAACCCTGAGCGACTCTTAACACAGCTAGGATCCGCATGATGTTTTAACTGAGGCATTGGTGAGGCTTTGAGTTCATTATCATTTGAGCTCATGGGTAATGTAAAATTCAGGCACAATTTCATTTGAAGGGATTATTATATAAATTTATTTATTTTTATCTTTAGCTGTGTTGGGTCTTTGTTGCTGCGCACGGGCTTTCTCTAGTTGCGGCAAGCGGGGGCTACTCTTCGTTGCAGTGCACGGGCTTCTCATTGCAGTGGCTTCTCTTGTTGCGGAGCACGGGCTCTAGGCACGCGGGCTTCAGTAGTTGTGGCACGTGGGCTCAGTAGTTGTGGCACACGGGCTTAGTTGCTCCGTGGCATGTGGGATCTTCCCGGATCAGGGCTCGAACCCGTGTCCCCTGCATTGGCAGGCGGGTTCTTAACCACTGAGGCACCAGGGAAGCCCTGAAGGGATTATTTATGGAATATTTGGTTGACTGATTTATAATGCTGTTATCCTGAACAGTAGGAATAAAATCAGATCCTTGCATTTTAAGTTGCAAAGACTTAACGATGACATATGGCCTTTCTTGATTATCTCACATAATGTCTTAAAAATTGAAAACAAAAGAATTTATCTTAGAGCACTCAGTGACGGTTTCTATTTAACTTTTCTTAACAATGACTTCAAACAGTTGTTGCATAGAGAACTTCTAATTAAAGAAGAAATTTTTGACAGATGTGGTATGTTTCATATTGTAACTCTTAAGATTTAGAAGAGCATACATTTAGTCTCAGTTGCCCTTTTAAGTTATGTGCTGTATATTCAAGGAAGGGTTAAGAAAAAGGGTTAGCTCTTAAGTATTCTGGGGGAAAAGATGATCAGCTAGAGCATAAGAAGCCCTGTGAGAGAAGTATTCCAAGGGTGTTATAAACACACAGAGGAGGAGTACCTGCTTCACCAGGGGAGAAGGGTACGGGCAAGGAAAGGTGTCAGGAGAAACATCGATGAGAGTTTAGTCTGCAGGAGTAGAAAGCTCACTCACGAAGACTCCATGGAATGAAAAGAAAAGGCAGAGCAACAGAAGATTCTCCGAAAGGAAACCAAGAAGGAGCAGCCAAAGAGGCTGAAGGAGAACCAGGGGAAAAGAGGTGACGCCAGAGCTCCAGGAGAGGAAGAGATTTAGCATTTCAGGGAAAAAAATCACACGTGCTATCTTCCCCTTGGAGTTCCATGACCTATAAGCATACTACAGGTTGGAAAGTCCAGCAATAAGGATATTTCATGTATTGTTTGTTTAACCTAGCATTTACCAAGATAATTTGAGCAGAGTCAGTGAGTGTGTGTGTGTGTGTGTGTGTGTGTGTGTGTGTGTGTGTGTTACATCTCACGGAGGGTTGTGTTCTACAAAACACTATTTAGGAAATCTTGGTCTAATTCATCCCATGATTGGCTGCCACAGTAATACTTACAAAGGTCAACTTTGACGTGTCTCAGTTACTAAAGAAAACAAAAATGAAAACAAACCCACAGTGGCTCCTCATTGCCTATAGACTGGCACCCAGACTGGCCTGAGGTGCCCTGTGCCCTCCTGGCCATGCCGCCCCCCCGCCCCTTGTCCAGCCCCTCTTTCCTTGAGTACACAGACACACAGTATTGAGAGCATGTCCTTCTCCCACAGCTCACCATGTTTTTCTGCATCTGCTTCAATATTTCTTGAGGGTACAAATAAAAGAATCCTGTTCTCTGGCCTCTCCCTCCTTCCTGTGGAGATCTTAGCTCTCCTTAAAACTCCTGATCAGGCATCAGTTTCTCCACAGCCTTCCCTACCACCCCTGCCATGGACATACTTCATTGATACATTAATTATACTCTACTAAATCAGTTTTTTTGACTTTCATGTCATAGTTTTCCTTTTCTTCTTTTTCCCTTAGCGCTCGGTTCATTTATTCATTCAGGAGTTCAGCAATGTAACTGTATGTCTTTTAATTTTCTACTTATCCTTATTGGTGTTTATATATCTTTTCTGTAAAAAGGGAAACTTTCTAAATAGTAGGAACTCATTAGATACTTGTTGAACTGATCATTACGTGTCAGCTAATCATAAGTCATGGGGCTTTAAGTCAGTGGCCTTTTAGTCCAACTGTCTCTTCCTCTCCCCTGGCACCCACGGTGGAAACCCGACACGTTGGCTGAGGGCTCCTGGATCCGCCTGAGCTGTGCCTGGGAGGGCTGGGCTGGGGCAGAGTGCTGTCAGAGAACGTCATCTCTGTAATAATAAGGCAGTTGTTTCAGGGATGTCTGCTGAACTCCTTCATGAACTCGGTATATCAACAAGGGGTGTATGTAGAGCAGTTTGCAGATTTAGCTAAAATAAAACTCTATAAATATTTAGCATTTAAGCTGATGGCTGCTTTGCCACCACTATATTATCTTTAGACTTTAATAACATACTTCAGGAGTTAAAGGAAAGTACATACTGTCAGAAATGTGTAAAGAGAATTTTTCTCTGTTTTTAGGATAGACAATATACAATTAATTTTTAAAAGAAATGAGGCCATTAGTTTTAGAAAAGTAATATATTTCTATACTATTTTCTCTCTGAAAGAGAATTTTATATTCATCTTGCACTCTATTCAGGGAGTTTTAATTACTAAAGTATCATGAGAATCTTGAAATAAAGGACTGTCTATTTATATGAAGGTCCCATTAATGGAGTTCAAGAACAATGCCATATTGAGGCTCATACATAATTTCCTTTCTTTATAAAATCACCTCATTTATATTGTCATGATTTGTGTGCCTTTTTCAATTTTGAATTACATTATTCATAAGCATATTTTGATAATACATAGAAGAAAGCAGGTTGATATAATATATAAAATACCCTTATTGAATTCCTGTTATGGGCTAAGCATTATGATAAGCAAAATCCTGTGAAATAGGTATAGTATCTCATGTTACAAATGTGGGAAGTGAGGCTTGAGAGATTAGGTAGCTCGTCCAGAGTCATACGACCAATAGTGGGCAGCACGAAGATTGGAAATCAGATCTCTTTATTGCTAAAGACCTTATTCTTTATTACTATGTATATAGCTACCAAGATGTTCTAAAGGATTATGTTCCATATTCCATGAACCCGTCTCTTACAAAAATTCTAAGAATAGTGGTGTTGACTTCTCCAGTTCGGAAAAAACTCATGGTTGCTCCTAAGTCCACTGGACTCCTCCCCTCCCAACCCCCCTTGCAAGGTCCCCAGGATTCAGGCTATAGTGTCTTGCTGGAGAATGCTCCACGATGACTGTCACAAAGGCACCCCTCATAGAAAATTATTCAACAGTACCAGTATGACCTCTATAGGCATTTTCCCTTCACTTGCATTTTAAACTATTTTCAAGAAAATATTGTTAATATTTTGAAAGCCACCAGGGAGAGATATTTCATGTGCCTCGTAATCCATTTAAATAAGTGAAATTTCAGTGTAGGGAGATTTACTCCTCACGTCTTATGTAAATCCCTCATGTTGCAGTTTCTCTGCATCATTGGAAATTAAAACAGCATTTTCAATGTCAGAACCTTTCAGATCTTTGAAGATGGCTATTTTAGGTATAATATTTTTCCAGGAAGATACATCTCAGCCAAGAACGACTCACAAGGTCACATAGCAAGTTGATAACAAGATCAGCGGTCAGGACATGTGAACTATGGCTTTGAGGGACCCGTCAGGCCGGTCAGTCGTGCTGCCTTCATCTCCAGGAGGTTATGAATATTTTTTAAATGCTTTGATTTCAGTATTTAGGATAGAAGTCTATTGTTTTTGATTCAACTTAAATTATCATGTGGATGTTCCCTTTTTCTCCCTAAAAGAAGCTTTATTCTTTGATTTTTTTCACTCTAAAAGAGGCAGTTAGTGGTTCTAAGAACATGAATATCATTTACAATTTGACTAACCCAGACCATATTTATGTTAAAGTAAAAATCTGCTTATCCTGAGAAACATTGAGGCTCTGGCTATCTCCTTTTTCACTTTCCCAAGACTAAGTCCTTATGTTCTGTATAAATCATGGTTCATTAGAGAGAAAATCACCTCCTTGTGGGGTCCTAGATGCATAGCTTCTAGGTGGGCTTTTGCCCCACTGCTTTTGAGGACTATTTAGATGTGCTACTTTAACATTTTTTTATTGAACATTTTAACATTAATTTAAACATGTAAAATTCCATTCTTTACCTTCAATTCTCATCTCATTTTTATTTCTGTTCTCAATTGTAAATTATTATTTTTTGTCACAGATTTGGCTATTTTCCAGTCAAATCTTATTTCTTGTGTCTGTCTTCTATTTAGTTGATCTCCTTGTTATGGGAAATCTGTCTAATGTGGGTGCTTCCCTTTCTTGTGACCTCAGTTCTTCTAGGAAGTATTTAAGTACAAAAAGGTTAATGCCATGCCTGTAATGCAACACTGAGCAGAGTATGTATGGGGTGGTGGATCTTGCTTGGTGAGAAAGTGAAAGAGGAATTTGTGCAAAAGAAGTGACTCTACCAAGTTCTATGATGTCATGTCCTTGCAAAATGAAAGCAGGCATTAACTCAAAGAAAAAAAACCAATTGGTCTTTTTCATTTTTATGAATATTTGGACATTATTAAATGTAACTCTGTTCTCTGAAATCATTATTGTATGGAAACAGAATCAGAAAGAATATATATATTTATATTTAACATTACATGTGATATAAATATATAATTACATAATTGTATAATACATAATTTATACATAAAAATATAAATTATACATAATTTTTATAATTTTATAAATACATAAAAATAAACATAGGGTATTTATAATTTTAGAAATCTATAAGATCTATAAAAGTATAAAAATATATCATATTTTTTCAATTTAGATTCCTCTATAATTATATGCTCAAGATTGTAAATAGAAATAGCAGGAACCAGAATTGAGAGAAGTTTCTCAAGTACAGTTTTGTCACTAAATGTTATTTATATGTTAATGTTTATAGTATAAGATTTTAAAGACATATCAGACAAATGGATTGTGTTCCTAAGTTTTCTTTTGTAGAACTCTGATTTATAGTGATAATGGTGGTGCTGATTGCCTGTGGCCTTTATGCTGGATTGTAACAGATACATAGGGTAGACTACTGATTTGAGATTTGGTGTTCTGGAAATCATGAAGCAGGAGGAATGGGCAAGAGGCTTTGGGGACTGGTAATCAGATCTGAAACCTTTGACTCCAGGGTCAGTGGCTGAGCTAGGGCAAGTTGTGAGTGACATAAACCACTCGTCCGAGGACTGATCCTTAGAATGATGGAAAACCGATGGTCTGAGGTTCCTCAGTGGTACTTTCGGAGTATAAAGTACTTTCTGCCTCAGCAAAAAGTGAAGACATTTGAGAACCTTCTTAAGCTTTAGCACTACCCTTGAGGCTCTCTGAGTGCCTGGCTGCTGAGCCCTAAAGCCGATGGTACTGGACTTGACCCAGGTGTCAAATATCCCAGAGTATTCATACCAGAGGCAGGCTGGATCGCAGCCCCAAAACTCAGCACATCAGTGGGGGAAATTCTAGACGTTTTCCGAGGATTAGTCTCAATAAGCATTACAGTGTATTAATTTGAATTCCACTTACCTCAAACTTTTGTTATTACCATATACATCATATCTATATGTATACATATCATGTATATATACACATATACATATACCTTTCTTATGCACGTAGTTTGCTGTTGCAGCTACTCCTTGTATTCAGTGAATGGACATATTTGGTTCACTGTGCCAGTATAAGTTAAAATGAACATTTTGCTAGAATGGATGTGCCTGACTGCTTTGGATTTTATATGTGTATATTTGGCTTTGTAGAGGCAACAGAAGTGAAGGAACTAAAATTAACGTGTGTTTTTAGACATGCAAGCAGTGTACCAAGTCATTGCCAAAAAGATGACATTCCGTCTACACTATAGTTTTCAACATGCGGGACAGTTTATCACCAAGTAATATATGACTGAATGCCTGAATTTTGAATTTTTTAAATATTAAATTCTGTTTATATTTCCCCATTGGCAGGACATAAGTGAGTTCTCCAACATCTGTCCTTTTAAGAGCTGAGATTTCTGTTCCTTCTTATGCAATACTGGGCTTAGAGCCCCAGGGATCTACTCTACTCCCCATCCCCAGCCTCATTTTTGTGTCTTGGGATGACCAGTGTATGTTTTCATCCCTTTCTGAAAAGAGGTCTTTGGAGGTTGGTTGTGTACTTTATTAGATAGGAAAGAAACACATGCACTCACTGAACTCTCCCTGAGCATGTGGACCTCATTGTGGCCTAGGTCCTTTCTGTGCAAACTAAGAATTACGTTAACTGACTCTTCTGCCAAGTGTATTATTTATGTTGATTTGACTTAGACAATATCTGGCTACTATAGAAAAACCATTGCCACCACACTGAAAGGGAGAGAACAAATTTCTAAGAAATTGTACTGGCAATTCTTTTCTTACATGTCAGTATATTCTGAAGGGACTGGTATCTCTTAAATCAAGAGGTAAATGTAAAGAATTAAATCGGTAAAACAAGATCAATATGCAAAAGAATGGCTCAGAATTGAGATCTGTGATTCCATCAGGTTCCTTGTGTCTTGGAATTTAGTAAAGACAAGGAAATGGCCTCAATTAAGTCTTTTCTTTTACCTAATATATTCTGAGAGAATGATTTGGACAATTTCTGAGTAACAGTTCATTTCTGTCAAAATGTTCTTCCTTTAACAAAACAATAAAGCAAAAACCACCTTCTTGAGGGAAGAGCATTTTGTTTGGCCAGAGCAAAAACTTGGCACTTCACCCTGAAGTACTGCTTTTCTTCGTCCTTGTGTCCCCACTCCCGTACCCTTAACTTATGCCCGCTGGGATGGAAGCCACTCTTCTTGGTGGGGATCATCAGTACTTTTCCTGGTAGCTGAGTTCATCCTGCCAATGAGAGTGTAGACTGTGGCTCTTTATACATGGGATGAGAGAGCAGGAGAGAGGATGAGGGGGAGTTTAGGCAGGGCTTGTGTTAGCAGTCTCTTTCCTATTTAGTATGTTGCTCTCTCAAGTGATGGCTGAGCAAATTTACAGGGACGGTGCATATAGTTGCCTAGATGGTATCTAAATGGGACATTACAATGGGCTGTCATTCCTAAATTCAGGTGGTGCTGGTTAATAGAGAAACCAACTTGGCATTATCTTGCTCTTTGCCCCACAGTGAGGGGTTTTCTGGAATGTGGGACTTTTAGGGCTAAAACCAGGCTAATCGGGGGTAAATGGGGACAGTTGGTCATACTAGTCATGGTTCTTGAGATCAGTTACTGAGAAGTCCCTTCACAAGGAACATATTGAACCTAAAACAATCAGAAGCTACTATTAGGTAAAAAGTCACCACTACTACCAAAAAAAGCAGAATCTGATTTGTTACTGGCTGCTGTTGATGACTGTAGGTTATTATTTTTAGGGGTAGGAATGGTATTTTGCAGAAGCTATGAAGTATACATCAGCCTGCTGGAGTCTGTGTAGTAGCACCAGAGATGACAAAAAGTTTTCACACAAAAAAACTCACCTATTTGTAAAAGAAGATTGAGCTCGATTTACTCACTGAACAAAACTATGTCAGATGAAAAGGGTAAAGAGTGGAGATGCTAATTTTATGAATTTCTTCCTTTTTAAACATTTTAGTCTGACCTACTTTTGGTCAAAACATTTTATGACTTGAGCACATTCAGATATAGCAAGATCTCTGCCAGGACAACTGGAATTCTCACCTGTGCAAATAGACAGGCTGTTTTTTTCAGCATCTTTGAGGTTTGAAAGGGGCAGGTTTATGCGACTAGCTCCTTGCCATCTGTGCAGTGTGTTGATTCAGAGATGTAATTTATATTGATGATATGATTTCCTCTGACTTCTGCCCACTCCTTGATGGGATTGTTTCACCTGTTGACATGAACTTGGCTGAAATGACTGCTCTGTTGGCTATTGAAATGGGTGAATTAGTTGCATGTGTGACAGCACCTTTCTGCTGTGTTCTTATTATTTTCAAAATTGTGTAATGGGATAAGTATGTTATTCCTTTAGAATTAGATACCCTTTTTCTAGGGATCTGCATTTATGTAATTCCTTTCTTCTAGAGACCTCTGAATAAACTTTATGGTTTTATTCAAGATGGATTACACTTGCCACCATCACATATATCAGAAAGCATGCTTGTTATTTTTGGAAGTAGGCAAGTTGAACTAACTCAATTCTCTGTGGACTGATTGCATCTGCCTCTTAAATGTAGTCTGTGACTGTATTGAGTTCTCATTCACATCATTCTCTGTACCCCTATGTTATGCCCCCTAAATCGACAGGAATATTTGGTATGTGCTGAATACCATATTTCAAGTTGTGTAGCCACAAAAGCCACACAAGTAGGACAAGTACACCTCAACTCCGTCTACTCCATCTGCCCTGTCTTTGCTTGGCAGACCTGTTGGAATCTTCTTGAGGATAAAGACCACATTTTAAACCTTGTTGTGTTTCCCACAGTTCCTAACACAATGTCTTGCTCAATATGCATGGGGACTTTTGCTGATAAATTCACCCTCAATTACATCATCATCTAATCATGGGAATTGTCTTGATTGCTGTCAGCTCACTTGTAAATAGAGCTTGAAACATTTAAATTAATTGGTTTGTAAGCTTAAAATATTAGTTCAAATGTAGGAAAGGACCTTTTTAGAGGAAGTGGTGAGTATCTTTCTTCCTAAATTTGCCTTTGGTGGTGGATTACTGTGTCTGAGACTCTACATTTCTTAGGAACATTGGTAAATAGAGATCCCTAGAACATGCAAAAACAGAATTAGGCTGTCTTAGACTTGTAAGACTTACTTTGATTTTCAGTAGCAAATTTTGGGGATACAAACAAACAAAAATATTGAAGACAATATGTGACAGACGAGTCAGGCAGTTGCATTACCAGCCTGTGCTCTCGTAACTCTGACAGTTTGTTTCTCATAATTGGTTTCCATTTGGATTGTTATTTGAAACGCAGCATTTTTGCCTTGGACACTGTATTTATGTCTTGTCTGTGTGTGTGTGTGTGTGTGTATGTATGTATATATATCCTCTATATTTTTTATCATATTTACTTCCCTTCTATTTCTTTCCTTTATTTTTGCATTATAATTTGCATATAATCTTAAAGTTTACTTTATAATTTTTAAGATGGTGAGCATAAGTTTTTCCTTATTATAAAATTTTCCTGTTCATATGATTAGTCTTCTTTTACATGATTTTTGAGGAGAAAAAAGCTAAACAGTTTTTTTTTTTTAATAAAGCAGGTAGACTTTTTTTTTTTTTTTTTTTAATTTACTTTTTGGCTGCGTTGGGTCCTCGTTTCTGTGCGAGGGCTTTCTCTAGTTGCGGCAAGCAGGGGCCACTCTTCATCGTGGTGCGCGGGCCTCTCACTATCGCAGGCTCTCTTGTTGCGGAGCACAGGCTCCAGACACGCAGGCTCAGTAGTTGTGGCTCACGGGCCTAGTTGCTCCGCGGCATGTGGGATCATCCCAGACCAGGGCTCGAACCCACGTCCCCTGCATTAGCAGGCAGATTCTCAACCACTGCGCCACCAGGGAAGCCCCAGCTAAACAGTTCGTATGCAGAGAAAGAGTTTCCCTTTAGATAATTTAAACAGTAACACTCTTTCACTTAACCAGCATTCCTTTTCTTCTAAAGATTCTTACAATGCACAGATCTCATATTGTTCTCAGAATTCTTATCAGCAAATATATTTTCAGCTCCTTTTGAGCTCCCTTCATGTGTATAAGAAAAACACTCCTGTCTAAAAGAACACTCACTTCCATTTTTAGAGCTGGGGGTTCTTAGACTGTGTTGAACATTATCATTTTTAATAGCCAGCCACTGACTTCGAGTTTCTTGTTCATTATCATATAGTTAGATAGTGTTATGCTTCAGTCTGAGCTAGACGTACTCTCTGTCTCTAGAATAGAGCTGCCGGAATAGGACGTGATGGTCGGGAAGATGTAGAAGGCAGAATGCTTTCATAGCTACATAACCGAAAGCCTAACTTAAAAGGGCTTAAACTGTGGTATTTATTAAGTCCCATAACAAGACTGTCAGAGGTAGGGCCAGCCTGGGGTTGGTTTATGCAGTGGCTCGGCAGGGTCTTCCGTGGCCCAGGTCCTTTCATCCCTCCTGCCGTCCTCAGTCAGTTCCTCGGCAGCCGCTCGGGCATCACCTCTGTACGTGGTCGGCCCCATCAGGCAGAGGAGGCCTTTTCCCGAATGCCCTGTGGACTTACTTTCTCTTCAGTAACCACAGACATGTCATATGCTCCAGTCTAAACCCATCACTGCAAAAGAAATGGAGTTTCCATCATTGGCTCAGCCTAGCAGTTTCTAAACGGGTCTGCACATTAGAATCTCCTGGAGAATCCCAGGCCACACCCCAGAGCAGTGCAGTCACGCTCTCTGGGGGATGGGTCACCGGCATGAGCAGTTTTTGAAGCTCCCCAGGTGATTCCATGGGCAGGCAGGTTTGGGGGCCAAGGCTGAGCCTGATCAAGGTTCCGTCTCTTGGCTGGGCTCTGGAGTCACCTGTTCCAGAGTGCTTGACCAAGGGAGGGGTGTGCATGGGGAGGAAGCCACAGGTCACCACAGACCCCAGCCCTGGAGTAAGAGTGCCTTATTTTGAGTTCTGCCCTCTCTACCTGATTGTATAAACCTTGGAAATATTTTTAAATTAATATTTCTTCATCTGCTAAGTGAGAATAACCATACCAATTTGCAGCATTGCTTAACAATTAAATGGGGGAAAAAAAATCCTTAAAAGTTCCTAGCACTTTGCCAGCCATGAAGTAGGCAGTCTATTAACATGCACCAGAGTGCCCTGGTGGTAAAGCATAAGTAGTAGTAAGAGAAGGGGAGATAGAAGTTATTGCTGCTGTTGTCGTAATTATTGCTATTACAGTTATTACTTGAGAGGGTGGTGGACCAGATCATAAGTTCTTACTGTTCTGTTGTGGTTGCACATTAGAAGAAGCACCTTGAGAGCTTTTAAGAAACACCAATGCCTGGCCACACCTAGACCAGATAAATCAGTCTCTGTGGGGTGGGACCCATCATCAATATTTTTAAAAAGATTCCCAGGTGATTTGAATGTGCAGGCACGTATGAAATCCACTGGGCTAGAGCTTAGGAGAGTGAAAGTATGAGGGAAGTTTTAGTTAGGTTGGTTTATCTGACTGTTCCAAATGGACCAGTTTGTGTCACCCCTGTGGCCGTAAGAAAACAAGGTTTTTGAGCTAGTTTGGGCAATTCTTTGCTTGGTTTATGCCAGACGAGCTCTTCTATCACCTCTGTGCTCTCAGTGATAGGACTTTCTTGCAGCCATGTCAC
Source organism: Balaenoptera borealis (assembly GCF_965194805.1). Lineage (NCBI taxonomy): Eukaryota > Metazoa > Chordata > Mammalia > Artiodactyla > Balaenopteridae > Balaenoptera > Balaenoptera borealis. The sequence goes on along the minus strand of NC_138861.1, from coordinate 130,012,758 downwards.
TTACACACATTATTCTATGGGCTTCAAGAGTGGATTAACTAAAAAGTGACTGAGTGCTTCCTTGTTTCTATTTAAAGTCTGTATGCATCCCTTAAATATAAAAATTATATTCTGTTTACTGGGCTTATTTTTAGTTTTCTGTATGTGAACTGTGCAGTACATTTTCCCAGTTTACACAAAGTGTGTTTTCCATTAGCTACAATGCAAGACCAATTATGGATGTCTTGTGTAGAAACCTGCTCTAAATATTCTCCTAGCTTTCCGTAGGCTTCCCTAAGAGTTAGAATTTTTAGGTGCGTTGTTTACTAGGCCTTGGGTATGTTTTGTCATACGTTGAAAGATCACACCAGCTATAAAAATAAGACGGTGAATAAAAAGCCACAAAAGCTATAAACATCTGTAAAAGAAGTTTTCTAGGTGAGGCTGCTCGTTAGAGGGGAACTCAGTGCCTTTTGATGGTGTGCAGCTGGTGGCACGTGCACTTTCAGAAATGGGGCCATTAGGAGGGACTGTCAGATATATGGCCTGCCGTCCTGTGGGCCGTAGATCTGTCCGCTGGGCTGTGTGTAATAGCAGCCCCTGGGACCACCCTCACAAACCCTCCTCTAAATGCCACCCGTAATGCTGTTGCCAAGTGGATGTTTTATAGAAACAGGTTGTCATCTTTTGGTCACAAAGCCAGCGTCACCAAGAGAATTAGTTGGCTCCTAGGAAAAATCTGGATATTTCAGCATGGGCTTCACAGTCTCTGCCACGCTGAGGAGCACACGTCAAGGCTGACCCCTGGTCAGTGGTCAGGGCCACTGCACGACGCTGCCTGGAGCTTTCTTTTACTCTCAGAGCATCTGTCATGTGGAGTCCCACGTGAGGTCCAGACGCTGACCCAGTTACACAAGACGCCCTCTTCTCTGGAGGCACGTTTGAGCGAGCAAGCTGGGCGTGCTGGGCTGGGAGAGAGGAGCTGGGTTTCGGGCCTCTGCTGCTGGCCAGGCCGCGTCTCGTGGCTTACAGCCGGGCCGGTCACGGGAGCGCCGGGTCATCTCTGAGAAGCCATTTCTGAGACAGTGTTTCTGACGTCTGAGGTGGCTTCATTTTTACCCAGTCCATCTTCCTGATAGCAAAAAGGGTCCCTCTAAAAAAAGACAGGATCTTTCGAGCAGAATGGTGATGTTTTAAGTTTTAAAATAACATGAAACCAAAAAATAATAATAAAACATGAAAGCAATTTTTAAACAGTCCTTTAACTTTTTATAAAAAAAATTTCAAACCTACAGAAGCAGAGAGAATAGGATAATGAATCTCCATGTACCCTCACCCAGGTTCAAACAAGTATTCATTCTTCCTCCATTTATAACCTCCCTACCACCTCCAGCCATAAAACTTGGAACTTTTATATGTAATATTAAAATGATATTTAATTCAAGGTTTAGGTGTAATTATATTTTAGAATTTGTTCACCTGGATGATGATGAAACTGAATCATGGACATCCTGTGATCAGACATTTTTATTCTAGACCAGTGCTATTCAAAGTATGGCTGAAAAAACAGTACCAGCCCAAAAACTCTTTGTTTCTGGTCTGTGATGAAATAAGTACGAAAATTGTGAGGAGGTGTTTAGAACTTTTATAGCATTCTGACGTTGCTGCACATCTAAATGCACGACCATTTTTTTTTTTAGTAATTCATTTTAACTATATTTTAGAAAAGCATCAGTCAGCAGCACATTGAGAAAAACACAGTCTTTCACTACAGATGGTTCCAGAAGCACTCTTCTGTACAGTGCTTTTGCCATTTTGCCACTCAGGATACATTTGGTAGCATGCGGAGATATTTTGAGTAGTCACAACTTGAGTGGAGGTGCTATTGATACCTACTGGGTGCATGGGATAGCCCCCTCCCAACCAAACAAAGAATGATCTGGCCCTAGATATCATAGTACTGAGGCTGAGGAACCCTGCTCCGGGTCACAGCGGAGCTCTGTGCCTTGTCTCAGGAACGTTAGGCAAATGGGTCTTGCCAAGGTGCAGACTAGAAAGAGGCTAAGACTGTCTGTATATGATCTTGCCTTACACTTGAGGTGCCATATTCCACTTTGGAAATTAGTGAGACACTCTGCAGATGGAAAAGTCTGAGGGTTAAAGGACATTGCCCCAAATCCTTTAAAAATATAATGTAGCCCTTTTAGTTACAAGTTGCCCATTTCATCTCTGCCAAAGTTTGTAGCATATCCAACAGGAGAAAGTCAACCACTACTGCAGCAGCTGAGAAAATGGGAAACTAAAACCTTAAAAATTTTTGTTTATTTAGAAATTTCATATTTAAGAAATGTATAACTTAACAAAATGAAATTCATGCATTTAAGAAACTCACAATTCGTATTTAAGAAATACATGAACCTCTGCTTCATGAGGTGTTTTGGATTTTCTTTTAAACTTAGAAATAGGAAGTGATCATCTAGTAAAAGACTTTGTTTTTCTGAACTCTAATAGGGTAAATATTAATAGCTATAAAATAACCTTAATGTAGAAAACGTAATCAAGTGAAATTAATTTGTACCAAAAGATAACTTTTAATTCTAACACACTTGTGTGTGTGTGAGAGAGGGAGTGTCAGAGATACTTGTTTCTACATCTGTTTCCTCTTTAGTGAGTTTCTTCTCTCAAATTGTACTCGATACCCAGGTTGCTCACATGGAAATTATTTCATTAACAGCACAGACACTCTTGGTCTCGTTACAGCTTTGAGCAAGACAAATAGAGAAAAGGTTTGTCCATCAAGTGAACAAACTTTCATTTAAGGTATAATAACCAAGTGTTTCACTCACAAGTTGAACCCACTCATAAGCAAACTGTGTGTATATATATTCAGAATACCACAGGCTCTGACAGTCTTTACCATACTCACTAGCCTGCCTGTGTTCTTTTAATCGCTTTACTAATTTTCCTTTCTTAATTGAGGTCAGGCTACCACTGCCGTGAAAGAACATTTATTAACCATCATTCCATGACTTCCTGACACCATTTACACTGACCTCTGACTACATGGGAAAATGCTCATTTGTGATATTTTCTTTTTCTATTTGATTGTGGCCTAGCACAAAAACACTCATAGGGAATCTTTGGATTATGTGTCTGCGGCATGTGGATAATCTGCCCATGATCCATCCTTGTCTTTGGTGGTCTGTGTAACGGGGGACGTGCTTCTTTACCTCCTGGCAAGCAATTCTTAACTATGAGAAAGCCTCCAATAAATTTCTATTTCAAAGAATTTCAACATTTAGACCCCTCCAAGATTTATAAACAATGTGATTTTTTCTACAGAGCCCTCTGAAATGATTTTGAAATTTAGTCATTCAGTTTATGTTGGCAAGAAATATAACATCTGAAGTTTCTGTTCCTTTAATAGATGGGCACTGGCACAAAAATATGACTTTTTATTAGCTACATCACAAGGTGCAGGGCATAAGAGCTCTATAAATCCTACCTTCTGAATGAATTCTGCCAAACGCCGTTTGATTAAAGCTAGGCTGATTAGACTGCTGATGAATTCTGCCTTTGGTAGATTACACAGTTTAACTGACAAATAGATTGCCTCCATTTCGTAATGGCTCCCCAAGTTATGATGACAAAGGACAAGCTATTTGTCAGTTAAACTGTGTAATCATTCAGAGACAGAATTCACCAAGAACCTAATCATTTTGTCTCTAGGTAAATCCAGCTAATGAGTTAAAATGTGTAATTTATACTATGCATTCCATTCTGAAACAGTTCAGACAATTTCCATAATACTTCACTGAATCAGATTTTGTGCCCAGTTTAAAGATTTCATAATGGAGGGAAAGATAGCGGAAGAGAAGTAATGAAGTTAGGACGCGATTCACGTTAAGGTGACGATGTTGTCGTGTTCTTCGTGGGGGAGGGGTGCTGAGGCCAGCAGTATCCAGACACGCTTGCCGTCCAGCTGCAGCGGCCTGCAGGCTGTTTTCCGGTGTGTCCTTGGGAAGGGAGTAGACAGCTCAGCCACAGTAAGAAGCCTGTGATGGCCTCCTGAGCTTCCTCTGTCCCGTGGTCCCTTGCCGTGTCAATCACTAATTACCTAACCACCATCACCTTCAGTGAACCTTAACGCAAGGATAGGCAGTGAGTGAAGATCAGAACGGAAGTTCTCGTGAACCCTTGCGCACAAGCGTGGATTCTTCTGGATTGCTAAGTTAGGGCTGAGTATACTCAGGAATGTTCTAGAGGCAGCAAAGATTTTTTCACAATTTTCAGAGAAAGGAAGAGGAACAGGTGCAGGTGTCTTTGTGATAACATGCTCTGTACCACTCAGCTTACTCTCTGTGCCCGACTGTGTTTACCATGTGAAGGGTGCTATTTCTTTAACATGGCTGATCAGGAGTAATGGAAGAAATTAGTAAGGAAGGGGGGATGAGAGTTTCCTTTCTGAGAAAGAAAATGCATGTATTTCCTCCTATTTCAGTTCATTTGATATTCTTAAATTTGAGATGAGTGACCCATGACCTCCTGGCTCTTCCTCTGGCATAAAAGCTTTTTCTGGAGCAGGAATTCTCTAATACTTGCTTTGGCAACATTCACTATAAATTGGAATCCCTTCCAGGGTGGGCATTAAAGGTCCTTCCAAGGAGTACTGTAAGGCAGTCTGACCAATATGTGTCACGAGTTATATCCCTCCTTGCAGGACCTTCAGGAAAAGTATGGACTCTTTGAGTAAGAACTAGGGGTGAAGGAGACAGACAGACCTTTGAGGGATAAACATGGCTTCTTCTTACGATACTTTGCTATGGCCTAAGCACTCGGAGAACCCTTCTTTCTAGACTGACAGGGAAATGTGATTTTGGGGTCCTTTGTGAGCTTATCTGAGAGCAAAAACCCCAGGGAATTCCTGGCTACAAATGGTTCTTGGTAAAGAAGAGAGAGTCCAGGCAAATACAGAGCTACTTAATCGAACGGGTCCCTCTTCCAACGGTGATTCTCAAACTTTCTGAAGTGGAGGGACCTTTCTAACATTATAAATTTCCACCACCCCCCCCCACTTTCCTGCCAACATACACATAGAAACACATGATGGCTGTTGCACTTTTAGTGTCTTATAGGAGAAAATAATTAAGTGAAAGTGATATAATTCAGTGCCATTCGTAAATGAATATGTTGAGTTAATCACCAATAGGATCTGTAAACATTTGAAAGTATCACTATGTGGGTGAGTGTATGTGTGTGTGTATAAGACATTATTTATTCAATCCAAGCCAATGCATAACATATTTTGAGACTTCAAACCTCTGGTGATAACTGCAAAGCCCCTGTGATCCACCAGAATCTCCATATACTGGCTGGGAACCTCTCAGTATCCATAGGGCCATCTCTAGGATGCTTACCTAGACAGTATCTCCTATGAGGAAATTTAGGAATGAGTGAGAGGGATGGTCTTAATCAGTGATGCTCAGAACTTGCTTTTCACTGCCTTCTCTTCCCTGAAACTTCTCTCAGGATGTCATTCAGCTAGTTGGTCCTGTCTTAGGTTGTTCTCTGCCAGACATTTACCTGTCATTGGCAGCTGCCACAGTGATGTGCCTCTCACTTCTTTACAAGATCTCATTTTACAGATGAATTGCAGGGAGAAAAGCTTTCCTTTTTTTTTCTTCTCATATACATTGTATTGATATGTTTTATATGCTTTAAAAAATTAAGTTACATGAAACATTTGGATATAATAAAAGCTTAATAAACAGTCACAGGAATTCCCAGAAATTTTCTGATCTAAATACTTAGAACTACATTTTCCTTTTAAAGTTTTTTTTTTAAACTAGGCAGTATTTGAAGAAATAATAGATGCTAAGAATAATGCAACATGTGAAAAGAGATTGTATTTATTCAGACTAGAGGGAAAGGCCATAAACATCGTATTTCATAGACTGCCAGTAAAACGCAATTACTTTTTTCCTGTTGATTGTGAACAGTCAATTAAAGCACATTTTTCATGTCCTGAAAATTATACATACAGTTACTTCCGTTTCTGGCAATATGGTAGACTCCATTTCCTGGAAAAGATACTCCGTACAATGCTATCAATGCTGGATAAAATAAAGCAAACAGCAAATATCTGAATGTGTAAAAAAAAAAAGTAACAGTGATCTCCAGGACCCAACAAACAAAACTGAAACCCAGCTCCAGAGTGGTGAGGTCAAGTTGAGGATGCAGCACCTTGCAGGGTGTTTACAGTTTCGGTAAACTCAAGACTTGGTTTTTAATGGTGATGGAAAAGGAGACAAGCTCTGGGTTCAGGTTAAAGGGCAAGATGGAACCACACCCCCCCATAATTCTGGGACCTCAGAAAGACTATGCTCAAAATGAAATCAGAGGCTAGAAATAATCTACTTTTGGCAAACAGAAATGCTCGGGATGTTTAACTGTCTTGAAGTAATTGCTGGCTAGAGAAAGAGTTCTCCTTAGAGTTTGTAACCACAGTCCTTCCCTCAAGTGTGTTTGGAGTTTTCAGCCTTAAAATGCTTGCCTGACCAGAAAACCCTCGGGCAAGAAGTAAACCTAAAATGGTCTTTGATTGATAGCATCCTGGAGTGCCTGGCAGAAGCAAACACAAATGCTGTCTGGAGGGACTTAGCCTCAGCCTGGGGGTCACAGGAGTTTAACAGCTAAAGACCACCAAACATGGGTTCATGATTTCAAATTCCAGAAACACCCAAGGAAACAAGAGCCATGAACAGGAGACAGGAGAAACCACAAATAGCAGAACTAGACTTCCACAGAGCGCATAAGATAATGATTTATCAGATGAAGAAAGTTGTATAAACGCCTAGAATATTTTTAAATAGGCATAAGCAGCATGAATAGAAAGTAAGATTGTATCAAAAATTTAAGCGTAATTGAAAAGAACCAAATAAAAAGTTCTAGAAATTAAAAATACAGTGCAGGAAATTAAAAACTCAAGTGATCCTATTAGGTAGCAAGTTATTCATACCTGAATTGAATTGATCAACTGATCCTAAAGAAATTACATAGAATGCAATACAAAGAGATGGAAATGGCAAAGGCAGGTTAAGAGACATGAAAAATAGAAAGATCTAATTGGGGTTGTAGGCTTCCATTCAATGACAAATGAGAAGCAAAGCCACTTTCAATCAAAATCAGAATTTACTATCAACAGATCCTTGGAAATTCAAGTATGTAAGAAAGCATGAAAAGTAAAGAAGTTGTTAAAGTGTGTAGGGCTAAACCACACTGATTGTATAAAATAATAATGATTCCATACCGGGCATTAAAAATCAAGATACAAATGAAATACTGCTACACATAACATGTAAGACAGCATTCTAAAGGGCATGTTAATTAATACGAGGTAAAATAAACTTTAATTGTGTTAAATGTACATGGTAAAAAGAATTTTAAGGATAACCAGTAAAAGGATAGAAACAGAGTTTGTAAGTTCTATAATCAGGGGGGAAAGGAAATCCAAAACATGAAAGAAAATATAGGGGAAAAAAACCTTAGAAAACAAGCAAGGTAAAAGCAGTACACAAAATAAAATGTTAGAAATTTATGTACACAAAATTAAATGTTAGAAATTTATTTAAATATATTAATAATGATAAATATGATACTATTGTATTTTATTTATTATAATGGTAATTAAATTCTATTATAACTATAATTTTTAAATGATAATAAATATTAAAAAGCGAAGTTCACTATCTTAAGAAAAGTGCCATCGGTTTGGGTTAAAAAAATTGAGTCGTATGCTGTTTACAACAGACGCTTATCATACCTAAGGATATATAGACTGTTTGAAAGTAAAAAGATGACTATACCAGGCAAATCCTAATTTTATTTTTTGCCTCTCTTTTTAAACAGATATAGTTGACATATAACATTGTATAAGTTTAAGGCATGCAACCTGTTGATTTGATACATTTGTATATTATAGTTTGATTACATCATAGTGTTAGCTAACACCTTCATCATGTCATGTAATTATCATTTCTTTTTTGCAGTGAGAACATTTAGGATCTAGTCTTTTAGCAACTTTTAGCAACTGCATACTACAGTGCAGTTGACTATATTCACAATGCTGTGCATTAGATCTCCAGAACTTATTCATCTTCTAACTGCAAATTTGTACCTTTTGACCAACATCTCAACAAGTCTCCCAAACCCCAGCAGATACTAATTTTAAAAAGCTTTTATAGCTATATTAATACCAAATTAATTTTAAGGTAAAAAGGATGATTACAGAAGAAGAAGGTCACTTCAAAATGATAAAAGGTCCTATTTTCCAGGAGTAGAATAGTTTTAAACTTACATATACTCACCGTGTACCTAATGAGAGTTTCAAAATTTGTAAACTACAATGATAAAATTATAAGGATATACTGGATATTGGAGTGTAAAATGGTTTACTCACTTTGTAGAGCTACTTGGCCATTCCTAGAAAAGTTGAAGGTGCAGTTCCACTTCTAGATATACATGCCATAGGGAATTATGCTCACCTGTGTTCAAGTATACATTTACAAGAATATTCACAACAACTTTATTTGTAAGAGTGAAAACTTGGGAAAAACTTAACTATCCATCACTGGAGAATGTAGCCATTGAATGTAATACTGTACTCACTAAGAATGAATGAACCGGAGCTCACATTCACAAGAATGTGCCATTTCTTAAGCTAGCCGATGAGTACACGTATGTGTGTTTGATTGTTTACGTACCGTTTTGTAGGTCTGAAAATTTTCATAATAGTCTTTTAAATACCAAGGAGAAAATATAAGTAGAACTTGTCTACTTTAACATGAAATATAAAACATATATACACACTACCTCAATTCAAAAAGTGTCTATAACAATATTTTTGAAGCTATATTTGAAAAAACACTGCAATTTTACTTTAAACAAATCTGTTTATCAATGCACTATTTAGTAATTAGTGGCCTGCTGTTTTGATGAAACAATGTTAATTAATTTATTTTGCAATTTATTCCAAGCTAAAAAGATGGTGATGTAAGTTCCTGGTATCAAAGATGGCTAAGGAATTTGGATAATTTTTTCCTTTGCCTATGGATATATTTCTTTTCCTTAAGAGTCTATGACCAGCTGTAAAAAAAATGCCTCATTTAAAAAAGTAATTTAGATTTTATAAAAGAACATCCTACCTAGGAAAAAAGATTGGACAATAGAAATGCTAACACATATATATGGAATCTAAAAAAAACCCAAAAGCTTCTGAAGAACCTAGGGGCAGGACAGGAATAAAGACACAGAGGTAGAGAAGGGACTTGAGCCCATGGGGAGGGGGAAGGGTAAGCTGGGACGAAGTGAGAGAGTGGCATGGAGTTATATATACTACCAAATGTAAAATAGATAGCTAGTGGGAAGCAGCCGCATAGCACAGGGAGATCAGCTCGGTGCTTTGTGACCACCTAGAGGGGTGGGATAGGGAGGGTGGGTGGGAGACGCAAGAGGGAGGAGATATGGGGATATATGTATACGTATAGCTGATTCACTTTGTTATAAAGCAGAAACTAACACACCATTGTAAAGCACTTATACTCCAATAAAGATGTTAAAAAAAAAAAAAGAAATGAAAATACTTAAAGCACGGTTGAGCTCTAACTTCTTAAATTTACCCCCAAAATCTGTTGAACATTTGGTTCTGAGCTTTCATTCCCAGGAATCCCTTTGAGACAGCAAACAGTTTGCACCATCTAAGCCAGGGGTCCCAAACTGTCTTGCTCCACGAAGCCCTTATGGCAGGCACTCCGAAACCAAAAGAAAACATAAGTTCAGTTCAGTAAGGAGTTAGATCACAGCAATCATGCAGAAATCTCCCTTTGCACAGATAGGACTGCGTCGAAAAAAATGTTGTGCAGTCTAGTGTTGGAACTGTGAACCACCTGGTAGTTTTAAGACTGCCCAAGAGATTTTGAGTACTCCTGTTTTCCCCTGAAAATTTAAAATAATTCATGACACCACTGTGAATGTGCTGCAGCACCTTGCAGAACTAGATAAGACACCCTCCCACGTACGCCTTCATAAGGCGGGCTGTGCATTCACTCGAATTCATGGTCTCTTTTCACTGACTGCAGGAGAAGCCATACAAGTGCTCAGAGTGCAGCAAGGCCTTCAGCCAGAAGCGAGGCCTGGATGAGCACAAGAGGACGCACACCGGAGAAAAGCCTTTTCAGTGTGACGTGAGTTTGGCTTCCCTTTTCTTTCCCTAGTGTCCTCCGGTAACCTCCGGTAACAGGAGATACGTATGTGTGTGTGGATGTATCCATGCATCTATTTGTGCATGTATGAGAGAGAGAGAGTGTGTGTGTGTGTGTGTGTGTGTGCGCGCGCGCTTTACAGTGCTGATCTGTGTCTATTAATGTCTTGTGCTCTTTATACCTTTTGATTGCATAATCCATGTAACCACGTTGTAGCAATGTTTTTTATCCTAGTTTACTGGCAGCAGATGAACTCTGATTTTCTTTAAGACAAGCTTGTACCCTGTTTTAATGCAATTGAGTTGTTCTTCCAAGGTATAAATACGTGATGATTCAAGACAGCTTTCATGTGTCTGTCCAAGTCGTTGACAGGTTAATGATAGTTAAACCAGAGATTTAACTGGTTATAGATATTATTTATTTTGTTAAAGCCAAACAATGAATTTCTAAAATATGCATAAACTCCTTTGTTTAAAAAACGCCACTGCTAATTGTTTAGATTTTCTGCTTATGACATTTGAAGTGAAATGAAATTATCAACGTAGTTCACATTATTAATGAAAGGACAGAAATACTACCATTGTCAGGAAAATTAATTGGATTATTGATTAATTTAGAGAAAAATGGTTCCTCGATGAACAGCATCACCATTCTGTGTAAGATTGACAGTTGACAGAAACTTGACACAGGTGTTAGGGAAAACACTTCTTGTTCTTATTTCTAACACAAAAATAGCAAAAAAAAAAAAAAAGTATTAATGTAGCTCAATGTAAGAAGAAACATTAAAGTTGTAATCTGTGAAATTGCACAGTACATAGTTCTCTTTAAATGTTGAGGGAAACCTGAGTACTCAGTCCCCTTGGCATATCCCAAAGGATAAAGGATGGAGTAAGCAGTCCATATGAAAGGAAACTCACAAACATAAGATGTTTTCCTTGTCTTTCCATGAAACTCTGGTGGTAAGGTTAAGGCAACAACGTACTCCCAGTGGGCCTACTCATAAAAATACCTTTATCAACAGTGAACTTCTTTAAGGAGAACTACTTGTAGAGAAAGAAATGTACACATGGAGAGCTCTATCCTGAACTGGAGGTACAGCGAGTTTCATAATTTAATGGACTGAACGTTCAGTCCACTGGTGCTTTTATTGGAAGCATTTTCATAAAAGCAAAACTTTTTTTGGGTTATTTAATTGCACAACTACACAAATAAGTGATGGGAGATAGAAATTAAATATTAACTGTGTATGGACATCTTCCTTCCATCATGCTCTACCTGACTTTTATTTATGCTGAATATTTTTGTGGACTGCTTCCTTACATAGACTGGACCATGATGTTATTTTTTAAAAATTATGTTACAAGCATGATTTTTTCTATCTACTTCTATCCCATTTACTTCTGTCAGATGTTCAAATCTCTCTGAGCCTTACCTGCAGTCCGGACTGGTCTGTTGAGAAGAGATCCAAGTTTAATGCCTCCAAAACTTCCCTGAAATGCAGCCTGGTCAGGGAACTGGCTGTCTGTTCCAAAATCTTATTCTCTTAACCTACCCATTCCAGATAGAAGTCATCCTTTCTCACCCCACTTCCAGTCTATCTCCTTCCTAAATAGCTCAAATCCATTACTTCCTCTCAGTTTCCATTCCCACTAGCAGTGCATAGCCTGGACCCTCACCTCACTATTTCTTATTACATCCAATCTCCAGTGTATGTGTTCTCCACCCCACCAAGGTGATTTTTTAAAAATAGAAATAAAATTCACATAACATAAAATTAACCATTTTAAAGGAAACACTTCAGTGGCATTTAGTACATTGACGGTGATGTGCAGCCGTCACCTCTGATTCCAAAACATTTTTATCGTCCGCACATAAAGTTCCATACCCGTTAAACAGTTATTCCTCACTCTCCCCAGACCCTGGCAGGCACCAGTCTGCTTTCATTTCCATAGATTTACCTCTTCTGGATATTTAATATAAATGAATCATACAATATGTGACCTTCTGTGACTGGCTTCTTTCACTTAGCACAATGTTTTCAAGGATAATCTACATTGCAGCTGGTATCAGTACACCATTACTTCTTATGGCTGAATGATACTCCATTTTATGTATACAACACAGTTTATCTGTTCATCAGCTGATGAACATTTGGGTTGTTCCTACCTCGTGGCTCTTGTGAACAGTGCTGAGACAAACATGCGTATACAAGTTTTAAGTACCTGTTTTCAGTTCTTTTGGGTATATACCTAGGAGTGGAATTGCTGTGTCCATTTAGTGATTCTGTGTTTGACTTTTTGAGGAACTGCCATACTGCTTTTCACAGTAGCTGTACCATTTTATATTCCCACCAGGAATGCACGAGGATTCCAATTTCTCCTCATCCTTGTAAACACTTATTATTTTCTGTTTTTTAAAATTATAGTCATCTTAGTGGATGTGAAGTGGTATATCATTGTCGTTTTGATTTACATTTCCCAGAGGATTAATGATGTTGAACATCTCTCCATGTACTTGTTTGTCAGCCATTTGTGTATCTTCTTTGGAGAAATGTCTATTCAAGTCCTTTGCCCATTTTAAAATTGTGTTGCTTGTCTCTGTTGTTGAGTGTGAGATACTGGATACTAGACCCTTACAGATATGATTGCAAATATTTTCTTTCATTCTATATGTTCTCTTTTTGCTTTCTTGATAATATCCTTTGATGCACAAAACTTTTCAGTCTTGATGAAGTTTAATTTACCCATTTTCTCCTTCTCATCATGCATTTGGTGTCATATCTAAGAATCTATTGCCAAATTCGAGGTCATAAAAATTTACCCTTATATTTTTTTCTAAGAGCTTTATAGTTTTAGCTCTTACATTTAGGCCTTTGATCCTTTTTGAGTTAATTTTTTGTATATGATGTGAGTTAGAGGTCCATTCTTTTGCATTTTTTCAGTCTTTTACCATTAAATATGATGGTAGATGTGAGTTTTTTATAAATGTCCTTTATTGTGTTGAGGAGGTTCTCTTCTAGTTCTCTGAATATTTTTATCAAGACAGGGTTTTGAATCTTGTCAAATGCTTTTCTGAATCACTTGAAATTATCATTTTCTTTCCTTTTGTCCTGTTAATGTGGTGTGGTACATTGTTTGATTTCCTTTTATGTTGAACTACCGTTACAGTCCTGGGATAAGTACCACTTGTTCATGGCTTATAATCCTCTTAACATGATCTTGGATTCAGCTTGTTAGAGTTTTTTGTTTTGTTTTGTCTTGTTTTTTTTGTTTGTTCATTTGAAGATTTTTTCATATATATTCATAGGGGTATTAGTCTGTAGTTTTCTTTCATTGTAATATCTTTGTCTGGCTTTGGTGTCAAGGTCGTACTGGCGTCACAGAATTAGTTAGGAAGTATTCCCTCCTTTTCTATTTTTGGGAAGAGTTTGAGAGGATTGGTGTTAATTCTTCTTTAAATGTTTGTTAGAATTCATCAGTGAAACCATTGAGTTCTGGACTTTTCTTTGTTGGGAGGTTATTTGATTCAATTTCTGTACTTGTTATAGGTCTTCTGAATTTTTCTGTTTCTTCTTGAGTCTGTTTTGGTAATTTGTGTATTTCTAGGAATTTGTCCATGACAACTAGGTTATCTAATTTGTTGGCATACAGTTCATAGTGTTCTCTTATAATCGTTTTTATTTCTTTGGGTTTGGTAGTAATATCACAATGTGACTGTTTTAATGTAAACTCAATCATGTGCTTCTCTATGATGGCTTCTCACAACCTATAAGGTAAAATCCACCTTCCTACTTGACTGAAAAATTATTATGGTCTTTCTCAATTCTTATTATTTTATGTCTTAATAATCTTATCTGTCAGTACCCTGCAGTTTATTTGCACTAACACTTAGAGTTTCCGGAAGTAGTGATAATGTTTCATATCTCTGTCTCTTGTTCCAGGTACCTTGCATACACTGTTCCCTCTGCCTAGAAAGTCTTTTTTCTGCTCCTGTTCCCACTGTCTACCATATATATATATATGTGTGTGTGTGTGTGTGTGTGTGTGTATGTGTGTGTGTATATATATATATATATATATATATATATATATATATATATATATAGTAGACATACCATATATATATGACATTTGAGTGGCATTTGAGCAAAATTGTAAAGAAGAAACTGATACATATCCATTTCAGTTCTTTACAATTTTGCTCAAATGCCACCTCACTCATCAACACTACTCTTAACACCTTAGGCCCAGTGGTTCCATGCCATGCAGCTCCCCCAGCGTGCCATACCTATTCAACTTTAATTATCTTTAGCTACTACACATATGGTAGATGACTTCCAAATCTTCCTTTCCCTGCCTAGATTTCTCTTTGAACTCTAGACAGATATTGTGAGGTGCCTATGAGACATCTCTCCTGTATTCCGGACTGAAATCATGATCTCCCAGCCTTCTCAATCTCTTAACATGTTTCCTTCAACTACCCATCTCTCTGAGAACTCCACTGTCTCCAAATAGCCCAAGCCAAAGGTCTGAGCCTCATGCCAGACACCTCTTTTTCCCTGAGCCATGACCAATAGCATCATCTAGTTGAGCTTCTGTAGTTAGAAAGACACAGTGGTCCATAGTTTGTATACAGTCTCTGATTTCACTACAGTCCAGAAATATGTAGGTGTTATTTCCACCTATAGGAAGCAATTGAGGCTCCCTGGGGTTGAATGACTTGCCTATCATTCACTGCTTGTAACTGGCCAAATCAGGATTCCAGGGATCAAACCCATGCAGCTTCCTCTCAGCCCCAGTAATTCCTGACCCTCTTTGCTTGTCTATATTTCTCAAACCTGTCACCTTCTCTAAATTTCCATTGCCACCTTCACTTCTCTCTTTCTGTCACCCCCTATGTCCAGTGCAGTAGCAAATCTGATTGGCTTTGTATGTAAGTTGAGAATGTGAACACTTCTTACACCTCCACAACTACCAACCTAGTCTCCTGGAACAACACAATAGCTTTTTAATTGATCTCTCTCCTTCCATCTTTGCTCCTTAGTCTGTCCTCAACTTGCCACCCACAGTGATCTTTCTAAAACCCGAGTCAGATTTTACGTATGTGTGCGTAGATTACGTATGCATTACATTAGTCTCATTGGCTCAAACCCTCAACGACCGTCCATCTCATTGAGTGAAAACCAGAGTTGTACCAGCGTCTGGAAGTGGCCACGTGACCCGCACCCCCCGCCCTTCTGCCCCAGCCTCTCTGGCTTCACCGCCCCCTCCGCCTCACTCCGGCCACATGGCTTCCTTGCTGTTCTTCCAGACGCACTGAGCACACTCCTGTGAATAGGTCTTTGTATTTGCCGTTTCCCCAGCCTGGAACGCCCTTCTCAGGTATCTTTATGACCTGTTCCTGTGCTTCTGTCAGTTCTCGGCTCAAATTTCTTTCTCTCTTACTTCCATTACTTTCTTAACCCTCACCCCATAGTCGTCTTCTCCTTCACTGTACTTACATCTGCCTGAAATATTACGTATTTGTTTGTTTAATTATTTATCATTTATTATAAGCTCCATGACCAGAGAGTTTTTCGTTATTGTTTATTGCTGTATTCCCAGCCCTAGAACAATACCTGGCGTATAAGAAACATTCAAAGAATATTTTAAAGGAATGAATAAATGAATCAATGACCACTGTCTGAGTTTATGTCCAAATCATTTCTGGCTTGGTGTGGAACATTGTTTGGCCTCCTTGATTCCAGTTGTGTACTCTCTAGCTTGCTGACTAAATTATACTTCGGTTTCAGTCTCTTCTTCAAGTCCCACCGCTTGCAGAATATACATCCTTCCAGTTTCTAATTATGATTATCAGGGTCTCTAGGATTTGGCTCCAGCCTTCTAACTTCCTTTTCAAGTTATTCCCCTAACAATGTCTCATCTTCAGCCTTAGTGAACAGTTTTCATTCCCCACCTGAGCCTTGCTCTTCACCCCTCTGTACCTTTGTACATCTTCTTCCTTCTCCCTGGAATGTCACTCCCCACCTTAGGACGTGATAACCCCTGTGCATCCGGGAAGAGTCATCGTGCCCTCCTGTGTGCCGTTCTTGGTATTGTGTTCATGGCATTACGAGTATTTCTCCTTAACACTGTGGACTCCACTGAGGCAGGGCAGAGTGCTCTTTGTCATTGTTCTTACTGAAGTGGTGGACACACTGTATGTGATAAATATTTGTTAACTGAAGATGTCTATAAGATTCTAACATTATCTCCAAGGACTTTCTATTAAGCATGCTGTTTCCCTTTACCTTAAGACAAAATCAGTTTACCTCTAGCCTAGAGAAGGAATAAAATATTTCCCCAGGGCTTCCCTGGTGGCGCAGTGGTTGAAAATCTGCCTGCCAATGCAGGGGACATGGGTTCGAGCCCTGGTCTGGGAAGATCCCACATGCCACAGAGCAACTGGGCCCGTGAGCCACAATTACTGAGCCTGCTCATCTGGAGCCTGTGCTCCGCAACAAGAGAGGCCGCAATAGTGAGAGTCCCGCGCACCGCGATGAAGAGTGGCCCCCACTTGCCGCAACTAGAGAAAGCCCTCGCACAGAAATGAAGACCCAATGACCCAAACGAAGGCCATAAATAAATAAATTAATAATTTAAAAAAAAATTTCCCCATTTTTTGGGAATGTGAATTAATACTAAGTTGGAGTAGGCTGAAGGGCTGTATAAGAATCACATGTGGAAAGAAAGAAAAGAAAGCATCTCTGTGGCACTATTGGAACTCCTTGCTCTTCCCTATTTTTAAAATGACTATAAAAGACCTTACATATGGCTGATTTATACAGAGCATCAGTTTGAAGTCTCTTAATGACTGCATTTAAGTTCATGAAAACATAGCTTTTAATGTCTAGGTAGTCAGTTTCACAACCGTGACATCAGCTACTCTCTGCTGACATTTAATCCTCTGCCTTGGCCCTCGTTCAACAATCTGTTGGATTGTTCCAATCCCACGTCCTATTGGAGCTTCTCGAACTCCTTAATTCTGAGCCGTCATCAATGACTTCAGCATCCTGCTCAACTTCCTTTCTATTTCTCCAGCTTGCCGCTGCCGTAATTTTCCCATGGTGACCATGTAAATGGACTTGCACTTCGTATCCCTCACAACACACTGGTGAGCTGAGCTGAGAACCTCCTTTGTTTGTTCAGAGATTTTTATCTCTTAAAAATGGTGTCCGCCAGGCAAATGGAAGAAAGTATAGTGGGCTCACATATCTCTGTTTGAAGTGAGAGACTTTTTTAATAGTTGGCCCTTGTGGGGTGGTATAGACTCTGAACCCAGACTGTCTGGGTTTAAATCCTGGAGACCACTTCCTCATCCTGTGACCTTGGGCAACCTGCTTGAGACAGAAGTGTGTGTGTCAATTTCCTTCTGTGAAATGGGGATAATACCTAAAAGGGTGGTTGTGAGCATTGAACAAGCTAATGTTTAGAAATTGCTAAGGGTCATTCCTGGCACACGGTGAAAGTTGATGCCAGCCCTTAAACCTAGTCCCAGTGCCAGAAATAAATAACTAATAAAACAGTGAACAAGACGCCATGTCCCCTACCCTCATAGAACTCACATTCTTGTGGAGTACAGACTTAAGCAAATAAACCTGAATAGATGTCTCATTGCATTTTATGATAAAGATTGGGAAAGGAAAAAATGGAGTGGGCTATGAAAGAGTAGGTAGGGAAGAATTCTCTGAGAAAGTGACTCTAAGTAACCTAGAAGATGAAGAGGAGCCATGGGGGAAAGAACATTCTAGGCTCAGGGAACAGAATAAATCAAGGCCTGTAAGTGGGAAAGAGCATGCAGTGTTAGGGGAAGTAAAAAGGCAGGTGGAGCTGGAACCCAGGGAGAGAGGAAGAGAGGGGTGCAAGGTAAAGTTGGAGAGCAAACTGGTAGCCTTTCAGCCACATTAAGGAATTTATTTTGAATCTAATTTCAACAGGAAGCCATTGAAGGTATCTATTGTTCTTTTGACATGAGGTTTAGAGAAGGAGCCAGGGAAATAGAAAATAGGGAATACATTTTAATTCTATCTTACGCATGATCACAAATTTTCATTTATACTTATAAAAACAATTTAGAGTTTCTTTTACTTGAAAATAATCTCTAAAGACACCTTCTTTGGTTTCTCCAGAATTATTCCACAGCCTTTGGGTTATTTATATTGCTCACAGGGATTGTATCTATCAATTATCTACCTTTCCCTTTCTTTCTTTCTTTCTTTAGTTCAACAGATATTAATGGAATGACTACTCTTGCCTTCCTGTTCCTTAGGACTAGTAAGGAGAGACATTAAAAAGCACACAAATAATTAATTACACTCGAGGTAAGTGTTATAAAGGAAAAATAAAGGCTACTAGGAGAGCATTTAGCGGAAGACTTCTGTCAGAAAGATCATACAGGCCTTCCCGAGGAATGCATAGGAGGCCGCTAGCAAAAGAGAAGCGGGAAAGTCCTGAGGCAGGAAGGCTGCGGTGTCTTCGTCAGCCTACGCTAAAGCTGATTAGTTGGGCTAGAGTGTAGGAGCTTCCCTTAAAGTAAGGAAGGCTCCAGTAGGGACCCATGGACCAATTTTATGTAGTAAAATGACATTTACACTTCTGAAAATCCCTCCACCTGCTGGGTGGAGCATGGACAGAAGGGGATAAGGATGGATGCCGAGAGATTCAGATAGTATTCATCACCTTTTGACAGTGTAAAATTGTCCATACATTACAGGGAATGTGCATCTCCTCTCCTATGTAAAATGCGTGCAGCAACCCCCATTCTTCAGGACAGTTACACACCTCCCCTAGTTCCAAACATTTCCTGAGGGGAGGGGAAACTGTACCACCCATTTGAGAACCACTGACACTGGCCATTGCAATAATCTAGGCTTTGGTTTTCAGAGTGAGGAGCTGCATATCCCAGGAGGCCTAGGAGACATCCATTGGGAAATGGGAAGGAAAGATTCCAGTTTTGATCCCTGCTTATTGTGTATTTTAAAACTAAGAACAAAATTAAACTTTATTATCATTGAATAGCAGGCTTGACTTCGGTGCCCTCTGTTACTTTGGTACCCTTGTTAACAGCTGGTTTCTTGTGACGTACAGTACTAAATGTGATCTGAGGGAAGAGTGGCAATTCCATGGTGATGCAGGTTGTCACTTGTTTGTTTTCCGTGCTTGCTAGGATTGCGATTTATGTGTTCCCAGTTAAGTGGAGATATGGATTCTGTTATCTGTTTTTAAATAAAATAATCTTGTACAAAAGAGTCCTTTACAGAAACTACAGATTGAAAATAATATTAATAATACAGACACAAGGTAACAAAAAGAAAACAACAGAGTTAATGTTACTAGTCAGCAGCAAATTTAGATTAAAAAAATGCCACCGTCATATCTGGAAAAAAGTAAACCAAAAAACTGAAATTATCCAGAAGACATTTGAAATATGTATTTGTCTACATTTTTGTTAAAAATGACTTTGACCCTAAATATCATATCTTAGATGTTGCCTAATGAAAATATGAAGTCATAATTATTAATACAAAAACGTTTATTTCATCTTTTTCACATTCTCTTAAAAGTTTGTCTCTAATAATATAACTTATAAATACCTTAGTACACTTGGTATATTTTATTTAAAAATACAGATAATAGGTGCATACTGAAACATTTTCTTATTGCTAGAGAAGCACTGGTCTAGGCAGGTAATGGTTTTCACTCAGGCTGTGGCAGCACAGATGGAGACAATTAAATGTCTTCTAGAAATGTGTACAGGGAAGAAGTGGTAATTGACTAAATGAGGTGGGGATGAGGGAGACATTGGATCAAGGCTGACTGCCAGATTTCCAGCAAGTGTCAGATGGATGGCACATTTTTGTTTTGAGAATTAGATTTGGGAGACAAAGAGTCTTTTTCTTAATTGAAGTATAGTTGATAAACAATGTTATATAAGTTACAGGTGTACAATATAGTGATTCACAATTTTTAAAGGTTATATTCCATTTGTAGTTATTATAAAATATTTGCAATATTTCCTGTGTTGTACAGTATATCTTTGTAGCTTAATTTATAACCCTATAGTTTGTACCTCTTAATCCCTTACCACTATATTGCCCCTCTCTCCTTCCCTCTCCCCACTGGTAACCACTAGTTTGTTCTCTGTATCTGTGAGTCTGCTTCTTTTCTGTCATATTCACTAGTTTGTTGTATTTTTTCGACTCCAGTTCAACTTTCGACTTACTAAGTTTGCAGCCCCGGTGAGCTGTCCAGCAGGCAGTTAGATCCTCCCCTGTGCAGATCAGGAGAGAGGACTGGCTTCAGAGATAAGATACTGGCGAGTGATCTCCACATAAACAGTAACACAGAGCACGAAGATGATGAAGATCACCAGGGGAGGAAACACCTAATGAACGAAGAAGTGGGCTGAGGAACAGGCCCTGAGATCCAAACTTCAAGGTTAGGGTGGAGGAGGAGCCTGTACAGGAAAGTGGAGGGGGAAATGGCCAGAGAAATAGAAGGAAAACAAGGAGAATAGGTCCTTACGGACACTAAATGAAAGGCAGGAGGGGAGTGACCAGGTATGTCAGATGATACTGAAACTTCATGTTAAATGAGGATGCAGGAGTCCCCGTTCCATTTAGCCATGTGGAGGGAGTTGGTGACCTCTCAAAGCTGTTTAGGGAGTTCAAGCACTTGACGCATAAGTGTGATGGCAGTGGGCTTGAGGCATGCGTGGAAGGTGAGGATGGAGAACCTTCACTCAGCCAACGGTATTTTTTTCATTCCAAAGTAATATTTGGAAGTTTGTTTCCTTTTTTGTTCCAGAAAAATTACGAAATACAGAAGGGAGTAAAGACAGAAATAAAATGATTCCAGATTTCTCAACTGATGTCAACTAATATGAACATTAATCTCTTGATATTTTCCTCCAATACTTATTTATACAGATACAGTTACCGTCTTTATTTCAGTATTGTAAATTGTGCATTAATCTTATTCTGTTTTCTTCCCTTTACATTTTCCCTTGCCTTTACATATTTTTTGAAGTATGATCTTTTTTTAACAGCTGAGTAGTATCTCTTCATCTTGTTATATCAAAATGAATATACTCATTAACTTTGGGCAAATACGTTATTTGTAATACTCCACTTTTATAAATAATTCTGGGATGAACATCTTGTATATACATCTTTGACTAGGAGCTATCATACTGGTAGTACTCCTGGTTCTTTTAAGGCTTGTGAAAATACTAATAGTAATAATCTCTGTCCATCCAAGGTGCTTTTGAGGAAGGGCTACTCAGTACCATTGCACTCTCATCAGCACCATTTTCTACACTTAGGCACATTCCAATCCCCCTTGTAAAATTATGTTTGGGTGTGTATGTTGTTTTAAGTACATTTCTTGAAAATAGCCTGTGTTTGCATTTTCCATTTTACCCTAATTTCAGAGCCTTTAAGGGTACTCAGTATTTTATATCACTTATCATAACTCATGTATTATATAGTCTGTCATTGTATTTTATGCTCTTTCATGTTCCTGGGTCTTTCCTTTTTATCCCCTGATTTTTACTGCATGATGTGAACTTACCTGGCTTTGTTTTTCAGTGACTTTAAAGGTGTATAGTCTGTTTTAAATTATGATTGTAAAACTTATGTTTACAAAGTTATTTCACAAGAAAAATGTCCTTTCCTCAGTTTGATTGGAAGCATTATGTTTGTCATGGAAAATTATTCTGTTTCCTTTAAAATCATTTGTATATTGCAGGGAGCTGCTACTCTTTATAGTAGCTGTGTTCTCTCTCGGACCCCACATGTGGTAGCTGTTGTAGTCTCTTCTTTCCAACCTGCTGATGATTCTTTTTGCCAGAGAAGATGAAAGAGAAAAACTAGGCACTAACATTTATTGGGTGTCTTCAATACAACATCCATTTGTGTAGATTACCTCATTTAATCTTAGTATTAATTCTGTGAGATAATGATCATTGTGATCATTTTATAGGTGAGGGAACTGAAGTTAAAACTTCCTTAGGAAGTGATAGAATCAGGTTGAAACTTGGTTAGTTAATTCAAGAAATACTTATTTAGTCCTACTCTGTAGGCACTGTCTTATCCCTTAGGATATATGAGTGAATAAAATATATGAAGATTCCCTGCCTTCATGGATCTGAGGTCAGGGTGCCAGAGTAGTTGGGTTTTTAGTGAGGGCCTTCTTCCTGGTTATGCCTCACATGGCCTTCCTTGGTGTGTGCATGCAGAGAGAGAGAGAGAGAGGGAGAATCTGTTGCTTCCCGTTTTTATAAGGGCATTAATCCCATCACTCCACCCTCATGAGCTCATCTAACCCTAATTATCTCACAGTGGCTGCACCTCAAACACCATCACATTAAGGATTAGGGCTTCAACTTATGAATTTTGAGGGAACACAAACGTTCAGTCCATAGCAAAGGACACAAACATTCAGTCCATAGCAAACTCTAAAACTTATTTTCTTTATGTTATACTATGCTACTAATGTGTAATTCAAAATACCATTATTATTGGATTACTCCCTCTCCTCACCAAACTGGGGACTTGCCCTTCTGTGTTTCTTGTTGCTGAGAATGTAAAATCCCCCTTCTCCCATAAAGAGAGAGTGAATTTTTTATTTGCTTTTGTATTTTCACATGCTTCACCTCATTGAGAACTTCAGCTTTCTTTCCAGTATTTTTTACAAGGCTTTACTTCTCCCATTATATTCACTATGTTTTTCAGAGAATTTTCACATTATTTAAGTATTTTATTTTACAGTGCATGTGCTTTTGAAGAATTTCAGGTAAATGGAATTTTTGTGAATAACACCAAACTTTGAATGAAAATTTGGTATTATAAAAGAATTCCATTTCATTTTTATTTTTGAATAACTATGCCTCACATCTTCTTGGTTAATTTAATATTTTAAATGATTGGGCTGTTTAATGTCTGTTGAGTCAGGTGACAATGTCGCAGAGCTTACATGAAGAAAATGTGAAGTATTTTTAATTGGAAATAAAGAACTGGAATAGTGGATAACGAACTTCTGCTTAGGATGCTTAAAGCAGTGTTAACCTTTTACTTCACAAATGGGTCCAAATTGAAGGGATCACTGGTGAGACATGTCTTGTGCTATTTATGCCATATACTAGAAAGGTGCCCTCTAGATCAAGGCATTTTGTTTAAGAGGTTTAACATGAAATTGTCAATACACTGAATTATGGGGAGAAAGATACTGTTTCCAGGGAGTTGTGTCTTTAGAGATGTTTAAAAATACAGTAGCTGGGGGAAGGGAGAGTGGTTGGGATGCAGAGGACACACGTTAAATGCAAACGACTCTTGGAACTATAATTAATTTTCTTTACCTTTTACCTTGGATGTTAAGTTCCATTTATTTCAAGAGCACTTTTGTTCTTATGCCTGTCAGTATATACTTGATAATAGGAATTTGCATATTGTATTTTGTATAAGTGATAACTTGGTGTATCTTCAGATTTTTCAATATAATATGATTGGTATCTTTGGGTCTTTTCTAGGTTTGTGACTTGGCTTTTAGCCTGAAGAAAATGCTGATCCGACACAAGATGACTCATAATCCCAATCGTCCACTGGCAGAATGCCAGTTTTGCCATAAGAAGTTTACAAGGAATGACTACCTCAAAGTGCACATGGACAATATCCATGGAGAGGCTGACAGCTAATGGTAGCTGTAAAGGAATTAAGCCATTCAGAAGGGCTCCTAATATGAAACCCAGATTTCTCTCAGCTAATTAGCGTAGCAGAAGTAGCCAAAAGTAATTCACTGGTCTCAGAGTTCTTATTTGCCTACCTTTAGAGTCTGTAGATACATATGCAAAATAAAAAAAAAAATCCTACTTTTGTCAAGAAATGGTACAAATGGAAAAAAACTTTGTAGCCTTCCAAAATACTACTTGTGTTATGTCTTATAAAAATGGAAAAAGGAGCCATGGCTCTTCTTCTTGGCCATCTCTCTATAGTGAAGTTTATTAACATACTCCGTTATTAGGCTTTTTTATTTTATTGTTATCCTTGTGTGTGTCTGTGTGTCTGTGTGTGTGTGCACTTGTGATGCTGGTTATTGCAACTGGTTATTACTAGTTTAGCCAGAAAGAGATTAAGGTTTCCAAGATATTTCACTGCAGATAAGGATAAGGGGCAAGAGTTTTCAAAGTCTCAAGCATGATAACAGGATAAAACTTGCTAAAACAGGCCAAAAGTTGATCTTATTTAATAAATAGCTCCTTATAACAGATCAGTTTAAAATAAAGAGGTATTTAAGAACTAAAACATCAATTGAAATGTTGCTCATTTTAGACAATTCTCAGGAAACATTATTTCCTCTCATCATTCATACGCTGACATTCATGGTCTAGATAAGATCAACACAAAAATGACCATAACACTTAAATATTTATCAGGCTGATCCTCCTGAGTTTATACTAGCGAGCTTTAGAAATTAACAATATATAAATATATATAACTAAAAATGGAAACAAAATAGGTTCTCATTATCTGCTGACTGACAGGGTAACAGGACGGTAGGTGTATTAACAGTATTAGTCATGATACACCTGGCCCTTTACCCTCTCATTTCATAAATGTGCACAGAACATGTTAGTACAGACATAGCAGAGTCCTCAGAGCATTTACATTCTGTTTCACAAAAGACATTTTTCAGAATCTTGGCAGTAGATGATTCTGAAACACTTTTGAATTACTCTCAATCCTATATAATTAGGAATCCAGAATAAAAAACATAAACCTGGCAATTGTTATGATTGAAATTATCACTGATGCTTAAGGGGAATTGAAGCAAGAAGCATAATTTCTTCCTTTAGGTTATATTTCAATTCAATGCTTGAGAGCAACATACAATGAACAGCTTGGTTTTGGGAGAAGATATGATAAAATGTAATAGTGTTGTCAAAGCAGTGTAGAAGAATCCAAAAACCAGAAAATAATTAAAATGAAGC
This sequence comes from Balaenoptera borealis, assembly GCF_965194805.1. NCBI lineage: Eukaryota > Metazoa > Chordata > Mammalia > Artiodactyla > Balaenopteridae > Balaenoptera > Balaenoptera borealis. Next base: position 129,987,496 of record NC_138861.1, on the reverse strand, counting down.
CCAATTCCTGAACTTTCCTATTTGGAGACCATTCAAAAGAGAGAGGAAGTGTAATTTTAAGGAAGTTTCTTAGTTCTAATGATTTCTGGAGAAAGGTTATCTGAAGACCGTTCTTTGAAGTCAGGAATCTTGTTTTAGAATTATATTTATGCTCAGTTGCAATTTTAAAAAGAAACATAAAGATTCATTATAGATGTTTAAACTCTGTGAAAATACTAAATTTGAGACTCACCAGAGACAATTTTTAAAAATATAAATGCCCAGATTATAACTTAGAAGATATCTAAGTATGGCTATAGGTAGCATTTGTTCTGAAATTATAGACTGTATTTTATACAAATAGATTTTGGTCTTGTTTCTTCTCACTGTGTCATTTGTTTCAGTAGTCTATTTTTAGATCTGAAGTGTTTTCCGTTTAACATGACAGTGTGCTTAATATCATTTGAATATAAAAGGACAGCTGTAAAATTTAGTCGTGTGTATTATTTAAACACGTTCTGCTCATTCCTTTGGATGCTGCCTTCTCTGTATGGGATGCTTCATAGCCCGATTATGTGATGAATGTGAAACTTGAAAGGAAGCCAAATACCAATTTTGTATAATCTCAGTGACTCACAATTTACAGGGCTGCTGAGGAGATTACCCTCAAAACCATGTTATGTCCATGCTGCGGAGTGAGCTGATGAGGACGAGGTGCTGGACCTGATCAGGTTGAAGGTTTGTGGTCAAGCAAAACTTGAGAAAATGGTGTGGAGAGACCTACTGGTACACCATCCTTTCTTTTCAAAGCACTGACACCAAAACAGGTCCTTAAAAGACTATTTGCGTGCTGTCACCTTTTATCCAAAAGATGACTGATTATTTATAAGCATTACAGATATATTAGTATTTGTACCCTGGAACTTTTAAATCACTTAGCAATAACAAAAAGATAAGTGATTTGGTTTGATTGAGAAATTAAGAGCATAAATAAGACAATCATAGAGGGAAAGACTTAGAGGCAAGCTGGAGTGCAGGTACTCACTTTGAAGTATCTTTCTCTTCTTTTCTGCTGTAGAAGGTTATGGCTCCTGTACTATCTTGGGAAAAGGCCAAATTCTTACCCTGAAGTCAGGGCTAAATAATTTTGAAAGGTATTCAATAATACGGGTAGGTTCAGATATGTTTTTATATCTTTGTATATTAACATTCAAGATATTTGTATATCTAGAATTTCTTTTTGCTTTACAATCACTGGCTTCTATTATTTTTTTTTCCATTCCTTTTTTTTTTTTTTTTGGTGGGGGGAGGTAGTTGTTGGCTATACCGAACACTTTGTTGATTAATCATGATTAACAGTTGCAGCATAAACGTATTCATTGGTGATTCATTCTTGGGTTTACACAGGATAGTTAAAATGCTACTTCTAAGAAACATTTTCTATATCCGTTGTGTGTGTGTGTGTGTGTGTGTGCAGAGGATCACTTTTATGAAACGCTTATATGCAAATATATTACTTTGTTCAAAACTCTTCTGACCTATTTGGCAGCCGACTCACTGGATAAGTGTGAATATGGATCACAGAAGGTCTTATAACCTTAGTTTTTGGATTCAATTTTATGTGCTGCTGCCTCTCCCAAAGCTGAAAGGGAGGGAGGAAAAGAGGATAGGTACTGGAAATATTCATTTTTTTCCTTCACAAATCTAAATATTGCTTGTGAAAACTCATCTTGGGGTTGTGAATATATGGAGATGGGTAGGTAGGAGGAAATGTGTCTATTTAAAACCCTAAGATTTTATCATTAATAATGAGGTTTATTTGCATGTACATATATAAATGCAGTATTTGTGAATATAGCAGAACTTGAATAGCATTTTATTTTATTATCAATCTATAATCTATATAATCACTACCACAGTTGGGGTTAGCACTGTATTTTACTACAGGACTGTCACTAGCACAGTTCTATCGTAAAATCCAAATGAACATTTTAAAGTTGTTTTTGATGAAAGAAGAAAACGTAATTGCCATTACTCCCAGACCTCCTGTTTTATAATTTACTTCTAAGCATTTCTAGATCTGGAAAGTATCTCTACAGTTAAGCCGAGTTGATTTCAGGGCCACAAGAGAGAACACTGTCTTTAATTCTCATCTCATTCTTGGTCAAACATAAGCACCGTGTGAAAAGCAACATTACTACTAATAAAAGAAACGTGACTTATAATATTATTTCTGATATTCACAAATATAATTTAAGGATGATTAAAGTTATGGCTAATGATTTAGGTGTTCCTTTTTTTAAAGGGGCATTTCATCATTTTGGTGTTGTCTCAATCTTGTGAGGTTTCCCTGATACAAAAAAATCATCATCATCATCATCGTGATTCTCCAAGTAGCAGATTTAGAAATGATACATTCATTTAACTTTGATCTGTCAGAATTCATTTAACTAGCTGACGCACTAGTTCTTTGGAATTTTCATAGCCTTAACTATCTTGGGCTCAAAACTGTGTTATCACTGCTGGTTGTTAATTTGTTGTATGACAGGATAAAAAACTAACTCTGGAGACTTCAGTCTGGGCCATGTCAGAATATTCTAGATTTCCTAGGCCCATGGACTAGTACAGAATGCAAAGGGGATCTTATACCAGAATGGTGCTGCTGATGCAGTGTCAAAGTTTACTTTCTACGTTTTTTAAAAAAATGCTTAACACAATACTGTAAAACAGCATATATAAAAATGTTTATATTTGTTACAAAATAGGCTTCCTAAATACTTTTGGTATACTTAACTTCCTAACCCTGCAAACATTTAGGCACTTAGAGTAAGTTTTGATGCCACCTTGGTATATTCCATAGCAGAAGGAAACTAAGATTTTAGGTAATATTGACCATTCTTGTGCTGAAAATTGAGAAGGGACATGGGACCACTGAAACTTGATGATCTAAATTAATGTAAAGGAGTTTATAAAGAATATCACTGTTTCTGACAAACACTGTAGACTTACTAGGAATTAATTACGTAGTAAGCACACACACACAAAACGCATTTGCCTCTGCAAAATAATATAAAAATGAAGAGAATTCCAGCTTGTAGTGGACACCTCATTTTAAAATTTTGTCTTCTTGGAGAACATCAAATAATGCTCTATTCCTTAAAGTTAATTTCATGTGATATCTTTTACATAATGTTTTGACTGGCATACCTTTTCCCCCCATTCTTCTACTACAGACTATTCTTAGAGTATATGTACATTTTGGATGTTTCTAATAAAGGACTTATGGTAAGATTTCACATTTTTATCCTCTGAAATTGCTGTGTGCTTTTCATTTTGTGATGATGAATCTGTCCTGCCTTTTCTAGTCTCATCTAGCCTTCATATGGCACACTGGGCTTGTATTGGAGTCTGTACTTAGGGAGCAGTTTGTTCTTTACACTTAACATATGAAATTCATCATCACCAATGTGTAAATCTGATAAAAGCCTGACATTGTAGACATAATTCAAGACCCTCCTTTGTATGGTTCTTGCTGACCTATGGTAGCTGCTGATGCACAACTTGAAACAAAAGAGATTCCTTAAGTATTCCTGGGGCTTTGATACCATGGATGCAAGTGTAACTGCTGAAATCTGAATGAATACACCACCATTATTGGGATTTAGTTGTTGAAACAATAATGTCCTTTGTTCATTTTTTAATATTTGATAAAGCAACCCATCAAAAGGGAAGTACGTTGACCTCCAACTCGATATTTGTTTTTCCTTTCTAAAGTAAGTATTAGCACCTGGAGAGCTGAAACTGTCTTTGATGAACAAAATAAAGTCTGAAACTAATTTTTATGAAATTGAAGCAAACCGTACAGTTTCCTATACTAAGTAGGAACATAAAAGCATGGGGAACAAAATAACAATTGAGTCTAAAACTTTTATCTAAATTGGCAAATTGATGAGTCTTTTATGGAATATTACATATAGTAATTAGAAATTCTGAAAAATTAAATTTTGCGGAAATCAATCACTACTTTTGACTGTCTTAAATCGTTTTATTATTGAAATGTAGGAAATCTTCTGACGTTACTTTCTGGTAGTCAGGTTTAGCACATAATAACTGTTCACAGGTCACCTTCTACCTGGCAAACACCACTGTCTCCAGAATGTAACATTAAGTAAAGCAGTGTCGAGTGCAACACCCTTCAGTGTCACTTTCAGCCTTTCCTGCTCTTCTCACGTGGAATCCATTTCTTATGCAGTTTCAGCTGCTGCATAACTTCGTGTAGTCTCCAGTTTCACCGTCAGCTGGGTCCTGAGAGTGACAAGTTGGTATTGTTCCCAGACTCAAATTATGATATTTAGGATATTAAGTTGTATCCTTTCTGTCCTGACTATGAAATATGAAATTGGGGCAGACAAGTTTAGTTGATTAGGGTATTAGACTAAGTATGTGAGTTGAGCCAATTGGCTTTATACTGAGAAACACTATTCCATAGTTTTCTAAGTTGCAGATCTTACCCCTAATTGTGCTGGCTCTGTAAAGGGCATGCGTCTTGTTTCGACTACACATCCTGAGAGAGAGTCATGAGGATAAAAGAAGAATTCCACAGGTATGTCCTACAGACGGGAGTACAACAATACCCTTCTAAAAATGGGTAGGTTGGAATTAAAATTTCAGGTAAGAGTATTGCAATGTAAGAACTCAAATGTCTTTCCTAAGGCTTATATATGATAGAGTTGAGATCAACCCTCCATCTCATGCCTTCTCTTTCTTTTACTGGAGATCAATCACATCACACTTATACAACACCACTCTGAGTCTGAGTTTTACACATATGTAGAAAAGGATGGGATCTTCTAAATGTCTGACACATTAAGTATTCCTTTAAAGGAGTTATTTATAACTTAAGTACATACATATGATGGTGCATATTTATATTGATATTCAATGAGTAAGTTAAAACCAATGTTAAGTTAGACCAAAATTAGCTGAGTCAGAAAAATAAGGAAAATATATTTTGGGGAGGGGGACAAAAGTCATTGAATTTGAGATAAGTGTTACATATAGTTCATAATTAGAGACAAATTTTCAACAGCTTATTTAAGTATTTAATAGCATATTTCCACATTTCTTGTATATTTCACCTTCTTTATAAATAATATTTTTAGCTTGTTTCCTGGATGGTCTATTGCAAATGCACACACATATCATGGGAATTTAAAATACACACACAAAATTGAACAGTACATAACCAAATTTCATGTTTTAATCAGACAATAAGATAAGTTATAGCCACAAAATATCCTATACACTCCTGCTTTGAGTGAGGAAGTACTTTAACAAAGGTATAGTGTAACAAACCACTGAGAATTTAGTTACAAAATATATTTTACCTGAAATTCGAAGTTATATAAATCCACAATTCTCTCATACTTAAAAAGAGGGAAGGAAAGAGGAAAGGAGAAGGGAAGGGAGAAAGGATAGAAAGAAAGGGATTAAACCTATTTTAAACATGGAAAAAAATCAAGAGGTGAAAATAACTGTTTTCCCATTTGAAAGGGAAGGATGGACATAAGAAAAAGGGTTGAAGGATCATAAATTTGGAAAAATGATAAATTGTAACATTTATCAGCTGAATTATGTCAATTTCCTTAACAGTAAAATGGATTTATTAGTATCTGCTTGTTGGTTTTGTTGTGAGAAATAAGTCAGAAAATGCATATATTTCTGCAAAGGATGCCTGGCACATAACTGGAGTTCAAATAATATTACCCTAGTTTTCCTCCAGGTAAATCCCTTATATATATGCTATTCAGAAACTTCCACTACTCCCCAACATTCCAGCTCATACCTTGAAGCGAACTTGTCACAAGCCAAATTAGACAAGTTTTAAATTGTGTATCCCTGACATAATTATGGTGACAGAAGCATTTCATTTAGGAATGTTTTTGAAAATTCTTAAATACTATGTCAGTTTAGAATTATCATACTTTTAGAAATGACCTGTTCTTTTAACTTAAGCATGAAAATAAGTCCTAGATTATCAGGTATTTTTTTGTTCTGCTTAAACTACATTTTACTATTAAAGCACAATCTAATCAATAATTTTGACTTTATACTTGAGCTACCTACCTCTCCACTAACAAAGTAGTAGTACCCAAGTCTTCAAAGGGGAACAACCCTATTATATTGTTCATATTTTAAATGCCATAGCTCACATCAAAATGAAACTCTGCTATAATATCAAGTAACAAAAACGGTGATTCCATATAAATTTTAGAATTATTTATTCTAGTTCTGTGAAAAATACCATGAGTAATTTGATAAGAATCACATTACATCTGTAGATTGCTTTGGGTAGTATGGCCATTTTAACAATATTCTTCCAATCCAAGAGCATGGGATATCTTTCCATTTCTTTGAATCATCTTCAATTTCCTTTTTTAATGTTTGTTTTATAGTTGTCAGTGTATAAATCTTTCACCTCCTTAGTCAGGTTTATTCCTAAGTATTTTACTTACAGGGGTGGGATTTTAAAAGGTATTGTTTTTTACATTCCCTTTCTGATATCTCATTTTTAGTGTAAAGAAAATCAACTGATTTCTGTATGTTAATCTTGTGTCCTGCTACCCTGCTGAATTTATCAGTTCTAGTAGTTTTTGTGTGGCGTTTTTAGGGTTTTCTCTATATAGTATCATGTCATCTGTATAAAATGACAATTTTATCTCTTCCCTTCCAATTTGAATACCATTTATTTCTTTTTCTTGTCTGATTGCTGTGGCTAGGACTTCCAATACTATGTTGAATAGAAGTGATGAGACTGGGCATCCTTGTTCCAGATTTTAGTAAGAAGGCTGTCAGCTTTTCACCATTGACTCTGATGTTAGCTGTAGGTTTGTCATAAATAGCTTTTATTATGTTGAGATATGGTCCCTCTATACCTCCTTTGGTAAGAGTTTTTATCATGAATAGATGTTGAGTTTTATCGAATGCTTTTTCTGCACCTATTGAGATGAACATGTGATTTTTGTCTTTTGTTTATGTGGTGTATCACACTGACTGATTTGCAGATGTTGAACCATCCTTGTGAATGTGGGATGAATCCCACTTGATCATGGTGTATGATCTTTTTTATGTGTTGTTGGATTCGGTTTCCTAATATTTTGTTGAGAATTTTTGCATCTACATTCATCAAGGATATTGGCCTCTAATTTTTTTGGTGGTGTCTTTGGTTTTGGTATCAGGGTGATGGTGGCTTCATAGAATGTCTTTGGGAGTGTTCCCTCCTCTTCAATTTTTTGGAAGAGTTTGAGAAGGATTGGTATAAGTTCTTTCTATGTTTGGTAGAATTCATCTGTGAAGCCATCTGGTCCTGGAGTTTTGTTTGTAGAGAATTTTAAAATTACAGATTCTATTTCACTTCTAGTGATTGGTCTGTTCAAAATATCTATTTCTTCCTGATTCAATTTTGGTGGGCTCTATGTTTCTAGAAACCTGTCCATTTCTTCCAGGTTGTCAAATTTGTTGGCATATAATGTTCCTAGTAGTCCCTTATGATTTTTTTCTATTTCTCGGTATCAGTTATTGTGTTCCTTTTTCATTTCTTATTTTGTTTATTTGGATTCTCTCTCTTTTCTTGGTGAGCATGGCCAGAGTTTGTCAATCTTCTTTACTCTTTCAAGGAACCAGCTCTTGGCTTTATTGATTTTTTTCTATTTTTTAAAATTATTTTATTTATTTCACCTCTGATTTTTATTATTTCCTTTTTTCTGATTTTAGGTTTTGTTTGTTCTTCTTTTTCTAATTCTTTTAAGTGGTAGGTTAGGTTGTTTACTTGAGACTTTTGTTTTTTGAGGAAGGCCTCTATTGCTATGAACTTCCCTCTAAGAATTGCTTGCGCTGCATCCCATAGATTTTGTATGGTTGTGTTTTCATTGTCATTTGTCTCAAGGTATCCTTTAATTTCTTCTTTGATTTCATTGTTGACCCATTGGTTTTTCAGTAGCATTTTTAGTCTCCATGTAATTGTTTTTTTTCTCATTTCTTGTTCTGCAGTTGATACCTAGTTTCATGCCATTGTGTTCAGAAAAGATGCTTGAGATAATTTCTGTACTCTTAAATTTGTTGAGTCCTGTTTTGTTACCTGGTATGTGGTCAGTCCTAGAGAACGTTCCATGTGCACTTGAAAAGAATGTGTATTCTGGGTTTTTTGTTGTTCTTGTTGTTCTTTTGGGGATGTAATGTCCTGAAAGTATGAATTAAGTCTGTTCTATCATTTAGGATCTCTGTTGCCTTGTTGATTTTCTGTCTGCAAGATCTGTCCATTGATGTGAGTATGGTGTTAAAGCCTCCTACTATTATTGTATTCCTGTCAATTTCTCCCTTTATGTCTGTTAGTATTTGTTTTATGTATTTGGGTGCTCCAATATTAGGTGCATATATGCTGATGATTGTAAAATCCTCTTCTTGCATTGATCCTTTTATCATTATGTAGTATCCTTCTTTATGGCCTTTGTTTCAAAGTCTGTTTTGTCTGATATGAGTATTGTGCCCTGCTTTCTTCTCATTCCCATTTGCATGAAATGTCTTTTTCCATCCTGTCACTTTCAATCTGTTTGTGTCCTTCACCCTAAAGTGGGCCTCTTGTAGGCAGCATATCGTATGGTCTTGTTTTTTAATACAATCTGCCACTCTGTGTATTTTTTATTTTTATGTTATAATGGAGTATAGTTGATTAACAATGTGTAACTTTCAGGTGTACAGTAAAGAGATTCAGTTATACATATACATGTATCTATTCTTTTTCAAATTCTTTCCCATTTAAGTTATAACAGAGTATTGAGCAAAGTTCCTTGTGCTATACAGTAGTTCCCTGTTGGTTATCTGTTTTAAATATAGCAGTGTGTACATGTCAATCCCAAACTACAAATCTGTCCCTCCCCCCACCCTTCCCCCCAGGTAACAAAAAGTTCATCCTCTGTGTCTGTTTAGTCTCTTTCTGTTTTGTAAATAAGTTCATTTGTATCATTTTTTTTTTTTAGATTCTGCATATAAATAATATATGATATTTATCTTTCTCTGTCAGACTTACTTCACTTAGTATGATAATCTCCAGGTCCATCCATGTTTCTACAAATGGCATTATTTCATTTTTTTAAAAAATGGCTGAGTAATATTCTATTGTATATATGTACCACATCTTCTTTATCCATTCATCCATCGATGGACATTTAGGTTGCTTCCATGTCTTGGCTACTGTAAACAGTGCTGCAATGAATATTAGGGTGCATGTATCCTTTCCAACTATCTTTTTCTCTGTATACATGCCCAGTAGTGGGATTGCTGGATCATATGGTAGCTTTATTTTTAGTTTCTTAAGGAACCTCCAAACTGCACTCCATAGTTAGTTAGTGACTGTACCAATTTACATTGCCACCAACAGTGTAGGAGGGTTCCCTTTTCTCCACACCCTCTCTAGCATTTATTGTTTGTAGACTTTTTGATGATAGCCATCTGACTGGTGTGTAGTTTTGATTTGCATTTCTCTAATAGTTAGTGATGTTGAGCATCTTTTCATGTGCCTGTTGGCCATCTGTATGTCGTCTTCTTTGGATAAATGGCTATACAGGTCTTCTGCCCATTTTCTGATTGGGTTTTTTCTTTTTTTTATATTGAGCCACATGAGCTGTTTGTCTGTTTGTTTTTAAATTTTGGAGATTAATCCCTTGTTGGTTACATTGTTTGCAAATATTTTCTCCCATTCTGTGGGTTGTCTTTTCATTTTATTTGTGGTTTGCTTTGCTGTGCAAAAGGTTTTGAGTCTGGCTAAAGGTTTATCAATTTTGTTTATCTTTTCAACGAACCAGCTTTTAGTTTCATTGATCTTTTCTATTGTTTTCTTTCTATTTCATTTATTTCTGCTCTGATCTTATGATTTCTTTCCTTCTACTAACTTTGGGTTTTGTTTGTTCTTCTTTCTCTAGTTGCTTTAGCAGTAAGGTTAGGTTGATTATTTGAGATTATTCTTGTTTCCTGAGGTAAGAAAGAATGTATTGTTAAATACTTCCCTCTTAGAACTGCTTTTGCTGCATCCTATAGGTTTAGGATCTTCGTGTTTTCGTTTTCATTTGTCTCTAGGTATTTTTTGATTTCCTCTTTGATTTCTTTGGTGATCCATTGGTTGTTTAGTAACATATTGTTTACCCTCCATGTGTTTGTGTTTTTTACAGTTTTTTTCTTGTAGTTGATTTCTAACCTCATAGGGTTGTGGTCGAAAAAGATGCTTCATATGATTTCAGTTTTCTTAAATTACCAAGGTTTGATTTGTGGCCCAGCATGTGAGAAATTCTGGAGAATGTTCCATGTGCACTTGAGAAGAATGTGTACTCTGCTGCTTTTGGATGGAATGCTCTATAAATATCAGTGAAGTCCATCTAGTCTAATGTGTCATTTATGGCCTGTGTTTCCTTATCGATTTTTCTGTCTGGATGATCTGTCCATTGATGATAGTGGGGTGTTAAATTCCCCAACTATTACTGTGTTACTGTCAATTTCTCCTTGTTAGCCTGTTATAGTGTTTGCCTTATATATTGAGGTGCTTCTGTGTTGGGCCCATATGTATTTACAGTTGTACCTTCTTTTCGGATTGATCCCTTGATCATTATGTAGTGTCCTTCTTTGTTGTAACAGTCTTTATTTTAAACTCTATTTTGTCTGATATGAGTATTGTTACTCCAGCTTTCTTTTGATTTCCACACATATATGCTGTCTACAAGAGACCCACTTCAGATCTAGGGACACATACAGACTGAAAGTGAGGGGATGGAAAAAGCTATTCCATGCAGATGGAAATCAAAAGGAAAAATCGACAGTAACACAATAATTGTTGGGGAATTTAACATCCCACTATCATCAATGGACAGATCATCCAGACAGAAAAATCAGTAAGGAAACACAGGCCTTAAATGACACCTTAGACCAGATGGACTTCACTGATATTTATAGACCAAAAGCAGCAGAGTACACATTCTTTTCAAGTGCACATGGAACATTCTCCAGGATTGCTCACATGCTGGGCCACAAATCAAGCCTCAGTAAATTTAAGAAAACAAATCATATCAAACATCTTTTCTGACCACAACCCTATGAGGTTGGAAATCAACTACAAGGAAAAAAAAAAAACTGTAAAAAACACAAACACGTGGAGGCTAAACAATATGTTACTAAACAACCAATGGATCCCCAAAGAAAGAAATCAAAGAGGAAATCAAAAAATACCTAGAGACAAATGAAAACGAAAACACAATGATCCTAAACCTATGGGATGCAGCAAAAGCAGTTCTAAGAGGGAAGTTTACAGCAATACAGTCTTACCTCAGGAAAGAAAAATCTCTCTCAAACAACCTTACTACATCTAAAGCACCTAGAGAAAGAAGTACAAGCAAAACCCAAACTTAGCAGAAGGAAAGAAATCATAAAGATCAGAGCAGAAATAAATGAAATAGAAAGAAAACAATAGAAAAGATCAATGAAACTAAAGCTGGTTCTTTGAGAAGATAAGCAAAATTGATGATAAACCTTCAGGCAGACTCAACAAGAAAAAACGGGAGAGGACTCAAATCAATAAAATTAGAAATGAAAAAACTTACAATTGACAACACAGAAATAGAAAGGATCATAAGAGATTACTACAAGCAACTATATGCCAATAAAATGGACAACCTAGAAGAAATGGCCAAATTCTTAGAAAGGTACAATCTCCCAAGACTGAATCAGAAAGAAACATAAAATATGAACAAACCAATCACAAGTATGAGATTGAAACTGTGATTTTAAAACTCCCAACAAACAAAAGTCCAGGACCAGATGGCTTCACAGGTGAATTTTTATCAAATATTTAGAGAATAGCTAACGCCTATCCTTCTGAAACAGTTCTAAAAGATTGCAGAGGAAATAAAACTCCCAAACTCATTCTATGAGGCCACCATCACCCTGATACCAAAACTAGACAAAATACCACACAAAAAAAGAAAATTACAGGCCAGTATCACTGATGAACATAATTGCAAAAATCCTGAACAAAATACTAGCAAACGGAATCCAACAATATATTAAAATGCTCATACAACATGATCAAGTGGGATTTATCCTAGAAATGCAAGGATTTTTCAATATCTGCAAATCCATCAGTGTGATACACCACATTAACAAATTGAAGAATTAAAACCATATGATCATCTCGATACAGAAAAAGCTTTTGACAAAATTCAACACCATTATGATAAAAACTCTCCAGAGAATTGGCATAGAGGGAACATACATCAACATAATAAAGGCCATATATGACAGACCCACAGCTAACATCATACTCAATGGTGAAAGCCTGAAAGCATTTCCTCCAAGATCAGGAACAAGACAAGGATGTCCACTCTTGCCACTATTATTCAACATAGTTTTGGAAGTCCTAGCCACAGCAATCAGAGAAGGAAAAGAAAGAAAAGGAATTCAAATTGGAAAAGAAGTAAAACGGTCACTGTTTGCAAATGGCATGATCCTATACATAGAAAATCCTAAAGATGCCACCAGAAAACTACTAGAGCTCATCAATAAACTCAGTAGTGGTGCAGGATACAAAATAAATACATAGAAATCTCTTGCATTTCTATACACTAACAATGAAAGATCAGAAAGAAATTTAGGAAACAATCTCATTTACCATCACATCAAAGAGAATAAAATACCTAGGTATAAACCTACCTAAGGAGGCAAAAGACCTGTACTCTGAAAACTATAAGATGCTGATGAAAGAAATCAAAGATGACACAAAAAGATGGAAAGATATACCATGTTTTTGTATTGGAAGAATCAATATTGTCAAAATGACTATACTACCCAAGGCAATCTACAGATTCAGTGCAATCCCTATTAAATCACCAAGGGCATTTTTCACAGGACTAGAACAAAAAATTGTAATATTTGTATGGAAGCACAAAAGACCCTGAATAGCCAAAGCAATCCTGAGGATGAAAAATGGAGCTGGAGGAATTAGGCTCCCTGACTTCAGACTGTACTACAAACTACAGTCATCAAAATAGTATGGTAGTGGCACAAGAACAAGTATAAATTAATAGAACAGGATAGAAAGCCCAGAAATAACCCAAGCAAGCACCTATGGTCAATTAATCTATGACAAAGGAGGCAAGAATACACAATGGAGAAGACAGTCTCTTCAATAAGTGGTGCTAGGAAAACTGGACAGCTACATGTAAAAGAATGACATTAGAACACTCCCTAACACCATACACAAAAATAAACTCAAAATAGATTAAAGACCTAAATCTAAGACGAGGTACTGTAAAACTCTTAGAGGAAAACATAGGCAGAACACTCTTTGACATAAATCCCAGCATTATCTTTTTTGATCAGCCTCCTAGAGTAATGGAAATAAAAACAAAAATAAACAAATGGGACCTAATTATACTTAAAAGCTTTTGCACAGCAAAGGAAACCATAAAAGAAATGAAAAGACAGCCCACTGAATGGGAGAAAATATTTGCAGATGAAGCAACCAAGGGATTAATCTCCAAAATATACTACCAGTTCATGCAGCTTAATATCAACAAAACAAACAACTCAATCAAAAAATGGGCAGAAGTTCTAAATAGACATTTCTACAAAGAAGACATACAGATGGCCAAAAAGCCCATGAAAAGATGCTCAAGATCGCTAATTATTAGAGAAATGCAAACCAAAACCACAATGAGGTATCACCTCACACTGGTCAGAATGGCCATCATGAAAAAGTCTACAAACAATAAATGCTGGAGAGGGTGTGTAGAATAGGGAACCCTACTACATTGTTGGTGGGAATGTAAATTGGTACAACCATTTTGGAAAACAGTATGGAGGTTTCTCAAGAAACTAAAAACAGAACTACCATATGATTCAGCAATCCCACTCCTGGGCATATATGTGGAGAAAACCATAATTCGGAAAAATACATGCACCCCAATGTTCATTGCAGCACGATTTACAATAGCGAAAACATGGATGCAACCTAAATGGCCATCAACAGATGAATGGATAAAGAAGATATGGTACATATATTCAATGGAATATTACTCAGCCATAAAAAAGAATGAAATAATGCCATTTGCAGCAACATGATGGACCTAGAGATTACCATACTAAGTGGAAGTCAGACAGAGAAAGAAAATTTCACATGATACCTCTTATACGTGGAATCTAAAAAATTGATACAAATGGGAATTCCCTGGCTGTCCAGTGGTTAGGACTCCGTGCTTCCAGTGCCGAGGGCCTGGGTTCAATCTCTGGTTGGGGAACTTAGATCCCACAGGCCACGTGGCATGGCCAAGGAAAAAAAATGATACAAATGAACTTATTTACAAAACAGAAACAGACTCACAGACATTGAAAACAAACTTATGGTTACCAAAGGGAAACGTGATAGGGAGGGATAAATTAGGAGCTTGGTATTAACATGTACACACTACTTTATATAAAATAGATAATCAACCAGGAACTACTGTGTAGCACAGGGAACTCTACTCAATATTCTGTTATAATCTATGGGAAAAGAATCTGAAAAAGAATGGATATGTGTATATATATAACTAAATCACTTTGCTGTACAACTGAAATTAACAGAAAATTGTAAATCAACTATACTCTAATATAAAATAAAAATTAAAAACTGAAAACATGTAGAGAGACCCAACTGTCTCAAATGAATCCAACTCCTAGGCAACCTGTCAGCTAATGGTGGTCACATGGTTGAGCCTACACAAGTCCAGCGGCAGAAACACCTCAGACTAACCAAAAAATTGTCAGAAATAATAAACAGTAGTTTCCTTTTTTTAAGATATTCTGTTTTGGGTGGTGTGTTATGCAGCAATAGATGACCAACACTGTCCCCTTGACAACATTGAGAAGAACCACAAATATAAAGTAAGAACAAACGTATTATGGGTTTTCCAAAATTTTTATCCTCCAGTGAGTGTTTAAGTCTTTATTATTTTATTTAAAATTTACAAAGGTGACACCACAGCTGGACTGCAGTCTGGAGGTATGTCCTCTAGCTGTGCATGTGTGTGACTGTGTGTGTGTGTGCACTTGGAAAGTTTTATACAGACATGTCCTAAGAGAGTTTTAAATAAGTATAACCATTTTCTTAGGTTCTTATCTCTGGAAAAATGATAATATTCTCAAAATGAATTTCACTTACTGTTATTTCAGAGAACTGAAGGTTTAAAAGTATCTTTTAAAACAACTGATGAGACCCAGCCTAAAGAGGTTGGCTCAAACTATTTTTAATATCCTTTCCATGTGCTATATGACAGCAGATTTTACAGCTTGTGAGAATTTGGGTAAGGAAAATTTACCTTGCAATGTTTAAAAGAGGAAGCCCTTAACTGTTTCTCACTAAGAAAATTCCAAATGCTAAAGTCAAAATTTTTTACTTAATTTACCAATTAATTAGTAAAGAGAAAGAGATCTTCAGGGAATCACTGACTTCTAATATGGAGGTTCCATAGAAAACATACTAAGTTCTAGAGCGACTAGCTCTACGCAGCTCGCCTTGCCCATGAGTTGAGCAATTGCTTTATCCCCATGTCCAGAGGACAATCTTCAGCACAGACTTGTCCAAGACTTCCTGCTGACCTATCAACCTGAATATACACAAATTACCAACTTCTGTGATATTCCATTTGTAAGTTTTATAGTTTTTAAACAATAACTATTTAATTAGTGACTAAGAGATATTTGCAAATATGATTGGCAGTTTGGGGGATAACCTGCAGTTTGAAGAAGTCAAGAAATCCCAAATGGTCTGGAGGTTCTGCCTACTGCAGAGCTATAGTGTGTAGTGCTCCAGTTGTGTCCCATCTGGACTTGGCATTTAATTCTGAAATGGATCATACTCATAAGTGCTTATATTTCTCTTTCTCTACTTTCGTTTATGTGCCAAAGACCTGGTTGTGACCAAAATGGAAGTTAAACTAGTTCCATTTTACTCTGATGAACCTTAATTCCTCAAGTGTGACTTGAATATATCTATTTAGATATAAGTGTGAATGAGTATAATGTTATTATCGTATAGGTATGCAGTGTTAACAATGGGAGAGAGCAGTGGCAGAGATTTCCAAAATATAATAAATTCAAAAAGACCTTTACATTTTGCCACATGAAAAAATGCTCAACATCACTAATTATTAGAGAAATGCAAATCAAAACTATAATGAGCTATCACCTCACACCAGTCAGAATGGCCATCATCAAAAAATCTTCAAACAATAAATGCTGGAGAGGGTGTGGAGAAATGGGAACCCTCTTGCACTGTTGATGGGAATGTTAATTGCTACAGCCACTATGGAGAACAGCATGGAGGTTCCTCTAAAAATAGAACTACCATATGACCCAGCAATCCCACTCCTGGGCATACACTCAGAGAAAACTATCATTCAAAAAAGACACATGCACCCTAATGTTCACTGCAGCACTATTTACAACAGCCAGGACATGGAAACAATCTAAACGTCCATCAACAGACGAATGGATAAAGAAGATGTGGTATATATATACAATGGAATATTACTAAGCCATAAAAAGGAACAAAACTGGGTCATTTGTAGAGATGTGGATGGACCTAGAGAGTGTCATACAGAGTGAAGTAAGTCAGAAAGAGAAAAAACAAATGCCGTATGCTAACACATATATATGGAATCTGAAAAAAATTGTTATAGATGATCTTATTTACAAAGCAGAAATAGAGATGCAGATGTAGAGGACAAACATATGGATACCAAGGGGGAAAGGCGGGGTGGGATGAATTGGGAGATTGGGATAGACATATATACACTATTGATACTATGTATAAAATAGATAACTAATGAGAACCTACCGTATAGCACAGGGAACTTTACTCAGTGTTCTGTGGTGACCCAAATGGGAAGAAAATCCAAAAAAGAGGGATATATGTATACGTATAGCTGATTCACTTTGCTGTACAGTAGAAACTAACACAACATTGTAAAGCAACTATACTCCAATAAAAATTTAACCAAGAAAAGACCTTTACATTTTGCAATGTAAATTTCTATCTTTGGATGCAATCGGATACAGCAAAATTAACTTCAGTGGGAATGGAAGGAGCAGATCCCCAGATGCTGAGTTAAGGTTCAGGGATGGGATATCAGCAGCTAAGGCAGCAAGGATTCTAAGGTCGTGTAGACAATGCCCTGCTAAAATGAGACAAGAACAGGAGTTCAGTACTTTAGATTCAACAGATATCATATCAGGCTTGAGACTCTGTGCTCATCTCTAGCCTAGGACATGCCGGATATCACAGTCTCTGGGATCTGCTGCATCCTAAGAACTTGCACACGTGGAGACCACAGTGTCTGAACTGTTGTTCAGAACATGCAGCTATCAAATGTTGTAGATACTGCAGTTGCTGCAACTGACACCTTCCAAGGGACGATTCTTTTGGTTCATGGACCCTCAGAGCATCCATGTCATGCATTTTTAGACAATGCCCCTGGTGCAAGTTTTCCAAACAACTAAATACTCTACGATATTTTCATCCCTAAGGTGCTCTCGACTTTCTTTTTCCTAATACAGGCCATATCACTCACCAACAACCACCCCTAGGCTCTGCCATTTACTGCCCTAACCTTTCTCCTATGTCTTCTGACACTGCCTCTTTGTTTTCAGCATGCTCTCCTATAGCATGCAGTTTTCTCTGAGTGTTTACTTCACCTTCCAATTTTGCTGAAACATGTCTCAAATGATGGATGCTTTTTCTCTTGTCTCTCAGACCTCAGAGTCAGTAGGTAGGATTGGTGCCAAGGGATGCAAGTTTGGCTTAACATTCAAAAATCAATGAAATTCACAATATTAACACATAAAAAAAAATTGATATGATCATTTCAGTAGACACAGCAAAGCATTTGACAAAATTCAACATCAATATCTGATAAAATTCTTGGCAAACTAGAAATAGAAGGAGAGTTCCTCAACCTGATACAGATCATAAGCAAAAATCAACAGCTAGCGTCATACTTCATGGTGAAAGACAGAATGCTTTCCCCTGAGATTAGCAAGAAGATAGAATGTCTAAACACTTCTGGTCAACACTGTATTGGAGGTTCTAGTCAGTGTTATTCACGGAAAGTATGGCCATCTATATAGAAAATCTGATAGAATCTACAAAAAAACAACTCACTAATAAGTGCGCTTAGCAAGGTTGTAGGATACAAGATCATTATACAAAAATCAATTCTATTTCCACACACTAAGAACGAATAACCAGAAATTGAAATAAAACTAAACAAAATCACTTAAAACAGTATCAAAAATACAAAGTACTTTGGGATAAACCTAATAAAAGATGTGCAAGATCTGAAAACTACGAAACACTGCTAGAGACTTAAATACCCCAATAAATGAAGAAATATTCTTTGTTCATGAGTTGGAAGACTCAACATTGCTAAAATGGCAATTCTTCCTAAATTGATCTATAGATTCAAAACAATCCTGACAAAAATTTCAGTAGGGTTTTTTTTTTTTAGAAGTCAATAAGGTGATTCTAAAATTCATATAGAAATGCAAATGATCAAGAATAGTTGGAACATTCTTGAAAAAGAGTTAAAAAATGGAAGACTTACCCTAATTTCAAGCTATAGTAGTTAAAACAATACAGTTTTGATGTAAGTGTTAGTTAAACAGATCAACAGAAAAAAGAAAGGGCACAAATATATGGACAAGTGCTTTCCAATAAAGGTGAAAAGGAAATTCGGTGAAGAAAAGGTTGTGTTTTCATCAAATAGCACTAGAACAATTGGATACCCACATAGACTCATGTTGAGTAGGAGCACAAATGCAGCCTGTGCCAGAGATGTGCTGTGCTGGCGACTGAAAGGCCATGAACAGCACTGCCATCTTCAATCTGATTCTGAGAAATGGTGAGCAACTCCTGGAAAACTTCAGAACAAAGAACAAAATGAAACAATCATATCTCAAATGGTAGCAGCTATGTTCCTGGAAAACTCAGTATGTATTAAAACTATGCAAAACGATTTATATTTATATATGAGATGAAATTAGGCTCAGTTAGAATAGTGTCTGGTCCATAATGTACATTCGATAAAGAGTTATTGAATGAACTAAATAAGGGCTGCTTTTGAATTTTAACCTCTTGTCACACCCTTTCCATTTTTAATTTTAAACTTTCTCAAAGGCAAGGGTGAAATGCTTCAAATCTCATCCATTTATGCAGGGGTATATTTTGCTCTGAGAAATTCAACTAAGTATCCAAGACTCCCCAAACTTACTTCTCCTCTAAAATATAAGCTGTAGGAGAAATTATTGCTGATCCTGAGCCATAGCTCTGGGTTAATCTCCCTGCAGGAAAACTGCAGGGAGACAGTATTTCTCTCTTCCACTAAAGACAGCACATTTCGAAATAACGGGAAGCCTTCATAAGACTAAGATGTAGAGCCTTATTAAATTTGATTTACTGGTTTTCCTTGTAATTAATCTACTCACATGTTGTCGAGAGTTTGTCCTCAGCCTCTTCCTGCTACAAGCCCATGGTCAGGTGCAATTTGTCCAGCTGCCTACTGCAGGAAGTCAGAAGCATTAACAAACCTCAGTGTGTTTCAAATAAAATTTCCCCTAGAATAGCAACTGTATCAGCTTGAATATCAACTATAATTATTCTGATTACCTTATTTTCCATCCTGAAGAATCTTTGAGAACAATTTTCACTATTTCTTTACCATTTCAGTACAATAACCAGATTCAATCAAACCAAATCCACAAAAATCCTGAGAAATAAGATTTATTGCTGAGAAGGACATTTATTGCATCTTAAGGGGGCACCACCAATTCTGAAAATAGCACAAACACCTAGCAAAACACAAAGGTTCCCTATACCGTGAAGTCACCCATGCCTAGGGCATTAGGTGGTCTTGCAGGGCTCTGGATACACACGTTGGCAACAGTAAACATCTACACCGGGCTGCAAAGTATAAGATCTTTATCTATTTTTTTATAAACCTTCCATTTTCCAACAAGGATTTAGGTGGCTTAGAAAGGATTTTTATCTGTGGAAATGTTTGACGGAAGTTAGTTAAGAGTATTTAGTGACTGAAAACCTCAAAAAGCCTGGGATGGACAATAATTCTGCATGCAACATCTGCTGGATAATGTGGGCTTTTCTTGTTTCAAAAAGATGCAAATAAAAAGGTTCCATTCTAAGAGGCTTCCTGTCAGTGAATAAACTCCCATTATTCTCCTCCATACATCAATTTTTAATTTCCACTGATGTTTTTATCTTATTTTGTCTATTAGTTGTCAGTTTCTTTTAAAGGTAAAGCAATCTACATTCTTCTGATTCTGGTGGGTACAGGATTCAGCATTTACATGTAAATAGGTTCGAGCTAGTAGATCTTTGCATTTTACATACTACTGAAGAGAACAGAACTTAATTAGGTCTCCCTTTCGCATGCTTCACAGCTTGTCTCTTTACTAAATCACTGTTTTTGCCACTTGCTTATATGTCATACTTCTGCCATCTTCGGTGTTTCTTTCCAGCCCATGGTGAGACGTTTACTCTAGCTTTGATGAGGTACAGCCAGTGGGGCTTGTTGGTCGGTCAACACTTTGGACAAAACAGACGGGAAAGCAAAGAAGTGTGTAACATAAGACATGCAGAAATTTGGATTGCTCTAATTAATCATGGTTCACAGTTGACAAAAAATGACAATAATTTATGTGACCCTTAGAGAAACAATCTGGAACTTTAGCGCCCTGGGAAATCTTGTTCATTTTTGCTCAGCTACTACTTAATTAATGTACATTATAAATTGCTACTCAGAAGGGCACTTCATAGTCAGAGCTTCCAGGACAAATCCCATACCATAAGACACTCCCCAAATCCATTCTTCTGGCTTCTCACCACATGCAGGGTTGTGTCACCTACTGTAATAAGCACGGTCCCCAAATAAAAGATGAGCGTGCCAATGCAGTGCATTTTGCCAGTGTAGACAGCCTTCGTAAGTCAATTAGATCCCTAGGAGGTTTACTTGTTAGGTTGAAATGTCTAAACTAGTTGCCTGTCTTGGAAAAATTTGATGGCGTATGTATTCCTTTCACTGGCTCTGCAGCCATAGGACTGGCAGCCTCTGCTCTTTAACGTGTGGCCTCCCCTCGAATGATGATGTAACTATTGGTCAGGCATTTTTCTTCCTATAAAAGGTGGGAGCTTACACACAGACAGTACACCTCCAAGTTCCTTACCTCAGTAAGGCAGAGATCCTTGTGTAATGCAGTACAAGATCTCCAGAGCAAGCACAAACGTAAGAAACGTGATTCACCGGGGTTGCAAGAAAATATTACGATTTCTATTGATAGCTGATTCTTAACTGTAAAAAAGAAAAAGCCTAATTCATTTTCAGTACAGAGACTGACACTAGTCTCCTTACTCAGTTCATATATCGGTAAGTCCCATCACATAAAGTAGGTAAGGTGAGAGTTCCACGTCCTGGAGAGATTATCCTTGGACTCTCACACATTTGCTTTCAGCATATTGCCAGGCATTGTAGTTAAACAGATTGATGGATTACCTAGTATTGATTACTGTACTTCACAAAATAAACACATGCCTTAAAAAAGTTCTATAAATAAATCACGGATTAACAACAATACCAATAATGCAAGTAGAAACAACCAACAAGGAAACAGGAATGCTAACGCCTATTTCTACTATTATCTCTTTGTCAACCACATAACAAGATAAGAACAATGGGGAAAAAAAAAAAGATAAGAACAATGATTATCTAATCAGATCTTCTGAGATAATGGCCACAGCAATTCGAAATTATCAAGAAGACTATTTGAAATCAGGATTTACATCTACTGTCATTAACTATAGTTAATAAATTAAAGTTTAAATACTGTATTTCAAATTTAACTCCTCTTTAAGATTCATATTTTCATATGTTTTATAATGTATATAATATATTAATATGGTAGGATATGTATGTATTTTGTGAATGAATGAAAATGTATTGAGTATACATATTAAAAATGTTTAAGAGATTGAGGGCACATTCAATATAGATTTTTTTCTTATTCAAAATAAAATGTAGTCAAGTATGAAAAATTGGTGAGATTCTAATTACTCAAGGTGTATAGCTCTAAAGTTATATTTTTTTTAGTAAAAATTTAAACCTAATTACAATTAAGTGGTTTTTCTTTTTTTTCAAGCTTGGAAACCTAAGATACTTTATAAGGATAGTCAGATTGAACACAGGTAATCACTAGTGGAGGGTCTTAACATTAACTTAATAACTTATCTAAGAGTAGAGGGAGGACCCCATTTTCCACACAAACTTCATACTATCTTCAAACCAAAACTAAACCAAAATCTATAATCAACAGAATATTAAAACCAAGCCTTTTAATGTGAACTTGGGTGGATGTGATCTAGGAATGGAGTGAGATACATTGTAATGTGGTGCCCATTGGACCAAACTATCACCCTAACTTCATCACTGGGAAATAACAATGCTGTCACCTGCAAGCATGCCATAAAATGAAGGTGAGTAGTAGCTGTAACCTCTACCTCCTGGGCACTTTCTAATGTTAAAGCTCATTTCACCCTCACATTAGACAAGGAAGTGGCCACTATTGTGTGCATTATACAGATGAGGAAACTGATGTTTAAAGTGATAGATTTCACAAGCCAATAAATGTCAGCAAAATATTGGAATCCATTATTAGAAATTTCGTTCCATCAGAAGCAGAAGCAGATGTGAAATTCAGGGAAACAAATATTCCTTCAATATGACAGAGTTCAAAAGAATTTTGTCTGTCAAATATTCGAATGGGGGTGCTCCCAGAGAATGACTTTTTTCTTTCTAGAGATGGATGTGATGGATAATTTCTATTTAGTGATTTTTCTAGAGGGGGATTCAGATGTTGGATAGGGCTTAGGAATAGATGTTGTTTTTCACTGTCCTCACTCTATGATACTATAATTTTATCCCACAAAACCTTTTTTGAAGCTTCAAAGTTTTCTGGAGCTAAGGGGGATTATGTTTATTATTATATTTATTATTATAACCACTCACACCAATATACAAAAATAGCCTAAGACAAAATTATAATGGATTGGCTAATTCACAATTTAAAAGGGTATTCATTTGCTATGTAGCTTTGACAAAAAAGTTCATTGTTTCCTTCTCTTTGAAGCTCAGGAACTAGTTATTGCCGTGATAATTAGGAATAAATGCACCTAGAGCAGGTAAAGACATTTGTTAAAGGACTGAATGTGATTCTGTGTTTGCCTTTATAAATAGCTCTAAAAAAGTAGGCAATTTTTTTTCAAGTTATGAGGATGCAGTTGTCATATTAAAAATTATACAAGATTTTTCTATACACATTTATACATAAGAGTATAGTTTTATTACACATACATACAGGTAGGTAAATACATAATATATACACACATTCAAACATATAACACATATGCCTTTATAAAATCATAAGGACTAAAAACTATCTGTCAAGAACTTTGAAGGGTCTAAAATTTTACCCTACTTGCAAAGTAACAAATTAACCTACCAGTTTCATGGATACCGGCAGAAGATCCAAGACTCTTGGGTCAGAAACAAAAGATAGTTTATTACTCATAGTAATAGCGATAGCCAAAGTATCACAATTTTTGCACCAATTCCTGACCCCCAAGTCATATGGGACAATGCGAAGAAGGCCAGGTGACACCTTCTTCTGCATATGCACGAAGCTGTGTTAGGAAAGAGGATCCCTGAGTTTAGGGGAACCAAATCCTTTATAACAGACAGTAACATTGTTTTTATTGTACTGGACAGTAATCAAAAACCTGCCCTTTCCTCAGGAGGGAGCACAATTTCTCTCTTCCAAGGCTGTTTGCTACACTAATATCCTTGAAGAGATATTCCAGAACAAAGGGAGTCAGTGCCTCTGTTCATAAGTCACGTGGAAATGTAGGAGATGCATGGAGAATTGTCTGCCAACACCACCAGAAATACTTATTGCCAGCATTTGGTTTGAGAAAGGGTACATGGCACAGTGCTTGTGAAAATCATCTGGCCTTTGATCCAGTAATGGCCAAACATAACATTAAGACAAGGCAAGTGTATGGACTTTAACACATCACGTTTGCTGGAAAGCATGTTTCCTATTCAGGAGTCACTCTGACACACTTGGCACTGCTGGACTTGTGTCTGCATAACTTGCTGTCAACCTGCCTTCTGAGCCCCCGCAGAATGGTGAGTAGTGGAGCATTAAAGACCAACAATCTGGGTATCAGAAGGGCTTAATCTTTTTAAGCCCCACAGGGATCTGGGTGAGCAGCAAAATAAGCATACCAAATGTGACTTCCACTGACTCTTTAGGCAAAAACGGCTAAAACACCAGTGAGAGCATCCGAGGCTCAGGAGTGTCTGTCTTATAAATGGCATATTAAGACATCTTCCGCTAAGGCAGCAACATGGGAAAGTCAGTGCCAGACTCGCCAGCAGGCTGCCATGCGCTCCCTCGGGCACCAGCAAACGGGAACTAAATGGAAACAGGCTGAAAAGCCCACATTCAATGAATTTATCCACGAATTTACAGAGGTCTAGAATTGAAGTATTTTCAATTTTGGCTTACGTTGTACTCTTGTGATATTTTAAAAAATACTCTTTTACTCTGAGTTACATATTATGGTGGTGGTTAGGTGCTGCAGGGCATATATTTTTTTTTTTTTTTCAATTCTTATGGCCTCTGAATATGGCCCAGAGTCCTGTGGAGGGAGCATAAGTTCTGAACTGTCCAGGATTTGAATCCTGATTCTAGGCAAGTTACTTATCCTTCAGTTTCCTCACTGATAAGTACGAATAATTATTTATTCATATAGGACTGTTGTGAAGATTGGAAGAAAAAGCACATTTAAAACACTCAGTATAATAAAAACAAATGTCTATAACAAAACAGAAACAGACTCACAGATATAGGAACAAACTAGTGGTTGCCAGTAGGAAGAGGGATGAGGGGCTATGGAATTAAGAGGTACAAACTACTATGTATAAAATAGATAATCATCAAAGATATATTGTACAGCACAGGGAAATATACCCATTATTTTGTAATAACTTTAAATGGAGTATAATCTATAAGAATATTGAAATGGTATGTTGTACACCTAAAACTAATATATTAATAATGTTTTAAACCAACTATACTTCAATAAAAAAGGGGAAAAAAGTCAGTGACAAACTTGAAGTATGCTAAAGAACCAGTTCTAATTTTTTTCTGAAAACGGTAAATAGAGAAAGAATCAAGTATTCCACCTGCTTTTCCTATACAACCTCAGGATAACCAAATATCCTGAGGTTTATTTTTATAAAATTATCCCAGCTAACAAATAACAGAGAAAGAATTAGAAGATCACCATTTTGCAAACCTCCAATAAAATAATGGATCTAGGTAAGTATATAATCAATGGCTATTAACATCACACAAAGAGAGAAAAGTGGACACTATGTGCCTCCTGTTGGAATTATGAAATACATTCTATGAAGTATTTTTTGCCAAAGCATCGACCTAAGTCAAATCAAGATTCTGGATATAACTCAGTTTATGGGAAATACAGTGGTAGAAGAACATGTTAAATATTACCATAGAGCTGGCAATCAACAAAATCCAGAATGTGAGAAATACTACAGAACATCACTAGTGACTCTATTTCTTTACAAATAAATTGTAAGGAAAACAAAAAGGGAGGAGAAGCTATAGTTTAAAATGTAATGTGTGGATGTTGTTTGAATCTTGATTCAAAAAAATACTGTAAAAACAAATTTATGAGAT
Organism: Balaenoptera borealis; assembly: GCF_965194805.1. Taxonomy (NCBI): domain Eukaryota; kingdom Metazoa; phylum Chordata; class Mammalia; order Artiodactyla; family Balaenopteridae; genus Balaenoptera; species Balaenoptera borealis. The sequence goes on along the minus strand of NC_138861.1, from coordinate 129,961,609 downwards.
AATTAGGAATATTTGACACTGGGTTTTTTTTATATGGAGAAATTATTACAAATATTCATGTAGATTAAAAAAACAGTATAGAGTATAACACATCATCAGTACTTAAGATAGCCTTATGGGGTGGTCCGATACACAAGGCCTGCCTTTTGTTTGCATTTGAGCCACTAATTCTGTGGAGCTATAGGCTTTTATGTCAGTGGCCATGCCAACTAAATACTCAGATTGCCCAACTTAGACTAAGCTCGGGGAAAACAATAGTTGATAAAAACCGCCAGAGTCACTTCCTCTCCTGAAACTATAAACTTCTGTTATAGTGCTGTGTTTATGTTGTAATCGTCTGTGTAGTGAGTGCGGGGAGGAGAAGTCATTTGAGAGGAGCTGTGGTAGCCCCTGAGGTACGAGATACACACAGAGAGAAATGTGCTGATGAACCGAAATCCATGAGGTGTCCCTTGGTGTCAGCTGTACCCCATCAGCAGCAAAGATGTGTGCATGTTATGTGTGTGATTAGCAAAAATGCTTTAATGTGGATATAATTACCATATGCCCCACGGATGAAATAATGTCTCTAGCCCACATTATCTGCCCACATTTACAGTATAAACTAAACAGCGTTAAGTACTGTGGTTTATTTCATCAACACAGGCCCTTCTCTCTGAACACAGACCCACTTCCAGCTCTTCACTGGGTGAGTGGAGTTTGTAAACTCCGCTTTTATAGTCCCATGCAGCCTTCCACTTTAAAATATGCCTTTGTTTGAACAATTACTGTCGTTTGTATTTTATTTTAAATCCCCATGTGGAAAAATATGCTTAGATACAGCTTACTGGACATGTTTTACGAAAGATGCATTAATAAGAGAAATGTGATTCAAGTGTGTCAATGCAGGCTTATTTGGAAGATGGTTCCGATTAAGTACAATATCCTACATATGTTATGTGGCATGAAAATGTATTCCATCATTTTATTCTGAATGTTATGATATTTGATTCATTTTTGTCACATAATGAAGGTAAATATGAAGTAAAATACTTAAAGACATGAATGATATCATCTATTTTACAATATTAATATTTCTTCAATAATCACCTCTGAAGATATAGTTAAAAGGTCTGTTGTCAAATTTATTAACACATTCTTTACCTAAAACTGGTACAGCTGAATCAAAATGGGAAATATTTTTTCTATGTATTTTTAAAAATTCTACAGCCATACACGTTTCAATGCCTTGCACTAAGTCAGTGTTCAAATGCTGAATCAATGAATGAGGATCCAGAATAATGGTTAATATCCTACCAGTATGCTACATATAACACATCGTAATATGAAACATTCCTCTGGAACTTCCTCCAATTTTTCTTCCTGGTGGTTTAAATATTTATGATATTCCTACATCATTTTGCCTCATCTTCTTCCTTTTTTCCCCTTTATGTCCATATTTGCTTTTTCATTCACTCTTCCGTCCCTCCCTAGCTTCACACCCTCTTTTACTCTCTTTCTCCCTTCTTCTCTGTCTCCATTCCTGATTTCTTCCCTCTCTCACTTCTCCTCTTATTTATAAATTCTTTCAGGGCAAGGATCACAGTTGATAAGTATCCAAGACTGCCTATTTATATTTTACTTACAGACAGTACAAGTGATGACTACCTGTGGTTTTACATTATCCATGTGTCTATTAATTCCATTATTCTAAGTAATACCAAGTTGACTCACCTGACTATGGACTTGAATCTTGCCTAGGACAACTTATGAAAATAATTTGAAAAGTTAGGCATTTAATTCTAATATTCTATTAGTGGATTTGAGAAATAAGAAAATCTCTTTGCAGTAGTAAATCAATCAACAATACCCCCTTTGGGCTGAAATATGAATCTTTCCAAAGCCCAAAGTCATAAAGGAATACCCTTGGGCTTAAGTTTTACTGTTTAAGATGAATGCCGAACACTGTCTACATTTATGACATTGCAGGGAGAGCTTGCTTTGGTTACACATGATGTTTGAACGTGGAATCAGACTTAATTAGATGATAGTATTGATGTAATTTTATTTTTATTGAGTAAAAACATACATTATCTCTAGTTTCGTACCCTTATTCGTGAGATCCATCAGAAAGTGTTCAGTAGTAATAACACCAAGTTGAAATCGTCTATAAAGAACTGCAGGTTGCCCCCTAACACTATCACCAGAACTCATATTTTCTTTTATATTGAATTTTATAAAGTTTATTTGGCTGCAATATCCTAATTCCAGTATGAATTTTTCCTACATAGTTCTTTATAAATGTTTTTAAGGAAAGGACCTCCAAGGAAATTAAATTCAATTTAGGAAGTACTTACCAAGAACATATTTGTAGTCAGGTTATAAAAGTGACACTGCGGGGGTGGAGTCAAGATGGCAGACTAGGAGGATGTGGAGTTTGCAGCTCCGCACAACTAGGGCACCTACCCGGCACTGGTGGGGGACCACGGACACCTAAGGGGACTGGAGGAATCCCCCACTGATGAGGTAGGACTTGGGGGTAGGGAAGGGGAGAAGAAGTGGAGGTGGGACAGGATTGGCAGCCCTGAGGGGCGGCTGGGGGAGGGGAGGGATTCCCACGCCCAGATGGACCCACCCACGGTTAGGGGATCAACGGGGACAGGGGGAGGCCCTCGGGAGGGCAGAGGATTGGAAGGGATCGCTGCCAGCGTTTCCCCTGCCCACTGGGCCCCGGGGAGCCTGCTGAGGTCTGGGGCCTGATCCTCTGCCCACCTAGGCCCCCTCCAGCCATGTGGGTCCTGAGGGAGTGGGAGGGAGGGAGGCGGGAGGAAAAGTAAAGGCCAGACTGATTGGACGGGGCCCCTGAGGGGCAGCTGGGGGAGGGGAAGGATTCCCACACCTGGAGGGGCCCACCCACAGTTAGGGGATCCACACGGACCGGGAAGACCCTTGGAAAAGTGGATGATCAGAAAGGAATGCGGCCAGCAGTTCCCCTGCCCACTTGGGCCCCGGGGAGCCTACTGAGGTCCCTCAGGCAGCGCTGAGCCTAAGCCCCGCCCAGGCACCTCCACCCAGGGCCTTACCTCTACACACAACACTGCAAGACTCCCTCTGACCATGCTGGGCCTAAGCTCCGCCCAAACACCCCCACCCAGGGCTTTACCTCCTAACTGCGCACTCTGAGGCCCCCCTCCTGCGGTACTGCCTTTCCCGGCTGCTGCATGGGTCCTGAGCCTAGACCCCACCCCCGCCCTAAACCCTGCCCCTGCCTAAGCTATGCCTCCCCAGAGCCGAGGGCTTTTCCAGCCTTTTCTTTTTTAGGTTGTGGTTCTATTTTACCTTATTTTTGTTGATTCATTTATATTTTAATTTTTTCTAATAAATTTCTTATTTTTCTAATTTTATTTTATTCTTTATACTTTGTTATTGTTCTGCTACTTTTGGCTTGTTCCCCCCCCCCCCCCCTTTTTTTCTTTTTTCTGTTGTGGTTCTGTTTTGCCTTCTAGTAGTTGTTTCACTTATATTTTTATTTTTCCTAAGATATTTTTTATCTTTCTAACTTTAGTTTGTTTTTTATTCTTTGTTATTGTACTGCTCCTTTTTCTTTTTTTTTTTTTTTTCTTTTCTTTTGTTGTGCCATGTGTCTTGCGGGATTCTTGGTTCCCAGGCCGGGGGTCAGGCCTGAGATCCTGTGGTGGGAGCTCTGAGTCAAAACCGCTGGACTAACAGAAAACCTCAGACTCCAGGGAATATTCATTGGAGTGAGGCCTCCCGGAGGTCCTCATCTCAGCACCAAGATCCAGCTCTATCCAACTGCCTGTGAACTCCTGTGTTGGATCCCTCAGGCCAAACAACCAATAACAGGAATAGAGCCCCATACATCAAAAAAAATGAGATGACAAAAAAATACGTTACAGACGAAGGAGCAAGGTAAAAACCTACAAGACCAAATAAATGAAGAGGAAATAGGCAACCTACCTGAAAAAGAATTCAGAGTACTGATATTAAAGATGATCAAAAAACACAGAAATAGAATGGAGGCATGGATCGAGAAAATACAAGAAATGTTTAACAAAGATGTAGAAGAACTAAAGAGCAAACAGTGATAAACAACACAATAATTGAAATGAAAAATACACTAAAAGAAATCATTAGTAGAATAACTGAGGCAGAAAGAGTGAGTAAGTGAGCTGGAAGATAAAATGGTGGAAATAACTGCCAAGGAGCAGAATAAAGAAAAAAGAATGAAAAGAATTGAGGACAGTCTCAGAGACCTCTGGGACAACATTAAACACATCAATATTCAAATTATAGGGGTCCCAGAAGAAGAAGAGAAAGAGAAAGGGTCTGAGAAAATATTTGAAGAGATTATAGTCAAAAACTTCCCAAACATGAGAAAGGAAATAACCACCCAAGTCCGGGAAGTGCAGAGAGTCCCATATAGGATAAACCCTAGGAGAAACAGACCAAGACATATATTAATCAAACTAACAAAAATTAAATTCAAAGAAAAAATATTAAAAGCATCAAGGGAAAAGCAACAAATAACATACAAGGGAATCCCCATAAGGTTATCAGCTGATTTTTCAGCAGAAACTCTGCAGGCCAGAAGGGAGTGGCAGGATATATTTAAAGTGATGAAAGGGAAAAACCTACAACCAAGATTACTCTACCCAGCAAGGGTCTCATTCAGATTCAACAGAGAAATCAAAAGCTTTACAGACAAGCAAAAGCCAAGAGAATTCAGCACCAACAAACCAGCTTTACAACAAATGCTAAAGGAACTTCTCCAGGCAAGAAACACGAGAGAAGAAAAAGACCCCCAAAACAATTAAGAAAATGGTAATAGGAACATACATATCAATAATCACCTTGAATGTAAATGGATTAAATGCTCCAACCAAAAGACACAGACTGGCTGAATGGATACAAAAACAAGACCCATATATATGCTGTTTACAAGAGACCCACTTCAGACCTAGGGACACATACAGACTGAAAGTGATGGGATGGAAAAAGATATTCCATGCAAATGGAAATCAAGTGAAAGCTGGAGTAGTGACACTCATATGAGACAAATAAAGACTGTTAAAAGAGATAAGGAAGGACACTACATAATGATCAAGGGATCAATCCAAGAAGAAAACTTAACAATTATAAATATTTATGCACCCAACATAGGAACACCTCAATACATAAGGGAAATGCTAACAGCCATAAAAGGGGAAATCGACAGTAACACAACAATAGTGGGGACTTTAACACCCCAACTACATCAATGGACAGATCATCCAGACAGAAAATAAATAAGGAAACACAAGCTTTAAATGACACAACAGACCAGACAGACTTAATTGATATTTATAGGACATTCCACCTGAAAGCGGAAGAATACACTTTCTTCTCAAGTGCACACAGAACGTTCTCCAGGACAGATCACACCTTGGGTCACAAATCAAGCCTCAGAAAATTTAAGAAAATTGAAATAGTGTCAAGCATCTTTTCTGACCATGATGCTATGAGATTAGAAATCAATTGCAGGAAAAAAAAAAAAACTGTAAAAAAAAACACACATGGAGGCTAAACAATATGCTACTAAGTAACCATGAGATCACTGAAGAAATAAAAGAGGAAATCAAAAACTACCTAGAAACAAACAACAACGAAAACATGATGATCCAAACCCTATGGGATGCAGCAAAAGCAGTTCTAAGAGAGAAGTTTATAGCAATTCAATCTCACCTCAAGAAAGAAGAAAAATCTCAAATAAACAATCTAAATTTATACTTAAAGCAACTAGAAAAAGAAGAACAAAGAAAATTCAGTTAGTAGAAGGAAAGAAATCATAAAGATTAGAGAAGAAATAAATGAAATAGAAACGAAGAAGATAATAGCAAAGATCAATAAAACGAAAAGTTGGTTCTTTGAGAGGATAAACAAAATTGATAAACCTTTTGCCAAACTCATGAAGAGAAAAAGGGAGAGGACTCAAATCAATAAAATTAGAAATGAAAAAGGAGAAATTACAACTGACACTGCAGAAATTAGAACACTGCCTAACACCATACACAAAAATAAACTCAAAAGGGATTAAAGACCTAAATGTAAGACCGGACACTATAAAACTCTTAGAGGAAAAACACTCTTTGACATAAATCACAGCAAGATCTTTTGTGACCCACCTCCTAGAGTAGTGGAAATAAAAACAAAAATAAGCAAATGGGACCTAATGAAACTTAAAAGCATTTGCACAACAAAGGAAACCATAAGCAAGATGAAAAGACAACCCACGGAATGGGAGATAATATTTGCAAATGAAGCAACAGAGAAAGGATTAATCTCCAAAATATACAAGCAGCTCATGCAGCTCAATATCAAAAAAACAAACAACCCAATCAAAAAATGGGCAGAGACCTAAATAGACATTTCCCCAAAGAAGATATACAGATGGCCAAGAGGCATGAAAAGATGCTCAACATCACTAATTATTAGAGAAATGCAAATCAAAACTACAATGAGGTATCACCTCACACTGGTCAGAATGGCCATCATCAAAGAATCTACAAACAATAAATGCTGGAGAGGGTGCAGAGAAAAGGGAACCCTCTTGCACTGTTGGTGGGAATGTAAATTGATACAGCCACTGTGGAGAACAGTATGGAGGTTCCTGGAAAAACTAAAAATAGAACTACCATATGATACAGCAATCCCACTCCTGGGCATATACCCTGAGGAAACCATAATTCAAAAAGACACATGTATCCCAATGTTCACTGCAGCATTGTTTACAATAGCCAGGACATGGAAGCAACCTAAGCGTCCATCGACGCATGAATGGATAAAGAAGATGTGGTACACATATATAATGGAATATTACTCGGCCATAAAAAGGAACAAAATTGGGTCATTTGTAGAGATGTGGATGGACCTAGAGTCTGTCATACAGAGTGAAGTAAGTCTGAAAGAGAAAAGCAAATATTGTATATTAACGCACATATGTGGAATCTAGAAAATTGGTACAGACGAACCTATTTTCAGGGCAGAATAGAAACGCAGACATAGAGAATGGACATGTGGACATGGGGTGGGGGGAAGGGGAGTGTGGGATGAATTGGGAGGTTAGGTTTGACATAAATACACTACCATGTGTAAAATAGATAGCTGGTGGTAACCTGCTATATAGCACAGGAAGCTCAGCGTGGTGCTCTGTGATGACCTATATGGATGGGATGGGATGGGATGGGATGGGATGGGATGGGGTGGGGGAGGGAGTCCAAGAGGGAGGGGATATGTGTATACATATAGCTGATTCACTTCACTGTACAGCAGAAACTAACAAACCATTGTGAAGCAATTATACTCCAATAAAAAAATAAATGAATAAAAATAAAATAGGGGCAAAAAGAAAAAAAAAAAAAAAGTGACACTGGAAAGAAGATAACGAACTAGGAAGTTTCAGGCCCTTGTTCCCTGACCAAGACAATGAGATAACAACAATATAAGGACCAAAATATGCTTGTGAGAACTCTAGAGACCAACTGAGAAACTACAGGACCCAGGCCAATGTTTCACCAAGAAGGGACTCTAGTGAAAGGGGCATTGTAACTTCCACCTTGGTCTTTTGGATCCTCAGCTCTGGGGGAAGCCAGCCCCCGTGTTGTCAACACAGTCAAGCAACCCTGTGGACAGGTCTAGGTGGAGAGGAACTGAGACCTCCTGCCAATAGCCACTGAGTGAGTCAGTGGTGAGTGAGTCACCCTGAAAGTGGATTCTCCAACCCCAGTCAAGCCTTCAGATGACTGCAGCCCCAAATGATACCTGATGGCAAACTCATGAAAAACCTAAAGCCAAAACTGTCTAGCCACGTTGCTCTCAAACTCCTGACTCATAGAAACCATGAGAGAGAATACATTATGTAAGACACTAAATTTTACAGTAATTTGTTATACAATAGATAACTGCTAGATAACAATAGATAACTGTATTCCCCACCCCCACCCCCCAATTCATGTCTTGAAGTCCTAACCCTCTACCTCAAAATGTGACTTTATTTGGAGACAGATCTTTACAGAGGTAATCAAGTTAAAATGAGGTCGTTAGGGTGGGCCCAATAAGACTGATCTCCTTGTAAAAAGGGAAAATTTGGACACAAATATGTACACAGGGAGAATACTATGTGGAGTTGAAGACAGAGATTAGGGTGATGCTTCTATAAGCCAAGGAACACCAAAGATTGGCAGCAAACCATGAGAAGCTAGGTGAGAGGCATGGAACAGATTCCCTCTCACAGTGCTCAGAAGGAAACAACTCTGCCAATGCCTTGATTTCAGATATCTAGCCTCCGGAACTGTGAGGCAATATGTTTATGTTGTTTAATTAAAAAAAAAAAAAAGTGACACTGGGCCAAATATTATGTCTTGATACTAATATCCTCATCTTTTTAAACCCTCCTCATACTGAAGATGCTGATGGCCTGGAAACTACATTTCCCAGGTTCCCTTGAAAGGAGGTTCCATAAGTTCCGACAATAAGAAGCACTCCCAGAGGTCTGCAGAGCAGATGAGTAGGATGAGGCATAATTCTCCTAGTGGCTGCTGTAGTCAGGTATATGGGCTTCCGCATGGGGCCTTGGTGGGTGCGTGGCATTTGGTGTCTTCCTGACAATTGTCCACTTTGATACTATCTGCAATTGAGGTCATTGGTGGTGGTTTTCCTGTGATCTCTGCTATTTTGAGTTGGCTAAAAGTGGCACCCCTGACCTTCACTCACCAAGTCTCTCAACCTCTGAGTTGTGCAAGCCTCTGTATCCTTTTATTTAAGCACTTCCTGTTGAATCCATCTAGAATGGTCCAGTTTTACTGACCAGTCCCTGACTGGTCAGGGCAAAGGACACGCATTGCCATTGTCCTTTAAGATCAGGAAAAATGAGAAACACCAAGCATTACGATATGAGGCTGAAGAGTATAAACGGCATATGAGTGCTATAAACAAATTGCTAAGAAGCTTCAATTCTAGAAAATACATCTGTTAGTGGAAATCAGCAGAAAGTTCATGAATGACTTATCTGTGCAGAACCTTGTAAGATGGGTAGGTTCTGATGAATAGGTAGGGATTTGGGGTTGTAAAATGCTTCAGGTGTATATAGTATTGAGTAAATGACTTATTAAATTAAAAAAAAGATTACTTTGTTCTAGGTCTAGGAATTGTTAGCTATGTGATGTCAGTTAATTAAGCAAACAACCTTCCATCTGTAAAGTGGACATAATAACCCCTACCTAGTAGAATTGCTGTGAAAGTAAGAGATAAGGCCTACAACACCAAGCACAGGGTGAGTACTGAACAATTAGTAGCCGTGGCAGGAGGTGAAAGGCACCATTCTAAATAAAAGAAGTAGCAGCAGTAGTGATATGGAGGAAGGACCTCATATATTAGGAAAATAGGGTCTGGCAAGCTTGGCAGGGAACATACTGGGGGCAGAAGATGAAAATCTGTTACTATCGGTGGTATCATGTCTTATTTGATCTCTTCTCTGCTCAATATATTCTCATGGTGATCATTAACGTCGCAGTGATCAATATACATTTGTATCTTAATTTCATTCTAGGACTGCGGCAGCAGATTCAAGAGTTTTCCCCAAAATCTTACAGTGGACTGCTGATAGGAAAATGAAAGTTACTGTTCAAAATCATGCTGTTGATTAATCTCAGCAGTTAAGAGCATTAAAAAGACCTCTTAGACAGTCTGTATTACAATTTTCCATATAATCAGCATACATAATGTAAAACATAAAAACACAAAGAGAAGTGAGATTTTATGTATTTTGTGACTCACAAGCTGATTTAACAAAATATGCCAAAATAAAAGCGGTATGGAAGTAAACCAATATTAGCAAAAGTTAATATTTTATAATATCTTATAAAATGGTACAGATGAGCCGGTTTGCAGGGCAGAAGTTGAGACACAGATGTAGAGAACGGACATATGGACACCAGGGGGGAAAACTGCGGTGGGGTGGGGATGGTGGTGTGCTGAATTGGGCGATTGGAATTGACGTGTATACACTGATGTGTATAAAATGGATAACTAATAAGAACCTGCAGTATAAAACAAACAAACAAACAAACAAAACAACTAATACTAAACTTTCATTGGGTTATGTGTATGGAAATATGTTAATATAAATGTTTCAGACATTACATGAAATTTCTAAAAATCTTATATGTTCTGGTATAATGTTATAAGTCATAATCCTAGTTATTACTTTAAAATGTATATCTCAGAAATAACTAATTTTCTTGTCAACTGCATTATTATGAACTTTCATCAAATCTTTAACTGTGGTCATTTTTAAGTCTTTTGTCATTTACAGACAGTTCTGGGTGTACTCTGATGCTTTTGCAAATATGTTCCTATAAAAGGGTTTCATCTTCAAGAAATTCATGGAAAAGACTCTGACAAGTACAGGTTTCTGGTAACTGACTGTACTGCTGAACTGAATGAATAAGCATTTTCAGAACTCTAATGAAAAACTGATGAACTCATAAAAGTGCTAACAAAAGATCAAAATAAAAAAAAAAATTAATTACATGGGACTGAGTGAACTGATGAGGATGAGTATAATTTTTGTGACTTTCTGTCTGAATTTAAAAAAAAAAATCCCATAAGGACTCAGAGGCAAAGAATATACAAATCAATTTTCACTGCAAAGTAAAGGAGTTGTTACAGTGGAGGATTACTGGACTGAATGTCAATATTATGACATAGTATGAGTGTGTTTCATGTTTGGTAATTGCAATCATTGTTGCTTTTGTTGTGGTCATCCATGTACAATGCTTGGTGTCAGTCTATTTATCTCTTGTAAAAATAAAATACAGTGTGTGTGTGTGAAAAAAAAATATGTGGCATATAAAAGTTTTGTATTTCTCTGTAAATTTCCTCCACATATTTATTTTCACTAATTCTCACCGATTTTTCTTAAAGATTATGTTACTTATTTAATGTAGTTATGGTCAAACAGGTATTCAGAACCAATTTAGTATATTTATAAAAACAAAAGCCTTAGGATGATGGGTTTCAGGTAAGTCTTCAGCAAATAGGCTCCTACTTTCAACTGAAGGACGGGTATAGCCCCTTCCCTTTCGTCTTTGGCTTCTAAGTTTCTTCTAGTTTTGACTGCTGCTGACCATCACAAATAACATGTCACATGCACTATCATTACTGTCATCCTCCCTAACTAATATTGTTCTTAATTTTCTATGTGTAAGACCTTGCAAAGAACAAATGATTTTAATTGTTAAAAGTACACATACCCATTTTAACCATGAATTAACTACCTTCTCTAAATAATAATATTGTTAATATTAACAGTAGATTTCTTAAAATGAAATAATGTCCCTAATTTATCCTTTACTTTTTGGGGAGGTGGAGTAATTCATCTAAACATTTTAATTATTTGTGTGTAATGACAATGAGATACTCAGAAATATATCTTATTCATCACAGAGCAACATGAATGTTAAAATACCAACTGCTTAGTGAATCATTATTTTCTAAAAGTTTAGTGGTGGATGTCTAGTCTTTAAAACAGAATATTTTGGAATATGGGTTACAAATAGCTCTTTATAATTTGGACCACATAAATGGCTATCAGTTAATAGCTAAAATACTAAATATATTATATTGAGAAACAAAGGAAATTAAATGCAGCAATGTCTGACATGTTCAGCATTTTGGGAGGAATTCTATAAGTGAATTTTCTAGGATTAGTATGATTACTTTTTTAAGGAATCAATTGAAAAATGGTAACTTTTTGTTTTTTCAGATTCTTAAATATTACATACTAAAACCATGGTCAGAATTATGCTAAATTCTAATATAAAATAATTCTGCCTATTCCCAGGATCAGTCTTCTGCTGACAGTTTGACTCTTAAGACAGCTGCACACTTGTGATCCACTGCTTCTAAGTTGCTATGATTTGAGAACCAAATTTCCAATATTGTTTGAATTAAGTATAAGCAAGGAATCAATGTGTTTTGAATGAGGGCCTGAAGGCTCTTGTAGGGAGGCTGGAATATAAGTAGAATTATGTTATGATATACCCTAAAATATATATCATTTAGGTTATAGTCATTCAGTATACAATTTTAGCACTGTGATTTATCTGCCCTTCTGTTGACCCAGAGCTGTCTTCCGCCCCGCTATCCTTCTTATTTCTTGGTACTCTTCTGAACTTTGCAAATCTTTTAGACAACTAGGTTGTGCGTGCATGTGTGTGTGTGTGTGTGTGTGTGTGTGTGTGTGTGTGTGTGTGTAAAGTACAGTGAGCTGTTGCATGTGTTTATACGTATGTGTGTACAGTGAGTGTCCACTGAAATATTTCAATTTACCATTTTATTCTCAGTTCTCCTACCAAGTATATTAAATATTTTATTATTTGTCATAAAATGATGTTATGGCACATGGACTCTAAGATTTAATACACTGTTTTTTGAAAAGGTTGAAATCTAGTATCCTGATCTCAAATATTACAGAAACTTTAAACAGTTTAGCTTAGTTGGAGAAGGCTGGGGCATTTTTGAGAATATTATATGCCTATATTACTCCTTAAGAAACGGACTTTCTGGGTAATGGCTGTAACACTTGACTCTGTTATATATCACACGAAGACTAAATAATTGAAGGTGAAGGAACCTGACCCTGGAAATAACAAAGACAAATTAGACAGAAGGTACTGATTTCTGATGTAACAGATGGCCACCTGATGGAACTGTTTTTATTTACAGAAAGTGAAGCCAAAGTACTTTATTTTTCAGAGGTACTTTTTAACAGCCCAACTATTAGATGAATACAGTTTTTAAAAGATTCAAAGCAAATGTTACTAATTTGGAGTCTGGATATCCTAGTTCACAGGGTCACTTCTAAAACTTATATCCGGCCCTCTGATCAATGGATGTTGGCTCTGCATGTTTGGGGAAAAAAAGAACTCAGAGTGGTAGAATCACAAGCATCCTTTAACCTCAAAAGAGTAAACAGATTATTAAATATTCTACACCTTTTCCCTTCTCTTCCCATGATGTAGTTATAAACACCAATATGTTCTTCTAAAAAATAATTTACCAGACTTAAGGCTTAATCTTCTGATTTTTCAAGGGAAGACAGAAGTCCAGATTTCATATATATTCCTCTTATTTTAAAACATTACCAATTTAAAGATTTTACAGCACTTCTTGGGCCAAGCAAAATACATCCATAGGTTGGATACAGCCCACGACCTGCCAATTTTTACCTATATTCTTCCTAAGGATCTCCAGCCAAAATGAATATAACTAAGACTCTTCTTCTACTCAAGTAAGTTCTCATGTAATAGCAAAAGGTTGTTTTAAATGTTTTTGAAATTATATCCAGAGGCAATGGCAACACAGCCTAGTGCTTTACAGCTCAGACTATGGAGTGAATTAGTCCAGGATGTAATCCAGGCTTTGCCACTCAGCTATGTGACCTTAAGGAAGGTCACTTAGGAAGTGCAAAATTTCTAAGGAATTTCTTTGAGGAATAAATAATACTACATGTAAAGTGCTAGCGGCTGGCATATAGTGAGCACTTAATATGTATTAGTGACTTCAGTTATCAGAGTAACTACAAACAAAAACGGTTAACATGCAGAAGTCCTGCAAAAGAAAGCATTTTAATTTAACAAGTTAGATTTTCTTTTCAATTAAGTGTTTTAAAATTGGGAACAAGCTATTCTCTGTTCTCTTTCTTATCACTTGTAGTTTATTTTCTGACACCCATACTGGAGCTAGTTTAGAAACTGATGTAAACTCTGGGACATAAAGTTCCAGCTGACAACTCCTTGATGTGATTTAAGTTGATGGAGTAGTGCAATTAATGATGCCTAAATGGTTTAATGAGTTATGTGAGAAAATGAGTAACATCTTGCTATTATAGCAATCTCGAGTGCCAAGTGTAATGTGTTAATATGTTTAACTGTGGATGGACAATCAATGAATGAGAAACAGATATACTCGTCTGTTCTACTGTTGAAAGTCACAAAACATCATTTTTCTTCTCAAACTAAATTCCAGGCACATTGTATCGTTTCTGGAAAATGATGGCTTGGCTTTCTGTAGAGAGACGTTTACTCCAATTTGATCTTCTAAAAATCCAAGAGCAAAAACCAAGATAAAGTGAAGCCTAAATGATCATGTTTAGGGATCTCATACGGTTTTATAAGTAAAACAACAGCAGCGACAACAAAAACTGACTCTGTTAAATACAAGGAAGCTGAACTAAGCAGAGCTGATACTATGTGATCCAGAAGTAACATCAGGCATTAACAACGAATGGATGAAAAACCATCCAGATAATATTTGCTGTTTTCTTTCAACCTGCCTGGCTAAGGAATGTGGGTTAAATCTGCCCTGTCACATGTGCTGGAAGCACAAAGGGATTTTTCTCTGATATTCACTGTGAAGACCCAGTAGAGCCATGGGAGGGAAACTCACTAAAATGCGGGGCCCTCTTGGAGGTGCAAACTCTCAGACTGGCCCCATTGAACCTGTAGTAATTCATTAACTACAGTTCAGGTTTCCCTCCCCGGGCACTGGCTCCCATGGAGGTTTCTGCTGGTGGGTTTCTGCTCTGGTAAATAGTGATTCTTTCTATCTACCTGTGTGTCTCTCCAATTTGGGGAGCAGTGGCTTTTCCCCATGACCTCACTTCTCTGATGGATCTAAGAAGAGTTGTTGGTTTTTCAGTTTGTTCAGCTTTTTGTTTGTTGTTAGGATGGAATGGCAACTCCTAAACTCTTTCCATGCTGGACCAGAAACCGTAAGCTTACGTAATCCCTTTTATCTTTGTGAAGAATCAACAGCTGAATTTTCAAGATATAAAATGGTATCAAAATTTCCAGTTAGGATTCTTTTAGCACAACAAGAGATTATTCCTCACTGTGCATATGTAGAAGTAATAATGTGTATTATTAATATTCATGTAATTTAAGGAATGCCTTAAAGGAATAAGGAATTAGGACATTTCTTAAAGTCAGGTGAGCCCAGCAGCAATCCGTTTTAAAACAGAAGTAGAAAACCCTGAACTGTGCTGGATCAGGTGCAAATAAGTAGCACAGAGAATGCTGTAGACCACTTCACCCACCACTGCTGCTCCAGCAACTCTGCCTCAGCTCATTTGTACAGCGAAGGTGGTGTCCCTATGATCAGCTAAAGGGGGAGGGAAAAGCCTGAGTTTGGCTGACCAGTGACTGTAATATACAATATACGGAGGTAAATGAAAAATGGAATGCTGTTGCTATACAGACTTACTCAAGGAAAGACTGGGGTGAGGGGAAGTTTCCCAAAGGCAGTGCTTCGGTCAGTGCAGCTGCTCAGCTGAGAGAAATGGGCGGATGTGGACATATACACCAACTCAGAGGCAGTTTCAACTGGCTTAGCTGGTTGGTCAATGGTCTGGACACACCAAGATTGGAATATTGCAGATAGGGAAGGCTGGGGGAGAGGCATGTGGATGTGATCCAGACCAGTCTTCCTTTATCGGGCCAAGGAAGGCACTTCCACCTGCTTTTAGTGTTGGCAGGTAAAAGCTCACGGTTGCCTCCTTTGCCAGAGAATTGACCTCTGCCAAAAGGTTGCTGCTTTAACCTAAGTGTCCATCGACAGATGAATGGATAAAGAAGATGTGGCACATACATACAATGGAATATTACTCTGCCATAAAAAGAAACGAAATTGAGTTATTTGTAGTGAGGTGGATGGACCTAGAGTCTGTCATACAGAGTGAAGTAAGTCAGAAAGAGAAAAACAAATACCGCATGCTAACACATATATATGGAATCTAAAAAAAAAAAATGGTTCTGAAGAACCTAGGGGCAGGACAGCAATAAAGACGCAGATGTAGAGAATGGACTTGAGGACACGGGGAGGGGGAAGGGTAAGCTGGGACGAAGTGAGAGAGTGGCATGGACATATATACACTACCAAACATAAAATAGATAGCTAGTGGGAAGCAGCCACATAGCACAGGGAGATCAGCTCGGTGCTTTGTGACCACCTAGAGGGGTGGGATAGGGAGGGTGGGGGGGAGACGCCAAGAGGGAGGGGATATGGGGATATATGTATATGTATAGCTGATTCACTTTGTTATAAAGCAGAAACTAACACACCACTGTAAAGCAATTATACTCCAATAAAGATGTTTAAAAAAAAAAAAAAAGGTTGCTGTTTTGCCTGGGAGGTTTACACTCCCCCTGTCCTCTGTGGGGAAGCCTTAGAGCCAATGACTAATTTACATGGAAGTGAGTAAGTCAACTCCCTTGACTAAAGGAGGAAGCAAGAGTGGAGCGCAAGGTACGCTCCAGAGCCCCCACGGGATCAGAGCGCTGGTAGAGTCCACCTGAGAACACATCCTTGTTTAGACTGTCGCTCTGCCTTGTCCTGCTTCTCTCACTCCCTTTCTCTTGAGAGCACTCCTTCAATAAATCACACATGCACAAGTACTTACCTATGGCTCTGACTCTTAACTGAGCGAGAGAGAGAGAGAGAGAATCAAGCACACGATACCAAGAACTCTGGTTTGGGCAGCTGTGAGATTGTATTAAATGACAGTATTAAAATGACAAAGACTGGGAGAAGAACAGATATGGAATGAAGGAGAAATCAAAGTTTAGATTTGTCACATGTTACTTTTTGGACTGTCGAGTAGTTACATTTGGATTGTCAAGTAGTCTGATATGTGGATCTAGAGTTTAGAAGAAATGTTTGGGCTACAGAAGTAAAATTGGAAGTCACTGGCATGGTATTCAGAGACAATCTCCTTGCAAAATTTATACAGAGGGAAGAGGAATTTCATCATGTGAAAGTTAGAAGTTAGGTGAAGTAGAAGGTTTTAAAAAGTCTAAGACGAAGCAGCCAGAGAGGGAGAAAGAAAACCAGAAGGGCATGTTGTCGTGCAAGCCCGGTGAGGAATGCCATGAGAAACAAGGGACATTTGCAACACTGTCATGATGCTGACATGTTAAATTAAGTGTGATGAGTACAGAATAATGCAACCTGGCTTCTGTAGTAAAGAGGTTTTTGAAATTTATTGAAAGAGAAATTTCATCGGAGTGATAGGAGATAGAAATGAGATTGGAGTGAGTTGGATCGTGTAAGTGGCGAGCCTGGGGGAAGCATGTTGGTTGAAGGCTCTTCGGGGAAGTCTGGCTGTGAAGAGTGGCAGAGGGAAAGGACTGCAGTGGGGATGACTGGTGTGGTCAAGTGAGGCAATTTTTTAGGAATGGAAATACTACTTTAATAATAACTAATAGCCATAGCTTTCCTACTATGTGCTTGACATGTAATAACATTTAATCCTCAGAACAACACTGTAAGGTACACTGTTATTATTAACCCTTCCTATAAGTGAGGGAGTTTAGCCAGATAGTTAACGGCGGATCCAGGTCTGAAGCTGAGCGATCTGACTCCTGAGCCCATGCTCTAACCTCCATGTTATTCTCAAATATCAGACAATGTATATTGATGGGGATGACCTAGTAGAGAGGGAGACATTAATGATGAAGAAATATACAGATGGTCAGAAAGGTGATGTATGTAGGAATGTAGGAGACGAGACTGTTATAATAGACTAAGGACCTGTTCTCAGTTTTAGTAAGAGGAACAAATATAGGTGCATATACTTAAGTAGGTTGTAGTTTTGGTGATGGGAAGATAAGGGTCTGAGGATTTTTATTTTCTCAGATCATAAACTGAGACTGAAGGTCAGAGGAGGATAGATGGAGTTTTCATGAAAATGAGAGGATACAAGGAAAGGTTTTAATTAGCCATCTCATAAGACAGGAAATATTGCAGGCTTTCCAAATAGTATTAAGAACGAATTTGAAGTGAATGAATTTAGAATGAAACCAGTCTAGCCTACTGTGCCCTTTCCTCCAGCTATATTTAACTACTGAGAAGGTTGGTGGTTGACTGTTTTCAGAGCTGGGATGTTGGTAAGCTAGCACTATGGAGGGAGAGATGGGCAAGCGAGTTGCAGGTGTCTGCAATAGATTGATTATAGCAAATGGCCATAGACTCTGCTCTGGACAAGAATGGAAGTGAAGATATGAGGCAGTTGATGCACAGTGAAAAAAACTGACTTAAAGAATGGTCATAATAGGAAAATCTGAGCAAGCAAACATGATACAGGTTGTGATGAGAAAATAAGAAATCAGACTGAAAGATTTTTAATGGAAGTGGTTTGGACTCATGGTCCAGAGTGTGACCATGAGAGTGGAAGCCTGAGATGAAAGGTAAGAGGAAAAGGACAGTGGATCTTAGAAGGACCTGAAACTGAGAGGACACAGCAAAGGTGAAGCAAAGGACCAGGTACTAGAGTGTTTCATTTAGGCTCATTTTTATGCTACCTAATGCTGATGGAAGGAATAGTGTTCTAGAAGCTACAGTACCGCGAACTCTATGGGAACCTCAGACCTGGACTCCTTTATTTGACGGCCTATGCTCCTCCCCCTTAACAGTATAAATTTCATGACATCTCCCAACCATGTCTTCCTCAGGTAAGAGGAAGACCTTGCCTTTCCTTTCTGCGCATCTCTGGCAGCCCCAATTTCTACTCTGGAAATTTAAGTCTGATCACCTGTGTACTAACCCTCTTCTAGGAATGTTGTCTTTATTTTGCACAGCAACACTTTGAGTTATTAATTATTACACATGTTTTATAGTTGAGAAAACTGAGGTTTAGAGAATGTTAAGTAGCTTGCTGTTTTATTTTCTGTAAAGATCATCCAGACTTACAGGTGTTCTGTTTCCAAAACATTTGAAAACTACTAATCCAGAAAATATAGCTGCTGTAAGAAAAATGGTGTTTAGACTAAATCCAAGAATAATCAGTTGATAGACTAAAGTCCATGTTACTCATGGTGTTATTAATATTTTGTTCTTAATATTTCTAATTACTCATATCTAATCATACTGGTATGGTGATAATCAGTTTGACAGTCTAAGGTTCATGTTATTCATGGTCAATGTTATTATTATTTTTAATAATGCCAGTGTAAAACATAGTTGCAAATTCTTAGGCATTGCTTCCATCTATAGGTGGGATCTGTGTTTGTTCCCCTTGAATCTGGAGGTTTCTGATTCACTTACAACCAATAGAATGCAGCATGTAGCAAAAATGACACTGTGTGACTTCTGAAGCTGTACTGATGTATTCGTTTTCTATTGCTGCTGGAACAAATCACAATAAACTTGAGGGCCTAAGACAACATAAATTTATTATCTTACAGTTCACAAGGTCAGAAATCTAAAATCAAATTCACTGGGCTGAGGTCAGTATTTTCTCTGAGGTCAGTATTTTCTCCGAAAGTTCTAGGGTAGAATCTGTTTTCTATGGTAGAATCTGTTTCCCTGCCTTTTCTACCTTCCAGAGTCATCTATACTCCTTGGCTCATGGTCCCTTCTTCTGTGTTCAAAGCACATCACTCCAACCTCTGCCTCCATCATCTCATCCCCTTTATCCACCTCTGATCTCTTGCCTCCCTGATAAAAACTTTCGTGATTACATTTAGCACCTACCTAGATAATCCAGGGTAATCTCCCCATATGAAAATTCTTAACTAACCACATCTGCAAATTTTCTTTTTCCATGTTAAAGTAATGTAGTCACAGGTTATGGAGATTAGGATGTGAGCATCTTTCTGGGGCCATTATTCAATTGGAAAAGGTCATGCAGATTCCACAAGGTTTTCTTGACATTCTTATGTAAGAGGTAAGACCATTAAGCTTGAAAAGTCGCCCGTGGGTGTGGCAGACAACAGCCTAGCTGAGCTTGGAGCTGACTGCCAGTACCAGCTGGCCAGCCAGGTGAGGAAGCCATCTTGCATGTTCTGCCCATTTAAACTTTCGGATAACGGCATCCCCAGGCAACATCGGACTGCCACTGTGTGTTCTTAGGACTCAGTGAGTTAGTACCAGCGATGTGCTTTGAACATTACGTGACTTAAGGCTAGTTCATAAAAGATGACACAGCTTCTGCTTGGTTCTCTGTGGACTCTCACTCTTGGAACTCTACTGCCACACTGTAAAGAAGCCCAAACCATCCCACAAGGAGAGACTACACGGAGAGGTCACGGGTGGGTGTCTGAACTTGGGGCTGCCAGTGATGCATGGAAAGGAGTCCCAGCTGACAGTCAGCATTAACCACGTGACGTAGGAGTGAAGACACTTCCAAATGAATCCAGCCAAGTCACACCCAACCATCACGTCTCCCCAGCTGAACCCCAGATACCACGGAGCAGAGACAAGCCAGCCTCAATGTGTCCTATCTAAATTGCTACCCCACAGAATCCATAAGCCACTAAGTTTGGAGGGTTTTTGTTTGTTTGCTTTTTTTCACATAGCAATAGTTGTTATTACGTGGAAAATAAACTCAGGACATTAAATCAAAGCATTTTTTTTCAAATCAACTCTTTTCCAACCCAATAAGAGAATAATTAAAAACAATAGATTACCTAATATCTGTGTAAATATAATACCCATGTATTTTGCCATTGAATGGTATAATATTGAATATTTACAGCCTTAAATACTGAATATTGTAAAAATTATAAGTGTACCTAAAGACTTCGCAATGAATATTTTATGGTCACTACTTGTATGCAAGAACAATTATATCAACTAGATTTATGGCCTCAGCCTGACTATCACAGGAACACATAACTTATTTGCTTCCCTTTCTCTATGATGTTTCACAGACAGAAGTCACATTTATCTCAGAAGTTATGTCGCTTATTAACATCACTGCACTGTTGGGATTTTTAAAAATTAAGAACGGTCAGGGGTAGAGCAGCGTTAATGTTAAAATTTTCTCTCCCCTTTTGAAGCACATACACTCTAAAACTTGTCTCTCCTAATATTAGCTTTAAAAGATACTTTATCAGGTTTCCTTTTGAATTTTGGGAAGCAAAACAAAAAACCCGATAATCTGCTCTTGATGGTTTCTTCTTTTAGATCCCTCGGGCCACTTCTAAGAATCTCCAAATAGCTTTGCAAAAACATTCTCTTGTTAGCAAATATTAATGTCATTGATATCAACAGCATTAATATATCAAAAATATTATATAATAGATAATAGCACTTGTTGTAGAGATTAGCTTCTCCCAGCCTTAGGGGAAAAGAACATGGTGAGAACACTAATACACACTGACATGAATGGTGTTAGGATTACATCATATGATGTACTGGGAGGTACTTGTAAAGTATATGCTAAGGCTGTCATTATTACTCTTGTGATTTAATCTTTCAAAATGCAATATTATGTGCCCCCTAGTGTTAATAAGGATAGTCAACTCTCATTTGTCTTATGTAATATTGTTCACCATGTCTTCGTGTGTGTTTAAAATCCACCCTGGGAATTGGTACAAGAGTAATATAGAAAATCCAAGTCAGAAAGTAAGTAAAAAATACATTATTTGTCAGCAAGGAATCAAGTGTTGTCTGAACGTTTTTTAAGTACAAAAATATTTAACTTTGCCATCACTCCCTAAGCCACAATAACATATTATACTTTTTCAGTATTTCAAATAAATTTTAAACAAATTCACTCTCACCAGTGATGAAAAGAGAGAGGAGGGGGGGATTCAGAGTTTTAGAATCCTCACTGAAGGAACACCAACCAAAGGTGTCTTCATTACCAGAAATGTAGGTACGGAGAGATCACCAATATGAGTGGCGAATATGTGGATAGAAAATAGCTGACTATTTCTGACACCGTCTTTCTCTTGGCTAAGTATAATGCTTCTTGTTAGAGAACGAGAGGAAAATGTATTTTCAAGAAATAATATACTGAAGCTTTTTAGTGGCTACGCAATAATAGCAAGCTGGCTTTCCATTTATGGAAATGTATTTATTTAGAGAATAAACAACAGATTAATTACATACACACAAATGCATATACTGTGCATTTATGCTATTGTTTTAGTCAGCTTGGGCTGCCGTAATACAATAACCATAGACTGGGTGGATTCAAAAATAAGCATTTACTTCTCACAGTTCTGGATGCTGGAAGTCTGAGATCAGGATGCCAACAGAGTCAGGTTCTGGTGGGAGCCCTCCTGCGAATGGCTGCCTTTATGCTGTGTCCTCACATGCAGGACAGAGAGTGAGAGCCCTGGTCTCTTCTTATTCTAAGGACACTAATGCCATCATGGAGTCCCCACCCTCATGGCCTCATCTAAACCTAATTACCTCTCAAAGGCCGCACCTCCAAATGCAACCACACTGAGGTCTAAGGCTTCCACATATGAATTTTGGGAGAATGCAAACATTCAACCCCTAACAACTATGTACTACCTTTTAAACAATGAATTAACAATTGCTCCTTCCATCTTGCCATCTATTTTAATTTATATATCTAGTATCTATTTTGGGCTAGGCATCAACCCAGAACTCTAGTGCTTCTGCTATAGAAAACAGAGAATGCAGAGCACATTTTTTTTTTTTTTACAGTATTAAAGTCATAATTAAGAATGGAAGGGAGCACGTTATGTCATTTTTTGCTTTTCGGTTTTAGGTTATTTTTAAATACCAAAGGTTATGTAATCTTTTCTGCAGTGGAGGTTAGCACTGTACTTCTACTGTTTTCAGAGACTGCACAGGGGAGCATAATTACCTAATTATTCACATGCTGCCTGTAGGTAATACTCAAGTTGGCTGAAGGTAGAAACCTGGTAGCCTGGGATTTGGCCTCTCTGATATCTGGCCCTGTCTTCAGACCCTCCCCGCTCCACTCACACACAACCCTTGTTTGTTAGCTTTGGGTCAGTATATGACTCACCAGTCTTTAGAGTCATTTTGTTGCTGAAGGAAATGGCAGAGTGGTTAGAAAAAGCTATCAAAGTTTGCATGACTTCACTGAAAGTTTCTAGTGAACCTGCTCCATTAAGGGGATTGACCACTTACTGGTGGAGTGAGATGATGAAGGTCTTCAGAGGCTGGCATTATTCTTTTATTACCAGGCCTTCCTTGGCAAAGTTTACAATCCGGTGTCAAAACTTCACTCTCTTTTACCCTCTGGTCATTACGATGGGACCCCATCTGTGAATTCATTATCAACTACTGATGAGTATCTGAGCTGAGCTGAAAAACTGGACTCATTTCTCTCTTAGAGACGTGCAACTGTATTGTGGTTTGTCCTTAACAGCTTTCAGAATCAGTTAAAAAAAAAAAGGAACAACTAACAAGATATGAGGCAAAAACTCAACTTATAAAAGTAGACACCTTCAGTCCTATTTCACTATGAGTTCTTAGGTGATTTCTTTTTAATATAAAGGATAATTTTTAAATGTTTCTGGGCAGAGGGAAAATACTTCAGAATTCAAATCAATTGAATAAAATTTCACATTATTCAATTAATGCTTATAATATAATATTTTAATGACAATAACAGGTAACATTTAAAGAGCATTTCATATAGATAGCCATGTTATTGAGAACTTTACATGCATTATCTCTTGAATGAAAATTGTAGCATACTCAGATTCCTGTTTATAAATAGATCTTGTATGTATGTGTGTGTTTTTCCTAACAGTGTGATATATCATGTATCTTTAAGGGTACGTGAAAAATGTTTACATTTTGGAAATAACTGTGAAGTGAACACCCATATAATCACTAATAAGGACAAGAAAGAGAACACTGCCACTGCCATTACCTAATTGATATATCCCCACAGATAAACACACCTAGACTTTAGTGATGATAATTCCTTTGCTTTTTTAAATTTAATTGATGTATAGCTGATTTACAATGTGTTAGTTTCAGGTGTACAGAACAGTGATTGTGATATACACATACACACACTCATATATTTTTTCTTTTTTCAGATTATTTTCTCTTATAGGTTATTACACAATATTGAGTATAGTTCCCTCTGCTATACAGTATGTCCTTGTTTTTGATCTATTTTATATATAGCAGTGTGTATATGTTAATCCCAACCTCCGAATTTATTTCTCCCTCCCCCTTTCCCCTTTGGTAACCATAAGTTTGTTTTCTATGTGAGTCTCTTTCTGTTTTGTAAATAAGTTCATTTGTGTATTTTGTATTCTTTTTTTTTTTTAGATTCCACGTTTAAGTGATATCATTTGATGTTTGCCTTTCTCTGTCTGGCTTACTTCACTTAGTATGATAATCTCTAGGCCCATCTATGTTGCTGCAAATGGCATTATGTCATTCTTTTTATGGCTGAGTAATATTCCACTGCATATATGTACCACATCTTCTTTATCCATTCCTCTGTTGATGGACGTTTAGGTTGCTTGCATGTCTTGGCTATTGTGCATATCCATTACTTTTTAAAAACCATCCTATACATGCATTTCCCCATCATGCTTATTGTCCATTTTTGAGCATTATATTAGTAAAATCATACTGCGAGTTTTCTTTTGCATCTTCTCTGTTCTGAACCTTATGTTTGTGAGATAGAGCCATATTATTGCAAGAAGCTGAAGTTTATTTATGGTAAGTAAGTTCCATTATGTGATTATGACACAATTTATTACCCATCTGACTATTGATGAAATTTGGGTTGTTCCTAGCCTGGACTCTTGAAAACTAATGTATGAACTGTGAACATCTTTGAGCATGCACCTGGGGAAACAAATGTGTTTGTCTAGAGCAGTGGTATTCAGATTTTAGCATCAGAACCACTTAGCTAATTTAATACAAATTGATGGGTCCCTCCCCCAAGAGTTCTGATTCAGTTGATCTGGGGTAGGGCCTGATAATGTGCATTTCTAACAAGTTCCCAGGTCATGTTGATGCTGTGGTCCTGGAGGTCACACTAGATCCTCATCTAGGGTGTATAATAAGGACTTGAATTGCTCAACCAGAGGATAAAAGTATCTTCAATATTATAAAATTATCCCAAACAGGAAGGATATATACCATGTGCTTGGATTGGAAGAATCAATATTGTCAAAATGACTATACTACCCAAAGCAATCTACAGATTCAATGCAATTGCTATCAAATTACCAATGGCATTTTTCACAGAACTAGAACAAAAAATTCTAAAATTTATATGGAAACACAAAAGACCCTGGATAGCCAAAGCAATCCTGAGAAAAGAAAAATGGAATTGGAGGAATCAGACTCCATAACTTCAGACTATACTACAAGCCTACAGTAATCAAAACAATATGGTACTGGCACAAAACCAGAAATATAGATCAATGAAACAGGATAGAAAGCCCAGAAATAAATTCACACACCTATGGTCAACTAATCTATGACAAAGGAGGCAAGAATATACATTCAAGAAAAGACAGCCTCTTCAATAAGTGGTGCTGGGAAAACTGGACAGCCACATGTAAACAAATGAAATTAGAACACTCTCTAACACCATACACAAAAATAAACTCAAACTGGATCAAAGATGTAAATGTAAGGCCGGACACTATAAAACTCCTAGAGGAAAACAGGCAGAACACTCTCTGAGGTTAATCGCAGCAATATTGTTTTTGATCTACCTCCTACAGTAAAAAAAAAATTAAAACAAAAATAAACAAATGGGACCTAATTAAACTTAAAAGCTTCTGCACAGCAAAGGAAACCATAAACAAAACAAAAAGACAACCCACAAAATGGGAGAAAATATTTGCAAACGAAGCAACTGACAAAGGATTAATCTCCAAAATATACAAACAGCTCATGCAGCTCTATGTCAAAAAAACAAACAACGCAATCAAAAAATAGGCAGAAGGTCTAAATAGACATCTCTCTAAAAAAGTCATACAGATGGCCAAAAAGCACATGAAAAGATACTCAACATCACTAATTATTAGAGACATGCAAATCAAAACTACAATGTGGTATCACGTCACACCGGTCAGAATGGCCAACATCAAAAAATCTACAAACAAATAAATGCTGGAGAGGGTGTGGAGAAAAAGGAACCCTCCTACACTGCTGGTGGGAATGTAAATTGTTACAACCACTGTGGAGAAAATATGGAGGTTCCTTAAAAAACTAAAAATAGAACTACCATATGATCCAGCGATCCCACTCCTGGGCATATATCTGGAGAAAACCATAATCCAAAAGGATTGCATGCAACCTAATGTTCATTGCAGGACTATCTGCAATAGTCAGGACATGGAAGCAACCTAAACGTCCATCAACAGAGGAATGGATAAAGAAGATGTGGTACATATATGCAGTGGAATATTAGCCATAAAAAATAATGAAATAATGCCATTTGCAGCAACATGGATGGACCTAGAGATTATCATACTAAGTAAAGTAAGCTGGACAGAGAAAGGCAAACATCAAATGATATCCCTTATATGTGGAATCTAAAAAAAAAAAAAGATACAAGTGAACTTATTTACAAAACAGAAAGAGACTCACATAGAAAACAAACTTATGGTTACCAAAGGGGAAAGGGGGAGGAAGGGGTAAATTGGGGGATTTGGATTGACATATATACACTACTATACATAAAATAGATAACTAACAAGGACCTACTGTATAGCACTGGGAACTCTACTCAATACTCTGTAATGACCTACATGGGAAAAGAATCTAAAAAAGAGTGGATACATGTATATGTATAACTAATTCACTTTTCTATACAGCAGAAACTAACACAACACTGTATATCACCTATACTCTAATAAAAATTAAAAAAAAATTATCCCAAATATTTTTCCAAAGTGCCTAGACCACTTTCTATTCCATCAGGAGAGAATGTGCAATCCCACTGAGTTCATCTAAGAATGATTTGTTCATCTTCTTGTGTTTGCTAATATGATGGGTTCCTAATAGTATCTTATTGTGACTTTAATTTTCTTTTTCCTATTAATGAGGTTGAGTGCATTTTAATATACTTATTGGCCATTTGGATTTGTCTTTTGTCAAGTGCCTGCTCAATCTTTTCCTCAGTTTTCCACCATGGTGTCTGTCTCTTCTTACTGCTTTGTAGGAATTCTTTATTCTTAACAGTAGTCTTTGTTAGTTACACATATTACAAATATATTCTCCCCCTCTGGGATTAATCTTTTTATTCACTTTATAGCACAACTTAATAACTTGAAGTTTTACATTTTAATGTCATAACTTTATCAATTTTTTTGTTCAGAGTTGGTGCTTTTGTATCTTGTTTAAGAAATCTTTCTCTATTCAAGGTTATGTTATCTTCTGAATCTTTACAGTTTTGCCTAAAATTATTTGTAAGTGGTCCCCATTTTCTTCTTTTTCTTTTTTTCTTTTCATATAGATAACCAATTATCCAGGCAACTTTTACTGAAAAACCCATCTTTTCCTTACAGGTCTATAATACCAACTCTGTCATATAATGAGTCCATGTATGTGTGGATTCATTCCTGGGATCTCCATTCTGTCAATTGGTCTATTTTTTAACCCTTCTACCATTAAAACATATTACCCTTTACTATGGTTCAGGGATTGGCAAACGTTGTCTGTAAAGGTCTAGAGAGTATTCATTTTAGGCTTTATAGGCCACATACAATCTCTGTCTCCTTTTTTCTTTAACAATCCTTTGAAAATGTAAAAACCATTTTTAGTTCAAAGGCGGCACTATGTACTAAAACAGGCTGTGGTCCAAATTTGGTCTGTAGCCATAATGTGCTTAATCTTGCTAAAGGTTTAAAATTTTATATCTGTATCAGTCAGCCATTGCTATTTTAAAATCAAATAAAAGAAAACAGTGGGTTAAAACAGTAAGCATTCTTTTTTTTATTATTAATCTCTGGGTCAGAAGGGAGGTTCTACTATGGGTTAGGCTGGCAGTTCTGCTGATTTGGGTTGGTCTCTGCCACATATTTAGGTGTGAGATGACATTAGGTTGTTTTGAATGATTTCAGGTGACACAGTTGTCTAGACTCCTGCAGGTCAGCCTGGGCTTGTTCACAGGGCGGCAGCATGTCTCTGAGCAGGGGTAGAAGCCTGCAAAATCTCCTGAGGCCTGGGCTCAGGCTGGCACACTGTCACTTTCACTGTGTTCTACTGAACAAAGTGAGTCATGAATCCAGGCCAAAGTTAAGTGGTGAGGACATAGACTCGACCCCTTGATGAGAGAACCTGCAATTCATATTGTAAAAGGTGATGATATACAGTAGATTGTAATTTATCTACCAATTTATAGAAGACTGTAATTTAGCATAGAGAATTCTATTTTGTTAATTATATCCATTAAGGCATTTGAGTTGAGTCTTGAAGTATGAATAAGAGTTTGTCACGCAGAAAAGAGGAGGAAAATCATTTGAGTAGGTGGAAAGGGCATTTCCAAGGCACCCATCTGCAAAAGGAGTTCTCATCTGCAAGGAGTGAGAAGCAGTTCTACAGACTGAGTGAAGAGTTCAAGGACCACAGGGGCCAGAAGTGAATTTAGAAAGGTAGTTTGGGGCTTATTTTTAAACGGTTTAATCTTTTAAGAAATGAGTAGTCATAAGGTTTTACTTTTAATGGCTTAATCAAATGACATGATCAGAGTTATGTTTTAGAAATTTTTCTAGAGAGACACAAAATGGTAGACAAATTGACTACTTGAATTTTGTAGGAATAGGTCAGGTGAGAAATAATGAAAGCCTGAACTAAAAGAACAGTAGAAATGAGAGTAGAGAGAGATTCAAGAGATATCCTGAAGGTGCCAATGAAGGAGAAATAGTGAATTGTCAGATATGGAACACAGGGAGAAGAAAGAACCCATGATACACATTAAGTTTTCTTGTTCACGTGCTGTTAGTACTAAAGCTCTTCACCAAGATAGAGGAAGGACACAGGTCGAGAAAAATCTGAGGGGAAAAGAATAAGTTCATTTTTTAATACACTGAGGTTGAGCTTGGCAGGAGATGTGTGGGTATAAAGAAGTTTGTGAGACGGTCTGCTGATTGAACGTATGGATTTGGGCCATTGGAATTGATATCACTCTCGTAATGAGAGTGGAGAAATTTACCAAGGATCAGTTCTTGAGAACAGCAACATTATCCCATCAGGGTGGCATATTTCAATTTACCCTACTATACAAATCTTATTTTTTAGGGTCCTCTTTGTAATTTGGAATGCCCATTAAAAATCTTACAGAGTCAAGGGAATATTTCTCAAATTTTAATGTGCCTATGCGTGACCTGGAGATCTTGAAAAAAATGCAGGTTCCTATTCAATTAGTCTGGAGTGGGGCTGAAATTCTGCATTTTTAGTGAGTTCCCAGATGATGCTGGTCCATGCACCACTCTTTGAGTAGCATGTTTATATCCAGCATTCTTAGCTCATCATGTTTCTAATTAAGTGGCATTTACTATTGTCCATAACAGGCAGTAGCTGAGTAAGTCTGAAGAAACCACATAAATAAAAAACCTCTTTAAAAATCTCCTGTATCTTAATAATATCCAGGTTATACATCCCACCATAAGGATGAGCAAAGAAATAAATCCTCAGCAGTCTTGACCTTTGCTCCCTGTCTAAAAGCCAAAAGTGAAGAACATGAATTCTCCCAGACAGGCCAAGGTGTATGTGTCCACATGTGTTAGGTGCCTTTGACCTATCAGCTGTCACTAAGCACATTCAATGCTCAGGAAATAGCGGGGTAAGTGGCTGAATAGTCAACAAGGCTAAAAGTCAAGAGTAGATACAGAAATTGATGTAGAGTGATTTCTGCCACTGGAACTTAAACTGGCTGTGTATTCCTCTTCTCTAATCAGAAGCAGCTTCCCTTCTAGCTATACCGGATATTCTGTTTACTCACTTTGTACTTCAGTAGCAAGTGTCCTTTAGTGAAAACTTCATTTCCCAGCATATCTTCAGGGATCGCCATTAGACTGGTAACAGATTATCACCATCTGTTGGTGATTATTTCCACTATGTAACTGCCTGGTCTAAGAGATGTGTCCTCTTTCACCAGCAGAGCAACACCTTGAAAGAACTAGGGCAGTCTCAAGAGGAGTTGCAAGAATTGCAGCTGGGTGTAGATAATCCATATTAAAACAGCCTGAGGGCTTCTACTTCTACTCTATGTGTATATATATATATATATTTTACAATAGGGGGAATATAAAGTTTTTCCCCACATTTTTGTTTTTAGGAATTTGAAACAGATTAAAGAACAATAACAACAAAGAAAACCAATGCCATTATTTTTGAAA
Source organism: Balaenoptera borealis (assembly GCF_965194805.1). NCBI lineage: Eukaryota > Metazoa > Chordata > Mammalia > Artiodactyla > Balaenopteridae > Balaenoptera > Balaenoptera borealis. The sequence continues at coordinate 129,931,457 of NC_138861.1, read as the reverse complement.
GACTTAACAACCTCCTCATTTATTGTGTTTCCACTTTAATCCTATCTGATTTTCAAAATGATATACTTATTGCTTCAGTACACTTATAATCAGGGTAAATTCACAAAGCAGAAATATAAACATGTTGTAAATATGAAACATGAGCTGTTAAACCAGCAAAAGTCTGCTTGGGGACATAGACATCAAGGGTAACGTTTGGATTGTGACTGTAGCTTAAATAAGAAATAGTTATATAGCATCTAAATAACTGCACTAGAACTATTAATTCATATCCACGAATTTAAAGTGTATTCACTGAGTGTCCAGTGATATGCCTGTTCTAGGTATGGAATATACTGTAGGCATGAAGAAAAACGGTGAAATATCTGCCTTCATGTAGCTTTATGTTTTAATTGTAGGAGGCAGACAAGCTATCAAGTAAAATATGTAATATGTTGGTTATAAGTGCTGTGGAGAAAAATAAGTGATATGAGTTAAGAAGTGTTGATGCGAAGGGAGTGCTTCCCTTATTTAAAATACATACTTATTTTAAATAAGGTGAATGGTATTTCTGGACAGTCACCTGTACCTAAATTTTAGAGTTATTTAAGAAACATTTCAAAGGCATTATTTAGGATATAGAAATGATAATTTTAGATGATGGTGATAATATACTGCTTTTTGGTTAAAGGACGGAAAGGAATAGAATTATTCGTTCCCTAGGACAATGTTAATGCACACGGTAGCATAAGCTACAAACAATACGTTGAGGAGGTGTCCAAGGTACTGAGCTCATGGCAATTTCCAGAAGAGGCAGCCTTCAGCTGCTCCTTGCAGGCAAACTGTGAGATTGCCTAAGTTACTCAGCTTCATCCTCTCTCTGGAGTGGAAGCCTCTAGAAACATCACCAAAATTTTTGCAAACTTTATTTTTTAATTTATAAACTTAAAAAAAACTCTTAATGAGTATTCTTTTTTTTTTTCTTTACACTTTTTTGGTCACTGAAAATGTGATAATGTATTATTCTCTAAAAAAATTCTGCTTTCTGAAATTAAATTTCAACTTAAAGTAGAAGGCATTCAGAGTGAGATAAATCTAGGTTCAAATTCTGACTATATCATTGTGTATACAGGTGACATTGGCAGATGATTTAATGCAGCTGAGATACTGCATACTTCATAGGATGTTAAGATTTAATAAAATAATGTGTATAAAGCACCTCTTGCTGCACCTGGACTATAATAATTGCTTTTAAAATGTTAGTTTTTTCCTCTTCTCTACTGTTGAGACAGTTCTCCGTGGGCCTCTGGTATTTCTGCACATCTTTTAAGCACAGCCAATGACAGCCTTTTATTCTGGATTATTTTTTCAAGGATGTTGGTATAATGCAGTCTTGAAAGTTACAGTATTTCCTTCCAGAGCAAAGAGAGAACATACTTACTATCTAGTATAATAAACATAATATCTCCTTCAGGAGAAAAAGCTGGGCAGGCTTGCTTTTGGCCTGTTGTAAAATATTAGGGTTTCCTAAACTTGGAGTTCCTCTTCTGTACCATGACCTACTGCATGTACCCTTGATGCATGCATATGGCTCTTGTTGCATTGTTTTGTGGGAACTGAGGCTCAGAAAACTGGTGTAAAAGTGATGATACTCTAGGTACCGCTATTGTTGTGAATAATAAACTTTCCTTTGTTTCTGACATGGGATTCTCATGTTTTCTGCCACATTCATGTAACTGTGGTAGGCTAATTGGTTAGCTTCCAAGTAAGGTAATCTCTTCTCAGACCATTCACAGTTATTGATGCCTAAACTTCTCTACTCTACAGGTTCTCTGTCATACACAGCAACATTCTAGTTGTATAATTTAAGCCACTTCCTTATTTGGTTTTCAAGCTTAATTATTATAATGGAAATCAGAGAATTTAAATGTTTCAGCTTTAAATATAAAAGTTAGACTTCACAAAAATAAACAAATGACCTAATCAAACTTAGAAGCTTTTGTACAGCAAAGGAAACCATAAAAAAATGAACAGACAACCTAAAGACTGGGAGAAAATATTTGCAAATGATGCGACTGGCAGGAGCTTAATTTCCAAAATGTACAAACAGCTCATACAACTCAACAACTACAACAAAAAAACAACCCAATTGAAAAATGGGCAGAAGACCTAAATAGACATTTCTCCAAAGAAGACATACAGATGGCCAACAGGCACATAACAAGATGCTCAACATCGCTAATTATTAGAGAAATGCAAATCAAAACCACTGATTGGTTTTGAGGTACCACTTCACACTGGTCAGAAAGGCCATCATTAAAAATCTACAAATAACAAATGCTGGAGAGGGTTTGGAGAAAAGGGAACCCTCTTACACTGTTGGTGGGAATGTAAATTGGTGCAGCCACTATGGAGAACAGTATGGAAGTTCCTTGAAAAACTAAAAATAGAGCCACCATATGATGCAGCAATCCCACTCCTGGGCATATAGCTGGAGAAAACCATGGTTTGAAAGGATACGTGCTCCCCACTGTTCATTGCAGCACTGTGTACTATAGGCAAGACATGGAAACAACCTAAATGTCCATTGACAGACGAATGGATAAAGAAGAAGTGATATATACATATACATATACATATACATATATATATATATATATATATAGTATATATACACACACATACATACACACACACAATGGAATACAACCCAGCCATAAAAAAGAATGAAATAATGCCATTTGCAGCAACATGGATGGAACTAGAGATGATCATATTAAGTAAATCAGAAAGAGAGAGACGAATACCATATGATATCACTTATATGTGGAATCTAAAATATGACACAAATGAATTTATCTACGAAACAGAAACAGACTCACAGATGTAGAGAACAGACTTGTGGTTGCCAAGGGGGGTGTGGTGAGGAAAGAATGGAGTAGGAGTTTGGGATTAGCAGATGCAAACTATTATATATAGGATGGATAAACAACAGGTCTTACTGTATAGCACAGGGACCTATATTCAATATCCTGTGATAAACCATAATGGAAAAGAATATGAAAAAGAATGTGTGTGTGTGTGTGTGTGTGTGTGTATATATATATATATATATATATATATATATATATATATATATATATATAAATAACTGAACCACTTTGCTGTACAGCAGAAATTAATACAACATTGTAAATCAACTATATTTCAAGAAAATAAATTTTAAAAAAGTTAGACTTTAGTTTTTAAATGGTATATCTCATGCAGGCTCTGTTGCTCTCTCCTAACTTCTCATTAAAATTATTATGAAGACAAAGACAATGATGAAAATGTTCATAATAAACACGAGAAGCAGTAATCAACCCATTGCCAGAATCTAAAAATGTTCAACAACAAATTTATCAGAAGCAGATTGCACAGGGTAATGTGTATCCCACAAAGAGCCCATATTTCCAGAACAATGAGAAACTGACTTAAAGATTTTAGAAATCCTGTCATTCTTTCAATGTTTATCTACTGGCTCAGAAATACAGAGATTATACCAACCAGGAGAGTGAAGAGAATCCCTTTAATGTGTGGGTTCTGCTTTCTGGAGAGTGTCAGAGTGCTTCTTCCTTTATTCTACACCACTGTTCCACAATTCTATTTTTCCACCTACATGCAATAAGACTTCTGGACAGGAAGTCTGTGTGGAGGTCAAAGGTAGGAATGAGAACTGAGGTGGAGGGAAGGCTGATGGTAATGATTTATGTGTTTAAAACATAGAACAGATCTAGGAAGAGGCCTTGTAGGAGTTTAGACTGGGGATTTGATGTTATCAGATACTGGTCTCTTTACTGTGTTGACAGGCAGCAGGGGAAGGAGCAGATTTTGTTCAGGGCAGAAGAGCCATGGCAGTTGAAAAGAAGGAAGACACCAGTGAGCTACACACATTCACTTGCATAAAGGTAATAGAGTGTTTCTCTGATCAATCAGAACAAATTCATATCTTTGAAAACATTTCAATATAAGAACCAAAGAAAATGTTATGAAATTATTTAGTACTCTTAATAGGATAACAGAAGATATTGGAGCAGAAAGCCATGCAAGAAATCACAGAGTAAAAATATAAGCTGTATGAAGGCAAGGATCACTGACTCATTACTACTGTTTTCATAATTTTACTTAAAAAGTATTGCTGAATGATGAATAAGATAAGAAGGCAGATGGATGAGAGAAAGAAATATTTCTAGGTAAATAAATGTAGAGATAAAAATTGGCAGTAAGAAAAGACCAAAAACTGGAATAGTTATTGAAGGTAAGAACAAAAGCACACTGGAGTAGCAATTCTCATATCAGACAAAATAGACTTTAAAATAAAGACTACTGCAAGAGACAAAGAAGGACACTACATAATGCTCAAGGGATCAATCCAAGAAGAAGGCATAACAATTGTAAATATTTATGCACCCAATATAGGAGCATTTCAATACATGATGATCTTTCACCAATGGACAGATCATCCAAAATGAAAATAAATAATGAACCACAAGCTTTAAATGACACATTAAACAACATGGACTTAATTGATATTTATAGGACATTCCATCCAAAAACAACAGAATACACTTTCTTCTCAAGTGCTCATGGAACATTCTTCAGGACAGACCATATCTTGGGTCACTAAGCAGGCCTTGGTAAATTTAAGAAAATTGATATAGTATCAAGTACCTTTTCCGACCACAACACTATGAGACTAGATATCAATCACAGAAAAAAAACTGTAAAAAATACAAACACATGGAGGCTAAACAATACGCTACTAAATAACCAAGAGATCACTGAAGAAATCAAAGAGGAAATCAAAAAATACCTAGAAACAAATGACAATGAAAACACAATGACCAAAAACGTATGGGATGCTGCGAAAGCCGTTCTAAGAGGGAAGTTTATAGCAATACAATCCTACATCAAGAAACAAGAAAAATCTCAAATAAACACCCTAACCTTATAGCTAAAGCAATTAGAGACAGAAGAATAAGAAAAAAACCCCAAAGTTAGCAGACGGAAAGAAATCATAAAGATCAGATCAGAAATAAAGGAAAAAGAAATGAAGGAAATAATAGCAAAGATCAATAAAAGTAAAATCTGGTTCTTTGAGAAGATAAACAAAATTGATAAACCATTAGCCAGACTCATCAGAAAAAAAGGGAGAAGACTCAAATCAACAGAATTAGAAATGAAAAAGGAGAAGTAAAAACGGACACTGCAGAAATACAAAGGATCATGAGAGATTACTACAAGCAACTCTATGCCAATAAAATGGACAACCTGGAAGAAATGGACAAATTCTTAGAAATGCACAACCTTCCGAGACTGAACCAGGAAGAAATAGAAAATATGAAGAGACTAGTCACAAGCACTGAAATTGAAACTGTGATTAAAAATCTTCCAACAAACAAAAGCCCAGGACCAGATGGCTTCCAAGGTGAATTCTATCAAATATTTAGAGAAGAGCTAACACCTATCCTTCTCAAACTCTTCCAAAATATAGCAGAGGGAGGAACACTCCCAAACTCATTCTACAAGGCCACGATCACCCTGATACCAAAACCAGACAAAGATGTCATAAAAAAAGAAAACTACAGGCCAATATCACTGATGAACATAGATGCAAAAATTCTCAACAAAATACTAGCAAACAGAATCCAACAGCACATTTAAAGGATCATACACCATGATCAAGTGGGGTTTATCCCAGGAATGCAAGGATTCTTCAATATACACAAATCAATCAATGTGATACACCACATTAACAAATTGAAGGATAAAAACCATATGATAATCTCAATAGATGTAGAAAAAACTTTTGAAAAAATTCAACACCTATTTATGAAAAAAACTCTCCCGAAAGTAGGCATAGAGGGAACTTACCTCAACATAATAAAAGCCATATATGACAAACCCACAGCCAACATCATTCTCAATATTGAAAAACTGAAACCATTTCTTCTAAGATCAGGAACGAGACAAGTTTGCCCACTCTCACCACTATTATTCAACATAGTTTTGGAAGTTTTAGCCACAGCAATCAGAGAAGAAAAAGAAATAAAAGGAATCCAAATTGGAAAAGAAGAAGTAAAACTGTCACTGTTTACAGATGACATGATACTCTACATAGAGAATCCTAAAGATGCTACCAGAAAACTACTAGAGCTAATCAATGAATTTGGTAAAGTAGTAGGATACAAAATTAATGCACAGAAATCTCTTGCATTCCTATACACTAATGATGAAAAATCTGAAAGAGAAATTAAGGAAACACTCCCATTTACCACTGCAACAAAAAGAATAAAATACCTAGGAATAAACCTACCTAAGGAGACAAAAGACCTGTATGCAGAAAACTATAAGACACTGATGAAAGAAATTAAAGATGATAAAAACAGATTGGGAGATATACCATGTTCTTGGATTGGAAGAGTCCACATTTTGAAAATGACTATACTTTCCAAAGCAATCTACAGATTCAGTACAATCCCTATCAAACTCCCAATGACATTTTTCACAGAACTAGAAGAAAAACATTTCACAATTTGTATGGAAACACAAAAGACCCCGAATAGCCAAAGCAATCTTGAAAAAGAAAAACGGAGCCTGAGGAATCAGGCTCTGTGACTTCAGACTATACCAGAAAGCTACAATAATCAAGACGGTATGGTACTGGCACAAAAACAGAAATATAGATCAATGGAACAGGATAGAAAGCCCAGAGATAAACCCATGCACATATGGTCACCTTATCTTTCACAAAGGAGGCAAGAGTATACAGTGGAGAAAAGACAGCCTCTTCAATAAGTGGTGCTGGGAAAACTGGACAGCTGCATGTAAAAGAATGAAATTAGAACACTCCCTAACACCATATACAAAAATAAACTCAAAATGGATTAAAGACCTAAATGTAAGACCAGACACTATCAAACTCTTAGAGGAAAACATAGGCAGAACATTCTATGACATAAATCACAGTAAGATCCTTTTTGACCCACCTCCTAGAGAAATGGAAATAAAAACACAAATAAACAAATGGGACCCAATGAAACTTAAAAGCTTTCGCACAGCAAAGGAAACCATAAACAAGACGAAAAGACAACCCTCGGAATGTGAGAAAGTATTTGCAAATGAAGCAACTGACAAAGGATTAATCTCCAAAATATACAAGCAGCTCTTGTAGCTCAATATCAAAAAAAGAAAAAACCCAATCCAAAAATGGGCAGAAGACCTAAATAGACATTTCTCCAAAGAAGATATACAGATTGCCAACAAACACATGAAAGGATGCTCAACATCACTAATCATTAGAGAAATGCAAATCAAAACTACAATGAGGTATCACCTCACACTGGTCAGAATGGCCATCATCCAAAAATCTACAAACAGTATATGCTGGAGAGGGTGTGGGAAAAGGGAACCCTGTTGCACTGCTGGTGGGAATGTAAATTGATACAGCTGCTATGGACAACAGTATGGAGGTTCCTTGAAAAACTAAAAATAGAACTACCATACGACCCAGCAATCCCACTACTGGGCATATACCCTGAGAAAACCATAATTCAAAGGAGTCATGTACCAGAATGTTCATTGCAGCACGATTTACAATAGCCAGGACATGGAAGCAACCTAAGTGTCCATCGACAGATGAATGGATAAAGAACATGTGGCACATATATGCAATGGACTATTACTCAGCCATGAAAAGGAATGAAACTGAGTTATTTGTAATGAGGTGGATGGACCTAGAGTCTGTCATACAGAGTGAAGTTAGTCAGAAAGAGAAACACAAATACTGTATGCTAACACATATATATGGAATCTAAAAAAAAAATGCTATTGAAGAAACTAGGGGCAGGACAGGAATAAAGACGCAGATGTAGAGAATGGACTTGGGGACTTGGGGAGGGGGGAATGGTAAGCTGGGACTAAGTCAGAGAGTGGCATTGACATATATGCACTACCAAATGTAAAATAGATAGCTAGTGGGAAGCAGCTGCATTGCACAGGGAGATCATCTCAGTGCTTTGTGATCACCTAGAGGGGTGGGATAAGGAGGGTGGGAGGGAGATGCAAGAGGGACGGGATACGGGGATATATGTATACATATAGTTGATTCACTTTGTTATACAGCAGAAACTAATACAACATTTTAAAGCAATTATACTCCAATAAAGATGTTAAAAAAAAAAGAACCAAGGTTAAGTCTATACTGTGTTAATGATCAACTTTAATGCATATGAATAAACGTATATTTTGTGAGGTTTAAATAAATACATATGTAAGTTAAAAAAAAAAGAACAAAAGCAGAAATCAAAGACCTAAAAATCGGCAAATGAACAAAATTCTCTAAAACTTATATTAAAGTGTTCTTAGAACACTTAAAATTTAACCTACAATAATTAAAATATGATACAGAACTTTTAATTCTAGGAGAAGGTAAGCCAAAGATAATATGTTTGACATAAAATAATTTTTTAAATAAGCAAGGGAACATGGCTTGTGTGTTAAGGAACAATCTGTCTAGTAAGAGACAAACATAGAAAGCATGATACAATAGGATAATTGCCATATGATAGTGTCAGCTTAATATGGTAGAGAAATTGGTGTAGTACTGTCTGAAGAGGCAACAGGTAAACTGTCCTTGAAGTATAAACAGGATTTCATGATGGGAGGATATTCCAAAGAATGTAAACGCATTCCAAATAAATTTCAAGGATATAGGATATTTAGGAAATAGTAAGTAGTTTGAGTATAGATGTAAGAAAAATGCAGGAAAATAGTCTATTAGAGAAATAGCAATGTTCCTTCTCTTTTCAATATAAATATTTACATATGTATATATATGTACATATTTAATTTTTTGCAGATGTGCAGGGAGTTAGCCATTTTGCTTTCGGAGAATGTAATGTGATATAACTTTCACTGTTGCCTTGAATATGTATTCAAATATATTTTTTAGTGAAGTATAGTTGATTTTCAAATATTTTGTTATTCTATTTTTTAACATTTTATTTCATCAAATAATTTAAATAGGAAAACTTCTTACACTTCTTGCAAAGTATAATGAAGAAACCATCTTTGGTGTTGGAAAGATCTGGCATCCAATCCACGTGTAGCAGATGCTGACTTTGATCAAGGCACTGCGCTTACGTAAAGCATGCTGTGTGACAGCCTGAGATTATGATGCTCTTAAAATCATTTGAGTTTTGGAAATTACTCTGTGACTTAGAAATTTTGATTTAAGCCTATGTAGTATAGCATTGAGCCTGGCACACACAGAAGGGACTGAATAAGTGTTATTCCCATAATTATGTGTGTGTGTGTGTGTTTTACATTGTCAACCACAGATCCCTTTTAGTAGTGAGATCTCTGGAAATATTATTATTTAGGTTAAATTAATGTCAATGGAAAAAGAGGTTTTAAATGATAGATAGTTAAGAAGGCAGATTCTGAAGCCAGAATGCCTAGATCTGAATCTTGGCTCTGCCACTGATGAGCCATATGACCATGTCGCTTTATCTCTCTGTTTCCCCATCAGTATAATGAGGATAATAAATACTTACCTCATAAGGTGGTCATATATTAAAAGAGTTAATATATGCAGAGCACTTGGAAAAGTGCCTGGAACAGGCAAGCACTTAAACGTTAGCTAATGTAATTACTGAAAAGCTAGGATATGCTTTTGATGGTGGTTTCTCAAATGCATCTTATATAAAGAAGAGATAAACATTTTGCTGTATGTGATTATGACAGAAGTGTGTCATCCTCATTATCAAAAAGGTCTATATTATCTTACTGTGATTAGGTCTAAATTTAAATTTCTACAGTCAGAACAGAATAAGCTCTTCAAAGTCCAAAGTTAGTTTGAAAGCCATCTTAATCATATAACATGTCTATCCAAAATTGAAGAGCTGTTGATATCTGTTTCCTTATCTGAAAAATAGTCACAATAATATCTGCTTCTATGTTTGATGTTGATCTGATAGAATTAAATATGATAATGCACTCAAAGTGGTGACCTTATGCCTAACTTAATATTCTATTAGCTATTGTTACTATCATCAACCATTTTCAAATAATCTCTCAACTTATTTCCTTACAGGTCTGCTTAACATTTGTGAATAACTGTGAGACTATGGCTGTTGAATCTAAGAGTCAAGACTTTAACTGTTTCCTGTTGTAATCTAGTATAACACCAATGCAGTCAGGGGCACTTCTTTTGCCCTTTGATGAGGCCGGGCTATAAAATCCTTAAATATACTAATAACAGGAGGAAAATATTTTTCAGAGTCTGACTTTCTGCTCCTAATATTTATTTCTTTTGAAACAAGAGAAGAGACAGGTCCTTGATTAATTTATTATTGTCTGATAGTTATTTAAAATAGTGCTTTCATGTTTCTATTTCTCACACTTAACTTACTGCTTTTTCCATTTTTTCCCGAAACTGTTCAGTTGGATAGTAGAGCTAAATTCTTAACTTGATGATAATTGTAATTTTCAGGTGCAAAGCTTTTGCATCTATTACAAATCAGACTAGTGGCTGTTTTCTTCTCACAGTCCCAGTTTTAGTCTATTCATCTTCCCAGGTTTTATTGTTTCCTCTATATGGTAAATATTTTACACTACGGTGTATAATTTTGGAATCCTTTTATTTAATTCACCTGAAGTGTTGGAAATTATTTGATTTTAACTATATAAGATTAACACAATGAAACTTCTTTTATAACAATTTTTCCATCAAAAATCCAGAATTGTCACTTACAAAGTAGCACTATTGATGTCTTTGTAGGCATTTTTTCAGTCAAGTCCTATATTTCCAAATTAGTCCTGCTATTAAAAGTAAAAGCTCTTTTAGAGCAAATGTGTAACATTAAAAAAGCATCTATACTATGACCAAAGTGTCTAATTCCAACTCAAGAAAAGCATTCACAGTTCTCATTAGGAGTATTTTTTTTTTATGTTATACAATTTCTCAATGGAAGGACACATAAAAATATACAGCTGAAACGTTTATTCAGGCTTATAATTCATGCAAAAAATCTTGCTGAGAAAATCAAGAAAATATATTTCCCCTCCCATTTTTGTAATTTAGCTCTATTTGAATAGTTTGAAGATAGGTTTAAAAAATCACATGTGGAATAAGAATAATTTTGGAAAAGCAGAATTTAAAATATGCTTTTCTCTCTTTTTAAATAATGAAGTGATAGTGCTGTTACCATGAAGAACCAAGAAAACATTTGTTTTAGCACATCATATGATACAATGGGGTGATTGCAGGAAAGTAGGGGAGGTGAATATTCCCAGAGCAGAAGCTCCACTTGCACTTAGAGAAAGAATCTGCTGTGAACTGTCTGCTGGTGCGGGTTGAGGAGAGGGCTTGGGACATCAAGAGCTACTTACTTACTGTTTCCAATACTCGGTTTCTTCAAAGTGAAGAGGTTTCAATACAATAATAGTAGGTCAACACTGCTTTTACAGACAGTATTAAAACATAATCTCAAACTCAAGAAAACTTTTATGTAAATGATTTTTTAACCCCCCCCCCAAATTTAAAATTCAACTCTATTTTTATTAGATGGGATCCTGGCTAGTTTCCACTTCCTGAGGTTTTTTTTTATTCTGTGTTTATTTTTAAGACTAATTATCCTCACCTACATAAACTTCCTGGTTTTCAGAATATTTAATTGGCTGGTCAATGTCTCTGTTCTCCAGATGACAGTTACCTAACATGCATCATCAAAGGGATCCAAAATTCAGACCAGATGACATCTACTCAAGAGTACAGGAGGAACCGAAGCATTAAATTGTGGCAGTACTAGCCAACATGTGTAGCGCATCATTGCAAACAAGTGCTCAGCCAATGGAGCTGTGTGCTCTCATTGTGACCCATAACTGTTGGAAGAGTTCCAGAAATGACATAAGGAATTCTGCATAGAGCAGGTGGCAGGTGGGCACCCAAGGCAGGTTAAATGAATGTATGACTTAGGAAGTTGAATAAGTTACAGACTGGCATAATTTGGATATATAGTAAATTAAAAAGATTACTTGTATTTACATTCTCATTATTTAGAAATTGATCTGGAGCTTATACAAAGAAATTGGATTTAAAGTGCTGTAAGCAATTAACTGTCAGACAAGATTTGCCTTTTTTTATCACAAATTCAGAATTCCAGGATAATTTTTGTCTTTTTTACATAAAGGGAAATAATTGTAATTGTATACCTTAAAGGAAATAACAAAAAATTTAATATTTGTCTGTTAAAAAGTAAAATGATAAGGTAGCACCAGGAGATACACATTGGCAGGAGATATTCCTATACCTTCAATCTGAATCATCTGAATAAAAGAAAATTTCACATCCCTTTAGATTTCACAAGCTCAAGGAAATGTGAAATAGTTGACATTTTCACCTTAGTGTTTTCACACATAAAAGAGACACCTTTCAAGGGTAAGTAGCAAACTTGCTTTTCCTGTTGAAAGCTAGTTTTGCAACTCAAAGGGCTAATAAGGAAAAAATGTTGCTCTAGAATTTTCTGAAATGCTACAACTCACACATGCAGTAAACTCCTGTTCTACTCGCTGTGTCTGTACGTGGCCCAAGTCAGAATCTTAGTTGCTGAATTGCTGAGAATTTAGAAATTATCCCTTCTAACCAGTCTACCATAGAGGTGAAAATCAGAAAAGGTGTAAAACTTGTGCATTGACAGAGTTCAATTCTTTCAGCTTAGTTACACATTTAGTTGTCACTTAAGTTTTAATTGGCTAAAATTAGGCCCCTTATTTTCATTGAAACTATGCAAAGTTTTTATTCTGCAGCAGCTACCTCATTCACTCTGGTTGTGACCCTTTGCAAATGAAAGTCAAGGTGACTTTTGCATATATGCATATTACTATTTAAAAATAAATTCAGAGGCAAGATGAGGCTGAGATTTGTGGCCTATTAGACGTTGAAGATAGAAAATTTGGTGCATTTCTAAGCAAGAGCTAGGTCCTGTGGGAGCATAAAAGGCACTTAGGGAAGCAGTGAAAAAGGGCTAGAACACTAGAAGGCCTTCAACACCAGAGAGAGGAGGATATATTTAAAACATTAGTCAGCGAGGAATGATGATAGGGATTTGAGAACGCAGAGATTATGTTTAGTGTGGTGGTGTTAGGGAGAGCATTTTGGCAGCGGTGGGTGGAATAGAATGCACAGGAAGGACACAGGGATAGGAAATGTTGTACCCACCGTGCAGGGCTTCCAGGTCAGGCACTGGTTTCTGACAGACTGACGTTTGGAACGCAAGCTGAGTAAGCATAAGTTCCAACCTCCCGTTTCTAACAGGCCTTGGGCACCAACCACATCCTATCCCGCAGAGGCACCGCCAGCAGCTGCTTGGTACCTGCTCCCCAGGGTTCCGAGCTCTGGCTCCACAGGCCCCGTGTCTCAGTTCCTGCAGTTCCGGCGGCAGCCAGGTGGCTCCCCCCCGCCAGAGGTCTGAGTATCAACTCTATGATAATCTCTCCCTCAAGCTCCTTGGCTCTAATACTCCCAATCTCTGCCTTTTTGTTCCCTTAGACCTAGTTGGAGCTGTCTCTGCAGTTATCACTTCTGGATGACCTCAGTATCCTCTTGGTGCTCTTTTAGGCCTTCAGAGCATGTGTAAGCTGATCTCTATACTAAATCCCTCTACTGCAACACCTTAGTGCAGTTTCCATTTTTCTGCTGGAACCTGACTGATAGAATGAGGGTGAGCGGTGTATCATCTACGTAGACGACGTGGCAGGAGCATGGGAACATAGCAGTGTGGGCGCGGTCAGGGAAGATAAGTAGTTAGATGTGATTAGACCACACAGCTGAACATGAGATGCCCTGAAAATTAAGCTGGGAAAAATTAGGGTGGGATTTTAGTAACATATGAAGTGTCTCTATACAAACAAAACTGACTTCTGTAACATGCAACATCCATCCCAATAACTTCCTCAGGAACACACTGATCTAGTCTAGGTTTTTAAATGTGATAGGCTTTAAAAAGATATGGCGTGCTTGCTTCGGAAGCACATATACTAAAATTGGAATGATACAGAGATGATTAGCATGGCCCCTGCGCAAGCATGACACGCAAATTCGTGAAGCATTCCATATTTTTGATATTAATAATAAAGAAATGGCATTTGTTGAGTGTTAAATATATATATATATATATGGAGACTCTGAAGCTTCCCCATCAGGTTAAGTGGCCTATATACAAAGGCATCCAGGGAGATGTCTAGGGGCTGACGGATATGGTTCAGAGCCTCACGAAAGCAGTCTGAACTAGAGGTATGTGGTTTGGAATCATCAGTACACAGATGACAACTGAATTTATGGAGGTTACTGAGGTAACCCAGAAAGAAGGCAGAGAGTGCGAGAACATAATGCTTATGGCAAAACATAAGAAGAAGCAACAGTTTCCATGATTTTTCGACAGGGCCCCTGTGCTTTAAACAAATCAATCTGATGTCTGACTCTCACGTTCCATTTACTATTTCCTGCCTATATCCCTGGAATTAGTTGCCTGCTATTTTCGAGCAACACTTGCTGAGATGACAACATGGGATGGTAAACTAGGCTTGGGCTTTAGGTCCGAAGCCTTGGGGTTGACATAAAGACATAAAGTCATAAATTCAGGTTCGTAATAGTTAGGATCTCTTTAACCTCTCGGGTTCTCTGTTTTCTTCTCTGTAACATTAATACGGATATTAATCATTAATAACGATTTCATCTCAGGACTGTTGTGGGCATTAAGAGTCATACAACAAGCAGTTGTTGGTCAGCTGCTAAATGCCAGTTGCAAAAAAAAAATTTAAATAAAAATTTTTTTAAAAAGGGGGACTTCTCTGGTGGTCCAGTGGTTAAGGCTCTTCTCTTCCACTTCAGGGGGCATGGGTTGGATCCCTGGTTGGGGAATTAAGATCCCACATAGTGCATGGCACAGCCAAAAAAAAAAAAAAAAAAATGCCAGTTGCTGCTTGGTTGTCACTATGGGTAAAGGAGGAAAAAGAGCTTACAGACCAATGGGGGAGACAGACACATTACGAGGTGAATATAATGTAGTATATACAGTGAAGCAATAGAGAGGGTATGAGGCTTAGTGGCAGGGAAGGACTCAGACAGGTTTCAGCTGTTTAGGCTGAATCCTGAGGAAAATATGGGAATCAGTTGAATGGAAATAGAATAGTATACTATTTGGAATTTAATGTCAGGTGTTTAGTAAAGGAGTTTATTTTCTTCCCTTTTACTACCTCCTAGTCCTGGTCAAAAGTCAATTGTTTCAGAAAGACTGCCTGAGCTTACTGACTTCCTTTGTACTTCCATTTAATCCTTTATTCTATTTGACTTGAACACACATTAACTGTACTGTTTTTATCATTTTACTTTTGTGGATATAATTGATAATTGCTCTTATATTTTAGTAGGTGCCCCTATTTTGTCTTTTTAAATAGAAGAAAACTTACTGGGAAAATTATTTTTAGTATTCTTTTGATGTCTATAACAGTGTTCAACAGTCAACCCTTGAAGATTTTTTTCAATTCTTTTTGTCATATAATAGCAGGCAATGAAAAGATAGCTACAAAAATGATTCTTAATACATATCCATTTTGCTCTTACATAAATCATAGAGAAGGATAAAAGCCAGGTGGCTGGTGGCACAGTGGTGGAGAATCTGCCTGCCAATGCAGGGGACACGGGTTCGAGCCCTGGTCTGGGAAGATCCCACGTGCCGCGGAGCAGCTGGGCCCGTGAGCCACAACTACTGAGCCTGCGCGTCTGGAGCCTGTGCTCCGCAACAAGAGAGGCCACGATAATGAGAGGCCCGCGCACTGCGATGAAGAGTGGTCCCCGCTTGCCGCAACTGGAGAAAGCCCTCGCACAGAAACAAAGACCCAACACAGCCATAAATAAATAAATGAATAAATAAAATTAAAAAAAAAAAAAAAACAACCAGGTGGCAGCGACATGAAGACCCCTGAGGACGTGACAAGAACAGCCTCCGCAGCGGGGCTGGAAGTGATGTGTGAGTGCAGAGTGGGGGGGAGATGCTGAGATGAGACAGTCAGGACAACATCTACAGACAACTCTTTCTAGAGGTTTTGCTGTGAAGGTAGCAGAGGAATATGGTGGCGCTTAAGGGGAAATAAAGGGGTTGGAAGGGAGCTGTTATCATTTTTTAAATAACAGGAAGTCCCCAGAACATGGCTGCATATTCATGGGAAAGTTCCAGTAGAAAGGGGAAATCGATGATGGAGGAGAAAGCCCTGAGGCTTCTGGCAAACATCTTTTCCCTCTTCTCTAAAACTGAAGGCCACCAAACCATTTTAGCAGTTCTATGAGTCTTCATTCTTCTGGCTTTTTTGGGGAGTCACTATCCCACAACTGATATGACTATATCACTATTATAATATTAGAATTTAGATATAATTGTGTTCCTAACTGAACATGAAGTAAACAGGTAATAGAATGTTACTCTGATTTTATATTGGTAGCTGTATCTGTCTCAAATCATTAAATTTTTGCTCAGTGAAATCTCTTGGACATATAAAACATGACAGACCTTTCAGAATAGGTGACTCAAGAAATTTATATCTAAGGGGAAAATATTTTCAGCGATAACTCAGGCAGGGTTCTTTTTTACTGCATAGTGAAGGAGAGCTATGCGACCAGCTCATGTCTACAGGAATCACTGGATGGGCTTTCATCTCATCACTACATGAAATCGGCAGTGTACCCCACTTTTCAGGAAAGTGTTACATAATCTGTGAAAGGGGGCAAGTCCCTTGACTTTATGGTAAGACTGGGCATGCATTTTTTTCATCCATGGAAGGGCAGGCTGGCTGTCACATCTTTTACTCGACTGAAAGCCAGTGTTGTGTCTGCAGATTTTTCTGTGTAGGTGACTCCAACTCTTTTACCACCTTATACAGCAAGAGACTAAGAACTCAGTGTGTACATCTTAGACATGAAACAGGATCTGCTTGACCCCTGAAGAGAGGGAGAGGAGTTTATTTGTCTGATCCCTTTGGCCTCCCTCTGCTCTGTTTTGGGAACTCTGATTGTTACAGGGTGTTCTCCAAACCACACTCACCTTCGCCCCCAAATTGTGCTTCACAAAAGACCAATGCAAAGCAACACCTTTGAAAATGTCCTCATGTGATCAGTGGTTTCAATTTGGAATCTGGTCCTGGTTTATGGAAGAGATGAGAAGGAAAATTCTCCTGTCCTGGGGATTTTGTATGTTTTTTCAGTCTCTTAGATTTTTTTCCCCTTAAAATGTGGTTGTGCAAAGCAGATGTTCAGTAAAGGTCAAGGTCTTAGAAATATTCATCATTGCATGGTAACTCAATACCTCAGGGTAGACACTATCTGTAGTAGCAAAATAGATCTTTATTCCCATGCCTACCACGGAATTGTAGCCATTGAAATGGTGCAAGATATGGTCTCTGAATTTAGCCTACATTCAAATCCATTTATTGTTTGAAGAAATCATGCAATGCCCATTAAGGGTTTTTTTTTTAATCTTTCATAAATCAACTGCATATTTATTTTGCTGACTAGACAGAGTCAGATAACAATACCCAAAATTAAACTTCTGCCCTAAATATCACAAACGGATACCATGGTCTCCTTAAAAACTTACTGAGATCCCAACTTTGCTTCTAATAGCAGCGTTCAATGTTCGGCATTTGGCAACACACAGTGAAAAGTCATTGTAACTTCTATTTTGGTGTAGCGTCGTGGAGAACTACAAATGCCCAGAATATCGATTACAGCCCATTGTTGTAAGGTGACCTTGAACCTCATTTAAAGAGTTGCACATATTCAAAGTTTCTCACCTACCAGAAACATTCAAAACTTGGAGTGTTTGTTCAAATTATTCTTCTAGTAATAACAATGTATTGAAACCACCTTTATTTTCTGACATTTGTCCGTGTAAGGCATGTGATTCATTACATTGGTTTCATACTGAAGAAATAAATTTGGAACATTTTGTTACAGCAGAAGCTGATATTCATAACTGGTTTCCTGAATACCAGGCAACTAATCAGTCATGGATATATTAACAGGTTATTCATGCTTTTCTTATTTTCACTCTGAAGTAAATAAAAAGAGGCCTTTGGCTGGGATGTCATTCAATATTATATTGATACAGTGTTGATAATAATTTCGACTGGGGAAATATAGTATCTGTCTTTACATTCATCAAAGTAATAAATAAGCAAAGTTCCAGCTTATATACAATCTTTCCTCAGTTTGCTGCTTTCTGAAAATTGCTTTGAAAGTTAATTAGAACTGCATACATTATAGCCAGCATACCATTCCCTAAGAACAGCACACAACTGGGAAATACTTCACCAGAAAAGCAGAATGTTTATTCCCCTGGCTAGATTTGGCACTGTGCTCCTATGGCTGCAACTCAAGTCTTTTTTGAGTAACCCAGGCTCCCCTCCTCCCCTCCCTCCCCTCCCCCGCATTCCATCTTAAGTTTGTGCATTGAGCATTGTAGTTCTACACTAATGAACGTATATTTGAGAGCTATTTCTGGTCTCTAATTTTAGCAGTATTACCTTGACTATTTGCAAAATGCATAACAACCAAGATAGTGCCTCCTCCCAGAATGTGTTCAGTCTGTGATCCATCACCTGACTTTACTTATCAACCAAAGAGTATTGGCCTGTAAAGAGTGTCCCTTTTAGTCTTAATCATCCTACAGTGAATCATTAACACATAGTTTCTGGCTAAACTAGCAGTGATCCTTTTTGATGCTTACATATGCCACAGAGAAATGAGGGCCATGTGTATTCCATGCTACAGGCTGATGAGTACTTGAGGTGTGTGGGCAGCGGGGAATGGGAGGGGCTGTAACTAATGGAAAGAGGGACAAAAAGAGTCACAGAGGCAAGAAGTGAGTGCCTTGTGTGGGTCTGATTTCATAGAATAATCAATCTCAACCTTTTTCTATGCATCAGTCTTTTGAGATTCTAATTAAAGCTGTGATTAATTCTTTAGATAAAAGCAAATATGCACATATACAAATTGTTTTGTATAAAATTTCTAACAGTTGCTAGGTCTCCTGAAATCTCAGGTTAAGAATTCCCACTGGGACCAATGGTGTTTCAGAGCAGAAAAAAGTTGGACCTCATTATATTAAACTGGTGGGAATCTCAAAGAAAGAAAGATAATTAGATAGTAGTGAGGGGAAGAACTAAAAGGGTTCATGTAAAACGAAAAACAATGGGATTGAAGCAAGAAGTAATGGCAACATTTAATGTGAAATAGAGCTACAGAGAAATTATCTGGAAGACTTGTTATCTTGTGGGGAATTAAACTGTTGGGAAATTTGTTCAGAAGACCTGGGATGTTTTCAGAACTCGTTCTAAAGGAGATACAATTTTGACAGATCTTGAGGGTTCTTGGCAGAAGCTCAGAATGTTCCCCAGAATGCTGGAGCTGCTGACATCAGAACCAGCAGGGCTGTGGCCGCTCTTGATAAAACACAGTTTGTTAAGGAAAGAGAAACTTTATGTCACCTTGGCTTTGGCATCTACTGAGAGAGTGAAAGAGGGGGACTGGAGTTTAGATTACAAGGGAAGTTGTGTTTGAGCCACAGAGGAAAACAAGTAGTTTCAAGTGTTCAAGTGTTAGCTGTTCACTGTAAAGGGACACATGGTGGGCAGAGGGTGGGGTCCTCAGTTGGACTGATGGCAGGACATTATTTGAAAAGAGCGTACCTATGCCCTGATGCTGATTTGGTGATACCAGAATTAAGCCCTAGCTCTGAATTTACCAGGACCTAGTGCTGTGAATTTGAGTAAGTTATCTTACATCTCTGGATCTCTTTTTCTTGCTCAGAAAAAGGGCCACAGGAGGCCTAAATGATCCCTAAGATTCCTTCCAACTCTAGAAGTCTCTGGTTATTGCAGAGAATGGAAATCAATGGGAAGAAGAGCCATAATTCTTCAACAATGCTTTACTTATTTTCAAAAAGACCTCTTTTATGCCTACTCTGATGCTTTCGGTGTGTTGGTTAATACTTTTAAGTAGATTAACACTATCGATTTCATGAAATACAAGAATCTCAATTTTCCTAGGGAAATCTTGACAATTATATTTTTCTACCCGCAGCTGGAAATCAGCAGTTTTAGTTAACTTTTAAAAAAGCAAATATTGCATTTATTTACTCTATTTGCTGTGTGGAAACTTAACCACTGCCAGCTTCAGCCACAGAACTTTCTACAAGAAGAAGCTGTGGTTTCTAGATGAGGGTAAGTGAATAGCGTTTTCTGAGGCTACTTCAGGGAGCATCTGAGATATCTCAGCATATTTCGCATCTTGGCAGAGTGAACCTGTTATGAATTCTCTGGGCTTGGCTGCCAGTCTCCTACCCCAATTATTACCTTCTTATTTTGGCAGACAAGAATGGCTGGGAACTTGTGTGGGATGAAAGAGTTGGTTCCAGTGGTCTCGGCAGTGCCTCAAGTCTCCTGTTGGGTAGGTTCTTACAGAATGAGGCTGGAAGCGCCACTTAGAGCATCTGATTCTAACCTCTGCAGTAAGCAAACACCCATTCTTATATTCATCAACTGGAGCCTGCATTAGGTAGGACATTGCTCAGGCCACATTTTGCAAGCCTGTCAGTCCATGTGTCTTGTATAAAATGTTATAGATAATTGTCCTATAATATTTTAAATAGGAGAAGATTATTTGTCATGATTGCTAAAAAACTATTTTTGAGGAGGCATAGCATCTGAGATCCTTTAATTCATGGGGGACAAACACTAAAAGCCACATGAATTCAGACAAAAACAAGAGATGTGAATCCATTTTACTCTCTAAAGGACAGATGCCATTTAGAGCAGTGCCCAACCTGGATTTTCTGGGTCTCTGAGTAGTTGAAAGTGCAGAGTTATTTAACAATATCTGTTATTCAGTATGAATTGTGATTATTAACTTCAGCCTGATTAAATAGAAGTATTAGCTCTCTAACGTGGAAGGTCTACACAATTGTTTTTTAAAGAAGATCCCCATACTCCTAAAACTGTTAGTGCCAGTTGCCATATTTAAAATGTGTTAATAAATAGACAAACAGAAAGACATTTGGAAGACAATTAACAGGGTGAGCCTAGCTTAATATACTAGAAAGATCACTGGATCTTGTGCTAGAATACTTGCATTCCGGCCTCAGCTTTATGACCCATTATGTGTCTGATCTTGAGGAACTTAGTTTAAAATATAAATATTTATTATATATTTCTATAAAATAGATAGCATCTGAAAATGGATAGCCTACTATAGTGGGCAAAATTCTAAGATGCTCTCCATGACTTCCACTCCCTGGCACATATGCCCCATATAATCCCCTCCTCCTGAGTCTTGGTGGCACCTGTGAAGATGAGGGAATATTACTCTCATAATTATTGATATTATATGTTCTATGTAAAAGATGAAGGGATTGTAATGATGTAATAATGGTAATCTTGGGAAGGGGATAGTGACTGGAAGAAAGCATTATGCAACTCGTAGTTGCAGACAGTGTTCTCTTTCTTCATCTAGATACTGGCTATTTGGCTGTGCAGTTTATTAAAATTCACAGAACTACACTATGTGTACTTTCTGAATGTTTATTGTGTTTCAGTGAAACATTAAAGCATTTATATGTATTTTTAAAAACTTTTTTCTTTTAGACTATTAAAAATTAAAATTATCTAAATAATAAAAACTAACACAAAATTATTTAAATAAAGCTGACATTATTTTGAAAATTTATTTTGAAAATTTACTTAAATTTTATTAAACATTTTTATTAAAGTAACACTACTCACAATTTTAGAGTTCAATGTTCATCTAGTTGCCATTTAAAGGATTTTATGCTTCATGTATTTTATATCTAGTTCCACATATATTTAAATTTAACAGTAAAATGATTTGTAGAGTACTACAAACTGTTCTTCAGCCACCATCTGCAGCTGATATGAGTTCTCTGCTAATTCATGAGTAGTTGCAAAACCACAAATTGAAACACACAGAAAAGTTAGGACAGATGCTTGACACTACTAGAAAATGGTACTTCATTATTCAAGAATTGACTAAAAAGACTTTAAAATAAAGACTGTTACAAGAGACACTACATAATGATCAAAGGATAAAGCCAAGAAGAAGATATAACACTTATAACTATAAACACACCCATCATAGGAGCACCTCAATATATAAGGCAAATACTAACAGCCATAAAAGGAGAAATCTACAGTAACACAGTAATAGTGGGGGACTTTAACAACCAACTTTCATCAATGGACAGATCATCCAGACAGAAAATCAAGGAAACACAGGCCTTAAATGACACATTAGACCAGATGGGTTTAATTGATATTTATAAAGCATTCCATCCAGAAGGAGCAGAATACACTTCTTCTCAAGTGCACATGGAACATTCTCCAGGATAGATCACATCTTGGGTCACAAATCAAGCCTCGGTATATTTAAGAAAATTGAAATCATATCAAGCATCTTTTCTGACCACAACACTATAAGATTAGAAATCAACTACAAGAAAAAAAAAAACTGTAAGAAACACATACACGTGGAGGCTAAACAATATGCTACTAAAAACCCAATGGATCACTGAAGAAATCAAAGAGGAAATTAAAAAATTCCTAGAGGCAAATGAACATGAAAGAACGATGATTCAAAACCTATGGGATGCAGCAAAAGCTGTTCTAGGAGGGAAGTTTATAGCAATATAATCTTACCTCAGGAAACAAGAAAAAATTTAAATAAACAACTTAAACTTACACCTAAAACAACTAGAGAAGGAATAACAAACCACACCCAAAGTTAGTAGAAGGAAAGAAATCGTAAAGATCAGAGCAGAAATAAGTGAAATAGAGATGAAGAAAGCAATAGAAAAGATCAACGAAACTAAAAGCTGCTTCTTCGAAAAGATAAACAAAATTGATAAACCTTTAGTGAGACTCAGCAAGAAAAAGAGGGAGAGGGCTCAGATCAATAGAATTAGAAATGAAAAAGGAGAAGTTACAATGGACACCACAGAAATGCAAAAGGATCATAAGAGACTACTACTACAAGCAACTATATGCCACTAAAATGGACAATCTAGGAGAAATGGACAAATTCCTAGAAAGGTACAATCTCCCAAGACTGAACCAGGAGGAAATAGAAAATATGAACAGACCAAAAACAAGTACTGAAATGTTGAAACTGTGATTTAAAACTCCCAACAAACAAAAGTCTAGGACCCGATAGCTTCACGGGGGAATTCTACCAAATATTTAGAGAAGAGTTAACACCTATCCTTCTGAAACTATTCCAAAAAATTGTAGAGGAAGGAACACTCCCAAACTCATTCTATGAGGCCACCATCACCTTAATACCCAAAACAGACAAAGATAACACACAAAAAAGAAAATTACAGGCCAATATCACTGATGAACATAGACGCAAAAACCCTCAACAAGATACTAACAAACTGAATCCAATAATACATTAAAAGGATCGTAAACCATAATCAAATGGGATTTATCTCAGGGATTCAAGGATTTTTTAACTTCCACAAATCAATCAGTGTGATACACCATATCAACAAATTGAAAAATAAAAATCATATGATTGGGACTTCCCTGGTGGTGCAGTGGTTAAGAATCTGCCTGCCAATGCAGGGGCATGGGTTCAAGCCCTGGTCCGGTAAGAGCCCACATGCCGTGGAGGAACTAAGCCCATGCACCACAACTACTGAGCCTGCGCTTTAGAGCTCATGAGCCACAACTACAGAGCCCGCATGCTGCAACTACTGAAGCCCACACACGTAGAGCCCATGCTCTGCAACAAGAGAGGCCACCAGAATGAGAAGCCTGCACACTACAACAAAGAGTAGCCCCAACTCGCCACAACTAGAGAAAGCCTGCGTACGGCAATGAAGACCCAATTCAGCCAAAAAATAATAATAAATAAATAAATAAATAAATAAATAATATGATCATCTCAACAGATGCAGGAAAAGCTTTTGACAAAATTCAACACGAATTTATGATAAAATCTCTCCAGAAAGTGGGCACAGAGGGAACACACCACAACATAATATAGGCCATATATGACAAACCTACAGCTCACATCATACTAAAAGGTGAAAAGCTGAAAATATTTCCTCTAAGATCAGGAATAAGACAAGGATGTCCACTCGTGCCACTTTTATTCAACATAGTTTTGGAAGTCCTAGCCACAGCAATCAGAGAAGAAAAAGCAATAAAGGGAATCCAAATTGGAAAAGAAGAAGTAAAAATGTTAATGCTTCCAGATGACATATACTATATATACATAGAAAATCCTAAAGATGCTACCAGAAAACTACTACAGTTCATCAATGAATTCAGTAAAGCTGCAGGATACAAGATAAATACACAGAAATCTCTTGCATTTCTATACACTAACAACAAAGAATAAAAAAGAATAAAATACCTAGGAATAAACCTACCTAAGGAGACAAAAGACCTGTACCCTGAAAACTATGAGAGGCTGATGAAAGAAATCGAAGATGACAGAAACAAATTGAAAGATATACCATGTTCTTGGATTGGAAGAATCAATATTGTCAAAATGACTATACTATCCAAGTCAATCTACAGATTCAATGCAATCCCTATCAAATTACCAATGGCATCTTTCACTGAACTGGAACAAAAAAAAATCTTAAAATTTAAAAATTTTTATGGAGACACAAAAGACCCTGAATAGCCAACACAATCCTGAGAAAGAAAAACCGAGCTGGAGGAATTAGGCTCCCTGATTTCAGATTATACCACAAAGCTACAGTCATCAAAACAGTATGGTAGTGGCACAAAAACAGAAATATAGATAAATGGAACAGGATAGAAAGCCCAGAAATAAACCCACACACCTATGGTCAATTAATCTATGACAAAGGAGGCAAGAATATACAATAGAGAAAAGACAGTCTCTTCAATAAGTGGTGCTGAGAAAACTGGACAGCTACATGTAAAAGAATGCAATCAGAACATTCTCTTAAACCATACAGAAAAATAAACTCAAAATGGACTAAAGACCTAATGTAAGACTAGATAATATAAAACTCTCAGAGGAAAACATAGGTAGAACACTCTTTGACATAAATTGCAGCAATATCTTTTTTGATCCATCTCCTAGAGTAATGGAAATAAAAACAGAAATAAGCAAATGGGACCTAATTAAACTTCAAAGTTTTTGTACAGCAAAGAAAATCATAAACAAAACGAAAAGACAACCCACAGAATGGGAGAAAATACTTGCAAATGATGTGACCAACAAGGGATTGATCTCTAAAATATACAAACAGCTTGTGCAGCTCAATATCAAACAAACAAACAAACAGACAACCCAATCCAAAAATGGGCAGAAGACCTAAATAAACATTTCTCCAAAGAAGACATACAGATGGCCAAGAGGCACAAGAAAAGATGCTCAACATCACTAATTATTAGAGAAATACAAATCAAAACTATAATGAGATATCACCTCACACCAGTCAGAATGGCCACTATCAAAAAGTCTACAAACAATAAATGCTGGAGAGGGTGTGGAGAGAAGGGAAACCTCCTACACTGTTGGTGGGAATATAAATTGGTACAGTCACTATGGAGAAAAGTATGGAGGTTCCTTATGAAACTAAAAATAGAGCTACCACATGATCCAGCAATCCCATTCCTGGGCATATTTCCAGAGAAAACCACGGTTCAAAAGGATATATGCACCCCAATGCTCATTGCAGTGCATGGAAGCAACCTAAATGTCCATTGACAGATGAATGAGTAAAGAAGATATGGTACATATATACAATGGAAATATTACTTAGCCATTAAAAAGAATGAAATAATCCCATTTGAACCAACATGGATGGACCTGGAGATTATCATACTAAGTGAAGAAGTCAGACAGAGAAAGACAAATATCATATGATATCACTTATATGCAGAATCTAAAAAAAAAAAACTGATACAAATGAGCTTATTTACAAAACAGAAACAGATTCACTGACTTAGAGTATGAATTTATAGTTACCATGGGGGAAGGGTGGGTGGGGGGAGGGACAGATTGGGAGTTTGGGATTGACATGTACACACTGCTATATTTAAAATAGATAACCAACAAGGACCTACTGTATAGCACAGGGAATGCTGCTCAATACTCTGTAATAACCTAAGTGGGAAAAGAATTTGAAAAAGAATAGATACATGTATATGTATAATTGAATCACTTTGCTATACACTGAAACTAACACAACATTGTTAATCAACTCTACTCCAATATAAAATAAAAATTAACAATAAAAGGATTGACTGTGTTCATACTATATGGGAGAAAGAATTTTTAAATTAATTAGCCTGTCTTTTACCTAAGCACTGCCATCACCTACATCCTCTCCAACGCAACGAAAACGTTACCCTATTTCTGATATCAGCAAATGCACAATCTACAAATCTTCTTGGTGTTCAGATGGACATATGGACTAAGATATGAGAAATATTTACTGGGGTCTGAACAGTTTCAGAAATAAGAGATGATATTTGGAGTTCCAGGTCACATCTTGCTGGCACTGGGAGCTGGATCCCATGTGCAGAAGTGCCCACATGTTCTTTAGTAACTGTATTTGTTCTTTTATTTTGTTTATAATATGTGGACTCTCTGAAGTATAGAGCCCAAAGCAGAACCCTCTTTACCTGTGTCTAGGGGCAGGGTTGAGGGGCAACACTAAGGGTTTTTGAAAAATTCAGCATTTTGAAGAGGAGAGATTCATGATGTCACTCAATGCTATAATATAAGAGAAATGTGATTTACTGTATGAAATAACATATATTTGCTATGTGTGTACTGTAAAATTATCCTTCAGCACCATCATATTTATGCTTTATATTTAACAGTAAACAAAGTTAGCTGTTTTCTTCCCTTGCCTAAGTACCCATTGCATTTTCTCATTTATTTTCAAGTTGATATTTTTCTTAGTGAATGTTCCTGCTTATTAATATTTATCAAAATAAGACAAAATATTTTTGTCCTCCTGTATTTTTCTCTTTCATCATTCACACTGTAGCTATGTATTTCCTAATATGACTTTCTTAGAAAAATGCTTCCTAATATCAAACATTGCTCCTGATTCCTAATATTGAATATTGCTCAGTTACAATCCCAGAAAGGTGGCTCCTTTTTAAGGCAGTTCAGATTTTTTCATTCTTAGTATGATTACTGAATATGACTCTTAGTATGATTACTAAATCTCACTTTTATGAGTGAGACTGTTCTAGTTTTTAAATGAAAAAGCTTCCATGATGTTATCAATTGCTGAATTCTAATTATAATATTAAATTCAGTTGGAAAATTACATAATTGGAAACTACAATTCAGGAGGTGCTCTGAACTGGTTGTTCCTGGCACTACTACTACTATTATAATAGAACAGCTCTCAATAGACTGTGGATGTGCCACGAGTATTATATAAAGAGAACACAATTGTTAATCCAATAAATTTGATAACAAAGAATTCATGAGATGATGGTAATGATTTCAAAATAAGTAAATTTAGTGTTCTATTGTAGATATCTCTGTTAGGAGGGAAAACATTCAGAAAAGAAAAGAAAAACTTCTTATCAATGAAGAATTTCATGGTAAAGTAGAATTATTGTATAATGTCTATTTCTTTAGAAGAGGATGTTGCTTCTTTTAGAGGGAATAGAGAGATTATATCAGTATCTAGAAATTATATGTATACATGAATGAAATAAGCCTACTAATTATTTTTCCCTGTTTACTCTCTTATGACATAGAATCTCTTAATATAAGCTTCAAAATTTGTGGTAAATTAAATTTATATTTTTTGTTTTAGAATATCATTGAAGATGTACTTTAGTTTTTGTTCATACAAATACATACATACAAAAACCATGAAACAATTCAATGAGTTGCTTCCATTTTAAATAATTTCAAAATCTTGCTTTTTACATGGAATCTCAAAACTTTTTAAACTTAAAATTGCTCTTCCATGATTAAAGAATAAGGAAGAAGTTTTTTGGAGTGCCAACGTTGAACTAACAGTCAAAGGTGGGGCATTTTTGTATTTCTTCTAATGTTTATTCAATGGGTATTTTTAAAATGTTGGTTGACCAATAAAAAAAATCCCTTGGTTGCAATTTGGAAGATGCTACATAAATGTAAAACAATATTGCATGACTTCTGTTCTTGGTTATGAGGATGTAATAAAAGCCAACTTACTTTCCCAACTGAAATCAACTAGAAAAGTCTACTATAAGAACAAACATTTGAGTGGTGGTGTGTGCAGCGCTTCTCCACACAAGTGCCAAGGTGTGTCCCCACAGCAGTTCTATGCTGGGAAAGCCAATCCTACGCGTCAGGTGCAAGGCCTCTGCAAACATTGGCTCCTACAGAAACAATTCCCCGAAGCTCCCAGGGCAGCTACGCCAGCCGCTGAGGTGGAGCTGTGGAGCCGCAATCCCAAGTCGGCCACCATCCAAGGGCTGGAAACCTGATTCCTTTCTGACTTGCTCATCCTCCAGCCATGTGGCTGACAGGGTCTTGGTGCTCTGGCTTGGTGTCAGGCCTGAGCCTCTGAGGTGGGAGAACTGAGTTTAGGACACTGGATCATCAGAGACCTCTCAGCCCCACCTAAAATCAATCAATGAGATATCTCCCAGAGATCTCAGTCTCAGTGCTAAGACCCAGCTCCACTCAACGACAAGCAAGCCACAGTGCTGGATGCCCCATGCCAAACAACTAGCAAGACAAGGACACAACCCCACCCATTAGCAGAGAGGCTGCCTAAAATCATACTAAGTTCACAGACACCCCAAAACACAGCACCAGATGTGGTCCTGCCCAACAGAAAGACAAGATCCAGCCTCATCCACCAGAATGCAGGCACCAGTCCCCTCCACCAGGAAGCCTACACAACTCACTGAACCAACCTTACCCACTGGGGGCAGAAACCAAAAACAATGGGAACTACGAACCTGCAGCCTGCGAAAAGGAGACCCCAAACACAGTAAGTTAAGCAAAATGAGAAGACAGAGAAATACACAGCAGATGAAGGAGCAAGGTAAAAACCCACCAGACCAAACAAATAAAGAGGAAATAGGCAGTCTACATGAAAAAGAATTCAGAGTAATGACAGTAAAGATGATCCAAAATCTTGGAGCTAGAATGGAGAAAATACAAGAAAAGTTTAACAAGGACCAGAAGAATTAAAGAGAAAACAAACAACGATGAACAACACAATAAATGAAATTAAAAATTCTCTAGAAGGAATCAATAGCAGAATAACTGAGGCAGAAGAACGGATAAGTGACCTGGAAGATAAAATAGTGGCAATAACTAGCACAGAGCAGAATAAAGAAAAAAGAATGAAAAGAATTGAGGACAGTCTCAGAGACCTCCGGGACAACATTAAACACAGCAAAATTTGCACTATAGGGGTCCCAGAAGCAGAAGAGAAAAAGAAAGGGACTGAGAAAATATTGGAAGAGATTATAGTTGAAAACTTCCCTAATATGGGAAAGGAAATAGTCAAAAAAGTCCAGGAAGCGCAGAGAGTCCCATACAGGATAAATCCAAGGAGAAAGATGCCAAGACACATATTAATAAAACTATCAAAGATTAAATACAAAGAAAAAATATTAAAAGCAGCAAGGGAAAAGCAACAAATAACATACAGGGAAAGTCCCATAAGGTTATCAGCTGATCTTTCAGCAGAAACTCTGCAAGCCACAAGGGAGTGGCAGGACATATTTAAAGTGATGAAAGGGAAAAACCTACAAGCAAGATTACTCTACCCAGCAAGGATCTCATTCAGATTCGATGGAAAAATTAAAACTTTACAGACAAGCAAAAGCTAAGAGAATTCAGCACCACCAAACCAGCTTTACAGCAAATGCTAAAGGAACTTCTCTAGGAAGGAAACACAAGAGAACAAAAAGACCTACAAAAACAAACACAAAACAATTAAGAAAATGGTATTAGGAACATAATATCGATAATTACCTTAAATGTAAATGGATTAAATGCTCCAACCGAAGGACACAGACTAGCTGAATGGATACAAAAACAAGACCTGAATATATGCTGTCTACAAGAGAGCCATTTCAGAACTAGGGACATTTACAAACTAAAAGTGAGGGGATGGAAAAAGATATTCCATGCAAATGGAAATCAAAAGAAAGCTAGAGTAGCAATTCTCATATCAGATAAAACAGACTTTAAAATAAAGACTATTACAAGAGACATAGAAGGACACTATATAATGATCAAGGTATCAATCCAAGAAGAAGATATAACAATTGTAAATATTTATGCACCGAACAAAGGAGCACCTGAATACATAAGTCAAATGCTAACAGCCATAAAAGGGGATATTGATAATAACATAATCATAGTAGGGGACTTTAATACCCCACTTTCACCAATGGACAAATCATCCAAAATGAAAATAAATAAGGAAACACAAGCTTTAAACGATACGTTAAACAAGATGGACTTAATTGGTATTTATAGGACATTCCAGCCAAAAACAATAGAATACACATTCTTCTCAACTGCTCATGGAACATTCTCCAGGATAGATCATACCTTGGGTCACAAATCAAGTCTTGGTAAATTTAAGAAAATTGATATCATATCAAGTATCTTTTCCAACCACAAATCTATGAGAGTAGATATCAATTACAGGAAAAAAAACTGTAAGAAATACAAACACATGGAGGCTAAACAATACACTACTAAATAACCAAGAGATCACTGAGGAAATAAAAAAATACCTAGAAAGAAGTGACAGTGAAAACACGAAGACCCAAAACCTATGGGATGCAGCAAAAGCAGTTCTAAGAGGGAAGTTTATAGCAATACAATCCTACTTCAAGAAACAAGAAAAAACTCAAATAAACAACCTAACCTTACACCTAAAGCAATTAGAGAAAGAAGAACAAAAAACCCCCAGAATTAGCAGAAGGAAAGGAATCATAAAGATCAGATCAGAAATAAATGAAAAAGAAATGAAGGAAACGATAGCAAAGATCAATAAAAGTAAAATCTGGTTCTTTGAGAAGATAAACAAAATTGATAAACCATTAGTCAGACTCATCAGAAAAAAAGGGAGAAGACACAAATGAACAGAATTACAAATGAAAAAGTAGAGGTAACAACTGACACTACAGAAATACAAAGGATCATGAGAGAGTACTATAAGCAACTCTATGCCAATAAAATGGACAACCTGGAAGCAATGGACAAATTCTTAGAAAAGCACAACCTTCCGAGACTGAACCAGGAAGAAATAGAAAATATGAACAGACCAATCACAAGCACTGAAATTGACACTGTGATTAAAAATCTTCAACAGACAAAAGCCCAAGACCATATGGCTTCACAGGCAAATTCTATCAAACATTTATAGAAGAGCTAACACCCATCCTTCTCAAACTCTTCCAAAATATAGCACAGGGAGGAACACTCCCAAACTCATTCTACGAGGCCACTATCACCCTGGAACCAAAACCAGACAAAGATGTCTCAAAAAAAGAAAACTACAGGCCTATATCACTGAGAAAACACAGATGCAAAAATCCTCAACAAAATACTAGCAAACAGAATCCAACAGCACATTGAAAGGATCATACACCATGACCAAGTGGGGTTTATCCCAGGAATGCAAGGATTCTTCAATATATGCAAATCAATCAACATGATACACCATATTAACAGATTGAAGGAGAAAAACCATATGATCATCTCAATAGATGCAGAAAAAGCTTTTGACAAAATTCAACACCCATTTATGCTAAAAACCCTCCGAAAAGTAGGCATAGAGGGAACTTACCTCAACATAATAAAGGCCATATATGACAAACCCACAGCCAACATCGTCCTCAATGGTGAAAAACTGAAACCATTTCCACTAAGATCAGGAACAAGACAAGGTTGCCTACTCTCACCACTATTATTCAACATAGTTTTGGAAGTTTTAGCCCCAGCAATCAGAGAAGAAAAAGAAATAAAAGGAATCCAAACTGGAAACGAAAAAGTAAAACTGTCACTGTTTGCAAATGACAGGATACTATACATAGAGAATCCTAAAGATGCTACCAGAAAACTACTAGAGCTAATCAATGAATTTGGTAGAGTAGCAGTATACAAAATTAATGCACAGAAATCTCTTGCTTTCCTATACACTAATGATGAAAAATCTGAAAGAGAAATTAAAGAAACACTCCCATTTACCACTGCAACAAAAAGAATACAATATGTGGGAATAAATCTACTTAAGGAGACAAAAGACCTGCATGCAGAAAACTATAAGATACTGATGAAAGAAATTAAAGATGATACAAACAGATGGAGAGACATACCATGTTATTGGAAGAATCAACATTGTGAAAATGACTATACTACCCACAAAGCAATCTACAGATTCAATGCAATTCCTATCAAACTACCCGTGGCACTTTTCACAGAAATAGAACAAAAAATTGCACAGTTTGTATGGAAACACAAAAGACCCTGAAGAGATAAACCCAGATAAACCCAGATAGACCCAGAGATAAACCCACGCATATATGGTCACCTTATCTTTGATAAAGGAGGCAAGAGAATACAATGGAGAAAAGACAGCCTATTCAATAAGTGGTGCTGGCAAAACTGGACAGCTACATGCAAAAGAATGAAATTAGAACACTCCCTAACACCATACACAAAAATAAACTCAAAATGGATTAAAGACCTAAATGTAAGGCCAGACACTATGAAACCTTAGAGGAAAACACAGGCAGAACAGTCCATGACATAAATCACAGCAAGATCCTTTTTGACCCACCTCCTAGAGAAATGGAAATAAAAACAAAAATAAAAAAAAGGGACCTAATGAAAGTTAAAAGCTTTTGCACAGCAAAGGTTACCATAAACAAGGCGAAAAGACAACCCTCAGAATGGGAGAAAATATTTGCAAATGAAGCAACTGAGAAAGGATTAATCCCTAAAATTTACAAGGAGCTCATGCAGCTCAATATCAAAAAAACAAACAACCCAATCCAAAAACGGGCAGAAGACCTAACCAGACATTTCTCCAAAGAAGATATACAGATTGCCAACAAACATGTGAAAGGATGCTCAACATCACTAATCATTAGAGAAATGCAAATCAAAACTACAATAAGGTATCACCTCGCACTGGTCAGAATAGCCATCATCAAAAAATCTACAAACAATAAATACTGGAGAGGGAGTGGGGAAAAGGGAACCCTCTTGCACTGTTGGTGGGAAAATAAATTGATACAGCTGCTATGGACAACAGTATGGAGGTTCCTTAAAAAACTAAAAATAGAACTACCATACGACCCAGCAATCCCACTGCTGGGCATATACCCTAAGAAAACCATAATTCAAAAAGAGACATGTACTACAATGTTCACTGCAGCACTATTTACAGTAGCCAGGACATGGAAGCAACCTAAGTGTCCATCAACAGATGAATGGATAAAGAAGATGTGGCACATATATACAATGGAATATTACTCAGCCATAAAAAGGAATGAAACTGAGTTATTTGTAGTGAGGTGGATGGACCTAGAGTCTGTCATACAGAGTAAAGTAAGTCAGAAAGAGAAAAACAAATACCATATTCTAACACATATATATGGAATCTAAGAAAAAAAAAAAGGTTCTGAAGAACCTAGGGGCAGGACAGGAATAAAGACAGAGACGTAGAGAATGGACCTGAGGACATGGGGAGGGGGAGGGGTAAGCTGGCACTAAGTGAGAGAGCAGCATCGACATATATACACTACCAAATGTAAAATAGATAGTTAATGGGAAGCAGCCGCATAGCACAGGGAGATCAGCTCGGTGCTTTGTGACCACCTAGAGGGGTGGGATAGGGAGGGTGGGAGGGAAACGCAAGAGGGAGGGGATATGGGGATATATGTATACGTAGAGCTGATTCACTTTGTTATACAGCAGAAACTAACACAACATTGTAAAGCAATTATACTCCAATAAAGTTGTTAAAAAAAAAAAAAAGAACAAACATTTCTCAGACTTTGGAGAACAGGCAGCTCAGACAGTCATCCCCAACAGAAGAGAAAAAAATGATACAGGCTCTATAATTGCCTCAGCTTACTGCCTGGAGAGAGCTTTTAGGCCATAGTGAAGAGGTGGGAAGGGGGAAACCAAAACAGAGCCCGGTGATCTCGATGCTTTGAGGAAATGGAGTTGGATTTTGGATGCTAAGTCAGACTAGCAGGGCCAAATACCAGGAAGAAAGGAGTTGCATAGAGAGAACTCTAAAAATTTGCAGAGTGGTCTCTCAAGTCTTTGGTCCAGGACCGACACGCACACATTGCAGGAAGAAACTATACCTGAGACAGGAAAAGAATCACATTAAAGAAGAGGTGGAGGGACTTCCCTGGTGGTGCAGTGGTTAAGAATCCGCCTGCCAATGTAGGGGACATGGGTTCAAGCCCTGGTCCAGGAAGATCCCACGTGCCGCAAAGCAGCTAAGCCCGTGCGCCACAACTACCGAGCCTGTGCTCTAGAGCCTGCGAGCCACAACTACTGAGCCTGTGTGCCAGAACTACTGAAGCCTGTGCGCCTAGATCCTGTGCTCCGCAGCAAGAGAAGCCACCACAATGAGAAGCCCGCACACCACAACGAAGAGTAGCCCCTGCTCGCCACAACTAGAGAAAGCCTGTGCGCGGCCACGAAGACTCAACACAGCCAAAAATAAATAAATAAAATAAATAAATTAAAGAAAAAAAAAAAAAAGAAGAGGTGGAATATGCCCCAGAGTTCAGATGGTTTCAGACTCAGACAAACTCATTAGTAAATTCTACCAAATATTGAAGGAAAAGATAATACCAATTCTATATAAACTTCCAAAAGACAGAAGAGGAGGAGACACAGCCAAACATTCTGAGTCCCAAATTAGCCACACACTAAAAGCAGATAAAACATTACAAGAAAATTAAAGACTAATATTCCTCATTAAATGGACATATAATAATCCTTAATCAAATATTAGAAAATATAGCAATATTAAAACAAGATAACACACCATACTCTAGTGGGTTTTTCTCAGGAAAGCAAGGTTGTTTCATTTTAAAATCAGTCAATATAATTAACAAACTAAAAAAATTTATCACTTTAGGTGAAGAAAAAGTATTTGACATAATTGAACATCCATTAACTCATGCATCCTAATCGGTGACACACAATTTCACTTTGTTTCATTACTGATAATGTTCTCCTTGGTCCAGTTTTTTTCAAACAAAGATTCTCTGAGAGAATTAACCCCTAATATTCTAAGGCTGGGCTTGGCAAATTTTTTCTGTAAATGGCCAGATAGTAATAATTTAGGCCATTGTAACGTGAAAGAGCCATAGATAATGAGTAAACAAATAACTCTGGCTACCTTTCAGTAAAATTCTATTAATGGATGATGAGATTTGAATTTCATATAATATTCACATATCACAAAATCGTCTTCTTTTTTTTTTTCTTTTAACTTCTTTTTGACCATTTAAAAATGTAAGAAGTCATTCTTGGCTCATGATAAATACCAAAAAAAAGATCGCTGGCTGGATTTGTCCTGCAGGCTGTATTTTACCAAGCCCTGCTCTAAGACATTCCTTGTATGTAGTGAATTCATTTATTTCTTATGCATTTAGAATGTACCATTCTTAGAGGAATTGAGAAAATAATCACCCAAATGTGTATTCTTTGACTCAAAAGTGGTATCCTGATTGAGAAAGGTTGTGTTGTGTCACCAAATTTCTCTACTGTAAAGTTACTCTTCACTGCTTTGCAAAGTGTGTTTTGTGGAGAGAGGTACTTTGAGTTATGTAAATATCCCTTTACGTTAAAAAAAACTTTCAATTTATACATTTTTTTTTGTATTTGTAAGGACTTGAGATTTCCTATTTTATTCAATTAATTATACTCTGTTATCATTTACTTTGATGCTTAAATTTTTCCTGATTTGGCCAGTGGGAGCCCATTCATGCTGGCTCCAGTTTCTTTTGGACATGTCCCCATCATTCTTTGAACATTTCCTTTCTGGAAACAAGATCTTCTAGACTTATTTTACTGAGGCTTGCTGCTCCAGCCCTGAAATTAGTCATTTTTTCCCTAAAAGTTTGAGTTCCTTTTACTGGAGAGTGGGATTTAAGAACTAGATGTGTTCATTATTATTGGGGTGTTGCTGTACCCAGCCCTGTCAGTGGTGGAAAGGTATATATGCATGCTCACACATACACATAGTTACCTCTGCATTGATTTTGCTATTTATTTACCTATTGAAAGCTATGTGATTATACCACATGTAATACTACATGGTTTGTGCTAGTTTTCTCCTTTTCTATATCTGACTTTTCAGACAATGAGAAACTTGGCTCCCATTAACCAATTCCCTTATTTGTCACCAACCTCTCAAATCTGTTACCCCCAACTTTCCCATGTGGATGCCCTTCTCACCCTGCTGCCTCCCCATGCCAAGATGTTCCTCTGCCCGAATGCCCTTTTCACCCCTCCTGGGCTCCATCACTCCATGTTGGTCCACAGGACACTCGCCTCACCTTTGCTGCAGTTTGACACCCTGTATTGGATTGCCTTATGTATGTATTCCCTTCTTGAGTAGCTCAGGCTCTGTCTCCCATGTGTGCCCCTGCCCTGGGGGAAAGAATCTCCTCATAAAGCTCAGCACCCCCTTTCTATGTGTACTTACTCTTTATTCTGCTTGGGCTCTGACACCCAGTCTGCTCTGCCCACATATACGGGTACCTTGCACGCTAGTCTCCATGTCAGATGCCCTCCCACAAGCCCTTCTCACCTGCGTGGTCCTGACATCCCAGTCCAGGCCACCCCTCCTGGAGGAGGCTTCCCTCTACGGCTGCTCTGACATCCTGCACTGGGCCACCTCTTGTGGAGATGCCCTCTTTAACCAGCTCAGGCTCTGAATCTCCATGCCAATCTTCAACTTCCCGTAGGCATGGACACCTTGCTTGGGTTCTGTGCCCTGATGCTGGAACACCCCCCATGTGTGGAAAGCCTTCTTCCCCCATATAGGCTCCTATATCACATGGCAGGCTGCCCTCAGGTGTGGATGCCCTCCTTACACTGCTTAGTTCTAACACTGTGTGCCAGCCTGCACCCACACCTGAATGCCCTCTTCACCCTACTTGGGACCTGACACCCTGCATGACAGCCCTACTATGGGAGTGGACCCTTCACCCTGCTTGGGTTCTAACACTCTGTATTCCTCTTGTCTGTGGGACTACCACGTCGACCCTACTGAGGCTACAACACCCTATTCTGAGCCACTGCAACACCCAAGCACTGCTGGCACAGTGACCTGTGGTGGTAGGAAGAATAATGGCTCCCCAAATATGTCCACATCCTAATGTGTTAATATGTTAGGGAACACGGCAAAGGGGAATTAAGGTTGCTAAACAGGTGACCTTGATATGGGAAGATTATCCTGGATTATCCAAGTGGGCTCAATCTAATCAAAAAGGTCATCATACCTAGAGGAAGGCAGAAGAGAGAGAACTTAAGAGATGGCAGCATAAGAATCCTTCAGCCCAGCATGGCTGGGTTGAAGATGGAAGAGGATCATTCACAAGGAGTGCAGGCAGTCGCTAGGAGCTGGAAATGATAAAGAAATGGATTTTCCATTAGAGCCCCCAGAAAGGAATGCAGTCCTGCTGATACCTTGATTTTAGCCCAGTGAGACCCATCTTGGACTTCTGAGTTCCATAACTGTAAGATGATAAATTCGTGTTGTTTGTAACCAGTGTGTTTGTGGTAATTTGTTATGGCAGCGATAGAAAACTAATACATGCTCTGCCTCACCTAATGGTGTTAGGACTGAATTGTTCAGGAAAGGAAGAGAAAAGGAAGAAGAAAATATCATAACCCAATTAAATATTATAATAATATAAATATAAAATATGAATATGAGTTGTAACAGTTCCAGGCAATGGAAGGCTACTTTTTCTGAGATATTTCTGGGGCAGGAGGGGCCTCACAACATTGCTCAAATCACACTTCCTAAGTCACTAGTCTCTTTGCTATGTAGTGTATGAGGCTGCCCATCACCACACAGCACAACCCAGGATGGGACACTGTCACAGTCAGAATCTGTCTTTCACATGTAGGGTAAACAGCCTTAGGCATGCTGAGGGAGAGAAAATGTCCTCGAATGTAAAAAGGAATCACCATTTGCACAACATCATTCAATGTGTACAGAGTTTCTGTTTATATTAGCCCATTGAATCCTCATAATGAACTCTCCCCATTTTGTCTTATGATTAGTTCTGAGGCTCAGAGATACTAAAACACTTGTCCAAGCGCCAGTACATTATCAAAACTGAAGAATCACAATAGTGTTCTGATTTTGAGATCAGAGCTCTTTTTCTCTACTGTGATATCCCAGTCACCCACTTACTTTTGAGATTTCACCTGTTCATCTCTTGCAGATTCACTTCCTACAATGTTTCTATAACTCTTATTTATTTGTATATTTAATTTGTATGTTCTTTTACATGAATACAGAACTGAAAGAACTTAGAAAGTACAAATATGGTTCTTAATGATAGGAATTTAGTGTTTTTTAGACTAAAATTATACTCTTTGCCCGTTATGCAGGTGCCTTTTCATTTTTAGTGCTTGGAAGAGAATATGGTATATATTATGTCCTTAAATTCTGCTAAAGGGAAAAAACTATAATTTTTCAAAGCAATTGTATGGCCACCCTGTGGCTTTTCCATTAAAAGACTATTGAAAGGCAATTTAATTCAGTTTAGCTGCAGTTGAGCATCTTAATAGTTACAATAAAGAAAGTCATAAGGATGCTTATCGTCTCTGCATAATCTCAAAGCTCCCTCTAGAATTTTAGGGAAAAATTTTAAATTAGCAATTTACTTCCAAGTTTTCTTTTGAGGGAAGGTTCACTGTACCCTAAAACATGTCTCCATAGTTTTGCAAAATATATTTTAGTTGATAAGGAACTACTAAGTGTGAAGAAACATACATTCAATATCCCCGAATGTGTAAAATTGCGCTTTTTTCCCCCCAATTGAGGTACAAAGTTAAATTGGGAAAATTTTTATAATGGTAACGTTATTTTTTAAGAAAAGTAACCTATTACGGTACTGGAGGGGATGAGAGATAATAGAATACCACTTTAATGAATAATCCCATAATGGCCATTTTATAACAAGGCTATTTCTGTATCCAAAATGCCTGTAATAGCACAATATTGCTGATATGGGAATTATACTTTCTGCTTGAAAGAGAAATTAAATATAAACAGGTACATTTTTTTAAGTTGTTTTTTTTTTTTTTTTTTTTTGATGTGGACCATTTTTAAAGTCTTTATTGAATTTGTTACAATATTGCTTCTGTTTTATGTTTTGGTTTTTTGGCCGCCAGGCATGTGGGATCTTAGCTCCCCGACCAGGGATCGAACTCGCACCCCCCACATTGGAAGGTGAAGTCTCAACCACTGGACTGCCAGGTAAGTCCCTAAATATATATATATTTATCCCAATTAGTTTTGAAGCAATTTCACGGAAATGGAGACCTTCATGCATCCTTTATTGTACATGATATTAATAAATATAAAGAGACCATCAGATTACATAATTGGGACTTTGTAGTTTGCTATTAGGCATTGAAGAGATTGTCTTAGGCATAGAGCTTCTCCCTGAGTGCCACGAAGCCTGATCTTTATGGCTAATTTGTCTTGAGCTGTTCAGGAAACCAAATTCAGACAACTCTGTTTTCTAACGAAAAATAATATGTTAATTTACAATGAGAAAGATAATTATCAAACATGGGTCTAAATTACTATATTCGCTTCCTTTTCTTTGAGAAATTATACAAAAATTAGAAGATGATTCAATTAATATAGAATTAGAATAAAGAATGTAGGATGATTGTTAAGAATAATTTGGCAAGCTGTGAATATCCCAGTAAGCCATTCTTCTCAGTTACAGAGAAATATTTGCCAATGGCACTGCAAGCTGCTGATGGCTGCTGAAAACACTAGAGCTAGCAAGTCCCTATACAAATTGCTAAATTCTTAGTTTTAACCTCTCTTTTACTAGAAAGTCAGAATAATATAACAACGCATTTTTCTAATATATTATTATGATAATTTTCAAAAATACATCAAAATTAAAAGAATTTTACAGTAAACAGCAAAATACTCACCACTGAGATTATACCACTAATATTTTGCTATACTTTGTTTTATCACAGCTCTAGCCACATACCCATCCCTATAACTATTCAGACAAAAAAGAATATATACTGTATGACACTAATTATATAAATTTTAAAAGTGCAGGCTAAGCTAATCTACAATGTTAGAAGTCAGGATACTGTATATGCTAGGTGGAGAAGAGGCACTGGAAGGGGCCATAAGAAAACTTTTGGGGTATGACAGTGTTTTGTTTCTTTTTTACTTATTTTTTTATTTTATTTTTTGGCTGCGCTGGGTCTTTGTTGCTGCACATGGGCTTTCTCTAGTTGTGCCGAGCGGGGGCTACTCTTCGTTGCAGTGCACAAGCTTCTCACCGTGGTGGCTTCTCTTGTTGCGGAGCACAGGCTCTATGTATGCGGGCTTCAGTAGTTGTGGCACACGGGCTTAGTTGCTCCACGGCATGTGGGATGTTCCCGGACCAGGGCTCGAACCCCTGTCCCCTGCAATGGCAGGCGGATTCTTAACCACTGCGCCACCAAGGAAGCCCTAGTGTTTTGGTTCTTGATGTTGGTTTCACAGGGGTGTTCAATTTGTGAAAATTCATTGAGTGCATATGTATGATTTGTGCAGTTTTCTGAATGTTTGTTATAATTCAACAAAAAGTCAATACAAAACAAAACTATTATAAAGCAATTAAACTCATACAATAAAATTCAGAGATTATAAATGGATAGAAGCCAAACAGAAAAAAATGTAATATATCCTGCTTATAAGAGAGATGCTCAAAGCAACCTAAAACTGAGAACTGGAAATAAGAGGGTGAAAAGAGATGAACAAAATACTGATCAAAAGAATACTAGTACATTTATTTTTCTAGCCATTAGTCTGGCTTATCCAGGATTAGATATTCTAAATTTATGTTAGCCTACATACCCACACACAGATATACACACACAATAACACACACACTCACATGTAATTTATTGATAAGTCAAGTAGATTAAAAATTGGTAAAGAAATCAAGGGGAACAGCCAGTAGAGACTATGCATTCTTCGCAAACATGAATTTACAAAATGATCACATATTAGACCATAAAACAAGTATGTCAATTGATCTCAAATATTCAGTAAAAGAAAGATCACATTCCCTGACCACAATACAAATGAATTTCACAAATCCCAATTTTAAATCACCAGAACAGGTCTCTATTCAGAATACCATATACTTGTTCAATCAACTGCCCACTCAGCATAATCACTTGAATGATAAATAGACATCTCATACAGAGCCCGGCTAAAAGCAAACACCTAACTTCCCCACCAGACCCACTCCACTCATAGGTTTCCCTGTCTTCAGGTTCTTAGGCCAAAAGACTTAGAATCATTCTTGTCTCCTCTTTCTCTCACCCACATCCAGTCTGTGAAGAAATCCTGAGGACTCTACTTGTAAAAAATACATCCCAGATAAGACTAGTTCTCATCATCTACACTGCAACTGCCCTAGTGTAAACCACCACCTTCTATCACATTGCCTTCTAACTGGTCTACCCTTGTCCCACTGTGGTCTATTTTTAACACTGTAGCCAACACGATCCTTTATATGGCAAGTTGGATCCTGTCCCCACTTGGCAAAACCCTGCAGTGCCTTCCCACTTCATTTAAAAGAAAAGCTTTACAATGGTCTATAAGGCTCTCACAGTCTTCCCCTCCATTACCTCTCCAATCTCCTATCCCACTACTCCTACAGTGCTCACTCCACGGTCCAGCTCCTTTGCTGGTTCCTAGAATGCATCAAGCATGCACCTTCTTAGGCCTTATGCTCTAGTTCTTCCCTCTACCTAGAACTCTCTTCTTCCAGAAACACCTTTGGTGAATTATCTCACCATCTTCAAGTCTTTCCTAAAATTTCTCCTTCTTACTGAGACTCCATTAAAAACCTATTTAATATCGCATGCTTGGGACTTCCCTGGCGGTCCAGTTGTTAAGACTTCATCTTCCAGTGCGGGGGGGTGTGGGTTCGATCCCTGGTCAGGGAGCTAGGATCCCACATGCCTCCCAGGCAAAAAAGCCAAAACATGAAACAGAGGCAATAGTGTAACAAATTCAATAAAGACTGTAAAAACGGTCCACATCAAAAAAAATCTAAAAAAAAAAAAATAATAATATTGCATGTTTCCCCTCATCCCCGGGCCCTGTGGTATTCCTGATCCCATGAACCTGAGTTAATTATCTTTTAAAATTGCATTTACCACCTGCTAACATATTATATATTTGACATTTTTATTATATGTTTATTTTTTATTATGTGTCTCCCTCCACTGGAATAAAGGCAGGGATCTTTTCTGGTTTATGCACTGAGAAATCCCTAATGGACCAGACAGTGCCTGGCACGTAGCAGATGTTCTGTATGGATTTGCTGAATATCACAACTTGTGAGATACAGCTAAAACACTCAACAAACCAATTATAGCCTACATGCTTATTTTAGGGAAGAAACATAGGAAATAAACAAGCTGAGTGTGTAACGCTGTGGTTTCCAGCTCAGATTCAGACCCAATTTTCCTGGTTATCTTTGCTTGGACATTCTCCAGACACCTAAAATCATCACATCCAAAAGAGAAATCATCATCTTCAAAATATTCTTGTATTCCTTATATTGTGACTAGAACCAGTATTCACAGTGATTTATGCTGGAAGCTTATAGAAACTTCTTGACTCTACCCTCTCCCTGACCCATCCATACAAACAACGAACACTATTTGCAAATTTGCATTCCTAAACAACTCTCAAATTCACTTATATTTTTATACAAATATGTCCAAGAACCAAGATACACTCACAGCATTTGTCACCTGTTTTGCTCACTGCCTTTGTAACTGTTCTTGACTCCAACCCAAATCTCCACCTTAATCCATTCTCTACATGGTAACTGCTATGGGCTAAATTTTGTCCCCTCAAATTCATATGTGAACTCTTAATCTCCAGTGCCTCAGAGTGTGACCTTATTTGGAGATAGGGTCTTTATAGAAGTAAGTTAAAATGAGGTCACTAGGGTGGGCCCGAATCCAATATGACCAGTGTCTTTATAAAAAAGGAATTGGACA
The DNA here is from genome assembly GCF_965194805.1 of Balaenoptera borealis. Taxonomy (NCBI): domain Eukaryota; kingdom Metazoa; phylum Chordata; class Mammalia; order Artiodactyla; family Balaenopteridae; genus Balaenoptera; species Balaenoptera borealis. The sequence continues at coordinate 129,888,055 of NC_138861.1, read as the reverse complement.
CAGAACCATCATAGAGGGAAGACGATATGAAGAGACATAGGGAGTAGATGGCCATCTACAAGGCAAAGAGAGAGACCTGGAACAGATCCTTCCCTCACAACCCTCAGAAGGTACCAACTCAGCCAACACCTTGGTTTTCACTTCTAGCCTCCAGAACTGTGAGAAAATTAATTTCTGTTGTTTAAGCCACTTGGTCCATGGTATTTTGTTATAGCAACCCCAGCAAACTAATACAGTAGCCAATAATTATTTTTAAAATGTATTTTGAATAACTTTAAATTATTTAATAGCTACTAACTGTTGTTACAAAAATACAAAGACTTTGTCCTTAATGTGATTTTCAGCACCCAGCATCTCATTTCTACTTCTCTCCCCCTTCCTCTTGTGTTTCTCCTACCTCCCTGCACCCAGGGTCTCTAACAGCAGGACCAGAAACCACCACAGGGATAGAGGGTGAAAAAAATTTTTCGATAAATGTGTACCCTTTTTCCACTGAGCAGCTTTCCATTTCATCAAACAAACTGTCAAACTAAATGAATATCTGAACATTGTATCTCAAATAATAATCTGAAGGACAAAAAATTCACATTCATAAAGATTTCCTACTTTTACAATGTGATCGCAAGATTCCTTAAAGCAGCAGGTTCTCAAGGGGTTGTTTACAGGTCACGGTGTAGTTTACAGGGGAAAAACCTAAAAACTGAAGTGCACTAAGACACTGCTGATTAAGTGTCAACTGGAAATTAAAGCTATGCAAACATGTAATTATAAGAAGTAATAAACAATCAGACGCATGTGCTTTAAAAGGTTTTAAACCAAACATAAAGCTAAAACACTAACCTCTTGAACAGTCTAGTTTAAAATGACAGACTGCCAACCACCATGCCACCCACTTGCCCTCATCCCTCTAAACACCCCGTCTACAAATGTTTGCACACGCTGCATCTTCTGCCTATAATGGAGCAGTCTTTTCTCTACCCTGTCACCCCCATACCACCTAGACGTTCTTAGTTTTCCTCCTTTCTCCAGGTGTCTTGGTTGGACACTCCTGTGTCCTGGTTAGATATCAATCATTTCTTAATCAAATATTCCCCGAAGATCTACTTAAGTGTCAGGCCTGTGACAGGGGCTTGGGATAGGGTGATGAAAATAGACATGGTGCTGCTTTGGAAAGCTTAGAGACTAGTGGTGGAGTCGGGAAAACAAAGTAAGTAAACCAAATAAAGGGAATCCAGTTGACCCTTGAACAACGTGGAGGGTTTGGGGGCGCCCACTCTGCACAGTCCGAAATCCACATGTAACTTGTAGTCGGCACTCCACATATGTGGTTCCTCTGTATTCACGGTTCTGAATGCACGGATTCAACCAATCGTGGATCTGATAGTACTGCAGTATCTACTACTGAAAAAAATCTGAGTATGAGTGGACCCCGTGGTTCAAACCCATGTCGTCCAAAGGTCAACTGTATTCAGTGACTGTGATCAGGGTGGCCTGTTAACAGCCAATGAGGATGTTGCAATATCAGCAGAGATGTGAAAGTTTAGTAGCATGGGAGGATGCTGGCAATTAGACATGTTGGAGGGAGAAGGCTCTAAATTAATAAATTAAGGATTAATTAGATTATTATAAATTTATATATTACAAATTATTTATTAATCTAAATAAATTTAGGATTTCTTAGAATAAAAGTGGTATTTAAAACCACAGGATTGGATGAGATCAGCTATGAAAGGAATATATATATATATGAAGAGAGACAGAGAAGAGAGAGGGGGAAGAGAGGAAGAGGGGATAAGTGAAGAGTGACAAAGAGTAAACCTTGAGGAAAACTCACATTCAGAGGTTGGGAAGAAGAGAAAGAACTAGCAAAGAAATCTGAGGTAAAGTGTTCTCAGAGGCAGGAGAAAATCAAGAGACCATGATGTCATAGACAAGAGGATTTTTCAATAGGGAATGAGTGTTCTGCTATGTCATATACAACTGAGAATTTGTGTAAGATGCAGACAGAAAATTACCTGGTAAATTTGGTAACGTGGGGGTCATCAGTTGTCTTGACAAGTGCCCTTTCTTATGAATTGATGGGGTGGAAACTGGATACAAGTTGGTTGAAGAAGGAACAAGAGATAAACACAATATTTTTTAAAGTTGGGCTGTGAAGAGGGGCAGAGAAAACTGTTTTTTGCTAAGGGTTTCTCCTAAGTGCCTGCATAGAATACCATAAATCCATCCCGAGCCACAACATGCTCTGTGTAAATGCCTGCCTGCCTGCCTGCCTGCCTTCCTTCCTCCTTCCTTCCTCCCTCCCTGCCTCCCTCCCTCCCTCCTTTCCTTCCGCAAATGTATTTTGGATTAGACATTGTTCCATACACTGTGTAGAATTAAACTATAGATGTGGCTCTACACCTATCAGTTTCACAGATGCATCTCAAGTCCTTAGCATAATACCTCTCATGTAATGAGCGCTCAGTGAGTTCTCTCCTGCTTGGCAGCTGGAATTTTGAGCGGAATAGCCCGCGCTGAGGATCACGGTGTTCAGCATGCTGTTAACAGCCATGCTCAGGAGGTATGGTCTCCTGATTCTAAGACTGAAGAAGGCCTGGTTCCTTTTCTTCCTGAGGCTAGATTTTACAATATTCCCCTGGATTCTCTGAGATAATCCCATGAATTACCGTTTTGCTTAAACTGGTCTAAATCAGATCAACTAACTTAAAACTAAAAGGGCAATTTCTTCCATTTGAATTGTGGAGTAAATTAGGTTTTCTTAGTCTGAGGTTCATATATAGTCTGGAAAGGTCCAGATCAGCAAAGAGGCACGGAAATTAAGAGACCTGCTTAAGGTCACTGAATTACTGCGGGGCTGACCCAGGACACAGCCAAGGAGTCCAGCTCCAAACTCCTTGTTCCTGACCACGAGCTGTGCTGAGGCAAAGCTCTAAGAACTGAAGCAGTACACGCCACAAGTATCTTCAGGCTCACTTTAGGGTGCCATTCAGAAAACACGATCCTGCAGAGACACGATGCAGCTCATCATTCGGCCCAACTGGTTTAACCAGGCTCAGCGTTTACAGTACCTGGAAGTGAGTCCTGGAAATAATTCTTCTGAGTATCTGTTCTATTCCAGTGCTTTTGACAAACATTGAGTAGCACTTTGTACTACGTTGTATTCAGTATCAAGTGCCTGGAGTGGGACTATTTTCTTACTGTCAGCTAAAACACACCCATAGGCCTTCTCAGATATTTGTGCAGATTTTTGAAAATGCATAAAAAGGCTAAGTGAATGCCTGAAGACTACTCCAAGATTCTTCTTTGAAAGGTATTTTCAGTCAACTTTGGTGAGCAAATGAATGGGTTTAACTTCTACTCCATAGAGCATGGCTGCAAAACCCACGCACATATGCAGATTAGAATGCTGGTGCTTTTAAGATTAATATTGCTTTCAGGCATAGTAAGTTAAAAAGGGATAAACCCGGGCAGTATTTGTCATTGCAAAACATGTTTTTAAGCAGGACACCTTGCTTGCTACCCCAGTGTAAACTGAGTATCTGCCTAAATTTTATTAAAAAAATTAAGTAGCCATATTCTAACAGCAGGGGAACAAGATGGGAGGAAAGGCATTAGTGTTGGTTGGTGGGGAAAAGGTGCGTTACTTTTTGCCTTTCTTCTCCCTGTGTCCCACAGTGTGACAGTTTCTTAAGGCTTCTTCCAAAGCTTTTCCTCATAGTCTTAACAGCCATCATTTCACATAGTACTGGAGCATTCTGTTAATTCAGCACAAGTACTGAGAATATTTTCAGATGCAACCGTCCATCTTTTCCTTCCTGGCCAACTACTTTTGTGTAGCAATGGCTTTGCATTTGCTGAGGTTTGGATACAACAAAATTTAATTACATTCAAGCCAATTCAAATGTGATTCTACTTGCAAACATCTTCTGGGATGTTGGTGTAAAAAGAAATAATTCAAAAATCATATAAACATGGTGGACATTCTAACATAGAAGTTGTTTCCTGCAAGTTCCCTTATAATTGTTTGTCATATATATATATTTTTTCTTTGCCAGAAATTCGTGCTGCTGACAAAGGTAATAAGCACAGAAGGAAATGTTCATGTAGTTCTAGAATTCACGTCTTATAGAAGCTTAGAGTAAATATAACTTCTTTCTTACTGATCAAAATCTATAGAACACATTTAAGTCTTAGAAGAGCTCTGATCATGAAGACAAGTATAGATTGTAGGTCAGGGGAATATACTGGTGAAATCTGTAGGACACATTCCACCTTCCCAGAAAAGCAGAAAAAAATCTTGTGTCCGGACCTTGTTCATCTAGTATTTAGGTACATTCCCCTACAAATTTTAAGCATGTTGGAATGACAGAGAGTGTGCCTGCACATGGAAGGCTATTTTCCCCTCCTAGTTTTGTTTGTATCTGCATTAAGAACCTGAAGGCGTTATACGGATATTCTTTTCCCTCCGTGATTCACAAGGAAGCATGACTATACTCTAGAGCTTAAAGAGACACTAAAGGTAAGGATACAGTATTTATTTTAAAAATAGAATTTCAAACATTCTCATGGAGAAATACAGATGATATTTTCACTATGAGGTGCCAAGCAAGTTTCACAAAGAGAAGTGTGTGCAGTGTCTTTAAAATGGTTACTTCAGCTCACATTCTCCTGGGGACCCCCTATTCTACTTGGAATTACCCCTAAGACCAGGTGTTCAGTTTTCATATCGAACACTTCATTCCATAAGGGTTTCCATAATTTTCTTTTGCCAAGTGAGTTGATCTTTCACTCATATTTCCACAGATGTGAGATAATATCAAACGGTAAGAAAAATAAAACCAAGTGGTCTCTAGAAGTGGATATGATTTTTATAAACATGAGAGGTACAATATATGTTTAATACTCCAATATTTCTTTGAGTTCACTTTTCAGTGTAAGCTCACATATGTGTTCAAAGATTAGATGATGTCATTTAGCTAGAGGGGAAAATGACAGGTGTGTTCACTGATACTATAAAGGTGCAAAATGATAAAAAAAAAATAATTAGGCTTACTTAAATCCTGTCTTTTAGAAGATATATATCAGAATAAATGAAGAAAAAAAATATGTTACATCATTGCCCGTTATTTTACTCATGAGGTATCATAGCATTCATTTTTAAGTAGATGCATCCTCTTTTAAATAGGGAAAACTGAAGAAGAAAAGTAAAAGATACTTTGACTAGATTTTGCCACAGAGAGTTCAACTGTGTTTCCATAGTGGCTTGGAGGTAGACCTCCAATGTTAGAAAACATCAGTGACCTCTCTTGGCATTAGTGAATTGCAAAAGATGGTTCTGTACCATTCAGTCAGAGCACTGTGTGATATGTAATTGTAGAAGATAATTTAGAAGACTGCATTTCCTTTGATTAATGGTATCATTATAAGTGGATGAAGTGTGGAACTTTAATCAAAATCCTTTTGTAATGGGAGCAAAATGCTGTGTCTATGGAATTAATCCAGCAGTGCCCATCAAGTGAATATTACTGATGCCACTGTGGCTCATGGCTGTGTCCTCAGGCTAATAATGGTCATATCTAAGTTTGAATTTTTTTCTCCTTATACTTCAGCTGCTCTGAAATGCTTGCCATTTCTTGAATGTGTTCACTTTGTTCCTGATGCTTTCTACCTGCTGGTAGTTTTCTCTCCCTCCAAAAAGACAATCCCAATTAAATGACCTGTGAGTCTCATGCATATTTCCTTATTCTAAATGGCATATCATCTCTCAGTCTATTCCTGATTTTTCTTAGTTCCCACCATCTCATGTCCTATGAAGAATTAGGCAACTTGCAATAGTGGAAAGAGTATGGGGTCTGAAGTTTGATAGACCCAGCTTGGAATTCTCACCCTACCACTTTCTAGCTATGTGATATTGGTCAAGTTCCAAGATTTCCATGAGCTCAATTTCTATCAGCCCGGATGGCTGTAAAAATCCAATGAGATTTTTGCGTGTAAAATGATTGCACAATGCCTAGAATGCAACAGGAATTCAACCCACCCCTGCTTTACCTCTGCTCTTCCGTAGTAACTCATCTATACCTATATCGTGATATTTATCCCACTGAATCATGATTGTACATTCCTGAAATGCAACATCCTTGAAGGCAAGGACTATGTAGTGTTTATCTCTATATACCCACCACCTCACACAACCTCTGCACATATTAGGCCCTCAGAATTTGTGGTCTGAATAAACTATCATAATCTACTGCTCACATGCAAGCATGAGGATATTAACTATTACAAGGCTACATGCCTGTAAATAAATGAGAAAAGTTCAATGTTTTATCAATAATTACCTTCTGTGTGTTAGGGGATCAATTAGAGGCCTTAAGGATGGTGGGAAACCATGGTGCTAAATTTTGAAATTGAAGATGTGCTTTACAAATCATTTTCTCTGATCTCCAAATTGTACTCAAATGAAAGCTTCTCCACAACCTCAGTCGAATCAGGCAGCTGACAAGAATGAGGCTATCCCACAGCCTCATTGTCTGTGAGAGAAAATATAGAAAACAGAGTACAGTTCATTGCTAAGGGGGTCTAATGTGTTATTGATGGGAATGTATTCCTGATAGGAAAAGTCTGTGACCAGTGAAACTACACACACTCATCAAATTTGAGAGCATAATTGTAAAACCACACATATAAGCTGCACATTTAAAACAAATATTGGTTAGAAGGCTATGTTATACTGATTATTGCTAAAATAGAAGACACAGACTATATAAAATACTTTTACTGAGGAGTACCAGAATAGAAACCAAGAATCAGGGTTGGTGTTCATTCACTCATTAATTTAAAAAAATAATCAGTATTTATTAAGTACCTACTATATTCACATAATGCTAGAGTTGAAGATAAAATGTTTGAAGAAGGCATAGGCGTTGTTCTCACAGAGCTTGTGTTCTAATGGTGGAGACAGACAATGTGCTGGCAAACAAATAAATGAAGACAGTAATTGTAGGTTGTAGAAAGACTTTCATAAGATTAAAAGTGCTATGAGGGACGTCCCTGGCGGTCCAGTGGTTAGGACTCTGCGCTTTCACTGCCGAGGGCGCCGGGTTCGATCCCTGGTCAGGGAACTAAGATCCCACAGGCCGTGTGGCACTGCCAAACAAAACAAAATACAAAAACTCAAAGGTGTTTATTCAAAAAGTGCTATGATAGGTATGAAGTTGGAAGAATCTATTCATAGAGGGCCTCTCTGAGAAGTTGACTTTGAAAAGCTGATAACGGAATAAACTAGTCACGACAACAGTGGGAGTGACAGGGGGTGTTTTCCGTATCTTGGACACAGAAAGGACTAAGGCTTGGAAGTGGGAAAGACTTATAATGTTCTCTCAGTGGCCAGAGGGCCGGCATGTCTGGAGCATAATGAACAAAGGCAGGGTAGCACCAGATGGGTTTAGAGAGGTATGTAGAGGCCAGATATGCAGTACCTTATAGGCTATGGTAAGAAGAAAGGGTTTTATTTTAGGTGTGAAGACAAAAAAGGGAAATCTTTTGAACAAAGGAGTAATTTATTCATTTTGAAGAGATCACTCTGGCGTCTGTGTGGTGACGGCGAGATTAGAAGCCAGAGACCAGAGAAAGGCAGGCACTGCTCTCACTGCGATGAAGGATTGGATGGAGACGCCGGGCAGGGAGAGGCAGAAGAGACAATGGATTTGAGATACTCTCGGAGGTAACAGACAGGGATTGCTGCTGAGGAGTATATAGGAAAGGGAGATTAGCTGGAGCAACAAGACGGATGGTGAGGTTATTTACTGAGGCAGAGCAAACAAGGAGAGCAACCACGTTGGAGGGAGTGGGTAGAACATGAGAGTTCTGTCTTCATCAAGTCTGAGAAGTGTATGTTTACAACTAGGCATTTAGGTTTCAAAATTAGTCTAAGAGAAGCGGTTCTGGGCTGGAGTTCCAAATGTGTGTGTCATCAGAATACATATGGTCATGAAAGCTATGATAATAAAGGGAGAAGAAAGCCAAGGACTCCAAGATCGGGCAGTAGAAGTGGAACCATCAAAGGATACTGAGGAACAGAAAGCCATGAAAGTGTCCTGCTGAGGAATCCAAAACAGGTGACTCGTTTCCAACAAGAAGGAAATGCAAGTAGCAGAAACCCAGAGCCCTATTCAGTCCTGATGAAAAGATTCTGAGCTGTAAACAGCTTGTGTTACATGGAGCAAATAGACCTAAGCAGCTTTTGAAGGTTTTGTGCTATGTATGACCAGGGTGCAGAAGAAGAGAAAATTGGAGGTGCCATTGCCTTTAAAAAGAGTCTAGATGAGGAGTGTAAATTAATTTCCTTCTAGACAACTCTTAACAGAACAGAGAAAATGGCCCTGTAAATATTTTGCCATATTAAAAATGTTAAACCATGTAGATAATAATATTAATAATAGAGATCTTTTGACCTATTGACGTTGTTGCACCATTAGAGAGTTGATCTTTGGCCAGAACTTTTCTATGTCTAGGGGTGATTTTAAATTACCCAACAAATCATTTCAAATACCACAGTCTTGCTAACAGACAGGGTTTGAGCGTTCCACATAAAAGATTGCCAGAGCTGACTTCTGAAACTACGAAACCTTTTTCCAAAGCATTGACTCCTGGCAGTACCTGTGCTTTTGTGAGCCTAAGGCTAAATTGCTGGAACATGAGATGCAAAGGCATAAGAAAGACAAACAGTATCAAACTACATGACACCTCAGAATTCGCTCCGATGATTCTCACATCACAATTTTGATGATAATTGAGTTGAGGCGTTCACTGGCAAGTGACTTGCCTGAGGTTATATAAATGATTCCAAGCCAAGGTAGATCCTGTGACTCCTGATTCTTAAGCTATAAACACCCCATCAGTTTCATTATTAAAATACAATTGCAACCGCATGGAAGAAAAGCCTAGAGGACTCAGAGATCTTCAGCCTGACTTGTGAACTCTTAATATTTTTTTCTGTTGATCAGGCCCCCACAAAACTCCTTTTGTTTTTCAACAGACTGATCTTAAAAATTAACCCACCTTCAGAAGGCTGCTGAAAATTGACACAGTTCTTTTTAACAGGCAAGACATTTTCTTCAGACAAGAGGTGGTAAAATTTTTTAAGTGCACTTGGCAACTCTTCCCAAGAATATTTAAGTGTTCCACAAAAGGCAAAAAGTGTTATAATGAAAGATTTGTTTCAATTCACTGCCAGCAGATAAAGTTGTTTCACTGAAGAGTATTTAAGGTATGAAAGCAATGAAATTTACAATGAAAATCTTTAAAGTAAAACCTAAAATTTTCAATGGACAAATTTTCTTCTCTGGGGTGGAGGAGAGCTGGTTATTATAAATTTGAAGACAGCCTCAAAAGAGTGAGATGGGGAAGGGGGAGTATTTTCCATGGAGTCAACTTTGGAACAGGTGTGCATAGTAACACGCATTCGATTGTGCAACCAGGCCTACATCTATGCTGCAAAGCCAGGAAATTCTGGGTGGACGGACAAAGCTTCCAGGTAGCCTTTAGGACATCACTAGTGGAACCAAATTGAAGGCAGGTTCCTGGATATCAGCTGGCTCTGCTTCCACTTTTCTCTGAGCAGAAAACACAGGTTTAGCTTCAGTTTCTCAGACAACCCCCTAGATGACTGCTGAAGGGGCACAATTCAATATGACTCAGAACCTACACAAAACTTGAATATTCACATTGGTCTTATTTGACTTCTGTGAATCTTAGAAAAATATAAAAGGGCGCTATACACCGTATAATTTTCTTGCTATACAACAGGTTAAGTAAAATCGACAGCAAGTTAAATAAAATCACATAATATAAATAAAATTACATGTGCCTAAAATTCATTAAGAGAACAACTTGTAGTAGATGAAAAGGGAAATTTTACATCAAGATTGTATGGGGCTTGGAGTGTCTTTAAGTTCTTTACTCCACAGGTAATGAAGGATGATGAAACGCCTTTAAGCAGGGAGTGACGTAATTAAATTATGAATGGGAAAATCCATCAAATGTGGCATTCTGGGTAAGTAAAGAAGTGGGCAAAGACTATCTCAGCTAACGAACCTTTGGATGGGGAAGGACGGCAACCTGGCCTCCAGGGTGTCTGGAACCAAGGACGCTAGCTTTGTTCATCATGTTCCACCTCTCGTGTCTTCCTCACTTAACACAACAGCTTTATTTTCTCTTACAGTAGATGGACAGGTGGGCGATATAGGGCAGTGGAACATGTCGGCAGAATATTCTGGCCTTGCATTTTCACAATTTCATCATTAGAAAGGAAAGAAGCCTTCTTCCTGTAGCTACCTTTTGAACACGTGTGGGGAAGGACTCCAATTGCCCCACTGTGTGAAGTTGTCACTCCTCAAGGTGTCACTCTGGTCAGAAAGTCAGCCTGATCTACTCACTAAAACTGTAGAGTGACAGATGAATGGTACATGGCAGCGGTCTCCAACCTTTCTGGCACCAGGGACCGGTTTCGCGGAAGACAATTTTTTCCATGGACTGGGAGGTGGGTGAGGGGTTGGCGGCATTATGGGTTAGGCGGTAATGAGAGTGACGGTTCAGGCGGTAACACAAGCAGTGGGGAGCGACAGGGAGCGATGGAGAGCAGGGGAGGCAGATGAAGCTTTGCTCACCCTCCCGCCGCTCACCTCCTGCTGTGCGGCCCGGTTCCTAACAGGCCGCGGACCAGTACCCGTCCATGGCCCGGAGGTTGGGAACCCCTGGTATATGGGCTGTTTTCCTCAAAACAGGGCAACTATTACTGGAATAATGAAGGATGAGATAATAATAATTACTGTTGTAGCTACCGTCTGAACTTATAAGGTGAAAGAGATGAGGAAATCCCAGGACTCATGTTTAGGTAGGTCCTAGGGGACAAAGAGGCTGGAGGTATCTATACCAGAGGACATGGGAGGAGGGAAGAAAAAGAAGAAAAAAGATTAAGCATCATGATTAACTGACCTTGAAACATGTTGAATGCAAATGCTAAAGTGGACAGAAAGGAAATATCCATAAGGATCTGGAATTCAGAGAAGTTGGCAGAGTTAGAGATCTGGAGGAGAGAAAAAGTTTAAGCTGTGAAAGGAGACAAAAATCACCTAAGCAGAAAATATGCGTCAAAGACCACAGAACAGAAGAAAGTATAGTGACTACAAAAGCACTCAAAGGGCAGAAGAAAAGTTAAAATCATTCAGTGGCTGAGGAGAAGACTCGCTCAACCCAATTAAATTCAGCAGAACCCGAGGAGAATTAGGACTGTAAATGGCAAACACAAATTCAGCGACTAGGAAGGCTATATTGTTGGAATTTCGACAGAGCAATTTTAATAGGGGAGTTTTCAGCTGGAAGCTAGGTTGCTTTTGTTTGAGAAAAGGCTGAGAAATAAGGTAGAAAAGACTGAATTTAATGTATTCTTTTAAGCTATTTATCAAGGATCACAATTTGTATTAGTTTATGTTTTTGATAATAAATAACTTGGGGTTAAATCTCAAATATGACCAAGTTCTTCCAAAAAAATAAAAAGAAAATTGCTAGCATGTAGCAATTTTTAATTCTAGAGTAATAATTAAATAACATCAGTGTAGGTATCCTAATTAAAAATTCAGTTAAGTAAAATCTACTTATAGATTTTAATTATCAGGCTTATTATTTATATTAAAGAAATGTATCAGATAAATATAGACTTTGTTTTTTCCTGTTTTCTTTACTTAAGAAAAAAAACTGCTGTGTGTAAACCCTTTGCTTGGGTTTGGAGAATATGCTACTGCTGGAGTCTTGGTAAGAGATGGACTGTATTAGTTTGCCTGTGATGGGGCTTACAGAGTACCACAAACTGGGTGGTTTAAAAAACAGAAAAAAATCACCTTACAGCTCTGGAGGCTAGAAATCTGAGACCAAGGTATTAGCAGAGATGTTCCTTCCGAGGGTAATGAGGAGGAATCTGTGACATGCCTCTCCTCTTACTCTAGTTGTTTGCTGGGAATCTCTGGCATTCCTTGGTTTGTAGATGCATCACCCCGATCTCTGTCTTGATGTTCACCTGGCATTCTCCTTGTGTGCCTCTCTATCTCCAAATTTCTTCTTTTTATAAGGACACCACTCATATTGGATTAGGGGTCCATTTTACTCCAGTATGATCTCATTTTAACTGATTACATCTGCAATGACCCCATTTCCAAATAAGGTCACATTCTGAGGTACTAAGCAACGTATGAATTTGGGGAGGTGGGGAGAGGACGTGGTTCAACACATAACCCATTAGAGCTTTGCCTGGCAATATGCAGTTGGTCTCCTCAAACCCATATGAGGTACCTTCTCTCTGGGACCTTGAGCCTGAGCCAAGTAATGCCAGGAAGCAGAACTAGATATTGCTATGGCAGACACTGCTATACTGGTATTCTAGAGAAGCAGAGGTAGTGAGGTTAAGAGTAGAGGGGCTCTGTGGGGAGGAAATAGTGGCGGCTGCACCAGGGGCAGCATTTGACTGTGCTTGTGTTCTTGGTGACCAAGCCTCCCTTTGATCCTTCCTGGTCCCTTAACCTTATTTGCCAACATGTCTCCAAATTTGTTAGTTACCTGAAATTTTTCCAATAAATCTATTTGACTCCAGTTAGTCAGAGTTGATTTCTGTTGTATATAACCAAGAAACGTGTCAAGGACATATACGTCATCGTATTGCACATCTTTGAGGTTCATCATGTATTACAAAATGAGACAGTCATTCAATGGTATAAGTTCACAAAATTCTTTAAATGGCTTTTTAAGGATAAACAGCCATTTTAATGAACTAATTCTCATTGTACTTGAACTAAAATGGTTTTGCTTTTAATTGCATTTAAGGTAAACTAACGTGTCTGAGTAAATGAGTCCTTGGTTATGATTAGGAAATATATCTCATTTAATTTAATACCAATTGTTTTCAACTTCATGTAGAGTTACTGAATCAATATGACTTACTTTCATTCTTTTTTTCTTGTTAGAATTTAACAATACTTTCTTTTTGCTTAAAAACATTTATCTTCTAATCAATTATTAATTTAAATCCCAGATCTTACGTTAAAATACACACACCCTTAGCAAATAGCAATTGTTTTAAATTTAAATTTTTTTCATATTCCAAAAAAATGTTATTGATTGTAGTTGATAAAAATAGTGGACAGGTGAGATTTCTATAGTATTTCAAGATAATATTTCTATTTATTTAATTTATTTATTATATTATTTTTCAGAGATAACCTTAAGATATATTGATTGGAGCTTACAGAATGCATTTGAAATTGTAATGCGGTTATTTAAAAATTGACTATATTAATGTTGAAACATCTTTTTCTCCAATACAGAAAATTCACTGTTGAAGAAGTATGCCATTATTCCTTGCTGAGCTAGATAAGGGAAGGAAAAAATTATCTTATTCACTCTTTTAGAATTATTATTATAGTTCACATATGAGGTAAGGAATTTATAAAAGGAAACACTAAGTATCACATTTCATGTCAATTCTGTGATATAAATCAGTTGTATTTGTAGATTCAAAGCCATGCTTGAAAAAGATCTCAGGAGCTAAAGGGCTGATGACCCTATAAACTGTAAAATGTGTTAACAGCAATAAATTCCACTTCCTTGGTTCAAAGGGCATTTGATTATATTCTGTACTGTCAGGGTCACTCCCGTCAAGAGCTCATCTTGGAATGATAAACAAGGCAGGCCTGTAATGTACACCAGAGAGTGACAAGATGCACCTGTCGCTACAAGTTTTGAGACAAAACCGTAGGGCTTGCAGACAGCTGTGTTATCCATGAGCAAGTCCACTCGCAGGCTCAGCAACAGTCAGGAGAAAATCCCCCAGTCGGTCCAGACTGCAGTGTCACAGTCTTTGTTTGCAATGTTACATCTTTGAATCTTATGAATCCTTTTGAATTGGAAATTATGTCAACTAAAGTCTATCTTCATAAATTTCCTTTGTATACTCTAAAGAGCTATTGATCCCAAATGATTTTCATTGGTGTATACATTTTAATGTATTTTCACAAATGCTATATAAATAAATGTTAATATTCAATTGACAGAAGAACATGGATTATGATACAACATTTTAATGACTTGTCTTATGGATTTTTTATTAGTATGATTTTTAAATAGTCTAAGAATTTGATAGGCAGCTCTTTAATAGGGAAAATTTCTGCCTTAATTGAAATTTTTCTAGCCTAGAATGTTTTATTTTTGTCATTTATGTCTAATCATGCATACCTCTCATAAAGAAACCCACAACAAAACAGATTGTCCTCTAAAATGATTTTCAAGGTGATTACTGAAATACATTTTTTATCTTAGATTCTTATTTTTAACACTTGGTACTTGTGCTGGTTTGTTATCTAAGGAATATTTATTGAGCATTTGGTCTTACTTACTATTGGAACAGATGTAGGAAATGGTTTCTTCTTTCTTGATATTTATATTCTAAAGAAAACCAGTGTAACCGTATCTAAAGACTGTGGTATTTTGTTGGTTTGTTTATATCTATCCTCTTCTAAAAAATAATTTGAAGCAGATCTGACATTCTTGAAAATTTTATTTCTATTTCTTTGGTCTGATTCAGAGAGCATTACTTTACAATCTAAAAAGCAATTTCATATTCTGGTCTAAAAAATTTATCTTGACAAAATTATTCTTTTAACTTAGAGGTTTCAAGTTCCTGTTGCTGTTACATTTTGGCATAAACTATTAAACTGACTTTCAAACTTACAATTTTCATTGAAAATTCTTCTTTTCAAATGACAAATTAGTGGGAAAAAAAGCCCTTACATTTTACTAATTCATTATTAAGTCCATTAGAGGGTTAACCATTCAATAATTATTTTCATGTTTTGTAATACATAGTATTGAGTTGGATTTTAAGTGTTATGAACTGCTAATTTCTAAAAGAAGACTTTCAAGTCATGAGATAGATTTAATAAGCTGCATTAAGAAATTCTGTTAACCAATTTAATAATTAGAATTTTTAAGGTTTTAAATAAAATTAAAGAAAATAAGTATTACATGTTTAATATCAAACACTGTTTAATGCTCAAATAAAATAGGACAAGCATGAAAATTATGAGTTAGTATCCTTTATGTATTTATGTTGACAAAGCTAAATAATTATTTATTTACTGTCACATGTTCTATCTTGATTACAGCTATCAAGACTATGACTAAGGTAAAATATACTAAAATTTCTAGAAAAAAATTTTATTCCAAATCTTGTTTTTCTTATAGGAATGCAATCTCAACTGAAAGTGGCACACTCCCATACCTAAAATTAAAGAGTAAAATCTTGCTCTAATAAATGTTTACTCAGTGAATAAAACATTGCTGCATTGTTATGAGTATTTCATGGAGTGTTAGTCCGTTTTTATTTTAGTATACTTTAGACATTGAGAATACTCATGGTATTCTTGATATGTGAAAAGATGATACCCACAATTCATGAAATTTAGACACTGACTTTACCCTATATTTTATGATAAAACTTATTAACAGAAACCAGTCGTGTTCTTTCTTCTAGTGAAGAGTATTTAAATCTAATCCTTTCTAATGCATGCATTAATGGCCCAAGAAAAGTAGAGGCATATGTCTCTTTCAATTTTATGGAATTTATTTGTGATTTCTCAATGTTTTCCAATTTTTACTATAAAGCTCTTATTTGAGGTTGGTATTGAATTTGATTCTTTTTTTAACATCCTTATTGGAGTATAATTGCTTTACAATGGTGTGTTAGTTTGTGCTTTATAACAAAGTGAATCAGCTATACATATACATATATCCCCATATCTCCTCCCTCTTGTGTCTCCCTCCCACCCTTGAATTTGATTTTTTAATGTTTTTGTTCCTTGTCAGCAGTTTCTCAGAAGTCAGATCATTATGTTCCTTTGGTAGATTTTGAAAGAGGGCAGTTGTCATCCATGGCAAATCACCAGACAACATTAACTATGCCAGGTGAGAATAATTACAAACGTGTGTGTCAGATACATGTAGGAAATGTAGAATCAGTGCAAGCATGGATCACATTCCTGTCCTTTCACAAAGATCCATTTTCTCTGTTTCATGTAAATGGTGCATTCACTAGGATTGCTTCTGTCACATGCAATGCTTACCATGTTTCTGGCATTCAGTGGACACTGAAATAGTAATAAAAGAGTAGAACTTTTTTCTGTTTGAATGTAGTGGCTCAGCAGAAGTTTTCAAACAGCCTCTCACAATACGTATATTCAAACCATGTTTTTTTGGATAGTGTTTAAAATGGCTATTTTGAATCTCAACAAATAACCTTTAAAATTATTTGAAAAAACTGAAAACCAGCATTTCTGTCTCCCACCAAAATAAATGACTCTCTCTGCTTGGTCCTTGCAATGTAACAATCACCTCCCCTGCCGCAAGGGTTTATAATGCCTGCAGTACACAGCTGTGGTCTACAGATGAATTTCCCATCATGTTCAGTCATAATAGGTGTAAAAAACCTAATTCTGGGCAATTTGTCATTGGAGAAAGTGAAAATAGTTTATATTAATGAAAGAAATGATGAGATACTTCCCGCGTGTTCTGCAGACCATGGAGTTGTATGAAAGTCTTGTAAAAGGAACATGAGCGTATACAGATATAGTTCGACGCGGCAGTAAGACCATAGCTATCAATATTTAAAGAAAGCCTGTCTGGAGACAGTCATGCCAAGCACCTGAATTCACTTTAATGGTGGAAGTGGACACATATGTTTAGGGAGTTCAAATCCTTTATGAGTAACACTCACTTATGATATATAGACAGAATGCAAAACTATGGATTTTTTTTTCTTTTAGCAATGTGGTTGTTCTGAAAGATATGCTTTGCACATCCTTTTGAATGTAGTAACACTGTTATTTAGAAATGCTTAGAATCTGCTTTCCAGTATGGCACTGAACATAAGTGGAATCGATGCCTTCATAGAATCTGGCAGGTGTAGGTGTTTCTATTTTTTTTTTAATTAAAAAAATTAGGAACATTAACTGACTAATACTGAACATTGAAATAGTGTTTCTCTTGACACACTTGGTTGGAAGGCTCTCATCACCTTTGGACAGACTCATTCCCAGGAGCACCTGTATTGTCATCAGTCAGCCCTCAGTATCTGTGGGGGGTGGAGGGGGGTGGAGGTTGGATCCGGGACCCCCACGGATACCAAAATCCGTGAATGCTCAAGTCCCTTACAGTTGGCCCTCTGTATCCGTGGGCTCAGCACCCCTGGATACTGAGGGCTGACTATATTTATACCTCATTCTCATTAAAAAAAAAAAAAAGATGATAAAGTGAATGATATTTGATGGTAGAGTAACATGATTTAAAGTTAATCACTAATTGCAGATTGAATGGGCTTATTCATTTTATAATGAATAGATATGGAAGTTGACTATATACCCAACAGTGCTAGATTCAGAACATCTCTGGACATAAACATATGCATGCTATTCTATGCACAATTCCTGTTTTACACTTTATAACAGAATTCAAAAATGAATTGAAATATGTAAATGACTATGAAGGGGACTACAGTGTACATTATAATGGATAAAAATCATCATTTATATCTGAAATATATGTACTTTTTCAGAAACTAGATGGTGATAAATGACACCTTTTATTCTGATTTTTTGCTAAATTAATCATAGTAAGTTCCCAGAATATATACTTGGGTTTTTATATCCCTACTGTTATAAACCAAATAATTTAATTTTTTTTCAACTGTTGAATATACTCATACATCATAATGTATCAGGAATAAAATATAAACATTAAGCTCAAACTACATTATAAAAAGTAATAGACAAAGCACAGTTATTAAACTATGTTCACTGGGTCTATAAACTACAGTTTCCTAAAATTCTTCTCTAGTCTCATATAACCCATCATCATCTTTAGAGACTGATAAAATAATTTAATGTTCTTTATTCTTTCCAAATATTTCCTAACTAGATAATTTTGACTTGTGTTTTCTTTTGCTTTTATTTTTGTTTTCTATTACCTCAATTTTGGCAATGAAACAACTCATTGAAAACCTGGGGAACACAGAAATTAGGCCTATGAGATTTGTGGAGTCTAATATAGTCTCACTGCAGGGGATTTTAATGTGTAAATCCTAAATGCAGCAAAGAGGTGACAGGTCCCTAAAGGTTAATATTTGAATGGATTTCAATTTTTAAAATACCAGTTTCCCCTGAAAATCTATAAACGCCTGGGCAGCACCATAGTCTATGCATGGGGACAATAAAGCGAAACTAAAAGAGCAAACCATACAACTCGGATACTTGTGTATAACTTGGATAATTATGGATAATTATGGATAATTTTCTTTCTTGATCACCTTGGGTATGTTACAAAGACATGGTTGAAAATTTCCCCTCTTATCTAAACCCCCAAAGTACCTACAGAAAAACAGCTTTTTGAATTTGAAACTCACTTCTAAGTGTTATGGTAGCTCTGGCCGGGTGTGCATGCCATGATCTATGACCGTTTTTCCCCATGGAACCACGTTTATCCTTTCCCCACGTTAATGCTTTCCCCACGGAACCACTCAGTGATCTTTCCATGTAGCTGGAATGCAGCAGTATTTATTTTCTTCCCATTTTGTTCTTTGTTTTTCAGATCTTAAAACTAACGTCTGAGGAAATCTTGAGATATGTCAAGAAAGGAAAAAATAAAATAAAATCATGACTATAGATTAGTTAAAAGGAAGGAATAAAACAGTGTGCAAATATGTAATTTTTAGTACAAAAAAGTCTGAAAAAACAAAATGAAATTGATTATATTAATATCCAGTTCAACTGAATATCAGACACAAAAAACTATGCCCCATAGGAGCACCAAACTGTAAAATTATTATCAACTGGAAATGGTAAAATCCTATTACTTAAGTAATTGAAAACCAGAAAGTTCTAGGAAGTTGTGCCGGTGAAAAAGCTGGTCAAAAGTATATTTTTGTCTTCTGTGTATCACATAATGGCATGCACTTCAGTTTTAAAAAAAGAATAGAACAGAGAGACTGTGAAAAGTGTTCAAATTATTAGTCTTCTAAAATACTGGAGTAGAGATATCTTTTGAATGTTAGGTAATTCTCTTCTTATTGTTACTGTAAGTAATTACCTAAAGAGTAGAAACTAAATTTAAGGAAAAGAGACTGATAATTTCCTTCATCTATTTAATCATTTCCCTTTTGTTATTTTCACTTTGAATTTGAAGCAAAGTCCATAAATCACTTTAATGTCTATATTTATGGCTGGCAATACGCAGACCATGTGGGACAGGGCAGGGGGCCAGAGGCTCTATGTTGAGCTCTCATAATGATTCATGAAGGAATGTTCATCTTTGGTGTCACTTAGGAATTTAGGGACAAGCAGAGCCTCTACAGGCAGGGCTCCAAGCAGATCAATGTTACACCAAGGTTATAATGATAAAAATTAAAATAGTGGCAGGAAAAGTTTAGAATTGAAAACTGTGGGAGAAGTTAGAGGAAATGAAAGAACACTAGGTTCGTATTTACAAAGGCTGTGCTAGAGCGGCTGTGCTTACAGTCAATGGGAATGGAGGAGTAAACGGTCCTCCAACTGCACAATTCACTCACACCAAAGGTTGTACTGACAAGTGATTCAGAGACCCAGAGACCCTTAAAAACGGAGCCATTTGGTGGAATTACAAAATGGTACAGCCACTTTGGAAAACAGTTTGGCAGTTCCTCAAAAGGTGAAGCATAGTTTTACTACATAATACAGTAATTCCATCCTAGGCATATTCTCCCAAAAGAAAAGAAGATACATCCACACAAAGACTTACTTGTACATGAATATTTGTAGCAGCATTATTCATAATAGCTAAAATGTGGAAACAACTCAAATGTCCATCAACTGAAGAACAGATAAACAAAATGTGATGTATCTATACAACAGAATATTATTCAGCCATAAAGAGGGAGTAAGTACTGATTCATGGTACAATATGAATGAACCTTGAAAACATGCTAAATGAAAGAAGCCAGTTACAAAAGGCCACATATTGTATGATTCCACCAATAGGAGATGTCCAGACCAGACAGAAGTTGCATTAGCGGCTGCCAGGGGCTGGAGAGGCAGGGAATAGGGAATGACTGCTAATAAGTATTGGGCTTCTTTTGGGGGATGATGAACATCTTCTGAAAACAGACAGTGATGATAGTTGCAAAACTCTGTGAATTCATTAAATATCACTGAATTGTAAACTTGAAAATCACAATGAATACACATCTCAATGGGAAAAGGTCTTATATTACAGTGAAAAGTGGTTGTAGCAGATCTCTGAGTTTAGTTCTTTCATTTTTTAAAGAAACAGAGGATTACAAATAATAAGTTGTAAATATATTTCTACTTTCAACATCCCATAATTCTGTGCTATGATTGGTGATATTTCTCAGTAAAGTACGCTATAATTAATGTGACTAAATGGAAAAAAATAATTGCCGGTGAGAAGAAATATAAAAAATGCCATAAGAACACAATATGCCAAGCACAAGAATTACTATAAACTCCTTGTGGAGATATTCATAGCTTAAATTATACAAATGCTGCAACAGTTATGTACTCAGAAGCATGTGATAAAGGAAATGATTTTAAACTGAAAACAGTGTTGGGAAAATGAAAAGTATGTTATATAATGATCATGATGGAATTTAATAACCCAAAAAGTAATTATTAAAGGAGAGATCTGGGGTACAATGATCATTTTTTGAGCAAGAATTTTTGAACGTGAAGGAAAGGGAACTATGTTTTATCCTAGATTGGGACCAGGAAGTGATGCAGGAAGCAACTGTGGGTGAATTACTAAGAAATACTGATGAGTGTATGACAAATGTCAATATTCTACTAATGCAAGGAGGAATCCAAATGAATTCAGTTGTGATTATGCAATTTTAGAAATGAGAACAGAAAATGTGGGTGATGGTTGGGGGAGAAAAGTGAAATTGGAAAATAAAATGACAAAGGGAAAGCTTAAAAACTATTCAGAATGCTTCAGAGGAGGTCTAAGAAAAATTTCAAAACAGCCCAGGGACCTGAAAAATAAACAAACATACTCAACTGGGAAAGCAAAATAGGCCAAATATGATGAAAAAGGCAGCTTTTATAAAATGTGGAAAGGAATAAAATCAAAGTAAACAAGAATGCTTACCAAAGTGTCACATATGATGCAAAGTTGGACACAGCTGGATCAAAACCAAAAACATTAAAAAACCACTTTGGAAAAAAATTTGTTTTTGTTTTGTTTTTGCTAAACAGTATTCTATTGTATGCATATAACACAATTTATCCACTCTTTTAGTGACATTGGGGTGGTTTTTGGATTGGAATTGTTATGAAAATATCCTTTATGTCTATTTTGTTTAAATTATTTTCATGGACATATATTTTCATTTTTCTTGGGATATAACCTTCTAGACCTAGAATTCTATTTCTTATAGGGAAGGTATATTATTAACTTTATAAAAACTGTCAAATGTTTTTCTAAGGTGGCTTGTCATTTTACTTTTTGACCAGAAATATATTGGCGCTCCGGTCGCTCTACATGCTCACCATATATAATTTTGCCAATCTTTATAATTGTACCCATTTTTGTGAGGGTCAAGTGGCAAATTATTATGGTTTTAACTGTATATCCTTGATAACTAATGAGGATAAGCAACTTTTCAAACGTTTATTGAACATTTGTATATCTTCTCCGATGAAGTGTCTGTTCAAGTATTTGCCCATATTTTAATGGGTTACTGTCTTTACATTATAGATTTATAGATGCACTGTATAAGTTCCAAGTATAAGAACTGCATATTTCTATATAACTCTCTTTATACATATTTTGTCATATGTGTGTGTTGCAAGAATTATCTCCCAGTTTATGACTACTTTTCATTTTCTTAGCAGTAATTTTGGTGAGAAGATCATCACATTGGTGAATATTAATTTACCAATTTTTAGTTTTATGGCTATTGTTTTCTGAAAGTTGCCTAAAAAATCTTTGCCTCTTCCAAGTTCATGAAAATATTCTCCTATATTTTCTTCTAGAAACTTTATAATATTAGCTTTTATGTTTAGATCTATGATTGCCTCAAATTAATTTTTATTATGGTATAAAGTAGAGGTCCACTCAATTTTTAAATATGTTTTCCAGTTGTTTCTGCACCATTTACTGTGAGACTTTTTTTTTTCCTTTGAATTGCCTTGTTCATTTTGTTGAACTGATTGTTGATGGGTAGATATATGTCTAAGGTCTCTATTCTGCTCCATTATTCTATATGGCTATCCCTAGGTCAATACTACATTGTCTTAATTATTGTAGCTTTATGGTAAGTCTTGAAATAAGGTAGCATAAACTCTCCAACTTTGTTTTCTGTTTTAAAAATGCTTTGGCAAAAAATAAAATAACATAAATACTACTTGTGTCCCTCCTCCTCCAAAAAAAGAATGCTTTGGCTATACTAGGTCCTTCACATTTCTATATAAATTTTAATATCAGCTTGCCATTTTATTTTTAAAAATTGGAAATTTTACTGGAGTTGGGATCCAAACAATATTAATCCTTCCAATCTATGAACATGGTATGTATCATCATTTATTTGTGTCTCCTTTAGTTTCTCCCAGAAATGTTTCATAAATATAAGCAAAATGTTTTAGGATGTCTTTTGTTACATTTATTCCTAAGTGTTACTAAATAAAGGAAAATTTAAGAAATTGCTCAGTTTTTTTTTTTTTGCAAGAGTATTTCACAGAAAAGAAGGTGTTTTTTTCCAGCCAAACAAACATGATTTCCAGTTGTCTTTCTTTCTGTGATATTAGCAGCTGTGTTGAATTGCCTCTCGTCAACTTGGCAGCATCACTACACTTTTCTAAAGCTGGGAACTCTACTTTCCAGAGCACTCTTCCCTGAATGATTCCCCATAGGATTTGCAAATAAGAAAAACTCATGCATGATTTGAAAGATGAAAGTAAAACAAAAGTCATTTTGGTGATTTTGGCAGCCAGGCATGAATCCACAATGATCTAGCAATCACAGTATCCAGACATAGCACCATCACAGATCTCTCATGAACTTGTACTTCATGATCATGACAGATGCAGCAATTTCTTGGACTTTTTCAAGAGCTCTATGTTCCTCTCCTACTTTCAATCGCTGCTTTAGGTTGATGTAATTTATTATTGTTTTTCTGACTTTATGGATGCAACCTTCCAGATCTTCAATTTCCTTGTTTAAGTTTACATTAATGTAAACACTAATTCCTATATTAAAACTTTTATTTCTGTAATATTTAACTAGTTCTGCTTTCCTGGCTGAATTCAGACTGATAATAGCAACTAATCATGATAACTTCCCAGATTTATTAATTAAAGGTTCATAAATGGAGATATAATAATTCCTTTTTCATGTACTAATTAGAAAACTTCCGTAAAGAGAAACTTCCACTCATTATCTTTTTTGGTTACCCTGAGGTACTATTTTCAGCGAAAACGCAGGATAGACACTTGATTCTTTTTACTTTCCATTTTCATTTTATCAGTTGCTATTTTATATACCAGTTTGCTAAATGAATTTTTTTTTAGCATCCATCAAAATTGACTTTTTAAAAATTGACTTTGGGAAATAATTTCTGTTTCTTCCCAGTGTACTGAATATTTTATTTCAGATATATTTTGAAGTCCTAGATTTTCAAAAATATTTTAATCTCTGCTGAGATCCCACATCTGTTCACTCACTGTGACAATATTTCTCTTTAAGTCCTTAAACTATATTTATAATAGTTGCATTAAAGTATTTTTATGCTAATTCTAACATCTGGATCATGTTGTGGTCTATTCTATTGACTACATGCTTTAGTGTCATTATAAACCCATGTATTTAAATATATTAGGTGTGCTTCTGTTCATTGCAGTCATCATCATTATTGATGCTTAAATTACTTCAAGTTCAGAGAGCACGTGCTTCTTCAAGCTGCTTCCTGGATCCTGTGACAAGATTATCCAGATTGATATTGTACATTACTTGCCCACAACCAGAAAGCACACATTTCTCCAAGAAGCTCTGATTCTTTCTAGGGAGTGATGGTATTTGGAAACCAAACCTATAATATATCCCCAGGGGCTTCCTGCTACTGTTTTGTTGCATGTTTCTAGGATGTTATCAGTGGATACATCTAAAAGATAAGTGGGTTTTTTAAATTGATAAAATGCATCATAAGTTTAATACCCTTCCAGTTCAAATTCAGGGTTATAAGATTTTAATTAACTCCATAGATCTTAAATATCTATCTTCTTCTTGCAGGCACATTGGAAAAGACTGAGTTTTCAATGTCACAAACATAATTACTCATTTTCTTTATCGTATGTTAAAAGACAAACAATAGTCTTAGAATAGAAATATCAACCCTCTTATGAAAAACATACTCACTAAAAGCAGTGTAAAATTATTTGTATATTTCATTTTGTTCTTAAGTTATATCCCACCAGGAACATACAGTCAAATGATTGCTTTTAAAAGTCACTTGGTATAATTTCAGTTCAAAGCTGACATGAATGTATTAATTCGAAAATATTAAACTCATTTTCCAAACATTTCAAGACAATGTTCTGACATGATTAACTTTAATTGTCAGAGGTAAAAATCTATTATTTTACAAAAAGATTTTAATTCACTGTACTGGAACACAGCACAGTTTCCATTTGCTTGAGATGAAAAGTTTCCCTAATATGTTATTATAAAAATGTTTAAGCATGCAAAAAAGTTGAAGGAATTGCATATGGACATCTATATACCAACCACATAGATTCTACAATTACATTGTTATATTTGCTTTATTACATATCTATTGCTCTATCCAAACTTCTGTTCCCTAATCAATTCATCTTTTTAAATTTATTCCAAAGTATACTTTTCCCTTAAATTCTTCAAAATATGTATCATTAACTGTTGTTCAGTATTTGTTTATAGCTCTTTTTAAAAAGTAAAACTTGCATATAATGTAATTCACAAATCTAATGTGTATCATTTTCTGAGTTTTGACAAATGAAAACACCTGTGCAACTTCAACCTTTACCAGGATATGGATGAGTGTTCACATGCAAAAGCACCAGTATTTCAGAAAATAATTTCTTGTTTTTTGAATTGTATAGTGCCTGTGGGAATTCTCTAATCCAAGTTCATAAAATAAATATCCAGAAGGCAAACCTAAAATTAGTTTTTGGCTAAATATTTCCATGGATTGTCTGAATACCTGTGTTAAAATAGGCTTACATTTTATAATAGGCTTACATTTTAAATAGGCTTACATTTTATAGTTGTCTTCTGAGCAACACTGTGCCATTTTCAGTGTGGAAGGCACTTAGAGAGTAAACAGAGATCATTAACACACAGCAATTTGGTAATGTAATGAATATGCCTAGCTATGATTGTCATTTAAGCTGAAGATCTGACTAGGACACTAGAATTTAAGCAGTCTGGACTAGTGTTCTGTTGACACTAAACTCCTGGGAATGGTCTGCAAATTTTGTATGTTGTAAGGGGGTTGCAGCAGGGGTGAAAAGAGAAAAAGTATGCTGTGATGTTGTGTTTTAGCAAAAGGACAGATAGTATTACCAAAAAAAAGTTTAGAAAAGTAACAGGTAGATATTTACTCTTATTAATACACTTTCCAAACAAGTACTTTGAAAACAAAATATGAGATAAATTGTACAAATTCTTTTGAGAGCAGAGAGAGATTTCTGTTTTTAATAAATAGGAACACCTTCTATCCCTTTATGGCGCTGGGCAGTCAGTAGGTAATTATGTATTAGAAAGTGTGTGCCATTATGAACATGAGGAGAAAGGCATATCATTTCCCTACCTAATTTATTTGATGATTATAAGATGTTATATGGCCTTTAGAAGGGGCAATTTGTTTCTCTTTATCCTGACCATTAACCGATGCCATAGGAAAGCTTTATAGTAGAGCAAAGACCATCTCATAGGAGAAGAATTAAATTGTACATATAAAGTGAAATCTTATTAAAGGAAACCACAATCACAAACCTTTCAGTACACATACCATAGTAAAGTGAAGATCTATTCTGTTTTCAAGAATGTTGGAAAACATACCAGCTTATTATTTATCCAGTAACTACTGGGAATCAAAGCACAGGAAGCATGTTTCTTCATTTGGCTTCCTCTAAACCCTAAAGCAGAGCCTAAGATAAGAATTTGAGTGCATGTCCCCTATGTTCACAGCAGAACTATTTACAATAGCCAAGACATGGAAACAACCAAAATGTCCATTGACAGATGAATGGATAAAGATGTGGCGTGTATATATTTATACACACACACACATGCGTGCGCACACACACAATGTAATACTACTCAGCCATAAAACAGAATGAAATAATGCCATTTGCAGCAACATGGATGGACCCAGAGATTATCATACTAAGTGAAGTAAGCCAGACAGAGAAAGACAAATACCATATGATATCACTTATAAGTGGACTCTAAAATATCACACAAATGAACTTATCTACAAAACAGAAACAGACTCACAGACATAGAAAACAGACTTGTGGTTACCAAGGGGGAAGGAGGCTGAGGGAGGGATGGATTGGGAATTTGGGATTAGCAGTTGCAAACTATTATATATAGAATGGATAAACAACAAGGTCCCACTGTATAGCACAGGGAGCTATATTCAATATCCTCTAATAAACCATAATGGAAAATAATATGAAAAAGAATATATATAGGTATAACTGAATTATTTTGCTGCACAGCAGCAATTAACACAACATTGTAAATCAACTATACTTCTATTAGAAAAAAGAATTTGGGTGCATATCACTTATTGAAGGAATGCTTTCAGGAAACGGAAAAGCAGGGAAGCCAGACTGGCCAGGGGAAGAAGCTGAGCAAAGATATGGTCTCAGGTAGCTCTGGAGGATATTATACCGCAGAGTTGATTCCACCTTAAGGAAAGAGGGAGCCAACTTTTGTAAACCAGTCAAGTCAGGCTACTTCAGCATGTGGGGAAATATTGGGTTGGTCAAACAATTCGTTCAGGTTTTTCCATAAGATGTTATGGAAAAACCCGAACGAACTTTTTGGCCAACCCAATATAACATTCCTGGTGAGGTTGCTTCTGTGTAGCCAAGGGAAATTCTACCAAGAAGGGGCAGCTATGAGCAGTTAACAGCCAACACTCACAATGATGGGGGCTGTTTGTAACCAGCAGGTAATGGGATGCAGCCAAGCCACCAGCAGAGCCCATTGACAGCATGGAAACAAAAGAAGAATTATTATAAAAGGATTATTTTTACAGTCTCCTATTTCTGAAGTCACATCTTCATAATTATTGAGGAAAAATTTGCTATAGATCTTGGTCCTTGGTGATAGTATGATCTCTTGGTTTTCAAACAATTCATCAGTATGTCAAGGTGGAGTTCATAACGAATGAGTCCACACACAGAAATCTTGCCGGCAAATTGTGAATAGTGGTGGCTCTCATTTATTTATGTGGCTCTCATTTATTTATTTATTTATTTGTTTCTTTGTTTGTTTATTGCTGGTGCCTAATCACTTAAAATATATAAATTGAATTGTAATATTATCATACCCATTGATTAATGTAGTAATGAATTACAAAAACCTAAGGAAATGTATGGATAAAGTCATGATGCTTTATTATTATGAATATATAGATTTAGTTGACATTTAAATTTTGGAATTACATTTAATCCAAAAAGATCAGGTCCAAAATATTCTAGGTCAAAGACAATCTACTATCCTTTCTCCTCCCTTGAAATTTATAGTTGAACAGGTGATATATTCAGACAAATTATTATGTTATATGAGATGTGTATGGAGAGAGAGATTAGGAGAATTCAAAAAATTTTTCACAGAAAGGGAACCCTCCTACACTGTTGGTGGGAATGTAAGTTGGTGCAGCCACTGTGGAAAAAAGTATGGAGTTTCCTCAGAAAACTAAAAACAGAATTACTGCATGATCCAGCAATCCCACTCCTGGGCATATATTCAGACAAAACTATAATTCAAAAAGATACATGCACCCCTATGATCACAGAGGAACTATTCACAATAGCCAAGACATGGAAACAACCTAAAGGTCCATCAACAGATGAATGGACAAAGAAGATGTGGTACATATATACAATGGAATACTATTCAGCCATAAAAAAGAATGAAATAATGCCATTTGCAGCAACAATGGATGCAACTAGAGATTATCATACTAAGTGAAGTAAGTCAGAAAGAGAAAGACAAATACCATATGATATCACTTATATGTGGAATCTAAAATATGACACAAATGAACCTATCTATGAAACAGAAACAGAATTATGGATATAGAGAATAGACTGGTGGTTGCCAAGGGAAAGGGGGGTGGGAGAGGGATGGATCGGGAGTTCAGGATTAGCAGATGCAAACTAGTAATATATAGAATGGATAAGCGACAAGGTACTACTATATAGCACAGGGAACTATATTCAATATCTTCTAATAAACCATAATGGAAAAGAATATGAAAAAGAATATATATATATGTATAATGGAAGCAGTTTGCTACACAGCAGTAATTAACACAACACTGTAAATCAACTATACTTTAATAAAAAATATAGCCACCTCAAACAAATTTTTTTCACAGGGTGAGAAACATTTGAGCTGAGATTTGAAGGATTACATTCTAGGGAGATGGAAAAGCATGTGTAAAGACATGGCACAAGACAGTATAGGGCTCTCCTGTGGTAAGCTGGAAGTTACTTAGTTTGAATGGTGGGTAAAATTTGAGAGGGGATGAAGGTAGGCATGTAGTTAGGAACTAGAGCATAAGGGCCCTGTGCTCCATAACAGAGTTTAAATATTATTCTAAGGCCATAGGAAGGCACTGAAGAATTTTAAACCACAGAGTGATACAGTCATATTCATGTGCTAGGTTGGGATGTGTTTGCCTTGTTTGTATGCTCTCTAGTACAACATCTTGGGTAGCAGGTATAATCAGTACAGTCAATTCTCTTATCTTACCTTCTAAAAAGATTACATATTTTTTTAAAGATTTTTCAGCAACAGGGATTATTGTTTAAATATTAACAAGTAATAATCTATTGAAAAAGTTTAATTTCTTACAAAACTCTGCATTCAGTATTCCCAGATCTCTTTACTGTCTTGCATTTATATGTCAGATTTCCTCCATCAATAGTTTTCTGAAAGTTCTGAATTATTTGCTAAATTGTGTGTTAAAAGGTGCTTTTAAAGGTTTCCTCCCTCCCTCCCCCCACTGCAAAACTTAGTTTTCTGAATGTGGAATCTAGGCAAAGTTTTCTCCACTTTGATTATAGGACTGCTGTCTCCTCAGTGTGAGAACCTTAAGGTCAATTATGAAATGAGAGGTCCCTGAAGACTTTCCTTCCTTCATGACACTGAGAGTGTTTTGTACAGTCTGAATCCACACATGTACCACACATGTACAGCAGTACCACAAGTACTGCTCTATGAAGAAAGGATTTCTCATGATTCTCCCTTGAACCACTTCTCCAGGATGAATAATTTGGTATTCCTCTAGAGCCTTCATCCTCTTACAACCTGTTTTAGTGGTTATTCCTTCACTGAGTTTTCTTATGCACATCAAGCCTGGTGCTTGGCTGAATGTTTGTTCACAGTGATTACAGACCTAGGGGTTCTCCCAAGTGGAGTTTGCTTACGTTCTTTAACCATGAATTATAAATGAAAGCACTCCTGCATTGATTAGAGACCTGGGTTCTCCCCTGTCCAAGACTCTGTACTGTCTCCGTAATGTTTTACTTCTGACAAGAAGGAAAAGCATGATTACTAGGAAAAGAATATTATCAAATGTCAAAATAGACATGAATACAAAGCCCTATGAAGTTCACATCAGCACTTTTTCAAGTTATGATATTAAAAGCATGAAGTGGATTTAAGGTAGGCTTGATATTTTTTAATGAGATACAATAGAATAAAATATCAGAAAGGATAATCTGAGTAAGGCTAAGTATTCCTTCATAAAACTGGTTTCAGTTATATAGAAGTTTATGTGTACATGCAAGTGTGTGTGTATACTGGGTCACAATGTAGACTGTATTTTATGCTCGGGATTGTGACAACGGAACTCGGAAACCACTGGTCGGAGAAGTGACGGTGCGAGTACACAGCAGCTAGCTCTGAGTGTAGCTCTGGGTTACTTCTTACCAACTCTCATTTTTCTCTTTAAGCCCTTGTCTTTCTTGGCATGCCACACAGCATTATTCTATTTGGGTATTAAGGAAAGAGTAAGAAATTTTCAGTGTCTTTTCTCAAGCAAACTTTCGTAGTAGAGCTGAAGGAAATCCCAGCTCCTCTAAGAGTTTAGCTTTATACTTGGGACGAGTTTCTTAATCTCCTCAGCTATAAAATAAGGATAATAAAATAAAACCATAAAGTACCCACAGTTCTTTGAATAAGATAATAAAAATGAGGTACTAAGCACAGTGCCTGGCACATGGTGAGTAATCAATAAATATTGGTTAATAATGTTATAATTTTTATTATTTTACATGAAATGGTTAGACAACTTCCACATTAAAATAATTTACTCGCTTCCCTGGATATATCAGGAAAAAAAAAAAAAAAACTAGAAGGTTAAAATAAAAAACTCTGAAACTACTGAAAACTCCAAGAAGACAAGTGATGAATATAAATATGTAAACTATGCTGGTATAGTAACTTTGGGACTTCCACTATACTTTCATCATTCCATGTCACAATTTTTCAATCTAAAATTGTAGCTAAAATTAGTAGGTAACAAGTTGGAATCCAGGATTTAGTAGTTTGTCCTTTTACTTCTTGCCAGTATTAAAACTAATGGTAAGTCATGTGAGTTGCATAGTATTCTCTCCCAAGGCATCTAGTTGTGTGAAAAATTTAATTATTTGTGGGAACAATTTACTAGCAGAATCACGTATTCATTTACTTCATCTATGCATATAACCTTTCTTTATTTCTGGGAAAATATTCACCTGGATCATTTTTCATATAAAGTTGTATTTATTTTTTATCAGGAACAAGTAGCATTCAAGATATGTCTTAACTGTATATCTATAGGTATTCTTAGCATTGCTGTTCAGATTTCTGTGAAGAGTTAATAAAATAAAGTCTGGTTTTGTACCAGGAGACCAATATCTTTGCTGAGGTTATAAACCTTGGTCTACCTTTTCCATGTACCATGATCAAAACAAGATGCCTCACTTCAAAATATGTTTTATAAACTAAATGATGAATTTGTGTACAGACAGAAAGGTAAATAAAAGCAGGGAGTGAATTGTAAAAATTGATTCACACAATAAATTTTTTAATACCAGATGCTTAAAAAACATTTTGGCTGTTTCATTTTGCACATTACTTTTGGCCTCATTATTTCAATTTTTATTTGTGTTTGAAGTCCAGTGGACAGGGAGGGACTCTGTTTGCAAAGCACCTAGCACAAATTGCCAACACTCTGTAAATGACCTACTGCTGACCTCTGTAAGAAAAGCTGAACTAGCAACTAAAAGCACATGCAAGAAAGATACTTGCAGCCCATCTGGGGAAGAAAAAGGTGCTTAGTTGCTTTTTTTTTTTCCTTTCTTTCTTTTTTTTCCCCCTGTAACAGATCACAATGTATTCCTACTTAAAAAGAAAGAAAAACACTATCAACAAAAGCTTGTCCATCTGTTAGCATTTTCCTTCCACTAATGCCCTTTGAGATTAAATGTGTGGGAGGAATCAAGGCTAGATGCACTGTCCTGACTGATAATTGTAAAGGAGGGCATTTTCTGCTCAAGCAGTTTTTTGAAAAATCAATAACATAAGACTTTATGATAAGTATCCACTGAGTTTCATCTGCGGAAGGGACATAACTTCTTCTTAGGAAATAAGTGTTATATGCACATTAGTGAAGAGATGATTCGTAGTTGATAAGGTATAACAAAGTGGAATATGTGTGTGCTGTCTCTATTCTGAGAAAGTAAAACCTTTAAAACGATTGTCATAAAGCTGTGCAACAATGAGTTGCTCAAAACTCAATAACTTGCTGGCTTAAACTACCCCCAAAATACAAGGTTGGAAAGTTAAGATCCATGGTAGAGATATAACTTTATAAGTTATAAGCTATAATTTTAAGTTTACTTTTTAGTGAAGTAAGATTTTCTCACGCTTAATTGAAAATGTCTCCACTATATTTCAAAAATCATTAAAATGAACAGAATTTCAAATGGAATTAGTTTACTTAGAAAGTTCCACAACAAGCTATTATGTTGAACAGCTGAGGAATGAAAGAAAACACTGCATGTGGCAGGCACCAAGTTAGAGATCAATCTTCCGGGACTGAAAGGAGATGCTTCTTTCTTTATTATTCGTGTGAATATTCATGAGGCCTCTGACCGGCACAATTTGATGGTGCTACTAGGACCATGCCTCTCACAGAATCCTCATCTTTCCCAACTAGAAAGGAATCACAGGGACACCCCTCATATGTATGGGGGATCGTTTAGCAACTAATGAGGAGAGATACTGAACCACAAGGAGCTTTGGACCCTAAATATTTTGTTTATTCTCCTGATAGTTTTCAGGAAGGTCAGGACTAATTCTTTCCTGAGATCTTCTTCCCTTACTGAACTGAGAAAAGTTGCAGAAATTAAAAGGGTTCTGGGGATCTCTAGGAGATGTTTGAAAAAAAAAAAAAAAAAGAGGGTTCTCCCTTATGGCCACAATCAAGACTTCATAGAATAGATAGGCATTGAAATGTAAAGGAAACTGCTATCTATCCTAGTCAAAGAAGATAGGTTGGGATGAACTTAATTCTGTTTATGTGATAGAATGTGCTGGTATGAGATTAAGACTGTTTAGAACTCTCTATTTGAATCAAATGAAACACACACATACACAAAACCTTTCACTACATTTTCATTCATCCTCCCTCCTTCCATGGGAATCCCCCCTCAAATGAGCCTAGGGGATGACAAATTGGAGTGATTGCCCTAGGTCTTGCTCTTTGCCTCCCATTCTTCAACCCCTTAAAAGGACCAGGCATCTGAAGTTAGAATAGAATTACTGAATTGGATAAAGGAGAAAGAGAGGCAGAAAGTCTATTGTCACCAGTCAGCACCGAAAAATTACCTAAGGTACACAAAGCCCTCAAACAACATGCACTGGTCTGCAGCTGGCCCTGCTTTTACTGATATCCCTAAAACATTTACATGATTGTAATGTGATAACTTTCTTTCATTTTTTGTTCAGTGTTACTATTGAGGTACATTTTCAGATTTCATTTGTATGAAAAAATAGAGGGTCAAAGCACATAGTAATTTGCCCCCAAGCCCCACACTTTCTCACGGATGATATGATCACCTCCATTGTCCTCATGGATTCTACGGTACCCAGAAATATTAATGCAGGTGGGCTCTTTGATGTATACTTATAGATGTCTATTAAGTTATCTCAAATAAGTATACTTAGTTAATCGAACAATTATTACTCTAATGCCTACTAGGTACCAAGTTCTTTGCTTGGGATGGGCAAAGTGAAATAAAATGCATATTCTGCTCTCAACCAGAGGGTCGTTTGGTGGGGAGCTTTATTAGTTTATCTGAGAAATATTTTAGTGCCGTAAGTGCCGTGATAGATATATTCAGCTGGCCAAAAAGTTCGTTTGGGATCCAAACGAACTTTTTGGCCAATACAATATAAAATATGTACAGAAGTAAGAGCTAAATAATTATGACTATAAAAGGATTGAAGGCCAATAATAATTAGAGTAACAACTGACTTTTAACGTAAAGAAACATAACAAATCTTTGGTCTCTTTAGCACTATTTATGCCATCAATAGTCTTATCTTCAAATACAAAAGTTACTTTTGTGTGCAATTTGACTGTGTATCTGGAGATACCCCAATGTGTACTTATATCATGAAAAACTTCCCAGAAATTTCATTGGATGTTCAAGAAAGCAGGACAGACAAAATACAATGGATGAAATAGCCATTTTAGGTCTGAAAAAAATTTCATAAGACTCTTACTTCTTCCCAAGGCACTACAGTGAAAGTACATTTTTTTCTGCTAAAGCATAGCATAAAAAACTGAGAGAAAATGACTGGATTTGGATTGCCTATACAATATTAAAAAGCAAAGTAATATTCCCCAATACCCTTTCTTCTGATCATTCCAAGTTTCTAGAATGTATATTAAGGCAGTTTTTTTCCCTCAGAAATTATTTTATCTTAAGCAACAACTTGTTAGTGGTCAATAATAAATAGTGCATCAGGCTGAATACTTTCTAATAATTTTATTTGAAAAGGAGATACTAGTAACACAAGTTTCCTGTGTAGTAGATAAGGAATGGTTGTCATGCTCACACCTACTACATGTCTTAAGTTTCTTAATAATCTCTTCTACTCGTGGGGATTAAAGTTTTTCCTATTCTAAGATCTTCTGTTGCATCAGGGATGACCAACCACCGCTATTAATTCTGGAGGGCATTGTGAACTAGATGTAGATTTGGTTTTGTGAGGATAAAAAATGTGAGATGTCCTCGTGGAAGCCCATAACTTCAATCTTGTAATGGTCCAGATCGTGTTTGCAGGCAATGAACATTACTCATTTATTCACTCAGAAATTAAAATATTTACTCAGAATATTTGAATTTCTTCATAATTTGTTGGTGTTCATTCAAAGTTAGATTTTAGATAGGCTGTATTATTGGCTGTGATGCTCAAAGCTTTTAACAAGTGAGAATTGATATTTGCTGCCAAGCTATCTTGTTAACACCATTTTCACTTTGTTCTGCTTTTCTATTTATCAAGTCTTTATTGTAGTATTTGAAAACAAGATGTCAAAGTTTATTTAAAATAATGTGAATTTCTAAAATGAAATCTAACACTTTTATCTCTAGATCAGTTATTTATTGGCTGCAAAATTATTCTGAATGACTGCAAACACATCTTTATCAAAAATGCTTGCATTTTCGTAGGCAAAATAAACATAAAATACATTAAAACAATTTTAATGATCTTTATGAATTCTATTTTATGCATATGGATATGTTAAAAGGAATGCAGAACCTAGAAACATAAGATTATGCTGTTAAATAGACACTGAAAAATACAGACTAAATAAACACAAGTTATTCCATGCCTGGGTTTTTCCATTTACTATAAAGAATGATTTTGTTTTTGTAAACATATCTATTTATGTAACTCATCATTTCTACCACCTATTTTAGCAATAAATATTTTCAGTATAAACCACATGCTTAATTACATATAAATAATAGTTTGCAAGAATTTCCAGTGGGGGAAATGCCTAATGTACAAAGAACAGACACTGACTTTCAAGGTTTGGGGAGTAATATGTTCTTAGAGTCAAAATCTGTTATTGTGTATCAAATTCTCTGGAAACAGAATACACTATTCCAATTTCAACATCTTTCACAAATGAAAAAAATAATTGATACAATAACTAGTATTGAAACTCAGAAATAATCATGAGGGTCTGAATAGAAGATTTTCATTGAACCAGGGTAAATTTTTGAATGAGACAGAAGTGATAACCAAATATTTTAGCACACAAGAAACTATCATTTTTATAAATTTTTCAGACAGCTATTAATCTATTTCTTTACGAATTTCAGTGAGAACCTTTTTGTGCATTGGGTTTTCCTGGTATACTTCTTTGCAATGAGAGTTTATTAATTCTTTGCAGAGTTCTGACCTGAGTGCTCTTTGGTGTGACATAGAATAAGGGCCCTTTTCATAAATTTAGAGATTATAGAACATTCGTAAGTGAATATATACCTATTTAAATGACCCAATTATGACAAGAGCAATAATAGCTACTGTGGGCCATATTTAAGCAATTGCACTTGTATTACTGCATCTCAGCCTAGGTAAGCTAGACCAAACCCCTAGAAAGGGTTTTATGTTATGGCTAACCCTATAATCACAAATATCAAAAAACTGAAAAGGAAGGAATGCTTCCGAACTCATCCCATGGGGCCAGCATCACCCTGATACCAAAACCAGACAAAGGTACCACAAAAAAGGAAACTACAAGCCAATATCCCTGATGAACATAGACACAAAAATTCTCAATCGAATATTAGCAAACTGAATTCAACAATACATTAAAAGGATCATATACCATGATCAAGTGGGATTTATCCCAGGGATGCAATATCCAGGGTAGTTCAATATCCACAAATCAATATGCAATACACCACATTAATAAACCGAAGAATAAAAATCATATGATTACCTCAATAGATGCAGAAAAAGCTTTTGACAAAATTCAACACCCATTTATGATTAAAAACTCTCAACAAAATGGGTATAGAGGGAACATATCTCACACATAATAAAGGCCATGTATGACACACCCACAGCCAACATCAAACTCAACAGTGAAAAGCTGAAAGCATTTCCTCTAAGATCAGGAACAAGACAAGGATGTCAACTATAACCAGAAGACCCTAGTTACCGCACAACAAAATGTAAATAGTTGGATCATTTTTGATCCCAAGGGTTTTTTTGGCTTTTACTTAAGCATAGCTAATGCCCTGAAATGTCATATCAAATGGGGAAATAAATGTAAATATTCTGATCACTAGCCTCCTGACTTGATTCTAATGTTATTTCCTTTTATAAAAAGGCAGAAAGTGGAAATGTGAGAAGTAGAATGAATGGTTCAGTGCAAGGAACACACTGGAATAAGATCCCAGATACCTCTCTTCTGGCCCTGAAGACCCTTTCTGGGTCTCTGTTCTCCCATCTGGAAAACATGGGGGTTCACCTCCATGGGCACTTCTAACTCTAATTGTCCATGAGTTTCTGAAGTACACCCAGGAAAGAGTAACCCTCGTCAGAGTGCATGCAGCTCCCTGGGCTCGCCTTTCCCTGTGTTTCTTGAGTTATCCTGAACATGACTTCTCATTCATCCAGTAAGCCAGTGTCATCTGACAAAGGGAAATTTGCTTCCAATTTTGCTCACATCTGAAAGGAATTTTTCCTGGTAGAAAGATTATGTCTATACCCTGCAAAGCATTTCACTTCTCTCTGTATCCCAGATCTTGTATTATTTTATTTATATGTGAAAAGTTATGATTTTGTCTTTTGACATGAGAAAAATCTCTTGAGATAATGAAGGAAAAAAAATCCTGAATTACCAAAGTCAGCCAACGAAGTGAGAAAAAAAATAATCATATATCCAAAAAAAAAAAGTAAAGTGGACACAGAAATCACACTGAAAGCTGGCTGCTACAGAACTTCTGTCTCTTAGATTTATATTTAGCCAACATCTATTCTAAGTAAGACAGTAAAATTTTAAGACTCAGCCTTAAGCCACACGTCACTTAGGAGGAAAAAGCCAAGCAAAGCCATGATTATGACATACTATTGTGGATGTTAAATCTCACTCCAGAATTTGTACAATCTCACATTTTGAAAAATAAAATGTGATGACTTCACATTTCTCTCCACTTTAGGATTATACACAAAACTGAGAAACAAATTTAGACTAATGAAGATAACACTAAAAGGAGGGGATCATGCAATTTGCACAGATAAGCTTTCTCAGGGTAAAGTAACTTTTTCCATCATATTCCGACAGATATCAGTGAAGTTATGTGGTTGTAGTTTATTCATAATTCCACTAATTTTCATGACTCACTGTGTACTTGAGAAAATAATAAAATTGTATAATTTCTCCACTGATGTCTTTAACCAATGAACTCCTATGAAATATTTCAGTTGGATTTTATAGTTCTTAAATTCTCTGGCTTTAAAAAGCAAAGAACCCCTGAGTTTTCTAATTTATAAATTGGGAATATAATTTTTACCTTGCTGAGTTGTTGTGAAAGTTGAAAGTAATTTTTAAATGTCATAGTATCTGGTACATGGTTGGTGCCGTAAATTGTAGCATGGATATGGAAGCATGTGCTGTGTGTGTTTGTGAGATGTGTGTGTGTGCCTATTTCACAGAATGTTTTGTGTCATTATTGGCATTAATAAGCTTTTGACTGCTTCCTGCTTTACCTCAAGCAGTACGGACATTTTTCAGCCACCACTGGGTAAAAAGATCTGAGCAGAATGATTATATCGGATTGTTTTTGAATTTACTTTGCTTATAGTGTCTGTGGGGTGTAAGAGATGACCTATTACTAGTTTACATTCATTTTTTATCCTTCTCCCCACAATGGTCCTCTTAGAATCCCTCTTCCTCATCTGAAATGGGTATAAGTAATCAGGATGTTTACATACATATATCTTTTGGTGGTAGTCGAAGTACTTTTGTCAAAAAATT
Source organism: Balaenoptera borealis (assembly GCF_965194805.1). Classification (NCBI taxonomy): domain Eukaryota; kingdom Metazoa; phylum Chordata; class Mammalia; order Artiodactyla; family Balaenopteridae; genus Balaenoptera; species Balaenoptera borealis. The sequence goes on along the minus strand of NC_138861.1, from coordinate 129,849,636 downwards.
TGGAAATGTTACTTGTTTTTTAAAAATGTTCAGATAATAAACTAGGAGTTCCTAATCACCTCTGCCCAACTTCTCATAAAAATACTGAGACATATTAAAAAAAAACCAAAAAAAGGTAATAGACAAGGGACTAAAGATAAGAAATGGCAATAAAATAAATTCCTTAATCAATTACCACCATTTGCATTGCATTGCTGGCAGTGAAAAATGAGAAACATATTCCAGGACTACACTTTATAAGATGAACAGGCAACATGGAAAGGAAAGAAGGAAGGGAGGAGGGAAAAGAAAAGGAAGGAAAAGAAAAGAAAAGAAGAAAAAGAAAACAAGGAAGAAAAAAGGTCCAGTGATGTGCGGGTTCACCTGTATTACTGCACCTGGTCAAGGAAATACAGACTGCACTACCCAGAAAAAGAAACAATTACTGACTAACTGCAAAGGATCTCCCATCTAAGCCCCCAGAGGCAGAGTCTAGAATATCTCCTCCTATATTTTGGAGCCATGAACTCAAATACTTAAAAGGGACAAGAAAATAATGTAAATAACTGAAATGGCTAGACTTTCACAGTGGAAAGACAAAGACAGTCATCACTTTTACAGAGTAGTGATTAGATCCATTCATTATCCAAGAAAAAACAAAATTTTAGGAAGAATCTCCATTCTCTTGGCCTGAGGGTTTATGTGATAAGGTTTCACCTAGAACAGTAACATTCTTCACTTCACTCTCCCCATTCACTTGTATCTTTACAAGAGACTGGTTAGCCTGAGAGGGTGAAATAAGCTCCTATCCTATTCTCCTTTAGGATGTGTTACCTACACAGACTTGTATTCCAGCTTGCCCTAAATTGTGCAGTTAGCTTACCTGGGCAAGTCTGTCTGGGAGACCTGTACCTTATTAGCAATGCCATGACTGAGGAATGTCCGTCTAATTCAGGTGTGCAGTATTACTAAGTCTGTCTCCTTAGCTGATCCCTTTCTTCCTGTTTCACTCTTGTGCCTACGTTTCAGCTAGCTCTAAATTGAGGAGAGGTATAATGTTTATTGTCCCTCTAAAATCCTAACAAAACCAAAAAACCAGTAAAAATAATGAATGTTTAATAAGATGACCTAATAAGATTGTTCAAATATTAATAATATATGTATCCATGTGCATACATATTTATGCATTACCAATAATCTGTTAGGAAATTAAAATAGGAAACATCCCACTCACAATGGTAATAAAAATGCACAGTGTCCAGAAATTACCCCAAAATGGAATGTATGAAATATTTATATGAAATAAACCATTAAAATTTATCAAGACCTGTAAAAGTATCAATTCTACTTGTTCTTAATCTTTCAGTGATATTGCTTTATTCTACTACATATAATAGTAGACTAACAATAACAATATTATCACTAACAACATTATGACTAAATACATTGAAGATTGCTTTTCAGATGTTAATGCCGTTAGGTTTTATCCCACTAGTCACATTTCTGTGTTTTAAAGTTTTTGTTTTTACCTAGTCAAATTTATAGTTCTTTTTTTTTTTTTAAACATCTTTATTAGAGTATAATTGCTTTACAATGGTGTGTTAGTTTGTGCTTTATAACAAAGTGAATCAGTTATACATATACATATGTCCCCATATCTCTTCCCTCTTGCATCTCCCTCCCTCCCACCCTCCCTATTCCACCCCTCTAGGTGGTCACAAAGCACCGAGCTGTAGATCTCTTTCTTTCTTTAATGCCCCCAGCTTTCGGGTCTTAGAATATTTTTCCTACTTACTTACAGTTTTTAAAGAAATTCATCCATGTGTCTCTTTATAATTTGTATATGTTCCTTTTATTCATTTGTATGAGCCAGAAACAGATCCAAATTGGTCCTTTGCCATATGGCTTTCCAGTCATCCCAACACCATTTTCCTCTCACTGATAGAAGATACCCCTTTAATATTTTCTAACTTAGCATATACAATTTGGCTTATTTTTGGATTTTAAAAATTATTTTCCATTAATATGCATGCATTATTATTGCACTACACGGTTTTGATTATACAGGCTTTAATATACATATAATATATCATACGTCTAGAAGTCCTCCTCCTTTCTAGCAACTGCTCTTCCTTCCTGCATTTTTATTCTTCTAAATAAATTCATAATTTGCTTGGCTGGTTCCAAAAATGATAGTGTTTTTACTGGAGTATTGTTAAATTATAATTTTTTAATGTTGAGTCTTCTTAACTAAAAACACAGTATATGTTTCCATTCATAGCCTACATGGTGTACCTTTCCATTCATTAAGTCTATTGATTTTTCTTTCAGGAGTGGTTTTATGCTTTTCCTTACAGAAAGTTGTAAATCTATTAAGATTAAAACTAGGTATGAATTTAATTGTTTTTATTAGTAAAGTCTTTCTCTTTCATCACATCTTCTAACTGGTTAGTATTTCTATTTGTGAAGGTTATTGATTTTTGTAAGTAGAATTTAAAACCTGTTACTTGACTAAATTATCTTAGTTTTCTGGTAGTTTTTCCATACTTTCTTTATTATTTTACATATACAATCTCTCATCTTCAAATAAACATAGATTTTTTTTTCTTCCTGTGCTTTCTGATTCTTATAACTAATCACTTTATGTAGTCTAATTGCCCTGGCTAAAGCCTCCAACACAGTGTTAAATATTGAGGAGCTGGAAAGTATCCTAATCCTTTCCTGCCTTTAGGATGAAAACTTTTATTTTTTACCAAAAGAAAGACAGTGGTTTTGGGTGAAGGCATGTGTGTGTATGTGTATTTATTTTTTTAATATCCATCAATAACTTTAAAAAATTGAGATATAATTCACATACTATAAAATTCATCCCGTAAAAATAGATAGCTCAGTGATTTTACATATTCACAAAGTACTACGTACTACAATTATCATCACTCTCTAATTCCAGCACATTTTCATCGCCCTGAAAAGAAACCCCATACCCATCAGCAATCACCCCCCATTCCCCCCACACGCTAGTCCCTGGCAACCATGACAACCTGGAACTAATAAGCAATTATAGCAATGTTTTAGAATATAAGGTTAATTTATAAAAATCAATTGTTCCTCTATATATCAGCAATAACCTTAAAATTTTAAATAAAATACCATTTATGATAGCACCAAAAACATGAAATAGGTATAAATCTAACAAAATATATACTATATCCATATGCAGAAAACTACAAAACTCTGCTGAAAGAAGTCAAATAGTATTGAAATAAATAAACAACTATTTTTTGTTCATGGATTGAAAACTAGGTATCGTTAAGAGGTCAATTCTTCCCAACTTGATACACAAATTCAAGAAAATCTCACTCCAAATCCCAGAAAACTGTAGATATCAACAAGCTGATTTTAAAGCTTATAAAAAGGCCAAAAAAAATATAATCGCTAATATAACACTGGAGAAGAATAACAAAGCTGGAGGATTCAAACTACTAGATTTCAAGGCTTTCTATAAAGTTAGAATAATTACTACAGTGGATTGGTAAAAGAATAGAGATGTACACCAAGAATAGAGAGCCTAGAAATAGACCCACATAAATATCGTCAACTGATCTTTGACAAAGCAGCAAAGGGAACTAATGGAAAAAAGATACTCTTTCCAACAAATGGTCCTGGAACAATTAAATGTTCACCTGCAAAAAATGAAACTGGACAGAGACCTTGTGCCTTTCACAAAAAATAATTCAAAATGGTTCATAGACCTAAGTGTAAAACTCAAATCTGTAAACTTTCTAGAAGAAACACAGGAGAAAATCTAAGTGACCTTGGGTTTACTGTTAAGTTTTTAGGTACAACACCAAAAGCACTATACTTGTAAGAAAAAATTTGTAAGTTGGACTCTACTAAAATTAAAAACTTCTGTTCTGTGAATGACATGGTTAGGAGAATGAAAAGACAAATCACATACTTGGAGAAAATATTTGCTAAACACATACATGATAAAGGATTTGTATCCAAAATATACAAAAAAAAAAACCCTCTTAAAACTGAAGAATAAGGAAACAAACAACCTATTTTTTTAATTGAGTAAAAGATATGAACAGACACCTCAGCAAAGAAGATGTTGCAAATAAGGATATGCAAAGATGTTTAAGACTATTTGTCATTAAAAAGGTACAAATTAAGACAATGAGATACCACTACATATCTATTAGAATGGCCAAAATTTAAAAACAAACTGACAATGTTAATTGTATGGAGCAACAGGAACTCTTATTTATTGCTGGAGGGAATGCAAAATGGTACAGCCACTTTGGAAGACAGCTTGGCAGTTTCTTAAAAAGCTAAACTAATCTTACCATTATTATCCAGCAAGTGTGCCCCTAGATATTTACTTAACTGATCTGAAAGCATATATCCATGTAGAAACCTGCACATGGATATTTGTAGCATCTTTGTTCATAATGGCCCCAAACTGAAAACAAACAAGATGCCTTTAAGTAGGTGAATGGATAAACAATCTGTAGTACATTCATACAATAGTCTTTTATTTAGCAATAAAACAAAATAAGCTAATAACCCATAGAAAGACATGAATGAATTTTAAATGCTCTTGTTAAGTGGGAGAAGTCAGTTTGAAAAGGCTAAATACCGTGTGATTTCAGTGTTATGACCTCTTGGAAAAGGCAAAACTATAGATACTGTAAAAAAGATCAGTGGTTGTCAGGGATTCGGGGGGCGGGGTGTGGGAGAGAAGAACTCAATGGGTAAAGCACAACAGATTGTTTAGGTCAGTGAAACTATTTCGTGTGATACTGTAATGGTGGCTACATGACACTATGTTTGTCAAAACCCATTAAACTTTACAGCACAATGAGTGAAACGTAATGGTATACTACAAATTTTTTAAGACATTATTTAGGAGGTAAACAACCTCACTGCAAGAAGTGAGGAAAAGTTGTTGACCTAAGTATCTTTGGAAATGAGAGGCGCCTGTAAGACTAAAGGCATAAGAAATTGCACAGGAGCTCTGTATTCTAATTGATAAAATGTGTCTCATGGGGGTACAAGTTAAAAATACTGATACTTCTTTGCATGTATATTATAATTGAATAAACAAATAAGTAGCAGGTGATGGGAGCTGGTTTCTCACAGTTGGAGTGGGAGTTTACAGATAAGAAAGGGGAGGAGACTGGAATAATCCATTTGGTAATGGATGAGATTTAGAGACATCAGTATAAGCTCATGATTAACTTAATATAGATACAGATAATTAGAAACATATAGAAAACTTTATAGATAAATGTATGTACATGGTTCAGTATAAACATATACTTTCTTGCTCTGTCAGATGAGAAGGCCTAGAAACAATGATGCCCCACTAGCAATGAGCATATCTAGTGCCCAGATCCTAGTTTCTAATACCACTTTCCAAGAAAAAGTACCAGAGCTTTTGGGAGAAATGATTGATTCTAGGACTGGAGCTGGATATATACAAAATGAGCCTGGAACATCTTACGGTGTCAGATAATATGGAAGTGCTCTAGAAAGAAAGAAACAAACAAAAAACTCAACAATGATGGGAATATGTCAGAAGGACATAGGAACCAACAGAAAAAGCTCCCCAGTGGACAAACTTAGAACCAGTTGAGCAAAAAATTGAAGAAAGGAGTATTGCATGTAACTCAAAGTAAAAAATAAATATACATGAGTCCACACTGATGTAAATAAATGATTATATGTAAATAATAAATAAATGAAAAGAGAACAGACAAATCACCAATGTAGAATTATAAATAATTTAGATATTCTGCCCTCAAAGAGGTGAAGGGTATGGGGTTTCTTTTGGGGGTGATGAAAGTGTTCTGGGTATTATTATACACAGATGAGATTTTCTCTGACTGCCTTTTATATCTACCACTTTATAGTGAATCCTTGTTATCTCCTTATGTCTGATTTTCTCCCATTCGCTTCCTTTCCATCTTCTATTTTCTTTATGATGCTACCCTGTCTATTGGCTCTTTTGTTCCTTCTAATTTTGTTTTCATTCCTGAAATGATTTTTTCCTTTCACTTCTTATTTTTTTCCTGAGATCTCTTAGCACTATTTCATATTCTCTGTTGTCCAATCATTCCCGTGTTTTTCTAATTCAGCAATCTACAATTTTTCATAGCTTATATCGGTTTCCTAAAGCTTGTTAATTCCTTTAGCTATATTTGAAATACTGTATTACACTTTTATCTATGTTGTAGGCACATTTTTTCTGACGTGTCTTTTCCATTTGTAGGAATGTTTTCTGGCTCATTATTTGCAGGATTGTAATCCCATTCGCAATTTCTGGGGTCCTTGCCTCTCAGAGCCTTTTGATCTCATTTTGTCTTCTTTCCTATTTCCCATTTCTAATTTTATACCATATAGATATTGTTGCTCTTGGTGTTCTGGCCCAGCCAAATATTTCTCAGTATGTGGGATACCTTGTCACTTGCTTTGGTTGAACATATTTAAAATGATTTTTGTTTGCTCTTTTTGTTAACTTAATTTCTCTGTTTATTGGTTACTCTGGGAGACTGAAAAATCTATGCTCCTCTACTGCTGTTATCTTACCTGTCTGTCCAAATTTTTTAAAATGATACCATATCATTGGCTGAGATCCCTGGACCTGAATCAGGTATCAGAAAATACATTAGGTCAGCCAAACCAGGTAGGAGCACAAACAAGGTTGCTCAGCAAATATGGGGCTCATAAATTTAAGCTTTCTTTTATTTTCAGAATATTTTAAACTTGTTTCAGTGTCAGTCTCAGAGGGAGAAGGGCACTAGAAGGGAGAACATACATATTTTTTAAATGTATCAATATATCTATTTATAATCATACAAATGGGGTGCTTAAAGGTCAACATCATTACCAAAAGAAAACCTAAGCAAAGAGCATGAGGCTTCATTATACTTATTTATGCCTTAGGACTGTGTACGTGTGTGCATGCACATACGTGTGTGTTTCCTTCCAAAGAGAAGGTACTAGAGAAGAGAAGGCGCTAGCTCTGAAAATAGTATAAAGTGTGAAGCTTCAAAGGTTGTTAGCATTACAGCTTTAGCAGTTTCTCACCCCTAAGAGGAGGCAGTGCAGTCTCCTGCTCCGCCACCCCGAGCCTTGACCTGTATATACCCCGCTGTCATCATCAGTATAAAAAGGAGCTTGCTTCCTCTGCTGTATCTGAGTGACTTCTCCTGCAAGGTAACATGGTGACAAGAGCCCTGTGACTCACCATGTGCTATAGCTTATTTTACTTCCAAATGGATTTGGTTGAAGACTACAGATGATTTGGAAAAAAAAAAAAAATCAAAGGAGAATGTGTTAGTCCTGCTGGGCCCCTTTAGTGGTGTTATTACTCAAGCTCTGTGCAATTCCAAGTTATCAACTCCTGTTCAGCACAGTCTCTCACTAAAATTATATAATACTTGTTAATTCTTCAAATGTCACTCAAACTTCATTTGAAACATAAAATGATCAAAGTATAAAACCAAAGTATACATGTTAATGGAATCAGAACTTAAAGAAATAGGTAAAATCAATCTACTGAAGATCAAACAAATGAACTTTTTATGATGTGACTCAGAACTAAATTTAACTTGTGACTACCCTGTTGCATTGTATTTAATAACTGAAATCAAATTGAAATAATTATTGTAAAATATTATCTCAATCTAGAGTTGTTATCGGTGATCATTTCACAATGTATACAAATACTGAATCATTATACTGTACACCTGAAACTAATACAATGCTTTATATCAATTATACCTCAATAAGAGAAAATATAAAGAATTACTAAAGGAAACTTGAGGACTTTGGCTGCCCCAGAATAAATGGGGGATGGTGATTAAGAAAATTTAATTGAGACTCTGTACTCCCCACAAGTTGATTTCTCATTTTTCCTTTCTTGTTAAAGACTACAGTCTCATTTTGGAATTTTTTTTTTTTCTTTGTGGTGCCGGTGCTGTAGATGTTAAATCAATGCTGGCATGAAGCATAATGAAGGGTTATTCTTGGTTAAAGTTTGAAGCCATTGTGCTGAATAAACTTAATAATAATACTGGCTGTGGTAGGCAGAACAATGGCCCCACAAAAATGTCAAAATATTATTCCCAGAAACCTGTGAATATGTTACCTTATGTGGAAGAAGGTACTTTGAGATGGGGACACTAAGGTGAAGGACTTGAGATAGAAAGATTACCCTGGATTTGGATTAGAGACCAGTCTAATCACATGAGTCCTTAAATGTGGAGAATACTTCCCAGCAGCAGAGAACCAAAGAGATGGCAGTGTGGCATGAGAGGAACTCACTCACCACTGGTGGCTTTGAGGATGGTGGAAGAGGGTCACCCGGAAGGAATACAGCCAGCCCCTAGACTTTCCCTTAAAGCCTCCAGAAAGGAATGCATCCTTGGCTCTACCTTGGCTGTAGCCCAGTGAGGTCTATGTCAGACTTCTAACTACAGAACTCAATAAGTTGTGTTTTTTTAAGCCACTAAATTTTTTTTAACATCTTTATTGGAGTATAATTGCTTTACAATGGTGTGTTAGTTTCTGCTTTATAACAAAGTGAATCAGCTATACATATACATATGTTCCCACATCTCCTCCCTCTTGCGTCTCCCTCCCACCCTCCCTGTCCCACCCCTCTAGGTGGTCACAAAGCACCAAGCTGATCTCCCTGTGCTATGTGGCTGCTTCCCACTAGCTATCTATTTTACATTTGGTAGTGTATATATGTCCACGCCACTCTCTCACTCTGCCCCAGCTCACCCTTCCCCCTTCCCATGTCCTCAAGTCCATCTCTAGTAGGTCTGCATCTTTATTCCTGTCCTGCTCCTAGGTTCTTCATGACCACTTTTTTTTTTTTTTAGATTCCACATGTATGTGTTAGCATATGGTATTTGTTTTTCTCTTTCTGACTTACTTCACTCTGTATGACAGACTCTAGATCCATCCACCTCACTACAAATAACTCAATTTTGTTTCTTTTTATGGCTGAGTAATATTCCATTGTATATATGTGCCACATCTTCTTTATACATTCATCAGTTGATGGACACTTAGGTTGCTTCCATGTCCTAAGCCACTAAATTTGTGGTAATTTGTTTGAAACTGATAGAACCTAATACAGTGGCTAACATTGCTTGAGCACTTCCTGGTACCAGACACGATATTTAGGCATTTACATGGCTTATTTATTTCTCACTACATATGAGGCAACAGAATTAGAGAGGTTAAGGAACTTTCGTAAGATTACACAGAAAGGAGTGGTAGAGTGGGAATTCCAGTTCATAATCTCTGTTTCACAGTCTGAACTCTTAGCTACTCTCCTGTCCAGCCTCTCAGTACCTTGCACGGGAGTTCTATGTGTAAAGAGTGTTACCTGGATGGTTAAGGTCCCTTGAATTTTCTCTGGTAATAATTCACAGAAATAACAGTGCAATGTTGTTTTGGCCCAGGCTTACCATCATTCAGAGTAGATTTTTAATTAATTAATTAATTAATTAATTAATTCTGAGCTAAGGAGAGACTTTATTCAAAAGGATTATTGCAGGGAGGGGAGTGAGACTATTGCATTAGGGAGAATGCTCTCAGATCTTAGAGCATAAGATCTGCAAGCTTCTCCAAAAATATTTATTTTTCATTAAGGGAAAGAGTAAGGGGATACTGTATCAATTACTTAAAAATCAATGATGCATTTAAAGAGAAGATGGATCTGAAAATTTTCTGCAGAAAACAAATTGAAACTGTTAGAAATGCAGGATAAATTTCTTTGAAAACTCTTATTAAAAGCATGAAAGATAATAAAGAACCACCTGATCAGAATCTAAATGAAGGCAGATTTTTTGATGGCCATTCTTAGTGGTGTGAGGTGAAACCGCATTGTAGTTTTTTTTTTTTTTTTAAAGCTCGATGGTATTCACACTGCTTAATTTGTGTCATGCTTTATTTATTTATTTATTTATTTATTTATTTATTTATTTATTTATGGCTGTGTTGGGTCTTCGTTTCTGTGCGAGGGCTTTCTCTAGTTGTGGCAAGTGGGGGCCACTCTTCATCACGGTGCGCGGGCCTCTCACTATCGCGGCCTCTCTTGTTGTGGGGCACAGGCTCCGGATGCGCAGGCTTGGTAATTGAGGCTCACGGGCCCAGGTGCTCCGTGGCACGTGGGATCTTCCCAGACCAGGGCTTGAACCCGTGTCCCGTGCATTGGCAGGCAGATTCTCAACCACTGCGCCACCAGGGAAGCCCCTCATTGTAGTTTTGATTTGCATTTCTCTAATAATTAGTGATGTTGAGCATCTTTTCATGTGCCTCTTGGCCATTGATGTAAAAAATCTACAAACAATATACCTGGAAAGGGTGTGGAGATAAGGGAACTCTCCTACACTGTTGGTGGTAATGTAAACTGGTACAGCCACTATGGAGAACAGTATGGAGGTTCCTTTAAAAACTAAAAACAGAGCTACCATATCAGTAATCCCACTCCTGGGCATATATCCAGAGAAAACCATAGTTTGGAAAGGATACATGCACCCAAAGGTTCACTGCAGCGTTGTTTAGAATAGCCAGGACATGGAAGCAGCCTAAATGTCCATCAAGAGATGAATGGATAAAGAAGACATGGCACATATATACAATGGAATATTACTCAGCCATAAAAAAGAATGAAATAATGCCATCTGCAGCGACATGGATGGACCTAGAGATTGTCATACTGAGTGAAACAAGTCAGACAGAGAAAGACAAGTATTACATGATATTGCTTATATGTGGAATCTACAAAAATGGTACAAATGAACCTATTTACAAAACAGAAATAGAGTCACAGATGTAGAAAACAAACTTATGGTTACCAAGGGGGAAAGGGGGAGGGAGGGGTAAATTGGGAGATTGGGATTGACATATACACACTACTATATATAAAATAGATAACTAATAAGGACCTACTGTATAGCACAAGGGACTCTACTCAATACTCTGTAATGACCTATATGGGAATAGAATCTAAAAAAGAGTGGATACATGTACATGTATAACTGATACTTTGCTATACAGCAGAAACTAACACAACATTATAAATCAACTATACTCCAATAAAACTTGATTAAAAAAAATAAAGGGCTGAGTGTAAAATGGAAAAAAAAAATCTAAACAAAGGCAGAGAATTGAATTGGGGGCACTGAACTTGCTTTGGTCTGAGGGTTTTCCACAAACGTGGAAAATCTCAGTTTTGGCTTGGATGACTTTGTAGGACTTAAGAGGTTCTGGAGAATTCAAAGTCTCAGATCTTTCCAAATTGGGGCCCCACATAAAACTGGGTTCCTGACCCCCTGGGGACTACAAGGTAAGTTTTCTTGGCATTGGGAAGAATGGGAAGTGGAAAACAAAGCTCCACTGAGAAAGTGCAACCCAAAGCTCAAGCTGGTTCCAGTACAGACTCGCAACACAAACCCACATCCCCTGAGTGGTGCAAACCTTCCAGTCAGGAACTTGGTTTAAATGGCCTTGAACTAGGGACCTGCCAGACACATTTACAAATTCTCCTTGGAGAAATATACCCTCATCTTAGCTTCTCCTGCAATCCCCTGCATCTTAGATAATAGTGCTTTGATTCTTCCAGTTATCTAGGCCAAAAATCTCAGTATCAACCTTGACAATTCTGTCTCTCACACCTCCCATCCAGTCTGTTAGCAAATCCTATTTACCTTTCCAATACTTTACAACATCTCTCTGTTGGAATATTGCAATCATCCTCTCAGTGGTGTCCTTGCTTCTGTCTTTGTCTCCCTAGGAACTATTTTCAGTATAGCAGTCAGAGTGAGCCTGTTAAAACGTAAGTCATGTAATTCCTATGCTCAAAACACTTTAGATGATTCTTACCTCACCCAGAGGAAAAGCACACATCTTTGAAATGACCTCCAGGGCCAAACTTCTGCTCCCTTCACTTTTCTGCCCTCATTTCCTGCTACTCTTCTCTGTGTTCCATGTAGCAGATGCTGTCAGTACCCTACTCACAACTCTCTAGTTTACCCTGGCAGGACACACAGGCCCAACTTCACATGCCAGTGCCTGTATTTCTCTGCCTGAGGGTTTTTTCTTGCCGGTGGAAACCAACTGTCCACAATGAGGCTGGTGGGAAATGCCAGGAATTAATACCCTCTGGGAGCAGCCCCCAACCAGAGACTGACAGGAACTATTAGATAAATATCCCAGCTCTCTGGCTTCAGTTTTACTCTGTCTCCCAGAGGCAACTCTTTGGGATTAAGCTCCCCTACCCACAGAATTAGCAGCATGAAAACACACCCTTTCTTCCCTCACTTCCTGTCTCCCTACCAGTGGACCTGAATGCTTATCTCAATTCCAAATAAAATACCTAGTCAATCAAGCAGCACTGTTCCTTTAGTATTCCAGGCCTGTCCTAGCCTCAAGGTTGCTGAATTTGGTGTTCCTACTCTCTTATCTGGAGTGCTATCCCCCAGAAATACCCAGGGCCATTTACTGCACATCCTTCAATGAGGCCTTCCCTGGCCATCCTACTGTGATCCTTTTAATCATTTCCTTTCCTTTTCTTACCTAAATTAATTATTATTTCCATCAACACACATCACAATCTAACTAATAAAATAACTGAGCATGCACCTTATGTGGTGTATAACTGACTTCTTTATTGGCTCTTCTTTCACTGGAATATAAGGTCCCTGAGCAATGAGAATAAATCACCTGTCACATAGTAAGTGTTAAATAAATATTTGTTCACTGCATGAAAGAATCAAAATAAATAATATTCCTAGGATAATTAATAGCTCAGAGGAAGAAAAATACCCAAGCATAAAAGCAACAGAAATACCATGAGTGACAGCCAACAGAAACAAAGGATGCAGAGAGATCTACAAAGAGTTTAGTGTGAAATTATCACAGAAATAACATTTGTTTGCTATGTTTAATAAAAAAAATATGAGATGAGACATATCTGGAGCTGGAAACTATAAAAGTAACTAAACAGATATGAAATTAATTTCTTCAGATTAAAAATACAATAAACTATAAAAACTTAATGTGTTTATCAGCATGTTAGATTCAGTTGAAGAGAAAATTAATGAAATGTAATATAAGTCAAAAGATTTTTTTCTAGAGGACAGCACAAAAAGATCTGAGATATGTGAAAAGAGATTAAAGACTCAATGTACAAAGTGAGAAAGTCTAGCATACATCTAACACAAACTTCAGAGGGCAGGAAAGGGAAAATTTAGAGTTCTGTGTAGGCAGGAATAATGGAGTAAATGGTAGCAGACTTACCCTCATGCTGTTCACAAGTATATAGAAGTAGACAAAATAAAAGAGGTAACTTTTCAGACACTGGAAAACAGGTTGCATGGGTCTAAGATCCTTGGGAGAAGGGGAACATGCATGATGACCTTATAATCACCCAGCTTTCAGTCTGGAGTCAACTTCTGGTCTGTTGCTCAGGGAGGTGAGCCTCAGGAGAGCACAGCTTTCTCCCTGGGCTGAGGAGTCATGGGAGGGACCGTGCAGCTGCAAAGGTGCCTGGAATTTGCTGGGTACCAGAGAATAGGAAGCTGCTCAGAGAAGAGATTCCAAAAATCAGCATAGGGGTCATCTTTACTTTATGCCTAAGTTTTGACCTTTGCTCAGTTTGACTAAGTTTTGCATACACAGACAATGCAAGACCCCAGGAGGCCTTGCAGAGAATAGCTACGAGGAAGCTGCTTCTGGAGGCTGCACAGTGCTGATTGAGGAGTACCAAATAGGTAGAATCGAGAGGCTGCTGAACACCCTGAGTATTCAACTGAGACCCTGGAAAGGCAATGCCTCAGGAGGAGGACCACTCTAACCCTAGATTAAGAGCTAATCTAAACCTGGTCTGATAAAATGTTAAAATCAGCTCTTGAAAGGGTCAAGCTGATTATCCAGCAAATTAACTGACTGTCCAAAAAAAAAGTACAATACTTTAGCGTTAAGATTCTTGAATCTTGGGATTGGTTCAAGATGGTGGAGTAGAAGGACGTGTGCTCACTCCCTCTTGCAAGAGCACCGAATCACAACTAACTGCTGAACAATAATCAACAGGAAGACACTGGAACTCACCAAAGAAGATACCCCACATCCAAAGACAAAGGAGAAGCCACAGTGAGACGGTAGGAGGGGCACAATCACAATAAAATCAAATCCCATAACCACTGGGTGGGTGACTCACAAACTGGAGAACAATTATACCACAGAAGTCCACCCACTGGAGTGAAGATTCTGAGCCCCACGTCAGGCTTCCACCTGGGGTCCAGCAACGGGAGTAGGAATTCCCAGAGAATCAGACTTTGAAGGCTAGAGGGATTTGATTGCAGGACTTCAACAGGACTGGGGGAAACAGAGATTCTTGGAGGGCACACACAAAGTAGTGTGCGCATCAGGACCCAGGGAGGAGGAACAGTGATCCCATAGGAGACTGAACCAGACGTACCTGCTAGTGTTGGAGGGTCTCCTGCAGAGGCGGGGGGTGGCTGTGGCTCACCATAGGGACAAGGACACTAGCAGCCGAAGTTCTGGGAAGTACTCCTTGGCATGAGCCCTCCCTGAGTCCGCCATTAGCCCCACCAAAGAGCCTGTAGCCTGCAGTGCTGGGTCGCCTCAGGCCAAACAACTGAAAGGGAGGGAACTCAGTGCCACCCATCAGCAGACAAGCGGATTAAAGTTTTACTGAGCTCTGCCCACCAGAGCAACACACAGCTCTACCCACCACCAGTTCCTCTTATCAGGAAGCCTGCACAAGCCTCTTAAATAGCCTCATCCACCAGAAGGCATACAGCAGAATCAAGAACTACAATCCTGCAGCCTGTGGAACAAAAACCACATTCACAGAAAGACAGACAAAATGAAAAGGCAGAGGTCTATGTTCCAGATGAAGGAACAAAATAAAACCCCAGAAAAACAATTAAATGAAGTGGAAATAGGCAACCTTCCAGAAAAAGAATTCAGAATAATTATAGTGAAGATGATCCAGGACCTCAGAAAAAGAATGGAGGCAAAGATCAAGAAGATGCAAGAAATGTTTAACAAAGACCTAGAAGAATTAAAGAACAAACAAACAGAGATGAACAATACAATAACAGAAATGAAAACTACACTAGAAAGAATCAATAGCAGAATAACTGAGGCAGAAGAATGGATAAGTGACCTGGAAGAGAGAATGGTGGAATTCACTGCCGCGGAACAGAATAAAGAAAAAAGAATGAAAAGAAATGAAGACAGCCTAAGAGACATCTGGGACAACATTAAACGGACCAACATTTGCATTATAGGGGTCCCAGAAGGAGAAGAGAGAGATAAAGGACCTGAGAAAATATTTGAAGAGATGATAGTCGAAAATTTCTGTAACATGGGAAAGGAAATAGCCACCCAAGTCCAGGAGGCGCAGAGAGTCCCATACAGGATAAACCCAAGGAGAAACACGCCGAGACACATAGTAATCAAATTGACAAAAATTAAAGACAAAGAAAAATTATTAAAAGCTACAAGGGAAAAACGACAAATAACATACAAGGGAACTCCCATAAGGTTAACAGCTGATTTCTCAGCAGAAACTCTGCAAGCCAGAAGGGAGTGGCATGATATATTTAAAGTGATGAAAGGGAAGAACCCACCACCAAGATTACTCTACCCGGCAAGGATCTCATTCAGATTTGACAGAGAAATCAAAAGCTTTACAGACAAGCAAAAGCTAAGAGAATGCAGCACCACCAAACCAGCTCTATAACAAATGCTAAAGGAACTTCTCTAAGAGAGAAACATAAGAGAACAAAAGGACATACAAAAACAAACCCAAAACAATTAAGAAAATGTTAACAGGAACATACATATCCATAAGTACCTTAAACGTGAATGGATTAAATACTCCAACCAAAAGACAGAGGCTCACTGAATGGATACAAAAACAAGACCCATATACATGCTGTGTACACAAGACCCACTTCAGACCTAGGGACACATACAGATTGAAAGTGAGGGTATGGAAAAAGATAGTCCCTGCAAATGTAAATCAAAAGAAAGCTGGAGTAGCAATACGCATATCAGATAAAATAGACTTTAAAATAAAGAATGTTGGGCTTCCCTGGTGGCGCAGTGGTTAAGAATCTGCCTGCCAATGCAGGGGACATGGGTTCAAGCCCTGGTCTGGGAAGATCCCACATGCCATGTAGCAACTCAGCCTGTGCGCCACAACTACTGAGCCTGCGCTGTAGAGCCTACGAGCCATAACTACTGAGCCCACGAGCCACAACTACTGAGCCTGTGCACCTAGAGCCCATGCTCCACAACAAGAGAAGCCACCGCAGTGAGAAGCCCGTGCACCACAAAGAAGAGTAGCCCCCGCTCGCTGCAGCAAGAGAAAGCCCACGCAGAGCAAAGAAGACCCAACAGAGCCAAAAATAATAAATAAATAAAATAAATAAATTAAGAAAAATAAAATAAAATAAAATAAAGAACGTTACAAAGAGACAAGGAAGGACACTACATAATGATCAAGGGATCAATCAAAGAAGACATAACAATTATAAATATATGTGCACCCAATATAGGAGCACCTCAATACATAAGGCAACTGCTAACAGCTATAAAAGAGGAAATCAGCAGTAACACAATAATAGTGGGGGATTTTAACACCTCACTTACACCAATGGACAGATCATCCAGACCGAAAATTAATAAGGAAACACAAGCATTAAATGACACAACAGACCAGATAGATTTAATTGATATTTATAGGACATTCCATCCAAAAACAGCAGATTACACTTTCTTCTCAAGTGCACATGAAACATTCTCCAGGATAGATCACATCTTGGGTCACAAATCAAGCCTCAGTAAATTTAAGAAAATTGAAATTTTATCAAGCATCTTTTCCAACCACAATGCTATGAGATTAGAAATCAATTACAGGGAAAAAACCATAAAAAACACAAACAAACAGAGGCTAAACAATACGTTACTAAATAACCAAGAGATCACTGAAAAAATCAAAGAGGAAATAAAAAAATACCTAGAGACAAATGACAACGAGAAAATGACGATCCAAAACCTATGGGATGCAGTAAAAGCAGTTCTAAGAGGGAAGTTTATAGGAATACAATTCTACCTCAAGAAACAAGAAAATGCTCAAATAAACAATCCAACCTTACACCTAAAGGAACTAGAGAAAGAAAAACAAACAAAACCCAAAGTTAGTAGAAGCAAAGAAATCATAAAGAACAGAGCAGAAATAGAAACAAAGAAAACAATAGCAAAGATCAAAGAAACTAAAAGCTGGTTCTTTGAGAACATAAACAAAATTGACAAACCTTTAGCCAGACTCATCAAGAAAAAGAGGGAGAGGACTCAAATCAATAAAATTAGAAATGAAACAGAAGTTACAACAGACACTGCAAATACAAAGCACCGTAAGTGACTACTATAAGCAGCTCTATGCCAATAAAATGGACAACCTGGAAGAAATGGACAAATTCTTAGAAAGGTATAATCTTCCAAGACTGAACCAGGGAGAAATAGAAAATATGAACAGACCAAATGCAAGTAATGAAATTGAAACTGTGATTAAAAATCTTCCAACAAACAAAAGTCCAGGACCAGATGGCTTCACAGGTGAATTCTATCAAACATTTAGAGACAAGCTAACACCCATCCTTCTCAAACTCTTCCAAAAAAATTGAAGCAAAAGGAACACTCCCAAACTCATTCTATGAGGCCACCATCACCTTGATACCAAAACCAAAGATACTACAAAAAAAGAAAATTACAGACCAATATCACTGATGAATATAGATGCAAAAATCCTCACCAAAATACTAGTAAACAGAATCCAACAACACATTAAAAGGAGCATACACCATGATCAAGTGGGATTTATCCCAGGGATTCAAGGATTCGTCAATATATGTAAATCGATCAATGGGATACACCATATTAACAAATTGAAGAATAAAAACCATATGATCGTGGGGGACCTTCAAGATGGCAGAGGAGTAAGACGTGGAGGTCACCTTCCTCCCGACAAATACATCAAAAATATACCTACATGTGGAACAACTCCTACAGAACACTTACTGAATGCTGGCAGAAGACCTCAGACTTCCCAAAAGGCAAGAAAATCCCCACATACCTGGGTAGGGCAAAAGAAAAAAGAAAAAACAGAGACAAAAGAATAGGGATGGGTCCTGCACCTCTGGGATGTAGCTGTGAAGCAGGAAAAGTTTCCACACACTAGGAGATGGGGGGAGGGCAGGGGAGAAGCTTTGGAGCCACAGAGGAGAGCACAGCAACAGGGATGCAGAGGGCAAAGCAGAGAGATTCCCACAAAGAGGATTGGTGCTGACCAGCACTAACCAGCCTCAGAGGCTTGTCTGCTCACCCGCTGGGGTGGGTGGGGTTGGGAGCTGAGGCTTGGGCTTCAGAGGTCAGATCCCAGGGAGAGGACTGGGTTGGTTGCATGAACACAGCCTGAAGGGGGCTAGTGCCCCAGAGCTAGAGAGAGGGCAGTCCGGGAAAACGTCTGGAACTGCCTAAGAGGCAAGAGACCATTGTTTTGGGGTGCACGAGGAGAGGAGATTCAGAGCACCGCCTAAACGAGCTCCAGAGACGAGTGTGAGCCACGGCTATCAGCTCAGACACCAGAGACGGACATGAAACGCTAATGCTGCTGCTGCAGCCACCAAGAATCCTGTGTGCAAGCACAGGTCACTATCCTCACCTGCCCCGGGAAGCTGTGCAACACATCACTTCCACGGCCCCGTGATCCAGGGACAATTTCCCCTGGGAGAACGCACGGTGCGTCTCAGGCTGCTGCAACGTAACGCTGGTCTCTACTGCTGAAGGCTCTCCCACATTCCAATTATAACTATCATACCCCTCCCTCCCCCTGCATGAGCGAGCCAGAGCCCTATAATCAGCCGCTACTTTAACCCTGTCCTGTCTGGGCAAGAATAGAAGGCTGAGGGCAAACGACATGCAGAGGCAGGCCCAAAACCAAAGCTGCACCCCAGAAGCTGTGCAAACAAAGAAGAGAAAGGAAAATTTATCCGTGCAGCCTCAGGGAGCAGTGGATTAAATCCCCACAATCAACTTGAGGTACCCTGCATCTGTGGAACACATGAATAGACAACAAATCAACCCAAAATTGAGGCAGTGGACTTTAGGAGCAACTGCAGACTTGCGGTTTGCTGTCTGCGACTGACTTTTTTCTGATTTTTTATGTTTATCTTAGTATAGTTTTTAGCGCTTGTTATCGGTGGATTTATTTATTGATTTGGTTGGTCTCTTCTTTTTTCCAATACTTCTTTATTTTTTAATTTAATAATTTTTTAATTTTGATTATTTTATTTTATTTTTTAATTTTTAAATATTTTAAATAACTTTTTTCTTTCTTTTTTTCTCCCTTTTCTTCTGAGCTGTGTGGCTGACAGGGTCTTGGTGCTCTGGCTTGGTGTCAGGTCTGAGCCTCTGAGGTGGGAGAACTGAGTTGAGGACATTGGACCACCAGAGACTTCCCGGCCCCACATAGTATCAATCGGCGAGAGCTCTCCCAGAGATCTCTGTCTCAACGCTAAGACCCAGCTCCACCCAACGGCCAGCAAGCTACAGTGCTGGATGCCCCACACCAAACAACTAGCAAGACAGGAACACAACACCACCCATTAGCAGAGAGGCTGCCTAAAATCATACTAAGTTCACAGACACCCCAAAACACACCACTGGACACGTTCCTGCCCACCAGAAAGAAAAGATCCAGCCTCATCCACCGGAACACAGGCACCAACCCCCTCCACCAGGAAGCCTACACAAGCAAGTGGATCAACCTTACCTACTGGGGGCAGAAACCAAAAACAATAGGAACTACGAACCTGCAGCCTACAAAAAGGAGACCTCAAACACACTAAGTTAAGCAAAATGAGAAGACAGAGAAATATGCAGCAGATGAACGAGTAAAGTAAAAAGGCACGAGACCAAACAAATGAAGAGGAAATACACAGTCTACCTGAAAAATAATTCAGAGTAATGAGAGTAAAGATGATCCAAAATCTTGGAAATAGAATGGAGAAAATACAAGAAATGTTTAACAAGGACCTAGAAGAACTAAAGAGCAAACAAACAATGATGAACAACACAATAAATGAAATTTAAAATTCTCTACAAGGAATCAACAGCAGAATAACTGAGGCAGAAGAATGGATAAGTGACCTGGAAGATAAAATAGTGGAAATAACAACTGCAGAGCAGAATAAAGAAAAAAGAATGAAAAGAATTGAGGACAGTCTCAGAGACCTCTGGGACAACATTAAACGCACCAACATTTGCATTATAGGGGTCCCAGAAAGAGAAAAGAAAAAGCAGGGTCAGAGAAAATATTTGAAGACATTATAGTTGAAAACTTCCCTAACATGGGAAAGGAAATAGTCAATCAAGTCCAGGAAGTGCAGAGAGTCCCATACAGGATAAATCAAAGGAGAAATATGTCAAGACACTTATTAATCAAACTATCAAAAATTAAATACAAAGAAAAAAATATTAAAAGCAGCAAGGGAAAAGCAACAAAAACATACAAGGGAAATCCCATAAGGTTAACAGCTGATCTTTCAGCAGAAACTCTGCAAGCCACAAGGGAGTGGCAGGACACATTTAAAGTGATGAAAGGGAAAAAACCACAACCAATGTTACTCTACCCAGCAAGGATCTCTTTCAGATTCAACGGAGAAATTAAAACCTTTACAGACAAGCAAAAGCTAAGAGAATTCAGCACCACCAAAACAGCTTTACAACAAATGCTAAAGGAACTTCTCTAGGCAGGAAACTCAAGACAAGAAAGAGACTTACAAAAACAAACCCAAAACAATTAAGAAAATGGTAATAGGAACATATGGATTGATAATTACCTTAAATGTAAATGGATTAAATGTTCCAGCCAAAACACATAGACATGTTGAATGGATACAAAAACAAGACCTGTATATATGCTGTCTACAAGACAGCCATTTCAGACCTAGGGACATATACAGACTGAAAGTGCAGGGATGGAAAAAGATATTCCATGCAAATGAAAATCAAAAGAAAGCTGGAGTAGCAATTCTCATATCAGACAAAATAGACTTTAAAATAAAGACTACTAAAAGAGACAAAGAAGACACTATATAATGATCAAGGGATCAATCCTAGAAGAAGACATAACAATTGTAAATATTTATGCACCCAACATAGCACCTCAATACATAAGACAAATGCTAACAGCCATAAAAGGGGAAATCGACAGTAACACAATCATAGTAGAGGACTTTAACACCCCACTTTCACCAATGGACAGATCATCCAATATGAAAATAAATAAGGAAACACAAGCTTTAAATGACACATTAAGCAAGATGGACTTAATTGATATTTATAGGACATTCCACCCAAAAACAACAGAATACACTTTCTTCTCAACTGTTCATGGAACATTCTCCAGGATAGATATCTTGGGTCACAAATCAAGCCTTGGTAAATTTAAGAAAATTGAAATCGCATCAAGTATCTTCTCCTACCACAATGCTATGAGGCCAGACATCAATTACAGGAAAATAACTGTAAAATACAAACACATGGATGCTAAACAATATGCTACTAAATAACCAAGAGGTCACTGAAGAAATCAAAGAGGAAGTAAAAAAATACCTATAAACAAATGACAATGAAAACACGATGACCCAAAAACTATGGGATGCAACAAAAGCAGTTCTAAGAGGGAAGTTTTTAGGAATACAATCCTACCTCAAGAAACAAGAAAAATCTCAAATAAACAACCTAACCTTACACGTAAAGCAATTAGAGAAAGAAGAACAAAAAAACCCCCAAAGTTAGCAGAAGGAGACAAATCATAAAGGTCAGATCAGAAATAAATGAAAAAGAAATGAAGGAAACAACTGCAAACATCAATAAAACTAAAGGCTGGTTCTTTGAGAAGATAAACAAATTTGATAAACCACTAGCCAGACTCATCAAGAAAAAAAGGGAGGAGACTCAAATCAACACAATTAGAAATGAAAGAGGAGAAGTAACAACTGACACTGCAGAAATACAAAGAATCCTAAGAGAATACTAGAAGCAACTATATGCCAATAAAATGAACAACCTGGAAGAAATGGACAAATTCTTAGAAAAGCACAACCTCCCAAGACTGAACCAGGAAGAAACAGAAAATATAAACAGACCAATCACAAGCACTGAAATTGAAACTGTGATTAAAAATCTTCCAACAAACAAAAGCCCAGGACCAGATGGCTTCACAAGTGAATTCTATCGAACAGTTACAGAAGAGCTGACACCTATCCTTCTCAAACTCTTCCAAAATATAGAAGATGGAGGAATGCTCCCAAACTCATTCTATGAGGCCCCTATCACCATGATATCAAAACCAGACAAAGATTTCACAAAAAAGGGAAACTACAGTCCAATATCACTGATGAATATAGATGCAAAAATCTTCAACAAAATACTAGCAAAGAGAATCCAGCAGCACATTAAAAGGATCATACACCATGATCAAGTGGCATTTTTCCCAGGAATGCAAGGATTCTTCAATATATGCAAATCAATCAATGTGATACTCCATATTAACAAATTGAAGGATAAAACCACATGATCATCTCAATAGATGAAAAAGAAGCTTTTGATAAGATTCAAAACCCATTTATGATAAAAACCCTCCAGAAAGTAGGCATAGAGGGAAGTTACCTCAACATAATAAAGGCCATATATGACAAACCCACAGCCAACATCCTTCTCAATGGTGAAAAACTGAAAGCATTTCCTCTAAAATCAGGAACAAGACAAGGATGCCCACTCTCATCACTATTACTCAACATAGTTTTGGAAGTTTTAGCCACAGCAATCAGAGAAGAAAAAGAAATAAAAGGAATCCAAATCAGAAAAGAAAAGGTAAAGTTGTCACTGTTTGCAGATGACATGATACTATATATAGAGAATCTTAAAGATGTTACCAGAAGACTACTGGAGCTAATCAATGAATTTGGTAAGGTTGCAGGATACAAAATTAATGAACAGAAATCTCTTGCATTCCTATACACTAATGATGAAAAATCTGAAAGAGAAATTAAGGAAATACTCCCATTTACCACCTCAAGCAAAAGAATATAATACCTGGGAATAAACCTACCTAAGGGGGTAAAAGACCTGTATGCAGAAAACTATAAGACACGGATGAAAGAAATTAAAGATGATATAAACAGATGGAGAGATATACCATGTTCTTGGATTGGAAGAATCAACATTGTGAAAATGACTATACTACCCAAAGCCATTTACAGATTCAATGCAATCCCTATCAAACTACCAATGGCATTTTTCACAGAACTAGAACAAAAAATTTCACAGTTTGTATGGAAACACAAAAGACCCCAAATAGCCAAAGCAGTCTTGAGAAAGAAAAACGGAGCTGGAGGAATCAGACTCCCTGACTTCAGACTATACTACAAAGCTACAGTAATCAAGACAGTATTGTACTGGCACAAAAACAGAAATATAGATCAATGGAACAGGATAGAAAGCCCAGAGATAAACCCACACACATATGGTCACCTTATCTTTGATAAAGGAGGCAAGAGTATACAATGGAGAAAATATAGCCTCTTCAATAAGTGCTGCTGGGAATACTGGACAGCTACATGTAAAAGAATGAAATTAGAACACTCCCTAACACCATACACAAAAATAAACTCAAAATGGATTAAAGACCTAAATGTAAGGCCAGACACTATAAAACTCTTAGAGGAAAATATAGGAAGAACACTCTTTGACATAAACCACAGCAAAATCTTTTTTGAACCACCTCCTAGAGTAATGGAAATAAAAACAAAAATAAACAAATGGGACCTAATGAAAATTAAAAGCTTTTGCACAGCAAAGGAAACTATAAACAAGACAAAAAGATAACCCTCAGAATGGGGGAAAATATTTGCAAACGAAGTAACCAACAAAGGATTAATCTCCAAAATATACAAATAGTTCATGGAGCTCAATATTAAAAAAACAAACAACCCAATCCAAAAATGGACACAAGACCTAAATAGACATTTCTCCAAGGAAGACATACAGATGTCCAAGAGGCACAAGAAAAGTTACTGAACATTACTAATTATTAGAGAAATGCAAATCAAAACTACAATGAGGTATCACCTCACACCAGTTTGAATGGGCATCATCAGAAAATCTACACACAACAAATGCTGGAGAGGGTGTGGAGAAAAGGGAACCCTCTTGCACTGTTGGTGGGAATGTAAATTGATACAGCCACTATGGAGAACAGTATGGAGTTTCCTTAAAAAACTAAAAATAGAACTACCATGTGACCCAGCAATCCCACTTCTGAGCATATACCCTGAGAAAACCATAATTCAAAAAATACATGCACCCCAATGTTCATTGCAGCACTGTTTACAATAGTCAGGTCATGGAAGCAACCTAAATGCTCATAGACAGACGAATGGATAAAGAAGATGTGGTACATATATACAATGGAATATTATTCAGCCATAAAAAAGAACGAAATTGGGTCATTTGTAGAGATGTGGTTGGACCCTAGAGACTGTCACACAGAATGAACTAAGTCAGAAAGAAAAATAAATATTGTATATTAACGCATATATGTGGAATCTAGAAAAATGCTACAGATGAACTGGTTTGCAAGGCAGAAATAGAGACACAGATGTAGAGAAGACACGTATGGACACCAAGGTGGGAAAGCGGGTGTGGTGGTGGTGGTCTTGGTGGGATGAATTGGGAGATTGGGATTCACATACATACACCAATATGTATAAAATAGATAACTAATAAGAATGTGCTGTAGAAAAAAATAAAATAAAAAAAAAAAGGATCCTTGAATCTTGGATTGATCTTTTATTAAATTGGGATTTTGATGTTTAAGGAAACTTCTGTGTATGTAAATGTTTACAGTTGTATTTACCATAGTGTGATACTTTTATATGTCATGCCTATACAGTTTTCCTATTATCATTGTGTTGCTCTGTATAAGATGTGTCTCTTGTAAGGTGTTTGAAATACTGAAGAGATTCTGAGTTATCTCACTTGTAATTTGATTTATTAGATATATAAAGATTACTTAATGCCTTGGAAAATAGTGCTTGTTAAGTTTGTAATGCTGCCCTATCCAAGTTTTGATGAATCAGAGAAAATTGGTATGACATGTTCCTAGTGCATGGTATGTACAATGTGGTATCATTTACCTACCAAATTAATAAATTATCAAACAATGAAATAATCAAATTTTTAATAATACCAATGCAAACAAGAATACTCTGTGATGAGTATTCTACATACTTTTGGTAAAAACATGAATTGACACAATCTTTCTGCAAATATGTTTGGTCATATACATTCAAGATGTTTACATATTTGTACCATTTGACCCAGTAATTCCAAGGAAGTAATCAAAGAGGTATCTTTCTAATTGTTAAACTACTACTAACTGTAGTAGTTTTCACAATGATTAAAATTGTGAGCAATCAAAATAGTTAAGACAAAGCTAAATAATTTATGGTATAAATTGAAGTCAAATTTTATGTGAGGGTTAGTTTCTAATGTCAACAATTAAGAATTTTGGAATATTCAGAATTATCCCTGCTGTAAAAGAGATTTGTGTACCATTGCTTATTAATTCCAATGTGGCCACTTTCTTTCCATAATGTAACAGATTATTTCCCAGTTTTAGGGTTTTTTTGGTCCCTCTCACTTTAATGTCTTTATTTATTTATTTATTGGCTCTCCAGAATCTTTATTTTAATATTTTAATGTATTAAAAGGAGATGCAGAAAAATATATTCAATATGTATAGTTTGATATTTTTATTGAATATATCTGCCATATAACAGTGTATAGATTTAAGGCATATTACGTTAATTTGATACATTAATATACTGTAATATGATTGCCATTATAGTGACATTTAGCACCTCTATCATATTACATAATTACCCTTTCTTTTTATTGGTTGGAATAATTAAGTTCTACTCTCTTAGCAAGCTTGATGATTCTAGTATAATACTGTACTATAATATTCATTATACTGTGCATTAGATCTCTGGTTTATTTACTAATCATTGCAAGTTTGTACCCTTAAATAACATCTATCTTATGTTCTCTTTTCCCAGCCCCTAGTAACTACCATTTATTCTCTGTCTTAATGAGTTTGGCTTTTTTAGATTCCACACATAAGTGATATCATACAGTACTTGTCTTTCTATGTCTGATTTATCTCACTTAATGTGCTCGAGATCCATCTATGTTGTTGCAAGTGGCAGGATGTCCTCCTTCTCCTGGTGGAATAATATTCCACTCTGTGTGTGTGTGTGTGTCTCTACAGCTTCTTCTATATCCATTCATTCACTGATGGGCATTTAAGTTGTCTCCATATTGTGTGTGTGTGTGTGTGTGTGTGTGTGTGTGTGTGTGTGTGTGTGTGTGTGTGTGTGTCTACAGCTTCTTCTTTATCCATTCATTCACTGATGGGCATTTAAGTTGTCTCCATATTTCGGCTATTGTGAATAATGCTGCAATAAACATGGGAGTGCATATATCTCTTTGAAACCCAGTTTTCATTTCATTTGGGTATATACCCAGAAGTGGAATTTTTGGAATGAATGGTAGATCTATTTTTAATTTTTTGAGAATCCTCCACATTGTTTCCCACAGTGGCTACATCAATTTACTTCCCATCAACAGTACACAAGTGTTCCCTTTTCATCACATCCTTGTCAGCCTTTATTGTTTCTTGTCTTCTCGATGATAGCCATTCTGATTATAATGTCTTTAAATCTGCATTCCATTGGGTCTAGCTTTTTATTTTCTTTATCATAAATTTTATTAATTTTTTATCTTAGTATTTAAAACACTCAATCTTTTATCCTTGATACGTAATTATTTTAACTACCTTGTTAAATTGAATTGTATTCTTTTATTACTTATTTTTAATTGCTTAAAATATAAACTTTATATGACTCTACAATTTCCCCTTCCTACTCTTTTATATCCCTTGTTTTACGAGTTGTTTTTAGAACTGCCAATAGGCAGACCTATGCATGGAGGTTGTGGTAAGAGGAAGTCCAAACCACTGGTCAGGGGTTTGGATGTCTTCTTTTTTAAGCTGTTCCTGCTCTTAGCATCCTCCTAATGGTTAGCCCAGGATTACTAAAGACATGTTTCCAAAACACGGTTGACTTCTTGCCAATCTTCTGAGATGGAACTCGTGTCACTTAATAGGTCTCATGTCTTTTAACTGACAAGGTAGAGCCCAAGCCCTAGAATCTGTTACTATGCACCTGCCCACCCCCTGCCACAAGAAACATCCAACTGCTTGATATTTGGAGAAAAGTCTTCTTAAAAAGCAGAACACTGTATCTAGAGAATGCAACCAACAACCAAAATGGGCATGAAACCAATCAGCTTTGAGTCTGGGAACTATAAGGACCTGGTGAAAGGCAGGAGAAAAGAAAAGAACAGTTTCCTGTTCAACTTTACATTGAAAGTAGGAATGACAATGTTGTCACGGTAAAGTCTGCCACACCAGGAACATACAACTTTGATTAGAAGACAAATAACTAGCCATAATATTCAGGAGGCGTGAGTTTCATTTGTTTAAAAAGCAATAACATTTGGACTACATAAACTTGGACTGAGTCCTATTTAACATTCTCCATAACTTTACTGCACAGCGATGGCAATATTTCCCAAATCAATGTTAAATTCACCTACAGAGCCTCAATTATGTTGCCAAGGCATTAATTTTAATCCTTAATTTCCCTTAGAATGAAATGTTCCTCACACTAAGAAAATTTTTGATTTGTGATATTACAAAAATAAAGATAAAACAGAATCAACCTTTGTTTTTTTCACTTCATTTGGAATTGCTGTAAGACTATTTTTGCTGAAATACTTCCTAGTTATCC
The DNA here is from genome assembly GCF_965194805.1 of Balaenoptera borealis. Lineage (NCBI taxonomy): Eukaryota > Metazoa > Chordata > Mammalia > Artiodactyla > Balaenopteridae > Balaenoptera > Balaenoptera borealis. Next base: position 129,821,614 of record NC_138861.1, on the reverse strand, counting down.
AAATATATGGGCAAATGTGTGAATATGAAGGATATGAAGGGATATGAAGAATGAAAGTTGTATCACCTGGGTCATCATGTCCAAGCAAAATTCTCATTGGTCCTTATGAAATGGATGGAGAAGACCAGCTTTCTTTGATGTCGTGCTGTTCCTCCTCAGTTATGACTTTGGCAGCATAAAAGGAAGGATGGAAGAGGTAATTCTGCTTCGCAAGTGTTTCTGCTTCCACATCGAACCCTCACACCCATTTTTTCCTTTTGGATCCTTGGTTTTGGCTGCCAAGAATATAAATTTCATAACCACTGAAAACATAAACCCCATTCTGTAGTTCATTCAAATTTAATGAAAAATAATTAAATAAAAGCTTTATTTTCTTACCCAAAATTTATTAACTTAAAGGTGACAGAGACAGTAGGATTTGTGGAAAACATGAAAGAAAAAGGGAGCGATGGAATGTGGAATTAGTATATAATGTAAACAAAATAAAATAAAACTGGAAAATCTTAGGTATTTTTATTCTTTATGAAATTCTTTCATTTTGTTTTCCTTCTAAATTACTTATAGGGGTTTTTTGTCTGCTAAAGATTCAAACAGACAAATATTTTTGAAAATAATCAAAATGAATTTTCAGAACTACATTATCTTTCTTTTCTTTCAAAATAAAACTAGTCTTTCAGGCTATTTTTCTAATTACAAAACAATACCTGGCCAGAATATATTTAGATTGTGAACATTTGTGACAACAGAAAGGCAGAAAAAAAGCAGTGAAAATTACTTATACTCCCTCTATCAAAATGTAACTATTGCTAGCATTTTTGCATATATTTTTCCAGATTTCCTTCTATGTTTGTATGTTTACCAAAAATAAGATGACATTATAAATGTTCTTTCGCAGTCTTATGTTTTCATGTAATAATATATGGTGATTATATTTTCATTCAATGACCACAGAGTTACATTAACATTTTTAAAGGTTGCAAAATATTATGCAGTATAGATGTTGTATAAATTATTTAAATAATCACTAACTGATAGACTGTTAGGTTATTTCTTAATATTTACTGTTATTAGTTAGTAGCCATTATCATATTGTAAACTGCTTGGCTGAATATTAATGAACAGATTTATCTAAAACTCAGAATAAATCAGTGAAAATTATGACCATGCTGGCAACCACAAATGTTAATTACATGAGGCCGTTAGTCCCAACGATTCACTGTTATTAAATACCACTTTGTAAGTTTTTCACCTATTCATCCACTCAATAAGTATTTATTGAATAGAAGAATTACCAGGCCCAGCACTAGGCACTGGGGATTCATGAATAAATAAGACAGTGATAGTCTTGGTCTGAAGAGGCTTACATTCTAGAGGGTAGAGACAATCAATAAATATGTACATAAATAAGAGCTAGAGATTTGACAAGTGCTTTAAATGAAATGAACAGGGTGACATCATAGATTTTAATTGCAGAGGTCTACTAAGCTAAGATGGCCAGGATCAAGCTCTTTGAGGAGTTGATACTTGAATAATGAAAAGCAACCAAACATTCAAAGAAAGAGAAGAGAGGGAAGGAGAAAACAGCAAGTACAAAATCCCTGTGTAGTAAAAAGCCTGGCACAGAATACGAAACAAGGCAGATTTGAACACAGCTGAGGTGTAGCAAGAAGGTATGGCATGACACGAAGTTGGACCAGATGGCCTTCCTGATTGGTAAGGACTTCTTGACTAAGCTACAGTGTTGGATTTTATTATAAATGCTAACAAAAATCTTGGAAGGATTTTAAGCAGGGCAGTTGATTTAATGTGAATTAACTTTTCAAAGAGTCATCTGCCCACTCTTTGGGAAATAGATCATGGGGAGAAGAAAAGAAGGTGAGAGAGTATATACAGAAGGACATTTTAACACTACAGGTCCAGAGAAAGACATAATTTGAAAAGATACATGCACCCCAATGTTCATAGCAGCACTATTTACAATAGCCAAGACACGGAAGCAACCTAAATGTCCATCGACAGATGAATGGATAAAGAAGATGTGGTGTGTGTGTGTGTGTGTGTATGTATATATATATATATATATATATATATATATATATATATATATATATATATATATATATATATACACACACACACACACACATACACACACACACACTGGAATAGTACTCAGCCATAAAAAAGAATGAAATAATGCCATTTGCAGCAACAGGGGTGGACCCAGAGATTTTCATACTAAGTGAAGTAAGTCAGGCAGAGAAAGACAAATATCATATGATATCACTTATATATGGAATCTAAAAAAATGGTACAAAGGAACTTATTTACAAATCAGAAACAGACTCCCATACATAGTAAACAGACTTATGGTTATCAAAGGGGAAAGATGTGGGGAGGGATAAATTAGGAGTTTGGGATTAAAATATATATATACTACTATATGTAAAATAGATAACCAACAAGTACCTACTATATAGCACAGGGAACTATACTCAATATTTTGTAATAACCTATAAGGGAAAAAATCTGAAAAAAATAGATACATATGAATGTATAACTGAATCACGTTGCTGCACACCTGAAACTAACATGACATTGTAAATCAACTATAGTTCAATAAAAAAAGGAAAAGCATGAAAAAAAAAAACAAAACAGTACAAGAAAACTAAGATATTTTGGATTACGTGTGGGCAAAACATGTAGAGGTAAGTGGCCATTTTAAGATATGTTTTAACAGTAGAAGTACAGGAGTTGCTGATGGATTAGAGATGAGAGATGAGAAAAAGAAAGGAAAGAATTATTCATATACTTTTCGCTTCAGCAGGTGGGTAAATAGAGCAATTTATTGAGAAGGGAGAGGCTGGGGAGAGAAGACATTTTGAGGCTACATTAACTGGGATCCAACAGTCCGGACTTCATGGGCAAATTAAAATGCTCATGGAGCTCAAAAGGTTTACATTTAGATGGCAATTAATGGCACAACGGATGAGATCTCCTATGGAAAAAATGTAGAGCGAGAAGAAATCTCAGGAACCAACCATGGGGCATTTCAAATTTTAGCAACGAGGCTGAAAGAGAGGAGACAGCAAAGAGTTAGAGAAGGAGAAGTAAATGAGGTGGAAGAAATGCCAGCATGTGGTATCATGGAAGTTAAGAGAGGAGAGAGTTTCAAGGTGGGAGTGTGTGGTCAACAGTGACAGGGGAGGTTGAGTGAGATGAGGATAGGCTCATGTTTACAGATTTGGCAGCAAAATTAGGTCCACCATGAAAAAAACCTGACTGCAGTTGAAGAGTGAATGAAAAACTTTTTCTGGCATTAGAGTGGAATAAATACAAAGAAAACCCCTTCCTGATATAGCACATGTGAAAACTATGTGCAACATATTTGAATAAGATTTTGAATAAAAACCAACACCTGTTTAATGCATGGCTGAGTGATGGGAAGCAAGGCGATTTCTCAACGGCCAGAAATTATATGAAGCTAAAACAGGCAGTTGGTCTGGGGGATTTGCCAACCCTGAGAACTTAAGTGTTCCAAATGGGCAATTCATTCATTTTTCCTCTATTCCTTTGTGGAATGAGACCTTTACATTTTTTTTCTTAGATACGATGGTGTGTCCCATGGAGTTCCCTGGGCTCTGGCGAGATCTCCTTCCACATTAGATCCCCACACTCATCAATCCAAACCATAATTCAGGGAAGCACTGTCCCCCTCTAATATGTACAGATTTGCTAAGTGAAAAATCATAGGGGAATTTGGACAATCTGGTGAATATTAAAGCAAAACAGAAGTAGTCCGAAGATTAAAAAATAAGTCCACTGCAGTCAATAAGTAAAAAATATATCTCTAACTGACCAAAAACATCAGCATAGACGTAAAATTCTAAAATATTTAGCAAACCAAATCCAAAAATGTATATGAGGTAATATTATTAGCACATTGGGTTTATTTCAGGTATGCACAATTGCTCCAGTTAGTATATCTATTAATAAAATTCATTGCAAGCACACATTAAAAGAAAAATTTATATGATCATTTCAACAGATACAGGAAAAATTAGTTAAAATTCCACTCCTTGAGTTTTAGCTAGGCACATGGGCTGCCAGCTAGAGACCGCATTTTCCAGTATCCCTTGTAGCTAGCAGTGACCATATGACTAAGTTCTTACCAACAGAATGTGAGCAGAAGTGATGTGAGTAACCTCTGGGTCTTGCCCTTGTAATGAATGAGGTTTCCACTCCTCCCTCCCCTCTTCTAGCTTCTGTTCTACCCAGATGTACCATATTCCCAGACTTATTCTTAGCTCACCATAAAATTAGAGCCACTCCAGGTATACCTCTTAATTTTCTGTTTTATATTGTCATTGTGGGTGTTCTTTATCTGTGCTAATAAATTCTAAGCTTCCTGAAATAGTTTTACTTGTTCTTTATATTCTTTTAGAACCAGACATAAAAGTTAGTTCACAGATAGTATTTTTAAATATATATGTAATTGCCCTCAACTTTGTTGGCTTGTTCCTGCTGCTAGCTAAATGTGGTGCTATTTAATTGAGGCAAATTCTTACTAAGCTAAAAAATTAAGCTACAATTTTGAAAATTTGAGTCCATTTGAATCCTCATGTTACACTTAATTGCAGAGATTTAATAACTATTTGTCTCCCCGGTGGAAGAAAAATAGCCTGAATCCGTTGGAAGCCAGAGCTAGAATGTCAAGAGCTGAGAGATTTTCTTTGCTGAATTTTCCTGTACTCAACTATTACATTCTTCTAACACATAACAGGCAGATAATATAAATTTTTCATTTCTTGGCATTCCTAGACTAAATTATAAAGAGAGCCTACATTAATTTAGGATAAGTTTTCATAAATGTTTTGGAGTTTATAGATATATAAAAAGATGAGGTGCTTCTCTATTTCTAGAATCAACAAGCAACAATTATTTATTGGATAATGACTAGTAGTGATAAGACCTTCAATAATTTTTTAAAGCTCTCTATACCTGAATTCTTCATTTACAAAAAGGTTTTGAACTAGATGATTGCTAAGATTCTCTCAGTTATTTAAAAAAAACTATTTTGTTATTGAAAAGTATTTGTAAAAAAGTGTAACGGTGGGTGTCTTTAAATATAGTTACTGTTACAGCCATCTAGGCTAGCGTCTTTAACAAAACAAAGGTGTATGAGTCTACCTGAGTTTGGATGGGACTTTACCATGTGGCAAAGCATTAGGTACTGCCAGAGGGGAAAGCTGAGAATGAACTAGGTGGAGATGGATAGATTAAAACTTGGCTGCAGAGAATTTTCTAGTATTGGAAAAAAGATAGTCATGAGAATAAAAAATACATGCAGCGAATGATTCAATACAAGTCAACAAGTACTTATTGAACACCTACAGTAAGTCATGCACTTGGGTTACATCAGCGAACAAAACAAAGATCCCTGCTCTCATGGAGCTATAAGCAAGTGGGGTGATGTTTTCACCTTTTGGAAGACCTCAGTCAGATGAGTCACATGAGTGACTCATGAGGAAGGTGAAGAATTAACAGGTACCAACAATGAGGAATTGGTTCTTGAATTCATTACAGCAGGAGAGACAGCTGTAACAGAAATAGCAACTGTTTTGCTGAGCGACAAGACTTTAGATACAAGGTCACATGAAATGACATGTGCCTATGTTGTGTGCATGTGTAGAACCTCGCGGAGCACGGAAACATTCATAACAGTTATAAGAAGAATAGGTGGTGTGTGATTTATGGAAAATAGAAAAGTTTGCCGGGTGGGGTCTGATGACTAGGGTTCCAGATAGTGATCCACTTTCTCTCCCACCCTGCTAACCAGCAGCCTCCTTAAGGCACTGCCTATATTTCAGAAGCAGGATGGGCCAAATAACATTTGGGACCAGGCCTCGTACACCCTCATTTACTACTAGACATAGGATGGGATATTTTAACATGGTACATACTTTGTCCTGGAGCAATTTTATAGGAAAATCTATCAATACTTGGTGGGTTCCTTAAGCCCATTGTGCGTCATGCTTTGCTGCAATTTGTTTCCTACACAGAAATGTGGACGGATAGGCTCTGCATCTAGTAAACAAAACTAATAGACTTGGAAGTGAAGGAAGGGATATCCGCCACCATACTTCAACCCTCCCACCCAGCTGGGTGAAGCCTGGAGCTTACTTCCCTGCCATCTTCCTCAATATCTGACCGTGCAGCCACTAACTGATTCATAGTTGTAGCCGGCATGCTCTGTCTCTGTCTTCTGTGTTAGAGAAAGGCACCGTAGGTTATTTTCCACGTGCGCACTACTTAGCATCATGTAGCCAGATAGCGTTTCAATCCAAAGGCATCCAGAGAGGTATATGAGGAAACACACAGTATAGGAATTATGTAAACGAAATGTAGAAGATTTTAGTCTTGATATAAAGTACACTGGGAGTTTCAATATGTCTTAGCTCAGGCTCTCTTAACTATTTCATGCAATCCATTTATTTAAAAAACACGATTTTTCTTAACACATCACTAGAATAGTTTTATATGCATCAGTGTTCAGTCCCTTTTCATTCTTGCATTATTCTTGTTAGGTTGATCATGATCCAGAGACAGAATAAATTATTTAAGCAATGTGCTCATGTTGAATGTAGTGGGGGCCGGGGAGGAGGTCCTAATCTGTCTTCAGGAGTGAAGGATGTATTTCTGCCTTTTTTTTTTTGGTCTTGTTCCCTTTCCAGCAAGTCCTGGCATTGAAGCCCTGTGACATTTCCCAATTCAGTTTAGTTTGGGGCCTTTCCTGTTCTGGAATTGCCAGATATTGTTGTCTGACACATCTTTGAACCTGAACTGAGCCAGAAAATTAGGGCCCTGGAAGCAGAGTCCAAGTGAAGGAACTGATTCAATACAACCTGGCTGGGAGTCCAAGTGGCACAGCTGGAGCAACCTCATATGGGGCCAGGTGGGTGATTTTTGCCAGTGCATAAAATCCTCTTGTAATGTAAGCTCAAAATAGCAAATTTTAAGCAGATATTTTGAATGAAAAATGGCCCTAATAATTGTATAAGCAAAGGATGAATAACAACAACAGTAATGTCTTACGTTTATGTAGCACCTGGCATCTTTCAAGTGTATTTATGTATACATTTCTATGTGCTGCCAGAGAAGTTGTACATTATGGATTTATGCCAGAACACTAGGGGTTTGCCTGGTTCCACTTATTTTTATGCAAGAAGCATCCGAAGTTAGACACAATTTGAATATATTCAAGACAAAAGATCATACATACAATGAAGTAGAAATTAGTAGAATCAGAAGGCATGGCTTCTGTTATGACTGTCATTAACGTTATTAATAATTTTAATTCAGGAGCTATACCTCCTTATGTCCATGTGGCACCTACCAGGTCAGGCCAATATCAGCCACAGGGGGCCACACAGTTGTTTAGGAAGCCTAGATATTGTCCACAAAGGGCCTCCAGATACTGTTGGCAGGTTGTGCAGCTCTGCAGTTTGTGTATCCAACAAACCTAAGGGGAGTTAGTCATATCTGCAAACAGGCAGATCTGAGACACATGAGAGAGAGACTGTGGATTGGGTTTAGCTGAGCATGCTCAGCTCTTTCTCTTAAATTTATCCAACAGATAAATCATTCCTTCTCTCTTGGAGCAAAATGAACAAGGAGGCAGGGAGAAGCTGGATGGATTCCTTTCACATTTCCTTCCCAGAGAGAGACTGGAAATTTCTCCCTTTTTATGAAAACAGGAGGAGTGGGAAATACATAAGGTACATTGCTTTAGCAACCATATTTGTTTGGTAACTATGTATACTTGTTTACTTAAGCTGAGGTTATTTTGCTATATGATCATTAGTTCCATTAGTCAACTTCACTAATTATGTTTGAATGTGTGTTCTGAGAGTCAGAGCAGGAACCTAGATTCAGTTACTCACTTTGTAAAGTATTATTTATAATCAAGCCATAGACTAGCCATGTGATGCAGAGGTGTAGATGGTCATTCAATACAATCTCATCCACCATTAGGTTGTTTCCAGAAATTCCACCAAGAAAACCTATTCTTCTTTTCTTTTAATAACTAACACTATCATCTTGCTTAGGAAATTTATTTTCATACGCTAATGAACTTTGTAAAGCTCCACAGTAGGGTTTAGTGTACAGTGTTTACCAATATATTTCATCAGTGTCTCAAGTGAGCAAACAGTTACAAAATTGGTATTATTTCTCAGATAACAAATCACTTTTCTTCAAAATAAAACTATGAGCCAAATCTGTCTTATAAACTTGAAAATCATTCTTTCACCTCGTGGACATTAACGTTTAATTTTTACAAAACACACTGTACACACACAATTAATTAAAACCCACTGTGACACTGTTGGGGCATAAAATTAACAGGTTTAATAGTTTTCCAAAGTTTCAAAGAGTGCTATGTTCTTGTATTACTTATAAAACAACATGATATATTGGAATTAGATGATATGCATATACATGAAATTGAACAAAAACAGGAAAAAAGTCAAGCCAAAATTTTGGTATAGCTTCAGAATTCTTTTCCTAATTAAAATTAAATTGTCCCAAGTAAGCATATGCAACCATTTATTAACATCATGCCATGATGTAATGTCTCTTATTTTCTATATTCAGTTCAACACACTTGTGTTTCTGATGTGTTATTTTTATTGCTATGACTAAGAGGCAAAGTTTATTGAATGTTCTAAGCAAACTCCATTTTTCTTCCTCTCAGTGTTTCTTCATAGACTTTATTCATAAGATATAAGGATTTTTCATATTATGAACTAGAAATATTTTTAAATTATATTTGACTGCCGTTTATATTGCCTTCCTCTGATAGTGGATTATGGATATAAGAGGTATAAATGAAAAAGATTAGTTTCAAATAAACTAACTTTGGCACTGGCTGAAGCCTGAAGCCTAATATCAGAGAAGTGGTGAGCATGGCTATCATGAAGATTTTAGAGTTGAGGCCAAGGACATATAAAAGAAATCAGAAAGGTGATTCTTACTGACTATAGATAATAAAAAGTAATATTTATTAAGAATGTACTGCATGCCACACACTGTTCTAACACTTTATGCGTGTTTAACCATTTGATCTGCATAACAACATTCTAAGGTAGGCACTAATATTAATTAATCCCATTTATAGATGGCAAAAATGGAGATTCCAAGAGATAAGGTAAGTTTCCCAGGCTCTCTTAGTATGCGGTAAAGCCAGGATTCATACACAAGCAGTGCAATTAAAAGAAAGAAAAGGAGGAAGGAGCAGAGGGAGGAAGAGAGGGAGGAAGGAAGGAATAAAGAAAAGGGAAGAAAATGAAATTAAAGACATATGGGTTTGGAAAGAGAGAAGAAAAACTTTATTTACACATGACATGATCCTATTAGTGAAACTCCCAAAAAATTCATAAAAAACTACTAGCAAGTTGCAGGATACATGATCAACGCAAAAAATTATTAGTTTTCTATATTCTAGTAATGAAAAATCTAAAAATAAAATTAAGAAAATAATTCCATTTATAATAGCATCAAAAAGAATTTGGGGATAAATTTAACAAAAGAAGTGCAACACTTTTACACTGAAAGCCACAGAACATTGCTGAGATAAATTAAACAAGATCTAAATAGATGGAGAAATAATATGTATTCATGATTAGAATACTCAATATTACCAAGGTGTCAATTCTATGAAAATTAATATACACATTTAACACAATTCCTATCAAAAAGCTAGCACTGTGTTTTGTTGTTGGCAAAATGGACAAACTGATCCTAATACGCCTAGAAATATGAAGGACCCTGAATAGCCAAAATAATTTTGAAAAAGAACAAAGCTGGAAGACTTACACTACCTGATTTCAAAACTTACCATAAAGTCATAGTAATTATGACAATACAGTAAAGTTCCCTACATACAAACCTTCAAGTTGCAAACGTGCAAAGATGCAAACGTGCCCCTGTATGCTAGCTGTTGTATTGTACTACTGTACTTTTCAAGGTACTGTACTGTAAGACTAAAAATGTTTTCTTTGGGACTTCCTTGGTGGCACAGAGGTTAAGAATCCGCCTGCCAATGCAGGGGACACGGGTTTGAGCCCTGGTCTGGGAACATCGCACATGCCACGGAGCAACTAAGCCCACATGCTACAACTACTGAGCCTGGGTACCACAACTACTGAAGCCTGCACGCCTAGAGCCTGTGCTCCACAACGAGAAGCCACCATAATGAGTAGCCCACGCACCGCAACAAAGAGTAGTCTCCACTCGCCACAACTAAAGAAAGCCTGTGCGCAGCAACGAATACCCAATGCAGCCAAAAATAAATAAATAAATAAATTTATTTAAGAAAAGTTGTCTTTATTTTTTGTTAGTTTTTTATGTATTATTTATGTGAAAAGTATTACAAACTTATTACAGTACTATACAGCCGACTGTGTTAGTTGGGTACCTAGGCTAACTCTGTTGAACTGACAAACAAATTGGACTTATGAACGTGTTCTCCAAATGGAATTCATTCATATGTAGGGGACTTACTGTATAGTACTGACAGATAGATCAATGAAACATAAATGATGGTCCAAAATAAATTCCTATATTTATTATCAGTTGATTTCAACAAAGGTACCAAGAAAACTCAATGGATAAGGGACGAAGTTCCTTTTCAAAAATTGTTTCTGCTCCTAGAAGTGAACACAGGCAAAACATTCTCTGACATAAGTCATACCAATGTTTTCTTAGGTCAGTCTACCAAAGCAATAGAAAAAAAAAAGTAAACAAATGGGACCTAATCAAACTTACAAGCTTTTGCAAAGGAAACCATAAACAAAATGAAAAGACAACCTACAGACAAGGAGAAAATATTTGCAAATGATGTGATCAACAAGGGCTTAATTTCCAAAACATACAAACAGCTCATACAACTCAGTATCAAAAAAAAAAACAAATGACCCAATTAGAAAATGGGCAGAAGACCTAAATAGACATTTCTCCAAAGAAGACATACAGATAGCCAATAGGCAAATAAAGAGATGCTCAACACTGCTAATTATTAGAGAAATGCAAATCAAAACTACAATGAGGTACCACCCCACACGGGTCAGAATGGCTATCATTAAAAAGCCTACAAATAACAAATACTGGAGAGGGTGTAAAGAAAAGGGAATCCTCCTATACTGTCGGTGGGAATGTAAATTGGCACAGCCACTATGGAGAATAGTATGGAGGACCCTCAGAAAACTAGAGCTGCCATATGATTCAGCAATCCTACTCCTGGGCATATATCTGGACAAAATTATAATTCAAAAAGATACATGCACCCCAATGTTCATTGCATGACTATTTACAATAGCCAAGACATGAAAACAACCTAAATGTGCATTGATAAATGAATGGATAAAGAAGATGTGTATATATGTGTATACACATGCACATACACACACACACACACACACACATTACTCAGCCATAAAAAAGAATGAAATAACGCCATTTGCAGCTACATGGATGGACCTACAGATTATCATACTAAGCAAAGTATTTCAGAAAGAGAAAGGCAAATGCCATATGATATCATTTACATGTGGAATCTAAAATATGACACAAATGAACTTATCTACAAAACGGAAATGAAATTATAGACATAGAGGACAGACTTGTGGTTGCCAAGGGGGAGGGGGGGGCAGGGGAGGGATGGATTGAGAATTTGGGACTAGCAGGTGCAAACTATTATATATAGAAGGGATAAACAACAAGGTCCTATTGTATAGCACAGAGAACTATAAACCATGATGGAAAAGAATATGAAAGGAATATACAGGGAACTATATTCAATATTATAAATCAACTATACTTCAATTAAAAAATTTTTTTAAGTTTTAAATAAAAATAAAAATTGTTTTTTTTATTTGATATCCAATTGGCCCAGCTCCATTTGTTGAAAAGATTATTCTTTTCTGTAACTAAAATTATTTCAAAATCAAAAGAAAAGATAAACCAAACATTATTTAAGATTTTCAGACCTGTTTCTCCTGAGATGTCTGAGGCCAGGCACTGTGGAGTATGTTCATATCTGAATATACCCTCTGCCCCCGTACTTTCATTTTACAATGCTCTGCTAGGGAGTTGCTATAGTGACATTAAGCAGAGAGCTTTTACAGCTTGTTTATATGCTATTGGGAAAGGGAGAAAGGGATATGGATGCTGTGGGAGAGAGGAGATGATTGCAGGAGCAGGTTTTGAGTATGTGAGGGGGGTGGGACCCAGTGAAGAAGTGAAAGGATTGTTACTAGATAGGAGCACACACAGTTCACTGTGCCACTGTAATGGAAGGAAGGGGATGCAGGAACATCAGAAGATATGGTGCTGGGAGGGATGAGGTCATTCTTTTTTGCTATCTTTTTACCCAGTGAAAGAAAAGGCAAGTTCTAAGTGTGTTGATAATTTGTCCTCCTGGAGAATGAAACAGTCAACTGACTATGGAAATGTACAAAAATTGCTCAGACCTGGTGAATTACTTAAGGTTTGCTGCCATAAATTTAAAGCACATACAGTCAGCACAATATAATGCTCATGAAGCAGATGGGATTTGCGCAAGCAGTTCTGTGGTTTTGCTACTCCAGTGTGATGGAGAGGAAAGGGAGCAAAGGAACTGAGGATGTGCGTAAGGAGTGGTCATTATGATGGGTTATGGAACCCAAGCTCAGTAACAGAGGAAATGAAAAAGAGGTAGACACTGAAAAAATTGTTGAATCACACAATATAACATTCACAGCTTGAAAAATCATCCTACTTAATGACCTAGAAATTGTGGAGGAGATAAAACATTTTTAAAATGCAAAACTGTGCTCACAAGATGTATAAACAATCCACAGACACCAAAAATGAAAAGTGAGCTGAAACCAGAATGGTAAGATAGCATGAAACCAGGATATTCTGTGGATATTTCAAACCTAATGCCTTAAGTTTCAATGACCATATTTGGTAATGGGAGACAAGTCATTGTTGGGATTGAAACTTAGACCACCACATGAAGTTAGAAGCTTTCATTGACTACATTCTCATTAAAAGGTCAACTGGTGGGGAGGAGCTTCAAGATGGCAGAAGAGTAAGACGTGGAGATCACCTTCCTCCCCACAAATACATCAGAAATACATCTACATGTGGAACAACTCCTACAGAACACCTACTGAATGCTGGCAGAAGACATCAGACCTCCCAAAAGGCAAGAAACTCCCCATGTACCTGGATAGGGTAAAAGAAAAAAGAAAAACAGAGACAAAAGAATAGGGACGGGACCTGCACCAGTGGGAGGGAGCTGTGAAGGAGGAAGGATTTCCACACACTAGGAAGGCCCTTCGCGGGCAGAGACTGCGGGTGGTGGGGGGGGGGAGCTTCGGAGCCACGGAGGAGAGCGCAGCAAGAGGGGTGCGGAGGGCAAAGCGGAGAGATTCCCGCACGGAGGATCGGTGCTGAGCAGCACTCACCAGCCCAAGAGGCTTGTCTGCTCACCCGCCGGGGCGGGCGGGGCTGGGAGCTGAGGCTCGGGCTTCGGTCGGATCGCAGGGAGAGGACTGGGGTTGGCAGCGTGAACACAGCCTGAAGGGGCTAGTGCGCCACAGCTAGCCGGGAGGGAGTCCGGGAAAAGGTCTGGAGCTGCCGAAGAGGCAAGAGATTTTTTCTTGCCTCTTTGTTTCCTGGTGCGCGAGGAGAGGGAATTAAAAACGCCGCTGAAAGGAGCTCCAGAGACGGGCACGAGCCGCGGCTATCAGCGCGGACCCCAGAGACGGGCATGGGACGCTAAGGCTGCTGCTGCTACCACCAAGAAGCCTGTGGCAAGCACAGGTCACTCTCCACACCGCCCCTCCTGGGAGCCTGTGCAGCCCGCCACTGCCAGGGTCCCGTGATCCAGGGACAAATTCCCGAGAACGCACGGCGCACCTCAGGCTGCTGCAACGTCATGCCGTCCTCTGCCGCCACAGGCTCGCCCCGCATCCGTACCCCTCCCTCCCCCCGGCCTGAGTGAGCCAGAGCCCCCGAAGCAGCTGCTCCTTTAACCTCGTCCTGTCTGAGCGAAGAACAGACACCCCCAGGCGACCTACATGCAGAGGCGGGTCCAAATCCAAACCTGAACCCTAGGAGCTGTGCGAACAAAGAAGAGAAAGGGAAATTTCTCCCAGCAGCCTCAGGAGCAGTGGATTAAATCTCCACAATCAACTTGATGTACCCTGCATCTGTGGAATACCTGAATAGACAATGAATCATCCCAAACTGAGGAGGTGGACTTTGGGAGCAACGATTTTGTCTGTATAGCTTTGCTTTTACCATTGTCCTAGGGTTCTGTCTCTCCGTTCTTTTTTTGTTTTTTTAAGTATAGTTTTTAGCGCTTGTTATCATTGGTGGATTTGTTTTTTGGTTTGGTTGCTCTCTTCTTTCTTTCTTTTTTTTAAATTTACTTTTTAAAAATTTACTTTTTAAAAATTTACTTTTTAATAATTATATTTTCCTTTTATTTTAATAACTTTATTTTATTTGATTTTATCTTCTTTCTTTCTTTCTTTCTTTTTTTTCTCCCTTTTATTCTGAGACGTGGGGATGACAGGCTCTTGGTACTCCAGCCAAGTGTCAGGGCTGTGCCTCTGAGGTGGGAGAGCCAAGTTCAGGACACTTGTCCACAAGAGACCTACCAGCTCCATGTAATATCAAATGGAGAAAATCTCCCAGAGATCTCCATCTGACTGCCAAGACCCAGCTCTACTCAATGACCAGCAAGCTACAGTGCAGGACACCTTATGCCAAACAACTAACAAGACAGGAACAACCCCATCCATTAGCAGAGAGGCTGCCTAAAATCACAATAGGGCCACAGACACCCCAAAACACACCACTAGACGTGGACCTGCCCACCAGATGCACCAGATCCAGCATCTTCCACCAGAACACAGGAACTAGTCCCCTCCACCAGGAAGCCTACACAACCCACTGAACCAACCTTAGCCAATGGGGGCAGACACCAAAAACAATGGGAACTACAAACATGCCACCTGTGAAAAGGATACCCCAAACACAGTAAGTTAAGCAAAATGAGAAGACAGAGAAAAACACAGCAGATGAAGGAGCAAGGTAAAAACCCACCAGACCTAAAAAATGAAGAGGAAATAGGCAATCTACCTGAAAAACAATTCAGAATAATGATAGTAAAGATGATCGAAAATCTTGGAAATAGAATGGAGAAAATACAAGAAACATTTAACAAGGACCTAGAAGAACTAAAGAGCAAACAAACAGTCATGAACAACACAATAAATGAAACTAAAAATTCTCTAGAACAGATCAATAGCAGAATAACTGAGGCAGAAGAACGGATAAGTGACCTGGAAGATAAAATAGTGGAAATAACTACTGCAGAGCAGAATAAAGAAAAAAGAATGAAAAGAATTGAGGACAGTCTCAGAAACCTCCTAGACAACATTAAACACACCAGCATTCGAATTATATGGGTCCCAGAAGAAGAAGAGAAAAAGAAAGGGACTGAGAAAGTATTTGAAGAGATTATAGGTGAAAACTTCCCTAACATGGAAATGGAAATAGTTAATCAAATACAGGAAGCACAGAGAGTCCAATACAGGATAAATCCAAGGAGAAACATGCCAAGACACATATTAATCAAACTATCAAAAATTAAATACAAAGAAAAAATGTTAAAAGCAGCAAGGGAAAAACAACAAATAACATACAAGAGAATCCCCATAAGGTTAACAGCTGATCTTTCAGCAGAAACTCTGCAAGCCAGAAGGGAGTGGCAGGACATATTTAAAGTGATGAAGGGGAAAAACCTACAACCAAGATTACTCTACCCAGCAAGGATCTCATTCAGATTTGACGGAGAAATTAAAACCTTTACAGATAAGCAAAAGCTAAGAGAATTCAGCACCACCAAACCAGCTTTACAACTAATGCTTAAGGAACCTCTCTAGGCAGGAAACACAAGAGAAGGAAAAGTCCTACAATAACAAACCCAAAACAATTAAGAAAATGATAATAGGAACATACATATCAATAACTACCTTAAACGTAAATGGATTAAATGCTCCAACCAAAAGACATAGACTGGCTGAATGCATACAAAAACAAGACCCGTATATATGCTGTCTACAAGAGACCCACCTCAGACCTAGGGACACATACAGACTGAAAGTGAGGGGATGGAAAAACATATTCCATGCAAATGAAAATCAAAAGAAAGCTGGAGTAGCAATTCTCATACCAGACAAAATAGACTTTAAAACAAACACTATTACAAGAGACAAAGAAGGACACTACATAATGATCGAGGGATCAATCCAAGAAGAAGAAATAAGAATAGTAAATATTTATGCGCCCAACATAGGAGCACCTCAATACATAAGCTAAATACTAACAGCCATAAAAGGGGAAATCGACAGTAACACAACCATATTAGGGGACTCTAGCACCTCATTTTCACCAATGGACAGATCATCCAAAATGAAAATAAATAAGGAAACATAAGCTTTAAATGATACATTAAACAAGATGGACTTAATTGATATTTATAGGACATTCCCTCAACAAACAACAGAATACACTTTCTTCTAAAGTGCTCATGGAACATTCTCCAGGATAGATCATATCTTGGGTCACAAATCAAGCCTTGGTAAATTTAAGAAAATTGAAATCGTATCAAGTATCTTTTCTGACCACAATGCTGAGAGACTAGGTATCAATTACAAGAAAAAATCTATAAAACATACAAACACATGGAGGCTAAACAATACATTCCTTAATAACCAAGAGGTCACTGAAGAAATCAAAGAGGAAATCAAAAAAAGCTGTCACTGTTTGCAGGTGACATCATACTATACATAGAGAATCCTAAAGATGCTACCAGAAAACTACTAGAGCTAATCAATGAATTTGGTAAAGTAGCAGGATACAAAACTAATGCACAGAAATCTCTTGCATTCCTATACACTAATGATGAAAAATCTGAAAGTGAAGTTAAGAAAACACTCTCATTTACTACTGCAACAAAAAGAATAAAATATCTAGGAATAAACCTACCTAAGGAGACAAAAGACCTGTATGCAGAAAATTGTAAGACACTGATGAAACAAATTAAAGATGATACAAATAGATGGAGAGATATACCATGTTCTTGGATTGGAAGAATCAAGACTGTGAAAATGACTATACTACCCAAAGCAATCTACAGATTCAATGCAATCCCTATCAAACTACCACTGGCATTCTTCACAGAACTAGAATAAAAAAATCTCACAATTTGTATGGAAGCGCAAAAGAGCCTGAATAGCCAAAGCAATTTTGAGAAAGAAAAAGGGAGCTGGAGGAATCAGGCTCAATGACTTCAGACTATACTACAAAGCTACAGTAATCAAGACAGTATGGTACTAGCACAAAAACAGAAATATAGATCAATGGAATAGGATAGAAAGCCCAGAGATAAACCCATGCACATATGGTTACCTTATCTTTCACAAAGGAGGCAAAAATATACAGTGGAGAAAAGACAGCCTCTTCAATAAGTGGTACTGGGAAAACTGGACAGCTATATGTAAAAGAAAGAAATTAGAACATTCCCTAACACCACACACAAAAATAAACTCAAAATGGATTAAAGACCTAAATGTAAGGCCAGACACTATTAAACTCTTAGAGGAAAACACAGGGAGAACACTCCATGACATAAATCACAGCAAGATTCTTTTTGACCCACCTCCTAGAGAAATGGAAATAAAAACAAAAATAAACAAATGGGACCTAATGAAACTTAAAAGCTTTTGCACAGCAAAGGAAACCATAAACAAGACCAAAAGACAACCCTCAGAATGGGAGAAAATATTTGCAAAAGAGGCAACTGACAAAGGATTAATCTCCAAAATTTACAAGCAGCTCATGTAGCTCAATATCAAAAAAACAAACAACCCAATCCAAAAATGGTCAGAAGACATACATAGATATTTCTCCAAAGAAGATATACAGATTGCCAACAAACACATGAAAGGATGCTCAACATCACTAATCATTAGAGAAATGCAAATCAAAACTTCAATGAGATATCATCTCACACTGGACAGAGTGGCCATCATCCAAAAATCTACAAACAATAAATGCTGGAGAGGGTGTGGAGAAAAGGGGACCCTCTTGCACTGTTGGTGGGAATGTAAATTGATATAGCCACTATGGAGAACAGTATGGAGGTTCCTTAAAAAACTAAAAATATAACTACCATACGACCCAGCCATCCCACTACTGGGCATATACCCTGAGAAAACCATACTTCAGAAAGAGTCCTGTACCACAGTGTTCATTGCAACTCTATTTACAGTAGCCAGGACATGGAAGCAACCTAAGCGTCCATCAACAGATGAATGGATAAAGAAGATGTGGCACATATATACAATGGAATATTACTCAGCCATAAAAAGAAATGAAATTCAGTTATTTGTAGTGAGGTGGATGGACCTAGAGTCTGTCATACAGAGTGAAGTAAGTTAGAAAGAGAAAAACAAATACCGTGTGCTAACACATATATATGGAATCTAAGAAAAAAAAAAAAGGTCATGAAGAACCTAGGGGCAAGACAGGAATAAAGATGCAGACTTACTAGAGAATGGACTTGATTATATAGGGAGGCAGAAGGGTAAGCTGGGACAAAGTGAGAGAATGGCATGGACATATATACACTACCAAATGTAAAATAGACAGCCAGTGGGAAGCAGCCGCATAGCACAGGGAGATCAGCTAGGTGCTTGTGACCACCTAGAGGGGTGGGATAGGGAGGGTGGGAGGGAGGGAGACGCGAAAGGGAAGAGATATGGTGATATATGTATATGTATAACTGATTCACTTTGTTATAAAGCAGAAACTAACACACCATTGTAAAGCAATTATACTCCAATAAAGATGTTAAAAAAACAAAACAAAACAAAAAAGGTCAACTGGCATAATATATATAAATAAATGGATAAATAAATATTTAGAAATAATAAAAAATAATTTAAAAATATGATTTTTGCTTGGATTGGAAAAAGAATTCATAACTTAGAGCTATCTAAATAATCACTCAATATCAATGATAACATAAAGACATTTTTAATCAACGAAAAGAGAGATGTTTGCTATTCACTTCAAGAATACAGAAAATATACCCAGAAAAAATATGAAATACTGGAAAAAATGGTGAAGAAAAATTAAGTGCACGGTAAATATAAAGAAAAATTGCCGGATACACCAAAAATAATAACATCCATGGTGGGGGCAGTTAAAACAGGATACAATTAAAATGTTAAAAAGCAACAACAGGAACACTGATGGAAGGTGACTTGTTTTTACTTTTTGGAAAGAGGGTAGAGACTCTGATTAAATTAGACCTCAGTAAATTAAATGTGTTGTTAAAATTTCAAAGGTCAACTGCAGTATAAAGCTTTAAAAAAGGTAGAGACAAAAGGACATTAAGAGTTTAATCTGAAAGAAGGCAAAAGAGAAATGAGATGCATATAAAAGGAACAAAGAGAAAGCACAGAAGGGGATAATTCCAAATATGTCAGTATTAACAATAAATGTAAATGAATCAAACTAGTTAGGTATGATTCAGGTACATATTAAAAAAATATATGTCGGGGCTTCCCTGGTGGCGCAGTGGTTGAGAATCTGCCTGCCAATGTAGGGGACATGGGTTCGCACCCTGGTCTGGGAGGATCCCACGTGCTGCGGAGCAACTGAGCCCGTGCGCCACAACTACTGAGCCTGCGCGTCTGGAGCTTGTGCTCCGCAACAAGAGAGGCAGCGACAGTGAGAGGCCCACGCACTGCAATGAAGAGTGGCCCCTGCTCGCTGCAACTGGAGAAATCCCTCACACAGAAACAAAGACCCAACACAGCCAAAAATAATAAATAAATAAATTAAAAAAAATATATATATATATGTCATATCATTGCTAAGACATCCTCCTAAAATAAAGACACAGATATTTTGAAAGCAGAAAAATTGAACAAAGATACATATATCATGCAAACATTAACTAAAAGAAACTATGGTGGCTACATTAAAATCAGACAATGTAGTCATTAAAGTGAAAGGAATTATTAAGGAAAAAGAGATTACTACCTATTTTTGCTGTTCCTAAAAATGAAGATGAGACTATCAGTGAAGAGAAAAACTGTAAGGCTTGGCAAACATTTCAGATGAATCCTTTAGAGGTACAGCAGGTAGAACTGTCTGATAGTAAGTATGTCAGAGGAGCTAAAGTTTTGAACAAGGGCATGTATCAATGAAGGAAGGCAAGGAGGTAGGTATCTGTCTTTCAAGCCCATAATCTTCAGAGTGGGCAAGGAAAAAGAAGATATTGCTTGAGAGGACTATACATGAAGCACTATTCTTAGGGGATGAGCAAGCTTCAGTCTAACCATAACTGAAAAAATTTATATATGAGATTTTTTTAAAAGTGAAAATAACATTATAATTTTAGTGTTTTTTTTAACCTTAGGCTTAGGAAAATGACAAACTGAAAGAAAGAAGGAACATTCTCAGAAAAGGGAAAGCCAGATTTACTAAATAAATTTTTACATAAACCAACTGAAGTTGCTTAGGAACATGAATTTCATGTTTTGAAATGCTATTAGGACAGCAATACTGGATACACTTTCCTCAAGGCATTTTTGAGAGCTACTTCTCGGTGTGAAAGAGACTTCAGATTTAAGAAGAAAATTGTGATTTGTTCTAAAATATTTTTAAAATGTTTTCTTCTTGAATTAGAAAAAATACAAACATCCTGTGTAAGACACCATATTTGATTAATTTACTAATATTAGAATAATTGTTGTTCAATGTGAAGACATTAGAAATGGAGTGGTAAGTACATATTTAACCCTAGCACATGAAAAATGAATTAGATGTTCTTTAAATTTTCTCCAAAACTGAAAAAACTGAAATATAAATGCCAAAAATAATCTAAAAAAGAATTGATGTCCCAAACTTTATATTTTGCTTCATTTCATGTATAATTTTTTTTGTCTAAGTATAGAGATTAGATTCTCTTTTTATTCTGAAAGACCACAATAATAAAACAGAGTTAAAAACCAAGCAAAATGAGCTTATGGGAGGCTAGGCAGTTTTCAGATTTCAGTTTATGCATTAATTCACCAGTGGTCTTTGATAATTATAAAATAACTCTGAATAATTTTTTGCTGAATTACGTAGATAATATTTTTAATTGTAGCAATCTTTATGGCTTAGTCTCCTAAATGTAACTGAGAAACACAAGCTAAGTTATCACATGGGAAATAACATAGCTAAAAGTATTAAAAAAATCAAGTCATTCAACTTAAGTGAACATAGCTGAAAAGGAAATGAATACCTTTTTTTGAAATGAGAGGAATTATCATTCATACTTAGGGACATGATTTATTTTCTCTCTATTTAGTGAAGTATTTACAGTCAAACATTAAAATAAATATTTTTCAACTCAGTCAACTTAATTATTATGTTGGTATCTGATTTCACATACAGTACTTCATTAAAACTTTTGATAAAAAGCATACATGTTGTTCTTAAACATGGTTTAAGACTTAATTTAAAAAGTTCTATGACCTACAATGCCACATTTTCAGTGCTTTAGATCAATATAACACTCTCAAAAATCTACATTTTACCTCTTTACAACAAGTCCAGAA
Organism: Balaenoptera borealis; assembly: GCF_965194805.1. Classification (NCBI taxonomy): domain Eukaryota; kingdom Metazoa; phylum Chordata; class Mammalia; order Artiodactyla; family Balaenopteridae; genus Balaenoptera; species Balaenoptera borealis. The sequence goes on along the minus strand of NC_138861.1, from coordinate 129,799,877 downwards.
ATTTTCTTCTCCATGCAAGCAAACAACTCTAATGTTTATATTCTCTAAGAAGACTTTACTAATTAGAAGGGAGCATTTTCTGGTATCCCTAATCCTTGGGTCAGAATAATACTTTAGAAGCATTAACATATGTTGATCTTGCCCATGGGAAAATTATAACAAGGTTGAATATAGATTAAGAAAAACAAATTTCCCGGTTTTATTTTTCTTTAAAAGTCTAAGTTCTCAGACTTTCTTTTCTAATTATGATTAGAAAGTCTCAAGAGACAATTTCTCCCACCTTAAAATACAAAGGTTAGATAATCTCAAAATGCTAGATATTGCTAAACTATCAGCTAGTTTAGCATGGAAAGGAAGCTAATCCAGTTCATTTATAGAAAATAATGAACTCTTACTAGGAAAGAGAAGCCAACTGCTGCAATCATCTTTAAGGGAGCAATAATAAGATCAGGGAAGTCCACTACATGTGGAGGTAAGGAAAAACTAGCAGAACTTCAATGTATGCATATGGATTAGATTGAGGGATTGGAATCTCAGGGAGTACCAGCCACCGAGGAGGTATGAACCCACCACTGACACTCTCCTATGGACCAAAAAATTAATGAAGTTTGTTTTCCAAAGACTGGAAGCAGAGCAGAGGAAATGAAATATTGCCTCTTGGGGTACACAGGTACTTTCCAAGTGTAATACAGCAACCTGCTGAAAGAAGAGAGAAGGTCAAGAGACCTGAGAGAAATCCTTCAAGGTATAATAGGTCTTCACAGAACACTATGGTTGTGACAAAGGAGCTGAATTTTTAAAGGATTTTGGGGTATACAGAATTAAAATACAGGACAAGAAGAGTACAAAGGGCAGAAAGGGTAAATGTAATTATCTGTTATAAAGTTCTTACAATGGTTGTGAAATAGTATAAAATAGTATATTATTTGAAATATATAGTATATTACTTGAAGTATATTACATATAATATAGAGTATAGGATTTGATATACTATATACATGAAGAGATGTAGCTAAAATTCAATATGAGACATAGAACTGAATACAAAAAAATTAGAGTCACCAAAATGATTCTAGGAACAGAAGAACAAAGAAGGAAAGGATGAATGGATTTTTAAGATAAAAGGTAGACTTAACACAATACTAGCAATACTATATTAAACGTAAATGGACCAAATACTCCTATTAAAAGGTAGCGATTTCCAGGCTCAACAAAAATACAAAAACCAAATAAATGATATTTATAAGAAAAATATTTTAAATATAGAAATATGGCAGACAGAACCCTAAAGTTCTGTCAAACCCTAAAGTTTGCCATAGACAAAACCCTATGATTCCTGTCTCCTGGTGTTCACACCTTTATGTGATCCATTCTCCTTGACTCTGGGTGTGATTTGCTTCCAAACCATAGAATACAGCAAAGATGCTGTATATAGAAGATTTTTTAAAACACTATCTAATTGATATTTATATACTATATATAGGTATTTATATATAGTAGCATTTCCAAATGAACATGGAACATTCACAAAGATAGACCATACTATAGATTTAAAGCATGTCTTAGTACATTTCAAAGAATGGGAGACACATAGAGTAGGCTTTCTTTTCACAATGGTAATTAATTAGAAATTAAACACAATATATTATCTATAAAATCTCCAAATATTTGTAAATTAAGCAGCACATTTCTAAATAACCCATAAGGCAAATGAGAAATCACACAAGCAGCTGGAACATTTTAAATTAACTGATAACTAAATAATAATGAAAGTGTACAGCAAAATATGTGGCATACAGCTAAGGCAGTATTTTTAAAAGTTATAATTTTTAAATGACTATGTTGGAAAGAAGGAAGGTGTAAAATCATTGTACGTATCTCTTTCTTTTTTTAAAAAAAATATTTATTTATCTATTTATTTTTGGCTGCATTGGGTCTTTGTTGCTGCATGCGGGCTTTCTCTAGTTGCGGTGAGTGGGGGTTACTCTTCGTTGTGGTGTGTGGGCTTCTCATTGTGGAGGCTTCTCTTGTTGCGGAGCATGGGCTCTAGGCATGGGGGCTTCAGTAGTTGTGGCACACGGGCTCAGTAGTTGTGGCTCGTGGGCTCTAGAGTACAGGCTCAGCAGTTATGGCACATGGGCTTTGTTGCTCTGCAGCATGTGGGATCTTTCTGGAGCAGGGCTGGAACCCGTGTCCCCTGCATTGGCAGGCTGATTCTTAACCACTGCACCACCTGGAAAGTCCCTGTATCTCTTTCTTAAGAAGTAAATAAAAGCAAAAACAAGCTCCAGCAAACTAAACCCAAGGTAAGCAGAAAAAAGAAAATAATGGCATTGAAAGTAGACTTAATGAAATAGAAAATAGACCAACAATTAAAGAAAAGCAATAAATCAAAAGTTTGTTCTATGAAAAATAATGCAATTGTTAAATATCTAACAAGACTGATAAAGAATTGTTAATGTCAAGAATAAATAAAAGAAATCATTATAGACATTAAAAGAATAGTAAGGGAATATTACAAATATCTTTATACTAATGAATATTGCAATATCTAAAGTGAAAAAATCATATGAAAGAAACAAATTACCAAAACCAATATAAAAAGAAATAGAAAGCTTGGATATCTCTATATGCTGTAAAGAAGTTAAATTTGTTATTAAAGAGTTTCCTCAAAGAAAACTCCAGGTCTAAATGGTCTCAGTGGTGAATTCTATCTATCAAACTTTTAAGAAAGAAACACCACCAATCTTGAACAAACTCTTTCAGGAAATAGAGGAGAGCACGTTTTTCAACTCATTTTATATGTAAGGCTTAACATACCAAATCACATAAAGATATTTAAAGAATTACAAACCAATATGCCTCATGAATATAGATGCAAAAATCCTTAACAAAATATTAGCAAATCAAATTCAGCAATACATAAAAAGATGATACATAATTCCCAAGTAGGTTTTATTCTAGGAATTCAAGGTTGGTTTAACATTTAAAAATTAATCATGAAATTCACCAGCGTAACAGAATAAAGAACAACCATGTGATTATTTCCAGAAATAACTGTGACTGGGGTATAGCTGCAAATTGTGTCCAGACAAATAAAAGCATAGACAGCCTCTCAGAACTCTGGAGGCCCAAGTGTGGATCAAAGCAGAAGAATGGTTCTCAGTCCCTCAGATGTAGAACCAAAGTAGCAAGACGAATGAGACATTGGACCTGAGGAGGTCCTGTATGGGTGGAATGAGTAGTGATAATGTGGCAAATATCCATGAACAAAAGGCTAAGGATGGATGGATATCCCAAATAGCAGATGATACTTCCAATATCTTGATGTACTGTAAGGCCGAGGAACTCAGCCACAGCTCCTACAAAAGTTGGGATGGAACCTCAGTTTTATCGCGATTAATATCCACTTCCCTCAGCAAGAAAAGGAGATTATAATTATGCTAGATATTTTGCTGATAAATTAGTGATGGGGACACAGAAACTAATCAAGTGTAAAAAAAGTGATTATCAGAGGAAATGACAAAAATTTGAACAAGATAGGAAATGTCAATGTAACATCCCACATGGTGTAATGGTGAAAATATTTATACAGTCATAAAAAGGACACCAAAAATTATAAGGTGATTACACTGAAAGGATGAATAGAGTAGATACATGTTTGTGTTTGTGTGTGTGTGACTGTGTTTATCTTTCCATTGTTGTAAGTCAGTAGATTATATTTTTATCAGGAAATCAAAAAAATAGCAGTATATTCATGTTGAGTTGGTTCCCTCCCCTTTTTTTCTGCAGGAATTGGAAGCTGCTTTTTAAAACTATGTAAATGTGTAATTTTGATAAAATATTGCATTAACATATCAGTATTATGATGGACTTTACACATTCATTAAATACTTTTGAAGGACAGTATTAATGGCATATAAAAATACATGAATGCTTATACATATCTGCTTTAATAAAACACCAGAGTAATACACATTAACATTTAATTGTGGTTATTTTGAGTAATAAACTTTTTTTCTGTAGTTTCCAGATTTTTAATAATGGACACTTTTTAAGTCACTTTTGGGTGTTTCCCCTTAACTTTTTGTCAGAGTTTGCATATTTCTAAATATCCCTTCAACACACACACATGCATACGTACACACATGCACCACTCTGGTTTAGGAATCTAAACCAGTTTCTATCTATAGGAAGGGAAGGCGATTGACGTAATCCTTAGCAGAACCACAGAGAGGTGGTTTATTTTTAGAGGGCTGAGAGTCAGTTCTCAGAGGGGAAGCACAGTCTCTGTGTCAGTATCACAGAGCAAGACCGTACATGGGAGACACATGGAGATGTCTCCTCAGCCTGGTTGAGCCTGAGAAAGACAAGGGAGTTCAGAAAGCATATTTGGCAAACAGCTTCAGCTAGTTCAAACCCAACTGCACAAGCTCCTATCCATGGTGTGCTGAAAGCTGTCAATAATCTGTAAAACAGAGTAACTCTGTAAAACAGAATTCTGTTATCAGAGGCTACCTTTATGTTCATTACTGATTTTCTTGAAAACCAAGAGCAAGTGACTCTATTCTAGACTCCAAAAGCATAACCATTTAAGCATAACACTGACATATATATATGAGGAGAAAAAAAAAAAATCAAAGGATTATTTTCAAGGTGCAAAGTTACCAAAGTTATTTGTTGTAGTCTTATGACTACAAATGTTCGTTATTGTAATTGTTTTTGTCACTATATTTCCCCCTGGAGAGATCTAAGAATATAAGGCTTACTATGTTTAATGGCAGATGTCTCCAAGAAAGGAATTAAAAGTAGGTACCACAAGACCTGAGAGGAGGGAGGTGAGGAGTTTGCCAGCAGTGGGATTAAAAGAGCCAGAAGACACTTAAACCATTGTCAAGAATGGTCCATTTCTGTGTCAAAAATGAATTGGTCCTTGGAAGTCTGTTTTAAAAATAACTCAGGGATCAATAATCATTCTGATAATCTTTCTATTTCTTTCAAACCAAAAAGAGCAATTGATCGCTCTGTAACTAAAGTTAAGTAAGGTTTTTAGCAATGGAAACTAGAAACAGCCTCCTTTTCATTTGTTTGCTCTGAAGATGTGATTCTGAAGCGAGAACAAGAAATTGGTTTTTGTCTCATGTTCCTGAAACATTTTCTGTTGAGTAAAATTAACTCAAAAGGATGTCAAACAGCAATTCTGACCGCAACCCTGACTTAAATGAATGAACATGTTGTACGCTTGACATCTAACACTGAATTCCACTAGTCCTCACACCATTCTCCATTTAAAAAGACAACATCTGACTGTTTCTTGGAGTGATGGCAAATTCCACTTGGACACCTGTGTGCCAGATGTGTGTAGCTATATATGCACCCTGCCTGCAATATTTACCACAAACTACTTTTCCCCTTTGGCTGAATTGAGAAGTAGAGCCATCAGAAAGCACCACAACTTTAAATTTTTTTTTCTCATTACTCTTTCATCTTGTCATTCACATGTTTTCAGTTTTCCTTCTAACTCTATTTTTACATAACAACATTTATTCCAAATCCAGATGTCATTTCTCTTTTCCTCATTAAAAAATTGAGAACTGGGGATTAATTGTGGCATTTAAAATTTATTTTTATTTTTAAGATGTATGCAGTGACTAATGGAGGGGTACCATGCTTCATTCTTCCGTTGGGTCAACCACAGGCAAGAGAACAGATAGATTTTTGAAGTCCTAGTGAATCTACTCCAAATCTATTCAAAGTATTAGACCATATCTATTTTTAAACATTATTTAATAGAAATAATCAGTTTTTCATGTTAAATGAGGGGTTGCTCTTTCTCACAGGTCTGTGTTTCAGCCAGGAAGGAAAAGTCATACAGCAGATGGACATTAAAAAGGAAAGATCAAAGGGTGACATCATTGGAACTCAAGGTCTAGGAGTGGAGGGCCAGGTGGATACCAGAAGGATAAAGTTAATATATTTTGCTGCTACCAAAAGGCAGGAAGACCAGAGCAAACACAGCTACATATGCAGAAATCCTCTATCAGCTGTTGGTAATTTGCTTGGATTATCCCAAATGGCTTGCTTAAATCCATCTCATATAATATGACCATGTGAATTCATGGTAGTCCTTGTACCAAATCAATGTTCTAAGTTTTAAAATGAGCTGTGAATCACATGTCAAAGGTATTTAGGTAATATTGCTAGATAAGTCTCTTATAGATTACCAAGGACTAATTTTAGCACTACGTAATTCCATGGGTTTCATTTTTAATATAAATATTAAATTTATTATTAATAGATAATAAAAACCCTTTTGTTGAACACAATGTTGGGCACTAGTTTAAGTACTGAACATGCATTATGTCACTTGACATTCACAACAGTTTTACACGGGAGGTACTAATATTATACCCATTTTGAAGATATGAAGAAAAACGACTGAAAGTTTGAGTTGTTCCCTAAGATAGTCCAGCTAGGAAATTGTGACATGAAAACCTAGGCTGTTTGACTCTGGATATCTGTAAGCACACTTGAAGGATTTGGACTGCCACTGTAGTTCAATGAGGTTTGCATGAAATTTGTCTTATTAGTAGGTAGCAAGTTTTGCTTCCTGATGATTATTATATACAAATTTCATCAAAGTTATATTTGACCCAAGTAGAAAAATAGATTGCCTCCAGGCTCTTTGTATGTATTGTTCTATTTTTTTCTTCACTCTAATATAATATCAATAATATCCTGTTAGATTTAAATTCTGATCCTTCTACTATCATGGGTTAGAGCCACTAAACTATTTAGGAAAGGTCCCCAAGTCACTTCATTCTTAAGAAATGTGATTTAACTAGAGAAACCTGCACATGTGTGCTAATAATTCATTACATGTTGGAACAATATAGGCAGACAGACTTTATGTAAGTAAATTCTGATATATTAATAATATAAGTAGAAATTAGAACCTTCTAATCACTTCATTCAATTATTGAACTGTCCTCATAGATACCGTACTTTCTTTTAAGTAGAATCCTTTCTGTGCTAAACGAAAGTACAAATAAAAATAATTTCAGATGAGCAGTCATTCTTCAATTATATATTATCATTTTGCCTCTCATGTGATACTTGTAAATCTAACATAAAATGTGTGCTACATAAGGAGATATACTTTGAAATTCAGAACTAATAGTGCAAAAGAAGCACATCAGATTGCTGGGATCCACCCCCAGGGTTTCTGATTTAGTAGGACTGGAGTGGGATCTGGGAATTAATATTTCTAGCAAGTTCCCAGGTGATGCAGGTGCTGCTGGTTTGGGACCATACCTTGAGAGTCACTGGTTTAGAGTATTGGAAAAACCCCTTCTATGATCTGAGGGAAAGTCTCCTGCCTTGGGTCTTGTCTCCCCTCTAATGCTTCCCATAGTTTTTATTTTTGTCTGGTCCCTTTCGGCACCTTTTTTCCTCCTCAAACCTCACTGATTCATCTCTTTCTATTAATTTCGGAGATGGGTTGTCACTCATTTAGTCCAGTCTTTTCCTCTATTGGCAGTATATTAAATTAGGGGATGGGGGAAAACCCTCACTGTAGACTAATCTCAGGATAAAATAGCCACAATCAGACGCTGCCAAATTCAAACTCACACATTCTCAGTAAAGCCCTGACCCTGGAAACTTGATCAGAATCCCCTCCTCTACCCTTTCTTTGTTCCTTGTACCCTTCCTTTATTGAACATACCATGATTATAAATGATATGCTTCAGTGATCATTTTATTTCTTGGCTCCTCGCATTAAGCCTGTGAAGCCCAGGAAGGCAAGATTCCTGTTTGGTTTTCTTTTCTTTTTTTTTTTTTTTAAAGTTTGTTTTTTTTTAAATTAATTAATTAATTTATTTATTGGCTGCGCTGGGTCTTCGTTTCTGTGCGAGGGCTTTCTCTAGTTGCGGCAAGCGGGGGCCACTCTTCATTGCGATGCGCGGGCCTCTCACTATCGCGGCCTCTCTTGTTGCGGAGCACAGGCTCCAGACGCGCAGGCTCAGTAGTTGTGGCTCACGGGCCTAGTTGCTCCGCGGCATGTGGGATCTTCCCAGGCCAGGGCTCGAACCCGTGTCCCCTGCATTAGCAGGCAGATTCTCAACCACTGCACCACCAGGGAAGCCCCCTGTTTGGTTTTCTTTTCTTTTAGGTTAGGGCCTAAAAATGTGCCTAACAAATAGTTAACACTCAGCATATACTAGTTTGACTGAAGGCATAGTTGATGTTGCACAAGGATCTCTTAGAATGGGGAGCATGGAAATAGCGATGCATTTTTTTCATTGCTTACTCATAAATTTACATAATCTCTTAAACCATGCCAATACACATATTGAAAATCTGGGACAAGTACACACATTTGGGAAGCTATTCTCATTAACAAATACAGCATCATATTGTGACGGCAGCTGAGAATGCTCCTCTGATGAGAACAACCAATCATGTTTTTATACCTGCCTGCTCTGCATGGTCTCCCTTAGACCTATATTAACCTCTTAAGATTTATGTGAACCCATTTTTCCTGTTACTCCTTGTTTCCCACCTGAGTTACTGGATTTGAGCTGTGTATGTAAGTTCTTTTTCTGCTTCTATTCTTATATTGGGGCATTTATCACTAAGGCCTTCTAGTTAATTTTTCCCAGTTTCTCTGTTCTAAGTTTTATACTGTTACTTGTCTTTCACTGGTATTTTCCTTGATAATTTACCTTTCTTCTTTGTCTTCTACTTAACAAGCATGCATCCTTCAACTATCACGGATTTCTCAAGAATCTTCTCCTTTCATAAGGAACATAAAGCAATGTGCGAAATGCCAGGGGCCTAACAAAGTCCAACAGTAAGGTTAGGTCACAATGGAGAAGAGGACCTTTCAGATCAAACACACCAATGTTCCCAAGCTGCAGTGAGTAATGGCTTCATCCTTATGAAACACTCCCCCTTGCCTTTAATAGCCTACATTTATTGAGTTTCTCTTAGTCAGAATTTGAGGTAAGGAATGTTTTAAATTTACGTTTCTTCATCTTATGCAATGATTCTCATGGAAGACTCCCAGTTAATGGCTTCACTTTGTAAAATAACCAGAAAGCATTAAGGGATGGAATCGTCCTGGAAAATTTCATTGTTATATAAATGTCTACCCAGTCACTGAAAATACAGAATTTCTGGAACCTCTAACCTGCAATGGTTTTATGGCATTAAAACTAAATTTTTAAAAGTTTTTATAAAATGAATAATGATTAAGGAGGGAAAAAAATGTTTCCTTGGCCAACCCATGTTACTTAACTGACAACTGGACATATAGTGCTGCGGCTGATGAAACCTCACACTTTAAATGAATGCATGAATGTCTGTGGTTTGACCATGCTTTTTAAAATGACATTTATGAAGACTTAACTTCACAAAATATAGTCCTTAACCTATTCCTGTGTATTTTGTCAAACTTACAATATAAAGAAAAAAAAAAAATGGAAAAGTTTCCATTATTATCACTGCATTGACACCGAAATGTCTAAAGTCTAAAAGATCTGAGTAACATTTATCAAAACATTCCCAAATTCACTGATATGATTAGCAATTAATCTAAACTGATCAACTTTCAATCTTACACATGAACCTTGAGTGGGAGTTCCTGATCGTGCCTATTGATAAACATATTGCTTTTTTCCTTCAAATAACATATGTTAAAGTAATTGAGTTTCTTAAAGAATTTTCTATTATTTGTTAGTTTGTATTTCTATTTTCTCATTGTTTAAAATAAAAAGTAAATTTCATACCACTCTTTTATCTGAGTTGTTTTTTTTTTGATGATCTGGTATTGGAAACTTGATATAATTTGTTGGTCATGGAAGTTTGTACCTATAGTTCAGTGAAAAGAGTCTAATCTCAATGTGATAATTCTATTTTCAGAAATATTTCTATGGTAAGTTTTATAGAAAGTGATGCCTTTGAACATCAGCAAATATTTGTAGAAGTGACACAGATGTTTCAAAATAGATACATACATTTCATCTCCCTTTTGCTAGACTGGGAGAAATAGACCCTGGACTGGACTGATGGTAATCCTGAACAGTGTCATGTGCAATGCTTATATGACACAACTCAGAAAGCAAGGAACATTTCTAGAATGAGAAGTGCTGTCAGTACTTAAAAACTGGGGTAGATTATCAATAATTTTATCATATTATTATTTCATCTTGCTAGAGTAGTTATAGATTTCTTCACTTCCTTATACATACTCTCTCATCTAATTCTCTTGATTCGAATCAGGATCCACAAACATGTCTAATGTTCTACTCAAGCTTATCTGGAAGAAAGAAACTCCATTCACACTCATACTGAGCAACTGGACAAGTATAATATCCCTAAGTGAAACAGCCAGACTAGAACAACATTAGTGTCATTGCATTTGCAGATCCTCTACTATCGGTGGGGTCCTGTGAAAGATGAAGAATGTTGTCCTTTGTTGTGAACTCCAACCATGGCAGAACTAAGCTCTCTGACCATATAAAATATAATCAAATGTATCTCACACATGACTCTATTGTGGATCTCGATGTTTTTTTAGTTTTCAAACCCACAATCATAGGGAATTCCAGTGCTTATATCACTCTTACATACTACCTCTTTGAAATGCAAATCAAAACTACAATGAGGTATCATCTCGCTCTGGTCAGAATGGCTATCAGCAAAAAATGTACAAACAGTAAATGCTGGAGAGGGTGTGGATACAAAGACCCTGCTACACTTTTGGTAGCAATGTAAATTGGTACAGCCACTATGGAGAACAGTATGGAGGTTCCTTAAGAAACGAAAAATAGAGCTACCATATGATCCTGCAATCCTACTCCTGGGCATATATCAAGAGAAAAATATAATTCAAAAAGATACATGCACCCCAATGTTCACAGTAGCAGTATTTACAATAGCCAAGACACGGAAGCAACCTAAGTGTCCTTTGACAGATGAGTGGATGAAGAAGATGTGGTACATATATACAATGGAATATTACACAGCCATAAAAAAGAATGAAATAATGCCATTTGCTGCAACATGGATAGACCTAGAGATTATCATACTAAGTGAAGTGAGCTGGACAGAGAAGGACAAATATCATATGATATTGCTTACATATGGGATCTTAAAAAATGATACAAATGAACTTATTTACAAAATAGAAATTGACTCACAGACATAGAAAACAAACTTATGGTTACCGAAGGGGAGTGGGGGAGGGGTAAATTAGGGGTTTGGGATTAAACTATATACACACTAGTATATATAAAATAGGTAACCAACAAGGACCTACTCTATAGTACAGGGAACTCTACTCACTGTCTTGTAATAACCTATAATGGAAGAGAATGTAAAAAAAGAATATATATATTTATGTATATATGTGTAACTGAATCACTTTGCTGTGTACCTGAAACTAACATAACGTTGTAAATCAACTATATTTCAATAAAATTTTTTTAAAAAATACTACCTCTTTGCCCACACTTTTCCTCTCTAAGTATCCACCCTTTTGTCTAGAGCCCTGGTTGTCTAGTTGGTACCATGTGATACTCCTTCTTTCCATCTAAATTGATTAAGGAATGAATAATGAAGAGGAACTATTTGTAGGCTAATTTGAGACATTAAGATTTTCTCTCTCAAATATTTGAACTAAGAGATAAAGATTAGGTGATTTACTAAGCCAAATCAACTTGGAAACCAAAATTGTGGAGGATGAACAGTAAGAATCTTTAAAAAAAAACAAACAGGAAGCAAGAATGAAAATAGAGTAAAAATACAGAATGAGGTAGAGATGAAAAATCTTCAGCTTCAGAGACAAAGAGATGAAGAGATTAGGATCTAATGACTTTCCAAGCCCCAGAATCTGGGTTCTCCTGTATCTTTAAACTATTTTTCTTGGATTTGATGGCTTTCTGTTCTTCGTAAAGAAACAATTCGCTAATATAATCCCTTATAGTCCTTCTCACCATTCAAACTTTATAGTCTGAAGTGAAGGCATATCAGGAGCAAACTCCTTGAAATATGGAAATTTTGAAGAGCATACAGCTTGCCTTCACATATAATTTGGAAGTTAATCAAATCTTTATTGAGTTAATATTTCCTGTTACATTTAAGTATGTATTTTCCTTTTTAGGAAGTTCTAAAAACTGAGCATGTTCTAGGGTAGAAAGAGTCAGTGAGCTCATGTAAACAATTAGATTCATTATCGTTAGGAATATACTGAGGACCTATTATAGGTGTGGGAAGTATGATAAATAACTCAAAGTCTATGCTCAGAAGGTACTCATGGTCTATAATGTGAAAAAAAAAACCCCAAAAACCCAAGGCAGAGAGTAGTAAGTACCACAAGAAATCAGAAAATAGTAAGAGATGTTTGATATTTACTATTTATTTTGCTAAATCATGATCAACAAATACAGACAAAACTGAATACTTTTAATGAAGAGTTTCAGAGAGCATCACTAGGAGAACTCTGGCAAAAGTAACTTGAAAAACAATTTTTATGGCTCCCACCTCCCATCTCTGTTGATTTAAATTGGAAGTAATCATTATTAAGACAACATCTACCTTCTTTTAGTTTATTCTTTGAGAGCATGCTGTATTAAGCACTACATGTGTTATCTCATTTAATCCTCATAAAAGCCTTTCAAAGGATTACTTTTAAGGGAAAATCATAATTTTCATTTCATGGATGAGGAAACTAAGGCTTAAATTACTTTTCCAATAGCGCATGATTGGTGAACTTTAGCACCAGTTTACAGAGTCAGTTTCTATAGTTTTTATCTCTCTGTCAAAATTGATGTAGTGGAATGAAAAAAAAGGGAAACATGGAGAAGATACTGTGGGAAGTGACTGAAAGGAATAGCTTTTCTTTGAAAGCAGAACACTAATTGGATGATTTTTTTCAGCCTGTTCAAGAGAAGTGCTGTTCAATTACTGCGATGTTACAGTCTACATGAGTGGGTTTTATATAACTGTTGCCTTAAAATTGGTTAAATAATAAACAATTATTCAATGATTATTGCTCAATATTTCAAGTGGAGTCACAGATGTCCTATTCTCAGAAAACAATAGTTAAGTAACAGAATGACATAATGGAAAAACCAGTGGGCTTGACGTCAGTTGCCTCCTACCAATTATGTGAGTATGGGAAAGTTACTTAATGTTTTTTGGCTTTATTTCCATGATCTGCAAAATAAAAGGGATAGTGTAATTGATCTCAAAGATAGCAGTTCTAAAGGCAGAAGGAACTCCATGACAAGTCTTGGCAAAGCAAGCCACGATGCTGATCTGACATTCCACTCCACACCCTTCAGTGAAGCTCCTAGTGTGTATAAAGACCACACATTGAAAAAACCTAAGGAGAAAAGAGTAAGGAATAAGCACAAATATACGAAGCAAGGTGTTCATAGTGGAAGAATTCTGGAGAGCCTTTTTAGGTAAAACGATTTTAATCCTCTTCCAGTTTTCTTCTTCTAAATGTCTCTGATTTTCTTGTTTGAGCAAGAATGATTTGTGTTGTTGTTAATGGGTACTTTCAGTTTGTAAGCACATTTGATTCTAGAGCAATTTAGAGATGAGGCAAAGAACAAAGAGGGGCTCAGTGCTTGGCTTGCATTACTGATGTATTAGGTTGGCCAAAAAGTTCGTTCGGGTTTTTCCATCACATTGGGAGAACCCTAATGAACTTTTTGGCCAACCCAGTACTTTTATGGGCTTTTGACCTGGTTGGTATTAGCTAGAAGGCCTTTCCTGAATTCCCCACACCCATCAACTCTGAAGTTCCTATCCTCTGTATACACAGCACTTATAAACAACCTGGTTTATCTCTCTATGACATATTGTTCATATGAACTATCCATTTGTCTCTGCACTAGAGTATGAGTCCTTCAGGATGGAGGTTGCGTCATATTCACTTTTTATCTCCATCACCTTACCTACTTCAAGGCTTGTCACTGAGTGGGTACTCAATAAATAATTCCATGAATGAATTAATCAGAATATCAATGCTTGAAGAACCAGGGTGGAATAAGAAATGATCCATGAAGAGCAATGAAATGGACTTGTATGTTTTAGTCTAGGAGGTCCAGCACAGGTAGGAAAGGCAGCATGAATTCTGAGACAGAAACCCAAGTCAGGAATAAAAAATGTGACAACGACTAGAGAACTTCTTATGCTGTACTCTTGGGAGCCCAAGAGTAGTGAGAGATGAATGTTTCAGTTAGAATGTTTCCACTTGCAATAACATTAACTATATTAACTCTGAAGGTTGACATTAATAATATACACTTAACTCACAAATCAGAATTAGGGTACAGGCCTATTTCAAAGTACTAAATTTAGCACATAAAATGACCAAGGGTCATATTTTAGCTCTAATACCCTCAGTGTCTTGAATTTTGACCTCAAGCTTGTCCTTCATGGTGCCAAGATATCTAGACCAATGTCAAGCACCTCACAGAGTGGATTCCAGAGTCAGGAAGAAGTAGTTTTCTTCTATAATATTTAGACTGTTTCCTTTCCCAAAAGAGATTCAGTAGAATCCCCTTCAAAGTTTGTTGGCAAGAATTGAGTCACATGCTGATAACTAAACCAATCATTGGCAAGAGGAAAGGGATTAGTACTATGATTCACTAAAACTAATCATGATTTCCAGCCTGGAGTTATGTAGGTATCCAATTTCTCCTGAAATATATGACCCCTAAATTCATGACCAAAATCTATGTTCCATAAGCAAAGAAGATAGTTTGGAACCTCTGTAGTATAGGTAACCAACAGTGACTAAGGGAGAAATCCAAACATAGAACTTTTGTCTCACTGAGCCTGACAAAGCATTATAGTGATGTTAAACTTCAAAGGTCTCATAATTTTATTAAGGGGGTATAACAGTTAATCAGCCATTCATTTAGACTAAGTGTCTCTGTCAATCATATTTGAATCATCACAGAAATGGCCAAAATACTCTCTTTTATGTATGCTGTACTTTATGATTTGGCAACTGACCTATCATCTAGTGTGTTGATATCTAAATCTTGACCATAATTACATTTTTGGCTATAACTTTCAGAATGTATTTTAAAATCTTGGCACTTGCCATACTTGAGCAAGAATTTCTCATGTGGTTCATGTTGATTAATGAAGTTCTAATACAGGACACTTAGAGGAACTGAAAATATGTCTTGCCAAGTAGAGAAGAGACATTATTCCCTTTTCTCCTCTAATCCAGCTTCTCAAGAGAAAAAGTGAATTGGTCTTAATATAAAAAATACTATTAGTCATAAATGTTTCCAACTCCAAAAGTGTTTATCAACTAAGAGTGACTCAGGCAGAGTTGATTATGAGTAGTTTCAAAAGATGTTAGGTAAACTATGCATAGTTTGGAAGTGAAGATTTCACCTGGTGAATTATTTTTTAATTAGCTACACAGTCAAAGGTAACTTTAACCCTATCAATAACCATAGAATTTCATGTAACACAAAAACCTATGGGTATATTAAAAATAACTTTAAACTTATATTTACACATCTGATAAAATAGGTCATAAGAATTTCAATTGTGTAACTTCCTGCAAAAGTTCTTCTAGTTCAGCATCTTACCAAATAATAGTTCTTTAAATAAAGTGTAGCCTAACATTAAATATTTCATTATATAGGTAAAGGAACCCATATATGGAACAAAAACAACAAAGGTAAGATTGACCTCTGAATCACTAAAGAAAATTTGGTGAGATCTGCCTCAAGACCTTCACTCTTCTCTCCCCATTTCCTCCCACAACTCAAAAGGCACTAGTTTGCTCCTCCTGTGGACTGCAGAGTTGGGTTAGTCAAATATCTACATACCTACATTAAATCCTTTTCATGTAGCATATTGGAATCTAATGCAACTTGTTAGAGTTGCCTAATGACAGCGGTGAACTTTTGTTCATATTCATTCCTTCATCCTGTTTTCTGTTTTTACTGTGTTTATTGTTTTTACATCCTGTCTTTATGGTTTTCTCCCCACCTCCTCTCTTTCCTTCAAGACAATGGGCTTTCGAGGTGCATAGAGTTGGTTTGAATCCTGGCTCTGTCAATTGCCACCTTGTTTTTTTCACCTTTGGTTAGTTGACTAGCCTTCCCACACATTCGTTTTCTTGTCTGAAAATGACATTAATATTACCTAATTCAAAGAGTTGTTCTGAAAGTTAATATATACCAAGTGGATAGCACCAGAATGTAATATTAAATGACATCTCTAAAATTAATTAGATGCATTTTCTAGTGTATGGTGAGAAATCTTCCTCAGTTGGTCTAATAATTTAACATTAATAAAATATTTTTATAATACTCTGAGCAAAGGGTACTTCAAACACTAAATTAGAGATTTTTTTCACCTTCTATAAAGGAGTAGGTTGGATTAGATGATTTCTGAGGTCTCTTTTAGCTCAGAATTCTGAGGTTTTCCATTTCACCAAGCATTTGCTGCAAACAGATATGATGGATAATACAAATATATAGAAATTATTTAGTCCTTTTCTCTATAGAAGCATAATTTGGGCAAACCAGTCAGAAATATAACATGTTCTATTTGCTTTCTATCTTTATTTGTGCAGCTTTCTGAAAATTTAATCCAATCTTTTTTGACAGATCATGTCATGGCAGCATCTCTTAGTCTTACTAGTTCCCTTTATTGCATTCCCTAACTTTTAAAAATTATCCTCTCAATTTTCTTTTAATTTCTGAAGACTTCTTTCTTTTAGCAATGGCTGTAAATTGCAAATCTAATCCAGAAATTTTAAAACTAACAATGTCTGTTTTTCTTCACTGATCAACCTGGATTCTGAATACACTGGCAAATACAGCATCTGATGAAGTCCATCTACTCTCTAGATTTCACTTTCTTAGTCCCTGTGGCTTCTGCAAGGAACGTATGTTCATCCACTTGTGGTTGGGAATTTCATTTAGCCCAGGTATATTGAATAACAGTTCTTGATGTCAACAAGAACAAAGGGATGGATGTCCTGGTCGTTTTACATTCCTCATTATTGCAAAAATGGATACAGTGACCTATGCAGAAAGAATCACCAACCACAAGAAACAGAAACAGGAATGCTTAGTGCTAGAAAGGATTTGTGTTGCTAATCTTCACTGTGAACCTAAGCAGCTCATTAGATTTCCCACCATGAGTGCTAAGGAAGAAAGTGACTGTGCTAAACTTTCTTTTCCCAAAGTCCCCTGAAACTATTTGCAAAATGGTTTGCTTTCATAAATTACTATTTTTTATATATTTTACATATTTTTTACATATTACTATTTTTTTACATATTTTACATACTAGTTTTTACATATAAATTACTATTTTTTACATTACTACTTTTTACATATTACATATGGTTTAAAACAGAATTAAATAAAACCCTATAATACTTCATGCAGAGGTTTATGTGAACACCTTCTGATGTTCTGGAAGGAGAACAGGAAAAGCCATCTGGAGATTGAGGGTTCTAGGTCTTCTCTCACTACCTGGCTGTACAAATTGTGGCAAATCCCTGAAGGGCTTCAGTTTCCTCATAAGGATATTGGGAAGATTATACAGGACAACAATCCTTCACCTGAGGCCCAAGGACCCCCAAGGGGTCCATGAATAGATTTTAAAGAGTCTGTGGGCTTGGTAGTAGGCTGTGGACTACTACCTAAATGAAATTTAATGTTTTCCTCAATTATGGATGTAGGCAAAAAATATAAATTAGTTGTAGCACTATCTATAACTTTGTTACTTATAGGAATCACAGATATTTTCATATCATAATATAGTTGTTACAGATGAATTGAAATATAATTTTCTTCATGGTCACTTTGAATTCACCACAACCATTAGATCTGTTGCTAGATCTTGTTATTTAATGTATTAATAAATAAGCCAGTATATTATTATATTGCAACATTGTTTTTAAAAATATTTTAATAACTATTTTAGTATAATCAGTTTTCCTTATAAGCCTCTGAATTTTCTTTTGTGGGGATTGAGCCATAGGCTTCTTCACACTACCAAACGATATGGGCGTGAAAGAAGCAAAGAGTCCCTGCACTGAATAAACTCTAAAGGTTCTTAATTTCTAAATTAAAAGGCAATGACTGAGTTCTAAAAGATTTACTCTAAATTCACTAAGTAGAAATTATATTTGACTGAAAAATAAGAATTGTACAGCTGATAAAACCTATTTCTTTTTTTCTTCCAGTTTTACTGAGATACAGTGCTGTGTATGTTTTAAGGTATACAGCACAAAGATTTAACTACATACATCACGAAACGATTGTCACAATAAGTTTAGTGAATATCCACCATCTCATATAGATAAAAAAATTAACGAAATAGAAAAAAATTTCCTTGTGATGAGAACTGGTAGGATTTCCTCTCTTGACAACTTTCACGTATAACGTTTAGCAGTGTTAACTATATTTATCGTATTGTACATTCTCTAGTACTTATTTATCTTATTATTGGAAGTTTGTACCTTTTGACTACCTTCATCCAATCCCCCCCACCAACCCTTTGCTTCTGGTACCAACAAATCTGATCTCTTATTCTATGAGTTTGTTCGTTTGCTTGTTTTTGAAGTATAATTGACCTACAACACTGTGTTAGTTCCTGATATACAACACAGTATTCCATATTTCTATACATTTCAAAATGATCACCATACTAAGTCTAGTTACCATCTGTCACCATACAAAGATATGACATAATTATTGGCTATATTTCCCACAGTGTACATTTCATACCCATGACTCATTTATTTTGCAACTGAAAGTTGGTACCTCTTAATCTCTCTCACCTATTTCTAAATCTGACTGTTTAAAATAAAAAGACAAGTCTCTTTAAAGCTTGAACAACTAAATGTTCCTTAAAAACACTGACAATTGCACCATGCCATGTGGATTTCTGAAGGTTTTAATGAATATAATTTGGATGATATCATTTAAGTTCTTATCTCTTGACTATAATTAGTTTCGAACATTAGTTAATGAATAAACTCAGCATTTGTCCAGATTTTGTCTTCATTCAAATTTCTTGTTCTACTAAGCACATAAGGAACAATCCAGAACTTTAGAATATGATTGAATGATGAATTACTAGAGGATGGATTATATCCACATTTTTCAAATGATGAAATAGGTAACAAAAAGAATAACTGGCAAAACAAACAGGACACAAAATTCCAACTTTGGTCCATTTCTACCATCAACAATGGCTACTGTTAGATTTGTACTGACTCTTTATTCCTCTCCTGAAAGAAAAATAATCTATCTTCAAATCCTCAAGGGACGGAAGAGCACGTTCAACAGGTTTTGATGTAAAGAAAAGGGCATGCTTTCTAAGACTATCTGTTTTATAACAGTCATGGTTGTCACCATAAATATGATTAACTGGCTTTTTGCCACCAACAGCCTTTTAATTCTGAGACAGTGGCAAAGATGAATAATGGAAAGACTTCATCATTCTGTAAAGCTGCAATTTTAAAGAATGTAAATCTTATGATGAAAGAAGGAAGTTGGCTGAATTATGTGCAAACTGCAATTTGACCAATATTGTTTTTCATAATAACTACTCTTAATATGTCAGCCATATTTCTTCTCTTGTACTAAAGTCATATTTCTTTGAAGTGACAGTAAATTATTTTTTCCTGTGCTTATTCACTTCAATCAGGTGGTACTGAGTGATTAAAATGGAAACCTACACATTTCAACACATACATTGTCTTTTCTTATGCCCTCAGAGTAATCGTTGGAATCAATTCATTTTGGTCACAAACATCTTGCTCTTACTTAATCATTTCTAGCACACTTGATGTGCTTTACTTTAAGACTTTTCAGATTCAAATATTTTAAAAAGACCAAGGTATGCTGTTTTTCTTTTTAATTTTATTACTTACACTGTGAAGATGCATTTTATTAACTAGAAGATTCTCTTTATTCAGTAAGGGATTCCAAGTCACATTATGTAGCTTTGAAAAGAGAATTTAACTACATGATTTCACCCACATAATGAATTTTTGTACATTTTTATATTTGTTAATACATATTTTGGATTTGAAGTTTAGCTATATAAAATTTTTGTATATTCAATAGCTTAATATTTGTGCAATTTTCTTCTAATCTGGAAAGTATAATGTCAAATAAATAACCAATCACCTTATAGGGTTAAATAAGCTAAAGTAAAGATAATCATTATGTTTCTTTTAACTCATTAAACATGCTACAGTAGATTTCAATGAAAAGATATTCAGAGTAATGGCTGAGAAGTAGTTACACTTAAAACTCCAGAAATTCATTTATTCAAGTATTTTAAAATATTTTCTTTTCTCCCTTCTGTAAAATCTTTCATGTACTGAATGTGTGTAAAAGAATATCAGGAGAGGATAAAGTGAGGGAAGTGCAGAGCTTGAAGGGATTAAGTTGAACTGTGTTTTTATTTTTTAAAGGAGATGAGCACAGACATTTTATTTTATAGGTTTTTGGTGCTTTAAAATGAATAAAATTAATTTTTAAAAATTTGGCAATGACTTCATTGCAAATGGAGCAAAGAAAATTGAATCCCAGATTATAAATGGGAAGCCATTTGTGTTTTTTTTTCCCAAAGTTGTAAAAGTTATACAAGTGTTTAGCACAGTCATTGGTAAATTTTTAAAATTTTTGTTTTGTAGATTAAAATATATAGTGTATTTGGAATGAAAGACACATATCTTAGGACAGGCTCCATATGTAAAAATATAAAACACAGATAAACATTGGACTGGGAATTGCCACTGACAAAGCTATATTCACAGTTAACTACAAGACCACAATGTGGACAAAGGCAACAGAAAACAATTTTCTTAATCCTTCAGCAAGTTCCAACAGAGAATATATATATAGCACCTGCTTGGGGTTAAATCTAGAATTTTTATAACAACCTTAACTACCTGCAGTTAGTTTTGATGTAATCATTTTTCAAGAATGAAGCATTAACGTTAATATTAAAATGATACTCTATTTTTAGAGAAAAATTCTAAAAGTTTGCTCTTTCCGTTAATTAGAAAATAATTTAAGGCCATACATTATGCTCTGTTATCTGACACAGGCATTTAAAAGTTTAATATGTGCATGTCATAGTCCTCTAGGCTTAAAAAATCTCTAGGCTTAAATTTTTTCTCTTTCTCTCTCCCCATATATATATATGTATGAATAAATATACACACACATGCACATACACACACATAATTAATTAATTAATACTATTTATTGAGGACTTACTATGTGTAAGACACCATATTACCATGGTAGGCACTTGGGAAGACATCAAAAATGGAAAAGAGGCTGTAGCTACACTACAGGTTTTTTCCCTCTAGTTGGGGATGACATAAGGCACACATATAAGGCAGAAGAAAGTAAATATAAGAAAAGTTCTGATGTAATGCTCTCAGTGTTCATAGAAGAGAAGGACCACTTTCGTCTGGGAATTTGAAGAGACCTAATGAAAGAGGTGATGTTGCAACTTGAAATACATCATATTATACGATATGGAAAAGAAAAGCATTTATAGTAAATGAAACAAATTGAACAAAATCCAGGAAAATGTGGGTCAAATAGAAAAAAGTAAACAGATGTGCTTTTTGGTAGGTGCAGATGTATAAAAGTAAGTGGTATGAAATGTATTTAGAAACATAATTTGCAGACAGATCCCAGAGCCTTGGATGCCAGAAGTGAGGGTCTAGACTCTACTGAGTACAACAGGTACATGAAGGTCCTTGAACAGGAAAGTACTATGATTTGATGCAGCATCTGCAATGCTTTATTATGCAGAGCATTAATTCTCTATATGTCTCACTTGGAAAAGATTTCCCTACGCCAAGTTCAAGAAGATCTTCTCTAATAGTATCTTCAAGAAGCTTTATTGTTTTACCATTTCATTTAGACCTTCAAACTACCTGGAACTGATTTTTGTGGAGGATGTGAGGCAGAGGTCAGACTTCTTTTCTGTTCCCCCTAAATGGACAGAAATGTTTATCTTTCTAATTTCCTGGTTCTTGAAGGAAGCTTCACTCTATGATCAAAATATTAAGTGACACTGACTAGTAATCAAAACATGAAAAGTGAAATAACATTATTTATTTTTGCCTGATTGACAAAGACTTTTTCAAAGTGTTATTATTTAATATTGATAATTAGGATAATCTTAGAACTGAAAGTCTTTTAAAGTCTTGGCATTGGAGCTATTTTTTGAGAAATCATTTTGGCATGATCAAATACTTTAAAATATTCATAACCTTTGACTAATTCTATTTCTATAATCTATTTTAAAAATAGAAAATGATGGGCACTTCCCTGGTGGTCCAGTGGTTAAGAATCTGCCTTCCAATGCGGGGGATGAAGGTTCAATCCCTGGTCAGGGAACTAAGATCCTACATGCCGCAAGGCAACAAAGCCCTCGAGCCGCAAACTACAGAGCCCACGCACTTTGGAGGCCGAGTGCCACAGTGGAGGATCCCGCATGCCGCAACTAAGACCCGACACAGCCAAAAATAAAATTAAATAAATAAATAAACATTAAAAAATAGAAAATGAAAATGGCAAATAAGGGGAAAAAAGTAGAAAAGAGGGATAGGGATTGCTGTGTTAAGGGTTAAAACTTTAACTGGATAATTAGGATGGCCTCACTAAGAAGGGGATGTTTGATTAAAGACAGGAGGGAGGCAAAGAGCTTGCCAAGTGCCTCTGTCTGGGAAGAAAGCATACCAGGCATGGAGGTCCAAAGGTTCTGAGAGTGTGTATATGATGAACAGTGAGATGGCCAGTGAGGGAGGGGAAAGAAGAATTAAGTGAGGTCAGAGAAATAGCAGGAGCTAGATCAGGAGGACTTTTTTAAGACATTGTAATAACTTTGGCTTTATAATAAGACAGAATCTATTGGAGAGATCTGAATAGAGGAGTGACATGATCTCACATATGATTTCACAAATTTACTGTGGCTTTTATATTTTGAATAGAAGGTAGGGACATAAGAAATACTAGTCATATGGAAATTCAATGATCCAGGCCAGAACTGTTGGTTTTCCAGACCAAGGTATTAAGCAGAGAGGTTGGTAAGAAAGGGACACAGATCCTGGATATATTTAGAAGGAGGAGTTAACAGAATTTGCAGCTTGGATATGGATATAGGATAGAGACAGAGAGGAGTCTAAATGACTCTAATGATTTTGTCCTGAACATTAGAAGAATATTATTGCCATTAAATGAGATGCACAAGACTATAGGAGAAGAAGGTGGGGGGGAGGTAGGAAATTTGAATTTGGCATAAATTTGATGTATCCAAGTGAAATAGACAGTTGGATGTAAGACTCTGGCATTCGGAGGAAAGGCCTGGCCTAAAGATATACATTTAGACAATAGCATGGAGATGGTATTTAAAATCATGAGCCTAAGTGAGATCACTCAGAGAGTGAGGGTAAACAGAGAAGCAAAGTTAGAAGTCTAAGCTGAATCTTAAGCCACTCCAATGTTAAAAACTTGGTGATATGAGGAGTATCTAACAGAGGAGATTCGGAAGAACTAAAGAGTGAGTTATGAGGAAAACCAGAAGAGTTTGAGAATCTCGAAATCAAGAGAACAAATTTCATCAAGGAGGAGAAATTTTGTAACAGTATAATCCAATAACAAACGTATACCTTTATACAGCCATTAAAATCACATGTTTTATATACCTGAAACTAATATTGTAAATCAACTATGCTTCAATTTAAAAAACCACATGTTCTGGATGTTACTAAATGACATGGGAAAATGTTCCTTATCAAAGTAGAAAACATGAACTATGATCCTTGTTTTGAAAAGTCAATATATATGATGTATATTTAAATAGGAAAAAATGAAAGGGATTACACAAAATATTACTAATGTTTATCTCTGGATTGTAGTATTATAGACAATTTAATTTTTTCTATATTTTCCATATTTCCTCCAAAATATCAAAAAAAATGAATTACTTTCATAGCCATGATTAAACAAAATAACTGGGGTTTAAGAATTTGAAGTGGGCACTATAGTTCCTCTGTTCGTATTCAAATGAACCTTACCTTCCACCTAAATGTTGTTACAAGTACTTTTCTCTTTATATTATGTACACACACACACACACACACACACACTTCTTTGGGACAAAACACTTGAGAAGAAAGTGCACATGCACCTTTATTTACTTTATTTCTAACTACTTCAGCATGAATCTCCTAGGAACAAGGACATTCTTCTGTAACTATCATACTAAAGCAATTAATACTGATGCAATAATATTGCCTATAGGCTTAAAATTTAAATTTCCTGAAGATGCCCAAAATGTCTCTAATAGTTTTTATTTTTCAATTAATCCATCATTCAATCTACGATCACACAATTGCTTTTAACTGCCATGTCTGTATGTCCCTTTTGTCTCCTTTAATCCAGATACGTTTTTTTTTTTTTCTCTATATTTATCTGGTCTTTCATGACACTGAGAGGTTTTGAATAGTCCAGGTCTGTTGTGTTGTAGAATGTCCTGAGTGTTTCCTTATGATTAGATTTTGGTTAATGGCAGGAATCTCTCCTGCTCAGAACATAAATCTGGAGATACATGATGTCACTTTGTTTCAGTATTAGTGATGGTAATTTTGATCACTTGATTAAGGGGACGTGGCCAGATTTCCCCATTACAAATGTGCCCTTTTCCATTTGTAATAAGTAATTTGTGGAGTGATACTTTGAGAGTGGGATAGCCAGTTCCCCCAAAACTTTTCAATCATTGGTTTTAGCATCTCCTCAAAGTTTGTTGCAAAATGGCAGTTTTCTAATTCTCCTTTTGCCTCAGCATATATGTTAACTTCTAAGATAAAGAGGTCCCCCACCAGTTTTTCTTCTTTCTTCTTTTTCCTTCCTCCCTCCTTCCCTTCCTCCTTCCATTTCATCCCTTCTTCCCTCAGGTAGTTAGCAGAATTCATTGCCTTGAGATTATAGGATTGAGGTCCTGTTCTCTTACTGGCTGTGAGCTGAGAGTCACTCTCTGCTCTAAGGGGCTGCTTGTAGTTTGTTTGTTTCTTGCCATGTGGCAGTCTCCAATAGCACAGCAACCTCTGTTTTCAAGCCAACAAGGGAGGAAAGTCTCTTTCCAGTAGGCTAAGATAGAGCATTGTATAGTAATGTAACATAAAACTTAATTAGAATAGTAACCCATCACCTTTGTTATAGGGTCTAGCCTAACTAAGAGAGTGGCATTTCATCACCTTTGCCATATTCTATCGGTTAAAAGCAGGTCATAGGTCCCACCTACTCACAAGGAGGTGGAGATTTCACAGAGAATGAAGATGGGGGTTTGTCCTCTAAGCATGGTGTTTTCATTTAATATCAACTTTTTTTTTTTTAAATAGAATTTTTATGAATTTCCTTTCTAACCAAAGTGATCATTCATATTTCCATTTACATAGTCATTTACAAAGTTTTTGTTATTAATTTCTAGTTTTATTTCATTGTGATTAGAAAAAGATTTTTATCATTTCTATTCTATGGAACTTATTGATACTTTCATCGTGGACAATATATGGCTTTTGCTGTTGTTTTGTTGTTTTTAAAAATCCATGGGTGCTTGATAGGAAGACAGACTACCTGATAATCTGATATCCAGACATAAAATTCATAATATTGACATAAAATCTACCTTCATTAGTATATTCTTTAGTTATTGTATATTGATATTCTTGTCCATTTCACTTAGGTTGAACTGATAACGATTTTTTAAATTAAGACTTTATGTTTCTAAAGCAGCTTTAGGTTCACAGCAAAATTGAAGGGAAAGTACAGAAATTTCCCCCACACATGCATAGTCTCCCCAATTATCAACATTGCCCCCCAGAGTGGTACCTCTGTTACAACTGATAAACCTATGCTGACACCTCATAACCACCCAAGTCCATAGTTTATATCATGGTTCACTGTTAGTGTTGCACATTCTGTTGGTTTGGAGAAACGTGTAATGACATGTAACCATCGTTATGATATCATCCAGAGTATTTTCACTGCCCTAAAAAAAAAATCCTCTGTGCTCTGCTTATTCATTTCTCCCCTCCCACCCCAACCCCTCAAAACCACTGATATTTTTACTGTGTCCATAGTTTTGCCTTTTTCAGAATGTCATATAGTTGGAATCATATAGTATTTAAGCTTTTTAGATTGGCTTCTTTCACTTGGTAATATGCATTTAAGGTTCCTCTATGTCTTTTCATGGCTTGAAGCACATTTCTTTTTAGTGTTTAATAATATTCCATTGTCTGGATGTACCAAAGTTTATTTATCCATTCACCTACTGAAGGACATATTGGTTGCTTCCAAGTTTTGGAAATTATGGATAAACCTGCTATGAACATCGGTGTGCAGATTTTTGTATGGACATAAGTTTTCCAATTGCTTTGGGTAAATATCAAGAGCTCAGTTGCTGGATCATATGGTAACAGTATTTCTAGTGTTGTAAGAAATGGACAAACTGTCCTCCAACATGGCTGTACCATTTTGCATTCCCACCAGCAATGAATGAGTCCCTATCGCTCCACATTCTCACCAGCATTTGGTGCTGTTAGTTCACTTTCTTGAAGAACACAATTTTCTGAGTATAAATATGTTTGAATGATATATCTACATAACCATTTGCATTTGTTTTTTTGTTAACGTTCTAAAAAAATTTTTGTGTGCTGTCTTTTATTATACATACCTTGTCTGGTACCCAAATTTAATTGTACCCTTCTAAAAATGATTAAAATTGCCCTTGTCTAATGCTTTACCACGTAGTCACGTTTTGTTTTGTAATCATAAATGAAAAACAAGCAAAATCGGTGGAGGGAAAAAAAATAACCCTGAGGACAAATATCAATTACAAGTAGAAAATTTTCTACATCTAGAACTTGGCAGTTTCCATAATGGGCCAGCTTCTGGTTTGTTCTTGGTTGCCTCAGGGCTCTTCCAAACTTTGAAGTTACCTGTTCTCCAGCTGTTTACTACTCAGGAAGAAGCAGCTACTTTTTTCCTAAATAAAGTAAAATTACTAAATCCTAAATTTGAGGAATTAGCAGTGATTTCTCATAGTTTCATGACACAGTAATGAACTCATAGGAGTTTTAGGTAGAAACGTATGCTCTCCTTTCTTCACTGAGTGCATTTATATATTTCATATTTTTAGAGAAATAAAAACATCAAAAAAGACTGCATTTGATACAACTGAACCACCTGAAAATGATACTACATATAAAATAATAACATTTTATACTTCAAGTACACAGGCACCAACTCCTTATATTATTCCACTGCTCTTAATGCCACCTATTGAGAATGTCATTTAAAAATTATCCAGCTTTTTAAGTTCAATATTCTAATGTCAGTTCTTTGATGTAGCAGACGCTAACTTCCTATTTGATTGGCAATGTTTTGAAAATTGAGAATTGCCAATATATTCATTAAACAAAGTGCTTTAAAAATATATTTAGCTTTCATACTGCTCGTTAAAAAACATGTTTGAAAAAAAGCCTGCCAAAAAAAGAAAAAGGACAACATGCAGTGGTTTATCTGGCAGCCAAGATTAATGAATGTTCCCTTACTAAGAATCACTTATGGATATCATGATGCTCTGAAGTTTGTATATTCAGACCTCAAATAAAATCTCATGTTTTCTATTAGTTTAATTTCGTGGGTGACTCGATGGAAGATTTTCTTGAATTACAAGCATGTGTAGGATTTCAGGGGTGAAGAATGGGTGGGTGGGGATTGTGTGTTTAGTTTGGGCTTTGGGCATAGGGTCACTATTAGTGTATTTGAAAAAGCCTTTTCTGTTATTTATAGAACTTTGGTTATAAAAACAAATATGTATTCTTTTACTCTCTTATTTTGTTTTTCCTCATTGGCGAGGATTCATAGCTATTTGAGGGGTTTTAAATGACAATTAAAACATCAGAAATAAGTGGTGTTGAAATGCTATGCAGCTGCTAGATACCTTTAACTATTTATGGTTTTATTTGCATGTGTCCATGCAATGAATTTAAACATCAGTGATTTATTATATTGAATGCTTACTATGTACCAGGCACTAAGTCTTTACATATTTTAATTAATGCAATCTTTACAACACAAGGCAGGCACTATTATTAGCCTACTATATACAGGAGGAAACTGAGGCACAGAATTTAAATAAGTCACCAGACTGTATACATAGTACAGACAGGATGGAACCCATGAAGTCTTATTTCAGTCTGCCTGCCTCAGATTGTAGTGGGAGCTTATCTGATTGAACTAAAATTTACCATGACCCCTCTGGGATGAAACTCCTTAAGCTGAATCATATGAGTAGAATAACTGTATAATTTACCTTCCACATTAGGATACATTTCTGAGTGAAAGGAGGTGTTAAATTAACAAGTTAAAAAATTTTTTTTACCAAAAATTTATTTTACTGTGTTGGTAAACTTATAAAATGGTTCTATTCAGGAACAACTTTTTAAAATAAAATTATTTCTATAAATTATTCTATAAATTATTTCAATAAATTAAAATAGCCAGAAAAGAACAGAAATTCCTTGGCATCTCTACTCCTGCCCTCCAATCTCCTTCTATCATTTTGGGCAGAGGTTGGATGGGGCAAGGAGATGAAAAAAAAAAAAATAGCGTGTATCCATGTACCCGGCATACTACAAAATATATTTATATAGGTACATTTTCTTATATTTAATGTTACTTAAAAAATCTTATTATAATACTATCTCATCAGTATTTTGTTGAAGTATTATAATACTATCTCATCAGTAGTTTTTCATCAGTTATAATTTTTTTCATGAAAATGCTTTTAATATTTTTCAAAGTAGTATATTATGGTCAATAAATTTTAAATTGGTAACAAATTTCATTGCCTTTTTTCCTATAAAGCATGCTATTTCTCATTGAAAAGAATATTCTCTCTAAAGATACTAGTTATGATCAGAGAAAATTCTGCTAAATGGAGGCTAATATTAATTTGTGTGTGCTTGTGTGAGAGACAGAGAAAGAGAGAATGGAATATTTTTCTTTGAGAGAGATTTTACATGACGAAATTCATTAAATTGGTTCTCTTTATGCATGATTCATCTGAAACAGTAATTGCTGTAATATTCTAGACCTTCTTAATTTTATTTCCTTCTGTACAGAATAGAAGTCTATCAAATTAGAAATTAAAGCTCCATCAAAATATTCATTTCATAAGTTGAAATATTCCAAAGCACAATTATACAGTTTCAAAATTAAATGTAACACATCATGTAAGCTCATAATTTGCTCAGTTGATCTCTTTCTTTTGTAATAAAAATTTAAAAAATGATCCTGTTTTCAAGTATGTTTTTTAGCAATTGCAATTTAACAAAAGCTTCAAAAGGTGAATTCTTAGCTCTCCATTTGCTGAAGGCTTTTGTTAAAATCTTCTGATTAAAAAAAAAAAAAAATGGAGGGCTTCCCTCGTGGTGCAGTGGTTAAGAATCCGCCTGCCAATGCAGGGGACACGGGTTCGAGCCCTGGTCCGTGAAGATCCCACATGCCGCGGAGCAACTAAGCCCGTGCGCCGCAACTACTGAGCCTGTGTGCCTAGAGCTCATGCCTCGCAACAAGAGAAGCCACTGCAATGAGAAGCCCGCACACTGCACTGAAGAGTAGCCCCCGCTGGCTGCAACTAGAGAAAGCCCACGTGCAGCAACAAAGACATGATGCAGCCAAAAATAAATAAATAAAATAAATAAAATTTTTTTAAAAAATGGAAACAAACTTTAGAGGATTTGCTTACAAAAAAAGATGAATACCATTATAGAACACAGGTGGTTTTGCAAAATAGTTCTTCTGAGCACCCACATTTTTAAAATTCAAATGATGATGGGCAGCCAAGAAGGTGTACACTATCATACTGGTGTATGATAATTAACCTCAGCTTTGCCTTAAAAAAATTGTTATTCAGTTATTCTAATTCTGTTTATACCCACCATTTTACAAATTTTCTCAATTATAACTTCTATTTTTTCCAACTCTATTGATATACAATTATGTAGTTTGTTGTAACTGTGTAATAATATTGTATTATTTACTGATGTATAACATTGTGTAAGTTTAAGGTGTATAACAGTGTGGTTTCATACACATATATTGTAATATGATTACCACCACAGCATTACCTAACACTTCCATCATGTCACATAATTATAATTTCTTTTTCACAGTGAGAACATTTACAATCTACTCTCTTAGCAATCTGAAGTATATAATACAGGATTGTTAACTATATTTACAATGTTGTATTAGATCCCCAGAACTTC
This sequence comes from Balaenoptera borealis, assembly GCF_965194805.1. Classification (NCBI taxonomy): domain Eukaryota; kingdom Metazoa; phylum Chordata; class Mammalia; order Artiodactyla; family Balaenopteridae; genus Balaenoptera; species Balaenoptera borealis. The sequence continues at coordinate 129,769,492 of NC_138861.1, read as the reverse complement.
TAACTGGAAGTTTGTGCTCTTTGACCAATATCTCCCCAATTCCCCCACCCCCCAGGCCCTGGTAACCAACATTCTACTCTCTGTTTTTACGAGTTCTGCTATCCATGGCAAGATTTCCTTCTTTCTCATGACTAAATAATATTTAATTGTATATATATATATACAACACTTTCTTTATCCATTCATCTGTTGATGGTCACTTAGGCTGTTTCCATATCTTGCCTATTGTGAGTAATGCTGCAATGAACATGGAAGTGCAAATATCTCTACAAAATGGTGATTTCATTTTCTTCATATATACCCAGAAGAGTGATAGCTGGGTTATATGGTAGTTCTATTTTTAAAAATGTTGAGGAACCTCCATACTGTTTTTCATAGTGCCTGCACCAATATACATTCCCCCCAACAGTTCCCCTTTCTCCACATTCTTGCCAACATTTGTTATCTCTCCTCTTTTTGACGGCAGCCACCCTAACAAGTGTGAGGTGATATCTCATTGTGGGTTTGATTTGCATTTCCCTAATGATTACTGATGTTAAGCATCTTCTCACGTACCTGTTGGCCATGCGGATATCTTCTTCGGAAAAATGTCTATTAAGTTCCTCTGCCCATTTTTTTTTTTAACATCTTCATTGGAGTATAATTGCTCTACAATGGTGTGTTAGTTTCTGCTTTATAACAAAGTGAATCAGCTATACATACACATATATCCCCATATCTCCTCCCTCTTGCGTCTCCCTCCCACCCTCCCTATCCCACCCCTCTAGGTGGTCACAAAGCACGGAGCTGATGACCCTGTGCTATGTGGCTGCTTCCCACTAGCTATCTATTTTACATTTGGTAGTGTATATATGTCAACGCTACTCTCTCACTTCGTCCCACCTTACCCTTCCCCCTCCCTGTGTCCTCAAGTCCATTCTCTACATCTGCGTCTTTATTCCTTTCCTGCCCCTAGGTTCATCAGAACCTTTTTTTTTTTTTTTTTTTAGATTCTATATATATGTGTTAGCATATGGTATTTGTTTTTCTCTTTCTGACTTACTTCACTCTGTATGACAGACTCTAGGTCCATCCACCTCACTACAAATAACTCAATTTTGTTTCTTTTATGGTTGAGTAATATTCCATTGTATATATGTCCTCTGCCCATTTTTAAATTGGATTTTTGTTGTTGTTACTGAGTTGTATGAATTCTTTATACATCAGATATATAGTTTGCAAGTATTTTTCCCCATTTTGTAGGTTATCTTTTCATTTTGTTGATTGTTTCTTTTGCTATACAGAAGCTTTTTAGTTTGATGTAGTCCCACTTGTTAATTTTTGCTTCTGTTGTTCGTGCTTTTGGTTTCATATTAAAAAATCATTGCCAAAACCAATGTCAAGGACCTTTTGCCTATGTTTTCTTCTAGGAGTTTTATGGTTTCAGGTCTTATGTTTACATCTTTAATCCACTTTGAGTTAATTTTTGTAAGCCATGTAAGATGTCAACTACATTTTTCTGCATATTGTTATCCAGTTTTCCCAACACCATTTATTAAAGAAACTATCCTTTCCCCATTGACTGTTCTTGGACCCCTTACAAAATATTAGTTGACCATATAAATGGGGTTTTTTCTGGGCTCTTGATTCTTTCAGTGGCCTATGTTTATATTTTTATACCAGTACCATACTGTTTTAATTACTATAGCTTTGTAGTACATAGTTTGAAATCAGATAGTGTGATGACTCCAGCTTTGGTCTTCTTTCTCAGGATTGCTTTGGCTATTTGAGGTCTTTTGCAGTTCCATGCTTCAACTTCTATTTTTATTGGTAGACTATCTTAACTGTAGTGGATGCAACTATGAATTATAAGTATATCATAACCAATCCCGAGAGTATTCTTGCCTGCTTGTTTCTTAATGTAGCAGAGCATTGTTTTTTTCCATGACAATGTACTCCACCCAAATGTGAATCTGTATTCTCACAGCAAAGCACATTTTATTTTCTTCAAAATTGAGCATGTTAGTTGAATTTACAGTTATGTCAGATTGTTTAACTAAACAGAATAATCTTCCAAAATTTTACTTTGATTCCAAGAATTGGGTTAAAAGCAATTAAGCCATAATTGGACTTAATCAATTTTTTCCTTGAAGTATCTGAAGATACTAATAGAAAACTGATATCATTTATGTTTAGAAAGTTCTTCCATTAATAGAGACAACATATTAACTATTGTTGCTTATTTCATACATGCACAAAAAAACTTGGAATAAAAAAATAAGTAAAATTTACACAGAAGAACTGTCATTTGCTCTACATGGGAAAAAATTACAATGCTCCACTAAATGATATATAAACCCACCTTCTTTGTCTGACCATGTTGAATAATCATCTTTGGGCATAGTGTTTTAGAAATAACTACTAACTTTTGAAGCATTTACTGATACTTTTTCAGCAGATTTAGATCTTCTGGTTTTCCTATGGCCAGTGATATTAGGATAGTCCCCTGATAGATGTGAAGTGTTGGTAAATTATCTGTGTGAGTTATGTGTTCATAATTAAGCTGTGTGAAAAACAGAAATTCAGTACTCAATTTTTTTATTAAACATATTCTTTTTTTTGAGATCATTACTTCTGAGACATTTCATGGACAAAAAAAATAGCAAACAATAGAATAACTAGATACATATAGATTACACCATAAATAAATGACATACCCACATACAGTGAGCGAACTCTGTTTGCTATATGGAAGTACATTCAGCCTCCATCCCTCACTTAGTTCACAAACCCATTACTTTTCCATGTTTCTCATCTTATGGACTGACAGCTGGTACTTTTGCTTCTCTCTAACGGCACAGTTATACGGTACACCACTGAACACTTCTCCCAGGAATTAATTTGAATCTGAGCACTGTTCATTTTATCAGCAAGTACCCTACATGCTCTTCTTAAAAGAGAGGTGTTAATTACACCTACGTTGCATTTGATAAAGGCTGGAAAATGAGAGATGTAATTATGATAAACTTCTAATAGTATGTTAAAGATTCAACTGTTCTTTGCTAAACAAGTCCTTGCAGAAGATGGGTAGGTAAAGTGGAAGACCATCAAACCCATCCTGGTCTATTTAAGGTAGTTTTAATAATAATACTGGTTAAAATTTTTAAAAATCCTGCTAAACTAATAGAACATTGTGATGAAATACATAAACTAGGTCTCTCCAAGTCAAAACAGGATTATGGTCACCTTAATACTATATATATATAATGGATTCACAGCACACTCATTGATTCCCAGAGCAGAGAGCTGTGGGGAGGGCAATTCATGCTAGAGGAGAAGGTTGGCCACGAGAGACACCCTGATAGACTTGTCTAGGAACAAGGTACTCTCAGAGTTCAGAGTAAGGTAGAGATCACAGTGGAAAATGGCCACGGAGTGGAAAAGATAGGCTCAAAATGGCCCGAAAAGCCTGGGGTGAGCATTTTCAGTTAGAAGAAAAGTTGAGTTTCACATGGTGGGGAAAGAAACTCCATGCTATGTCCGAATCATAACTTCTGTCTTCCCAGCTAGCAGGAATGAATCAAGTCTCCCTTTGTTTATATTCCACAATCTTGTGTTCAGTGACTGTCAGTGTTAAAGATAAATTTCTATTTTAACTGTGGAGATTATTTTCTTCATTGCTATGACTTTGTTCCTGTTCATAAAACTTTGTCGTTATTAACTGAATCATTATGTTCATGTAACACTGACTTGGAACATAAATAAATATCAAGGGGCAATGTCTCTCATTTCCATAGCAACAAATTAAAAGCAAATACTGGTCATTTAAGCATTTCCTTCCTCCATGCATGACCACATATTAGCACACTATATCTCTGATTTCATCCTGAATAGAGACAGAATCAAAAATGAATGTTTCATGTCTAGAGAACAACTGGAAAATCTGCTCGGTTGTAGCAGTAAGTAGGTTTGTGAAGGGAGTGGGGTGAGGTTATAAGTTCTGTTGGACCCAAATTTGAGAGTTTAGTTTGTCAGTAGTAAGTAAACACTGGAGAATTTTGAACCTGGGAGTAACATGAGAGAATGATATTTGCAGAAAATTCACCTAGTAGTACTTTGTAGTATGCAATTAGAAAGATGAGAAAGGGAAGTCTGGGAAGTCACATGGTTCTCTGGATACCAAGATGAGACAGAAAGTGGCCAAGTTAGTTCAGTAAATGATTTAACAAATACACTGGACCCCCACCCCCAATATTTATTTCCCATTTTTTTTTTTAATAGATCTTTACTGGAGTATAATTGCTTCATAATACTGTGTTACTTTCTGTTGTACAACAAAGCGAATCAGCCATATGCACACACATGTCTCCATATCCCCTCCCCTTTAAGCCTCCCTCCCATCCTTCCTATCCCACCCCTATAGGTCATCACAAAGCACCATTCCGAACTCCCTATGCTATGCTGCTGCTTCCCACCAGCCAACTATATTACATTCAATAGTGTATATATGTCGATGCTACTCTCACTTTGGCCCAGCTTCACCCTCCCATCCCACGTCCTCAAGTCCATTTTCTATGTCTACTTCTTTATTCCTGCCCTGCAACTAGGTTCATCAGTACCACTTTTTTTTTTTTTTTTTAGATTCCATACATGTGTGTTAGCATACGGTATTTGTTTTTTTCTTTCTGACTTACTTCACTCTGTATGACAGACTCTAGGTCCATCCACCTCACTACAAATAACTCAGTTTCATTTCTTTTTATGGCCGAGTAATATTCCATTGTACATATGTGCCACATCTTCTTTATCCATTCATCTGTTGGTGGATATTTAGGTTGGTTCCATATCCTGGCTATTGTAAATAGTGCTGCAATGAACATTGTCATACATGTCTCTTTTTGAATTATGGTTTTCTCAGGGTATATGCCCAATAGTGGAATTGCTGGGTCATATGGTAATTCTATTTTTAGTTTTCTAAGGAACCTCCATACTGTTTTCCATAGTGGTTGTATCAATTTACATTCCCACCAACAGTGCAGGGGGGGTTCCCTTTTTACCACACCCTTTCCAGCATTTATTGTTTCTATATTTTTTTCCTAGTTATTTAGTGATAAACTTTTTTTTTAACATCTTTATTGGAGTATAATTGCTTTACAATGGTGTGTTAGTTTCTGCTTTATAACAAAGTGAATCAGCTATACATATACATATATCCCCATATCTCTTCCCTCTTGCGTCTCTCTCCCTCCCACCCTCCCAATCCCACCCCTCTAGGTGGTGACAAAGCACCAAGCTGATCTCCCTGTGCTATGTGGCTGCTTCCCACTAGCTATCAGTTTTACATTTGGTAGTGTATATATGTCCATGCCACTCTCTCACTTTGTCCCAGCTTACCCTTCCCCCTCCCCGTGTCCTCAAGTCCATCTCTACTAGGTCTGCGTCTTTATTCCCATCCTGCCCCTAGGTTCTTCATGACCTTTTTTTAAAAATATATATTCCATATATATGTGTTAGCATATGATATTTGTTTTTCTCTTTCTGACTTACTTCACTCTGTATAACAGACTCTAGGTCCATCCACCTCACTACAAATAACTCAATTTCGTTTCTTTTTATGGCTGAGTAATATTCCATTGTATATATGTGCCACATCTTCTTTATCCATTCATCCGATGATGTACACTTAGGTTGCTTCCATGTCCTGGCTATTGTAAATAGAGCTGCAATGAACATTGTGGTACATGACTCTTTTTCAATTATGGTTTTCTCAGGGTATATGCCCAGTAGTGGGACTGGGTGCTGGGTCATATGGTAGTTCTATTTTTAGTTTTTTAAGGAACCTCCATACTGTTCTCCATAGTGGCTGTGTAGTTTTGATTTGCATTTCTCTAATAATTAGTGATGTTACACATCTTTTCATGTGCCTCTTGGTCATCTGTATGTCCTCCTTGGTGAAATGTCTATTTAGGTCTTCCACCCATTTTTTAATTGGATTGTTTGTGTTTTTGATATTGAGCTCCATGAGCTGTTTGTATATTTTGAAGATTAATCCTTTGTCTGTTGTTTCATTTGCAAATATTATCTATCATTCTGAGGGTTGTCTTTTTGTCTTGTTCATGGTTGCTTTTGCTGTGCAAAAGCTTTTAAGTTTCATTAAGTCCCATTTGTATATTTTTATTTTTATTTCCGTTACTCTAGGAGGTGGGTCAAAAAAGATCTTGCTGTGGTTTAGGTCAAAGAGGGTTTTTCCTATGTTTTCCACTAAGAGCCTTATAGTATCTGGTCTTACATTTAAGTCTTTAATCCATTTGGAGTTTATTTTTGTGTATGGTATTAGGTAGTGTTCTAATTTCATTCTTTTACATGTAGCTGTCCAGTTTTCCCAGCACCACTTATTGAAGAGGCTGTCTTTTCTCCACTGTATGTTCTTGTCTCCTTTGTTGTAAATTAGGTGCCCGTACATGCATGGGTTTATCTCTGGGCATTCTATCTTGTACCATTGATTGATATTTCTGTTTTTGTGCCAGTACCATACTGGCTTGATTACTGTAGCTTTGTGGTAGAGTTTGAAGTTGGGGAGCCTGATTCCTCCAGCTCCGTTTTTCTTTCTCAAGATTGCTTTTGGTATTTGGGGTCTTTTGTGTTTCCATACAAATTGTAAGATTTTTTGTTCTAATTCTCTGAAGAATGCCATTGGTAGTTTGATAGGATTGCATTGAATCTGTAGGTTGCTTTGGGTACTATAGTCATTTTCACAATATTGATTCTTCCATTCCAAGAACATGATATATTTCTCCATCTGTTTATGTCACCTTTGATTTCTTTCATCAGTGTTTTATAGTTTACTGAGTACAAGTTTTTTGCCTCCTTAGGCAGGTTTATTCCTAGGTATTTTATTCTTTTTGTTGCAATGGTAAATGGAAGTGTTTCCTTAATTTCTCTTTCTGATTTTTCGTTGTTGGTGTATAGGAATGTCAGATATTTCTGTGCATTAATTTTGTATCCTGCAACTTTACCAAATTCATTGATTAGCTCTAGTAGTTTTCTGGTGGTATCTTTAGGATTTTCTATGTATAGTATCATGTCATCAGCAAAGAGTGACAGTTTTACTTCTTCTTTTCTAATTTGTATTCCTTTTATTTCTTTTTCTTCTCTGATTGTTGTGGCTAGGACTTGCAAAACTATGTTGAATAAGAGTGGCAAGAGTGGACATCCTTGTCTTGTTCCTGATCTTAGTGGAAATGCTTTCAGTTTTTCACCATTGAGTATGATGCTTGCTGTGGGTTTGTCATATATGGCCTTTATTATGTTCAGGTAGATTCCCTCTATGCCCATTTTCTGGAAAGGTTTTATTTTTTATCATAAATGGGTGTTGAATTTTGTCAAAAGCCTTTTCTGCACCTATTGAGATGATCATATGGTTTTTATTGTTTAATTTGTTAATATAGTGTATCACATTGATTGATTTGCATATATTGAAGAATCCTTGCATCCCTGGGATAAATCTCACTTGATCATGGTGGATGATCCTTTTATTGTGCTGTTGGATTCTTTTTGCTAGTATTTTGTTCAGGGTTTTTGCATCTATGTTCATCAGTGATATTGGTCTATAATTTTCTTTTTTTGTGATATCTTCTTCTGGTTTTGGTGATGGTGGCTTTGTAGGATGAATTTGGGAGTGTTTCTCCCTCTGCAATTTTTTGGAAGAATTTGAGAAGGATTGGTGTTATCTCTTCTGTAAATGTTTGATAGAATTCGCCTCTGAAGCCATCTGGTCCTGGACTTTTGTTTGTTGGAAGATTTGTAATTACGGTTTCAATTTCATTACCTGTGATAGGTCTGTTTATATTTTCTAATTCTTCCTGGTTCAGTCTTGGAAAATTGTACCTTTCCAAGAATTTGTCCATTTCTTCATGGTTGTCCATTTTATTGGCATATAGTTGTTTGTAGCAGTCTCTTATAATCCTTTGTATTTCTGCAGTGTCAGTTGTGATTTCTCCTTTCTCATTTCTAATTTTATTGATTTGTGTCCTCTCCCTTTTTATCTTGATGAGTCTGGCTAAGGGTTTATCAATTTTGTTTATGTTCTCAAAGAACCAGCTTTTAGTTTTATTGATCTTTGCTATTGTTTTCTTGGTTTCTATTGCATTTATCTCTGCTCTGATCTTTATGATTTCTTTCCTTCTACTGACTTCAGGTTTTCTTTGTTCTTCTTTCTCTAGTTGTTTTAAATGTAGGATTAGATTGTTTATTGGAGATTTTTCTTGTTTCTTGAGGTGAGATTGTATTGCTATAAACTTCCCTCTTAGAACTGCTTTTGCTGTGTCCCATATGTTTTGGGTCATCGTGTTTTCATTGTCATTTGTTTCTATGTATTTTTTAATTTCATCTTTGATTTCTTCAGTGATCTCTTGGTTATTTAGTAGTGCACTATTTAGCTTCCATGTGTCTGTGTTTTTTACAGTTTTTTTCCTGTAATTGATTTCCAATATCATAGCATTGTGGTCAGAAATGATGCTTGATATGATTTCAATTTTCTTAAATTTTCTGAGTTTTGATTTGTGACCCAAGATGTGATCTATCCTGGAGAATGTTCCATGTGCACTTGAGAAGAAAGTGTATTCTGCCACTTTTGGGTGAAATGTTCTATAAATATCAATTAGATCTATCTGGTCTATAGTGTCATTTAAAGCTTTTGTTTCCTTATTTATTTTCTGTTTGGATGATCTGTCCGTTGGTGTAAGTGGGGTGTTAAAGTCCCCTACTATTATTGTGTTATTGTTGATTTCTCCTTTCATGGTTGTTAGCATTTACCTTATGTATTGAGGTGCTCCTATGTTGGGTGCATAAACATTTATAATTGTTATATCTTCTTCTTGGATTGATCCTTTGATCATTATGTAGTGTCCCTCCTTTCTCTTGTAACAGTCTTTATTTTAAATTCTATTTTATCTGATACAAGTATTGCTACTCCAGCTTCCTTTTGATTTTCATATGCATGGAATATCTTTTTCCATCCCTTCACTTTCAGTCTGTATATGTCCCTAGGTCTGAAGTGGGTCTCTTGTAGACAGCATATATATGGGTCTTGTTTTTATATCCATTCAGCCAGTCTGTGTCTTTTGGTTGGGGCATTTAATCCATTTACTCAAGGTTATTATCGATATGTATGTTCCTAGTACCATTTTCTTAATTGTTTTGGGGTTTTTTTTTGTGGGTCATTTTCTTCTCTTTTGTTTCCCACTTAGAGAAGTTTCTTTAGCATTTGCTGTAAAGCTGGTTTGGTGGTGCTGAATTCTCATAGCTTTTGCTTGTCTGAAAAGCTTTTGACTTCTCCATCGAATCTGAATGAGATCCTTGCTGGGTAGAGTAATCTTGGTTATAGGTTTCTCTCTTTCATCACTTTAAGTATATCCTGCCACTCCCTTCTGGCCTGCAGAGTTTCCACTGAAAAATCAGCTGATAACCTTATGGAGATTCCTTTGTATGTTATATTTTGTTTTTCCCTTGCTGCTTTTAATATTTTTTTTTTTGAATTTACTTTTTGTTAGTTTGATTAATATGTGTCTTGGTGTGTTTTTCCTAAGGTTTATCCTGTATGGGATTCTCTGTGCTTCCTGGACTTGGGTGACTATTTCCTTTCCCATGTTAGGGAAGTTTTCAACTATAATCTCTTCAAGTATTTTCTCAAACCCTTTCTTTTTCTCTTCTTCTTCTGGGACCCCTGTAATTCAAATGTTGGTATGCTTAGTGTTGCCCCAGAGGTCTCTGAGATTGTCTTCAATTCTTTTCATTCTTTTTTCTTTATTCTGCTCCTCAGCAGTTATTTACAGCATTTTGTCTTCCAGCTCACTTATTCATTCTTCTGCCTCAGTTATTCTGTTATTGATTCCTTCTAGTATATTTTTCATTTCAGTTATTGTGTTGTTCATCTCTGTTTGTTTGTTCTTTATTTCTTCTAGATCTTTGTTAAACATTTCTTGTATTTTCTCAATCCATGCCTCCATTCTATTTTCGAGATTCTGGATCATCTTTACTCTGAATACTTTTTCAGGTAGATTGCCTATTTCCTCTTCATTTATTTGGTCTTGTAGATTTTTACCTTGCTCCTTCATCTGTGACATATTTTTTTGCCATCACTTTTTTTTTTTTTTTTTTAATGAGTGGGTTTGTGTTCCAGTCTTACTGGTTTTTTGGCCTGAGGCTTCCAACACTGGGGTTTGTGGGCTATTGAATAGAGCTGGGTCTTGATGCTGAGATGAGAAACTCCATGAGACCTCACTCCGATGAATATTCCCTGGGGTCTGAGGTTCTGTCATTCCAGTGGTTTGGTCTTGGAGCTCCCACCACAGGAGCTTCGGCCCGACCCTGGACTCGTGAAGCAAGATCCCGCCTGGGGTGGCAAAAACAAACAAACAAACAAACAAAAAAACCCCATAACAGTAACAAAGTAAAAAATAAAATTAGACTAGGAAACTAAGAGATAGGTTAGGAAGAATATAAAAATAAAAATATAAATGAATCAACAACTGGAAGGAACATCAGTACCATAATAGTAAAAAAGAGGAGCAAAAAGAAAAAAAACAAAAAAAGGTGGGAGAAGGCCTTGGCTGTGGAGGGCGGGGCCTAAGCAAGGACGAGGTTTGGGCAGTGGGTGGGCCCAATGCTCAGGACCCACAGGGCTGGAAAAGGCCCTGGGGGTTCTTGGGGGTGAGGCTTAGGCTCAAGGAACAGAAGGGGCCCAGGCGTGGCCCCCACCCTTGGTCTCAGAGGGCAGGGGACCTCACCTGGGAGCCCATCAGGCTTCCTGTGCTCAAGTGGGCGGGGCAAACGCTCTCCTCTCCTCTCCTGCTCCTCCCGGAGGGCCCCTCCCACCTGCCTCTCCTGACCTCCCCAGCCTCCCTCCTATGCCCCCAAGGACCCATGAGGCCTGGAAGGGGGTTTGGATGGCAGGGGATCGGCCTGGGAGCTCAGCAGGCTCCCTGGGCCCCCCAGTGGGCAGGCAATTGCCCTCCACTCCTCTCCCACTCCTCCTGGAGGGTCCCTCCTGCCTGCCTCTCCTGATCTCCCTGGTCTCAGGGGCACTGACCCTGTCTGGCCTCCACTTCTCCCCCCTCAGTCCCCCAATGTCCTACCAGTTCACTTGGGGGTTCCTCCCATCTCCTTGGGCGTCAGAGTCCCCCACCAGTGGCCAGCAGGTGCCCTAGTTGTGGGGAGATGCTAACTCTGTGTCTTCCCACACCACCATCTTGACTCTGCCTCTATTTCCCATGTTTGAAAAAGTTATCCAAACTCTAGACTGGAGGGTGAGTTTACATTTTTAAAAATCTATGTCTTTTTAAAACTTAAGGTATATTTATTATCAAGAATATAATAATCAAACTTTAATGTAAACTTCTCTTCTTAGAAATAGCAGCTTTGTCTGTTATTTAAATGAGAAATAAACAACTTTAGTCTTGATCTCATTAGGAATTGCAGTGTTAAGAAGCCTTTTGTGTTTCTGCACATCACACACTTCTAGGGATAGAGGGAGCACTCCAAACTATCTTCTTATGTCCAAAGAGAATGGAGCTTTAAATGTCCTGGGCAGCACTTTTTTTTCCCGTGGAAAAGTTCTTTCTCTCCTCATCCAACTCCCCTTCTCCCCCTTCTCCCCTCCTCCTCCCCCATCCCCTTTTCCTCTTTACCCTCTTCCTCTCCTTCCTTCTCCTTCTTCTTCCATAGCGTTTAAGAAATATTTGCACCTGTGTTTGGTACAGTGGCAACACACCAATGCATATTTAACAATTCTCAACACAGCTGCTGGAGAGATCCTATAGGATGTAAGTCAGATCCCATCACTCCTCTGCCCAAAACCCTTAGTGGCTCCTTCTCACTCTGAGGAAGGCCATGGTTTCTGAAATGCCTTAAAGGAATGTTCTTCCCTAGAAATTCCTATGACTCACTCCCTCACTTCTTTCAGGCCTTTCCTTAAATGCTGCCTTCTCAGTAAAATCTACCCTGACCATCCTATTTTGCAATGCACCCCTGCCAATGAAATGGTCCCTCATTTCCTTTCTTGTTGTAATTTCTCCCTAACCCTTGTCACAATTTAACTTGCTATATGCAAATATAAATTATGTCATTTATTGTTTTTCTCTCTGAACTAGAATGCAATTTGTGTAAGTATGCAATAAATATTTATTCAATTAATTAGTACATCCATACTCACCCAATAAAATAATTAAACTAGTATAAAAGCTATTTTTCATACATTTTCATATTTTTATACTATTACACAGAGTACACATATTCTCAGATGTTCTGTACACACACATGTACAATCACACACATACATAATGTAACAACTCTGGGCCATTTAAGAGAGATGCCAATTTTGCCTTTTGCATTGTGTTTCTTATGTGCTGACTAGAATTTAACCTCATATTAAATTTGTCTCCACTATGGTATGTCCTAACACCTAACAATCTTTAATGGATTTCAACAACTTAAATGTTGATGTAAATAGTATATAGTGTATGGCACCCAATATGGCACTTTTTGATGTAAATAGTACATAGTCTATGGCACCCAATATGCACTAAGTTAAGAATCAATAGTACTCATAATAGTGGTAAGTATCAAAAGTAGTAGTTGTTAGAGGAATATTGTATCAAAATTATATGTATATATGTATATGTATTATGAATTTATGTGTGTATGTATGAAATTAGATCAAATTTAACAAAAATCATTTATGCACAGGCTATACATAATTGATATATTTTTCATTTCCTGTTTTTCTTTGAGTGTAACTAAAGTTAATTCTTGAATTTTTAATAAGAGACTATAATGACAGGATCTATAATTCCCTTCCTTCTCTTTTACATGAACCTTATCAGGTCTCATGGTTTCAATTATCACCTCTATTTGTATAATTCCCAGTCTATTTCTTTAATCTTGACCGCTATCATGAACTCCAGTATCACATTTCTAATTGCCTACAGGGCATTTCAACTTGGGAGTCAGTGGATCCCTGCAAACTCACCAGAATCTATTGTTACCCACCACCTATCTGCTCCTTCTCCATTTACTCAAAAAAAAAAAAAAAAAAAAAGCTACATCCTGATTTGCCTTCCATGTATTCTAGGGCTGGCAATCTGCTTTATAAGCATTCTAAATCTTCTGCTAATTTTTCCTGAGTATTTATTTTCTTAATTATTCCCCTCATTTCCATTTGTACATACCCTCACCTTCCATGCCATGTTATGATCACTTTTAACTCTTCCACCTTTTCCTCTTCTCTCCCCTCTCTTAACTATCCCCCAAAATTTTAGATAGATTTTTTTTTCAAGAAGTATATGACTTTAATCATGTTATTTTGGTTAATTTTCAAAAAAAAAATATTCTTGGAAAAAATTCTAACCCTATAGTAAAATTTTTTAAATTTCCAAATTTATCACATTCTGCTATTAAACACAAACTCTTGTTCTGACCCACAAGTTATTCATACTCTTCCCTGATCATATCCTTCCATTTCCCATTTTGTAGTGCTTCGTTTATAATTGCCCCATTCCTACCCACTTCCAGGCTGTGCTGGAATTCCACTTCCACCATGAAATCTTCCTGACCAACATAGCCCATGATAACTTTACCCTCTCGGGATATCTGGGTCTAGTTCTGACTCTGTCATTAGTTATGTGGCCTTTAACATGTCATCCTGCATATCTTACATTTGCTTCTGCAAAAAGAGAGAGTTGGGTTATATAATCTCATATTTTTGATCACTTAAAATTAGACAAATTTACAACATGTTTTACTACATAATTCATTTGCACTTGACTAGTCACTGGTTCTTGTTGCTATTTAACTCTTTGACGCCCCCAAACTGCAAGTTCATTAGAGGCAGAGATCATAGATATACTTCTATCTTAGCAACATAGTTCTACGTGCAGAGTAAATGGAAAATTTTTAAAAAGGTTTAGAATTAGTAAAATCTCAGATATATCAGCTGCCATATTTAATAAGCCTTAATAACAGTTGATCACTAATTAACCTACTGATTCCAGGATACTGAATCTGCTGAGAGCCATATGTCTGAAGCTCTCCAAAGAATTATGATTTCTGAGATCCAGATACTCAGGAAACACTTTCCTGAATCACAGGGAAAGTTTAGCCAACATAAAAAGGAAAGATACAGGAAATGAAGTGGTCACCTTTTCTCTTATAACTTGTTTTCCTAGCATGACTTACCTACACATCCATCAGTTAGATCCCTCTCTCCCTTTTGTCAATTTCTTCTTCCCCACCATTCCCACCTTTTACATTCCAATTACTTCCATGTACAACTGCTTCTTTGAACTACAGTAAATATGAACTATAAGTATTCTAACACTAGCAAGTACTCTGACAAATATGTTTCTCCTACATAATGACATAATAGATGCTTATGAGCACAGTTGAATTATCTTAGCTTTGGGAAATCCATTCACTTAAACACCCTGTTGCTGAGCACATAACTATATACAAGGCAAGATGCTAGCATCAAAAATATGGTGATGATCCAACCTTGTCCTCAAGGTATGCATCTGGTTGGAGTGTCATTAGATTTACAGCTCTGTGGTTAGTAGAGCTATACCACGCATTAGATCTATGTAGGCAAAGGGCAAAATACCATAAAGTTTCAAAAGAGATCATGATTATAAATAAACAGGGAAAATCAAGAAAGCCTCTGTGAAAGACTGGTGGAATTTTACTGGGGCCAAGAGATGGAAAGGATGTTAGAGGTGGGAGTAAGTGAGTAAAGACGTGGAGGAGAAGCCCAGAGCAAAGCCAAGAAAAGGCTGACATGGACGCATACTGTACAACGCCTTCAATCTAGAACAGGTTTGAAATGCAGTAGAATTCACACAGGTATTTTTATCAGGCATCACATCATCATCAGTCCAAAGTTCTCTTCAAACTTTTGATACAATCCACTTTCTGGATTCTAAATCACATTATAATTGGCGTTCGCATCACTGTCTCACAGATTGTCTGCTGCACTTTGTACTGTCACTCTGCCCTGAACTCGAAATCGCTTATTCTTGCTAGTGAAAGCAACATGTTCAGTTTGGTTGTAATTTTCACCAAATGTAAAGAAAATTGTTTAGATCAGAAGCCAATGCTGTTTTGTGGGTTTTCTTTTTAAATTTTAAATAATTTTCCATTAAAAAAGCACACAGTGGTGAGAACACAGAGTAAGATGAAAAGGTTTTTTTTCAACATCATTTAATTGTTATTGTTTTATCTCTATTTGCCCTTCCTTTGCATTACATGCTGTGTGTGTGTGTGAGGGGGGGGGGAGATTTAGAGTTAATATGCATTAAAGAACAATAAGAGCCTCAGAGATAGGGGAAAATGGTAAATCTAGGGTTCAAGAAAGACTCAATTACATGATGAAATTTTCTTTGCAATCTCAGTTCTTTAAAAGGGGGTGAAGAGAAAGAAAAGTGACTAATATGTTCTTAGTGCATTTATATAGCTTCACCTTAATTTTTGGAAAGTCTCATGAAGATTGTAAAGCAGTTTCATTGACATCATGGAAAGCTGCCCCCTTAAACTTTTTTCTTATTCTTTCCACATTGCCTCTAAAATATATGATGAAAAGGTCTTCCTCCTTTTAGAGAATTTTATTCACAGAGTGCTCTCTGGACAGACATGGAAAAAGAAAAATGAAGAAGTACCCCAGAGAGCTTGGTGCCTTATTTTTGAGAGTTAATTACACAGCTTTTTAAAAAGTAAACTGCTATTCTGCTATTTAGCAATCCTTTACTCTTCTCTGTACCTGATTCATCATTGATCAAGTGGAATGACAATGCTTCTATGTTTTGAAAGGTTTTGAAAGACATAGAAACTTTCCTGTTTCAATACTTATATAAGGAAATAATTATATTAATTATCCTTAAAACATAGTGATAATGAAAATAATCTCCCTACCAACAATTCAGGAAGTCTCAAATGAGAATTAGATAGCACATATTTCAAGTTTAAACAATGAAATGGACTCTTAACCTTTCTGATTTCATCTAAGGATCCTGCTTCCCATCATGTTCTTAATTTGATCCCATTGCTTATGACATTCTTGGACTTCAAGTATGGTTTCACAGTTTGGATGAGCTGCTAAACTTGGCACTGAATAAGTTACAAAAACAAAGAGGAAAAAAACCCCACTTTTTCTTCCTAGGATCAAGGGAGTTTGAAAGACGATGGATGTATTACTCTAATACATGTGTGTAAATTTGTGAAAGAAAATATTTAACATTTATTTGTGTTTATTTGTTTCTATGGTAATGAGTGGAGATACCTCATCTTATTTATTTGCTTTGTTAATGTTGCCAAAAAATACTGCCTCAATTGGTAATAGTCAATATATTAAAATGGGAGCGTAAACATAATAACAAAGCAAAGGTTTTACACTGAGAGTGATGTCTGTCTATCAAGTTGGCAAATACTCAACTAATATTCTATTTTAGGAAACATTTAGAGAAAGGTACACTTTTCCTTTAGATCCAAGAGGATAGAAGTCTTATCAGCCATTATATAGAACTTTCCTCCTATTTAAGCTACAAGATTTCCTCTATCATGTCCAATTTAATCATGTACAGATAGATCAAATGCCCAAATGATGTATATTGGAAGGCAAAAACATCATTGCAAGTGTATGCGAAAATTACAGAATCACAGGATTGTTTTCTATATGGAATCCTTGTGATAGGTATAGACCTATTCCATAAGCTCAAACATAGCATGAACCTGAAAAAAGCTGATTTCCTTTTTCCAATGAGAAGACAAAAATTAATTTTTTTCTTTGACAATTTAAATACTTAAAACTTTAGGGGAATGTATTAAGTAGTAAATACATTTATGATAAAGTAGAACTTTGAGGGTTGTATTTATATAATAAAATATGTATAATAATTAATTTACTTAATTAACTATGTAGATGCATTATACAGAACTATAAAATACATATTAATTTACTAAATTAATTTAGTAAATGAACATATTAATTTAATAAAATTGCTTCCCCCCCCCTCAAACTTCTGCTCCATTGTACATTTTGGGGATCTGGCTAAGGACAAGTTTGGATGGTATATTTGGGCTCTGTTGAATATACTTCTGTGGTTCACAGTCACTTCTATGTGGAGTTATTTTTAGCAAGAATTCACAAGCTAAGATTCAAGCCTGTCTGACTCAGGATACTAATAATCTTATTTCTGTACTTTATTACCTTTCATACATTTGGTGATCCATTCACAGGCCTTTGACTCCTTAACCCAAAGGCTGGTTTTCTCTCCTAAGGCACTTGTCAACAGTAGACACTCTTCTCACCTCCATCCTGGCTCCACACATTTTATTCAGTCTGTTGCTCACTGTTGCACTAGCTGAACACTACACTATGCAAATCCAACTCCCTACGTTTGCCAGACAACATCTTTGCTCTTTCTTCCTTAGCTTTAAACGATCTTGCCTAATCACATCTATACTGGTGCTGGTAATTGCTGCATAAAATGCTGATATCGACAAAGATAATATAAAAATCAGAAAACCAGTTAAAAAGAATAATCTATTCAAAGAGTTTTTTTTTTTAAATAGTTACTACATATGAAAACTTCAAATACCCTGAACTCTTACATCTCTTATATGAAAGAACTCTGAAGGAAGTTATTCCCAGCTAGGACAACAATCCTAAATATTTACCTATCATTAACAGAAAAGTTATGATGGTATAAGAAACTTTTCCAAGCTATCAATAATAAAAAAATTTCATGAATCATGCTATAGAATAAATGAGTTTTTTAATAATCTCTCTATAGAAAATGATATTGCAAGATCATTGCCATGTGAAGAGATGATCAAAGACATATGAAGACAAAAGAAAAAGAGAAAATATACAGGACTGCTAGGCAATTAATACAAATTTTATGTTAGTTTTCTGAATTTGTCAGCTTTGAAGAATGGGCAGTTAGTAGGGAGGTCTTTTACATTCTAAACAAAAATTTACTTCTGTACCTAAGTTTACATTAATAATTTTATGTCATTTTTCAATTAAAGAGAGTTCTCAAAACTGAATAAGATTCAGACTTTACAAACTTTAGATCCGTCCTTGGGTAGGTACTATTTTATCTACACTGCAGAGAGGAAGAGAGTAGTACAGACGAATACCACTTAAGTGACTTTCCCAAGGTTATACAGCTAGAAAGAGGCTAAGCAGGGATATATTGAACCTAGTGAGTATGACTCTACATCTTGTACTGGTAACCAGCAGCCTGAGGCTTGCCAACTTTGACTGCACATTTGAATCTCTAGGGAAGCTTAAAACTACCAATTCCTGGGCCTGACCCTGACCAATGAAATCACAATCTCTTGGGATCTGAACTTTGGCATTTTTTTAAGGCTCTCCAGATCATTCTAAGTGTGAGAATCACTGCACTATCCTATATCTTACCAATAAAAAGTGTTGGCTTCTGTGATGGGACGTTTGCAGTTTTTAAGGCACTCATGCTATATGAGCAATCTGATAGCAGGAAGCTGTGCCAACAAATTGTTCAAGGTATTTGTAATATCTTCCCTGGTTTGTGTCCCTATTTCCCTCTAATCCTCACAGATGGCATCACTTCGTCTCCATATACAAGCTCAGCTCCATCCCGGTTAGGAGACCAACCTTGCTCTTAGAAGCTTAAAGAAGCAGAAACCTGTACTGTCAGCCATGTGGCATGCCTTATCCATAGCCAACCACTTTTCACTCTCTGCCCTAGTGGTGTGTAATCATATTTAGTGATTACTTAGCCTCATGTGTAGTTCAAATTGACCAAATGACCAAAGTTGTTGCTTAATATTTAATTTTTAAATCTAACTTTAATATTCATAAAATTATTTTATACACCATCTTTATGCCATTTTTATTTCCTGGACTCTATGAACAAGCATACAAATACTGTATAACTCAAAAAAAGATATAATTTATCTTTAGTGTATGTATTGGATTTGGTGTATTATCTTGAAAATCAAAGATCTGAGTTCATTGTAGATGGGAGTGAAGATTGGTCTTTTAAATATGTGACAAAAAGCTAGTGAAAATGTTGGGAAATGATTAGGAAGAAATGTATTATTAACTAAAAAAATATATTTATTTTGTTTATAGGTCTAAAGGCTTGCTCCTTGCTAGGTAAGTTTCTCCATCTCTACTCTGCCACAGCCAGCACTATGCTAAAGATCATTTTTGCTTTGAATATGTAGATGTTATTTTATATTCTTTATAATACCATATACAAAAGAAGAGTAGAAAAATAGGAAAAAAACTTACTGGGACTTCAAATTTTTTTCTTCTTGTAAGTATTTAAAAACATAAAAGGACAATCTTTTTTGTATCCTTAGCAAGAGCACAGTGTTGTGCCTACATCAGGATCTCAGGAGATGTAGCTGAACTTGTCACAGTAGCTCAGGATCCTTTCCTGTCATTTGTCCCAGGCAGGGGAACCTCTTGCTTCATGAGCACACATGGCATCACTGGAGACGTTCACAGTTATTCCAGAGTGGGAACTGATATTTGCCAGAGTGTTATTTTCCTGCTGAGCTAATGTCTATTTACTTCCCTTTGCTTTTGTATTTGGGTTTGATCTCGATTTGACACATTTTCTTCAGATTTCATATGTACTCGATGCTAGGTCATTAATCTTAAAAACCATTTAGTATTGGAAATTCCTACCAATTTCAATATAGGGTTACCACTAATGTGCTTTAGTGCTGAGGGTGACATAAGTAAAGAGGTGGAGAAAACCCAGGAATATTACACTGATTCAGCTCCTCCTGTTGAAAGGAAACAACAGGAGTGGGGATAAAACATTTACTTGTGACATCAGACATATGGCAAGTACTCAATTATTTTATTGATTATGAGTTATATTATAGCCAACCTGGCTGGTAACAAACTGACTTAATATCAAGGGAAAAAAGGAGATGGCAAGTAAGATTTTCAAGTCAAGGTACTTAATTAGTTCTAATAAAACTCTAAGGAGTATTACAAAAAGTTATGACTGTGAAAAAATAGTCATTTGATCCTGCTATTTTGAGTAATTCATTTGGGCAACTGGCTGATGTTGGTTGCATGACATTTATTAGCATCACTTTCATGAAGTCAGGGGAAAATCTCTAACTTTTGTTTACTTTTTTCTTCTGGACATTGTAATATAACTAATTTAAAATAACATTAAATTATTAATTTGGTTTTTATTGTTTCTAGACTCAGAAAAACAGATCAAGACAGGGACTCTGGAGAACTGGGCTGGTTCTCAGGACAGAGCAGGCTAGAGGGGTGGTCACCAACCAGGAGATGGAAAGTGATTCAAAAGAAAAAAAACACAAAGATTAAAAGCCAACGTATAGTCTAACCAGGCTCTTTGCAAAATGGCTACAAAGAGGGGCAGGATTCAGGTTGAATAAAGCATGACAATGAGCCAGAGGAAGGGTATTAGAACAAAGGAAAGGGGACAGGGCATGGGCAGGTGCCCTGGGCCCCTCCATCTAGCTGTACCAGGGTCCTGCCTGTTCAGCCACGAGATTGAACATTGCACCCAAAGGGGCCCAGTAAGCTTGAATTCATTACCGTGGAATAGATATTTCTTGTTATAGCCTTTCATAGATTAGAAAACTGCAATTAGGGGAGTTTTCATGAGATATTACTATCTCATGCACTCTATTACTATCTCATGCACTATTCATGAGATAACACAACTAGTGAATGGGAGTTCTAGTATTCTAATTTAAGACTTCAGGTTCTCTCCTCTGAGGATTTGCTGTGATTTGCTGATATCTATTGTCTCTGTGTTTGGTCTTACTCTTCTTGTTGCTTCACATTGATCTCATAACTTTTTCTAAAAACCAGGGCTGATCATATTAATCCATAATTTTAAAAGTTTACTGTTTCCCCCGATGAAGTTTAAATTTCTACACATAACCCGCCAGGTCTTTGATGATTTGTCCTTTGCTATCTGTGCAGCCTCACTTCCTATGCACTTCCCATCTTGTACTCTGTGATCAAGGTCACTCTATCCTCCATCCCTAACACACACCCTGCATGTTAATAAGGTCACAAAAAATATGTGGATGTAGTGATTATTATACTTGTGGAATAGAAGTTCTGTATTTCTTAGATAATATTACTTGTTTAGATATGTGTGACTTTCTCTTATATCACAATACCTAAGCACTTTACATGTATTACCAAATCCTCACAAAATTTTATGAAGGTACATAGACACTCAATAAATAATTACTAAAATTCATGAATAAATAAGCATAAACTCTATGTTCTTTTTTTCTATGTATAATATTGCCTAATTGGAAAAGGTTCATCTTCAAAACTGAAGACTTCAAGTGAGTAAATCTCTCAGTCATAAATACAATTTTATCTGGAGAACTGTACCCCAAATATGCCACTTGAACATAATTCCTTTAAGATGCTTATTTTTTAAGGTAGATCATCAGCTGCTTATATTTTCCCAGGACAAACGTGCTTTAAGAGCCTCTCCTAATTGAGCAATTGATTAATTAGCACTTTTCCACCTTTGCTAGGGAGTGAGAATTTAGAGGGTATTACTGTGCTAATAAGTTCACACTTTTCCTATTTTGCACTGTATTCAATTTTGGGAATACAAATCCCTGAGACAAGAAAAAGTCTTTTCACCCATGCAAAATGTAAAGTAGGTCATCCCACCTGTTTCTACTTGGCTAGCCCATTTGATGAGGAATGAGACATTTCCCTCTCACGTTTCTGTTTCAAATCTACAGCGTATTTGTTGAGGAATTTAGTATCATAATAGCAAAGAACATTAAGTCATAGACAGATGAAAAAGGAGATTAGGGGCCTACGTCTCTTTTCCTTCTTTGGCAATTCTCTTCAATAAGGATTATAAATCCATGGGCTCACATTAATAAACAATTTGTACTGGACCAATAGCTTATGTGCTGAATATCTGCATGTTAATGATTTATTACAGTGAAGAAAAACTAGTGAAGATATTCTTCTGCAAAATGAGTCCTCTGACACCTGACCAAAAAAAAAAAAACAAAAACAGAGTGATAGAGAATTTACCTAACAGAGCCAGTGTTCACTGAAAGAGAAGGTTTACCATGGAACGGGTCCTCTTTAATGAGTTTGTAATAAGTTGCAGGTGACAGTCTAGAGCTGTGTTGCATTATGAAGCTATTAATGGTATTAGAGACAAAAGCAAGTAATCAGATATAGAGTTTAACAGCACTCTGAAAATGACTCTGACCGCTATGAAACATCTTCAAATCTGTAAAAGAAATAGGATTTTGTATATTTTTAAGGCAGGAAAATAGGAAATTTTCCTAAATAAATATCAAATGTATAAGTTATAAATAAATATATATTAGTATGAAATTGCACTGTAGAACCAACTTGTTTATAACGCTCAATTTAAAAAAGTCAAAATAGCAATCCCTAAAATGTTCTATTAAAAAAAACACCCATAAGTCACAAAGTCTGCATTTAATATATTCTTTTGTATTACAATGTTATTCAATTTATTAACTTAAAGTGAGTTTATGTATTTAATTATTATTAAGTGACATGCATATATTTCTTAGACTTCATTTTTTTTCGAAAATGGTATTGGTAACAAAAAGGCTAATATTTTACTCTAACATTATCTATTATTTCTTTATCTTTACTATGTAATACTAGAAGTTGAACTCTGGAATAAGACATGTCTCCCCCATAACCCTATGACTTTAATAAACTAGCCGCACAAGGAATGAAATCAGATATCCATGGAAGGCATCTTAAAAGAGTATCGTCCAGGCCCGAAGCTGGAAGAGCGGGACTAAAGATTCGAATCACGGTGTGTGTATCTGAAACAAAGATGATATATGTGAAGATGGAACGTGTTTATTGTTGTGCACGGTGTGCAGAAAAAAGAGAAAGTCATGGACCCCAAGTGTGTCTGTTGTAATCCAGCACTTGCAAGGGGAACGGGCGATGAATCCAGAAAACTGGAGAGAATCAGGCACCATCTGAAGGTAAAACCCACAAAACAGTTGTAAATTGATGCCATCAACTGCTCATCTCACTGTTCTTGCTCTGATTCCTTGGCCAGCAAAGGACCATCAGAAGTCATTTGCCTGTCCATGTTCATTTCTTACTGACGCTGAAGGAGGTAACCAAGTGGAAGCTATAAAGCCAAGCACTGTGGTAGTACTCTTCAATGTTTATCGATAATCTTATAAATGTTATGTGTTATACATTTTAAAATGGGCTTTTTGGTTTATCTATCAGTCTCATCAGGACTTGGTTAGTATAAGGCAATCTTCTGAATCTACTTAACTCTGAGTGATCAATGCACCCTGAATATCTGGGTTTGAAATGCTCAAGACACTTATATATCCTGTCACTCCATAGCTGATGTCATCCTGTAAGATCTTGCCCGAGAAGCAGTCAACTTCCTACATAATATCTTTAACTCTAATTGTAGATGGAATAATCAAAATAACAAAAATCAACTTAATCCATATCATAATGATGTGGAGAAATCTTTCTACTCCATTTTGGAAAGAAATCTCAAGTTAGGTAATCATCATCATAATAAAAATTATACTTAGAAGCAGTGATAACACCTTAACCCTCCCTGCTGGGCCCTGAACACAAAATTGTATTGATATTAACACCCCTGGCACTAGGACTTAAATCATGCTTCCTTTCTTGTTAGTTCCCAAACTAATGGTCATAGAGACATTAACATAAAAACTTTATAAAACACACTGTTTCTTTCCTATAATCAATGGAAAGCACTTTTTTTATTGAAGTATAGTTGATTTACAATATTGTGTTAGTTTCAGGTGTACAGCATAGTGCTTAAGTATTTTTGCAAATTATACTCCATTATAAGTTATTACAAGATAATGGGTATAATTCCCTGTGCTGTAAAGTATACCCTGGTTGCTTATCTATTTTATACATTGTAGTTTGTATCTGTTAATCTCATACCCTAATTTGTCACTCCCCCCTTCTGTCTCCCTTTGGTAACTACAAGTTTGTTTTCTGTATCTGTGAGTCTGTTTCTGCTTTGCACATATGTTCATTATTATTTTTTAGATTCCACATAAACATGATATCATACAGTATTTGTCTTTCTCTGTCAGACTTATTTCACTAAGCATAATATTCTCTAGGTCCATCCATGTTGCTGCAAATAGCATTTTATTCTTTTTTATGGCAAAGTAATATTCCATTGTGTGTGTGTGTGTGTGTGTGTGTACATAATACACACACACACACACACACACACATACACACCACATCTTCTTAATCCAATCATCTGTTGATGGGCATGGAAAGCACCCTGAATAAATGGACATTGAACTCATTTAGTAATAGGGCAGCCTAGATCAGTGGTTCTCAAAGGGGGAATTTTTTGCTTCCAAGGAACATTTGGCAAGGTCAGGAGACATTTTTGGTTGTTACACCTGGGGGAGGGGTACTGTTAGCATTTAGTGAGAAGAGGCTGGAGGTACTGCTAAATTATCCTACAATGTGTAGGACAGCCCCCACAAGAATTGTCTTGTCTAAACTGTCAGTATCTCAAGGTTGAGAAACCCTAGTTTAGATAACTGAATTATTTTTAAAAGGTGGTAATTGTTTCAAGATATGGAAAGTAAATCAAAATAAACTTATACATCGGAAGTGTGCTTTTTCATGCAGTGTATAAATAGAATAAAAGAATCCCTAATGCTAAGCCTCCCTATGAAATGGCTGGAATTGATTCTGTAGAGAATTTTTTTTTTTACAGTTGCTCATTTAAAATGTTTATTGTTGTTATACTTTTATTTTTCAATTAATAAAAACTTCAAAATGAAGGATTTCATGAGGCATTACTGGAATTACTAACCAGCCAGATAGCTGAGAAATGCTTATTGAATGAATCTCCTTAGATGAAGTTGATGCTCCTATAAATCTTATTTCCATGTACTTTCCTCCATCAGTAGAACCAGCAAATTTCTTTGATGTTGTTCAATATCTTCTCCCTGCTCTATACAGCTATCCCTTTTAATTAGGCAGCAATTCCCAACCTGATCATGACACTTTTTCTTTCTTTTGTTAGTGAGTGTTCAAGTGTTTAGCAATTAATAAGAAGGCTTGAAAAAAAAAGGCAGACCCCTCACACAGGAAGTAGTCCTTAGGCAAGTCACAGCGTATATACAGTCCAACCAGACGGCAAAATGCAACAGAGCAGCCTGTGTTATCACAAGTCATGCTCAGAATACCTCTGTGCCATGTTCATGAGTTTCAGGTTATTCCTATAGAAGATCAGTGCATTCTCTGTTCAGAGAATGCTGTGGAAATACGATTATCTAGCACACCATGGTGTATGTGTATACTAACAGATCCATCTTGCCAGACTCACAGGCACAAAAGTTAGTCTGCCCCATGTTACTCATTTGTTTGTCCACTGATTGAACAAGCGGATGGAAATAGTATTTATTTATTAGGCACCTCTGCAAAGTAGCCCCTTTCATATATGCTTTCTTTTTAATTATCATACTGTCTTGAGAGATATTAGCATCAATGTTTTACTGTAAACTCAGGCTCAGTGATTTATAAATGTCCCCATGACTTGAAAGCTAGGAGGCTATTATACTCCATTTTTTCCACACAGACCTATTCTCCATCTTTCTTTGCTTTGTCCCATACCCTAAGAATCTAAATTCTACAGATTCCATCACCCACATTCCTTTGCCCTCTGGCTTCTGGCTGGGTTTAGCCAATGGAAGGCACCAGCAGATCAATGGGTGGGAAGAGGAAACATGCATATTTATTCCCTCTGCTCTCCCCTGCCTCACAATGGGTTCTGACCACTGCTGCAGTTCTTTACAATTCCAGGTCTTGTTGGGGGTCCCTTTTCCCTTGGCCCTGATTTCTCCCAGGGTTCTGGGAAGACCACTCACTTTCTTACTTCTCCTGGTCTAAGGATAGTAATGGTTTCCTGATGAATAGTAAGGGTTTCCTCAGAATCCTCTGGTTCCCTTGATTCTACCCACACTTCTATAAGTTGTCTAGTCATTAAACTTTCTAAGTGTGTCTTCTGTAACTATGCCAGAGTAGTAATGTTAGGATTTAAACCCAGGTCTCTCTGACTTTAAAATCTGAGCTGTGTCTACTCTACCATGATTCTTTCTTGTGTTAGCCTGTAAGGATCCAAGAGTCGAAAGGGCATGGTCCTTGTTTTCAAGTTGCTCTCAGTTTGTCTGAGCAGACCCACATCAAACTACTACAAAAGATTATGGTAATTCCATAATGAAAGAATAAGAAAATACACCAAAATATACCCTATATCTCTGGAAATTAAAATAAGAAATGATACACAAAAGTCATTAAAGATTGAATATTAAATCTTTGCATGGCAATGGGTCTTAAGGGACTGCCTTTCCTTATAGAAGGAAATTGAGATTACCTAAGGAAGTCTAAGGACTAGGTAAGTCCCACAAAGTGCCTTAGTGGCCAAGCTGGGTCTAGTACACAAGTTCCTTAATTCCTAGCCAAGTGTTCATTTCTCTTTACTAAATGACCCACATGGGCTCCTAAGACAGTACTAAAAAAGCATCTTGGATATCATGACAGTCTACATACATTAATCAGAAAAGGTAAATTCTCGACTTGAAGAATATTATAATGCAAAAATTAAGATGCAGCCTTCTCTCTGTCTTCCCCCCTCCCCCTCCCAAAACCCTACAAAATAGAGAATATGTGAGTGTGCTAAATACATGCAGAATTAATCTAGAGAGACTCCTCAAAACTGCAAACTCTTCCAGAGAATTTTTTTTTCCAATTAAATCTAAACCTCAACTGTTTTTGAGACTTCTTTTCCTCATTTAAGAACAGAAGTAACATATCTGCATGATAGCAGAAAGAGATGCTATCAAGTGCTCAGTGTGTCGGCATTTTGTAATCTGCTTTTGGCCAGTGGGTGGTGAAGTGGTTTATTTCAAGTTGAGGATTTATATGAAACCCCTCTGTGCTTATTTTATTCAGGATAGCTTTCCCACAATAATGCAAAGCAATTGAAGCACCAAGCAATCCATTGCTACTCCACAATTTTGTTTATTTTTATGTAGAGTCGTTCTGACATTAGGATTTAAATGTTTTTAATGTTTAAATGTTTCATTTGATTCTTATATATTCAAAAATTCGGGTAACATCAAATTGCTTATTATAGTTTTATTTAAATTAAGATCATTTGAATCACAAGCAATAGCGAGGTCTACTGAAAAGAGGTGTTTGAAAAAGCCCTGTGGTCTAAATCATAATGGGGTAGCTTGGCTAGTTTTCTATCTGTTCCTTTAGTCCGTTCCTTGGGAACAGAGTGCAAAAGCAGGATGGAGGAGGTTACTATTCCATTAGTTTATTTTATTTCCATTTTAAACTTTTAAGTAAATCCAACTAAACTGAGATTTATTTTCTGGCTGCTTCTTTCACACTGAAGTAATTTGTTATTAGAATAGGATTCAGGCGATCTAGAAATCCTCCGATGCCACACATTATTTTTTTTCTCTTATCCTTTTCTCTAAACTAAAACGTATGTCTTTAAACAACGTGCATAAGAGAGTTTTAAAAGGATCATTTTCCACTGATAGTTTCCAGCCACACCAGAGGCAAAAGTGCCAAACTTTGTCAGGAAAGGCTGCCCTTGTGACATTTTTTGGCAGGGATCTGAAAGGCAGGCAGTAGACAGCATATAGAAAATCTTATTCTTTTATGATTTCCCTTACGATTCTAAATGGACCAAGACTTAAGACAAAAGTTCAAACAATGTCCAGTGTAATTTTGCATTCATACTCTGCAAACATATCATGACCCGTCAGCTCTCCCTAAGGGAACATATCAGTCTGTGATCAGACAATGCACTCTGATAAGATGGATGAGGCCTCGATGTGCGCCAGACCTGTGTGACATGCAGCATATAAAAAGACAACTGAAAGTGCCACTTGGCCTGAGAAGAGCATCGAGCCTAAAGGGAGAGAGAGAGACAAATGTCCTGAGAATTAGGGGCAAGAGAATAAGATGATGAGGATAGCCAAATATATTTGGTTGTATGTACAACATGCAAAGAGCATTATGTGCATTGTCTGATTTAATCTCCACGATAACTCTGCTATCTGAATTCTTCAGATAAGGAAGTTGAGGTTTAAGAGAGGTTCTTTAATGTGTCCAATATGATACTGGCATGGAAGATTCCAGCCAGAATTCAAATCCAGGAAATCTTTATTATGTTCCCTAAACAAGGAGAACTTTCTCATATTACCACCACGCCATCCTCCCAATCAGGAAAGAATCGTTGATTCTAGTCTACCATCCAATCCACAGACATAGTTCAAATTTTATCAACTGTCCCAATAATGCCTCTTTTTCTGTCTGGTCCAGGATCTGTTTAAGAACATGGATTGCATTCAACTGCCATGTCACACCAGGCTCCCTCAATCTGGAAGAGCGCCTAAATATTTCCCTGTCTTTCATGGGCTAGATGCTGTTAAAGAGTACAGACGCCGTTCTATAGGATGACCTCAATCTGCTTCTTGGCGTGTCTTATCAGGAAGCACACTGCTGTGATTTTGTCCCACAATTGCTGAGTTTGCCCCTCATCATTTAGTTAAGTTTGTGCCTATCAGGTTTCTCCACTATAAGTCACTATTTCCCCCTTTTTATTTGATTAGTATTTTGTGGAGAAATATTCTTATACCAATATCCTCAGCAAACTTCTAACTATCCTTTAGCATCTATTGATGACTCCTAGTGATACCAGCTACCATTTTGATAATATCCAACGGTCATTATCTGTTTCAGTCATTCCTTCTACAGTTAATAGTTGGCATCTCACTGTGAAAAAAAGCTTTCTCTCCAACATTTCTTTATATCTGTGGGGTTTCAAAGTTTTTCCTTTTTATTCAATGAGTTATAGTCCCATACTCTCATTATCTTTTTTGAGAACAAATTGTCCCAGATTGCCTAGTAGGAGCCCAATCAAGGTGGCCCCTGTGTCTATTTGATATGTTCTCAAAATAATTCATTGTGTTGCCCTCCTCTTCTATTAACAATGTCCCCACTAACTCAGTCATCATAAGGTCCATAGTATCAGAAGAGCAAATTTTAATTAACAAGCAACCCTATTACTCCAATGGCTGAGCCAGAAGAATGTGTTTCAACCTTTTCCCCAGTTTCTTCAGTGATATGAATTTTTGAAACAGGTGAAACCATGAGGAAATGAAAGCACATGGTTTACTACTCACATTAACTTTGACCAAGGTGACAGGAAGAACAGTTGGTAAGTGTCATACCTAGTAGCTCTTAATAGCACGTGAGCCCAAGACAATATGACCTGATAGTTCTTCTATGGCACAAACCCCTCGCATCTTCTTCCTAGGTCTTCCCCCAAATGGAATTAACCAATTACTTTTTCCAATTACTCCAATTATTCTTCCTTTAATTTGTATGCTTTATTTCCATGGCAATTTCATAAGCATAAAAGTGGGCATCTTATTTGCAGTATAACCAGGGATTATACATGTGTATTTTCACTGTTAATGAGACTTTAACTCTAGTTAAATTCTCACTACATTTTTGGCTCATTTCATTTTTGTGATTGCAAAAATATAAACATTCCACAGTTTCCCCTTTCTTATTTTGCCTGTTTAGCCTCAAGATTTTATTGGCCTGTACATGTTTTTTTTCTGAACTCACTAAATGCTTATATTCTATTTCTACTCACAAACTGGGATAACTTATACTCATTCAATATAAATGACCTATCTTCTAATCAGTACTGTCCACTCGGCATATGAAGCAATTTATGACTTACAGAGAGGTATGCAATCTTGAGGACTATACAGAGCTTGAAGCCAAGTAGATATCCTGAACATTACTACCTGCTAGAAGTATTACAATGCTGGAGGTCACCAGACAGAATGATAACTGAGCAGGGATAAGGAGTTTCCAAAAAGCCCAAGGAATTCCAACCAACTTTATCTTTTTTCAAATGTTTTCAGCATACCTTCTTATCCAACTCATCTACAATTAACACTGCCCCAAACTACTTTCTATAAGTTTATTCATTTCCAAATAGCGATCTATTTTGCATACCAACAAGATTTACAGAAGAATAAGCAAGTAATTGAAAACTCACAATACTTTAAGCCAAGTTGTTTCTTTGAATTAAAAACAAAAATTCTCAACATGAACACAAAATGATATATAGTTGTTCAAAGAGCAGCATTCCTAACATAATTAAATATAAATTACCATTGCATAATTTGGTCAAAGGGTACATCTGTCTAGATTCTGATAACACTGGAAGTCCAAAATTCCGAATTCCCATGTCTTCTGTGATTTTCTTTGAAGATGGAGCATTTTTCTAAGAATTTTTTTTTACAGAAAAGACTAGAATTTATGATATGAAAAAATACTGTATTATCTTAAGGAAACAAGCCTGTGCAACAGGGCTTTGAATAAAGATCTGTTCCTAGTTCCCCAGCATGTAAACCAGAGTGACATAAAAATGTATTTCATTTTTAGGCTCAGTCATGGCTCAGCCTCCTTCAGGTGATGTTCTGGATGCTGACAGGGGGCCTTAAATCTTTGCTGGGTTTATGAGCTGCAACAAGGAACTTTTCATGATGTCCTGAATCTCAGAAGTAAGACGCCAGTGGTTAATCTCTGAGTCACTGGGCCGCTTTGACCTGTTCTCTTCACACTTGTTTCCATATTTCATCTGCTCTGAGCTGGGTTCGCTTTATGATTTTGGTTAAGTGTGAAGAAAATCAGTATGGCAGGTGGAAGGAACTAAAGCTGCTCTTTACCCAGTGCTAAATTTCTGCCAATACTTATTTTGTTTCCTGTAGCAAAATCCCTGACGTTGTTTTTCTGCAAGTTGACTAAGCCTCATCACTTGCCAGTTAAACAATATCAGATGTAATATTCCCTTGAAGAGGACAAGGAAAGGGACTCCGTGTTTGGTTTTTATGTTAAGGACAACATGGCTCATGGTGTATAGGGAACTGAAAGAAACAATACTTCAGGAATCATGCCAAACGTGAAACATGGCTTTGCTCTTTGAGACCCTGGTTACAGACACTCAGCTGAAAGTCTTAGGCTGGCAGGGGCCGTGAGTAATGTGAGGAGCTCTGAACTAGGGGCCAGAGGATCCCGAGTCAGCCAGTTTGTTACCCCACAAGACAGCGTCTCACAACCTGAGCCGCTACGATAGTAAACTCAAAATAAGGCAGACCTCAGATGATTTCATTAGGAATAAGTGCGACAGTAAACTTCAACTATATATAGGCTAAAAATCGTCTTATAAGAGGTTATGATTCTCCTGTTACACGGTTGTAAATCTTTTTTGCCGATTTTATCTACCTAGAGCCAGTAAACCAATTAAGTTGTTGCTATGGCATTGATTTTAACTTCTTAACAGATTTTTTGTGTCTGTCTTGATGCCAACAATCCAGTTGGAAACTAAAATATTGAGTCAGTAATCTGGACTGCATAATATACACCCATCTCATTATTTCATATACAAAGACCTATACTCTTGATAGAGTTCTTAAATTGCTATCTAACATTATGGACACCAAGACTAAGAAACTCTTTGTAAACTGTATCTCATAACCTCAGAAATCTAGAAGTTCTTATCACATACCAAAATTACGTGCAGTATTAAACATGGCAATTTTTATGAAAACCCAAGCACAAATGGTTCAGAGTTCTGATCCAAATAAATAACTATCACTGTTTCTATATAAATGTGTGTGTATATATATATATGACAGAAAGAGAGAGCTACAACTCTATATAAAATAATGAAATAATTATATATATTAAATGAAATAATGATATATATTATATAAATATGAATACATATATTCATATATATGTATGTATATTTGAATGTACATTGAGGTACACACGAGTCTGCATGAGACCCCATCCCAGAACAATTAAGTCAGAATATACAGAGGTGCAGCTGCAGCACTAGGGCATATTAAATGCTACCCAGGTGATTTTAATGTGCAGCCAGGACTGAGAACCTCTGCTCCACATCTACTCAATATATCTGAAAGTCTTCTGTGTAGCTGGTATTCTAAATGCACTTAAATTACGTTGGCCCATATGTCTCCATTCAGATGAGAAGAACAATACCAATGGCAATATTAAACACCTTCATCTGATGCAACTAATTCACTCAACTTTTCCACTGCCTCTTAGAAAATGAAAACAGGCATCACTTACCCTTCTGGTTTCTCATTGTGGTGGATAGAGACTCACCCTTCTGGTTTCTCACTGTGGTGGATAGAGACTCACCCTTCTGGTTTCTCATTGTGGTGGGCTTGATGACGCTAACAAAATGATGGAGGGTCCTCCCTCTTTCACCCAGTCTCTACATTGCTTTCAGCGTTCCCGAGTTCTATGAATGAAAATTGTTAGATTGATGGTGGGGTCATGAAAACACAATGAAAAGAAAACCTACATAGAGAAAGAAATGTGAATGTTGAAGCCAGGAAACCAACATCAGGGACGAATGGGGAAGAATGATACACACAACATGGCATCACCTGAAATCTAGAGAAGCCTCTGTTTATGTACCCTGGGAGTGAACACAAATGCCACCTGGGCCAGGCGGAATATGGTGAGTGGACGTGGCCATAACACTTCTCTCCACAGGGCTTCTGTTACAATCACTTCAACTTTACAGCATCGATACTGAAGTCTTTTATCTATGTTTTCAGTTGAGTAAGAGTTTGTTGACAGGTCCCATCCATAAACAAAGAACCCACTCAAAATTAGTTTCAGTTAATGCAATGTTTGCACATATGTATGTGTTCACAGGACCTGTGATGTGTCCAATTTAAAAGTAAACAGTCCTCTCCCCACTGGGACTTGGGACGTTTGAAACTTAAGAGGGAAAAGTAAGTCACAAAACATATATGAAAGCTGGCCAATGCAATACAGTGTAGAACCTACCCTCCTCACTGTGCGCCTGGTACATGGTGGAGGCTCTACAAATAGATATTCAATCCATGATCACTTGACAATCTCTCTAAGAGACCAAGTCATTTACACTATTAGTCAGATTTGTAAATCAGCATTAGTTCCCTTATACAACTAATTTCATGTAATTGTTCTAATGTCCTGAGAGATTTTTTGTGGAACTTTATTGTGCTTTCAAACATATGGGGATCTTACTAAAATGCAGACTCTGATTCTGTAGGTCTGCGTCAGACCAGAGATTCTGCATTTGTAACCCACTACCAGGTGATGCCAACATTGCAGTCTGTTTACTGCTCTTTAGTGTCAAGGCCGTAAAAAAAAAAAAGGAAAGAAAAGAAAAGAAAAGAAGGATAAATCAGAATTTATATCACTCCTTTTGAAAAAGAAAGCTTCACTACATAAAACAAACCATTTAGGAAATAAGATAGAGAGTATGAATGAGAAACTTAAAAAGCAGAGAGAACTCAGCACCTGGCTTTGACACAAAGTCTCTGTTTGCTTAATGGTACTTCTAAGTATTTTCAGTTTTCTTTGTTGTCCTAACCACACTTCAATAATTAGTAAATATTAGAGGCAAGCTGAGATTTGCTGCTTGGTCCAACAGTCAAGCATTCCAGCTTCTTTAGGGAAAAACAAGCACTTCAATGCACTTCTATGATTTGTAGTTTTGTAAATGTTGTTCTAGTCCTATTCCTCACAGTTAGCAAAACAGGAATGCAATAATTGCTTTATTTCAACACACAGCTCACCATTAATCTTGGGATTTATTATAAAAGACTGTACTCCATGAAATTAATCAACATGCTCCATGTTTGTCCTCCCTCCCTTCCTTTTCCCCCCCATGTCGTTGCTAGATCCAAGTAACTGAAATACCAGTTTCCGTAACAATCTCTGAAATTCTTTGCTCTGACAGACATGTGAAGTTAAAACTTGCAGATTTTTCTTTTACTTGTGTCAGAAAGGACTTAACTATGCCGGGCCTCTTACCTCCTGCCACTTCTAACAAGACTCATTTCATAAAAGAGAGAGGAGAGGATGTGTTGAGAGGACTTTTTGATTCCAGCTCTTTCCTTAATGGATCTAGTGTGACCTGAACTAGTCACTGAAATGTCTCTGAGTCTCAGTTTCCTCATACAGAAAGTGATATTATTAGCAATACAAACATTATTTGTTAAGACTATGGGATATGAGCTCATGCATACATTTGATTCAAAAAACTTTTTTGAGTGAGGTTATAAATCCTCATATGAGACACACATGTGGATCATTCCTTCTCTTTTCTTTCCTTAACTTAAATGTGGTTTGGCAGCTGGGACTCTGGATATTATATGTATTTTAGCTCAATCAGTTTTATTCTCTGCATTTAGTTCACAAGATGGGAAGCCTCCCAAGGGCAGGGACAATGTCTGTTAACTTGCCGCTGGCATGCGGGAAGCCCCACAAACGTCAAATACATAAATAAAAACTGTTTGCCTCTGACACATTTATTTCCTTCTAAGGGTAAAAGTTGAGACACTCTTACTGGTGATTTGGAATCAAAACTATTTTTTAGTTTGACATCTACATGATGGCAACTAACATGTTAACATATGTCCAGCCACTATTTCATTGTAATCTTTCTATTAAAGTGAAAATTCAGTGGGAGTTAGCATTTTTTAGTAGTCTTAAATGTTCTAAAACATAAGAGCAATGGAAATTTTAACCAGCTAGTGTTGTGGTATTTACTTGGGAATAAGCAGTGTGTACCTCTTCTCTCTTCCTGTCCCCTCTGTCTTCCCACACCATCTGTCTGCCTACAACATATACCCCATCACTGCCTGCAGACCCCCAAAGTTTACACAGTCCCAGGTAGGGTCCAGGTGTGTGGGGTCCATAACTCATTCAGACTCACTTGGACTCTAGGACCACCCAAGAAGCCAGAACTTCTGGGGTGGCATGGGAAGAAAATGGATACTTAAAATCCCAGGCACTAAAAATAAATACCTAAAGTTAAAATTTTCAGTCCAGAACTTGGAGAGGTCTAGTATGTGACTGTGAGAAAGAACAGAGGTTCTGGAGAAGAAAACAGGCTAATTAAGGGCTCTTATTCAACACAGACCATTCTCCGATCTCAGCTCTTCCACAGTGCCTCTGACCTCAATTATTTCTGAATTCTACTAAAGAATTAAGAAAAGAAAGGAACCTTTGTTTGTGCCTGTTTTTCTTTTATCCTCTGTTGTTTGTTTGCTTTACTAATTTTAGATGATTTCCTTCTATAAGCTCTTATCCTCAGAAATCTAAGTAAATCACAAATCAGAGAATAAAAAGACTATATTCCTCAGTTGTCTATGTGACTGATGAAATATCAAGCACCCACGAGCCACGATAGAATGCATGAGTGTATGTCCCTGACCAGTGTGCACTACATAACGAAAGAAGGCTTTGAAAGAGGTCAAACGATCAAAGTACTGAAAAGTATTTTGTCATTACATACTACATAATATTTGTAACCCTATAGCTGGGCCAATTCTGATTCTAGGATGAGCTAGGTATCGTTGGAAACTAAATTTATTACTCCAAATAAGGAGAAATGTTTTATTCCCACAGATAAGTGTTTTATTCCCACCACTACCCACAAGGTGCATATTCTGGAGAGCTCGATCAGCTTGTAAGGGATCATAGCAAGCCAAGAATTGTGTGCATCTTATCATTCTCTTGAAATTAGAAATAATCCAGAAATTTCAGCCACATTTCTCATTAACTATAGAGAATTATGCAATTGTTTGGAATAGCCCACCAAAAGGCAGTCAATAAAAGATAACTGATATAATGTACTAGTTCTTGAACAGATATAGATTTTAGACATACCCAAGATTTTAACAGTTAAAATAACTAATTTTCTAATTAGTTTCTAATAACTAATTTTTCTAATTCTAAGTGGTACTTTATGGAAGGTCTCAAACTAAACTCCCTTCTTCAATACTCTGTATGGATTTTATTTTTTAAAGATAAATGCTCAAAAAAAAAAAAAAAAAAGATAAATGCTCAAAACCAGCACACATTCTGTCAATGTCTAGTCAAAGACACATGAGTTTATTTAGATGCCTCTTTGCCTTGCTATTGTCTCAATTTTCTCCTTTAAGTAAGCCCTCACAGGAATAAACTAAGCAAAGACTAACTGGGGATTTTGGTGTGGGAATGTGGCTCGAGGTCTGGGTCTCTGGGGATGATCTCTTATACCAGAGTACCTAAGCAAGATACAGTGCAGTAATCAGCATGCAGAAAGTTGAGCGCTACCTGTGAAAACTGTACTTGGGATGACGGGCAAAACAGAGGGGATCTTTCAAGAGAGCAGACTCTTCCGATAAAAACTACCAATAAAAGCACTTGATAAAGCATCACCTAGAAAATATTTTGGGATTCAACTTCATGGATCATTTATTCATTACTGTTCTTGATTAAAATAAAAAGTTAATCAGTGTTTTCTGAGATAAAGATGGAGTAAAGTGATTGGGCAAGATGCTGGCCTTTGTTGCAATGTGAATGGGAGACACTGATTAGGATCAGAGAGTTTCTCAACAGAGGAAGAGATCAAGTCACCAGGACAGTTATTATGAGGAAAACACTTACTGCTGATGGCAGTTGGGCTTTGTTAAAACTTTTTGCCTTGATAAGCCTCTTGTGGACTAATGCTTTTTAATATTCATTGATTAAATGGAAATAAAATAGCCATGAGGAGGCTGTAGTTTCCAAACAGTTTAGAAGTTCTCATTATCTTCTCAATGAAGAACTTATTTTGAGACCATCACAGAGGATATTTTATATGCATCAGATCCCTTGAAATGTTACCTTTTATAGATACATGATTTTACACAGCATTATTATCGTGCGATTTGTACCCTAATCTTTAAAAGGGTATAAGTGTGTCCCAACTATAATTTGAAAAATCTAGGCAAACAATAACACTATCTGAATTTTAACTTCTAGTGTGATTTTGTAGAAAGGTAATGGATTGCTCAAAGTTTCTTGAATTCTTTTCAAAGACAGTCACCCACAACCATTTTTTAAACAGGTATTTTTTTGTTCGGGGCATGAGTTTTGGAGTCAAACTACTTCAGTTCTAAACCTAACTCTACTGATTACTAGTTATGTGACCTGGTTTGGCTCTACTGTGTCTCGGTTTCCTTACCTGTAAAAGGAAATAATACTGGTACATGTTGGAAGACAATTAACCACAACTCTCTCATTTTTCTGCATGTCTTTTGAGCAGAGTCACTGACTACATTTGTTACGGATTATATTTTTAAGGATGCAACAGCCTTGGGAAAGAGAAATAATGTCTCCTTCCCAAGCAATAATGCTTACTGCCGATTAGAGAAATTCTGGGTTCCCCAATTTCAGGGCTCCTCTTCTGTAATTTAACCCATCGCATGGGCATTGTAACCTGGCTCTTTTCATGTTGCTCTGTGGGAATTTGGGCTAAGGGAAATTACACAAGAAAATGTGGATACTTTGGCAATTACTATTACTATGAGTAATAAAACTGTCCTTTGTCTTTGAACCAGTAGTCTCATGTCTTCTGCTAACATCCATGAAACTGTGGTAGGCTAATTTGTTAGCTTGCAATTCAGGTAAAATTTCAGACCTTTCATAGTTCTTGCAGCACCTATCTTATGATGTTATTTTGGGGATTAAATAAAATAATATATGCAAAGTGCTTACAACATTACCTGGTATATAGAAAATCCCAGATTATATTAGCTAATATTGTTAGCTGCTATTAATTGGTCAACAACTACTTCAAGATGTAAAGACCTCAGGATATTGGTGAATTCTAATTCTTACGGTATTGAATTATGAAAAACACAGACGAAAGAATCACTAAGTGCCTTGTGATGATCTGTATTTTCTTTCTAAGAAAAAGGTGATTTGTGGAATAGGGAATTTTATGACTATCTTGGATACTTGCTTTGAATATACAAATTACTCATTCCATATCAAATTATACAAATGATTACCAGAGAGGATCATGCTCCACAAATGATCAGTCATATCAACATTTTTTTCCTGTGGAAACTGTTGCTTATTATTGATGGTCAAAATCATGCTGATGTCACTGTTTTCATCTGAATTTAAGACAAATTCTTTTCACTGTGCTATGAAAATGTGTGTTGGTTGGTTCTCTTATCAAAGTGCCGTAAAGGAAGGAATGGTGATTACTGCTTATCTCTTTAATTTATTACTAAGGATGTTATACAAACACATTCAAAGACATCTTTGCTGAGAGATATTATTTGATTAATGTCATGAGTCCCATCCAACCTCAGCTTGACTGCTAAAGAGAAATAACTGATGCCTCTAAGTTTCTGCAAAATTAGTCACGTGATTCTATCAAGTTGATCTAACACACTGAGTTTCTGTTATATTTCTAAGCCATTAACAGGAATACGTTAGAAATGGCCTATGCCATATCTTGTCAATTGTATAAAGAATTCAGTTGAGCACATAACTCTTAATTTTTTAGAATTTAATGAATGAAGATGATGCTGGTTGATGGTGTTAAGGGCTAAGTTGTTATTTATAGAATGTTTACTATAGCTCATTATCACCAAGAAAATGTAAAAAGTATGGGATTGCTTCCTCCACATATACTTTCCTTGCTCTTAATTAGGTTTTAAGACTGTTATAATTTGTTTTATTTGTCATATATAAAAAAGAAGAGGGAACATTTTGACACACAGTGTACTTTTCCCTAGATTCTATGCTCCATTAGGATTACTCATCTGCCTATACAGAGTTTAGAATTGAGTCAAGGAAACAAAAAACATCCACAGAAATGTTAATCTGCATGTAGTGCAAATCAATATAAAATAATTGGTTCAGATAGGAAATGCACAGGAGTAATGGTTTTCAAATTATTTTTAAAGTGTGGAAATATTTTTTAATATTTCTGTCAGGTTACAGAATATCCGTATGGATCTGTTTATCCTACAGAGCATCCCAGTGGGCACTCCAGAGATCCCTAAGCATTTAAAATGCCAGAGTTTGTAAGACCACACTCTAATTCTCCCCAGGGGTGAATGGAGATGTTGTACTCTTTCTACATACCCGGCCCGCTCCAAGAGGCACTGATTTGTCACATACTTAGGTGGTAAACATGTAATTTGAAGTCTAGTTTGTTCAAATTTGAAGGTAATATCTTATTATTTTTATTGTTGTAGATGTTTGTTGTTTCTATTTCACAATACTTCTTCCACTTATGATTGCCAAATAAAATACAGGATGGCCAATCATGAATTTTGGATAAACAATAAAGAGTTTTTTAGTATTAGTTTGTCCCAGATGTTATATAGGACATTCTTATTTTAAAGAATTATGTGTTGTTTATCTGAAATTAAAATTTAACTGGCCATCCCATATTTTTATTTGCTAAATTTAGCAAACCTTCATGGGCAGATTTCAGGAAAAGTGACACTATATATGACCCAAAAAATATATATAATACATTTAGAGAGGGTATTTCAAGAGCAGAAAAATGCAAGATTATCTACATTTCTGAAATCTTATCACAAATATGAATATGCATTTTCTAAGTGTAAAAGCAAAATTTTAAGGTATTGAACTCTCTCCCTCTCTCTCTCTCAGGAGTCCATGTGTACCCAAGTGGGAAAAATCTTATTGTCTTAGTGTTTAGTGGGATTGTCAAACTCACTAGAAAATTTCCTACAGAGACAGAGCAGAGTGCCAAAGTGTGAGGAAGCAAAGTAATGGCTTAGAGTTTCACAAAATAATAATCTAACCTGCTCCTTTATGAATGAGAAAACAATTCTCCTATTTTAATATCAGCTTTACTCCAAATGTCTCCCTGTATCATCTTTTAGAAAAAGAATATCAATTCTTCGTGGTAGTTTTTAGTCTAGCAGGGTAGAAATTTAAATTCTATCTTCAACATTTATTAGCCATATGAATTTGGACAAATCACTTATCTGCAACTCACATTTCTTGCTGGAAAATAGAGCAAATGATGCTTACATCATACGGTGGTTGTGAAAATTAATTGGAATGTATTTAAAACATACAGTATAGTTAATACCTAAAATATAGCAGGTGGTCAAATAAATGATAACTATTATTTCAGGCCCTGCCTAATCCGATACCACATTTTCCAAGATTATTATGCATTTATTATCTTTTCACAACAGCTCATTTTTGTAAAAATTCCACCAAAGTAGAATTTTATTCATTTCTGTTTTGAATTTTAATCAGGAATTCTGAAGTAATAATTCTGAATAAGAGTGAGACCAACCACTATCAGGCAGGCATTACCAACCAGAATAGCTACAGGGTAATTAGCGCAGATGCCAGAGGTAACCACACAGTACAGGCCTGCCCCTGGCTAAATAACAGCCACATTCTTGGAAGAGAAAAAGCAAAATATCAGGGACTCTAAACTCCCATAAAGGATGATAAGATTCAAATTAAAGTCCTTACATAAAATAAAGGGGTTTCTTGAGAGTAATTAGAGTTGAGTTGACATTTTAATCTCTAATCTAAAAAGTCTGTATTAACAGTGGCATAATGCTTAATGGCAGGTCAATTTAGAAAAGTAGGAGTAATAGCGGTAACAACAGTAGCTTTCTTTATTGAATGTCCACACTGTGACATGCACTCAGCTGCACACTTTACATTCACTTACTCATTTAATTCTATCAGAACTCTGAGGTTGTATTTATCTCCATGTCACAAATTAGACTGACAGAGATTACAGAGATTTCCCAGGTCACACGCAGCTGGTAGGAGAAGATTCAGATTTTTTAAACCCACCTATATCTATCTCCAAAACCCATGTTCTTATACATTATGTGGTGATGCCTTCAACTACAATCTAATAAAGTGAAAATAGATGATCATATTTTCATGAAAATTATGTAAACGGTGAAAAACAGAATTAGCTGATTTGATAGCCACGACCAGAGTGACGCCTCAAAGGAATTTCATTTAATCAATATTACCAATCCAACAATCAAGTTTCAGAAAGTTTTGAGGGGAAAAAAAGCATAAATATTGCAGTGGTTTTGGTTCTTCCCCCAAACACAGTAAAAATAAATGTGTTTCTGCTTAACCAGATGTAGAGAGAAAAGAAAAAATTGTAAACTAAGCGAACCTTGCACCTGGATATTGCCCCTGTCGGTAGTCATCCTAACACTGGGATATGTATTTGTTGACACCAACCCTCTCCAAGCACTGCATAATTCTTCTGGATACTATTTTTACCCATATTCAAAAGTATGTATGTATTATTTTGGATGCTATTTTTATCCATATTTAAAAGTGTGTACATAGCCATGACTTCAACTAGTTGAATCAGCATATGCACTGGAGTTTGTTACTTTACTGACCCCCATGGTGACTCAGGCTTGTGAGAAATCCTAAGAAAGTTTTATGGCTAAAAGTAGTTGAGAACTACAAAAGATATAAAGAGATATATAAAAGAAAGATGTGGCAGAGACTGTGAGTTGCCTGCTCAAAATCCATTTACCCCTTATTTTATATTTAACAAAATGTATTTATTGTTAGAAGCAGCAGCAAAGCACTTAACTGTAAAATGCCTCCCTCCCTGCCTCTCTTCCTCCTCTTTTCTGCCACCAACGCAGACATGATTGCTGGAGCTGCTGTATCTATCCTATAACTCACAAGGCAATTTGTGAATTGAAACAAGTTCTACAGATGGCAGAGCAGAAAAATAGAGGGAATCTGGGGGCAGTAACGACAGCACACACCAATTATACTTCCCTGGCCTGTCTCTCTGGACTGCTTCTCACCTGAGAAAAAAAAAGAAAAATCTAATTCACATAAGTCACTGTTTTAAGGTCTTACCTTTGGTAGCCAGATATAATTCCTAAATAATGCAAAAGGTAATACTCTTTTACTTTTGCTTATTTATTTAGGGGTGTGTGTGTATAAGTAAAGCCAACCCTAATGGGAAACAATAAATGCCAACACTGTAAACGTGGGCTGAAAAACAAAGAAACTAAACTGTAGTTGGTAGAATTTAGTAAACATTTGAAAAGTTAAGTATTGAATATATTCAAATTTGTAGGTTCTGTTTAGGGTCCCAAAGTTTTTAAAGAACTTAGAAAAATCTTTATATAACCTTCTGTAGGGCAGCATGCTTTCTAAAATATAAATTAAGGGGTATGGTGGTTTTAGCTCTTACTTTTGCCACATCTGACATCCTGTGAGTTCTCTCTTCTGCCCCTCAGTGCTTACCCCACCCACTTCCTGCGTTAAGAGCGATTATGGTTTCTTCTTAAGTGGAGAAAGAGCTGATTAGGGGAGAATTTGGGGATGAGGAACAAATGCAAGAGTAGGTTCTCAGATCACTAAACACTTGTCATTTCAAATTCTCAAAATGCTTCATAAAAGCCATTAAACAAAATTATTTATGAGATTCTTACAAAATATGCAAATAATAGTATCTTCATAGATACAAGTAAGATTAAAAGAATTAGGCAGATTAAAACCAAAATTATATTCTCCTGGCTAACTCAGCTGGTAGAACATGAGACTCTTAAAAACCAAAATTAATAAAAATAATAAATGGTAATAAAAGGTAAGAGATAATAAAATCTGGCAAAGATAATTATTTTATGAATATTGTCATTTAATGGTTTGTTACACACCATTTAAAAAACTGATATATGGTAATTTGTAACCTAGGTCAAACCAAACTTAAGCGTATATGCATATGCATATATCTATAATCAGATGGTTTTTGATTCAGTGAAATCAATGCATCTGTACTTACATACATGAATAACACAATAA
This sequence comes from Balaenoptera borealis, assembly GCF_965194805.1. Classification (NCBI taxonomy): domain Eukaryota; kingdom Metazoa; phylum Chordata; class Mammalia; order Artiodactyla; family Balaenopteridae; genus Balaenoptera; species Balaenoptera borealis. The sequence continues at coordinate 129,726,630 of NC_138861.1, read as the reverse complement.
TTGAAATCATTTGTAAGTAAGAATAATTTTTTTTGAAAAATAGCTGAGGTAAGTACATCTATTAGGGAGATGCTCTTCATAGACAATATATCTTTAAATCATTATCTTTAAAAGATTTCCCTTACTTTGAGAAAATGATCCTTTTCAATTAAACATGTAACAGTCAAATCAACAGAACTGACAGGCAATTCATAGAATGGCAGATGTTGCACATAGATTAACCTCAAATTCAACATATGTTATGGAGAACTTTTATATTCCACTGTGGAAAAAAGATCAGCTTAACACAGCTCTTTTTGTCCTTACCCTGAAACCAATAAGATCAGCGCTTACCCCATTTGAGGGCAAGGAGCATATGACTAAACAGTGATTCCCAATTATATCTAAGTGCTGTTAACACTGTATATCATGTAATCCTTTAGGTGATGTTCCTAAAAATAGTGGGTCTCAAATTATAATCTGACAGAATCTGGAAGTCCCTGGGGGTAGACTAAATGTATTGACTATATGATTGCAAAATCACTCATTTTTCTATGAACACTTGAAAAAAATAAGTGAACGGGTAGGATTTTGTTAGTTTAATTTTTTTTTAAAATGTGTCATAAATCAGTGTTGTCACACTACAAATAAACTAACAAATGAGTCAATAATTATTGCCTAATAAGCTGGAAGTGTTATTAAAATATTTATACAATATTATTTTCAAGATATGGAAGACTGCTACATAAAATATAACCAAATTTTCATTAGTTTGCATAATGGAGTATAATATAGTGATGTTTAATGATTGCTATGTATACTACTGCCAAGCTCTTTTCAGAATTCTTGTCCTAGAACAACATTTGAAATGTATCTCTGGAGATGGTTACTTATAATTCAAATTTGACTACTCTCTTTGACTCTTTTTATCTTGTTTTTATCATTAATTGTTTAGAGTGATTAATCCCTTATTTATTTCTGAAAAACCATAAAGAGGTCCAGATAAGATTAGAACATTGGCTAGACCATGCTAATAGATGCTTCCATAACTAAGCCACCAGAGCTCAATCCATATTATCATTAGCTGCCACCTGGACACTTACAATAGCTTCCTAATTGGTTTCCCTAGTCCCACTGTTGCTTTCCACTAAACTCTCTTCACAAACTGTAGCCAGAATATTTTCAAAAGACAAGCCTGATCAAACCATGCACGTCTGTCATATACATACATACATACAGTTTACAGTTATCCTTTACAAGGCAGTAAGATACAGTTTATCCTTTACAAGGCAGTAAGATACAGTTTATCCTTTACAAGGCAGTAAGTTACTATGTCAAGGATGCTGGCAGCAGACCTAAGATTCTTGGGTCAGAAACGAAGAACTGCATCACTCATGGCACAGTAAGCAGCAGGAGTGTCAGCATGTTTACAAGACATCTCCTGGCCCAGAAGTCCAGTGGGAGTGGTGTGAGGTGGCCCAGAAGGACGCATACGGTGGATGTACACAGTGCTTGGCATCGCAGCTGAGGAACACGGAACTGGGGGAATCCACTGATTTCATAAGATGCAATAAGAGAGGCTGCTCTTTGTCCCAGAGGGAAACATTACTTTACCTTTCAAGGTCACTAGTTGCTAACACAACCCTGAGAAATCGCCCAGGGAAAGAGTGGTCAGGACCGTGCATTCTTGTTACGCCCTGCAAGATGCACAGGAATGCAAGCAACATGTGGTGGATTGCCTCCAAACTTGCATAGTTTCCTCGCAATGGAATCACCACCCAAGGGTAACGACATTATATTGAGAAAAACACATACAATGCCTAATCAGAAATAAATGAGTACGTACTAAATGGTGCTGAAGCAACTAAATATCCATATAGGAAAAAAATCTAACTCTGACCCCTGCCTTGCACCATATCCCCCTCCCCCTAAAATAATCAGAATGGATCAGAAACATAAACGTGGAAACTGAAAACTATAATGTTCATAGAAAAAAAAACAAAAATGTTCATGACCTTTGTTGGGCTGCACCCTCCAGGCCTACAAGCCTTGTAGTTGCCCAGTCTCAAAGACCAAAGAAAGAGCCCTGAGACAGCAACAGAGACATCAATGGCTTACTCGATAGGAGATCTCACATGAAGGATCGTGGAGTGACACCCCACGGTGTGCGGCACACAGCAGGCAGGACAAGGCAGCAGTCTTTGCTACTCAGAGGAGAAGGAGGCTACCATTTATAGGGAGAATTAACCTCGGGTGGGCTCATCAGTCACCAGGGACTAATTAAGCCCTATAATTGAGAGGAACCCATAGTCATGTGAGTGAAGCAGGGACTAGTTGAGCAGGGGAATGTACAGAGAGCAACAGAACAGCCATCTTGAATGGCCTAACCACATACCTTGGTGCAGGCAAATTTTTTTTTTATTAACACTTTAACACAATGCATAAGTTCTAATTATTAAAAAAAAAAAAAGAAGATTCAACTTTATCTAAATTTAAAAGGTTTGCACATCAAATATTCCATTAAGTAATGAAAGGCAACCCACAGATTGGGAGAATCAAGTTAAATACATATATCTGACAAAGGACTCATATCCAGAATATATAAAGAACTCCTAAAAATCAATAACACAGCCCAGAAGCTGCTGCATGATTCACTACACAGATCTTGTCTCCAGATATGGTAGACAGAATTCTAAGAAAATCCCAACATCCGCATTCCCTAATGTACATGTCCTGTATAATCCCTGGGACTGGGGATATGATGGACTTCAGTCTCTTATTGGTTATGTTATATAACATAGTTGACTTTAAGAAAGGGAGGTCATCCTGGGTGGACCTGACCTAATTAAGTGAGCTCATCAAAAGGGCAGAGATTTCCTAGATAAAGAGATTTGAAGCATGAGAGGAATTCAAAAGGAGAGAGATTCTCCATTGCCCGCTTTGAAGATGGAGAGTGCAACATGATAAGAAACGTGGGCAGCTGCTTAGAAGATGAGAGACAGCCAGCAAAGAAACAGGGATTACAACTTTGCAACCTCAAGGAATGGAACTCTTGCAATTGCCTGAATGAATCTGTAACAACATCCCTACATTCAGATGAGAACACAGCCAGTGACATCTTTCTTTCCACCTTGTGAGAGCCTTAGCAGAAAACCCAGCCATGCAGTGCAGAGACCTCTGACCTGCAGAATCGTGAGCTAAGAAATTTGTGTTGTTTTATACAGCTAAGTTTATATATCTCAATAAAATACTGTAAAATAAAAGACATTCTTTTTTTATTGAAGGATAGTTAATTTGCAATGTTGTGTTAGTTTCAACTGTACAGCAAAAAGTGATTCAGTTATACATATATATATATATTCTTTTTCAGATTCTTTTCCATTATACATTATTATAATATACTGAGTATAGTTCCCTGTGCTATACAATAGGTCCTTGTTGTTTACCTATTTCATATATAGTAGTATAGATATGTTAATCCCAAACTCCTAATTTATCTCTCCCCCCCATCCCCTTTGGTAACCAACCATAAATTTGTTTTTTACGTCTGTGAGTCTATTTCTGTTTTGTAAATAAGTTCATTTGTATCCTTTTTTTAGATTCCACATATAAGTGATATCATGTGATGTTTGTCTTTCTCTGATTTACTTCACTTAGTATGATAATCTCCAGGTCCATCCATGTTGCTGCAAATGGTATTATTATTTCATTCTTTTTAATGGCTGAGTAATATTCCATTTGTATATATATACCACATCTTCTTTATCCATTTATCTGTCAATGGACATTTAGGTTGCTTCCATGTCCTGGCTATTGTAAATAGTGCTGCTATGAACATTGGAGTGCATATATCTTTTCAAATTAGAGTTTCCTCTGGATATATGCCCAGGAGTAGGATTGCAGGATCATATAGTAACTCTATTTTTGGTTTTTTAAGGAACCTTCATACTGTTCCCCACAGCAGCTATACCAATTTACATTCCCACCAACAGTGTAGAAGAGTTCAAAATTAAGGAAACAATCCCATTTACACTGCATCAAAAAGGATAAAATACCTAGGAATAAACCTACCTAAGGAGGCAAAAGATCTATACTCGGAAAACAATAAGACACTGATGAAAGAAACTGAAGATGACACAAACAGATGGAAAGATATACCATCTTCTTGGATTGGAAGAATCAATATTGTTAAAATGATAATACTACCTATGGCAATCTACAGATTGACTCCAATCTCTATCAAATTACCAATGACAGTTTTCACAGAATTAGAACAAAAAAATTTTTAATTTGTATGGAAACACAAAAGACTCTGAATAGCCAAAACAATCTTGAGAAAGATAAATGGAGCTGGAGGAATCATGCTAACTTCAGACTATACTACAAAGCTACAGTAATCAAAACAATATGGTATTAGCACAAAAACAGAAATATAGATCAATGGAATAGGATAGAAAGCCCAGAAACAAACCCATGCACTTATGGTCAATTAATCTACAACAGTGGAGGCAAGAATATACAATGGAAAAGAGACAGTTTCTTCAGTAAGTGGTGCTGGGAAAACTGGACAGCTACATGTAAAAGAATGGAATTAGAACATTCTCTAACACCATATACAAAGATAAACTCAAAATGGATTAAAACCTAAATGTAAGGCCAGATACTATAAAACTCCTAGAGGAAAACATAGGCATAATACTCTGATATAAATCACAGTAATATTTTTTTGGATCAGTCTCCTAGAGTAATGAAAATAAAAGCAAAAATAAACAAATGGGACCTAATTAAACTCAAAAGCTTTTGCACAGCAAAGGAAACCATAAACAAAATGAAAAGACAACTCACAGAATGTGAGAAAATATTTGCAAATGATGCTACTGACAAGGGATTAATCTCCAAAATACACAAATAGCTCATACAGCTGAATATCAAAAAAAAAAAAAAAAAAAAAAAACAACCAAAAAATATGGGCAGAAGACCTAAATGGACATTTCTTCAAAAAAGATATACAGATGGCCAACTGGCACATGAAAAGATGTTCAATATCGCTAATTATTAGAGAAATGTAAATCAAAACAACAATGAGGTAACACCTCACGTTAGTCAGAATGGCCATCATTAAAAAGTCTGCAAATAATAAATGGTGGAGAAGACATTCTAATACAAGTTTGGGAAGTATCTGTGACAGATTAAGAATGAGATCATGAGGCAAAAATATGACTTTGGTATAAACTGGTGAAATTGAGTCTTCTACAAAAGATACAAGTCCTTCCAGTTATGTTTGACATTGCTTCACCAGTCAGTGTCAATGTCAAACTGCAAACCTTACAGTCCTATATTCAAGTTGCTTGATCCACACCTTTGCCTCTTTGTTTGAAAGGAAATCCCAGAAATGGGGAATCAGGGTTGGGAAAATGTGGATGCTTATTCTTCTGACGATTGTGTAGGGGTACAATGGATCTAGGCAACCTGTTTTGGCTGTCTCTCCTTCCCTTGTTGTCACCACACAGGGCTGGGCCCACCAGAGTAGAGTGTAGAACAGAGAGTCAATATCATTAGTACATAAAAGGCATCCCACAAAGTTTCCTCCCTCTCCTTCCTCCCAAGCCTTCCCCTCCTATGATACATGACATCGCCACTTTCTCCCACATCACATCTTCCTCACAGACAACTGAACATTTCCACAAACATGATTTTATTCACAATGTTTTGTTTTGCTATTCTCTGGCCCCAGGAACAACATGTGGATATGCACGGCTTTATTTGCAACACATAATGACATCTCAGATATTTTGTCATGTCAGCTAACAATTCAGTGACGGTTGTAGTGAGCTGGCTTTGACAGGTGAGCTTCCCCAGGTTAAGGCTGGGAAACTCTTGAACACCCTCTGGCCTTGCTCACTTTCTTTTGAAACACCAGTTTGTTGTAGCTCAAGCAGTACTTTAAAGGGACCTAAATCTCTTACAGCTGTGAATCACTCTCATCATCCACTAGATCTGCAGAGCTCCCCAGGGAATGGTGCAGCTATGGACAGCCAGCTGTAAGAGCAAACATAAATCTCTTTGGAGACTTACATGCTGTCATATTTTGCTAGGGCTTAGAAAGACTGAACGATTTTAATCGTTTATCTCCATTTATCAAAATGCTCCAGCCCAACAACCCCAAACCATTTTCAGCTGTGAGCCTGCCTTGCAATAGTGGAAACTTACCATAGAGTATGTTGATGACTGTGTGATAAACATATGCATGTATAAAAGATTGTTCTGGCCATAGGAAAGATTTTATTAATTAATGTCCATTAAACAAATAATCAAAATCCACTTTGTAGTTTACATTTTATAGTATATATGAATTCATTATACACACATGCACATATGTAATCTCATATATCACATGAGCTACTTGGCCAAGAGTTCACCAGCATTTCCACGGTACACCTTATTTTTAGCTATTCATAAGGGTATGAAAATCGGAACCATGGGAGTATAGATGTGTTCCATGACTTCCTCCCTTTTTTATACTATTACTAAATACAGAAAGAAAAACATATTCCTAAATTTTTAAAACAAAATTTAAGATACAAGTAAATGATGTTCTATTATATGTCTCTTAATAATTATAGGAGCTAATGAAAATGGGTATTTAATTTAAAAAATTGAAACTTAAAGATAAATATATCATTCAGAAGTGGTTAGGGGTTGTTTTGGGTGGATTATCTGTTTATTTAATGCTATAATTTAAGTAACAAGATTTCTACCAAATCAAGAGCACTTCTCATTCAGGGACAGAGTGGGAGGAGGAACAGGGAGCTTCTTCCGCCTGTGAAATCCCCAGTTTGAACCTGGGAGGAAAGTGCTGGCTGATGAGCTTGCTTTGCTTCCCACACCACAGGTCCCAGAATAGGGGACCTGGACAGACACCCCAACAGCCAGGCCCAAGGCATCTCCTTCTTCTTTCAGATGTGGCTGAGTCAGAGATACAAGGAGACTGCCATTAGCGTGATTCATTTTGTGCAACACCTCCTTGATCTTGCTAGGAGGAACCACTCATGCATTTGTATGAAGTAAATATCAAAGTGGTGCTCTGGTGGGTATCATTCACAGCTTTAAACAAGGATCATTCTTGTTAAAAGTAGCAAAACTGTAAAACCTGATGGGAACAGTGGGTACTTTGCACTGTGTTCTATAAGCAAACTCAACATTTTAGGTATTTGAAAGTAGATATAAAACAGAAAAGGACAGAATAGGAACTTTTTATTTTTACATTTTGTAATGGAAGTTAAAGGCAGCAAATAGAAAATGATTTCTTCTCAAAAAGCAAAGACATTCATGACTGATGAGGAATAAGTGTACTGTATGAATTGGACATGGAGAGATAAGAAAAGTTAGGAACAGATGTGCCTGGTGAAAGGATGTGGCCCTCTCTTTACTAATCCCCATGATAAAGTAGATTAATAGAGTGCTTGTGGCTAGGTCACAGGAAGGTCATCGGGTGATCAGAAAGTTGCCTGTGGATGCTTCCACTGCCAAGTTACCCCGAAATCCCAAGTCAGGATGGTATTCGGTAGAGAACCCTGGAAAACTTTGACGCCATTAATAGCAGAACTCAGGGTGAGTTACTCCCAGAGCACCTTGGAATAAAACCAGAGTTAAGTATTTTTAGAAAGTTAAATATTTGAGATCAGACAAGTATCTGCTTCTAACTAAATTTTCTAATATTATAATGTTTAAATAGGATATGTTTTCCAATTCAATTATTAAAATTTTGGCAAAATTAGCTAACAATGATATTTAAATGCCTGAACAAACAGTTCTATTCTTTTCCAGAAAAAAGCCTACTTGAAGATCTATTTTTTTATACTTCTATAGAATACTCTGTATAGAGAAAACTGCATGATTCTGGGTAGAGGACAGATCAAAGTGAAATGCCTAAAATTACAGGGCCTCTGCCCAGCAGATCTGTCTGGGTAGAAGTTTATGACAGGAAATAAATATACTCATTATTGCAAGTTTTTATAACCCAAACAAATATATCACCATTCATGGCAGGGCAGATAGAACATGCACTCTGGGGTCAAAACATGGAACTGACTCCCAGGTTTACCTGTTACTATCTGTGTGAACTAGCATAATTTACTTAAAATCTCTGGGCCTCAATTTTCTTATTTGTAAAATGGGATTAATAATACTTATTTTATAGAATGTTGTGAAGATTAGTGATATTGTATTTTAAGTAATTATGGTAGTAGTCAATAAAAATAATCATCTAAAACAATACATGTTCATTTTGGAAGAACACATGTCAATTTAGATATAACAAATCACAAACCATTCATTAACTCAGGTAACATGAGTTACATCGTTGAATATCACTAGGCTTGTGGGTACATAATAAATAATATGAATAAAACATGGACCTTGACTTCAAAGTTCTTGATAAAGCATGTAGACTTTTTGTTTTTTTAAACATCTTTATTGGAGTATAACTGCTTTACAATGGTGTGTTAGTTTCTGCTGTATAACAAAGTGAATCAGCTGTATATATACATATATCCCCATATCCCCTCCCTCTTGCTTCTCCCTCCCACCCTCCCTATCCCACCCCTCTAGGTGGTCACAAAACACCGAGCTGATCTCCCTGTGCTATGCGGCTGCTTCCTACTAGCTATTTTAAGCATGTAGACTTTTATAAGCAAATTTGTGAAAGGTTTTTTTCACATGAAAGGGTTCCTTTTTTTACATTTTGTTTCTCTAGTGTACGTGCATGCAAAGGGGATGAAATATAGGGTTACCTTGGCCAAGGATGGAACTTAAAAAAAAAAAAATTGTTAATCCAATATAATCAAAATCTGGACACGTTAATTATTATTTAGAAATAAAAGGAGGAATATATAATGCTTCCCCCACTCTAAATTCTCTATGTTAAAGTAGGGAGAGCATGGATTAACTAATAGGAAAATGAGAAAGTGTCCACTGAGTTGACAAAAATGAATAAACAACTATGATAATATCCAGAGTTGTGGAGGGTATGATAGGACTTACACAATCCTACTTAGTAACTTCTGTGCACATCTACGTTTGAGATCCACTGGGGTTGACCAAAGGGAAAAAACAAAACAAAAGGTTTCTGGGCATTAAGTTATTCTGCCATTAAGATAATGACTACATCTCTGGGTGAAAAGAAGATGGATGAAAAACTTCTAAAATTTTTCTGTTGATTTTATTATTAAGTGTCTAATCTTAATATTATTGAAGATTAAAAAATAGTATAGTCACAGTTTAGGAGTTAAGACCATAAAGTCAGCTATAATATATAAATGTGTGAAAAAAAGTCTCCAAAGCAAAACATCAAATTGTCCCTCCTTCTTTCTATGACCAATCCCTCTCCTGGACCTTACAGTCTTCCTAGGCTCTACATAATAATCATACATAAATAAGAAACTATGTAACTCTCCAGATATTGCCTTGTCTCTCCTCTGTTCCCCAACCAAAATTCATCTACTAGTTGTCTCTATTCACTCTCTATTTTTTAAAATTTTTATTGGAGTATAGTTGCTTTACAATGTTGTGTTAGTTTCTACTGTATAGCAAAGTGAATCAGCTGTACATACACATATATCCCCTCATTTTTGGATTTCATTTACATTTAGGTCACCACAGAGAACTGAGTAGAGTTTCCTGTGCTACACAGTAGGTTCTCATTAGTTATTTTATACACAGTATCAACAGTGTATATATGTCAATTCCAATCTCCCAATTCATCCTACCCCCCGTATTCCCCCTTCCTATCCATATGTTTGTTCTCTATGTTGATGTCTCTATTTCTGCTTTGTAAATAAGATCGTCTATACCAATTTTTTTATATTCACATATATGCATTAATATACGATATTTGTTTTTCTCTTTCTGACTTACTTCACTCTGTATGACAGTCTCTAGGTCCATCCATGTCTCTACAAATGACCCAATTTCGTTCCTTTTTATGGCTGAGTAATATTCCATTGTATATATGTACCACATCTTCTTTATCCATTCCTCTGTTGATGGACATTTAGGTTGTTTCCATGTCCATAATTCAAAAAGACACGTGCACCCTGATGTTTACTGCAGCACTATTTACAATATTCACTCTCTATTTTCTCAATTCTCATTCACTTCTTGACAATGCCAACTGGGCTTTCACCCTTATCACTCCTGAAGTGCTATTCAACAAAGTCATCAGTGATAGTCATGGCAATAAATTTAATATACTTTTTCAGTCACTGTTTTTTCACCTCTCTAGTCTTTATTACTCCAACTTGGAACACTTTTTCCATCTAGCTTTTCCTCCTCTCTTTCTCCACCTTCCATGCTGGCTTTCCTATTCAATCATTAAATGTTGGAAGTCCTCAAAACTCAGTCCAAGGGCTTCCCTGGTGGCGCAGCAGTTGAGAATCTGCCTGCCAATGCATGGGACACGGGTTCGAGCCCTGGCCTGGGAAGATCCCACATGCTGCAGAGCAACTAGGCCCGTGAGCCACAACTACTGAGCCTGCGCGTCTGGAGCCTGTGCTCCACAACAAGAGAGGCCGTGATTGTGAGAGGCCCGCGCACTGTGCTGGAGTGGCCCCCACTTGCCGCAACTAGAGAAAGCCCTCGCACAGAAACAAAGACCCAACACAGACAAAAATAAAATTAATTAATTAATTTTAAAAAAATGGAGGAAACTGACTCAGAGAGGTGGGGTAACTAGAAAAAAAAAAAAAAAAAAAAAACTCAGTCCAAGATTCTCTTCATGTGGCTCTTTATATTTGCTCCTTGGGCAATCTCATCAACTCGCATAGCTCCAATCACCTTCTATACACGTAACACTCCCACACAAATATATTTCCAGTCCAATTCTCTCCCCTGGGTTTCAGACTCTTCCATAAGGTTGCTTACTTAAAGATAGACACTGCCTTATATTCCGTATCTGAGTCACTGGTTCGGCAGACATTTAATTCCATAAACCAAAATCCCAGTCATCATCCTTGGTAACTCCTTCTTCCTCACCTCCCGTACTCAATCTTTCATCATTTTTTGACCTATTTTCTTTCTAAATGTGCATCAAACATATTCACTATCAATTACCATCCACATATTCAATTCTAAACTCTCTCCAAGCAGTCTGCATTGTAGTCACAGTAAACTTTTTGCAGGCCCCAAACCTTCGGCTAAAAACTTGTAACAGACTTCCTGTTGTTCTGAGAATAAAGAACAAAATCCTTAACATAATCCAGAAGCTACTAAATACATGGTTTGGTTTCCACCCATCACTTCAGGCTCATATCATAACACTCTCTGCCTTTCTGAGCACCTCCCACTCCAGCCCTCTTTCAGCTTTTCAAAGGGCCTTGGTTTTTTCAGCTATAGGGCCTTGTACATGCTAGAATAACATCTGTCTCACTTCCAACCCACCCATCAGCCATTTGCTCTCGCAGAACTGCTACTTTCCTTTAGAGCACTTTTTTTTTTTTATAGTTACGGTATTCATTAGTGGGATTATTTAATACCTCTCTTTGTGAACAAGAAATGTAAAAACTTCTTTTGAGATCAGGAACGGTATCTGTTTCTTCCACTCTTGTTTGTCCACAGTCTAGGTAGTAACTCACAAATACTGGTTTACTATGTATTTCACTTTCTACTTTATATACTGTATTAATTTTTTACTGTGATGGTCACTTTTGTAACTAAAAATGAATACAAAAAGAAAACAGTATTAACAAGGAAAGATTTAAACAAAGAAGAACATGAGCTTTGGACTTGAGAAGAGGCTTCCTTAAGATACTTATAGCTTCAAATTTATAATCTGTAAAATATTAAGTAAGCGACACCTATATAACAAGACAGTTGAAAATGCTAAATGAAATAATGTGTACAGATTTGAGGGCTTCACATAAAAAATGCTCAATAAATGTTAGTTCCTTTTCAATTTTGAGAAGCTGAAAGGCAACATTGTTTCTGTATAAGGAAAAAATGCTGGAATAATCTATTAGTTACTTGAGGGGGCAGATATGTCCAGGGTAGGGAATAAGTTTAGTGAGGTGATAAATGGAATGAAGTATTAATAGTGAGGTCCTCTGAGATGAATACTAAGACTGAGACTGGTCTTAAATTTTAAAAAATATATTAAAATGATCTTGTTGAGACTAAGAGAACATATGCTCCAAATTTTCAGCTACTAAATGCCAAACTGAAAGAAATATACATAAAGTGGTATAAATGGGTCAGGAGTGGTCTGGTGATTTTCAATTAGACTGTATATGTGGAAAAGTTTCACACCATGTGTAAAGGATGATGGGCTAGAACATTCAGCTAAGAGCAAACAAAGACTTCAAACCTTTACTGAGAACATCAGTGCAATATATAGACTTAAAAACATCCAAATGACAGAAAGCAAAAAGGCTGATGTTCACAACAAAACAAAAACCATCCTGCTCGTACATGAAACAGCTTTTTTCTGTACCTGGAAGACTTCATACAGTACTGTGTTGGCAAAACTGAGCTGCAAAACACTCAGAATGTAAATCAGTTTAACCTTTCATGAAGCAAACTTAACAAATATGTATGAAACACCTTTAGAAAAAGAAACCCTTTGATTTTTTACAGTAGTTTATCCTAGCACATAACTAGGGATGTATATCCTACGATATCACTTCAGATTTTATTGAATTGTTGTTTAAAACATTGAAAAATTAAGGGAAATATGTTTTTCAATGTATTTTCTTTTTAAAATTTTATATATAACTTAAATTTAAGATACATTACTATTAAAGAAAAATGTGACAATTTAAATAACTTTTAAAACCTGTTTTAAATATAATGTGAAGACATTATTGTGTGATTAATACTGTTCATATTTTTAAAGTAGCCACCATAATACCTAAATACGGACATATCTCAATTATTTACTGACTCATTTTCTTTTTCATTCAATCACCATTCATTCAAAAAGCATTTACTGTATATCCACAACAAACCATTACTTAATGAGTATTACATTTAAGCAAAGGGTGTTGGCATATAACAGAATACACTTCTCTGGAAACCACATTCCTATCCACCATATTCAGTGTTGAGACAGTGTTAACTTAAACTCTGTAAAATTTTCTCCTTCTTTGACACCCTTTTTTCTGTGCTTCACGGTGACCTACTGGTCACAGTGTCTCCCTCTGGTAAAGGTCCAATGTAAAACTTTGGTTATCAGTTTTCTTAAAAACATTCTTAAGACACCCAATCTTCTTGATTTAATTTTTTCATTATATCCAACACTCTTTAATCATTTATTAACAATCTTTTTTATTAATTAACAAGTGACAGTGCTAGCTATTGTATATCAATTAAATTAATTTGGTCTTCAAAAGTAATGCTATTCCTTAGAATTTGGCATTAGGAATAACTTTTTTTCTTAAATATCTAAAGTGCTACTGACAGGAAAATATTTTGAGACTAAGTATAAACTGTTTTATGTGGTAGAGAAATTCTTATGGTTTCCATAGGCCTGTGGCTGGGGCAGGGATCTGGGAATCACTAGTAGATATTTCTTTCTCATTGCCTAAGCCCGCTCAGGTTACTCAGTGTCTGTACTGGTAGAGCATAGTCAAGAGCATAATTTCTTCCTCACCTCTGTGTCCCCTTCATTCTTCTCTTTTCCCCAACAATTCCTTTTTTAAAAGGCTCCTAGTTGCCTTTTTTGAGATTTCTGCCTATCTTTGTTGAAAAAATTCCCTCTTAATCTGTGATGGAATAAAATGAAGAGTTTAGCATCAGCTAGATTTAAAAAGCAAAAGAAGACACAAAATTCAAAATGTGATAGAACAAATAACAAATATCTCTACCTACACACATATACACATCTTTCTTTAATTCTTTTCTGCAAAAGATGTTAGTATATGTGAATGAATGATTCCTTTTAAGCACCTCACACTAAAGAGAGTAAAAATGACATTATTATAATTTAGATTACTATTTTATATAGAAGCATACTAATAAAAGTGATAGTAACTGAGACAAAATTTCACTATTAAAAAATCCACAGACAATAGATGATAATTTAATATTGAAGTGTCCACCTTTAGTACTTGGTATTTCTCTTAATATTTACCTGGTTAGCCACCACTGCATATAAAGACATGGAAGTAGAAAAGCAGTGGGAAGAGCTAAGGAAGAGATGACCCAACTGAGAGAAGCACCATAGGAATCATTAGGAAAAGCAGGAAGGAAAGAAAGGAAGTGAAATCTAGTTGGAATTTTAAAGACATGGGTATGTAAGGTATGAAATATAACATATTCTACTAAATTAGGAGTGGGTTAAAAAAGAATTGAGATCGAGTTAAGGAACAGGGGATATAAAGAAGTAATAAAGATGTAAAGAAATTCAAATTCAACATCCTCAATCTCTAATGCATTATGATACTCCCAGCATACAAAGAAGAATATAGCAGTATCCTGGCCTTCAAAAGGAGCTTACAATTTTATTGGGAAATAATTCCACTTAATGAACGATCTGTGTACTAGACACATAATCAAGTATTGAAGAATAATGCACTGCAAATGAGAACATAATGAAGAACTAGATATCATAACAATGCGTGCTGAAAGGAACTAACATTTCTCAGTCAATAGTTGTGAAGTAGAGCCCAGGAATGGGCAATTTTAACAGACACCCAAGTTAATGTTGACACAGCTTGTCCAACACCAGAATTTGAGAAATAAAAATGTCAAAACTGCTATGAATGATGAAAAGAGGAGAGAACTAGGTTATTTACATTGACATCTGTGGAGAAGAATCTATAGCAAAGTAAAAGCTGTAAGGTTTGAGAATGTATTTTTCCAAGGCCGGAAATTACAATCTTTATGTGTTTTTAAAACTCTTTTATTATATCTATGATCATCTTTCAAAAATTCCTAACCTTTTAAATGTTGATCTCAGGAATATCTGCACTATTAAATTTAAATGGTGCATATAAACATACTATGGAAAGTGCTTATTTTATCTTTTATTTTTCTGAATAAAACATTACAGTAAGTTAACGAGGGAAGGAATCACTTTTGCTGAAAGTTTATAAACAGAGCCTCATTTCTCTGTCATTTTTTTGTGGTCTTGCCTGGAAGTGACAGTCTTAACAATTAAGATCTCATTCCATCCCTGCATTTCTATGATTTCAGTATTGTTGTATCTCCACACGATGGTTTGACTGCACAAAGAAACCTAGAGTTTTAACACCTTACTTACACCAATGGACAGATCATTCAAAATGAAAATAAATAAGGAAACAGAAGCTTAAAATGACAAAATAGACCAGATAGATTTAATTGATATTTATAGGACGTTCCATCCAAAAACAGCAGATTACACTTTCTTCTCAGGTGCGCATGGAAAATTCTCCAGGATAGATCACATCTTGGGTCACAAATCAAGCCTCAGTAAATTTAAGAAAATTGAAATCATATCAAACATCTTTTCTGACCACAACGCTATGAGATTAGAAATGAATTACAGGGAAAAAAACGTAAAAAACACACACATAGGAGGTTAAACAATACATTACTAAAAAACCAAGAGATCACTGAAGAAATCAGAGAGGAAATCAAAAAATATCTAGAGACAAATGACAATGAAAACACGACGATCCAAAACCTATGGGATGCAGCAAAAGCAGTTCTAAGAGGGAAGTTTATACCTAGACAAGCCTACCTCAAGAAACAAGAAAAATCACAAATAAACAATCTAAGCTCACACCTAAAGGAACTAGAGAAAGAAGAATAAACAAAACCCAAAGTTAGCAGAAGGAAAGAAATCATAAAGATCAGAGCAGAAATAAATGAAATAGAAAGAAAGAAAACAATAGCAAAGATCAATAAAACTAAAAGCAGGTTCTTTGAGAAGATAAACAAAATTGATAAACCATTAGCCAGACTCACCAAGAAAAAGAGGGAGAGGACTCAAATCAATAAAATTAGAAATGAAAAAGGAGAAGTTACAACAGACACCACAGAAATACAAAGCATCCGAAGAGACTACTACAAGCAACTCTATGCCAATAAAATGGACAACCTGGAAGAAATGGACAAATTCCTAGAAAGGTATAACCTTCCAAGACTGAACCAGGAAGAAATAGAAAATATGAACAGACCAATCACAAGCAATGAAATTGAAACTGTGATTAAAAATCTTCCAACAAACAAAAGTCCAGGGCCAGATGGCTTCACAGGTGAATTCTATCAAACACATAGAGAAGAGCGAACACCCCTCCTTCTTAAACTCTTCCAAAAAACTGCAGAGGAAAGAACACTTCCAAACTCATTCTATGAGGCCACCATCACCCTGATACCAAAACCAGACAAAGATACTACAAAAAGAGAAAATTACAGACCAATATCACTGATGAATATAGATGTAAAAATCCTCAACAAAATACTAGCAAACAGAATCCAACAACACATTAAAAGGATCATACACCATGACCAAGTGGGATTTATCCCAGGGATGCAAGGATTCTTCAATATATGCAAATCAATCAATGTGATACACCATATTAACAAATTGAAGAATAAAATCCATATGATCATCTCAATAGATGCAGAAAAAGCTTTTGACAAAATTCAACACCCATTTATGATAAAAAACTCTCCAGAAAGTGGACAAAGAGGGAACCTACCTCAACATAATAAAGGGCATATATGACAAACCCACAGCCAACATCATTCTCAATGGTGAAAAACTGAAACCATTTCCTCTAAGATCAGGAACAAGACAAGGATGTCCACTCTCGCCACTATTATTCAACATAGTTCTGGAAGTCCTAGCCACGGCAATCAGAGAAGAAAAAGAAATAAAACGAATACAAATTGGAAAAGAAGTAAAACTGTCACTGTTTGCAGATGACATGATACTACACATACAGAATCCTAAAGATTCCACCAGAAAACTACTAGAGCTAATCAATGAATTTGGTAAAGTTGCAGGATACAAAATTAACGCACAGAAATCTCTTGCATTCCTATACAGTAATGATGAAAAATCTGAAAGAGAAATTAAGGAAACACTCCCATTTACCATTGCAACAAAAAGAATAAAATACCTAGGAATAAACCTACCTAGGGAGACAAAAGATCTGCATGCAGAAAACTATAAGACACTGATAAAAGAAATTAAAGATGATACCAACAGATGGAGAGATATACCATATTTTTGGACTGGAAGAATCAATATTATGAAAATGACTATACTACCCAAAGCAATCTACAGATTCAATGCAATCCCTACCAAATTACCAATGGCATATTTTATGGAACTAGAACAAAAAATCTTCAAATTTGTATGGAGACACAAAAGACCCCGAATAGCCAAAGCAGTCTTGAGGGAAAAAAATGGAGCTGGAGGAATCAGACTCCCTGACTTCAGACTATACTACAAAGCTACAGGAATCAAGACAATATGGTACTGGCACAAAAAAAGAAATATAGATCAATGGAACAGGATAGAAAGCCCAGAGATAAACCCACACACACATGGTCAACTAATCTATGACAAAGGAGGCAAGGATATACAATGGAGAAAAGACAGTCTCTTCAATAAGTGGTGCTGGGAAAACTGGACAGCTACCTGTAAAAGAATGAAATTAGAACACTCCCTAACACCATACACAAAAATAAACTCAAAATGGATTAGAGGCGTAAATATAAGACCAGACACTATAAAACTCTTAGAGGAAAACATAGGAAGAACACTCTTTGACATAAATCACAGCAAAATCTTTTTTGATCCACCTCCTAGAGTAATGGAAATAAAAACAAAAATAAAGAAATGGGACCTAATGAAACTTCAAAGCTTTTGCACAGCAAAGGAAACCATAAACAACACGAAAAGACAACCCTCATAATGGGAGAAAATATTTGGAAACGAATCAACAGACAAAGGATTAATCTCCAAAATATATAAACAGCTCATGCAGCTCAATATTAAAAAACCAAACAACCCTATCCAAAAATGGGCCGAATACCTAAATAGACATTTCTCCAAAGAAGACATACAGATGGCCAAGAAGCACATGAAAAGCTGCTCAACATCACTAAGTATTAGAGAAATGCAAATCAAAACTACAATGAGGTATCACCTCACACCAGTTTGAATGGGCATCATCAGAAAATCTACACACAACAAATGCTGGAGAGGCTGTGGAAGAAAGGGAACCCTCTTGCACTGTTGGTGGGAATGTAAATTGATACAGCCATTATGGAGAACAGTATGGAGGCTCCTTAAAAATCTAAAATTAGAATTACCATATGATCCAGCAATCCCACTACTGGGCATAAACGCAGAGAAAACCATAATTCAAAAAGACACATGCACCCCAATGTTCACTGCAGCACTATTTACAACAGCCAGGTCATGGAAGCAACCTCAATGCCCATCGACAGATGAATGGATAAAGAAGATGTGGTACATGTATACAATGGAATATTACTCAGCCATAAAAAGGAACGAAATTGGGTCATTTGTTGAGACATGGATGGATCTAGAGACTGTCATACAGAGTGAAGTAAGTCAGAAAGAGAAAAACAAATATCGTATATTAACGCATATATGTGGAACCTAGAAAAATGGTACAGATGAAGTGGTTTGCAGGGCAGAAAGAGAGACACAGATGTAGAGAACAAAAGTATGGACACCAAGCGGGGAAAGCGGCAGGGTGGTGGGGGTGGTGGTGTGATGAATTGGGAGATTGAGATTGACGTGTAAACACTGATGTGTATAAAATAGATGACTAATAAGAACCTGCTGTATAAATATATATATATATATATATGTGTGTATGTATATATATGTATATATATACGTGTATATATATATATGTATATATATATACATATACATATATATATATGTATATACACACATATATATATATATATATGTATATATATATTATTCAAGTCATCCAAAAACAAAAAAAAGAAACCTTGAGTAATAACTGAAAATATCTGAAGTTCATTGGGGTGATTGTGCAACATCTGGAGTTATACATATAGATTGTGTTTGCTAAAAGCTGCTGAATGAACAGTGGCATCCAGAACCATGAATCTGATTGAGCTTTTCGGGAAGGTAAAGCTGAAAAAGAAAATGTGGAAGCGATGGTCTTGAATGTAGCGAAAAAGCATGGGAGACATAGCCAAGGAAAACCACCCTCTACCTCAGCAACATTAAGATAATAATTACAACCTCAATGAGAAAATAGTTTAAAACATTTTCTGAGTTTGAGGATTTGATAACAGTGGGTTCTGATGAAAAATTACATCCATGCAAGAATCAAACTCTTGCAGCGATTATGAAGGGAGGGAGAGAACTGTCACACAGGGTCTACGCCTTTGTATTTTCAATGGCAAGGAGTGTTTATGTGCTGTTGTCAATAAATATTGACCTTTGATTGACTTAGAAAATGGTATATTAGACTGCTGGAAGCCCATAAGCTTTCATATATTATGGGGGTAGGGTGTATATGGGAAATCCCTGTACCTTACTCTCAATTTTGTTATAAACTCAAAACTACTCTAAAAAAAGTCTTTTTAAAAACGAGAATTTTTTGCTAATCCTGTAGTTAGAAAATTCAAAAAACAGTATACATGCTATCCAAGATGAATGAATATTAAAGTAGCATGAATTTCAGGAGATGAATGAATACTTAAAAAAATGAACACTATGAAAGGACAGAAGATTTTCTCAAATGACTTGAACGACTGTGTGGCTGACAGGGTCTGGGTGCCCCGGCCGGGTGTCAGGTCTGAGCCTCTGAGGTGGGAGAGCTGAGTTCAGGACATTGGTCCACCAGGGACTTCCTGGCCCCTCATAATATCAATCAGCGAGAGCTCTCCCAGCGATCTCCGTCTCAACGCTAAGACCCAGATCCACTCAATGACCAGCAAGCTCCAGCGCTGGACACCCCATGCCAAACAACTAGCAAGACAGGAACACAACACCACCCATTACCAGAGAGGCTGCCTAAAATCATACTAAGTTCACAGACACCCCAAAACACACGACCAGACACGGTCCTGCCCACCAGAAAGACAAAATCCAACCTCATCCCCCAGAATGCCTACAAACCCACTGAACTCAACATAGCCACTGGGGGAAGACACCGAAAACAATGGGAACTACAAACGTGCAGCCTGTGAAAAGGCGACCCCAAACACAGTAAGTTAAGCAAAATGAGAAGACACAGAAATACACAGCAGATGAAGGAGCAAGGTAAAAACCCACCAGACCAAACAAATGAAGAGGAAATAGACAGTCTACCTGAAAAAGAATCCAGAGTAATGATAGTAAAGATGATCCAAAATCTTGGAAATAAAATGCAGAAAATACAAGAAACATTTAACCAGGACCTAGAAGAACTAAAGAGCAAACAAACAATGATGAACCATACAATAAATGAAATCAAAAATTTTCTAGGAGAAATCAATAGCAGAATAACTGAGGCAGAAGAATGGACAACTGACCTGGAATATAAAATAGTGGAAATAACTACCACAGAGCAGAATAAAGAAAAACGAATGAAAATAATTGAAGACAGTCTCAGAGACCTCTGGGACAACATTAAACACACCAACATTCGCATTATAGAGGTCCCAGAAGAGGAAGAGAAAAAGAAAGAGACTGAGAAAATATTTGAAGAGATTATAGGTGAAAACTTCCCTAATATGGGAAAGGAAAGTCAATCAAGTCCAGGAAGCACAGAGAGTCCCATACAGGATAAATCCAAGGAGAAAAAGCCAAGACACATATTAATCAAACTATTAAAAGTTAAATACAGAGGAAAAACATTAAAAGCAGCAAGGGAAAAGCAACAAATAACATACAAGGGAATCCCCATAAGGTTAACAGCTGATCTTTCAGCAGAAACTCTGCAAGCCAGAAGGGTGTGGCAGGACATATTTAAAGTGATGAAAGGGAAAAACCTACAACCAAGATTACGCTACGCAGGAAGGATCTCACTCAGATAAGATGGAGAAATTAAAACCTTTACAGACAAGCAAAAGCTAAGAGAATTCAGCACCACCAAAACAGCTTTACAACAAATGATAAAGGAACTTCTCTAGGCAGCAAACACAAGAGAAGGAAAAGACCTACCATAACAAACCCAAAACAATTAAGAAAATGGTAATAGGAACATACATATCGATAACTACCTTAAATGCAAATGGTTAAATGCTCCAATCAAAAGACACAGACTCGCTGAATGGATACAAAAACAAGACCCATATATATGCTGTCTACGGAGACCCACTTCAGACCTAGGGACACATACAGACTGAAAGTGAGGGGATGGAAAAAGATATTCTATGCAAGTGGAAATCAAAAGAAAGCTGGAGTAGTAATTCTCATATCAGACAAAATAGACTTTAAAATAAAGACTATTACAAGAGACAAAGAAGGACACTACATAATGATCAAGGGATCAATCCAAGAAGAAGATATAACAATTGTAAATATTTATGTACCCAACACAGGAGCACCTCAATACGTAAGGCAAATGCTAACAGCCATAAAAGGGGAAATTGACAGTAACACAATCATAGTAGGGGATTTTAACACCCCACTTTCACCATTGGACAGATCATCCAAAATGAAAATAAACAAGGAAACATAAGCTTTAAATGACACATTAAACAAACTGGACTTAATTGATATTTATAGGATATTCCATCCAAAAACAACAGAATACACTTTCATCTCAAGTGCTCATGGAACATTCTCCAGGATAGATCATATCTTGCATCACAAATCAAGACTTGGTAAATTTAAGAAATTTGAAATTGTACCAAGTATCTTTTCCAACCACAATGCTATGAGACTAGATATCAATTACTGGAAAATAACTGTCAGAAAGACAAACACACGGAGGCTAAATAATATGCTACTAAATAGCCAAGAGATCACTGAAGAAATCAAAGGGGAAATCAAAAAATACCTAGAAACAAATGACAATGAGAACGTGAGGACCCAAAACCTATGTATTACAGCAAAAACAGTTTGAGGGAAGTTCATAGCAATACAATCCTACCTCAAAAAACAAAAAACAACTCAAATAAACAACCTAACCTTACACCTAAAGCAATTAGAGAAAAAAGAACAAAAAAACCCCAAAGTTAGAAGAAGCAAAGAAATCATAAAGATCAGATCAGAAATAAATGAAAAAGAAATGAAGGAACTGATAGCAAACATCAATAAAACTAAAAGCTGGCTCTTTGAGAAATAAACAAAATTGATAAACCATTAGCCAGACTCATCAAGAAAAAAAGGGAGAAGACTCAAATCAACAGAATTAGAAATGAAAAAGGAGAAGTAACAACTGACACTGTAGAAATACAAAGTATCATGAGAGATTACTACAAGCAACTATATGCTGATAAAATGGACAATCTGGAAGAAATGGACAAATTCTTAGAAAAGCACAACCTGCCGAGACTGAACCAGGAAGAAATAGAAAATATGAACACAAATCACAAGCAATAAAACTTAAACTGTGATTAAAAATCTTCCAATAAATAAAAGCCCAGGACCAGATGGCTTCACAGGTGAATTCTGTCAAACAGTTACAGAAGAGCTAACACCTATCCTTCTCAAACTCTTCCAAAATATAGCAAAGGGAGGAACACTCCCAAACACATTCTAAGACGCCACTATCACGCTGATACCAAACCACAAAAAGATGTCACAATGAAAGAAAACTACAGGCCAATATCACTGATGAACATGGATGCAAAAATCCTCAACAAAACACTAGCAAACAGAATCCAACGGCACATTAAAAGGATCATACACCATGATCAAGTGGAGTTTTTCCCAGGAATGCAAGGATTCTTCAATATATGCAAATCAATCAATGTGATACACCATATTAACCAACTGAAGTAGAAAAACCATATGATCATGTCAATAGATGCAGAAAAAGCTTTTGACAAAATTCAACACTTATTTATGATAAAAACCCTCCAGAAAGTAGGTATAGAGGGAACTTACCTCAACATAAAAAAGGCCATATATGACAAACCCACAGCCAACATTGTTCTCAATGGTGAGAAACTGAAACCATTTCCACCAAGATCAGGAACAAGACAAGGCTGCCCACTCTCACCACTATTATTCAACATAGTTTTGGAAGTTTTAGCCACAGCAATCAGAGAAGAAAAAGAAATAAAAGGAATCCAAATCGGAAAAGAAGAAGTAAAGCTGTCACTGTTTGCAGATGACATGATACTATACATAGAGAATCCTAAAGATGCTACCAGAAAACTACTAGAGCTAATCAATGAATCTGGTAAAGTAGCAGGATACAAAAGTAATGTACCGAAATCTCTTGCATTCCTATACACTAATGATGAAAAATCTGAAAGAGAAATTAAGGAAACACTCCCATTTACCACTGCAACAAAAAGGGTAAAATACCTCGGAATAAACCTAAGAACACAAAACACCTGTATGCAGAAAACCGTAAGACACTGATGAAAGAAATTATAGATGATACAAACAGATGGAGAGATATATACCATGTTCTTGGATTGGAAGAATCAACATTGTGAAAATTACTATACTACCCAAACCAATCTACAGATTCAATGCAATCCTTATCAAACTACCAATGGCATTTTTCACAGAACTAAACAAAACATTTCACAGTTTGTATGGAAACACAAAAGACCGCAAACAGCCAAGGCAATCTTGAGAAAGAAAAACGGAGCTGGAGGAAATCAGGCACCCTGACTTCAGACTATACTACAAAGCTACAGTAATCAAGACGGTATGGTACTGGCACAAAAACAGAAATACAGATCAATGGAAATATACATCAGTGGAACAGGATAGAAAGCCCAGAGATAAACCCATGCACATATGGTCACCTTATCCTTGATAAAGGAGGCAAGAATATATAATGAAGAAAAGACAGCCTCTTCAATAAGTGGTGCTGGGAAAACTGGACAGCTGCATGTAAGAGAATGAAATTAGAACACTCCCTAGCACCATACACAAAAATAAACTAAAAATGGATTGAAGACCTAAATTTAAGGCCAGGCACTATAAAACTCTTAGAGGAAAACGTAGGCAGAACACTCTATGACATAAATCACAGCAAGATCCTTTTTGACCCACCTCCTAGAGAAATGGAAATAAAAACAAAAATAAACAAATGAGACCTAATGAAACTTTAAAGCTTTTGCACAGCAAAGACAACCATAAACAAGACGAAAAGACAACCTTCAGAATGTGAGAAAGTATTTGCAAATGAAACAACTGACAAAGGATTAATGTCCAAAATATACAAGCAGCTCATTCAGCTCAATATCAAAAAAACAAACAACCCAATCCAAAAATGGGCAGAAGACCTGAATAGACACTTCTCCAAAGAAGATATACAGATTGGCAACAAACACATGAAAGGATGCTCAACATCACTAATCATGAGAGAAATGCAAATCAAAACTACAATGAGGTGTCACCTCACACCAGTCACAATGGCCATCATCAAAAAATCTACAAACAATAAATGCTGGAGATGGTGTGGAGGAAAAGGAACCCTCTTGCACTGGTGGTGGGAATGTAAATTGATACAGCCACTATGGAGAACAGTATGGAGTTTCCTTAAAAAACTAAAAATAGATCTACCATACCACCCAGCAATCCCACTACTGGGCATATACCCTGAGAAAACCATAATTCAAAAAGAGTCATGTATCACAATGTTCATTGCAGCTCTATTTACAATAGCCAGGACACGGAAGCAACCTAGGTGTCCACTGACAGATGAATGGATAAAGAAGATGTGGCACATATATACAATGGAATATTACTCAGCCATAAAAAGAAACGAAATGGAGTTATTTGTAGTGAGGTGGATGGACCTAGAGTCTGTCATGCAGAGTGAGGTAAGTCAGAAGGAGAAAAACAAATACCGTATGCTAACACATATCTATGGAATCAAAAAAATAAAAAATAAAAAGGTTCTGAAGAACCTAGGGGCAGGACAGGAATAAAGACACAGACGTAGAGAATGGACTTAAGGACATGGGGAAGTGGAAGGGTAAGTGGGACTAAGTGAGAGAGTGGCATGGACATACATATACTACCAAATGTAAAATAGATAGCTAGCGGGAAGCAGCCACGTAGCACAGGGAGATCAGCCCAGTGCTTTGTGACCATCTAGAGGGGTGGGATAGGGAGGGTGGGAGGGAGACGCAAGAGGGAGGAGATATGGGGATATACGTATATACATATAGCTGATTCACTTTGTTATACAGCAGAAACGAACACAACATTGTAAAGCAATTATACTCCAATAAAGATGATAAAAAATTAATTAATTAACTTAAAATAAAAGGAACACCGAAAGCCTAACATGAAAGAGATCAAATCTAAGGCTAATCGTGTGCTCTGAGGATTATGGCTAGATGTTGATCACCACTCTCACTACTACTCTACTTCTCAAGCCAAGTGCTAAAATGTGTGTGAATGGATTCTACACTGATACAATGTGAATACTACATATATTCTATATAGTATTCCAACAGAGTGAATTGGTACTGTATTTAGACATTTTAAAATGTTACCATAAGAAATGATGACAAATAGATTAAATTCATTAATCATTGATAGGTTAATAATTACACTTAAACACCTGCAGATTTTAATGGAGATTTGAAGGTGCTTTTATTATAACACAAAGATTTTATAGCTGCTTTAATTCTTTTAGCCAGAGGAAGGTTATTAAAAATGTTTAAAAATTCCACTAGTGATTATTGATCCCATTTATCGATAAGGAATTTTGTGTAGCAGAGTTTCTGCATACTTCTTATATGTGACCTGCTTCAGAAACACGAGGGGTAATTATCAAAAATTCAGATTGGGGGCTTGACACCAGGTCTACTAACTCAGCATCTCTGGACTGAGGCCAGCATCTGCTTTATAAGAAACTCATTAGGTTGGTCTTTGGACAGAGGAGTGTGAGAACCCATGATGCAATGTATGGGTGGGCACATGCAGAGGATGCAAGAGTGAATGGTGTGATCCTGCCCACCGGAGTCTTTTGAATATTTTGGTGTCTTAAGAAAATTAGGCATAATAATTACTCTTAGTAAAAGGAGTTGACATTTCTTCAGCGTCAATGTAATCATTATATTATCATTTTTAAATGGTTCTAGATTTCTCCTATGAACTACTGGCCTAAAGGAATTTCAAAACCTAATCTCAGGATGCACCACTGTGTACCAATTTCTCTGAGGTCTGAGACTCTTCTAATTATTCATTAAACATGTTAACATCTTTTTCTTCACACATTTTTAATATTTTTAAACACCAATTTCCTAAAGGCAATGTTAATCCAATCTATTATGTTCAGATCAATAGCAAATGCTTTAAAATCTTCTAATTATTTCAACCTTATTTTCATTTCCCAAAGTAAAATAATATTTTTTCCAAGTCTGTAACTATAAAGAGACAATAATGTAACATTTCAGTCAGACAGAAACAGGAATGTTTAGTAAGAGTTTAAGGAAAAGAAGATATTTTGCTTGGGTGAGTTACAGACCCTTAAAAGACTGGATGGGAGTCCATCTTCTCTAAAGAACAGCTCCTTGTATGAAATTATTGAGTAATGAGAAAAGACTAGCGTTCAATAAGGCAGAAAAAGAAGCATATGCAACATGGGCCATCGTGTTCAGGAAGACAGTCGGAAGTCCACTCTGTGTAGTGAGAGCTGTGCCTCAGAGAGGTGATCGGCGAATGGTAACAACACCTTCACAGGTCAGAAGACTGGTTAGAGGTAAGGTGAGTTTATTTCAGAGAAGAACACTGCTTGGCATAGAGTAGGCATGAAAGAAACATCTGCTGAATGAATGAACAGACAAATGAAAGCTGAAGCCCCACTCAGTTTCTGGGTGCAGGGCAGCTGGCTTCCATTGGCACACTGATAAGGGCAATGTGGATTGCAAGCTCTCCTCACTATTCTCTGCGGTGTTAGGGGCCAGAAAAGGAAGCTGTAAAACTGTGCAAAGGGGAGTGTTAAGATTTGGCAGAAATGTGTCCAAAATGATCTTTGGACTTTGGATAAAAGAAGCTAAAAGATGCAGAGGCAAATGGGGTGGAGCGTCTGGGTGAACAGGATCAAAGTTGAATCGCTAGGTGCTAGAATAAGGCTGGAGTAGAGGAGTCAACAAACAGGTGTTGATGATCCTCAAGGACAGGACATCTGTGGCTGTGTGACTATAGCTGGTTATTTCTAATATAAATCCCTGTGAGCAAATCACGTCCATTTAAAGTCTATGGGACTTTACTCTTATTCTTCTTCCCTCACTCCTCCCCTTCCTCCCCTTCTCTCCTTCCCTTCCTTCTTTCTTCTTTGCATTAACCCTCCTTCTCTAGTCTCCTCTCTTCCTTTAACATGAGTTTAAACTTCTTGAACAATTTTGAATCCTATGCTAGGTGATGAAGAATCAGAAATGAATAAGACAGAGCCCTTTGCCATACTCTAAGACACATTTTTTGTCAGTATCAGAGCATGAGTGGGGGACAAGGGAGAGGTGAGAGGGACCTATGTCCTGCCACCACAACTGACTCACTTCTCTAAGTGTGTATGTGATTCTCCCACTATCCCCAATGCCCCAATGTCTTAGTGATGGTGGGAACTATAGCAGAAACAGGACCAGTGTCACTGCTTATGGGATTGTGCAGATTATCCAACCAGTGGAGTATCCTAGCATGGGGGTATCCACAAGAATCACATGCTTTTCTGGTCCACTAGCTCATTCTACCTGCCAAGCTTTGCACCTATGGTGTCATCTCTCCAGAAGGATGTGACTTCGCGAACAGGTTTACCCAAAGAAGATGGCTTTCTCTATTCACATGAATGTGCCACTGTGCTAGAGGCAGCCCTGGGTGGCCTGAACCGCCAGAACCTTAAAGAAACATGAGCTCCCCTGAAATCACAAATGCAAGAGGCTCATCTGTATAAGAGATGGACAATGTACTTGCTTCCGTGGAGCTCACATTCCAATCACGTGAGACATGTACTTACTACCATGCAGAAAGTAGAGTAACAGAATAGAACTGACTGGTGCTGGGGTGCTATTTGAGATGTTCCCATATAGTTTCTAAGCTGTAGGTAATGAAAAGCAGTGAACAAAGCAAAAATGTATAGAAGCAGCTTTCCATGTAGAGGAAAATCCTACAATATGAACTACTCAAATTACAGAATAAAAGTTTATTATTCTATTTACTGGGGCACAATGATGAGTCATAAATTCAGCAAGATAAATAGAAGAAAGGTAACCTCAGATGGCTGTGCTTTGAAGGGACCTAACACTAGCACCTCAAACTTCCCCTTCATTCTCTGACTTTCCCCTAAAATCAGATCTCTCATAGTTATTTTCATGGATACCTAGATAAAGTATTAAACCTAAGGAATATTCTGGAGTATTCTGGGTAAAATCTCATATGTTGTGATACAATTACATTGCATATACATGACAAAAAGATAAGTAGATAAGGAGTTTTAGCCAGTAGACAATCAGGCAAGTACAGTAGTAGACGGTGGAGGAATTAGATAGATGATGGAGAGCAGAAGCAGTCAAATCACTTTGCCTCTTTTTTTGTATTTGTTTTTGTTTTAAACATAACTGACCATTCTATCTCACATGAAAAATATCTTGGGTAACAATAAAAAGTACTAACATCATATTCTCCTATTTTGGAGGCCATCTGATAGATGTAGCCTAAAAATATCTACAAAACTGTGATTTTATTTTTATTTATAACAATTTCTTGCTGAGGCTTACTGAGAATGTTGATGACAAATAATAATTAGATACATTTCCCCCTGAATGTCATATCATTTTAGAAAAAAAGGTAATAAATTCAAAGATATTCCTATACCTAGGTATGTTGTACACATATTCAGGGGAATGAATTATATAATGTGTGAGTTCAGGAAACTATAGCAAATGAGGAATATGGCTCTGAGTGACACAATCATTGAAAATAATATTAGAAAGAAATTTGCTTAGCTAGTAGTCAACAGAAACTCTGATTTTCCAAAATCCATCCAACATATAAAGGTATTTATTGCCCAACTTCTATAGTATTCTCGGGATATTGTTTCAAGACTTGGTGATCATACACTGAGGCAAATGATATGCTTGTGAGTTGAGAAATGTAATATACACACAAATATATATTCATCTTTTCTTGGTAAACAAATAAGTTGGATATTAAATATATCACATTTATTATTTATTTAGCATAATTCTATATTTCTAGTACAACCTGACATTGCATCTCTCTTTTGTTTGAGATTTTATATATTTCAGTTATTGAATCAACTATGGGAAAAGCAAGTGTGTCTCTACCTTCACTATGAAAACTGGAACAGGAAAATACAGAACACAAGACAGCTTCCATAGACTCTGTTATCACATACTGAATCTGAGCAGGACCCTGTGGGGATCCTGGGCATGGAAGTCTTTCTGCGTCTCCCGTTCCTTGTTTGTAGGGAACACACTCCAGCCTCCATGACCTTCCCTGAGTCCCAAAGGGCAGATTCAAACAGTTGCTAATCAGGGAAGGCAGGGGATGCAGAGACAAAGGAGGAGCTGCCAAGAAACACTAGTGCAGCCTTGGGGCAGGGCCCTGGTTTGCCTCAAGGGATACACATTAACAATATCTTTGAGCTCTTTATAGAACTAAAACCGTCAACAAATGGAGTTAGCATTCTTCATTCCAGAGAAGACCACCTGAGGTCAGATTAAAGGAATCAGAGAAGCTCATCAAGAGATAACCTGAGACCAGATTAAAGGAGTGCAGGCCCTGCACACACCCTAATCTTATCAACAACCCCACCCATGAACCACTGCTATAAAACTCCTCACCAAATCCTCCCAGGTTGGGACACACAGTTTTTCAGGGGCATGAGTTCTCTGTGTCCCCCTTTACCTGGCAAAGCAATAAAGCTATTCTTTTCTACTTCACCCAAAACTCTGTCTCTGAGATTCAATTCGGCACTGGTGCACAGAGGCCAAGTTTTCGGCATCAAATTTGGTGCCCAATGCGGGGCTGACTTGGGGACAGTCAAGGGGGGTTCCCCTGGCTTGACTGGACACCCTGAGGTTTTCTCCATGCCAGCCTCTTCCCAGAGAGTGGAGGGTTGAAGAATTCCTTTAGAAGCCAGATAGCCTGGACCCTTGCCTAGAAAGGCTGAGCCCTGGTCTTACCCCATCCACCAATCCAGCAATTGGAACTCCGAGGCAGGAGTAGACAGCAGAAAAGGGACCACCCTAGCATTTGCCGAGGCCATCTTTGCCTTGAGGACATTCCTCTCTTCCTCTTGGTCTGGACTGTCCTGGATTTTTGGCATCAATATCTGGAAAGTCCTGGGGTAGGGTGGCTTTCAGCTTTGGCTAATCCAGTGGCTCAACAATAAAGTGCAGTGTTTTTCATTAATATCACTTAGAGAATTTGAAATGAACAGTAAGCCATAGTTAAGGTTCAACAGCCATTTCCCCATAGTATCAATCTTTTTTTTTTTTTTTTAACCTACTTAGGCCTCTGGTTTTGTATTTGAACATAGCAATATTGATTTCTTTTTTGACCTTTGAATTAATCAACCCAAAACAGTAGAAAAGATTTGAAAAAGCAACTTAACAAATATTAAATGCCAATCAACTTTCTGGAATTTTAAAACATTTAAATATCAGACTTTAAATTAGAAGCACCTGTAACATTTTTTTCTTCTTTTAGTTTTACTTTATTGTTCCCTTTCAAGTATTTTCTTTCTCAATGTGTACCACTCCAACCTATTCCACATGCAGGGCTCATGTGCTCACATGGGGCAAAAATGATTTTTCACCCCATCTGCTTAATCTGCAATACTGCTGACAAACGTAGAGACAAACATAAATGCCTTCACCAGCACACATGCACTGAAATGATGTAAAGTCACACTCAGAAGTTAGTGTTAAAAAAGACTTTGGGGAAATATACACTTGGGAAGAATAAACTCATTTATTAATAAAAATAAATTAATAAGAAACTATTATATAATTCTGTTTCAATTAATACTAATATTAAGCTATTAACTTTTTATTGATCTCACCCCATTCATACCTTATTTGAGTTCACCTAGCACACCATCACAGATTAGTGTCACTGTAACCACAACTGTTACTTCCATGTAATATTTAAGGGCTCCTGAGAAATACTTAAGGGTTTGCCCATTGGCTGGATTAAACTTCAAATTATTTAGCTCAATTAAAAATCCCTGTATATTTAAATCATACAGTGTAATACCTGGCACTAAGTAGATAGTTAATAAATATTTATTCCCACTCTTCCTCTTTTTTTCCACAACGTAGTGCCCCTTCCCTTCCTTCGTTCCTCCCTTTCTAACCTCTCTCCTTTTTAAAAAAAAAATTCCTTCAATAGCTAATGCCTTACAGCAATGCCCTTCACTTTATTCCCTTCATCAGCAGTTTTCAACTGGGGATTTACATTAGAACCACTAACAGAGCCTTTAAAACATTTCATCTCTGAAGATTCTGATTTCATTGATATGGAATGAGGGTTGCTCAATGGCCTTTCTTAAAAATTCCCAGGAGATCATAATGGTTTCAGAAGAAAATATTTGTGACATGGTTATAGGACACCTAGAATAGAAAGACTCAGTAGGTGCCAGCGTGAACACTCCTACCCCAATCTCAGTAAGTAAGGCGTGAGGATAGCTCTTTCCAGGAGAAATAATATGATTTTTGAGAGGGACAGGAGGGAAGGACACACTAACAGCTGAAAGAGGCAAGGGAAAAGGAGGAAAAGGAAGAAGAGTTTTATATAAAGTGGAAAGGATGTACAGAAACATGCAAAGTTTGGAATTGCCTGTCTAGGTAAACACACTGGAAAATAATGGGGTAAGAGGCTAACAACATAAGCAGAGTCTGAACTTGGTGTGTCAACCTAAGTGGGTGGATCTTATCCTAAGAGATTTAACAGGAGGTTAATAAGATCAGATACACATTTTGGAAATATCATCCTGAGAAAATTATGGATGGATGAATTGAAGGGCATCTACAGTGACATCAGGAAGGCCAGTCAGGATGTTCCTGCAATAATCCAGGCAGAAAACAAAGGAATAGGGATG
Source organism: Balaenoptera borealis (assembly GCF_965194805.1). Taxonomy (NCBI): domain Eukaryota; kingdom Metazoa; phylum Chordata; class Mammalia; order Artiodactyla; family Balaenopteridae; genus Balaenoptera; species Balaenoptera borealis. The sequence continues at coordinate 129,694,453 of NC_138861.1, read as the reverse complement.
AAGGGAAGGATGAGACAAATAGTTTAAAAGGGGCAAAACATTGAGAGGAGCCAAATATATCTTTAAGGTCTAATGCTTGAGCAATCAGTACAATAGTATAGCCACACTTAAGGATGGACAATACAGCATGAGAACAAACTTTGGAAAGAAGCTAATGACTTCCGTTTATACAAGTTGTGTTTAAATGCCTGAAAGATAACCAAGTGGAAAGATAGGTTTAGCAAGCAGTAGGTTTTACTGATCTTGATCTCCAGAAAATTCTGAGCTTAAGATAAACCACAGGAGTCATTTAGTAGGGTAAGGAACATCTGTTTGTGGAGGAAATTCCTCAGGGAAAAACATTTAGATTGAAATGAAAAGAGAAGCAAAGTCAGAGACCAACAAATCACTAACATTTAGTTCCTTATACCCACAGATATGTGCTTCCCCTTCTTTGTCACTGGAAAGTGGGTGTCTAGCCAGAGATTACTTCCCCATGCACTTAGGAGCAGCTGAGTAACTGGTTCTCATCCACGGAATATGAGCAGAAATTGTGTGTGTCATGTCCAATCAAGGAGTTCAAGAAGAGTGTATTCTTTTTTGTATTATTTTGAAGTAAAGCTGATGTACAGTATTATATGTTTCAGTTGTACAATAGTTATTCACAATTCTTAAAGGTTATACTCCATTTATAGTTATTATAAAAGATTGGCTATATTCCCTATGTTGTACAATATATCCTTGTAGCTTATTTTATACATAATAATTTGTACCCCTTAATCCCCTACCCCTATGTTGCCCCCCCCTTCCCTCTCCCCACTGGCACCTACTAGTTTGTTCTCTATATCTGTGAGTCCATTTCTTTTTTGTTATATTCACTAGTTTGTTGTATTTTTTAGATTCCACATATAAGTGATATCATACCGTATTTGTCTTTCTCTGCCTGACTTATTTCACTTAGCATAATTTTCCTTCCTCTACCTTATTTCAAATAATGACAGGATCCTAAAGGACACAACCATACAAGGAAAGGTCCCTTGGTCTCTGAATAACCAGAGTGGAAAGACATCAGCTTTGCACTGTTACATGAGCAAGAAATAAATGTCTCTTGTTCTAAGCCACCAAAATGACCACAAAAAATACAATGATTCTTCGTATCATATTGCTCACCAGACCTAATCTCTCCTTTCCACCCTATTTATACAAATCCTGTTCCTCCTTCAAAGCTCAGTTCAATTTCTTTCCTTGTATGAATTCTTTTAACCATGGTAACCATCAATGATGATTTCCTCTTCTGAAATCATAGCGTGATTTTTGATCAGTCATTTGGCAAATAATGTTTTTGACATGTATTATAATTTTAATTGTCTTTTCATGTATTTTTGGTTTATCTTTCTCTCTGGGATAGACAATCAGGCTTGCATTTAATATATTTTTCATTTTTTTGAAAAAATGAAGGAAGTATCTCTTCCTCTATTAAAAAAAAACAAATTCTAATCTAAACTCCAAAATAAAGAAGAAAATGGGGGAATTTTTGAATTTTAATGTTGATTGAACAATTATATAAAAGCTGTATGTTTGGCAAAGGAAGTAAGCCTGTCTGTGTTTCTGCTTTGAATAATAAGGATTATACTCTAGGAGAACAATAAACTATGGGACCAACTATATTTCCATGTTCTTTAATCAGCCGTCTTCAGCCATCCTGAGCTAAATCCTTTATTTTTTGAAATAAGCATAGAACCCATTAGATATGTGACCAGCTGTTGCACTCAGGTTTTGATTTTGTAAACACTGACTGAAATTAGTAGTAAATAATTTACATTGTTTTGTGTTATGTATATTTTTCTTAGGCTTACTGTCATTATACTTTCAGGCAAGTAGTTTCATTCTCTCATAAGATTATGATGAAATTTGATATTATATGCAACATTAACTTTATCTTTCAAAACCTATCAAAAATATGCTTTGTGGTATAATGCAAAGTGTTAGATTTCTCCAGTTCTGGGTTAATGTTTGGAATTAGGGGTGGAAGACAGAGCATTCTGTCCCCTTAGGACATAGGAGTGGACTTTCTATGCCAGGTCTCACCACAACCCATAAGCTATCATCTCTGAAAGGCCCTTGGCTTGTAGCCCAACAAGTGTTTTATTCCCAAGTATGCAGCTAAAAAGAAATGATTCTATATCTTTATTTCTCATCTATTAACTGCATGGCAGACTATAGGGCTAATTTGTTACTCTACCCTTTTGGAAAAAGAAAAGGTGATAAATGTTTTAATTAGATTTCTTTTTTAGAAGAAATCATTTCTGCAAATGTGAGTCTGTGGAAATCATGCCTAAGGGACAGAATTAGGAAAGGAAAATATTTTTCTAGAAAAAGCATCAAAGTGTTATGACCATAGCCCAAGAATGATGAGACAGAAAGAGTATGGGTTGTTTATGACCACACTGCCGCAAAGGCTCTTATTCCGTGACAACCACTTCAGTGAACAAGAATAACGGGTCGGAGGATACTTTTAGAGTATTTCACTGCTTCTACTGCAGTATTAAATCTTTATTTGACTTTGTTATTTGTCACACAGAAGTCTGTACTTCAGAAGAAGAATGGCATAACTTTCAGCTGGATCTTCCGCACACGTGTTCTCCCTAGCAGGGCGCCAATGTGTTTGCAATCAGGGTGCAGCATTGCTCGCCCTCCCTGTGCTGTTACCCCAGTGTGGGAAGGGAAAGCAGGACATGAAGCAGAGTCAGCCACAGCTTTTCCAGTTTTTCCATCCACAGCATCTGAAATCTAGTGATCAGAAATAATGACTGGGGCTAAGTATTTTAAAACTGAGCAAAAAAAAAAAAAAAAAAAAAAAAAAAAAAAGCACTGACCGACAGATGCTCTTATTTAGAGTTCCTGAATCATTATAACTTAAAACGATTTGAACACACAAATACCAACCAGCACCATCTGATGATGGTGTTAATAAATTGGTTTACTGAAAATTAGTTGTTTATCTTCTAAGTGTAATAGCTAACAGGGTTTCTAAGATCCTAAGCATACAGATTTTTCTTTTAAGATGAGATCTATGCTTAGATTTGAATAAAATTCATAGGTTTATAGTAATAAAAATTCTAATGTTAACTTTTTTTCTAATAGAAGTGAAGCATTGGAAATCACTTATTAAAATGAATTCCCAAGAAACCTCACATCTGGTAATTGAATATCACTTACAACCACATTGTAAGTATCTGTTTCACGATTCCAGATCATTTCATTCTAGAAACTGGGAAAAATTAATACCCCTTAATCATCTAGTAGCAAAACATATTCTTAACTTCTATCAGTGTTTTTTGAAACTTTAAAAATCTGCAGGCCACTCAATGGATGATATACATGCAGACATAAAAATTTTTAATTAAAAAAAACAACCCCAACAGGTTTATCATAACTTTTAATGTAAAAATTAAATATATTTCAGAAGTAAAATTAACAATAGTTTTTTGAAATCGTGAGAATGACATCATTAGGAATCTTCCAGCAAGATATTTGTTCAGGTTCAGTAAAAAGTACTTTGGACCAAGAATCAAGTTCTACATGTTATGTAAGTTAGAACAAAGTGTTTTTTTCTACCTCTTTATTTCTACTAAATTAGAAAATTCAAAGTCAAGATGTAGAGCAGGAATAGGGATAAGTATTAAAGGAGAGGATGTTTAGCATAATAGTTAAGAGACTGGAGCCTGATTCTGTCACTTTATGATGTGTGTGTCCTTGGGCCAGTTTCTTCACCTCTCTGCTTGTTTCTTCAGCTGTGTGATGAGGACAATAATAGTGCCTAAGTCCTAGGATTTTGGTGGAAATTAAAGCAATTAATACAGATAAGAGTATCAGAAGAGTGTCTGGCACAAAACAGGAAATATTAGCTTTTATTATCTGTTGATTTTGTTAGATCAGGATCAATGTTGAGCCTCTGCATGACAGGGTGGCCACACCAGTGGTTTGTAACCCATGTCCATTCTACTTGCTCAGGCCCTGGGCCATAGGCTGTTGAATATTTTTCAATATCACCCTTGGCAAATTCCTATATATTCACATAGGGCATGGATATAAATATTATGGAAAGATTCCACATTGCACACTGCTCGTTAGCATTCCAGTGACACTAGATAGATAAGCACTTAAAAGCTGGGTGTTTGTAAGTTTCAAAATAGAGAAGTAGGCAAAACGATTCCTGATCTACTTATTTAATAAATTGTTCTTTGCCAAGAGTTATTCCTGTTCATTTGATGAATTTGAATGTAGTTTAAAAATATATTCCAAAGATTTTTTTTCTCTAAAAAGTGAATAAAATCATTTATTCAGAGAAAATTTTACTCCAACCAGTTATCTCGCAGTTTGTCTTTTAAAGAATTATATTATTCTGTACACTAAAAGTCAAGTTATTTTGTTCCTGAGTGTTGGGTTCAAGTTATTTATGATATTATAAGTTTATTTAGCTATATCACTTGAGTAAGTCATCTGAATTAAAGAAAAGAGCTTCCTGAAATTATGACGTGAAGGAAAGTTTCAAAATTCATTTATTGGTTGGAAAACTCATGTCTGTAATAGAAGGATATTTCTGTTAGGAGATCTATTAAGATAATTCAGCATATTAGTAAGTCATTAACACAGGTATTATTATTATCCCCATTTTACAGATGAAGAAACAGCCATGGAGAGTAATAGTGACTTGCTTACAACTAGTAGCTGAGCCAGTATTAAAACACAAGCAAGTTTGACTCCAGCGATGATACTTTTAAATACCACAATTAAAACACCTCTTAGAAAAAAAACGATTGTCTTTAATCATTTCTTTTCTCCAATCGCACAGAATCCTGTGGCAGGAATATCATGCAGGCCAGCGAATTTCTCCTAGAACGGGACTGATTGTGAAAGATCATGCCCAAGCTTTGTTTCCAAAATTGAAGAACCTTGAATAAATAATGAACTTAATAATGATCTCATCTTTTGCTAATTTTAGAGAATTCTACTATGCCACAGTACAATATTGAACTTTGAACACCTTAACACGGTCAATTCTTGAATATATAAATAGTTATATTGATAGCTTTTTTTAGATTAATATTATAAGAACAACAGTGAGAGAAAACATTTAAAACGGGATGAGATTAATCAAAACCATCTTTCCAATGGCTTTGGCCTAATTGCCATGCTTTTATGAGATGGCCAGGAAATTACCAAAAAGAAGCAAAGATAAGATTTTGGCTGTGGCCAATCATCAAGTTTTTGACCTTTTGAAATCTGAACTCCTAGCTAAAGAATATGAACGTATTCTTCTTTAGGTAACTGCCTATGGTTTCCAAGGCAATATAAGAATAATTTTAATAATTAGGCAGGAAAATGCATACTACATATACGCATTGCACTTCTCTGATTGGCTCAAAGAGGAATAGAATGGAGATTACAAATCCAGCCTCTCAATTTAGAGTAAATTAACAAAAATATTCACTTTTCAGTCAAGCAAATCATTGTATGAAACTAACTGGTAACAGATGCTATTAGCTGCAAAAAAAAAAAAAAAAAAAAAAGTATGAGAATCTAACCATGCAAATTACAGTCCAATTAGGATCAGACCTTAATAGGTGCATGCAGAAAACATTTTTGTGCATTTGATGTACTTCCACCCAGCACCTTCTTCTGCTTTCTTGTGCAGATACCCAAACCTTGGTGTCCTCAGGGTGAATACTGGGAACTGAGAATAGTCAGGTCTCCGAGATTACTGGGAACATGGTTAACCAATTTCTTTATCTTAACCATAAATTTTATGGAACTTACTCGACTTCAAAAAGACTTTAGTAAAAAACTGCTCACTTATTGTACCCAATTTGGATTCATGGAAAATTTCAAGAGTTTCCAGGTATATCAGAGACACTTAAATGTCATCATCCAAATTCCATAACATGTATTTGAATGAGATCAAGTCTTCTTAACTAAGGATTTTATTCCATCAATAAAATTAGGGGAAATAGAAAACAGTACTTTGGACCAGGGAGGAACAAATATGTAGTATCATGTCCTAGTTTAAGTAAGCAGTAAATGAATAAAACATATTCTCTTAGCTCCCAATGCCACCTAAAATGTATGTCTGGAATACACAGGTAACGCCATTTTACACTCCCACCAATTATACACGAGAGTCCTAATTGTTCTACATTCTTGTTAGTAGTTGATGTTGTCAGTTTCAAAAAAAAAAAAAAATTTTAGCCTTTCTAGCAGGTGTGGAGTAGTATCTTATTGAGCTTATAATTTGTACCTCCTTAATGTGTAATGACATTAGGTATTCTTTGCGTGTGACATTTTCTTTTTGTAATTTTTTAGTTACATGTTTATCCTCCCTCTACTACATTATGAGCTGCTCAAGGGTAGGAACTTAATCACTGCTGATTTATTTTGAGAAAAAAACTTTATCTTCATATATAACCTTCTATCCCATTCTCCTCATATATCACATCTTTCTTAGCTATTCTTCTCTTTACATGTCACAGTCTTCCGCCTTCGGGATTCTTTGGAGAAGGTAAGAGAACTCTCTAGCTTAGGTAGTATATTACCATCTGCAGCCCGCAATCTTCTCTCATCTAATTCTACTTCCAGATTTTACTCAACAAATGAAACAATGGTTAATTACAGTTGGAGAAATAAAATGCATTTGTCAGCCTTGCGATGTTTAGGTTATTTATTTAAATAATGTAAAAATATTCAATTCATGATTGATTTTTATAAACTGTCAAAAAATACTTTATCTAAAACTCAGGGAATTCTTTATGCTGTTCTTCTTCTGTTTTTCCATGTTCCACTGTTATCGATATTAATATTGCAATTTATTTCAAAATGTTTGGGACAAAAATCTCAGGTTTAAGATAGACACCTATAATGTAACTACTTCTTTAAAAGCCTCAATTTCTTTATGACATAACAAGTAAGACACAGGTGCAATGTAATCTTATTTGCCAAAGAGTAAATTTTTTTTAAATATTGCTTCTGCATTAGGATACTCAAATACAAATATTTTCTAAATAATCTATATAAAATAATTGCTATTTCTATCCTAAAATGTTATCAGAGTCACTTTCACATTAGTCTTTTGTATACACCAAGTGAACTGCTGGGCTTTTAAAGAGGTGCTATTTGTTCTAAGTGTGTGGGGATTAGAGCTGCTGAAGAGCTTTGATCTCCAAAAGCAAACATAAAGATGCTGAACAGTGTTGGTAAATCACCCAGACCAGAAGAAGCAGAAACAATCACACCCCAGATGTCCTTTTGGAACGCTACTAATGCCACCTCACATTTCATCTGCTGCCCTTGAACTCCTTTGTTTTTGCTTAAAAATTCTGCATTATGGAAATGTTTTCAAACATAAACCACACCCTAGTATGTTAATACAGTCTTATTCTTCAGTCATTCACTTATTAATTCTTCCTTCATTCCACCATGTTGTAAAAAAGTCTATCAACTTTTGGAGTAGGTAAAGTTCAGTGAGTGTGTGATAGTTCACCAATAGTTTATTTGCCAGTGAGGGGAAAAAAGCAAACCAAAAGGAGAGGAAAGCAGCAGTCAGTGCCGATGGCTCAGAATTACTATGTTAAGGATTTTACTTTTTACCATGTTAACCCTCACAGAAATCCGGAGGTCATGATTATCCCAGTTTTTGCTAAGAACTCACCAAAGTTCAGAAGGATTAAGAAACTTGCTCGAGACCAGAGACCTGAGTAAGCATTAGAGGAAGGCTTCAAAATCAAGGTATGCCATCCGAGACCACGGGGCTTTCCACTGCCTATGCTACCTGCCAAAGAGCAATCAAGTTTTCCTTAGTTACCTCAAAAGACTAATTTAGTGATACTGAATTCTTTTCTCCCCATAATCCTACCAAAGGAAAGTTCAATTCCAAAACAGTTTACAGCTATTTTTTATGCTATAACACATGCCAAGACTATAGGTTTACCAAGGAATGTATTCCATCATAATTAAAAAAGCAATCCCTTCTGTAAGTTGTCTTCAGTTAATCATGTGGATAAGATCACAAGTGGATGAACTACATGAAAACTTGACTGTGCTCTCTGATCCTGGCAAAAGTTATTTTTATTTGTTTACTCTTCTTCCCTTTCCCAGAAATTAAGGTTTTCAAACAAGTAGAAGTCATAAAAAGCTTTACTTACACATTTTCTTTTCCTCCCACCCTACAAGCAATTGTAGGTACTCAAAAGTATTGCTGAGAAATCATGTTTTGAAAATACATCCTCATCTCAACAGACTTTTTCAAATATTTATTTTTTGCAATATGCAATACTAATATTAGTCATTTAAAATATGATAAAGTTTCTAGTATTAAAAATACACAGAGATTATTAAAATATAAGAACAAAAGCAATCTTATAAATTATAGATTCTTCATGGAATCAGATTCCATGTGCACATGTTGTAAAGCAATCTTAGATATTGTTTAGTTCAACTCCTTCATTTCATTAAGGAGGAGAAAAACTGACTAGCCAATTTTAACCAGTTTTAGAAAAACAATTATAACTTTTTAAAAACTGTTACGGACTGAACGCCTATGCCTTCCCCAAATCTATGTTGAAGCCCTAACCCCCAATGTGATTGTATTTGGAGACAGGGCCTTTATGGAAATAATTAAGGCTAAATGAAGTCATAAGGGTGGGGCCCTGATTTGATAGGAATGGTGTCCTTTTAAGAAAAAACACCAGAGAGCTTTCTCTCTCTCTGTCTCTGGGTGCATGCACCAAGGGAAGACCACATGAGGTTACAGAGAGAAAGCGGCTGATCCTGCAACCCAAAGGAAGATGGCTCACCAGACACCAGACAACCTGCTGGCGCCTGGATCTTTGACTTCCAGTCTCCAGAACTGTTAGAAAATAAATTTCTGTTTTTTAAGCCACCCAGTCTACGGTATTTTGTTATGGCACCCTAAGCAGACTAATATAAACTCCTTATAAAATGTTTTTTCAAGTATCTTTCAGTCTTAATTAATTTTAAATTATAGAAAGTTTGTGGAAAGCTGATGGAAATGTCATTGCTGTAGTTTATGAAGATTAGGAAAATGACCAAAGAGCAGATAGCAAAAAGTGTCCCCCCGTACACATTTCCCTTTCCTCCTTTATGATACAACTCAGTTTTTAAGTGGCTGCATGCCTATCCTGAAAAAAGTCTATATTTTAAAAATTTCCTTGAAGCTAAGTGAAGCCCTAAGTTCTAACATTGGGTTCAAGCAGAGGTAAAACATCCAATTTCCGGATTCTGTCTTTAAAGAAAGGAGACATGCTCTTTACTGCTCCTTCCACTTAATGTACTGGTGGAATGCAGAACTGATGGTAGGATCTATAGAAGCCATGTTGTACATGAAACAAAGAGGGTGTGGAGGATGGCAGGAAGACCAGCATGGTAGAAGGTCCTGGGAAATTATGGGAGGTATCACATCTGCCCTGGACTGTATATTCAGACCTTTTGGAAGAGAGAGAAATGGATTTGCACCTTGTTGAAGCCACTATTTCACTTGTATCTCTATCCTGACTGCTAAAACCTGTACATTCCTTTCCTTATGTGGCAGTTCTTTCTTCACATGCCACAATGACCCCCATGAAACACTGATTGAAAACTGATCATTTTTTCGGAAAAAGACTGACAAACTCTAGCCCTCCAAATAACTGGCAGATTATTTAATCTTGCTGACATATAAGAACAAGCATTCATACGCATATGTTAGAGCCCAGGGAAAACAACAAAAACCAACAATCAAACATTCAAGTCTTAGCCTCATAATTCTTCTGGTCCCACTGAGCTTTCAATTTGAAAACTAAAAGGATGATTATTAAAACATTTCAATGTATTTCTAATGATAGGTTTTTTTTTTTTTACTTAATCAAACTTTAAGCTAATGAAATATATATTTTTTATTCCCAATTCTGAAATCCAAGTAATATAGCTAAATGTAAAAGAGAAAATAAAAGACAGGTTTTCTTTGTTCTTTATTCAAAGAATTGGCATGCATTTCATTTTTTATAAAACTACATGCCTTTCAGGATCAATGCCTATTGGGAATACATTTTAAATTAACGCCAGGTTTGCCCCTTTGCCTACCAAAAAGACTACAGCAGTAGTGACATCACTTCCCTGACGCTGAAAAACTCCTTCAAATTCAGTAGTAAATGTTGCAACCTCATTTGTTATCCTTTGTTCACAGAAGCAGAAGTGACGGAATTATCCTTGCAAATTGCTTTGATAAATGTTATTCCTTTGGGATTAAACATTCCTGAACACTTTTCTGCTTTACTGATCTCTTTCATGCAATCCCTTTGACAAAGACTAGATTCACAATTGTGTGTTAGGTTTCTTTCCACTGTTAGGAGATTCTGGTTAAATTTTCTGGTTACTTTCCAAATATACTCCACTGCCTAGAGCTTTGTCTCTCATTCTCTAAAGGATAATAACTATTAATGTAGATGAAGAATACAGCATTAGTGTAAAATGATGTGGAGAGTACACAATGAATGTCTGAACATTTTTTAGTTTTGTAATCCCATCACTCATATGAACAATCTTTGCTTTTCAGATGGACTTCCTTTAAACAAGAAAAAAATTGATCATTGCTATGCTTTAAAAGGAGCTTAAGAGTTTAAATGTTTATAACCCTGGGTTTTGGTTGAACTGTTAATACATAACAAATCACATTCTTCCTTCTGGTTTCTGGTGAGGAGGGTAAGACATGAGCCAGCATATTGAGATGATTCTGGATGTAATTCTGCAATGCCCAGTACGATAAGTATTTGAATGTGTACTCCTCTATCTTGTAGCCCTGTCTTTGTTCAACTAGGTCATAACTTATTTTTAAAAAATCAAGCATGTTTTATATTTCACTTTAATCTAGTAGATAAAACCCCCAAATATATTTAAATTTGAATTTAAAAGTGCTCCATTTGGATTTCTGAGGTTGGTTGGACTTGACTATTCATAATAATCCTTAGCATTTTGATCACTGCAACTTATTGAAATTTTATTGATCAGGACTAATGTATATATTTCACTAAAGCTTCCAGAGAATATATCCAGAGCCAACTGGTTTAGTAGGTGAGCCACAATGACACAATATTCTTTCAATTAAGTTTACTGTCCCTAGTTCTTTGAATTGAGAATTCAGAAAACTAGGGACAATAGACCTCATTGTGAATTAAAATCCACATAGAGAAATACACCAGAATCAAAAAAAGGGAGGAAAATAAACACTATTTTTTTAAAAAGTGTGTTGTGCTTGGAGATCAACCAAACTGGGCCTTATCTGGACATGGATTAAGATATTCCAAGCATATTTCAGAATAAAGAGAAACACTTTGATTAGATACCCAGGCTCAAGAGACAAGCTCAAAGCAAATTAAAGACACAGATACAACAACCCAGGTGGAATGGAACAAACACTTTATTTTCCTGAATGCTCATAATTCAGGGTTTTTCTGCCTATTGTGTTCTCACAATTTGAACTGTATGAAGCCAACATTTATACTTATCCCTCCCTTCCAAAACTCACGCTCAAACCTCCCAATTTCATCTACAATAAAAAACCAACACCTAATTATGCTTAACTATTTTCAGAGGGCAGTTGTAAATGTGTTTTGGTTAGGCAGCACCTGCTTCACATTAGTGATGGGAAAGGTTCTTTCATACCTTTTTAATGTTATAAAGCCTGGATGAATTTGTTCTTTACCTCCATGTATCACCCTTTGAAGGCCATTTTAAGGACTTTTACTGGTATCTTAAATGTAACAGATTCTGTACATTACGCTTTGATGTATGGAACTCATGGGAAGGAGGTAGAATAGTGTATAGACTCACACTTTCCCAAATAACTGATAAAACAGTTTTTGAAGAGGGAAAAGTATGTTTCATTTTTTCTTCAATTTAGTTCTTCATGCTTTAAAATGTGAAAAGATACAACTCATAATTGTATGTGTCTGTATCACTAATATAGTCAAATATTGGAGAAATTTTTATATTTTTGCTGTATGTGTATACTAAAGTACTATCAATTTATTGTACAACCTCCATCTCTCCCTCTCTTTCTCCTTTCCTCCCTCTCTCCCTCCCTCCCTCCCTTCCTTCCTTCCTCCTGATTTATAATTCCTGAATATCCACTACATCAGCAGCCCGAACCTTTTGGGCACCAGGGACCAGTTTCCTGGAAGACAATTTTTCCACGGGCGGGGCGATGGGGGTTGGGGGTTGGGGGTGGGGAAGGTTCAGACAGTCATGTGAGCGATGGGCAGCGGCAGATGAAGCTTCCTGCTCTCGCCCGCCGCTCACCTCCTGCTGTGCGGCCCGGTTCCTAATGGGCTGCGGACCGGAATCCGTCCGTGGCCCAGGGGTTGGGGACCCCTGCACTACATGCAAAGCACTGCTCTGGTTGCTAGATTAAATAACATAGTGCTTAACTAAAAGGATATGATTTATTAAAGAAATGTTTAACTTAAATCCAGAATTCTTTCATCTTCTAGTTCCCACAGAGGAATTTTCTCAGAGATTCTCATACCAGACATCTTGGCCCCAGGGCCGTGTGGTTTCATGTGGAACATGGAGCTTTTGTGCTCTGAAAAAATGGTTTATTAGAAACACTCTTTATTAATGCCAGTGAATGACTTGTTAACAATGTAATTCTCCTTCCCCCAACCCATCACTGTTAGCTCTTCCTTTCCCTCCAGTAAGTATTGTTTCGATTCTCTCACTTCTTCCCAAAGACTATGATGACTTTTCATCCTTGCAGTGGAAAACAAAGATATGTTTAGTCTGCTCCCAAATTGGCCTTGTCTTTTCCTACATTTGCGAATGTCTTTAATTTCTCTAAACCATATCACCCTCCCTATCATTCTCCATACCACTAAACTTAAAAGTATGTGTGACAACTCTGAAGCAAAGAGACTGGAATTATCCTACCTAGTAGAGCCCCTCTATTTTAATGTATCTAAAATTGAACATCTCTATCCTACTATGAGGAAACATCCCCTTTTTTCTAAATGTTGGTCAGTGCTGTCATCATTTCTCTAGTATCTAAGGCTCAACCTCTTGGCATTTTCCTCGATTCTCTGTCAGCTTGTATCTCCACCTATCCAAATAGTCAGTTCTGGTCAACGATTATTTGGTTTCAGGCCTTCAGCATTCAGATTTGATTCCTACTTCCTCTGTGACTTGTATCTAGAGCTGCACTGTCAGTAAGGTAACCATTAACCATGTGTGACTATTGGTCTCTTGAAATAAGGACAGGTAAGCAATAAAATAATTAACAATTATTATTAGAAAACTAATTATTTTAAAATAGTTAATAATTAATTAATTTAGTTTAAATAGCCATTGTAGTGAGCAGCTATTGCATTGGCCAGTACAGTTTTAGAGAATAAAATCCTATGTTTAAAAAATAAGATTATTAAAATAGGGGAGATTGTTTTATAAAAAATGGGATGATAAAAACTTGAAAATTGTGGAGTCTTTGTCCTGAAATATGTTTGGGAAGAAAGTTAACAACTCTCAGTCTTAAGTGAATAGACGTGTACTGTCCAACATAGTAGTCACTGAACACATGTGGCTATTTAAATTTAAATTAATTAAAGTTGGGCAGGAGTCAAGATGGTGGAGGAATAGGAGGACGTGCAGCTCATCTCTCCCCACAATTGCATCAAGAATACATCTACAAATGGAACAATCCTCACAGAGACCCTGCTGAAGGCTAGCAGAGGACCTCGGACACCTAAAAGGACAAGAAAGATCCCCGTGTAACTGGGTATGGAAAGAAGAAGGGAAAAGGAAGAGGAGAGGAAGTAGGATGGAACCTGTGCCATGAGGTTGAGGGGAGCTGGAGGAGAGGAGAGGATCCCTCATCTGGGGAAGCCCCCTCACCAGTGGGGAGATCAGTTGGGACAGAAGGGGAGCTTTGGGGGCTATCGTAGGAGAGTGCAGCAATCATTCTGTGGCAGGCAGAACAGAGTGAAACCCACACAGATGGTCTGTGCCACAGCCCTGCGAGCCCCAGCCTGAGAAGTGTGTCCGCTAGTGCAGACGGGGGAATGGGTGCTGTACTGTGGGGTTTGGAGAGCAGACCCAGGGAGAGGACTGCTGTTGGCTGCAAGGAGACAGCCTGAGGGCACTGGAGTGAGGAAATCCGCAACTGGGAATGCTTGTGGAGGAAACCCACACCACCATAGAAGCGAAGCGCCATTGCTGAGTGACACGCAAGGGGTGGGGCTACCACTGCAGCCTCTTTCGCCACATTATGGTCCCTGCCTCCTCAGGCACTAGGAAGGCCTCCCACTGGGGCGGGAGATCCTGTGACCCCGGCGGCCGACTCCTCCTCCTCTGTGCCCCGTCCCTGCCACAGCAGGTGCTCTCTCGACCTTGGTCACTGCGGCCTCCATGCCCCTCCTTGCCAGGGCGGACTCCTGCTCTGGGGCAGCCTTGGGAGCAGAGCCCTGTAGGTGGCCCACATGAAGAGGTGGGGCTGAAGCCACAGCTGAGCCCCAGGGGCTGTGCAACTAAGGAAGAAAAGCTGAAATCTCTCCTCGCAGCTGCACAAACCACAGAATGACACCCCTGTGACCGGCTTTGTAAACTCAGCACCTGCAGAACATCTGAACAGACAATGAATGCTCCTGCAGATAAGATGGGTCTAACTTTAGCAGCTGTAGACTTTGTGGGCACATACACGCAGGGGTTGGGCCAGGCCAGAGTCTGAGCTGCTCCCCCCATAGCACACACAGAGGGTCCAGATCCATGATGACTGCAATCCTGGGACCTGACTTCAGTGGATCTATGCTGGTGACCTGGTGAAAACAACATCTGAGAGACACCAGGGCCAATTGCTGGCATACCCATGCTTAAGGTGTGGTTGAGAGCACTGCCAACAGCAGTGTAATCTGAGAGCTCACACAGTGGGTGAAAGGGGACACAACAGAGCACAACCACAAGTGAACAGCTCCAGAGGAGGAATACTCAGTGGCTTCTCTCCCAGTGGGGGTGCTCCAATCCTGCCTACCTCGTACTGCAGATCAGAAACACAACTAAGAAACAGACCTGGGGGCCTCTGCCCCAACAACTAGGGAGCAAAACCACTTCTGACAGGGCAGTGACAACCACAGAACAAAGGGCAGGCCCTGATCAATATCCAGTGCAGGCTCTGGTCACCACAACATCAGCCACACCTCCTTTCAAGGGGATAATGGCCAGCATACACTGAGGAAAGAGGTGGCAGATATCTATACTAGAAAAAAACTCTTGCACCAAAAAATATTAAATCCACACAGCCTACACAGGGACATTCCCATATAAAAATAGCCCTATAAGACAGTCTGAGGGTCGGGCATTGGGAGGAAGAACCCCCAGAGCATTTAGCCTTGAAGGCCAGTGGGGCTTGAGAGCAGGAGCTTCACAGGGCTGGGGGAAAGACAGACTCCACCATTGGAGGGCTCACACAAGATCTTACACCCACTGGGACCCAGCACAAAGCAGTATCTCCACAGGAACCTGGGCTAGATCTACGTAGAGGTAGATCTTGGTAGATCTTGGAGGGTAGCCTGGGGAGGTGGAGGTAGACTATAGCTCATTGTGGGGGCGAGGACACTCGTAGCAGAAGCCCCAGGGAATATTGATCAGAGTGAGCTCTCCCGGAGGTCCACATTTTAGTACCAAGACCTGGTCTCACTCAACAACCTGGAGGATCCAGTGCTGGAAAGCCTCAAGCCAAACAACCAACAAGATAGGAAC
This sequence comes from Balaenoptera borealis, assembly GCF_965194805.1. Classification (NCBI taxonomy): domain Eukaryota; kingdom Metazoa; phylum Chordata; class Mammalia; order Artiodactyla; family Balaenopteridae; genus Balaenoptera; species Balaenoptera borealis. The sequence goes on along the minus strand of NC_138861.1, from coordinate 129,678,682 downwards.
ATAGCCCCACCCACCAGAAGACAGGCTGCTTAAAGTCCTACTGAGCTTACAGTCACTTCAAAACACACCCCTGACACAGCCCTGCCCACCAGAGGGACAAGACCCAGATCCACCCAACAGAGGGCAGGTATCAGTGACTCCTACCAGGAATCCTGCACAAGCCCCTTGACCAGCCTCACTGACAAGGGGGCACACACCAGAAGCAAGAGGAACTACAATCCTGTAGCCTATGGAAAGGAGACCACAAACACAGAAAGTTAGACAAAATGAGATGACAGAGAAATATGCTGCAAATGAAGGAACTAGATAAAAACCCATAAACAACTAAATGAAGAGGATATAAGCAATCTATCTGAAAAAGAGTTCAGAGTAATGATAGTAAAGATGGTCCAAAAAAGAATGGAGGCACAGATTGAGAAGATACAAGAAATGTTTAAGAAGGAGCTAGAAGATTCAAAAAACAAACAGAGATAAACAATACAATCACTGAAATGAAAAAAAAAAAGCACTAGAAGGAATAAAAAGCACAATAACTGAGGCAGAAGCATGAATAAGTGACCTAGAAAACAGAGTGGTAGAAATCACTCTGCCACAGAACAGAATAAAGAAAAAAGAATGAAAAGAAATGAGGACAGTCTCAGAGACCACTGGGACAACATTAAAGCACCAATATTCACATTATAGGGGTCTCAGAAGAAGAAGAGAAAGAGAAAGGGCCTGAGAAAATATTTGAAGATATTACAGCCGAGAACTTCCCTAACATGAGAAAGGAAACACTCACTCAACTCCAGGAAGTGCAGAGAGCCCCATACAGGATGAACCCAAGGAGGAACATACTGAGACACAGATTAATCAAACTGACAAAAATTAAAGACAAAGGAAAAAAATATTAAAAGCAACAAGGAAAAAGCAACAAATAACATACAAGGGCATCCACGTGAGTTTACCAGCTGATTTTCAGCAGAAGCTCTGTAGGGAAGAAAGTAGTGGCACAATATATTTAAAGTAATGAAAGGGAAAAACTTACAACCAAGGATACTCTAGCCAGCAAGGCTCTCATTCAGACTCAACAGAGAAAAAAAGCTTCACAGACAAGCAGAAACTAAGAGAATTCAGCACCATCAAACCAGTTTTACAACAAATGCTAAAGGAACTTGTCTAGGTTGGAAAGAGAGCAGCAACTTGAAACAACCTTGTACATATATAGACTGTTATATCAAAACCTCATGGGAAGAATAGACCAAAACACTACAACAGATACACACACACACACACACACACACACACACACACACACACACACACACACAAAGGAACCCGAACATAATGCTAAAGATGGTCATCAAACCACAAGAGAAGAGAACAAAACAGAAAGGGAAGAAAAAAGACCTACAAAAGCCAACCCAAAACAATTAAGAAAGTGGCAATAGGAACATACATATCGATAATTACCTTAAATGTAAATGGATTAAATGTTCCAACCAAAAGACATAGGCTGGCTGAACAGATATAAAAACAAGACCCATATACATACTGTCTATACTTCAGACATACGGACACATACAGACTGAAAGTGAGGGGATGGAAAAAGATATTCCAAGCAAATGGAAATCAAAAGAAAGCTGGAGTAGCAATACTCATATCAGACAAAATAGACTTTAAAATATAGACTGTTACAAGAGACAAGGAAGGACACTACATAACGATCAAGGGATCAATCCAAGAAGAAAATATAATAATTGTAAATATCTATGCACCCAACATAGGAGCACCTCAATATATAAGGCAAATGCTAACAGCCATTAAAAGGGAAATCTACAGTGATGCAATAATAGTGGGGGACTTTAACATCCCACTTACACCAATGAACAGATCATCCAAACAGAAAATTAATAAGGAAACAGAAGCCTTAAATGACACACTAGATCAGAGAGACTTAATTGATATCTACAGGACATTCCATCCAAAAGCAGCAGAATACACTTTCTTCTCAAGTGCACAAGGAACATTCTCCAGGAGAGATCACATCTTGGGCCATAAATCAAGCCTCAGTAAATTTAAGAAAATTGAAATCATATCAAGTATCTTTTCTGACCACAAGCTATGAGATTAGAAATCAACTACAGGGAAAAAACTGTAAAACACACAAACCCATGGAGGCTAATCAATATGTTATAAACAACCAATGGATCACTGAAAAAAATCAAAGAGGAAATCAAAAAATAATCTAGAGACAAATAACAAAAACTTGTCAATCCAAAACCTATGGGATGCAGCAAAAGCAGTTCCAAGAGAGAAGTTTATCACAATACAATCTTACCTCAGGAAACAAGAAAAATCTCAAATAAACAACCTAATCTTACACCTAAAGCAACTAAAGAAAGAAGAATAAACAAAACCTAAAGTTAGTAGAAGGAAAGAAATCATAAAAATCAGACCAGAAATAAATGAAATAGAGATGAAGAAAACAATAGCAAAGATCAATGAAACTAAAAGCTGGTTCTTTGAGAAGATAAACAAAACTGATAAACCTTTAGCCAGAGTCAGCAAGAAAAAAGGGAGAGGGCTCAAACCAATAGAATTAGAAATGAAAAAGGAGAAGTTACAATGGACACCACAGAAATACAAGGGATCAGAAGAGATTACTATAAGCAACTATACACCAATAAAATGGACAACCTAGAAGAACTGGACAAATTCTTAGAAAGATACAACCTTCCAGGACTGAACCATGAAAAAATAGAAAATACAAACAGACCAATCAAAAGTACTGAAATTAAAACTGTGACTAAAAATCTTCCAACAAACAAAAGTCCAGGACCAGATGACTTCACAGCTGAATTCTATCAAACACTTAGAGAAGAGTTAACATGTACCCTTCTGAAACTCTGAAGCTTTTGCATGGCAAAGGAAACCATAAACAAAACAAAAAGGCAACCCTCAGAATGGGAGAAAATATTTGCAAACGATGCAAGCGACAAGGGATTAATCTCCAAAATAAACAGCTCATGCAGCTCAATATCAAAAAAAACAAACAACTCAATCAAAAAATGGGTGGAAGATCTAAATAGATATTTCTCCAAAAAGACATACAGATGGCCAAAAAGCACATGAAAAGATGCTCAACATCATCAATTATTAGAGAAATGCAAATCAAAACTACAATTAGGCATCGCCTCCCACCAGTCAGAATGGCCATCATTATAAAATCTACAAACAATAAATGCTGGAGAGAGTGTGGAGAAAAGAGAACCCTCCTACACTGTTGATGGGAATGTAAACTGGTACAGCCACTATGGAGAACAGTAGGCAGGTTCCTTAATAAACTAAAAAGAGAGCTACCATATGATCTAGCAACCCCACGCCTGGGTATATATCTGCAGAAAACCATAATTCAAAAATATACATGTGTCTCATTGTTCACTGCAGCACTATTTACAATAGCGAGGACATGGAAGCAACCTAAATGTCCATCGACAGAGGAGTGGATATAGAAGATGTGGTACATATATACAATGGAATATTACTCAGCCATAAAAAAGAATGAAACAATTCCATTTGCAGTGACATGGATGGACCTAGAGATTCACACATTGAGTGAAGTAGGTCAGACAGGGAAAGACAAATATCATATAATATCACTTATATGTGGAATCTAAAAAAAGGGTACAAATGAAATCATCTACAAAACAGAAATAGAGTCACAGATGTAAAGAACCAACTTTCAGTTGCCAAGGGGTAAGGCGAGGGAGCGATAAACTGGGAGATTGGGATTGACACGTACACACTACTATATATAAAATAGATAACTAATAAGGACCTACTATATAGCACAGGGAACTCTACTCAGTACTCTGTAATGACCTATATGGGAAAAGAATCTTAAAAAGAGTGGATATATGTATACGTATAACTGATTCACTTTGCTCTATAGCAGGAACTAACACAACATTGTAAATCAACTATACTCTAATAAAAATTTTTTTAAAAGTAAAGTTGCTTATGCCTTAAATTATCTCATAAAATTGAATTTATAATTTTTTGCTGTTGTTTGGCTCAACTCCACCTACATTTGCTTTACCTTTTTGAAGGAGAAAATGGGCCCGTGTTAACCAGCAGTAGTTATAGGAGGAAAATGTTATTTTTCTTTATGTTTTTTGATATTTTTAAATTGTATTTACAGGCATATTCAATTATAAAAATATTTGTAGTTTGGCTACTTATTATATTGATGCATATACCTGGTATATGCAAAAGCCCAAATGTATCACTACCCAAATTTCCTGTATTATTCCTATTGAATAATAAAGCAAAATAATTGATCTCAAAAAATAAAAAAAAAATTAAAGTTAAATAAAGTTATAAATACTGTACCTCAATCACATTAGCTACATTTGAAATTCAAAAGACACAAGTGGCTAGTGGCTACCTATTGGAGGGTAAAGAATGTTTCTATCATTGTGGAAAGTTTCTTTGGTCATCACTTGTCTACAGTCTATTAGACCATCTTTGTGTCAGGTAGAGATTGTTACCATAGTCTTCTTGTTTATTGTCTGCTTGTAGGATTTCTCCTTTAAATAAATTATAAAGTCAGACTAATTTTACCAAAGTATTGCTTGGTATATACCCTGACCATAATTAAAAAAAAAAAAAAAATTCTACTGACTAGTAATAAATAGCATAACTTTAAACACCCAAATATTAAAATTCTTTTCAATGGACCACTATAAACCTCTCTAAATTTACCATCTTGTGTTCCCAAAAAGAAATGTTCTAATCAAGAAAAAACTGATGCATTTGTGGTTCCCTTGAGACACCAGATTCATTCCAAATTCCAATCTTTTTCTCATATCATAGCAAGAATTTCCTCTTCACCCTTCCTCACATGATTACCTAAATCCTGGGCCCTGTTTAAATCCCACCTTTCCATGAATTCTCTGTAACTCTTGTGGCCTTCAGTGACCCCTATTTTTTCTTTCACTCTGAACTCCTGTAGCATGTCTGGAACAGAAGGAGGCTTCCTGGTATTCGCTATGTCAAATGGTTGGTAGTGTGTGCGTGGAGTGCACACTGAGAGCAAGCGTGAGAGGGCATGTGGAGGGTGATTAGGTCAACTGGCAATCAAAACAATAAGATGGGGGAGTATGCCGAACAAGCCATAGGTGTGTCAACCTGTTTTTGAGTAGAGTTTGAATCCTCAAGTATTCATTTTGGGTACTTTACTTGTCGTGCTCTCGTTTCTCATTCTTGCCTTGTCAAATGTGACTTGTTTTTTCAAGGCAGCTCATATTCAGCCCCTCTGGTGAAACCCTAGACAGATCTTGAGCATCCTGTATTTTATGAGTATCCTTTATCACCTTAAATAGATTGTGTGTTCTCTGAAATCAATGAATTCATCATTCTTTTCATAGGGCCTAGAACCTTGCAATATTCAGAGAAAATGCTCACCAAACTTTTTGTTACAGGAAAGAACACAAATGTTATAGTTGCCATGATAAATTATTTTCTTTTAAATGACATCACTGTAAGGAGATAAAAATTTTAATTTGATTTAACTTGAATTTTCTTTACCTTGAAATTTTATTCAAATTTAACTCCCTTCTATTTTATTTCATGAATATATGTTTAAAAAACTGGGGGGAGATCTGGGCTGGAAATTTTCTCTTGTTCATCTGAAATGAGAAATTCTGGACTTAGACCTTGGTATCAAAATATCATATCACAAAAATCCAGACAGAATTTGGGTAAATATCTTGATTTTTGAAGATTTTAAAGTAAAGGAACTTATACTCAACATCAAGCTCGTTTATCCATAAACTAATTTACAGAAATTGCATTTGGCTGACATCAAAAACCAACCAATTGCTTCTATTTGTGATTAATTCCTAGATTTTAAGTAAAAACTAAAAGATTTCCAACTGCCCACACCCAAATGTAAGAAAAACTTAGCATTAATTTAAGAATTCACTATAGGATCGCATTGGTCATTCATTTTATTTACCTTTTAGTTCACTGGAAATCCCAGCACCGAGCTTTCCCACAAGTACTCAATAACTGTTGAAGGAATTAGCTGCAGATCTGCTGCCTTATTTTCCTAACCATAAAAATGCCAAATGGTAGGTCTAAATACCATGATGCCCATTGCTCACAAAAGGTTGCTTAGCTATTTTATTCAACATGTGTTTCTATTCATTACTTAGAGCGGCAATGTGTAGAGAGGAAAAAAGAATAATAAAACATGTTTAATACATAATACCAACATATATAAAGCTGTGTGTATTTAATTTTATTATGGTGGTTCACCTGTGGAGTACCTATAGATATATGTGTATATATATATGTGTATATATACGTGTATATATGTATATATATGTATGTATATACACATATACACACATATATTTATTTAGCTTCATATATGTATATACATATATACACAAATTATATAAAGGTGGGACGGTATAATTGTGGAGTGGTTTTTTTGAAAGTTGATTGTTTTACGGACATGCTACAACATGCTTCCATTGGCAACAGTAAGGCTTTCAAAATTAGTCATTCTCTTTTCTTATCTAGCGACTGAAATAACTGAAGTTTTGTATTGGTATAAAAATAAATAATCATAATTTATCCTGAATAATTAGTGTCACTTTCTCATGATATTATACAATAGAGAGAATTGACACATTAAATGTGACAGTTATGAAGTAATGCAATGAGCTAAAACTTTTTGGAAAGCATAAAAAATTAAGGAAGATGTATGTTTATTATGAAACAGTTATCTAATAACCCAATGGACACAGAACAATGGAGAGTGTGACAATGATAACTTATGTGCAATATGTAGACTCTAAAAACCTCACTCTGAAAGCATATTTAAACTTGAAGACATTTTTTATGAGGATTATGCCAAAAATCATGAATGATAAATAATAACGGCAAGAACTTAACATTTCTGACAATTGATCAAGATAAACTGGTCAAGGCAACATAATTTAAAGGCAATCACAACTGGGAAAAAACATGGTGTTTTTCTCTATAACCTGAAAACAAAATAGCAAAGCACTTTGGAAAGTCCCAAACACACTGAGACAAATACAGCACAAATAAATGTCAGAAAGGAGGGCAATAATGATTTGTTACTTTAACATTAAAGGCATGGCTCCTGCAGAATTCGGCCTACAGTAGCAAGGAATTACACATATGTAATAAGCAGAAGTTGTGAGAATTTCAAAGACTTGGTATGATGTAAAAGTAGTAGACTAGCGATTCCCTGCATCTCATTGATAGTGCTTTGGTTCACAGTGTATCACTTATTAAATAAATGTTCATTGAGAACTATGTGCTAGGCAAATCCCAGTTGTGATGAACATTACAGTCAAGCAGGGTAGTTGACTGTGGAAGAATCAGCAAATAAATAATATAATTTTAAGTGGTCACGAGAGCCACAATGAACAACAAAAGACAAAGAACAAAGGTGTGGAGAAAGTGGTTATTTCAGACAGGCAGATCACTCTATGCCTAGACTCTAGGTGTTGGAGGAAGTGACATCTCTGCAGAAACCTGGTTGAGGTGGGTAGGTAGGACAGGAGAGGGTTTGGTAGGAAGAGTATCCCAGGCAGAGACATGACAAAAGCAAAAAACTTTGAATTGAGAAGAAGCTCTGTGTGTTCCTTAACTAGCCAGGGGGCCAGTGTGAGCAAAGGAGAGAAGAAAAGAACACAAGACATGGATAGAGACAGATTGTGCACAGCATTGTAAGAGGGGTAAATGAGTTTGTATTTTATTCTAAGTGTGATGACAATCATTTGTGGGTTCTGTAACCTGATATACAATTTTAAAAGTTCATTCTGGTTGATCTTATAATAATGCACTGCAGGGGAGCAACAAGGAGGACTGGGAAACTATTTAGCACTCTTTCAAGATAGTCCAGAGGAGAAGAGATGATGTGTTGGGCAGGATGGAAGCAGTGGAGGTGGCAAGGAGTAACTGGATTTAAGTCCTATTTACAAGTTTAAATGAGCGGGTCTCATTTATGAGGCTTGCAGCACAGGAGGCAAAAACGACTTTACATGCAAAAACCTGTGTCCAAATGAATCCACCTAGACTGGAGGTTTTAGAAACTATTCTGGATCTGAGAGGTAATGATCAAAGAGGGATCTCAGATAGGTTTTGAGTAGCTGCTGCAGATGAGTTCTTTGAAAGTCCTCTAGCACTCCCTTGAATGTACAAGTTCAGTAACTTGATAAAAATAACCACACACGTAATTTTAAGTTCAGAAATGTTATGTCACTGCCAAAGATAAATGTTGCCGAATGGGTTCACATAAGCATATGTGACCCATGGGCTCCTCCCAAACTAGAAAATGAATGAGTAAACGTAGCAGTTTAGTCACTGATCCTTGCATATAGATCTTCAAAAACAATTACTATTTGACCCATAGACCACATAGAGAGCAGACAGATATTTTTCATGTTTAGAGCAGTGGTAGACTGCAGATCCCTGGGGCCACATATAGCTTTTTGGAAGGGAACCATTAATCCATATATGTACCAAGTATTATCTGTAGTGTGAACAAATGAATAATTATTGTACAAACTTTCCTTATTTGAAAATATCTGGAAATCAATTGTAATCAATTAAAGACATTTATTTAAATGTGTTATTTAATAATTTGTGCCATATATTACTTGAAGATCAAACACACAAATACCAGGACATTTGTGGTGTTGGTCAACAAAGAATATTGAGCCTATTCTTTAACCTGGGGAAGGGAAATAGGCACTGGTAGAGAGGAACCTGAGATACCCAAGTTCTCAGCAGAGGAGAATTACAGTGAGGACAGTCAGGGAGGCAAAGGAAAATATGGTCAGCTAGTTGGACTGGCACTTGGTAATCCCCACAGTCTACTGTGGCGCCTGGAAGTGGGTCCTCTGAGTGGAGCAAGTCAGAGTCTATAAACCAGTCTGACAGCTGTTCTGTGCCAACCACTGGGCTCTGCACTCCCTATTTTCTATCAGGCTCTGGAATCCCACACAGGACTGGAGGCCTAAAGACTTATGCATTTTATGATTTCAAACAGAAATAACTCCCTCATTCTAGCAACACTTTCCGAATGGCAGATAAACTGATTTAATAGTAACTTAGTATTTAGAAATTTCCATAACACCTTACTTTTTTCTTATCTTAATCACCACTCATTAACATAGTTATATTTTGAAGTCACAATCTTGCCCAGCAGTTTTTAAGTTTCATACGGACACATTCTCTTATGAACTACAGTATAGTTCATGGCTGTATTCTCAAGGCTAAACACAGTACTGAGAACTATGTAACAGTATAATGGATGTACAAAAAAGATTTCACTCATTGAACAGATATTTTTAAGTACCTACTATGTGCCAAACATTGACCTAAGTGTTGAGGTAAAGCATTGATAGATAAAAGTACCACCCCTATGGAGTTCATATTCCAGTGAATATTTGATGAATGATGAATGAAAAGTTTTTGGTTGATTCATACTCTCATACCTACTTCCCACATGTGGTTTAGGATGTTTAAGAGTCCCTTGGTTGTTTACTAAAATTATACCTGAATAACCATGTTAGAAGACTCCCTCTCTCTCTTTTCAACAGGCAACATAAGCTGCTGACCTACCCAATGGCCACTTTCCCCTTAACCCGTAGTAACCAAACCCTAGGCGATGTGTCCTGGGAAATTCTGCATGCTTCACACTCACTAATGGTTGGGCATGGTCATGTAACTAAGTTCTGGCCAATGAAACTGAACTAGAAGTTGTTAGTGGGGCATCTAGGAAAACTCTTCAAAAGGGTGTGGTCTTTTGCAAGTTCCCCTTGCTCTACATTCTCCTGCTTAATGTTTACCATATTATGACAAACAGAAAAAAAGCTTTCAAAATACAGAAATGGGTATGATAATATGATAGAAAAGAAAAAAAAAAACATTTGATATATTCAAGCTAACAGGCAAGTTTTAAAAATTGGTGAAAACAAATATAAGCTAAAAATAAAGGAATAAGCAGGTAATAAACAAATAAAAAACCAGCTAAGAGGAGGTTTATACACTATCACACATAGACATAAAAAGCACAGGTTCTGAATTCAGTCAGATCCATAAATGAATAGCAATTACTAATCATGTGAACTTTGGCAAATTACTTAAGTTCTCTGTGCCTTCATTTCTTTATCTTAAAATAGTGAGTGATAATACTAGTTTTACTGTAATGTTTCAAGGATTAAGTTATGTGATAAGTATGTGAAGTTTTTAACACAGAGATCAAGGATCATTAAGTGGAATTTTAAATTAAAAAGATAGTAATGAAAGGCAACATATTAAAAATAATAATATAAAACAAAACTGGATGTTTAGAAAGAATAAAAGTTTAAAGGATACAGTGAGAAACTGTAATATATATATATACGTGTGTATATATTAATAATACAAGTAAATGATAATTTAACAATTAAAAAGATCAAAAGAAAAATTTTAAGAAGGCAGTATACATTTCAGGACTTCATCAATTTTTACTAAGACAAACAGGATCATTTGAGGAAATTGAGATGTTGGCCAAAGGATAGAAACTTCCATTTATAAGATGAATAAGTTCTGAGGGTGTAATGTATGCATGGTGACTTTAGTTAATACTGTATTGTATTCTTGAAAGTGGTTAAGAGAATAAACCATAAATGTTCTCGTCACACACACAAAACAATTGCAAATATGTGGTGATAGCTGTGTTAACTAACCTTATGGTGGTTAGTTTTTTTGTAAATATATATGTGTATCAAATCATCATGTTGTATACATTAAACTTATAAAATATTATGTCAACTTTATCTCAATAATGACTGGGAAAGAAAAAACCCATAGACCTCCAGTTCAGTAGGCTTCCCAGTACTCCAGGATCTCTGGCCAGATGTCTGCCAGGAGAGCAAAACCCTTGGCTTCTTGCTTTTTGCCTCACACTCTTGGTTCCCTTTGTGTTTAAATAGTGCAGTGCAAGGCCTAAATCCAACACCTACCATGTGGTGTTTATTCCTCACCAAGGCAATGCCACACCCTTTACCCACTAACAACCAGCAATCCCTTTAATAAAGGTACTACTCATGTCATGTCAAACACAATACTGTGTTTGCTGCTGAGTCTCATTATTTTTCTGGTTTGATCCTCCCTGTTTTTTTTTTTTCTATGTCTATTTTCAAATCATCTTGCCAGATTTAGAGCATTTGATACACCATAGGTTGGATTCCACTATTTCTAGAACCTTGGAAACGCATTTAAGAGAAACTTCACATCCAATTTCAACTTCAACATTTAAAGTGGTTTTAAACTTTAGAGTGTTTTTTGTTTGTTTGTTTTTTACTTTAGAGATCACTAACCCTTGCACTCCTATATACTTATATTTTAATCTGAGTATGGGGAATCATAATGGAATAGATATTACACAAACTTCGGTCTGAATTTAACAAGGGTGCAAGGTTGGACATAAGGTAAGTTGTAGTTTAAACACACACACACAGAGGCACACAAAGAAACACACACAAACTCATCCCACTGAATTTCCCAGCACAAAGGATAATCTTTTTTTTTTTTTTAATTTTGATTTCAGTTTGTCTTCTAATGTCCCAGATCTGCAGATACTTTAAACTCTAGTACGGAAGAGGTCAAGCTTTCAATGAAGAGAAGAATAGCCTAACTGTGTTTTGTTTTGTTTTGTTTTTCCCAATATGGGAGTCTCTGTAGTTCTTCAAGAAAAATATCATGTGTTAACTGTGGAAAGATAGAGTGTCAAGTCTCTTGTCAAAGGGCAGATTGATGTGATATGACCTAGAAGAGAGAGAAACATTAGCTAAACTGTAAACCTCCTGAGACAAAAGAAATGAATAAAACCCAAATAGGTTTTGAAGTTTATTCATTATTTAAGTTTGGAGGTTTTTTGCACAAACTTGTCTCCCTCTATATGTTATCCAAAATATCCATATGCTTTCCCAAAGAGATAAGAAAAAATGCATACATGGCTTTTGAAAGTATTGGTTTCTAAGTCTCACTGGTATAGATAAGGCACCTCTATAAGATCTTGTGTTCTACGAACTTCTGGCCATAGGGTGGGACTGGAAGCATTGGGGTTGACAGACGCCCCTAAAATCACTTTCAACTATGTATCATTCTCAGACGTTAGAAGAATGTCTAACCTCTCTCTCCACTCCAGCAACTTTCTCCAAAGGAGCATTTCCCGCATTGCACAGGGAGATCAGCTCGAGGCTTTGTGTCTACCTAGAGGGGTGGGATAGGGAGTGTGGGAGGGAGGCACAAGAGGGAGGGGATATGGGGATATATGTATATGTATAGCTGATTCACTTTGTTATACAGCAGCAACTAACACACCATTGCAAAGCAATTATACTCCAATAAAGATGTTTAAAAAAAAAGCATTTCCCACATGTTGCTTAAAATGCATACTGTCACTGGATGTTTGTAAAACAATGGGTCAAATTTAAACAGGTTCCTTGCAAATTGTTTTTCAGAAACTTCATTAAGCTAATGTGCATGGAGATAGAAAGACAGGTATATAATATGTAATATTATATATACCTCAGGCTTATTTCCCATAGAAGATGTTTCCTGAGCCAACTGTCTCTCAGGACACTGACCAAAGCTAGCATCATACCTCACTCAGGCCAGGGAAGGGTCAGTCTGGGTGAAGCAAAGGCATGGTTAAAAAAGAGAAGGAGGGAAAAAAACTTGTTGAAAGGAAGACAGGCTGTAAGAGAAAAAAGAAAGTGAAGTTTATTCACAAAGGGCTAAAATTAGAGCCCTAGGAAATGTGGCCCATTTCTTTATTAGAATTATTAACTTTACAGTGTGAGGTAAATACCTCTTTTCTAAGCTGAGAATATTCTTGTCACTGGTGTCCATATCCCTCCTGTTTCGAATTGTAGCAGGATGCCATTTTGATGTACTAACTGTTCACACTTTTTGTGCCTGCCGTGTCCTTTTTTGACTCTGTGGGCCTTTCTCACTCAAGTTGGAGCAAAGAATTGCCATCATCTCAGCTGAGGATTGTTACACCAGAATTAGGAGCAAAAAAGATGCAAAGACTTCATCTTCTAGTTTCAAGAAAATATTTGAAAGGATTCGGACCAATCTGAGACAGTGTTCCTTTCTGACACTAGACTGTTTAGCGAATCAGAGAGAAAGTGAGAGGTTTAAAAGCTGGAGAGTCCTTCAAGGCCCCAGTATTCCTCTCCCCTCTAGCTTCCAAGCTCATAAGAACATCTTACAGTTTGGGGTGTACAACAGCAGAAAGGTTCTAGGTGCCTTCCCATTCCTGTAATGGACTTAGAAAACCTGTAAGTGTCCCAAAGTCTCCCCAGTCTTGGAGGCTACAGGGACAGTTGAGTGAAATGGCTGCAGATGTTCTTAGGGTGAAGTCCCTGAGGCAGTCTCACGTTTTCTGGAGCCCAGAGTGATGGATGGAGATGCAGCTGAGTCAGAGAAAGCCTGAAATGAGGCTGAGAAGGAAGCACCTGCTTGCATCAAAATGGAGGGCAGGTGGGTAAGAGCTCAGCTGTGGTATGTGGCTGGACGACCACAGCTGGTGTCCAACCGGGAATGTCCTGTCCCCTCCCACACCCTTGGGATTTAGTAATATTTTGCCTATTTGCAGGAGAGAGAACCGGATAATACAGAGATATGTCCTGGGAAGTTCCCATAGCTCATAAATGGCCCAACTGGAACTCAAACCCACATCTTCTGAATTCAGATGTGATGCTTCACATCTTCACAGTTGCCTTAGGGAGGAAATGATGCACTGAATTTAAAAACTGATTTGTTTGCAATCTCATCCAGAAATTTATCAGTTGGAAATTAAAGACTGGATAGCAGAGATGAAGGTCTGGAGAGAGAAGTCACAGTGTTGGCCATGCGAGCAGGAGAAAGTGGTAAAGGAGAAGATTGGTGACGGTGAGGACTGGACTTGTAGGAAAGCCCACAGGGAGGCAGCTGTGGCGGAAGAGCAAACCGGGAAAAGAGGGGAGAGAATATGAAGAAGATTCTACAGTTAAGAAAGTTTCAAGAAGACTATGTCTCCTCCTTTCAGTTACAAAGCTAATTAAGAGTGAATTACAACTATTCTTGAGGCCTAATGTCAGAAAGACGAGCATTACATTTTGACCAATTAACCTACAAAAAAAACAAATCATGTTCTCACTAGGAGTTTCTTTACTCTTACTAGATAGTGAATTCCTCCAAGCATGGTTATTGGACTTCCTAATAATCCACAGATGATTTGAAGTAGTAAATCAGGAAGATAGGAAATGTTCTAGAATTAAAATAAAATACAGGAATAAGTAACATATGAAATCATGTCTACAGTGAAGAATGCAAAAAACTATCCAAAGAGGAGATAAAAGCCTAAAATAAAAACGCAGTGTTTAATAATTGTACATAAACAGCTTCAAATACTCCCATAGTTCTGAATCCATTATCTAGAAAACAAAATTTAAAAATTAAAGATATTTCTAGTGTTGTTTCAGAATCTGCATTTTAAAAAGTCTGATGAATTCTGGCAAAGAAGTCAGGAAAGTATGCAATTCTTTTTAGAATAAATATTCATCAAAAGTATTGGCTACTTAAAGGAAAATGTTAAAGTAATGGGAAAATTTATTTATGTGGGACAGTTTCATGTAAAAGTAATTCTTAATTTCCCCAGCACTTCAGGCAATAAGAATTCTTCTTTAGGTGACAGTAATGAAAAATAAATGTGTAATAATATATCAGCACAGATTAGTGTCTCAGAGCTCAGCCTCTGGAGCCAGACTGTTGGGTTAGAATCTCAGGTCTCACTGATGTATGACTTTGTACAAGTTTCCTAACATCTCTCTGCCTCAGTTTCCTCATCCTAAAACAAGAATAATAAATATATTTATATTTTATGGAGATTCATGTTAAGTACTTAAAATGGTGCCCTGGACACAGCAGGTCAACATATTATATATACACCTTTGCTATTATTAAACATACTATATGGTTTTATTAATTATAGTTTTCATAAGGTTATCAGGAAATGTAAAGAGTAGACTCACCCTGAATAAATTTAATGAAAATATCCAGAAATCAATTCCCTTTACTGTGGTTTGTTTTGTAGATTATTTGCCCTTATGTGTTAGTATAACTACATTTACTTAACCTTAAGAAAAAATAATCCTCAGTATTATAACTATTGAAGAAAAAAACAAAAGACTAGAGTATCCTAAATACCACATACAGTGATTTTAGAGAAGTCTCTCTTAAACTTCTCTATCAGATCTGAATTGGTCCCGTAGGAGAACCAAATGAACACAGGCGCTTAAAAATTTTTGCACATTTACCATGTTACCGTGTGAGCTTCTGGACATAGGTACAAAATGTTACAACATAAATTTGAGCTGTACTATACCAGGACAGAATAATCCAATTGGGGACTGAAGTGGAGACAGATGGAAAGCACAACTAATGTAGGTACATATGAATGACTACACTCCCATCTGAAGGACTGCCAGGCTTTCAGAAAATGAACCCAACAGTCATTTTTAACATCATACATCTTTCCTTCTGGAAGCAATACACCAATCTGCAAATAATCTTATATTCTTTTTCAGTTTTGGGAATTTAAATGACTTTAGTTTTCTGACTCAGACAAGGATTGCTTTCCTATAGAACTGGTTATTGGAAGTGTTTTTTTTTCCTGCTGGTTCTCTTTCCTGAAAATTCACACCTGTTTTATATATAGATAGATATAGCTGTCAACATAGGTAGATCAACAAATTGATTTTTTTATTTTTGCTAGCATTATCTTTTAATTTCATTTTAGCTTAAATAAAATTCATGTAACTACCCCCTTCATAGTTTCAAAATGGAAATGGCCATATAGATATCCAGGCGGAAAAGTACCAATTAATAGTTTAGTCCAGAAGATAACTTCTGAAATTTAGTGCACAGTTCTTCTTTCAACGTTTATAAAATAAAGCATCATAACTTTCCCCTTGAATTTCAATGATGTTTGCCTTTGTGATGTGAAAACTTTTAATCTAACTGATAACTAATGATTTTCTACTACATCCTTTTTTAATTGTGCTTCTGAGCCAATATAACTTCCAAGTAATCAGAGATCCACTGTTTTTTTCAAGGGCATTTCTTCCGTACTAAGGGCATTTCTGAAGCAGACACCTTAGCTACACGGACTAGTGGCTCCTAGAACTGTCACTTCTCTCAAGGCAGTATAGCTTTCTGACTAAGAGCATGGGTTTTGGAATAATACTGACCTGGTTTTGAATTCCAGTTTTGCTACATATTAACTCAGTGGTCATTGGAAAGATATTTTACCTTTGTGAATTTTGGTTAGAT
This sequence comes from Balaenoptera borealis, assembly GCF_965194805.1. Taxonomy (NCBI): domain Eukaryota; kingdom Metazoa; phylum Chordata; class Mammalia; order Artiodactyla; family Balaenopteridae; genus Balaenoptera; species Balaenoptera borealis. Next base: position 129,662,281 of record NC_138861.1, on the reverse strand, counting down.
TTAAAATGTTAATAAAATTAAGGATAATCATGCCTTTGAAAAGTATCTGTCATATATGTTAAATGAGACTCACTATTCAAATACCTGTTGAGTATCTAATTATGTGTTAAGCCCTTTTCCAGGGAATGAGGCTCATATCCTTGGTGAGGGGATGGGAAGAGACAACCATATTCACAAATAAAAATAAGAAAATATCAGTTAGTGATAAGTGTCATGAAGAAAATGAAACTGCTTAATGTAATTAGTAACTGGACTACTTTAATGCGCTGAATAGGGAGGCCTCCTGAGGAGGTGATATCTGAATTGAGATCAAGAAGCCAAAGGAGCAAGTCATAAGAAGAAGTCTCTGGGTAGAAACCTTCTGGGCAGAAAGAACAGTAAATGCAAAGATCTTGAGGTGGGAATAAGATCAGTATTGTCAGGTAACAGAAAAGGGCCACGATAGCAGGCAATTTAATGATCAAGAGAGGGTGGTAGTATTGAGGTCACAGAGGCTGGAGGTAGAAGTTAAGCGCTGATGCTCCGAGTCAAACTTGATTTCAAATCCCATCTTTACCACTTGCCAGGTCTGAGACTACGAGGCAAGTATTTTAACTATTTGACCCTCGATTTCCTCATCTGTAAACATGTATCATTGAGCTATTATTAAAATTTTCTTTCAAATAGAGTACATAAAAATTCCCAATAAATGGCAGCATCCATTATTATTATTTTATTACCTTTCCTAAGGTAATCCAGTGCATTTACACCTAAAGGCATAGTTGTATAATCCAAGTACATTTCTATGTGAAGTAACCATTTCAGTATGTAGCTGGGTAGTACAATATTTCAAAGCCATTTAGGATGAAAGGTTTTCTAAAAAATCCTTTTTCCAGTCATTCCACAGTTGCAAGAGCTTTGTGCCTTAAAGCATTATTTTTTACCACACAAGCATAGCAAGGTTAGATGCTGACGGGTGAAGGGCAAAGTGATTTATAAAGTCACTTTCATTTTCCACTGTTTTTTTTTTTTTTTTCCCAATAAGTGAGGAAATGTCACTGGGAATGTCAGCTGGGAATAAACTATTTCAGTTGCTTGTGCATTCACTTACTTATTGTCTATATTCCGTACTTTGACATTTGATCAAAAGCCACATAAATCTTGGTTTGTTTCCTCCAAACCAAGTTTATTTCTTTTGTATCCTGAATTTGATCCTTCTCTCCCATACTGCATTTCTGTATCACCTCTGTCATTGCTGGTTCTTCTAATGCTCTACATTCCACTGCAGCCGTATTTCCGCTGGAATCATTCCCACTTTCAAACATCTTCTGAAACCCTCAGTAGTCTTTCAACATTTGGTCCCCCAATATATGTACCCAGAGAAGAAATTTTATTAAAAGCTAATGGTGGCTATGTTTTTGAAAGGTTACAAGTTATCATTACTATTAGAATGAACCATCAAAAATGTATGTGATGAAGCAACAGAGCTTATGTCCAACTCACAGCTGTTCTAAATTATGTCTTAAAAAGTGAAACATACAGATATTTCCAAATATATGGAATACTGTCAGTCACATAAAACATGTACTGCTTCACTTAATTTCCTATTTTTTATTCTGCCATATTTTATATATATATTGTTGAATTGCACTTTATGACTTGTTAAACAAAGGTGCTTATGTGTAACATAAGGAAACAGCTGAACTTAAACTTTTCAAACTTACGGGTTAGCTTTTGCTTGTTTTAAAGATAACTTTTTGAAGAATATAACAGAAATATATTTGAATTATAGAAAATTTTGTCCATAATGAAGAAAATAGAAGAAAATGCAAATCATCCCTAAACTTAAGTATATTCTCAGGACGTGGCCAAGCTCGTGAAAGCTGATGGAAGTGTGTGAGGGGGCAATTAAGGTAGTGGCTAGCTGACTCTGTACTAGTTTGCCAGGGCTGCCATAAAATACATACATACATACATACATACATACTAACCACAAACTGGGCGGCTTAAGCGACAGAACTTTTTCATAATTCTAGAAGCTAGACGTCCATGGTCAAGGTGACAGCAGGTTTAGTTCCTCCTGGGCCTCTCTCCTTGCCTTGCAGTTGGCCATCTTCTCCCTGTGTCCTCACAAGGTCTTTCCTCTGGGTAAGCACATTGTGGTGTCTCTCTGTGTGGCCAAATTCCCTCTTCTTATAAGGCCACCAGATTAGATCAGGGCTCACTCTAATGGCTTCATTTAACTAAATTACCTCTTTAAAGGCCCTGTCTCTAAATACAGTCACATTCTGAGGTACTGGGGGCTAGGACTTTGACATAGGAATTTTGGGGGGACATAATTCAGCCCATAACATTGTCTACTTCTATGCCCCAGAGATTAAACAAAAATCAAATCTGAGGATGACACCAGAATGTTTATTAATGATGACAACTAGGAATGTCATTCAGACCAGAAATTCTATTATTAGCATTACAGCTGTGGTCCCTGTGCTCCAGCTACCTGGGATGTAGAAGCTTGCCTGGTCTGTTGTGTGTTTGCCAACACCACCAAGCAATTAACTCATTTCTGACACTATCTACCCAGCGATTTCATCAGATCTCACAGGTAAGGGCTCAGTCTCCTAGGACTGCACTCACTTCAGATGCCACTCTAAAGTCTAGGTTGTTACCTGTGCTTCTAATCTACGACTACATATTGAAGGTTCCCACAACCCTCTCCTCAGGTTCAATTAGTTTGCTAGAGTGGCTCACAGAACTCAGAGAAACATTTACTTATGTTGCCAGTTTATTATAAAGTATATTGTAAAGGATACAGACAACCAGATGAAGAGGTACATAGGGTGAGGTCAAGAAGGGCCCCAAGTGCAGGAGCTTCTGTCCCCATGGAACTGGGGTGTGCCATCCTCCCAGCATGGGGACACACTCACCATCTAGGAAGCTCTCCAAATCTGTCCTTTTGAGTTTTTATGGAAGTTCCATTACATAGGCACAATCGATTAAATCATTCACCATTGGCAATTGAACTCAAATTTCCAGCCGCTTTCCCCTCCCCAGAGGTGAGGCAGGGTGGGGTGGTGGTGAATTCCAACCGTCTAGTCTAGTGGTTCGTCCCGTGGCAACCAATGCCCATCCTCTGGGCTTTCTGAAAGTCTCCTCATTAACATAAACTGAGGTGTGGGCTAATAAAGCTAGTTGTTATGAATAGCAAACGCCACCTTTATCACTCTTATCATGTAGGAAACCCCACGGGTTTTAGGAGCTCTGTGCTAAGAACAGGATGAAGACCAAATAATGTGTTTCTTAACTATAACTCACAATATCTCATCTGGTTACTTTTGATTCAGAAATATGCTTAGCTAAACTGGTCAATCCCACCTTTTGATTAATATGCTTTCCTTTATATTTGTTAATATATATAAAAATGTACAAATATTATGAAATCTTATTGCCATATAGTCACCTTGTCTGCTAGGTTGATTTTATAAACTGACTCTCCAACAGCAATAGATCTCTCTTTATTTGTTGTTGGTTATTGAGAGCTACCACAGTGTGGCCCAAAGAAGAGGATTTATAAAGACCACTAGTTGGAATCTGGGATCTTACTTCTTCATACGTGGAAATAAATAATAAATATTTCCCATGACATTAAAGTAAGAATACTTAAATATCCTATTATCATAGAGGAGTTACTTTCACTTTTACAAATGTGCATTTGTTGAACATCCATATTGTTTGCATTTTTAACACTTAATATAGAATAATTAATGATTGAATAATATTCCATTATTTATTTATCGTTAGATGTTGAATTTAGTCAACTTTTTTCATGATAAATAACACTGGAAGAGCATTCTTTTAATATGTTTTATGTAATTTTTAATTACTGATTAATTTACTAGTAAAACTTACCCCTCAAAATGGACTATATCAAAGGGTGTGGCATATTTTTAAGGCTTTTGATACTCACTGTAAAAACTGCCCTATATAAGGGTGGTACTAATTTACACTCCCTCTAACAGTGTTGGAAAGTCATTTCTCCAGAGTTACCATTTATGAGTAATTTGATGAAATGTGTTATTTTAAAAAATATTTTGCATTTTGGTATGTAAAAGACCAGCATCTCATTATTTTAATACACATTTTTAGTAATTAATTAGGTAACTTGTTTTTTGTTTTTGTTTTTTTAAACATTTTTATTGGAGTAAAATTGTTTTACAATGGTGTGCTACTTTCTGCTTTATAACAAAGTGAATCAGTTACACATATACATATATCCCCATATCTCTTACCTCTTGCGTCTCCCTCCCTCCTACCCTCCCTATCCCACCCTTCTAGCTGGTCACAAAGCACTGAGTTGATCTCCCTGTGCTATGCGACTGCTTCCCACTAACTATCTATTTTACATCTGGTAGTGTATATATGTTCATATATATGTATGTTCATATATATGTTAGTGTATATACGTTCATATATATGTATGTTCATATACATGGTAGTGTATATACGTTCATATATATGTATGTACATATATATGGTCACAGGCTTCGCCTGTGAAGCCATCTGGTCCTGGGCTTTTGTTTGTTGGAAGATTTTTAATCACAGTTTCAATTTCAGTGCTTGTGACTGGTCTGTTCATATTTTCTATTTCTTCCTGGTTCAGTCTCAGAAGGTTGTGCATTTCTAAGAATTTGTCCATTTCTTCCAGGTTGTCCATTTTATTGGCATATAGTTGCTTGCAGTAATCTCTAATGATCCTTTGTATTTCTGCAGTGTCAGTTGTTACTTCTCCTTTTTCATTTCTAATACTATTGATTTGAGTCTTCTCCCTTTTTTTTTTTTAATAAATTTATTTATTTTATTTATTTATTTTTGGCTACGTTGGGTCTTTGTTGTGGTACGCAGGCTTCTCACTGAGGTGGCTTCTCTTGTTGCGGACCACGGGCTCCAGGCCCATGGGCTTCAGTAGTTGTGGCAAGCAGGCTCAGTAGTTGTGGCTCGTGAGCTCTGGAGCACAGGCTCGGTAGTTGCGGTGCACGGGCTTAGTTGTTCCGCGGCATGTGGGATCTTCCCAGACCAGGGAACGAACCCATGTCCCTTGCATTGGCGGCGAATTCTCAACCACTGCACCACCAGGGAAGCCCCTCCCTTTTTTTCTTGATGAGTCTGGCTAATGGTTTATCAATTTTGTTTATCTTCTCAAAGAACCAGCTTTTAGTTTTATTGATCTTTGCTACTGTTTCCTTCATTTCTTTTTTCATTTATTTCTGATCTGATCTTTATGATTTCTTTCCTTCTGCTAACTTTGGGGTTTTTTTGTTCTTCTTTCTTTAATTGCTTCAGGTGTTAGGTTAGGTTGTTTCTTTGAGATGTTTCTTGTTTCTGAAGATAGGATTGTATTGCTATAAACTTCCCTCTTAGAACTGCTGTGGCTGCATCCCATAGGTTTTGGGTCGTCGTGTTTTCATTGTCATTTGTTTCTAGATATTTTTTGATTTCCTCTTTGATTTCTTCACTGATCTCTTGGTTATTAAGTAGTGTATTGTTTAGCCTCCATGTGTTTGTATTTTTTACAGATTTTGTCCTGTAATTGATATCTAGTCTCATAGTGTTGTGGTAAGAAAAGGTATTTGATACGATTTCAATTTTCTTAAATTTACCAAGGCTTGATTTGTGACCCAAGATTGATTGTTTGCTCTTTAGTTCTTCTAGGTCCTTGTTGAATGTTTCTTGTACTTTCTCCATTCTGTTTCCAAAATTTTGGATCATCTTTACTGTCATTATTCTGAATTCTTTTTCAGGTAGACTGCCTATTCCCTCTTCATTTGTTAGGTCTGGTGGGATTTTACCTTGCTCCTTCATCTGCTATGTGTTTCTCTGTCTTCTCATTTTGCTTAACTTACTGTGTTTGGGGTCTCCTTTTCACAGGCGGCAGGTTCGTAGTTCCCGTTGTTTTTGGTGTCTGCCCCCAGTGGCTAAGGTTGGTTCAGTGGGTTGTGTAGGCTTCCTGGTGGAGGGGGCTAGTGCCTGTGTTCTGGTGGATGAGGCTGGATCTTGTCTTTCTGGTGGGTAGGTCCACGTCTGGTGGTGTGTTTTGGGGTGTCTGTGACCTTATTATGATATTTGGCAGCCTCTCTGCTAATGGGTGGTGTTGTGTTCCTGTCTTGCTAGTTGTTTGTCATAGGGTGTCCAGCACTGTAGCTTGCTGGTCATTGAGTGGAGCTGGGCCTTGGCGTTGAGATGGAGATCTCTGGGAGATTTTTGCCATTGGATATTATGTGGATCTGGGAGGTATCTGCTGGACCAATGTCCTGAACTTGGCTCTCCCACCTCAGAGGTACAGCCCTGACACCTCGCTGGAGCACCAAGTGCCTGTCATCCACATGGTTCAGAATAAAAGGGAGAAAAAAAGAAAGAAAGAAAGAAAAAGATAATATAAAATTAAATTAAATTAAAAAGTGATTAAAATAAAAAACAAAAAATAATTAAAAAAAAATTTTTAAGTAATTAAAAAAAAAGAAAGAACAATGAAACCAAAAAACAAATCCACCAATGATAATAAGGGCTGAAAACTATTCCAAAAACAAAAAAAACGGACAGAACCCTAGGACAAATGGTAAAAGCAAAGCTATACAGACAAAATCACACACAGAAGCATACACATACACACTCACAAAAAGAGAAAAAGGAAAAAATATATATATATCATTGCTCCCAAAGTCCACCTCCACAATTTGGGATGATTCGTTGTCTATTCAGGTATTCCACAGATGCAGGGTACATCAAGTTGATTGTGGAGATTTACTCCGCTGCTTCTGAGGCTGCTGGGAGAGATTTCCCTTTCTCTTCTTTGTTCGCATAGCTCCCGGGGCTCAGCTTTGGATTTGGCCCTGCCTCTGCGTGTAGGTCGCCTGAGGGCGTCTGTTCTTTGCTCAGACAGGACGGGGTTAAAGGAGCAGCTGATTCGGGGGCTCTGGCTCACTCAGGCCGGGGGGAGGGAGGGGTACGGATGCGGGGCGAGCTTGCGCGGCAGAGGCCGGCGTGACATTGCACCAGCCTGAGGCGTGCCGTGCGTTCTCCCGGGGAAGTTGTCCCTGGATCACGGGACCCTGGCAGTGGTGGGCTGCACAGGCTCCCGGGAGGGGCAGTGTGGAGAGTGACCTGTGCTCGCACACAGGCTTCTTGGTGGCGGCAGCAGCAGCCTTAGCGTCCCATGCCCGTCTCTGGGGTCCGCGCTAATAGCCACGGCTTGTGCCCGTCTCTGGAGCTCCTTTCAGCAGCGCTCTTAATCCCCTCTCCTTGCGCACCAGGAAACAAAGAGGCAAGAAAAAGTCTCTGGCCTCTTCGGCAGCTCCAGACTTTTTCCCGGACTCCCTCCCGGCTAGCTGTGGCGCACTAGCCCCTTCAGGCTGTGTTCACGCTGCCAACCCCAGTCCTCTCCCTGGGATCCGACCGAAGCCCGAGCCTCAGCTCCCAGCCCCGCCCGCCCCGGCGGCTGACCAGACAAGCCTCTCGGGCTGGTGAGTGCTGGTCAGCACCGATCCTCTGTGCGGGAATCTCTCCGCTTTGCCCTCCGCACCCCTGTTGCTGTGCTCTCCTCCGTGGCTCCGAAGCTCCCCCCTCCGCCACCCGCAGTCTCCGCCCGCGAAGGGGCTTCCTAGTGTGTGGAAACCTTTCCTCCTTCACAGCTCCCTCCCACTGGTGCAGGTCCCATCCCTATTCTTTGTCTCTGTTTTTTCTTTTTTCTTTTGCCCTACCCAGGTACGTGGGGAGTTTCTTGCCTTTTGGGAGGTCTGAGGTCTTCTGCCAGCGTTCAGTAGGTGTTCTGTAGGAGTTACATGTAGATGTATTTCTGAGGTATTTGTGGGGAGGAAGGTGATCTCCACATCTTACTCTTCCGCCATCTTGAAGCTCTCTAGGTAACTTGTTTTTACATATGTTTAATGTACTTCTTTTTTTTTAATGTGAGTGGTTTATTACAGTGTTGCTTTGAAACACTGTCCATCCCTTTTACTCACTCACTTGACAAAGCTGATTACCCCTCTCAGTATATACGTATGTATGTATGTATGTATGTATGTATTTATGGCTGCATTGGGTCTTGCTGCATTGGGTCTTTGTTGCAGCGTGCGGGCTTTCTCTAGTTGCAGTGAGCAGGGGCTACTCTTCACTGTGGTGCTCTGGCCTCTTATTGCAGTGGCTTCTCTTGTTGCAGACCATGGGCTCTAGGCACACGGGCTCAGTAGTTGTGGCTCGTGGGATCTTCCCAGACTGGGGATCAAACCTGTGTCCCCTGCATTGGCAGGCAGATTCTTAACCACTGTGCCACCAGGGAAGGTCCCTAATGTACTTCTTCTTGAATTGCCTATTCATGTCTTCTGCTCATTTTGCTATCAAATTATTTAACTTCTCACTGATTTACATGAGCTCTTTGTATATTAATTATATTAACCATTTGTTCTAAGTTTTTAAAAATTTATCAATTTTTGGTACCTGATATTTTTGATCACTTGAAATTTTTATTTGTTTACTCAAAAATTAATATTTTTCCTTTAAAAAACATTCAGGTTCTCTTCTTCCCCAAAAGTCAGATTAATCTTTATATATGCTGCACATTGATTTTTCAAACAAAATTCCCTGTATTTTTCCAGTTAATTGTATATGCTGCAGAATGTCTATCATTTCTACAAATTAAACACCAGCAAATACAGCAATTTGCTGGTCATTTGTTATCAGAGGTTGTGTGGTATGGTGTAAGAACTACTAAACTATATGACCTTGGGAAAAATTATGTGTCCTTACAGAAGCTTATTTGTTGCAAAATGAGGATATTAATGTCTACCTCACAGGGTGGATGTGAGGATAAAACAATATTACATATGTGAAAACACCTCAGGGGCACTGAATAAATGTTAATGACTTTCATTTGTACAGATGTGTTTTTGTTGAATATCAATATTGCTTTCCTTTGTTTGGTGAATTTATCACTTAGTAGTTTACCTTTATCTTCAACGTAATGCAGCTAACTCTCTGAAGTATTTTGAAAATTTTATGTACTACTGTAATAACATACTAATACTATTGTCCATATATTCATATATACCTTTAATATTCAGAATGCCTTGCCATCATTACTCACCATTACTCTTACTACTAGCTGTTTATTTATAGGAGATTTCCATATCACCAAGGAAATTGAACACTAAATCCTACAAGTTACTTTAGCAACACAGGAAATCTTATCAGCTATCAAAATAAATACTTTATTTCCAGTTAAATATTCTATTTCCAGCAAATCATTTTTTTTTTTTACCAGTCAGAACAGACTGCTTTAATTGGTGACATTTTTCAGTTAATTGTAGTATTCATACAATTCAAAAGAGCTTAAATAATAAAAGGAATGTATTAGTTTTTGCAGCTAGGACGTCTAAGGATGTGGTTAGCTTCAGGGACTCAATGATTTAGTCAGTTAAGAATTACCTTGCTCTCCTCTCCACGCTCCTCCCCACACCCTCCCACCATTACTTGTTTTTATCCATGTTACCGGGAGTATGACTCCACCAACTTTAGGCCACTTTCGTTGGTCATTATTTCAGCCAGCAAGAACACTATTCCACCAGCTCTGACTCAGCAATGTCCTGGGGAGGAGTCGAACTGCCCTCAATCACGGTGTGAGCCATACACTTCATCTGGTTTTAATCACTGTGTCCACAGTGATTCAACAGCATGATTGGACCAGCTGAGGGGAGGATACATGATCAATCTCTTGACCAGCAGGAAGGGAACAGTGATTGGGAGTTCTCCCAGGATCACAATAACAAGGAAGAAACATGTCCCCAAAGTAAATGTTAGGGTGTGCTGTCACAGAGAGTGTGAATGGGAAAACCTGTTCGGTAAGATCCAAACAACTACTACCCCTCAAGAGTGTTTATCAAACCAAACCACTTTCGTTAGCAGATAATAGAAACTGTTACAAGGAGGATTTCTTCAGTCCTGCAAAATGTATTCAAGTGCCCAGCAATGCTGACTTCATATTATCTTTCATTCATATAACAGTGGGCTTAATCTACAGGATTATTATTCAAAGTGTTCTTATACCCACGTTTGATGATCCTCCACAAAGGCATAAGAAAGGGCAATTACCTTATTTGAAATGTATCTGGCACAAAAATTAATGTCAGGAGCATATACCTTAACTCTCACTGTTTCAAATCAAGTTTACTTTAGCTCCTGGAGTTTTTTCAGTGTTTCTAAGTGCCTTGCAAATTTCTGAACAAATGATCCATTTGTATGTTGTACGTTGATGGCATAAATGACTAATAATTGCATTCATAATTATCTTTACTTTATCATGGCATTCTGTGCCTCAGGAATTCAAAAACATTCAGCCATGAAAAGAGACCTTTAGTGGTATATGATGGAATCTAATTTCTTCCCACCCAAAGGGCAATTTAGCAATATTGACCATTTAAAGGGCCAAATCAAACAAGATAATGAGGGATAATTCACTTTTCTCTTTCTGGCTTACCAATCCAGATTTGGACAATATGGACAACAGAACAAAGCCACCGTAATTATTATTTGGCTTTCAGAGCTTTATAAATGCGTAATCTTTTTCAATGCTGCTTCCCAAAAAAGTTCTAACATTGTTATATAATTACATTTTTTCCTTGCCTTGGCTATTTTGGTTCTTGTTAAAATGTTGTTTTTGATCAAATAGCCCATACACAATTAGCTGCAGTATTATAAAATAAATGAATCACAGCTGCACTGACAAATACATAAGCAGGAACAGAGAATGATAAATGCAGAAACAATTCCATCTCTAGCTGGAAGTATCCTGACAGCAATAATTATAGAATGCAACAGAGCCAATTTGCCCATCATACATTAATTTGACTACATTCAAAAATGCTGACAGATATTTAAGGAATAACTTAAAATATATCTTCAGTTATATTGATCTTATGTGTTTGCTTCTGGAAAACTGAAACACAAGGAAATGTCTAATAGAAAGAGAGGGTACAGTATTTGGACATGGTTATGGGTGGTAGAATTCTCAAGCAAATTTTCTGTTGTATATGCTTTGTTGATCTTCTACTATGCCCACCCCCCTACACGCACACATTTTGTTGATCTTCTACTATACCCACCCCCTACACACACACACACACACACACAGCTGATCTTCTACTATACCTACCCCCCTACACGCACACACTTCTTTTAAGGCCATGTTGCTTTCTGACATTCAAAAAGAGATTCCTAGTTTTTCTGGCAGGTGTATACTCAATTCCCCCAGATATACCATGTATAACTAAGTAAAGCTTGCTACATTATAATGGAGCCTAATTTTAAGATTAAAAGCAATAAAATGAAATTAAATGTGAGAGAGGTGAGATAAGGCAAATCTTCAGTAAGAACAAAAATAGAAGGTTTTAAATTTACTCTAGAGACAGCAACAAGCAGAATTGATACTTTGGAGAGCCAAATCAACAGTATGAATGATAAATTAATCTATCCCCTCTGAACTTGAAGAGAAAAGGGTACCCTCCATTCTCCTCTAAAAAAAAAAAAGTAAGAGAAGAGATAAAAAATGTGGCGAATAGAAAAATAGAGGCCCCACATGCAGAATTCCTGAGAAAGATACAAGATCACGTGCGGCAGCTACAGGAAGTTCTGAAGTGAATACTTAATTGTAGAGTGCACTCAAGTCTAATCACCTAGGTTAAAATCCTGGCTCTGCCCCTTCTAATCTAATGCGGCACCTGGAGCAAGTTGCTGAACTTCCCTGTGCCTCAACTTTCCTATCTATAAAATGTGGATACTTACAATACCTGCTTCAAATGTTCCATGTGCTGACATAACAAGTTTTACTTACAACAACCTGGCATGTAGAGAGCCTTCAATAAATGTTAGCAATGATTGCAGTAAAACTCTAAGCCAAATGTGTGCTGTTCATTTCCTACTTTCTCACTGCCCACCATGCTCTGTTAAATAAGTGAAAGGTTGAAGACAGACAGAAGAAAACATTCCTGAGCTGAAAAAGACCTGCATACACAGAATGAAGGAACACATCATTGTCTAGACAAAAATCAAGAAAAGAAACTTAAAATATATATATATATATATATATATATATATATATATATATATATATATATATATATATATATATATATATAACTGAATCACTGTTTTATAGACGTGTAACTAACACAATGTTGTAAGTCAACTATACTTCAATAAAAAAAGCGACTCAAAATTAGACACATTCTGGCTAGATTTCAGAACTGCACATGTATAGAAATATATGAAGCTTAAAAAGCATGAAAGACAGAATTTTTAAAACCCATTCATTTTGACCTTTCTTTCACATTAGACAATATGTATAATTAGTCTCTGACGTATCTTTTTAACCTACTATATCCTGGAAGTCTTTCCATGTCATTGCAGGCTTAGCGATCTCATTTTTAAAAATACCTATAATAGAGTTTGCCATAGTTGATTTAAACATTCCCATTCATTGCCTTTACAAGGGAGGGGGGGAACATTTGATTATTTTTAATTAGGACCTGATTTAAATCTATGTTCTTAGACTACAATATAAAAAATGCTCTTCTTACCTTCTTCCTTTATTATATCTTGTTTAACTCTGTGTATTTGTTATTGATCAATTTTGGAGAAATGGTATGGAATTTGGACATAGCATTCTTAGTCATTAAAAAAGGATTAGTTTAATTGCTCCAGGATGTATGCCATTTTGTTTGCAAATTACATTGCACTTCTCAATGTCATCCAAAAACTGGAAGGCCATATTGCCCTCACTTCACTATTAAAACAACTTCTTAGGGAAAGGGCACCTCTTATACACACACACACACACACACACACACAAATGCACAGAAAGGCTAAAGTTCTTATCAAATTTTTGTAGCGAAAGTTCTGTCTCTTGAGTGAGAAAGAATAGTGACCAGGATGTGCACACACCAAGACAAAAATAGAACTTAGAAACAGAGTTCACATCTCAGGACCTGCTGTCAGACATTTTCCTTCAATTGCTTTTTTATGCTAAGATCAAGAATCCTAGGATTTGTTCCAGTGGAAAACATTCACGTCTCATAGGACCATCTAGAAATTATATCAAAGTTTATAATAGGAGACCAATTTATCATCCTGCCTTTTAAAAAACTTTATCTTGGCATATCCACAACATTTTGAAAGGCCAGAAAAATTAATTTTAATTAATTAAAAAATAGCTATATTAATAATAGCATATAGTTACTAAATGCACACTCTGTGCCAGGAGCCATGCTAAGTCTTTCACCTGAGCAAACTTGTTAAATTCTTACCACGAACAGATGAGGAAGGCATTATTACATGCCCATTTTATAGATGAGGAAACTGAAACTCACTAAGGTCAGATATCTTGCCTTAAGTCACAGAGGCAGCAAGAACTATAACCACATGAATCTGATTTGAAAGTGAGGTCTCTCTTAGTCATTACTGTTTGTTAGGTTTTGAAGTGCTTTTAAAAATTAAAATATCTTATATGACATTTAAAAATTAAACACTGTAGAATTATATTAAGTGAAATTTTTCCTCCTCTGCAGATATCTGCCATTCATACCCCATTCTCATATCCTGTTCTCCAGAAGTAACCCATGTGAAGAGTATGGTGTGTTTCCAGCCAGATTTTTTCAATGTTTATATAAAATATTTGATACATATATACTATGTCATTTTTCCCAGAAATAGATACAGTATAAAATAAACTTTAAATTTCATATTTTATTTAAGCACTATATTTTAATCTTCTTTCTATGTTAGTAAATAATAATTTACAACACTTTTTAATGGCTGCATATTATTTCACTGAATATATGTACCAACATTTTTAGTATCAGTCCACCATTAATGATTATTTAGGTTATTTCCAGCTCTTCTATAAAATCACATCCCTGTCAAGAATTGTGAAGGGTTTGAGACACAGCTGAGGCACTGCAAGTTTAGGAGGCTCCAATTTTTTATAACTGCCACAAGCAAACCTGCCAAAACTTTATTATACTGTTCAACCAAAAAAACCACCTCTTTGCTACTGAAGGAAATACTGTATCTTTCCAGGCTGTTCACACGTTAACAGATAGTCCAGAACAAAAGGCTGTTAGTGCCTCTCCTCTAAACATGTGCAGAAACACAAAAAACTTATATAGAATTGTTTTCCAATAGTTACAAAGAATATTATCCAAGTTCTTAATCACTACATCCCAGGTCATAGTGATTTTTGCACTCCCCAAACATCGCTATATATACAGTCTACATACTTCTCTTTCAACATTAGGCTTTACAGCACTGTGGTATATTGGAGGGAGTATGCAAAGTGTTATAAGAGAAATGTAAGTTCTAATCTCAATCTATTATGTTTAGAGAGATATGTGAATTTATATTCATAGACTGTTAATAATGACTATTTTCAGTTGTAGAATTTGGGGTGAATTTTAATTTTTTTATTTTAATTTTATGTATCATTTGCATGTTTAAAAAATTAGCCAGAGTTAAACTAGCAAAGCAGTAAGTCATTATCTTATAACACACAAGTACAATTTTTAGGTAGTAATTTATCTACCCTTCTAAAAATCTTTCATTTCTACAGTTATTCATCCAGCAGTTTGATAATCATTATTTTGGTCAGAAACTGAGATGTAACCCAGCATGGCTTCAGATGGACAAAATGACTTCTGAATAAAACAAATTAATTCCACTGAAAATACTGTGGCGAAATTCTATTACTGTTCCTTGTAAAAACCAAGTTATATGACTCATTTAAAAATTGCTTATAACCTTTTAAAATGAGAATCAACAGCTATGTGAAACTGCATTCTAGTCCTAAAAAAAAGTTTGGTTTCTTTATTTCAAAAGTTGACTTTTAAATAAAAAAATTTACTATCTTCTCTATGCCTTTGTACTGGTTTGAGTTCTTTTTCGAAGTCCTTTAAAGATAGGTTTCCAGTTATATCCCCAACCACCATCATAATTTTCTTGAAATTTCAAAATGGAATGTGCTTATACCATGCTGTATGTAGGTGAAATTGCTGAGAACATGAATTCCAAAGACCTAGAAAACTCCCGACCTCTTAGACATAAAATGGTACTAGAACACATTGGCTGAAGAGTTGCATCATTGCAAAAGAGTCAACAGGATACTATAACAAAAATGATAGTACACATTGACAAATGAGACCAAAATTGCTAGGCTACCCTGCAGTTATATTTTGATTTGACTGAAGAAACTAGGTAAGTGTAGTGACCACAGCATTCCCCACAAAGTACTGCATTCATCTTAAGAAATGTGCTCTGGGACTTCCCTGGTGGCGCAGTGGTTAAGAATCCGCCTGCCAATGCAGGGGACACAGGTTCGAGCCCTGGTCCGGGAAAATCCCACATGCCGCGGAGCAACTAAGCCCGTGCGCCACAACTACTGAGCCTGCGCTCTAGAGCCCATGAGCCACAACTACTGAAGCCCGCGCACCTAGAGTCCGTGCTTCGCAACAAGATAAGCCACCGCAATGAGAAGCCCGCGCACCACAACAAAGAGTAGCCCCTGCTCGCCGCAACTAGAGAAAGCCCACATGCAGCAGTGAAGACCCAATGCAACCAAAAATAAAAAAATATAAATAAGTAAATTAATTAAAAAAAAAAAAAAGAAATGTGCTCTACCACATAGAAGCTTGCTGTCCACAATATCTTCTGGCAAATATGTTTAGTTGGTGAAATACATGAGTATACAAATCATAGAGCACATACAATTTGCAGCAGAAGAAGAATGAATATGAAATACCAAGAATTTAAACCATTTTATAAAATGTGGCAATCTATATAATCCATTAATTCAACAAACAGTTGTCAAGGGCCAAAAATGGGTCAGGAATTTGATAGACACTAGGAATTCAAGTGGGAAAATAATGAACAGTGTCTGCCTTTATGAAGTGCACTATCTGTATTTTATTTTAGGAAAAGCATATAAAAGGAGGAATATATAATTTCTGTTTCACTATAACACTGAAAATAATGGTGCAATATTATTTGATGCTATACTGGAAAAATAATTTCATTGAAAATGTGTCCCATTATTGAGGAAAAAAACTAAGTAGAAGACAAGGGAATTCTTACTTTCAGTTTCACAACCTTCAATGATTTCTCTACAATGCTTTCAAAATTAAAATTCAGGTGACTATGATGAAAGTGCTATAGAGGAAGAAATACAGTCTTCATCTTTCAAAATACTGAAAAGCCTAATTAAATGACTCTACCTTAGTCCTCCTTTTTAACCTTATGACTTACTAGTATATACAATGCTTAAATAAAATAGAATCATTTCACTAATGTTAGTTTTCTATGTTGCTTTGAAGATAAGAAGAAAGTACAAAGTTATATAACTTTCAAATCCTTCTAATGTTTTGAGGACAATATAAAATATATTTAGTGGGACTTCCCTGGTGGTGCAGTGGTTAAGAATCCGCCTGCCAATGCAGGGGACATGGGTTTGAGCCCTGATCCGGGAAGATCCCACATGCCGCGGAGCAACTAAGCCCGTGCGCCACAACTACTGAGCCTGTGCTCTAGAGCTCACGAGCCACAACTACTGAAGTCTGTGTGCCGAGAGCCCGTGCTCCGCAACAAGAGAAGCCACCGCAATGAGAAGCCCACGCACCGCACCAAAGTGTAGCCCCTGCTCGCCACAACTAGAGAAAAGCCTGCGCACAGCAACAAAGACCCAATGCAGCCAAAAATAAATAAATAAATTTAAAAATAAACAAATAAAATAAAATATATTTAGTAATATACGTCAATATAAGTAAATGAAACTTTGGCTTTTGGAAACCTTCAGACTGGTGTGAAATGCTGATCGTGATTAACGTCCCAAACTTATTTTCCAAGTAATCCTCCAGGGTCAAGGAGAATTCTCATGTAAATTAGACAAATTGTATCATAATTTAAGAATGGTCCACTCTAAAAGTAAAACCAGAAAATAACTATCTACGAGTAATTCACGGTGCTTAGCTCTTCTTTATGATTTGACTTCTCTGAAAATCTGGCCTTGAACAAACATCCTCTGGCCTAGTCAATGTGCTATGCTGAGGAGATTTCCATGGACTAAGATTCCTGTTCCCTTCAACTTCAGCGGAGGGATCCCTCTGAGGCAGAGAACATTTGTGGGGAGAGAATACCTCTCACTGCACCTTCACTCCACTCCCTCTACACACACACTTTTTTGCCCAGCATACTTTTAAAAATTATATTTCTGGTTCAGATGAGCAACAGAAATATTACTTAAGAATGTGGATTTTATATTTAAACAGTACTCCCCAGTTAACACCTTATTCTTGATTCTATTATACTTTCATTTTCTTTAAAGGACTCTGAAATAGTCTAGCATCTCTTTTGTAATTTTCCTCTATGCTTAGGTATAATATATGAGGTCAAGGAGCTTATCTTATGTACTAGTGTGCAAACACACACACACACACACACACATACTAACTTTACCTCTGTAAGGTAAGTTAGATAAGTTACTTAAGATAATAGCAGAGAGAGTATTAACTAAACCAAAATGAGAGCTGAGAGAGTTCAGTGAGTGAAACTATCTTTAAAGTGAAGATATTTTTCAGGGTAAGTAGTCTAGGTTTTAGAAAGGTTGGGTTGGTTGCTGACACTGGGATCAACAGTGCAGAACTTTAGCTATTACTTCACATATCACAGTTACATCCAACTGGGTGAGTAATGATACTGAATAAGGCATACTAAGGCTCTGTATCTCAGCTTCAATTTCTACTAACCATATGAACTTGAGCAAGTTTTTTAATTTCTTTAAGCCAATGTTATCATATGAAAAATTAGAGCATAATATTTCTTATTTACCAGTCTTTAGTATTATATAATACATGTAAAAATGCTTATTAGCACAGTGCCTGTGACTATTCAATAAATATTAATTATTATTATCAATGATTATAAATTTGCATTGCTCTCAATAACTACAGTTCATATAGTTATTTAGTTTTGTGTGTATGTTTACTTCTTTAAAAGTTCAAAAAAAGTGGGAAAAGGAAGGAGCAAAAAAAAGTCTTGCTTTAGAGATGTCATTCTGTCCTACAATTTGTTTGTTCTCCATTCCACAGACTTCCATCAGGTGAAATGACATACTTGTATACCTTTAACCATCACTACAATTCTTGTGCAAAAGACTTTATCTCCAACACAGACCTTGCTCATTAGGTTTACAATCTATAAAAAACTACCCATTGGACATTTCCTCTTGGATGTCTCATTGCAACCCCAAACTCAGCAGATTTTCAAAATGTTTTTCTGAAAATCTGTTTTTCCTCTTGGATTCATTAACAGTCACTGAACTATCATCACCCTTCTCTTCTCTCTCTTGATCCCCACAGGCCATCAGACCTCAATTCCTATCAATTTAATCTTTATCAACCATGTCCCTTCCCCTGGTCTCTGGCACTTGGTCTTCAGCCCAGGTCCTGATCATCCACTGTACCTAGACTGCAAGACCCTCCTAGCACATCTCCCTGCCTCTATTCTTGCCTCCATCCATTGTTCTAAAGTATTCGTTTGAAAATTCAAAACAATCATCAAAGGTTCCCCATCACCTTCAGGATAAAATCTGAAGTCCTTAGCATGACATATAAAACCTGTCATTATTTGGTTTCTCTTATATCTGCAGCTCTTGCTTCTTCCCACACCATACACTAAGCTATGAATAGTTGATATTTGAAGCTCAGCAAGTATTCCATGATTCCCTTACACTTCTTTGAATTTTCCCAAGCTGCTTCCACTGCCTGGAATGCCACCTGCCTCCATTTCTTTATCTAGCTAATTCCTAACTAATAATAAAACTTGGCTTAGATGCCTTCACCTCTAGATAACCTTCCCTGAACCTTCTCCCTACATGTGCACACAGTTCTCAGCGTTTGCATTTACGTTTTCCCTTACAATTCTGAACATGATGATAGGTTTACTTGTCTTCATTCCAACTTGAACCCAAGTTTCCTGACGGCAGGAAAAGTAGCTTAAATATCTGCATCTGAAATGCTAATTCCCACCACCCCAACATGTAGAAATGGCCATATAGTAGGTGTAGTAAGTTAAGTAGATTTCAATAGATGATATCATAACCTTATTCCAACCACATACCACACTTTTGTGTCCTCCTTATGTCTGCTGACATGCCCCCCAATCTTTTCCCAAAACATGCCTTAGTTTTGTATGTGGTAAAGAGAAGATAAGATACCAAGCTCTTCTCTGTAGACTGTCTTTCTCAAAACTCAACTGTCATTAACAGCTGCTAACTTGAGGAATGTGGTATGAAAGGAAACTAGTTACTTTCCACTGTCCTAATATTGGTCCTGTCCACTAGCAAACATGATCACTTGCACTCATATTCAAGATAGTTAAATTTATAGATATTTTATGAATATTAATTAGAAAAAACTACAGGTTATTGGAATTAGACTGAGTTGCCTCAATTTACAAATTCAGTTGTCAAACAATTACTTTCCTTCTTAGATTTATATACAGCTTTTAAAGTGATAGTAGCCAGTGCTAGAGACAAAGTGCCCCAAACCTTGACAATCCCATGAAATACTTTGGGGATGGAACAGTTGTTACCTTGACTGACACATGGATGTCAGGCTTTGGATGGGTCAGCAACTCATACTGAGAATCAAGACTTTAGGAAACCAAGTTAGTTTCCATTTTTTTTTGCTAAGTCACATGTTTATAATATTTAGGATCACAATAAAATGGAAGTGTTAGAAGGTATTTCGGGAAACTATTTCCTTTAACCCTAAGTACAAGGTGTGCATCAACTTATATGATGGGCTTAAATGGAATATGTGTTAGAAAGCAAAATATGTCTTACAAGCAAACCGAGGTAAATTTCCTTAGAGCCTAATCTCCCTAAATATGCACAATCGCTGAGCAACGAAATGAAATCATATTGCTTGCTGGATTTGTGTAGTCTTTCTGAATATTTGATATTGTTGATTTTATCCGTTTCGTCAACGTGGAGTCCTTTGTCAGTGAGCATCGTCCCAGCAGCCTGTTTTGAGGGCAACCATTAACTTCGTCAACGCTGTGAGGATTCTTTAACAGTAGTATTCTAACGAGACACTCATGTGTCTCCTTCTATGTTAAGAGTATCTTTATGCTAAACCTGCTGCTTCTAAGTCTGAACCGAAGTCACAGATCATAAAGAAAAATTAACCTGAAAACAGAAGTCGATTTTTTGCAATGCTTTTTACAATTTGCCATTTATAATACCCAAAGTCATTTATAAAGTGGTTTAGCCAATTCGTCATCAATGAAGGACAACAAAACAGTTTGACTCTGTTTACAAACACAAATTTTTGATGTAATATCTTCCTACTTCCTTTGCTTGTTTGAAGAGCAAGAAAATATATAGCTCTACTTGATTCCAGGACTTTTGAACCAGGAGTGTTTTAATGGTAAAATGATGAAACATTCCTGACTTTTTCCCAGCTCAGTAAAAGGTAAGACAAGCTGTGCTGTGAATACCAAAGCCTTAGGCAGATTTCCACCAAGAGGGCAAAATTGTTTTTCTTTCTTTGAAGGAGTACATGTGGCTCATGAAGAACTATGAAACTAGGGGGAAATGAAGAGGAAACATTAAATCTGTGGGGAAAGAAAGACATGGTATAATATATACATTACAAATCACTTCAAAAATTTGCTCCAAAGATCTAAAACAATTAGAAGGCTTTGAAAAAATAGGCAAAATTTTCCTGCCAAAAAGTTACTTAATATACCCTCTTTATTTCATATACCACTTTTCTCCCCTTACTTGCTGAAAAGTGATATCGTTATAGATGTCATTTGTAGAAATTATTTTAGCATTTATAAGTAGGAATATTCATTGTATTCCTTACACATGCACATATTTAAATTTGCATTTTCCCTTATTACTATAGAACTTTTTCAAAATCGACCTATAACTACACAGAACGGTGTTAAACAATCTATGTACTTTAAGATCTAATATTTGTATTAAGCCTGAAATAATTATGATATTTTAGAATAAAATAATAATGATCTTTTGGGATGGCAGAAGAGTGTCTCATGTCAGCTTGGAGTTATAAACATCAGAGTAGGAATTTTTGAATCCTTTCATAAAAGAAATAAAGCTGGAATCCATCTGGCATGGCACTTTAGTTCTCATTCCCAACTTCCAGACTGCACTTAGAAACTCTCATTTTAACTATAATTTTGGGGTTCCCCACATAGAGTTTCAGTTGACTAGGAACATTATATGGGGAAATGTCCTTTCACTGAAACACAATGCTTCTTTCTAATATCCTAACAGTTGGCATCATGGAAAAGAGTTAACTGTGCAAAGTGTACACTGCTTTCTAAGGCTGCTGCTTCTCCATCTTTGAGTACTCTAGAATAAACTCTGTTACACAGATTTTAATAACTTCATCACATTTGACATAAGGTGAAACATCCAATTAACATTTATGCTTAGGCATTTCAAAACTATCCACATCCAAAAAAGGAAGCCCTTGTACACTGTTACTAGGAATGTAAATTGGTGCAGAAAACAGTATGGAGGTTCCTTAAAAAACTAAAAATAGAACTACCACATGATCTAGCAGTTCCTCTCCTAGGTATATATCTGGAAAGAAAATGAAAACACTAATTCAAAAAGATACATGCAACCCAGTGTTCATAGCAGCACTTTTTACAATAGCCAAGACATGGAAGCGACCCAAGTGCCCATCAATGGACAACTGGATTAAGAAGATTGGGAACAAAACCATAATTCAAAAAGAGTCATGTACCACAGTGTTCACTGCAGCACTATTTACAATAGCCAGGACATGGAAGCAACCTAAGTGTCCATTGACAGATGAATGGATAAAGAAGATGTATATACAATGGAATATTATTCAGCCATAAAAAGCAACAAAATTGAGTTATTTGTAGTAAGGTGGATGGACCTAGAGTCTGTCATTCAGAGTGAAGTAAGTCAGAAAGAGAAAAACAAATACCATATGCTAACACATATATATGGAATCTAAAAAAAAAAAAAAAAATGGTTCTGAAGAACGTAGGGGCAGGACAGGAATAAAGATGCAGACGTAGAGAATGGACTTGAGGACACGGGGAAGGGAAAGTGTAAGCTGGGATGAAGTGAAAGAGTAGCATTGACATATATACACTACCAAATGTAAAATAGATAGCTAGTGGGAAGCAGCCACATAGCACAGGGAGATCAGCTCGGTGCTTTGTGACCACCTAGAGGGGTGGGATAGGGAGGGTGGGAGGGAGGGAGATGCAAGAGGGAGGGGCTATGGGGATATATGTATACGTATAGCTTATTCACTTTGTTATACAGCAGAAACTAACACAACATTGCAAAGCAATTATACTCCAATAAAGATGTTAAAAAAAAAAAAGATGTGGTACACACACACACACACACACACCCCCACAGAGGAATATTTTGCAGCCATAAAAAGAATGAAATTTTGCCATTTGCAGCAACATAGATGGACCTGGAGATTATCATACTAAGTGAAGTCAGACAGAAAGAAACAAATATTATATGATATCACTTATATGTGGAATCTAAAAAACAATACAGATGAACTTATTTACAAAACAGAAACAGACTCACAGGCATTGAAAACAAACTTGTGGTTACCAAAGGGAAGAGGGAAGGGGGAAGGGACAAATTAGGAGTATGGGATTAACAGATATGAGTTACTATATATAAAATAGATAAGCAACAAGAATTTACTGTATAGGACAGGGAATTACAGCCATTATCTTGTAATAACCTATAATGGAATATACTGTGCAAAAATACTGAATCACTATGCTGTACACCTGAAAGTAACACAATACTGTAAATCAATATCCATTAAAAAATCCACATCCATATATAGAGATATTCATGCATTCATCACACCTTGGTTGAGCACTCACCACATCCTTGAGCAGCCCCTTCAGGAACTGGGAATAGAAAGCATACCGCCTGCCCTTTAAAATTTTATAGTCTCATATCAGGAGACAGCCATGTACAAAATAAGCCCAACACCGTGATACAGGAAGGAGAATTCTGACACTGTTGTGTGAACCTTTATGCCATTGAGGAATCCCACAATTAAAGAAAAGTTCAGAAAACAAGTAACTCCTTTGACAAATTTAGAAAGTCTAAATTCCCCATTTCAAGTAAGTGTTCTATAGTAACTACACTATACAAGTAATATCTATGACTGTTGAGTCTGATCCAACAAAGCTCAACTTTTAAATTAAAAAGGAAAATTATTTAAAATGTGCATTATTTGGTTTTCAAAATCTTTCTTTACTAAACAAATAATCATGTCTTAATATCAACCTCAATATGTATAACAGTCACAAGTACATATTGAGAAAACAAAGAATTTTAGTTCAGCATGAAAATGTAGAGACAAGAAGACAATAATATGGAATATATGTAATATAATGCAATAGACAATTTGAATAGCATACCACAATAAATTTCAGTAGTACTTTGAATATTCATGTACAGTAATGGCAATTTTTAATTAAAGGGCTATAGATATTTTAAAGTTGTTAATACATGGCTTTTGAAATGAAATATTAAATGATTAAAATAGATTTCTCCCATCTCATGCAGCAGCTGTGATTATATGTAAATTTCTCTCTAATTAGAGAAAATGAAGGAAAAGCTATAAAGATTGCTCTACTCTAGTTTATCAAATGAGTCCAGATTTTATCCAGTGCAGACCATTTAATTATGTATGCAGACACTTACACTTCCATGTTTGAATAATGCATAGGAATGGTAAGATGTTTATTTTGAGATATCAAAATGAACAGTGACTGTGCTCTGAAAACAAAGCATTTTGTTTGTTTATTTATTTATTTTAAACGTTTCTATCTCCTGAGCCCTCAGTGGGAGAGTTCTGGACCTCCGAAGAGTCTCTTGATCTATATCTGCTATCATATTTCAACTCATTTGACTTTGAATGACCACTTCAAAGTAAACTGCTTAAGAAACAATTCTTAATTTAGGTCAATTAAAGACTTTTAGATACATA
Source organism: Balaenoptera borealis (assembly GCF_965194805.1). Lineage (NCBI taxonomy): Eukaryota > Metazoa > Chordata > Mammalia > Artiodactyla > Balaenopteridae > Balaenoptera > Balaenoptera borealis. The sequence continues at coordinate 129,638,162 of NC_138861.1, read as the reverse complement.
AAACTTTAAAACTCTTAAAATTTAAAACTAAAACAAAGAAGAATAATCAAAAGCAAAAGGTAAGCTGAATAACCTCGTGATATAGTTGAAGAAAGTAAAATAAACAATGTGACACTCATAAAGAGAACATGCTAACAAATATGATGTGCCATTCTTTTACTGATAGGCATGTGGAGAATGGAAACGAGCAGACATTAGAAAAATAATAATAAAACGGTCAAAAATGTATGGAAAATGTTTCACCTTCATTAGAAATAGAGAATTTTAAATATACTTACATATATACGTATTTGTATATACACATTCCTATACATTTTATATATATACATAAATATATGATAATATACTATATATGATATATATTCCTGTATATGGTATACACTTATGTAACTATACCCCCCCATATATGTATACAAGAAATGTGAGCATACCAAGTTTACAGGTGAGTTTTGTTTTTTTTTTTTGAGTTTTTATACATATTATACATATTAAGAACAATAGAAATTAGATGAAGACTCATTCTCATGTCCTACTGTTCTGAGTATTTACCTCTTGGCATGACAAAGCATTTGAACATAACTTTGGATGAGCTTAGCAAATCATCATTTTTTGGTACCAAAAAAAATAATCTCTCTACTGTTTGCAGCACTAGTCAGATATCTACATTTAATAATAGAGTTCTATACTTTTCAAGATGCCTAATAAATTTTTGTAGCAGACAGTTATTTTGGGGATCCAATATTCAAATGACAGGGGAACAAAGAGCCTGTTAAGTTACCTGCTTAAGCCCTCATCGAAAGGCAGGAATGAATTTAGGTTTGAGCTCACCTCCCCTGACTCTGCCTGTACATGTGAGGCGTGGGGAGGAGTGGGAGCTGGGCTGGGGGTTCATTCCAAAATTTCTGAGCACATTTTCTTTAGAATAATTTTCATGTGAAAATGCTCTGAACTCCTATTCCTCCTAAAGTATTTATCTTAAGCATCTTAGTGCCAGAGCTGGCACATTACAATCACTTGGAAATGGCAGTGTTCATTTCCCATCTCAGAAGATTATTTAAAATTGTCATTTCTCTTACTAAAAAAAAAAGGATAGACAAAAAAATCATTTATGTAGTGCAAAATCATAATGCAGATGCTTCAATATCCCTCACTGTTGAAATGTTAAAATAAAACATTTTTTTCTAACATTTTAAAATAGTTCACTACAAATTTTTTTAAAAAAATAAGGTTTAGTGAAAGCTGTCATTGAGACATCTAGTTTTCAGTTTGTCTATTTACAGAGTAATTTTAAATCTTCACTCTGGTACAGAACCAAAGCTAAATAAAAAACATTTCAGATACTTCATTTTGATGAAAGAATTTTCTGGAAGTTGATGCTTTAACTCTTCAGGAATTCAGGCTGGAAGACTGCAAGTGATATTTGTTTCAGGAAAGAGTTGCCAAGGGAATCAAATGTGTTATTTGAACAATTTGTGTACATTAAGTAGGTAGGTTTGTTGGGACTGACACTAAGTAAACTTCGCTTCCAAGTTGTCTTTTCTAACTTTCTTGTTTGGAACCTCCTGCATCTCAATTTCCCAGGGCCCTTCTGTGGCTCCCATGGGCATGGTCCCTGCGGTGATTTCCCAGTTTAGATTAGATTTAATTCCCCAGATGCAAACTTTTGATTCCAATTTCCTTGGGCCCTGCTTCATGATTATTTAAACACACACAGACATACAAAGACACACAGACACACACAAACTAGCATAAGTCTTTCCTCTTGTGTAATAGGAATAACGCATTACTTTTTTCAGTAACATTAATATTTTAACCTCTACTCACACTTAATACAAAAACGTGCTTCTAAAAATTAGAACTGAGGCCCTGGATGAAGTCATTGGGGGACATGGAAGGCTTTTTTTTTTCCAATGATCATTCCATTTTATTATTATTATTAACAACTGGTTGACTCGTGCTAATTAAGCGCCTCTGGATAAAAGGTTAGCATTTCTTAATACAGAGCAGCCACCCAACCATTTAGCAATTTTCAGAACATGTTCTCCGTGCTTTACCTAATTAAAGGAACATCCAGGAGAGGGGTTCATGCATTACTGGGATGATCTTGGGGAAGAGGGAGGTGGCCCACCACCACTCACTAGCTCCTTCATTCACCACGTTCATTCTAAATGAGTTCTTAAAGCTACACGTCTTGAAATTGTCTGAACTTTACACAATAATGAATGCTTGAAGTCTCCTAGACTCATAGATTTTCACTGGATAATTATGAAATGGGGCCGATAGAGCTCTTCCAAATTGTACTCTTGGGTAGCCCAGATAGCTTACTTTAAATTGCTGGAGAATTTACGTATGTGGTAGGGTGGATGGTTTTGGAATCAAATGAAACTGCATTACACCAGCTATGAATAACAGCTATGACTTTTTCTAGCTTGTGACCTCGGATGTGTCATCTCTCAGAGTCTCAGTTTCCTCATCTGCAAAATGTAAATAATAAGACCAACTGCAAAGAGTTGTTATAGAGATTGGAGGTGATACATACAAAGCATCCAACATAGTACATAACAGGTGCTCTCAATGGAGGTGCTATCTTACCATCAGCATCATCATCACCATCATCCATCATCCATCCATCTCCTCCTCCTCCTCATCATCCAACATCATCATCATCATCATCATCATCATCATCATCATCACCATCATCCATCCTCCTCCTCCTCCTCCTCATCATCATCCAACAACATCATCATCATCATCATCATCATCATCATCATCACCATCATCCATCCTCCTCCTCCTCCTCCTCCTCATCATCATCCAACATCATCATCATCATCATCATCTTCATCCAACAACATCATCATCATCATCATCATCATCACCATCATCCATCATCCATCCTCCTCCTCCTCCTCCTCATCATCATCCAACAACATCATCATCATCATCATCATCATCATCACCATCATCGTCATCCATCACCAGCATCGTCCACCAGTGAGTTTCTGGCCTTTAACTGGCAGCATGAAAGGCTTTTGATGTATATAATTCTATCAGTAAATAAGGCTGAACCTGAAGTACTATAGAAAGTAAAAACTCATAATCACCATAGTGTCCTGAAATAAGATGATCAATTTTTCCCTTCTCTTGCCTACTTTCAGACACTGTGTCAGTGCCTTTCAAACATCAATGCTCCTGGGATCTTGGTACAATGAGATTCTGATTCAGCAGGTCTGGGGTACAGCCTAAGGCTCTGCATTTCTAACTAATTCTCAGGTCACACAGTGGCTGCTAGCCCATGGACTGTGTATTTTGAGTGATGTTGTGAGGCATCAGAATGTTTTATGTTTAGAGAATAAGGCTTATCTAAATAAATATATCAGGCTGTAAAGAATGCTCTACCTCTTAAGTATTAGGAAAAAATTATGTCATATGAAAGATTTAAATATTATCTTTATTTTTATATAATATTGAATATATGTCATTTTCTCTATTTTACCCCTACCTTTCCCCAAAATATCTCATCATGACAAAATAAAAACCTCATTTGAAATATAAGGTTCTTTGTGGCTTAGCCAAACAACCACAAGACTCCTAACTTCATTCTAACCATGTAAAACTGTGCCAATTTGCTCTACACTCAATATTTTTAAATATAGTTCAGTACTTTTGTGTGAGTCCCTCTGTCTGGGCTTTACTATCCTGACTTGCCTTTCCTGCTCCCTCTGGAAACTTCCTTCAAGAATCAGACAATATTCAGCCACCTTATGCCACATGATCTAGCACAGCATAAATTAATAACCTAACATTAAAGGAAAAAAATCAGCAGAAATTTTCAGAGAAAAAAAATCACTACAAAAGTACAACCTATTATTATCTTGCTCATTAACAATTTCAGAGCAGCTAGAATTTTGACTGTCAATTAGACTTTGGTTTTGTATATTGAAAAATATCTCCTCAAGATAATATAGAAAATTGAGATTAAGATGAAGTGATTCAGCAACCACTTCTCACATCCTTTATCAATTTCCCCATGAAATTCTTATGCAATCTCAAAAACAGATATAAATCTGCAACAATGGTAGAAACTAGGACTATTGATAAAAGATATGCCAGATCTTAGAAGGACTTTTCAGGCACAGAGTACAGATGAAGCCCTGAGTCAGAGCAGCAGGACAAGGGATTTTGGAAAAATGGCAGTCTGTCCTGAACACTGACCCAGACACGTAGACACTGCACCAAGCTGAGGGAGGCAACCATGAAAGAAAGCAAACTTCTTCCTCAGCTAGAGACATATTTTTTCCCACTCAAGACCTAACTTCCAATAGCTTCTGGGAATACAGCAAGCCCACTCCAACAGCAATTCCCTTCCCTTCCCTTCCCCCTTCTTCTTTAGTGCAGAACCTGCCTGCCTCCAATGATAAATGTTAAAAATGTGAGCCACCCACATCCTAGGCTCCCTTGCAGCTAAGGGTGATCATGTGACCCTGTTCTGACCAATGAGATACAAGATGTCTTCCATGGAAGGTTTTTGACCTGAGAAGAGAAGAACCATTATCTCCCACCACTCCTTTCTTCTTGTCTTTTAAAAAGGTCATTTCTAAGACTGAAAGTAACCTGCTAAGGATGCTGAGCAGAAGAAAAAAGCTTGAGCTGCTTATTAACCTTGGGCTCCTCTCCCTCTAAGTGCACCCTGTTCATTGGGTTTATTACAGCTGAAAGAGGTGATATGGTACATAAAATAGCCTGAAAGAATAAGGGAGGTGTGCAGTCTGTGACTTATGCTTATCTGATCTACTGTTGCTTATAGACAAAAAGATTTCAGCAATATAGTTCATGAAAAATTATACCCCTTTCTTTGATTTTCAACCAGTCTAACCTGAGTCATAGAGTTTGGGGGCCTCTATGCAGTGGGATGCAAGTGTGATGCTGGACTGTGTGGAACTCCAGATAGCGGTAGAAAGAATTTTTTTTTTTTTTGCTTTCATGGAGTGGAGCAACTTAAAGCTAGCATCAGGGGCCCCCAGTTAAGGACATAGAGTGCCAAATCCTGAAATGTCTGGATACCTGGAGAAGGTAGCTTTCAGTTCTGCATAAGTGTTCCTCTTCACCCTGGCCTGCCAGAGACCGATAGACCTGTACCTCAATGATCTATCCAAAATCAAGAGACTGCTTAAAGGAGGCATTTTGATTACAAAAATAATAATAAACACTTACCAATATTCTAATGAGGCACTAAAGAGATATCCTAGGGTAAAAATAATAATTTCCTAAATAAATAATTCAGTAGATAAAGAAAAATTATCTGTGTAAAAGCTGAATTAGTAGACTTACATATCAAGTGCAAATATATATATATATATATATATATATATATATATATATATATATATATCCTTTATATTTTAGAGCAGTTTTAGGCTCACAGCAAAACTGAGCAAAAGGTACAGAAATTTCCCAAATAACCCCTGACCCTACTCATTCGTACCCTCCCCTATTATCAACATCCTCATCAGAGTGGTACATTTTGTTTTAATTGATTAACCTATATTGACCCATACAATCATTCAAAGCCCATAGTTTACATTAGGGTTCATTTTTGGTTGCACATTCTATGGGTTTATACATTTAACTGTCATTATAATGACATACACAGTAGAGTAGACCCTTGAACAAGGCAGAACATGGTCAAAAATCCACATACTGCTATCTCTGCCTCAAAAACAAAGGAATTGATAAATGGCTCACCCAAGGACAGGAAACTGAAACAGTGTAGATAGAATCAGGACTCAAATCCTAGTTCTTTTGATTCTACAAATTGTGCTCTCTAATCGAACACAATCTTTTCCATTTTCTGTAAAATGTAAATACAGGTACTATATTTATTGAAATAAACCCGTGTACAAGGGGACTCATGCAGTTCAAACACATGTTGTTCAAGGGTCAACTTCCTTTCACTGCCCTAAAAATCTTCTGCATTTCACCTACTAATCCCTCCTCCCCCAACCCCTGCCAACCACTGATCCTTTTACTGTCTCCATAGTTCTGCCTTTTCTAAAATGTCATATAGTTGGTTGGAATCATACAGTATGTATAGCCTTTTAAGACTGGCTTTTCTCACCTAGCAACATGCAATTAAAGTACCTCTTTGTCTTTTCATGGCTAGATAGCTTCTTTTTACTTGTATTTCTTTTTAGATGTTAGGTGTAGGCTTTTTGTAGATATGCTTTGCAAGTTGAGGAAGTTCCCCTCTATTCCTTGCTTACTGAAGGCTTTTATCATGAACGGGTGTTAGATTTTGTCGAATATGTTTTCTGCATCTATTGATATAATCATGTGATTTTTCCTTTTTAGCCTGTTGATGTGATGGATCTTACTAATTGATTTTTGAGTGTTGAATAAATCTTGCATACCTGGGATCACTTGGTCATGGTGTATAATTATTTTTATACATTGTTGAATTTGATTTTGTTTAGGATTTTTACATCTATATTCATGAGAGATAGTGGTCTGCAGTTTTCTTTTCCTGTAATGTCTTTGGTTTTGGTATTGAGGTAATGCTGGCCTCACAGAAAGAATAAGGACATATTCCCTCTGTTTGTATAACCTGAAAAAGATTATAAAAAACTGGTACAATTTATTCCCTAAATGCTTGAAAGAATTTACCAGTGAACCCATCAGGCCTGCTGCTTTTTGTTTTGGAAGATAATTAAGTATTGACTCAATATCTTTAATAGGTCCACTTGTTCAGATTGTCTATTTTTTCTTGTGTGAGTTTTGACAGATTATGTCTTTCAAGGAATTGGTCCAGTTTATCTTGCTTATCTAATCTGTGGGCCTATAGTTGTTGTTAATATTCCTTTATTATCCTTTTAATATCCATGGGACCTACAGTGATGTCCTCTTTTTCATTTTTGATATTACTAATTTCTGTTCTCTTTCATCTTCTTAGCCTGGATAGAGGCTTATCAATCTTTTCAAAGAACCAGCTTTTGGTTTCATTGAGTTTATCTATTGATTTCAATTTCATATATTTGTGCTCTAATTTTTATTATTTATTTTTTTCTGGTCACTTTGGATTCATTTTTCATTTTATAGTTTCCTAAAGTGAAAGCTTAGATTATTGATTATAGACCTTTCTAATTTTCTAATATATGCATTAAATGTTATAAATTTCCCTCTAAGAAATGCTTTTGCTGCATCCCACAGATTTTGATATTATCTTTTCATATAGTCCAAAATATTTTAAAATTTATCTCAGGATTTCTTTGTTGACCTATGTGTTATTTAGAAGTGCATTGCTTAATCTCTATGTATTTTGGTATTTTCCAGCTGTCTGTTACTTGTATCTCATTAAATTCCACTGTGGTCTGAGAGCTGACACGGTTTGATTTCTATTCTTTCAAATTTGTTAAGGTATGCTTTATGATCCAAATGTGGTCTGTCTTGGTGAATACTCCATGTGAGCTTCAGAAGAATGTATAATCTCCTATTACTGGTTTAAGCAGTCTATAGATGTACATTCCATCCAGCTGATTGATAGTGTTGTTGAGTTCAACTATGTCTTTATGGTTTTCTGCCTGCTGGATCTGTCCATGTCTGATAGAGGGATACTGAAGTCTCCAATTAAGACAGTGAATTCATCCATTTCTCCTAACAATTCTGTAAGTCTTTGCCTAATGTAGTTTGATACTCTTTTGTTAGGTGCATATGTGTTAAGGATTATTATGACTTTCTGGAGAATGACACCCCCCCTTTATCATTATGAAATGTCCTTCTTTATTCCTGATAACTTTCCCTGTTTTGAAGTCTGCTCTGTCTGAAATAAGCAGTTACTCCTGCTTTCCTTTGATTAGTATTAGCATGGTATATTTTTCTCCATCCTTTTACTTTTAATCTATATGTGTCATTGTATTTAAAGTGGGTTTCTTGTAGACAATATATAGTTAGGTGTAGTTTTTTGATCCACTCTGACAATCTCATCTTTCAATGGGTATATTTAGACCATTGATGTTTAAAATTATTATTGATATAGTTGGATTAATATCTACCATATTTGTTAATGTTTTCAATTTGTTGCCTTTGGTTTTTATCCCTATTTTTGTCTTCCATTGCTTTTCTTACATTTGTTGTTTTAATTGAGCATTTTGTATGATTTGATTTTCTCCCCTTTTTTAGCATATTAGTTATACTTCATTTTTTACTGTTTTTAGAGGTTTGCAATTTACATTTACAACTAATCCAAGTCCACTTTCAAATAACACCATACTGCTTCACATCATAGATAGTATGAGTACATTACAATAACAACATAATCCTAATACATCCCTCCTGTTCCTTATAACATTGCTGTCATTTATTTCACCTCCATTTAAGCATACATAAGCATCTATAAATACAAATTGTATATATATAAACACTATCCTATGATAGGCATTGTTGTAAAGAGGAAAACAGACAAAATTTTTAAATACGGTAAAAGATTTACCATTGGAAAAACTCCTAGGGTTACTTGGGTCTAACTCTAAGGGGATAATATTGGCTATGTTTAAATTAGTGCAGGCTGTTAAAAAAATGATCCCCAATTTATTTAACAAAGTGAACAGCTTTGTTAAATAATCAATAGAGATGTTACAAAATAAAGTAGATTTAGTTAAAAAATAAACTACCAGTCTCAATTGTAAACACACATATAAAAAATTTTACATAAAATATTAACTAGCAAAATTCAGTTCTGTGGAAAAGGATAAAGCATTTTCCATCCTAAAATAATAAATGCAGACTAATTTAGATTACCTAAGAATCTTTTCAATAGTAATTGTATTCAAGGGTCAGTGAGAGATTATATAAAATATATGGTGAAAGCCCAAACTATTTTGTACGAAATAAAAAGGAAAGATTTTTATAGATACATATAAAACTGAATATAAATCTCAACACAATTGTTAGAGAACCGTTTTTAAAAGGACTGGTATGAAAGGTATGAAAGAGAAGTAAAAATTTGTAATTTTCTCATCATATTTAAAGAAATCAAAATATTTTCATTAAATTGATGATATTGATATTTAGAGAATTTAAATTCACTCATGATATTAAAACATTCTGAAGTAATCACTTGTAAAATTAAAAGAAGAATATATATTTCTATATTACTAAATAAAAAGTGGAAAGAAAATATTCTCTGCTAGTGACTGAACTTTTGGTCTGGGGTCTGGTCTGTGAAGAGGTAATGGCTCAAGTCAACCTTGTGACTTAGGAACAGGAGTGAATACTGCCAGATGTGAATGCCCCGTTTTCAAGAACGCAGGAAAAGAAAGTTTTTAAAATAGATTAAAAATTAGAATACTTAGAAAATGTAAAATAATTTAAAATATAATAGCCTTTGAAAGAAAAAAAGAAAAACTTGTTTAGTAATTAAAGAAACCACAAATATAACACTTGAAATGAGGAAAGAGATAAAAGAATCTATAAGAAGAGTCAAAAATTATGAGATACTTCATATTACTTGATGAAAATACATTTAAAAATCTAAAAAAAGGGTGATTTTATTAAAAAGGGTAATTTACCAATACTGATTTAATTCCTATTATTAATAATACTATTTTGGAATACTTACGTATCAGACACTTCACATATTTAATCTCAATTAGTTCTTTTTATAACTCCATGATTAGATATTCTTATTATTATCCCCATTTTATAGTTAAGAACACTGAGACTTGGTGATATAAGTAACTTGTCTAGGGTCACACAACCAACTGCTCAATACCAGAGCCTGGAATCAATGTTGGTGGGATGGTTACAGAGATATATTCTAAGCAACTTTGATAATTTTTCTGTATTCTGAGGAAAATTGTTTTGTGAAATGCTATAAAAATTGGGAGGAGATTCCAGAATAAATGAGTTTGAGGAATATCACACTCTCTATTCTCCTTATTACCTGAGAGTTCTGAAATTAAAAAAAAAAAAAATATGGGGAATTTTGCAGAATTGTCTCTCAAGGAACTTGCAAAATGCTGTACTATATAAGATTACCATCATCATAAAATGATTGCTGTGGAATAAAGGAAATATATTTCCAAATACTCATCTATTTTAAAAGACATGGTTCTCAAAATTTTTATTACTGATTTCTTTCAAAATTCCAAAAAAACATAATATTCTTGTAAATAAACCATTCAAGACCATAGAAAGGTTTCAAATAAATCTTCTCAGTGAAATTAGTCAATTTTCTTTAATCAAAAACTGCCTGTTTGTTCTATAAAAGAAAATTAGAGACAAATTTTGTTTATAACCAAACAAAATTCAAATCAAAATACCAGCTAGGTTAATCCAAAAGTATATAAAAGATAACATATCATGACTAAATATCTTCAATAAGTTAAAAATTATTTAATATTAGGAAAATTTGATAATCTATATTATCATGTTAATAGGCCAAATGACAAAGAATTTTGATATTATTTCATACCATATGTGTATTTATAAAAATATATTTTAATATAGTAAAGTATAAATAGAAGTATATTTCTTCAAAATAATGAGAATATCTAAAGCCAAAAGCTAACACTGAATTTAATTATAAAACTTCAGAGAAATTCCATTTAATTCAGGATTAAAATAAGTGTTCCCATTGCAATCATTTTAGCTCAACATTACCCTTGACGTTCTGGTCTATTCAATGAAATTACGGGAACAAGAGAGATAAAACTATTAGAATATTAAAAAAAATGTTGTTTTTAAATAGGTAAAAAGTTAGAACTTAAGCATTCTTCAAATGAAGATTGGTTAAAAGTGAATTATAGTATAATCTCATTGGCACTAAAAATATGCTTTTACAGAAACACTGAAACTGGAATCTGTCTATAACATATTATGACATAAAAATGTCAATTACCATTAACTCATTGAACAAATAAGTGCCAGGCACTGTTTTAGGCAATGGAGATTGAAGAGTTAAAAACAAAACAAAACAAAACACAAATCCCTGTCCCATGGAGCTTACCTTTTAGTAGGGGTATGCAGCAAGACAAATAAATAAGTAAATGTATTTCTATTCATGTTTATCTAACTTCTCAGAGAATAATGTCTTAATGTCTAAAACATTATTGTCACTTTGATGTTGTCTTGATTTTTTAATATAGAAATACATATGTAAAAGATTGGAAGCTTAAATATCAAAATGTAAACTGTGGTTTTTTCCAAATATTTTAACTGTGAATGATTTCATAGTTTGCATGCTTTTCTTGCTTTTCAAAAATTATTTCTACAATAAAGGCAAAAAACACATAAATTTAGAAACGTAGAATTTATTTTAAAGTCCCACATAAAGCATCACAATTTCTCATTCCTTTTCAGTTTTATTTATAACCCATAAAGTTAATGATCAAATATCCTATCACAGACCAAACTATAGCAATAAAGATCAATTGTAGTGTGATTTCTCTCTATTATGTTGTGTTGAAAGCCATACCAAAGTTAAATTTGAAATCTGTGCTTCTCTGCAATTAAAATAAATTATATATAATCAAAAACAGTAAAGATTAAGATCGACTGCCAGTTACATCGACATCCAAACCATACTCTGCCCCCGAATTCCAAGCTGTAATTTGCTAAGCTGAAAGAACAAACATACGTTATTTGTAGAGCCAGACATATGATTATCTGGATAAAAGTATGAGTACCATCCCCATAAGGCATAATCCAATACATTACTACATAGCTGAAAAGCCAAATTCAACTCATTCTTATCCTACTGACTCATGCTTATGAATAAATTTTAAAAGTATTTTGTGTACCCATAACCTTGGAAAGTATATATGATGAATTTATTACCCATTTGCAAAACACAGGGTTTTACCCAAGTGGAGCTGTTCCCTCATTTTGTTATATATTCTGATATTATGAAATGTTAAAGAGAATGACAAACACTGTTCCAGAAGAAAGATGGAAATTTATGTAGCCTGTTCCAAAATAAAATAGAGTGGTTATGTGGCAAAATGAAAAAGGAAGATTGGGCTTGGCATCTATACGAAGAGCAAATATTCAAGAAAGTTTTCCAATGCTTATTTCTACCAGCAAAATGAAGGCAATTATCTAGACAAATCATATGAAAGGAGTTATATTCCCTGATAGAAGACACTGCACATGCAGACCATCTCATTTTTGAACATCTTTCATGTTTAGAAGATTGTGTTTTATGTGAAATTCCTAGGGGTGAACAAAAACTATTCCTCTAAATTGATTTCTTTTTCTCTCATCAAACCCTGGACATTTCCCTCTCTCCAGCGTTGATTTATTGTGCATGTACTATGACAGACCACCATTTATAGAGCACTGACGATGACAGTTTCTGGCATACAAAGGTGAAAAGATATGATCCTTGCTGTCAAAGTATTTGACAAATTCCAAATTCTAAGAATTTGTCCATTTCTTCCAGGTTGTCCATTTTATTGGCATAGAGTTGCCTGTAGTAGTCTATAAGGATGCTTTGTATTTCTGCGGTGTCTGTTGTAACTTCTCCTTTTTCATTTCTACTTTTATTGATTTGAGTCCTCTCCCTTTTTTTCTTGATGAGTCTGGCTAATGGTTTATCAATTTTTTTATCTTCTCAAAGAACCAGCTTTTACTTGTACTGATCATTGCTACTGTTTTCTTTGTTTCTATTTTATTTATTTCTGCTCTGATCTTTATGATTTCTTTCCTTCTGCTAACTTTGGGTTTTGTTTGTTCTTCTTTCTCTAGTTCCTTTAGATGTAAGGTTAGATTGTTTATTTGAGATTTTTCTTGTTTCTTGAGGTAGGCTTGTATAGCTATAAACTTCCCTCTTAGAACTGCTTTTGCTACATCCCATAGGTTTTGGATCGTCGTGTTTTCATTAGCATTTGTCTCTAGGTATTTTTTGATTTCCTCTTTGATTTCTTCAGTGATCTCTTGGTTATTTAGTAACGTAATGTTTAGCCTCCATGTGTTTGTGTTTTTTACGTTTTTTTCCCTGTAATTCATTTCTAATCTCATAGCGTTGTGGTCAGAAAAGATGCTTGATATGATTTCAATTTTCTTAAATTTACTGAGGCTTGATTTGTGACCCAAGATGTGATCTATCCTGGAGAATGTTCCGTGCACACTTGAGAAGAAAGTGTAATCTGCTGTTTTTGGATGAAATGTCCTATAAACATCAATTAAATCTATCTGGTCTATTGTGTCATTTAAAGCTTCTGTTTCCTTATTTATTTTCATTTTGGATGATCTGTCCATTGGTGTAAGTGAGGTGTTAAAGTCCCCCACTATTATTGTGTTACTGTCGATTTCCTCTTTTATAGCTGTTAGCAGTTGCCTTATGTATTGAAGTGCTCCTATGTTGGGTGCATATATATTTATAATTGTTATATCTTCTTCTTGGATTGATCCCTTGATCATTATGTAGTGTCCTTCCTTGTCTCTTGTAACATTCTTTATTTTAAAGTCTATTTTATCTGATATGAGTATTGCTACTCCAGCTTTCTTTTGATTTCCATTTGCATGGAATATCTTTTTCCATCCCCTCACTTTCAGTCTGTATGTGTCCCTAGGTCTGAAGTGTGAATCTTGCAGACAGCATATATATGGGTCTTGTTTTAGTATCCATTCAGCAAGCCTGTGTCTTTTGGTTGGAGCATTTAATACATTCACGTTTAAGGTAATTATCAATATGTATGTTCCTATTATCATTTTCTTAATTGTTTTGGGTTTGTTTTTGTAGGTTCTTTTTACTCTTGTGTTTCCCACTTAGAGAAGTTCCTTTAGCATTTGTTGTAGAGCTGGTTTGGTGGTGCTGAATTCTCTTAGCTTTTGCTTGTCTGTAAAGCTTTTGATTACTCCACTGAATCTGAATGAGATCCTTGCTGGGTAGAGTAATCTTGGTTGTAGGTTCTTCCCTTTCATCACTTTAAGTATATCATGCTACTCCCTTCTGGCTTGTACAGTTTCTGCTGAGAAATCAGCTGTTAACCTTATGGGAGTTCCCTTGTATGTTATCTGTCGTTTTTCCCTTGCTGCTTTCAATAATTTTTCTTTGTCTTTAATTTTTGCCAATTTGATTACTATGTGTCTGAGTGTGTTTCTCTTTGGGTTTATCCTGTATGGGACTCTCTATGCTTCCTGGACTTGGATGGCTATTTCCTTTCCCATGTTAGGGAACTTTTTGACTATAATCTCTTCAAATATTTTCTCAGGTCCTTTCTCTCTCTCCTCTCCTTCTGAGACCCCTATAATGCAAATGTTGTTGCGTTTAATGTTGTCCCAGAGGTCTCTTAGGCTGTCTTCATTTCTTTTCATTCTTTTTTCTTTATTCTGTTCCGCAGCAGTGAATTCTACCATTCTCTCTTCCAGGTCACTTATCCATTCTTCTGCCTCAGTTATTCTGCTATTGATTCCTTCTAATGTAGTTTTCATTTCAGTTATTGTATTGTTCATCTCTGTTTGTTCTTTAATTCTTCTAGGTCTTTGTTAAACATTTCTTGCATCTTCTTGATCTTTGCCTCCATTCTATTTCTGAGGTCCTGGATCATCTTCACTCTCATTATTCTGAATTCTTTTTCTGGAAGGTTGCCTATCTCCACTTCATTTAGTTGTTTTTCTGGGGTTTTATCTTGTTCCTTCATCTGGTACATAGCCCTCTGCCTTTTCATCTTGTCTGCCTTTCTGTGAATGTCAAGCCAAGGCCTTTTCCAACCTTTTTTTTTCATGTTCCTTTTTTTTTTCTTCTTCTTTTTTTCCCTTTTACAATGTGGCTCTGTTTTACCTTGTTGTTGTTGATTCATTTATATTTTTATTTTTTCTAATAATGTTTTCTTTTTCTAATTTCATTTTATACTTTATATTTTGTTATTCAGCTCCTTTTGGCTTGTTTGCTTTTTTTTTTTTTTCCTCTTGTGGTGCTGTTTTACCTTGTTGTAGTTGTTCCACTCATATTTTTATTTTTCCTAATATATTTTTTATCTTTCTAATTTTATTTAATTTTTTATTCTTTATTATTGTACTTCTCCCTTTTTTTTCTTTTCTTTTGCCACACCACATGGCTTGCAGGATCTTGTTTCTCAGGCTGGGGGTTGGGCCTGAGCTACTGTGCTGGGAGCACCAAGTCCAACCCACTGGACTAACAGAGAACCTCAGACCCCAGGGAATATTTATCAGAGTGAGGCCTCCCAGAGGTCCTCATCTCGGCACCAAGACCCACCTCTACCCAAGTGTCTGCAAACTCCAGTGCTGGATGCCTCAGGCTGAACAACCAGTAAGACAGGAATACAGCCCCACACATCAAAAAGCATGAGACAACAAAAAATATGTTATAGATGAAGGAGCAAGGTAAAAACCTACAAGAACAAGTAAATGAAGAGGAAATACACAACCTACCTGAAAAAGAATTCAGAGTAATGATAGTAAAGATGATCCAAAACCTCAGAAAGAGAATGGAGGCACAGATCGAGAAAATACAAGAAATGTTTAACAAAGACCTAGAGGAACTAAAGAACAAACAAACAGTGATGAAGAACACAATAATTGAAATGAAAAATACACTAGAAGGAATCAATAGTAGAGTAACTGAGGTAGAAGAGCAAATAAGTGAGCTGGAAGACATATTGGTGGAAATAACTGCTGAGGAGCAGAATAAAGAAAAAAGAATGAAAAGAATTGAGGACAGCCTCAGGGATCTCTGGGATAACTTTAAACACACCAACATTCGAATTATAGGGGTCCCCGAAGAAGAAGAGAAAAAGAAAGGGTCTGAGAAAACATTTTAAGAGATTATAGTGGAAAACTTCCCCAATATGGGAAAGGAAAAAGCCACCCAAATCAGGAAGCGAAGAGAGTCCCATACATGATACACCCTAGGAGAAAAACACCAAGACACATATTAATCAAACTAACAAAAATTAAATTCAAAGAAAAATATTAAAAGCAGCAAGGGAAAAGCAACAAATAACATACAAGGGAATCCCTATAAAGTTAACAGATGATTTTTCAGCAGAAACTCTGCGGCCAGAAGGGAGTGGGAGGATATATTTAAAATGATGAAAGGGAAAAAGCTACAACCAAGAGGAAGGAACAATCCCAAACTCATTCTATGAGGCCACCATCACCCTGATACCAAAACCAGACAAAGATATCACAAAAAAAAAGAAAATTACAGACCAGTATCACTGAAGAACATATATGCAAAAATCCTCAACAAAATATCAGCAAACAGAATCCAACAACACATTAAAAAGATCATGCACCATGACCAAGTGGGATTTATCCCAGGGATATAAGGATTCTTCAATATACATAAAACAATCAGTGTGATACACCATATTAACAAGTTAAACAATAAAAACCATATGATCACCTCAGTAGATGCAGAAAAAGCTTTCGACAAAATTCAACACCCAAATTGATAAAAAAATTCTCCAGAAAGTGGGCATAGAGGGAACTACATCAACATAATAAAGGCCCTGTAAAGCAAACCCACAGCAAACATCATTTTAAATGGTGAAAAATTGAAAGCATTTCCTCTAAGATTAGGAACAAGCCAAGGATGTCCACTCTCGCCACTACTATTCAACATGGTATTGGAAGTCCTAGCCATGGCAATTAGAGAAGAAAAAGAAATAAAAGGAATATAAATTGGAAAAGAAGTAAAACTGTCACTGGTTGCAGATGACATGATAATATACATATAAAACCCTAAAGATGCCACCATAAAACTACTAGAACTAATCAGTGAATTTAGTAAGGTTCCAGGATACAAAATTAATGCACGGAAATCTCTTGCATTCCTCCACTAGCAACAAAAGTTCAGAAAGAGAAATTAAGGAAACAATCCCATTTACCATCACAACAAAAAGAATAACTACCTAGGAATAAACCTATCTAAGGAGGCAAAAGACCTGTACTCAGAAAAGTATAAAACACTGATGAAAGAAATCAAAGATGACACAGATGGAGAAATATACCATGATCTTGGATTGGAAGAATCAATATTGTGAAAGTGACTAAACTACCCAAAGCAATCTACAGGTTCAATGCAATCCCTATCAAATTACCAATGACATTTTTCACAAAATTAGAACAAAAAATTTTACAATTTGTATGGAAACACAGAAGACCCTGAATAGCCAAAGCAATCTTGAGAAAGAAAAACGGAGCTAGTGGAATCAGGCTCCCAAACTTCAGACTATACTACAAAGCTACAGTAATCAAGACAGTATGGTACTGGCACAAAAACAGAAATATAGATCAATGGTACAGGATAGAAAGCCCAGAGATAAACCCATGCACCTATGGTCACCTAATCTATGACAAAGGAGGCAAGACTATACAATGGAGACAAGATTGCCTCTTCAATAAGTGGTGCTGGGAAAAATGGACAACTACATGTAAAAGAATGAAATTAGAACACTACCTAATACCATACACAAAAATAAACTCAAAATGGACTAAAGACCTAAATATAAGACCAGACACTATAAAACTCTTAGAAGAAAACATAGGGAAAACACTCATTGACATAAATCACAGCAAGATCTTTTATGACCTACCTCCTAGAATAATGAAAATAAAACCAAATTAAACAAATGGGATCGAATGCAACTTAAAAGCTTTTGCACAGCAAAGGAAACCATAAACAAGATGAAAATATAACCCACAGAATGGGAGAAAACATTTGCAAATGAAGCAACTGACAAAGGATTAATTTCCAAAATATACAAACAGCTCATGGACCTCAGTAACAAAAAACCAAACAACCCAATCAAAAATGGGCAGAAGACATATACAGACATTTCTCCAGAGAACAAATATAGATGGCCAAGAGGCACATGAAAAGATGCTCAACAGCATTAATTATTTGAGAAATGCAAATCAAAACTACAATGAGGTATCACCTCACATGGTCAAAATGGCCATCATTAAATAATCTACAAACAATAAATGGTGGAGAGGGTGTGGAGAAAAGGGAACCCTTTTGTACTGTTGGTGGGAATGTAAGTTGATACAGCCACTGTGGAGAACAGTATGGATGTTCTTCAAAAAATTAAAAATTGGACTACCATATGACCCAGCAATCCCACTACTCGGCATATAGTCTGAGAAAACCGTAATTCAAAAGACTGTTCATTGCAGCACTATTTACAATAGCCAGGACATGGAAACAACCTAAATGTACATCTACAGATGAATGGATAAAGAAGATGTGGCATATATATATATATATATATAATGGAATATTACTCAGCCATAAAAAGGAATGAAATTGGGTCATTTGCAGAGATGTGGATGGACCTAGAGTCTGTCACACAGAGTAAGTATGCCAGAAAGAGAAAAATAAATATCATATATTAATGCATATATATGGAATCTAGAAAAATGGTACAGATGAACCTATTTGTGGGGCAGGAACAGAAAGGCAGACACAGAGAATGGATATGTGGACACGGGGGGAGAAGACGAGGGTGAGATGAACTGGGAGATTAGGTTTGACATAAATACACTACCATGTGTAAAATAGATAGCTAGTGGGAACCTGCAGTATAGCACAAGGAACTCAGTTCGGTGCTCTGTGATTACCTAGATGGGTGGGATGGGGCAGGGAGGGAGGTCCAAGAGAGAGGGGATGTATGTATACATATAGCTGATTCACTTCACTGTACAGCAGTAACTAACATAACAGTGTAAATCAATTATACTCCAATAAAAATAAATAAATATATAATTAAATAAATAAAAAGATGTGGTACATGTATACAATGGAATATTACTCGGCCATTTAAAAGAACAAAATAATGCCATTGCAGTAACATGGATGGACCTGGAGGTTATCATACTAAGTGAAGTAAGTCAGACAGAGAAAGACAAATATCCTATGATACCACTTATATGTGGAATCTTAAAAAAAATGATACAAATGAACTTGTTTACAAAACAGAAACAGACTTACAGACTTAGAGAATGAACTTATCATTACCAGGCAGGTGGGCGGGGGGAGGGAGAGATTGGGAGTTTGGGATTGACAAGTACACACTGCTATATTTAAAACAGATAAACAACAAGGACCTACTGTATAGCACAGGGAACTCTGCTCAATACCCTGTAATAACCTAAATGGGAAGAGAATTTGAAAAAGAATAGATACATGTATATGTATAACTGAATCACTTTGCTCTACAGCTGAAACTAACATAACATTGTTAATCAACTATACTCCAATATAAAATAAAAATTTAAAAAAAGAAAAAATATATATTTAAATTGTTTTGTATGTACCAAGTAGAAAAGCAGAAAAAAAGGAGATAGAAATGGATAATATTCTGGGGGGGTTGGGGAAAGTTTTATACAGAGGTTGCCATAGAAGGTGGTTTTTCATAATTCTTCCCTTTGACGGAACAGAGATCAAACAATACCCTTTTTGATAGGATGGGACAGACATCACATATTTGATTGTACCATGATATACCTTGGTCTTCTCTTTTCTATATGTCTTTAGTTGGTGACATGGTTCCTGGACTCATCCTCATTTGAGAAGTCCACCTCCAATTTCACTAAGCCAACCCTTGGCCCCATTCAGGTCATTGTTCCGGGACATGGAGCTCAATATGCCCTCAGGCAGCTGCCATTCCAATGAAAAGGATAATAAAAGAATAAATCAAACAAGTTAAAATGATAGTGACTTTAGTGTGGGAGAAATGATATAGATCAAGGGACCTAGAATGGTCTCTGAAGTGGGAGTGGGCAAACCATGGCCTGCCACCTGATTCTGTAAATAGAATTTGCTTGGAATGACAGCCACAATCATTCATTTACATACTGTCTTTGGCTAATTTCCTGCTCTAATGGCAGATTTTGGTTGGTATTTGTGACAAAAACCGTATGTCCCACAAAGGCTAAAATATTTACTACATGGACCTTTACAGAAAAAGTTTGCTCATCCCATCTTAGAGGAACAGATACTAGATCTGAGGTCTGAATGAAAAGAACAAGAATATTAGTTGTTTATGGCCACATAAGAAATTGCCTTAAGACCTGTGACGTAAAACAACAGACGTTTATTATCTCATAGTTTTTGTGGGTCAGGAATCCAGGTGTGGCTCAACTTGGTCCACTGGCTGGGTGTTTCTACCAAGAATGCAATCAAGGTGTCAGCTGGGGCTGCAGTCACCTTCAGCTTCAACTGGAGGGAATCTGCTTTCAGGTTCCCTCACAGGTTGCTGGCAAGCCTTCGGTCTTCCCTGGCTATTGGCTGGAGACATCAGTTCCTTGCCATGTGGGCTTCTCCAGCAGGGTACTCACAATGTAATAGCTGGCTTCCCTTAGAATGAGGGATTAGAGGGCATGAAAATGAAAAATACAGAGAGCCCCAAAGAGAAGACACTATCTATATCCTACTCTCAAAAGTGACTTCTCATTAATTTTCCCATGTTCTATTCACTAGAAATGAGTCTGCAGGTATACTGTATGCACAAGGGGAGGGGATGACACAGGACATAGATATCAGGAGATAGGGATTATTGGGAGTCATATTACAAGTTGCCTACCACAAGGGTTCATTCAAGTAGGAAGAGCATTCTAAAGAAAGACTGCAAATACTGTAAAGCCCCCAAGTTAAAAATGAGCTTGGCTGTAATGGCAGAAGTAAGTCTCTCGGGAACAACAAGCTCATATGACTGGATCATGTGGAAGGAAAAGCAAATATCAGGGAAATAAGGTCTGAGAGGTCAGACGTAAATTACAGAGATTTATAAATCATGGAAAAGTAGTTGGATTTTATTTCAAGTATAATTGAAGTCCACTGGAAAACTTTAAGTTGGGGAGATGACATACTTAGATTCAAGGATTAAAAACATTTATTTAGCTGAGTGAATGTGAAATAAACTTTGCTAGCTACGGCCATATACTTAATTTCACTTGTCATGGGAATCCCTGGTAATGTGGATACTGAGCATACTGGCTACTGGAAGATCCTTTGAATTTACTGACAATAGTGGATTAAGGTTACATAAGTAGCTAGAACATAACTTGATAAATATGGATGTGACAATGCAAGTGTTTTAAATTAACCAAATTTTGGCAGGAAAAACTGGTTTTTAAAAAGTTGTATCTTAATGATTAATTGAAATACATTTTACAAAAGTTCCAGATGGCTATTGTGGCAGACACTGTCCATTACTATAAATACACAATGTATGTTGTCATCCTCTTTTTGATAAAATGTTTCTTAACAACATCATATCCTTTTTTGACTCTAAACATTCATTTGCTCTGTCCATATTAGAAAAAAGAGACACTTGACATAGTCTAGCAAAGACATTTTTTTGTTAATTCTAAATACTTATGTGGGCATGTCCTCCACTTCACTTTGATACAGCTTTATAAAGGTATAAAATACGTACCATATAATTCTACATTTAATTTTAAATTTGTTTTCCATATTTTAATAGCAATAATAAGACACTTATTTGGGAAATACAATTGTATAGAAGAAAGAATACAGAAGATGTATCTATTTCCAAAACTCTACCAATAAAGTTTCTACTAGTGGTTATCAATCCTTTATGAGACAAAGGAAATACTTGCTTCTTCCGTGAGTTGTTTTCTGGCCACCTCTATATCTGCGATTCCCTGAAAAGAATATCTGTGCTTGACTCTTGCTAACTCAACTGAGTAAACAGACTCAGCACAAGTCTAAAAGCAGTGGAAATATACAGTTACTTGAATGTTCATTCAGATGTGTTCACTCAAATCTATGACTTGAGCATTAATACGTGATTATTCCAAGTCCATCACCTTTTTCCACCTCATGCTTTTATACCCTGTTTACAACAATTTTTGGACCCCTTAGTTTACTGAATTATCAATTTTTCACTGTCATATTCCCCTTACTGTCCTCAGCTTCCTTAAATTTCTGTTACATACATTCCTTAGCCCCTTATTATATTCGCTCCCCACCCTCAATTGTCTTGCCCTTCTCTCCATCCTCTCTCAAACTCATCTGGTTGGATCCAACTTTCAGTCTTTTCTCTGTCTACACTAGAAGAGATGGATATGTCTGCAGAAAAATACACAGCCTTGGTAATTTATCTCCCTTTAATTTCATGACCACAAACCACCTTGTAGCCCAGCAGCCCTACCATTTTTAACTGGCCCATTCTTTCTCCCACTCTCTGAAATTGGTTTACCCATTCCCTTCTCTCCTCTCCTCAAACAGGCAAAATATCCTTCCTGCTCATCACTCTCAGCTGATTGCCTTACATTTCTATTTTATTGAATAAATAGGTGCAAATAAAAGAGAGCATCCATATTCTCCCACTCACAAATATGATTATAATGAACAAACTCTCTCTGTTCTTAAGGTCAATTCTTCCATTGTGCACTGGATCCCATACCCTCTCTCCTACTCATGACCTTTGCTTTTTCAATTATTGCATCACTCTTTTACATCAGCAATGTCATCCACTTACTGGACCATTCCCATTCCTCCAGTATTTTTCTCTTCTTTAGAGCAAAACTCTCAAAAGAGTTACCTGTACTCTGTTCTATCCACTATTCTTCTCCCATTCTCTTTCAATCTATTCTACCACTCTACTAAAAATGCTCTTTTCTATGTGACCCATGACTATATTTTCAAATCCAATAAGAACTTCTCAGTCCTTAACTCTTTCAATCCCTCAGAAGCACTTTTTTCTGTTGATCAATCCTTCCTTCATGAAGCATACTTTAATTGACCTCTGAGTCTCTATGATCTCATAGTTTTCCCCGTTTGACTGGTGGCTCTCTTCCTGGCCTCCTTTTCTGAATATCTTGATTTTTATGTGTTGCAATGATACAGGGTTCAGTGCTCAAACCTCTTCTTTACCTCTACTTGCGCTAGCTGAATTCATTCACCTCAGTTGCTTTACATACCAAATATATGTTGTGTGTCTAAAATTTGTATCCCATTCCTAACCTATTTTAAATTCCAGAATTCAACAATATCCAATTCTTCTGTGGTATTTCCACCGGACTGCTTAACAGACATCTAAAATGCAATGTGTTCAAACCGAAATCTTGATTTACTCCCGCCAAACCTACCTTCACAATGCTCCGTATCCTGGTGAATGGAACCTCAGTCACCTAACTGTTATAGTTAAAATACTCAGTCTTCCTTGACCATGAGTCTTTTTTCCCCACATATCTGTCAGCAAATCCTGACAGCTCTACTTTCAAACCCTTCTCACATTCAGCAATTTCTCAACAACTCTACCATTACAACCCTTGTCCAAATTACCAACCTCACTTACGTGGACTATTGCAAACTAATTGCCCTGCACACACTCTGTCACCTCTCCAAGAGAGCTCCGGGCTAGAGCTCTGATTCGGAAAGCGCATTGCAAGGATTTATATCCTAGATGAGCCAGTTACCTGCCGTATGCCTTGGGTAAATTCCTTAATGACTGCGTACCTGTGTTTCCTTACCAGTATAAGGAGGAAGATAATAGTATCTAACTCACGGGATTGTTGTTGGGACTTAACAACATAGGTCAAGCACTTTGAACAGAGTGTGGCAAACAATAAGAAGTATATAAATGTCAGCCAGTATTATTATCTTACCTATTTTTACTAAGCTATTTTCTACATAGCTGTAAGAAAGATTCCTTAAAAACAAATTAAATCCTGCCAATCCCTTGTTCAAAATACTCAAGTGGCTTCTGCTTATATGTAGAATAAAATCCAAAATTCCTCCAGGCCTACATGAGTGGTCTGTCAGCCTACCTCTCTGAGACCTCACCTGCTGCCAGCCTCCCCTCGCCTATTCCCTACACTCAAGTTTCTTGCTTCTATTTGAACATTCCAAGCACTCATTTCCCATGGGATCTAAAACCTTCAACAAATATTCAAATGACTTCTTATCCCACTTCCTTCAGCATCTTCTCTGTATGCTTTTCCCTTGATAGACAGATAGCCACCCTATCTCCAATGTCAATTCCCCTTCCCCACAAGTTCATGTCCCCCTTCCTAGCTTGTTTTCCTTGTAAGGACTTATTATCTAACATATTATATGTTTTAGTAATTCACCTCATTTTTAGACTGTCTTCCCTTCTGGAATGTAAATCCCAGGAACAAAAAGTTATTTATTTACTTTGTTCTCTGCTGTTTTTCCGGTACCTAAAACAGTACCTGGCACTTAGGTGCTCAAAAATATTTTTTGAATGACTGAATATATGTATATATAAAACAAATAAAACCAGGTCTTATTAAAATGAACATTCCAACAACAAATAATAGTTCTTGAATATTATGAAGGTGATACTACAAAAAATAGAAAGCTTAGAAGTTACTGTTAAATCATAAATCTTCTTCCAGAGAGAAAGAGAGAGAGCAGCTAAGAAATTTACAGAAACTATCTCAAACTAAATTTATGAATGATAAGAATTTCTAAAAGAGAGAATGGAAAAAATAATGCAGAGGAAATTATTAAGAAAAAAATTAAGAAAGCGAACGATATGTTTCCAGTGTTAAAGGGCCCACAAAGGGTTCAAAGAAACAGTGGGAAAAAGATCATAGCAAAGCCCATCATTTTGAAATGATACAATACTTAAAATAAGAAGAGCATCCTAAAAGCTTCCAGACAAAACAAGTTCAGGTCACAAACAAGGGACTAGAAATCAGAAACTTCCTAATAGCAGCAAGAGAGAGCAATAACAAAAGTTCTGAAAGAAAGTAATTTTCAACGTTGGATTCTAAGTCCAGTGATACTATTAGCAAGTGTGAGAGTAGAATAAGTACATATTCTGATATGCAAGTTTTCAAAAAAAATGAATCCCCAGCTAAATCCATTTCTTAGGATGTTACTGGAGGTATATGCCAATAGAATGAGACTAAATTAAGGAAGGATAAAACATGAGATCCTGGAATTAAGAGAATCAAGAGAGGAAAAAAGCAAAGGTAATTAACACTTCGGGTGAAGACAAAGGGAGATCTCAGAATCACAGCTAGAAAATGAGAGTGGGAGGACAGAGGACTCAGGGAGAGATCCCCAAGAAGCCAAATTTGGTGGGATGCTTGATGTATTTGAAATTATTGAGACGAGGATTACACTTATGATGGAAAGTCTGGGAATTAATTAGTGATTAGTATATAGAAAATGAAGCAAACGAATATATAAAATAATTAACATCAGGGAAAGTAAAACCTTTGCACAAAAACATAATGGTAAGCGTCAGTAGTGAATAATATTACAGATTCATAATAATGTAAAAACTATTTTTTCAACCAAAACTCATGTTGTAACTATATTAGGTTGATGTCAGAGGCTGTGTGTGTGTGTATTAGTGAGTAGGTGTGCAAAGATAGGTGCACATGGGAGTGTGTATGCACATGAGTGTACATGTATACGTGTGTGTGTACTAGTGAGTAGGCATGCAACAATAGGTGTGCACGGGAGTGTACAAGCGTACGCGTGTGTGTACTAGTGAGTAGGTGTGCAAAGATACGTGCACACAGGAGTGTGCATGCATACGAGTGTACGTGTATGTGTGTCTGTGTGTGTGTTTGGGAGGTGGATGGTGTGAAAGATAGCCGAGGTCTTATCTTCCACCCATGGAAAGTTAAGATGAAATATCAAGAAATAGTATGATACGTTATTTAGAAATACAGAGTTAAATCCTAAACAAATAATCAGCTAAGTATCTAAAAGTTGAAAATAGCTAACTTTGAGGACTAGGGATGTGTTCTTTGTATTTGGGTGCAGAGTGGACAGGAGATAACTCTTTGTTTTAAATAAATCTTGTTGAATTATTTGACTTTTTAAAATTACTTGCATGTGTCACTTGGAAAACAATATTTAAAAAGATGTGTGAATTGTGTGACTTAGTTTCTAGCCAAAACACAACCCAATAACTTTCCAAACCATTCTCCAATATCCAACCATATTACCTTTAACATACACAAACATTCTTTTTAAGCTTTGTCCAAAATGCAGTCATAAACATAACTTAGTCTCTTGACTCCCCCAAATAATATCTCAGTCATGTGGAGTGTGAGCTAGATAACAAAGTACTCTCACATATATCATCTCATTTTACCCTTTGTATTAACGTAGTAAAGTAAGCCAAGCAATTATTACCACTTTACAAACATGGAAACTGAGGTTCAGAAAGATTACAGACTGAGCCAGGCTTATATTCCATCCACTGATGCTTTGCCTAATATTCATTTAGCTGTATTGTATGTTAAGTCCAGTTATTTTTTCCCTACAATACATGATACACATGAAGAGCCACTGCACCCAATGATACAGTTTCATTGCTTTTGGGAGGCCAAGTATATGAGCTATCTAATATTCCGCTTGGACTACGTTTTGGGGCTAATCTGACTTCAGGCCCAGATAACAGTATGAGTACATGCGCGTGTGTGTGTGTGTGTGTGTACACTTGCTTATGTATTTACTTATTTTATATTTTGAATCTCTAAAAAAAAATGCAGTAGCTGAAGATATGACAACTCTGATAATATTTTCCATGATTTCCTTTTTTTTGTTTATGTGCAGGTGTTCTTTTCCCCCAAATCCCATACAACTGAAATTCACACCACATAAAGATATAAATATAAATATAAAAATATTCAATTTCAGTCCACCATAAAGTGACTTACTGGCATTTGAATAAGAAACAGATGATTGACAAGAAATCTATCTAAACTATAAAACTATGCACCATAAAATATGGGATGGTCTAATCACTTCCTCAACATACGATGACGTAGTTTGGAGATATTTTCACAATGTCTTGAAATCTTCCAAAGCCAAAAACAGGATAAAATGCCTTCATATATAGTCATAAATTCAACGCACAACCTTTGTCTTTATTTTATAAGTAGTATATTACTGAAAAGGGTAAAATAGGAAAATAAATTTATTCTGGATTGTTTTATAATCAAGTCTATAGAAATTCATTTGTCGTAGTAGCAGCATAATCAAGCAATAGCTACAGCTATTACAAATGTAATTTTAATTTAAACTATTCAATAAGATTAATGAATAAATGATGCAAAGGCATCACAGTTTAAAGCATCTTCCAATTGTAGCTAGTCTTTTTCTTGGGAAATATTTTTGTACTAGAAGTAAAGACTCTGGCAGAAAATGTATACTACTGATGACACAAGCCTGTGTTTCTTCTCGGACTAGTTTTAGTTCTTTGGGTTTTACTAACACCAATGCTTTGGTGTCCTTTAGAACTAAGAGCTATCAATACAAACCTCGAAGACAAATAAATATCTTGCTACAATATGGTGAGAGGTTAACAAACTTCGCAACGTTTAAAATTTCATTAGGAATATATCTAAGCACAGACTAACGTTTTGAATTGCTTCTTTTCTATGCAAGAACACCCCTAGGCTTTTCAATTAAATTCTCTTGTATTGTCATGAATTATCTTTTCTTTTAATCCAGCCAATTGAAAAAGAGAACAGTTACTAATGCCTAAAGTTAATGGAAACAAAAATAATCTATGGAGAGGTTTTCTTCTCTATGGACATGTTTACCATTTTCCAGGCAAGAGAAAAATGGTACTAACATCCTCTCACATTTCCTCTAGAACATTACTGTTAAGAGAACTCTAGTGACCAGCAAAAGAGAATATAACCTCTATTTTTTTTCCCCATGGAGAAAAGGCCTATAAAAAGCTTTTTTAATTCTTTAAACATATTCATTTAGAATCCAGAAACTCAAAATATTTCACCAACCAACCACTAAATGTAAAGCGTCTACTGAATCATCAACTCTGCAGTGTCCTGTGTGAACTTAAATTCTTCATGTTCCTCATAATTATGGAGCAGAAAAGTGCAAACAAAATTCCCAAATCCCAGAAAAATAGAAGTTCTGGGTTGTACCAGATATATCTGAATGCGCATTTGTGCCCATCCAAGTACGCAGAGTGTGTGATCATTCCTGCCATTAGATCTGATTGGACCAGCAATGAGATTGAAAGCCTAGCCCTGAGATCTTGAACCGAGTGTCCTGGCTCCAAAATATAACCTGGGTCAGTCGGAGGCTTGCAGAGACTTTCTAATAGGCAGCAGTGGGGATGCTGGCCACAGTCCTGCACGCTAAGAAGACTGGAAGAGCTTGAGTGGGAGCTGGTAACACTATGAAGAGCACAGCATTTATGAGGAAGAGAAATGGAGATGAGAGAGAGAGCACTCATTCTCTGGAGCTCTTCCAAAGGGCTACAAATTCAACTTGTCCTGAATTCTTATGGAGATCTTACAGGCATTTAAAATAATATCCTCCTCAATTGATTCTTTTCTGAAAACTTTGAGTACCTTTTCTATTTCTTATAAGAACCTTGACTTGGACATGAGTATTACGAGTGCAAAAGAGGCAGTCTGATACCCAAGAAAGAAGACTTGTAGTTGCCACGTATCCTAGTAAGGCAAGGCATTAGTGGTGCAACCTTAGAGAGGTCATTTAATCTCTGGGAGCTTAAGTTTCCTCATCAATAAAATGAGGAAAACAATCCATTCTTTATAGGATTATTATCAGGATTTTTTAAAGTGGATGTAAATCTATCATTTTTCTAACACAGAATAAGAGCACAATAAATGATGTTTACTTTATAATTATGCAAGCAGGCTGTATATCCTTCATCTGGCCTGCGTAAACTTTTCATTTCTTACACTTAATCAAATGTAAGATACTTAAAAAATGAAGTTTTCCTATCAGAGGAAATAGACTATAATTCCCTTATGGAATTTTTTTTAATAGCCTACGTGTTTATGGACTTGAAACATATAAGCCATGAAAACTGCATTTATTTTTCCACGATTTTTTTTTTTTAGAAAATATGAATTGTTGAAGAAAATGGGTCTATTCACTCCTTATATTTTCTTATACTGTTCACTCTAGTGCAGACATAAGTGTATCTGGCTTATTAGTGGTATCTGGCTATTATTTAGTATCACCAAAGCTTCTTCAAAAAGATTCACCTTTCTTTTTCATACGATTAAAACAAGTGGACAGTGCATAAATTAACCATGATGTGCCTTGCCTTAAACACTTACACAGTACCAGATCCACCCATAATGTATACCATAATCCAAAAACCCTTTTATCCACTGAAGTGTCAGAAAGAGTTTCTTATAAACACCATAAGTGAATATATTCTGCACATTTCCTTAGGCAAGAATATAACCATTGCACATAAAGTTCCCATCTTTCCATGTGAATATACAAAACGTCTGGCCTTTGCAAAACAGACCTTTAACAGAAGAGAACAAATTAATTCTCTGTTTTTCACTTCACAATGAGAAAAACAGCTGAGGGCCCTTAATTGAAACAATGAGAGGACACACATAGCCCATATAACTCTTTCAAGTTATTCAAGTTATTTCAAGTTACGGGTTATTCTTAACCCGTAAATGCTTTCCAGTAGGAGGGACTTTGAGAAAATAAAGTGGATAAATAAACTGCGATGGACAAATTCCCAAATAGTCTTTTCTAAATTGAAACCATCTACACATAAAGTCAACAGATCTCTTTTCTTTAAAATATTCAGTGTCATTCTTACAAGAAATATTCTTTGTTCATCTTACCAAGTAATATTTTATTTATTGGACAAGGACAATTGTGCAAGTTCCTTGTTCTATACCAGAATTTCAAACATTTTTGTGTTTATATCTTAGTAATAGCTTATAATAATGATGACCTGAAGCAAAATTAATTCCATCCTCACTCCATGCTGGCTTATTCTAAAATAAATGACATGTTCAACAATAACTTTCAAAGCTTTGTTGTGAATTTAGTAACCCTATGAAATATACCTTTTTTCCTCAGTAGCTTTGATTCTATTTTTACTTACCAGACCTGACAATCAGTTCAAGTTATCTGCTGTTTACATAAAAAGGAACAAATGCAGTCTGGAAACAAGATCAGAATCTCAAAAGACCATAATTACTTGCATCCCCATCTCACATCACCTGCCTGAGACAATCAAGCCACAGGAATTTCTTTCTTGATCCTAGGATTTTTGTGGAATTATTTATTTAAAATAATGCATATTTTATAAGAGAAATCTTTCTTATCAAACAAAACTAAACAAAGTTGTTTCAACACTAGTAATTATCTATGATTTAAAATTTTTTAATTTACTATTAGATGTTTGTTTTATGTAAAGCATGTGAAATTTCTAAGAATTACACCTTTTCTCCCAGGAGCAATAATAAATGTTAAATAAATTGTCATTGTTTAATGCTGTTAAAATAATTTTAAAAGATAGTACAATAAATGCATTGTCTTTAGCCTCTCAATCCTCCACGTTAGTGTGGTACTTAACACATTTTATCCACTGTTTTAAGCTAAAATAAGATTCTGGACTTGCTTTTGTGCTACCATATGTGATTTCAAACAGCTATCAGAAACAAAAAGCAATGTAAATATAGGAAATCAACTAAGCAAAGATTTCTCCAGATCTATCTTTGTTTTACTAAGAAGTAGTTTAATGATCTATTTCACTGCATGTTGAGTGTAAATGCTAAGAACACTGTTAGTTTATAGTTCCAGAGAAGAGTGATTTTATCATATTCAAAATGCCCAAGTAGATATTGTAATAGCAAGTATGAGAGAAGTGAGAAATTCAAAGCAATGCATTGTATAAAATCACTTAATTAAAATGATAAATTATTTAGTGCAATTTTGTAGTGCTTATCTTATAAAGCAGCCAAGAAACAATTTTTTAAGGGACTTCTAAGAGAAGTTTTCCATCTCTTTTGTAACATCAAACATTATCTTTGGCTGGAAAGGACAATTCAGTTTTCGGCGGATCCATTAAAAACAGAATTATGTCTTTGCTATGTGGTATAATTTATATATTTTCAAATACACTTTGATAACATACGATGGCTTTTCCTTATGAGTTCTAAGTAAATACCATTCAAATCTGTGTGTGAGCAGAGGGCATGAGAGCAATTTAGTGAACTGAATTGGAAGAGATTAAAAGAAAGGTAAGTCAGAATATGCCCCCAAACTTAATCTCTATGGGCATTGTGGCAAATGTATAATTAGTTATTTAGGGAAACAAAATGGAAATAAGAATTGAAGCGGGAAAATATAAATACTTTACACTTTAAGATTTATTTCTTGAATTTCTTACCAAAATTCTTACTAAGAAAATTCTTGTCCTGGTGTTTATTTATACATGTGTTCAACATTTAACCACTTAACCATTATCTGGCTTTTAAGCAACAAAGTTTAGTAGTGCCTTTGATTTGCTTCAGTATAATGGACACCCTTACTCGGGTTTTAAATTTTGTTTGGATAAAAGTGAGGCTTGTTAGGATTGGGGATCTTATCTTAACTTCCCAAATCCCTTAATACTCCAAAGCTGGAATGAAAACAGAACTGAGAAAGGGCAATCTGTAGGCCTTTCCTTTAGAACCTAGCTTGAAAAGGGACTTTTCCATGGGACGGTTTTAAGAAACAGACATAAAAATAAGTAATATATTATTTAAGTTTAAATGAACATCCTTTTTGAGCAAACAAATAATTTAAAAAAATAAACACTGGTTGAGTCCCCAAAATTACAGGTTGAGGTGACATGCCCAGGGTCTTAAGGAAACCTGGATTATTTTGGATGGCTCTAAGAAAAAGCCTTAAAGCTACGAAACATGAACCCCTGCTATCCATTGAAGGTCGTGTTGTTCTGTCCTCAACTGTGTAAATAAAACTCCATCAGCTACTTGTGTTCATCTGTGAGTCAAGAAGAAGCAGCCCATGGTGGTTGCTTAACCTCACACAGAAACAGAGATAAAATGCCAGTAGCATAAGGTCTCTTTTATATATCTAGGAGGAAACCAAGGTCCTCTTTGGTTTATCTCTTTTTTTTTTTTTTTCTTGTCCACCACCCTAGCTATTTTAAGTGATTTTCAGGAGAATCTATCAAAAACAAAAAACAAAACATTGGTCAGAATATTTCAAAATCCAACCAAGTATTTTTCTTCTGAGTGTTAGATATTACAAGGTGGAAACTGTATGAGGTTACAAATAATCTCCAAGGTTCTGAAATAGGTGACCACATCCTGACTCTAGGTTTATTTCATGGATACTACTCTCCATTCCTCCACCCCTATTTAGTTATCAGCAGGAACAGCTAATCCGTTTGTTTACCGATATGGAAAGGAGGATGTGAGAAGCAATTACAGAGACCAACAATAAAAAATTTTTTCTTCCCTGATCAAAGAGAGGAAGAAATAAATCCACACTGAGATGAACAAAGGTCTTTTTCCATAGGCACTCCCAGAATTTACAATCTATGGCAAACTCCACCAGGCTCTCAGCAGCTTTGCTGAATGTGACAGGCCTAATCAGATGTTACACAGAGCAGACGCACATGGGCAGTTAGCACTTTCCACAGGTCTCTAACCTGTGACCCTTCATTCTCTCTAGATTAACACCCAGGACTCTGATCCACCGACATCAGTAAACAATTCAAATCCAAGAATGTTACCTTAAAAGATAGAAAGGGATTCAGAAAGTTGCTAATCACACTAAAGTTTGCCAAAAACTGAAGGATTTGCTAAACTCTGTGGGATAGCTATATAGCATAAACTCATTATGCATCAGTTTGCTACATGTTAGAAATTCCAACTCCTGCCAGATATGTTACATTAGCATATTTATAATGGAACACTAGATTAACAATGTTTGACATCTTCACTGTGTTCATTTTCAGTTCTATTATTACTCCAAACAGTTCCTCCAAAAACATTAACTGGCTAACAGTAGAACTGTGAACAATTTTGGAAAAAAAAAAAAAAAAAGACTGTTTAAAAGCTATTTATATTTTCATTGAGTAGCTTTTTGGAGAATGATCCTGGATTAATTATAGCATTATAAAAGATGCTATAATTTTAAACACTTTTTCCTGTATTCAATCACATATAGAACTAAATTCACAAGAACTTCTGCATAAGTTTCAAATTGAACACAATGAAAAGGTTCTAATTTTTTATAAGCTAGTGAGGAAATGCTTGGATAATTTCACACTTCACTGAGTAAACAGAAGAAAGCCTAGAGTTTATTCATCTAGTACTGCTTCCAAAGGTGATCTTCTTATTTCTAAATATCTCTAAAGGACATTCTGGTAGGTACCATATTTGGAGGACGGGGCCATGCGATTTAATGGAAAAACAAACTTTAGTGAAAGGCAAGCCTGAGCTTGAGTACTTACTAGTTGTGTGTGACCTTGGGCAGGCTGCTCACTCTTTTCTGGTCTTCTTTTTTCCCATCTACAAATACAAGGATGATAATATTTTGCAGGGATCATTCAGGATTTAAAAAGTAATGGTAAGAAATGAAAGCAGACCACCACCCTCCCCAACCCATAAAAGTAACTGTCCCTAGTCTTGTATCTAATTCAAATATAAAAATTGTTCGGAAAATATATTCTCAAAGTTTCCATTTAAGTTACTAAAAATAAATCAAATGATCCATTTATCATAAATCTGTTCAGAAACATTTCCTAATCTGGCCATCTTGTTTAGCTAGGCACAAGATGGTAGTGAACACAGGTCTGGTCAATGAGACAGCTTTTCAGGTAACTCTAAAACTCAGTCCTAGAGCTTAGAAGGTCACATGCTGTAGAAGTCCCTGGAGAACTGCTGCCAGTCACCATAGACCACTGGTTCCCAACACTTGGCAACAAAAGCAAAACAAGCCACCCATGAATTTAACCACAACTGTATTTTTTATCAAGAGACTTGAAATTTTGTCCTAGAGCAGTATTTTCTGCCTGGTAAGGCCATTTCTGCTTTACCAGTTTGTTTAAAAAATAAATGTTTCCAAATGGTCAGTAAAGCTTCTTTCGTGAGAATGCCTTACGGAAAGTTTTCCTTTAAAAGTCAAATGTTCTTTTTACTTTTAAATATATGCTACGAAAATTAATTGATTTAATTGTACTAAAGGAAAATAAATGATACATACACAGACACTCACATCTGAATTGGAATTGTTTTCCCTAAACTTTCTGAATACAAACTTGTTTTTTGACTGAGATCAATTTAAGAAACTTCAGTTCTAAAGAATTAATATTAAAGAGTTCTAAACTATTGCACACATGGAAAAATGAACTGGTGAACATACTCTTGTGTTATGCGAAACCTAAACTTAGAGTAGGCTTAGTGGGAACTAAAATTGTGACATGTTTGCAAATGAGTGTCAGAATATTTACATACATATCTGTATTGTATAACCCCAAGAAGATAATAGGATTCTCAGAGTAATTTAAATAATTCTAGACAATACAGAATAGATCTTCTTAAAATACAGGTTAAAACAACACCAAATTTAATGAGATTCTAAAGTCAAAATATAGACAAATTTAAACTCAGTGTTCTCAAGCAAAAACATCTCACAACACTGCCATCCATGCTTATCTATGCACTCATTCACTCTCCCCACCCCTTTACCCTCTCTTGAACCCAAGTCCTGACAGGACTTCTGGGGCCCAGGAGCCATGTTTAACTGCTGAGGATTTATTAAGTGCTTAGTACCAACATGGCATTTATTTTTCAGAGATTACAAATAAAAATATATATAAAACAATAATATGTATTATCAGAATGCATGACCATAGCTGTCAAGTGAAACTCTTTTTTTTTCCTTTTTTTTGGCCACGCTGTGCAGATTGCAGGATCTTAGTTCCCTGACCATGGATTGAACCTGGGCCCGTGGCAGTGAAAGCGCGGAGCCCTAACCACTGTACCGCCAGGGAATTCCCAAGTGAAACTCTTTTATATCCTGCAAACTCAAAATTCATCTCATTACAGCTGATGGATAAGACGTATCTAAATTAATTCTTGCTCTAAAGATCTTTGAATATACTGAAACATAAAATATGTAAGTATTGTTTTGAAGTAAAAATCTAATTTTTCAAAAATTTCAGTAAGTATAAATTTTCTTTTTAATTATTTAACTCGTTCAACTGCAAGAAAAAACAACCAAATTAGAAACGTCAAATTTTAGTACAGTGTTATTTATAAAGATTAAGAAAACATTGGGCCATTATTTCTTCTCCTGGCTCTCATTTGAAGGTTACTTTTCAGTCTATTTAGAGGGAAAGTTATATGAATATTTCATTAGAGAGGAGATAAGAGAAAAGCAAAATTAATATATGAAGACAAGACAGAAGTAATGAAATGGGAAGCCAGTTAGATGAATATGGTGTTAACAAAGGAATGAAAGTGTGGGACTTTGTGGAATGTTGCCCTCTTTTCTCCAAAAATATAAAATGAAAAGAGAAATAAGGAAAGGTGGGCATTTTACAGCACCTACCAACCAGTTTCAATTGGCTAGTGCAAGTTAGAAAGCAATGATTTTGCCTGAAATTGGACAAATTACTGTTTTTAGTTTTTTTTAATTTAGAAATTTTAACATTAGAAACAGTTCTTCTTTTACAACTGTTCCCTCTCTAACAACAAGGAATGCACTCACAGAATGCCTTACCAGCTGTCTTATGGTGTGAGTAAAGTTACTATTTTTCTCTTACTATGTATTGAATAAATGAAGAAATAGTGAAAATAATTAATAAATTATTACAACATATAAGTTGGGCAGAGTTCCATATTCTAAGCTCCCAGCACCCAAGGTTCAAAAATAAAGACAATTCGGGGAAAAAAAGGCATTCCCCTAATTTAAATGTTTAATCTTCATAAGCTACATTGAAAAACCTTTAAAGAAAGGTTGTTTTAATTAGTTTGTCTTTAAACAGCCCCTGGTTATTTTTGTTTTTCTAAAATGAAAACACAATTAGACAAGAATGTGAAATTAGCCAATAAAATTTTTAAATATGTTTCTGTTTTAAATCCAGCAAAAGTTTTAAATGGATGCACTAGACATCATTATATCATTAGAAACCACAAAAACTGGAAGGTAAAGATTGGTCACTTCTCAGAATTAGTGTGTTCACTCATGCAGTAGATTCAGAGGGGAACAATTTTCCAAGCTTTAAAAAATTCATAGACACTTCTAGAAAACCCCAAACTACCACAATTGCACTGAAGTAAACTAAGTTTTTAGTTTCCTTCACTGGTTTCAAAATGAATAGAAATTCCAAAATTTATCCAAATCACAAGCCTTGATGTTCCCCCTTCCTAGCTGTTAGTTGTACTAGCAAAAGGTACAAAAGGCATTTGTTCCTAGAATTCACCAACAACCCAAATCACATACTTTTTTCTTACTTCAAGAGTATAATTAGGTTGACCATAAATAAATTTATTTCTCTGTTAACTTTGTTCCTAAGTTATTTTTCTTCTTATTTTGAATTACCATGTTACACATATGTGCAGACATGCTAACTTGGGATTTAATTTCTGGCTCTCATAGATGCGTTATTTATGTATGGGCGTGAATGTGCCTGAATGTTGGGGGAAGGGGAAGACCTTAAGCTGGAGTGGTGTCCATGACAGGTATTGAAATATGGTAGGTTCATTAGGGGTCAACTTGCATGAGAGACTGAAGAGCCGGCTGAATAGAACTTTCCCTGTGTGAGAACGAAGGAAGGCAAATCAGGCCCAATAACAATGTTCTGGAAATCAGAGGGAAACATGGACTTTACTCCACTGAAAGATGGTGACAAGGAATCTGTCCATAGCCAGGTTCCCCAGGAATTCATGTTTGAGTCTTTTGGTGATGGTATTAACGCTGTAGGGTAAAATATAAATAGTTGTTTTATTTTTTTAAAAAAAGGCATTGGGGAAAACAGCTGCTTTGGTACCTCTGTGATTTGTATAACATGACAGAAGGAACAGGGAAGTATTTATAAATGGACTTGGTTCCAAGGCATCAAGAACATTAGAAAACACAGAACATCAGTAATAGCCTGAGAGAGGAACGTGCATTATTTACTAGGGGCAGTGGTGCTCTGCTAAGGAGATGCTGGATCAGAGTTCTTGATGCCTGGTGGGAAGGTTAGGTACCTGTGGGCACACTTGGGACTGTGGGAAGTTTCCAGGTCACACCTTATGGATACAGTATATTTCTTCATGGAGGGCTATGTAAAGAGAAGGTAACAGTAGGTTCCAGGTGGTAACCAACAAACTTACTCATACACACATCTGAGACAAATCCAGGACATCTCAGGAATAAGGGAGGAGGTGGGAGACCTTTGGGTAGACTGTAAATCCTACCAAAAAAGGGAGGGTGCCTGAGCTACAACTTATTAACAGGATTTCATTCTAAACCTGGGGCTGGTATAAACTTGGGAAACAAAATGTCATTCTACATCATATGTACTTAATCTCTCCTCAAGTGAACGTGCCAAAACATTAACAACTCGTGAATCTAAGTGAAGGATGTGAAGATGACTATGGTACTCTTCTTTCAGCTTCTCTGTAGATTTGAAAATTCCCAAAATAAAATATTCAAAGAACAAAGAGATGTATTTCTTGTATTTCAAAATTTCAGTTTTGATATTTAATAATTATTTATAAAAATTTATAATAAATCTATTTTGTTTTGATTCACTGTGTACTAATAACAAATATAATTGAATCTAAAAAGAATTTAACACTTAGGACCTTATGATCAAAGGAAAGTTTTTAAAAATTCAAACTTCAGTATAACATATTTTAAGACAATGAAATATGATAGAATAATCATAAGGGTTTTTCAAGCATTAAAAGAAGAAATAAAATAGCAATATGACTTCAAAAATAAAAACCAAATAATGTAAAATTTTCAACTGTTAAACAGCCTTTTCAAATAATTGTTTACATGGATGACAATCACTAAGATACATAATCGCAAAGATATCTGCCTTGGCATATCTCTGCTCAGATCCATTAAGAGCTATTTGCAGGTAATCATGTGCTCCTTATTTATAAGGTCCTAAGAAGACACTTGGCGACAGTACAGGCAGGCATACCTTGTTCTCTTTGGCTTCATAGATATTGCATTTTTTACAAACTGAAGGTTTGTGGAAATCCCATGAGGTGCAAGTCTACTGGTGCCATTTTTTCCAACAGCATTTGCTCAGCTCATGTCTCTGTGTCACATTTTGGTAATTCTTGCAATATTTCAAACTTTCTCATTACTATTATATTTGTTACGGTGATCTTTGATGTTACCACTAGGACTCGCTGAAGGCTCAAATGATGATTACCATTTTTTTTAGCAATAAAGTATTCTTTAATTAAGGTATGCACTTTCTTAAGACATAATGCTACTGCACACTTAACAGACTACAGTATAGTGTAAACATAACTTTTATATGCACCAAAAAACTTGCGTGACTGGCTTTACTGTGGTATTCATTTGACTGCGGGGGACTGGCACCCGGTCTGCGGCATCTCCAAGGTACGCCTTCACAGGAAACTTTCCTCTTTGCTCTCAGGTTAAAGATGTATGACTTTAAAATTGTATACTGACTTGTTATGATTTCAAATCCATGTTTTGAAAGCTTCTTTTGGACAAAGTTGTTCATGGTTTAAACTTCTTTAGAATAAATCATTTTGATAAAATTGAAGTTAGATATTAAGACTTACTTATCGAATTCTCACACCTGGAGTGGAAAGGACTATTTCATCACTGACACCACAGTAAAAGTCACATGACAGACTTTTAAACTTTAAATACCAATAAGCTTGACCAGCAACTGAAGAGTGTTCAGTCTGGACGAGGCTACTCTTTGCTGATCTAAATAGCTCTCTAAAGATCTTGAGACACTTGCTCCTTTACAGCCAGGCTACTCTTGGTCAGCAGTGGTGTTAAACTCTGCGGCAGTCTCAGGAAGAGAAGGGACATCCGTTCTTGCCTTAGCAAGGCTACTCTTCAGAGGCAGTGGCACAAGTTGTGTAACTGTCCATAGAGTAATAACCTTTGGAGCTGCCACCTTGCCTGCCAACACTGGTACTGCTGCCCACTAGCTTCATGCCCCAGAAATGAGGTACCTAAGCCAGCAGCTGATACCCAGCTTTTAGCTGGAAGGACTGATTCTACAGAGAACCAACTCATAGAAAGGTACTCTTCAACTAAATTTGGACTTTCTTTCATC
Source organism: Balaenoptera borealis (assembly GCF_965194805.1). Lineage (NCBI taxonomy): Eukaryota > Metazoa > Chordata > Mammalia > Artiodactyla > Balaenopteridae > Balaenoptera > Balaenoptera borealis. The sequence goes on along the minus strand of NC_138861.1, from coordinate 129,599,130 downwards.
TCCCCCTTGCCTGGAACAATAGTGTAATTATCTATCATTGATAAGGACTAGGTTATTTCTTTATCATCTTATTAAGAGGAGTTTTTCTGTATTCTATTGCCTTGTAAAATATTATTATAAACTATAATTCCTACAGTGAACCTGTGTTAAATAAATTATTGGCAAAGACAATCTCGGTCTCTGAGCAAAATTTGCCTTGAAGAAAACAAAGGTTTTAAGACCTTTCACCACTAAGTATCTGAAACCAGTCCTGCCATTTCAATTTTCCTGTATTTCCCTTTGTGCAGCCTCTTCTTGTTGGGAATTTTTATAGGCTTTGTGCTGTTTTTAAGTTGAATGACTGTTGTTATTGTTACATATTCTAATAACGAATAAAATCTGAAAGAGCCCAACTAAAATGGTGAGCATTTTCCAAAACTCTTCATGACTTATTTTGGGTTCTGAAACATTAGAAATCATTCAAACGAAACATTTTCAGCTTTATTAGCTGACAACTAAAATTGTATAGACTCATCTCAGTTGCAGAGCTTGGAACAGGACTGAATTTGATTTATTCCACTGTGACAGAAAGGGATTTTCTTTTCACTCAACAAACCTGTTTTGTTCCCACCACCTATCAACCTAACAACATGTTAAAATAATACCATGAGAAGCAGCCAATATCAGAATATGAAGATCTGTTTGTTTTGTAAATGGATGTTTGGGGAATCTGAAGGACTTAAAGCCTTCATCGGTGATAGATCTGAGCAGCTCCCTGAGGGCAGAGCCAGGAATAGCTGAGTCACAAGGACCTCACATTACTAAGGAAAAAGAGATGACAACCACCTAAAGAATGGTGAGAAAGACAAAGGAAATCACGTGGAGTAAAAAGAGAAAGAGCTGACAGCAAGAAAAGAGATTCCCAGATAGCCACAGGCCTGACATTTGATTCAATATGGGATGGGGAGAAAGTGTATGAGAGAAATATATCTATTCATATTAGCATTCAAATGTTTATATATATAATATATAAACATATGTATACATATTATACATATATTTCTAAATGTTTTTTATTGTCCTCTCAATTTCACAATATATAAATAATCATCTGATTATTTTTCTTTTTGGTAATGGGCGTTACCTACATATCCCTCCCAGATATTGCAGGCATAAATTCAGGAATACATCAGTATCAATATTATTGATGTTGTATTTTTATTATTTTTAAGAGAAGCATCTTTTTTTTTATGGAAAATAAAATCTAATTAATTACAAGTGTTACAATACCAAAGTAACACTGACCTCCCTTGAAAATTCAGATAGAATTGTTTCTAAACCATTTTACTGGTTAAAAACTTACCAATTAGTTTATAGTATTTGCAATATGCTATGCATTTATAAAAAACATAAAAAACTTATTTGAATACTGACTGTTCATTTGGGATGTTTTATTAAATATTTTTTCAAAACTCATTACTAAAGAGGTATTTTTTTATTTTCACAAAAGTCAATCATTGGTTAGAATTTGAATCAATGCACTTTGTGAAATCTTTGAATCAGAACTGTCAAAAATATGATATTTTTTGTTTAGAAACAACAAAAAAGAAAAACTCCAATTTCTAATATGTAGACAGAGCAAAATTTCGACCACCTTCATCCAAATCCTTCTAGTTGATTTCCTTTCCCTAGTTCCCATCTCAGGATTTGTTTCACAGGTATTCTGGAAATAACCAGCCATCTTTTTTAATATTTTAGACACAAATGAAAATAATAATAAGAAGAATGACAATAAGAATAATGGCTATTCTTTACTGAATTCCTTCTATGGTCCAGGCACAATGCTAAGCAGTGTGCATATATTATCTCATCTAATGCTCATGGCTCTATTAATTCATTGCCATTATTATCTCCATTTTGCAGTTGAAAACATCATTATCAATCATGAAAAACTGAAAGCATTTCCTCTAAGATCAGGAACAAGACAAGGATGTCCACTCTCACCACGTTTATTCAACATAGTTTTGGAAGTCCTAGCCACGGCAATCAGAGAAGAAAAAGAAATAAAAGGAAAACAAACTGGAAAAGAAGAAGGAAAACTGTCACTGTTTGCAGATGACATGATACTATACATAGAGAATCCTAAAGATGCCACCAGAAAACTACTAGAGATAATCAATGAATTTGGTAAAGTTGCAGGATACAAAATTAATGCACAGAAATCTCTTGCTTTCCTATACACTAACAACAAAAGATCAGAAAGAGAAATTAAGGAAACAATCCCAATTACCATTGCAACAAAAAGAATAAAATACCTAGGAATAAACCTACCTAAGAAGGCAAAAGACCTGTACTCAGAAAACTATAAAACACTGATGAAACAGACCAAAGATGACACAAACAGATGGAGAAATATACCATATTCTAGGATTGGAAGAATCAGTATTGTGAAAATGACTATACTACCCAAAGCAATCTACAGATTCAATGCAATCCTTATCAAATAACCAATGGCATTCTTCACAGAATTAGAACAAAAAATTTTACAATTTGTAGGGAAACACAAAAGACCCTGAATAGCCAAAGCAATCTTGAGAAAGAAAAATGGAGCTGGAGGAATCAGGCTCCCCAACATCAAACTATACTACAAAGTTACAGTAATCAAGACAGTATGGTACTGGCACAAAAACAGGAATATAAATCAATGGTACAGGATGGAAAGCCCAGAAATAAACCCACACACTTATGGTCACCTAATCTATGACAAAGGAGGCAAGAATATACAGTGGAGAAAAGACAGTCTCTTCAATAAGTGGTGCTGGGAAAACTGGACAGCTACATGTAAAAGAATGAAATTAGAACACTACCTAATACCATACACAAAAACAAACTCAAAATGGACTAAAGGTCTAAATGTAAGACCGGACACTATAGAACTCTTAGAGGAAAACACAGGAAAAACACTCTTTGACATAAATCACAGCAAGATCTTTTTTGAGCCAATTCCTAATGAAAATACAAACAAAAATAAAGAAATGGGACCTAATGAAACTTAAAAGCTTTTGCACAGCAAAGAAAACCATAAACAAGACAAAAAGACAACCCTCAGAATGGGAGAAAATATTTGCAAACGAAGCAACTGACAAAGGATTAATCTCCAAAATATACAAACAACTCATGGACCTCAGTAACAAAAAAACAAACAACACAAATCAAAAAATGGGCCGAATACCTAAATAGACATCTCTCCAAAGAAGACATACAGATGGCCAAGGGGCACTTGAAAAGATGCTCAACATCACTAATAATTAGAGAAATGCAGGTCAAAACTACAATGAGGTATCAACTCACACTGGTTAGAATGGCCATCATCAAAAAATCTACAAACAACAAATGCTGGAGAGGGTGTGGACAAAAGGGAAACCTCTTGCACTGTTGGTGGGAATGTAAATTGATACAGCCACTGTGGAGAACAGTATGGAGATTCCTTAAAAAACTAAAAATAGAGCTACCGTATGACCCAGCAATCCCACTACTGGGCATATACCATGAGAAAACCATAATTTAAAAGGACACATGTACCCCAGTGTTCATTGCAGCACTATTTACAATAGCCAGGAGATGGAAACAACTTAAATATCCAATGACAGATGAATGGATAAAGAAGATGTGGTACATATATACAATGGAATATTACTCAGCCATAAAAAGGAACAAAATTGGATCATTTGTAGAGATGTGGATGGATCTAGAGTCTGTCATACAGAGTGAAGTAAGTCAGAAAGAAAAAAACAAATATCATATATTAACACATATATGTGGAATCTAGAAAAATGGTACAGATGAACCTATTTCCAGGGCAGGAATAGAGAGACGTAGATGTAGAAAATGGACATGAGGACACAGTGGAGGAAGGTGAGGGTGGAACGAATTGGAAGATTAGGATTGACACATATACAGTACCATGTGTAAAACAGATAGCTAGTAGGAACCTGCTATATAGCACAGGGAGCTCAGCTCAGTGCTCTGTGATGACCTAGATGGGTGGGAGAAAAAAAAAAAAAAAAGGCACAGAGAGGTTAAATAACTTTCCCAAGGTCACAGTCAGTAAATAGTACAGCTGAAATATGACCCTAAACCATCTGATTCCAGAGCTTGTACTCTGAATCACTCTGCTGTTCTAGAAAAGAAAATAATTTTAATTGGTTTTATGAAACTAACTAAAAAGATTTCATGATTCATTAATGTTACTTTTCTAACAGATCAATAAATTATTGAAAACAGTCACAAAAAATTCATTGTCAAAGATACACTTCCCAGTTTTTCACTTGACACTACAAACTGCACTCATTTCAAGCAAAATGTTACTGTAAGTTAGAAAACATTGCACTATTTTAGTCAACCTCCATTTAACTGGGTTGCCAGAATAACTGAGATTCTCCATTTCCTAGTGAATTATATTATTGCTACCCATAGGCTATTAACTTCTTGAAACTGATAATCAACTTTGCAATATACTTGTACCCATTAGCAACTACCGGTTGAGTTGTGTGCTCACCAAGAATTGTTTTCAATTCTGTTTGTGTATTTTTTTGTTATAATTATTAAATTTAATCAAGCGTTATATAAAGTTATGACTGAACGAAAATATGCAGCTGTTTCTATGAAAATTAAGTTGAAATCTTCAGAAAGACTCAATAAACTCCAGTTTCTAAAAAGAAAAAGGCAATTGAATTAAATATGATTAATGTTGCTATAAAATAATGAAAAAAATAATAAAGCAGTGAAAGAATTCTGAATTAAATTGCTGCACAACTTTCCTGCTCTACTTTCAAGGGTGTATTTTTTGAAAGAAGGAAAATCCAACCTGTTCCACCTGGTCCTACATCAGTCAATTAACAAATGAACTTATAGATGTATAAATTTTAAATATGTGTGTATCACTTTCAAAAATAATTCTTCATTTATACACCTTTCAGTTTCCTACAAACTACTGGGGCCTGACTGTTTCAGCTTCTACTGTATTTTTGAGTTAAAATTTATTTGGAATGACAGTGTTTTGAAATTTGTAGAACAGAGACAGAAAAAATAAGAGTTACTAAAATACCATTTATTTTGGATTGGCTATAGAGAAGTAAAAGTTAATGGAAACATTTAACCAGTATCAATTTAAAAAACAAAAACAAAAACACCCCAAAAGCTTCCAGGATCTTGACTTATCCACCTAACATAAAATAGAAGGGAAAACTGAGCTTGCCCCATAAAATGATAATATACATTCTCTCACATCAAATACTGATACAAACAAAAGGAATCTTCGTAAGCTGTTCCAAATTCTGCTAATATAAATATCATCACTAGTACGGAAAACAGAATCTGGGCGTGGACACATGTGCCAGACTGTCATTACTGAGGCTGACCAACTACAGAGACTTATATAGCCATCGAAACTATAAGCTAAGGGGTGTTTCCAGGACTGGCGGAAACTTTGCTCTGCAACTTTATTTTTTACTAGCCATTGTTAACAGGATTACATGTTTATAAAAACAAAGGCTAAAAATATTTTCATAATCATAACTGTGCTAGCCATTGACAGCTTTTCATGCAACAGTTAGTCTACTCCCCAAACACAGTTTTATTGCCACACCTGGTCCTTCCTTGACTTTCAGTTTTAGAAACTACACCACACTGCCTACTAGTCTACTTTTTTTTATTTCACTCTTTCCTCTTCTTACAAGTATTTTTATGGGTCCAGTCTTCTTCTTTCACACTATCTGGAGGTCTGTGTTACTGCTTCCTGTAATTAAAATGTATGATACCTTCCCTCAAAGGAAGGCTATTAACTACTGATAAAGAAAAGAGTGTTTGGATTGAAGGACTAAGAGAAATAAAATGTCTGCAGACATTTAGGGGATGATGAATTCTTCAATGTGCCTAAAGCCCTGGGCTGGATAAGGATAGGATGTGGAAGGATGAGGGAATTTGGGGGCCAAGTTATATGAGAGTATTAAAAAAAATCCAACTCTAATGAGAAGTCTGTCCAATTGCATATCCTTTAAAAATACCAGAAATTTTAACTGCATCAAAAATTATGCTCCTTGATAAATACAAATAAAACAAGTCTTTTTTTTTTTTTTTTTAATAGCCAAGAGCTAAGAATGATGAAAATGAAGTAAAAACACATCTGGCTTTTAGGCAAATTTAATTTCAGTCAAGCTCCAAGATAAATAAAATCAATTCATTTAACTTGCAAATTGTAATATTCTCTCATTCTTCTCAGTATTTTGTGTTGCTTCTCATATTTAAAAGGAGCCCTGGCACTATATCTGGATCTCTTCTTTTTTATTTGTTTGTTTCCATCTGCAAAATGTGGGATTTGGGCATTTTTCTTCATGATACAAGACAGAAAACTCTAGGAAAATGAGTGATTTGTAGATCTAAAAAAATAATAATTTTATAGTTAGTAATATTATCCAGTATCATTTAACTGCAATCTAAAAAGGATCAGCTAGAACTATATTCAATATCTTGTAATAACCTATGATGAAAAGGAATCTGAAAAAGAATATATATATATATATATATATATATATATATATATATATATATAAAGCTGAATCACTTTGCTGTGCACCTGCAGCTAACACAACATTGTAAATTAACTATACTTCAATTTAAAAATAAATAAAATTAAATTAAAAGGACAAGGTATTAATTTCCACAAAATCTTAAAACCAGTGGACATATCCTGCGAAAGGAGAGGTCTGAGCATCTCTTGGACTTTGTAAGGAACATGACTTCATCAAGACAAAAACTTGGAAACCAATCAATTAAGGCAATCTACATATACATCATGTAGGTCAGAGACCCCAGCTTAATGGCCTGAGTTTGTTTGGTATTCACATACCAGACTATCATTTAAAAACTTTGATTGGCTGTTGTTTTCATTGTGGAAAAAAAGGAGAAAAGAGTTGATTTGAGTTTTAAATTTTGGTTCTCAGCCTATCCCCGTTTTCTTCTGTTTCATCATTCTTTCCCATCCATCAATCACAGCAATCCAGAAAGAGGCCTAGGGAGACGGGAAAACAGGATAGAAGCCTGCTCGTCGCACACATGTTCAAGCCTCTTCTGGCTTCCGGCCTTCAGTTTGAAGTGATCACCAATTTCTTTGCGGAGCTCAGGTCGAAAGTCACTTCCTCAGAGACACCTTCCCTGACCTGCCTATCTAAGCCGCACAACACACCCCAACATCGCTCACTCTCCAGCTCCTTATCTTACCTGAGTTTTCTTCACAGCATTATCTCCATATAGCAGTTCCTATTTACTCATTTATTTATAATAATAATAAGAGCTAACTTGTTGAACGTCCAGTATGAGCCAAGTACTCTTTTCAGTGTTTTACAAGCTCTAAATCATTCGATCCTCATTTAACCCTATGAAGTAGAAACTAATGTTCTCTACTTTTAACAGATAGAAAAAAGCACTGGAGCTTAAATAACCTACCCAAGGTTATACAGGCAGAGCCAGGCTACCTCCAGGAAGTCTGACTCCAGAGCCTGGTTCCCCACTAATGAGTTACCCAACCTCCAAAAGGTCAGGGATTTTGTTTATTTTTTCCACCGATATGTTTCCTGTGGCTAAAACTGTACCTAGTACAGAGAGGCTTCTCAATCAATACTGTATTTGTAGAATGAATAAAATGAATGAGTGAAAAAGTGAATGAATAAGAGGGTGAAAGTGTAACTATAGAAGAATTAGGAAACAAATTCATTCCATATAGCATGTCAAACCTGGATCAGAAGCATTCCAGAAAATTCAAATTAGCAAAGACAGCCAGGGTCAGGATGTGGGTAATTAGTTAACTGTAACAGGGGAACTGACTGTTCTGAACTTTTAAAATCATTTTACTCATTCTGATCTACAAGGGTTTTAGTGTTGAATACCTTCTTCCTTAGGCAGGGAATATCTCTAATTCTTTTTGAGCCTTTTTGATAAAATGAGTATTCTAAGGTCAGTTTGAATTTTTCAGTATCGCCTATTTTTTAATCACAGAGGAGGAAAGCCTACAACAAAATCCTGTTTCTCGTATAAAGTAGTATGATTACTGTGTCAGAAAGATCTAAGTAAATGTTTGATTAAAAAGCTAGGAGAGATGCTGTCAGTGAAAACTGCTAAACCATAGCATGCTGTGTTAAGAGGCACTATTCTTAGGAGGAGGTACAATTTCCATTTTAAAATTACTGGAGATGGTTTATGTGCATAATTTGGAGGGCAAGACAAAGCACAAAGCAAGCAAGTTTTGGGAGAAAATGAACCTGCATAAACTGGTTACACAACTGGTTTAAAGGGAAATGGGAAGTTAAAAATGAAAGTTCTTGCTATAATTTTCTGTTATGTAGACCACAGCTTGTTGATTGGTGTTTAAATGAAGTTGGGTCATATGACATATTTTTGAACTGCAATCCTTAAAGCAGTGGCTTTCAAATTTTCAAATAATGCTGTAATATTAGGAGGAATTATCATTGTTTGGAAGACTGGTAGAATTCAGGGCTCACACCGATTTCAGGGTTTATAAACATTACATTTATTGGAAAACTTTTGTAAAACAATACCCCATGTGAAACCAAAGACAGTCAACTTATGAAAATCAGAGCTAATCAGATGGAAGTCAGAAAGGGGAACGAAACAACCCATCTGCTCACTCCCTCTCCCCTCTGTGGCCTCTGCAGAACTTAAGACACCATTCACACAGGCATCGCTGGGCTGGCTGGATAAACTAGCAACTTTTTTCTTCTTTTTAACATCTTTATTGGAGTATAATTGCTCTACAATGGTGTGTTAGTTCTGCTTTATAACAAAGTGAATCAGCTATACATATACATATATCCCCATATCTCCCCCTGTTGCATCTCCCTGCCACCCTCCCTATCCCACCCCTCTAGGTGGTCACAAAGCACCGAGCTGATCTCCCTGTGCTATGCAGCTGCTCCCACTAGCTACTGATTTTACACTTGGTAGTGTATATATGTCTATGCCACTTTCTCACTTCGTCCCATCTTACCCTTCCCCCTCCCCGTGTCCTCAAGTGCATTCTCTATGTCTGCGTCTTTATTCCTGTCTCGCCCCTAGGTTCTTCAGAACCATTTTTTTTTTCCTTTTAGATTCCATATATATGTGTTAGCATATGGTATTTGTTTTTCTCTTTCTGACTCACTTCACTCTGTATGACAGATTCTAGGTCCATCCACCTCACTACAAATAACTCAATTTCATTTCTTTTTATGGCTGAGTAATATTCCATTGTATATATGTGCCACATCTTCTTTATCCATTCATCTGTTGATGGACACTTAGGTTGCTTCCATGTCCTGGCTACTGTAAATAGAGTTGCAATGAACATTGTGGTACAGGACTTTTTGAATTATGGTTTTCTCAGGGTATATGCCCAGTAGTGGGATGGCTGGGTCGTTATGGTAGTTCTATTTTTAGTTTTTTAAGGAACCTCCATACTGTTCTCCAGAGCAGCTGTATCAGTTTACATTCCCACCAACAGTGCAAGAGGGTTCCCTTTTCTCCACACCCACTCCAGCATATACTGTTTGTAGATTTTTTGATGATGGCCATTCTGACCGGTGTGAGATGATATCTCATTATAGTTTTGATTTGCATTTCTCTAATGATTAGTGATGTTGAGCATCCTTTCATGTGTTTGTTGGCAATCTGTATATCTTCTTTGGAGAAATGTCTATTCAGGTCTTCTGCCCATTTTTGGATTGGGTTGTTTGTTTTTTTGATATTGAGCTGCATGAGCTGCTTGTAAATTCTGGAGATTAATCCTTTGTCAGTTGCTTCGTTTGCAAATATTTTCTCCCATTCTGAGGGTTGTCTTTTCATCTTGTTTATGGTTTCCTTTGCTGTGCAAAAGCTTTTAAGTTTCATTAGGTCCCATTTGTTTATTTTTGTTTTTATTCCTATTTCTCTAGGAGGTGGGTCAAAAAGGATCTTGCTGTGATTTATGTCATAGAGTGCTCTGCCTATGTTTTCCTCTAAGAGTTTGATAGCATCTGGCCTTACATTTAGGTCTCTAATCCATTTTGAGTTTATTTTTGTGTATGGTGTTAGGGAGTATTCTAATTTCATTCTTTTACATGTAGCTGTCCAGTTTTCCCAGCACCACTTATTGAAGAGGCTGTCTTTTCTCCATTGTATATTCTTGCCTCCTATGTGAAAGATAAGGTGACCATATGTGCATGGGTTTATCTCTGGGCTTTCTATCCTGTTCCATTGATCTATATTTCTGTTTTTGTGCCAGTACCATATTGTCTTGATTACTGTAGCTTTGTAGTATAGTCTGAAGTCCGGGAGCCTGATTCCTCCAGCTCCGTTTTTCTTTCTCAAGATTGCTTTGGCTATTCAGGGTCTTTTGTGTTTCCATACAACTTGTGAACTTTTTTGTTCTAGTTCTGTGAAAAAGGCCACTGGTAGTTTGATAGGAATTGCATTGAATCTGTAGATTGCTTTGGGTAGTATAGTCATTTTCACAATGTTGATTCTTCCAATCCAAGAACATGGTATACCTCTCCATCTGTTTGTATCATGTTTAATTTCTTTCATCAGTGTCTTATAGTTTTCTGCATATAGGTCTTTTGTCTCCTTAGGTAGGTTTATTCCCAGGTATTTTATTCTCTTTGTTGCAATGGTAAATGGGAATGTTTCCTTAATTTCTCTTTCAGATTTTTCATCATTAGTGTATAGGAATGCAAGAGATTTCTGTGTACTAATTCTAGCAACCTTTTTTAACATGGAGAAGTTTATGAAGCATAAAATCACTATGTTATCTAATAGCACAAAAAATCTTTTAATTTTTAACTGTCCTTTGAGCACAAAAGCTCAAGGAGATATACTTGTGTGAAGTATATCTAAGATAAAATTATTATCATTGACCACCAAAAGCTTTATAAACCCCCACCAAATTTTTCTATATTGTGAAAGGAACATGTGCTTTGGAGTCAGTACAATCTATGTGTGGTCTCTACCTCTAGCACAAGATCTGGCACATATTAGATACCCCACAAACTCAATTCTATTATTATCTTCTGAAATCACCTCATCTGCACATATTGGATCTCTCCTCTGTCCCTTCTCGCTTGCATCTGTTCCTTATGAATCACTCTCACGTTCTTGCCATCACCACCTCAGAGCTCCACATTCTTTGCCTTGATTCTGTTGGTTTCCATGAGCTTCTACCTAAAAACTGTCAGTAACCATGTTCTCAAGTACACATCACATGCACCTGGCCCACTTAACTTTGGAGCAATACTAAATAGAAAGAGGCAGATGCTCTAACTGCTTATCTTCTACTGAAATGTTACATTTGATTCTTTTCCTTTCTTTGTGTATTAATTTATAGGCTTTCTTAGAGCCTCCGGGATAGACATCATACTCTTCTTTTATAGAACTTTCCACTATTGCAATTAATATCAGACCTGTCTTCTCTTTCACAAGATACGTTTTCACCATGTTTCTTAGTTGTGTAATATTTGATTAGTATCTCTCTCCCCAGCTCAACTGTTTGGTCTGTGATGGAAAGAATTCTGTGGCAACTTGGTACCTCCCGGAGTTGGGCAAAATAGTGGCCAGTATCTGTCTCATTTATCATTTTGTTGTGCACAAAATAGGCACTCAGTATATATTTGTTGAATATGGGAGTGGATGAATGAATGAATCTTTCTGCTCTGAAAATGTGTTAAATAATTCAAACTGCTTCTCTCTGAAATCTCCAAATAAATATCCCCCTTGAGTGAAGTCTTCCAGTAATTCCTAGTTATCCCAGAATGCATTGAAACTCATCAAAAACCTTATACGGCTTCTGAAAGAACATGGAGAGATAACAACAACAACAACAACAACTGCAGTGTGATACAGAATTACTCTCTTTCTTAACGTTATATCTTTTGGATGTCTTAAACAATGCAAAAGTTAGGGGCACTGACCCTCCAAACAGCCGAAAATCCAGATATAACTTGCAGTCGGCATATAACTTATAGTCAGATATAACCTATAGTATCCGTAGTTCCGCATCCTCAGATTCACCCAACCACCAATGGTGAGTACTGAATTATATACTATTGAAAAAAATCTGCATAAAAATGGACTTGTGCGGTTCAAACCTGTGTTGTTCAAGGTTCAACTATATTGTTTTCCTAACTGATTTCCTATTAAGAAACTCCAAAAGAAAAAGAACCAGTTTCAAAAATATATTTGTACTATCTTTCAGTTTTTAATAAAGTGTAAATTAATGTCATCCATTGGCTCTTTATTCTGCAGTTCAGTAGTGTGTGGCTTCTAGTTAACACTGAAATATATCTAAAAGGAAACGGCTGTCTTTTTCCCTCCTCCATCCCAATCCCAGTCCTCCATCTGCAAACAAAAAGTATTATTTTTTCTGCCCCCCTTTCCTCTTTTATGCCCAAAATAGGAGGGGAAAAAAGTACTCATACCCAAATCACATACTACTTGCTGGACCTACTAATTTACACAATGGCTGAGTTTGGGGTTAAATAAATATGCTTAAAAGCCAAAATAAAATCCATCATTTGGCATCAAACTAATGTTTGACTGATATTCCACTAAAACTTTGAGTTCCATTGCTCCACAAAGTTAGGGTAGGATTCTAAAACTATCATTTGTGGTGAGAATGGTATTCTACATCAGGCCATCACTTTTTCATTTCTGATATTCAGCCCTTTTACTGTATGATCTGTTGCCTCAGAAATTTGGGGAAAGACTAAACTGGAGTGGCATGAGTGAGAGCAAGGGAGAAGAATATAATTTAGAGGGAGATACCATGGAAACTAGATATGGCTAAGAAAGCACACAGATATCAAGTGGATTACTCATTGTCATCTTCTTCATTCTGTCCTTAATAATAGCAAATGGCTAAATGAGATTGCATCAAGTTTACAGATTTTAATCTCAAATGTTTTAACAGTCTTTCCATTTGCTGATAAAACCTTCTAAAGGCTGCCCCTGTATTTACAAGTCTGTATAAAATTAAAGTTGATCATAAAAATTTTAACATATCATCTGACTATGAGAGCATTGGTTTTCAAAGCACTAGCTATGAGGAAAAAAAGAAACAAACAACAACAACAAAAAAGCAAATCTATTTCAGACTTAAACTATAGATTGCTTGTCAGAAAGCTAGCAAAGATAGGAAATAAATTTTAATATGAAAGACATGAAAAAAATAAAAGCTGATCATTTAAGACATGTGCTTATTTCTAAGACTGCCCATACTTTGAGGACTGCAGATAAAAACACTTCATGTTGCCCTGCACGAATGTTACTGTACTATGATCTGATTCGTTGAATATCAGGAGTTACTGTATCTGCATTCTAAATAGGCACTTCCCAGAAAATATTCTGTAGGTACAACTGGAAGACTTCCAGAAGCCCTTTGGAAGAGGAAGAATCTAAGAAGCCCCAGTCTTGATCATATTCCTTTTTGTCTTTATCTAAATTCAGATATCTGGATCATCACAAACTACTCCAAACTGACGTTCCTTATGGAAACAGAGGTAAATGGGCCCATTTTAGTGTCAAAATATTTAACTAATGTTTATTGAGCACCCACTAAGTGCAGGTGCTGTACTTGTTTCTGGGAACAGAGTAGGGTAGACAGCAAGACAAGCATGGTCTGTGCCCTCCTGAGCACTCACAGTCTTATTGGGGGAAATACTGAATTAGAAAGTTAAGAAATATCACATAGGTTATTATAAATACTGAAAAGGTCCCTGAAAGACACAGAGTGATGGAAATATTGACGGAGGGTGGGGAGAGTGGAGGGGATCTTGGGAATTCACCATCATCAAATCCTAAATTGCCAAAATGAATTTGGATAATATTATGAATAGTGGATTTTTCATGTATTTGAAATAATTATTATGATCTTTTTACTGTTTCCTTCATAATTTGTTGGTTTATTTATCTGCATATAAGGCTAAACACAGTACCACTAAAACCTTTTGCTTTGAGGTAACCAGACCATAACTTACACCTTTTCCAAAATTGTTTATGTTTATATCTTGCAAAGTGTTTAGATGCCATCAAGGCTGAAATTGGTTTCAATCTTTTTGGAAGCAGAATGTTCATGTTTTTGGTTACTGACCAAAAAGCATGTATTTATTTGAAATAGTATGTGCACAAAAATATGCTAACTTTATCCCAGGACATTAGTAACTTAAGTACCAAGTTTTTAAAATGTAGTCAGTTGTTTCTAAAACAATGGAATTCTTTTCCCTGATCATAGTGTTGGTGAACATTGACTGTATTTTCTCATGTCTTTTGAAACTCTCATGAGGGAGGACAATGTTTTGAAATGTTATCTGGTGATTGTTTATTCCTGGTCATTCTTGCTGCCCTGATGTTCTTCACCTACCACATGAGGCATTCTCAGACTCAAGAGGGCAGAAGCCAACCAAAAGCAAAGGTGATGAAGCTCAGACTTTGACTTCTAAAGCTAACACTTAATGCTCTCTTCAGAGATGACAATTGTAGGAATCCAAGCTTTTTAGAAAAGGAAAAGAATCTTCTAAATTATAATAATAATAAAGGTATTTTAAATAGCAACAAGCAGAGACTGCCAACCAAAGAACATAGGGTTTTTACCATAAACCACAGAGTAAAAAAAAAGCATATAAATGTTTGAGTTCCAAATGTTAATTTCAAGGATTTCAGCTACCAACTTTTTATGATGAGCCTTTTACATTTTTTTTAGTTCAGGGGCTGAATATACAATAGAGCCTCAAGTGAGGTTCTCTTGGTGCAGGTTATGGAGAGTTGCAGACATGATCCTGGCAATTTGTATGAAAAGTGATCATACCTTAAATGTATCAAGAAAGATCTCTGTTCAATATCTTATTTTGGATAGGTCACAATGACGATTTTTAGTATTGAAGAACTGGGTGGCTTAAACAACAGAAAGAAGAGGAAGAGGCACCACAGCTCTCTCTCCACCATGTGAAGACACAGCACAAAGGCAGCCATCTGCAAGCCAGGAAGAGGAGCTTCACCAGAATCCAACCATGCTGGCAACCTGATCTCAGACTTCCAGCCTCCAGAACTGGAGAAAATAAATTTCTGTTGTTTAAGCCACCCAGTCTACGGTATTTTGTAATGGCAGCTTCAGCCGACTAATACAGGGAATGATTGTTCTTCAGTACTAAAAATCATCGTGACCTATCCAAAATAAAATCTTTCTTGATACATTTAAGCTATGATCACTTTTCATACAAATTGCCAGGATCATGTCTACAACTCTCCATAACCTGCACCAAGAGAACCTCACTTGAGGCTCTATTGTATATTCAACCCCTGAACTAAAAAACTTTAAAGGGCTCACCATAAAATGTTGGTAGGTGAAATCCTTGAAATTAACATTTGGAACTCAAATAAACATTTAATGGTCAAACACATATAATACTATAAGTAAACAAGTCTAATTTTCAAAGGTATAAAATTTCTAATTAAAAAAGCCCTGACCTTGCCTCTTCTTTGCCTTATGATTATGTAAAGTTTCACTTTCATTATCTTGCCAATTTCCTACCTTCTCTTCCTACTCCCACTGAGATTTTCTTAAGCCTTTTCTTTTTATGTATTATGAATAAATTCAATGCAGTTGTTTGGGATTCATTCCAAGTAAAGAACAATGAAACTTTAGCTTTTGATTTTTATATTCATAAGTTGTTTTTGGAAAGGCACCATTTGAGAAACACTAGTAGTAATTGCCTGCTATGCAGAGTTGTGAAGGATCAGTACCCACAACTGCAATTTACTTGAAAGCAAAGCACCAGGAGCCCACAAAATGCTTTCAGTCTAGTGCCAAACCTAAAATTCATTCGCTGGAAAGAACTGTTCCTTCCACTGGAAAAGACACATACCAAATTAAGAAGGCTTCTCTGTGTTTGTCTTGGGAATGGCTTAGTCATTGGGCCCTAAGTAAAATATTCATGCGGGCTGGAGGTGGCGGTTACACTGCAGCAACGAACGATCTCAAAATTTCAGTTGCTTACAAAAAGGGTTGACTTGTTGTTGGTGGAATTAATACAGATAGACTGCATTGTCACTCTTTGACTTCATACCAGAAAACAGGATGATGAAGCAGGCTCCGTCTTCATTTTTCTGATTATCATGGCAGAGGGAAAAGAAGAAATGGTGAACCTCACATGGCTCTTAAAATTTATGCTCAGAAGCGACATATATGACTTCTGTTCATTTTCACCAGCCAAAGCAAGTCACATGGCCAGTCTGATGTCAATGGGTCAGGGAAATATAATCCTTCCCTTGGGAGGAGCTTCAAACATCTGGGAACAATAATACAACTTAGCACAACAGCTTCCTATATAACCACATACTAAATTATGATATATTCATTAACAAATAGCTATAAGGTTTTATTTAATACTTTTCTACTTAATAATATTTAACCTCTACTGTATTTTATCCCCATTTTAAAGATGAAGCTACTGAGGCTTAGTGAAGTTAACTTGTTCTCTGTTGCATAGACAGTAAGTGATGAGGTAGAGCCGACTCAAAGCTTTTGTAAATTGCCATTATCCACACTATCAGTAACAATTTGTTGGTTTTGTGCTTCAACTTGTGCTCAAAACTACTTTATTATTTTTTTCTTTTTTCTTTCTAAACTGGGTTATCTTAAGGTACAGCAACATAGGTCCCTTGAATAATACATCAGTCTAGCACTTGCAAGAGAGCAGCATACCTGAGAGTAAGGTGAAGAGAATGAAGCAGTTGCCTCAAATGAGCTCAGCTCAGTGGACTGTCAAACAAAGACCCACTCACATAAACCATGAAGGGATCTAGGGCAACAAGAAGTTTAGCTTCTAAACTAAATTATTCCTGACTTGTGAGCTCTGATAATTTAAAATTGAGCAGAACTAACTGTATCATTTGTAATGTTTTTAATTTGTTTATTTGACTTTGCGGAAGAGTAAATAAATGCAAGAGAGGAGAGTTGGCAAATCTTGATAGTCTTCTGAATTAATAAATTAATTTGATTCAATCTATCAGAAGCCTATTGTCAGCTACAAAAATAACAACAACTTAAATTTTCTTTGTTGGTCAGAAGAGGGCCCCGTGGCATATGACTGGTGCTGCTATCTGTGTCCTCACGGTGACAGCAGTGGTAGTATCCTGTGTACACATGTAGAGCTAATACCCAGAACTCAATTCATCAAGCCAGTGATCCATTCAGAAAACTGGATAAGTGGTATTGAAATGCTTCCCGTGAATAAGCCCAAAGGGAATTGCTTGGGTTTTTTGTTTTGTTGGGTTTGGGTTTGCTTAGAATAGCTTAAGGTGCCCTTTCTTTTTTCCTTTTGCCTTTATTTTATAGGACTTGTTCTGACTGTGGAAAACAAGTACAGGAGATTCTCTCAGTATTACCTTTGCCCCAGGCCACCTCAGACCTTTATGCTCACATATTAGTAAACAAAGCAGGTGCCCTCTGGAATCTCTGGGACCTTTAGGAGGCATGTGAAGCAGAATAAAAAGGGTGGTCTCATCTCCTTCTTTAATATTTCTCATGGTTGGAACGTTCCACTTTCATCATAGATTTTTATTACTGATTTTTCTGCTATTTTTAAATATGAAGTTGGGCACAAATGTGGAGACCCAATGACCCATTACACACACAAATTGTATACAAAAACAACATAAGTAAATAAACAATAAACAAAATTATCTTCATAATCACCAAGTTTGCTCATCTCTGATGTGTCAGTGCACTAAAATTTATAATGCTTCCTGAGTTTGCTCAAGTAATATTTTTTCATTCACTTTCTTGTACGCTGACCAACTATCTTTGCCATGTCCCTTGTTACTTCTTTTTGTGGACCACTGACCACCTGTTATTAATTTATCATTGCCAGTGAACAGGAGGACACCCAGTACTCTGGACCTAGAGAGTGCTTTATTAATCTCATCTTCCATGATTCAGTCTAAAGCAGATTGAAAATAATGTTTCTTTCCCTGTCCCAAAGGATGCTTTCATGTACATTCATGGCTTTAAATCACTAAGTGCAGGTAAGAATACACAGTTTTCAGTCATATGAAGATCAAGAGTATTACGGTTATTCAGAGAAACAGAATCAATAGGAGATATCTATAGATTTATATCTATATCTGTCTATATAATTTTTATATATGGAGACTTATTATGAGGAATTCCTGTATGAAATTATGAAGGCAGAAAAGTACCATGACCTGCTCTCTTCAAGCTACAGATGCAGGAAAGCCAGTGGTATAATTCCAGTCCAAGTCCAAAGGCCTGAGAATCAGGGGAGCTGATGGTGTAAATCCCAGTCCAAAGGTAGGAGAAGACCTATGTCCCAACAAGCAGGCAGGCAGGAAGAAAAAAAGGTGAATTTCTCCTTCCTCCACCCTTTGTTCTATTCAGGCCCTCAAGAGATTGAATAATACCTACCCACATTAGGGAGTGCAATCTACTTTACTAAGTCCACTTATTCTAATGCTAATCTTATCCAAATCCAGTCTCACAAACACACTCAGAAATAGTGTGCAATCTGGGTACCTGCTGGTGCAGTCAAGTTGACAAATAAAATTAAGCAGTGTATCAAGTAACCTAAGATAATCCTTCAAAAGTGGAAGTGTTTAAGTCCATAGAAAATACATTTAGGCCTTGCCTGCTGGCACGTGGAGCAGTGAAACACTCTGTGTCAGGGATTGTCAGAGAGATTAGCTCAAGATGGTGGAGTAGAAGGACATGTGCTTACCCCTTCTTACGAGAACACCGGAATCACAACTAATTGCTGAATAACTATACACAAGAAAAAGCGAGAACCTACCCAAAAAGATACCCTACATCCAAAGACAAAGAAGAAATCACAATGATATGGTAGGAGGGGTGCAATCACAATAAAATCAAATCCCATACCTGTGACCCACAAACTGGAAAACAATTATACCACAGAAGATCTCCCGCTGGAGTGAAAGTTCTGAGCCCCACATCAGCCTTCCCAGCCTGGGGATCCGGCAACAGGAGGAGGAGCTTCCAGAGAATCTGGCTTTGAAGACAAGCGGAGTTAGATCACAGGAATTACACAGGACTGGGGGAAACAGAGACTCTACTCTTGGAGGGCGTGCACAAGGACCTATGTGCACCAGGACCCATGGGAAAAAAAAGCAGTGACCCCATAAGAGACTGGGCCAGACCTACCGGCTGGTATTAGAGGGTCTCCAGTAAAGGTGGGGGGCGGCTGGAACTTACTGCAGGGACAAAGACACTGGCCGCAGCAATTCTGGGAAGTACTCACTGGCATGAGCCCTCCTGGAAGCCGCCATTAGCCCCACCCAACAGACTGTAGGCTCCAGTGCTGGGAAGCCTCAGGCCAAACAACCAGCAGGGTGGCAATATGGCCCCACCCATCAGCAGACAAACAGATTAAAGCTTTACTGAGCTCTGCCCACCAGAGGGACAAGACACAGCTCCACCCACCACCAGTCCCTCCCATCAGGAAGCTTGCACAAGCCTCTAGATAGCCTCATCCACCAGGAGGCAGATAGCAGAAGCAAGAAGAACTACAATCCTGCAGCTGTGGAATGGAAACCACAATCACAGAAAGTTAGACAAAATGAAACGGGAGAAGAATATGTCCCAAATGAAGGAACAAGATAAAGCCCCAGAAGAACAACTAAGTGAACTGGAGATAGGCAACCTTCTGGAAAAAGATGCAGAATAATGATAGTGAAGATGATCCAGGATCTCGGAAAAAGAATGGAGGCAAGAATCGAGAAGATGCAAGAAATGTTTAACAAAGACCTAGAAGAACTAAAGAACAAACAAACAGAGATAAACAATACAATAACTAAAATGAAAACTACACTAGAAGGAATCAATAGCAGAATAACTGAGGCAGAAGAATGGATAAGTGACCTGGAAGACAGGATGGTGGAAATCACTGCTGCAGAACAGAATAAAGAAAAAAGAATGAAAAGAAATGAAGACAGTCTAAGAGACCTCTGGGACAACATTAAATGCATCAACATTCGCATGACAGAGGTCCCAGAAGGAGAAGAGAGAGAGAGGACCCAAGAAAATATCTGAAGAGATAATAGCTGAAACCTTCCCTAACATGGGAAGGGAAACAGTCACCCAAGTCCAGGAAGTGCAGACAGTCCCAGGAAGGATAAACCCAAGGAGGTACATGCCGAGACACATAGTAATGAAACTGACAAAGATTAAAGACAAAGAAAAAATATTAAAAGCAACCAGGGAAAAGCAACAGATAACATACAAGGGAACTCCCACAAGGTTATCAGATGATTTCTCAGCAGAAACTCTGCAGGCCAGAAGGGAGTGGCACGATATATTTAAAGTAATGAAAGGGAAGAACCTACAACCAAGAATACTCTATCCAGCAAGGCTCTCATTCAGATTCAATGGTGAAAACAAAAACATTACAGACAAGTGAAAGCTAACAGAATTCACCACGAGACCAGCTTTGCAACAAATGATAAAGGAACTTCTCTAAGTGGAAAAGAAAAGGCCATGTCTAGAAACAAGAAAATTACAAATGAAAAAAAGCTCACCAGTAAAGGCAAACACACAGTAAAGGTAGGAAATCATCCACACACAAATATGATATCAAAACCAGCAATTGTGAGAAGGGGAGAACACAAATGCAGGATATTGGAAATGCATTTGAAATTAAGAGAACAGCAACTTAAAACAATCTTCTTTATATATAGACTGCTACATCAAAATCTCACGGTAACTACAAATCAAAAGTCTACAAAAGATACATAAACAAAAACGAAAAAGGAATCAAACCACAACACTAAAGTTAGTCATCAAATCACAAGAGAAGAGAAAAAGGAGGAAGGGAAGAAAAAAGACCTACAAAAACAAATCCAAAATAATTAACAAAATGGCAATAAGAACATACATATTGATAATTACCTTAAACATAAACAGATTAAATGCTCCAACCAAAAGACATAGACTGGCTGAATGGATACAAAAACAAGACCCATATATATGCTGTCTACAAGAGACCTACTCCATATCTAGGGACACATACAGACTGAAAGTGAGGGGATGGAAAAAGGTGTTCCATGCAAATGGAAATCAAAAGAAAGCTGAAGCAGCCATACTCATATCAGAAAAAATAGACTTTAAATAAAGACTGTTACAAGAGACAAAGGACACTACATGATGACCAAGGGATCAATCCAGGAAAAAGATATAACAATTTTAAATATATATGCACCCAACATAGGAGCACCTCAATATAGAAGGCAAATGCTAACAGCCATAAAAGTGGAAATCGATAGTAACACAATAGTAGTGGAGGACTTTAACACCCCACTTACACCAATGGACAGATGATCCAGACATTAAATAAATAAGGAAACACAAGCTTTAAATGACACAATAGACCAGACAGACTTAACTGATATAGAGCATTCCCCAGGATTGACCACATGCTGGACCACAAACTGAACCTCGGTAAATTTAAGAAAACCAAAATCATATCAAGCATCTTTTCCGACAAAACGCTATGAGATTACAAATCAGCTACAAAAAAACCCTCTAAAAAACACAAACATTTGGAGGCTAAACAATATGCCACTAAAGAACCAAAGGATCACTGAAGAAATCAAACAGGAAATCAAACAATACCTAGAGACAAATGAAAGCACAACAATCTAAAACCTACGGGATACAGTGAAAGCAGTTCTAAGAGGAAGTTTACAGCAATACAATCTTACCTCAGGAAACAAGAAAAATCTCAAAAAAACAATCTAAGCTTACACCTAAAGCAACTAGAGAAAGAACAAATAAAACCCAAACTTAGCAGTAGGAAAGAAATCATAAAGATAAGAGCAGAAGTAAATGAAATAGAGATGAAGAAAACAATAGAAAAGATCAATGAAACTAAAAGCTGGTTCTTTGAAAACATAAACAAAATTGATAAACCTTTAGCCAGACTCACCAAGAAAAAAAAGGAGAGGGCTCAAACCAATGAAATCAGAAATGAAAAGGAAGGTACAATGGACACCACAGAAATACAAAGAATGGTAAGAGACTACTAAAATCAACTATATGCCAATAAAGTGGACAACCTGGAAGAAATGGACAAATTCCTAGAAAGGTACAATATCCCAAGACTGAACCAGGAAGAAATAGAAAATATGAACAGACCAAGCACAAGTCATGAGACTGAAACTGTGATTTAAAAACTCCCAACAAACAGAAGTCCAGGACCAGATGGATTCACAGGTGAATTCTACCAAACAGTTAGAGAACAGTTAACATCAATCTTACTGAAACTCTTCCAAACAATTGCAGAGGAAGGAATACTCCTAAACTCATTCTTTGAGGCCACCATCACCCTGATAGCAAAACCAAAGACACCACAAAAAAAGGAAATTACAGGCCAATATCACTGATGAACATAGATGCAAAAATCCTCAACAAAATATTATCAATCTGAATCCAACAATACATTAAAAGGATTATACACCATGATCAAGTGGGATTTTTTCCAGTGATGCAAGGATTTTTCGATATCTACAAATCAGTGTGATACACCACATCAACAAACTGAAGAATAAAAACCATATGATCACCTCAATAGATGCAGAAAAAGCTTCTGACAGAACTCAACACCCACTTATGATGAAAACTCTCCAGAAAGTGGGCACAGAGGAACATACCTCAACATAAAAAAGGCCATACATGACAAACTTATAGCTAAAATCATGCTCAATGGTGAAAAGCTAAAAGCATTTCCTCTAAGATGAGGAATAAGGCAAGGATGTCCACTCTCGCCACTTTTATTCAACATAGTTTTGGAAGTTCTAGCCATGCTAATCAGAGAAGAAAAAGAAATAAAAGGAATACAAACTGGAAAAGAAGTAAAACTGTCACTGTCTGTAGATGACACAATACTATACATAGAAAATCCTATAGATGCTACCAGAAGACTACTAGAGCTCATCCATGAATTCAGTAAACTGGCAGGATACAAAATTAATACACAGAAATCTGTTGCATTTCTATACACTAACAACAAAAGATCAGAAAGAGAAATTAAAGAAACAATTCCACTTAGCATCACATCAAAAAGAATAAAATACCTAGGAATAAACCTAAGGAGACAAAAGACCTGTACTCCAAAAACTATAAGACACTGATGAAAGAAATAGAAGAAGACACAAACAGATGGGAAAATATACCAGGTTCTTGGATTGGAAGAATCAATATTGTGAAAATGACTATACTACCCAAAGCAATCTACAGATTCAATGCAATCCCTATCAAACTACCAATGGTCCTTTTCACAGAACTAGAACAAAAAAATCTTAAAATTTGTATGGAGACACAAAAGAGACCCCAAATGGCCAAAGCAATCTTGAGAAAGAAAAACAGAGCTGGAAGAATCAGGCTCCCTCACTTTAGACTATACTACAAAGCTACAGTCATCAAAACAGTACGGTACTGGCACAAAAACAGAAATATAGGTCAATGGAACAGGAGAGAAAACCTAGAAATGAAACCACACACCCATGGACAATTAATCTATGATAAAGGAGGCAAGACTATACAATGGAGGAAAGACAGTCTCTTCAATAAATGGTGCTGGGAAAACTGGACAGCTACATGTAAAACAATGAAATTAGAACATTCTTTAACATCATACACAAAAATAGACTGAAAATGGATTAAAGACCTAAATGTAAGACTATTTACTATAAAACTCTTAGGAAAATATAGGCAGAACACGCTCTGACATAAATCGCAGCAACATCTTTTTTGATCCATCTCCCAGAGTAATGGAAATAATAACGAAAATAAACAAATGGAACCTAAACTCAAAAGCAAGGAAGCCATAAACAAAACAAAAAGACAACCCACAGAATAGGAGAAAATATTTGCAAATGATGCAACAGACAGAGGATTAGGCTTCAAAATTCACAAGCAGCTCATGCAACTCAATAACATAAAAACAAACAGCCCAATCAAAAAATGGGCAGAAGACCTGAAGAGACATTTCTCCAAAGAAGACATACAGATGGCCAAGAGGCACATGAAAAGATGTTCAACACTGCTAATTATTAGAGAAATGCAAATCAAAACTACAGTGAGATATCACCTCACACCAGTCAGAATGGCCATCATCAAAAAGTCTACAAACATTAAATGCTGGAGGATGTGAAGAAAAGGGATCTCTCCTTCACTGTTGGTGGGAATGTAAATTGGTACAGCCACTATGGAGAACAGTGTAGAGGTTCCTTAAAAATCTAAAAATAGAGCTACCATAAGATCCAGCAAGCCCACTCCTGGGCATATATCTGGAGAAAAACTTGGTTCGAAAGTATACATGCACCCCAATGTTCATTGCAGCACTGTTTACAATAGCCAAGACATGAAAGCAACCTAACAGTCCATCGACAGATGAATGGGTAAAGGTGTGGTACATATATACAATGGAATATTACTCAGCCATAAAAAAGAATGAAATAATGCCATTTACAGCAACATAGATGGACCTGTAGATTATCATACTAAGTGAAGTAAGTGACACAGAGAAAGGCAAATCATATGATATCACTTATTTGCAGAATCTAAAAAAACAAAAAAGAAAAATGATACAAATGAACATAACTACAAAACAGAAACAGACTCACAGACTTAGAGAATGAACTTATGGTTACCGGGGGGAAGGGTGACGAGGAGGCATAGACTGGGAGTTTGGGACTGACATGTACACACTGCTATATTTGAAATAGATAACCAACAAGGACCTACTCTACAGTACAGGGAATCCTGCTCAATAGTCTGTAATAACCTAAGTGGAAAAAGAATTTGAAAAGGAATTTTAAAAAAAGAAAATACATTTACTATAATTGCTGAGCTTTTTTTATTCTAACACATATTGCTGGCAAATCTAAGATTCATTTTCCAAAGCCAATCTTATCTGTAGAGGCAGGCAAATTTTTTAAAATATTTAATCTATTTTGAATATTCATTTTCTAAAGGAAGATGTGATCATCAATAAAAATGGCTCATTATATATGAAATGATTAAAATATCCCTTTTGGTTTTTTAGAAATTTTTATGACAATATTTTTATAGAATGTGAATTGTTGAGTCCTTGACAATTTATCACACTTATTACTATGAACAAACATCTTACTTACAAAGAAAGCAGAATGTAGCGGAATAAATTTATAACAGTGAGAATGCTTGGAGACAATATTCATTTTTCATTTTCTGGTGTATTACATCCATTCAATTATATAAAACACTTGTTTTAATCAACATTAGATCTATATTTGTATGACTTGATATCACTGACTGAAATAAAGATACAAAATGCTTTTCAACTGAGTTCTTTTCATAAAGATTCAAAAACATTACAGTGTTTTTAGGGGAAATACGGTAAGTTCAAAAATTTTTTTAGATGTAAATATTCTTGTGAATTTTACATACTCCTTTCAACAATACTATGTAGTAGTAGTACAAGAATAAAGTAATATGTGGAGTAAAAAAATTTAATACCTCCAGATTTCAAATATTTTGTTCCATTTTGGGCCACGAATCAGAAACCATGATCACTATTGTTAAAAAAGAAATAAAAAATATTTTTAAAAGGAGAAAAAAAAGATTGATAGTAGATGCTAGTTGCAGGTACAATTTATTGTGCATATAACTAAATGCTATCAAAAGATTTACTTTCTATGTAAAATTCTTTAATAAATTTTACAGACTTCAGGTCCCTAAACAGGTAAAAGGAAATCTCATCACGTTCCCCTTTCCTTCAAAACACAAAAACAACTCCAAATTTTAATTGTTTTCTTTGAGTGAAACTTGGGATTCAGAATTATCTCAAGATTGATGGTAAATTTATTTAAGAAATTATTTGACAGTTCTGACCAATTTTTAGTAGGTTTAGTTTGGTCCTTATTGAAACTGGGTTACCCCTTTCCCTAAAATAAGTGAACTCTAAGAGAAATCCAGTAGACTTTTTAATTTTTGAAAAATGTTTTGAGTCACTACTTTATGCAAATAATAGACACAGACATGAACAGGTTAAGAAGGAGGAAAAAGGTTCTTGGTATACTTAAACTACAATCTCTTATGAAATGAAATAAGCATTTCCTACATAGATGGTCCCAAGAAATACAACAATAACTAAGTGGAAGATAAAGTGGAGGGTCACTTTAGAAACAGCTAAATCAGAAAAGCCTAAATAGCCTGCAGCAACCTCAGAAAGCAGAGGACAGACTTGCATACACAGAGTGCACATTCACTAATAGGAGGGTGACAAAGAGATGACTTTTTCATAACATTTTGTAACATCAACAGTTATGCATCAGGACTTTGATTTTCAGCCCCAACTGCCACGCTACACAAACATGCACACACATACACATCCTCACACTCTTGTGCTCACCAAATCCAAACAGCTTTTCTACACCCAGGGTATATTTAAATAAACCAAACAAGGCAACGTAGAAATCATCTGAACTCACCAAAGCAATTTCAGGTCACCTTCTACCTAAATATAGAATAAATGTTCCCTAGGTATTGTCCTGATATCTTTTTTTTTTAATTAATTAATTTTATTTTTGGCTGTGTTGGGTCTTTGTTGTTGCGTGTGGACTTTTCTCTAGTTGCAGCGAGCAGGGGTTACTCTTCGTTGAGGTGCACAGGCTTCTCACTGCGGTGACTTCTCTTGTTGCGGAGCACAGGCTCTAGGCACGCGGGCCTCAGTAGTTGTGGCGCATGGGCTTAGTTGCTCCGCGGCATGTGGGATCCTCCCGGACCAGGGTTCGAACCCGTGTCCCCTGCATTGGCAGGCGGATTCTTAACCACTGCACCACCAGGGAAGCCCACCCTGATATCTTAGTGACAGCTTTCTGATAAGCCACTAGTGAGAAAGAATCTGAAATAGACTCCTTTCATAGGCTCATATTTTAAGACTATGAAACTCAACCCTATTGTAAAAATACTGAAGAACTTAATGCATTTTGGAAATGAGATGCAAACTTGCAAAAATTAAATTAATGAACCAAATAAACAAATAGTTTAACTGCCTGGAATTACTGAAACTGTATTCTAAAAATTCCTGGCATCTACGTTCATGTACCACTCAAGGTGGAATAATTCATACTACTTGATAACACCTTGCTTTCTAGAGCTTTTTAATTGTTAAAACCATTTCAGGAGCTTCCCTGGTGGCGCAGTGGTTGAGAATCTGCCTGCCAGTACAGGGGTCACGGGTTCGAGCCCTGGTCTGGGAAGATCCCACATGCCGCGGAGCGACTAGGCCCGTGAGCCACAACTACTGATCCTGCGCGTCTGGAACCTGTGCTCCGCAACGGGAGAGGCCGCGATAGTGAGAGGCCCGCGCATCGCGATGAAGAGTGGCCCCCGCTTGCCGCAACTAGAGAAAGCCCTCGCACAGAAAGGAAGACCCAACGCCGCCAAAAATAAATAATAAATAAATTTTTTAAAGAAACAACAAAAAACCATTTCAGCGAAGTGAGTTGCACAGTTTCTAATCAAATAAGATAAAAACGTGCTTTTGGAAGAGGTGAATAAAACCACAGATGGGGGGGGACTACTGTACATTGGCAAGAGAAGCATCAATTTCCCTGGGAAGAGGTGAACAAAACAGAATCATAGAACTTTTGGAAAAGGTGAACAAAACAGAATCCGAGAACAAGATGTCCTCTTCCAGTACAAGAAAATATATACCTGTGAGTCTGACTCCCTGTTTTCAAGTGGAATGTTGTTATTAATAGTTCACATCCTACTCCCCGAAAGTTTTACTTTCCCTTTTGTATCTTGCAGTATCTGGACACATCCTGCAAAGAAGCTTTATGGGAACATCGACCCTACTAGAGGTTTCTGGTATTTGTTGCGAAGTTTTGTGATTGGGCAAAGATATGCTCTTAGGAAGGTGGCAGAGATGTTGGTAATACCTGGATGATGTTGAGAGGCATGATACTGTCAGGTGGGAATTACTGAGGATGTGTAAAACAGCGCTAAAAGGCTACCTTTGGGTTTCAGTGTACCGTGGAGTCACTAAAGCCTCTTTCATTACTTAGCTACTGTAAAACACAATATACAGAGGAGTCAGTGAATGGAGGGCTGTTCCCAGTTCACCAAAATCCTATATTGTGCTCTAATATTTAGTTCTCGATGCAACTTTGTCTTAACAACAAGTAAGTAACTGTTAGGTACAATACATGATGTTTGATATTTGGGGGATTTTAAAATGAATTAGCCGTAATCCTCCTCTTGAGAAATTTTTGATGTGGGAATCCAAAATGATGAAAAAGAAACATTTCCACAACATTCTACACTTTACAAAGTACAAAGTTCAAGTGCATCCTCTTATTTAAACCTCACAACAACCTTGTAAAATACATCATGTACTATTCATCCCATTTTATTGATGATTCAAAGAGGTTCAAAGAGGTTAAGAAAACTTCCCAGCATTTTAAAAACAGTTAAAGGAAGAACCAGAACTAGGGTCCAAATTACCTGAAACTAGAATTAAAATTTGACAATTGCTTTTTTTTTACCAATATGCAACATGTATATATGTGTCTGTAGTTAATATACAATTTTTTTACCTTTTTTTTTTTATTGGAGTATAACTGCTTTACAATGGTGTGTTAGTTTCTGCTTTACAACAAAGTGAATCAGCTATACATATACATAGATCCCCATATCTCTTCCCTCTTGCATCTCCCTCCCACCCTCCCTATCCCACCCCTCTAGGTACAATTTTTCTACCTTTCCATGGAAACATTCATGAAAACACAGAGATTCCAAAGTTCTAACTATAAGAGAAACCAAATTTAACAATCTAATATCCTCCATATTGTGAAAGGGATTTTATCTTACCATGGGTGGGGTTTAGAAACAGAACTGGTCACTCATCCTTCATAGAATACCCTTAGCTAAGATAGCCAGGGCTCAATGTTTAATACTCTCCTAATATTCTGACTATCTCTTTGCCCAGTATATAAAGACTATATAAATGGCCACAGATTCCTTTGGGAATGATTGGAGTGGGAGGCAGAGGGATCTGAGGAGGAATATTTATAACACAACTTTGTGACAATACTGCAGTGTCTTTCCTTTTAGGGAATCCATATCTCTCTACACTCTCACTTTTTTTTTGACTTATATCAGGTCTCTGTTCCCCAAACTTAGAGTTTCATTTTTCGACACACATGTCAAGTAAGAGTCAGTATGCTGTTCTTGCAGATGTATTTGCATCCTAGGGAGAGGGTGATTCTTGTGGGTCAAATCATTCCAATTCATGCTTTGGTCTTGTTATCTATTATGGTATTTATATGTACTTTATGCCTGGTGCTGAAGAGCTACCACATAACTCTGCATTTCTGGGATTCCATCATCCCATTGAAATAAGGAATCCATCTCAATCACGGCATCTTCCACTGTCATCTCCAGCTTTCAGAGGGAAGTTACAACAGATCTTCCCAAGGAAATTGATGCTTCTTTTGCCAATGTACAGTAGTCCCCCCTTATCTGTGGTTTTACTTTCTGAGGTTTCAGATACCTGTGGTCAACCCCAATCCAAAAATATTAAATAGAAATTTCCAGAAATAAACAATTCATAAATTTTACATTGTGCACCATTCTGAGTAGCGTGATGAAATCTTGCACCATCCTGCTCCACCCCACCCTGGACATGAATCATCCCTTTGTCCGGGGTATCCCGTCCATTAGTCACTTAGTAGTCATCTAGGTTATCAGATCAACTGTCTAGGTATCACAGTGCTCGTATACAAGGAACACTTATTTTACTTAATAACAGCCCCAAAGCACAAGAGTAGTGATGTTGGCTATTCGAATATGCCAAAGAGAAGCCATAAAGTGTGCCCTTTAAGTGAAAAGGTGAAAGTTCTTGACTTTATAAGGAAAGAAAAAGTCAAATGCTGAGACTGTTAAATTTCACAGTAAGAATGAATTTTCTGTCAGTGAAATTGTGAGGAAGGAAAAAGGAACTGGTACTAGTTTTGCTGTTGCACCTCAAACTGCAAAAGTTTACAGCCACAGTGCATCATAGGTGCTTAGTTAAGATGGAAAGGGCATTAAATTTGTACAGTGAGAAATTTTGACACACATTCACATAGCATTTATTACAGTATATCTTATTATTGTTGTTAATCTCTTCCTGTATCTAATTAATAAATTAAACTTTATCACAGGTATGTATGTATAGGAAAGAACAGAGTATATATAGGGTTCAGTACTATCTGCAGTTTCAGGCATCCACTGGGGGTCTTGGAACATATTCCCCGCGATTAAGGGGTAACTACTGTTTTTAAGCACTTTGGTCATGGCAGTATTTTTGGAAATTTCCTGGGGTACATAGTGATAACGTGGATGTATGGATAACACATGATAAATTCTCAGCGTTTCACTTCCTCTAGGTGTAAGTCAAGATAAATTAGATTACGATGCAGTAACTGTCCTCGAATCTCAGTGGTTGTATATATTGAAGGCTTATGTTTTACTCACACTACTTGCTCATTGCAGGTCAGCAAAGTGGTTCTACTACGGAAGACACTCAGTGAACCAAGCTGATGCAACAGCCACCATCTCAAACATTGCCTGTCAATGTAGCAGAGGGAAGAAATGATCTGGAAGTGTGGCATTAGCAATTAAATGCCCTGGCCTGTAAATGATGTGTGCCACGTTCTCTCACAGTTTATTGAATGGAATTACACACCCTCTACTAACTAACAAGGGGGCCTAGAAGTACAATTCTGTCATGTTCTCAGTAGAGGACGTGAAATATTTGTCAACAGGCATTACTGTCTACCACACTCTCCATTATTCCAGGGAAGTCTGGCGTCCCATTTTGATTTCATACAGAGAACTGTTGAGATTTCTGTTCTCCAAGCAAGCAGATTTCCAATGCTGGTCTCAGATGCTCAAGCTAATACACTGTATCCACATCCCTGGTCATTATACCTACATAGATCAATTCAACCCACACTAACAAATTTCTTCCTTCCTCATCAGCACTCTTATAATTCATTCCCATATATATTACTAAGGGTTCTACCAAGTTAAAATTATTAAGATCTTAAAATTCTTTTTGATGTGTATCTATTTTCTTCTGCTTCCAACTTCTTAATTGTTCTCCTGAGACAAGAAGGAATCTGACCTAATACAGATCTGATGGCAAGGGGAGGTGGACATGAAGAGAATTAGCATCCTTTGTAGGTTAATTGCCTCAGGTAAAATCCTTGAAGGATCTTCAAGCAAGACAGCACTAGATTCATCTGCGAGAAGGGACTACTGATGGCAAAGAAGCTCACTGGGACTTGGTGATTCACAGAACCCGGATTCATCCGAACTACCAACTGTCCCTAACCCTTTCTTAAAGTCACACTCTTTCCTAATCATTATCCTAAATTTCACATAGAGATCTGGCGAAGCTATGAATTCAACCTGTGTTGGAATTAGGCATGCAAGATCAGACTCTGTCTTGTTTTTAGCTACATCAGCTCTGAGTCTACAAGAGAAGAAATTCTTAGAATAGTCATAGAAGGTCTCATGTCCTCAGACCATGCCATAAGACCAAAACTAAAAATTCAGAACATTTTATTCTCTTTCTTTAAGCTCTTCATTACTTCTGGAATTAGACATTGACCCACAGAGGTAGGTATTCCTATCCTATCACAATAGTTTATGACAGCAGCTATATTATATGTCAAAGCCTTGCCTTAAATAACCCCTTCTTTCCAGACAACCTCAAGTAATCACTTAATAGATAGTTTTTCTACTTTTTAATTGACCGCCAGTATCTCATTTTCCACTGGCTTATTGTTGCCTTCAAGTCCAAACTTGTAAGATAATAATCCAGATTCCAAACTTTGTGAATCTGTTTATGGGAATAGGTTTCAATTCAGGAAAGAGAAATTAGCCTAGGTATTTCACACAAAGAAGGAATTGGGTACTTAAAATTTTACTGGAATTAATGGAAGAGTGGAAGTCATGGGAAGACCACTAGACTGCAAGGCCATGCCATGCAACTACTATCCAAATATCAGAAAAGTGTTACTGCTATTCTGAAGTCAGGAAACAGCTGGAAACTGGTGTTGTTATCACAGCTGCCTGTTCCACCAGAGAGCGGCATGTGCAGTCTGGCTTCAGAACAACCTGTGTCTGCCAGAACCTGTCCGTCAGCCACTACCATCACAGAAAGAACAGCGGCCGCCTGACCCACCTTCCAGACTTCATCTGGAATTCCTGCATGACAAAATGACACTAAACATACAGATTCTATTTTGTTATTTCTAAATTAATTTATAATAAGATTCAATTCCCATAAAAATCTCCTCCTCCTTTTTAGTTTTTACTGGTACTTGAGAGATTGATTCCAAAGCTCTTTTGGGTAAATAAATTAGTTGAGAATATCTCCGAAAAAGAATAATAATAAAAGAAACTTACGTGCTCAGAAATGAAAATGCATTGTAACTCTTTATCAGTACATTTTGTGATAATAATATAAGACTTGAGAGACAGACCAGTGCAAAAGAACAATTATCCAGAAAAAATGGTATATATAATAATGTAGTAGAAGATGACAATGGCTTCACAAATCAATGAGAAAAGGAACATTTGCTCAATCTACCAAAACAAATTTTAGCTATTTATTACAACAAAAATAAAGTCAAAATCCAAGCTGTTACTTCATATCTTAGACTCAATATTCTCTAAATAATTATATGTAAAGTTACAAGCCAATAAAAATGGAAAATTGTACAGGTAAATACAATTTTCATAAATGAATTTCCTATAAATAAATACTTGACTGTTGCTCAGTCATCAGTCAAGATCTGTCATATCAGACTTCACCCATCATCCCATGGGAAGCTCTGCTTTTCTAGGGGTGTTGGTGGTGGGTGAGGGAAGGGGTTAGGTAATAAACACTTTTTAAATAAAACACAAGGCCTTTGCCATTTTCTGAGGATCATCCTCAACTAACATTGAGAAAAAAACTTGCTATTATGAAAAAAATTAAGTATTCTTAACAAGGGTTCTAAAATTCACCCAAAACTATTTCTTGAAAATTATAATAAATAAAATAAACTGATTATCTAGAGGAAAAAGGCTTCTTATAAAGAGAAGAGCAGTGCAAAGATCTTAGATGACAGTGGGTTTGGAAGTGTGCAAGGAACTATAGTAAGAAGGTAATGCACATTGTTGAATGAATGAATACAGTCCCCCAAAACAATGAGGTTGTCCTAGAGTAACATTAAGCCAATGATAAAGTTTGAATTCTTGATACATTTTCTTAGGTAAAGTTGCTTTAAAAAAAAAAAAAAGACAGTAAAAAATAAAGTCATCATTTTCTATTTTTCTTTGCTTCAAATTTTGGTCTGTAAATTCTTTTGAAAGTGAGATCAAACCCTAATTTGCTCTGCCTTTATACTGATGTGCCATCCATACTCTGGACTCCTTCCACAATTTCAATCCATCTCCCACTATTTCTCAACACCAGTCTTCCACTCCAGCCAACTGTGTCTACTTATTTGTCAAGCACACCATGCATATTTTCATCCCAAATTCTTTGTTCTTACTATTTCTCTGACCTGGAATGCCCTTCTTCCTTTTCTCCCTACTCTGCTTATTATCAAAATCCTACCCACACTTCAGAGCTCACCCCAATGTTCTTCAGCCCCTGAAGCCTTTACTCATTCTCCCCACAACCTTACCTCATAGAACTCGAACTATATTTTTCATTCAGACTACTAAATAATAACATTATTATTGATATTACTGTTCCATTTTAGGTTGACAAGTTTCTAGTAACTTACTTAATTTCAAATTTACAGAAAAGTTGCAAAAAGAGTACAAAGAACTTTTGATTTCTTTCCCCTAGGTTCCCCAACAATTGTTAATATCTCAACATACTTGCACTATCAACCATATATATAGATAAATATAATAATCTCATTAAAATTTTCTAGTTATTCTCAAAATATGTCTTTTTTTCACTTTCTGGTCCAGGATTTCATTGCATTTGTTGTTATGTCTCTTTAGCCTCCTTCTATTTGAAACAGTTCCTTTATCCTTCCCTGTCTTTCATGACCTTGAGAGTTTTAGAGAAAACAAGCCCTCTGTCCCAGTTTTGAATCAGTCAATTATGCAAGAAGTCCTGGGGTTTTTTTTAGTGGAATATGATATATAGAAACAGAGGTGGTGCTCCATGTTCTCATTGCTACTGAGGTGTCTTTGATTTTAGGACTTCTCAATAGGGGGGTGGGATGAATTGGGAGATTGAGTTTGACATATATACACTATTGATACTATGTATAAAATAGATAACTAATGAGAACCTATTGTATAGCTCAGGGAACTCTATTCAGTGCTCTGTGGTGACCTAAATGGGAAGGAAATCCAAAAAAAAAGGGGATATATGTATACATATAGCTAATTAACTTTGCTGTACAGGAGAAACTAATGCAACATTGGAGAGCAACTATAGTCCAATAAAAATTTTTTTTAATTTAATTTTATTTTTTTATACAGCAGGTTCTTATTATCTATTTTATACATATTAGTGTATATATGTCAATCCCAATCTCCCAATTCATCACACCACCACCACTCCACCCCCAGCTTTCTCCCCTTGGTATCCATATGTTTGTTCTCTACATCTGTGTCTCTATTTCTGCCTTGCAAACCGGTTCATCTGTACCATTCTTCTAGATTCCACATATATGTGTTAATATACAATATTTTTCTCTTTCTGACTTACTTCACTCTGTATGACAGTCTCTAGGTCCATCCACGTCTCTACAAATGACCGAATTTTGTTCCTTTTTATGGCTGAGTAATATTCCATTGTATATATGTACCACATCTTCTTTATCCATTCGTCTGTCGATGGGCATTTAGGTTGCTTCCATGTCCTGGCTATTGTAAATAGTGCTGCAATTAACATTGGGGTACATGTGTCTTTTTGAATTATGGTTTTCTCTGGGTATATGCCCAGTAGTGGGATTGCTGGGTCATATGGTAATTCTATTTTTAGTTTTTTAAGGAACCTCCATACTGTTCTCCATAGTGGCTGTATCAATTTAATTCCCACCAATAAAATTTTTTTTTAAATTAATGGATATACTTAGAAAATAAATGTAAGTACACATGGACATGCATCTGTATCTACTTCTAAACCTATTTATCTTTTTAAATAGGTTCATGTCAACAACTCCAGTTCCCATTCAGTACTTTTCTAGCTTTCCTCCTCTACATATCTGAAATCCTTTCTTCAGCAGTGAGAAATTCGGTTCTCAATATATTTAATATATTTGCTTACTTGCTCATTCCTCTTGTATGAAGCAAATCTAACCACACACATCTGCCACTTCCTTAGCTCTACATTTCCTTGGCCCCACTGCTACTTCCTTGGCCTTGCCACCAACAGGGGGCTTGGTCGTATCATTGCCTACAAAGAAAGTCAAAGGAAGAGAAGGGAAAGAAAAACGAAAAAAAAAAAGAAAGAAAGAGGAGCAATTCTTTTGTAGAATATAGAATGTTACTACAAAAAGAAGCTTGAAAATCATCTAAAATATGCTCTTCAGATAAAGAAACAGGTTCAGAGAAGTAAAATGATCGGCCTGAAGCCACTCATGGAGAGCTCAGAGTATAAAAGAAGTCTCTTGAACTTTTAGAGCTTTTCCCTCAACAAATGATGTGTATACCCTGTTCTCACTTCATCTTGTAATTATTAAAATAAAAATGCTTAATTATTATATATTTAGTAAATTAAATAAAATATTGAGGGGAGTGGAAATAGTGTTCTCACTGCAACCACAGAATGTTTCTTCATTGCTGCATTCATATATAGAACTTTATGAATAATTATATTCCATATACTTCTTGCTTATATAGAAAAAAATTGAAATTTTTAAACACAAATTGCTAATTTTTAAAAACTTTCTTCTAATATGTCACTTGTGAATTTCAACCAGGGTCTATATTCAGAGCTGTAAAACTTAAAATAATGTAAAACATAGTAGACAATGATGTTAGAATTTGGTTAAGACTTATTATGTAAGAACTAATAAAGAATGATAAACCATAATGGAAAAGAATATTAAAAAAAAGAATATACTCAGTGTATAACTGAGTCACTTTGCTGTACAGCAGAGATGGGCACAACATTGTAAATCAACTAACTATAATAAAAAAATAAAGTAAAATTTTAAAAAAGAACTAATAAAGAAATTTGTACTTTGTGACTGAAGCATGTCATTTGCTCTAAAGCTGTACTCCAAAAAGAAATATAAAAGCCACGTATATAATTTTAACCACATTTTTGAAAAATGTAAAGGAAGCAGATGAAATTAATTATATATCAACTGCTATAGGTTGAATGTTTATGTTCCTACAAAATTCACATGTTTAAATTTCATCCTCAATGTGATGGTATTTATGAGGTGGGGCGTTTGGGAGGTGATTAGGTCATGAGGGCAGAATCCTCATGAATGAGGTTAGTGCCCTTATAAAAGAGACCCCAGAGAGCTCCCTTGGCCCTTCTACCATGTGAGGACACAGGGCGCAGGAACTCAGCTTTCAATGGACACTGAACCTGCTGGCACCTTGATCTTGAACTTCCCAGCCTCCATTACTGTGAGAAATAAATATTTATTGTTTAAATCACCCAGTCTATGGTATTTTTTTTTAGCAGCCTGAACAGACTAAGATGTATATATACACATATGTGTATATTAAAATATATGCAAAATATCATATCAATATGGAATCAGTAAAAAAAATTATTAATGAGCAATTTTACATTTTATTTTAGGCTAATAAATCTTCAAAAATCCAGTGTGTATTTTACACTTAAAAACTCAACTGGGTCTAGCCAGGTTTCAAGTACTCAATAGTCACTTGTGGCTAGTGCTACCATATTTGCAGTACAGCTCTAAGGGACAAATGAACATTCTTCAAGAAGTTCTAACCTTTCAGAGTATTTGGCAAATAAATTTCCTAAAACTTTCCAGTATCCATAAAAAGGTAGTTATGCTTTTTTATGTAAACCATAGGATTTATTACTATTTATTTAATAAACCATAGGGTCAAATATAACCAAAAAGAACTAATGCTTTTGGAAAAAAAAGGAGGTAGAGTTTTCTTCAGACCAAAGGGAGAATTAATGATGACTGCCTACAGTGTCCATTATACTTCATTAATAGTCTCATTATTCCAGTCACATCTCCTTACCAATCCCATTTCTACTTTAAGAAATCAGAAGAGACTCCAAGTATTATAAAACATTATTTTAATGTTTTGGTCTTACATCAGTAGTTGTAATTTCCTGGAGGTGTATGTAATATCAACAAAGTAGTTCAGTACTTCTCATGAGTATTTTTCCTGTTTTCCTCAGTATATCCATGGCCCCATTTACTTTATTCTTTCATTTTTATGCTAGCCTTTTCTTTTACCCTAAAATTCTCTTTCCTAAGAATATTTAAGGACAGGGTCCCAAAATGGTATATTTCTGCAGATGATACTCCAAATCGGTATGCTAATACACAGAAATTACTATCATGGGAGTAATCTGCAAAATGCCAAATATATGGCTCGTTGTACCAACATCAAAAAGTAGAATAAGGGGCTTCCCTGGTGGTGCAGTGGTTGAGAATCCGCCTCCCAATGCAGGGGACACGGGTTCGAGCCCTGGTCTGGGAGGATCCCCCGTGCCGCGGAGCGGCTGGGCCCGTGTGCCACAATTACTGAGCCTGCGCGTCTGGAGCCTATGCTCCGCAACAAGAGAGGCCGCGATAGTGAGAGGCCCGCGCACCGCGATGAAGAGTGGTCCCCGCTTGCCGCAACTGGAGAAAGCACTCGCACAGAAACGAAGACCCAACACAGCCAAAAATAAATAAATAAATTAAAAAAAAAAAAAAAAGTAGAATAAAAGACAGCTGACTTTCTAGTCACTTCCCACCCTAACAATTGCTTATAAAAATTGCAGGAAATGGTAGGTATGTATGCAGCGGCCATTTGTAATGCGTTGCTCAGGAGCAATATTCTTGAGCCTGTCTTCGAGAACTATTTTCCTAGACCCAGTCCTAGAAGTGGGCAGATACCCAGCTGTGGCCAAGGACCACCTACCCTTTGGCTATAAAGACTGATTTAAAGGTAGGCACATAATCAAAGTACTTTTCTTCTGGAATCATCAGGAAAGATACTTGCTTATTCTGCCACTGCATGTGAGGACAATGTACAGAGGGCTATTTGTAGCACTGTCTTCTGGCTACATAGAGATGAGAAAGTCATTTTAAGAAGGAGAAAATGGGGCCAAAACATAAAAAGTGTCACGAGAAAGAGGGGCAAAATTTCCTGGTGGCATTATTTAGGCCACTGGACTCAGACACGTATGACAGCTAATTTCTAGAAGAAAATATAGGAGAAAAACCTTTGTAATTTTCAGTTAATCAAAGATTTCTTAAATAGAACACCAAAAGTACAATATACAAAAATAATCGGTAAATTGGACTTCATCAAAATTGAGAATTTCTGCTATTCGAAAGGGAGTATTAAAAGAATGAAAATGAAAAACAGGGAGAAAATATTTGCAAATCACATATCTAATAAGAGATTTGTACCCAGAATATATTTTTAAACTATTAAAATTTAATAATGAGTAAACAAACAAAAATTTTTTAAAAAACAGGGCAAAAGATTTGATCATACACTTCACCAAAAAAGATATACAGATGGTACATAAGCACATAAAAGATGCTAAACATCATTAGGCATTATGGAAATGCAAATTATACCCACAATGAGATACTATTGCACACATTATAAAATGTCTAAAATTCAAAAGATAGCCCATACAAAATGTTAGCAAGGATGCAGAATTCTCCTATATTGCTGGTGGCAATGTGAAATGATACACCATTTTGGCAAACATTCTGAGAGTCTCTTAAAAATTAAACATACACCTACAAACCATTCTACTCTTAGGTATTTAGTCAAAGTAATGAAAGTATACAGCTGGCCCTCCTTAACCGTGGGTTCCTCATCCTCAGATTCAACCAACTGCAGATCAAAACTATTCAAACAAACAAACAAACTAAAACTCCAGATAGTTTGAAAAAGCAAAACTTGAATTTGCTTCAAGCAGGCAACCGTTTACATAGCATTTGCTTTGTATTATGTATTATAAGTAATCTAGAGAAGATTTAAAGTATATGGTAAGGTGTGCATAGGTTCTATGCAAATACCACGCTATTTTATATAAAGGACTTGAACATCTAAGAATTTTGATATCCAAAGGGTGTCCTGGAACCAATCCTCCATGGATAACAAAAGATGACTATATGTACATGAATGTTCACTGTAAACTCATTTGCATAAGTCTCAAGCTAGAAGCAACCCCAAAAATACATCAACAGGCAAATGGATAAACAATGTACAATCACTTATCTATCTGTATCTATCTGTACAATGTATCTATCTGTTTCTATCTGTATAACGGAGTACTACTTAGTAATAAAAATAATGACAGATTGTTGCATGCAATATGGATGAATCTCAAAATAATTACGCTGAGTGAAAGATGACAGAAAAAACAGAAAGAGGCACATACTATATAATTCCATTTATATAAATGTCTAGACAATGCAAATTAATCTATAGTGACAGAAAGCGATCAGTGGTTGCCAGGGAAAGTGGTAAGGTTGGGAGGTACAGGAGGGTGGAATTACAAAAAGGCATGAGAAACTTTTGGGAGTGCTAGATAGGTTCATCATCTTGATTTTGGTGATGGGTTTCTGAGTGCATACAAAAAGTAATACATAATGGAAGCAAAAACAATATTTTTATTACATCCTTAAATAACCTCAATTACTTATTAATGAGATGGGTGTGCTTGTCCGAGACACTGCACAACTTTTCAAATCTTGACATCAGATTGGGCCTCATCACTGTCATTTCCTGTTCCACAATGATCTTCACACAACACTTGCTTTTATCACAACTAACAAAAACCCAGCTTTGGAAAGATATGATGTCATCTAAAGAAACATGGTTCAAACTATTGTTGAAACTATGTACTATTTCAAGCTAGGAGCTGACATGATCTCCACCAACTGTTGGTAAATTGGATTGAAATTTCCAAATCTAAAATTTCTCATTTTTCTGAATGCAATTTTAAAGGTTTCCTAACGGTATAAGAACTCAGAGTTATACTATTGATTTAATCAGGTATGGTGTGACCTCAGGCAAATTTTTGGAAAGTTTTCCAATTTTCAGTGGAGCCATCTGAATATACACTTTCTATAATTTATTTTTTGTTCCCACCTTTGCTACATAACTGAAAAGTCACACACAACCTGTTGTTGAACTCTTCAAAGAAGCTTTGGGAAGAGAATATGGAGACTATTCTGACTCTTTGGGTGTAAACATCTTTGAAAATCTCAAATAAAAAAATATAGAAATAGAAATAGTCTATTTAATAGGATACATGGTATTGTCTTTATAATAATTATTTTTTCTTCTGTTCTTAACTGTAATTTATAAACCATTTCAGGTTATTTCTGCTACATTTTATACCTTAATTAAGAAATTTTGTTTACTTATTTTGAATTATGGTCAAGCAGCCTAATTTGGAGCTGTAACATGGGCTTTGTTAGGACTTCAGGTTCTGCAAGAAGACATGGATGTATTCATAAGTTTTAATATCATAGAAAGAGTGTTTATTAGCAGGTCTTTGCCTAAACTTGTCTGGCCTTCAACAGGGTTCAAATCCAGTTAAATTCTCATTTCATCTAAACAGCTGCTATCTCCTTTTTTGCATATTTTTGCCTCAACTATAATAAGGCAGTGATCTAAATTTGCATAACAATTGGATCCTATCCCAAGAACTTGAAGTGTGTTCTAGCCAAATGCAGATTAAATTGGCTAAGTAAAAATGCACTTCAAATTGCTGTATTCTGCTTTAATAATGAAGTAGAACTCTTAGAAATAACTAAAAAACAAGTTGTTCTTCAATTTATAAACTCTTTCAATTACATTGAAACATACTTTGAAGCTTTGAAAACATCTGCAGAGAGCACACAGATCAACAATGATCCAGCTGTGACCTCACTACTCAGTAACTGTGCTTTTAGCCTACTCCACTACTTGTCTCCTAACTATGGACATTTTTGGGTGGGAGGGTACCTCTAATCCATTGATCCATCAAGCCTACCTTTTAAAAAGTGAGCACAGGGGAAGACTTTACTACCAGTGATTTCAATAAAGTTTCCATTAAGTGCAACTCTGTAGTCTGGCTAGAACTTGTGTTTTAGAATTCAAGTGCTCACATTAAAGATCATAATATGATTGAATTCAACAGAAACCCAGAAATCTCAGGTTATCTAGTAATGATAAAGAAGGCGCTCTCAATATCACCCACTCACATTTTGCTTTGTTTTGTTACCTGCTTACTTTAATACACACAGAATACAAGAAGATTGCCTTTTTCTCATTTTCAATGCTAGTCCTAAAATGGTAAGTCTCTTGCAGGATGAAATCACCAGGCTCAGACTGGCCCTTCAACGGAAGGTCAAAGGGAGTGGTGAAGTCACCTCCCATGGTAAACACCCAAACATTTCCAGTCTGAACAAGTTTGGGCTTAATTCTTGCCATTCCAAAATTCATTG
This sequence comes from Balaenoptera borealis, assembly GCF_965194805.1. NCBI lineage: Eukaryota > Metazoa > Chordata > Mammalia > Artiodactyla > Balaenopteridae > Balaenoptera > Balaenoptera borealis. The sequence continues at coordinate 129,557,376 of NC_138861.1, read as the reverse complement.
CTCTCTTGGCATATGACATTTCATGAACTGCAAAGGATGAGAAATTCCACTCCAGAGAATTCTGTTTATAAGAAGCTATACACATCTAATAATCTCAGAAGATATGAGTACAGCAATGCTGAAATTACCGATCGTTATTCCTATGAGAAAAAATTAGATAATTATTTCTGAAAACATAAAAAACCTCATATAATAAAAATTAGACTCCCACATGTGATTCAACTTCTACTTATTAATTATGAAATTAGTAATTACTAAATTGCCAGCACTAAAAAATAAACAATTCATCACTGGAGAAGTGCTGAGATTTTGCAAGAAATGATAAAGAATATTCTAATGGCTTTAGAGCTTTTGGTATCTAAGACTTTTCTCAATATGTATACACACCTTGTCAACCTGCTTAACATTTTCAAAGTAATTTAAGGTTGATTTTTCTTTTCTCATATAGTAGCTAAGACTGTATTTCATATTTAAAAACTCACTAATTAGGAGTTTAGTAAATTGTTTTTTCTGACAACTCCATTTCACTTTCTGAAATAAGTCTCTCTTAGGACATAACAACTTTGGTTCCAAATTTTCATCACTGAGTAATTTTGAAAGCATGCCAATTTTTTAAAACCTTATGACTAAACTCTAATAGTCTCTAGATGTTAGCCAAAAGTATACAGCTCAAAAAGAAAAAAGAAAGCAGGGGGAAGGGTGTTTATCTTTACAAATGACTATGTGTGCCTTTTAACAGTTGCTTCTTTAAAAAATTATGTATTTTTACAAGGCAGCTATTTACATTTTGCTTAGAACCTAAGTCTCCTTAGTGGACCAAATCACATAAATTAGAGAACATTTTGGTCACTCCACCAGTTTAAAAATCTCGTGAAAGCCTTATAAAAGTAAAATAAAATAAACCTAAATGTGCCACATGAACATTCAGGCCTTTACTACCTCATAATAATAGTATCAAAGCTGGGAGCCCTCTGTAGTTAATATTTTTCAAGTCCTCCTGGTTATCTAAGTCACTGTTTGCAGTGCTTTCTAGAGTGCAAATTTCACCCTGCCACTAAATCCTATAGTCATTCCTCAATCTCATCTAAATAAAACACTAATTTCAAAGCCTGACATTTTAATGGTGCTGAGTAATCTGGTCCAACTTGAACTCTGAACAATGTTCAGGTTCTGACATCATTTCCAGTATAGTTTGTAAGGAAAACATCCTTTCCCTCCCCACTCCTCTGTCCTGGGGGCATACTGAGTAAGGAAGAAGGTTTGAGAATTACAGCTTCTCTTCTCTGCATACCCTCACTCACTCCTTTCTGAGGAGGCACAGTGACATATCTAATTGGAAAATTTAGAATCTGCATGCCGGCAAGGGGTTCTCCTGTCCTCTTCTACCAACAGTAAATTAACTGAGCAGGCTCTGCCTTATCAGACCAGCAAGGCAGCAGTTGGAAAAAGGCAAATTCAATTCCTGGGATAATTATTAGATGCCCCTTTGGCTGTTTTTCCTAAGCCTTACCCAGGCTTTGCAGTAATAACGTAAATCCCCATCTAAATAGAAAGTTTCTTAAGGGTTTAGTCTAAAACATCTTTGAATCCAAACATCTAACCCCTTGCCTTGTGCATAGTACAAACTTAGGGTTCTCAATAAATAATCAATCTACTGGAAAATGTTCAAAACAAAAGCATTCTCTCTGTGGAACATGGTAGAACACTATGAAAAACTGAATGCTTAGTAAATGTTTATTGAGGATAATCTGCATAATGATGTTTTCTAATATTTATTAAGTACAATTAGATGCTTAGCATCATGTTAGGGAAATATTTTTAAAAACAAACAAACAAACAAAAACCAAAAAAACCTTCTCAAAATTAACCCCAGACTCTAAAGGGATACATATGATCTAAACTCTCCTTGTGTTCCCAACATCAAGAAATAGCATACAAGGCTGTCTTGGATTTGAGCATAGGTAATAAAGGAAAAGAAAAAAAAAAAAGAAAGAAAGAAAGAAGGGGAAATAGTTCCTACAAAGTTGTGACCACACATTGCTCTAAAATGAATCTGTTCACTAAGTATATAAGTATATTAATTCTTGATGGAATATACAATCTGGAATTGTGCAAATGATTTGAGTTTGCCCCAACTCTTGTCATCCCTAGGAAACTGGAATAAGCAAAAGCAAACTCTCTATGGAAAAGGTCACATCTATCTTTGACCTTGACGAAACTTTCAAGTAATTTTCTGTGGGCAATGGCTGGCAAGCAGCCAAAGATAACAAAGTTCACAAAGAAGTAAGACAATATGAAAGATACCAGAAAAAAAAATAACAGAAACAGATCTACCAGTATGTCATATATAAGAATTATGAAATAAATTAGTATTAAAACAAATATGCTTATCCTGTTTAAAGAAAGGAATGACAAATGAAAATAGCTGAAGAACAAGAAACTATAAAAAATCTCGGGCTTCCCTGGTGGCGCAGTGGTTGAGAATCTGCCTGCCAATGCAGGGGACAGGGGTTCGAGCCCTGGTCTGGGAAGATTCCACATGCCGCAGAGCGACTGGGCCCGTGAGCCACAACTACTGAGCCTGCGCGTCTGGAGCCTGTGCTCCGCAACAAGAGAGGCCGCGATAGTGAGAGGCCCGCGCATCGCGATGAAGAGTGGCCCCCACTTGCCGCAACTGGAGAAAGCCCTCACACAGAAACGAAGACCCAACACAGCCATAAATAAATAAATAAATAAATAAATAAAATATATAAAAAAAAAAGAAACTATAAAAAATCTAATAAATAGCTAATTTAAATGTAGAATTAATCATACAATAACTAAAATGAAAAACTCATTGGCCACATTTGGACATATGTGCACAAGACAGAATTAGTGAACTGAAATATAGATCAGAAGAAATTACCACAAATGCAACAAACGTTAAGTCAGATGACTTCATTGGTAAGTCTCCCAGACATTCAAAATTAAGAAGTTAAAAACATAATGTTGGTCTCATATAACCTCTTCCAGGATATTGAATGGATGAAAACACTGCACAACTGACTTCCTGAAGGTCAAGACCAAAACTTGACAAAGACAAAAGAAAGGAACAAGTGCAGGACAATCTCATTCACGAACAAAGATACAAAAATTCGAAACTAATTGCTAGCAAATTGAACCCCACTATTTATAAAATGAATAAAACCATGATTAATTTTATCTCAGAACAAGATAGGTTGAATAATGTAAACTCTATGACTACATGTAAAATAGGCATAGAAAAAGAGCTTGGTTAAAGAAAAAAAAGACTTTTAACAAACTAGAAATAAAAGAGAACTGTCTAAATATATGAGTTGTCTAAAAACAAACTATAGTAAAGGTGCACAATGAATTACTGCAAGCTTTCCTTTCAATATCATGAACATTACAATGATGCTGCTATCAACACTTTGCTTTAACATTTCACTGGTGGTTCTATCCAATAGGGTAAAAGTAGAGCTCAACTATATGACGGTACTGGCATTAAATATCAATGGAGAAAAAAATGCACTATTCAATAAGCTGGTACTTCAACAATTGGTTCTATATATGTAAATTGGATCTCTGCAAAGCAACCCACACAAAAAATTTCTAGATAGACAAGGATTTAAAACATTTAGAAGAAGACATAGGAGAATATTATTGTAATGCTAGGGTAAAGAAAATTTCTTAAACATGGCACAACATAAAAATCTTGCATAAAAATATTGCTCAATTAGATTAAATTAGTTTTAAGAGCTTTTGATTATCAAGGACTTATGGAAACTTATGTTTCAGTAAAGGAAGTGGAAAGGAGATCATGGGAGGAGACAAGATGGCAGAGTAGAAGGACTTGAGCTCACCTCCTCTCACGAAAACACCAAAATCACAACTAACTGCTGAACAGTCATTGATAAAAAAGACTAGAACCTACCAAAAAATATATTCTACATCCAAAAACAAAGAAGAAGCCACAATAAGACAACAGGAGGAGTGCTTTCATGATGTAATCAAATCCCATACTCGCTGAGTGGGTGACCCACAAACTAGAAAATAATTATATTGCAGAGGTTCTCCCACAGGAGTGAGAATTCTGAGCCCCAGGTCAGGCTCCCCAGTCTGGGGGTCTAGAACATGAGGAAGAGCCCCCAGCAAATCTGGCTGTGAAGTTCAGCAGGGTTTGACTGCAGGAATTCCACAGGATTGGGGGAAACAGAAACTCTGCTCTTGAAGGGTACACACAAGGTCTCGTGCACACCAGGACCCAGGGAAAAAAGCAGTGACCTCATAAGAGACTGGGCCAGACCTACCTGCTAGTATTGGAGGGTCTCCTGCAGAGGTGGGGGGTGGTTGACACAAAAGTCCCCAAACAGCCAAAGCAATACAGAGAAAGAAAAATGGAGCTGGAGTAATCAGGCTCCCTAACATCAAACTATACTACAAAGCTATGGTAATCAAAACAGTATGGTATTGGCACAGAAACAGAAATAGAGAACAATGGAATAAAGTAGAAAGCCCAGTAATAAACCCACACACTTATGGTCAATTAATCTACAACTAAGGAGGCAAGAATATACAGTGGAGAAAAGACAGTCTCTTCAATAAGTGATTCTGGGAAAAACCAGACAGGTACATGTAAAAGAATGAAATTAGAATATTCTCTAACACCATACACAAAAATAAACTCAAAATAGATTAAAGACCTAAATTTAAAACTGGATACTATAAAACTCTTAGAGGAAAACAGGCAGAACACACTTTGACATAAATCGCAGTAACATCTTTTTGGATCCACCTCCTGGAGTAATGAAAATAGAAACAAAAATAAACAAATGGGACCTAATTAAACTTAAAAGCTTTTGCACAGCAAAGGAAAATATAAACAAAATGAAAAGACAACCCACAATATGGGAGAAAATATTTGCAAACAATGCAACCGACAAGGGATTAATCTCCAAAATTTACAAACAGCTCATGCAGCTCAATATTAAAAAAACAAACCCAATAAAAAAATGGGCAGAAGACCTAAATAGACATTTCTCCAAAGAAGACATACAGATGGCCAAAAAGCACATGAAAAGATGCTCAACACTGCTAATTATTAGAGAAATGCAAATCAAAACTACAGTGAGAAAACACCTCACACCAGGCAGAATACGGCCATCATCAAAAAATGTACAAACAATAAAGAGGGTTTGCTGGAGAGGGTGTGGAGAAAAGGGAACCCTTCTACACTGTTGGTGGGAATGTAAATTGGTACAGCCACTGTGGAGAACAGTATTGAGGTTCCTTAAAAAACTAAAAATAGAATTACCATATGACCCAGCAATCCCACTCCTGGGCATATATCTGGAGAAAACCATAATTTGAAAAGATACATGCACCCCAATGTTCATAGCAGCACTATTTACAAGAGCCAAAACATGGAAGCAGCCTGAGTGTCCACTGACAGATGAATGCATAAAGACGATCTGGTACATATAGACAATGGAATATTACACAGCCATAAAAAAGAATGAAATAATGCCATTTGCAGCAATATGGATGGACCTTGAGATTATCATACTAAGTGAAGTAAATCAGACAGAGGAAGACAAATATATGATATCACTTATATGTGGAATCTAAAAAGATGATACAAATGAACTTATTTATAAAACAGAAACAGACTCACAGACTTTCAAAACAAACTTATGGTTACCAAAGGGGAAAGGTGGGGGTGGGATAAATCAGGAGTTTGGGATTAACATATACACACTACTATGTATAAAATAAATCATCAACAAGGACCTACCATATAGCACAGGGAACTCTACTGAATATTCTGTAATAACCTATATGGGAAAGAATCTGAAGAAGAGTGGATAAATGTATATGTATAACTGAACCACTTTGCTGTACACCTGAAACTAACACAACATTGTAAATCAGATATACCCCAATATAAAATAAAAATTAAATTAAAAAAACAATTTGATTGATGCTTCCAATTGCTAGGTATTTTATCATATTTTAAAGACTTCTATAGTTTAAGGCCTTTCACTGTTTAAGACCTTTCAAAAATCATTTAATGATTTACTAATTAATATCCTTTTTATACTGGTATCTATAGCATCCTAAGGCTTTGATACAAATCCCTTAATATTTTAAAATGCTATTACCTGGCATAATAAAAATCAGTAGTGTTTATCAGTGAGAAAAAAAAAAAGTGGAAAGGCAAGCCATAAAGTTGGAGGAAATATTTACAAACACATATTACTTACAAAGGATTAGTATCCAGAAAATATAAAATATGTATGAATCAACCCAAAAAATCATTAAAATAGGACACATGGCAAGTCTTAAAACAAAAATGACCAATAAACTTGTGAAAAATGCTAACTTCATTAGTAATTAAGGAAATCCTAATTAAAAACACAATTAGATATCTTCCTAACCTACCATATTGACAAAAAAATTATAAGCTTAAGAGTTCCAAGAGTTGGTGAAGATGTGGGGTAATTGGAACTCATTAATATCCCCCAGCATTAGACTTTATCAGTTCATGAAGAGTTGTATGTTCATCCTTTGCTGCAGTGAATATAGACATCTGCAGCTATGCAGACATGGAAGAAAATACAAAAAAAAATCATGAATGAAAAAAGCAAGAAAATATTTTAAAAATCATGAATGAAAAAAGCAAGTATGATTCCATTTATATAAGGGCAAAAAACAGGTACAACTGAAAAGCCTATTGTTTAGGGATACAATTACATTGGGTAAACTATAACACAAAGTTTAGGGTAGCAGTTACTTGGAGGTGGGAAGTTAATGGACATCAGAGGTATCTATGTCACTGGAGTGTGCAAGGATTTTATGAGACTAGACTGAAAGTTTCATGAGGGCAGGGACCAGTATCTTCTCTTCTCCCTTTTATTTCCTGAGTGTAAGAAAACTTATGGCATGTTGTATGTTGTATGTGGTCAACAAACATTTATTGGCTAAATGAATGAATACATGGCCTTTGTAAACTGTAAAGCTATGCAAATCAAGACATTTTTATTATTATTTACTATAGTTTACCTTGTAGAATCATATAGAAGGTAATAAACTATAACAGTCAGTAAACACTGCTGAAAGTTTGATGTTAACCTGGCACTCTTTGGCAAAATTAATTAAAATTTTTAGTTTCTAAAAATGTGATAATTGCAATTGCATTTAAATTGCCACATGAGGCTGAAACATGAAATCTGACTTCAGGGGAACATAATTTGAGAGGCAAAGCCAAAAAAAAAAAAAAAAGAAAAAAAAAAAAGGAATGAAAACTTGAGTTGGCCAAAGTCTGCAAGTTCTACTACATAAGTTTTTTTTAGAAAATAGTTCACAAGTTGGAAGTTTGTGAAATGTGGTTAACATGGAAGTAATTGAGAGTGTTTGTGAACTCAAATGCCCCTCTACCAATGTGTCTCCAATTAAAAAAGACATCAGATGAATTAAATGTTCATTATATTTGAAGCGTGGAAGCAAGCCATAGTAGTCCATTGCACATTTGCCAGTTTTCTGATTTTTTGGCTCCATTATCCAATTGTCCTGCTGAGATGTTTGTATATTGTATGTGAAAAATATGTATTTGCATGTCCATTATACCAAAGTCATATAATCCACACTATATATTGCTCCCGGCTGTGTTTAATGGAATCCATCCAACGAGTGAGAAAAGTCTTCAAGTTACAAACAATATTCAAAGAGGACTTTTATCTCAACCAGATACTATGCTTTGTTCATGTTACTTAACGCAGGATATTTCCATATACATATAATTTGAGCCAGATCACCAATAAGGAAGATGTGTTTAGAGGAAAAATTGCATGTTTTGAGGGCCAAGATCATTATTGTATCTTATTTTATTTATTTTTTGCTTATTTGCTTGTCAAATCTCTGGAATTATGTCCAAATAACACTTTGAAGATAAAACTGCATGAAAGAACTTTGTTGAAAGAACATGTTTTATTCTGGGAATGGGCAGCAAACACATATTAACAAGCTCTCCTTGTAGTCACCTCACCAACTAATTCTGCATCGATATCCTGTATGTATGTAGGAGACAATATGATGAAAGATTAGAGAATTGCTTTATATTTCAGAAGACAGGCTTGTGTAAGAAAAAGCCAATATCTGAAGAAGGGTATCTCTTCAAAGTTTGGTTTTCCTGCTGCACATACACAGAACAGTGTATTGTGCTATAACGTTTGTTTTTTTTAATGGCAGCCACAGTTACTACCCATCAGGATTTATTTTAGGGCTTTGTATATTCTATACAACATTTTTAAATCCCTATTATGTTTTAGGTAATATAAAATATGTATATATAAACAAATTTTACAAATTACTGTAGGGTTCAACAAACTATATAAGTTATATTAATATCTCTACATTTTCTATATTCAAATGGTTTCTTGGAAAAGATTGTCATCTTTAAAAAGTAATGAATTCAGACTTATGTTCATGATGCAAAATGAAGTAAAGAAATGAGTAGTTCACTCGCTGTGGGTGCTCAATCTGAGTAGATCACACTATATCCAATATTTTAATCAAAATTATTTAGACAGGTTTAAATGACTGCTTGATTTTTGACTACACAGATAGACATATTTTTTAACTATTTCATAAATCAAATGTATTAATATTATTGCTTTATTTATTAGTAATAGATCTATAAGAGGCCAAATACCTATTCAAAATGTATATTTTTCAACAATAATTTGGTGTTTCAAATACTCAGAAGTCTAGTTTCAATCAGATGAACTATTGGGATAGTTGACCTATTTTGTGTCCTGTTTTGTATGGTGTGTTCAGAATCTTCCAGCCTATCCTAGTATTGACTGATAATATGTAAACAAATCAATTTTTTTCCAAGTATCACAGACCTGTTAAATTGTTGAAGTTCTTTTCAATAAAAAGATTTGTCTTTCAATTTTATTTACAGAGATTTAGATCTAGTCTAACCTGTTCAACCTGTTAATCATTGTCAGGTACCAGATCCCAACTGGTTCTGAAAGTAACTGTACGGCTTTTCTTTCCATATTCCTTGAGCTAAATTTCTACTACTTATTTGAATGTTATTTAATATAGCTCAAACATTTAAAATAAAACCACCAGGTAAAATGAGTTCTGGCTTAGTATAAAGAGGCTGTTAGCAAATTAGCACTACCTATACAGATGGGTGTGGCTCAACAACACTGATTTAGACAAAAGAAACAATGACTTGAACTGACATGTATCACCATGACTCAGACTCTAATGTGTCTGTGAATAAATCTATATTTCAGCATATTATCCAATTGCATTCATTACCTGTAGAAGGGGTTCTATCAGGAATCCCCATACTACTGTTTGAGAAAACGAAAGTCTGCTGTTAACTAGGTAATCAACTGGAAGGCATTTTAGCACATTAGGAAAAACTGAAAAGTAATACTAATAAATGCAAACTATATCACTTTGAAAAGGGACACCCTGAATGTCACTTTTCAATATTTGAAAATTTGAATTTTTGGTGGCATACATTCAGCTTACCCTCAGCATGAAGAAGGAAAAAAAAATCTTACACAGATACACACAAACACACACACACAAATTCTAACATCCACCAATGTGTACATATTGATCTTTGTGTTGAGAGAATCTGAAGCAGAGCATTTTGGTGAACTTGAGACAGCTCTTTTGACCATATGAACATGCTGATGAAACTATTTAGATTTAATTTGTGTGAAATATAACCACACAAGTACTGCTTTGTACTATCGGTGACACAAGTAAAGAGCAGCCCTGATCTTCCCCTAAACATAGATGACCACCCATTCCTCAGGATCTCCCAGACTGGGCCTCACTAAGGCTGAACAACATGGTCAGACGAACCTCACACCGGAGCCAGAGTAACAGGAGGGATGAGGCCAGACTGTCAGCTCCAAGGCTCAGAGATTGCCTGGGGGCCCAGGATATTATGACGTTGGGGACAGGCTGAAAGCTGTCAACTGTGAACATTAGGCAGGAATAAACATAAGAGGCTGAAAACAACATGGTTGAACTTGTGGGGGGAAGGAGTCTCTGGGGTCAAAACAGTTATCCCAAAAGGACTGAGTCAGAATGGCATGTATCTAAAAATTATTAAAAGGAATGTTTACAAGTATATTAATATATGTTTCTAATCTTATTAACAACATCCTTTTTTATAATGTCATCTTCTCCAAGCTAAAGTAGCCATAGAGAACCTGAGATAGTACCTAATACATAAGTAATTAGTTCTTAAATTAAAAAAAAAAAAACTCGCAATGATTTCATGCATTTCACTGAAATCTATTTCCTGGATAAATCTCATCTAAAGGACCTATCTAGTATCCCTTTTCCCTCGGTCTTTTCTGGTCTCCTCTGTTGACTAACCCTTATGTAATTCCAGCCATTTCTAAAGCCCCATATGTAATAATAAAAAGGGAGTAGAAATGAAGCCAAATTACCCCCAAACAATCCATGTTGCAGGATCTCCTTGTATTCACCTCACCAACTAATTCTGCATATATAGGACAAATGCACCCTAAACCCCTGAAGTCAAAAAAAAGTAGCTTTAAAATTCAACCTAAATTCAGCTGTTGCAGGCAAAACTAAAAATTTTATTAAATTATTTTATAATTTCTAAAATCAACAGTCACAGTGTAGAAACTCTAAATCTGTTATTGCAGGCAAAACAATGAAGTGCTCACTTTGTCATTTTCAGGAAAGGATACATATAATAAATATGACAAAATATACCTATTAATCACAATAAAATATCCTTGAAATATGAATAACTTTATTCTTATTTTCAAATATTTACTATAATATATTTAGATAAAGACTTCTGGTGAAAAATATTCACAGCTACTATATATAAATCAAAACAGCCCTCAGTGGAAAAAAAATGGTACTTTGATTAATAACGAAACTTGAAGCTCCAAGGATTTAAAATAATTTCTCCTGATCACATAGCTAATGACTCAAACCAAGTTCAAATGTGTTTGACTCTAAAATTATGCTTTTCGGGCTTCCCTGGTGGTGCAGTGGTGTAGAATCCGCCTGCTAATGCAGGGGACATGGGTTTGAGCCCTGGCCGGGGAAGATCCCACATGCTGCAGAGCAACTAAGCCCGTGAGCCACAACTACTGAGCCTGCGCTCTAGAGCCCGCATGCCACAACTACTGAAGCCCGCGTGCCTAGAGCCCATGCTCCTCAACAAGAGAAGCCACTGCAATGAGAAGCCAGCACACTACAACGAAGAGTAGCCCCTGCTCGCCGCAACTAGAGAAAGCCCGCCCACAGTAACGATAACCCAACACAGCCAAAAATAAATAAATTAATAAATTTTTAAAATAAATAAATAAATAAATAAAATAAAATTATGCTTTTCCCACTGTGGACAATGATGATGTGACAGCTGCATCTTGGTCTCAGGGTCAGTGGTTAGGAATACATCAAGATAAGTACTGTCATCCTTTGTTTAGTATTTTTTCATCAACATTTTCTTCCTAATATGTCAATATTCACACTTTGAACACAGCCAACTTGTACTTAAGTCTACAATGAAACACTCTCAAACAGAATTGAAACTGTCAAAAAACTGTTTGTCATGAAAGCACATACATTTCCCAAGTTTCAGTTCCATGCTACACCTCCCATCAATTCAAATTTTTAAAAAAATTCTGAAAAAGAATATATATATATGTATAACTGAATCACTCTGCTGTATACCTGAAACACTGTAAATCAACTATACTTCAATAAAAAAAAATTCTGACATAATCAAATAAATTTCTCAAATTAAATGTTTTGTTCATATCCAAAATGATTTGTATTTGAGTTTCTTGATATATTTACTTTTGGCCAAATCTGACTTCCCAAAGTAAAAAATAAAGCATTATTTCAAAGGTTCAAGGGACTTAAGCCTACCAGCATCCAATGGTCTGCAGTAAAAAACAAAAACAGAAAAATAAAAACTCATCTTTTTATCAATAATATTTAATAGTTTTATGCCTAAGCCCTAAGAATTCTGGATGATATTGAGTATATATTTAAATTGGCAAGGTGGAGATGATCATTAGAATCTAGCAAGTGATAGATAGGGCAGCCTACCACTTGATAAAACCATTCAGGGTGTGTTTGCCAAACAAGAAGGGATTGTAGGATCATGCACTGCTACTGTAAAATATCTTCTCTTCCTAATTTTCGTCTTTATCCTCTACCTCACAACTGCCACACACTCACACACCCAGAATAAGAAAAATTAACTCCACCTTCTAGAAGGAAACTTTCTTTCCTTTATTTTTAGGACCTCCGTTCTGCATGGCTGTGATGGTGCCATTGAACCACCCTTCTTCACCAGAAGATTACATTCGAGGATTTGAATAGATGAACACTGGAGGGAACCAGGCCAGAGCACTCACTTGAATTGTCCTTTAGCTTTTCAGGCAGTTCAAGTGCCTTTGAAAAGAGCAGGAATAAAAAGTGACTGCTGATTAAGCGGAGAGGCTGACATGGGAATAGGTTTGTTGACTGTTTGAAAGTCACACTGCATAGACTACAACTTTTAAAATGTAAATGTATGACACAAATACTGCACAACACAAAAGGATGAAAATGACAGAGATAACCACAAAGGACAGCTAAAGCTTTATTCTAGCAATAAAGAAAGATATATATCTGGTGTCAGAGAAAGATCATTTGAAATATTTGGTAGGTGTTACCTTCAATTTAAGAATCTAAAATTAGTTTTAGCTCCTATAAAAATAGTTTCTTAGGTATTTTCACTTTCTAGACAAGATTTCCAAATATTCGCTTTGTCAGTTTAGTTTCCCCAAATAATTTTGAATAGGATAGAATGAAATACTATCTACTAAAAAAATCAGCTTTTCTGGTAGTTGATCAGTTCAATTTCCAGATTAAACAATGCTCAAATTGTACATAATTCCATGCTGACCAATTTGATCAGAAGCCTCTCCCATACAATTTGGGGAGCAGACACAAAGAAGCAGCTTTCTTGTTGGGTAGGAAAGGAAAGGATTCATTACTAGTTGTACAGCTGTCCTTTGACTGATCAAGGTTGATTTTAGTCACTGTTTTATCTCTAATTATGTAATGGAAGAAGTAAATAATGGCCTCAACCCTAGTGGAAAAAAATTTAATGCCTTCTTTCTTCAATCAACCAAAACAGTAACCAAAGAAGTCATGAAAATGAAAGTATTAACATAATCATAATTTATACTTTAAAATTAAAATACTTCTAGAAATAAAATACAGATAAAGATAAATGAAAGAAAAGGAAGTAGAGTGAAATATTAAATGTATAGCAATCTAAAGGAGGAAAGACTACTTTAAACTCTATCTCAGAATTCCTCATTTTCAAATTGCCCTAAAAATAGCTTTCCCTGTTGCCTAACTAGGCATATCTCCTGAATTTAAATTTTAGGGAAAAAAGGAAATAAAATAGATCTCCGTAATCCAGATATATATCTGAAGCCCCTAGACCATTCTCACATGTTATTTATGTTTTAGAAATAAATCAAATCAAAAATAGAATGCATTTTTTTAAAAGAATCATAAAAGCATTAACCAGCAGTGTAGAATGAACTGAATTATTTCTCAGGCAAGCTAAAGGAGGGGTCTATATTGCTCAACTCATTACAAATAACCTTAAACTTCTGTATTAGGCATTTCTGTGTTTCAAATTTCCATCATGGCTAGGCTAACCAGTTTTTCTTTTTTTACTACCCTCCTCACAACACCCATATAGCAGCTGTTTCTCCCTCTTCCATGCTTCTCCCATGAACTTCAAATCCCTAACTGTCTAGGTCCTCTGCACCAGCTACTTACCCACTCAAAGTCATAACTGGACTCAATGAAACAAGATGCCTTCTAGATAACAACCCAAACCCTGCGAAGGCATTTAAATAATCTTTGGTTATTTTCCCATGCCCCTTATAGTCTCATCTCTCTCTAGAGAGATCTCCTAGATTAAATTATATAAACAAAAACTGTCATCTCCTAGATTAAATTATATAAACAAAGACTGTCAACAACAAAAAATGGTGAATGATTTTTTTCCATCATTTTACAGAAGTTTGCAAACAGAGTTCTCATCTTTAAAATCAATTGTAAAATATAACTGTAAATATTATGATCGGAGACTCTTTATTGAAATGGGTATTTGATTGACTAAAACTCAGATAAATGGAGAACTCTAAATCAAAGGGGACTCAAATGTCTCTTCTCTGTATCTCTTACATGTTATCTCAAATATATTCCTCTCATTTTCAGTTCCTCAGGGAATTGAATCATGTCCTGAACAACTGAAGGAGAGGAGAATAATATATTCATTAAAACAATGCTAGGTGCTACAAGTGATAAACACTGAAACCTCAAAGGCTTAGCAAAACAAGTATATCTCTTGTTCATTTCACCATTCCTCTGTGAATTTTCCTAGTTAAGATGGCTTCATCATGATCTTTCAGGTATCAAACCTCCTTTCATCTTGTGGCTGCATCCTCCTCTTCAGCCAATGGATGAGTAAAGCGATGCAGAGAAGACACATTTGCTTCTTACCCACACATCACTTTTACTCACATTCCACAGAAGGGAATTAGTCACATGTTCCCAGCTAGAATTAAGGTAAGGAGGGCTGAGGGTCAGGCTCCTGACCTGACAGCCAGTTCTCAGCAAAAAAATCTACACAATGGAAGAAAAGCATGAATCTTGAGTCGAAAGTTTGCCATCTCTTCTGCATAGTAAGTATATGCATAGACACTGCAATGGTGGTGATTAAATAGATTCATTTTGCTCATATGGGTTGAAACAAACAATATATGGCTATAAGTTAGCAAATAAACAGCAGAAAAGGAACATTATTTGAAATAAGGATGTCGTGGATCAAGTTAACCTGTAATTAGAGAACTAAAATATGAAGACCCATCTGAGTGGTCCCAGCTATAGTTATATAACAGTGAATGCTGCTTTTCACTAAAAATTGTATCTTGCATAATATTCAGTTTATACCACCCTCCTCACTGTTTCAATTCTTCACAGTTCATATCAGTGCAGAATTGGCCAGCTGTTTCCTGGAAAGCGTGTGGTGATATTACTGTTGGGATGATGATGATGAGGAGGATGATGATGATAGAGAACAGCTGCCTGGGTGGTGCTTATGTGCCAAACATTGTTATTTGTACTTCATATGCAACCTCTTTCACCACAATCTCATAAACTAGGAATTATGTTAGCCCATTTCTCAAATGAGAAATCTGAAATTAACTGAAAATCAAAATTTCAAGATAATATAGTCTCTAAATGGCAAAGCTGGAATTTAAACTCAAGAAGTTTGGCTCCAGAGCCCAAGCTTTTAACCACTATAATATATACTCTCTCTCTCTCAAATGAACCAGTTATTTCTTTAAAATTAGCCTTTTCCCCTGAGGGCTCCATTTTCACTGGATCAAATGCAAACAGTGGCTACAAGAATGGTCATACCTATAGTATCTGTACTTTTACCTATCTCTTTTAATAAAATCCTACTCCATTATCTCAACTCAATTCTTAATAATAAATTGATGTGTGAAAAAGAACAAAAACTGTTGCCATTATAGGTTTATATTAAGGAAAGAACCGGGTGTGGCAGAGGTGGAAGTGATGTTCTGAAAACAGAGGAAAGGTATTTATTTGCTGGAAATTATTAGAATGAGAGGGGAAAGGCTTTCCGGACATCTCCTTTAGCAATCTCTAACTAATTTTTCTCATAGAAATTTTATAAAGTACAATTTTAAAAAGTTACAGATTTTAATACAATTTTTCTCAACACAGAAATAGAAGGGAGATTCTTCGTCTGATAGAGCATCTACAAAATCTTACAGTAAGCAATACTTAATGCTGAAGTATTGAAAGCTTCCTTTCAAGATTAAGATCAGTCATGTAAAATCTGTTATAACCATTTCTGTTCAACTGAGGTCCTAGCTAGTGCAAAAAGGCAAGACAAGGAAATAATAAGTTATATGGATGAAAGGGAGAAATAAATCTATAATTATTATCTATTTCTACATGCTTTTCTGAGTAGAAACTTCAAGTCTTCAGAATATGGTAATAATTAAAAAGTAAGCTGAGCAATATTTCTGAACATGACAAACTAAAATGAATTGTATTTATACACAGCTAAAATAAAAAGTAGAAAATGAATTATTTTAAAAGATATATTTTAGAATGGCATCAAAAAAACATACATCTAATGAAATATGTGCCAAAATTTTATACTGAAAATGTAGAAACATGAAAGATATTAAAGATGACCTAAATAAATGGAAGGCTATTTCACGTTTGTGAATTGAAAGTTCCAACAATGTAAATGTGTCAATTAAGCACCAATTGAAATATAGATTCAATGCACTCCCAATCAAATCCCAACAGTTTGTTTTTTTCTTTTTTTAATGGAAATTGACAGGTCGGTGCTAAAATTTACATGTAAATGCAAAAGATTAAACCTATTTAAGGCAAACTGAAGAAGAAAAAAATCTGGAGGAGTTACATTATCAAATATAAAGCCCTATTATAAACTACATCAGTTAATAAAGTGTGGTTTGTTGCAAGAATAGACAAGCCACTGGAGCATAACAGAGTTCAGAAAGGCCCACACACAGAAGTGGTGAACTTGTATTGTGTCCACATAGCTAAACTGGAGCTGTTTACCAGAATTTCCCTCCCTGCATATTTCCAAGTTGAGTCGGCCGCAGAGGCATTTTGCAAGAGATCTGGAACCTGGTGGTGAAGCAGCAGGCACATTATTTTTTCATAAGGTCAGCACAAAGCACAGGTGCTGTAGCACCTCACCCACTGTCGCCTAAGTGGCAGCACACTTGGTGTGGGGCAGCAGCTGGGCCTGCAGCTCCCCCCGTCCCTCCTTCAGCTTTCCTGACACCTGGGCCGAGGGCATGTTAGCTCCATATGAAAGGCATTCACTTCTGCAGGTCACCCGTCTCTGTAGTTGAGGACTTGGAGGTAGAGGGAGACTGGCATGGGTTTCAGCTCATCCTCACAGGATCCAAGTTCATGTGACTTTCCCCACTACATGTCCGTATTTCCTGAGTGACTGCTCAGGATCAGAAACAGAAGCAGTAGCCTCATATAACTGTTTAACCAGCCTTCAAAATTGCATAAGGGCAAATCTGTATAACACATCTTTATGTATATGTATATGTATATCTTCTAGTGGTTCTGCTTCTCTGCTTGAATCCTAATTGATGCTTCCTTGATTTATGACAACAGCAATACCATAGTGCAGTGAGAGAAAAAAAATTTTTTTTCAATAAGCTGTGCTAAATCATATGGATATCCTTATGGGGGAAGAAACAAATTTTGACTATCACCAATCAATTCCAAAGGGATTTTAGGTTTAAATTAATATATATATGCATATATATACACATATACGTATATATATAACAACTGATAAATTGACCTATATTAAAATTTAGTACTTCGGTTGCAAAAGACATTGTAAAGAGTCTAAATGCAAACAACTTAGTAGGAAAAGGTAATTGCAATGTATATATCAAAGGACTTACATCCAGAACTTATAATGTAGCCCTACGTAGCAATAAGAAAAAGGTAACACTGCAATAGAAACATGGGCCAAAGAAATGAATGCACTCATCAGAAAGAAAATATTCAAATGTCCAATAAGCGTATGAAAGGGTGCCCGACTTTTGTAGATGTCTGAAAAAAAACTGGAAACAACCCAACGGCTCATCACAGTACAATAAATAGTAATTTCTGGTGTGTGAATACATGGAATTATATACAATAATGAAATCAAACAAACTACAGCTACACATAACAAATTGGCCACACAAACATCACATTGATTAAAAAACTCCAGCTAAAACAGAGTACATATTTAGTGATCCCATTTATATGAATTTCACAAACTAAGAGAAAATGAAGGGGCTAATCCTGAAAAAGGATTCAAGTGAGCTTCTGGAGGGTTGTTAATATTATATTTCTTTTCCTGATTACTGGTTACATGCATGTATTTCTAAAAATTCATCAAGGTATATACACTTAGGATTTATGTAATTTTATGTATGTGGTACTTAAAAGTTTATGTTAAAAAATAATACCATTTATCAAGCATAATTACAGATCATTGTTTTGTCTAAGGTCAAACGCCTAGTGCTCTCAGAGCCAGGACAACATCAGTAGTCTGAGTCCACTGCCCATACTCTCAAACACTATGACATCCTGATCATGTCCCATCTAATTAATATCCAAAAGATTTTTTTCATGAGTAGAGACTCAATATCCATTATAAAACATAATTTCTTTAGAAATATCTGCTCCGTTTTCTAAGAAATCAACATAAAATAGAATTTAGAATAAAATCTGATCCTAAGTTGGGAAGCATTGGCTTCAAAATTTAATAGAGTTAAATATAGAATTACTGTTTAGGGCAACAAGATAGTAATAATAGCAAATACGAGGAGGAAACAAAATACATATTTTCGACCACAAAAATTTGGAGTAGCCTAGAATGACATTTTCATAAGTTTCCTATTCTTTAAGTGTTATCCAAGTAACAAATATATTTTATGCTATCTCACGATGGAAATATATAGGGATTTGACTCAAAACCCTGGATAAATCTGAAAGCTAAATGATCACACACCAGATCAGCATTCCAAGAAACTTTGGAAATTAATGTGTTTAAGAATTCAAAGAGTGTTTTGGATTAAAGGAGATCACAGTTACTGATGTGTTGAGAGGTTCATTTGAGGTTTTTAGAAGATTTTAAGCCAAGTTTATTTTTTGAAAGTGTGTCTAAAAACTTCCTTTCCTCTGAAACTCTGCCGAATCTTTCAAAAACATAACCATCACCCAACTGAAAAATAAATGTCTCAGTATAAAAACAACTTTTATTTCCTTCGTTCATCCAATCATTCATTCAGCCATCTGTCAATACCATTCTAACTGCCAGGTACTGTGTTAAGAGCTGGACACAAAGGGATACACAAAACACCGGTCCTTGCCATGAAGCACTTCCCAACCTAAGAAGATTAGCACTCTGACATAATATGAAGAGTTACAGCTGAAAACCAAAAGTGTTGAATACCATGATCTAAAATATAATTTCTTGAGAGTCATATTATCATAGTAGCTAACATTTATTGTGTGCTTGCTATGTGTCAAACATAGAAACTGAGATTCCAATAGATTGAGCCAAGTATCCAGTGTCGCCAAGCTAGTAAATCCAGCTTAAGCTGTGTGTGTTCCCAGCCCTTAATCTAGACTGTTATACTAAATTAACCGTGAGATCCTCTAAAACATGGAATATGTTGGCTAGAAAACAACTTCCAAGTAGCTGCAAGAGATGATAACACAGGGGTGTATCTCAGTATGAGAATTACACTGTGGTTCTGACTATAAAGAACTATCCTTTTTTGCGATGTGGCTATTTATCCTTCATATTCTCATTAAGTTCCTAGAGGACTATTTCACCTGGATTCATACCGTCTACATTTATATATCGAGTCTAAAAGTTAAATGACTAATTTAATGCAAAATGTTACCTTTAAATAGAAAAAGCTTTCCATCGTGCCCTGTTGTTCAATCCAACTGCCTCCTGTGTCAGCATTTGGAACTGTGACCGTGCCCAGGTTTCCTGGCAGTCCGAGGTCAAGGCGGTCGGTAAGGAAGATCGTTCCCCTTCAGCTTTGGTCCACCCACCCCCATTCTGGGCTCTCGGGTGCCCCCATTTACAAGGCTGAATACCCAACAACAGAACCTCATTACCGCAGATGCAGCCCTTCACAAGGGGGCATGGGTCACATTAGCTCCTTTGTTCTGAGAACTTTCTAAAACATTCGGTCTCTTTCAATTTCCCCCATCTTTCTCCTTGGCGTGCCCTCCCTCTTCCTTCTGCAAATCCACCCTTTTCTGCCCTGATGCGCTTCCCCTATTGTGCTGCTTTCCCTGCAAAACAAAACTTAGCAAGTAGGCACTTGGTAAAAAATTCTAATGGTTGTTTGAGCTACATGTGATGCTGTGCAAAGCAGATGGGAAATTCGCAACTGCCTCCTGCTAAGAGGACCGCAGACATCTCTGTCAGTGTCCTAACAGACAAAACAGACCTTGTTAAGATCTCTAGGTGTTGGAAAGACTACTCCAGAGGGACACTAGTAAGGACTCTCACCATCCCGCGAGAGGCCTACTCTCACGGATGAGTGGGGTACACGCCAGCGGCACAATATGACGAAGTTAACACAGCAGCATCTGCCTTCTCTGCGTTCTTCACACTGCTTCTTCTTGATGCATGCATACGATTAATGGAGAGTTAAGCTCATCTGATGACGCTGCTATCAGAAGCCATCATAAAATCGAACATGGCCTGTTTCCATGAGGCTTTTCCTACCTCACTGTTACACCACAGTCTTTCCTGATAGAAACTATAATATTTCTGCTTATGAATATGAGTATTCATGCTCCCCATCCTGCAAATTAATGTCATGAGCAGCCACTGTCACCAGTCCACCCCAGCGAGATCACCAAATCACACTGCGGGAATAACCTCTCAAAGATGGAGAGGTTCTTTAAAACATCAGAAAGGCAAAAAAAACTATGTTTACATATAGTTACAATATCATGTGTTTACCTACACCAGCAATGCCTGCCTAAGTCTAAATTCCTGAGGAGCAGGACATTATATAAATAAGGAAACATAGCAGCTAAAGACAGGCTTGTGTCCAAGATACAGAAAAGTGAACACCTTAAATATGTAATGAAACAGCATAATTACTTCTGTTTCTCAGCCAGTATCTACTCTTGCATAGCTATCGCATGCTCCTAACTCAAAGCTCCCTAGTGATACACAGAGAGAAATGAAATTAATTATTGGATGACAAGGATGAAAGATGAATTTGAGATTTTCAGAGGCAATTTTATTACTGTTTCTTTGCAGTGTTAATTAATTGCTTGGTAGTCAATGATTTTCCTACTTAAAATTAAGTTAGCAAAAATCTCTCAAATCTTGTGCTTTTTCTTTTTTTCAAGAAAGAAAGTGATACATTTTAAATTTTCTTTAAAAAATACAGAATGGGTTCCAAATAGAGGTCTCCCTGTGTTATTTTCTCCCATTCCCCAATTTATGTTCCAAATGTCCTTTATAACTTGATACATTTACATGTAAAGTAAATATTTGAAACTATTTTTATAAGTCATTTTAATAGGCATCAGTCTTTGTGAAGAGATAATTTGAAAGAAAAGTCTCATAATGTTCCTCTTCATATAATACTTTCAGAGTTATATTAAACAGTTGAAAGCAGAAGATACTGAAGCTGAGAAAGTCTCTACATAGTTACAATGAATAGGGAAGATGTAGCATATGTAATAGGGTTTGAACTATTTAGGCAGCAGAGTTTTTATCAGTTTCTTTCAAATGGCAAACTTAATTTGTGAGTAATTTTTGCTTTTCACGTACAACGAATAATAATTTCCTGTACTTCTAAGCTGATCCTGAATATATCTGTAAAGTTTATATTCTGTGATGAGACAAATGTCCTGCTCAATCAGGATTTTCCTTCGCACTTTCTGATGTTGGGTTGCCTTGATTGGACCAAAATAAATAAATAAATAAATAAATAAATAAATAAATAAATAAATAAATAAATAAATAAATAAATAAGGAGCTGTCAATCTGTTTTCTTTTCAGGTCTTCTCTGTTCCTTTTGAAATTAGTTACAGCCTGCTTTTTGTAGCGTTGTAACCAGCCTGACCTAATTTAATTACCGTGACTTGTGTGGTTTAAAGATAAATACTTTTATTCAGCCTGTCTACTTTGTGTATGCTTCCCTCCCTTTCATACAACCCTCTATATTTTAGCATTCAACACCCTTGTTACTTCTTTCTTTATTGGGCTAACACAGAGTTAGTTTTTATAGTGGTGACTATATTCACAAGTTTTCTTTGTTGCCACGTTTCCTTTCTCCCTGCTTTGCCGTATCTGTGTCTGTGCTGGGAATTGTGGGCCTTTGTGGGATCCAGACTAAACACTCTTTGACTTGAATCACAGAGCGTCACTACTGCAAGTGTCTCTGGGCAGACCCAACTGCTCTAATTTAGAAATAGAAGGGGCAAAAAGGAGAGTGAAAGGAACATGGCAGGGACCTGGGGTTTAGAAACACTGTATTGAAAAATTTCAGTCCACAGAATGTACTACCAGGCCCAGGAAAACATTAGACATTCACTCAAGCTATTTAAAATGGAAAACTTATTTCTGTTATTTCAGATTCACTTTAAGTCTTGTAAAGGGAACGCTTACCATTTTACTGGTGCTTTCTTCCTGAGTAAAGTAGCCATGCAGAAAGATTTTTCACAGTAAAAAGATGGCAAACTGTGGCTGTGGAGCTACATGCTCTAATAAAAAGAACATCATTATAACAAGGGCAGTGAATAACCAGCATTAGGGTCTCACAAGGGAGTGTTTAGACTGATTGGAGTTAATCTATTAACCTCCTTGTGCTCATTTGATATGTACCATCTGAGAGAGCCTTTTATTTTTCACAGAAAGGAACATATGCTGAATACTTACGGGGAATAAAACCAAGTGTAAAACCAGATCTGAGTACTGAACAGATTGTGTCTTGCTACAGGTGTTGTGTAGCCCTTTGCCCGCCCCTACAGACCCTCCTCTTAAAAAAGGTTCCCACAGCACAGTGCCTTTGCAAATTGTCCCACAGAAAATGTGAATGGGGCCTATTCGGCCACATGCAACGCTATCTGAAATGGCACAAAAACCTGCTGTTCCACAAAACAGACCATTCTATTAAAAAAAAAAAAAAAAAAAAACTCAGAGAAAAAGAAATTCAAGAATGCTGTTTCCCTTCACAAACTCTGGTTTGCTTGGGTACATGAAAAGAGATTTTTATCTTGCAAATGAAGTAAAAAAAAAATAATTACGAAGACATCATTAAGAAAAAAGTTCTATTTGAGCTGTACAAATAATATTGTATCTTAAACAAACAGAAGGAGGCTTTTTTGTAAATGCCAGAAGCCAAAACCCTGCAGAGTAGCAATGAAACAGTTTTCATTACCTCAGTTTTCACAATGCATCAAAATTGCCAAGAAAACTGTTTCCTGCCACATTGGTCTTTAGATAGTGACAAATCCCTTTAAACTAATCTTTAACCAGAGAATACTGAGCATAATGTAATAAAACAATGCCAAAAGTCCCACCACAAGAGGTCACATTTTATACCAAATTAATTAGTATGTTCATGTTACATTTAATTTGGGGAAGCAGATATCTCTGCAGCATCTTAAGCAGTTTACGGTTAATAGTGAATTTTCCTCAACCCTCTATGAGCTATAGCTTCTTTGTTCACTAGTCAAAGATGTAGAAAACTTGCTTTCTGAGTTAACAGCAGTGATGTTAATCCCATAAAGTACAGCAGGACCCTGGTACCAACCAAAGATAGCAAATATTACCACCAAAGAAGGGGCTACTTTCTGGTGCTATAATCCCCTTGGATATAAAGGGAACAGAGACTACGTATATGGAATTCACAAAACTGCAGAAAGAAGCTTATACTTAGATAGCAGATACCAAGCTACATAAATTTTGAACTGCACACAGTTTGAGATAAAAGCACATGACTTTTGATGGTGACTACCAATCAATTCAAATTTAACTATGTAACTCAGCCAAAACTTAAATATTAATAAGCTATTATTTATTAATTTTTCCAATTTGTGACAAGCTTCAGAAGGTCTATCCACAGGTTTAAGATAACATATAGATAAATTAGCACTAGCACTACAAAAAAGAGAAGTAAATACAGGAAGATTAGAATAAAGATATCTTAATTATTGCTAGAGTATATAGAAAGAGACTATAACTACCTCAACAAAATTCTTTCCCTGAAATTTATTTGAAATACCATATAGGAGAATTCTAAAATAAAGATATGAAGGGTAAATTCTGAACTAATGAATATTAAAATATAACAAAGCTAGAGCAATTAAGTGTTCAGTATTGATTTAGAGATAAATGGACTAAACAGTAAAAAAAATAATTAGTTCAAAAATAGAATCAACTATATATAAAACTTGGTTTATAAAAATTGGTAAAATTTCAAATAGCAGAAACAATACATTATTCAATAAATGATATTGGGATAGCTGGCTAATCTTTGGGGGAAAAAAATAAATTGAATCCCTACATCACTCTCTTCAGCAAAATTAATTCCAGGTGGATAAAGAACTTAAAATCTAAAGAAAAGAGAAAATAACCCTTGAAGCACAGGAAGAAAATGTGCATTTTAAAATAATCTTGGGCTTCCCTGGTGGCGCAGTGGTTAAGAACTGCCTGCCAACGCAGGGGACACGGGTTTGAGCCCTGGTCCGGAAGATCCCACATGCCACAGAGCAACAAAGCCCATGTGCCACAACTACTGAGCCTGTGCTCTAGAGCCCGCGAGCCACAACTACTGAGCCCATGTGCCACAACTACTGAAGCCCACATGCCTAGAGCCCGTGCTCCGCAACAAGAGAAGCCACCGCAGTAAGAAGCCCACGCACTGCAACAAAGAGTAGCCCCCTCTCACCGCAACTAGAGAAACCCCGCGTGCAGCAACGAAGACCCATCTCAGCCAAAAATAAATAAATAAGATAAATAAATTTATATAAAAAAAAAATCTTGGCATGGGGAAATTCTTTTTAAGCAAGACTAAAAAGCAGAAATACTAGAAAAGAATATTGATCATGGTGACCCCATAACTGTGAAATGCCATAAAGTTAAAACATATTTTAAAATTTAGGAGAAAATACTACAAAATAAATGGGGAAAAGGGAGATTTTAATATCTGAAGCATACAAGAGCATTTGCAATAAGAAAAAGTGAGTATTTCAAGAGAAAATTAAAGGAAGCACATCATCAATTCAATTGATATAGCTAATAATAATAATAATAATAATTGATGAGCTACAAGCTCTGTGCTAAAGAAATTAGATGCATTATATTATTGAAATATCACAGAAAATGGATAAAATTAGCATGCACTATTATCCCAGTTTTGTAGATAAGAGAATTGAAGCTCAGAAAGTCCCATATCCAAACATATAATTGAAGAGTAAAAGAGCAGGGACTTGATTTGCCAGACTCCTAAATCTGTGCTCTTAATTTTTGTTCAATAACTCCTCCCATAAATAAAGAAATATTTACTAAACTTGGATTCTCTGGTTCTCCATGTGAGTTCCAAGGACCAGCAGCACTGGCATCACATGGGAATTTATTAGAAATGCAGAATCTGGGGCTTCCCTGGTGGCGCAGTGGTTAAGAATCTGCCTGCCAATGCAGGGGACACGGGTTCGAGCCCTGGTCCAGGAAGATCCCATATGCCACAGAGCAACTAAACTCATGTGCCACAACTACTGAGCCCTCGTGCCACAACTACTGAAGCCCGCGCTCCTAGAGCCCGTGCTCCGCAACAAGAGATGCCACTGCAATGCGAAGCCCCTGCACCGCAACGAAGAGGAGCCCCCGCTCACAACAACTAGAGAAAGCCCACGTGCAGCAACAAAGACCCAATGCAGCCAAAATAAATAAATAAATAAACTTATTAAAAAAAGAAATGCAGAATCTAAGCCTCCATCCCAGATCCACTGAATCAGAATCTGCCTTTTAACAAGATTCCCATCGATTCTATGCACTTTCAACTTTGATAAGCACTGGCGCTATCACACTTTGATAATCATTAACTGATAAAAATTAATCAAAAATACTTTAAAAATCATTTTTCACTGGTGTAGATGAAAAAGATCGTGAGTAGGGCAGGGAAAAGTGGGTGGCGGGAAGAGAAAAGCCACACAGTGAATGTGTAGTTAGAAATCCTTGGAAAGATTTTTGAATAATTTTGTCAATATGCAAAAAATTTTATTTTATTACTTTTTTATACAGCAGGTTCTTATTAGTTATCCATTTTATACATATTAGTGTATATATGTCAATCCCAATCCCAATATGCAACAAATTTTAAATGGGTTTGACTTTGCAATCTCACTTCTGAGAATTTACCCTGATTGGACAGAGTCCAAAGAGATATACTGTATTAGTTTCCTATTGCTGCTGTGACAAATTACTACAAACTTAATGGCTTAAAAGACAAATTTATTAAAAACAGAAATTTATTATCTTTCAGTTCTAGAGGTCAGAAGTCCTAAAATGGGTTTACAGAACTAAAATTAAGGTGTCAGCAGTGCTGCCTTCTTTCTAGGGACTCTAAGGTAGATCAATTTCTTTATTTCTTTACCTTTTCCAGATTTTAGAGATTACCTGTGTTCCTTTGCTCATGGCTCCTTCCTTCCATATTCAAAGCCAATAATGTAGCGTCTTCAAATCTCTAGCTCCCTCTCCTCTGACATTAATGCTCCCATCTCCCTCTTATAAGCGCTTGCGGTTTCACTGTGCCACCTGGATAATCCAGGATAATCTCTCATCATAAAAATCCTTAACACAGTCACATCTACAAAGTCCTGCTCCAGTATTAGGAAGTGGAAGTATTTGGAGGTCCATTATTCTTTCTACCACAGACAAAAGAGATTTTTTTTTTTGTAAATCACAATCTTATTTTAATAGTAAACAATTAAGAACAACATAGAGTTCCATTCATATAGGAGACTGTGGTATTTTCATGTAATGCAACACTACGTGGCCATTAAACATGATGATTATCCCTATTTATTGAGGGAGTATTTCATATTTTGATGCTGGAAGAAAAATTTAGTTACAAAACAGTTCACAGTCACACACAGAATCAGATAGACAGATCTAAAGAGAGACAAAGAGACAGAGCGACAGAGAAAAAAATGAAACTGGAAGTCTCTCCAATATATTAACAGTATTCATCTCTGAATAGAGAAATGTGTGGTGATTTCTACTTTCCCATTTATGCTTGTCTACATTATTTGATTTCCTTACAATGAGCATATATTATTTTTGTCATAATATAAAATGAGAAATTTATTTTCACTTACCATACATGTTTTACTAGACATCTAAGTATTCATGAATACTTTTTTTTAGACCAATTATTGGCAAGTTGACTTTGGAGCAATGAAACTTGACAGCCTGAAAAAGTACAGTCTGCCTGTTCCGATTTGCTATTTAAATCTCAGGCTATATGCTACACAAAATGCCAGAATATATGAAAAGAAGTGACGGATTTAGCTTGAATGTACAAAACACAAATAAAATCTAGTAATATTGTACTTAACTTCTGGCAACCAAGTTATAACCATGATAAATATTCTTACCTTCTTAGAGCACAATTACACTTAGGCCTTACTCACTTTTCTGCATAATATGCAAGACTGGATAAATACTTAACTCCTCAGATGTGGGATTATAAACAGACCGGTAATATTATTTCTGTAGTAAGAAACCTCTACTAGGCCCAAAAAGGCCTAGACATATTAGAAAACAAAATTATCCTGGCAGAAAAGCCTTGAGTGAATCTAACCTATGTAAAACATCTAACATGTAAAACATTTTAGAATGCATTTGAAATCTATGCAGAAGAGTTTAGAACCAACCCAATCTTCTAATGGCCACCAGACATCTCAACTTAAATTAGGCCTGGACATTATGGTAAGTAGCCCATGGGATCATAATGTATTATAACAGTATACTCTCATCTGGAAAACTGATTTAACATTAAATATCAAATAGGTTTCTTTGCAGATTAAATGAGATACAACAGGCAAAGCACCTAGTATGGTGGATAGTACATAATTGGTGCTTATTAAATATCAGTTCTCTTTTTTTATCCATCATTTGTTATTTACAGAGAAGCACGTTCACTGAATTACTATCCTTTGAACTGGAGACATATGAATATTGAATATCTAGACTAAAAATTTCAAACAGGATTAGGGGACATAAAACATTTGTACCAAAGGGTTATTAGAAGTCAGTTGCTTAGCTAGTAAATTATATTAATATCATTATCGTTGCAAGCCAAATGTTTGCTATTCCTTGTCCTCTGGCACTTGTACTATAAGCAGTCTGTAGACAGATGGGGTTGGGGGTAGGGGCATTCTCATTGGTCTAAGAGCAAAACACAATTTTACCTCTCCTTTATGAAAATGAATTATCTCCCACAAGAGGGTTTTGATAAAGCAGGAGAATATTAATTTTAGGTGGAGACCTTAGCACATAAGAAGGACTTGGAGATATTAACGAAATCAAGCGGCTCTGTTCAATTAGATATTTTCGTAATTCCAGGGGATGGCATTACGGCTTTCAAGATGTGGTGGAGGCATCACATGTGATACATAGAAAAGTGCCTCCCACAAGTCCTTAATAACGACATTAGCCAATCTTATTTTCCATGGGCTGGGCTCCTTGCTTAGCACTTTACTTGCAATATCTCACTTGATGCATATATGAACCCCATGAGATACAGACTATTATTAAATGAACTTTACAAATGAGGAAACTGAGAACAATAGTGGTTATGGGACTTGCTGAAATTCACACAGCTATTAACTATCACAGGCAGGATTCAAATCTGGAAAATTAGACTCCAGAGCTTTATGGTGAACCATGATTCCATACTGCTTCCCTTGCTGTTCACTTTTCTGGGGCAATACCTGAAAGGGCTCTTCATAGCAAAGCTCAGTAATACATTGTGTGATGAGTTCAACTTATTGCACTTGGGAACCTTTATTTTTTTTTAACTTCCAAATACTGACAACATTCAGGAAACTGAGGCAAGTTAGTAAAAATCAAATTGGTATTTAGAGTAGTTATATCTCGTTCTGAATCTCTTACATACTAATCTAATTCTGCCAATATCTTTTATATCACCCAAAATTATTTGTACTATGCATGACAAGCTCCTAAGCAGTAAATAGATATAATCTAATTTTGAAGTAAAAATTGAAATAGGGTTTCTCCTCAGTCATCCAGAAGCTCATACTGAGCATTGTGAGAGGCATGTATTGGCAAGTCATGATTTTCTGGGAAATCATCAGAGCTGGACCTAACTCAGTAATGAGGTGCCTTTTACCTGTCTTCATTCTCTTTAACCCTGCTGGATCCACTGTTCCCTGAATCTTCTCTCGACTGCTTCCAACCCAGCTACGGTCTCTTCTCTTGCTCGATTTGTGATCCTCAGAAGCTCAACTGCCATAATAAGGTTGAAAACAGAAGGCAAGTCCAAAGTAGTTCTTGATCTTGCCCTCTTCCCACCTCTGCTACACAGCTGGTCATAGGCTCCAGGCTGGTCCCCAGCAGCCTTCCTGGTCCCAAGCTCTCTTACTCACTTATCCCGGCAAAGATGTTCTACTCCTGTTATCATAGCCAAGTCCCATCTACTGGAAGCCAAGGGTAGTCTACATGGAGTCTGGTTCCCCTGAATGTGGGTGAACTTATTTCCAACTTTACCTTTGAAAAGGGTTGGAGAACACATCAAGATGCTGGGAGGGTGGTGCCCCTAGAGAAAGCATGGATGCTCCACGCCCACCCCACCCTCCCATACCTTTTCCATTAGGCTGTTCGTGAGTTGCATCCTTTATAATACACCAGTAAACCACAATGAGGACAAGCAAGGATTTTTAAATATTCACCCTTTAGAGGTGAAACCACAAAGTCTGCATTAGCTCTAGTTTGTCTTAAGAATTCCTGGAGTTGATGCTGTACTAGTGCCTTAAACACAGAAGATGGTAAAGAAGTAACAAGTTGAAAATAAAAAGAAGAGCAAAGAAATACCCATTATGGTTCACATAAATGGACTTCTGTGTGTTCCAATGTTGGATGTATGACAAGAACAATATGAGATCACTGAAAGAGGACATCTTCAACTACATAGAATTAGCATCATTTTTATGATTTTACCCTTCATATTTTCAACTTACTCATCTACAAAGCGATAATTCACTTACTAAATAAACATGTATTTAGCATTCATTACGTTCTATGTTACGGGCCAGGAATTTTAGGCATAGTGTTATATAAGAAAACTTTGCCTGCAGAGTCTACCCATGCATGCTCAAGACTTAACTCCAGCAAATGTAGTGATTGTTTAAGATACCAGAGCATGTGCAAAAACTTGGAAAGAAAAAAGGCATGAAGGCATACTAACAGAAAAATTTTAAAGAGTTATTTTTGTCTTTATTTTGAGGTTGTCATTAACTATTATTTAAGCAATTTGAAGCTTGAAAAATAGAATCTCCAATTCTTTTCATGCTTATTGTATTCATGACAGGAATTTAGACAATTTAATTCCTTTTTTAATCTTCTTACATGTAAAAACTTTGGTAATTGACATAACAATAAATAATGGAAGAGCAATTATGTTTGTCTTTATCTGATTTATTTAAATAATCATATATAAAGCAGTAAAAATGTTTAAATAGATTCCTTTTTAGGTAATAGCAAATCATCCAAAAACAGCATTAACATTTAACAAGCATGAGCTTCTTCTTCAAATAACTATGTTACTTACAATAAGGAGGAAAATCTCAAATTTTCAAAAAATATAAGAGACATTTCATCTATAAAGACTCCGCATATGTGTTATTTCAAGTCAAATCATGGACACAAACTTAAGTTAATAATGTTGTAAACTGTTTTAAATTAAGTTAGTTGAAATTTGTAGCGTTTAAAATTGATTGATGTGATTTGTGTTGTGCTTTCTCTGAAAAGTGTCACACTAATGAGATGTAGATTTCCCATCATCACTTTGAATTGAGAAAAAGGATAAGGTAACATTTCTAAGTGTAAAGTAATATATTACTTTTTGAAATGATTAACAAAGGAAATTATTCCTATTAAATCTTACATGACACATATTTTAAAAACATAAAAAACAACTGTGAAATTTTAAAAGAAAGAATTTTTCTTTAAATGCTTTGTGACTCCACATGAAATATTTTGGCTACAATGAAATACAAAAATGATGGCTGCAATTAATGCTGAGGCTGGTCTCTGGTGACTAATTTCTCCAGCAAACTTGTAAAATAATATTCTTGAATTCAGACTCCCTGTCCCTTTTCTCCATAATTTTCTTCTTGCATGAACACTTATTCCTTACCCCATACCTACACTTCCTCATCTATTAAAGAAGCAAAATGTTTGCACTGACCTGTACAGAGGACCATTATAAAACACATTTTACATTCTGATTTTAAATAATATGGTTTGGCTAAAGCTGGATTGTTAATTAAAACAAACTTAGGTGATTTCAAATTATTACTAAACAATACATGTTTATTATAGTAGAACTAAAATGTAAAAATTTAAGCATAAAAATGATCTATATCTATATATAAAAGTACATTACACACAAAGAAATCTATATTTTGAGTATTTATATATATTCTCATATATGTATATTCATATACATATTATACCCATTAAAATATCTTATGAAATCACATAACATATATGCCATTTTGATATCTGCTCTTTTCACTTGAAAATATACTATGAAAATGTCTCATTACCAATAGTATTCTTGCTTACCAGTGGACAGAGTTCTGTGGGGTTTTTTGTTTGTTTGTTTTTTATGATGGCTCTGCAGGGTTGTTTAGGGTGTAGGTAATTTGGCACTCCCATAGCTAAAACTGTAGTTCAGCCATTCTGGAATGAATTTAGCACTGTATTTTAAGAGCTTTAAATATAATTTTCTGGTGTTAAAATTTGAAAAAGTCTTTTTATCTCACATTTTGGTTGTACACAAATTTCCATTGCAAGGATATCTGTTACAATGCACTGTATAATTTCCAAAAATAATAACAGACTAAAATGCATAACAAGAGGTGTCTGGTTAAATATATATATATAATATATCCACGCCATATAAAAATACTGTACCTTAAAAATTATGTAGATCAAGGAGGAATATGAAAATGCTTCAATGTTTAGTTCATATACAACTTTCATACAAGTTTTGTAAAATATTACAATCTCAGTACACATTCTTATCCATAGTACTACAAAATGGAGAATGGGGAGTATCACTTAAATATGATCAGTTTATACAGAATTCTAGGAAATGCGGACTAATGCATGGACAGAAAGCAGATCAGTGGTTGCCAGGGCATGGTGGAGGAGTGGTATGGAGAGGGAGGGATGACAAAAAGAGAACTTCTGGGGTAATGGACATGTGTACTGTCTTGACTGTGGTAATGATTTCACAGGTGTATGTATACCTATGTCAACTGTATTAAATTGTATGATTTAAATATGTATATATATACATATTTTAAAATATGATTTCAAATGTATGTATTTATGGTTTGTCAACTTTGCCCTAATAAAGCTGTTAAAAAAAAATAAAAAGTCTGGCAGTACTGCGTGTTGGTGAGGATATGGAGCACCTGGAACTCTCATATATATTTTTGGTATAGAATATTTCACATAGTTGCACTGGAAAATAGTCTTGCAATTTCTTAGAAAATTAGACATATGACCCAGAAATCCCACTCCTAGATATTTACCTGAGAGAGATAAAAACAGGCCAACAACAACAACAAAAAAATCTGTTCCCAAGATTACCAACGATCCTGTCACAAAATTTAATAGATAATTTTAGTCCTGATCGTTTTGATTCCTCAGTTATTAACACTCCTGACCATTCACTTCTTTCCGTTCTCTTTTCCTGTCCTCCCCGAACTATATTCTCTTTGTTTTCTTCCTACATATTTGGCACCTCCTTCTAGTTCACCTTTGAGATTTCATCCTCCTTAATCCAGCCATTAAACAATGCTATCTTGGCTTATTCTTAGTTGCCTTCTCTTCTTACACAATGCTCTTTCTCTAGACTAATTTCATCCATTTTCATCCTTTCACTAAATTAATATCTCACAGTAACTTTCTCCTAAGCCCCAGACTTTTATCTTCAGCCACCTACAGAAGATAGGTGGAACATTCCATGGAAATTTCTCAAAGGTTCAGCAGTCTCAGTACATCCTAGACTGAACATGCTCTCACGCCCACAAAAACCTACAGTACCTAATATCTCAGCGGACGGCAACATCACCCATCCAATTCCTTAAAACCTAAGCTGGAGTCAAGGATGCTTAACACCTCCCACTCCATCACCTCCCTCTTCAAAGAATTTACCAAGTTCAGGCAACTCACATATCATCTCTGAATTCCCTTAACTTCTCTCCATCTACACTGCCTCTCTTCTAATCAAATTTATCTTCGTCTTTCACCTGGATTGCTACAGTAACTGGCCTCCAAGAATTTATTCTAGTCTCTGTCCAATCTGTACTCTATGGTATGGAACATTAACATTTTTAAAATGTAAATCTGATCTTACTGCATCCCTAATCCTTCTTCTCCCCCTACCTAGCCCACTTTATAATCTATTTTTCCTGTTGTTTTAGAATAATGACCAAAATCCTTAACATGACCTACAGAGCACTATTATACAGCCTGGTTCTTATCAACCTCTCCAGCTTTTTCCCCTGCCCCTTCCACCCCTTCTCCAGTCATTCTGGCTTTCTTTCCAGGCTTCCTTCCTCCACAGGGATTTTACATGTACTGATCCCTCAATATAGGATTCTCTTCTTGCTCTCCACTTTAACCTGGTTAACCCCTACTCAATACCCTGATCTCAAGGGAAAGATCATTTCCTTTACTTCTCCATATTAGGTTAGGTTTATGTCATATACTTTTCCATAATTGACTTATTTTATTTTCTTTGAATCTACCACATTTAAAATTATGCTTTATTAATTTGATTAGTTGCATCACATCAGCTTCCCCTCTGAAGTGTAAGTTCTAGGAACAACGTTTTAGTTCATCTTTGTCTCCACAGGGATACATTTCACCTACTGGTAATAATTTTTCACAAATAAGCTCTGTATCTGGAAACAGATCTCATCATGACTCTCCTTAAATGTTACAGTGATTTTTGTATTGTCTAATGTGTCCTGAAGGGTAACTGATTATTTTTAATGTACAAGTATATTTGTAAGTTTTTATAAAATTTGGATCACAAATTCACAAAAGACTTTCATTGAAGTAGGTGTCACTATCAAAGCACTTGAACACTTGGCTCCAGTTTGTTATTTTCCTGTTTTATTTTTTTAAAGAGGGCCTGTTGTCCTTTGATCTTGCTCTGACACCTGCACCAACCTACTTTTTTCATCTTAAGAGGTCCCTGTAGGATCCGAGGTCATGTGGATAAAATTAAAATGGAGGTCATGTGATTAAAACTATTCTTCACAACTTCTCCCAAAACACACAGACACATATTCACATAAACACTTGGACCTGATTTTCAAAGGGCCCAATTTGTCTTGTAAATTTTATATCTCCATTTAATGGATTTTCTCACATAGATAGCAAAACAAAAGGTGCCTAAATTTTTGTGTTACAAAATTAATAGTTTGTGACAGTACATGTTCATTTCCCTTTCACTGACATTCTAATATTTCTTCAATATATTTCCATTAAGCTATTATTTCTTTTTTTTTTTTCCAGCTGGTTTTTCTGAAAGGCTGTCTCATCCATCATTATGAAATGGTCAGATGAATATTACAATTGCTTAATGTTCCCTCTGCAAAATGTAAAAAAATGGGGGTGGGAAGTAGGAGCTTCTTTGAGGAACCAGCTAAGAATCATGCAATTACTTTCCATCTATTTCTTAGTAACATGTTTTCTGTTTTCGGTAAAGACAAATATTTGGTCTTAGAAGTCAACAAATCCCGTACAAAGCAGGGGAGAAATTAGAATTTCTGACAGTCTTTAAGAAGAATATTAATTTACAGGATTTATAAAACTACTACAGTAGATATCAGTAAAAAATGTAGTAATATTTATCGTAAAATGTGAACTTTAATCCTTAATTCTATAGAAGAATCAAAGAAAGTTACTTTTTAAAATATTATATAACCTAAAACAACTTTATGGTAAATTTCCCCCAATTATGTATCTCTGCTTCCACGATGAGAGGCATCATAATTCTACGTACGTCTGGTGACTACGTATCCTGAATCAACATTTAATGTTAACACACTGCAGCAATAACGCAGTAATAAACAGTCTCTTCAAATAGGAAAAAAAAATAGTAAAAATTAATTTTGTACCCTCCTCACTCTTCCCTCCTAACTCCTCCTAACATTTTCTTGAGCAGTTTCCGAAAGGACTCTTAATTAAACAATCCCCAGATACCTACTTTTTGATTATTCTTTATCAGGTCGTTATCTCTGATATAGCCCAACCAAACTAGAAATTCAGGGCTAATTTGGAATATCTCTTGTTTTCTTACAGCTTGAAGAAAAGATAAAGGTCAGAAGCAGGCTTAAGGAGATGGACATTAAGTCACAAGTTAGAAACAAACAAAGGAAGTTCCTTTGCAGTAGAAGTATTTAAAACATATGCCAATAAAATGTTCAAAGGATTCCTACAGGGCTCCAAAGATAAACACGTGCAATTTTTTTTTCTTGAAAAATTCCACTTACCTGAAGGTATAAACTCAAATATATAACATGGTTCAGTGGAAAAATACAAATAAAAACCATTTGGTATTTTATTTATTTACTAGGAATTAAAAATTTTAGTGCAGGTGACCACGAATTCCAGCTCGACCTGCTCTTAGGTGTGTGACTTGGGGCAAGTCCTTTAGCCTCAGCTTGCCCCAGCTCCTTTATCTGTAAACAGGAATAATTACAATACTCACCTCATGAAGTGTTAAATGAATAATACATGCAAAATTCTTAAAACCATGTCAGTCACACAAAGAAGCTCACTAAATGCCAGCTATTATTAACAATTTTATTATTATCACCAGCATTATACTAATAAAGCTGGGGCACTGAAGGGACTGAGCATGAAAAACTCTAACCTGTAAGAAATCAGCAGCAATAAATCTGTGGAAGGTGCTGAGCCTCACTTCAAAACACACTGAAAAAAACTGAGAACACATATATTCCCTTCTTGGTCCTCACATGGTGAGAGAATTAAGATTTTAAATACAGGGCTATTTTTCCATATGTTTACTGCTGGCTACCTTAGAGTTCAGGAGTTTGGGAAAAAACGGAAATATGAGAAAAAATGTAGAGATATTAAAAAAAAAAACCAGAAGACACAGAAACAAAGAATGAAAATTGGAGGCAAGGAGATTATTAAAGAAATAATCAAAGAAAAGTTTCCAGAGTTGAGAAACACTATATATCTTCAGATTAAAAGAGAACAAACTAAATGCTTCCAGATATTAAAAAAAAAAAAAAAGTGCTTGTCACCTTACCAGGAACTAAGGAACAGGAATCAATCTGTTATTGGTTTTCTCATTGGCTATATTAGATGCTAGGAAACAATGGAGTAATTCTTTCAAAGTTCCCCAAATCCCAAAACTCAGTGAAAATTGACTGTGGAATGTTTTATGCACAAAAATCCTGAATGAATGTTTGCTTATTTTTAAGTTTTTGTCTCGTATTCTCTGGTCTTATTAGGTAAGTCTATAGTGCTATAACAAAACAATCCCCAAATAAAACCTTCAACATAAGACAGAAGACTTTGTTTACTGTTTCAGAAGACAGCCCAGAGGCTTGCAATACCAGACCAGCAGGACAATTCTGTCATTTTCTATATACAGCTTGCATCTCTACATCCCTGGTGTTCTCTCCAGATCTTCCAACACATTCATATCTCAGCAGGGAAGGGTAAAAAGAAAGTTTAGTGTACTATATCTATTCCTTTTAAGGGCATGACCTGGAATTGGCACGTATTATTTTGTCTCACATTCTTTTAGGTATAAATTAGTCACATGGCCAAATCTGGATGCAAATGAGTCTTGATGGCCCTCGCTGAGTGACCTGACCATGCACCCAGCTAAAATTTGGAAGTATAATTTCAAAAAAAGAAGGGGTAAATTAATCCTGGTGGAAAAGTAGTCGTCTCTCTCACTGGTCTGTAAACGTATCAAAAGCCATGCGATACTTTCTAGCCTTATGCAGCATTCTAGGACATTTTCCTTTTTCACTATGTAACTAATAATGACTACACTTAGATATCAAAGGCAATTATTGACTAATATGCTTTATTTATTGCAACTCAATTAATCCAAATTAAAGTCTATTGTGCAATAGATAAATAGAAGGCACTATACAGACTTCCCTGTAATAAATCAGAACCAGTCCCAGTACAAATGCAAGTTTGTGTAATACTATTAAATAAAAGTTACTTAAAACTATTATTTAAAAGTTCTTGAAATTTTTAATAATTATTTCAAGCTTATGTGGCATTTTTCCTTTATTAACTTTAATAATTACTATTACCATGTATATATTGTAGAAGAACAAGTTTTTTTCTTTCTTAATCAGCTACACCTTAAAACTTTTTAAGGAATAAGAAAAAGGTACCAATAAACTAATTAAAAGGTCTCTATTTTTTGAGGAAAATAGATCTAAACTACATGAAACTAGAATATCAAGGAATGAAAGGATACAAAAATATGTTTTGGATATACTCATTTAGTAAGAAAAAGTGAAGAAGACCATAAAGGAGTTGCTACAGTTAATTACTAAAAAATTACATTACAAAAAATATGCTGCTGTTAGTTCGAAAGTTGAAAGTTTACTAGCACAGAATGATAGAAATAACCTTAGCGTGGCTTGAATTACTGAGATAATCTCTTCAATCTTATATTTTGCCTTTAAAAAAGTTGTTCAGATGAGCAACTGGTTCAGTAACAACAGAATGTATTCTACTACTTCCTGAAGACAGAAGATTTATAAACTATTATAAGAATATTCTCTTAACTCTTATTTGTCTTAATTTTGAAATTGCTTCCTTAAACCTAAATAATGCTCTGGTAGACTATTATACAGTGAAATCTCATTCATTCATTCAACAAATATTTATTACAGGGCTACTGTATGCCAGGCATTGTTCTAGGCATTTGGGACACAAAAATGAACAACAAAAAAGACACCAATAAACTCTTGTCTCAAAGAGCTCGCATCTTGATGGGAAGACAAATAATAAATATGATAAATAAGTAAATTATGTGGTATTTCAGCAGGTGATATGTGCTATAGAGGAAAGTAGAAGGTGACAGAGAAGATCCAGAGTGCGGGGGACTGGGGGGAAACTGGCAAAATTAAATAGGATGCCAGATAGGTCTCAGGGGAAGTGCTGTGAAGCATCCAAATATCTGGAGGAAGAGAGTTCTTAGCACAGGAAGAGCCACATAAAGGCCTTAACTTGGGAGACTGCCTGGTCTGTTCCAGGAAGCAAAGAATGCCCAGAATGAAATAAAGTGGCCAACATGGAAAGTTCTGGGGGGAATGTTCCAGGTAGAACACCCTGAGGCTGGAAAGAACTAGCCAGTGTGGCTGCAGAAGTGAATGAATTCTGAGAGGAAGCCAAAGGCCTGATCACAGAGGCCTGCAGGCCACAGGGAAGGCTCTGGATTTTATTCTGTAAGATGTGTGAACAGGAGAATGACCTAAGCTGCTTTAATTTTACAAGCTGATTCTGACCGCTGAGTGGAGAACTGAATGTAGGGGTGACAGTGGAAGTAGGAGGCTGCTGAGGGAATCAGAGCTGGACAAAGTGCTGGTCCAGACCTGCTGTATAGAAGTGGCTGGAGGTTATATTTTTAAGACAATGGACAAGACTTGATAATGGATTGAATGTCGGATACAAAGGAAAGAGAAAAATCAGGGATGGCTCCTAGGTTTTCACCTAAGCAACTAAGTAAATTGAGGTAATATTGATTGACCTGTCCTCATTTGTTTTGTAAAAGAATTCACCACATAGAGGAGAGGAACCAAGATGGCAGAGTAGAAGGACGTGCTCTCACTCCCTCTTGCAAGAACACCAGAATCACAACTAGCTGCTGGACAATCATCGACAGGAAGACACTGGAACTCACCAAAAAAGATACCCCACATCGAAAGACAAAGGAGAAGCCACAAGGAGACGGTAGGAGGGGCACAATCAGAGTAAAATCAAATCCCATAACTGGTGGGTGGGTGACTCACAGACTGGCGAACACTGATACCACAGAAGTCTGCCCACTGGAGTGAACGTTCTGAGCCCCACGTCAGGCTTCCCAACCTGGGGGTCCGGCAACAGGAGGAGGAATTCATAGAGAATGAGACTTTGAAGCCTAGTGGGAAGTGATTGCAGGACTTCGACAGGACTGGGGGAAACAGAGACCCCACTCTTGGAGGGCGCACACAAAACAGTGTGCGCATCGGGACCAAGGGGAAGGACCCCGGGGGAGTGACCCTGGGGGAGAATGAACCAGACCTACCTGCTACTGTTGGAAGCTCTCTGGCAGAGGAGGGGGGTGGCTCTGTTTCACTGTGGGGACAAGGACATGGGCAGCAGAAGTTCTGGGAAGTACTCCTTGGCATGAGCCCTCCCAGAGTCTGTCACTAGCCCCACCAAAGAGACCAGGTAGGCTCCAGTGTTGGGTGGCCTCAGGCAAAACAACCAACAGGGAGGGAACCCAGCCCCACCCATCAACAGTCAAGTGGATTAAAGTTTTACTGAGCTCTGACCGCCACAGCAACAGTCAGCTCTACCCACCACCAGAGCCTCCCATCAAGCCTCTTAGATAGCCTCAACCACCAGAGGGAAGACAGCAGAAGCAAGAAAAACTATAATCCTGCAGCCTGTGGAACAAAAACCACATTCACAGAAAGATAGACAAGATGAAAAGGCAGAGGGCTACATACCAGATGAAGGAACAAGATAAAACCCCAGAAAAACAACTAAATGAAGTGGAGATAGGCAACCTTCCAGAAAAAGAATTCAGAATAATGATAGTGAAGATGATCCAGGACCTCGGAATAAGGATGGAGGCAAAGATCGAGAAGATGCAAGAAATGTTTAACAAAGACCTAGAAGAATTAAAGAACAAACAAACAGAGATGAACAATACAATAACTGAAATGAAAACTACACTAGAAGGTATCAATAGCAGAATGACTGAGGCAGAAGAACGGATAAGTGACCTGGAAGAGAGAATGGTGGAATTCACTGCTGCGGAACAGAATAAAGAAAAAAGAATGAAAAGAAATGAAGACAGCCTAAGAGACCTCTGGGACAACATTAAATGCAACAACATTCGCATTATAGGGGTCCCAGAAGGAGAAGAGAGAAAGGACCCGAGAAAATATTTGAAGAGATTATAATCGAAAACTTCCCTAAAATGGGAAAGGAAATAGCCACCCAAGTCCAGGAAGTGCAGAGAGTCCCATACAGGATAAACCCAAGGAGAAACACGCCAAGACACATAGTAATCAAATTGGCAAAAATTAAAGACAAAGAAAAATTATTGAAAGCAGCAAGGGAAAAATGACAAAAAACATACAAGGGAAGTCCCATAAGGTTAACAGCTGATTTCTCAGCAGAAACTCTACAAGCCAGAAGGGAGTGGCATGATATACTTAAAGTGATGAAAGGGAAGAACCTACAACCAAGATTACTCTACCAGGCAAGGATCTCATTCAGATTTGATGGAGAAATCAAAAGCTTTACAGACAAGCAAAAGCTAAGAGAATTCAGCACCACCACACCAGCTCTACAACAAATGCTAAAGGAACTTCTCTAAGTGGGAAACACAAGAGAAGAAAAGGACCTACAAAAACAAACCCAAAACAATTAAGAAAATGGTCATAGGAACATACATATTGATAATTACCTTAAACGTGAATGGATTAAATGCTCCAACCAAAACACACAGGCTTTCTGAATGGATACAAAGACAAGACCCATATATATGTTGCCTACAAGAGACCCACTTCAGACCTAGGGACACATACACACTGAAAGTGAGGGGATGGAAAAAGATATTCCATACAAATGGAAATCAAAAGAAAGCTGGAGTAGCTATTCTCATATCAGATAAAATAGACTTTAAAATAAAGAATGTTACAAGAGACAGGAAGGACACTACATAATGATCAAGGGATCAATCCAAGAAGAAGATATAACAATTATAAATATATATGCACCCAACATAGGAGCACCTCAATACATAAGGCAACTGCTAACAGCTATAAAAGAGGAAATCGACAGTAACACAATAATAGTGGGGGACTTTAACACCTCACTTACACCAATGGACAGATCATCCAAAATGAAAATAAATAAGGAAACAGAAGCTTTAAATGACACAATAGGCCAGATAGATTTAATTGATATTTATAGGACATTCCATCCAAAAACAGCAGATTACGCTTTCTTCTCAAGTGCACACAGAATGTTCTCCAGGATAGATCACATCTTGGGTCACAAATCAAGCCTCATTAATTTAAGAAAATTGAAATCATATCAAGCATCTTTTCTGAACACCACGCTATGAGATTAGAAATGAATTACAGGGAAAAAAACGTAAAAAACACAAACACATGAAGGCTAAACAATATGTTACTAAATAACCAAGAGATCACTGAAGAAATCAAAGAGGAAATCAAAAAATACCTAGAGACAAATGACAATGAACACACGACGATCCAAAACCTACAGGATGCAGCAAAAGCAGTTCTAAGAGGGAAGTTTATAGCTAGACAAGCCTACCTAAAGAAACAAGAAAAATCTCAAGTAAACAATATAACCTTACACCTAAAGGAACTAGAGAAAGAAGAACAAACAAAACCCAAAGTTAGCAGAAGGAAAGAAATCATAAAGATCAGAGCGGAAATAAATGAAATAGAAACAAAGAAAACAATAGCAAAGATCAATAAAACTAAAAGCTGGTTCTTTGAGAAGATAAGCAAAATTGATAAGCCATTAGCCAGACTCATCAAGAAAAAGAGAGAGAGGACTCAAATCAATAAAATTAGAAATGAAAAAGGAGAAGTTACAACAGACACTGCAGAAATACAAAATATCCTAAGAGACTACTACAAGCAACTCTATGCCAATAAAATGGGCAACCTGGAAGAAATGCACAAATTCTTAGAAAGGTATAACCTTCCAAGACTGAACCAGGAAGAAATAGAAAATATGAACAGACCAATCACAAGCAATGAAATTGAAACTGTGATTAAAAATCTTCCAAGAAACAAAAGTTCAGGACCAGATGGCTTCACAGGTGAATTCTATCAAACATTTAGAGAAGCGCTAACACCCATCCTTCTCAAACTCTTCCAAAAAATTGCAGAGGAAGGAACACTCCCAAACTCATTCTATGAGGCCACCATCACCCTGATATCAAAACCAGACAAAGATACTACAAAAAAAGAAAATTACAGACCAATATCACTGATGAATATAGATGCAAAAATCCTCAACAAAATACTGGCAAACAGAATCCAACAAAACATTAAAAGGGTCATACACCACGATCAAGTGGGACTTATCCCAGGGATGCAAGGATTCTTCAATATACGCAAATCAATCAATGTGATACACCATATTAACAAATTGAAGAATAAAAACCATATGATCATCTTAATAGATGCAGAAAAAGCTTTTGACAAAATTCAACACCCATTTATGATAAAAACTCTCCAGAAAGTGGGCATAGAGGGAACCTACCTCAACATAATAAAAGCCATATACAACAAACCCACAGCAAACATCATTCTCAATGGTGAAATACTGGAAGCATTTCCTCTAAGATCAGGAACGAGACAAGGATGTCCACTCTCACCACTATTATTCAACATAGTTTTGGAAGTCCTAGCCACGGCAATCAGAGAAGAAAAAGAAATAAAACGAATA
Source organism: Balaenoptera borealis (assembly GCF_965194805.1). Taxonomy (NCBI): domain Eukaryota; kingdom Metazoa; phylum Chordata; class Mammalia; order Artiodactyla; family Balaenopteridae; genus Balaenoptera; species Balaenoptera borealis. Next base: position 129,514,643 of record NC_138861.1, on the reverse strand, counting down.
CAAATTGGAAAAGAAGAAGTAAAACTGTCACTGTTTGCAGATGACATGATACTATACATAGAGAATCCTAAAAATGCCACCAGAAAACTACTAGAGCTAATCAATGAATTTGGTAAAGTTGCAGGATACAAAATTAATGCACAGAAACCTCTTGCATTCCTATACACCAATGATGAAAAATCTGAAAGAAAAATTATGGAAACACTCCCATTTACCATTGCAACAAAAAGAATAAAATATCTAGGAATAAACCTACCTAGGGAGACAAAAGACCTGTATGCAGAAAACTATAAGACACTGATGAAAGAAATTAAAGATGATACCAACAGGTGGAGAGATATACCATGTTCTTGGATTGGAAGAATCAATATTGTGAAAATGACTATACTACCAAAAGCAATCTAGAGATTCAATGCAATCCCTATCAAATTACCAATGGCATTTTTTACGGAACTAGAACAAATCATCTTAAAATTTGTATGGAGACACAAAAGACCCCGAATAGCCAAAGTAGTCTTGAGGGAAAAAAACAGAGCTGGAGGAATCAGACTCCCTGACTTCAGACTATACTAAAAAGCTACAGTAATCAAGACAATATGGTACTGGCACAAAAACAGAAACACAGATCAATGGAACAAGATAGAAAGCCCAGAGATAAACCCACGCACCTATGGTCAACTAATCTATGACAAAGGAGGCAAAGATATACAATGGAGAAAAGACAGTCTCTTCAATAAGTGGTGCTGGGAAAACTGGACAGCTACCTGTAAAAGAATGAAATTAGAATACTCCCTAACACCATACACAAAAATAAACTCAAAATGGATTCGAGACCTAAATGTAAGACCAGACACTATAAAACTCTTAGTGGAAAACATAGGAAGAACACTCTTTGACATCAATCACAGCAAGATCTTTTTTGATCCACCTCCTAGAGTAATGGAAATAAAAACAAAAATAAACAAATGGGACCTAATGAAACTTCAAAGCTTTTGCACAGCAAAGGAAACCATAAACAAGACAAAAGGCAACCCTCAGAATGGGAGAAAATATTTGCAAACGAATCAACGGACAAAGGATTAATCTCCAAAATATATAAACAGCTCATTCAGCCTAATATTAAAGAAACAAACACCCCAATCCAAAAATGGGCAGAAGACCTAAATAGACATTTCTCCTAAGAAGACATACAGATGACCAAGAAGCACAAGAAAAGATGCTCAACATCACTAATTATTAGAGAAATGCAAATCAAAACTACAATGGGGTATCACCTCACACCAGTTTGAATGAGCATCATCAGAAAATCTACAAACAACAAATGCTGGAGAGGGTGTGGAGAAAAGGGAACCCTCTTGCACTGTTGGTGGGAATGTAAATTGATACAGCCACTATGGAGAACAGTATGGAGGTTCCTTAAAAAACTAAAAATAGAACTACCATATGACCCTGCAATCCCACTACTGGGCATATACCCAGAGAAAACCATAATTCAAAAAGACACATGCACCCCAATGTTCATTGCAGCACTATTTACAATAGCCAGGTCATGGAAGCAACCTAAATGCCCATCGACAGACGAATGGATAAAGAAGATGTGGTACATATATACAATGGAATATTACTCAGCCATAAAAAGGAACGAAATTGAGTCATTTGCTGAGACGTGGATAGATCTAGAGACTGTCGTACAGAGTGAAGTAAGTCAGAAAGAGAAAAACAAATATCGTATATTAACGCATGTATGTGGAACCTAGAAAAATGGTACAGATGAGCCGGTTTGCAGGGCAGAAGTTGAGACACAGATGTAGAGAACAGACATATGGACACCAAGGGGGGAAAACTGTGGTGGGGTGGGGATGGTGGTGTGCTGAATTGGGCGATTGGGATTGACATGTATACACTGATGTGTATAAAATTGATGACTAATAAGAACCTGCAGTATAAAACAAACAAACAAACAAAACAACTAATACTAAACTTTCATTGGGTTATTTGTATGGAAATATGTTAATATAAATGTTTCAGACATTACATGAAATTTCTAAAAATCTTATATGCTTATTACTTTAAAAGGTATATCTCAGAAATAACTAAATTTCCTTGTCAATTGCATTATTATGAACTTTCATCAAATCGTTAACCGTGGTCATTTTTAAGTCTTTTGTCATTTACAGACAGTTCTGGGTGTACTGTGATGCTTTTGCAAATATGTTCCTATAAAAGGGTTTCATCTTCAACGAATTCATCGAAAAGACTGACAAGTACAGGTTTCTGGTAACTGACTGTACTGCTGAACTGAATGAATAAGCATTTTCAGAACTCTAACGAAAAACTGATGAACTCATAAAAGTACTAACAAAAGATCAAGATGAAAAAAAAAATTAATTACATGGGACTGAGTGAACTGATGAGGACTGACTATAATGTTTGTGACTTTCTGTTTGAATTAAAAAAAAAAAATCCCACAAGGACTCAGAGGCAAAGAATATACAAATCAATTTTCACTGCAAAGTAAAGGAACTGTTACAGTGGAGGATTACTGGACTGAATGTCAATATCATGACATAGCATGAGTGTGTTTCGTGTTTGGTAATTGCAATCACTGTTGCTTCTGTTGTGGTCATCCATTTACAATGCTTGGTGTCAGTCTATTTATCTCTTGTAAAAATAAAATACAGTGTGTGTGTGTGTGTGTGTGGAAAAATAAAAAAAAATAAAAAGAATTCACTGCATAAATTTTTTATACTATATGCTTCACATTTGCATTAAAAATACGGTTGAAGTAAAGATAAAACTTTGGCCATCACATCAGAAATAAAACTCCACCTTGAATCAAAATACTATGTTTTTATTTAATATTTCTTTTCTTCCTTTGTTATATCTAAGTGCTAATTAAAAATTTAATGGATTATCTATAAATCTTCTAGTGAAGAGGACAGAAAAATCTGGAGACTAGCTTCCAATCATCTAACATCACTATACTTTCTGCTTAATGAGAGTGAAAATGAGGTAACCAACACTACACACCTGCTATTAAGATGAAGAAAAGACCATTTTATAGGCATTAAACTCCTATGGTCAGCCAAATGTTCCTACTCACTCACCTATTGGGAGGGTAATTACCATTCTAAGATTGCTAAAGCAATAGAATATGCCTTTATTTTCCTTCAGGCTGAAAATTTTTAAATGTTTTTAAAAGTTCACTTTCCAGGCTCCTCATTTGATTTATGAGAATAAAGGTGACATTACTGCATCACCCCAATCAAATCTGATAATGCATTTCCTAACTTAATAAAAATTTCCCCCATAATAATAAGAAGAAGTTTATTTTGCTGTGAGGCATTTTTAATTGCATAGGGTATGGCTGTAATTGAAATGTACCCATTTTTGGTTGACATTTTCATTATTCCACTAGGCAGAAAACAGACATTACAAAATTTTGAAAATAGTCTTTGGTAATTTAGAACTGATTTTTTCAGCCATTCTTACAAGCATTCAATTAGTCTTCTCCTGAAATCCTTTACATGTGGGAGAATTTTCTTCAAATTCAGCTTCTTTTCCCTTAATATATCTAATATTTTCCCCTAAACTATTAGTTTCCTTCTTGAATGTCTCAAGGAAAATCAAATCTTATTACATCTAACTCTCACCCTTAATCTGATCTTCATTCTGGAAGCTTTCTTTTCCCTTGTTTTTGTACAAAGTTCTCTGCTTCACATGGTCCAGAGAATCCCCAAAATTTTAAAGTCCATGGCTTTTTTGATCTTGACTCTGTGGCCATGAAAAAGGCATGAGAAATTTTATTATTATTTTGCAAAGAGGCCCAAAAGTAACAGAAAAGGACAGTTAAGCCCTGGACCTAAATGAATTTAGGGTTTTTACCTAGGAGAGAATGGTAGCCTAGTAACTGTCAGCGGGTAAGCTTTAAAATGAAGTTAAACAAAAATGTTTCACACCCAGCAAGAGGTTAATCAGACACAGAAAGGCAAAATGATCAATGTAGAAATCTTACTCAAGGAGAACTGTGTGTCTTGGGGATTGATGTGGGTGCAGTGTCCCCTTTGAGGAATGATACACAGCCCCTCCTACCCTAGGCTGTACTTCTGTAGGTCTAAGAGCAGGGAATGTTTTGGGGTATCATAGGTAGGAGGAGAAAGAACATTGTAGCTATTTCACAAACTGTTGCTTCATAATTTACTTTAAACTTTTACTGATAGAAAAAAATGGACACAAGCAAGTTTACATGTGGTTTTAGTTCGTCTCAACTGGCTGAGAGTAAGTGTATTTGGCCCAAAGGAAATCAACTCAGTAAGGCGGCACCAGAGAAGTTTGGGATCTTATTCTCCTACTGGCTTCCTGTTATTTTTGTCTTCTCCTCTTGTACCCTAAATTTTAAGATTCAATCCTTAACCTTTAACTTTTTTTTTCAATATTCTCCATCTCATAATACATAATTCCAAAGATCTTCAACTGTAAGACACAACATCAGAAAAAAGATACATATAACCCCAACATTAAAATGTACCCCAAATTCAAAATTATGAAAATTGTGAAGTACAGGTCACTTACAATAAGGAAACATAATACTGACTGTGTATTAATGATTCTCAAATCTATACTTTTATTCCCATCTCTCTCCCATCGAACTGCTTATGAGTCATTTTCAGGCATACATCCTACCTCCAAAACCTGTTTCCTCTCTTCTCTTTACTACTTACAGAAATAAGAGTAAGGAAAGAGTGCTATACTGATATCTCTATCAAGTCAGAGATACCCTTTAACCTCCACTTCCTATGCTCCATATGTCCAGTCTGTCATCAACACTTTGTTTTGTGCCTCTTATGTGTTCCTTTCTTTTCTAAGTTCTAGCCTTATCACCAAATGCCTAGAGTACTCAAACAGCACCTCAGTTGCTTCTAGGCAGAAGCAGGGGAAATATCATCATGGTAAGGGCTCTAAAGTCAAATTTCCTGCTTTCACCTCATGGGTTCACCACTTAACATGTGTGTGACTTTGGACAGATTATTTTCTTCTTATTGCTCTTTTCCTCATCTATAGACCAAGTATAAGAATAGTACTTCCCTCATGGAATTGTTGTGAATATTATAGGAAGGAATACATGGAAAGCATTAGAACATCTGGAATTGTAGCAAGCACTCATAAGGTATTAGCTACTAAAACACCACATTCTAATTCATTTGACAACACTGTGTTAGTGTCAGCCTTACTAAAATACCAATTAATTCAGCCATTAAACATAAATGTGTTTAGCAAATGAGTGTCTGTTGTGTACCAGGCATTGTTCTAAGTACTAAGAATACAGTGATAAATAGAACAAATTCACTGACAAACAGGTGGGATAGGGGACACAGACAATAAACAAGAAAACAAATATATGAAAATACCATTTATATTGTGATAATGGTTATCATTAAGATAAAACCAGATGATATGATAGACATGGAGGTTGTGTCTACTTTAGGACGTTAGAGGAGACATCATAAAGGAGGTGATGTGTCTTTTTAATAATGTCACATAAATGGTAATATACAATAGGTAAACTTTTGACAAGCTATTACTCAGCACAATGCCTTTCAGATTCATCCAAGTTACTATAATTTCTTATTTTACCCGTAAAATATTTTTAAAGAACTCAAGAGAAGACTAGTTTATTATATTTACACAGATATTTAACCATTTCTGTTCTTCTTCCTTCATTCTTTATGGTTCAACTTTCCTTCTGGTATCATCTTCCTGCTGTCTGAAGAATTTTTTTTAGCAATTATTTTATAACAGTTTTGCTAACAAGAACTTCTCTTCTCTTGTAGTTTTCCTTCACCTCAAAATGTTTTTATTTCCCTTTCATTCCTGAGGGATATTTTTATTGAATATAGAATCCTGGCTTAATAGTTCTCTTCCTGAGGCACTTTAACATTTTTGTTCCACTTCCTTCTGGGCTGCACAGTTTCTAAAGAGAAACACAAAATCACTTGAGTCATTGTTCCCTAAAAGTAATGAGTCATTTTTTCCTGGATGCCATCAATATTTTTTCTTTGTGTTTAGTTTTCAGCAGTCTGATTATGATGTGTCCAGGCTTAGATTTCCTTGGGTTTATTGTGTTTAGAGTTTGCTGAACTCCTAAAATCTGCAGATTTATGTCTTTAGTCAAATTTTTTTTCCAGCCATCATTTCTTCAAATACTTTTTTAACACCATCTTCTTTGTCTTCTGTGACTCTGTTGACATGATGTTATGTTCAATGTCAGTTTGATTTTCAAATCTTTGCAGAGTTACATCTGTTGCATATGTGAGACACTTAGTGGGCAGTTTGGTACCTGGGTGGTCATTGGCGGTCTATCTGTTAGTTCTCATTATCTTTTGGTATGTGTTTAGGATCAGATACACAAATTTAGAGCTCAGGTGTGGGCCCAGGAGCTTATAAATGACTTTATGGTCTCCCTTTTCTAAGCTCCTTCCCTTTTTGATCCTTGACCAGAAAGCTGAGGTTTTAATTACTCCACTCTTCTGCACACTTTCTGTGACTGTGCATGTATAGGCTAACAGCAGTATGACAGGGAGAAGAAAAGCAACAGGGGTTTACTTCACCATCTTGGAAGCACAGCTCCTCTAATTAAAGGAGAAGATTCTCCGCCCTTCAAATTTTCAACCACTCTGGGCTCCTGTGCCACCACTGATGCTGCTGTTTCCATAGCCACTGTGGGTTTGTCTGGAAGCTAGAGTACGAGAGAACTAAGAAAAAATTTTAAACGGGGGCTATCCCCCACTCTCTCTGACTATTTGGAGGCTCCAATCCGACTCCCCATGAGAGAACTAGAGTTTCTCCTGGAACTCTGTCTGCACCTTGGTGCCCTCTTCTGGTGTTTCGGCTGCTTCGCATCCAGGCCAGGGTATACATGACGAAAATGGGAAACTCACTGCCAACTTGGTGTATGTTGAATTCTAGTCTTCTTACCCAGTCAGCCAGCTACTACTACTTATTTCTCAAAGACTCCAAATGAGTTCTTCTCCTTGAATTCTGTCCAGATTTTAGAGCTATATGTTATGAGATATCCAGAGTAGAATATACTTACTCCATCTTACCCAAAATCAGAACTCCCACTTCACTCCTTTTAATAATTAGAATAATTCACCTATTTGCTGTTGACTCAGGTGAGTATTTGGCTTCTTAATATAGGAATATAAGATGTGGCCGCAGAAAAAGAATGAAGAGGGATACAATGGAATAAGTGGATCCTAGCTCCAAGAATCAAAGTGATAATGTAGTCTAGGAGTATTAGTCCAAAAAGCTAGTCTATGAGCCACGTGCTCCTTGTAACAGGAACTAAGGAATATTCATCCTGTGTATTCAGCATCCAATGTAAAGGAACATATATGGTGCCCATCAAGCATTTTTTTTCTTATTGGGATTGTTCAAGAGATGGTGAAGAAATATCAAGGCAAAATGTGTTGTCAGAATTTCTGGGGTTTGGTTACTCAACCAGCAAATAATTTACCTAATCATATTACCATCTATGAAACATTTCTACTTCTCATCCTTTATGGGCAAGACTTGTCCTAAAAGACTTTGTCAAATAACTTGTTGAAACAGATATAGGTAGTTTGCATGTTGTTCTCCTAATTTAGAAGTCTAGTGCTTATTTTTAAAGGATACAGGATTAATTTTGGAAAAGCTGCATTTGTTGAATACATTCTGGCTTCTAGAGATGATGGTATATTTTGAATGACTGCCCACTAGATTTTAAAATATTCCTTCAAAACTTCTGCAAAAGTATGGTTTTCTGAATTTGTAGTAGGCTTTCACTGTTGAAAATGTGAACAATTTTTATTGATCTATATACTATGGCATCCCAACTGAAGTAATTTGATAAGAAATACTTATATTACAATATTTTATATACCCTAATGCCCTTATTTTAGAAATGAGGACATTAAGACTCATAAAGATTAAGCTACTTGCTCAAGATCACATAGAATATTAGTAAAAGAAGCAAGACCATGCTACTAATCAAGACTCAGAAAGCCTCTTGATCCTGCTCTGACTTTTCTATGATTAATATAGTCTCTTACAGTTGTTTTAACAGCTCCTATAATAGCTGAGAGATTTGAATAACTTACCAATTTTTACCTTAAGAGGGTAAAGCTACTTCTATTTTACAATTTGGGAAAATGTCAGTGGTTTAGAAAAGTGGTTCTTTATTGTCTCAAGATAACTGCAGCCCCAAACATCATGTCTTCACACTATATTTGAAGATACAAATGTGTTGGAGAAATTATGACTCCCAACAATTCTTCTAAATCACCATGTTATAATCATTTTCTTTCTTATACTCCCAACACCTCTACCTTTCTAAGTTAATTCTCTGGAGAACAGCATGACTCTAAGATGAAACAAATCTCTGCCTTTTCTACCACTGTGTGCTGAGCCCTCAACTGCATATGGAAAGAAACACACCACCATACTGACTCCCAAGTTTACATCTCCAGGCTGGATTTCTCTCCTGAACTCCATATTCATAGAATCACAGACTACCTGACATCTGCACTTCGATGTATAATAGACAGACATCTCAACATTAACATGCCCAAAATTAAGCTCGGGGTGTTACCCTTAAAACTTTATACTACCCTTAGCTTCCCTTTAATTTGGGTTGTTAAATTTTATTTTTAATATTTATATATTTTTAAGAACCTGGGGAATGTTTCCTATTCTCTGGTTTTCCTATCTCTAAATATATTAACATAGTTGTTCTACAGCATGACTTTACCATTTCAATATCTGAAATCTCAGCAGGTCTCTCTCTCATATCTGTGCTTCTGCTGAGTTGTGCTGTTTCCTGGTATGCTGGAACATATTTGTATACCACTCATTACACTATTTCAAAGTTACACATCAAGGCATACCAGCAGGGTATAATGGAGTGCTGGCTGATCTTGTCTCTTTAGTGGTTTTTAATCTTTAATCTTTAGGAAATTAGAGCAAGTCCCATGCATCTATCTTCCTTTATTACAGTGTTTGCAATTAGACTGATCATTTATTCCTCAACTATCTGGTAGAATAAATGTGCTTCTTAATGTTTTATGCTACTGTGGTTTTGCCACATAATATTTTAAGAATTGTCTATAAAAGCTTTCTTTGTATTAGAATTTTTCTAAAAAACACACAGGTGGAAATAATGAAGTACATTTAGTATATTTAGTTTGAGTTTTCTACTCTCGTGTTTCCTCTGAGTCAAAATAAAACAGAGTACATGGTTAGGGTCATTTTTATGCTGAATACATTTAAATACTTAAGCCTGTTTCCAGAACTTACTGATATTTATTATAAAATACCTAGTGTCAGGACACATGAGAATTGAATAAATAAAAATACTAACAACGTTCCTGGCTGGGAAAACTCAACTTTGTAAATCTGTAAATTCTCAAATTTGTACTTGAAAATGTAATGCATTACCAATCAATATCCCATGAGATAATATCTCAGAGTTTGTCAATATGACCGTAAAATTCATTTTAAAGAATGACTAACAAAAGAGAAGAAATGTTGAAACAATAAAATTAAAGAAACTTGTCCAACCAGATGGTAATACATGGTCCTGACTCAGGAAAGACAACAGACAAAATAAAAAGTCCAGAAACAAAGTTAGTATATGACACAGAGATCATATCATACCAGTAGTGAAAATAATTGATAATTTAATTAGTGGTATTGGGACAACATGTTTAACCGCTTGGAAAAAAATTACATGATCTAAATATTCATTAGGCATTAATATAAATTGCAGACAGAGTAATATTTGAAAGCAAAAAATATGGTATGAGGTAAGAATGGTGCCCTACAAACTTTTGAAATGTGGCAGCCTGGGAATAGAGATTACAAAAGTAGGAAGTTATTGTAACCAATAATCCCATGGTTTCTGGAGTGCTCACAGTATTCTTTTCTTGACTTTGGTGGAGAGGAAGGGAACTGCATGGGAGATCACATTATAATTATGTACTAATCCACACATTTATATTTTTACTCTTTATATATGCTGTATTTCACAGTAAAATAAGGATTTCTAGAAGTTGGCATTTGCTTCTCTATAGAAGTATCCAAGTATCCAGTATTAATCATCTGATTAATGGGCTATAACATATGATGGAATAAGAAGAAATGAGTTGATCCCCTTCAGAGCCTCCCATTCCATTCTGAAGGGCTATTCATCTAATCTATTTGTCTTCTATTGTAGGGAATATAACTGAGTTTTCCTAGTAGTGGGATGCATTTTGCTGTACCATCCCGACTCCTTGGCATTGTTACCATCGGGAATAACATGAAGCATTTACAAAGCAGATGGCCAGCTTTGCAGGCCCAGATGTGGCCTGAACCTATGACCTTATTAGCACCTACAATAAATAACTGAAGTAACTAACTCAAGTTAGTCCTAAAGGAAATGGTAAATGGATAACAAAACATAAGGAAAATGGGTATGCCTTTTAAAATAATTAACTAAAACATCTATTAGTTCTATAATCAAAAATAAAGAAATGGATTAATAGAGTCAAAGCAGACAAATTTTATCTGGAGCTAGACTATAATATTGAGTTTTATCTTTCATTTGAGCAAAAGAAAGAAAAGAAAAATGAAAAAAAGTTAAGCACTATCCTTATATGTGAAGAACAATACATTTTAATTATTTCTCTCTATAAAATACACATAGATGAATACAAATAATAGCACTTAAGATTATTTTCTAATATCCAGAGAGAAAGGAAAAGAAATAGGAATATTAGTAACTATAAGATATTCCTTAGAAGAATAACTGTTGAAAAACAAAATCTAGAGTCCATATTTGTATTTTTTTAAGTTAGTAGTTAAAATTTTAAGAAAGTAAAATATAACATGCAAAAGGACATAAATAACATTAAATTTCTATATCAACTGTTATTTAAATTTTAAAATAATTCTGTAATTAAATTTGAGAATAAGCATTATAAATGCCTCAATAACTCAAGATTTTAAATGAGCTATCTCTGGAAATTGTGCTTGTTTATATTAAATGCTAAAATCATTTTTACTTTTTGACTTTATTAAATAAAATTACGACTAAGCATCTTGAAGACATTTTCTGAAATGGAAAATTTCAAAATTTAAAACAAGTTACTGCTTCTTACACACGTTACACTGATAATTCCTTCTCCAGAAGAGAAGAACATTTTTTTGACCATTAGCTAAATTTTTGTCCATTTCCCAGTTTCAAAATGCTGAGTCCCTTTTGTATTTGTACATTGCTAGAAAAACAGAATTTTTTTTTTCTGATATGAAATTATTTAAACATGTTTGCTTTAGTGTTTAGCTTTCATCTCCCCCCACCACCTTTGACACAGAAATGGTGAAAGGTAGAATGAACCTTGAGAATGAATCCCATTTCTGTAAAGTTTAAATATTCAGGAATGGACAATGTTCCTTTTCAAGGCAGGGACCCTTCCTGATTTATTAGCTTCTCCTTCTGGATTTATCCATGTGGGAAAACTGCCAGAGCTCATTTGTCTTTTCCTGCCTATATCCTTATGTCATGACATTGAGGCACTTTGTTCTGCAAAAGTATTTTTAAAAGGTGACAAGCCTTTCCCTGTGGAACATTTAAATAATAATAAAAACCACTTTTAATTAGGATCTGGAATAACTGCTAAGAAGAAAGTGGGAATGGAGCATAGCTCTCCACAGCTCTCACAGCAGACTGATTTCATGTTTCTTACGTTATCCCTGGCTACACTCGAACATAGCTCTGGTATACTGAAGTTGTTTTTCTTTGAGAATACCCAGCTCTCTCTCTCTTTGCAAGGCTAAACATTCTCTTTATTACGGACTGTGAGGATCACATTTTATTGTTCCGAGTACTATTTACCAAAACATTTGTTTTAGCTCTTAAAATCATTGTTCCTCTCAATGTTCAATTTAGAACATCAAGGAAACAGAATAGTCAGATATTTTTTATCATCCTAATATCTGAAGCAATGTCTTACTATATGTACAGTCAAACATTTAGAATATTTTGGGGGGGGAGAAATAAAACAAGATTATATAATCTACCTTATCGGGACTTCCCTGGTGGTGCAGTGGTTAAGAATCCACCTGCCAATGCAAGGGACACGGGTTCAAGCCCTGGTCCAGGAAGATCCCACATGCCGCAGAGCAACTAAGCCTGCATGCCACAACCACTAAGCCTGCGTGCCACAACTACTGAAGCCTGCATGCCTAGAGCCCGTGCTCCACAACAAGAGAAGCCTGCGCACCACAACGAAGAATAGCCCCTGCTCGCCGCAACTACAGAAAGCCTGTGCACAGCAACGAAGACCCAATGTGGCCAAAAGTAAATAAATAAATACATTTATTAAAAAAAAATACTAATCCACCTTATCCAGTTTATGGAATAGGAAACCAAGGCCAAGAAACACACAATGAAATATTTAGTACAGAAAGTGCTAAATCTCTTTGGTTTTTCATTGTAGTATACTCATTTGATGAGTAATAATCTAAAGCTATATAACATTCTTTGTTTCAAGCTAATCATAAAGGAAAGACAAAAGAACTTAAAAGTAATTTAGACTGAGGAAATTCAGAAAAAAATCATAATCAAATTTGGCCATATTTTCTATAAAATGGCATCATGAACAACATTACTCAGACATTTGCTTTTTCTTTTTAAATGAGATTTCTTTGCAAAAAGTTCCTTATCTCCTCTTATTCTCTCCACGTGCATATACCTTATGTCCCAAGTTCAGGAGGGAATGCATATGATGCTTTATCTATGAAGTCTTCCCAAACACCCCAGTGTGTTCTTTTGTTACACTCCATACATTCATCCACTCATATTGTACTGCAATTATTTGTTCGTATTTCAGTCTTCTCTATCAAAATGTGAGTTCCCCCAGGGCAGGGAACATATCATTCATTTTTGTATCTCTGGTGCCAGAAATATGGTAGACATTTAATTAGTATTTGCTAAGTGAATCAATATATGAATGATTGCTTCATGGTAATTTTCCAAAGTATTCTTGAGCTTTTTACACATAGATTTCTTTTTCAAAGTATTCTCAGTGTGAATGAATAAACCTACCTAAGGTTGTAAAACAAAAAACCACCTATTCTCCCTCCTCCGTCCCCTGAGTATAACCATAATTTCAGCTTCCAAAGAGAATTATTATAAGGCATTCACTTAGTAATTACACTTGAGCAAGCTATGGAATTTCAAATAGAGATATATTTAGGTTCACTACCCCCTTTATTATGCTGTCAAATTATTTCCAGTATGTTTCAAAGCCTAATAAAATGCATTAATTGATATTCTGATGGTTTAAAAGAATGAATGTAGCCCTCAAATTTTTAATGAAATACCAGGGAATAATGAAGGTCCAAAGGATTAACATATAGAATCAGTATTAACAAAAAGAGCCAATAAAATATTTTATCCAGTTGGGGTTTCACAACATAATAGAGATATGAAGAAGTTAGAAAGAGTACAAAACAGAGTCATAATACCAGAAGACAAGAAATTAAAACCTGGGATGAAGAAGGAAACTGTAAAAATGATAATAATAAAATGGAGAAATATGCCTAGATATTTCCTTTTTCCAACCACATATAAAACTAAAGAATATAATACCAAGAAGAATTATTTAGGTATATAGAATTTACCAGTAAGATTATGGAAGTGGGGGTGTCCACTGTTTATTAATTTTTGTAGCTTTCAAAATATCAAATGAACATTTATTACTTTTATAATCATATGAAAATAAAATAACTAAACAAATTGTTCAATACTCATAGTTCATAAGCATTGAAACATTTTAGTGAAAGAGGTTCTGAAATATCCATCCCTGGAGATTATTAGAAATAGGATAGAGACAGATTAGTTTGGAACAGGTCAAGGAGAACTTGCTTAAATGGTGACCTCTACATCTGCCTTCCATTCATAATGTCTATGATTGATCCTAAGCGTTGTTTAAAACAGAAAAATTGCTGTTTTTAAGGAAACATAATCTAGCATGCAATAGAAATAGATTTTTGTTTGGGAAACTAGTAAAATCCATAAATTCATACCTTATTCATACTACATTCATACTACATTATCAAATGAATCTTTTTTTTTCTTGTTTTATGAGATATCCCTAAATTTCAAATTATCTTTTCCTTTCCTCCCTTTCAATAAATACCTCCTTTGAGGAAACTCAGAAAAAAAAAAAATTATAACAAAACCACAACAATTGATTATGTAATGCAAATCCCTATAAGGTACAAGTGTAACCAGAGAATGGATAAATGGTCTCAGCCACACATAAACCTAAATTTATAAAACACTGAACATAAGAAACAATATCATGAGCCAAAGAAAGAGATTTCCCAGCACCCCCACACCACTACCCAATGGAGATAGATAAAAGAACAAAAAATGAATCTCTGGTACACATATAGGTTGAATATCTTGGTATTGTTGATATTTGACTATTTTGACCTAAATAAAAGTCAATTTCATGTGACTCAATGCATGGCATGTTTATTTCCAAAAAACAAAAAAAAAAGAATTATCCTCCAATAAAGATGTTAAAAAAAAATAGAATTATCATTATACAGTATCATATTTCACGAAATAAACAGCATTCATATAAAAATAAAGTATTCAGATGTGAAATGGAAAATTTGTTTGACTTTTTTTAGCTTTTTTGATTTGGAAATTGTGTCTTTTCTGTAAGTTTATTAACCTAAGCCTACTCTGCTAAATCTTTTAAAAGGAAGCAACAAAGAGAATAGAAACAATTTTATGATGGATAGAGATGGATGTGAAAAAACTGTATCAAAAATATTAAATAAGCCAGGCAAAACGTAGTTTTCATTGATAGGTAACTCACACATCATATGACATAATTTTAGATTCAAATTCCAAATGAACTTTGCTTGGTTAAGGGTCACTTTTCTAGTTATTTCCAGGTGTCTGATATTACTAGTGCAAATACATATTGATCAAAACATATTGATATATGTATGCAATTGTGTAAGGATATCATTCAACTATTTTTGCTACATTTCTTTATTTCATAAGTATGTATTGAAGTTTCTAGCATTAGTTGATAAAATCTCCAAACCAGAGCACCACAGGTATTTCACTTAAGATGAAACGAACCAACCCTATAATCATTAGGTAATAAACAAATTTTAAGAAATTTTCTTTAGAAAATTTCTTAAAATTTTAAAATTTAGAAAAGATATTCTAAATGAAAATTCTGGAAAAGTGATGTGAAGATATAGTATTACATTCAGTGAATATTTAATGTATTTTAAATATGCAATACAATCCTCCCTACACGGCAAGCTAGTTTATCTTTGATACGTAAGGAAGCACACACTACATACTCTGCTTTGTAGGACATTAAAAACCTTCAGCCAGACTAAAAGGCTAGAAAAAGTTCCACACTGCTTGTACATTCACATATTGAGGGGAGCGTGCTTTATTTACAGAGTACTTCTACCTCACCTATCACAATGCAGCCTGATTTCAATTATACTTGATCAGGTTCCTGTATCAATTGGTCTTTCTGTCAAAAGAGAGTATCTCAGAACATTTTGGCAAGATTTATACACCAAATCAGTCCTTGCCAGCAATTCTCAAACTGAAGTCATAAAGTCACTTGTTGATGTTTAAATCTCCGAAAGCTCAGGGCGGATGGGACGCTAAATAAAACCAGGGAAAGGGAAAATTGAACACAACCCTCTATTTTTTAACCAACTCACCTTTATGACAAAGTTGGAATTCAATATCCTTTTGATTTCCAACCTCTGTTATGTTTTCTATTTTTTTCACATGTGTAAAAACAAAACAAAACTCCTCTTCCGCCTGTTCTAAACCACTTATTCTGATTTCATGCCTTCTTCTGCACTATTTTTATTCCTGAAACCTTGATACATCCAAAATCTTTCCCCCGTATAGAAATGCTGAAATCAGTGTCTCTCAACGATGACAACAGGACAATCTCCGCCACTAAGCCAGAAACAAGCAAACTACCTAATCAAACATGCCTCTAAAGCAGGAGAAAAGGAGGAGAAGGGGAGGTAGGGAGGGAGAAGGAAGGAAGAAAGGAAGGGTCACCGGCAAAGCCCATTAAAAATTCCCTGGGAAATAGAAATAGAATCTGGGTAATAAAATAAAATCTAACCTTTTTAAAAATTTTTCATCCGTGCTTCATCTAGTTTCACTTGTTCAGAAGGTGCCACACGAAGAGGCCTGGCCCCCAGCACTTCAGACCAGAGTTTGCAGTGACAAGTGGCCGCCCCGACCCTGCAGCTCATGGTCTGTGCAGACCTGCTGCCCTCGGCACCTCCACTCAAGATGGCGGTGGGCCGGGCACGAAACGCTGCGCCCCGCGCTGGGATCTGGAGCGTGAGCAACACAGCTGCGCCCACCGAGCAAAAGCTCCGCCCCCTCCCTCGGGCGAGCACCCTATAAAGCAGCCCCAGGGCCCAAGGCCTGCTGGGAAGAGCTTGTGGTCTAGAGCGGTGGCTCGCACTTCTCCGTTCTGTGACCAGAGAATAAGGTTTTCCTTTGCTTTTGAACAAACTCCCTCTCTTTCTACTGGCTCTAACGACCCTGGGCAGAAGGGCCCTTGTTGGGGCCCAACTCGAAAGGGTCAGTAACAGAAGGAAATAAATCTGTAGGCAGGTTCTTATTTATTTGTATATTGTATATCCAAAGTGGTCTAAATTAATTACTTGGGACCAAAACTCCTTTATGAAAAGCACAAAGACTTTCTGTGAAGTCATGTAAAGTTATACAATAACAACCACAACAAGCAAGCAAATCATAAAACTTGAAAACTCTTTTTTTGTAGCAGCTACAAGACCAGAAAAATTTCAGTGCAGACCTTTTACTTATCTCCTGCCCAACTGAATATTAATATACAATTTATGCAAAGTTATAAAGCCTTTGAAAGTTTCCTTAGCTTCCAGGCTTCTCTTTCTGTCCTTCCTCCCTTCCAAGTACTGCAGCCCGCAAGGACCTTAAGGGCCTCTTGCTCTTTTACTCTCTCCTGCCCTTCCAGTATCAATTTATACCTGAGGGCAAGACATTTATGAAGTCAGCTTCATTCACAGTACGATGTTTCATGAGCGAGGCACTTGTCATTTGAGCCTTTTAATCTCACAGAGATAAAGGACTGTTTGTCTCTGCTCTTCACCTTTCTTTGAAAAAAATTCTCCGTCAGCCTCAGGCTAGGAAGGTAAGCATTATCACACTTAGCTGGGCTGAACAGAAAAAAATACAAAAAGTTGATCATTTAGAATAGTGTTTCTCAAACCACAAATCATTTGAATGAGAATTACCTGGAGTCCTCGTGAAAATGTAGATCCATGGGCCACATTCCATACCCATTAAATCCTAATCTCCGCTGACGAGTCTCCACTTTGCCCCAAAGTACAGATGATTCTCACAGCTGAGTACTAAGAACTCTCCAACTTCTATTCATATAAAAAAGCAATATCACAGCTCAACGCATTTTTTCTAAAATAAACTTATCCTAAGATGTGTGTTTAATTTTTCTTCAGTATGCTATTTCTAAGTTTTATTTTCTGCAATGTACTATTTAGTTTAGGGAGATTGTTATAACAACCCTTAAATTAACAGAAAGCCCCCACTGGGCTGGCTTTACAACTAAAAGATGATGTCACTGACGTCTCTTTCAGCATCTCTGATCTCAACATGTAGTGGAAATTAAATTAATGAAAACAAAGGCCATCAAAGGGATTATAAATTAATTTTCTCTTCACTCAAATGAACAGCAGGAGAAAAGATTTTTTTCTATGATTAAAAATGACATCATGCTGTCTTCTACAAAATAACAGCCCCCAAAGTAATTCTACTTAAAATTTTTAAATTTAGTCCTTCATTTTTAAAACTACAATAGATTATTCTGAAGAGGTTTTTTTTTTTCCAAAAAACCTTAAATATTGTTGGTTACATCACCTTATGCTTAAAGTTGGAGGAATTAATTGCTTATGTGGCTTTCTGCTGTAACATTCTTTCAATTTTAGGGTAGATTACTGTAATTAATGCTTTAACTTAAAGGAAAAAGCTGGGTTTAAGGGGCGAGCTAGTATTTAGCAAATGTTTACCTCCATCAGATTACACCTGGGCTTCTACTTCTAGTTGACTACAAAGGAATCTCTCTCTCTCTCACACACACACACACACACACACACACACACACACACACACACGCACACAGACGCCACTGCTGTATATGAACTGGAAGAGTTAAAATTTGCAAACTGCTCTCACTACATTCTCTAATCATTTGCAAAGTGTAAAGTTTTTGGTTATGACTCTGTGGGGGGCAGGCGGAGGAGGAGTTGAAGTTGAAGAGGAGAAATAAATGCATCTCTTTTTTTCTCAAAGAAAGAAAATGTATTAAAATTTATACACTGAAAGTATTTTCATCTCCTCACTCTACTTATGGTCACAACCAAACTCATCATTTCTTTCTTGAATACAATAAAGTGTGGAAAATAGTGATACCTGAGAGCCGTCCAGTTTACTTGAAGTTCAGGAAGAGGACCTGTACAGAAACTTCCCATATGTCATTAGGGGAGTCATTCTGCGTGCCCTGTAGTGTTTTCCTAGCTGGGCCATAAATATCACACACACACACACACACACACACACACCCCACGCAGAGTAAAACTTGTTTTAACCACTACATTCAACTGAATCACAATGCCATACTCTCTTGGTTTTCCAGCTGCCTGATGTTATAATGAGTCCTTTCTTTACCTGCTGATCTGCTGGCACAAAGAACCCAAACTTAGAGGGCATCAGCCAGAGCTTTAACTTTATTGGGACTTTTATTTTGTTTCCTGATAGAAGTATGCCCTCCTCTTAGGGAACAAGAACTTCTAGTCCCACGGAGCCTAAAGTAGTAGAGATGGAAGCATAAACTCCCCACAAGTAGGTCACTGGGAGAGATCACGAGCAGGACCTCTCCTCCTTCCAACTCTTGGTCGCATCCTGAGAATAGCTCTTCTTCCTCCTGAAGTGTCAGCTCCCAACTGGCCCTTCAGCAATGCCTTAAAGAGGCTGCTCCACAACTCCCCAGACTTCTGGATGGTGCAGAAGGTGGCAGGAATATTGGAAGCCACGGTCCTCCTCTTTCTCAGTCTACTTGTTCCCCCTCTGCTCCCTGACCTCTTTATAATAAAATATCCTTGAAACTCTTCTCAGTCTTTGGTTTCTTTATTTATACCTGGTAATTACATCCAGTCTCATGGTTTAACATACCATATTCTCTTCCAAAATCATGTCTCTAGCTTGGACCTTTGCCCTGAAATGTATATACATCTATCTAGGCTTGTATATATATAACAGGCATCTCAGATTTAGCACGTTCTAAACTGAGTCCAGATCCTCCCTACCACCACCAACAGAACAACATCAGAAATGACCTGCTTCTCCCATCTCAGTTAACAGCAGCAACATTCTTCCAAGTTCCTCAGGACAAAAATCTTAGAGTCCTTAATTCCTTTTCTTCCTCTCTACATCTAGTTTATCAGCAAATTCAGTTAGCTCTACCTTCAAAATATATCTAGAGTCCAATGAGTTCCTTTCAAGCCCACTACCACCACTCATATCCAAGTCACCATGATCTCTCAACTGGATTATTTACGTAGGTTTCCAATTAATCTCTCAGTTACCCTTGCTCTTCTTTAGGCTGTTCTCAACACGGAAGCCAGAGTGGATCTGTAAGTCAGATAATATTTCTCTGTTCAGAATGAAATCTAAAGTCCTCACAATGGTCTATGAGGCTTTACAATACCATGCAGCTCAACAATCTTAGAGTTTCCATTCTACCACCTACCCATCACTCACTGCACAAAAGTCAAATTGGCGTCTTACTGTTCCATAACCATGCTTGCCCATCTTCCCACCTTAGAGCTTACATATTTGACATTCTCTTAGCCTGGAGTGTTTTTCCCCCAGATATCCCTATCACTAGCTCCCTTGGTTCCCTCAGATCTTTACTGAAATATTGTCTTAGTGAGGTTTTCCCTAACCACCGAATTTAAAATAGCAAACACACTTCCCTAAATTCCCTCTACCCCTGCTTTATTCTTCCCCAAAGCACTTATTACTACTAACATTTTATGTATTTTACTATATATTTGCATCTATGTATTTGTTTCTGGCCTTATTAGAATATAAATTTCATGAGGGTAGGCTATTTGTCTGTTTTGTCCCTTTCTGTATTCCTTATTCCTAGAAGAGAGCTGTCTAGTAGCTGTTCAATATATGTTGAGTGGATGAACAAAACAGTATCACCTAGAAATAATATGATATCTTCTCCCTAATGAAAATGTACTTCACTTCTTTCTACACGTTTGTGGTTAAAAACCCAATGACAGTAATGGTTTCAGAAGGAAAAACCACCAGCACAATCAGTAATTAGTGTTCTGCTCATACTTCTTTTTAAAGGACAGGGATGTGTTAACAAGACCCCACATTTTTACGAAAAGTGGCATCATTTGAAAACATTAACTTATTTTGAATATCTTCTAAGATGTGTGAAAGTCAAACATACCCACAGATTACATTACCTTTAAATGGACACTAATAATTTTAACAAAAGCAAATTAGTCCCAGTTTTATAAGGCTGACATATTTAATTTTAATTCATTAAAGTGATAATTTGTTTAAAATAATTACACTATTATCCTGAAATGTATTCATACATCAATTTTAGGCATTAGTATTTATGAACTTCCATTAAATTAGATGAGGGTTTAATTCTCTTACACCATCAACTACTTCCCCTACTATCTTCCTCCCACTGAGTGATGTCAAATTTTTCATTAACTCAGTAAACACTGCTAACACTAGTAATATCTTAATATTGTTTATTATAGAGTCAAGCAGTGTTTCCTGTTTTGCTAAATATTTTAATTTTTCCTGGAGTAAATTATTATTTTTCACTTTCTTAGTTTTCCACATATTCTAATATTTATTACCAATGTATTAATTTCTCCAATACATCTGTCAAATACTTACCAATACTGTTATCTGGATACTCACATAGATCAATGATCTATCATTGCTCGGTTTTTTTGTTTGTTTGTTTCCCTGAGATATCCTCCCCAAAGTCTTATCCTCCTGCTCCAATTTGGACAAAACATTTCCTGAGCCTATTGTTCATCTGTCACTCTGGAACTGCCTACAGTCATCACTCTGGTCTGTAGTTCAACAATCTTCTGTTTGGAGTGTCCTCTTTTCTTGTCCCATATCTCCTTCTGCCTTCTTGATTTAATCATTTGCTAGAGTCCATCCTTCAATAGCTTCCTCCTCAGCTAAAATACAATGAGAAAGGTTGGGTCCTTGCTTGTGTTTGTTCTATTCATATACTTGATTTAGAGTTTGGCTAGGAAGAGAATTACAAAATGAAAGCACCTTTCTCTCCAAATTATGAAGTTATAGCTCCACTCTCTCTGTCTTCTAGATGATGCTGTTGAGACCTCCCACGCCATTGTGGTTCTCTATTCTTTGTAAGCTACTTGACTTTTTTACTTTGCAAGCTTTCAGGAGATACTTTATTCTGTGTTCTAAAATTTCACAATTATATTTCTCAGTGTGGTTTGTTATCATTATTTCACAACATGAGGTTTTACAAGAGCCCTTTAATCTGAAGCGTCAAGTCCTTCATGTCTCAATTTTTTTTTCTTTTTTTTTTTTTGGCCATGCTGCATGCCTTCGGAATCTTAGCTCCCCGGCCAGGGATTGAACCCGGGGCCATGGCAGTGAAAGCACTGAGTCCTAACCACTGGACCACCAGTGAATTCCCTCCTATTTTCTACTTGATAACTTCTCTGTTTCCTATGATCTCCCTTACTAAAATTTCTATCAAACTGTTAGATTTCCTGGCCTGATCTTTTAATTTTTCTATATTCTCTCTTCTATTTTTCTACCTCTTTTTCTTTACTGTTTATCTTTCTGGGAAAATATCTGATGTTAGAGTTTACAAAAATTCTAGCACTCATATTTTTAATTTCCAAAGTTTTTTTTTTCTTATAATACTTCATTTTCACAGATTTGGATCTTAATTTGTGGATAAAATATCTTCTCTTGTGTGTCTGGGATATTAACTCAAGAAAGTTTTTTTAGATTTTTTTTCTGCTGCCTGCTTTTTCCTTTTTTTACATCAATTCTAGCCTTCTATTTGTTTTTGATCTTTCTGGCTTGACTGAAGCACACTTAGACTATATGGTTAACCTTGGCTGACCATTCATATTTAAAAGTAAAGCATCAAAAAGCTGACTGGCTGTCCTGTGTCTGGAGGTGGTGATGGTTAATTTGGGGTTTCACTATAAGGTCCTCATGGGGCAGGCCATTTTCCCCTTTTTATTTTATTTTATGAATCCTTCTATGTCAGTATCTAAAGGTTGTTTTTCTGTGACCATTCAGATAAGAAGCCTACTTTCTTTTACCATTGGGCACATAGACCTTACTGCCTGCTCACATTCTAGAATTTGAACAGTAGGAAAAAGAGCTGGTGTTTCACCTTGCAGACTGGCTCTTAATTACGATTTTTAAAGATGTCACACCGTGGCTAATGTTTCCTGACCAGCCAGTAGTCACTCTCACATCATGTTATTTTTGATCTTCTGCATAATTCTTGTCACTATCTGAAACGTTTCTTGTTTACTTGTCTCTTTGTTTTATCTCTATCCCGTTCAAGAATGGAACCTGAGATCTTATCTGTTTTGTTCACTTCCTAGTACATAGTAGGTAGCTAACAAGTATCTATCAAATGAACAAATGATTATATGAGTGAATGGGATCTGAACTCCCTATTTATAAGTTTCTCAAAGGAAAAAACGTAAGTTGGGGGAGAGTTGGGAATGGAGGACAGAACCGCATGACTCACCAGTGGCATCTTCTGTCTCCTACATGCCAAACACAGTTTTTAAAACCAATGCCCATATTTTCAACCCAGCATCTCAAACACACTGTCTGGTGAGGTTTATGCCCCCAAATTCTGAGCCTATTTGGTTCTCTGCGCACAGGCTGGTAGCTTCCATGTTTATCCAGTCTACACTGCTTCTCAGCTACCACTCACTCCTCTGTTGGTTCTGTCTTCTTGCTCTTCTCTTATTCCTGAGGAGTTTGTACTTCTTTTATCCCTTTACGTTATTTAAATGGGAGAATCATAGATGATCTAAACAACTGAGGTCTCTCCATCATGCTCACCTAAAATCAGACTACTTTAATATGGAAACTGTTTTATTTTTTCTTCTTTTCCTTGTCTCACTATAAGGAATAGTTCCCATTTAGTCACATCTCTGAATTCAGAATGATCTTTTAAAATTGCAAATATGATTACGTTGCAGACTCCTTACTCTCTTAAAATACTTCAATGGTTTTGCATTGCTTTTAGGATAAGGGCAAATATTCTCCATGTACAATAGAACAGCCCTGCATTGTCTAGCCTGCCTCTTTGGTCTCAGCTCTCACAGTTTGTTACAGCTAAGTGGGGCCTTTTTTTTTCAGGATCTCACATGACCTAAGCTCTCCTTTGCCATAAGACCTTCTGCATGTGCTTTTAGCCCTACTTCAATGTCACTTCCTCAGGATATACTTCCCTGACCTCCCAGACTAGGTAAACTCCTCCTAGTCTCCCACTGAACTGTTATTTTTAAGTGTAACAACACCTAACATGGCTGTAGTTGATTCTTGACTGGGCAGTTATTTCATCACAACTAATGAGAGAGAGAAATGTTAACCTCCATGAGGTCATTAACGTATGCCCACAGCTTAGCACGGTACTTGGCATGATATAGGTTCTCAATAAATATTTTCTGAATGAATAAATGAATAAATGCAATCAAGCACAAAGCACTATGAAAAAGACAGGAGGCAAGCCCCTACAGAGCAGAGAGATCTTTGTCCTTTCAATCCTTACATTGTTTATTGGCTTCTAGCGTGATTACACATCCTGCTTTAGCCTTGGCCTTTAGGAGAATTTGGTAGCTTTATACACAGTATTACCGCTGACCTTTTTTTTTTTTTTCTTGACATTCACTCTTCATAGATTTGATTCAAAGGAGGCACAAGTTTTAAAACTCCAGTAGTATATTTGTTCTTTTGTGGGAACCAACAACCAAATAAAACTAGCCCTAAATCTTCTGAATTGCTCAATTCTATCATTTCTACTACTGTATACCACTGCAGCACTGGTTTCTTAATAAAAGGCTTCTTATTCTAATGTTTTCTGAGAGTTCAAAAAATGGGCCTGGGATGGCCATGTCAGATATTTCATAATAGTGAATTAATTCTCATCTTAAAAAAAATACAGTATTTACTATTTTATTCCATAATGGGAAACAGAAATCAAGTTTGCCCCAGTGTATCATCATAAGAATTCATATCATCATATCAGGCTGTCAACAATCTCACACTTTGTCTATCAGATTTTGTGAAAAGCACTGATGACAAGAATCCTTATTAAGGTATGAGCTGATGATAGCATTAAAAAGTGAATCATGATAAGCTGACCTTACTCGAGAAAATATATAAAGAAAGCGTATGTAACTGTGGCACTGAATTCATGGTTTTGTGTCTTTGCTACTGTCAGCTATGTGAGGAAAATGAGCATTAGGCACTTGCTTCACCCTTTTATGAACACTCTTTCTGCTTATCTCATCCTTTAGGGATCCATCCATGACTTAAGTAGGTGAACTCTAAGGAAAAGTCATTGGATGCTCTTGAGGCCATAATTTTGTGGAAAAGCTTTTTCTTTTCCTTTACATAGAAATACAGACAAGAAAGAAAAAGTCCTCAGGTTTGAAATTTCCTCATTGAAGAAGGTAATTTTCTTGCAGCAAAGACTTTGGAAATGATTGTATAAACCGGAGCCCAGAAAGGGAAAAAGTGGCAAGGACTCTTATTTTCTTGGTTTCTGTTTTTTATCTGCTATTTTCTAAGGAAAAAAATGAGATGAATAGAGAAGTGAACTTGTCAAGATATCAATGTGTAACTTGTCTTAAGTATAAGTCTGAGATTTATACCTTGCCGATTTCATCAGTACATGATAATGCTATTCTTTCGTGAGGCAGAATCCTTCCCATTACAAGACACTTGCTTAGTAAATTAATAATAGGGTCACTTGAAATATTATCGATGCTGAAACTTTATATTTTAATAATGTAAATCATATACTTGGCATGTTTGCATGTAATCAGCCTGCAATCAGATAAGAAAAGAACAGACACTTAATTTGAGAGCTCATTTTTGTGCCATAGTTGTATTTGTGTAATGCTCTTTGTCTGACCTGAACACCTACCTATGAAATGACAAAAGATCATTGAGGTAGATTTCTTTGTTTAGCCTTGAAATTCTGCAGACTGTATAACTTCAACAATCATAAGAGAAAAATAAACTGTTTGATTTGTGAGCTTTATGTTGTGGTTTAATAGGAACATGGTTCTCGAGTTCACTAGGGACTTGCAGGCCACTCCATCATTTTCCCTTGCCGTCTGACACCTTAAAGGAAAGATAAAGTGGAGATGAAAGAACTTACTCCAAGGAAAACTCCAAGGTGAGTATCAAATGCTGTCAACTCTCAAGGAAGGTGAAATATTATTTCCACATAGATTTTTCTGATAGAATTCTGCCTTTCTAGGAGCACAACACCTAATCAAGTAATCTGAATGTTGGTGTGCCCCAGCAGTGATATTTTACCCAAATGCAGTGCACTGTGAGAAAACTAATTAACTTTGACTTCACTGTATCTATCCCCAGAAGATTCAGCTCTCTTGTTGTTTGGGTAGAATAATTAAAGAAAAATAAAATTTCCCCAAAGAGAACAACTTTTGGTTCTATTATTGTAACACAGAAATGAAATAAATTGTTGCCTTGGAAAGAAATGAACTGCAAACTCTTTCCATCTGTTTATTTGGGAAGGAACGCAGGTTACCTCATCCTCACTGCCACAGATGATTATTAGCTCTTTTGTTCTGGTTTCTACAGCATGGAAGACTGCTCATCTGTCAACGGCTTCACACACCAGGCCTGGCTATGCCTATCCTTGCCAAATGATGGGTGAGTGAAGTATAATGCCCCAAATTGTGGACAGTAGTGAGCTAACGTCAGCTACCCAGGCAGCTTTGTTACATTTTTAACTGCTGCTCAGCGAAGGACATGAGAATTTAAACCTCCAGGGCAAGACCCAATCACTGAAATCTCCAGCTCAAAGCTTGAAATGTCATCCCTAATCAATCAGTTGTTAGGGATCACAGAATATTTTTTTAGCTTTTATTCTGGAATTGGCTAGAGATTGAATATAACTTGAAGAACGAGAGCTTATCACACATTCCATCAAATTCACTTTTGTAAGTGAGATAACCAGTGGATAAACTCTGTCATGGGTGGCCAAAGTCTTGTTAATTGGACAGAGCACTTAGATGTTGAGTAGAAGATAATTTTTCTAAATTATAAGCAGTTTCATAAGAATAAGTCGACTCTGTAAAAACCTTTGAAAAGCTCTAATCTCTTTTCACCAAATCCCATGAACTGCAGGACTTTCTGGAGTTGTTAATTTAAGATAATAGGAAAAGTTTGTGAACCTGCTGTCTTTGATTTACTTTTCTAGGCTATGAGTAAAATTTATACAAAAATTCACCACCCACATTTAGAATGATTGACAAAAGTGAATACAGGAACCAAAGGGATTTCTGAAGGATAAAAAATTATCCTACTTGTTTCAAAAACATTAAAAAAAATTGTTTCAATTGCTAAGCACTCTTATTTGAGACTGGCCATAACTTGTGTTGCTCAGTTTTGATCTGACAACCAAAAGCAGGTCAGCAAATTTTTGTCTCCACAAACATTCTGAGCTCATGAAAAAAGATGTGAGATCTCTACATGGTGGCCTGAAGTTACACAATTTTGGTCAACTCACAATACATGAGAATAAGTGTAGTGCTTTTGATACTGCTCCTTAAGGTCAGATTACAAGGAAGGCTGACATTAAAATTCTGTTTGAACCATATGTCAGCTCTTCCTTCATGGCTTAAAACATGAAACAAGTTTTCGACCTTCAAAGAATTGAACAAAAACACCATATGTCTTTGACATTTCATGCTCAATAGACAATGTTTTCTGTTTTTCTGTTCTTAATTTTGACAACATTTTATTTGAGGCATACTACTCATGGGACAACATTCTTTTGCTTTTGCTCTCAAAACCAAGGACCTATCAATTAATGTAGAAGATAAAATAGAAATTGATGCTGGCAATATATAACTTAAGCACAGTTACAGAATATGTTAACTTCCAAAGACAAAAATTGAAGAAAAGCCATAGAATGTTTGGCTATCTCCCTCCTTGAAAGATGTGGCAAGGAATCTAACACATTCCAAATATATTCTCTCATTCAAGGATTTAAATTGAAATTCTGGGCTCTCAAGTAAAATGTTTCAAAGGAATGTTTCTGTGGACTCTGCTGTGGGCTTCATCTCACCATATGTTGGGTGTACAAACAGTTCAACAGGGCTCAGTGGCAGATACAGCAGCACTATGTTAGCAATGCCATACTCTAGCTGAAGGATTATTTGTGGTCCCCGTACTTTTTCCTCCATTCACACGGAAGAGAGGGCTCAATCTGTACTCTGCCCTCAGGATAGGGTCATTAAAGCAGTGTGCAGGAGATTGGTTCAAGATGGCGGAGTAGAAGGACGTGCTCTCACTCCCTCTTGTGAGAGCACTGGAATCACAACTAACTGCAGAACAATCATCGACAGGAAGACACTGGAACTCACCAAAAAAGATACCCACATCCAAAGACAAAGGAGAAGCCGCAATGAGACGGTAGGAGGGGAGCAATCACAATAAAATCAAATACTGTAACCGCTGGATGGGTGACTCACAAACTGGAGAACCACAGAAGTCCACCCACTGGAGTGAAGGTTCTGAGCCCCATGTCAGGTTTCCCAACCTGGTGGTCTGACAACGTGAAGAGGAATTCACAGATAATCAGACTTTGAAGGCTAGCGGGATTTGATTGCAAGACTTCGAGAGGACTGGGGGAAACAGAGACTCCACTCTTGGAGGGCACACAAAAGTAGTGTGTGCATCAGGACCTAGGGGGAAGGAGCAGTGACCCCATAGGAGACTGAACCAGACCTACCTGCTAGTGTTGGAGGGTCTCCTGCAAAGGCAGGGGGTGGCTGTGGCTCACCGCCAGGACAAGGACACTGGCAGCAGAAGTTCTGGGAAGTTCTCCTTGGCATGAGCCCTCCTGGAGACCGCCATTAGCCCCACCAAAGGGCGTGAGCCCTCCTGGAGACCGCCATTAGCCCCACCCTCCTGGAGACCGCCATTAGCCCCACCAAAGGGCCTGTAGGCTCCAGTGCTGGGTTGCCTTAGGCCAAACAACCAACAGGGAGGGAACTCAGCCCCACCCATCAGTAGAGAAGTGGATAAAAGTTTTACTGAGCTCTGCCCACCAGAGACACACTCAGCTCTACCCACCACGAGTCCCTCCCATCAGGAAGCTTGCACAAGGCGCTTAGATACCCTGATCCACAAGAAGGCAGACAGCAGAAGCAAGAAGAACTACCATCTTTCAGCCTGTGGAACGAAAACCACATTCACAGAAAGATAGACAAAGATGAAAAGGCAGAGGACAATGTACCAGATAAAGGAACAAGATAAAACCCCAGAAAAACAACTAAATGAAGTGGAGATAGGCAACTTTCCAGAAAAAGAATTCAGAATAATGATAGTGAAGATGATCCAGGACCTCGGAAAAAGAATGGAGGCAAAGATCAAGAAGATGCAAGAAATGTTTAACAAAGACCTAGAAGAATTAAAGAAGAAACAAATAGAGATGAGCAATACAATAACTGAAATGAAAAATACACTAGAAGGAATCAATAGCAGAATAACTGAGGCAGAAGAACAGATAAGTGACCTGGAATACAGAATGGTGGAATTCACCGCTGCAGACCAGAATAAAGAAAAAAGAATGAAAAGAAATGAAGACAGCCTAAGAGACCTCTGGGACAACATTAAACGTACCAACATTCACATTATACGGGTCCCAGAAGGAGAAGAGAGAGAGAAAGGACCCAAGAAAATATTTGAAGAGCACATAGTTGAAAATTCCATAACATGGGAAAGGAATTAGGCACCCAAGTCCAGGAAGCACACAGAGTCCCAGGCAGGATAAACCCAAGGAGAAACATGCCGAGACACATAGTAATCAAATTGACAAAAATTAAAGACAAAGAAAAATTATTAAAATCAACAAGGGGAAAATGACAAATAACATACAAGGGAACTCCCATAAGGTTAACAGCTGATTTCTCAGCAGAAACTCTACAAGCCAGAGGAGAGTGGCACGATATATTTAAAGTGATGAAAGGGAAGAACCTGCAACCAAGATGACTCTACCCAGCAAGGATCTCATTCAGATTCGATGGAGAAATCAAAAGCTTTACAGACAAGCAAAAGCTGAGAGAATTCAGCACCACCAAACCAGCTCTACAACAAATGCTAAAGGAACTTCTCTAAGTGGGAAACACAAGAGAAGAAAAGGACCTACAAAAACAAACCCAAAACAATTAAGAACATGGTCATAGGAACATACATATTGATAATTACCTTAAACATGAATGGATTAAATGCTCCGACCAAAAGACAGAGGCTTGCTGAATGGATACAAAAACAAGACCCATATATAAGCTGTCAACAAGAGACTCACTTCAGACCTAGGGACACATACAGACTGAAAGTGAGGGGATGGAAAAAGATATTCCATGCAAATGGAAATCAAAAGAAAGCTGGAGTAGCAATACTCATATCAGATAAAATAGATTTTAAAATAAAGAATGTTACAAGAGACAAGGAAGAACACTACATAATGATCAAGGGATCAATCCAAGAAGATGATATAACAATTATAAATACATATGCACCCAACATAGGAGCACCTCAATATATACGGCAAATGCTAACAGCTACAAAAGAGGAAATTGACAGTAACACAATAATAGTGGGGGACTTTAACACCTCACTTACACCAATGGACAGATCATCCAGACAGAAAATTAATAAGGAAACACACGCTTTAAATGACACAATAGTCCAGATAGATTTAATTGATATTTATAGGATACTCCATCCAAAAACAGCAGTTTATACTTTCTTCTCAAGAGCACACAGATCCAAAACCTATGGGATGCAGCAAAAGAAGTTCTAAGAGGGAAGTTTGTTGCAATACAATCCTACCTCAAGAAACAAGAAAAATCTCAAATAAACAATCTAACCTTACACCTAAAGGAGCCAGAAAAGAACAAACAAAACTCAAAGTTAGTAGAAGGAAAGAAATCATAAAGATCAGAGCAGAAATAAATGAAATAGAAACAAAGAAAACAATAGCAAAGATCAATAAAACTAAAAACTGGTTCTTTGAGAAGATGAACAAAAGTGATAAATGTTTAGCCAGACTCATCAAGAAAAAGAGGGAGTGGACTCAAATCACTAAAATTAGAAATGAGAAAGGAGAAGTAACAATGGACACCGCAGAAATACAAAGCATCATAAGAGACTACTACAAGCAACTCTATGTCAATAAAATGGACAACCTGGAAGAAATGGACAAATTCTTAGAAAGGTATAACCTTCCAAGACTGAACCAGGAAGAAATAGAAAATATGAACAGACCAATCACAAGTAATGAAATTGAAACTGTGACAAAAAATCTTCCAACAAACAAAAGTCCAGGAAGATGGCTTCACAGGTGAATTCTATCAAACATTTAGAGAAGAGCTAACACCCATTTTTCTCAAACTCTTCCAAAAAATTGCAGAGGAAGGAACACTCCCAAACTCATTCTATGAGGCCACCATCACCCTGATATCAAAACCAGACAAAGATACTACAAAAAAAGAAAATTACAGACCAATATCACTGATGAATATAGATGCAAAAATCCTCAACAAAATACTAGCAAACAGAATCTAACAACACATTAAAAGGATCATACACCATGATCAAGTGGGATTTATCCCAGGGATGCAAGGATTCTTCAATATACGCAAATCAATCAATGTGATACACCACATTAACAAACTGAAGAATAAAAACCATATGATCATCTCAATAGATGCAGAAAAAGCTTTTGACAAAATTCAACACCGATTTATGATAAAAACTCTCCAGAAAGTGGGCATAGAGGGAACCTACCTCAACATAATAAAGGCCATATACAACAAACCCACAGCAAACATCATTCTCAATGGTGAAAAACTGAAAGCATTTCCTCTAAGATCAGGAACAAGACAAGGATTCCACTCTCACAACTATTATTCAACAAAGTTTTGGAAGTCCTAGCCATGGCAATCAGCGAAGGAAAAGAAATAAAAGGAATAAAAACTGGAAAAGAAGAAGTAAAACTGTCACTGTTTACAGATGACATGATACTATACATAGATAATCCTAAAGATGCCACCAGAAAACTACTAAAGCTAACCAATGAATTTGGTAAAGTTGCAGGATACAAAATTAATGCACAGAAATCTCTTTCATTCCTATACACTAACAACAAAAGATCAGAAAAAGAAATTAAGTAAACAATCCTATTCACCATTGCAACAAAAAGAATAAAATACCTAGGAGGTAAAAGACCTGTACTTAGAAAACTAAAAGACACTGATGAAAGAAATCAAAGATGACACAAACAGATGGAGAGATATACCATGTTCTTGGGCTGGAGGAATCAATATTGTGAAATGACTATACTACCCAAAGCAATCTACAGAGTCAGTGCAATCCCTATCAAACTACCAATGGCATTCTTCACAGAATTAGAACCAAAAATTTTACAATTTGTATGGAAATACAAAAGACCCTGAATATCCAAAGCAATCCTGAGGAAAAAAAACGGAGCTGGAGGAATCAGACTCCCTGACTTCAGACTGTACTACAAAGCTACAGTAATCAAGACAATATGGTGCTGGCACAAAAACAGAAATATAGATCAATGGAACTGGATAGAAAGCCCAGAGGTAAACCCATACACCTATGGTCAACTAATCTATGACAGAGGAGGCAAGGATATACAGTGGAGAAGACAGTCTCTTCAATAAGTGGTGCTGGGAAAACTGGACAGCTACATGTAAAAGAATGAAATTAGAACACTCCCTAACACCCTACACAAAAATAAACTTAAAATGGATTAAAGACCTAAATGTAAGTCCAGACACTATAAAACTCTTAGAGGAAAACATAGGAAGAACACTCTTTGACATAAATCACAGCAAGATCTTTTTGGACTAACCTCCTAGAGTAATGGAAATAAAAATAAATAAATAAATAAATAAATGGGACATAATAAAACTTCAAAGCTTTTGCACAGCAAAGGAAACTATAAACAAGATGAAAAGACACCCCTCAGAATGGGAGAAAATATTTGCAAACGAATCAACAGACAAAGGATTAATCTCCAAAATATATAAACAACTCATGCAGCTGAATATTGAAAAAACAAACAACCCACGGCTTCCCGGGTGGCGCAGTGGTTAAGAATCCACCTGTCAATGCAGGGGACCCAGGTTCAAGCCCTGGTCTGGGAAGATCCCACATGCCGCGGAGCAGCTAAGCCCCCATGCCACAACTACTGAGCCTGCGCTCTAGAGCCCACGAGCCACAACTACTGAAGCCCACGCACCTAGAGCCCGTGCTCCACAAGGGAAGCCACCACAATGAGAAGCCCACACAACACAACAAAGAGTAGCCCCCGCTCGCTGCAACTAAAAACGAAAGCCTGCACGCAACAACAAACACCCAACGCAGCCATAAATAAATAAATAAATAAATAAATAAATAAATAAAACCCAATCCAAAAATGGGCAGAAGACCTAAATAGACATTTCTCCGAAGAAGACATACAGATGGCCAAGAGGCACATGAAAAGCCGCTCAACATCACTAATTATTAGAGAAATGCAAATCAAAACTACAATGAGCTATCACCTCACACCAGTTAGAATGGGCAGCAAATGCTTCAAATGCTGGATAGGGTGTGGAGAAAAGGGAACCCTCTTGCACTATTGGTGGGAATGTAAATTGATACAGCCACTATGGAGAACAGTATGGAGGTTTTTTAAAAAACTAAAAATAGAATTACCATATGACCCAGCAATCCCACTACAGGGCATATACCCTGAGAAAACCATAATTCAAAAAGAGTCATGTACCCCAATGTTCATTGCAGCACTATTTACAATAGCCAGGTCATGGAAGCAACCTAAATGCCCATTGACATATGAATGGATGAAGAAGATGTGGTACATATATACAATGGAATTTTATTCAGCTATAAAAGCGAACGAAATTGGGTCATTTGTAGAGATGTGGATGGACCTAGAGAGTGTCATACAGAGTGTAGTAAGTCAGAAAGAGAAAAACAAATATTGTATATTAACGCATATATGTGGAATCTAGAAAAATGGTACAGATGAACTAGTTTGCAAGGCAGAAATAGAGACACAGATGCAGAGAACAAATGTATGGACACCAAGTGTGGACAGCAGGAGTGGGGTGGTGGTGGTGGTGGTGGTGGGATGAATTGGGAGATTGGGATTGGCATATATACCCTAATACGTATAAAATAGATAACTAATAAGAACCTGCTGTATAAATAAAATAAATAAAATAAAATAAAATAAAAAATAAAGCAGTGTGCAGATGGGGAAAAAACAGAGTCAATTTTCAGCTTCTGAGTTTCAAAGTTAACTCTGGAAATACATAGGAGGCAATAGCTTTAAAGAAAAAGTTTTTGTATCTCAAAAGGCCAGATGCTGAAGGAATCAAAGCATAAAGTTAATGCCAAAAAGAACATATTTGGAAGAATACATAAGATATAAGAGCAAATTTCTTTTGCTCCAGTGATTTTAAAATATCCCTCTGAAATGGAGGTGAAGCTGAATTTGAGAATCATCAAGTATGAGAGGGTGATGTGGGCTCTGAGAAGAGGTAAACATGGGGCAACAGAACCCCTATAGGTTTGGGGTCCCAAAGTAAGGGGGGGACTTGTACCCTACTTCCCATTATGAGCCCTGGAGGTGGCAGCCTTGCAGGACTCCCACCCCACTACATAGTGTGCAAGCTTTAGCAGAGAGATGGCTAAGTGGATGACAGTGCTGGAGACAGAAACAGTTAGCTGGTCACAGTCCTAGTGTAGTGTGGTAGAGCAGGGCAACATTTTATAAGCCCCCAAAAGGGTGGAATTTAGATGAGGAAGAGCTGGTGAACTTGAAGAGACCTCAAATGACAGATGACGGGATTCTAGAAATAAACACAGGTATTAGCCACAGACAAGATAGGAAACTGGGATGTCCAGCATGTCATCATGGAGGGTTGACAGTGACCAGGAACTGTCACTGGACTACAGACCATGACATTTCAACAGATGCAAGCATGGATAGATGCCACATGAGGGCCAGGCTCTACCCACGGTACTCTGCCTTAGTGCTATGTAATCCTCCAGAACTGAGATGCAACCTGGGAGAAAGGGGAGAGGGAAAATTCTGAACTGCTCAAGATTGAATGACCAATGGCCACAAAAAGGATTTTGAGGTGTCAGGAAAGTTCCATTATAGAGAATATATTTGTACTAAAATTGTCATTTCTGCACGTTTGTGGCCCAACATCTCATACTCACTTCACGTATAAAAGTCTAACTTGAGTAGATCAGCTGCTGTCTAACTAGATACAGGAAGCAGTCACTAAGTTTCAAGATTACAGAGGGAAAGAGAAAGACTGACACCTGAGGAAGGAAGCGATGTTATTTCCAGTCTTGTAATGTAGTTTTTTCCATAGTTACTTAACATATCAATATTTGCTTGTCTGATACAGGATTTGGCAATCCATGGCTCCTGGACCAAATCCAGCCTGCCGGCTGCCTATTTTATAAAGCTTGCCAATTAAAATTGTTTTAATATTTTCAAATGGTTGTAAACAAATCAAAAGAAAATCATATAAAATTCAAATTTCAATGTCTGGAAATAAAATTTTATTGGAAAATAGCCACACCTATTTGTTTGTGTAAAGTAGCTTTTGCATTACTATAGCAAAATTAAGTAGTTACAACAGACCATATGACCCTGACAGCCCAGTATTTTTGCCATCTATTCATTTACAGAATAAGTTTGACAACCCCAGATCTAGTAGCAAACTCCCCGGTTGAACAGTCAATAGAACATCAAATATGTTTGCTAGGATTCCCTGGCAGTTGGATATTAAATTAATCAAGCTGTTGCTTAATTTGAGTGAGTTATTGTATGTAAAAGTCTTAGGAGCAGAGTCTGACACATGGTAAGCACCATCTAAGTGATGGCTAGTCTTCTCATTTGTGATCTTGCATAATTTGAAATTATACCTCTAGCTGCTGCTAGGATTTACTTCTATGGTTTCAATATTATTATTTTATCTTTTAAACTTGAAGAACCAAGTTTCTATTCAATTTGCTGTCAGTTAAAGTAAAAAGTCATCTAAATGTTGCAAGTCAAACCAGTAAAAGTCAATCATCATGCCTTGTTTACTCTGAAATATGAACCTAAATTATGAAAAGATGTCACTACTGTTCCAATATTGTTTCCAATAGAATAATAATGGTAACAGTAGTTAGCATCTACTTCATGCCTTCCAAATGTTAAGCATTTTAAATGCGTATTTTCACTTAACTCTAATGACATCCCCACAAGGTAGTGCTATCCCCCGTCTATAAATGGAAAACTTGGGCTCAGAAAGACCAAGGACCTTGCTCACAGTTGTGGTTCATAAGTGGCAGACCCAGATCCAAGTACTAGTCTAAATCTGTGGTCTTCCCTCTAAACCGTATGGCTTTTTCTTTACAATTTCTAGCTTCATGTATCATTCACTCCTCTACTTAGTCTTCTTTCGAGAAAAACTCCCATTAACAAGATGGTTAAGGAGAGCTAGAAGTCTAATTGGTGACCAGAAGCAAATTTAATTCTGTGAGCCAAGACCCTGTGTGGTAAGGAAACTCGCAGCCATGCCCTCTTCAGCACCGCTTAATTGCCTCCTGTGGGAAGCAGCAGTTGGGGGTGTCCACTGACCTCCTGTGGTGGCAGTTTGGAATACAGCAGAGATGCCCTTACTGGCTGAACCTGACCGGACTGACTGTGCAGCAGCCCGGTGATCCCGCGGAGGCGGGAGAAGAGGGGGTGCTCAGAAGCAGCCCTCGGCTCCCTGCCCTGGAGGCACAGAGGGCAGGGGTCTTGGTGAAGGTCTTTCTTGAAGGCTACTTGAGGAGGTTTGGATTCAGGATTTGTTCCTAGTGTCCAAGACTTTGATAAGAAACTTACAGAGGCTGATGCTTACCTACAAATCGTTTTGTTTTTTTTTTTTAATTGAAACACCTGATCCTTGGGTCATTTGCATTCTTAATTTATTTATTTATTTATTTTTGGCTGTGTTGGGTCTTCGTTTCTGTGCGAGGACTTTCTCTAGTTGCGGCAAGCGGGGGCCACTCTTCAACGCGGTGCGCGGGCCTCTCACTATCGCGGCCTCTCTAGTTGCAGAGCACAGGCTCCAGACACGCAGGCTCAGTAGTTGTGGCTCACGGGCCCAGTTGCTCCGCGGCATGTGAGATCTTCCCAGACCAGGGCTCGAACCCGTGTCCCCTGCATTGGCAGGCGGATTCTCAACCACTGCGCCACCAGGGAAGCCCTTACTTACAAATCTTGATAGAACAGTTAAAGCTTTTTGATGACAAACTTCGAAACTGCAAAGATGATGAACGGAGAAAGAAAACTGAAACTCTAAAAGAAACAACAAATAGCATGGTAGAATCAATTAACGCTGTTGCTGCAGATCGCTAAAGACCAGTGTAATGTGGAGAAGCATGCAGATGGAATTATAAGTACTATTAATCCTGTAGATGCAATATATCAACCTAGTCCCTTGGAACCTGTGATCAACACAATGCCTTCTCAGACTGTCTTACCTCCAGAACCTGCTCAGTTGTGTAAGTCAGAGCAGCGTCCATCTTCTCTACCAGTTGGACCTTGTATTAGCTACCTTGGGACATCATCAGACTCCAACACCAAACAGTACAGGCAGTGGGCACTCACTACTTAGTAGCAGTCTAACTTCTCCAAGCCATGTCAACTTGTCTCCAAACACAGTCCCAGAGTTTTCTTATTCTAGCAGTGAAGATGAATTCTATGATGCGGATGAATTCCATCAGAGTGGCTCATTCCCAAAGCACTTAATAGATTCCTCTGGATCTGCCTCAGTCTTGACACACAGCAGCTCAGGAAATAGTCTAAAGCACCCAGATACCACGGAATCACTTAATTCTTCCATGTCCAATGGAACAAGTGATGCTGACCTTTTCGATTCACGTGATGATAGAGATGAAGAAGGGGAGGCAGGGTCGGTGGAAGAGCACAAGAGAGTTATCATGCATCTGTTGTCACAGGTTAGGCTTGGAATGGATCTTACTAAGGTAGTTCTTCCAACATTCATTCTTGAAAGAAGATCTCCTTTAGAAATGTATGCAGACTTTTTGCACATCCGGACCTGTTTGTGAGTATTAGTGACCAGAAGGATGCCGGAGATCGAATGGTTCAGGTTGTAAAATGGTACCTCTCAGCCTTTCACGTAGGAAGGAAAGGATCGGTTGCCAAAAAGCCATACAACCCCACTTTGGGTGAGATCTTTCAGTGTCACTGGACATTACCAAAATGATACTGAAGAGAACTAGTTTCAGAAGGACCAGTTCCCTGGGTTTCCAAGAATAGTGTAACATTCGTGGCTGAGCAGGTTTCCCATCATCCACCCATTTCAGCCTTTTATGCTGAATGTTTTAACAAAAAGATACAATTCAATGCTCATATCTGGACCAAATCAAAATTCCTTGGGATGTCAATTGGGGTGTACAACATAGGACAGGGCTGTGTCTCGTGTCTAGACCATGATGAACATTACATTCTCACATTTCCCAATGGTTATGGAAGGTCTATCTTCACAGTGCCCTGGGTGGAACTAGGCGGAGAATGCAATATTAATTGTTCCAAAACTGGCTATAGTGCCAATATCATCTCCCACACTAAACCTTTCTATGGGGGCAAGAAGCACGGAATTTCTGCTGAGGTTTTTTCTCCAAGTGACAAGAAGTCTTTCTGCTCAATTGAAGGGGAATAGAATGGTGTAATGTATGCAAAATACTCAACAGGGGAAAATATCTAGTTTTTACAGATAGCAAGAAGTTGCCTATAATCAAGAAGAAAGTGAGGAAGTTGGAAGATGAGAATGAGTACAAATCCCGCTGCCTTCGGAAGGATGTCACTTTCAACTTAGAAATCAGAGACATTGATGCAGCAACTGAAGCCAAGCACAGACTTGAAGAAAGACAAAGAGCAGAAGCCCGAGAAAGGAAGGAAAAGGAAATTCAATGGGAGACAAGGTTATTTCATGAAGATGGAGAACGCAGGGTTTATGATGAACCATTACTGAAACGTCTCAGTGCTGCCAAGCATTAGGTTGGGAAATGCAAAGTTTGCTCCTGGTGACCAGGGCAGAGGCACAATGAAGTAACAATCTTCCTTTGGGAGAACCTAATTCACTCCCTTCTTATTGCAGTGGTTCCTATCTCAGGGATACTGGACTTTCTGATGCAGATGAACAATTGAAGCGAGAAAAGCTTCCCTTTTTCCTGTTCTGTGGCAGTTACAATGTTGACTTTGGTCTTGAGAAAAACTTCAGGTTTTGAAAACAAGATGACTGCTCCTTTTCCAAATCCCACGTTATAAGTCCCAGTCTCAGACTCTACACTCTAGTATTGCTGTTGAGATATACAACATCTGTTTCCTAGTTCATATAATCTTGGGTTTTATATATACATATATATAATATAGGTGATGCCAGATTTTTCATAAATATACCATCTACTGTAAATACTGGTTCCTCTGAGTTGTTTTAGAAAATTTAGCACAACATATTAAAATCACATGTTAGGAAATTTCATGGTCTCACCTACAATAACTTTTATTTTGGAATTGAACTATTATTAAATTGTATCTAACTCTGGACTACAGTTTAATTATACTCAGAGCTTCTTAAGGCTTCATAAAGTAATTTTTCCAACAACAACAACAACAAAAAAGATGCACTTACTGATTTGTCTTGTGACATCCAGACATGATTTTCTTGACCTTTGCTTGCCAGGAAGGTGCCATGACTGCTGTTCTTTCCAAGAGGATAGCTTGACTGAAAAGATTAGTGAGCCCTCGCACCCCTTGACTTTAACAGGGAAGCCACCTATTCTTTGCTGGACATTTTTGTTTTCATAACCCCATCTCTTTGATCCCCAATAAGTATATTTTGGGCATCACAAGCTTCAATATTGTCTTCAAAAGTTCACCATTTAAAACCTGAAGATAACATAATAGTTTCAACCTAATTTTCTAAATTAGTTAATTTATTAGCCCATCTGAGAGTATATTCAACTGATAATTATTTTCTTCCCTCACACATACTGCCTCAAACTGAATTTGCCAGTCTCTGGTGGTGTGTTAGGGACTTTTCTCTCTGCCAAAGTGAGATTTTTTTTAAGGTGTTGATTAATAACCACCCCCGTGTTTGAGGCTTTATAATACCCCACACAATTGTTGCTTAATAAATCTTTCTTGGCTGCCTCGGAACTTTTTTATGATCTTTCCAAATATGTTTAAACAATTTGATTCATTTCAGCCTAAAGTTGAACAACAAAGTCATGTGCTAAGCAGACACAAAATGAAGAAGGTATCATCCCTGTCCTGGGGGTGCTTTACTAGTCAGAATGGTACTAAGGTAAAGACTCAGTGCTTGCCCTCGAATATACTAAGTATATGAGTTGAATTGTGCCCCGACCAAAGATATGTTAATATCCTAACCCCTGGTACCTGGGCAAGTGATTCTGTTTGTAAGTAGGGGTTTTGCAGATGTAATCAATATAAGATGAAGTCATTAGGGTGAACACTAATTCAATATGACTGGTGTCCCTATGAGAAGAGGGAAGTTTAGACACACACACAGGGAGAACGCCATGTGAAGACAGAGGCAGAGATTGGAGTTCTGCTGCCACTAACCAAGGCACACCTGGAGCTGCCAAGAGCTGGAACAGGCAAGGAAGGACCCTCCCTTAGAAGCTGTGCAGGGAGCATGACCCTACTGATCCCTTGATTTTGGACTTCTAGGCTCCAGAACTGTGAAAGAATAAGCTTCTGCAGTTTTAAGGCACCCAGTTTGTGGCACTTTGTTATGGCAGCCCTAGGAAACTAATGTCGTGGATATACAAGTCCTATACACAAATGACTATGGCAAAAAGTGAGGGTGCAGAATCCTAAAAGTGGTATAAAAATGTGAGAAGACTCAGAATTGGGAATCAAGAAAAGTTTCCTGGGGCAAAAATACAAGATCTAGATATGTAGGAATAGTAAGGTTGGGACATCTGGAAAGGGGGAGCAGGGCTTTCTAGATAAAGCCTTCAATTGCATGGATATTGGCTAGCAAAGGGATAGATAAGAGACCTGCAACTGCATGGATATTGGATAGCAAATAGGAGAAGCACAGGATGATGAGGGAAAGGGAGACATGAATAGGTAAGCTAGAAGGACATTTGGGACTAGATGGGTGTGAAGGGTTTGAATACCAGACTGTGGAGTTTGCTCTTAAGGAAATAAACCATTGAAGGCCTTCGAGGAGGTGAGTGATAACACTAGGACTCTGTTTTAAAAAAAAAACAAAAACTACTCACTTTTTGTAGGATAGGTTGAAGAGGAGAAAGATTTGGAGGCAAGGAGACCAGTTAATAGGCTATTACAGTAGCCTAGGATACAGGCAATGAGGAATTGATCTGTCAATAGGATAGTTGTAATGATAATTGAAAGGAAAAGAAATATGAATGAATCAGAGGTACAATGGATATCACTGGACTACTAACTTGGACTTGGGAGATGAGGTGCAGGCAAGAATTATATCTGTTCTCTCTTGCCACAATAATCCTATGTAACAAAACCTTAGTGACATACAACAATAAACTTTATTTTTGCTCATGTGTTTATGGGTTGGCTGGATAGGCCCACTATCTGAGTTGGGCTGGTGGAGGGGAAGAAGTCCTGATTCAGGCATCTGCTGACCTTGGCCGGGCTCTCATACATCTGGGGCCCTAGCTGGGACAACAGGGCTGACTTGCTCTTTCCAGCATCTCATCTTCTAGCAGGCTGGGGCAGGCATGTCCTCAAGGTGAAGGCAAAGAAGCAAGAGCGTGAGCAGAAATGTGCAGTATGTTTTAAGACTCTATTTGCATCATATTGGTCTCACTGGCCAAAGAAAATCACACGATGAAGCCCATGTTCAGAGTGGGAGGGGACCACAGCAGTTCAAAATGATTTCAGAGTTTTGTGGGAGGAATAATAAAACTGTTGTCCTAATAAAGTCCTAGTCTTCCTTCAAAACTCAATTCAAGCGTCACTTCTGTAAAATCTTGCCCACAGCTCTTCTGGGTTATCACTGCTTCTTATATTTCCGTTATTTAAATGATCATGCATTATATTTGCCTGTTTTTGTGTCTGCCTCCTTATCCTTAGTTGTGTCTCCTCGACGTCATAGGCCATACCGCTCTGCAGTCTCAAGGTCTAGGTTCAAATGCTAGCTCCATACCTTACTATCAAGTTCCTCTCTGGGTGTCTCTATCTGTGAAAGGGGAATACAAGCAATGCCAACCATAGTCGTTGGTGTGAGAATGATACAAAGTAATGTGTGAAAAGCCCAAGAAATGTT
Organism: Balaenoptera borealis; assembly: GCF_965194805.1. Taxonomy (NCBI): domain Eukaryota; kingdom Metazoa; phylum Chordata; class Mammalia; order Artiodactyla; family Balaenopteridae; genus Balaenoptera; species Balaenoptera borealis. The sequence continues at coordinate 129,472,757 of NC_138861.1, read as the reverse complement.
AATGATTGTTAGGATTATATGTCATTATTTTATTTTCATTGATAAATGCTCTGTGCAGTTCTTAACACATAAAAGTCATTTTTAAGTCTTTTGAATAAATTAACTAACAGATGAAATATATGGGATGAAGTGGGTGCTACTGAACATGAAAGACAACAGGGGGATATTTCATGGAATGGGCACTAAAGAGGCAAAAGGGGATAGAATTAAGAGAATCAAAGGAAAAGTTAGGCTTGGAAAGAGAAAGGACTTTTTGCCTGACTAAGTATATGTATTTTGAAAGTCTTCCTCGAAAATCAAGCATTTTAACTAGGCACAGTTGTAGTTTTGGTTCTTGATCTTGTTTTTTGCTGTTTTAATATGGTTAAAGGTACACAGGGCACATCAGATGGGACTTTCTCAAGTTCACTGAGGAGCAAGGAAAACCTACCTATCATATCCCGATAGCATGTTTGTTTTACCTTCTAAATGTAATGGGACATAGACAGTATTTATAAAGGTCACAGGCTGTTTCTTAATAAACATGCATCATTTGCAATATAAAGAGAAGAATTACATCTTTACAGATATTAAAAGACAGGCTCTTCACCAGGTTTTACAAAACACAGCAGATAACTGCTTTGCTTGTCTTGTTTAAACAGTCGCTTTCTTGACTTGACAGCTGGGGCACAGTATATTTATGCCCCCATGTAATTGGTCCACACTGCTTACAACTAGATGAGGAGTAAATAAAGAGAAATATACTTAATAATGAGCTGCTAGAAATAATAAAATTTAATACAGTACATGAACTGTCAAGGTGTCAGAGTCATGTGTTAAAAAGCAGTATCTAAAATTAAAAAAAAAACAAATCTAGTTATTAGTATCCAGGAAAAGAGCACTGGGAGAATGGGAAGTCATACTGTACTTCCATAGACTTCATATTTTAGAATAGGATTCCTATCAGAGTTAAATGTGTGCCGTTTCAGAATTAAGAATAAGAGAAATTTAGAGTTGAATAGGAAATTAAAGATTCCTTTCATTTGTCTGATGAATAGTGTTAGAGACGCCAGGGGATTTGCCCAAGGACATGAAGAGGAAGAGCCAGGTAGGATTGTGCTGGTTCAGTTTTACGGCCAGCATTGAGAAGTATCTGGTGTTCAGTAAGTACTTACCCAGAGAATAACCAACTAAATAAAAATACTTGATTGAAACTCTTGTATTCTGACTTATAGCTCAAACATTAAACATAATTGTGGCTTTCTATTTTGAATGAGAAATTATAAAGAATATGTAATATGCCATCATTTTAAACAAGAAATTGTTTTTATTTCTCTTTAAAAATGCTCTTTAATATTTATCCTAACAATGTCTAAGAAAGAAGCTAAAACAGGAAAAGTGCAGTATTGAACTCAAGGATAATTGGAGCTTCCAAAAAGGATCATTTTAAGTGAGTCCACCTAAACTGAAAATGAATAATTTTATATTACATTATGAAAAGAGATCAACTATCTTTTAGTCTTGAAAACTGAAACGATGAATCATGAAAATAAGTTGATTTAATTTGTATCTTTACAGTTCTTGTTATAATTGCAATTTTGCACTAATTTTTAGAACAAATCAACAATGAATCAAGTTTGTGAACCAGTGAACCAGTGAACCAGTTTCACTGGTTTGTGTAAGAAATATTTTTTCTAAGAAAACTGTGCTATGGCACATTCTACCCTTCAAATTTGAATTTCATATCACAGATGCAGAGAGGCTCATTTTTGTTTTCCAGATTCACCCCTTGATCTTTTGATTTTCAAATCATTCCCTATCGAAAGCCCATCACGTACAAACCATGTTGCTTCTCTCCTCTGATCTGAGCCTCACATTCAACTGGCCATGTTTGTATGAGAGTCAAGCAGTTTTCCCAGGTAACTCTGTAAAGCTTGACTCTTGCACTTTCACTCTTCAATCAAACTGAATTGTATTGTTGGATAACATAAGCACCTGATAATCTTCAAAAAACTGACTGATCATATGACAAGATGCTGACTGACACCCATACCGGTGTTACAAAAGGAGGGATATTCGAAGGGGCAGTAATTTTCTTGGTGCTTAGTTACTAATTAATATTTTTGTATTTTGACAATTTGTCCTCCTTAACACAACATGGCTGTTAATTTTCAGATAACAAATAAATAAGTGGATAATATTTTTGAGCATTTATATAAATTATATAATGTTTTTATATAAAGTTCCAGGGAATAAATTGGTTGTGTCCAAAATATCACAGACATCACATTCAAATGGAATTTTCTGAGAAGCATTACTTTTTGAATTATCTTAGAATGATAATCTTGCCTCACTTCAACATCTATAAGCACAACTGTCTAAAGTCTATTATCTCTACCACACCTGACTTCTCAAGATTCACCCATCAAATTAGTTTTTACAGAAAGTCTCCACTTTGCCAATTAAATGAAGTTTAGAGTCCATAAGAAAAGAACAATTTAAACTTAAAGAACATGGTATTTCTTCCATCAGGCTCTAAGAATAAAGCTTTCCCCACCTATTTTCAGTTTTGACTTCACTTTCTGAAGGTTTGAAAGTGATTTCACCAACAGATGCGTACTCATTGACACTGCCTTTTTGGGCGAGATAAAAGTTATACTATGTAGTTTTTACTAGTATTTATATACTTTATATAAGATTATGTACATTAGCTTCCTGCCCTAAACTGCAGTTTAAAAATGACAGGCTGACTTTTTAACAGTAGGAATCATAAGCCTTCAAATATCTTAAATGACTCCATACTACTTACATATATCTTGACTTAATTTATCATAGCCAAAACAAACATAGACTGTAAGTTGAATAAAATAACCTTTCCCCCTTCCTTATATAACTTATCTAGTTGTATAACTTACAGAGAAAGACAACATTACAAGAGTCCTAGTTCATGATTTATTCAAATACTAAGAACCATAATCCTAACAGCAAGAAATGCAAATCCTTGTGATTATTCTCTATTCAGTACAGGGAAAAAATACTTTCTGACCAGTCTAATTTGTATGAATTCTGATAATACAGTTTCATTTATCTTTCCACATAAATTTCAATATAAGTATTCTGAAAGCCTTTAAAAAAATTAGTATACATGCTATAAAAATGCTTGACTGGACACACAACATTTTTACATTGGCAATAATATTTGATGAGCTTTCTCATAAATATGAAGAACCAGTCTCTTATTTCAACTTAAATTAACTGCAATCCAGCAAGTATTTATTAAGCACCTGCCTCAAGGTAGCAATTGTGGAGATGTAAAAGATTATAAGATTTATTTTCTCCCTCAGATTATAATCTGTGTAGGAAATAATGTTTATAGATATGAAACTATCACAGGCTTAAGAGAAGAATTATAGTTGGCTCAAAATTGAGTGACACCCCCCCATAGACAGCTACCTAGGTGCCCTTTTAATATTTAAATATAATAACTTTGCTTTTTCTCATGTACTATGAAAAACCCAGGAACCACTCCAGTAGCTGAGAATTATTGGTGAGGCATTTCCCCTAGTGTCCTTTTGCTTCAGTTTTCTGATTCTATTCTTTAGCAGTTTACACTTGGCATCTCACTCTGTAGCCGCTGCCCTTGGTCTGCACAGCTTTGCCCCCCACTGGCCGTTGCTCTGATCCCTTCACTCCTCCAGAATACCATTGACACAGGATGAGTTTTACTTAAGATTTGGCATGGTGGAAGGTGCAGCTTTCAGCATAGGACAGACATTCATTTAAAACTAAGCGCGTACATTCTTCAGCCTGTCCCAAACGTGGCTAACTGTTCATTGTCCGTGCTTCCCTAGAGATATTACCTCAGCTGTATGTTCTCAGGCTCCCCTGTCACCTCTTCTTCTCCGGTATTTCCAAGCTTCCTCCCCTCTCTCATACACAGTCTCAGGTAATCCATATTCCTGCTCTTTAATTTGAAGAATCTGGCACTCCTTCAGTAATCCATGTTACAGGGAAGCTTCACTATTCCTAAAGAGTCTATTGGGTTTTTTTCCCTAAAAAAAGAATCATCTCCCCTTATATGAAAATTCCACTTGTCTAGTCTATGAAAAGTGGTTGTAGTCAGTTCTTGCTTTGCATATAATTTTGTATCTTCATAATTACATGAGCAAGTGAGAATCAGTAAGAAAGAGCTCTCCGCAGGCTGACTTGTCCATAAGGCTTCGTGGAGGAAATGGGAATTGCGTCAGATCAAAGGGTCATTGGTATTTGAGTAGATTGAAAAGAGGAAGATATTCCTACACAGCAGAAGAAACAAATAAGGGTTGAGATAGGGAAGTGTGCCTGATTCATGTGGGAGAGTGAGAGGAGAGTTACTTAACTAGAAACTGAGACGTGGTGAATAGTAGAATATGAACTCAGAGAAATAGTTTGGTAACTAGTTATAGCATAAACTAGAGAGTACGAAAAAAATTTAAACTTGGAACAATAGAAAACAAGAAATAGAGGCTTTGTGGGATTCCTTAACAGAAGTGCGACATGGTAGATAAATATTTGGAGAAGGTTAGTCGTGATGTAACAGAGATGGGTTGATGGTATGAGAGCCTGGAGGCAGAGACGTCAGTTTGTATGACATGGCAGTAACTGTGAGGGGAGGCTGAGGAAATGAGCCAGCCTGGTGATACTGGAAGGGAGGAGACTTGTGAGAATTGAGAAATAATGCAAAGGATCCACCCTGCTTAGGCTTAAGGCTGCTGACCAGCAACACAGCCCCGATGCATTTAGCGATGAGCTGGCACAAGGAAGTGAAGAGGAGAGTAGGAGGTATTTACCCTCCAAACTACAGGGGTTGTATCAAAGCTACAAGTTAGTGGTAATTTTCTACTCAGGTTGCCTCTCAAGGCTTTTCCTTTGTATCTCTCCAAACTTATGCTAATATAATTGCTAATATAATTACGGATAATTTTAAAATATGCATATATTTTAATCTTTTACAAACAATTTTTGTTGTTTTTTGTAACAAAGGTAATGAATGTTGATTGAAGAAAATGTATAAAAGAAACATAAAATCAAAACATTAATGATCCACCATCTATAGATATACCCTGCTAATATTCTGCCGTTAAATATACTGTATTTTTAACAGATTAATGCATAACACATCAAAGTCGATTTTGTCTTCTGCATAGTTCATATTGCTTTCTAAACTATGGCTTCTAAAATTTTTTTAAAGGACAAGTTTATTAAGCTTTCTGTCTTTCGTTTTCCCCATTTAAACCAATAAAGAAAAGAATACTTGGCACTAGTATTGCCAGGGTACAATGGTTAAAGAAGGGAAACTGGGAAGACAAAGCAAGTTTCTCAGAAAGAGCTTCATTAACAGAAATGTGTTTCAGGTTTTGTGATTCCATTCTTTCTGGCCCATGACATTAACCTTCTCAGAAACTTTATGTTTTCAAATGATTCATGTTTAATAAAGATAAGCATTGGGAAAGTACATTGAAGGCAAAAAAGATATCTTGTACGCTGAATTTACACTGACCTCAAGATCCATAAATATTTGTTTTTTAGGCACTAGATTCTGAAGAGAGGTTTTCGCTCTGCCACTTAGGTAGCCAGGAATGAAAAAACATAATAAAATAACACTGTTTGAAACCAAAGACAACAGAATATTCTGGGACATCATTTATTTTGTTTAGTAACTCTAGCTATAGAAAACTTAGCAAATCCTACAGAGAACTATTCCTTAGAATGGAGAACTATTTTCTGTCCATAAATAATGACATTATTTCTGAAGAGAAATGACTTGCCCTATCTTCTAAGGGTTCTAAACATAGCCAAAAGTCAATTTAAAACACTGCTATAAGTTATAATGTTTTTAACAGTATAACCTTTGCTTTTCTAGTCTCAGGTCTGACAATAAGACATATTTCTTACTTTCAAAAGTTGTATAGACCTTCACAATTTCCTGGAAATAAGATGTCTAGGAAGAAAGAATGAGCTAACTTGGTAAAGTAACTTGGGGATTTGAGATAAGATCCGGTGTGTATTTGTCAATGACTAGTGTGTTGACCTTACGAAGGTCATTTAATCTCTCTATATTTGGAACTTGATGTTAATATGCTTTCAACCATTCTTCTCATTTAGCTAAGCCATTACTTACATGGAATACTAGAAAAAATCAAAGCAACAATGGTTTTTAAGCACAGAGCGTGTAAAAGACTGTCTACATGCTAAGCATAGTTACCCACCCCTCACACAGGGAAGTCAAGCTGTTCAACCCACGGGATGGCTTCACTTTGCACATTTGAAAATGGACTCCTAGTGATCTAAGAGCAAAACAAAATAGCCACATGCTTTTGACCTTTTCAGTACTCAAAAATGCTTAGGAGCAATTTTAACGGAGTGATACTATGGATAAATTGCCTTGAACAATTTCACTTCTTAGAAAGAGGAGGAATAGGTCAAAGCAATGCACACATAGTTCTGCATGAATATCCATTGACACTTTCAAATTGGACAGAACTTTCAAGGCATTATCTTCAGCCTCCTATTTACCTTCCCTTCCCTTAAAGAGGCTTATGACCCCAGTACTTTGTACCATGCAGTGCTTTTATTTCCATGAGTTGAAGAGGGCACCCATCCTAGAATACATTCTACCCAGACAGGGAGGTCAGAGGATAGGCAAAAAGAACTAGCTGCAAATTTGTTATCTGGTTCTGTGACTTCCAGTATAGCATTAAAATTCAACTTTCTATTCTCAGGCAATACCACTATTCAGAGTTGTACCCTATCAACTTACAGTTTGAGAAGAGGGCCACTTATTGTTCATACATTGTGAAAGGAAACAAAAGTTAGGTCACCAGAGGGCAATCGGTCTATTCTTATTTTCTGATAAGCAACGAACATTTATCGAGCACCCACTGTATGCCCAGTGCTGTGCTTGGCCCTGCTGGGAAAACATAAAGATACGTTAGGTCTCTTTCCTCAAGAACTTTCATTTAATTATGAGAAAAGATGAAAATACATCACATAGGGGCTGCTTAGCAGACAAAGTGAGGTCCAGTGGCCCAGCAGCCTCAGTTCACCTGAGGCTAGCTAGAAATATGGACTTTCAGGCGCCGACCTAGCCCTACTGACTTGGAAACTGCAGCTGAACAAGATCCCCAGCTGATGCACATGAAAGTGTGAGAAGTGGTGACAAACAGAACAATGTTTTCTCCCCCCACAAATCTATGCTACAACATTAGAGGTGGCCACTGGCCCAACCGCACGCTGAGACTATGAATGGGCACGTTCTTGGAGGGCAAGGAATCATTTAAATGAAATATGCCTAGAAAGCTGGAGAGACATAGACAGGCTTAGCAAAGAGGCTGTTGTTCATTTTTAGTCCTACCAGAGTACAAAAAACCAAAAAAGCTCATTATTTTATTTAGCTTGCTATCGGTAAACCTCTAAAAGGTAAAAATGACTTTAAAGGGAAAAAAAATCTATTGTCTAAAATTTATTTACATTAATTTACTAGGCTAAAGAAGATAGTACCTGGAGGTTATTCAACTCTATTTATAAAAGATTTTGTGATTTAGATTAAGATTCTTGTCTCCTTATTTTTTTCTGGAATTAGCATACCTCTAGGACATATCAACAAAAAGAGACATATCAGGAAGGATTTTACTCAAAGGACATTTCAGTTTGTATGTAAGGGGGGAAAAGTATTAGATTGAGTTGTAGAAGGCTAAAGCATGTAATTTAAGTACATTCTAAGTAATATAATATCAAAGCACTTTCATATTTATTTGAAATCAACAACAGATAATTTTTTTACTCAATAAGGAAAAACTTAAAATCAATTCAAAAGTGATGACTGACATTGCTATAAAACATACAACATATGCTTTGTGTCACTGGACCATGAAGAACACCTAAGAATTTTTAGTGATTACTAAATTGCTCTTCACAGTAATGATTACACTTTGTACTATATTGTGCAATTAGGTCGGTGTATAATTATTATACATTACCATCGTATTACTATTCTTATACATTCGTTCTTTACTCTTTCAGATCCCTTAAAGAATCAACGACACTCCTTGTAGCTAAAATAGATTTCATTTACATTAATGAGGATTTTGATTAGTTAATGGAAAATAATTCCATGTAAGTTTCTGTATTGAATTACCCCTTACAGTTTTTTCACGTGACTCTCTACTCTTTGTTTGATATTAGCATTTATAATGTGAAATATAGTTCAAAAGGAGAAGTAATGTGTTCTTATTTCTTCTTTTCTGACTCTATTTAAATGCAGGATTAATCACATTAATCACCAAGTGTGATTTCTGAAAGTCACATTTGGTCACTGAAGAACTATTTTTTCTCCTTCTTTGTGGACCTCAATTCCCAATAGTGATTAAATCTTAACATTAACTATGAGAAGGAAAATATAGCTGTGACCCTAAAAGAACTTTAAAATATACTCTGTTTCCAATATTTCTGTATTAATTTCTGTATTAATAAATTTTTAAGAACACTGCAAAGACATTTGCTTCCATCCAAAGTGTTTGTCTTCTTTAGCCTTATGCTGTGGGATACAGGTTAAAAGAGTCTGAAATAACTATGTAAATTTATGGCCAATGCATTTTCAGTCTGGAGAGTTTTTTGTGCTGTTGTTCTACTTGCTTGTTTTTGTCTTTTAATAAGTTATCACTAAAGTATTAGGTGGTTCTAAAATGCAAATTCTTTTGAAAATAACTATGTAAGTATATATAGGGAGAAATATAAAATATGGACAATAAATGTATATAAATACAATAAATGTATATAATATAAAATGTATAAATTTATATAAAATGTCAAATATTAAGACTTTTATTTCCAGATTATAAAGTTTTGGTTTGTCATATACCTTAATTAGATACAAAAATATTTCTTCTTAAAGTAATACATTTATTGTAAAAATACAACTTGGATTTCATGGTCATTATGGTTCACAATTTGAGACACATAAAAATTATTTTTAATAGGGTGAGTATTATCTATTTTCTCAACCTCTCCAACACCTATTTCATAATCATATCCCCATAGTTATAACTACCTTTGATTACAAACAAAACTATTTTAACGTTTTGTGATATGTATGAAAGAATCAATATCTCATCTTTTCAGTATGAGGTAGCTGGTCTGTGGGCCTCATACAGACTCATGGAGATGTTAGTGACCAAAATAAGGAAAGCTTAAATCAGTAGTTCACTGATTTTTCAAGTCTCATAACAGGAATGAATAAATTAGACAATGTCAATTTATGAAAATGAAATAAAAAATAAAAAATCATAAAAGAAAGAAAAATACTACTGAATGAAGCCAGGATCAGGTAAAGAAGAAAATTCTTAGAATGATAGACTCCGTGCTGAAGTTTCTCTGTTCATTTTCTTAATGCTTATTCAGGAATCATAGCCAGAGTTTTTCCATACATGATTTTTTGTGAGTGAAAATCTAAATCTTCATGGAAGGTCTACATATTCTTTAAAATAGTGCCCTGCCATTACAGACTTCTACAATGATGGATGAGAAAAATGGCATTCTGAAGACATAATGAATACCCATATGAAGCCACAAGACTGCCTCATCTGCTTTATAAAACTCAGGGTAAATTCTCTGTAAAACTATCATCATGTAACCAACAGAATATTGCTAATACTCCTGTTCCTTTGGTTAAATGTTTGTGTGAGAATCCACTCAAATACATGAGAAAGAAGAACAATGTGATACCACCTTGTCCTATGGTGTGGTGTATAAAAGGTTCTTTTCTAGAATACAAACTAAATGGTATTTTCTCTACAATTCAGTTAATTTCAGAACATATTATATACAAAGTACCTACTATGTGAGAAGTACAAGGCATTGTGTTCGGTCCTGCAAGACAGGAGGATATAACAATACAAATGTGACACAATTGGATAACAAGATTGCACCTCATAAAGGCAGAAGTAGCATAGTTACTCTAGTACACTCCCCACCCCCAACAAAAAAGTGCCATGAGAAAGATTTAAACAAGGGGTAGATATAAAAAAGAGAGAGATAATTTCTTAATAGAGAATGCTGAGGGAGGAGACATTTGATCTATATATCAGTTATGTTTTCAAGCTTCATATTCAGTCACACATTAAAAAAAAATAACCAAAAAAAAAATTGATATCAGCTTAGTTTCATGGTTTTTGGTCATCACAACTCATTGGCATTTGCTGGGATGTCAAAAATTTCCCCATGGTCTCTCTCTCATCAGCGCCGCATTCACTGTCCACATCATCCCCATCTTTAGGCATCTTTCATAACCCCTCCATGTGTGAAGGGGACTCTGGACTCTTGGGACTATCCCAGCCCTCTCTGCTTAGACCCAATGAGCTGCCTCCTAAGATTCCCAATGAGAAGCGGGAAAATTATCTTAAAACTTCTCCCTCTATGTTTTGGAGTCTCCTAAATTCTTCTGCAGTTATTATCATCTCTCTCCAATGGAGGATACCACCTTGGAGTGGGAAGATTTGATGGCAAAGATCCTCGGAGTGAGCACAAATGGATAGTTTGTGGAGAAATGGCTATGATTTTGCCACGCTGAGATGACAGAATGAAGTAGCCCCTTCAGACTGCACATAGGTAACTTTAGAGGTCAGGAAGGCATCCGAGATGACTCTATCAATTACCCCACCCATAATGAAGTCATGACAGAACACCATGGTAGGATAGCCATTCCCTCATTCATTCTTCCATGAACACAGTACATCTATTCTATGCTTTTATCCAAGTACTTGTCTTTTTGAGGTCAAGCCTGATTCATCTCTGAATCCTCGGCACCTAGCTGAGTCCCTGACTTAATCTAGGTTTTTCATGAGTTAATTAATTAGTTAGTTAACTACTATAAAAGGAGTTCAGGAATGTATATTGAATGATGGTATTAAGGAGTAAATCACTGAATACGCGGAAGGATTAAAGGAAGGTTATACAGTTCTGATAATTTCGCTTGTAGACTGTCTTATTTCATTTTGACCATGTCACCAAAAAATTATGCTGAGAAGTTTTCACCCTGAATAAGTGCAGAACACATAATGGACGCTGACTTCACCGATCTTGGGTCTTACACAGTATAAAAGCCATATGATAATATTAAGTCCATGTGAATTAGTAACCAGTAACATTTAAATGTATGACAATTTTTCTGGAATTAACAGTGAATGGGATCTTAAAAGTTTCACTTATAATAGACTGTTCCTTATGCACACGTAGGTACAACCAAGAGTTAATGTTTAAAAAGAACTTAACCATTGATGAGTTCATGTGCTCATCTACTCAAAAAGCAACCAGATTTCTCACTATTTATGAGATAAGTACCACTGAAGCACTTAAAGACCACTGCTACAGAATATGGCCTAGACTCTTCCACTGCTCCTATAAAACATACTTTTTTGATAAATCAAACGTACTTTACACATTGCATTTCTCTACCACTGTATGTTTGTGCATGGCTCTCCCCCACTATTTTCCCTTTATTGAAACTGAAATGTACCGTATCTTCCAATGCCCAGCATAGAGCCCATCTCTTTCCAGATGCCTTTGCTCATTTTACCTCTTCAAACTTCAGTAAGCACCTGTTATTTTTAATGGTTATTTGGTATTCAGAGAATTCATGTGTGCATGTGTGGTTTGAGTATTCAAGTGCACACATCTTCTCTCTGCAGTCAGGCTGGAAACTGCTGTACAACAAAATATATTGCTCTAATTTTTAAATATACATATCACCTAACATAGGTCATTTTTTATTTACTTTTAATTGTCATGATCATAGTTTTAAATGTATCTTAGGAAAAATATCAGAATCCAAAGGACATTTCAACACAGAATTCAAATAACATAAATAAAAATAATTAAGTATATTAATCACCCTGAACTTTATCTCTTCTCAGCTTCCCTGTTCCTTCCCTTTGACTTCCTGAATTTACTTACTTATTTATTTATTTATTTATTTATTTATTTATTTATTTATTTATTTAGGAGAAGTTGCCAGTATTTGGTCTGGCAGTTTATTAACGTTCTCTGGAAAAAGACATTTTGTTTTTTGGTTGTATTTTTTTTTAACATCTTTATTGGAGTATAATTGATTTACTATGGTGTGTTAGTTTGTGCTTTATAACAAAGTGAATCAGCTATACATATACATAAATCCCCATATCTCTTCCCTGTTGCATCTCCTTCCCACCCTCCCTATCCCACCCCTCTAGGTGGACACAAAGCACCGAGCTGATCTCCCTGGGCTAAGCGGCTGCTTCCCACTAGCTATCTATTTTACGTTAAATAGTGTATACATGTACATGCCACTCTTTCACGTCGTCCCAGCTTACCCTTCCCCCTCCCCGTGTCCTCAAGTCTATTCTCTACGTCTGTGTCTTTATTCTGGTCCTGCCCCTAGGTTCTTCAGAACAATTTTTTTTTTTTTTAGATTCCATATATATGTGTAATCATACGGTATTTGTTTTTCTCTTTCTGACTTATTTAACTCTATATGAGTCTCTAGGTCCATCCATCTCACTACAAATAGCTAAATTTTGTTTCTTTTTATGGCTGAGTAATATTCCATTGTATATATGTGCCACATCTTCTTTACCCATTCATCTCTCGATGGACATTTAGGTTGGTTCCATGTCCTGGCTATTGTAAATAGAGCTGCAATGAACATTGTGGTACATGACTCTTTTTGAATTATGGTTTTCTCAGGGTATATGCCCAGTAGTGGGATTGCTGGGTCATATGGTAATTCTATTTTTAGATTTTTAAGGAACCTCCATACTGTTCTCCATAGTGGCTGTATCAACTTACATTGCGTCTAAGAGTGCAAGAGGGTTCCCATTTCTCCACACCCTCTCTAGCATTTATTGTTTGTAGATTTTTTGATAATGGCCATTCTGACCACTGTGAGGTGATACCTCATTGTAGTTTTGATTTGCATTTCTCTAATGATTACTGATGTTGAGCATCCTTTCATGTGTTTGTTGGCAATCTGTATATCTTCTTTGGAGAAATGTCTGTTTAGGTCTTCTGTCCATTTTTGGATTGGGTTGTTTGTTTCTTTGATATTGAGCTGCATGAGCTGCTTGTAAATTTTGGAGATTACTCCTTTGTCAGTTGCTTCGTTTGCAAATATTTTCTCCCATTCTGAGCGTTGTCTTTTCGTCTTGTTTATGGTTTCCTTTGCTGTGCAAAAGCTTTTAAGTTTCATTAGGTCCCATTTGTTTATTTTTGCTTTTATTTCCATTTCTCTAGGAGGTGGGTCAAAAAGGATCTTGCTGTGATTTATGTCATAGAGTGTTCTGCCTATGTTTTCCTCTAAGAGTTTTATAGTGTCTGGCCTTACATTTAGGTCTTTAATCCATTTTGAATTTATTTTTGTGTATGGTGTTAGGGATAATTCTAATCTCATTCTTTTACATGTAGCTGTCCAGTTTTCCCAGCATCACTTATTGAAGAAGCTGTGTTTTCTCCATTGTATATTCTTGCCTCCTTTACCAAAGATAAGGTGACAATATGTGTGTGGGTTTATCTCTGGGCTTTCTATCCTGTTCCATTGATCTATATTTCTGTTTTTGTGCAACTAACATACTGTCTTGATTATTGTAGCTTTGTAGTATAGTCTGAAGTCCGGGAGACTGATTCCTCCAGCTTTGTTTTTCTTTCTCAAGATTGCCTTGGCTATTTGGGGTCTTTTTTGTTTCCATACAAACTGTGAAATTTTTCGGTTCTGTGGAAAATGCCATTGGTTGTTTAATAGGGATTGCACTGAATCTGTAAACTGCCTTGGGAAGTATAGTCATTTTCACAATGTTGATTCTTCCAATCCAAGAACATGGTATATCTCCCAATCTGTTTTTATCATCTTTAATTTCTTTCATCAGTGTCTTATAGTTTTCTGCATACAGGTCTTTTGTCTCCTTAGGTAGGCTTATTCCCAGGTATTTTATTCTTTTTGTTGCAGTGGTAAATGGGAGTGTTTCCTTAATTTCTCTTTCAGATATTTCATCATTAGTGTATAGGAATTCAAGAGATTTCTGTGCATTAATTTTGTACCCTGCTACTTTACCCGATTCATTGATTAGCTCCAGTAGTCTTCTGGTAGCATCTTGAGAATTCTCTATGTATTGTATCATTTCATCTGCAAACAGTGACAGTTTTACTTCTTTTCTGATTTGGATTCTTTTAATTTCTTTTTCTTCTCTGATTGCTGTGGCTAAAACTTCCAAGCTATGTTGAATAATAGTGGTGACAGTAGGCAACCTTGTCTTGTTCCTGATCTTAATGGAAACGGTTTCAATTTTTCACCATTGAGAATGATGTTGGCTGTGGATTTGTCATATATGGCCTTTATTATATTGAGGTACATTCCCTCTATGATTACTTTCTGGAGGGTTTTTATCATAAATGGGTGTTCAATTTTGTCAAAAGCTTTTTCTGCATTTACTGAGATGATCATATGGTTTTTCTCCTTCAGTTTGTTAATATGGTGTGTCACATTGATTGATTTGTGCATATTGAAGAATCCTTGCATTCCTGGGATAAACCCCACTTGATCATGGTGTGCGATCCTGTAAATGTGCTTTTGGATTCTGTTTGCTAGTATTTTGTTGAGGATTTTTGCATCTATGTTCATCAGTGATATAGGCCTGTAGTTTTCTTTCTTTGTGACATCTTTGTCTGGTTTTGGTATCAGGGTGATGGCGGCCTTGTAGAATGAGTTTGGGAGTGTTCCTCCCTCTGCTATATTTTGGAAGAGTTTGAGAAGGATAGGCGTTAGCTCTTCTCTAAATGTTTGAGAGAATTCACCTCTGAAGCCATCTGGTCCTGGGCTTTTGTCTGTTGGAAGAGTTTTAATCACAGTTTTAGTGCTTGTGATTGGTCTGTTTATATTTTCTATTTCTTCCTGGTTCAGTCTCAGAAGGTTGTGCATTTCTAAGAATTTATCCATTTCTTCCAGATTGTCCATTTTATCAGCATATAGTTGCTTGTAGTAATCTCTCATGATCCTTTGTATTTCTGCAGTGTCAGTTGTTACTTCTCCTTTTTCAGTTCTAATTTTATTGATTTGACTGTTCTCCCTTTTTTTCTTGATGAGTCTGGCTAATGGTTTATCAATTTTGTTTATCTTCTCAAAGAACCAGCTTTTAGTTTTATTGATCTTTGCTATCATTTCCTTCATTTCTTTTTCATTTATTTCTGATCTGATCTTTATGATTTCTTTCCTTCTGCTAACTTTGGGCTTTCTTTTTTTTGTTCTTCTTTCTCTAATTGCTTTAGTTGTAATGTTAGGTTGTTTCTTTGAGATGTTTCTTGTTTCTTGAGGTAGGATTGTATTGCTATAAACTTCCCTCTTAGAACTGCTTTTACTGCATCCCATAGGTTTTGGGTCATCGTGTTTTCATTGCCATTTGTTTATAGGTATTTTTTGATATCCTGTTTGATTTTTTCAGTGATCTCTTGGTTATTTAGTAGTGTATTGTTTAGTTTCCATGTGTTTGTATTTTTTACAGATATTTTTCCTATAATTGATATCTAGTCTCATAGCATTGTGGTTGGAAAAGATACTTGATATGATTTCAATTTTCTTAAATTTACCAAGGCTTGATTTGTGACCCAAGATATGATCTATCCTGGAGAATGTTCCATGAGCACTTGAGAAGAAAGTGTATTCTGTTGTTTTTGGATGGAATGTCCTATAAATATCAATTAAGTCCATCTTGTTTATAGTATCATTTAAAGGTTGTGCTTCCTTATTTATTTTCATTTTGGATGATTTGTCCATTGGTGAAAGTGGGGTGTTAAAGTCCCCTACTATGATTGTGTTTCTGTCAATTTCCCCTTTTATGGCTGTTAGCATTTGCCTTATATATTGAGGTGCTCCTATGTTGGGTGCATAAATATTTACAATTGTTATATCTTCTGCTTGGATTGATCCCTTCATCATTATGTAGTGTCCTTCTTTACCTCTTATAATACTCTTTATTTTAAAGTCTATTTTGTCTGATATGAGAATTGCTACTCCAGCTTTCTTTTGATTTCTATTTGCATGGAATATCTTTTTCCATCTCCTCACTTTCAGTCTGTATGTGTCCCTAGGTCTGAAGTGGGTCTCTTGTAGACAGCATATATACGGGTCTTGTTTTTGTATCCATTCAGCCAGTCTATGTCTTTTGGTTGGAGCATTTAATCCATTTACATTTAAGGTAGTTATTGATATGTATGTTCCTATTACCATTTTCTTAATTGTTTTGGGTTTGTTATTGTAGGTCTTTTCCTTCTCTTGTGTTTCCTGTCTAGAGAAGTTCCTTTAGCATTTGTTGTAAAGCTGGTTTGGTGGTGCTGAATTCTCTTAGCTTTTGCTTGTCTGTAAAGGTTTTAATTTCTCCCTCGAATCTGAATGAGATCCTTGCTGGGTAGAGTAATCTTTGTTGTAGGTTTTTCCCTTTCATCACTTTAAATATGTCCTGCCACTCCCTTCTGGCTTGCAGAGTTTCTGCTGAAAGATCAGCTGTTAACCTTATGGGGATTCCCCTGTATGTTATTTGTTGCTTTTCCCTTGCTGCTTTTAATATTTTTTCTTTGTATTTAATTTTTGATAGTTTGATTAATGTGTGTCTTGGTGTGTTTCTCCTTGGATTTATCCTGTATGGGACTCTCTGCGCTTCCTGGACTTGATTGACTCTTTCCTTTCCCATGTTAGGGAAGTTTTCTACTATAATGTCTTCAAATATTTTCTCTGATCCTTCTTTTTCTCTTCTTCTTCTGGGACCCCTATAATTCGAATGTTGGTACACTTAATATTGTCCCAGAAGTCTCTGAGACTGTCCTCAATTCATTTCATTCTTTTTTCTTTATTCTGCTCTGCAGTAGTTATTTCCACTATTTTATCTTCCAGGTCACTTATCCGTTCTTCTGCCTCAGTTATTCTGCTATTGATTCCTTCTAGAGAATTTTTAATTTCATTTATTGTGTTGTTCAGCATTGTTTGTTTGCTCTTTAGTTCTTCTAGGTCCTTGTTAAACGTTTCTTGTATTTTCTCCATTCTATTTCCAAGATTTTGGATCATCCTTAATATCATTACTCTGAATTCTTTTTCAGGTAGACTGCCTACTTCCTCTTCATTTGTTTGGTCTGGTGGGTTTTTACCTTTCTCCTTCATCTGCTCTGTATTTCTCTGTCTTCTCATTTTGCTTAACTTACTGTGTTTGGGGTCTCCTTTTCACAAGCTTCAGGTTTGTAGTTCTCGTTGTTTTTTATGTCTGCCCCAAGTGGGTAAGGTTGGTTCAATGGCTTGTGTAGGCTTCCTGGTGGAATGGACTGGTTCCTGTGTTTTGGTGGATGAGGCTGGATCTTGTCTTTCTGGTGGCAGGACCACATCTGGTGGTGTGTTTTGGGGTGTCTGTGAACTTATTATGATTTTAGGCAGCCTCTCTACTAATTGGTGGGGTTGTGTTCCTGTCTTGCTAGTTGTTTGGCATAGGGTGTCCAGCACTGTAGCTTGCTGGTTGTTGAGTGGAGCTGGGTCTTAGCGTTGGGATGGAGATCTCTGGGAGAGCTTTGGTCGTTTGATATTACGTCTGGCTGGGAGGTCTCTGGTGGCCTAATGTTCTGAACTTGGCTCTCCCACCTCAGAGGCTCAGGCCTGACACCCGGCCAGATCACCAAGACCCTGTCAGCCACAAGGCTTAAGTAATTAAAAATCCATTGGACACTTTAGAAGCCTAAGCAGGTCATGATGCAGCTTTCCAGTGGCAGTCTTCAATTCCTTTTCTACTCATATCATGTTTCTGGGATCTGTAGCACAGATATGATCTGGGAGCTTGTTAGAAAAGCAGCATCTCCAGCTCCTAGTCTGAATTTATTTTTCTTATTATTTTTTCTTCCTGTTTTATTGAGATATAACTGACATATAACATTGCATAAGTTTAAGGTGTATGATGTGATGATTTGATGTATGTATACATTGTGTGTGTACCACAATAAGGTTAGTTCATACATCCTTCCCTTCACATAATTGCTGTTTTGTTGTTGTTACAGTGAGAACATTAAAGCTCTACTCTCACAGCAACTTTCAAGTAACAATACAGTATTGTTACCTATATTCACCATGCTGTACATTAGGTCCCTAGAACTTATTCATCTCATAACTGAAAATTTGTATCCTGTGACCAACATCTGTCAATTTCCATCACCCCTCTCCCCCTGACAACTACAAGTCCACTGTCTGTTTCTATGGGTTTGCTTTTTTCAAGATTCCACATATAATGAGATCATATGGTATTTCTCTTTCTCTGACTTATTTCACTTAGCATAATGCCCTCAAGGTCCATCCATGTTGTCTCAAATGGCAAGATTTCCTTTTTTTTTGTGGCTGAATAATATTCCCGTGTGTGTGTGTGTGTGTGTTTGTGTGTGTGTGTCTGTGCATGTGTGTGTTTCTTTATCCATTTATCCATCAGTGGACAGTCAGGTTGTTTCCTTGTCTTGGCTGTTGTGAATAATGCTACAGTGATGACACGATTTATTTTTAATTTCTGAATTGGTTTGATGAATTTTTAAGAAAACATTATAAATACATCTCTGCAGAATTCCAAAAGTGTAGATCTTGAATGGTGAATTTTTTAAGTCTTTGTAAAGTTGTACATGCTGGTCCCTTTGTCTATATAGCCCTTCCTTCTATCCTTGTTCTTCAAGACTCAATTCAAATGTCATCTCTCTCAGAAACCTACTCTGATGTTATCTCCACACCATTTTACTGAAAAGGAGTCATTAATCCCACCTCTGTTTCACTGCTACGGTTTATACACATCTCAATTCTTGTGTATATATAACACTTTCTTATGAACATTTCTTTACAGATTGAACTCTCCTTACTAGATTTTAAAATCGGTGAGTTCAAGAATTATCTCTTTTTAATCTTTACTTCTTTAACTCCTAGCACATTGCCTCTTTGTTTAGTGACTGAATGAATCATTGCCTAAATCTTAAATAAGACAAGAACAAAAATACAAGTGTTCTTATTTTGTGTACAAAGGAATCAAGGATATGATGGAAGGTGAAAAGTCAGCGAAAAAATGCAATTTAACTTCTTGGCACTTAGTCTGGTGAGCTACTACCATCCCTTACATCAGGCTGTCTTCACAGCAAACAAGGAACAGTCACAGGATTGTAGAGGCAATTTTATGAAACTACCAGAAAATGAAAATTCAGTTACAAGTGGTTTCCCAGGGTTAAAACTCATCCTATACAAATGTAATTTTTCTTTATCCAATTTCAATAATAATAATGGTTATGTTTATTGAATCCTTGCCATATGCTAAGTTCTAAGCATTTACATGATTTAACTATCATGACATCTCATTTATTGCATATTTTTTATCCCCATTTTATGGACTTGGAAAAGGAAATATATAAATTCTGTAATCTACCCATAGCAAAACTGGGGTAAGTGACAAAATATATTATATACTTTTAAATGAAGTCCATTGTTATTATTGATATTATCAACAAATTTTAAAAATCAGAGCTGTCATGGCCTAGTGCGTCCCCCTCACATACATGTTACTCATTTGCACTTTTAACCAGAGAGCCCTACTGAATGACTGGGACAAGGCCTCTCTACTCTTAATTCCTTACCTTGAGCACACTCAAACCTCCGAGTCTCTCTATCACTGAAATGGGAAAAATAAAGTACTGCCTCTCTTAATTCTTTGCATTTTTATGAGAAAAAAAAACAAGAAGAATTTTGTGAACTATAAAAAATCCTACAAATGTAAATGGTATTATTAGATGTGATTTTCACCGCACTGTCTGCAGTTAAGCAAGGACTTCATCGTGAACCTCGTACAGATGAGGAAAATGGGTTCCATGAGGCTTAGGGACCCTTTACAGGCCTCTGAATGCAACAAGAGATGAATCTCAGCTGGACCCCAGAGATCTGCTTCCCCTTCTGGCACCTGTTCTCAGTGTCATACTGCCTTTCTGCAGGTGGGGTTTGTTTTTGTTTGTTTGTTTGTTTTTTTGTTTTTGATGTAGACCATTTTTAAAGTCTTTATTGCATTTGTTACATATTGCTTCTGTTTTATGTTTTGGTTTTTTGGCTATGAGGCATGTGGGATCTTAGCTCCCCAACAAGGGATTGAACCCACAACCCCTGCATTGGAAGGTGAAGTCTTAACCACTGGACTGCCAGGGAAGTCCCAGGTGGAGTTTTTTGATGGTTTCACATCCACATGATTCAACCTTCACTTTTGAAATAGAGAGAAAAAGAGCCTGAAATGTTGTGATCTAACTTGCTGGTCTATATTTTGGATGCATAACTGAGTAAAAATGAGAAACTGCACTATCAACTTGTAAGTGCTGTTTATCCATTAAACAAAAGCCCCACCAACTACAGCTGTGCAGGTCTTCACATGTTACCATGATGATCAATTTCAGATCTCTCTACCAAGAGGAAATGGATTTGAAGCTTCATGTTAATTTAAACATTTCCTTCTCTACTGAGACTAGCAACAAGGCCACCAGTTGGCATCCTTCTGATTTAGCATTTAAAATAGCTCTTGATAATAGCAAAAGATCCTGTCATTCTTCTTACAGGGGTAGTTTCAATGGTTTCCATTCCAACTCCAGTCATTTACACATTGTGTACCTACCACAGAGCAACAAACCACTGCACAGCCTGATTTGATAGATGGACGAACAGATGTATGTGCCTTGGACATGTCCTTGGGCCCCCTGAGTTTGGGTTTCCTTTCTGGAAAATAATGACAAGCACAGTATGTACAATTAGATTAATCACATAAATATGTTCACATTTTTTACTCTCACACACACAAATATAATATTTAAATTTTTTTCACTTAATTAATCAATAAGAAACAAAACAACATGTTTGTTCAATATGTTTGCTTTGTCACATTCCTTGAGAATCCTAGATTTCTATTTCTTTTTTGGTATATCATGTGGTATCCATTTTTCTTACTCTAATTAGAATCTAGTTTCAAATGTTCACTTTCTGTGGTGTTTGAGTTCCATCATACAACATTATTAAAAATAAGATATGGTAATAGCAGTGAGGGTGACACATTCAATTGCCATGTCCCCCAGTGAAGTGATGGAAACACTGTATCTGAGAGGCTGGCAGTAGGTCCTGAATTCCAGGCTCTGCTCTTCACTAACTGCAGAGGCTAGAAGCCCAAGATCAAGGTGCCATCAGGGGTGGTTTCTGGTGAGAGCTTTCTTCCTGGCTTGTAGAGAGCCACTTTCTTGCTACATCCGCACAACGTCTTTCCTCTGTGTGCACAGAGAGAGAACACTCTGGTGTCCCTTCCTCTTCTTCTAAGATCACCAGTTATGAGAGATTAGGGCCCCACCCTTACGATGTCATTTAACCTTTATTACCTCATGAAAGGTCCCATGTCTAAATACCATCACAATGGGGAGTAAGGCTTCAACATACGAATTTGGGGTAGGGGGACACAATTCAGCCTGTGACAGCTCTCTTTCCGCTCCACCATATACAGGTGAATGATTCAGACCAAACTATTTAACCTCTGATTCTCATTTTCCTCATGGAGAAAATAATAATCATGCATTCTTCAAGAAGAGGTTATGAAGATTGAATAGAATAAAAGATTACAATGTACGATGTTAATTATAAAATGCTAAAGAAACACCACTCCATAATATTATAAAAATGATTAGTGCTGGGAGTGCTAAGTGCATGTGGAGTTGAAAAAAGTTAGCATAACCTATGGATTGGAGTTATCAGAAGGCACTGGGGCTGAAATAGGAATATAGAATCTCAGTTATGGGTAATTGATTTTTTAATCACAAAGCCTTGAGTTCAAATTCTGCTCTTGCTTTATTTACCATGTGAATTTGGACAAGTTTTAAAACATTTTTAAGCTGCAGCTTTATCATCTTTAAAATTAAAATAATATCGCTTCTATCGGGCTTCATAAAAGTGATAATATTACAGCTTAAGTTATTAGTAACTTAATAAATACTAGTTACTTTAAAAGGACCTTAAAGGATATGTGGGAAAATGAAAAAGTTGTGTCAATAGGAATGGGCAAGTATTTAGTGAACAGAGAACAGATAGGGAGTAATGGAGTTAATGTTAAATAGAAAAAAAATAATACATTTGAGAAGATAAGATGAAGTTAAGGTATAAGAGGTTACTGCATAATAAACCACTCCAAAAACTCAGTAGTTTGAAACAACAGTTATTTATTCTCATGGGGATGGCTGGGCATTGGCTGATCTGGACTGGGCTACCCACACTCTGCTTCAAACTACTGGTCTGGCTGGGCTGGGCTCCTCACTTTGTGTTGGGTTCATGCACACTCCGCATTCCTCTCATCTTCCTTGGACCAGCAGTCTAGGGTCATGTGCCTCTCACAGGAATGACAGAACTGCAGTTAGGCAAGCCCAGCAACCTAAGTGCATTGCACGCCTCTGTGTTGTGTCTGCTACAACTCTATTGCCAAAGTAAGTCATATGGCCAAGCCCCAAATCAAGGGGTGGAAAGTATATTCTGCCTACCAGGAGGTCAGAGCAAGTCTCAAAATAAGATCAAAGAAAAATCAAGGGGGACGCTGAGGAGTGAATAGCTTTGAACAAGAATCTAATACACTACACTAACAATACAAGGTTTTATTTTGAAGGCAAGTGGGAAAACTCTATAAAGTTTTTTTGAGCAGTGGAAATGTATGGAATCCATGTGTTTCAGAGACAAGTAATCTTCTATAGGTGTGTTACAGACATTGAAAGAAGGGAGTCAGGGAGGCTGGTTAAAAGGCTAAACATTTCAGCCATCTGGGAGGTGAAAGTCTGAGCTAAATTGGGGGTAACGTGACAATCATATTTCAAAGAAGGGACAGATACCAAAATCACTTCAAAGTAAGAATCCATGAGACTTGAAATTTCTTCAGATAGAGGAAAATAAGTGAATGTTGGAAGAGTGGTGAAATAGCTGCATAACCAATTACCCCAAACTCTGTGACATAAAATAGCAATATTTATAATCTCGGGCAGTCTCTATGAACTGGGAATTCAGGAACCATTTAGCTTAGTGGTTCTGGCTCAGGGTCTCTCATGTGGTTGCAGTTAGTGGGACAGACGTCAGCTGGGGCTACCATCTAAAGGCCTGAGTGAAGCTGGAAGAGCCACTTCCAAGCCAGCTCACACACATGGCCGGCACATCGCTGCAGCTTTGACTGGAAGGCCTCTGCTCCTCTCCCCATGGACTGTGATGTCCTCACAATATGGTGGCTGGTTCCTCCCAGAGTGAGTGACATAAGAGGAAGCAAGGCAGAAGTCTTTTATGACCTAGCCTCAGAACTCACATATGTCACTTCTGCCACATTCTATTCATTAGAAGAGATTATTAAAATCAGCACACATTCTTTTGAAGAAAAGAGTGTCAAAGAATTTTGGGAAATAGGAAAATAAAACCACCACAGGAAAATAACTACAGTATTTAGTTTTAGACCTACCAAGTTTGTGATAAGTATAACAACCAATGGAAATATCAAACGAACAGCTTAGCTATTGAAATAAAATATAGGTCAAAAATGATCATTTTTGGAGTTATCTACATAGTTGATGTAGGTGAAGACCTAAAAGTAGTTGAAAACATTGAGAAATGAAATTTAGAAAGAAAGGAATAGGGTTGTATGTACATTTTGAGAAGAGGTGGAAGAGAGGGGTGATATCAGAAAAGAAAATAAGAAAACAGAGAAGGGTCTACAATAGCAAATATTATGTAAAAATTGAGGATAGTGAAGCCATTGCAAGGGTGCTGACATTTCTTTGGTACCAGATAAAGATGTGACTAGAAAGCAAAAGAGCTACTTTTATCAAAGAGGTTTTTGGTTCTCTTCCTTTGAAGCTGAGAAGTAGTATCAGGATAGGTAATGGAAGTAAATCAGGAAACTGTTCAGAGCTCTGGACGAAGCAAATGAAATACTGTTAGCAGCACTTTCTATATTCAAGACAATTTTAGAGGGTTAAGTCACTCTTGAGATAGCTATAAAAGAATATTCAGGAGAAACAAGTCTGGACTACATAGAAAAGGCAAATTAAAGACAAAATCAAAAAACAAAACAATATGTAAAGTGAATTGGGCTTAAAAAAGAATGTTTGAGAACACAATACAGTGTAGTTGTGTGGAAAAATTTATCACAAGTCAAACCATGAAGAAGAAATCCTGCTGAACCTGACATTTCCAGTCATAGCACTCTCACAAAATGTTTTCAAATATGTAGTAGTAGGTAAAGGCAGTAATATGAAAACATGTCTTTCTTTTTATCCTCGCTTCTATGGAGTTTGCAATTAACCAAATCAACTACATTCTAAAATATAAAGTAAAACTTATATTTTAGTAAAACTAAAATTCCCATCAGGAAGTCCAAACTGTTGTCAGACAAAAATAAATAAATAACTTTCTCCAAGTAAAACCTCAGCAAAACTATGAACATGCTCTGCGTGATTCCATTTCGAAGACAAGGACTGATGACAGCAAGGTTGCCAGCCAGGTAGAAAATGACGTCACCTTACAAAATCCCCTCACTATCCATGACCTTCTTTCCAAATAGCTATTACATTCTTAGGTTGACTTCTCAATGGCTAAAAGAACCCTTTATTTTATACTTTTTCTGCAGGCAAAAGGGTTCTAAGTATTTTGCTTAAGGGTTTGGTTCCCTTTGGTTCTTTAAACAGTGCACTGGCCCCAAACCCATGTAACTCACAAGACGAGCTTCAGCGTCCACTCCACGTTCTAAAGAAGCTGCCTTTCCACAAAGTGGCCTTGTGATGTCTGTCTGTCTGGGTTCTGTGCAGGTTCAATCGCTTCATTGAAAACATAATAAAACTATGGAGAATGGAACTTGGTGACCCTGTTTCACAGTTTTCCAAAGCACAAGAAAAGAATTGAGGGCATTGAAAAGTGAGTCCAAACTTTTATGGGTTTTCTTTGCCCCAGACCTCAGACAACAGCATTGTCACGAAGCAGCAGTATTCCTAAAGGGGAGTCTGGGCATTGATATGCAAATATAGGCTACAAACATCCCATTTGGCTCCAGCAATCCTGTGTCTAGCACTGTCACACAAATAGTTTTTGAATCTGAGCAGTTTATTCAGGACCATAAATATGTGTTTCACCCTGTGAACAAATTCTGTTTGCTCACAGAGTTCGCAAGCAGTGAAATACAAGGTAGACTATAAAACAGCTCCATTTGATGGGATGTGCCTCTAAGCAAAGACTCTTTTTAAATGGATCCAATTTTTACTTCCTGCCCAAGATTTTTTGTGCAAATGTAGCATACCCCAGACAGTAAGGTTTTTTTTTTTAAATTATTATTTGAAGGTAGGTCCTCTGTATTGAAATAACTTACTTGCTTTTAAAAAAGAGAAATGTAAAACAATTTTAGTTCACGTGACTAAACATTGTTAGTAAAATTAGAAAAGCCTTAGTATTGCTTCTTAACAGATCAAATAGTGAAAGGAAGAAAAATAATTGTTAAGACACCTAAGGAGGAGATGAAATGGGGGTAGAATTTACTCCAGGAAACAATGTAAATCAACTTTTAAAATAGTTTGAAAAAACATTCAACCACCAGAATTCTATTTAGCCTGCAAAATTTGTATCAGCTCTACCCACATTTCCCAATGCTATTTCCAGCTCCTCCCAACCATCCCTCTTCTTTCTATAACTGCTCCACCTCTAGGTAACTGCTCGCATGTAGCAGAGACACTGAATTCCCCCCATTTCACACTTTACCATTGAACACACAAAGGAGAGTGCAAGACAGAGTAAAGGAAGGTCCTCTTTTTCTGAGCTCCATCCTGATCCTTTAAAGCACTGGACCCACTGATTATGTCTATTTTTATGACAAATCAAAGCTGAAAAAAGTTAATAGAAAAACCCAAGATTCAAAAGGCAAGTATAAAGCATATATGCCTGTATGGATGAGTATGACAGAGCACGTGATATCAAAATAGAGACCAAACTGCTTGAAAGCACCTATCGTCAGTAAATTCTTCTTCAGATGACAAGATAATTAACAAACGCACAGCCTGTAACTGAACGTCACACAGATGACTGCATCGACTCACAGCCTATTTTGATTTAATTTTCAATATCAGATTATGTGGTTCTTAGTCCTATGCTAAGACTCTCCTTCTTGATTTTCATTTCCTTGGTTCTTTCTTTACTTAGGATGATGACACCAGACGTGGAAGTGAAAATGGATGAGTCACTGAGTCAGAGTGGCTAAGGAGAAAGAGTTCTTTCCTCAGAGATTTAGGGAAGTCATGACAGGCTACACTATTCCTTTTTATGAACACCGTTATTAAATTATACAATTTAAAAATTAACAAAATTTTGTCATGTCTTTTAGATGTTAATCCTTAATAATTACTTTATTTCATCAAAAGCATGCTAGAACCATAAAATCTCTATACACAAATAGCTTCTCAGAGTATTTCTTAAATCTGTTAAGTAGGGTGTATTAAAGATCTATTTAAGGGCAATAATGTGTATGTGCTTCCCCCAAATCATTAACTTGATCAAATTAGATAAAGTGAGAATAGTTACTATAACATGTTAATATAATATACTATCATACCTCTCATAACATATTAAGAAATCCTACTTTCTTTTACATGAGTTGTTAATCAGCTATTAAAATCCATAAGTTTGGATAAAGAATAAAGTTTTGAATAAAGGAAATGGTAAATCTACAATAGTTAAAGTTATAAATAGTTAACATCTTAGATAGTCTAGTTTCTCATAAAGAAAGGCAGTAAAGGGATTTTTTTAAAAATCAAAGAAAAACAAATGACATTTTGAGAAATTGTGAGTAAACATTTGTTCATTTTTAAATTTAAAAGAAAAGAAAAACTGTTGATCGCTCCACTGGGAAAAAGAACATAACAATATTCAGGAAGGAGGATGTTATGATTATGAATCAAAGCTTTCAATGCCAAGAAAACTTTGAACAACATTAATTTCCTCAAGTTAAATTTTGGACGTATTGGTTGTCCCTTGCTTTCCTTTTCTAATTTTCAGCACTACTTAATGCCTATCTCTTTCATAGTTGTAAACAATTAGTGAGCTACCAAAGTTAAATGAAGACAAAGGACAACTTAGGAAAGGGAGAAACGGAATGGTCTTTATTCCTTTTGTGATTGTTTTTATAAATTTTGCAGGGAAGATCTGAAAAATCATCTTGGAACACATCCTGACCTTGGG
The DNA here is from genome assembly GCF_965194805.1 of Balaenoptera borealis. Classification (NCBI taxonomy): domain Eukaryota; kingdom Metazoa; phylum Chordata; class Mammalia; order Artiodactyla; family Balaenopteridae; genus Balaenoptera; species Balaenoptera borealis. The sequence continues at coordinate 129,445,471 of NC_138861.1, read as the reverse complement.
GGAGGCTTTTCTGCTGAAATAATCCCCCAGTTTGTGTTTGTTTCTTTTTTTCTATGTAGTCTTTACTTTCCTAGAGTAATTGCAATGAATTACAAACTGAAAATTTGAAGACATTTTTAGAAAGATAAACACCTCTTAAACTATTTTATTTTGCATTTAACTGTATAGATCTGAATAATTGTGTAATATTCTCTTGAATTTTTATGACATCCGCTTATTTTTAAATGTGGGCTCTTTATAAATAAATTTAGCCACAGAAGGGGTTTTATTTGAGTCACTGGTGCCATCTGCTGGACACAAATAAAATTAAAGATGTGATAACTGTTCCACATGTGAAAAGTCCAAACAAGTATAGACCTTGTTCCTTAAAATTTAATATTTGTAGAAACACTCATAATTCTTTTCAATGTACCTGAAAAATACTTTCAGCTCTATGTCTCAATTTGGCATGCCAGAAAATATAATGAAAAGTTATCTTGGAATATTTGCCATCACAAATATAGTTTTAAAGTATATTCAACATTCAACAAAGCATGCACTGAGTATTCTGGGAACACAAGATGTAAAGGACTCAGGGACCTGCCTTCAAAATAACTACTCTCATGGGCTGATAGGTTGAAATAAACAAATGCAATAAAATTAAAATACTGTAATAGAATAATTCCATCATTCATGTGAAAATTGACGTAAAGATTACTTACTCAAAAACAGCAAAGACAATATTAGTTCTGGGATTTAGACAACTACCTAATTTTGCAACTGGGAAACGTGAGACTAAAATTGTAATATCTTATTTAAATAATATTGCTAATTAGCACCAAACCTGAAACCAGAACCCAGATCAACTAGTGCTCTTTTCATGATTTCCTTCACGCACAATCATTTCTTACTGATTATTATACAGATAACAAAGTGAAGGCAAAAATACCAATAAAAATGAAGGCATATAATATGTGATAAAGATAATATCCAAAAGGAAATGTGCTACACACACAACGGAATATTGTGCAGCCATAAAAGGCAGAAATCCCACCATTTGCAACAACATGGATGGACCCTGAAGGCACTATGCTAAGTGAAACGAGTCAGACATAAGAATGATAAATACCATATGATCTCGCTTACACATGGAATCTAAAAGAAGAAGAAAACATAGCTACAAAGAACAGATTGGTGACTGCCAGAGGCAGGGAGTGGGAGGTGGGCAAATGGGTGAAGGTGGTTAAAAGGGACCAACTTCCAGTTATAAAATAAATTAAGTCCTGGGGATGTAATGTAGAGCATGATGACTACAGTTAATAATACTGTATTGTATATTTGAAAGTTGTTAGGAGAGTAGATTGTAAAAGTTCTTATCACAAGGAAAAGTGTGTAACTGTGTGGTGACGATGTCAACTAGACTTAGTATGGTGATCATGTCACAATATACAGATATATTGAATCATTAAATTGTACATCTGAAGCTAACATAATGTTACATGCCTATTCTATCTCAATTAAAAATAATGATAATAACATCCAAAGCATAAAAAGCCATGAGACAAAGTATTTCAAAATCTTCTCACATTTTTTATTCATACATTTAAGTTTGTTGTTACTGGTTTAATGTATGCCCTCTTCCACTAGATTTCAAGATTACATAGCAGAGTTTAGTAGAGTGCCTGGCACATGCACAGTAGGTTTGTGATGAATGAAGGCTGGTGCATATGAATAGAATGAATAAAAATTTATAGGGTAATAAAAAAGTTTGGAACTTGCTCTTATTTTCTTCACATACACACTGGAATCCCTAGGGATAGTTTCTATATACTTAAATGAGTATCAAAGGATAACACTGACAAAAGACCTGATTAAATTAAAAGATACTCCATATTTTTCTCTCTTTAAAACAAAGAAATATTAATCTGGATAAGAAAAGACATTGAAAGCCAGGGATAGAGGAAGGAGCCCCCAAGCACAGAAAAGTGCATCGTCCTCATCACAGAGTTGACTATTCCCAGTGTCAGGCACTGTTGTAATTGCAACAGTGTTAATTCATTTAATCCTCAAAACACGCTACGAGAGAGATATTATTATTAATTCCATTTTAGAGAAGAGCACACTGAGACATAAGAAGTTTAATAACTCACCCAGGATCACAAAGCTAAGAAGTAAAGTTTGTCTATACATAAAGGCATGGGGCCTCAAAGCCTAAGCTCTTACTGTGCTAGCATTTCTTAAAGTGCGTTCTCAAGACCTTCCAGGGGGTATGAGACTCTTGCAGGAGGGACTACGAAATCAAAACAATAATCGTCATAGCATTCAGAAGATATTTTTCTTTTTCACTCTCATTCTTTCACAAGTGTGCAGTAGAATTTTCCAAAGACTATGTGCTGAATGCTATACAACTAAATACAGAAATGGAAATGACGCTCCAGCTATATTTTCTATTAAGCAAAACATTAAAGAGATTTGCAAGTATGTGAAACAGTGCCACACTTCTCACTAATTATTTTTTTTTTTTAGAAAATAGTTATTTTTCATGAAAGTATGTTTTCACATTAACATAGAATGGGTTTATTGTTGTTAATTTAAATGAATTAATAGTTTAAAACTTCTCATTTTTAATTTCTACAACAATAAATACCTATAGATAAAACCCACTTAAACAGTTCTTTGAGGGCCTCAATAATTTTTAAAAGTGTAAAGGAGTCCTGAGATCCTAAAATTTGAAAACCTCCGCAGTACACTTGGGTATAGTGGATACAAACCTGCTCCATTTTGGGTGCTGTTTTCACATTCACACCAGCTAATATTTCTTGCAATACAGATATATGTTTCAACAAAATTACAAATGACTAGATATCATGGACCTTGGAAAAATTTAGTCATGCTTAATTAGATCATTTAAGGTTTTAACACCAGGATAAGTATGTTTCTCTGCATGCTGTACAAAGTCAATTAAGATTCTGAATATAAAATAGTGCTAAATGCAGTGAAAAAAGTGTGTATAATGAATTGGAGATACAAATACTGAACGTAGAATAAAATGGAGAAACAAAAGGTAGCTCATTGAATGGAATACAAATTACTGCAAGAAAGTAATGGATGTCCTATAAAAAATATTAAAGAAGAGAGAAATATTAAATACCAAAGGAGAGGAAAAAGCTAAGAAATTATTTTTAAATGTTTTAAATATATATAAAAGATTATTGGGGCTTCCCTGCAGGCACAGTGGTTAAGAATCCGCCTGCCAATGCAGGGGACATGGGTTCGAGTCCTGGTCCGGGAAGATCCCACATGCCATGGAGCAACTAAGCCCGTGAGCCACACTACTGATCCTGCACGCCACAACTACTGAAGCCTGTGCGCCTAGAGCCCACGCTCTGCAACAAGAAAAGCCACTGCAAGCGCACCGCAACGAAGAGTAGCCCCTGCTCACCCCAACTAGAGAAAGCCTGCGCGCAGCAACGAAGACCCAACACAGCCAGAAATAAAAAATAAAATTCATTAAAAAAAAATACGATTATTATGTGGAAAATATAATTCATTTTCTGTCATAGTGCATGAGCCCTTTTATGGAGAAATGGACTTAAGTCTCAGTTGAATAATTTGGTTAAATTATAAATTGTTGATCACTGAGGATGGTTTTATATTGGAATATACCATAAAGAGAATGTCAACAACACCTCTCCCCTGGAAATATATTAGATGTTATGTTTCATATGATTACTGGCTAGAGCAGATATCTGTTGAGAGGCAGTATAATGAATAGTGTAGCGAATCACAGCTCAGAAGTACTGGCCTCGTTATGCCATCTGTTAACTAGCATCACCATCAGTATAACAGACACATTCTGAGTGTTGTTGTTTTTTTTTTTTCATATCTCATATGTTTTTTATAAGGGCCATCTTGTACACAAAGGCATATGGTGAATATAAAATACTATTCAACAATAGATGCTTATGATGATGCTGACAATGGCAATGACAACTCAAAAGCCCACCCATTACTCTAATTTTATAAAGATCTAGTATTTATTCTTTTACTCATATACGTTATTCCAGAGTCTGCGAAAATAGTAGTGAGTAAACAGATAAGACCTCAAACTAACAGAAACACAAGTTTTTAATAAAAAATACTTTGGTTTACACTGGGAATCTATTTGTTCCCAGATCTATTTGCACTAAGAAATAGAAGTACAAAAGTTATATGAAGTCCATGTTAGATGATATTTTCTTGATTTTTTGGTAATTTTTGTAAAAAGTTTAAGAAAAGAAGATAATTCCAAAATGGTGGAAGTTACAGAAGTTTGCGATTTGTTGACGGGTATGTTCCAAAAGGTACAGTATACAGCCTGAATTTTATCCAGACAAAAATCATAAAAGAATTCATTAAAAATAAACAAAACCAAATAAAGTTGGTAATTTAATCAAGTTTTGTGGTTTATTTTCCTAAAATTGACTCAAATATGTTAAAAGATAATCCCCTTTAGAGGATTTCCTAGATTTGCATTCTAGCCTATAATGAAAAGAGGTAAGGATACTGTATACACAGACATAAACAAAATTCTGCTTATACATAAATACATATGCTGTATATACATATCTTTGAATAGAGGGATTTATTTAGGTGAAATATATTATAGGCTTTTAAAAATGTCTTTTAAATTTTTCTTCCCCATAATGAAATACAGTAGAAAAAAGGATCATTTTACAAGAGTGTTTTATTGTTGCCATATTTCATCGTATTTGAAGAGAAGCAAGAAGTTAATCTTATGGCAATGCCAAGTTTTGATAAGCAATACTACTTGGGTTTTCACAGCAGATGTAGCTATAGATAATGAGATTGCCACTATTTAATTGAATAAAGCAGATCAATTGACAGTAAGATTGATAACAAAGATATTAAAGCCTTTTGCCATACTCACGCACAGAGCTATTTCACAAAGGCATATAAACTTAAATCATTTGAGATTGATTTCCTAACAATCAACTGCTTTACAAAATAGGAAGGAAAAACTTACACAACAGACATCGGGAAAATTATCCAAGTCTTGTTTACATTTGAGAAAGTATCTTCAGCTATATTTATATAAAATGTCTTCTTGAAAAAAATTAAACTGATTTAGAAAGGCTCTATAAGTTCCAAAGTTTCTCTTTGAAAAAATCAGAATTTACTGAAACTATTTTCTTCTATAGTTTTCACCTCCACAAACATGTTTCTATTACATATAAGGAATTAACAGATCAAAATAAATTCTCCAAAGTGAGAACTGACTTCATTGAAGACAGAAAATACATAGATTGAAAGTGATACTTGAAACCTTCAAAAACTTAGTCATTTCTGACCTTCATTGAGAAAATGAAATAAAATATACTGGAATGTTCATTTAATGGAGAATTCAACCTTTAACGACAGAGGAGAAACTGTCCAAAGCAGAAGAAACAATCAGTCATAATTGTGAACAGCTGCACACCTACAGAAAACAAGCAAAAATTCTTATAGAAAAAGTAGAAAGAAGCATTTGTTCTTTCTAAAGCCAAATGATTTCCCATGAGGAACAAAGCTCATAATAATTGGTCAAAAACTCTATTGGCCAAGAGAAAACTCAAGAATTAGGGAAAAAAAATACATATGACAGACGAAAAAAACTCAATGAGGCAGATCTTAAATTTAATCTGTTAGATGAAAAGGGGTTTCTTACAGTTACGCCACAATGTTTAAAGGGGGCATATGTCAAAGATCTGAGAGGACCACCAAGTTATCTACTAGATTATCAGATCACCAAGAAAGCAAGAACATTAAGCTGTAATGGCTGAGGGATCAAGTATCTAAATGTATCCTCTGTGGACCAAATGTCACCTCCATGGGATCAAAATCATAGAATGTTCCCTCCATCAATTTGTTGTACTTTTCCAATAATTTCTCTACAAAAGCCATATGCAATTTATCCTCTTGTGTCTAACTTGGCAGACTCACTCTGGACCAGCAGAACTTAAAAATTTACTATGCCTTCTTTTGCTAACATACCATAGGATTACGCATGTTCAAAAATGGAATCCAGTACAAAAGACACTAAAGAAGAGCCTGGCCATTTATGCACACCTGATTCAGGGTCAGCCTTTCTTTCTCTACCGCATCCTCTAGTCAGATGTTGAAGAAGAGTTCCAGGGGGCAGTTTGTGCAAGGTGAGTATGGACATCCTGAAGAATACTCATCATTAAGAGATGCCCCTAGTCTAGCACATTCTCCATTAGCCATGAGAAATGTCTACACCAAGAACTAGATATTTCCCATCCCCACATCCTGAAAGTAGAATAATCCTCCACTAAGCCAACTTTTGAAGATCCTGTACCACAGCAAAATTCTTTTTGTTTCTTTTCTAAAGAAAGTTTGCTTTCTCTATCTTTTAGTATCATTGCTGTTAAGTGATTATACCATTACTCAAATGGAAGCTTAAGAGAATTACAATTCAGGTAAAATTTTACAACTGTAGAATTTTTAAGTTTGAGTCTTAAGAGTAAATTGCTTCCATTTAAAATTTATTTTGTCTATCTTTTAAAATAATCAAAATTTTTTTGTTTGACTGCTGTTAGTTAAGTGAATATGCAGTTGCTTATATTGAAACTTGGTAGAATTATAATTCTTAAGATATTATTTTATAAATATAGATTATTTAAATGTGACTCATGCACAAACTATTCACATTTTATTCTAGTTCTAGACAGAGTACATGTAGCATTTTGGTTTTAGTTTTTAACAAGTCCCCTAAAACCTGCACTATAGCAACAGTGAAACGTGTGAGACTCAAGGGTCATGTGTGCATTCCAGGGCCTGTATTTACTCTACTTATAAAACAAAATAAGGCAGTTTGATATCTCTATGACTAAAATTTAATTCATTTTTAAAAGTAACTATTAATTGTTCCCTACCATTATATCTAATTCTCGGTTATGCCCTGTGAAGTATATATATAATGGGCAGTTTATGCCCTTAGGGAGTTTACAACAAAAAGTAACGATTTAAAATTTTCTAGTTAAAATTAAATTTAAGTTTACATTTTTACATCACTACCTCCAAGAGCATATATCCAGCTTCAACTTTTCTATACTGAATGGCATCAATTTGTCCTGATGAAACATCCCTTATAGGCAGGGACCATTCTGTAGTACAGTATCTGTGAACATAGTAGACCTATAACCATTGTAAGTAGATTGATGATATGGTATGAACCTACTGAACATTCACACAACATTTATTTTGTGTAAAATTTAGTCCTAAGCACTTCATGATAACTAATTTAATCTTTAAAACATTCTCCTGAGGTAAGTAATATTACTACCCCTTATTCAGAAAGATTTTTTTTTTTAATTAATTTATTTACTTATTTTGGCTGTGTTGGGTCTTCGTTTCTGTGCGAGGGCTTTCTCTAGTTGCGGCAAGCGGGGGCCACTCTTCATCGCGGTGGGCGGGCCTCTCACTATCGCGGCCTCTCTTGTTGTGGAGCACAGGCTCCAGACGCGCAGGCTCAACTACCCCTTATTTAAATATGGGTAAGCTGAGCTACAGGGAGGCTAAGTAACTTATCCAAGGACACATAGCTCTCAGGTGACACAGCTAGGATTGGAATCCAGGTGACCTGGGATCTTGAGTCTACCTGCTTAAACACTAAGCCTTGCTGCTTGGATGAGGAGCAGTAGCGTCTAGTGACTGAAGCTAGTATCAGCAACCACTGTTGTGAGGGCCACAGTCATTAAAATTTTTATATGCCCCCAGTCTGAATTTTTTTTGATCCAGGTAATTTCTTTTACTCTCTGGGACTCTTAATATTTGGCTAATGGTTTATACATTGACACAGAGATCTGCCAACAATTAGTAGTTTAATATTTGAAGAGTAATGATATGAAATGTTCTGTCTAATGTGGATGGGTTCATTTATACAATGCCCTTCTCCCTGGAAGAAACATCCATTTTCTGCCACATCTTTAGAGATATGATCAAATGGTTTGCATTTCTAATAAAATCATTCCTCAGAAGTACTTTCTGACATTCCAAAACTGAACTAATAAATATCTCAAGGTAAGACAAGGTCTCTGAGAAAGAGACAAATTATCCTAAAAGAAAAAGAATATATATTAAAACATTCTAAAACAACTATGTATGATAAATCTAAAATAATTTGCACTTTCTCACCATCAAATGCTAAGGTTATCACTGAGAAATTATCAAATGCTTTTATCCCTCAAAGGGATAATGCTGCTTACTTGGAACTGAGCAGAGGGCCCTGGATCACTGTAAAAAACTCTTCAATATTCATGAATGTAAGCAATCCAACCACTGTCTGGGTCACAGCTCAGAAGACAAAGGGCTCCTGCCTTCCCACTTGCTACTGAGGCTCCCACTTATCTCCTGTTTATGACAAATGACTTGTTAGTCCATAATTACACATAGTTTTGGCAACTATTATGTAATTCTGTCAGCACTTGAAGTTAGACTTGAAGGTGGCCAGGAAGGAAGGCTCCAGCCTCAAGGTCAGATGTACCATTTCTGGTGAGAATTGGGAAGAGAACAGAAGAAGTTTTCTCATTCACTGTTCAAGTATCTTACGGGGCCAGAAGCTGAATCAATCATTGGTCTCTTTTGGAAACATAGTTGAATCAGCCCCTGTTCCCAGAAAAAAAAGGTGCAGTAAGATAGCCAGATTACATGATTGCACTGAAGATTAAAAATAGTGTCAATAATAACCATATGGAACAAAAAGAATTCAATATTATACATGTTGATTTTTGTTGAAAAATAAAGCCAATTAAAACAAAGTCAGAAGTCAAAGAATAAGAGTTTCACTACTATAATAATACTGCTATTCTAGAAGTTAGAATAAACATATTTAGTTGAGAAACTGAAAATAAAGTGTAGATTCCAAAGACATTTTTCAATGAGATAATTTAGAAGCTAGAAAACAAAATTTACTTTTTTTTTTCCTGTTTACTAAGATAAATATCTAACATCACAAAAGCTGGGCATCACCTTGCCAAATCATCTATCAGCCTTTAGACTAAAGGCAAATCTTGATAGATGGATAGATAGATAGATAGATAGATAGATAGATACGGACAGTCTATTCTAAGGGGAAGTGGCTAATAAATAATGAAATTTATAACTTTATTTTATTGAAGTATAGTTGATTTACAATGTTGTGTTAGTTTCTGTGTGTACAGCAAAGTGATTCAGTTATACACACACACACTCACACATATATATATTCTTTTCCATTATGGTTTATTACAGGATATTGAATATAGTTCCCTATGATATACATTAGGACCTTGTTGTTTATCCATTCTATATATAATAGTTCGCATCTGCTAATCCAAAACTGCCCATCCAACACTCCGCTATTCCCCCCCCTTGGCAACTACATGTCTGTTTTCTATGTCTGTGAGTCTGTTTCTGTTACATAGATAGGTTCATTTGTGTCATATTCTAGATTCCACATATAAGTGATACCATATGGTATTTGTCTTTTTCTGACTTACTTTGCTTAAGTATGTTAATCTCTAGGTCCATCCATGTTGATGCAAATGGCATTATTTCATTCTTTTTATGGCTGAGTTATATTCCATTGTATATATGTACCACATCATCTTTATCCATTCATCTGTCAGTGGACATTTAGGCTGTTTCCATGTCTTGGCTATCGTAAATAGTGCTGCTATGAACACAGGGGTGCCTGTATCTTTTCAAATTATAGTTTTGTTTGGATATACGCCCAGGAGTGGGACTGCTGGATCATATGGCAAATCTATTTTTAGGTTTTTGACAAACCTCCGTACTGTTTTCCACAGTGGTTACACCAACTTACATTCCCACCAACAGTGTAGGAGGGTTCCCTTTTCTCCACACCCTCTTCAGCATTTGAAATTTACAACTTCTGTCTAATAAATACCTACTCCAGATGTTCAACCACAAAACTTATGGATTCGAGAGCTAGTCATTCTAATAGAATTAAATATGATATGTACACACACACACACACACACACACACACACACACACACATATATATATATATATATATATATATATATATATATATACATGTCTGAAGTTGGAGGCAGTATAGTATAGAAGAAAGCACATGGGTTTGGGAGATAGAAGGATCTTTGTCTAAATCGATTCTCTGCTACCTACTAACTATATGACATTTGCAAGTCAGTTAAACCCTTTGGGAATTAACACAAGAAGGTACTATTTTAGAATTTTTAAAAAATCCTTAATCCAAAAGATATTTTCAAATTCAATGTGGAAGACTGGCATAATGATGGTATGGATAAATCTTACAATGATGTCTGATTGAATTTCTAATTATGCTTGTGTAAAGTCAGATAATGTTTTAAGGTAATGGTTCTTTAATGAAGTTTTGCTGTCTCAAAGCCATTTGACCCATTGATAAAATTTCTAATATTTATGACATCCATATAGAACATTCAAAAGCATTCCAATGGAAGTTCTCACATCATCCATCAGTTACTTTAAAAAGAGGCAAAGCTCTTTACCATGGCATCTGGCTAGTCTCCTAATAATCTTTGATCTCCTTATCTGACATGCGTCCACTGCAGAAATCACAGCCCACCACGGTTTCCCAAGTTAACAGCTTAGTACATTTGGGAAAATACAAATTTTGTATATTGTTAAGTATGTTGTTAATTTAATGTTTCTATTGTCTTGGGGTGGGTGAGGAAGGTGAGGTTCAGCAGTAGAGATAAATTACATTCTTCTCCTCTCAAGTTAATGCTCACAGAGCTTCCAAAAAGTTCATTTTACTCCTTTACAAGTAAGATGGAAGGCAGTGTGGTAAAGTGGAAAGCGACCTGGAATCAGGAGTGAGATGAAGCAACAATCATATACTGAGCATCTATGATGTGCCAGGTACAACTGTTCTATAAAAGTAACTATTGTGTATTCAGCACTACATATAGTATGTAAAGATATATCTGTGTGTATATGTATATATACTACATTTGTGTATAACTTAATTTAATAAAGACATTACAATCTGCCTTCAAATCTCAACTTTACTGCTTACTATGTGGATGGGGGCAAGTTACTTAATTACTCTGACTTCCAATTTCTTCTATTATGAATTATATTATAAAATCTACTTCACAAGATTGTCCTGAGGATTAAATGGGATAAAGTACAAAAAAAGGATTTGGTATACTGCCTAGAACACAATAGGCACTCAATAAAATCATAATGTCTATAATGCAAATACTTAGTACTTAATACAGGCCTGGCATTGTTTTAAGTGCTTTGTAAATATTAACTTTTAAAATCTTCATAACAATTCTTAGGTCACCTATTATTATTACACCTCTTTTACTAATAAGGACATTGAGAAGCTGAGTGGTTAAGTGACTTAAGGTCACACAGTTAATAGAGACTGAATTAAAATAAAAACCCAGACTATTTCATTCCAGAGCTTCTGCATCTAACCATTATGCTCTACTGTTAGATTCTGAACTGTCTGGCAAAACTTTTATTTTAAAGGTGCCTTTTAGGCAGTTAAAATATATATACATATTATTCCAATTTTAATAAATTATCTCAAGATGACTACAAAATACATTAGAGAGTTATATGGACATACTTAAAATATCCAATCGATCAAGGAGATAAACAGTATACAGCAAATAAATGGTACACAATTAGGATAATTCAAGGAAGGTTTAAGTGAAAGAGCTATTTACAAAAGAGTGAGCTGGCCATAGGGAAACTGTGGGAGAGAGCACAATGTCTCGGGTCAGAAATGGTGGGACTGTGCAAATCAGAAAGTACAAAGGGAGGGAATTTGACTGGAACCCAGAAGGAGCAAGTCATGTTGGGAGGCCCTCGTTGAGAAAATTATTGGGTTAAAAGGCACAGCCAACCCAAAGTGACTGGGCAGGGAGGGAGGCAAAGGAGTGGACACCTGGCCTCACACCTCCTCCTGGGGACCCCCTAGCAGGCCCCTCATTGGCAACTAGAAGTCCAGGAAGTCTGTTGAGGAAGTCCACACAGGTCAGCCACCTGGGGAAGGGAGCAGGGGGAGAAGGCTAGCTGACTTATTTTTCCAGATTTCTAAAATACTCACATTTAAGCTCCCAAAACTTTCTTATCAAATATCTTCTTAAAATTTCTGTCTTACTTTCTTGCCTTCTAAAACAAAGGACATAGTCCATAAATAAATCTTTGTACTAGCTCTAAAACAGCAGCACCCTCAGGAGCAACAAAGGGGTATAACTGCTGACCCGACACTTGTGTCCACCAAGTGTGCACTCCTGTGTCCCTCAGAGCACAACTAACAAGCACGTTTTCAGGTGTTACATGAGAAAAGTTTTCTGAACTGAATTTGGGACTACATGGGATTAAACAAAGTTCAACAGATTTCTTAACTGACCTATTTGTGTGGCAAAAATAGATGGGACTGTGAAATGCCTACCTAACAAACTAAACCACGCGGTCTTTATTTTTTTTCCTACAAGTATCTTTGGAACCACAGTTTCAAGGGGCATGCTTCGAGAAATAATTTTCTTCATGCCAAAAGGCCTCCCCGCTCTGAGTATTTGCAAACGTGCCTTTGCTTGTTCATTTAGTCAGCAAAGATGTATTAGACCCCTACTGCACGCGGGGCACTATGCTGAGTAGCGGGTGTCAGTGGTGTACAGGACAGACGCGATCCCGGCTGTCCTGGCCGTGCTCCGGTCTTCTGTTTCATTCCCTGTTCTTTCCTTTTGTTGGTAGAATCTCTATCTTTCACACTCACTTCAGGTATCACTTGGTCCTGTTTATTACTATCTCTGTGTGCTCGCTTCCAGCAAGACTTTTGTCCCCATTCTTCTAATTTGCTATTTGTAATCTTGTGTGTTTGGAAAAGCAGACAACCACATATATAAGAATGAGTGAGGGTATGAGGGGCTGGCCTTTTCATATAAATTGTAGAGACATGGATGGACCTAGAGACTAACATACAGAGTGAAGTAAGTCAGAAAGAGAAAAACAAGTATCGGATATTAATGCATATATGTGGAATCTGAAAAAATTGGTATAGACAATCATATTTACAAAACAGAAATAGAGACACAGACGTAGACAACAAATGTATGGATACCAAGGGGGAAAGGGGGGTGTGGGATGAATTGGGAGATTAGGATTGACATATATACACTGTTGACACTATGTATAAAATAGATAACTAATGAGAACCTACTGTATAGCACAGGGAACTCTACTCAGTGCTCTGCGGTGACCTAAATGAGAAGGAAATCCAAAAAAGAGGGGATATATGTATACGTATACCTGATTCACTTTGCTGTACAGTATAAACACAATATTGTAAAGCAACTATACTCCAATAAAAAAATTTTTTTAATTAAAAAAAACATAAACCATTTTATGTGAATGTATACAGCAATCGAGGCCTTTCTTGATTACTTCCTTGTATAATCGTTAGTAGAAATATCTGAGAAAGTAGGCTTTAGTTAAATGAGTCAGTACACTAGAGTGGTTTAACACAGACTACTTGCCTTCTACCAGACAGGCATGCCTTATAATCCCAGCCCTGGCTCCTCTTGCTGTGTGACCCATGCAAGTTTCAGTTTCCTTATCAATGGGATGGTGGAAATAACAGTGCCCACTTGCTAGGGTTGTTACAGGGATTAAATTAGGCAATGCACTACAGCTCACAGGAATTTCTAAGATCAACTATGATTTTTTACGATGCTGAAGGCCCTGGTGGATCAGACCGACTAGAATGTCTCTCCCAACATTGTGACATGTCGACTGTAGAGGGAGAATCACACATAAAGAGAAATGGCACCAACGATTAAAAATAGGACACCACTCCACGTCATAAAGCTGGCATATAATAGGTTAATATTTTGCTGCAAAGTAATATTAAAACATGCCCAATCAATTTTAATTTCAGTGAAATAAATGAAATAACTTGCTAAATAAAAAGATGTTAGTATATCTCCTAAACTCCCTGAACCCCCAACATTTGGGAAAGGCTGATGGAAACTGACAGAGGCAGAGCTAACAATCCTACCACTTCCATCTTGATTAACATTTAACAGTTTTTCAAGAAAATGATAGCTGTTTAATCTTAAAAGTTTACATAAATAATTTTACAACGTTTTGTAAGCTGTTTCTTACCCCAAAATGTAAAATTTGCACCACACTCTTCTCAAACCAAGAATCTAATTTTCTTACAATCTCAGCAGCACAGTGGAACTAACCTCAATATTGGAATCAGACAGATCGTTTTGAATTTCAGCTCCTCTTGTTAGTATAGTTCTGACCTTGGACTGATGGAGCTGATGAAGAGATACTGAATGTAAAGAATTACTGCAGATAGAGTGCCTGGCACATTATAGGCATGCGATATGTAGTTACAATTATGAGTTATGGGCCAAATGACATGGACAACTTTTTAAATGTCTTAAACTTTTTAAATGTGCTAAACAATTTTAATACTTTTTAGGAAGCATAATTAAAACTTGAGCCCAAGTGACGGTTGCACAATTCTATGGGCTGAATTGTGTGCCCCCTCCAACAAAGTTCATATGTTGAAGCCCTACTCCCTCCTCAGTATCACAGAATTGACTGTATTTGGAGATAGAGGCCTTAAAGGGGGTAAATAAGGTAATATGAGGTCATACGGATGGACCCTAATCCAATACGTAAAGACGCTGGGAAAAGACGGCCATCTACTAGCCAAGGAGAGAGATCTCAGAAGAAATCAATCTTGCTGGCACCTTGACCTCAGACTTCTAGCCTACAGAACTGTGAGGAAATAAATTTCTGTTTTTTAATTTATCCAGTCTGGGGACTTCCCTGGTGGCACAGTGGTTAAGACTCTGCACTCCCAATGCAGGGAGCCTGGGTTTGATTCCTGCTCAGGGAACTAGATCCCACATGCATGCCACAACTAAGAGTTCACATGCCACAACTAAGGAGCCCACGTGCTGCAAATAAGGAGCCCGCCAACCGTAACTAAGACTCGGCACAACCAAATAAATAAATAAATAAATATATTTTAAAAAAATGTATCCAGTCTGTGGTACTATATTATGGCAGTCCCAACAAACTAATACACACAGCTTCCAAAGACTCGGGTCTGATGGGATTTCTGAAGACCAGTTACTATGATCAGGTACATGCAATGGCCCAGGCCCCTGCAAATTCAGAGGACCAAAAAACACCACTTTGGTTTTACATGTGTTCCTTGAACTGCATATTCCTCTTATGTTGCTTTCAGTGAAAAAAGGGGAAAGAAGCTGGTTGTTTTTCTCTTTATAAAAATTCTCCTTATATTTGAATAAAGTTGTTAACCACTGTGTAGCCCTCCCTTTGGGAGGCAAGCACATGTCTAGAGATACACTGTAGTTCTAGATTACTAAGTTGAGAAAGCAGCATGGTTAATGGTAAGAGTTTCAGTTAAAAATCTATAGTCAGAGGGACTTCCCTGGTGGCTCAGTGGTTAAGAATCCACTTGCCAATGCAGGGGACATGGGTTCGAGCCCTGGTCCGGGAAGATCCCACATGCCGCGGAGCAATTAAGCCCGTGCGCCACAACTACTGAGCCTGCGCTCTAGAGCCCGAGAGCCACAACTACTGAGCCCACATGCCACAACTACTGAAGCCCGTGCGCCTAGAGCCCGTGCTCCGCAACCAGAGAAGCCACTGCAGTGAGAAGCTCGCGCACCGCAACGAAGAGTAGCCCCCGCTCACCACAACCAGAGAAAAGCCCGTGTGCAGCAACAAAGACCCAAGGCAGCCAAAAATAAAATTAATTAATTAATTACCTTTTTTAAAAGTAATTATAAAAATCTATAGTCAGAAAAGTAAGATGATCATAAAAACATTAAATTTTGAGATTGAATTCTACTTTATTATGCTATAAAAACATAGTAGGCTACTAACTCTTTGTGATGCAGTGTATTTATTCTTCTGTAAAATGGAAATAAAATATTTGACTCCATGATCTGTGTATAATACTTTAAATGAAATTTTAATAAGTAAATTGCCTTGCACAGCAGTAAAAATGGTTAACTCCAGGACCAGAGATATTTGACCAGGGGGAATTTAATCTGTTTCAACAGGAATACCTTTTGTCAAGCTGTCTACCTCCCCCTGGCAGCTGACCCCACCTTCTTCCCCTACTCACTACTTTGTGCCCCCAATCCCTTTCTTCTCTGGATAAGCCTTATTCTTTGCATCCCTGCCCCTTGATGGGTGGGCCCTGCTCCTTCCCTTTGGAGTTACCACCAAGCTCCTTATCAGCCCTAACTCTTTTACCAGGCTGACTTCCTTCACTAATGCAAGTTCCCCGCACCTGCTCCTGCCCAGCACTTCTCTCATAGTTTAAGGTTGTCAGCAGGTACACAATCATGTTACAAGAGCAGAAAACCCTGGCAGCCAAGCAAACATAATAAGGTCTGTCCAGTAGCTAAAGAAGATATACACACAGTTTATTAGATTAACATTTTATACTATAGAATATGTGTTAAAGGGCAGCACGTTAATTAGTCATCAAAAGTAAACTGTTCATAATTATTCTTCTAAGATTTTGAACAATTAATCACAAGCATTGAACAAGCAAATGGGACCTAAGGATATAACTAAGAAGACAAAGTATTCCTACTATTTATTGCGTTTCAACCAATGTACTGGGCACCATAGGTGCTTTTATGTACAACACTTTATTTAATCTTTCCAGCAGAGCTGTAAATTAGACATTTTTATTGTTCTTTTTCAGATGAGGAAATTGAGGTTTCGAGAAATTAAGAAAGCTACCTGAGGCCACTGAGCTGGCAAATGACAGAGCTGGTAGTCAAACCCCATCTTTCATTAGCCAAAGCTACTGTAAACACCCAAAATGTATCAGCCCATTTTGGGTGCTTGTAGAACTGCTGTATCTCTGTAAAGGCTTCAGGAAATCTTTAGAAATTTTCTGCAAAATATAGATTCATACATAGCACCATTCATGAATAGCACATAATTGAAACCACAGTGACCTCTGGATTTTTGTGGCTAAGTTTACTATGAGAAGACGTACCAGTGGTAAGAAACGACTGTATTTGAGAAAGGCTCAACATAGTAAAGCCAATTCCAGAAAATATATTTGCCTACAAGAAACAATAAAGTGGTTTCATGGAAAAATTTTGTAGGAGAAGTTGAAAAGTCTCTGGAAAAATTTAAACCTCTTCGTTTTTGAATTGAGCATGTAGTATAAAGTACATACTTTATTTTGAGTGAAATAAATATCAAAGGTAAGCATAATTCTTTCCTAAGATTCCCCTCTGCCAAAACTGTTTAACCTCCATACCAGAAGAACCAAAGTTATGTAAGATTCCTAAAAGTCTTTTTATGAGGTCATGCGCTATTGAAATCACACACTAATTCTCCACATCCATAATTCTAAAAAGACAGATTTCCAAGAAGACCCCCAAATTCCTAGAAAATAGTACTTCAAACTCTAGATATTTCTCTCAGACTAACAAAAGATAAGCGGTAACTTTTTTGGCATTAGCATCTTCAGCATTTAACCTCTCATTAGTTTGAAATTGGTCAAATACTACAAAGATCTTCATTCAAGACAGAATAGTAAAAATTTCACTGAAGACTGCCTCTGAATATAGATGCCTTTTTATTGTGTCTGGAAATATATATACATATATATATGTGTGTGTATATATATGTGTGTGTGTATATATATATATAAAAGTTTCCCTTTAGAGACAGATTTTTGTGACCATGGAAATATTTTCTTCCATGAAACACTGAAAACATGGTATTTGTTTTCCCAAATTCATAAATTTTTTCCTAACAACTTCAAGTCATCTTGAATATTTGAAATGTATTAGATGAACAGTGTCATCTGTACATCTATTATTGTTATAAAACTGTACAATAATAATAGTACTGTACTATATTAGAATGACAGTGTTATTTTCCTGAATAAAACAAGCTTTATTCTCCAAATGAAATGTTTAGTTTTTCTTTTTTAAAAAAGAGCCACATTATGAATTATGTATCTGCTTTAGTAAATATTATGTTTGATTGTGTAACACAAATGAAGAGTTAACCTGAAGTCAAATAAGAATTTTCAAGATTATCTGACAAGTTTTCTCAAAGTTGCAACTTGATGGATATTATAAAATATAATTTAGAAATATGAAAGAAAATAAAAATAAAAGGTGCTTGGTTTTTGGAAAAACAAAGCAAAAGATTAAAATTACAGGTGATTAGCTGTCATCTCTTTTCTTTGCTGACCCCAAATAAATATATTATTTATTGCTCATTGACTATCCACTCTATGGCTATATCCCACATTCATTTCTTCACATCTTTTTATTCTGGTATATCTCCTGAGCAGATAGCCCAGAGATTTTTAAGGAAGCAAAAGAGACAATAGAAGCAAACTGCAGAGTTTCTAGGTGGATTTCACCAATGATATTCTGTCAAATGGAATTCTTGTACCTCTCACTACAACTCAACGAGGGCTCCTGGAGATGTTAAACAGCCTTAAACACTCTGACATTTAACATCAACCAGAGCATTGAGGACAGCCAATCTGACCGTAAGATTGTATTTTACCCTTAGAAACAATGTTCTGTATATAGGCTGTCATTAGTAGTGTCATCACTAGTGTCATTACTAGTGAAGTTAAGGCATTTTCTTAGTCTTTGTATGTCTGCCTTTTAAAATCCCATAATCATGACAAATTAGACATGATTGAACTGTCTTAAATCAATATTGACACCTAATTTATAAGTTTAAGTGTATACATGAAACACAGGAAAACATTTTTAACTCTTAAAGTCCCCTCACAACATGACTTAACTGTCCTAATATGCTATCTGCTCTATTATTAGCTCTGTTATTTGCTAATTATTAACTCATCATAAACTTCGCTTTAAATTAATAGGAAGTTCTTTATATATACACAAACATATAATCCCCTCCTTTCAATATGGTGGGTTGATTTGTCCCTGTGTTTTCCTGGGTGAGTTTAATACTTCCTTCGATTAAATCAATGTTTTCCAAATTTTGACCGACGACTTAGTCTTTGTCAAATAAATCTGAGAAATAAAGCATATTTATATGCCTTTTGTACAGTTATAATGCACATTACTATATTGAAAATACTGATGAGTCCTACAGTAAAAGAAACCTTAAAAAAGAAAAGAGGTGGAATCTAAAATTCCCCACTGAACACTTTTATAGTATAGCATAATTTAACATCTAGGAAAAGTAGTAACCCTTGGAACACTTTTTTGAAAAGATCATTGTATTATTTCTATTACATAGTAAGCAGCTCTATTCCTCCTATAAAATAAATTATATCACTAATTATTATTTTGCTATACTATAGCAAAATAATAGTCAGCCTGATACACCACATTGATTATGTATTACATCATTTTTTTAAATCTATAAACCACAAATAATTATCAAGTTTAGAAACTGGTAAATATATGTTTTTGTTAATTGATCTATATAAATTTATATAAATGTATATGTTATTTTACATCACAGATAATATGCATGTAGAGACTTATTTTATTCATACATGTTCTCTTTATGTATAACCCAAGAAACCTGAAAAACACATCCTATCTTCTTATTATAAATGAAGACAGACCCTTTGGGCTTTCCAAAGTAGTTATAGTCTTAGAAATATTCAGCTTACTAAGAAATTGGTACCTAGAGGCATTCATATATCACTGAACACCGACCAAAATAATGAGGCAGCATGGGTTAAGAGTCTGGGTTCTGGATTCGAATTCCAGGTATGCCACCTCACTAGCTGTGTGACCTTGAAAAAATTACCTATTTCTCTGATATTCATTAGGGAAATAACAGTAGAACTATTTTGTGATGAAGAATTTTTCAGTGTTAAGGAAGATAACAAATATGCAGTATGTAGCACAATAATTGACATAGTGAGCTCGTGATAAACCTTACATTTTTAACATTATTTGTGTCTCCTTCCAACTAGGTAACAATCAGAAAAAAAAATAAATTATTTTTCCTTCCCGAATACCTTCTAACATACAGTCATGAAATACAGAACAGTGTGATGTCAAAATCACGGTGTGGAACTTTAAAGTCAATGAAAGTTAATCTAAACTATCATTGACATGGTACAAATTAAACTTTGTGTTCAAGAAACCATAAGTATAAGAGTTATGCAAGCTTTTATGAAACATCAATGAAAGTCTACATCAATTCTCTTTGAAATGCTTTGGGTTTATAAATCAAGATCAAATTCATGAGGCTAAACAAATCAGTATCGAAAACTCCCTTAATTGTTTAAGTTCTGTATGAAGTCAGTTTTGCTGCACAACAAATAATCCAAACTCTCAGTGGCTTACTAAATAAACATTTGTGTCTTGCTCATATTACAGTTCGATGGCTGAGGGTTAGCTACTTGGTTCTGTCTGTCTCTGTCCCATGTGTCTCCTCATTTCCACACCCAGGCTAAAGAAGCAGCTCTTTAGGAGACAATCTCCTAAAACTTGCAGGAGAGAAACTCAAGTGGCCTAGCGTAAGCAACACCATTGCATTTAAAGCTTCTGTTTATCTGCGGCGTATACCATATTCCACTGGACAAAGTAAGCCACATGGCCAAGGCCAAAGAACATGGGGAAGGGATATATACTCCTCCCAAAGGAGCAAGCAAGTGACACAGCAGTGGCATTTTATATAATCCTCTTGCTTGGAAGGAAGAAGTGAGCAACTGTGAATACAATCTTTCTCAGTTCACCTTCTCAGTCACAGATACTCACTTTCTATACCTCTTCACACAAAATTCACTCACACCTACAAGGAAGACGTTCTAAAAGTTTCAACCAACCAAAGCATCAGCCTTGAAGATCATGAACCTATCTATATCAAATCCAAATAGCTCCTCTTGATTTGAACACAAATTTTTATTTTGAGCTAAGTAGACAAATTATATTCTCTACATGCACACAACATAAAATGGTGCAAAAGAGGCAGGATAAACACATAAACACTCTCATTTGAAGGTGTAAAAAAATGGAGAACACAGAGCGCTCACTGGTCCATAGAAGCTCTGAAATCCCACTGGGCAAACAGGAAGGCATTGGGGATAGGGAAAATGAAGTGTCTTTGATTAGGAGTCTGGGATTAACTCCTCAGAGAATTTTCTCCAGCATTACTGGCTCCAACCTCTTCCTTACTTTTCCTTTACGTTCCTTGACCACATCAGAATAGAAAATTGGAAAATATACCCTCCTTAGAGCTGAGTAGCCCTTTTGGCCTGCTTCCTGCCCAGAGAAAGTTGGTGGCCCACATGTCATTTTAAGATATAAAAAGCCACACATCTGCTATTTCAGGCTGGAAATACTCTTTGCATTGAAACTCTTTCAAATTTGTTATCTTTTCTTATATTTATTTAATCTATTCTGCTCCATGTACTAAAAAACACGCTCACTATTCTTTTACCAATCTCTAAACTGAAGTACACATATTTGAGTTTATCAGACTTCATGAGATCACTCCTTTGGTTTCTTTTTCCTGAACTGTTTTGTCCAACTGAAAGGATTTACTGAGGGACACCTTAATCCAATCAAAAGGTTTTGTGCACATGCCAATAGTTTGGTCTTTGTCCCTAAAGTGAGTCTTAATCTGAGTCTTAATTAGCCTTTGTGGTTCAAAGTGTTTATCTTTTAACTAGTTAGAGATGAGAAGGAGTTTGATTTTCTAACCCTGTAAATCCTGGAGTTTCTCGCTCTTTAATTTCCTATTCATCCTTTAGGTTAAACAAGTCACTTATGTTTGAGATCGTTTTCCTTCTTGTGTTATCTTATCAAATACAGCTTCTAACAACCAATTCACATTAGTAACATTTCAAATCCTCTTTATGGAAAGCCTTAAGTACATTATATACATGTTTGCCTTTCAAGTTATCTCAGGTAACAGTTTTACCAAAAATGTTTTGCTACTGAATAAAATGTATCACCAATTTTCCAGCCTCCAATAAGTTTCCTCACTGCTAGCTCTCCTGCCCCTAGAATCAGTGCCACATATTTTAAGTTTTTATATGGTAACACTCCACCTCTAAGTATCAAATTCTACAGTTTTCAACTTTTCTGAGTAACAGCTGTAAAATCTCATGTGCTTACAAAAACAAGCATCTCGTTCTTGTTAATGTTTCATATAGGCAGTTATTGGATGGATGCAGCTAGGGTGGCTCTGCTTGGCTTGGCTCTGTGGGTCTTATTGGAAGACTCAGGCTGAGGTTGAAGCCCTTATGTGGAGCATGCCATTTTTCAAAATAACATTTTGAAAAGCAGGAGTCTGAGCCAATCCTTAGAATTTCATTTAAAGCTTCTAACTGGATACAGTGTAGTCATATCTGTTCACATTCCAGTGACCAGGGAAAATTTCATGGTTAAATCTAAAATCAATGGGGTGGGAGGGAAAATATATACTCCCCACAACAGGAAGCAGGCAAGCCCCATGGCAATGGGCTGGGAGATATAAACTGATCACGAGGAAGGGGTACACTGTATAATTGTGTGCAGAAATACAACCTACCAAATGCATAGTTTAGCAATTTCTTCAAATGCTCTACGATGCAAACATTCCCAGTAAAAACAAGACTGTACACTCATGCCACTTTCCCAGAAAAGTAAATCATTTATGGAGCTTCCAAAGCAATCTCTGTTTTAAAAAATGGTATTGAGTCTTGTTTTAGATTTCTATCTTTGGTAGGAACTGTTTAGGAAGTTATTTCTCTGCACAAGAAAACCTCCCATTCTCCTATCTCAATCAGCCAGCTCAGAGCAGCTACAACTGTAATTACCATATTTGCAATAATCTCTGGCACACACCTGGAAGACTAGGGCCACGTAGAAGGAAACAGAAAGGAGTTCAAGGGTCATAATTTTGTCAGTCCTATTCATTCACGTCTTTATGACTATCACTGTCATCACCAATAGGGGCACTGCAATAAGACATGCCAACACCTCGAAGTCAGCCAGTGGCTGGGATGTAACAGACATTCTATTACTATCTCTTGAATGCTGTTAAATTATCTAACATTACCAGATTGAAATAGCACATAAAACATTGACCAGCTTAAACTGGTTTTGCCTCCTTAAATAGGCTGATCGATTAGTTAACCCTTCAGTTTTCTTACAGAGACAGCACTGCACATGTGCAAGACAGGAATCAATGTCTCCAGGATACCCTAGAACCAAGAATTGTCAGTCTCCAGAACTCAAAAATAGAAATATTGCTATCGCAGCCCTTTAAGAAGTCCTTCAATAAGGAAAATTTGGCTTCCAGCAGCACAAGTAGTTTATATGGACTGATTTGAGACTAGCCAATCAGCTTCCAAATTTGAAATTCCCCTAACCCCTTAAATTTCCCCCCAAACCCTGGACCAGAAAGACAGATTTGAGACCCTTGCCTTCCGTCTCTTTGCCCATCGGCCTCTCAATAAAGCTCTTTCTTTTTGCAAAAGTTGGTGCCATGGTACTAGCTTCTATGTAGGTCAGGCAGCTAGCCCTTGCTCAGTAACAAGATTACTGGGATAGAATCTTTAAATGGTCCCCACCATAATGCCTATCTGCTGATTCTCAGCCTATAAGCAGCATAGTTCCGTCGTAGCCCTCATCCCCTTCTCTCCCAAACCACTGCCTTAGAACCTAATTATATACTGATGTTGTTTACTTTTCAAAAATAATTTGCTTTAAGATGGAATTGATTTCACCCTTTCAAAAGATGTTCTGTTTCAAAGGAGGAAATATTTTTATCCAAATGTTTTTCTGGTAAGAGAAAATATTTTCGAGAGAGAACTGCTGTTTCCTCTCAATTTCAGAGTTCTGTCCCGATAGCTTGCTACCAGTACAGGGTGTTCTTTTCTGTCTCAGGGACATTGTACATCAGGTTCTCCTTCCTAGAGCTTTTTCCTCCGCATACCACACTTCCTCGTGTGGTTAATTCCTAATTATCTTACAAAGCTAAGCCGAGGTAAGGGTTTCATGACCCTCTAGGTTAGTTTCTTACCTTCTGATGTAGACTTTTCTACAAACATGTGCTTCTTGTTCCCAACACTGACCATATTTGAACATTTTAAATTATCTCCGTAATTGGTTAGTGAGTGATTGTTTCTCCAGCTAAAATTTTATCTCCATGAGGGCAGAGACCACATCTAACTTCTTCACAACTGTATACCCAATGGTTATCCTATGTATTACACATCACATATGAATCATGAATATTTGTTGAATATATGGCTGTGTGACTGAATAAATAAATGTGAATTTTTATTTTGAAACTTTGTTACATAATTCTTCATTTTAAAAAGAGCAGCAACTTTCTACATAGTCTCCTGAAGGAGGAAAATGGAAGAAAAGCTCCTAAGTGCTTTCTTGCTTCCCTTCTGAATTCACCTACCCACTCTCGGTGGCCTCTTCCTGTTGGCTTACCTTAAATATTCCTTAGTATTTCCTGAACCTTCAGCACTTCATGACCACCCACGACCAAATATGTCTTAGAAATTCCTCCAGCTGCATGATTTCAAGTTGCATAATGCTTGTGTGTGTGTGTGTGAGTGTGCATGCATGTGTGTGTGTGTGTGTGTGTGTGTGTGTGTGTGATTTAGGAACTATATCTTGCTTAACTTAAGATATAATTATGTAAGAGAAACAAATTTTTTTAAAAAAGGTTACTGCATTTTTTTTTTTAATTTCGCAATCTGGGGGGAGGTACTGAAAATGATGTCATTCCCTAATGACCTCATTCATGATAGCATTGTGGAGCAGGGTTATGACAATGAAAGCATTACTGGGAGAACTTCCAAATCCATCTGGCAAACACAGGAAATATATTTTAAAAAGTGATCGCTCAGTTTCTAAACATAATGTGCCAGGATTCAATGTTAAATCAGTGGGAAACTAAACATAAAGGATAACAAACATAAAGGATTAGTATAGGCCCAAAGCAAGAGAAAATTTTACATTTTGTAACTTGGTTATCAAGGTTTTCATATATGAATATCATGAACACACAGTTACAGGGTATTTCTGAATTATGCTTCAGGAACTTATATTATTCTACTCTAATAACTTCCAACCAATTTTTCCAGATAATGCATTTTTAATCAGTTTTACTAAAGTATAAATTATATACAGTGAAATTCACCCATTTTAAATGTATAATTCAATTACTTATAATGCAATTTTGACATATATTTTCTTCAAACTAGATTTGTAAATTTTATGGAAAAGAAAAATTACATGAGTTGTAATCTCACATATCAAAAATTTCTTTTTAAAGTGAATTTTCAAAAGCACATAGGTCTCTTCCCTATTAAGAGTTTTACCTCAGAGAAATAGTCAGAAGGTAAGATACATGGAAGAATTAGAAAAAAGATTAAGTTAAAAAATTAAAATTAAAAACATTAATAAAGTGAACTTTCTGTATTGCTAAGCCATGAATGTGATGTTATTCATTATGAAATTATTAATCTGTATATCACCTTGAGAAAAAAATATTGCTTACTAACTCCAAGTCATCTAGGACATCCAATTTATCCAACTATCCAAAGTTTCAGCATCCACTGGGGGTCTTCAATACCCCCTGCAGATAAAGAGGGACTACTGTACGTGAGTGTCCTGCTTTCCTCACTGTGGAGACACCACCCATCATTTCCCAACTGGTGAAGTAGTATACCCTTTGACAAGATTCTCAGAGTCACTGTTGACTACTTAGCCTGCATCTCATAGTGTTGCAGGCAGGGGGACCCCTTCCAGGGCCCAAGAGTGGGCTCTTGTCTAATACTCGGAAATGAATTGTTTCAGGAGACACATGTGCTGACAAAGCAAGAGACTTTATTGGGAAGGGGTGCCCGGGCAGAAAGCAGCAGAGTAAGGGGACCCAGGAAAACTGCTCTGCCACGTGGCTCACAGTCTCGGTTTTACGGTAATGGGGTTAGTTTCCGGGTCGTCTCTGGCCAATCACTCTGACTCAGGGTCCTTCCTGGTGGCGCGCA
The DNA here is from genome assembly GCF_965194805.1 of Balaenoptera borealis. Lineage (NCBI taxonomy): Eukaryota > Metazoa > Chordata > Mammalia > Artiodactyla > Balaenopteridae > Balaenoptera > Balaenoptera borealis. The sequence continues at coordinate 129,419,415 of NC_138861.1, read as the reverse complement.
CATCACTCAGCCAAGATGGATTCCAGTGAGAAGGATTCTGGGAGGTTGGTAGGACATGTGGACTGGTGTCTCCTCTCTCCTTTTGACCTTTCCCGAATTCTGCCGGTTGGTGGTAGCTTGTTGGTTCCGCGTTCCTTACCAGGACCTCCTGTAGTAAGGTAACTCATGCAAGTGGTTACTATCTTACCTGGCAAGGGCTGGTGGTTTCAGTCAGTGGTTCCCCTAACAATAGTACACATGGATGCCAAATCTGTTCCCTGATACAGATTTCACTTACCTCCTTAGTATTTAATCTTGTCTGGTACCTGGCTACTCTTTCTGGTAACACATTTAGCATGACCCTGACACAAAAAATCTATAATGTTGCTCCTATATGTAAATGCTTCTTGCTGCTCTTATCGAACTGTCTCCTGAATCTTGAAATGTGAGCTTCCTCACTTGCTCCTTTTACTGTCAATAAATGGCCGCAGACTCTATTTCTAAAATTCTGTCAGTCATTTTTCCAATTTTCCTCTACCTAAGTAAGGGTACCCAAATGCTGTGCAAATTCCAGTGTCTTCTTCACAAAGCTAATAGGGACACTAACATAGCTTGTATGGTATGGTTACCAAGCACTGAAATAACATTGCCCATCACTGCTGCTTCCCAACAGTTTACTGCTGTTACACAGAAAGTGTCATGGTGTTGGTGACCACTGAAGACATTTTGGGTTAGACTTCACATATAAAGTGACTCCCACTGAAAGGGACTTTAAATATCTCTCCCCTCACCCTGGCTCTGCTGCATATTAATCCTGACAGACCCACAGCCTTCAGAGATAACAGGCCATAATGAGAGACTCAAGTGAGAGACCAAGAGCTCTCCTACCTGAACCATTCCAGAATTTACACGTAAAAAGAACAACCAAATTTACAAAGGATACTGGAAAAGAACAGCACTTTTCTAGAAACAGTTGATGAAATTCACAACTTAAAGGCCGTGCTTTCTTAAGCAAAGCGGGACAAGTCTATACATAATAATAACTGATGGGGTTCCATAACTTGAGACTTTACTGAAAATGTGTGAGCTTATGGTCTAATCTGAGAACTCCACTCAGTTAAATACACAAATGTATATACCATAAACTCTGCTGTCTTAGCCACAGTGCAGGGAAAGAATATACCTCTTATTGCGTTTTGTTAAGAAGACTCTTTTAGAAAGAACAATCAAGTATGTAGGAGAACAAGTTGTGTTTTCTGATGGCAATCACAAGTTGCATTTTTACACTGAGAAGTTGGACTTGGTGAGTTGCCAGTTAAATAAGATTAGAATTTCCATCTCATCCACACTTATTTCAATGTGTTTTCTATGAAGCCAGTTAGTACAAATACAAGTACACGTACCACCTATTAGACTGCTTGTTGACTCTCCAAAGTACCCTATTTCTCTAGTAGAACTGAAAGGAAAAAAAAAATCAGTCTTAATCCAAGTTAGGAGTGAGGAGACTAATAAAAGTTCTAAGGTCACTTATGGGGCTGAGTTAATTGAGCCCATTGAGCAGAATCCTGAACCTACCCTTTATTTTCTTAGGCATTTAAGATGTATCCAAAATGTTCAACTTGGCATCTTAAGAAGCCTTGCTGCCTCCATATTCTGGAAAACATAGAAACAAAAACTCCTCTTCAGTTCCATCCTTGACAATTCCATCAGTTTGCCATTCCAGAGGAACACAGATGCAGCAGGCTATCATAATAGCATGATACTTTATCTTAAGTCTACCAGGCTTTTTCACCCAATAAAAATACCCAAGAATTTGGAAGCATCTGCTTTGGTATCAATCCTGGAATCAATACCTATATATCGATGTTTCTATCTATCTCTCGATAGATAGATACATCGATATATAGCTCACATAATTGCCTTAACCACCAGTGATATTTGGCCATTGTTGCTTCTAATTTTTAAATGTAAAATAAAATAAGGATAATAATGACTATGAGGTAGCTTTATTGACCATCTGAGACATCATCTGATGCCAGTCAAGGTTTCATTTCCTACCATACAGCCTACTCTATTTGAAAATAGAGTCTAGGTTCATGGTGGGGAGCACGGGGACACACAAACCCCAGGAGCAGATATATGTTCGGTGTGAGTCAGGGCATTTGATTTCCCCTCTGAAAGATGCACTACTGCATGAGAAAATAAATGTAAGCTAGCAGGGTCCCACTGGGGACTGTTTTGTTTGGTCAGTCCTTTCTCTTATTGGCATATGGCACTACATGTGTGACTTCTACTGCTTTGTTTTTTTATTTTATCTAGACAGCCTCATTACTTGAGAAAACGTAACAAAACCTTTGTTTTCCTGAGACCAGTTCTATCCTTCATGTTCAACAGCACTTAAGGATTCTTCAAACATTCCAAAGGAAAATTTACAGCCCAGTAGGTTTTTCGGCTCACACATCCCAGGCAACACAGTGGCCACATAAGACAAATATTTCCTGGTATGATTAGATCCAACAATTCATTTACAACAGCATGCCCAACAAGGCAAAACAGTCAAGATGAACAAAGAAAACCCCATGTCACAAAGTGGCAGAAAAATGGTTCAATATAAGTAATTCCTCTTTACAATCCCCTGAGACTACATGAGTATAACTAACTTACTACTCCTTGATCACAAAGCAAAAAAAAGCTGAAACATTAAATTCTAGAAATTTCATAAAAATGAAAAGTTGTAATATCATAACTTCACAAGAAAAGTCAACCAAAAAAGAGGAACTAAATGGGACATTTTCATATTCAATTCTTTTTTTTTTACTTAGCAAGGATTGAAAGCAGTACGTATATAAATGACTGGTTATATGCCTTTAAAAAGGACCCTCTTTGAAATGATTATCAGTTAATTCTCTCCTTATATGAACTATAAGTTAAAATCCATAATGAAAGATTGAAGCTGAAATGGCATGTATAGTTTACTCATCTGTAAAATACTACATAAAGAAAAAAAAAAAGAAGAAGAAACAAGAAAGAAGAAGCAAGACTAAAGAAATCATAATAAAAGTGATTTGCCATAAGAAAATTCCATAGACTGGGTGACTTAAATAACAGAAACTGATTTTCTCACAGTTTTGGAGGCTGGGGAGTCCAAGATCAAAGTGTGGGCCAAATGGATTCCTGGTAAGAGTTCTCTTCCTGGCTTGCAGGTGGCCTCTTTCTTGCTGCCCTTGCATGGCAGAGAGAAGGGGAAAGCAGGCTCTCTGGTGACCCTTCTTATAAGGGCACTAATCCCATCATGAGGGCCCCATCCTCATGACTTCATCTAAACCTAATTATTTCCCAAAGGTCCTACCTCCAAATACCATCACACTGTGGGGGTTAGGACTTCAGCATATGAATTGGGATGGTAGGTGGGGACACAATTTAGTCTATAGCAAGCAGCAACACTCCATCTCTCCTCCCACCATACATACACACAGACATGCACATGGGCACAGCTCCGAGACAGAGGACTAGAGTTTATCTGCTCTACCATCATCACCCAGCAGGGTGTACAGGCCCTTACCTTCCTTCTCCTGTCCTTATACTGTCCTAGCGTGCTGTAAGGGTGTATGTTGGAATAGACCGTGGAAGATCTTGAGGCACAGATGGGCAACACTCCATCTGGTCATCAGAAAAGTTCTAAAAATCATTGAGTGAAAAATATATTCACTGGACATAGATTGGAAAAACAGCCCATCTACTTAGTCCCTGGGCACAAGAAATGGACAGTATTTGGAGGCTGGAGTACAGCATAAGGAAATGATCAGAAACACAGGCAAAGAATTATGTACCAGGATGTTCACAGAAGCATTATTTAAAATTGCAGAACAAGCCAAAAAAAGAAAAAAAAAGTTGGACACAAACCAAATAGCCTAAAATAGGGGATGGTTAAATAAGATGGACTATTAAACAGACATTAAACAACATGTTTTCAGAATATACTTAATTAAATGGAAAAATACACATAATATACTGTAAAGTTAAAAAACATGCACAGCTATATATACAATATGTTTTAAATCAGTGTCAAAAGTGCTATGTTTGAAATGAGCTGAGACTTGTGAAAAATACTTAGGACAATATAAAGTAGTTTTCCATCATATTTTAGGCAATGAGGAAAGAAAAGGCAGGAAAAGAAGGATCCTACTGCTTGGAGAAGAGAGCAATTTGCTAACAGACAATAGAATTTTATTTTCCTCCAGCACCAAAAATGATCTTCAAGTTCTAAAAACAGAATATACAATGAAAATATATAAATTTCAACTCTAAATGGTGAAGAAAGCTAGTCTATAAGCTAGATTAGGATAAAAATCGTATCCATTTTTGTGTAGCATCATGTCTGTAACACCTGGCACATCGGCACATAGTGGTGTCTCAGTTAAAACAGTGACAAACAAATGAATATAGGAATGAATACACAATAATAAGGATCAAGAGTGGTGGTTACCAGGGGCTGGGGGCGGGGAGGTGGGGGGGGAATGGGAAGATACTGGTCAAAGGATGCAAATTCCAGTTATAAGATTAACATTGGGGATCTAATGTACAGCATGGTGATTATAACTAATAATTCCGTATTATCTACTGGAAAGTTCCTAAGAGAGTAGATCTTAAATATTCTTACCATGAAAAAGGAATGGTAATTATGTGACAGGATGGAGGTGCCAGCCAAAGCTACAGTGGCAACTGTTTTGCAATACATAAGCATATTAAATCAACACATGTACACCTTAAACTTACACCATGTTATGTGTCAATTATAGCTCAATAAAACTGGAAAAAAATTTTAAAGCAGGATCAAGGACTTTAGAAAGATTCAGTGGCAGGGATTTCCCTGGTGGTCCTGTTGTAAAGGATCCACCTTCCAATGTAGGGGACACGGATTCGATCCCTGGTCGGGGAACTAAGATCCCACATGCTGCGTGGTGCAGCCGAGAAAGAAAAAAAAAAATCAGATTCAGTGGCATCTCAAGTTGCTGACAAAATGTACAAGTATGTCCTTGAAGTATTTGTAGATAAGTTTCAAAAAGTCAATGAATCTCTTGAGTGGTTTCAGAAGAGTGTGTAGAGAAGATATCTCAAGAATTGATCCAGGACACATGAAGACTGATATATTTGATGCATTCAATCCTGATGCCCAAGGAAATTTCAGAGTAGATTGTCATACAAATGACTAGTGGGAAAGGAATGTGATGCTTAATGTCAAAATCATTTTATAGCCTTTCATCCATATGTGACCTTATAGAACTAAGCTTCTGTTGGCAATTGTTTTAATACTTGGTGAAAAAAATTAATTAAGAAAAACAGGGAACCGTTGGAGATTTTTGAACAGGGAAATACTGTCAGTTCTATACCTAATACACTGGAAATTGAAGAGACTGGAAGCCTAAAGATCAAGCACATGGCAAACTGAAATTTTCTAGGCAAAGACAATAATAGAATAAAAACTTAAAATTCAGTTTAAAAAGAGGGTGTTGAGAGTAGAGATGTAAAGAGGAAACCAGAGGTACAACTGACAGACCTACACAGAAGATCAGAAATTGAGAAAATTACAGGTTTCTAAACTGGATGGCTAAGTGAATAGTTGTGCCATAACTAAAAGGAAGAAAGTCAGGAGGAATCACACAGTGAGGTGATGCTTAATTCAATTATTGATCAGAATACTGAAAGCTCAGTCAAAAATAGTGCAGTGAGATAATGGAACTGCCTCTCTGGAGAAACAAAAATACCCATCTGAGAGTCCTGTGCCTGGGGTGGTGACAGACCCCTGGAGGCTGAGGCCCTGCCTGTGCACATAGCCCCAGGGGTTGGAGCAGATCATCTGTTGTAACTGATATTCAGAATAATGAGTCTACATCTTCTACAAAAAGTGAACATTCATTTAGTGTTGAGTGTAGTCCGCCCCCATTAACTGTTCCTCTTATCTCGCTGTTCACCATGTACTAAAGACCCATCAACAAATAAAGCAGTTTCCCTCTTGAGATTGCTGCATAACACAAAATTTTAAGGCTTCGATTTTTAGTATTCTCTAACTAAGAATGACAGAAAGGTGTTGTAGAAATATTTATATCAGAAATAGTAAACGAAAAATTTAGGTTTGGCATTTAAATGTCTATACTTCCATTATTTGAGAAATATACTGGCATAAAACAAATCTCGGGCAATGCTGGGGAAATCAGGTGGCTCCTCATTGGTTTAATGAAATTAAATCATAGATTACACAGACAGTAAAGTGATTGAGAGGTAATTTTAATTTTCTGTTCAGAAAAAAGGGATCAGAGAGATTTTTTAAAAATAATAATCAACAAGTACAGCAATGGCAAACATCCTGAAAATATTGAGTGTTGCAAGCCATTTATGATGTCTATTACATTTTAGGAAAGATAATCAGTCAATACTGCAACCTCAAATATAAACGTGCAGAGTGCTAAATCCTCTTCCACACTAAACTTCAAAACCCTCAAAGATGATTGTCTACAATAAACAAGACAAAATAGTTTACTTATGGCCCAAAGTTAGACTTTGAAGTTTGCCTTTAAAGAACATATTTGGAAGTAGTTCTCAAAAAGAATGTTACTTATGAGAATGAAAGGAAATATTAAACCCTTTAAAATTTTATTGTTAATCCTCTTTGAGAAATGCTTTTACGACTCTTTTGATATGATATAATTCATAACACTCCCTTTAAAACATAGCAACAACAAAAAACTTCTTTAAAATTAGCAATTCACAAACAAAAAAGTCAGCAATCCAAAAATTCTATAATCCCACAATCTATGTCCATCTCAGAATCATAATACCAAATTGATTATAAGGATTCTATTATTTTATGTACCACAGAGAAAGGAAAACAAGACACTGCTACACAAGTTATAACACAACGTTTTTGGTAACTCAGGACTTTTACTACATACTTCCTGAAAGGGCTTTTTAATACTTATTGAGGTATAGGTTTTTCCCTCATGTCATTCTTAAGCCTACATAAAAATGAAAATATAAGTAAAACTAGTTAGTTAAGGAATTTCTAAAGCTTCCTCCCATTCCAAGTCCAGTCTTTCAAGATACTTTTAAAGTTTTCCCACACAATACTGTCATCTACGTCATCAAGAGCACTGGCGATGCGATGCCCTCCTGGATCTGAGTGAGGAGGAGGGTCCACGGAGACAGTGAACGCAGTTGATACCACGCACACGAGCAGAGACAGCCCTAGCCATTGAATCACGTGGTTTTCCACAGGTATTTTAAGAAAGAAAGGTCAGTTGGTTCAATAAGTTTGGAAACTCTGGGCAAATCAGTTTAAACGGGATGCCCTTCTCCAGGGTGTCTCAGAGCCCTGCAGGAGAAAATGCTGTGTGGTCTCTACGGGCCTCTGCAGCTGGGCCCCCGAGACTGTCAGGCCTGGCCTGGAGAGGTCCAGCTCCCCGGTTTGTCTCCACGCCCCAGTCCACCTCCCGGCCCAGGGCCGAGGCCAGGAAGAAGCTGGGGAGCTGACACATCCTCCCTCCACTTCAGGACCAGGTGAATGACACACCTGTTGGCTGACATGGGGCGTCTCTCCCAGCTCCTGCACCTCCTCACGGCCTCTGGGGACCCTCTCCCACATCCCAGGGCTCCACAGAGCAGAGCTGGAAGCTACCACATCGTAGCTTCCACTCACTGTCTTTACTTTCTAAGCAAAACTTACGAATCAAATTCACTTACGGGATGTGATTAACACCTATATGTATATTTATGTGATAAACAACTATAAATGCTTATGGAAAATAGTTATGCAACCAACTCATGCAGAATAAGCTTCATTCGCTTCGAATAAAATCCAGTGACCTTTAAAAAAAGAAAAAAAAAAAAAAAAGAGCACTGGCGATGCAGTACTGTCTCTGAAATTGTACTCCAAGTTGCTGACACTCCATTCTGCAAGTTTTCACGCACACAGACAAGCAAGGGAAACCCTATCAGGACTACCACAAGACACAACCTGTTTCCAGAGCTGTTAACATGTGAAGGAAAAATGTAAATGTTAGGATCTTTGAAATATGATATATCTTAAGAGCCAAGATTTGTAAAGAAATTTGGTCTACAGCTCTAGTTTCTTATAGGCATCTTGGAATTTCTTCACTGTTCATCTGCGCTTACAAATCTGGAATTAACTCCACTTTAAAGGGTTAACTCCACTTTAAAGGATTAAGTTAGAGCTTTAAAAAAGAAAACATCAGCCTTTCTACTGCTCCTTTTACTGTAGTGATGATGTCAGCACCGGCATTTTCACCAGCAGCCGCAAAACCATCATTTTATTTGTACTTACATCTTAGGGGCTATTAAGTTTACATAGAACTGAAATTATCCTATTGTCACATTCCCAAGATTTTAAAAAGTCCTTGGCTTCTCAGAGGTTATAAGTAAATCTAAGAGAGATGACTTTTTTTTTGAGAAAATATTGTCTTCTAACTTCAAGTGTATAGACTGATTTCTGGAAATTAGGTTCAAATTTTCTGAGGCTATAAACACTGTGTCGAGCATACACTCCTGAAGTAAACATCCTAGGAGTCAGACTAGTATGATACGTATGATCAAGGCATTGCTGTGCTCACTTTTGGAAGTTTATACTTAAACCAGAGAGAATCAGCTGCAAGATGAATCTAAATAAATATGATGCCTGAATATATTATGTTATGTACACTGAAGTTTTCATTTTTCAGCTTTCACAGCAGTAATGGCTCAGATCAGCTTAGAGATTTTCTTTACTTACCAAAATTCTCACAAAGCAGAAAACACAGAAGTAGTTAAATGTTTTCTAGAATTTACATGTAAAATGTGTTTAAATGTTAAATTCTGATCTATGTACCACTGGGAAAATCACATACATCTGAAAATAGATTTTGAGATAAGGAGATTAGGAAAAAAGAAAACAGCAAATAATGTGCTTTACTGGATACTTTTCTTCATGTATATATTTATTATTTCTTTAAGATATATATGTATTATCGATCTTTGATTAAAAAAGCATGAAAGAAAAGCAACCTGAAATGGGTCAACTGGAAAAAGGGAATTATTGATATAATCACCACAAAACACTAAAAATAAAGCTATATTAATGTGCACCTTTATCTCAAACAGGAAAACAGATGTAGCTAGAGGTGATGTTCAAAGTGTCTGATAACTGCCGGGCACAGGCACCAATTAATGACAGTGGCACTGCTGTCAACAAGCAAAACGACCTTACCAGTGCCATCAACTGATACCTAGCCACAGTCCACATGAGATGTGCTCCACGAAATTACTCAGTATCTTAATACATGAAAGAAATAAGTGAAATATTTAAGTTATTTATTGTTTGTTTACCTACTCCAAGATTTTTGTATTTCTTTGGACAAATCAGTTAACGTAGGGGGCAAATCCTGATCTTCTTTGTTCAGAAAAAATTGTGAAACTTTTTCATTAATTGGCAAGGGGTGATGCAGACATGGTGACCAGTTACTTGAATTACTAGGGATGACAGAAATATCTGATAGAGGGAGAAAAAAGGAATTCAGAAAAATGACAACAAAGAAGGATGGCCAATGAGAAATTCCCAGTAGGCAGCATGGCCGGAAGACTTTTAAGAACTATAGTCCTCATTTAACTTGTTTTCTTTGTTCTTTCTGTGTTTAATACTCCTATATTAACCATCTAACCTAAGACACTTACATAGATAACCTTGTTGTGGTATAGCTTGGGGGAATGGAAAAAATAAAAATAAAAAGGCTGAGTTTATACCTAAGAAAGAAGCAGAGTAGAAAAAGGACAGAACCTAAAGAAAATGAAAAGTAGGAATTGAGAACTCTACAGAAGCAGGAGTTTAGAGCAGACTAAAAATTGGCCCACCTTAAACCAAGAATCAATAGAAATATTGGGCAAAGCGGTATGCCTCTTGTAATATTTAAAATGGAAGTTAGTCTACTACATTTGAATATATACCCAAAAAAGAGGTAATATCAGAAAGCTAGAATACTTGGGACATCTTTGCTTTACTATATAATACTTTACTATATAATAATGTTTGTCAATAGTTTTTTAATTCTCAGTGTCAAACATTATGAGAGCTATTTTTAAATAGGCATTGTTACTTTTCTTATTTCTATTCTTTTAGAAACATACACTTCTAAATTATTCAAAACTTTGACTCAATGTTTTCTAACACCTTGCATCATTTTAAAATATTAAATGTTTACTTCAAATAAACCAAAAAACCTCCTCTCTCATCTTAAAAAATATACTCAATCATTCAGTGTTATTCTCACTCAAATGCATGGATAAACTGTTACATATTTATGGACTATGTGGATAGAAATACAGAAAAAAGAACATTCTTGATGTCAGTTAAGCATAATCACTTGTATGGACCATAACTGACACTGAAACCAACTTCTTCGTCTATGTTTGTATAGGAGATGGCTTGGAAATGGGCCAACTCTTTAAGCCCCACTTGTGTCAAATCAAACCCTGGGAACCAGTCTAGAGGTAGGAATTACGGGATGCAATTAAATTTTTTATTTACTTCTTCGATTTCTAGTCTATGCTCAAATATCTAACATAGAAATTCCTAGAATATTGCTATTTAGAACATTTGAGTGAAGTAAGCATATTAGACAAAAGACTGAAGTATATTATGAATCTCTATATCAGATAATGATCCTTGACTTTCGTGAGGTAATGTATTTGCCAATACAATAGCCTGGAATGCAAGAATTAGGCAGAACAAATAAAGAACAGATATAAAATAGAAAAAAGTTGAAGAGTTGTAAAATCCTAAGTATAACTCCAATCACTGCTGTTTCAGAGGACAGACTTTATAGTCTGAGGGTAGAAAACAAAGTAGATTTTGGTCTCTGAGGGTATTAACAACATGGTATCCATAGAAAAAGTGATACATACTCAAAAAGTAGGTATCAACAGTTTCTTTATCTTCTTTTGCTAATCCTAAAACAATTCAATTTAACAAAACTCTATTGATAGAGGCCATTTCACAACTGATTTTTTTTTGTATATTGATTTTGTGTCTTGCAAACCTGCAAGATTCACCTATTACATTTTGAATAAGTTTAAATACGTGTTTTCTTCTTTTTTTTGCTTTAAAATATGCTGTTTATTTTTTTCTCCAATTATAAAAATAATACATTATCCAAACAGATAGTTTAGGAAGCACAAAAATCCACCCGGGAAAACGACAACAAGAGTCCCTCCATCCCACCAGCCAGAGAGATAAGCGCTGCTGGTGTCTGTGACGAAGGCGCACCTGAGGCTGTGCACCCCGTACAGATGATGCCTTTTAGGTCTGAGCAGAAGACAGAAGACCTCACACTAAAAGGAAGGCTCCAAAGTTTCTGCACATAGAAAGGTGGACTAAAAGTCTCCTCCCCTTGACCATTTTTGATGCTGCAGAGCCCCACCCACATGGGAACACAGGAAGAGCATGTCCTGGCTCCCTGGGGACAGGGCTGGCCTCTCCTCCTCTCAGCCAGACGTCCACGTCCATGGCCACAGGGGACTCCCCAGGGCTCCACGGGGCATAGCGGGGACCTGCAGGGCAGGGACCCCGAGCCTGTGGATGCGACCGTGTGTTCCAGAGCAGGTACCAGGAGATGGGGCTGGAGTCCCAGCTCTGCTGCCCACTGCTCTTGGACAAGGCAGTCTCTTGGGCCTCGGTTTCCTCGTCTGTAAAATGGGAATAACGCCCACCTCATGGGCTCCTGAAGGGACTAAATAAAACATGAGAAGCAGGTCAGAGCATTGGCACATCTCAAGAGTCAATAAATGTCACAGCACCCATCACTCCTTCCCATTAACCTGCTTCATGTCAACCCTGTGGCTCTCATTTTTTTAAAAACCTGTCCCTCTGAGCGCTGACCAAAGCCCTGAGGGTAAAGGGGAGGTTTATCCTATCCAGAGCCAACCCGAGTCTAGATCCAGCTAGGCCTGCCAGGGGACGAGAACCCGTGAGCCAGGGGCCTGGACCCTGGACCAGAGAAGAGCAGCCCTGTGAGGGCTCTGCTAGGGCCGCATTCACACTGTGGAGCATACAGGGCCCAACAAAGGATGGGCTTGTGTGGAGGGGCCCCGTGGGGGGCACCGAGGTGACCTGGCAGACCTCGGGAGAAGGAAGCCCTTTCACCGGCCACGCTGGAACCCTCCCTGCAAAACAATGAGTCCCCCATCATTGTTTTGCCTTTAATCACATTTTTAAACACTTAACATACAAACATCTGTTCCCTTCTGTTTAGTCTTTGTGCGTCTGTCATCCTCAAAATGAAGTCCGGAACCTTCTGCACTAATTTTAAAGTCGGGCTGAATGTTTAGCAATGAACAAAGATGCTTAAATTTCCCTCTAATTCTGTCTAAGTCTTCATGAAGTTTATCATAAGTAGGGTCATCATAAGGGAATTTCTGAATCATTCCAATCAACGATTCTAAGACCTTCATCTTTTTGCTGTCTTTCTCAGTGGCGCAACCATGCAGGAGACATCTCCAAGCAAAAGCAAAACCTTGGTAACACCCAATCTCAGACCCGATTTTAGCTCCCTGTAACGTGCCATACCGTCATCCTTCAATCATACCCAAATTACTTTCTTCTTCACAGCCTTCCTGATAACCTTCCCCATGAAACCGCTTCCGGGGAGGTGAAGTCCGCTTCCGGGGGTGGCTGCGCGGGGCAGGCTGGGTAAGGACGGCACGCAGGAGGGCTCAGCACGTGCCAGGGCTGGGCCAGGGCTTGTGCCTTAAATAAGTTTTTGTAGATTTCACCAGATTCAGAGAAAAACTTGCCGTCAGTCAATAAAGACAGTTTTACTTCTTCCTTTCCAATTTGTATGCCTTTGTTGTTGTTTTTTTCTTCCTGTCTAAAACCTATAATATTGAATATAAGTGGTGAAAGCAGAAAACCTTCACTTGTTCATGATCTTAGGGAGGAAAATACTCAGTCTTCCATCATGGAGTATTAGTTAATTGCAGGTTTTTGGTTTTTTTTTTATAACTCTTTATCAAGTTAAGGAAGTTTCTTTTTACTTCGACCTTTCTGAAAGATTTTAATCAGGAATTGATATTAGATTTTGTCAAATGCTTTTTCTGCATGTATTGAACTGACCATGTTGTATTCAACTGACAGATTTTGAAATGTTAAACTAACCCTGCATTCCTGGGTTTATCTTGGTCATGATGCATTATCACTTCTATACATTGTGTGTTTGATTTTTGCAAATTTTGTTAAGACTTTTTGCATCTATGTTAATGAAAGATATTGGTCTGTGGTTTTCTTTCCATGTAATGTCTTTGGTTTTGATATCAGGGAATTCCTGGCCACATAGACTAGTCTGGGAAGCAGTCTCTCCTCTTTAAATTTTGGAAGAATTTACACAAAATTGGTATTATTTCTTCCTTACATGCTTTGTAGAATTCACAAGTGAAGCTACCTGTGCATTTTTTTTGGAGGGGAGGGGGATGGTTGGGGGAGGTTTCTAACTAAAAATTCAATTACTTTAATATACAGGGCTATTCAGGTTATCTAATTCTTCTTGAATGAGGGTTGATAGCTGTTAGGGACTTTGACCATATCACTTATCTTAATTATTAGTATGAAAATATATATAATATTCCCCTATTATCTTTCTTTATTGAGATAAAACTGACATATAACATTGTATTAGTTTTTAGTGTACAACATAATAATTTGATATATGTATATATTGCAAAATGATTACCACAATAATTTAGTTAACAACCATCACCACAGTTAGGTATAATTAGTTTTCTAGTGATGATGACTTTTTTTTTTTCTTTTTTTGGCTGTGTTGGGTCTTCGTTTCTGTGCGAGGGCTTCCTCCAGTTGCGGCGAGTGGGGGCCACCCTTCATCGCAGTGCGCGGGCCTCTCACTATCGCGGCCTCTCTTGTTGTGGAGCACAGGCTCCAGACACGCAGGCTCAGTAGTTGTGGCTCATGGGCCCAGTTGCTCCGCGGCATGTGGGATCTTCCCAGACCAGGGCTCGAACCCGTGTCCCCTGCATTGGCAGGTGGATTCTCAACCACTGCGCCACCAGGGAAGCCCCGATGATGACTTTTAAGATTATCTTAGCAGCTTTCAAACACAGTATTGCTAACCATGGCTACCATGATGATAACTGGAAGTTTGTACCTTCTGACCATTCCCTCATATCACCACCCTCCTACCCCTACTCCCTACTTCTGGCAACCACCAATCTCTTTTCTGTATCTATGAGTTCAGTTCTGTTTTGTTTTTTTAGATTCCGCATATAAACGAGATCATATGGTATTTGTCTTTCTCTGACTTATTTCACTTAAGGATAATGCCTTCAAGACTCATCTATGTTGTCATAAATGGCAAGATTTCATCCTTCTTTATGGCTGAATGATATTTCATCTGTCAATGGACTTAGGTTGTTTCCATGTCTCACTTGTTGTAAATAATGTTGCAATGAACATGGAGGTGCAGATATCTTTTCAAGTTGTTCTCATTTCCTTTCGTTATATACCCAGAAGTGGAGTTGCTGGATCATATGGTAGTTCTGTTTTTAATTCTGGGGGGAACCTCCATACTGTTTTCCAAAATCACTGCACCAATTTACATTCCCCCCAACAGTGCACAAGGGTTCCATTTTCTCCACATGCTCACCAACACTTGTTATTTCTTGTCGTTTTAATGACAGCTATCTTAACAGGTGTGAGATCATTGTGGTTATGGTTCATATTTCTCTGATGATTAAGGATGTTGAGCACCTCTTCGTGTATCTGCTGGCCATGTGTATGTCTTCTTCCTTCTTCTCTTTTGAAATATTTGTATAATCTGCAGTGATGTCATCTCTTTTATTCCTGATATTTGCAATATGTATCTCCTCTTTTTTTCCTGATCAGTCTAACTAGAATTTTATCAATATTATTATCAGTTTGGGGTTTCATTGATTTTTGTTATTTTGTTTTGTAAGTTTTGCTGGTATTTTCATTATTTTTTTTCTTCTGCTAACTTTGGATTTCATTTGCTCCTTTTTTAGTTTCTTAAGGTTAAAGCTAAGGTCATGGATAACCTTTCTTCTTTCCTAAAATATGCAATTAGTGTTATAAATTTCCCTCTATGTACTGTTTATCTGCACTCCATAAATTTTCACTGTCATGTCTGTTTCATTCAGACCAAAATACTTGTTAATTATCCTTTTCATTTCTTCTGAGAGCTTTGGCTTATTTAAGAGTATGTTATTTAGTTTCCAAATATTGATGATTTCTTACAATATCTATTATTGATTTCTTATTTAATTCCTTTGTGGTCAGATAACAAGTTTCATATGATTTTAATGTTTTAAATTTTATTTGAATCTATTTTATTTTATTTTATTTTATTTTTTTTAAGTATTTGTTATTTATTTATTTATTTATTTATGGCTGTGTTGGGTCTTCGTTTCTGTGCGAGGGCTTTCTCTAGTTGTGGCAAGCGGGGACCACTCTTCATCGCGGTGCACGGGCCTCTCACTATTGTGGCCTCTCTTGTTGCGGAGCACAGGCTCCAGACGCGCAGGCTCAGTAATTGTGGCTCACGGGCCCAGCTGCTCTGCAGCACGTGGGATCTTCCCAGACCAGGGCTCGAACCCGTGTCCCCTGCATTGGCAGGCAGACTCTCAACCACTGTGCCACCAGGGAAGCCCCGAATCTATTTTATGACTCAGCATATCGTTTATCTTTTTTTTTTAATTAACTTATTTATTTATTTATTTTTGGCTGTGTTGGGTGTTCGTTGCTACATGCAGGCTTTCTCTAGTTGCAGCGAGTGGGGGCTACTCCTTGTTGCGGTGCGCAGGCTTCACATTGCGGTGGCTTCTCTTGTTGCGGAGCATGGGCTCTAGGCACGCGGGCTTCAGTAGTTGTGGCACGTGGGCTCAGTAGTTGTGGCTCATGGGCTCTAGAGCACAGGCTCAGTAGTTGTGGTGCACAGGCTTAGTTGCTCTGCGGCATGTGGGATCTTCCCAGACCAGGGCTCAAACCTGTGTCCCCTGCATTGGCAGGCAGATTCTTAACACTGTGCCACCAGGGAAGTGTCGCATATGGTCTATCTTGATAAATACTTCCTGTGAACTAGAGAAGAATGTGGATTCTGCTATTGTTAGTTGGAGGGTGCTATAAATATCAATTAGGTCAAGTTGGTTGATGATGTTGTTCAACTCTATAATCTCCCTAATATTCTTCTTATTCTATTAATTATTAAAATGAGTGTTGAAATCTCCAACTGTAACTGTGGATTTATCTATTTTTCCTTACAGTTCTACCAGTTTTTGTTTCATGTATCTAGGAAGTTCTATTATTAAGTACATAAATATTTAGAATTGTGTGCCAGTGACACCAAAAAGCGGGATGCTGCTTTAACAACTACCTAAAAACATGTAAATGGCTTTGGAACTAAGTAATGGGTAGAGGCAAAAGTAATTTTGAGGTACATGATACAAATATGGACGTTAAGGGTAATTCTGATGAGAGCTCAGAAAGAAAACAGGAGAGCTATAGAGAAAGCTTCCATCTTCTTAGCAAATACATAAATAATCATGAATAGAATCTTGGCAGAACATGGATGGTCAAGGCCATTCTGGCAAGGTCTCAGATAGAAATGAGGAACATGTTATTGGAAACTGAAGGGAAGGTGATCCTTGTTATAGAGTGGCAAAGAACTTGTGTAAATTGTATTCATGGTCTAGTGTTCTGTAGAAGATAGAACTTGCAAGCAGTGAAATTGGATATTTAGCAGAGGAGTTTTCTAAACAAAGTATTGAAGGAGTAGCTTAATCCCTCCTGACTACTCAAAATGCCAAAGTAAAATGCCAAAGGAAGAAATAAACTGAAGACGTAATTGTTAAGTAAAAATGAACCAGAACTTGGAGCTCTGAAAAGATCTCAGCCTATCCATATTGCAAAAGTGAGAAAGTTTATTCTGAAGAGAACACTTAGTGTGTGTCTGAGCAATCATTTGATAAAGAGATCATGAGTGTGGTTCATGAAATTATCAGCCATATCAACAGAGACCAGGAATAAAGACAGGATTAAATCAGCAAAGACACTGCCAATTGAACTAAAGGGGACAGAGAAAGTAGGAGAGAATGAAAGAAGGTTGTCAAACTTCTTGGATTTTACACTGAGCTACTCAGCTGTGGGCATGTATTATTCTTCAAGAAAAGGGAAGGGAAGAAGGACCCCAAAGGTGATTCAGAGATCATCGGGGCTGCCACTCCCACCACAGACCCAGTGTGCCCAGGCCCTGGGGAAAGGTAGGACAAGGCTGCCTCCACCTTGGTTTCGGCGGGGGGGACCACTGCCTCTACATAAAGCCCCAGTGTGGTTAGCGCCTCCACAGAGAGCCTTGGCCTTGCCTAGACACAGGCGTGGGGTCAACTGGATAAGCTGCGAAAGTGACTTTACCACCCCAGTGGGCCAGGAAGGTAAAGCATTGAACCAAGAAGGATTATTCTTTGCACCTTTGCATCTAATGGATTTGCTCTGATAGGTTTTAGACTTCTTTAGGACCCAGCATTCCTCCCTTCTTTCCTATTTCTCCCATTTGGAACTGGAATGTCTATCCTATGTCTGTCCCACCATTGTATTTTGGACGCGAATGACTTGTCTGATTTCACAGGTTCACAGCTGGAGAAGAATTTTGCCTCAGGATGAACTGTACTTTGAGTCTTATTCATATATGATTTAGATGATGTTTAGATGAGATAGGACTTTAGACTTTAGAGCTCATGCTAGAACAAGTTAAGAGTTTTAGGGATGCTGGGATGGAATTAATATATTTTGCATGCGAGAAGGACACAAATTTTGGGAGGCCAGGGGAGGAATGTTAGGGACTGAATGTGTCCCCTCCAAATTCATATGTGGAATCCCTAAACCCCCAATGTGATGGTATTAGGAGTTGGGGTGTTTGGGAGGTACTTAGGTTTAGGTGAGGTCATGAAGGTGACGCTCCCATGATGGGATCAGTGCCCTTATAGGAAGAGGGAGAGACACCAGAGTTTCCTCTTTCTGCCATGTGTGAGCACAGCAAGAGGACAGCCATCTTCAAGCCAGGACAAGGGCACCCTGATCTTGGACTTGGCAGCCTCTCTAACTGTGAGAAATAAACTTCTATTGTTTAAGCCACCCAGTCTATGATATTTTCCTATGACAACCTGAGCAGAGTAATATACCCGGTGACATGTTTTGATAGAGATTAGGAAATTCGAAGGTTGGAGCTCGTTACAAAGGTATATAGTAGACTCTCAATAAACCTGTCATACTGAATAAATATGGATTAAGAAGAATTAAGAATTAAAAAGAATTCTCACAGGAATGTAGGATAAGCAAACGGTTTATGGATAAGATCGATGTTGGGAGAGAGGTTACTTTGTGCTGAAATACACAAGAGGTACACAAATGTTGTTCTGGATCTTACAGACTTTTGTAGGTAGAAAAAAAGTAGGAAAAGGTATTCCAGGAAGAAAGAATTGTAAGAAAAGAAGTGGAAAATGAGAAGCATGAGGTATATGAGGACAGTGTGTAAATTAAGTTGCTTGCAATGGAAAATCCATGTAGGGAACAGTAAGAGATAACACAGGACAGAGGCATTTAATTTGTATTGGATAGGGACTTAAATAGCAGGCCATTGCATTTGAACATTATCATGAAGGCCACTAAAGAGTTTTCCAGAGGGGACAGACCCATTATATGAAACATCTGCTATACCCTGATTCATTTCCTCTGCTTCTTCCCCAAAGCTGACTCAACTACTGCAGGCTCAGCCCCATAGCTGTTTACAACCTCAATACCACTATTGGATTAGCCTTTCCAGATATGATGATCCAGCACTGACAGCTGGATTTCCTCAAGCCTATAGGCTCCTTCATCACCAACCAAAACTAAGGTCCAGTGAACTAGGTATAAGCCTGTGGCAATCATGTAGCCAGATGCTGCTGGCTCAATCCATCAGACTGAGTGTATGTCTCTTATCTTCCTCTCTATTTCTGCCTAGATTAGCCTAAAATCCCAGCCCCGACATTCAACCTATTCTATCCCACCATACACAGAAACTGTAAAACTGAATTCCTGTCTTGAACATCAATAACCCACAAGGGGTCTCTAATTCTCTGCCTCAGTTATGAAAAGCCCTTTCTTACCTGATAACTGCACTCTGAACCTGTCCCCCACTGGCGAGGGATCTGCCAAATGGGAAGATTTTGTGACACGCACTGTGACCTTCCTGACTCCCAAAGTTGCCAGTTAATATTCTTGATTGCTATTCCCCAGCAGAAGGAATGATTCCTGTTACTATAATTGCCTATTTACTGCTTGAGCTTGTGAGCTTGCCATGGACGAGATCATACATGTAGGTCAGCTTGCCAAGGCTCAGTTTCATCTATTGTATTTCCCTCCCTTTCCTAACTGGCTGAGAATTACTGTAGTCCCAGCATATCTCATAACTATGCCCATCCAAATTTAACATGGGCATCATTCTAGCATTTTAAAAAACCCTTTAATAATTTATCAATATGTAGTGAATAAGGTTCAATATGTACTGAATTCATGCTCCAAACTGAAGTTTCTCAAAAATCTGTCTCACCTTTCCTTTTTAAAATTATCTATTATTATGCAACAAAGCTGATTACTGAGCTACCTCCAGAATGTTACTGACCTTCTCCCCATATCTTGACTTCAGCTAACAATTCTTTCTTAATGAGGCAAAACCAACTACCTTCCCTCCTAATACTATAATCATATTTCTATTTCAAGACCCAGTTGAAATCCTACCTTCCCACCAAAGAGATTTATTTAAGGGCAGCCTCCCTAGGCTGAGGTAAGAGGACAGAATGCTAGGCAGTAGAAGCTACATTAGAAGAAAGTTCCACAAAGGAAGCGACCTCAAACATAATAGACTATAAAGGCCTCTTGAGAGTCAAGCCATAAAGAGCATATCCTTATCCTTTGTCCAAAAGACCTTGTAGACTTTACTTCTTTGTCAGACAAAAAAACAGCTTTTATTATAGCCAAAAAGCATTGTTTATATTACCCTAAATTCCCTTTTAATTAGTTATGGCAAGATCAGAAGCAATGCAAATGAAAATGGCATAAAACACAGCCTATCACTTTTAAAAGTGTTAATGAATGCCCCGTGGATTTTTTTTTTAATTGCATGAGAACAGACAAGGAAATGTCTCCATAAAACTGTTGCTTCTCAGGGGGAAGTGTTAATGCTATGCAAATTAAAATTTGAAAGTCTACTTAACTGAAATCAGCAACACCAAGAGTTGTGCATATGGAAAACACAATTCTTTAGCCCTGAGAAGGAGCTGTCCAAGCTTTGATAGCTATATATATCTCTAGCTTTATCCATTTAAGGGAATGCTCTAATTTTATGTTGCAAAGTAAGCAAGGAGTTCTAACAGACTTTGAAGAAATTTTCCCTGGTTGGGAACATGGTGGGGTGAGGAGGGAGGGCTAACTTGATTTCTCTCCTTGAGAAAATTTCATAAAGGCTAAAGAATTCTTGAGAAGTGGACGTAACTGAACATGCATGCCCTTAAGAAACTTTTCATCTAATGTGATTCTTAAATTTCTCCATTAGACAAATGTGATTTCTTAAAAGTTGGAAATGAAATATTTTGTATTTGGCTATAGATATTAAAACATATATTATGTAGCATCCCTATTCTTCTCTTTACATAATTTAAATGTTTAAAAAGCAGTTACATTCCCATTCTTTTTCTCATTCCTTACCAGCTTCAGACAAAAGATTTTAACCATGTTACTCTCTGACAGCACAGTTAAAAGAAATCATTAGTCACAGTGTGTGTAACCTTTATAAATTTTAGCTCGGCGTTAGCTAAGAGAAAGCCTGAGGCTTTACAAGCTTGAAAAGATATATTGCTCTGTTAAGAACTAATAGATATGTATTATGGATATATTGCTTTGGGTGACCAGCTAGAACACTGAAGAAAACTTAACAAGAATAGGAGTATTTTACATAAAGAAATGCAAAATCAGTAATTTAAGCTTTAAAAAAGCCTTTTAATTTACTTGGAGTAACATTTACTATATAGAGTGATTCACCATTTTTCAGAAGTATATATCAGTTTCATTTATTCAAGAAATATTTACTGAGCATCTGCCAGGTGCCCTCTGTGCAAGAAGCTGTAGAACTTAAAGAAGAAACGGAGACACGTGCTTGACCTCAGAGAGCACCGTCCAACAAGGAAGACCATGGATCTAAATATCAGCGGCAATGCAAAATGATGCATGCTGTGATATAAGCTATTTACAAAATACTATGGGGAATGGAGAAAGCAAACATTTGGGAAGCTGTGATGGTGAACAAAATGGATGTTTGAAGAAAATTTCATAGAGAAAGTGACCTTTGAGCTAGATAGACCTTGAAAGATGAGAATGATTTCAGAGAAATAAGAGAAAGGTCAGTCTGGACAATGAGATCAGATGGATGAGAAAAGCCAAAGTTGCAGGGACAAAATGTACCCTTCAGGGACTTTAAGTACTCTAGTACTATGCTTTTAAAGTGTGGTCCAGAGACCAGCAGAAACAGCATCCCCTGGAAGCTTGTTAGGAATGCAGAACCTCAGCTCTTCTGAATTAGGGTCTGTGTTTTAACAAGATCCCCTGGTGAGTGGTAGGCACATTAAAATTTAAGAAGCACTAGTCCAGAGTCTACGGTAAATGGGAGAAGAATGATGTGAGAGATGAAGATGCAAAGACGGATGGGAGTCTCTGATATATGCCATGAAGTTTATACTGATTAGAAGAACTTAAAGGGTTTCTTGAGCAAAGGAGTGATGTAATCTGTGACTTAAAAGACAATTCTAGTAGCAATATGGAGATATGTTTGTGTGGAGAGGGAACTGGACACAGGAATATCAGATAAGGGGCTACAATAACATAAGAATGATAACTACTATTTATTAAGTGACTATTACATGTCAGACATCATGGTATAAACCTTATATTTTACACATGTTATTTTAATATTCCCATAATCCCCATTCTGCAGATGAGAAACAATGTAGGAAGTGTTTTTAAAACTTTTCTGAAGTCACACAATAAGTAAGCTGCAGAAGAATTCTAACCTCAGTCTAATTTCAGATTTTGAGTTCTACCTCCAAAACCCACTCCAAATCCATCTACTTCACTTTATCTCACCCTAATATATAATACCACCATTTTATGAATTACTGCAATAGTCTATCAGCTTCCATTCTTGCTTGCTATAGTCTTTTACGCAGCAGCCCAAGTGGTCTTTTAATAACAGAAATCCTCTATTTAGTATCAAACATTTAATAAAATGTAATTTTTTAACCATAGCCCACAAATCCCTAATAGTTTGGACCCTGTCTTATATCCGATATTTCATCTTGTAACACACTCCACCATCACTGTATTCTGTCACACTACACACTGAATGACAGTCAGCTTTTTCCCTCTCAGGATTTTGCACTTATCATATGCTTTGCTTAGGTCACTCCTGTTTCAGCTCTTTGCATGATGACTGGCTCCAAATCAAAGACAATTTGTTGATCTCAGTCGGCAGAAATCATCTCTCATCCCATGTCCCCCATATAACTGTTTGCATGCCAGCTGCTGAGACTCTCCCTCCTCTTCTAAGGGCATTAGAGTATCTTGTTGGCTCCATTCAGTGGCTATTTTCACAACTGAATAAAAGTTATCAGCATAATTTTCCATTTCCCATTTTAGAAACAAAATAGCAAGTCATGGGAGAGTAAGTGGGGAACCAGGGGACAGTAATAATGTATATTAAAACAACTTCCTCTCAACTATAATAATTCTCATTTGTAATTAAGCCTGAAGACCAATAGTTGCCTAGCAGCACGCTTTTTCCAAGCTGGTAGAGAAGCTCTTGACTGAATCTACTCAGTAATCTGCCTTCATCTAGGATGCAAGGATGAAAGATCAAGAAGAATGTGCATTAAGTTCATATTAAAACTCTCTATGCATACCACTCTGCAATCTAAATTCAGTTTGTGTACCTTTTATCTTATTTGATTACACACTACTCGTATGAATTAAACATTGGGCAACCAGAATTCTCAACTGGGTTACTCTCATCACCATATATTCTCTTATTCCTCTTTATATTAAAAAAAAAAAAAACTTCTCTTGAACCCACTTCTCTTCAGAAGCGACCACGTTATGTGGTTCTCTTTGCACCAAAACTCCTCTAAAGACCTCTTAAGTCCACTCCAGTCTGGCTTTTGCCTGCACCATTCCACAGAAACTGCTCTTGGCAACTTTGATGAAACTGATTAATTCTTTTATTTATTTATTTATTTATTTATTTATTTATTTATTTATTTATTTATTTATAACTGTGTTGAGTCTTCGTTTCTGTGCGAGGGCTTTCTCTAGTTGCGGCAAGTGGGGACCACTCTTCATCGCGGTGCGCGGGCCTCTCACCATCGCGGCCTCTCTTGTTGCGGAGCACGGGCTCCAGATGCGCAGGCTCAGTAATTGTGGCTCACGGGCCCTGTTGCTCCGTGGCATGTGGGATCTTCCCAGACCAGGGCTCGAACCCGTGTCCCCTGCATTGGCAGGCAGACTCTCAACCACTGTGCCACCAGGGAAGCCCCTGATTAATTCTTTACAACACCCAAAGTATCACATCTCACACAAGAGGAAAACAGTAATCTGAACAGTCCTATATCTATTAAAGAAATTGAATTTGTCCTTAAAAGCCTTCCAACAAAGATAATTCCAGGTCCAAATATTTTCACTGGTAAATTCTACCCAACGTTTAATAAAGAAATAATATAGGGACTTCCCCTGGTGGCACAGTTGTTAAGAATCTGCCTGCCAGTGCAGGGGACACAGGTTCAAGCCCTGCTCCGGGAAGATCCCACATGCCACACAGCAACTAAGCCCATGTGCCACAACTACTAAGCCTGCGCTCTAGAGCCTGCGAGCCACAACTACTAGCCCACGTGCTGCAACTACTGAAGCCCACGCACCCAGAGCCTGTGCTCCGCAACAAGAGAAGCCACCACAAGGAGAAGCCCGCGCACCACAACAAAGGGTAGCCCCCGCTCACCGCAACTAGAGAAAGCCCGTGCGCAGCAATGAAGACCCAACGCAGTCAAAAATAAAATAAATAAATATTTTTTTAAAAAAGAAAGAAATAATATAAATTATATACAACTTGTTGCAGACAGTAGAAGAGGAGAAAACATTTCCCAATTCATTTTATGAAGGTGGCATTACCCTGAGACCAAAACCAGGTGAAGGCATTATGAGGAAAGAAAAGTACAGACCAATATCCATTAGGAACACAGATGTAAAATTCTTCAACAAACTATTAGCAAACCCAATCCAGCAATAAATAAAAAGAATGGTGGATCATGACCAAGTAGGGTTTACACCAGTATGCAAGGCTGGTGCAAGATTAAAAAAAGAAAAATCAACCAATGGGACTTCCACTTCCATTCAAGACTGAATAAGAGGGGTTAGATTTACATTCCCTCTTCAAACAACTGGAAAAAACAGACAAAATATATGAAACAACAGCACTCAAAACTTTGGATATCAGGCAATGAAGGACAGTGATCCTTCAGAGACAGGGAAAAGTGGAGGTGAGCCCTTTGATTACTTAGCTTACTGCCTGAAAAAAGTTTCCAGGGTATTGCACAGGGAGGGGAATGTCAGAGACCAGGTATCTCCCTGAGTTAGGAGACAGAGCTGGGTATCCAGGAAAATGCAGATGGCTAAAATTTTCATCACAGAGTACTGGAAGGGACAATGTTTTACAAAGAGAGAACTCCTGAGATCTGCAGAAGTTTTTTCTGAGTATTCAGTGGAGTCCTGATCAGTACATACATAGTGAGGAAACTACCTGAGGCCAGATAAAGAAAAGATTAGAGCGAGCAGCGGGTTAGGAGGCCAAACAGGGTCAGGAATAATGTCTATCCCAACTGTCAGAGTGTAAAATCTCATTATTAAGGGTCATTGTTCAGAGTACTAAGAAGGGTCCTGCCTCACTAGTTGGGGTGAATTAACTCTAGGCTAAATACAACTCTAGTTTCACCTAACAAAGCTTAAAAGCAAGATCCACATAGGATCAAATGGTTTCCAACTAACTGTATCCTAAAACAAGCTCAAGAATACCTTAAAGAAATACAAAAATAGAAACACCCAAGGTAAGATTCACAATGTCTTATATCAAATTTTAAAATTACCAGGCATACAAAGAAGCAGGAAAATATAATCTATAATGAGAAAAAAATCAATCAATCATAACTGATACAGAAATGAGAGAGATGATAAAATTAGTACACAAGGCCATTAAACCAGTTACAACTGTATTCCATACGTTCAAGCAGTTAGAGAAGAGTTTGAAAGTAAGTAAAACATAGAAGATATAAAAGTAGCCCAAATGGAACGTCTAGAGATTAAGATTACAACGTCTAAGAGGAAAAATATATGAGACGGAATTAATAAATTATACACTGAAAAGAAAAAAATTAACAAACTTGAAGGCACAGCAACAGAAACTATCCAAAATGAAATATATAGAGAAAAAAGATTGAAAACATTAACAGAGTATCCATTAACTGTGGGATGACTACAAGCAGCCAAATATGCATGTAATCAGAGTCTCCAAAAGGCTGGGAGGAGGAAATATTTAGAGCAATAGTGGCTGAAAATGTACCGAACTTGATTAAAATCATAAACACATAGATCCAAGAAACTTAACAAACCCCAAGAATAAGAAACATGGAAGAAAAAAGGAAAAAACTACACCAAGGCACATTATAATGAAATTACTTAAAACCAGTGCTAAAGAGAAAATTTAAAAGCAACCTGAGGACAAAGACAATATACAGAGACACAAAGATAGTGATGACAGATTTCTTTTTTTTTTTTAATTTTTTTATTTTTGGCTGTGTTGGGTCTTCGTTTCTGTGCGAGGGCTTTCTCTAGTGGCGGCAAGCGGGGTCCACTCTTCGTCACGGTGCGCGGGCCTCTCACTATCGTGGCCTCTCTTGTTGCGGAGCACAGGTTCCAGACGCGCAGGCTCAGTAGTTGTGGCTCACGGGCCTAGTTGCGCCACAGCATGTGGGATCCTCCCAGACCAGGGCCCAAACCCATGTCCCCTGCATTAGCAGGCAGACTCTCAACCACTGCGCCACCAGGGAAGCCCCACAGATTTCTTGAAGAAAACAATGCAAGCTAGAAGACAAGTGCAGCAACATCTTTAAAGTACTAAGAGAAAAGTATGATAAACTCGAGGTTCTTTACCCAGGAAAAATATCATACAAAGCAATAAAGTAAAATAAAAACTTTTTCAGGCACACAAAAGCTGAAAGTTTTCATCACTAGAAGACTCACACTACAAAAAATGTTAAAATCCTTCAAGCAGAAGTAAAATGATACCAGATGGAAACCTGTATCTACACAATGGACTGAAGATCATTGGATCTGGTAATCACGAGGGTAAATATAAAGAAAGTTTCTAACATACAAACAGCACATACAACTCAACAGCAAAAAAACAAACAACCCAATTGAAAATGGGCAGAAGACCTTAATAGACATTTCTCCAATGAAGACATACAGATGGCCAGTAGGCACATGAAAAGATGCTCACCATCACTAATTATTAGAGAAATGCAAACAAAACTACAACGAGGCACCATCTCACACTGGTCAGAATGGCCATCATTAAAATGTCTACAAATAACAAATGCTGGAGAGGGTGTGGAGAAAAGGGAACCCTCCTACACTGTTGGTGGGAATGTAAGTTGGTGCAGCCACTATGGAAAACAGCATGGAGGTTCCTCAGAAAACTAAAAATAGAGTTACCATATGAACCAGCAATCCCACTCCTGGGCATATACCTGAACAAAACTATAATTCAAAAAGATACATGCACCCCTATGTTCATAGCAGCACTGTTTGCAATAGCCAAAACATGGAAACAACCTAAATGTCCATCAACAGATGAGTGGATAAAGAAGATGTGGTACATATATACAATGGAATACTACTCAGCCACAAAAAGGAATGAAATAATGTCATTTGCAGCAACATGGATGCAACTAGAGGTTATCATACTAAGTGAAGTAAGTCAGAAAGAGAAAGACAAATAACCATATGATATCATTTCTATGTGGAATCTAAAATATGACACAAATGAACCTATCTGCAAAACAGAAACTGACTCACAGACATAGAGATCAGACTTGTGGTTGCCAAGGGGAAAGGGGAGAGGCAGAGGGATGGACTGGGAGTTTGGTATAGGTAGATGCAAACAATTACATTTAGAATGGATAAACAACAAGGTCCTACTGTATAGCACAGGGAACTATATCCAGTCTCCTGGGATAAACCATAATGGAAAAGAATATAAAAAAAGAATGTATACGTGTGTATAACTGAGTCACTGTGCTGCACAGCAGAGATGGGCACAACATGGTAAATCAACTACACTTCAATAAAAAAAGAAAATTTCTAAATTATTATTTTATTATTATTAATCTTTCAAATATAATCAACCATTCAAAGTAAAAATGGTGACAATGTATTAGGTGCTTAATAGGATATCTAGAAGTAAACTGTATGATGACAGTAGCAAAAAGGCAGAGAGTAAAGTAATGGAAGTATACTATATTTATATTCTCATTCTATATGTAAAATAGATTATCACTTGGAGGTAGACTGTGATAAGTTAAAGATGTATAATACACACTCTAAAATAACCTAGCAAGTAAGATGGCCAAGAGTTACAGCTAATAAGCTAACTATGGAGGTAAAATGGACTCCAAAAAAAGTATACAATTAATCCATTAGATGACAAAAATAAAAAAGAGGGAAGAGGAATATTGTGTATATTTGATATAACAAATTAATTTTGGAATTTCACAATATTAATTTCTTGCTCTTAATGCACTGACTTATATTTACAAAGATATAATTTTCTCTCTACCTGCTATATTATAATCACTTTAAATGTCACAGTCAGTTATTTAAACATGCAAATCAACACATTTTCTTATGGACTACATTATATTTTAAATTATAATATTTGTTTCCAAGCCTAACCCAAGATTCTTTTTTTGCATCATTCTCAAACATTCTCAAGCAAGTCTCAGATTATCTCTATAGAAAATAAAAAATATAAGACAGATATGTCAATGCCTCATAAAACAAAGTGGGAGCATATCCTCTAATTTACACCTAGCTGCCACATAATATGGTAGGAACATTCTTCAGTGGCATGAAGAATGCTAACAAATGGTCATTCCCATTTTCTGTTCTATAATTCAGACTGGAGGCGAAAAATCATGAAAGTTAAATGGAGGAAATTTGATTTGACCTTTCTAACTAAACTTTCTGTTATCCAAATCTGAACCTCTTCACTGACTAATAGGTTACCTATACAGCAGAAATTATCATCAGGGATGAGACTAGATGTGCTACTGGTACTTTCCTCTGATGATTGCTCCATCTTCTCAATCAGCTGCCTCTGAGCTAACTGACTACCTCAGCCTTAAAACTGGGGGTGGACTGGGGGGCACTGGAATTACCTCTCACATATTGATGGACAGAGGATATATCTACTGGGAGGGAGTTCCATGTACCTGGCTTCAGGTTTTACATAGAAGTTCATCTACTGAAGTAACTAACCTTTCTGACTTCTGCTCCAACCAAGTGAGGAATGATGTACCTGACTGGAAAGTTTGGAAGAATCAACTGGGCCATTCAATATAAGCTCTTTCCTCTTTCAGTCACAACCTGACCTCAGGAGCCATGCACAGCTCTCTGTGATGGAGTAAGGGACCTGCCATAAGAGTGAGGCTTGTGCTTGTCAGCTGTGCCAGTGGCAAGGTGGGTAACCGTGTCTAAATTGGGGGTGCATACCTATTTGGCCATAGATCTTAAGAAATCCAAATTGTTATTTAACTAGGTAAAATTAGTAGACTTATTAATGAACAAATAACTAGTAGAGGCCTATATTATGAAAAGAATAAGTTTCATTTTGGGGTTAAGTAAGGTAGAAACAACACTCAGTGAACACATGGAAGCCAGAGACTAAGAGTTTAATTTAAAAGGACAATCTCTGGAATTCTCTGATTCTAGAAATCAGCTTTCTTTTTAATAAAAGTGATATATTAAGTGATTATTTTCTTCTCTTGGGAGCCTACATCTGTCTCTATATTGGTTCCAGACTGAGGATGGGGAGAAGGGATCAAGTACTTATTGATCCACTCAGACTTCAACATCTTGGTAAATGGGCAGGCAACCTTGAGAAATAAATAAGAAATGGTTGAGGGAGGGGACAAAATAGCATGGGAAATCAGTGTTTTGATCAAGGCTGGGGCTTTACTGTGTTAGGCCATGTGGGTTTTCAAGCCTGAGTGGGGCACAGTCAGACAGGTAACTTGAGACTCTTTTGCCAGCTTCGGCTGACCTTGCAGGTGTAGCTGAGGCAGGGATTAAGTGTTTTTAGGCATTGTTGGGTGAAATAATATTTGTAGCTTTTATTGTGTCTCTGAGCCAATTCTTCAGACCTGCACTGTGAAGTCCAAGAGTAGATGTGTGGCATGGCCTTAAGACGTGGCTGCTAGGTAGGCCTTGTCCACTTCCAAGATGTGTCACCTGCTCTGGGACCCGCAGGTCACTGTTCTTGGTGTGAGCCCCACACAGCAACAGAATGGGGGGAAAAGCTCTTTAGAAAGAGGAAAACTGTGTCTTTTCCACATGGTCCATTCGAGTCAAAGAGTCTTTAGTAGCAGATGAAAATGCACCCCAGAGGGTTCTGTTGCCTACACAAAATAAATGATGAAGAATGTGAGCAAAACAGAGGAAGTTATGAAGAGTTCTCTGACAATGATTATAACTATGTACGGCACTTGAAAGAATCATCTGGGCCCTATGTGCTTAAATCCAAAATACCTTCAGCATAACAGGAGAGATGAGAAAGAGGAAACTTTAATAATTCTAGGCCATGGAATTACTTTGCCTTAATCAGAGTTTGCCTCAGAATTTAAGGAAGATATTGAATTGGTAAATAAAACAGCTGCTATTTTGGGCCCTCAACTGGATTTGGATCCTGACATTGTTGCAGCTCTTGGTGATGATTTCGACTTTGTTACCCAGCATCTATGTGAAAATGATTTTATCCTTCAGGCTGATGAGGAACAAGAGAGGAAGAGGGAATAGATGGAAAGAAATCTAAAGCTGAAAATGGCAGTGAGTGGAAAGATATGGACGGGAAGAAAAGTGATAGGGAGGAATGATGACTATGGTTTTTAAAGCCCATTCTCAAATGAAGATGGTTCGTCTGCCTGTGCAAACCTCATGAAGTCATAGGAAGCCATTTTTTTTAGGAAGAAGAAATAAAAAGTCACTTCATAGAGAATTCTATTACTTCCTCAGTCGTGAGAAGAAATGAGCAGCTGACCCTACATGAGCAGTTTGAGAAGTTTTATGAACAATTAAGATGATAACAAGATGGAGCGCCAGATAATGCCAAATTGGAGGGTTCCATTCATGTATCAATAGATAGCAATCTGTTACATGAAGTTTTTAATGACGAATGCAAAGAGAAGGCAGAGAATTGTATAAAGTTGAAAACATGTTAAGACTCTGAGGATGAAGGTCTGCCAGTTAATGAGATTGATGAGTCTGAGGAAGAAGAGATGGTTTCTCTAGTTCTAGAAGAAGCAAAAGAGAAGTGGGATTCTGAATTCATTTGTAGCACATGCTCACATTTATTCAACCATCCTTAGCTTATCAAATATTAACCAAAGCCCAAACAAATCCAAGTATTTAATAAAACAGGAATACCTCTCGATGGCTTACCAAAGAAAGGACTCACAGCAAAACAAGTTAATAAGTGCAGATGATTAATGGCAGTGATCTAGTTAAGGTATCAACTCAACCACATTCCAAAAATGAGAGCAAAGAAAATAAAAGAGCAAGAAAGCAAGTTATAAAAGAAGAGCACAGGGAACAGAGAGCAGAGAAGAAAGCTAACAAATTAGCCTTCAAACTGAAGACACGAGAGCAGGAAAATGAGTGCTGCATTTGAAGACTGTTGAGGGTCCAAAGTTATAAAAATGGGACATTTAAGAAAAGGCACATCCCCCATTAAGGACTCCTCATTATGTTCAATCACGAATTACAATCTTCAAATGACAAAACTCTGCAATTTTTATTGATAGGTACTGAAAAAACAAGTGTAGTGTTTGAACTAATTTTATAGCACAATTATAAAATAATTGTAGAACAAGTTTGCCCTGCTGACCATCATGTACATCCTGTCATAGTTTTGTTTTAATTGTAATGTCTATTTACGTTGTTTTGAAGGTTTAATTAAATTTAATGTTATGCTATAAACTTTACATTATCGCTAAAATAAATAATTTCATGAATGTGAAATGTTTGGATAAATTATTAGAAAATATCTTCATGACTTAAATCCAAAGGCAACAAAGTTCCATAAGGGCCATAATACTAATGGGTGGAGTCTTAGTTTTAAATTCCTAGTGCAGGCCCTCAATGGGCAGGTGTAGTTCAGCTGCCCTGATAATTTTCCTTCTTATTCTGCTTTAAACTATACTCAGGGCCAAGGAGAAATCTGTGAAAGGGTTCACTTCAGGAGTCATGCAGCTTTGCCTATGGCCTCAAAACTTACCCTCTCACCACTATAACACAGACTGTCTTTAATGCACAGATTCTGATGGTCGTTTTAGATATGAGACCCAAACTATTATTTCACCAAGGGAAGAGTGATAGATTTTATCAATGAACAACTAAAACTGGAGGAAGCTGTTAAAATAAAAAGACTATTTCACCTTCTTTTCTTAAGGTAAAGAAACAATCCTGAAAATAGGCAACAAAGCCTAAGGAAGTGATTTAACAGGGATGTTTCTGGAACATTCTAAATCTAGAAATCAGATATGCTTTAGAAATTAGGAGGAAATGGGGGACTTCCCTGGTGGTCCAGTGGCTGGGGATCCACCTTCCAATTCAGGGGACGTGGGTTCGATCCCTGATGGGGAAATGGGATCCCACATGCTGTGGGGCAACTAAGCCCGTGCACCACGGCTACTGAGCATGCAAGCCACAACTAGAGAGCCTGTGCCGCAACTGCAGAGCCCAAGCACTCTAGAGCTTGCATGCCACAACTAGAGAGAGACGCCTGTGCACCGCAACGAAGAGCCTGCATGCCGCAACTGGGACCCGACACAGCTGAAAATTAAATAAATAAATAAATATTTTAAAAAAATAAATTAGGAAGAAATGAGAGTGGTTTGAAAAAGATGCCTGAGTCTTATACGTAGAATTGGAAAATTTTCAGAATAGTAACAAACAAAGAAAAACAGTATCATTAAAATAGAACTAGAAGAAAGTCTGAGACCTTAAAGAGGCGGGTGAGACACAGTGAAAAGGGACATGAAATGATTTCTCTTCAGAGGCCAGGCTAGAAAGACATAAAAAAGAGATGCCCTAAAGGCAGTTTTTTAAAACCCCCAAAGCAGCTCCAGATTACAAACTAGCTCTGCTAGCCAGCTTCAAAGATGCCCTCAATGTTCCCAGCCTCATAATATTCACACCCCTATATAGTTTCCTCCTACTTTGTATCTGGGTTCGTTGGTGTGACCAGTGGAATAAGGCAGAAGTGGTACGTTACTTTCAAGGGTAAGTCATAATAAGATGTTGTAACTTTCTTCTTGCTCTCTCTCTTAAATTACGTCCCCTGCTGAAACCAGCTGCCATGTCGTGTGAACACTCAGGATGCCCTGTTAGGCCAACATGCAAGGAACCGAAACCTTCTGCCAAAGTCAGTGAGGAACCAAGGGGTCCTGCCAAGAACCATGTGAGTGAGCCATCTTGGAAGTGGATCTTCAAGCCCCAGGAAAATGGTCAGATGACTGCAGACACACACACAGAAAAAGACTAAAGAAAATGTTCATCTGTGGGGTGTTGTAACCATGAATGGTTTTTGTTTTCTCTGTAATGTTTATATACTCAAAGTTTTCTAAAACTAGCATTGTTTTAAAATTTAAGATTAGAAAAGGCAATGATATAAGTAATAGGTATGGAGGGGCATGCATGGCCAAGAGCGTGGCTTGACAAAGGCACAGAACCAGAAAAGGATGAGTTTACAGCTGAGTGAGACTGGCGACCCCCCAGAAGAGCCTGAAACTAGGACTCGATGCAACTGATCCAGTACAGAAGTGGAGAGGTGAGACCAAGAAGGGAAGGAAAGCAATACTAATGTGTTCAACAGTAAGATACCAGTGTGGGCAACTGGAACTCAAGTCCATTGGAGACTTCTGGGGGATCCACCCAAAAGAGAAAACAGCTGGGGAATTTAATCACCAACCCTCTTTGTCATTGGTTGATGGCTTTACAGCGATGTACAGCTCTTGCAAACTACCTTATACCTAGACTAAAGGCAATCCTGCAGCCAAGGTGCTCATGGTAAGAAGTGTACAGGAACGCAGAGGACTGGGGAAAGACGGTCACACACACAATGAAGAGTCTGCTAATCTGCCACATGAGCAAAGGATATATGTGGGAGACACTGGCCAATGACACTGGGAGGATAGACTGGGATTGGCTTGTGGCTTTCTATTCCTAAATAAAGAGTTTGGACTTTATTTTACGAGCACTTAAAGAACTAAAGAGTTGACTTAAAATAATTTTTATTATGCAAAATTTCAAACATATATAAGATTATAAGGAACAGTATAGTGAACCTCCATGTGCTCATCAACTAGTCTGAGTAAGCATCAACTCTGGCCTATCTATCTACACTCCCATTCATGTTTTCTCACTCCATATGATTTGAATCAAATCCAGGGATCATATCAATTACTCATAAATATTTCAGTATGTATGCATAAAAGATAAGGGCCTCTTTTCCTTTCTAATACAACCTCAAAACCACTATCAGATCTAAAAATAATAATTCCTTGGGACTTCCCTGGTGGCGGAGTGGTTAAGAATCCGCCTGCCACTGCAGGGCACATGGGTTTGAGCCCTGGTCTGGGAAGATCCCACATGTCGCAGAGCAACTAAGCCCGTGCACCACAACTACTGAGCCTGTGCTCCAGAGCCCACAAGCCACAATTACTGAGCCCACATGCCACAACTACTGAAGCCCATGCACCTAGAGTCCATGCTCCACAAGAGAAGCCACTGCAATGAGAAGCCCGTGCACCGCAACGAAGAGTAGCCCCCGCTTGTCACAACTAGAGAAAGCCAGTGTGCAGCAACGAACACCCAACACAGCCAAAAATAAATAAATAAATAAATAAATAAATAAATAAATAAATTCATTTATTTTAAAATTCCTTAATACCATCAAATGCCCAGGCAATGTTCAAATTATTAATTGAAGGAAAGTTTTTAAGAGAAAAATTCTGTGGGAAAAGTTACTCTCATACCAGTATACAAGATGTATTAAAACCAAAAGAACCAGCACAGAGAAGGGGGAGTATAAATGCTATCACAACAGGACAGACATGAGAAAGCCAAGGTGTGAGCTAATGTGATGGTAACTGGGATGAAAACATGGACCTGAGTGAGAGAGAGACCTGACAGGACTCAGTGAAAGCAAAGATAAAGACGGCACAAACGTAACTGCTGGGACGTAGAGAAGCACAGGGGACAATTGACGTAGGATGAAAGATGATGAATTTAGTCAGAGATCTATTGGCTTTAAAGATGAATATCTGGTTGGAAATGTAGAGAGACTACCTGGAAGATGCAGAACCATGGTTTGAGGGAGAGATTGGGATTAGGGATTTAGATTTGAGAATCTCAGAGGTTATGGCTAACTGAGAGAAAGTGCATAAAAGAGAAAAATGGTAAAGGGCAAGACAGAACTTCATGGTTGCCTTAAAGAACTAGATATTAAAACAAAAGCCATGAAGGAAGACAAAAATGGAACAATCAAGGAGGTGAGAAAGAAACAAGAACTCAGATTTATCACAAAAGCCAATTTCAAGAAGGATGAAGAATCCCAAAATATAAAAGGTATAGGAAAATACTCTGGGGACTCCAAAGTGCGTTAAATGCTCAGAAGTATTCTATCATATATTCTGCAACTCTTAAAGAGTTCCCATCATGTGCCAAAGACCATGCTGGAGGTCCTGGGGATGAGATGGAAAATCTGGCTCAGACCTTTCCTTCTTGGAGCTAACAGTATAGTGAGAGAAGCAGATATTAATCAACTGATTGTACAAAGAAGTAATTAGCAACTGCAATGAGTGCAATATGGGGAAATCCAAGATTGTAGGAATGAAAGTGCACATTAGGAGAATCTGATCTATTCTGGGAGAGTAGGGAGGATAAAGGATGGTGTCCTTGGAATCTGAATATATTTGATAACCACATCCGCAGAAATTCTCTAGCATTGCTATTGGACTTGTTAGTAAAGAGTGGCATCATTGTTTTTGCCATTAAAAAAAGAACATGAAAACATGTCATCCACATTTCCTAGTGAAGTCAACTAGACCTCATTTTGAAGGAAGGAGGACTTTAAGAAGTTTTTATAATAGGTTCCTTGTTGAGACATTTTGTACAAATGTTTACAAAGAAAAGAGACATCATCAAAAGCAATGTGTAGGAACATTCTAAATTACTTTTAATAAGATCTGACATATGAGTGTCATAATGCAAAATGTGTATTTTGCCTTCAATTTCTGCCATAAAAATATTTGTCACGATTGAAACAAATATTTTCTTTTGGAAATCAATATTTTGGTTCTCAGGGCTCAAGCAAAGGTCTTGTTTGGAAATTACTTTTGTTCATACTTACAGTGAGGACAGAGCTCTGCAACAGTAGAATACCATGCCAGCAACCACTGATCAGGCCTTTACTGTATTCCTACACTGCTCACATCTGATGAACTCATATATGTAAAGTTACCACCAAAGAGATGAAAAGCAAAGGCTTTAAGACCTCATCTATGCAACAAATAGTAAACTTTAAAGTTGATGTATCTAAGAATTAAGAAATCAAGCTCAGAGATTTGAGTAGTGCTCAAATGTTTTAGAAAACACTTGGATGCAAATTAATCGTTAAAATATCCTTGGAATACTCTTGGGATTGTTTTATTATTATTGGAATATTATACTTCATTATTTTAAAAATCAAAAGTCAGACTTCTTTTAGAAACCTTCCTTGAGAAATAGGCCAAACTCAAAAGTATTAAAAGTTTATTGAGATGGTTTCAGATTTCACATTGCAACTAGTCTCTAACAAACTATTATTTGTTGACATTTGGTGTAATATTAAAGAAGAATATCCACAATTAGCTGAAAAAGTTATTAAAATTATCCTCTCTTTCCAACTACACATTTGCATGAAGCCAAGTTTTCTTCATATACTTCAACCTAAATACCATATTGCAACAAATTGAATGCAGAAGCAGATAAAAGAATCCAGCTGTCTTCTACTAAGGCATATATTAAAGACATTTACAAAAATGTAAAACAGTGCCACTCTTTTCACTACTTTTTGTTGTTATTCTGAAAAATCTATATTATGTATTTTAACACATAATTGGTATTCATTATTATTTTAAGTGAATTAATATATAAATATTTCAAAGATTTCTCAGATTTAATATCTAATGTGATAAATACTCATAGATATAAGCTACATAAACAAAAGCTCTCTGGGGGCCTTCAATAATTTTTCATAGTGTGAAAGGGTTGAGAAATCCTGGATAGATACAATTTCTGTTTACCATGTTTACTGTTTGTTATTTTGGGTCATTCCTGGGATGCTTTAATGTACTCCTTATAGTTTACAGTCATTAAAGTATACCTTCCACTGAGTGGTTTATTTCAACAGTATGGACAAATCAGCAGTGCCAAGGAAAGAACAGGGTATTTGCCCCTACAGGTTTTACATAATTTCAAGAGAAAACAAAAAGTTATTGTCAAACTATATTATAAAATTATTATCAAGGGACTTCCCTAGCAGTCCAGTGGTTAGGACTTCACCTTCCAATGCAGGGGGTGAGGGTTTGATCCCTGGCTGGGGAGCTAAGATCTCACATGCCTCACAGCCAAAAAACCAAAACATAAAACAGAAGCAATATTGTAACAAATTCAATAAAGACTTTTAAAGTGGTCCACATCAAAAAAAATCTTAAAAAAAAAATATTGTCAAATTACGTATCACCTATGCTGGAATTGTACTTTTTTTTGAAACTGAAAATATTTATGTTTTTCCTAACTATAAAAGAATCATAAAGCCTATACTATACAGTAAAGAAGATTTAATAAGTCACCCCAAATCTACCCATCACCCAAAGATATACATTTCACTATATTTTCTTTCAGACTTCTTTTTCATACTATAGTGAATGTGTGTGCCTGTCAAGGAAGAAATAATCCATATATAAATTTAGCTACAAGAGTTCCATGAAAATGAAGAATTTCAGCTTGGAAATCTCTGGATTCTGAAAATCATTGGGATCTGAGTAAGAAAGCTATTGTATAAACCTAAGTGTTAATTTCATTAAATTAAATGTATACTGCCTGATATGCTATAATAATTAAATTAAGTTTAAAATCTAAAATGTAGCTGAGTAACAGATCTGGACATTAAACTGTCTTCCAGCTAAAAATTTTAATATACAGAAGTTCTTAATATACAGAAGCTATTCTACTAATCATATTGAAATGCTGTTACACATTAAAATAAGCATGAGTGAACATCATAGTTCTATTTTGGTATCTGGTATTATTAAGAGTGCCTGTATTTTGGACTTCCCTTGTGGCGCAGTGGTTAAGAATCCACCTGCCAATGCACAGAACACGGGTTCGATCCCTGGTCCAGGAAGGTCCCACATGACGTGGAGCAGCTAAGCCCGTGCACCACAACTACTGAGCCTGCGTGCCACAACTACTGAAGCCTGTGCACCTAGAGCCTATGCTCTGCAACAAGAGAAAGCCACCGCAATGAGAAGCCCGCGCACTGCAACGAAGAGTAACCCCGGCTCACAGCAACTAGAGAAAAGCCTGCGCGCAGCAACAAAGACCCAATGCAGACAAAAAATTAATTAATTAATTAATTTAAATGTTGTTTAAAAAAAAAACAAGGCCTGTATTTACGAAATCTTGTTTCATTGCATCTCTAGCTTATCTACCAATTTAGCCTTAAAAACTTACTTAAAAAAGTAATATAATCCTATACATTTACCAACAGTTGTGTGAAAGGTTAAGAAGTAATTAGCAATAAATGTTTCTTAAAGACCATCTGCTTTCAATTTTTCCTAAGATGTTTTTATCAACCTTCACTATAAAAAATATTAACTTTCCACAAATTAGGCATATTTGAAACAATTTTTAAGAGGGGAGAAAAACTGGTAGAACTGACCATTATACAATAAAGTTGAATGGTAACATACAAAATACGTTGGAGAATGCTTTTTTTCTTAACTACCTCGCAAATGTTTCAATGCCATGCTTTTAATTATGTAATCTGCTCTCCTAAAAAAGGCAATAGGTAATTTGGGGCCTCCGGAATTATTTTTGTATCACTTTCAGGCATCACTGGTAAGTTCCAGCAATCACATTTTGAACAATGATTATCTAAAATAATTTATTGAAGCCTTAGAATTTTTTTAGTTTTACCATATTGAAAAGTATCTCACTACATTTCACTATCTTAGATTAAATGGAGTTGTGAGCAAAATTAAGTCAATTTATAGTTTTAACTTAATACACATTGCTTATAAACTTTAATTTTTAATTATTTCTTCTTGATTTCACAGTTGCCTCACACTGCCCATTTGCATAGAGCATGGATATGAACTGAAAGGCACCAGACATGAAAAAAGGCATTCACAAACTAATATAAATGCAGTCCAAATAACAAATATGAGAATCATGTTAACTTATTGTATTTTCAGCCTAAAAAAATGTTAATCTAATAATTATGTTACTGTCATTGATGAGCATACTTAATAAACATGAGGAGCACCTACTAAAAACATATACACTAGTTTTAGATGTTATCAAAATCACAGTGTAATTCAAATGGGTATTAAAATTTTGGACTTAAAATAGTTCCATTTATATGCATGTAGATGTTCTCACAGGCTGTAGGAAGTCCTCACCATGTTCATTTTAAGATGGATATATACAGCATTTACTTCAGTTCACAAAGTGTGGGCATAAAACAATCTACAGAAGCTTTTTACAGGGTTTAAAAGAGTTCTAATCACCCATGCCAACTGCACTCCTCTCTCAACACAAAACTGCTTTTGAAACCAAGCATTCATTTGTTAAAACAAGGCATC
The DNA here is from genome assembly GCF_965194805.1 of Balaenoptera borealis. NCBI lineage: Eukaryota > Metazoa > Chordata > Mammalia > Artiodactyla > Balaenopteridae > Balaenoptera > Balaenoptera borealis. Next base: position 129,380,055 of record NC_138861.1, on the reverse strand, counting down.
TGCTGTTAAAGAGATTGATTATCCTGGGGCCTGACCTAATTGGGAGATTAGATATGGTTCCCTACTCTGGATGGCATGGTTTATAGAGAGAGAGAAAAAAAAAGAACAAACTTCTTTTGAACTCCAGTGCACTTTTACTTAATTCTAATTTTCTTTAAATAGAAAACAAACAGTATTGCAAAGCAGTATTCACCAGTATTGTCAGGTTGGTGAAATTGGTGTATTATGAATTATGAATTCACTGAGTTTATCAGGTCATTTCGTTAGTAACAGGTACATATCCACTTTCATCACATAATCCAAACACTATCAAAAAAATGACTTTTTTGTCATATCCCACTGAGTTAAGATCACTATAGTGGATACACACACACACACACACAAATCTGGCCTTTTACTGATGGTATCATTTCAGTTTTTTCTATAGCCAGTTAGGTATCAGTTTTTCCCCCAAACACAGACATCACCTCATTGCTGTGGCTAATTGCATTTTTCTTCCTAGCCTTTGACAACGAGACCTTTGTTAATGCTATTCACCAGTATATCAGACTTGGGTCATCCATCCAAAACATGACAAAAGACCCAGATGCTCATGTAAATTGCACTCCCCAAAAGTACTGCCCTCTTCCTCCATGCAGATGCAGATCCATGACCCTCTTCCATTTTTGTTCACTCTCTTTGTTTTCACTTAATCTGTCATGGTTGGAAAAAGTATTTATTCATAGACTTTACGAAACAGTATGCTTTGTTTACTCAATAGATCAAATAATCAGATAATTATGAAATTAGATACAATTTTCTATACAAAATTTAACAATTGCTTATTCCAGTTGAACTTCGAAATCAGATCCATTTTCCAGAATAAAGACTTCTTTCTACTCATTTTTTACTCCTTTTTGAACTCTCAAGATAAAACCAAGTTTGTCCTCTTTTACTGAAGGAAAAAAGTTTCAAGCAGAAGAGCAGGATTGAATCATTCATAAATTACCTCAGAATTAAAAAGTTAATTTAACTACTTGATGCTTTTTTACTGCTTTCAGTAAAATTGCATTAAGTATTACTTACTCAGAATTTCTACTTTCTAAAGTCTCAAGTAACTTAAAAATAATTTCAAGAGACTTAGAAACTATCAATACTATAATGATGCTTTTAAAGGGAGATTATTATGGATTCAAATGGCATCAGGATCATACTATGTGTGTAGATATTTCTATATTACAGGATCAAGGTTTCTTTCTATTCATTTTCACCCTTTATATATTTTCATCTCATATATTTTAATATACACTATGTTTTAGATACTAAGTCACAGTAAGAGAAGGCAGAAATAGATAATTTTTAAAATAAAAACCAATTTATCCAATAGCAATCAACAGCAATATTTTGGTATTTTAGAGAGAGTTAAAAATTAAATTAAGGTATATGAATTTCTGATCTCAATTTTAAAGGTTTTCAAATTTAATTAAAATTGAGTGAAAACTTAGTAAAATGGTAAGAAACTTCTAGGGTTCCTAGAGCTACTATGCAGTCACAAATACAACCACACTAAATTTACTGCGCTCATCTGTTTGTCATGATACCAAAAAGAAAGGCAGAAATACTTTACTGAACTTATTTAATAAAATGATATCAAACACTAGTAGCCATAGAAAGTTTAGCAAATATTATGGAATATATACGTAACGTTAGGAATTGAGTGACGCAGGCCATCAGTTTATTGGCATTCTCTATGATGAGGCCGAAATGTGCAGGCTTCTCTCTCTGAATCAAGTCAAGACAGAGAGCAGGACAGCTTATACAAAAAGAGCAACGGAAGACAGGGCACACAAAGCCAAGAGGAAGGATAGGAGATTTTGTAAATGACTGAAAATTTGGAGGAGTTAAAGAACCAGAAATCAAAGACACCAAAGATGTCTTTGGAAAGGAAAAAACGGAGGGAAATTGATGAATCTATGATAATGAGGCAAAACCTGGGATTCTCCTGGTAATTATAGCACTCACCAGACTTTAAACAGTGAAGAAATACTCGAGTGCTTCTTGCCTTGACTGTTACTATAACTCTGCAATCTGTACTTTACATCAGCTACACTGATGTTACTGAAACATCACTCTATGTTGTTCCCAAGTCCTAAAACCTTCAATGGCTCTCTAATGTCCTGGAACAGTACAAATTTTCCAGCCTGCCACACAAGACTCTCTAGAAAAAAGACCCAGATGTGATCTAATTACATGAGGACTGTGTCCCAGGTAAAGTGAGCTAGTTTGGTGCTTAAACTTTGGGTCTATCGATTTTAAGTTCTGTGCCTGTAATGTCCTACTTATATGTCTATATCTGCTTTTTCTTTATGACTTGAATTGGAGTTAATATTTTTCATTAAACCTTCCCTAACCACCACCCATATCTGCCAGCCAGTTCTAGGCACTCTAAGTTCTTTGTCCTCCAAGAAACATTCCATAGTTATCTTTGAATTCATTGTGCATTTGCTGCATACATTCACTTGATACTCATCTGATACCTCCTATTTGCAGCTATTTTTGTGTATCGGCTCCCCAATTAGATTTGCCTGGCAAAGAAAGGCTGTTTTCTTTTCCCTCTTGCAGTCACACAGTACCACATCATGAGATAAATAGTACTCAATAAATATCTATCGAGAAAAAATATCTATTGAGAAAAAAATGCTCAGTATTGTTATTTCTCCTTGGTTGACTTTTCTTCCTATTGTCCACAATGGCTGCTCAAAAAAACCTTGCCTATCTCTGCCTCCCCCACTTCCCTATCTTGCCTCTTCCTCCACTGAGAACTAAAAATTATTGCAATACTGTGATTTATAGAAAATTTATGTATTTGGTCATCCAGATGACCAAATATATATGAGAAATATATATATATACAAGCATACATATACAATGGCCAAATATATATATATATATAATGATAAATATTTGGTCTTCATCCACAGTTCCTGGCTCCCAAAGCCCTTGAAATTTCCTGATCAATAAGGGCAAAAAAGATAATATTTGGTCTCTTGCCTTCAGTTCCAGAAAAAGCTCCAGGGAAGGTGACTTTTGGGTCCCACCCAAAGGACGGGGGCTGGTCGCCAGGAAAACCAACTCTGTGATTAGAGGGTTAGAACTTTCAGTCCCACCCCCTGATTTCCTGGGGCGAGGGGTTGGAGGTTGAATGAATCACCATTGGCCAATGATTTAGTCAATCATGACTATGTAATGAAGCCTCCATAAAAACCCAAAAGGACAGCTTTTATCCTTTTTCAGGGATCTTCCATGTAGGGAAACCAGAACACCTCATGTGCCACACTGCCAGGCTCCCCGCTCCAAGAGGACAGAAGCTCCTTTGTTCAGGACCTCACCCTATGTATCTCTTCATCTGGCTATTTATTCATATCCTTTAATACTCTTTTATAATAAGTTTGTAATTAGTGAGTAAATAAGCTTTCCTGAGTTCTATGAGCCGTTTTAGCAAATTATTCGAAACCGAGGAGGAGGATGTGGGAACCTCGGGTTTGTAGCCAGTAGGTCAGCAACACAGGTAACCAACCTGGGCTTGAAACTGGTGTCTGAAGTGGAGGGTGGTCTTGTGGGACTGAGAACTTTACCTGTGGAATCTGATTCTATTTCTGGGTAGAATCAGATCGTGTCAGAATTGAGTTGAATTCTCGGACACTGCTGGCATCAGAGAATTGCTTGCTGCTGTACAAAAGCCTACACACACACACACACACACACACGCTGGAATTGGGTCCATGAACCCTTTGCAATTACCCTCAATGTTTCATTAAAAATAAAAATTTCTATACTCTCACCTCTTCTTTCTTGTATATTTTCATTTCCCAAGAAACTGTCTCTTTTAAGGCTTATTCTCCACTTAGGTCCTCGATGCCACTGTTTTCTGTGGCTTCTGGCTCTATTAGTTACACCTTTCCAACTTCCAACTTCAGTTTTTATATTTCTTCTGGCCCTCTTTCCTCTATATTCCTAAAAATAAAATTCCCAAGATCCAGCAGTTGTTCATGTTATTTCCCCCACTCTCCAAGCCTCTAACTCACAAAACTTTTGCTTCTATCTCATTATCCCTCACTTCCAAACTCCTTGCAAAAGACTTCCATCCCCTCTCCATGCCCCAAATTGCCCCAAATTGCTTCCTCTTAGTTCACCAAAGATCTCTTGAGTGCAAAATCAAATGATGTTTTCCCAGTCATTCTTAGTTGTACTGAATTGCGTACCGAACTACTAAAATATTTTCCCACCCAACTCAGATACACTAAGTAGGTTTTTACGACATTCATTTCATGATTTGCCTCCTACTTCTCCATTTCTTCTGAGTTTCCTTCGTTGTATCTTCTTCCACCATGTGACATTTTATTAGTTACTACCCCCAATTCCTTCCCTGAGTCTTTTCCTGACCCAAACTCACTTGAACTCACCCAAACTCATCTCCATGTATACAATTCCACTATGACCTCTAAGATACCACACTTTATTCTTCAGAGTTCAAACACATGAACACATTTTCAAAATGTCTCTCAGATTTGTCATCCCTTCACATTTTTATTGTACTGGACATCCTCACTTCCTTCTGTCGGAACTATCCACAGAGTTGGCAAGCTGAGCAGAAGCCTGGATTTCAATCACCAGTCTGTTCCTTAGCCAGAGCATTTGTATAGTACACAAAATAAAAAACCATTTCTGCTGTTGCAGTCCTACGCAGGGTACCCTTTTTAGCTGCCCGCTCTTAACCTGAAGAGACAGTACTTCACACTGGGCCCCACCTCTTGTCTTTCTTCCTCCACTTCTGGCCTCTTTCCCTTGCTCCAACCCCTATCCTAAGCCCAGGGTCTTCTCTCTATGCTGAAACCTATGTTTCCATTAGGTTTCCAGCCATTTGGCTTCATTGTGTTCCATTGCTGGATGAGTTCCAGGAGTTTCACATCAAAAATGGAGGGAAGGACAGGGCATAAGGACCCCTCAAGCTAGATTATTGAAAATCTAGTCAGACCTTCCACACTTTCAGGATTCATATCCTGCTATCATCTAGATGGCCTGGACCTTGGATAAATTAATCCAACCTCCTTCTGCAACTTAGTTTCCTCCATTGTAAAAAATGCAGGTAATAATAGTACGTAATTCATGGGCCTGTGAAGGGGTTAAATACATTGATTCACATAAAGCACTTAGAAGAGCGCCTGGCAGAAAATAAGTGCTCAATTAATGGTAGTTAGCATTATCATTACTTCTTCTTTGTCATAATGTTAAGAGAGCGTCTGTCCCAATCTCTGCCTTAAATTGCTTTACCTAAGGACTCCTTTAGTTATCCTAGACTAAACAAGTACCAGACAAGTACCAGGAGAGTTGCATGGGAAAGTGGAGGAAAAGCTACCTAGATAATAATAATAATAACTAATAATAACAATAATATAACAATAACAAGAATAATATATTAATAGTAAATCAAAGCTTCACTTGCATTATCTAAAGGAATCCTTACAGAAAATTTATGTGGCAAGTACTATTATTACCTCCGTTTTACAGATAAGGGAAAAAATTCTTAATTTTTCTTAAATTGTCCAGATAGTCTGCCTCTAAAAAGTTTCTAGAACATGCTATTTTGGCATCCCTTTCTTGCACATTTGCCTAAGAACTCTGCTTCTGATAGATTGCTTGGAGATTCCTGCTTCTTTAAGCAATGCCATGACACTCCACCTCCATGCTACCAGTAGTAAAGCTCTTTCTCTTCTGATCCAAATGGACTTCTACCACATAAGAATTTGTTGAAACTCTGAAGAGGGTTTTTATTCCATGCCTTCAGCAGACTTAAGTGGAAAATGAATGAATGGGATTCAAAAGTCTGGGGCACTCTTTCTCAATAAAGATAATGTATTTTCCTCATAGGATTGCTCTGGCAGAAGCCAGCAAGGAGAACGAAAACTCAAATTTCTATACAGGCATGCAAGTTGGCCAACCTAGCTACATCCATTCCATGTCTGCCTGGGAGAGGGGACGAGTAAAGACCATGACCATCCCCAACTCCAGGTGACATATCCTTCAGCCAACAGGGTTTCTGCATACATTCCCAAAACCAATTATTTCCAAAGTGGGATGTGTGCACAAAACAATTCACTGGGTACAGGAAGAAATGTAGAATTCCCACTTATATTGACTCTTTAAGAAGATAAACTAAGCTGTACTAAAATGTAACAAGTGGATTGACACTGACACCCTCACAGTCCGCAGGACAGAAAGTCACAGGTCACGACTAGTATCCCCAAAGAAATGAAAGTCACCCGTTGCAAATGTAATGGCTCTTTCTCTGTGCAGCTAACAGTTGGTACTGTGCTATCTAACAAGAATTTCAGAAAAATTAACATTCATGTTCTTTCAGAGAAAAAGTGACTTTTAAAATGAAAAATTTTTTTCAAGACACTCAAGCTACTGAGAGAGCATGTCTGTGTCAATTATTTTTTTAAAAAAAACTTCATCTGAACATTGAAAAACTTGGAAACAAGTTTTTCTAATCTATTTATAATATTTCTAAATTACAAATTAGTTCCAAGGGCAATTAAAAGATAAAAACAATTAGTTCAATTAGTTCCAAACTAATAGAAAGGTGCTGTGTTTTCATAGTTTTAAGGAATGGACCAAAACTGCTTAAACCTTCGTTTTAGACCCATTTTTAAAAATTATAACAACACTTTTTAGTTTGTAAGAACATCTAATTGGCACCAGGAAAATGGGGAATTTAATAATAACTTTTCAAGGCTTTGCATAATTGCTAAATACAGGTAAATAAAAATAAGAAGTTAACAATGAACTCTCATTAGGATCTTCATATCGTTGTGATGTAACTTTTTTAGCTCTGATGGTCAAAAAAACAAAAACTCAGAAAACAAATCAAAAAATCCAAGTATTAAATTAAGCTGAAGTATCTGACTTTTAAATCACTCTTCACAAATAATTAAACCAAGATTTTTAAGAATAAGGAAGCATATTAACCAGAGGCAAAGAATATACAAATCAATTTTCACTGCAAAGTAAAGGAGCTGCTACAGTGGAGGATTACGGGACTGAATGTCAATATTATGACATAGTATGAGTGTGTTTCATGTTTGGTAATAGCAATCATTGTTGCTTTTGTTGTGGTCATCCATGTACAATGCTTGGTGTCAGTCTATTTATCTCTTGTAAAAATAAAATACAGTGTGTGTGTGTGAAAAAAAAAATTATTACAGGATAATGGCTATAATTCCCTGTGCTATACAATATAGCATTGCTGCTTATCTATTTTACATATAGTAATTTTTATCTCTTAATGCCATACCCCTAACATATCCCTCTCCTCTTCCCCTCCTCACTAGTAACCACTAGTTTGTTTTCTATATCTGTGAGTCTGTTTTTGTTTTGCTATAAACAACAAAAATAAAAACAAATTTAAAAAATGAAAAAAAAAATAAGGAAGCATATTAACCATGTAAGTCTTAATACAGTTAATATATTTAGTGAAAGTAAAATTATTTTTTAGTGATACAAGAATCATTTTTTAAAATAAGTATTTCTTTATCTCATCTTTCTTAATTTCCTACATACATATACATACACACACACACATATACACACACTATACCTAATACTGTGGAAAATGTCTATAATTTAGAGATAAATAAACCTATATTGGCGTGTATTCATTATCTTCTCTGTTACTGATGAAATACACTATTTTAAACAAGATCTTTGAGAAAGAGAAGAGGAAGGTACATTTACACTTCCAAAGTCCTTTGAATAATCTTCCTTCAAGTTCCAGTCTCCCAGAAGGCACAGGCAAGTGTACTTGGGGCCTTAAGTTCTTCCCACTCTCCTGATCTTTTTCCTAAGGCAGGCAGCCATCCTAGGAATAGCAACACATAACTTCTTAATTCCCTAAGATGTTCAACTTCTGTGTTAACAGTAGCATTTTTGGCTGCTCTTGAGAAGTAAATATCATAATTTCTTATTATTTTAAAGGAGATTAAAGGTAACTCAAAATTAATAAGAATCTTAATGTATAATTCCCAAAACAAAAAGAAATCTATCTTATTAATAATTTTTTAGTTATACAAACTCATAGCCACACATTACTTTTAATAACAAAATTCTGTGAATAAATTTTAAAAACATCTAAATTTATGTAAACTAAAATGCTACAGTCCATTGTTTCACATACTAGAGTCTGCAAGAATATTCTTGGAGATATACTAATTAAATGAAACCTGATTTCAGGTTTTCTTTTGTTCTGATAATGGCGTAACACAGGTTTAAAGAGGTATATACTGGATAACCCAAACAACTGCCTTAAAACAAAACTGCAATCTATTTTGGAGTTAAATGTTACCATCTATATTTACAACCATATTGGGACTAAGCAATCATAAAAAGACATGATTTAATATTTAATCCACTTGATCTCCAACATTAAACCAAAAACTGTGGAATTCAGTAAGCCTTTTTGCTGTTAGTTGATGTTAAACAGGTTATACACATCATTCAAGAATTAAAAACACTGTCATAGCCAATTTATATGTAGAAAACCTCAGCACAAATAATAGAATTAATGTGCATGATTGATCTGTAACCTGATAAATATGGCTTGACTACTGTATTGTTTGAATGAGCTATAAACACAATGCAAGTTATAAGAAAATTGTTTCAGTTGAAAAAGCCAAGTTTATCTAAATAGAAAAATATAAACGAATTTAAAGTAAAGTGATTTTCATGTTCTCACAAAGCTTTTTTTTCCCCATAAATGTTTTATAAAATGGTACTAACAAATATTTGAGAAAGACCCAACTTTATGGCTTATTTATTTTGTTTTGTCTATGGAATGTCTCAAAAAATACTTTTCCACTTACTCAAATAACATCTTAGTTGCATTATTAGTTGGTAGATTCAGCAGAACTAATTCACCTATATTTACATATTAAGCAATAGTAAAAATGACTCTCACCTACAAAAGATTCAGAAGTAACAAGCTTAAAATGTACTATAGGCATAAAATATTTAACCAAATTTAATATGTAATTATAAAATCATTTAATGCATTAAATCTGTTTTTATTAATTTAATTGCAACCATGGCTTTTAATTCTTCACAGAGGCTTTGTGTTGTTAGTTTCCATATCAGACACTCTGAGCTGTTTTCACTTACATTTTAAAATATACTCTGCTGTCAAAGTCAACTGATTGCAGAACCCATTCTTCATATATATATTACACACACACACACACACACACACACACACACACATATATATATATGTAAATGTTCCAAACAGTCTCTGAGGATTAAATAGGAATAAGAGTACCTACCTTTCAAGTTATGCCTTTTGGTGCCTAATCATGGTTGAGCTATGGAAGACTTCTAAGTGACTATATATTACTTATCATAATAGAATTATGATAAAATAATACAACATGGTAATAGTTTCTGATAAGAACAGCCCATGTTTTTCATTACAGGAAATTATGGAATTATTAATAAGTTTTCAATAATTTTTGTACTTTTTACTAAAGATAAAATTTTAATATCCTATGTATGCAACTGGATCGTTAAAAATGATGAATTATGCAGGTACAGAGATATATTTGTTAAGTTTATTAAGTCATTGCTTATTAATAAAATTTCATGATTCAAATTTGTTCTATCATTTTGAACATGTGGACCAACAATCAAAGAGTCCTCAGAAGGAAAGTATTTGGGGAAGATGTATCTTTAGGAGATTTACATTACACAATTTAATTCTTAAGCTTATGAAAAAATGTAAACATTCATTAGATCTACAAAATAAACCTTAAGTAAACAGAGTAGAAAATTTCTGATTTTAATTCTTGCTCTTCACATCAAATGAGAAATGATCTATATAAGAAATAGAATAATTAAGACTTATGACAGCATCCTTTCTTTTAAAGAGAGCAAATTCCCCATACTGACATAAATATCTATGTGCATAGAATTTTTAACCTAAATTTAGTGGATAAATTTAATTTAATTTTATTAAAATTATCATAAAGATAAGTATCCCTGTTTTACCCATTTTAGAACAAAATGCTCTATTTCAAGATATTGGACTCAAGAATAAAATAACACCTGGAAACGTGATGGAAAACTGTCATAAGTCTATCAGAATAATGACTCAACTACCTAAAATGTTTTCTTTTTCCAGGTAAAAACAAATATGCAACTTAAATGTAAACGTAAATAAATATGTTTTGGGGCATGTGTGTATGCATACACACTACATGTTTAAAAGAAGTGTAACAGTTCTGTAATATATTATGATCCAACATTTCATTCTGATGTGTTCCACACATACGAATACCTTAGAAATCACTAAATTCTTTTTTCCTCATTTCACTTTGAACTAAAGCACATATACATGGACTGTTTTTTAAAGGTATTCTTTTACATGTAAACAGTGCCATCTTGTGGCGTTTGAAACTATTTGCACACTGGCATAAAATTCATTAAGGACTGTAATTGCCATTTTCTTGACAAGTATACAGGTTATTGAACACCCTTAATCTAAAATCAGTTAATATTTTAAAAATAAGAGCATTTTCCAGCATGTCTTCAAATAGAAATAATTTTAAAAGAAACTAAGTCAAGAACCCTAGATTCTATTACTATAAATCTTTTACTAACCAGATATTGAATCTTAGACTATGTAGTCACTCCGGACCTCAGTTTCCTCATCTCTAAGACTGTCCAGCTAAGTTATTAGTTAACTGCCTAAAATTCCATTTGATTCTAGCTTTGGAAATTTTTATGAGTATTTCTGATTTTAGCATTCTAATATGGAATACAGGTCTGTTTATGACATACGTTTTCATACTCATCTCTTTTATAATTCTAGGTTATTTGATTATGCACTCTGCTTGAATTTTCTTCAGAAATAAATCTTAATTTATACTTCTCCCTGTCCAAATAACCTTCCCCTAAACAATACACATTAGAAAGATGTCACTGAATTGTGAATAAAAGTAAATTCAAGTAACTGAAAACAAGTTTTTAAAAAACCTTCTGTAAAGATAAGGGTGCATGCTTTAGGTAAGATGGGATCAATGTCAAACCAAGTACCCAAAAGCTAATGGGAAAGAAGTTCCACCAAAGCTTCTAGAATCATAAGTGTTACAGTGAAACAGAACAGTCTCAGAGTTGAGCAGCTCTACCTAACATCCTGAGAGCTTTGACCAACTCTACTGTATATGGCAGGCTTGCCACCTTGGATTCTGTACTACCATTTCATTCTTCCTCCATATCAGTCATCAAAACTCAATTCTTTTTTCAAAACGTCTTGCTCTGATGTATACTTTATTACTTAAACTCTGGCATCCATCTAGTCCAGGAACTCAACCTCCTAGGTCTGCATTACTAAAACTGCCATCATAGTTTACTGCTTTTCAAAGAGTGATTTAAGAACTTGCATCAGAATCATTTGGGATGCTGGTTAAATCATGTCATCTCCTAGACTCCAGAAAGTAGACCGGCACTGTCCAATAGAAAGATGACAAAAGTCATCTATGTAATTGTCAATGTTCTGGTAGACAGATTAAAAAACTAAAAAGAAACAAGTAAAATTATTTTAATAATATATTTTATTTAATCCAATGCATGTAGAGTATCATTGCAATAATGTAATCAATTACAAAAAAAAATCAATATACTTTACATTCTTTTTTTATACGAAGTCTTAGAAATCTGGTACTTTATACTTGTAGCATGTCTCAATTCACACCAGCACACTTCAAGTTCTTAAGTCACATGTGACTAGTGTCTATGGTACTGAACTGAACCAGACTGAAAGGAGGAACAGAAGCCAGGAATCCACACAGTTTGCAAAATACCCAAGTCATTCTTTCACATGCTCAAGTTTGAGAACCACCACTCTAGATGGTCCACTACACAATCTAGTCTACTACCATTACTGAATTTACACTTGAAAAAAAACACCCCTTTAATTACAACAATCCTAAGAATTTAGAAATCCTTGTACATCTAGTTCAATCAACTCAAATAGGTATTGGTATTCAAAGCTCCCTAAAAGTGGCCTTACCGCATCCATTCAACCTGCTCTCCAACTGGAAAACATTTTGGGTTCTTCCATGAAGTTTTCCTAGGCAAATATTCAAATATTCATTTAACAAATATTTGTGGGGCACCCAATAAATGTCATCATGAATCCTCTGCCAAAACAGGAAGATACAAAAGATACCTTTAAATAACGATAATGTAACTGTTTCATTGCAACAGTGAAAGCAGTGCTCTGAAATAGCACTATGGGATGCTATGAGAGTGCATAAGAGCAGAACCTTATACTCTGAGGGGTTAAAGAAAATTTCTTTAATGCAGTAACATTTAAGTTTAAAAAGTATGAACATAATCAGAAATTTGAACAGATAAAACTCAATTTCTGGGCAGAGGAAAGCACCTTACAAAAAGCTCTGAGTTTGAAACGTTACTAAAGGAGTAGGCAGGTTAGGATAGTAACCTGAAAGGAGGCTGCCAGGTAGGCAGAAGCCAGATAAGATCAAATTTATGAGCCTCCAACTGTTTTTAAGTATGCATATTTAAACAAAACTAGATTACAAATCCTCAAAAAGCACAGACCATGCTTTCTAAGCCTTAATTATTTCTTAGAACACAAAGAAAGTATTAAGACTAGAACACAAAGAAAGTATTAACAAATACTTCCTCTATTTATGGAAATCTTATATATTTTGCCAGCCTTTTGGAATCTCCAAAATTATACTAACAATTATTTGCATCTCCTATATTATTATGAAACCGAAGGAAGTCTTTCCTGAAGTGCTAAGTAGTAAGTTCCTTAGAAAAAGAGACAATTTATATATGAAGTAAGGTGGGCATCATGTTCTACCAGCGTGATGCCAGAATTCTGGCTCTAACCCAAAATCCTGGTGGAAGGAATGAAAAGGTGGTGACTTAAACACACGCATACACACTTGTACCACAGCGACTAAAGAATGTAAGGAAAATATTTCACTGGGTCAAGTCAGCTTATTACCTATTATACCTGTTTCACTCTTCAAACTGATCAAATTCTGATACATAACACTGTGACGAGGCAGAGTTCTGAGATGGGCCCCCAAATTTGTGGCTTCTAGGGAGCATATACTGCATAATCCCTCCCCTTGAGTGTGGCCAGACATGTCATTATGAGGCAAAATCATTTTGAAAATTAGCTTCAACAAAGAGGAAATTATCCGGCCGGGACTGACCTAATCACGTAAGCCCTTTAAAAGGACCTCCCTGAAGTCAGAGAGACTGGAAGTGTGAGAAGGCCTATGGAAGGACTACCTGGCAAAAGCACAAGACTGGCCTCTGGCCAACAGCTAGCAAGCCAATGAGAACCTCAGTCTAAGAACAAGGATATTAATTCTGCCAGGAGCCAAGGGGGTCAAAAGAGGGCCCCAGATTTTAGATGTGATCCCACCTGCAGACAGGTGCCTTTACTTCAAACTTATGAGACTACGTTGAGCACCCAGCTATGCCATGCCCCAGACTCCTGACCTAAAGACTGAGATAACAAATGGGTGTTGTTTTAAACTAATTTATGATAATTTGTTACGCAGCAATAGAAAACGAATACACTCAGGCATTGTTCTCATATAATTAAGTAACAGTACATCTGGTAGTTAAGTTTCTCAGACTTCATTTTACGAATAATTTTCCCACCTGCTTTAAGTATAAAATTGTTTCGCATCTCACATGAACGTTAGCCGTGCACTATCTCCTTAATACTTCTCATCCTAACGTTAAAAGTCATTGAATTTGTGAGTCAAAATTCACTGAAAAGCTCTTCAGTGCTGACGGGCCTTTTTGGTGAGGTGACCTTACTCCCGACCAGTCGCCTAGGGGTGGACGGGTACACAGTGCAAGCTGGCCCAGCGGCCGCAGCCTCCTGCTGCCCCCAGACTCCGCCTCGCAGGGGGGCGGGGCATAAACGTGAGCTAAGCCCAGAACAGACAAGGGATGGAAAAATGCAAGCAGTTCGTCCCTTTAACCCCTAACCCAATTTCTCAAGAAAAGCCACCCACACAGTAATCCCTCTAAAACTGTGGCTGGGCTGCCGCGCACGCAGTCGCTTTACGAATTCCCAAAGCATCTAGCAAGTTCCAGCCGCCCACTAAGGATCCCTGGGGCCACTTATGGCGCAGAGGGCGGACAGTTCATATCACTTTCAAAATATCTTTCAAACTTGGGAACTGTGCTCCTTGGTCGCTCTGTCCCCAGATCTAGGGAGCGGCCACTAAAACCTGGACCTACCATCCTCCCCCCTGGGCGCCAGGCAACCCGCCGACCACAACTACCGGTGCCCAACAGGGATCCTCCCGAGCGTAACCACTGGGAACAGCGTCACCACGCCTACCCACTGCGCCTGCGCGAACGGCCGCTCCTGCGAAGGCCCGGAGATCCTGCGGGACCCCGCTGCGTAGGGCGGGGCCTAAAAGCTTGTCGCGCCTGCGCGAGGGGCCGGCGGCGTCCTGCGTCGTTACTTTTGAAACGAGTGGCGGGGAACTGCTCTGGAAACCCCTGGTGTTGCTGTCTGCCGGGTGGAAGCGCGTGCCTTCTTCCGTGGGCCTGGCCATGGCGCTGCAGCTCTCCCGGGAGCAAGGCATCACCCTGCGCGGGAGCGCCGAAATCGTGGCCGAGTTCTTCTGTAAGTCCTCGCGCAGGCCGTAGGGCGGGGAGAACGGAGCCCAGGCCGCCCAGCAGGCCCGCGGCTCGGCTTCCGAGGCGGGGGGAAGCCGAGTGGGCCGGAGCGGCCCCGAACCCAAGCCCTCTCAGCCCCCGCCTCCTGCCCGGCAGGAGGAATCTGGGAAGCGGCGGATGCAGGCGCCTCCTCCGGACGCGTTGCTAACGATGGAGGAGGACGCCTAGGTGCTGCTGAGGCCTGCCTCGCGGTACAGCCCCTTCGCCGGGAGCGTTTGTTTAAAGTGCAGAGCTCACCCCTCACCATCACCCCCGCGAGGTGAATCTGGTCGACGGTGATGAACTAGACTTCGGGAAGCTCCGTTCTGGACCAGGCCAGTTGTACCTTCTGATAGAATGTGGCAGAACTTGTGAGGATAAAAGGAGGAAAGAGAGAGGGGGCGAGGCTTGCCTGGGCTTTGGACTAGTCAGTCGGTTGCCTATTTTGACATCCTCTAACCATAAAATCTGAGTTTGGACTTGTTTTACAATGAAATGAAATTTGCCACTGGGAGATTAATGCAGTTTGGCATTTTTCTTTTATTGCCACATAAATGCAGGTATCACTTTCTCTCTTACTTAAAAGCAAGATTTTAAGGATTTTTAATGCCACTTTGTACCTATTCTGCTTTCAGCAAAACACACAAACACGTGTGTGTTTAGACATTTACAGCTTTACACCATTAATGAAACCATAGCCACATCTAAATATGCTTTATTTCCCGAAGTTACAAAGTGACAGTGACTTTAATATTTCTTGTTTTCAGCATTTGGCATCAACAGCATTTTATATCAGCGTGGCATATATCCATCCGAAACCTTTACTCGAGTGCAGAAATATGGACTCACCTTGCTTGTAACTACTGATCCTGAACTCATAAAATACCTAAATAATGTGGTGGAACAACTGAAAGGTAATTAACTGTTGGAAACAGTTTTGAGTTTTGCAGGCCTTCTATGATCCACATTTTCTAGCATCTTGGTGCTCATTTTTCAGCTCTGTACATGGTGGTGTAAAGCACACTACCACCCCATAGTGAATCAACTGGGAGGAAGAAAATAGCATATAAATTGAAAGACGTCCCACCCTTCCTCCACCACACTTTGAGTAGGCTGAATATTTTAATGTTAGAAATCTGATATGGCTTAAGGAAACAATCTCCGTTAACGGAGTTTATGTGACCAGATGGAACATGTTTGAATTTTACTATTATGATGGTGTTGATTATCTGAGAAAAAAATCCACTAAATATATTTTTTTGTAGCTGCTTGCAGTCTAAAACCATCCTTATATTAAGATGAAGGAACTAAAACTGAATTCAACCTGGGGGACTAAACTTAAAAAAGAAGAACTACTAAATAACAGAGCGCTCGTTAGAATTTTCTTATTTTCACCTATTTCCATTTGTCCTTTTTTTTTAAATCCTGCCTGAGTCAGTAGCCTTTTCTATCTGAACACTCATTTTTTCCTTTTAGCTCAAGAAGTTGCAGTATTGTTGGATCAATATTTGTTCTCCATCTATTCCTTTTCTTTCTTTTTCTAGAATTCCTATAAGTTTCTCTCCACTTAGGAGTCCCATTTCTGATTTTTCTGTGTTGTGGGATATTTTTCCCTATCTACCCATTTGACCTTCCAAATTACTAGTTCTAAAAAGCACTACAGCTGTCATCTTTTTTTTCCCTTTTTAATTTTAAAATTCATGAATCTTTTTTTTTGTTGTTTTAAGTAACTTCATTTTTTAAATTACATCATTGTATTTTCATTAACTTCAGGGCTAAATCACCCATAGTCATTCATAGGGCTGCACTCGGATTATTTGGTGTGGAATCTCTTAGAACTAAACTCAAACCCTCCCTGACTGAGTCAAATTTTCCTATTTTATGCTTTCATTGTACCATATTTTGCACCTGCAGAGCAGTTACCACAATTTTAATTTCACGTTAATTGGTGCAGTGATTAGGTTAATGTTATCTTCTACACTCTTGCCTTGGATTAGGATGGAAGTACCGAATGTTTACGATCCTATCCTCAGCACCCAGTGCTATACCTGGTATAAATACTGAGAATTTGAAAACAGGAGCTAGGTTATTGATGGGGCAAGTTTTCTGTATAATTTGGAGGAGATCCAAAATAGCAGTGGTAGAAATTTGCTGAGGTTAGGAAGTGGGACCCGAGAAAAGAGTTGCTTTGTAATTCAGTGAACCAAAAAAGATGCCTTGTTATGTATTACAGAATGGTTATACAAGTGTACAGTGCAGAAATTGGTGGTAGTCATCTCAAATATTGAAAGTGGTGAGGTCCTTGAAAGATGGCAATTTGATATTGAGTGCGACAAGACTGCAAAAGATAACAGGTAAGTAGGAATTTAAATTATTTCCACTTTCATATGCTTGTTCTAAAACTTGTTTTCTTTACAAAATGAGTTCTAATTATATTGAACAAGTTTCATATAAGGTATAGTTTTTTCTAGGATGTTTAATTTGATCTTCAGTCTCCTGTGGAAAAGAATTGTGCTTACTTTAGCATGTCATTGACTTGTATAGTATTGCCTTTAGTCTAAATTGGTGAATTTCAAATTGTAGTATTTATGGTGGTATATGCAAAATGCCATACAATATACTAGGTGGCCCATTTTATGAATTGTTTAAAGGTACTTTTAAGCATAAGGGATTATCCTAGACTCTCCCAGCTTAAGATGCAGCTCTACTGTATTTCACTTAATGCCACAAATTTCCTAAGACACTTCATAAACTCTGAAGTTTCCAGACTACCTGAATGGGAAATGCCCATCATTATATGCTAATGACTAGCATTGTCCTAGGCATACTCACCTGTAAATTCAGAACCATTTCTCATAATGAAATGTAGTTTGCTTCTGAAGCCTTTGGTCTCTTTTAGGAAATGTTTAGCTTATAAAAATAATTTGATATACAATTTAATATCTTATTTGAGACAACAGGGAATTAGACATTTAGGCGTTACTAAAAATGCCAAAATGATTATACCAATTAAATATTTTAGATACCACTGTTATTTTTTTTTTTAAGAGGTACTGAAGTTTTCCTAACTTGAAGCACTTGGCAAATTTTCTGGTCATCTGATACAAAATGACCTGATCCTAAGACCAACCCTAAAAAATGATTGGAAGGATAAATGAAATAATAAAAATACATACTATGCTTACTGTGGTATTATGGATCCTAATGATGTACTCATTTTCTAAAAAACTCCTTTTTAATGTATTACTTATTTGATTTTGGAATCATTTAATTAGATAAATAATCTTACAAATGTTTAAAATAACTCGTTAAAACTTAAATTAATTGATTTGGTTTCTTTGGTAGTGCACCCAGAGAAAAGTCTCAGAAAGCTATCCAAGATGAAATCCGCTCAGTGATCAGACAGATCACAGCTACAGTGACATTTCTGCCACTGTTGGAAGTTTCTTGTAAGTATTATACAACGTCACATTGCCTTAAATTTGTTGGGGAAAAGACTAAGCTACTATTTTAAGAATTACCCCTTTATTAAATTTTTTCTTAATTATCAATATCATGTAATAAAAATGGGAAAGCATTATAAAGGAAAAGTAATGTTATATGCATTCTGGAAAATTTGGAAATGCTGAAAAGGAAAGGAATGAAAGTATTCCACAATACTCACTCTTGAATGTTTTGATGTAATTTCTTTCATTATCTTCATTTCTTACACACTTTTATGTATTGATATATATTTAAGACTATAGCTATAATTGTGTCTTGCTTTTCTATCTTCCTTACTCCTTCAAACATCAGATATGTCCTGAAAACCTACTATATGTCACACTCTGTTCTAGGCACTAGGATACATCAGTCACAGAACCAAGATGTTAGCTTTACTGTAGGTCACATTCATGCTATCCCATGTGATTCATTATATACTTTCTACAAATATTTTTAACGGTTTTTTCTTTAAAGAAAAAAAAAACTTGAATTTTTCATAAGATAAAGTGAAAGGAGTGCAATATTTTCTGTACTACAGTAAATTTCCATTGAAGAAAAGCAATGAACTAGTTATTACAGACCAGGCTAAACTACATTTCTAACACTATGTATGGTTCAAAATGTGAGGGAGACAGGGCAGGTAGTTTTACTTTTGAAAAAATAATGTACCTTAATTATTTTATCCCCAATTTAGGTTCATTTGATCTCCTGATTTATACAGACAAAGATTTGGTTGTACCTGAAAAGTGGGAAGAGTCAGGACCACAGTTCATTACCAATTCTGAGGAAGTTCGTCTTCGTTCATTTACTACTACAATTCACAAAGTAAATAGCATGGTAGCCTACAAAATTCCTGTCAATGACTGAGGATAAGCTAAAGACAGTAATGTACTTGTATTCTCAAATGTGGTTTTCCTGAAACCAAATCAACTTTAGTTGATATGTTTTATTTCATTGGTTAATTTTTAGATGGGGAAAACTTAACATTATACTTTACTGAATCTGTGCATAATTGTTCCATTCCTTGGTACCTGTTTCACTTTCCATAGGGCTGATGTAAGTTATTGCACACTGTTCCAAAGGGAACTAGCAGCTTACATTAGCACTGTAATGTCAGTTCCTTTGAAGGTAGTAACGGTAGATGGAAAAACTTTTGCCATAAAGCTAAATGTCTTTCTAAATCAGACCTTTTGGTCAAGCAGCTTGACTCAGAATATAGAGAAATATTTAAATATAAAATAGAGCAAAAGAAATATGAATATTCAGAATATTTGTTTAGATCCTGAAAGTAACTAATGATAGTCCATAAGTAATGAAATATTGCTCCTATTAGGTCCTTTTGCCATTTATTTCATTTGTATAGTTTCCATATTGAAAAATTTTCCAATTATTTGATTTTAATTTATATAACTTGAACCTATGAAGCTATGGATATTCCTACTGTTCAAATTGCTGTGATACCAAACTTTTAAGAATGTCCTTTTATGTTTTATAAAATCAAGCTTTAAATGACAATGATGAAATAAAGTTAAATGTGTATGTTTTAAATTTGTCTTAAAATATTTTTATATTGGTGTGGTGTTAATACAGTTAAATAGTTATGATGCATTCAGTACAGCATATTATTTCTTGTGCCTACTATGGTTGTAGGGCCTAAGAATTCAAAGTTGAGTAAGTCTTGAGGTACTTTCAATTTAATGCACAAGCATTTATTGTACCCCCCTTCATCTCATAACAGTAGATTTAAAATAAACATTCTTTTTGGAAAATGATAAATGTCCTTTGGAATTAATTCTGGATTGTAGAGCCTTTCTATACTCTTAGCCTACTGTTAGTCTAATTTTCCATATACAGTTGACCCTTGAACAGTGCAGGGACTGGATCACTGACCCTCCAAGCAGTTGAAAATCCCAGTATAACTTACAGCCAGCCCTCCATATCTGTGGTTACTCCATACCCATGGATTCAACCAACTGCGGATCGTGTAGTACTGTACTATTTATTACAGTACTGAAGCTTGAGATCTTATGAAGGAGAGGAAAATATATGGCAAAGGACCATGAAGTAACCAAACAGGTTTACTTCATTATGTATTTGTCTTTATTATTTCACCTGGATAATCTTATCTCTGATCCAATTGTGTGCTTGTTAAGAATAAAGGGCAATGTCTTACATCCTTTCATCTCTTAGAGCTGCTGGACAAATAGGTGCCAATTTTTGATGATGGGTATCGTGAATGCTGTTGCAAAGGCCAATCTCTAAAGAGCTGTTGAAGCTATCTAACTGAGGTTCACCCACAAGTCTTCCTGAATAAGAAAGTAGGTACTCAGAAGTGGAAATAATGTTTATTTAGGGATGGTCAAGAGTCAACATGTGAATCCTTGAGCTGTTCATAATCTGTTTAACATTTGAAATATGCATTGAGAAGGAAAGCAGAAATAGAGCTTGAGTAAAAATATGGAGAGAGTTGAAAATTATGGTCCTATTTTTAGGAAATAATATGTTTGAAAGTTTTTATAGAAAGCAATGACTGCTTCAGGAAACACTGAATGCCCCTTCGTTAAACAATGGGAATAATAAAATGTGGTTCTTGCCCCAAAAAAGCTCACCAGCAGCAACATTATATATTGCTGATAACACATTTCTGTCATTTATGTTTCTGACAAATTAAGTGATCCTAATATTACTACTTTTGTGATTTATTATGGTACTTACTTCTCTCTCCTTTAAGAGTTGTTATGTCCAGAAATTAATGCTCTGGATTTGAATGTTACCCTCAATAACAGGAGCTTCTGCCATACAATCTATTGCCTGCAAGTTACTCTATAGTATCAGTTCTGCATCAGCTAGGCTCTTCTTTTTTTGAAAACAGAAAAAAATTGGCTTTGAAAAAATTTAATGGAAGAATATTAGCTATGTAAAGAATCAAAGGAAAGGCTGAAAACCAGAGAGCTAGGGCAGCCCCAGGGATTTTCAGTGACAAATTTGTGAACTCTGCATATCTTTATGTAATAAATGGACCACTGGTGTTACCCAGTGATCTATCCAGGTGACTCAGATTGCTGGTTTAAAAAAAGTGACAATGAAAAGCTTTGTTTGCATTTTAACAAGCTGAGATGTAAGACTAAGAATTCTGGGAAACTGCATTTTTAAATACTTTGATCATTTCATCTCAGCCAACATCATTAACATGGTTAAATTAGACTTCTTACACCATTTGCATGTTAACTATTTACTCTTGTGAGGATTCTGAGGAGCCAGTCATGATCTTCCTCGCCTCTTACAGATTATGTATCAATTCAGAAATATACATATTGGAGTTGAATGGGAGCCAAGCTATGAGCTTTACTGATAAAGCTAGATTGGAAAAGCTTTGGCCTAAGGTTCCAGCTGGACTTGTCCCACCCTCCTTCTATACCTTGAGGCTCACCCTGGGAGGAAGATATCTAAACCAACAGATGAAAGAATTGTGACTGACTTCATACCATGTTAAATAGAAGCTAAGATTCCAAGAGAATCTGGTGGGCCTCTAGACCTGCCTGGGCTCTGACTCAATTTTGCTTACCATAGGTAGAGGAATGAAACCATGTTCCAGTTGAGCCCATCAGGGTTTGAAATAGAGCCCCAGAAGGGACTGAACCACACCTGGTCTTCAGGATCCTTCTCTCAGTACCATCAATCAGACAGAGAAGTCAAGCCTCCATGGGAATTTTTACACAGAGGTATAACAATCTCATGTATCAATTGGCTTTTGTTGTAGAGCAAACAACCATAACATAGCAACAATAAGCATTTTTTCCTCCTTCAAGTCTGCAGGTCAGCTGGGGTGCTTGTCTTCATTCCCACCTAAGTCTACAGGTCATGTGTCGTTCTACCACTGAAAGGGCAGTGACTAGCCAGGATTCTTGAAGCTTAGTTTCAGAACTTGCACACTGACACTTTTCCACATTCCACTGGCCAAGGCAAGTCTTATGGCTAAGCCAAACTTCAGTGGGGAAGGGAAGTATACTCCTCCCAAGGAGATGGGGGAGAGGTGTGAAAATATGGTGAAAGGATCTAATAGTCCAGGGGTTGGCAAACGTTTTCTGTAAAGGGTCAGATACTAGTTTAGGCTTTGCAGCCATATGGTGTCTTGCACCTACTCAAGTGATTCCGTCGTAACTTGAAAGCAGCCTTAGACAACAGGTAAACGAATGAGCATGGCTGTGTTCCAGTAACAAAAACCAGATGGTGGGCTATATTTGACACAGGGGTTGTAGTTTGCTGACCTTGTAATAGATCTGTTTGCTGTTTTGTTCACAAATATTCAAACCCCTCCCTGGCTCAGAGCAATTGATTTTGTGATATTCAAGGCTTACATTTAAAGCAACATCATTTGTTTTCTCCATCCATGGTATCTCAAATGGGATGGCTCTATCTCTATCCCATATTCTGCGAAACACAACTGGCTATTTCTTTAAGGTACTCCTCAGGACACCCCACAGTGAATTTTGATCTGAAAACTGGGAAGGGAGGTTCTTTGGCGCATGATGTGTACAAAGAGATTCAGAATAGCATAAAGGCTACACGCCTCTATTTTTAATCACTATATAAACATGTATGCTGAATAAATGTTACTATTAGAATGCATTCAAGTTTCTTAGGTTCATTAACCTCCTATATATTTTAGCATATGAACTCCAAAATCATAAGCATAATAAAGTAGGTATCCACATAGACATTTAATTTTTCTTTACCTTCTGTTTCCATTTAATTGCTTAGTCTGTAAAATTCATCTTTATTTTCTGTGAAAGATCAGAATAGCTATGATGTTACATTGTAATGCCTGTATTTTCCACCAGGTGTCACTAATGTTGTAATACTTAAAGTGAATTTCTTCTAACTCTAAATTAGACTAATATTCTGCTTTTCTTATTGGAAGTTAACATTGGGATTTCTGTCTACAAAAATATGAAGACATCAGAGGGAAAAACACAGCATCTGTCTTTTGCTAGGCACTTTACATGAACTATTTCATTTAATTCTCATGCTTTAGTGCACAAGCAGAATCGTGGGGTCAGTGGGCATGCAAATGGCACTATGTTTTTAAAGTTTAGATGGCCTCTTTTGACCTCAGCCAAGGAAGCTCATTTGACTCCACAACAAGCACATCAAAAGCAATTCTTCACCCTTTTCTTAATGGTTCTTACCTTCTACATCCTTTTAGCAATCGAGTGTCCAGAACAAATTACTTTTCCTTTACTGGGCTTTGAGTTTCATTGGTGAGTTTGTATTTACACTTTCCTCAGACGACTCTGACCAATGAATGGAAGAAACCAAGACAGAGAGGACTTTATCCTATGCCTTATCTATATTGTTTATAGAATAAATCAAGTGTGAATTTTCAAGCATCTGTGAAACAGTTTTCCAACTAATCAGAAGAATTGTTCATTTAACTACCTCAGTTACTCCTTGGGGAATTAATTTTTGGCTTAACTTGTAAATAATATTTTCTCATTCTTTTTTTAGTGTATGAAATTATATTTCAAGTTATTTGGTTGAATGTGACCATGATAAAGGTTTGTGCTGGAACAACTATGGAATAGAACCTGTCTGCTAAACTTCACATTAGTTATATTTTCTAAAAACAGATCTTTAGCGATCTTTCCATTCTTGAATATGGCTTTGAAAGTCAGCAGTATTAACCTATGCTTATTTAAAAAAAAAAAAAAATCTAGCTGGGAAAGCTACTTAATCTCCATTAGAGTTGACAATCCTGTTCCAATCTGGCAAAAACATTGTAGCCCTAGCAACAAAACTATTAGAAAAGGCCTAGAGAGAAAAATGTCAGAGTTGACCCTCTGATTTCACAAGTCAGTTTATGTTACCACTTCACCTATTTTTGTCCTCCTACCATTTGATCTATTTTTATACTAGAGAAACATAATATAGTTTCATTTATTTGTGTAAAGTCCATTTTCATCTACATTTATCTGCATCATTTTGCTATGTAAGCTTGTTCGCACAAAGGAACTTACATCAGATCAAAATCTTTATTGTCTTGGAATTTTATCTGTGTGGAAAAGACTTCTGAGTATAAGCAGGCCAACCATACTCCATTGCCATGCAAGGGAAAGATCTCAAACGTCTTTAAAAACTAGATATGGACATATTGAGTATATGCCTAGACATGGATATGATTTCTATCTAAATGGCAGTCTCCCTAAGTGCAGAAGTTAGTGGTTTTAAAGATTGAGTCAGTGATATCCAAAATATTTCATGTCTAAAATACAGTTCTTGTATCACTGTACTCAATCATAATAGTCAATACAGCTCTTTAGAAACCAGTTCAAAGCTTCCAGATCTAAGAAAGGAAATTTATAGCCAATGATCATCTACCATGTGCCAAGTACCAGTTAGGTGCTTTACACCTTTTCAGCCTGGTTCCTTCTAGGTGCATAGAGGCTGGGGCTGGTGGGGAAGTAGGAGACTTGGGCTACAGCTTGTGGTCTTGGAAACTGGTGATGGGACATGGGGAGAGCCATGAAGCAAAGAAAATGATGAAGTCTGAGTCCCAAATGACAAGTCCTCTGGAATAAGGAATAGCTCCAAAACCTCAATTCAGGGCTGTGAGGGGAGAATAGTGTGGAAAGAGAAGGCCTGGATCCAAAATGAAGGTTTTATAACTGCTGATGCCCAGTGAGTCCCAGAGGATAACCGTGAAGGAACACTGCGTAGGGAGAAAGAATCCTTCATAGAGTACCTTAGGCTCAATTTGTGGGCAGGGAGGGGATCTGGCATCAAATTAGTACATGATATGCATTATCTCAATCCTCACAACAACCCAATGAGAGATACCATCCCCATTTTACACCTGTAAAAAGTGAGATTCGGGAAGGTTAAGTAATTTGCCCAGCTTCAAACATCCAGAATACATTCCCAGGCCTGACTCCAAAGCCTGTATTCTTACTGTATCTCATTGCCTCTCAGAGACTAGGGAACAAGGAAGGGTCCCCCTGTTCCAGTATGCAGACTCAGCCAAGGAGACTACAGTACCACCTGAATCTAACTTCAGCTGGGGAAGTGAAAACTCACAACCACAAATGTTTGAGCGTCAAGGTACATTAACTTTTTGAAAAACTCTTTTTCATAATAAGCTATCACTAAATGTTTATTAACACAGAGCCTTTTGCTGTGTAACAGGAGCATTCATTTTCTTCCATCAACATTTTCTTCTCTCATTCCTTTCACTTGTTTTTGTAACTAAATGCTGTGTTGGAATTTGGGCTTCTGCTTTATGGGCTTTCACCAGTTTGAGAAATAGACACAGAAAACAGATTGAAATGTATGTATTATCATCTATATTATGGGGTTTTCTAGTAAAGCTGAGTAGGAGCAAGAGGCTTACACCTAAAGCAGAAATAGGTTTGCTACTACTCCCCTATAAATGAACTGTGGAACAGTCAGACAACTTCGGTCTTCCTCACTCAAGCCCAACTCCAGCATGGGAGTAAGAAGTGCCGCTCCCTGAACGCCAAGGGCAGAGTTAGAAACACTGTACCTGAGCTCCGGCAAGCCTTAGAAAGAGTTCTTCTTTGTTGCTTGGGATGGTGTGAGAGAGAAGGTGGAGAGAGGGGCCCCCAATATTTCTCCAGTACCACTTTCCATCATCAGGATCATAGCAGAAACCTGAAGAGTGGAGTAACATGCATCCCTCCCAGTATTTGCCAGGTTTTTTTTTTAAATATAAATTTACTTATTTTATTTATTTATTTTTGGCTGCGTTGGGTCTTCGTTGCTGTGCACGGGCTTTCTCTAGTTGCTCCACGGCATGTGGGATCTTCCTGGACCAGGGCTCAAACCCATGTCCCCTGCATTGGCAGGTGGATTCTTAACCACTGCGCCACCAGGGAAGCCCATTTGCCAGGTTTTTAATCTTTTAGCATATTACAATGCCAGTGTGTTCCACTGGCATTATGCCAGTTGATTTTAGGTAGCAGGGTGATGGTAACAGGCATTTAAAAAAAAATTTTAGTAATTATGTATTTTAATCTGTATTCAGAAAAATATATAGCATATTTTAACATATATCATGAGCTAAAGATTTTTAAAGTACACACATTATTTTTTTAAAATGTATCAGTATTGGGACGGGTGATTTGCAAATAAAAATCACGAAGGCAGCACATATATGAAGGAAGGCTGGGAAATGATGCCATAAGCCATTGTACTTAAGCAAGTCAGAAGTAAGCCAGGGCGGGCTGTCCTCTCAGCAGGGCGGGCTGCACGCTCAGAGTGCTGCTGTGCTCTTACCATCCTACACTCCACTTCTTTCTACACTACGTTCCCCTCTGGAACTGCTGATGGGCATTTCACTTTTTGCCCACAAAAGACTCTAGCAACATGAGTCAGACAGGATTCCACGCAGCACCCTAAGCTCAAAATTCACTCCCTATTCTATTCTTATCACTAATTATGTCCTGTCACATTGTCCAAAATAGATCATCAGACTTTATGAAACGAATACAAAGACTGGATCAACAACAAAATGTCCCAAATTTGAACAATAGGAAACTCTTCTTTTTCAGCTTCCTCAAAACTAAATCCCCTTGTAAATAAAAGCCCATAGAAATTAAAGTCCAAGTGCCTTCATTCCCTATTTTATACAATTGGCTCAGTCTCAGCCAGAGGGTCTTAGTTGTCTGGATTCCTATATCTGCAGCTGTGTCCTAGGCTGTCTTTCATAGGAATATAGCTTCTTCAGCCTTTTTAAATTCAAATCTCTAGTTAGCTCTACTCTCCAAGGGGTCGGTAGCCACAAAAGAAACTGCAGCTCCACTACAGAAGTTATCACAAACAAAATTATGATCCCCAAATTAAGTGAATGGTATAATGTGGTTTGAAATTGCTATTCTCAGCCAGAGAGCATGGCAGATAACTTAGTGGTACCTGTGTTGGAGACAGTGAGGACCTGAGAACACCTGGTTTCAGTCCCATGGCAGGTCAGCCAGCTGCACCAGTGTCAAGTCCACAGCCTGGGAATCTGTGTTTACTGACCAGAAACTGCCCAACAGTTGTGCTTCTACGTGTGTAATATATTTGTGTATTTCTTTGTGTTTTTTCTTGTTTTGTTTTGTTTGGGTGATGCTTGTGGGAATCTCCCCATATATATTGCCTACTTTCTCTCAGAGAGTGACATTTGAGACATTATTGCCTTCTTAGAAAATTTAGATATTCTGGTTTCTTCATTTCCTCCTGTCTATTGTCTCATGCAAGATTGTGGTCTAGAGGAAACCTCTACTCCCAAATTCTTCCAAGTGTGTTCTCTGTAGGGGAGAAGTACACTCTTCTCTATGAAAACATGAAGAATGGGGTAGAGACCATCACCCTACTTCTTAGCGCTATGTTTTAACTTAATAATATACACTGTTTTATTTATTATGATAATAGTGATTGTCATCACTCTTCCATAAATTTTTTCCTTCTTACCTAGGCAGGTTGAGTTGGACCCAGCTAGGCAGTAGGTGACTAGAGTCAAAATTAAATTAAAAAAAAAAAAATTAAAACACCAGGATCACAGTAAAGGCCACTGAGTCAGGATTACTCTTGTACATGGTCGGTGGGAATGTAAACTGGTTCAGCCACTGTGGAAAACAGTATGGAAATTCCTCAAAAAATTAAGAATAGAACTTCTAAATGATCCAGCAATTCTACTTGTGGGTATTTATCTGAAGAAAACAAAAACACTAATTTGAAAAGATATATCCACCCCTATGTTCACTGCAGCATTATTACAACAGCCAAGATATGGAAACAACCTAAAAGTCCAAGGATGGATGAATGCATAAAGAAGATTTAATGTATATATATACACACAACAGAATACTATGTAGCCATAAAAGAAGGAAATCTTGCCATTTGCTACAACATGGATGGACCTTGAGGGTATTATGCTAAGTGAAATAAGTCAGATGAAGACAAATACCATATAATTTCCCTTTTATGTGGAATATAAAAAAACAAAACAAACAAAAGAAAAACAAACTCACAGATTGAGAGAACAGATTGGTGGTTACCAGAAGGGAAGGGATTGGAAGAAGGGTGAAGTGAGTGAAGGGGATCAACTGTATGGTGATGGATGGTAACTAGACTTAAGTGCTGGTTACTTTGTAGTGTATACAAATAGCAATTTATAATGCTGTATATCTGAAATGTGTATAAATGTTATATACCAATTTTACCTCAATTAAAAGAAAAAGAAAAAGTAACAGAAGGATACCAAAGTTTAGTAAAACTTTAAGGAGATTCTAGATGTCACAGATTAAAGTACTCAAAAGTTAGTATTCCAAAAGGTTGGGCCATTGAAAAGATAGAACACAAGCACAAACAAACAAAAAATACCTAAACCTAAACTTCAGGGCAGAAACTTTTCTGTTCTTACGCCTTCCTGTCTCAGTAGGATCTGACCATTAGTGTAAGGAGAGAGACTGCAGCTGTGAAGGAAAATGGTGCCAAGAACTGCAGCTGCAGAAATTTTTTTGGTTTTTTTTTCACTTTTTACTTTTGACATGTAAAATTAATACGTACACAAGTTAAAAAACATCAAACAGTACAGAGTGGTACTAAATGAAAAGTAAGTTCTCTACCTTACCTTGTTCTCCCACTCCCCATTTCTAATCCAGCTCCCTTGGAGTATAGTTGCTTTACAATGTTGTGTTAGTTTCTGCTGTACAGCAAAGTGAATCAGCTATACATATACATATATCCCCTCTTTTCTGGATTTCCTTCCCATTTAGGTCACCACAGAGCATTGAGTCGAGTTCCCTGTGCTATACAGTAGGTTCTCATTAGTTATCTATTTTATACATAGTATCAATAGTGTATATATGTCTATCCCAATCTCCCAGTTCATCCCACCACCCCCCTACCAGCTCCCTATTTTTAAATATTTTTTATTCTGTTGCTGGTTATTACCATACCTCTGAAACTTATGTTAATTTCTCCATTTCTCGTTCATCAACTTTAGATAGTATCTATTAAAAGATGATAAATTTAGTTCATATTTCTTTATCCACTACTAAGTTTTTCCAGTTACAGTATTTTGGTTCTTCTGGTGTTTATCTATAATTTTAAAGAATATGCTTAAACCCCATATTTTGTTACATAACTTTTAGATAGCATATCTTGATTCCTTACTAGATAAGGTGAGAAAAATCTGTGTCTGACATTACCTTCCACATCTCACTGCTGCCTTAACAGACTTCCGTTTTTTTTTACATTATCAATGTTAATATTAGATTCTCTTTTATAGTTACTATTGTCTTCCAAGTTTTGTTTATATGTTGATTCTACAAACTGAAATAGCATTTACATTATTCCAATTATTAAATTACTCCTTACTGAAAGACTGAATAGCTCTACCTACTGAGGAAAAAAAGGTAATCTATATCATCAAAATGGAAAGATGAATGTTCCAAGTGTCAAGCTCAAATGAGAGTCCTTAAACCCAATCTTCAAGAATTTCTATTATTCATTTAGCCAATGATACCTTTAATTTCCAAGAAATCTTTTTTCTTTGATTATTCTTGTTACCCAGCCACCTATTCTTTGGCGTCTTGACTCTGAAGATGTTAGGGTTTGGGGGGTTTTTTTAATCATTTTTTCTTTCAGTTCTCTCTTTTTTTTTTAAATAAATAAAGTTTATTGACATTTTAGGACAGAAGAAAGTTAAACAGGTATGTTCAATCTGTTATGATTATTTTAAAATTTTATAATGGCCTATTGCTCTTCTTAAAAAAACATGAAGACTTCCCATACTCAGGACATTCAATGGTGTTTATTTTCTTTACTTGGACACTTTCATTGCATAGCTCTTCCTTAACCTTATCCAGGCAAGGCTCTTCTGATATGTCAGCTTCTCAAAGACGTTATTAAATTAGCACTCTGTCAGTCACATTCCATCCTTACTCTCATTCATTTTCTGAGCATTTCTTGTAATGTACGACTGCTTTCAATAAGTTTCTCAGATTTGTTTGAGAGTATATATGCACTCTTAAAGAACATCTTTGTTGGATAAAGACTTCTAGATGGACATTTTTGCTTTCAGCACTTTAATGATGTTACTCAAATGTCTTCTAACTTGCATGATTTCTAATTAAATGTTGGATATATACTTATATTTGCTGCTCTGTATCTAATGTTCTTTGTTCTCCTCCAGCCTTCAGCATTTTCTCATTGTCCCTTTTTTTTTTTTTAATCAGTCATCAATTTTATACACATCAGTGTATACATGTCAATCCCAATCGCCCAATTCAGCACACCACCATCCCCACCCCGCCGCGGTTTTCCCCCCTTGGTGTCCATACGTTTGTTCTCTACATCTGTGTCTCAACTTCTGCCCTGCAAACCGGTTCATCTGTACCATTTTTCTAGGTTCCACATACATGCATTAATATACGATATTTGTTTTGTTCAGTTCTCTTAATTAACTGTTTTCTTCAGGAGTCAACTGTTACATCTGTTCCACTTGGATCTTCTCATTTTTGCTGTTGGTTTCTTCTAAATTTTCTGGTTTTGTTTTTGTTTTTTTTTCCCATACACATGCATGATTAAGAAGATTAATCAATACTGGTAGCATGATTTTCAACTGTGCTATTATAGACCTGTCCCTTGAATGAAAAGATGAATGGTAGGATCTATGTACATATAAGCTAGAACAGTCAGCCCTATGCATCCAAAAGTTCCACATCCACAAATTCAACCAACTTAAGATCCAAAATATTCCAGAAATATTCCAGAAAGTTCTGAAATGCAATACTTAAATTGGCTGTGCTCTGGCAACTATGTACCTAGCATTTACATTGTATTAGGTATTATAAGTAATCTATAGATGATGTAAAGCATACAGAAGGATGTGCATAGGTTATATGCAAATACTGTGCCATTTTATATAACGGACTCGAACATCTGTGGATTGTGGTATCCACAGGGCATCCTGGAACTGATCGCCCACAGATACTGAGGGATGACTGTATTCTTTAAGGGTACATTTAGATATTTTGTTAACCATGTATTTTTTTTTTTTGAAATTTTAAATACATTTTTAATGTATTTTTTTGAAATTCGACTTTTTAAAAAATGCATGAAAATATCATTTATTTTATTTACTTAGTTTTTTGTGTGCCAGAATTCACTCACTCACTCTCTATTATGAATACGCCTTGGACCGAGGGCCTGAAGGTTAAACATAATTTCCAGGTATGGTCAGCAGAGGGCAGCAAAGGGTAGTGGAACAAGTGCTCACTGCCCAGGCCTGGGCATCCCTCTCTTTTCCCTTTTTGAGGTAAAAATCAACTAGCAGGTAGTAGAAGGGCCAGAGTGCCAGAATCAGGAGAGAAATTACTCACAGGGACAGGGACAGTGACCCTGAATGGGGATTAGGCTGAGGAGGCAGTGGAAAGGTTTAGCCACAATTCACAGCCTGGTATCTGTCACAGAGATGTGGACAACTAGCCATCAGGAGGTGAAGCATCAATTAGAGCACTTTCACGGTTCTGACTGCTACTCCCAGCCTGTCTAAAACCCAAGGTCTGGCTCCTTAAGGTAACAGGAGTCGACTATCCACCTTGGGAACTGATACAAACTTCCTGTCTGAGAGTTGGTCCATAGCCAGCCATTTTGAGGAGGAGAGAGTGGGGTATGGGCACCAAATGCAAATGCTGACAGTTAATGTAAACACTCAGATACATTCCAATTAAATAATTTGGGAGTGAACCTAAACACGATGTGGCTTAAATATATTTTCTTCCCTCCTCCAGAGGGGAAACATTGTTTAGCTGTGGAAACACTATATGACTTTGGAATTAGACAAATGTGACTCTGTGAATTGTTAGGTATATGGCTCTCAGTTACTTAACTCTACTGAGCCTCAGTTTCTCCATCTGTAAAACTAGAAATAATGATTCTTACCTCACAAATCTGCTGCAAAGAAATGAGATGATGTACATAAACTGCGTGGCAAAGAGCTTGGCAACCTGTAGTCAGTCAACATTGGTACCTGTTCTGTCTCCCTGTCTTTATCTTGGAAGAAGATCCATGATACTACTTGCTGTCTTTGAATACAAAGTCTCGCTGTCTCCTAAAAGCATACTAACGTTAATTGAGGGATTACTGTGTTAGGTACCATAGTAAGTTTTCTGAAGTGCTACCTCACTTAATTTTCATAACCAGCCTATAAGGAATGTACTTTTATCATCATCTCCATTTGACAAATGAGGACATTGTAAACTGGTTTTCCTAGTCTTCTCATGTAGGGAGTAAAGAACGAGGAGGGATTCAAAACAGGTAATTGGATTCCAGAACTCATGCTCCTGACAATACACAATCTGTTTTCCAATACAGACATTTAATCAAAGATTTAAAAATCTAAGGGAAAAAATAGAATTAAGAAAATAGTCTTGTCTTTGCAGTGGGTTTAAATGTTGGTACTATTGGCATAGGATCACCTCTTCTATTTGATATTTAGGGCAAAAGTTCAGTGTTCAATGAAATAAATGAAAACACACTTTGTTGCAGACTTAGAGAACAGACATGTGGACACAGCGGGGGAAGGGGAGGGTGGGATGAATTGGGAGATTAGGATTGACATACATACACTACCATGTGTAAAATAGAGAGCTAGTGGGAACCTGCTGTAAAGCACAGGGAGCTCAGCTCGGTGCTCTGTGATGACCTAGATAGGTGGGATGGGGGGTGGCGGTGGGAGGGAGGTCCAGGAGGGAGGGGATATGTATATAGATATAGCTGATTCACTTCACTGTACAGCAGAAACTAATACAACATTGTAAAGTAATTATACTCCAATTTTAAAAAATGAATAATTTTTTTTTAAAAAAAGAAAACACACCTTGTCATTGTTATTCCATTTAGAGTTCTTTCATAAAATTAAAAGAACTAACAACGGTATTTGGAAGACATTCAGCTTTAGCTATTACAGTTAAAGATAACTATTACATGACTAAGGAAAGCTTCCTTGATCTTTCTGAGAAAAGGTTTTCTCTCTTTTGCTTCACTACAAGGGGAAGATGGTACAAGAACACTTCTTTCTCAATGGATGCCTAAAAAACAATCACAATCCTGGTTACATGTAAAAATCATGCAAAACGCTTTTTATAAATACAGGTTTTCTGGATCTGGTGACTCAAAACCTCTGGGAGAGTACAGCCTAAAAAGCTCCTCAAAGCAATTCTGATGCATATCAGAACTGATTACCAGTGACTAGATTCTAGAAGGGGAGACGTCTTCCTGGCCTCTAAACTCTCCAAAAGGGAGAGGCAGAGAATGGAGATAATTTTGGAATTGGGGAAGGTGCAGAGATACGTCTGCCTACATTTCTTGCCTTACATAGATTCTGCCAAATGCTTGATGAGAGGCCAAAAAGTGTTGCCCAATGAATCTCCATGGTTCTAAATACAGTCAAGCATGTCCAGACTAGCACTGTCCCGTTAAAAGTGGTGAGCAGTCTCTGCAGGCCACTGTCTATATGCCGCATCTGTGCTAGTTTGGTTTTAAGAGGAGAGGCCTTAACAAGGTCACAGAGGACCTAAAAGACCTGTGCTTCTGGCTTCCACCCACCTTTTCAGACTTATTTCACCTTCCTGTACCTTCTGTTAGTGTCTCCAATCTAGCAAACTCTTTCATGTCTCTGAAATTTCATATACTCAAATTCTACCCCTTCAGCATGAAATATGAAACATCCTCTCCCGGACTTCCCTGGTGGCGCAGTGGTTAAGAATCCACATGCCAATGCTAGGGGACATGGGTTCGATCTCTGGTCCAGGAAGATTCCACATGCTGCGGAGTGACTAAGCCCATGCACCACAACTACTGAGCCTGCGCTCTAGAGCCCACGAGCCACAACTACTGAGCCCGTGCACCTAGAGCCCGTGCTCCACAACAAGAGAAGCCGCCACAATGAGAAGCCCGCGTACCACAACAAAGAGTAGCCCCTGCTTGCTGCAACTGGAGAAAGCCCACACACAGCAACGAAGACCCAACGCAGCAAGCAGGCAAGCAATAAATAAATAAATTTATTTATTTATTTATTTTAAAAAAGAAACATCCTCTCCCAACACATATTCTTTTCTCCTCTTCTTCTCTCTCTCTTTCCCTTTCTCTCTCTCTGTCTCTCCCCCTCCTTCCCTCCATACCTCTTTCCCTCTCTCCCTTCCTCCCCTCCCCCCCCCAATTAATTCCAAATTATCTTTTAAAGCTCATTTCAAAGGAGCTTTTCAAAGAAGCCTTCCTTGCCTGCCCTCTGCACAATCAAAGTCAGGTGTCCGGTCCCTCTTGTAATTACTCATCTCACTCTAATTTTTCTTTGTAGTACCTACCAGAGTCTGGCATTAAGAGTTATTGGTGAGACTCTGTTTAATTTCTGTCTCTCCAATTTAAATCTAGGTTTTGTGAGAGAGCTGGGCCGGAGTCTCTTTTGCTCCCTGCTGCCCAGACCTAAACAAGTGCCTTTCTTTCAGTACAGGTTCAAACACTCTCTGTTGAATGAAGTAAAAGAAAGAGAGACTATTTTAGATTATTCCTTTCTTCCTTCATCCACAGCAGAAAATTATTTCATAAAATGTCTTGAATTCCTCCAATGTGCCAATGCCTGTGAGAATTAAATGATAAATCAAAAATAGACTCATTCCTTGAGATCCTTAGAGTCCAGTAGGGAATAAAAGATATGTATTCAGATAACTATTACAGGAGCCTTACAAGGGAAACCACAAACTTCACTATATGATCAAATTTCAGTCCTCCACCGTTGTCGAAGGAAAGAGACCGTCCCTGTGAGAAGAGGTTAGGGGGCCTCGCTGCTCAGAGGCTGGGAGTCAGCTGGATTTGAATCCTTTAGTTGCACTGTGGCTGCTTGGTTTCACGGCACCTAAACTATCTGTGCGTCAGCCTCCTCAACTGTACAGCGGTCAGTTCTCAAGTGGAAGGAGAAAGGTGTCTTTACATAAAATGTTCTTAGCAGATTATTGTAGGTTCCCTAACACTGAAGAAGACATACAGATGGCAAATAAGCACATGAAAAGATGTTCAGCATCATTAACTATTAGGGAAATGCAAATTAAATCCACAATGAGATGGCACTACACAGCTATCAGAATGCCTAAGATAAAAAAATGACACCACCAAATGCTTGTGTGGACTTGGAGAAACAATCATTCATACAGTGCTGGTGAGAATGTGAAATGGTGCAGCCACTCCGGAAAACAATTTGACAGTTTCTTAAAAAACAAAAGATACGACTACCATACAACCAGACATTTGCACTCCTGGGCATTTAGCCTAGAGAAATGGATACTTATGTTGACACAAAAATGTGTACACAAATGTTTGTTGCAGCTTTATTTGTAACAGCCCAACACTGAAGACAACCTGAGCCTTCCTTAACAGTTGGTGAAGCAAACTGTGACACATCATTTTCATGGACTACTACCAAGAGTAACAAAGAAATGAACTATTAATACCTGCAGCAATCCGGATGAATCTCCCACTATGCTGAGTGGAAAAGAGAGAATCCCAAAGTGTTACATACTGTATGATCCCATTGATACAACATTCTTGAAAATGGCAAAATTAAAGAAATTGAGAAAGATTAATGGTTGCCAGGGATTAAAGAGGTGGTAGAAGTGGGAGGGAAGTCTATGTGGCTGTAAACAGGTAATATAAAGGATCCCTGAGGTGATGGAAATGTGCCGTATCTTGACTGTTTCAATGTTAATATACTAGTTGTGATATTGTACTATAGTTTAGAGAGATATTACCATTGGGGGAACCTGGGTAAAAGGTTATAGACTCTCTCTGTATTAGTTCTTACAGCTACATGGGAATCTACAGTTATTTCAAAATAAAAAAATTAATTGAAAAAAAGAAAAGATGGAGACAAAGTCAGGGAAACAAGTATGGCAGTTTGTCAGTTACAGCATGGCCTCAGAATTGACATCATAATGGCCAGTGATCTTGACTACTACAGAATCCTCAGGCTTCATGGATTTGTTCACCATACTCTGCAAAGTGCTGTAGACATCCTCAAATTTCAGTGCCAAGAACTGGAGAAAAAAGGATGTTTATGTCAATCAAAGAGCACTTGGAGCTTTCTGGTGGTCATTCAAGGCTTCACCGCATCAGGTAGCCTTTTAATATACTATTTTTGACCATCAAAACAGACTGTTGGTTACAGGAGGTGTTTTGTTTTATTTTCTCTAAGACATGTGAGCTAATTTTTAACTTCAGCACTGGTTTCCTGAAAAGCTGCTGGTGTTCATAAGATTCAGTGCTGCTGAACACAGGTGAGCGGCTTTACATTCTCGGGGCAGAGAGGGTATGGGGGGAACACTTTTTTGGCTCCACAGGGGAGAATTTTCTGTAGAACTATGAAAACTTCTGCTCTATCTATCAGAGTCTTTATGTTCTGTTCAGTTTAGTTGTTTTACCTATTATGACCAGAGAGTTCTGTTAGAGCTTAGTCATAGCTCAACCAAATAATAGCTAAGCACTGCTTTGTATGTAGAAACTTTTTGATGTTTCCAGTATTATTTGCTGATCTTTGAGAATTTTCCCCAAAATCTGAATATGGATTTAGATAAGATTGGGGTCAATTTTCCAGAATCCTCCGTTATCTAAATTTTTATGTTAACATGACACCAAATTGTAGTTACGTCTTTGCAAATCTCCATATCATTTTATTTTATCTATATTAGGCCACAAATGGTCCTATTTTGGGTGATTGTTGGCTGTTTTTTGTTGCTGTTGTTGGTTTTTACCATCTTGTAATCCTCTCTACCTTTGGCCCCTCGGTTCTCCTCTTCCTAACAGTTTGTGCCCGGCTTTGCTGCTTTCCCCGTTTCCCCACCTCTAAGAGTCCACGTGCGCCAGGCTTTGTTCCTGAAACAGTTCTCTGCCCATATCAACTCCCTAAGTAACCTAATTTCTTTCAGTAACTTTCAATAACTTACTGACTCCTGAATTTGAGCTGTGAAGCCCTATTTGGGAGATTGAGGCTAATGTTTAGAGTTGTGTCCACCTTGACATTTAACATAAACTCCATCATATATTTGACCAGAGACTAGCTGTTCTGTGGTGTTTGAGGTTTTGCAGGAGAAGCCCTTCCGTTGAGGTGGACACCCACAGTGAGAATACTACATCATCTGAGGGAGCCAATCATACCCTGCTGATCCAGAGCCCCGTAGAACTCAAAAGAGGCTGGAGAAGGCAGAAGCGGCCCCTCTCCTTATTCAGTGATTTGATGCTTATGTCTAATACCAAGTGCATATACATTACCTGCTCTCCCGCTTATCCTACAGTTCCACGTTCGCTAACCCTTACTGTAAGAAAATATGACAGGCAGTGTCTCTCTTGCCTGGGGCTTACAGACAGGTGATAAAAATAAGAGGGGGAGATTACAGATTGTGATTAGTGCTTCTGATACAAAGTCGCTAGGGTACCATGTAGAAGATGGGAGCATATTACAGAGGGGTTGACCAGGACCATGTAGAAGATGGGAGCATATTACAGAGGGGTTGACCAGGACCATGTAGAAGATGGGAGCATATTACAGAGGGGTTGACCAGGACCATGTAGAAGATGGGACCATATTACAGAGGGGTTGACCAGGACCATGTAGAAGATGGGACCATATTACAGAGGGGTTGACCAGGACCATGCAGAAGATGGGAGCATATTACAGAGGGGTTGACCAGGACCATGCAGAAGATGGGAGCATATTACAGAGGGGTTGACCAGGACCATGTAGAAGATGGGAGCATATTACAGAGGGGTTGACCAGGACCATGCAGAAGATGGGAGCATATTACAGAGGGGTTGACCAGGACCATGTAGAAGATGGGAGCATATTACAGAGGGGTTGACCAGGAGGGCCTCTCAGGGTGGACCTGTGGGGGGAGAAGCAGCCACCGTTTCTAGCCAGGGCGGCCGGGCCTTCTAGGCTGAGGAAGCAGCAGGCGTAAGTGGGTGCAGCTTAGCCCCCTGGAGGGAGGAGTTCAGGGAAAGCCAGTGTGACTGGAGCCTAAGGTGGGGGGCACAATATTAGATATGATACTGGAGTCAGGGGTCCAGCCACACAGGGTCTCCACAGGCCATAGTAAGGGGCTGAAATACTATGCTGAAGGGTGTTTAACTAGGACAGTAACCATATCTGGTTTATATTTTTAGCAAAATTTTCTGACTATTGGTAGATGATGGATTTTTGGGTAAGCAAGAGTGGAAGCAGGGTGACTAGTTAGGGGAGGCAACAGTCCCGATGAATAGTAACAAGGGCTCCATTTGGGGGTTGGCAGTGGAAATGAAAGATTCAGCCAGACAGATTTGGAATGTATGTTGGAGACAGAATCAACTGGGTGCACTTTCCTCTCAACCCTGGATACAAATGCAACCAATACCATAGACTTGGTGGCTTAAACAACAGAAATGTATTTCCTTATAGTTCTGGTGGCTGGAAATCCGAGATCAGGTACCAGTATGGTGAGGTTCTAGTGAGAGCTCTCTTCCTGGCTTGCAGATGGCTGTCTTCTCACTGTATGTTCATGTGGCGTTTCCTAACTACGTGAATGTGGGGAGAGAGAAAGAAATCTCTCTCCCTCCTGAAACAAGCTCACCAATCCTACTGGATTAGAATCTTACCCTTATAACCTCATAAGCCTTAATTACATCCTAAAAGCTCTATCTCCAAATACAGTCGTATTGGCAGTGAGGGCTTCGGTGTATGAAGGTGTCAGCAGGGAGAGGGGGAGACACAGTTCTTCCACGGCAATGACTAGCAGTACTGAGTGCTGCCACCTTGTATGAGTTTTCACCACAATTTTTAGAAAACCACCTACAAGACCATTCCCATAATAACATTTAGGTATATTCATGATCATTATTAATATGAAAAATTTGTTTTTTCTTTTTCCAGAAAGAAACAACAATTAAAAAGAAATAGCCTCCTGTGATATCTCTTCTCTGTCATGCCTCATCTTTTTTTTTTTTTTTTTATGGCCTTTATTATGTTGAGGTAGGTTCCCTCTATGCCCACTTTCTGGAGAGTTTTTATCATAAATGGGTGTTGAATTTTATCGAAAGCTTTTTCTGCATCTATTGAGATGATCATATGGTTTTTATTCTTCAATTTGTTAATATGGCGTATCACATTGATTGTTTTGCGTATATTGAAGAATCCTTGCATCCCTGGGATAAATCCCACTTGATAGTGGTGTATGATCCTTTTAATGTGTTGTTGGATTCTGTTTGCTAGTATTTTGTTGAGGATTTTTGCATCTATATTCATCAGTGATATTGGTCTGTAATTTTCTTTTTTTGTAGTGTCTTTGTCTGGTTTTGGTATCAGGGTGATGGTGGCCTCATAGAATGAGTTTGGGAGTGTTCCTTCCTCTGCAATTTTTTGGAAGAGTTTGAGAAGGATAGGTGTTAGCTCTTCTCTAAATGTTTGATAGAATTCACCTGTGAAGCCATCTGGTCCTGGACTTTTGTTTGTTGGAAGATTTTTAATCACAGTTTCAATTTCATTACTTGTGATTGGTCTGTTCATATTTTCTGTTTCTTCCTGGTTCAGTCTTGGAAGGTTATACCTTTCTAAAAATTTGTCCATTTCTTCCAGGTTGTCCATTTTATTGGCATAAAGTTGCTTGTAGTAGTCTCTTAGGATGCTTTGTATTTCTGCAGTGTCTGTTGTAACTTCTCCTTTTTCATTTCTGATTTTATTGATTTGAGTCCTCTCCCTCTTTTTCTTGATGAGTCTGGCTAATGGCTTATCAATTTTGTTTATCTTCTCAAAGAAGCAACTTTTAGTTTTATTGATCTTTGCTATTGTTTGTTTCTATTTCATTTATTTCTGCTCTGATCTTTATGATTTCTTTCCTTCTGCTAACTTTGGGTTTTGTTTGTTCTTCTTTCTCTAGTTTCTTTAGGTGTAAGGTTAGATTGTTTATTTGAGATTTTTCTTGTTTCTTTAGGTAGGCTTGTATAGCTATAAACTTCCCTCTTAGAACTGCTTTTGCTGCATCCCATAGGTTTTGGGTCGTCGTGTTTTCATTGTCATTTGTCTCTAGGTATTTTTTGATTTCCTCTTTGATTTCTTCAGTGATCTCTTGGTTATTTAGTAACATATTGTTTAGCCTCCATGTGTTTGTCTTTTTTACGTTTTTTTCCCTGTAATTCATTTCTAATCTCATAGCGTTGTGGTCAGAAAAGATGCTTGATATGATTTCAATTTTCTTAAATTTACTGAGGCTTGATTTGTGACCCAAGATGTGATCTATCCTGGAGAATGTTCCGTACGCACTTGAGAAAAACGTGTAATCTGCTGTTTTTGGATGGAATGTCCTATATGTATCAATTAAATCTATCTGGTCTATTGTGTCATTTAAAGCTTCTGTTTCCTTATTTATTTTCATTTTGGATGATCTGTCCATTGGTGTAAGTGAGGTGTTAAAGTCCCCCACTATGATTGTGTTACTGTCAATTTCCTCTTTTATAGCTGTTAGCAGTTGCCTTATGTATTGAGGTGCTCCTATGTTGGGTGCATATATATTTATAATTGTTATATCTTCTTCTTGGATTGATCCCTTGATCATTATGTAGTGTCCTTCCTTGTCTCTTGTAACATTCTTTATTTTAAAGTCTATTTTATCTGATATGAGTATAGCTACTCCAGCTTTCTTTTGATTTCCATTTGCACGGAATATCTTTTTCCATCCCCTCACTTTCAGTCTGTATGTGTCCCTAGGTCTAAAGTGGGTCTCTTGTAGACAGCATATATATGGGTCTTGTTTTTGTATCCATTCAGCCAGTCTATGTCTTTTGGTTGGGGCATTTAATCCATTCACGTTTAAGGTAATTATCGATATGTATGTTCCTATGACCATTTTCTTAATTGTTTTGGGTTTGTTTTTGTAGGTCCTTTACTTCTCTTGTGTTTCCCACTTAGAGAAGTTCCTTTAGCATTTGTTGTAGAGCTGGTTTGGTGGTGCTGAATTCTCTTAGCTTTTGCTTGTCTGTAAAGCTGTTGATTTCTCCATCAAATCTAAATGAGATCCTTGCCGGGTAGAGTAATCTTGGTTGTAGGTTCTTCCCTTTCATCACTTTAAGTATATCATGCCACTCCCTTCTGGCTTGCAGAGTTTCTGCTGAGAAATCAGCTGTTAACCTTATGGGAGTTCCCTTGTATGTTATTTGTCGTTTTTACCTTGCTGCTTTCAATACTTTTTCTTTATGTTTAATTTTTGCCACTTTGATTACTATGTGTCTCGGCGTGTTTCTCCTTGGGTTTATCCTGTATGGGACTCTCTGCGCTTCCTGGACTTGGGTGGCTATTTCCTTTCCCATGTTAGGGAAGTTTTCGACTATAATCTCTTCAAATATTTTCTCTGGTCCTTTCTCTCTCTCTTCATCTTCTGGGACCCCTATAATGCGAATGTTGTTGCGTTTAATGTTGTCCCAGAGGTCTCTTAAGCTGTCTTCATTTCTTTTCATTCTGTTTTCTTTAGTCTGTTCCGCAGCAGTGAATTCCACCATTCTGTCTTCCAGATCACTTATCCGTTCTTCTGCCTCTGTTATTCTGCTATTGATTCCTTCTAGTGTAGTTTTCATTTCAGTTATTGTATTGTTCATCTCTGTTTGTTTGTTCTTTAATTCTTCTAGGTCTTTGTTAATCATTTCTTGCATCTTCTCAATCTTTGCCTCCATTCTTATTCCGAAGTCCTGGATCATCTTCACTATCATTATTCTGAATTCTTTTTCTGGAAGGTTGCCTATCTCCACTTCATTTAGTTGTTTTTCTGGGGTTTTTTCTTGTTCCTTCATCTGGTACATAGCCCTCTGCCTTTTCATCTTGTCTATCTTTCTGTAACTGTGGTTTTTGTTCCACAGGCTGCAGGACTGTAGTTTTTCTTGCTTCTGTTGTCTGCCCTCTGGTGGTTGAGGCTATCTAAGAGGCTTGATGGGAGGCTCTGGTGGTGGGTAGAGCTGACTATGCCTCATCCTTGATGGAGGATTATGTTATGCCCTGAATCAGTCTGTGCAAATTAATAATCTGAGTTTAGCACCTAGTTTTTCCACTTAGCCATAAAAAGGGGTGGGGGGGCTGAAGTTCCCTTCTACCTCAGCTCATCTTCAGACTTCAGTTGAAAACTCATCTCTAGGTTGATGCTATAGAAATCAACACAAATGGAATAAATAGTTGACTAACTGCTACCTATGTATTTGGTCAGAGTAAGTAAATTTTAGCTTGTATGTAATAATAAGCGTAAATGTTTATTTCTTGCCAAAGAAATTATATTTCTCCAGTTGTGTGGGATGTTAATATTCAGTGAAAATTATTTTGAGATTTTTGTCATTTTCTTTTGTACTACATACATTAGAAACTTCTGTTCTCAAGAATTAAACTCAGATGAAACCTTCACTATCACTTTTGATATTCATTAGAATGCTTAGTAAGTTACTTTTCAAATAAAATTATTACTTTTGTTTTTAGAACAGGATCTGCTTTATAAATATTAAGATATTAATACTAGTAGAGGCCCATGAAGAATTTACAAATGGGAAGGGACTGTACCTAGTTCACTGTCTTTAGACATCACTATCCTCTCATATTTAGTTATTGAAGAATACAGAAACAATGAAAAATGAATTTTATTTAGGTCAAAAGATGACGATTACTATTAACTTATCAGTGAGATGACAGATACTTACAGAATATACCACAACCCCTCCTCCTAAGCATCTAAGGGAACACCCCTGTGTTAGGAGAAATCTCCCTAGAATCCTATAAATTTCACAGACCATTGGGGCTTACCCCCTAGCATAAGACTGAGGTAA
Source organism: Balaenoptera borealis (assembly GCF_965194805.1). Lineage (NCBI taxonomy): Eukaryota > Metazoa > Chordata > Mammalia > Artiodactyla > Balaenopteridae > Balaenoptera > Balaenoptera borealis. The sequence continues at coordinate 129,336,942 of NC_138861.1, read as the reverse complement.
AGGAAAGGAGAGGGGTATCCATAGTAAAGGATACACAATAGAAATTAAAACTGCAGCCCTCCTCTCCCTTCTCCTCAAGTCAGTTTACATTCGGTTCGTTCTTTCTAACTTCTACTGAGAAAATCTCACTGAGTTGTGACTGAGTGTGAAGAAACACCGTGAGACCCTAGGAGAATCCACTGTAGTATAAAGCTTTGTTGTGATACAGTTTGAACATTTCCAAGCTAGCATCTAGCTTTGTTGGTGTAGTATCATGAGATTTATCATCTCACTCCAAAAATAAAAGAATAATCCCATCAGAAAGCCTGGTGGCTCTGCGGGACGAGATGAGGCTCAGGATAGGAAAGAGGAGGAGGGTTCTTCAGGGAGCTACAGGTCAACACCCATGGAGGCCAAGTGGTTATGAGCACAGGCTCATGAGTTAGGTTGTCTGAGTTCAAACCCTGTTTCTGTTGCTTTTGGCAACAGAAAACTCTGTGAGTTTCCTCATCTGTAAAATGGGGCTAATAAAGACTACCTGATGTAGTTTACAATTAAATGAAATAATGTTTATAAAATATTTAGAACAGTGCTTGGCATATGGTAAGTGCTCAATGTTACAGGAGAGTCGAAACCATGCTCTGGACTTTTGGATAACTCCTTGGTTTGGTTTCCAGGGAGTGGATAATCTTGGCACTGTATTTCACTAAGAAGAGAATTATTCAAATGACTTTTTCCAGGTCAGTGTATTTGGAAGTTTCCGCACAGTACCTTGGGTGTCAATACACATAGATATCTACATCAGAAAAAAAAATCTATAAAATCCAGCAGATATGTGTCTATCTTTCCCATTCGCCATATAGTTGTAGCTTGATAATGCCTTTAGAATTACTATGTAGAAAAATAATTTTATCTGATAATTGTGTTTCAAAGAAATCTTCAAATACACAGACATAGGGGAAAATGCTGAAATTAACTGACTACATAATTGCAAAGAAATAAAGCCATACTATAAAAACACAACTTAGGAAGAGAGAAGAGAGTCCAGCTCCTTCTTTTTAAAGTATCCCTCCTCCAATATGGAAAAAGCATTAAGGTGCTGATGACCAGCCCATTTGCCCTCTCAGAATTCTCAGTCTATCTCTTTCTTGCTTGAGCTGTGTGTTTTATATATATATATATATATATATATATATATATATATATATATATATATTTATATATTTATATATTTATATATTTATATATTTATATATATATATATATATATATTTTTTTTTTCTTTTTTTGGCTGCATTGGGTCTTCGTTGCTGTGCCTGGGCTTTCTCTAGTTGCAGCGCTACTCTTCGCTGCGGTGCACGAGCTTATCATTGTGGTGGCTTCTCTTGTTGCGGAGCATGGGGTCTAGGCGCACAGGCTCCAGTAGTTGTGGCACGCAGCTCAGTAGTTGTGGCACGCAGCTCAGTAGTTGTGGTGCACGGGCTTAGTTGCTACGTGGCATGTGGGATCTTCCCAGACCAGGGCTCGAACCTGTGTCCCCTGCATTGGCAGGCGGATTTTTAACCACTGCACCACCAGGGAAGTCCCAAGCTGTTATATTTTGTGTGCCACAAATCCTTCCTGTTTTACTGAAATGCTTTCTACTAGCTTCATGTTATATAAAGGAATGGAAATAAACTATAATTAGGGGTTTGTGTTCTACATGTGCTTTACTTTGTCATTACCTGAATACAAGCTTTGCCTTTAGAATATGGATAATAATTTAACAATAATTATTTATTCACCTGTTTAAATTTTTTTAATTTATAGCAATTTTTCTTGCTTCTTTTTTGCAGTCTGTAACTATAACAGTTACAAATTCAGACACAGTGAATAATGTTATCAACATGTCACTTTCAAAGCTAGGAATAACTGTAAGTTACCTGCAAGTTATTTTTAGTTAAAAACCAACTTTGATTTTTGAGATTCATGTGTTTGTGTGTGTGTGTGTGTGTGTGTGTGTGTGTGTGTGTGTGTGTGTGATGTACCTACCATCATAAGACAGCTGATTATTACAGATATGTAAGTCATATTTGGTGCCCCTAAATTCAGAAGTTGAAGGCAGCAAAGCTCTGTTATTAGCCTATACATGAGTGTTGTATTCCCATTTTAAATTCTGTGTGAATTGTAAGTCATAGCATAATGAAATCGGGCTATAATTGTAGAGTGCTATGAAAACATGCACTTTACTGTATATATTATATACCTAGAGAGTCAAATATTTATAAGATTCTAAATATTTCCTCCTCTATTGGACTGTTCTTTCTGTATCTTCTTTCCTGATTCCTCCCATCCCATCCCCATTTACCCTGATTGCCACCTGAGGACTCAATCTCAGCATGAGAAATCCTAAATGATATCTTTTGTTGTAAATTTGACATAAAGACCACCTGGCTAGAAGCTACATCCCCTTGATGCAGGTCCTGAGAATGAGATAGCTAATGCCTCTTGTGAACTGGTAAAGAAGACAAGTTCTGAATAAAACCATGGATCTGGGGGCATTTGTGTACACATCACTTTCATCTTGTTTTGCTTTCAAGTGTCTGTTCTCCTTTATGTTTTGATAGGACTGTTATGGCTTGTTGAAAATTTTTTGGTGAAAGAGATGGCTATGTTTGGGGATGAGGGTGCATAAGGGAAAAGAGAGGGAAAGGGACATTCAGATGGACAGAACTGAAGAAAGCACGTGTAAAGCATGGCTCCCTATATAAAATTATATATAAATATATAAAATTTATATATATAAGTAGATATATATGTGAATATATATATATTTATAAATGTGAAAATGTCTTGATATTGTGATATGACATAATGACAATATTTGTATTTAAGTTTTGTCTGACTCAATGGTATAATAAAGCCCCTTAATAACTCAGGTCAGCCAGAATTTGGTATAAGAAATCAATGATGATTTCTGTAAAAATTGAATTTAATAATACATTTTAAATAAAATTGAATTTATATGCACTGAGTAAAGCACCCCTCTGCATTGATTTCTAACCTATTTGATATATATGTCCTGAATAAGAATTAAATCTTAGAAGAAAATGGTTTTAGGGATAAGGTTGGGGAGATTAATGTTAGAGCTCATTTTATTTCATTTTGTAATTTTCCTTTGCTTAAAGTGATCAATCTCACCAGACAAGAAAAAACTTCTATTTTAATGAAGAATTGGGGTTATATGCCTATACATGTGTTCCTGATTTAAGGGATTCCAACATAGTTTTTCCAATCTTTACCTTAAAAGAAAAGATTTTTATTAGCTCTCACTTCTTATTTGCAATACAATTTTGAGCAGATTTAGCTGTGTGTGTGTGTGTGTCTGTGAGTGAGACTGCTTCCATACCGGGACCCTGCCTCTTTCACAGCAAGGCCATGATTTTTAATCAGGAGTCAAGGGCAAGCATACATAGTACCTATCACCAACAACTCTATATCAAACATTTCCTCTCCTGGAGGTCTCTTTAATTCAGCAGTCTTTATAATTTAGACTTGTTTCAAATGGGATATCCAGTATTCCTAGGCAGTGATTCTGCTGGGAGTTAATGGTTTTCTGCATCTGACTTAATCGCTAGGTTAGAGTCCTTGTCCCTTCTTTCCCTTGAGTGGCGCTTGTCTGCATCAAAGCCAGTGGGCTGAATTAACTCTGCCTTCTACTCAAGGCCTCTTGGGCATTTTTCTCCTTTTGCTCATGGTTGCTGAGCTAATGATGCCTTTCTTTTTTTAAAAAAAATATTTATTGATTGATTTGGCTGCACTGGGTCTTAGTTACGGCACATGGGATCTTTGGTGCAGCATGAGGGATCTTTAGTTGCAGCATGCGGGATCTTTTTAGTTGTGGCATGCGGGAATCTTACTTGCAGCATGCAGGCTCTTAGTTGCGGCATGTGGGATCCAGTTCCCTGACCAGGGATCGAACCTGGGTCCCCTGCGTTAGAAGCACGGAGTGCTTGCTAACCACTGGACCACCAGGGAAGTCCCTAACGATGCCTTTCAAGTTTTAATTTGCTCAGAAATAGTCATGGCAGAGTATGTGACTCTCTGGACAACATGCTTGCCTGGGCAGGGACATTTGAAGGCAAAAGCCAACAGTCTCCAAGGAGTCTGGAGACAGCAGAAAGCAGGACTCCTCCAGCGTGAAGGAGCATTACCATGATTTTTTTATGCCATGGGCCACCCACAAAGTGAGGGGCTGATTGCATGTGGTTCCATAGATCCCCACCCTTTATCAAAAAGGACAAGAATCTCAGACAGTCCATTGGAGGCTGTGAGAGGGACAGGGGTTACTGAAATCAGCACTGTTAACTCAAAAATTGTAGCCACCCCTATGGACCAAATAGCATTTATACTAGCCCAAATCCTTTCTTTTTGGAAGTACAGAAATGCTAAGGAAATGTGTTCTTCAAGTACCTACTGGGAAGATTTGCTGTGACACATAGTTCTTTTTGTCTCCAAGGGCTCTGAGAAAGATTACCAGCTGTGGGTCAGTTCTGGCAAGAAAGAGGCCTCATACCTACTCACTGGTTAAGTGTCAGGGAAAACCTAAGATGGGGATGATTGGGTTCAAAATTGTGACCCTAAAGTCTCAAAGTAATGGTTGATCAGTCTTAAGCTTAAATACCCTTAAAAGTGAAAATACCATGCAATATTTATTCATTCATTTATTAAATAATTCCCAGCACTTACTCTATCCCAAGCACTGATAACATCTTTTCATTCAGCAACTTATGGTCTAGTTGGGGAGAGAAATGTGAATTTTGCTTCTTTGCTTTTTTCACTTGACAGAGTTATCTTGAAGATATTTATTTACTTACTCTTTACTTACTTACTTAGGTATGAAAGCAACACAAAACTGGAATATCTTTTTCTCATACATTATTTTTCATATTCCAGTCTTGAAGTCCTCTGTTCCATTTCCTAACTACTAAATAGTCTCCATTTTGTGAGAATCTTCTAAAATCCAGCCATGCCTCTGAACCCAAGTACATTTATTTAATACCTGCTCTGTGCCCACAACTTTTCTCAGCATCATAAAGAAAATGAGATAATCACACTCAGACTCTTCAAGTCTTCACTGACTAAACCACCTGTACTTTGCTGTTTCTCAAGCTGAGTTTACCAGCATTGCTCTTGAGGTTTTTGATAAACAGATTACACCTTTCCTAAAATAGTTACTGTAGCAAGTTAGCTAGAAATAATAATACATACTCTTGGATTAGCAAATCTGTTCAGTGTAGTCAGTGAAAAAAGAGGGATTAAAACAAGGGAAAGGACAAAATCTGTAGCAGAACTTGCAATATAGTAAAGGTGACAATGATTTCTGCTAGAAAACTTAGAGCATTCCCTCTTACATGCAGTATCTTTTTTTCTTTTTTAATCTGTTCAATAATCCTGTGAGGCTATTACTCTTTCAAGTGATCTGAAGAATGTTTTCAAGTGATCTGGAAAATCCAATCAACTGAGTTTTTTCTACAATATGTAGAGTCCCAGTCTTAGAATACATGGAGTCACCAAGTACATAGCTGAGGACAAAATCCCCTCACCCATTTCATGTGTTTTTCTTTTTTAATGTTGACATCTTTGTAAAAGTCAGTCAGCAATAAAGTGAAAAAAATTGAATACTTAAATATATTTATTTTAATAAAATGCATTAATTTAAACAAAACCACATAGATGACAACTTTTAGACTTCGAACAGCTTCACTCACCATGGCTGGCTCTAAGGACTCCTAAGAGCCTGTCATTCATGATGATACCTTAGCAGTCATTCTGAATGCCTTTAACATGCTCTCAATTCACAATTATGGATTAGCTCCTGGTTATCCTGGTGATTTGGTTGTATTTTATTGCTGTCATGGAAGTTTCTTTTGCTTTAAAGGATGTAAGTCGCAGTGATACTTGTTCTGAACAAAGCACTGACATTGCATTTATGCCAGATGAAAAGCAAAAGCAAGAGCTCCCCAAGTTATATTCAATAATAAATCAGGGGACTTCCCTGGTGGCACAGTGGTTAAGAATCTGCCTGCCAATGCAGGGGACACGGGTTTGAGCCCCTGGTCTGGGAAGATCCCACATGCCACGGAGCAACTAAGCCTGTGCGCCACAACTACTGAGCCTGCGCTCTAGAGCCCGCGAGCCACAACTACTGAAGACCATGCACCTATAGCCGGTGGTCTGCAACAAGAGAAGCCACCACAATGAGAAGCCCACGCACTGCAACGAAGAGTAGCCCCTGCTCGCCACAGCAATGAAGACACAACGCAGCCAAAAATAAATAAATTTATAAAAAATAATAATAATAAATATAAATCAGAAATGAAAGAAAAGGAACTTTCATTCTATTCTTAAATAATGAAATCCATGTCACTGCACAGGGTCTTTGAGAGTTCTATGGTGAGGAAGCAATTTAAAGCCTGAAAGAGTAAAACAAATCACTTGGCAGGTAACTCCCGGTGATTTCTGGTGTGGTTTTCCACTCCGTAAACACTGTTTTGCACTTTGCTTCTGGGTTTCCACCACCATGCAGCCTTGCCTCTGATCACTGCCTCGCAGGACCCCCCTCAGAGGGGAGGCAGCAGTGGGAGGCAAACATAAAGGCAAACAACCCCACTGCTCTGGAACAGCTCTGGCTATTGAACTGACAAAAGGAAATGAAAAATCTGTTTGTTAAACTGACGTGTGAGAGAACAGTGATCATAGCAATTCTTAACATACATAGTAAAATTATTTTTAATATATTAAGCACCAATGTTTATAACTATACTTACTTTTATTCTTATGAGTCTATGTGAGGGTAAGCATTTCAAAGGAGGAACGTAAGGCAAGTACTTTGCCTAAGATGTACAATCTAGTGAGTGTCAAGGCAGAAACTAGAAGGCCTTCAATATTCTCAGATGGAAACATAATGAAAGTCAACACTGTGCAATGCACTGACGGATATATACAATCCAAGCCAAGCAATGTGTCTAAAAACATTTTTCTCTGCTCTTTTGCTTGGGCACCTGCTTTCTGTAGGGTGTCCCCCATGACAGTGCACTTCATGCTCACTCAGGGGGCACAGCCTTCTCTACCCAGAAGGCCCAGAAGAACAGCAGCCACACCAGTGTGGTGCACTTGCTCACGGTAAGGTAGGTTTGATCGCGCCCATCACCATCAGCAGAATCTACATTTAGATTTTTCTCCATACAGGGCATGAACATCCCTATGGAATTAAGATGAGCCACTTCCAGCTACTGTGCTCCTGCAGCGGGGACCGTAGGACTCCACCTCTCCTTCCGCCCTCCAGGAGGCCTGCCTCCTGAAGCAGGAGTCCCAAGAGATTCAAGCCCGGTTTATCGTGAAACCCAAGCACTCAGCCAGGATCCAAGCCAGGAATCAGCAGGGAAAGGTAAGCCCCTTCCCTTCCTGCAAGTGTCTTCTCTTGGCTCTTGTCTCTACTCCTGAAAGCAAACTCATGACATACAGCCGATTCTCCAGGTAGGAGTGGGAGGGGCAGTATAGGCAGGCACCAACACCCACCCAGAATCAAGCTCAGAGAAACCCCGAAGGTCTGAAATCAAGACCCAACTCACTTCTAGGAAAGTTGTTATTTTTTTTTTTTTAATTCCTCTAGGTAGACATCTCCCTTCTCTGTATCCCCAGAGCTCTCCCCACATATAATTATGTCTTTACACATCTGTGTGTCTTATTAGAACATGAGCTTCTTATGGCCTGGGAACACATCTTCCCCATCCTAGGGTTTTGTCTAGCATCTCATGCCCTCACAGGAGGTGGTTAGATGACTGTATGGCTTAGACAAGACTTGGAATCTGTTCTGGGCTTAGGCTGAAGTGGCCTTGGGGGTTCTGGTTAGAACTGAACTCTCAGTTTTACCCCCATAGCAACCTCACTTTCCACGTATGCTTCAGACCCAGGTTGCGACTGGAACTGGACTGAATATTTTCAGTTGGGGTTTTTTAAAATCTTCCCTCTTGCAATTTTTTTTCCCCTGCCATTCCAATATTGTCCCATCAATATTTCTTTCTCTGAATAAAATGTGTTATTAATTTGGGAAGTATTTGGGCCAGAACAGAATTTCTACTTAAAGTATTTTTATTGTTATGATTATTATTCTCTAAGCACAAAGTTTCAAAAATTTTATTTTTTAATATTCAAACCCTAATTTGAGCATGAGGAAACACTAACCTAAATCTTACCAGGACTGTTTAAGAAAGATGAGGTTATAAAGTTAGCTTGTTTAATAGTCCCCATATTTTTTCATGGCTATAGCATACACTTTTAATGGTCACAGAGGCAACATGAACTCTAATATCAAACAATGTACATTATGAAAGGTCCAACTAAGCCTGAAAATATCTTTGATTAAGTATAGGACTCAATGTCTATTTTGCTTTCTGTCTATGCTCATGGAGTAGCTGGATATATAGCTTTGTAGCAAGGGATATAGAGCACTCTTTTTAAGAGCATTCTTATTAAAGCTGAACAATGAATGAATACATTTGGATAGTTTTAGAAATAATACAATCAGGTTAAGAGTAGGGAAACCAGGTTGCACAAAACAACTCAACCTATAGAAACATGTATCTTAAACATTTGTACATGTTAATGTAGAAGAATCTCCTCCTGGATGTAAGAATGTATTTGCTTTCTTCATTCTCTCCTTTTAGAATGATGGAGGTATGCATGTCAGGGCAGGAAGAGCCTAAGGTAGAGTGGTGGCATTCCTTCATGACTGCATATCTTCTGGAGGCTGCAAAATCAAATGGAGAATGGGAGTGGGGTCTGCTTTGGTTGGGGGAGACCGATGTCTAGGCTGCCGTCGGCCCTCTGAGGGGGGAGATTACCTTTATCAAGGCTGCTACGAGCCATGTCTGTGTTGAGCAGTACATTACATTATGTAGTCCAATGAGGTGTAGGTAGCATCATTTATGTTAACTTTGAGAAACCAAAGCTCAAAGAGTTTTAAGTAACCTATCCAACTAAGTGGCAGAACAGGAGCCTTCTGGTTCTCTCATCCAGCACAAGTGCTTCGCCCACATGAGTGGACATGGTGACGCACTCACTATGTCTCAGAAAAGACAAGTGGATGGGCGTTTAAGGATATTTTGTAAAATGTTGCCCATCTGTTTATTTTTCTACAACTTGGCTCCTCTGTTGACTTTTTTTAGTTGGTTATTTAAGCAGGTTTTTTAAGCAAATGTTAAACGGGTTACTTAAGCAAATATCAGGAAAACATTCATAGCTACGCAGTAGAAACTTTGAACTTAGCTTTTCATTGCTGATCACTTATTTTTGAAAAGCCCTTTGTCAGCATTCCTTTGACAGGGGCTGTTGGGTAGTTAAAAATCATCTCTGGGTAGCTGGGTAGGGTGTTACAGGAAGATGGCCACCTGGCATCTTACCATATAGCCAGCATTTAATGACTACTTCCCAAGGACCCTGACTGCAGAAAGTCATCTATGGAGCTGCTTGAGGGTTGTGGCCTACCAGAGGAGAGGTCCAGAGGATGGCTGAAAAGTGGGGTCAGGCAGGATGTGTCATGAAAGGCAGATCCTTTTGATGGGAAAAAAGTTGACCACGGTTGGGTGCTCAGAAAGCCAAACAGGAAATCTAAGAGTGGGAAGAAGCCTACTACAAAAGTAAATGATTACCAAACTCTGCAAACTCTTGATTTGAATACCAAATCTTTTTGGCTTTTAAAATGAGATTTGACACCTGAATCCACTGATAATACTTAACAGCAGGAAACTTGTATAATACAGGTTAAGTGACTCATGACACAGTGCAGAGGCAGTAGATAGCACTGTCTGGGGAATACTGTCACTCGGAGAATCAGCCCTGAGTCTAATCAAGCCTCTAGGTTTAACTACTGGTTTGCAGGATATGGTGAAGAAGAATATATTAACACCACAAGGATGCAATTAGCCAATTTCAGAATGTGGGAAATTCTATACAAGAAATGACTCAGTTTCTCTCTCTTGCAGCCACTGCAACGAACATGCTGTAAAATGTAAATGGTGGAAATCAGGTTAAATGAACTAAACTAATATTAGTAATAATCTCTCTTCTTCCTTAGGTTCAGGCCAGAAGACAGTTAAGAGGAGTTCAGTCAAAAACTGGGCCTTCTGGTGAAGCTCCAGCACTCGTGAGGACAACCAGTGCCCAGCTCCACCACCCACAAAGCCAAAACAGCTCTTTGGAGTTTCTCTCGAGGATGTGTGAGATAATGACCACCCGCCCACCCCGATTCTGGTAGGTCCCATCTTGGTCTTCTGTAGCCCTCCTGAGGAGGGGAGCTCTGAGAGGGCAAGTGTTCTCATCCAAATCTATCCTCAAGTGGAGAAGTCATTAGACAGCCCCTGGCTTTGACTGAGTTTTATTAATATTACTTCAAAGAATAAGATCTGATTTAGGTACTGCAGAGTCATAAGGCAAATACAACAGGAAAAGATACTCTTGTCCATTCCACTGGTTTCAGCAAAGACCCACCTACACCTGCTCAGATCAATTAAAATGGGCTCCGTGTGTATGAATCTGAGAGTCCACCTCACCCTCATATTCTCTCCTCATCTCCTTCCTTGGACTCCACACTCAGTCTCAAGTCTCCTTCAGCTGAGTTTACTCAATCTTATGACTCAAAATATCTCACATAGATTTCATTTGTAATTCAAGTGCTTAAGCATAAAGACTCATCCCCTGGCAAATATGAGTCATTTAATCCTGACAGACTGCATCAGATGAAAGTCACAGTTTGACCTGTGTTATCTCAAATTAGCGTACTGAATTGTCAGTGCTCTCCAAGCACTATACCACATGCAGGGAATCTTATGCTATATGTGAAGAAATTTATCACACTACTGATAGTTACATGCTAGCTACTACCCCAGTCCTTGCACTTATCACAGCAAATTTAGGGGGTAACTATGATTATCATCTTCCCCACTTCATAAATGAAAAACAAAAAAGCCTCAGTAAAGTATGTGCTGTGCCTGAAGTCATATAGCAGATGAGTAGCGTAACGGATTCCAGATTCCTTGGATTACCTGACTCCAATACCTGTTACCTCTCTACCCTGTCAGCAGAGGACATGAAGACACAGCAAAAGGAAATGAAAGACAGATGAGAAGGGAATCTGATCAGAGAAGGAGGAGAGGGGTTTTGAGCCTGTTTTAAAAGAGGGGAGGAAATACAGGAAGTAGAAATGGGGTATACAGTCACTGAAAGGAGAATAAACAAATGGGAAATTAGTATGGCAAAAAGATTTCTACACTTCGTAAAGAGCATCTATAATAGGGAATAATGAGAAAGGAACAGTGAAGGAGGAGAGGGTGATTCTACAAAGGCCTCAAAGCAGAGAAGTTTGATTTAACGGTGTAAATTTACTAAAAAGGAAAATCTGATTAAACGAGTGTTTAAAATGTTTCAGTGTATGAATGTAAAATGGATTGTTGGGTAGAAAATATATTTGGAAACACTGAAAAAAAATTTCAAATGGACTTCAGTCCTTCCAGCTCTAGCACTGTACCCTCATACACCCCAGGTCTGTCAAAAAGGGGGCAAGCTTGTGCTCCGGGCTTGCAGATAGGAAATGCCACATAGTTTTCTTTTCTTCCCTATAGCATATGCTTTCCTTTATCAATCAAAAAGGGCCTCTCACAGAAGGCATATTCAGAAAATCAGCCAGTATAAAATCATGCAGAGCCCTAAAGGAGAAACTAAACTCTGGGGACAAAGTGAACTTGGATGATGAATCCATTCTTATGGTAGCATCCATCTTAAAGGTAGGGAAAGTTCTAGCATTATCCACACACAGAGTAACTCTGAAGCTACATGACTGGTCCTTCATCATGACTGCCCAAGAACCATAACAGGCATAATATAAAAACACTTGACAAAGTCAAAATTGAAGGAAGCTACTTTGGGTGTTAAAAGCCCCACAATGTTAGATATACTTTCCTTTTTCATCACACAACGCCCTCCCCATCTTCATTCCTGAACACTCCATGCAAAAGAATAAAAATAATAAATTTCAAAACACACACTTACACATACAGAGTGTTTACCAAAACAAGCTTCCTGCTTTTGATGACTTCCTCGCCACCTTCCTAATGAAGACAAGGTTCATATTAAAGAAAATTCATATTAAGCTTTTGGAAATAGTTACACAAGTTTACCGCAGTAAGTAAACATTTGCCTTACGATGAATCAAAAAATGCTCAGTGAGGACACCTGATCCCTTCATCATCCTTCCTTCCCCTGTCTCTTAATGCCTTTTACTTTAAAATTAGTGTAGGGATGACTCGACCCTTTGTTCCTCCTTTTACCACCTTTGGCATCCTTTGTTGATATTTGTTGTTTAACCCACCACCCGTGGTTATAGTTACATGGTAACCAGCTCCTACCACATGCCTCTTCTTATAAATCTGACTTTTAAAGTGGGTACAGCAGTGAAAATCAGTTTGGAATTCTGAAAATTCAATAGATTTATACAAAAATAGATTGAGTTTGAAATGATACAGCTAAATCACAAGTGTCTAGTTACATTTCTACCAGGGGAATAACAGAACAGAAAAATTTAATCAATCCATGTTGGTACTTGTTAGCAGCTCTGAACAAAAATATGTTAATGTAGTAATGACTGTAAACAGGTTATTAAAATTATCTTAGAAACTCAGTAACATTTGGTCTTTCCTTGTCCCCTATTAATGTCTGATTGTAATTCGATTATATGATAAATAGCAACAGTTCAGAAATGACTTAGAGTTGACCCCTACTACACTAGCACCATAATAATGCACACTAGGTATGCAAATAGCAAGATGAGTATTGCCCTCTGTAAGGTGCACACATGGAACTGACGTGATTTTCTAGCAAAAGTTAGTAGGCTCTTGCCTATTTCCATGTTATAAGCACAGACTAGCAAGAGGGTAGCTACTCATGGGTACAGTTCCTAGACATTCACAATGTTTTCTCTTCCTAAAGTTGACTGATCTTGGTGGGGAATCAAACTTTGCAACCTTGGCTTTGATAATACCATGTGTCAAACTAACCAGAGAGTTGGTCTAAATCAGAAATGAATGTATCATCAGTACCACATTGAGTTTGCCATTAAACTATCTATAAACAGAGGTCCAACAGCAAATACCCCTGGCATATTCTGCACGTGTCATCTTCTGGTCTAACCACACTCAGCCTCACCAATGGACTCTACAGAACAGGGTCCAGGAAAGAGAGGAGACACACACTTCAAGTGCATGTAGTTTGGTACACATGAGGCAAAGGCCCTGCTGCACCCTCCCAGACTCCCAGAACCAGCCAAAGCTGGAGTGCTTCCTCTCTCCACGTACATTGGGGCCACTTCTTAGGAAACACAGTGAAAACCTAATGATCGTGAGTGGATATTGTATACCAATAACACAGTAAAGGTACGAGAGGACTGAGACTTTGGCCATTGTCTCCACTGCTCTGTCCCCAGGACTCAAAAGAGTGCCTGGCACAAACAGCAGCTCAATAAAAGTAACACTTACTGGATTATAATCATGACAGTTGCCTAGAAGCGTCTCCTGAACAAGCTACTATTAAGAGAAGTCGGGCTACATGTTAAGACCAGTGGAAGCAAGGTGTGCTTTTGAAACTAGCAAGGCAATGCAATAATTTCCCCTCAGTCTTACACAGAAGATTACGACTTCATAAATTTTAATAGGCCCAATTCTATGATATTAAGACTTGTTCATCAGCCCTCTAAAGTTATGAATTTTCCAGGCGTCCACTTAGGAAGCTTACATTTGCATATCTCTAGCCCTGATACTCAGAGGCCTGAAGTTGCAATATATCCAAATTTTCAATTTCCTTTTTTGGGAGGACGTGTTCCATTCAAGGAGTTGTAAGGGGTAACATGTAGTTACCCACTGGGGATTTTGATATATTTCTAACACCTACTGCTTAAAAGTCTGCAGAACTGAACTTTTATATAGTTAAAAAAAGGAAGACTGAAGCTATTATTAGAGTAGTTTTTTTCCCAAGGACCATACATACCTCAAGTCAGAAAGCCCAGTTCTCTCTTAATACGTGTGCAAGAGCATGTGGAGGTGTGTTTTTTGGTTATTTTTTGTTTCAGAACTTTTTTTGCTTGAATTAAGAGCAAACACTGTGTCTAAAGTAAACAAGCAAAATGGGTATGTCCATTTCTTTTCAAGAAACTAATAGGATTTAGGATTTAGGATTTAGGATGAGTCACCAGACCTTGTCAGTTTGTGCTAGCGTGCTAACATGAGTAAGTTCCAGGTGATAGACGGGGCTTTAGCGTCATTCTCACTACAGCCTAGACTACTTTTATGCTTCTAATTTTACGCTTCTAATTTTAGTTAGAGAAAATCCAAGCAATGCTTCTGGATGTGCAAGTCTGTGGATAATCAGAGCCAAGCTCTGTGTGGATCACAGTTTGTGTAGTTGAGAAGGAAGTGGGGACTGAACTGAATTTTTCAACTAAATGTTTTCTCTGTAATTCCTCCAACATATTTATCAGAAAAATAATATATATTTTTTATCTGTGTAAGGATTTTCTTCGAAATATCCAAGGAAGTGTATTTTCAGCCAGTCTCTATGATAAATGGCTTGGTGTTACTGATCAAGGGAATGAGGAGGAGAATATAACTGCAACCCAGAGGTAATCATGCAATACCCTTAGGAAAATATTAGCTTATAATTTACAGCTTTGTCCACTAAAATAATGACCAATGTCAAAGGGTTTCACTTGATCATACCCAGGAAGCCAGTTTAAAAATAGATGCATGCCTTACTGTTGATATTGAATTCGTGTTTTCTCCTCATCTTATTAATATGGAATCCTTGACCATTTTACACCTTCTGAATACATGGAACTGCTGGAGATGAAATCCATTGGTCTAAAAAGAGATGCTAAAGGATCAATCTGCCAGTGGTATGATCTTAACTTTGTCAAACACATAACTAACCAGAGAAGTTCTTACCTGGTTCAGGAATTAAATTCAATGAAACATTTTTGTATGCATTCATTCCTGGAACTCTGTGAGAGTGGACTGTGTACATGGTATACAAAGTACTCTGTTCTCTTTGTCTTTGTCTTTCCACTTCCTAAGCAAAATGACTTGCTTTGTTTAGAAGTATATTCTTCTGTCTTTAGTCTTTTAGACCAGCTGCCAAAAGCAATGTAGTTCTCTTGTGATACCTTTTTGGAGTGTTACGCAACATTCCTCATCCAATCAGATGACAGCTTACAATTTATCAGTGTGTAGAGCCCCAAGCATTGTTTGCCTGCCTAATTCTGGCAGCTCAGAATTATAAAACAACTTCACAAAAAAGGTAATGAGATCTCTCATTTTTATGCCTTGTGGGGCAGAGTCCCCACTTTGAACCTGAAGTTTGCGGTATTAACTCTGATGGACCAGTTTTTTAAAGTGCACATTTTAATTGCATTCCCCTGGAGTGGCAGAGTCCTACTCTGGTGGGGTATGGGAAGGTGGGTTGTTAAGCCAGAAATTGAGAGCTGCTGAGTCACTTCTCCTTTCTCATCCAGGAGACTAAACAGTAGAGAGATGAGAGTAGGATGATATGATAGAAAAGAACCTTGGGCTTTGGAGTCTGAGAGCCAAGGTTCAACTCTCAGCCTAATCACTAAGGGATGTGTAAACTTGGGCAGGGTTTCCAAGCCATGGTTGCATCACTGCACAATGATGACAACGCCTAGCTGCTCTGGTCACTGCTGGCACATCCTAGGTGGCTTGGGCAATATGAGTACCCATGGCTCCACACATACTGGCCTCGCTCTGCCAGTTGTGGCTCATTCAGAAAATTACTTGTCTACTATTTTGCCTCCACTGCAGGATGAAGAAACTAGTAAAAGATTTCAGAACATCCTAATAGAGCCACAACGTGCCTAATAAGAACACAGCTCTTCCCCAAGCTTACCCAGAGCAAGCATGAGGCAAGGCAATGCAGTCAGACAAACACATCACATGTTTTCTCTCCAGCTGCTTCCTTCCACAGAAATCTCTGCTTCCCACATTTCAGGTATTTCTTAAGTGAATTTCACAAGTTTTTGTGTATTGGATACTTTATAAATTTTCAGATGTTATACATAAATTATATCTCAATAAAACTGGAAAAGTTCTTAAATAAAAATAAATAAAATTTAATAAGAGAATATACATCTTTGCCCCAAATATCCTATGTGGGTTACCTGAAAATTATCCTAGTTTTAAGGATGTAACCATCATTACAAAAATGTTAGCTATTTAAATTTGGCCACAAATTATAATTTTAGCCCACTGATTAAAAGAATTTTAAAATCTGTGCCCTAAGTACTCTTGAAAGTATCAGTTATCTCATAGAGAAAACTAGTGTGTGTGTGTATATATATATATATATATATATATATATTTATATTTATATTTATATATATATTTATTTATTTATTTATTTTAATCAAGTCTGAATTTTTCTCAGAATTATTCTGCATTTTTGTTAGAGCCAAGATCACATATGAAATGTGATTTATAACTATGCCATAAAATAACACCCCATTTTTTGCCCTTTCGTGTTACAGATTTCTTTTGTACAGTTTCTCACTGAAAACTGCCTCAAGATATTTGGAGAAGATATCACTTCCCTCTTTGAAGAGAGCTCAGTGAGTTGCGATACCAGTGATATCACTGATAACAGTGAGAAGGCTGCAGGTACTGTGAATACTTAATTAGCTTTGATGACAAAGACAGCAAGGCTGCCAGGGGTCATGGGAGGTCCTTAGACTGTGCTGTCCTGGAGCCCAAAGCACATCGCAAGGGCAATGATTTCCATCTGCTCCAGGTCAGGGGAGGTTTCACACTGTTGTGAAACCAAAGAAAGGATAAGACAGGTCTGACTTCAAGAAGTTGCTAGTACAGCATTAGGAGACATCACGGTATAATACAGCATTTGAGAATGTTTTCAAACAAAACTTTAAATGGGATGCATATATATCAGATGTGCTCTGGCTGAAACTAGAGTGAGGGGCCCAGAGCGCTGCCTGGTTTATTCCCCTCTCTCTCCTTTTTCTGGTCAGTGGTCCCTGAGGTACCACAGGTTCCCAGTGCCTTTGAAATAGGTTGAAGAGAACCAGCACCACTGAGAAAACAAGGACTTGACTTAATGTCAAACAGCCTTTCCAGACTATAACCTCATGTGCCTCTATTTACCAACTGCATTAACTTCGGCCAGTTATTCTAGCTCAGTTTCAGTTTCTTCATCTCTAAAATGTGAATAAAAATAATGTCTAAATCTAAGGATTGTTGTAAAGATTAAATGAGATCATGGATGTAAAATAAATTTGTAAAAAAGCAATGAACAGGGCTAGTAGAAGTTCCCAGGAGACTAGAGCTAGTGCTATTTGAGCCTATCTAATCACAGCTAACTGGTAGCAGTCCATTTTATAAGGCAGCATTTAGATTCAGAACCTGAGGGCATGTATCATGAGTCCCTTCACATTTTTAACATTTCTTGGTTTTATGACATTTACCTCATTGCTTTGAGGAAATCTTTAGGAAAATCCATTTAATCAGGCATTTAGATGAGCCTAATATCTGAGAATATGCTTATACTAAGACAACTGTTTGTTTTTTATTTCATCAGTGACAACAAAACAACCTCTTGAATCCAAGCCAGTGAGAGTGATAGTGATTTACAAAAAGGCACAACTGCAGGATGATGCCAAGGCCCCATCTAGCATGGGTCCACCCAGCTACCTGTCTACAATTTTCTAAGTCCCTGAAGATGATAATCTCCATAATCACACTTGACCCTTCCTTTTGCTTTATTTGGCTACCTGTCTACAATTTTCTAAGTCACTGAAGATTAGAATCTCCATAGTTACACTTGACCCTTCCTTTTTCTTTATTTCCTATAATATCTCACTTGAGAACTCTTTTTACAAAACATTTGCATGATTTTGTTGAGTCTGGATTAAATCCTCAGATCCTATCCAGAAATAAATGAATTTCTTGGCAGAAGAATGAACATGAGGCACCTTAAACCAAGAAAACCACTTTAGATCACTGAATGAAAAATAAGACCTTCCAAGGGCCCAGCTCATCCCATTTGAGTTTTTCTTTTTCTTGATCCCATATATGCCTGTTTGAGAAAATCTACCCACAAAGTATCTCTTCTATCTTCTATTTCTACCATATTATACTATAGTTTTTGTATTGTATTGTACATTTTTATATTGATACAATAAAAATGGGTTAGACAACCATTTTATTTGCTTATGATTCATAGTAACACTTTGGTGGAGGCTCATCTGGCAGTTTGGGTGTCAATTAAGATCACTTATGCACCTACAGTCAGTTGGCAGCTCAACTGGAGCTAACTTACGTGTCTGCTGGTTGCTGTTGGCTCTGGGTTGATCCCCATGTCTTCAACAAGCTGGCCAGCCTTCTTCATATGGTGGAAGAAGAGCTCCCAATAGCACGAGAGGATTTTCAAGAGTCAATGTAGGAGAGTACTCCACACAAAAGACTACAAAGACAATGAGTTATTCATTATTTACTGAGGGCTATTACTGTAATCTACCACACATGAAAATCATAACTCAGGACAGCATTACTACCACACACATCATTGTATTCATCAGCTTTTAACCGTCCGTTCTTTAGACCAGCACTTCCCAAGGGGTATTAGGAAGTGTGGTAGAAAATATCTTTGAAATAATAATTGATTTTTTCCTCAGATATTTCTTGCCTTTACCCTCTCCCTGTCTTAAGCTGTCTTAAGAGACAGATCATTTCCTCAGGGAACAGAAGTTACAGAAGAATTTGAGGAAAAGAGAGCTCTTTGTTGCTTATCAGTTTTGAAAGAGAAATAATAGGAGGTAAAGAAAAGCTGAAAACAACTAATTTGTCAATTGTAACCCACAGAGGAAATTCTTGCCATGTGGAAATGGTCAATAATGTTAGTTTTTCCCTCAGGATACTCAAGCATAATGTATCATTGAGAAAGTCAATTTATTAATTTTTAGAAAAGATCCTAGGAACTGATAAACTATAAAAGAATCCAATTGTCTAATGCAGAATGAACAAAAGGCAATTGGACTCTCTGATATTGGTCTTTACCATTGCTGGTAAGATTTGTGTAATCATCAATCAACCTGCACTTAGCATGTAATTAAGGTTAAACATTTTCAAAAGTAAAGCAAAACGGGACTTCCCTGGTGGTCCAGTGGGTAAGGCTCCGTTCCACTGCAGTGGGCCCAGGTTCAATCCCTGGTGGGGGAACTAGATCCTGTATGCATGCCACAACTAAGAGTCCACATGCCTCAACTAAGAAGTCCACATGCTGCAACTAAGAAGTCCACATGTTGCAACAAAGAGCCTGTGTGTTGCAACAAAGAGCCTGTGTGCCACAACTAAGACCCGGTGCAGCCAAAATAAATAAATAAACAATAAATTAATTAATTAAAAAAGAAAAGTAAAGCAAAGATGCTGAGGATGAAAATCTTATTTTATTCCAGAAAGAAAGCTATTCATAGGCTACCTTTATGAGAAAACGAATTCTCTTTATGGTGATTAATTACTATGATATATTGAATGGAATATATATATATATACACACACACACATATATACATATATATATATATATATATTCAATTCTTTATTCCACAAAAGCAGCATGTAAGAATTTGGGGGATGGAGTATATATTTGTATAAAAAACCATCTTTTTTCAAAAAGCATTGGGCGATGCCTTTCATATTTCTCTATAATTCTTTCCATGCTAGTCAAATGAGCCAATAAGTACTCTAAAGATCTGTAATGAATGCTGACTCTATTTTCCATTTTTATGCTTTACATGTCCACAGCATAACTGGTGCTAGGAAGAAATTGATTTCTTTTTGGCCTTGGGTCTAAATGCCAGTATTCATTTGGTCGGCTACATCTTTCCAGGGAATGGAATCATTCCTTTGTCATGCAAAAGAAACTACTAGAAAACAAAATTGTCGAAGGAGAGTTATAGTTTCCTAAAATGGAAAAAGAGAAACTACTTTGTGAGAGTGGGAGTTTTTCCAAAATGTAGAGGTATAAAACTAGTTGGAAATGTAAAATAAGACAAAACAATACTGACTTCAGGATAATGGATACTTCTGTAGATGGAAGGAAGGGAATGGGATAGAGGAAAAGTGAAAAAGAAACTTCAAGCATACGTATATTATTTTATTAAAGATTTTTAAATGCTAACATTCTGCCATAATGCTTCAATTTTTTTAAGAAATAAAATGTTAACAGGTAATTTTATTACATAAATACCCACAACATACTCATGCATACACACACATATATATACATATGTTTTTATATATAAACATATAAAACATTATTCAATGAATAAATAAGACTACAGAAATTTTTATCATTCAGCATCTTATTCTTTTCCTTAACATATGTTTTTGTGATTTCTGTAAACTGATACATGTAGGCCCAATTCACTCAGTCTAGTTGCTGTATAGTAGTATTCCATTATATGAATAATTCATTAATCAAGTATATATATGTGTCTATCTTGATCAAACTTTCTAGAGGCTTGCCCAGTTACTAGCTTTCAAAAGAACAGATTTTAAAAATTATCTCATTAGTGTTTTTCCCAGGTTAATAATTTGTATGTTGTTTTTTATAATTTCATTGCTTCAACTTTCTTACTGTTCTTTTGATTTCTTCATCTAGCTTCTTGGATTAAATGCTAGCTCATTTATTTGTAATAAATATATTTAAGACTATTCATAACTTCTAGGTACTGCTTTAGCTACATCTCATAAATTTTTTTATTTTTATTAGTATTTTAGTTTTTCAATCATCATTCAGTTAATACATTTTATAATTTTCTTTGTGAATTATTCTTTAATCCATTCATTGTTGAGGCTTTTTATTTTTTCAGGTTTTCCAACCTGTAGGATTCTCATTACTATTTGTAATACTTAATTTCTAATTTAGTTGCAGAGTGACCAGATAATATGTGAATAATTGTGATTCTTTATGACTGAAAGTATACAGTAAATTTTAAACATTTAAAATGTTGAATGCATGTTTTAGAAGAATGCATATTTTCTGTTGGGTTCTCTTTTGGGTACAGAGATATATATATTTAAAATCATGCTATATGTGTTACTCAAATCCTCTCTGTATATTCTCCAAATAAGTAGTTTCTAAGAGAGGTGCTAAATTCTGCCATTATTATAATAAGTTTGTCAATTTTATTTTGCAGTTCTGAGTTTTTGTAGTTTTTTTGTTTTTTGGGTGTTTTACAGTTTAAGTCTATATTTAGTATACACAAATTTATAATTTTTATACTCTTTTCAAATATTCTTTATTCATGTTAATGCTTTTGCAAATTCTAGTTTGAGTGATATTGTTATACCATCTCTTTTTTGGTCCATATATGCCTGGCACACCTCTTTTTCTTTTTTTCTTTTTAAATTTTCTGTTTTAGGGTGGGTGTGCATGGGTGTGGCAGTGAATGTGTGTGTTTGTGTCAGTGTCTACTATAAAGAGCATACAACTGATTTTTTTATATCCAAGCTAATAATTTGATTTTTAATTTAATCACAGTCATGTAATCCGTTTACATTTATTGTCACTATAATGTATTCGGAGTTAACACTGACCATTTTATTTCATGGTTTAGTTTCATCAGCGATTTCTCATGGCTTCATTTCTCCTCCTTTCCTAACTTTTCTTGGATTGGTAAACTGTAGATTAGTCTTTTCCCTATTGATTTTTATGTATACATATTAAAATTTCTCAGCCATTATTTCTTTGAATATGCTGCTAAAACATTCCTCTTTATCTTTTGCTAGAATCCCATTAAAATTCCATTTAACAAGGATTCTTGAGGAACACCATATCTCAACAACTTTTTCAATCTTTTTCTTTATGCTGCATCCTGGGTACAATTCTTAGTTCTCTCTTCCAGTTTATTAAGTCTTTAAGTTTATTCATTCCAGAGTTTATACTTTCAGTTTTATGACTTTTTTAATGCTGATACATTTTCTAGGGTTACTAATTGGATCTTTTTCCTGTTCATATGATTTTATATATATTTTTTAAATTTTATTTATTTATTTATTTATTTTTGGCTGCGTTGGGTCTTTGTTGCTGTGTGCAGGCTTTCTCTGGTCACTGCGAGCGGGGGCTGCTCTTCATTGTGGTGCGCGGGCTTCTCATTGCACTGGCTTCTCTTGTTGTACAGCACAGGCTCTAGGCGCGTGGGCTTCAGTAGTTGTGGCACATGGACTCAGTAGTTGTGGCTCACGGGCTCTAGAGCGCAGGCTCAGCAGTTGTGGGGCATGGTTTTAGTTGCTCTGTGGCATGTGGGATCTTCCCGGACCAGGGCTCGAACCCGTGTCCCCTGCATTGGCAGGTGGATTCTTACCCACTGTGCCACCAGGGAAGCCCTGATTTTATATTTTTTTAATAGAGATTATTCCTTCCTTTTCCTCTTTGATTCTGGTACCAAGAAATAGGATGCTTCTGGGGGTGGGATGAATTGGGAGATTGGGATTAACATACGTACACTATTGATACTATGTATAAAATAGATAACTAATGAGAATCCACTGTATAGCACAGAGAACTCTACTCAGTGCTCTGTGGTGACCTGAATGGGAAGGAAATCCAAAAAAGAGGGGATATGTGTATACGTATAGCTGATTTACTTTGCTGTATAGTAGAAATTAACATAACATTGTAAGGCAACTATACTCCAATAAAAATTAAAAAAAAAAAAAAAAAGAAGTAGGATGCTTCTGTAACAAATACCTAAAAACGTGGAAGGAGCTTTGCAACTGGGTAGTGAGTAGAGGCTGGAAGAGTTTTTGAGATGCATGCTAGGAAAAGCCTGGATTGCTGTGAAGGCAATATTGGTAGAACTATAGACATTAGAGGTGATTCTAGTAAGGGTTCAGAAAGTAAAGAAGAGAGCTTGAGAGACAGTCTGTATCTTCTTAGAGAATACATAAATAATCATGAACAGAATGTTAGTAGAAATATGGATGTTAAAGGTCATTCTGGTGAGGTCTCAGATGGAAATGAAGAACATGTTATAGGAAACTGTAAGAAAAATAACCATGTTATAAAGGGCAAAGAACTTGGCTGATCTGGTGTTCTAGTGTTTTGTGGAAGATAGAACTCGCAAGCAGTAAAAATGAGTATTTAGTTCAGTGGCAGTGATTCCCACTACTCGGTCTTCCAGCTCACTGATCCATTCCTTTGGATCATTTAGTCTACTGCTGATTCCTTCTAGTGTATTTTTCATTTCAGTTATTGTATTCTTCACCTCTGTTTGGTTTTTCTTTATATTTTCTCTTTGTTAAAAACGTCTAACTTCTCACTCTGTGCATCCATTCATACTGTGGAGAACAGTATGGAGGTTTCTCAAAAAACTAAAAATAGAACTACCGTATGACCCAGCAATTTCACTCCTGGGTATATATCTGAAAAAAACAAAATCACTAACTCGAAAAGTACATGCACCTCAATGTTCATAGCAGTATTAATTACAATTGCCAAGACATGGAAGCAACCTAAGTGTCCATCGACAGATGAATGGAATGTACATACATAAAATGGAATACTACTCAGCCATAAAAAAGAATGAAATTTTGCCATTTGCAGCAACATGGATGGACCTGGGGGGCATTATACTAAGTGAAGTAAGTCAGACAAAGACAAATACTGCATGATATCACTTATACGTGGAATCTAAAAAATACAACAGACTAGTGAATAAAACAAAAAAGCAGCAGACTCACAGATATAGAGAACAAACTAGTGATTACAAGTGGGGAGGGGGGGGAGGAGCATGATAGGGATAGGGAATTAATAGGTACAAGCTATTAGGTATAAAATAAGCTACAAGAATATATTGTACAACATGGGAAATATAGCAAATATTTTATAATAACTATAAATGGAATATAACCTTTACAAATTGTGAATCATTATTATTATTATACAACTGTAACTTATATAATATTATATAGCAACTATACTTCAATTAAAAAATAAAATTTAAAAAAATGGGTCTTTAGCTGAGGAGATTGCTGAGCAAAACTGTTAAAGGAGCAGCGTGGTTTCTCCTGACTGCTTATAGTAAAATGAAAGAAGAGGGAGATGAACTGAAGAAGGAATTGTTAAGCAAAAAGGAACCAGAACTTGAAGACTTAGAATATTCTCAGTCTACCCGTTTTACAAAATATGAGAAAGCTTGTTCTGAAGAAAACACTGAGGGTATGGCTAAACAACCATTTGAAAGGAAGATTAGCAGGGATTAGAATCACAAATTTATTCGGCTACCTCAGCAAAAACCAGGAATAGAGATGGGATTTTACTAGCAGAAACACTGCCAGTTAAGGAGACTGAGACAGGATGAAATGAAAGAAGGCTGTCAAACTTCTTAGATTCTACAAGATGGGACCATAGAACTTCTTAGATTCTACAAGATGGGACCATAGAGCTATTTGGTTGCAAATGTACACTATTCTTTAAGAAAAGGGAAGAATGACTCCAAAGGCCATTCAGAGATCATCAGGGCTGCCTCTACAGCTTCAAAGAGTGGCACCATCACCTTGGTTTCAACAGGCCATACAGCCTCCAACTGAAGCCTTGGAGATGAGACCCCTACCTGGTAGAGCCACAGGACTGCCACCCCAGTGGGTCCAGAAGGTGGGGCATGGAGCCAAAGAGGATTATTCCCAAGCCTTAAAACCTAATGGAATTTGCCTTGCTGGGTTTTGGATTTGCTTGGGACCTGTCACCCCATCCTTCTTTCTTATTTCTTTCTTTTGGAGTGGGAATGTCTATGTCTTCCCATCACTGTATTTCAAAAGCACATAAATTGTCTGGTATCACAGTTTCACAGCTGGAGAGGAATTTTTGTTTCAGGATGAACTGCACCTTGAGTCTCATCCATATCTGATTTAGATGATATTTAGATTAGACTTTGTACTTAAGACTTAGAGTTGATGCTAGAATGAGTTAATAAGGCTTTTGGGGCTGTTGGGACAGAATGAATGTGTTTTGCACATGATAAAGACAAGAATTTGGAGCAGCTAGAGGCATATTGCTTTGAACTGAACTGTGTCCCCTCCCCAATTTTATATGTTGAAACCCTAATCCCCCATGTGACTGTATTGGAGATAGAGCCTTTAAGAAGATGATTAAGCTTAAATGAAGTCAGAAGGGTGGTAATCTGATATACTGGAACTGGTGTCTCTATAAAGGAGGAAGAGACATCAGATTCTCTCTCTCTCTCTCTCTCTCTCTCTCTCTCTCTCTGACATGTGAGGACAAAGTGAGAAGGTAGCCCTCTGCAAGCTAGGGAGAGAACCCTCACCTGCCAGGACCTTGATCTTGGACTTCCAAGCCTCCAGAACTGTGAGAAAATAAATTTCTGTTGTTTAAGCCATCCAGTCTATGGTATTACATTATGGCAGCCTGAGCAGACTAAGACAGGATTTTAAACAGACTTAAAGTCATTTTAAGACTGCTTAACTTTTTTCATTTTTATCTGGAATGAATTCATCTTCAACTGGTTATTTTTTTACTGTCTTCATATCTCTCATATATTTTATTTTAGTTTGATGGCTCACCTTGAATAAAATTTTTTAAAGCTCTTTCTCTGCCCTTGCCATTCTCATTTAATGTTCTTCAGCTGCCCACTATCTAGCCTCCTGAAGCTACTAGCTTAAAGAAAGATTTTTTTACATCAGTAGCACAGAGCTTCATCAGCATGAATATTGGGAATATCAGAGTCAGTCCCATTGCTTCAAGGCTAAGTCTACTTCCTGTTTCATAAATGGTTCCCTAGGCAGTTTTTCGGTGTTTTTGGCCTACTTTATTTATAACAACTTAGGATTTTCTGGTCTCTAGTTAGTAGATCAGAGCTATATACTAGGTAGTCACAGCTCCTGGATTGCACACTTGCATCATTATATGATTGTATTAATCATGTCTTATTTTTTGTATTCTGATGCTTTGACATCTGAGACTTTGCTAGCTTGAAAGAACTGCCCTTCCCAGTGTTAGCCAATTCTTAGAGATAATAAACAACTCTCCCTTGCATGCACCTTTCAAATGTAAACCAAACAATCCAGAACCCATATCCCCAACCACCTCCTTTTTTGGTCTCTTACAGTCTAGGCCAATATCCCCTTGTCCCAATCACTCCAAAGGTTAAGTACTAGACAACGAAGCCCTGTGCCCCCAGAGACTGCTGAAATTATTCAAACTAGCCAATCCTAAACCTGCTTACACTGCCTCACCTTCCCATGGAAACCGCAGTAAAGGCTTTTCCCCATGACTGCCCCCACGCCTTCTGCCTCCTGACCAACTGTGGTGCTTCCCCGTGTGGCCCCCCTGCAGGGTGTACTGTGCCTCCTGTTTCTAGGGATCTGTGACAGTTCTTGCTTCATAAAACACTCATTTCCAAGTTTGCGAGTCTTACCATACTTGATTAAAATAAATCCCAAGTACCATCAAAACTATGATGTACTACTTGAATGACAGAAAAATAAAGTAACGTGTGGTAGTGGAAAACATGTGTCTCTGTACTTGGTTAACTCTAGTCCACTGAACACCATAATTGTAAAGTTTTGGAGGTTTGGTAACGTGTGCTTTTATAACATTGTGAACCCAGTAGTTCAAATCAATATTGGATTATTACTTTAAAAATGTAATTGCATTAATAATACATAGTTTAAATATGAGGCCTAGAGGAGAAAATAGCACAAAGTACTTTTCTAATTGAAAAAAAATTTGCTCTCCCATTGTCTCCTGAATCAAATAAAGCTTCCTTATTTTACACTTAATTTTAAACACCCAAAATGTGTTGGGGAAAGTTCTAATGCTGGATGTTCAAAGATGATCCAGTACTTCAGGTGCCCTGCCCACAATAATGCTTCTCAATCTATCCAAATTTATTTCAACTACTCATCACACAGGCTCTTCATTCCACACTGGTTAGTCTCCCAGTATCAATTTCAGTCATTCCTGCTCCAGCACTTGTGCTCACGCTGTCACCACTCCTAGATGGTTCCCTTCTTGTCCTCTTCCCTAGTCCAAATTCAGCATATCCCGTGTCAGCTTCCCAGTGAAGGCTGTCTTGATTTGTTCAGTCACACTGTCATTTACTCTTCCAATTTTCTATAGCCCTATAATCGTTTTCACATAATTTTTGTGAAATGTAGCCTTTAAGGCAAGCACTTTTTTTTTATTTAAAAATTTCTGAAATTGAAGTACTTCTCTATGTATATATGTGTTTTTGGTATTTTTCCCCAGTGATTCTCTATCCCCAACCAAATATATTTAAATGAATAACACGTATAATCCATGGGTTCTAGAAATTGAGAAAACAGGAAATACTGACTTCTCAGTGGTTCTCAGGTGGTCCTCCACAGCACCTCCTGGAGCCACCAGGAGCAGGGCTGAAGCAGTGGGAAATTGAGGTAAACCAGTGGAGCCCTGCTCTGTGCTCTGGTCTCTCCTACAACCTTAAACGAGCACCTCAACTTATTCTTTTTTTTTTTTTTTTTTTGGTAATGTTTGCTTTATTATTTTATTTATGCATCTGAACAAAAAGTTTTGTGAACCTGAAAATATTTATGTAAATGCTTAGTATTTTTAGCTTTGTCTCTCTCATGAGAGTCCAGGCTTCTGCACCCAAAGGGCCTGGCACAGTTACGGCTAGATAATTGGGTCAGCTTGTTCCTGACTGGTTCGTGTGCAACATGCAGACTGCACCCACAGTGATCATTTCTCTTAATCTTTTCAAACAACTCTATGCCAGTCTCCTAAATGTTAGTTCCTTTCTGTGTTCTCTCATTTTCGTAAAAAATGGTGTCTTGGGCCTCCCAGAATGAACATGAATTATAGCTCCATTATGTCTTTATAGATAGAAAGCTTAGCTTTCTTGCCAAAGCACACAAATGGATTTTAAGGAGATCTGTAAATGGCTATAATTTAAGATCAGGGGGTATTATCCTTGAGATAAGATTAGAATTTGGCAGGAAAAAACCACAACTTTTATTTAGAAACTTGGCATCTTGAACATAGAATTTTAGTGAGGCAGAATTTCAAGTTAGACACTTGCTTGGGATGCAAGAAGTAAAGGTTGGAATACTAGGAGTAGATGGAATTTTAAAAGACTAGGTAGTGAGTGAATTTACACCTTCAACTGTTGTCTACTTTTCCCCCTTTATTTTGTTGTACTGAAATTTATTTATTTATTTGTTTGTTTATTTCAGGCAGAGAGAGAGAAAGCGTACACAGGCACTTTATTGTAAGACACTAGCTTACACATTCATGAGGGCTGGCAAGTCTGAAATCTGTAGGGCAAGCTGACAGCCTAGAAATTCATGTAAGAGTTAATGTCACAGTCCTGAGTCCAAATTCTGAAAAATGGTCAGGCAGGTGAGAAACTCAGGCAGGGTTTCTACATTGGAGTCTTGAGTCTGAATTCCTTCTTCTTTGGAATCTAGACTAATTGACCAAACTACTGTTCACCATAGCCTAGTCAAGTTGACATACAAATTTAACCTTCACAGTGTCTTGTTACCTGTTAGGCTCTGTTTTCTGAAATCTTTTCCTCAGTCTGCTCTACTCAGTTCCACCTGACTCTACAAAGTAAAATGCAACTTAATTTTAGCCTTTTAAGGGTCTCCAATTTGCTACAGACCTGAAATCCCTGAACTAATCTGGATTTCAGACAGCTTCTGGATGATACAGCTACACAGACCAAATCCCCAGTAGCACTGTGTGTCAGAGGCTTTCCTGGCTGGTAGGTTTGGTGGAAGAGAAAATGGAGAGAGAAATGGATTATGTGAGGCAGGCTGACCCCCAAATTTTAATACAGACTTGTCACTGAATCAGTATTATTATGGATGGTATATCATTTATGTCGTTATTGCTATAAGTAAATTTTCATGAAGCCTTTGAAGCAGTCCATTGGCGAGGTACATACGTCAAGAATGTGGGTAAGGGTGGATCTGAACTGCTCTTTCATCCTTTGTTTGGAATCTCAGTGGTCATCTCCATGGATTTGTTTAGAGCAGAACTGAGCTCTCAAAATGACATAATTCAAGCTCCCAAAATGACATCTGTCCAAATGAACACAAGTGGCTGCATAAAATGAGCACTAAAAAATGAGGTTAACCATTGTAGTAATGCTTTATGAGCTCTTGCATGCTGCTTAAGTTTTTCTTCCAGTGTCATGGTAACAATAAAACTTACTTGTAAAGTTCATGTCTGTTTAAAAAGCAGCACGTATGCATTTCCACATTTGATTCTCCTTCCAGATAACACTACAGACAAAATGCTGCTGTTCTACAGATATGTAACTGGAGACTCAGAATTCAGATTTCACTTGCTGAAGGACAAATAGTAAATACTGGCGTCAGAACTAGATCACAGCTTTTTCCACTACATCATCTAGTCTGTTAAACATTCATAATTCCTGTCCTGGGAAATAAAAATGATTATGCTTCTAAAGTAAGTTATGGACAAGCAGCACTGAGCTGCTTGTTTTAGAGGTAGGGGTTCTGACAAATTAAAACAAACAAACAAACAAACAGAAAAACCTGTGGCATTACTTTGAAAGTCTCTTATTGTGAATTGCCAGAGAAAAAATAAAATTTCCATGAATCTCACTGATTTAAAACGTAACATTAAAAAAATGGAAGAAAGAAATGATGTTTTTCAGTTATGGTAATAAAGGAAGCAATTTTCTTTTGTGCCTGGTAATTACATTGAAAACATAACTGCAAGTCAAATTTAGCTGGATCTTTGACGAAGTAGGGCACGTAAGAGACTCATTTATGGATTCTGAGGATCAGCTTGATCTTTCCTCCTTTCACAGATATCAAAAGAGTTCTTGTTACTTGAGAAGGAAAAGCTGGATTCAACAATGGCTGAGATGAAAGACACCAGGAGCAGAGTAGCTGCCTTTTCAATATTTCCTAATTGGGTATCCTGTCTCCAACTAGATACTCTTTTAATTGATTCTTCAAAATCTTAATTCCAATAATTAAGCCAGTCAGACACTAGAAAGATGTTAACAGAGTCCAGAGCAATACAACTCAAAGCCATTGCAAATGACAAAAGTGGAAAAGTGATAAAGGAATTGGAAGAGAAAAAATTTTTTTTCTTAGCCCTCCAAAGTTAATCTGCAATGCCTCAAATTTATCTTTCACAGGACAAATAATATGTATTTGAAATCTCAGAACTTGTTTCTCTTTATCTGTATAAATCCATCCTGTGTTTTACATACAAAATCTAATTATTACATCTTGGTTTTCCATTCTATCATCATTAGCACCCTGATGTAGAGCACTGCACCACTCAGGGAATCTGCTGATTGCTGAATTCAGCAGTAAACTCCCACTTCTGGATAGTCTATAAAATGTAAGGCCAGACACTATCAAACTCTTAGAGGAAAACATACGCAGAATACTCTATGACATAAATCACAGCAAGATCCTTTTTGACCCACCTCCTAGAGAAATGGAAATAAAAACACAAATAAACAAATGGGACCTAATGAAACTTAAAAGCTTTTGCACAACAAAGGAAACCATAAACAAGATGAGAAGACAACCCTCAGAATGGGAGAAAATATTTGCAAATGAAGCAACTGACAAGGATTAATCTCCAAAATTTACAAGCAGCTCATGCAGCTCAATCTCAAAAAAACAAACAACCCAATCCGAAAATGGGCAGAAGACCTAAATAGACATTTCTCCAAAGAAGATATACAGATTGCCAACAAACACATGAAAGAATGCTCAACATCACTAATCATTAGAGAAATGCAAATCAAAGCTACAATGAGATATCATCTCACACCAGTCAGAATGGCCATCATCAAAAAATCTACAAACAATAAATGCTGGAGAGGCTGTGGAGAAAAGGGAAACCTCTTGCACTGTTGATGGGAATGTAAATTGATACAGCCGCTCTGGAGAACAGTATGGAGGTTCCTTAAAAAACTAAAAATAGCACTACCATATGACCCAGCAATCCCACTACTGGGCATATACGCTGAGAAAACCATAATTCAAAAAGAGTCATGTACCAAAATGTTCATTGCAGCTCTATTTACAATAGCCAGGACATGGAAGCAACCTACGTGTCCATCAACAGATGAATGGATAAAGAAGATGTGGCACATATATACAATGGAATATTACTCAGCCATAAAAAGAAACAAAATGGAGTTATTTGTAGTGAGGTGGATGGACCTAGAGTCTGTCATACAGAGTGAAGTAAGTCAGAAAAAGAAAAACAAATACAGTATGCTAACACATATATATGGAATCTAAAAAAAAAAAAAAAAGGTCATGAAGAACCTAGGGGCAAGATGGGAATAAAGACACAGACCTACTAGAGAATGGACTTGAGGACACGGGGAGGGGGAAGGGTAAGCTGGGACAAAGTGAGAGAGTGGCATGGACATATATACACTACCAAACGTAAAATAGATAGCTAGTGGGAAGCAGCCGCATAACACAGGGAGATCAGCTAGGTGCTTTGTGACCACCTAGAGGGGTGGGATAGGGAGGGTGGGAGGGAGGGAGACGCAAGAGGGAAGACACATGGGGACATACGCATGTGTATAACTGATTCACTTTGCTATAAAGCAGAAACTAACACACCATTGTAAAGCAATTATATTCCAATAAAGATGTTTAAAAAAAACAAACAAAAAAAACAACAAAAAAAACCCATTAAAATAAATAAATAAATAAAAGGTTCATTTAATTCAGTTTAAGATGGTGGTTCACTATTTTTTATATTATAAAAAAAAAATTCGAAATTTTTCCAAAAAATGTCTCTTGAGAAATTACCTAGTGAAATTAATCTATGTAGGAATATAACATGGATAATTCGAACAAAAATCCCTAAAATTCTCCCTAAAGTATATTAAGGGGCTTGAATTATGTGAAAAATGTTCTTAACTTTCTTGAAAACAATCAAACCCATGAAGCATAATAAAATAAGTTCTGGAGTGTTGTTTTTTTTTTTTTAACCACAACCATGACAAAAGTAGGTGATAAAGCCCCAAATGCATTTAATGTGCATAACATGATCAATTAAATGTCCCCTGTTTCTAAAAGAAGATCATGTGTTCTATAAAAAGTAACTTAAAACAGATCTTAGAGCAGTACAGAAACTTAAAATTTGGCCCATTATTTAATTATGTTTTAAACTGCAGTTGTTACTTATGCTGTTGACAGGCAAATTCTCAATAGTTCACCTTTTTCCACATATATTAAATACCAACCATATAAAGGTGAGAGTCAGGAAGGAAATTAGCATTCATGTTGCCTTGTTTTATTTACTTCAGAGCTTTAGTCACTGCCTGAAATGACCTTGAGTTGTTCGTGGTTGATTTTCCCTTACTAGAATTAAGTTCCATGAAGGCAGAGCTCTTCTCTGTCATGTGCTCTTTCAGGTCCTGAAGCACCAAAGCAGCGTGCTTGGCACATAGTAGGTGTTCAGGTTTTTTTCAATAAATTCCAGGCACAAGACTAGACACATTGTGAATATTACATCATATATTCTCAGAGTGATCTTGAAATGCAATTATTATTATCCCTCTTTTACAGTAAGAAATCAAGGTTTAAACGAATTAAGGAACTTGTCAAAAATCAAGCGATTAAAGAGAGGGGATTTGAACTTAGGGCGGATGCACGTTCTGTTTGTGGGCCGTGTTATAAGGCGTGTTTCCCAAAGCGGACCATGACTGGAAGCAAGATGATTACGGGAACTTTAAAAAGTGACATTAAGTAACATAGCATTAGCTCGTACGAAAGTTACTCCTTTAAAAACTTCCTTCTGATTAACTTTATTACATCAAAGATAAAGTCTCAGATTAGTGTCAGTGTGTATTTAATGCTTCTCTGATAATTGCTACTCTCTCTCTCCTTATTTCAGTTAAGGATAGGTAAGAAAATAAAGCCAAAGTTTTGTTTCCAGTGTATCATTTTTATCTATATAATTATCATATAGATGATTATATTTATAAACTATATAAATATGATCTATTTATAAAGAACTATGTGACTATTGCAAAAGGGAAACCAGAATCACTTGCCTTATTCTGGTTTCCCATTTGCAATAGTTATATAGTTCCATCATAAATAAATTTTAGGTAAAAGTCTTGAATTTGTTTAAAGAAAATATTAATTAGCTAACAGTACAGATGACATATTTGGCAAAAACTGTGGAGGTGCTACACAACGTCTAGTTTCGAAAATCCTACTGTGAAGCAATTTATAGGCCCTGGAATAGAAGCAAGCAATAGAAGGCACTGCTGTGATAGGGAAACGCAGACATGTAACATAATTATCCCCAAACTACTGTAAAAGTGGCGTACTTGAGGTACAAAAGTTAAAGACTACTAACTCTCAGCCTGACTGGGGAAAAATGCCGCTGTGATACAAATGCTGAGACTACAGTTAAGTTATAGTTCCTGGCTAATTGTGCCTAAAATATAGTGGGGGAGATATTCAATAATCAGAATACAAGTTAGGAAACAAAAAATGCCCAAAGGAAAAAAAAATACATGTGATGTGAGAACTCATAGTTCTACAAAGTATTAACTACACCCGTTATCATTAAATTTGTTAACTGTGAGGCACCCTTTTCTATAATTGCAAGAAAAGCCTCGAGGGGTTTGGCAAAGAAGACCTGCTAAATTGCCAGCCATTTAAAAACAATCAAATTCATAACCCCAGTAAAGCTTACACATCTTTAATATGGCACAAAGTTAGCGCTTCACTAAGGTCGGGTACTGCCTGAGAAACTGTCATCACTTAGTATACTTTAGGGTAAACTCTTAACAATGAAGGGACTGGTTTTCCTCTTAAATTCTTTATGCTGACATCTGTTTATAGGGAGTATCAGAATAAATTCACATGGTCCAAAAGCTTGGGCTTTCTGTGAGGCCACTTCAGTAAACTGGAATATAGTGCTTATCTCATTAAGTTATTTTGAATAAGTGAAATAAAGGCAAGAGAATGTGAGATATCTGGCACATAGTAAGCCCTCAGTTACCATTAGCAACTATTAGCCTGCGTTTTGAAGCACAATGTTCTCTTCTCTGGGCTTTTCCAGACACCTCCAGTAGCATGATCCTTTTAACCTTTCTTGGACTGGTACCTACTCTAGTGCTTCAGGCCAGCTCGCCCTAGGCACGCACCTCACTCTGTGACTCAAGTCCATTTCCCTCTGCTAGTATCACCAAATAGAAAGGCTGTCTTAACACTCAAACGGGGACTTTCTGATTTCTCCAAACTGTGAGCTGTGACTTTTCATCATATCCTTTGTAGTCTGGAACATCCCTCTTTTTTGTCATTTTCTTCTTCAGCTAGATCTACTGGCTAAGGGTAACATTTAATACAATGCTTCTCAATCTTTTTATAGCCACTAAGTGTAGCTCTCTGGAAACTTTTGCCTCTGACAAACATTATGTCAGACATTTTCCCAAACAGAATATAAAGAAAATGCTGAACTCAGCCTGTTCTATTTTTGCATACCTTTTCCTTTATAGCCAAGTGCTAGGATAAAGAGGATGCATAATTTCAGTGAGATTTTAAAAAAAGGTATCCCCTTAGACTCATTCACCTGTGTTTAAAACAAAATGTTTTAATTCTTTGGAACGTCTATTTGGAAGAAGGATCATTCCCGAATTTTATATTTTCACCCATGTATACTGATTGTGAAGTAAGCCCCTAATGCTCTGTTCTGTACCCTCCCAGGATGACCACAGCTGACTGATTCAACAGTCAATTGGATCCCTGAGAGCCAACTGGAGCTAAGACACCACAGAACTCTTAACTTCTGACATCCCTGGAGTTACCCTGGTTTTTACTCTTCCTAAGGCTTGATTGTTCAAATCTCCTTGCTTTCTCAACATATCTGAATATCCTCATTGTAAATTTCCTCTTTCAACTTAAGCAAGCAGAAATGGATATCTGTTGCATATAACCTAAAGAATCCTAGTTTATGATTTAAATTTAAAAAGTTAAAGATATTAAGCTTGTCAGTATACAGGATGAGAAAGATAGTACATTTTTCTTTCACTATAAAACCCATGCTACTTGTTTCAACAGGCAGAGTTAACTACCTATAAAAATACCAGTAAAGAGAAACACTCTGATTCAGTGAATTTCTCAAAGTAACAGGGTATTTTTTTAAATGCACATAGCATTTCAGATTTCTTCATTTTACTCTCATCAAAATTATCTTATTAAAATGACCTAAATCTTTTTAATTAAAACGATAGTTTTTTGTGATATTCAAGCAGTTAGTAGTATACGTTAACCATAAAATTTAAAGTAGTGATATGATGTACTTCTGCAAATAGGTATCATTTCTTATAGCAACAGATTTTAAGCAATTTGATGTACTAAGAAGTCACAGTAACTATCTTACTTCTTTTTATAACGTATATGTTATGAAATTTGGCCCCACTATACTTTCTCAGTTTCTTCTTTGACTACTACACATATCCTTCCAACATACAGTTTCTTATCTCTGCATCTTTAATGTTGTTGAGGCTATCTAAAATTCTATCTCCATGAAAGAAATTAAAGATGATACAAACAGATGGAGAGATATACCATGTTCTTGGATTAGAAGAATCAACATTGTGAAAATGACTCTACTACCCAAAGCAATCTACAGATTCAATGCAATCCCTATCAAACTACCAATGGCATTTTTCACAGAACTAGAACAAAAAAGTTCACAATTTGTATGGAAACACAAAAGACCCCGAATAGCCAAAGCAATCTTGAGAACGAAAAATGGAGCTGGAGGAATCAGGCTCCCTGACTTCAGACTATATTACAAAGCTACAGTAATCAAGACAGTTTGGTACTGGCACAAAAACAGAAACATAGATCAATGGAACAGGATAGAAAGCCCAGAGATAAACCCATGCACATATGGTCACCTTATCTTTGATAAAGGAGGCAAGCATATACAGTGGAGAAAAGACAGCCTCTTCAATAAGTGGTGCTGGGAAAACTAGACAGGTACATGTAAAAGTATGAAATTAGAACACTCCCTAACACCAAACACAAAAATAAACTCAGAATGGATTAAAGACCTAAATGTAAGGCCAGACACTATAAAACTCTTAGAAGAAAACATAGGCAGAACACTCTATGACATATATCACAGCAAGATCCTTTTTGACCCACCTCCTAGAGAAATGGAAATAAAAACACAAATAAACAAATGGGACCTAATGAAACTTAAAAGCTTTTGCACAGCAAAGGAAACCATAAACAAGATGAAAAGACAATCCTCAGAATGGGAGAAAATATTTGCAAATGAAGCAACTGACAAGGATTAATCTCCAAAATTTACAAGCAGCTCATGCACCTCTATGTCAAAAAAACAAACAACACAATCCAAAAATGGGCAGAAGACTGAAATAGACATTTCTCCAAAGAAGATATACAGATTGCCAACAAACACATGAAAGAATGAACATCACTAATCATTAGAGAAATGCAAATCAAAACTACAATGAGGTATCACTTCACACCAGTCAGAATGGCTATCATCAAAAAATCTACAAACAATAAATGCTGGAGAGGGTGTGGAGAAAAGGGAACCCTCTTGCACTGTTGGTGGGAATGTAAATTGATACAGACACTATGGAGAACAGTATGGAGGTTCCTTAAAAAACTAAAAATAGAACTACCATATGACCCAGCAATCCCACTACTGGGCATATACCCTGAGAAAACCATAATTCAAAAAGAGTCATGTACCAAAATGTTCATTGCAGCTCTATTTACAATAGCCAGGACGTGGAAGCAACCTAAGTGTCCATCGACAGATGAATGGATAAAGAAGATGTGGCACATATATACAACGGAATATTACTCAGCCATAAAAAGAAAAGAAATTGAGTTATTTGTAGTGAGGTGGATGGACCTAGAGACTGTCATACAGAGTGAAGTAAGTCAGAAAGAGAAAAACAAATACCGTATGCTAACACATATATATGGAATCTAAAAAAAATGGTTCTGAAGAACCTAGGGGCAGGACAGGAATAAAGATGCAGACGTAGGGAATGGACTTGAGGACACAGGGAGGGGGAAGGGTAAGCTACGATGAAGTGAGAGTGTGACATGGACTTATATATACACTACCAAATGTAAAATAGATAGCAGGAAGCAGCCGCATAGCACAGGGAGATCAGCTCGGTGCTCTGTGACCACCTAGAGGGGTGGGATAGGGAGGGTGGGAGGGAGATGCAAGAGGGAGGAGATACGGGGATATATGTATATGTATAGCTGATTCACTTTGTTATAAAGCAGAAACTAACACACTATTGTAAAGCAATTATACTCCAATAAAGATGTTAAAAAAATAAAATAAAATAAAATAAAATAAAAAAAATAAAATTCTATCTCCACATCTCTCCCAAGCTAATTTGCAAGGAAAACTCATACTCATCCTACAAGGCCCTACTTAAATATCAGTACCTCTGGGAAGTACTCTTCATGTACCTTCTGTCTACATCTCTTTAAGCAGAATCAATCTTTACTTCTAATTTATTTTTCACCATATCATTTTGTAAATACCTCTAGTACTTCCATGATCTTCTCTATTAGTAATTTCATGTCTGTCACCTGACATTATCCATGAATCCCTTTATGGCAAGGACTATGCCCTGTTCATATTCATGTCTTTCTAGCAAGTCCTCATCTGAACCTTTCAGTTCAGAAAAATGTGAGGAAAATTTGAGGTGGTCTGAGTAATGATTTTGAGAATTATTAGAATGTTCTTAAACACAGGATTGGGACTTTTTATGGTTTGGATATATTTTTTCAATTTACGAATTTATTAAAGTTTGCTAAGAGTTTTTCAAAATGGTTTTACCAATTTCTATTCCTAGCAACAGCATATGAGACTTCCAGTTGTTCCATACCTTACCAGTACTTAGTGTATTCACATTATAGTTATATATTTATACAAACACAGACACACACACACACACTGCTTGATTTGGTTTGACATTGAGCATTTTTGTTTCTAATGTTTTAAGTGAAATTAGCTTGTATTAATTATTTCTGTTCTTAATTTGATCATTTCCTTCATTCTATTTTTTTTGTGTACACTCCTGCTTTTTCCTAGTGTCTTATATTGGATACTTAGGTTCATACAGGTTTAATACTTTATACATGTATATATATATATGTATGTATGCATATATATAAATATTTATATATTAGATATAACTAGATATATCTAATATAAGCATAGTAATATCTTATTAATATTATTGTAATATTAATAGTACTAACATTATTTTATTAATAATGGTATTATCAATATTGTATCACATTATACATTAAAATATCTACTTTTAACTGTATAAAATACACCTAATATATTGATATGTAATATAATTAATATATTAATATTGGCTATATTAATACTGGGCAAAATACATCTTAAGGAAGTTTTTTCTGAATAAAGAAGTTTAAGATCTAATGCTATCTAATATATATACATTAGATTATATATAATAAGTATATAATATATAACATAAAATGTATAATATATATTAGGCATATCTATATTATATATAGATCTAATATATAGATATATATCACTAGATCTTATAGTTCTTTATTCAAAAAAAATTCTAACTTAAGATATATTTTGTCCAATACTACATAGCCACATAAGCTCCCTTTTCATTGGTAATGGCCTGATACCACTATTTTCTCTTTACTTTAGACTTTGTGTCATTATGTTTTAGGTATCTCTTTTTAAACAGAATGTAGTAAGATTCCTAAAATCCAATCTCATAGACCTTGATGGTCTTTGTCTTTAACCAAAAAGTTCATTCTATTTAAGGTACTGAAAACACTGACATATTAGGATTTTTTTCTAGATCTTATTTTGTAATTTCAGTGTATGATACTTTTTGCTCTTTTCTTTCCATCCCATTACTACATTCTATTAGACTGAGCAAGTTTACTGATTTTCCTTTTCCCCTTTACTGCTTTTAAATTTATACATTCTTTTTTCTATATTGCTGGATTTTAGGGAGGATTGTCATTACCATAAATTATAATATCCAAAGGTATGTAAATTAGTTCAGGCCCCATCCCAAAACACAGCCATACTCTGGGTACCCTATCTAGTAGGAATGACAGGTCAACAGGAACCTCTGAGCAGAGGTAATTTAGAGTAGAGCTGCTGGTATTACTGGGTTCAAGATTTTACTTTTGTTTCTGATTTTTGGCAAAGTTTTGATTCTAATTTGTGCACAACCAATAATATTCCCCTTGGGGGGCAACAAAGACTTAAGATCCTGTTTTATGGTCTGAACATGTGATGAGCTCAGTCAGTGAGAGATATCAAAGAGTGGGTTTTTTCTCATCTTTTTTGTTTGTCTTTTTGTTCAGGGATATGTCTCAATTCTATTGGAAAGAAGAACAATTTGCAATATTAACAACTGTGATATAGTGTTTCTGTGCTTACCTTTGACCTGTTACTAAAGGTTTAGAACTACAGATATAAGCTCTTTTATATCTATAATTGAGAACAGTCTTTATCTCTCAATGTAAGCATGAAATATTTTCCTACCTGAAGACATTAACAAATAAATTAATTTTTGTAAATAAAAGATCTTTTAAAATAAAAATCAATTCTGATTGGTTTATAGAAAATTTAAGTGTTTACATAAATATAATAATCCTAGAATTCCCACATATAAAGGAACTGACTTCTAATACTTTAGTTGTGCTAATCTATTAAGAAAAAAAGATCCTTCCTTACCAACTTTTTTCTTTTAAAAATGTTTACGTAATCAAGGTAAATTTTTGGATAAATCAGATTGCTTTGTTAATTTTGGTTTAAGAATGTTTCCATTAGTCTCCCCTATTTTATGAATGTGGAATTCAATGCATAGATGTAATTTTTAAATAAGACTTAGGTGTGTTTTCTCATGAAGAGACCAGTTAATCTGAACTTCCTAAAGTTTTCACAGCAGTTTACTGATCAGATAGGGTAACAATATTTGCACATAGTGTTCAAGATGATGGAAGATATAAAATTGTATTTAACTAATACCTAGAAATAAATTTAACCAAGGAGATGGAAGATCTATTCACTGAAAACTACATAACATCAAGGAAAAAACTGACGTAAACACAAACAAACGGAAAGATATTCCATGCACATGAAATGGAAGAATTAATAGTGTTAATATATCCATACTATCCAAAGCAAGTCCTACAGATTCATGCAATCCCTATCAAAATACCAATGTCATTCTTCACAGAACTAGAACAAACAATTATAAAATTTGTATGGAAACATAAAAAAGATCTGGAATAGCCAAAACAATCTTGAGAAACAATAAAGTTGGAGGCATCATGCTCCCTGATTTCAAACTCTATTACAAAGCTGTAGTAATTAAAACAATATGGAATTGGCATGAAAACAGATACACAGTTCAATGGAAAAGAATAAAGAGCCCAGAAATAAGCCCATGCATATATGGTCAGTTAATTTATGACAAAGGAGCCAAGAATATACAATGGGGAAAGGACAATCTTTTTAATAAATGCCGTTGGGAAAACTGGACAGCCACATGCAAAAGAATGAAACTCGACAATTATCTTACACCATACACAAAAACAAACACAAAATAGCTTAAATACTTCAACATCAAGACCTGACCTCAAAACTCCCAGAAGAAAACATAGGAGGTAAGCTCCTTGACATAGGTCTTGGTGATGATTTTTTTGGATTTGACACCAAAAGCAAAGGTAACAAAAGCAAAAATAAACAAGTGGGACTACATCAAACTAAAAAGCTCTGCAAAGCAAAAGAAACCATTACAAAATGAAAAGGCAACCTACCCAATGGGAGAAAATATTCACAAACCATATGTTTGATAAGGGGGTAACATCCTATATATATATATATATATATATATATATATATATATATATATATATATATATATATATATATAGAACTCATACCACCCTATAGAAAAAACAAACAAACAATCCAATTTAAAAAATGGGCAGAAGATCTAAATATGTATTTTCCATACAGATGGCCAACAGGTACGTGAAACGGTGCTCAACATCACTCGTCATCAATGCAAATCAAATGCAAAATGCAAATCAAAACCTCAATGAGATATCACCTCACACCTGTCAGAATGGCTATTTTCAAAAGGACAAGAAATAAGAAGTGTTGTCAAGGATGTAGAGAAAAGAGAACCCTTCTGCACTATTTGTGGGAATGTAAATTGGTGCAGCCACTATGGAAAACAGTATGGAGGTTCCTCAAAAAATTAAAAATAGAACTACCAGGGACTTCCCTGGTGGTCCAGTGGCTAAGACTCCACGCTCCCAATGCAGGGGGTCCGGGTTTGATCCCTGGTCAGAGAACTAGATCCCACATGCATGCCGCAACTAAATATTCTGCACACCGCAACTAAAAGATCCTGCACACCGCAACTAAAGAACCTTCATGCGGCAATGAAGATCTCACATGCTGCAACTAAGATGCAGCATAGCCTAAATAAATAAATAAATATTTTTAAAACCCCCAAAAAACAGAACTACCGTATGATCCAGCAATTCCACTCTGGGTATTTATCTGAAGGAAACAAAAACACGAATTCAAAAAGATACCTGCATCCTGATGTTCATTATAGCATTATTTATAACAGCGAAGACATGGAAGCAACCTAAGTGTCCATAGATGGATGAATGTATAGAGAAGATGTGGTATATATATACAATGGAATATTATTCAACCATAAAAAAGAATGAAATCTTGCCATTTTGGGTAACATGGATGGAGCTTGAGGGCATTGTGCTAAGTGAAATAAGTTAGGCAGAGAAAGGCAAATAAATACCATGTGACCTCTCTTCTATGTAGAATCTAGAAAATATAATAATAAAAATTTAAAAATAAAAACCGGAGGACCTTCAAGATGGCGGAAGAGTAAGACGCGGAGATCACCTTCCTCCCCACAGATACATCAGAAATACATCTATCTGTGAAACAACTCCTACAGAACACCTACTGAACGCTGGCAGAAGACCTCAGACCTCCCAAAAGGCAAGAAACTCCCCACATACCTGGGTAGGGCGAAAGAAAAAAGAAAAAACAGAGACAAAAGAATAGGGACGGGACCTGTACCAGTGGGAGGGAGCTGTGAAGGAGGAAAGGTTTCCACACACTAGGAAGCCCCTTTGCGGGAGGAGACGGCGGGTGGCGGAGGGGGGAAGTTTCGGAGCCACGGAGGAGAGCGCAGCCACAGGGGTGCGGAGGGCAAAGCGGAGAGACTCCCGCACAGAGGATCGGTGCCGACCAGGACTCACCAGCCCGACAGGCTTGTCTGTACACCTGCCGGGGCGGGCAGGGGCTGGGAGCTGAGGCTCAGGCTTCGGTCGGATCCCAGGGAGAGGACTGGGGTTGGCTGCGTGAACACAGCCTGAAGGGGCTAGTGCACCACAGTTATATGGGAGTGAGTCTGGGAAAAAGTCTGGAGCTGCCGAAGAGACAAGAGACTTTTTCTTGCCTCTTTGTTTCCTGGTGTGCGAGGAGAGGGGATTAAGAGCGCCACTTAAAGGAACTCCAGAGACGGGCGCAAGCCGCGGCTATCAGCACGGACCCCAGAGACGGGCATGGGATGCTAAGGCTGCTGCTGCAGCCACCAAGAAGCCTGTGTGCAAACACAGGTCACTATCCACACCTCTCCTCCCGGGAGCCGGTGCAGCCCGCCACTGCCAGGCTCCCGTGATCCGGGGACAACTTCCCCGGGAGAAGGCACGGCGCGCC
This sequence comes from Balaenoptera borealis, assembly GCF_965194805.1. Taxonomy (NCBI): domain Eukaryota; kingdom Metazoa; phylum Chordata; class Mammalia; order Artiodactyla; family Balaenopteridae; genus Balaenoptera; species Balaenoptera borealis. The sequence goes on along the minus strand of NC_138861.1, from coordinate 129,294,018 downwards.
TCAGGCGGGTGCAACGTCACACCGGCCTCTGCCGCCGCGGACTCGCCCCGCATCCGTACCCCTCCCTCCCCCCGGCCTGAGTGAGCCAGAGTCCCCGAATCAGCTTTAACCCCATCCTGTCTGAGTGAAGAACAGACGCCCTCAGGCGACCTACACGCAGAGGCGAGTCCAAATCCAAAGCTGAACCCCGGGAGCTGTGTCAACAAAGAAAAGAAAGCGAAATCTCTCCCAGCAGTCTAAGGAGCAGCAAATTAAATCTCCACAATCAACTTGATGTACCCTGCATCTGTGGAATACCCGAATAGAAAACGAATCATCCCAAATTGAGGAGGTGGACTTCGGGAGCAACGATATATATATATTTTTTCCCCTTTTTCTCTTTTTGTGAGTGTGTACGTGTATGCTTCTGTGTGTGATTTTGTTTGTATAGCTTTGCTTTTACCATTTGTCCTAGGGTTCTGTTTTTATTTTATTAAAAAAAAATTTTTTTCTAATAATTATTTTTTATTTTAATAACCTCATTTTACTTTATTTTATTTTATCTTCTTTCTTTCTTTCTTTCTTTTTTTTTCCTCCCTTTTATTCTGAGCCGTGTGGAGGACAGGCTCTTGGTGCTCCAGCCAGGTGTCAGGGCTGTGCCACTGAGGTGGGAGAGCCAAGTTCAGGACACTGGTCCACAAGAGACCTCCCAGCTCCACGTAATCTCAAACGGTGAAAATCTCCCAGAGATCTCCATCACAACAGCAAGACCCAGCTCCACTCAACGACCAGCAAGCTACAGTGCAGGACACCCTATGCCAAACAACAAGCAAGACAGGAACACAACCCCATCCATTAGCACACAGGCTGCCTAAAATCATAATAAGGCCACAGACACCCCAAAACACACCACCAGACGTGGACCTGCCCACCAGAAAGACAGGATCCAGCCTCATCCTCAAGAACACAGGCACTAGTCCCCTCCACCAGGAAGCCTACACAACCCACTGAACCAACCTTAGCCACTGGGGACAGACACCAAAAACAATGGAAACTATGACCCTGCAGCCTGCGAAAAGGAGACCCCAAACACAGTAAGTTAAGCAAAATGAGAAGACAGAGAAACACACAGCAGATGAAGGAGCAAGGTAAAAACCCACCAGACCTAACAAATGAAGAGGAAATAGGCAGTCTACCTGAAAAAGAATTCAGAATAATGATAGTAAAGATGTTCCAAAATCTTGGAAATAGAAAGGAGAAAATACAAGAAACGTTTAACAAGGACCTAGAAAAACTAAAGAGCAAACAAAGAGAGATGAACAACACAATAAATGAAATTAAAAATTCTCTAGAAGGGATCAATAGCAGAATAACTGAGGCAGAAGAACAGATAAGTGACCTGGAAAATAAAATAGTGGAAATAACTGCTGCAGAGCAGATTAAAGAAAAAAGAATGAAAAGAATTGAGGACAGTCTCAGAGACCTCTGGGACAACATTAAACACAACAACATTAGAATTATAGGGGTCCCAGAAGAAGAAGAGAAAAAGAAAGGGACTGAGAAAATATGTGAAGAGATTATAGTGGAAAACTTCCCTAATATGGGAAAGGAAATAGTTAATCAAGTCCAGGAAGCACAGAGGGTCCCATACAGAATAAATCCAAGGAGAAACACGCCAAGACACATATTAATCAAACTATCAAAAATTAAATACAAAGAACAAATATTAAAAGCAGCAAGGGAAAAACAAGTAACACATACGGGAATCCCCATAAGGTTATCAGCTGATCTTTCAGCAGAAACTCTGCAAGCCAGAAGGGAGTGGCAGGACATATTTAAAGTGATGAAAGAGAAAAACTGACAACCAAGATTACTCTAACCAGCAAGGATCTCATTCACATTTGACAGAGAAATTAAAAGCTTTACACACAAGCAAAAGCTAAGAGAATTCAGCACCACCAAACCAGATTTACAACAAATGCTAAAGGAACTTCTCTAGACAGGAAACACAAGAGAAGGAAAAGACCTACAATAATAAAGCCAAAACAATTAAGAAAATGGTAATAGGAACATACATATCAATAATTACCTTAAATGTAAATGCTCCAACCAAAAGACATAGACTGGCTGAATGGATACAAAACAAGACCTGTATATATGCTGTCTACAAGAGACCCACTTCAGACCTAGGGACACATATAGACTGAAAGTGAAGAGATGGAAAAAGATTTTCCATGCAAATGGAAATCAAAAGAAAGCTGGAGTAGCAATTCTCATATCAGATAAAATAGACTTTAAAACAAAGATTATTATAAGAGACAAAGAAGGACACTACATAATGATCAAGGGATCAATCCAAGAAGAAGATATAACAATTGTAAATATTTATGCACCCAACATAGGAGCACCTCAATACATAAGGCAAATACTAACAGCCTTAAAAGGGGAAATCAACAGCAACACAATCATAGCAGGGGATTTTAACACCCCACTTTCACCAATGGACAGGTCATCCAAAATGAAAATAAATAAGGAAACACAAGCTTTAAATGATACCTTAAACAAGATGGACTTAATTGATATTTATAGGACATTCCATCCAAAAACAACAGAATACACATTCTTCTCAAGTGCTCATGGAACATTCTCCAGGATAGATCATATCTTGGGTCACAAATCAAGCCTTGGTAAATTTAAGTAAATTGAAATTGTATCAAGTATCTTTTCCGACCACAATGCTATGAGACTAGATATCAATTACAGGAAAAAATCTGTAAGAAATACAAACACATGGAGGCTAAACAACACACTACTTAATAACCAAGAGATCACTGAAGAAATCAAAGAGGAAATCAAAACATACCTAGAAACAAATGATAATGAAAACACAATGACCCAAAACCTATGGGATGCAGCAAAAGCAGTTCTAAGAGGGAAGTGTATAGCTATACAAGCCTACCTTAAGAAACAAGAAACATCTCAAATAAACAAGCTAACCTTACACCTAAAGCAATTAGAGAAAGAAGAACAAAAAAGCCCCAAAGTTAGCAGAAGGAAAGACATCATAAAGATCAGATCAGAAATAAATGAAAAAGAAATGAAGGAAACGATAGCAAAGATCAAGAAAACTAAAAGCTGGTTCTTTGAGAAGATAAACAAAATTGAGAAACCATTAGCCAGACTTATCAGGAAAAAAAGGGAGAAGACTCAAATCAATAGAATTAGAAATGAAAAAGGAGAAGTAACAACGGACACTGCAGAAATACAAAGGATCATGAGAGATTACTACAAGCAACTATATGCTGATAAAATGGACAACCTGGAAGAAATGGACAAATTCTTAGAAATGCACAACCTTCCGAGACTGAACCAGGAAGAAATAGAAAATATGAACAGACCAATCACAAGCACTGAAATTGAAACTGTGATTAAAAATCTTCCAACAAACAAAAGTCCAGGATCAGATGGCTTCACAGGCGAATTCTATCAAACATCTAGAGAAGAGCTAACACCTATCCTTCTCAAACTCTTCCAAAGTACAGCAGAGGGAGGAACACTCCCAAACTCATTCTACGAGGCCACCATCACTCTGATACCAATACCAGACAAAGATGTCACAAAGAAAGAAAACTGCAGGCCAATATCACTGATGAACATAGATGCAGAAATCCTCAACAAAATACTAGCAAACAGAATCCAACAGCACATGAAAAGGATCATACATTATGATCAAGTGGAGTTTATCCCATGAATGCAAGGATTCTTTAATACACGCAAATCAATCAACGTGATACACCATATTAACAAATTGAAGGAGAAAAACCATTTGATCATCTCAATAGATGCAGAGAAAGCTTTCGACAAAATTCAACACCCATTTATGATAAAAACCCTCCAGAAAGTAGGCATAGAGGGAACTTTTCTCAACATAATAAAGGCCATATATGACAAACCCACAGCCAACATCGTTCTCAATGGTGAAAAACTGAAAGCATTTCCACTAAGACTAGGAACAAGACAAGGTTGCCCACTCTCACCACTATTATTCAACATAGTTTTGGAAGTTTTAGCCACAGCAATCAGAGAAGAAAAAGAAATAAAAGGAAACCAAATCAGAAAAGAAGAAGTAAAGCTGTCACTGTTTGCAGATGACATGATACTATACATAGAGAATCCTAAAGATGCTACCAGAAAACTACTAGAGCTAATCAATGAATTTGGTAAAGTAGCAGGATACAAAATTAATGCACAGAAATCTCTTGCATTTCTATACACTAACGTTGAAAAATCTGAAAGAGAAAATAGGGAAACACTCCCATTTACCACTGCAACAAAAAGAATAAAATATCTAGGAATAAACCTACCTAAGGAGACAAAAACCGTGTATGCAGAAAATTATAAGACACTGATGAAAGAAATTAAAGATGATACAAATAGATGGAGAGATATACCATGTTCTTGGACTGGAAGAATCAACATTGTGAAAATGACTCTACTACCCAAAGCAATCTATAGATTAAATGTAATCCCTATCGAACTACCACTGGCATCTTTCACAGAACCAGAACAAAAAATTTCACAATTTGTATGGAAACACAAAATACCGCAAATAGCCAAAGTAATCTTGAGACAGAAAAACGGACCTGGAGGAATCAGGCTCCCTGACTTCAGACTATACTACAAAGCTACAGTAATCAAGACAGTATGGTACTGGCACAAAAACAAAAATATAGATCAATGGAACAGGATAGAAAGCCCAGAGATAAACCCACGCACATATGGTCATCTTATCTTTGATAAAGGAGGCAAGAATATACAGCGGAGAAAAGACAGCCTCTTCAATAAGTGGTGCTGGGAAAACTGGACAGCTACATGTAAAAGAATGAAGTTAGAACACTCCCTAACTCATTGTTGTTAATGTATTCTAAAGACTAAATATTACTGACTTATTTAAGACTGGTCCTGTGAATCAGTGAATAATATAAGGCAGGATATATGATAAACTGCTGAAGTGTGAAATGTGGAACACGAGCTCTCAGGTTCCACAGACATTCAGAAGTAGCTTGGCAAGTTGGAAGGCAAGATCGATTCAGGGTAAAATACAGGTGCCGCCACTTACAAGCTGAGTGTTTCAGTTAGTTCATCTTTAGACAGGGCTAACAGGGTTTACTTTCGCTGTGTGGTTGTATGTTCTGAGATAACATCTGAGAAACATGTGGGAGGTGGCCGTGGAACCAATGCAAAAAAAAAAAATTGTGTCCTACTAAGCTGACATATAATTCTGACAGACTTCTTTTGTCAACAGTAATTGTACTCAGTGGCATGTCTGCTTAGACGTAAGTTCCAAGTTTTTAAGTTAACTTTAGAACCCTGTGGGGTGGGGGGGGAGGGAGGTCCAGGAGGGAGGGGATATAGGTATGCATAGAACTGATTCACTTCACTGTACAGCAGAAACTCACACACCATTGTAAAGCAGTTATATGCCAACAGAAAAAACAAACAAAACCCTGTACTAATATTACATTGGATTAATTTATAAATGATCTTTGAATACTTGGGTAATTTCTCTATAAAATAGAGTACCTGAAATATTGGTCACCAGTATTTGCTTATTATGTACATATTTACATTTTTTTATTATTTACATATTATTTCATATTTACATATGAAATACTTTTTCTTTACTGAACATGCTTATTTTTGTCACTTTATGAAGGTGTAAAAATGGTGCTTGTAGCACCAATGGTAGTTGTTTTATGTGTGCTCATGAAATTTGTTGGTATGCTAACAAGACTGTGTATGAAACAGTTATTACTTATCTTTCAATTTTCTATGTGAAAATTAAATTGAATATTTTGGTTAAAAATGAGGGTTGAAGCTATCCTGGGAACAATGATTAAAAGATTAAATGTGTAGACAAAGTAATGGGATGTATTTTTATTTATCAATGGGAAAAGAAAGTAGTTTCTTCTTAAAGCAAATATTCTGTATAGCTAGTTAAAGAAGACAGTAAAAAAAAAAAAAACTTGTATGGACAGAGAAAATTTAGAAGGTTTCAAGAAAATTAACTTTGTCTTAGTTTATAATAACTGCAAATAATGAGTCTGAAGAGAAGCAATGAAAGCCATTAAAATGTCAGCAAAGTAGGCTCAGCTTTTATGAGTTTATAAAAAGAAAAACCTCATGAATTCTTTACTGCTAAAATATTACATTAACACAGTACTAGAATGTCGTTTTCTCTCTATTAAAATGACAAATTGGTGTAGGAGTATTCAGTCTGCTCTTAAGAAGAGGTAGTTGTTTGTTACCGCCTGTATAATCTGCTCAGATAGATGAGATTCTTTTTCTTACTAGGTTAGGCAGAATATAGATAGGTCTTGTTTCTTATTCATTCAGCCACTCTATGTCTTTTGATTGGAGAATTTAGTCCATTTACAATTAAAATAATTATTGATATACCTATCATTGATATACCTAATGTACTAACTGCCATTTTGTTAATTTTTTTTTTTCTGGCTGTTTTGTTGTTCCTCTCTGTTTCCTTCTTCTCTCTTGCTTTCTTCCCTTGTTGTTTGATGACTTTCTGTAGTGTTATGCTTAGATTCCTTTCTCATTACCTTTTGTGTATCTATTATAGGTTTTTGCTTTATGGTTACTATGAGGTTCACATATCACACTCTCTATATATAACAGTTTATTTTAAATTGATAGCAAATTTGAACACATTCTACAAGTCTGCATTTTTCCACTCCCCCCCAACATTGTATATTTTTAAAATTTTGTATATCCCTAAGTAACTAATTACTGCAGTTATAGTTATTTTTACTACTTTTCTCTTTTAACCTTCATACTAGGTTCATAAGTGATTAATCTACTTCTTGTACTATATATTACCTTTACCAATGAGATTTTTACTTTCCTGTTTTCTAGTTACTAATTAGTGCCCTTTCTTTTCACCTTAAAGAAGACCCTTTAACAATTCTTGTACAGCCAGTTTAGTGTTGATGAACTTCCTTAGCTTTTGCTGGTCTAGAAAACTTTTGATCTCTTCTTCAAATCTGAATGATAATCTTGCTGGTAAAGTATTCTTGGTTGGAAGTTTTTTCCTTTAAGCATTTTGTATATACCATGCCACTCCCTTCTAATGCGCAAGGTTTCAGCCGAGAAATCTACTGTTAGTCTTATGGGGGTTCCCTTATACATAACAAGTTGTTTTTCTCTTGCTGCTTTTAAGGTTTTCTTTAGCTTTTGGCATTTTAATTTTAATGTGTCTTGGTGTGGGTCTTTTTGGAGTCCTCTTGTTTGGAACTCTCTGGGCTGCTTGGATCTGGATAAGGAGGATTTCAGCCATTATTTCTTCAAATAAGTTTTCTGCTCCTCTACCTGCCTCCTGTCCTTCTAGGACCCCTATAATATGAATATTATTTTGCTTGGCGTTGTCCCACAGGCCCCTTAAGCCATCTTTATTTATTTATTTATTTATTATTTTTTTTGCTGCTCTGTTTGGGTAAGTTCCACTGCCCTGTCTCCCAGATCACTAATTTTTTTCTTCTGCTTCATCTAAGTCCACTGTTGAACCCCTCTAATAGTATTTTTTCAGTTCAGTTCTTGTATTCTTCAGTTCTGTGACTTCCATTTGGTACTTATACTGATATTTTCTATCTCTTTGTTGAAGCTCTCTCTGTTCATCCATTCTCCTCCTGGGTTCAGTGAGCATCTTTATGACCATTACTTTGAATTCTTTATTATGTAAATTAATTATCTTCCCATTTCATCAAGTTTCTTTTTTTTTTTCCTGGAGATTTATCTTGCTCTTTTGTTTGGAACATATTCTTCTATTTCCTCATTTTGCTTGACTCTTCCTGTTTGTTTCTATGTGTTAGGTAAAACAGCTATCTCTCCCAGTCTTGAAGAGGTGGCCCCATGTAGGCAATGAGCTTTATTGTTAAATCCTGCCCTAGTTCTTGGCTGTTTCTTGAAGTGTCTCTCTGTTTCAGAACTATGGGCTCAGAAATGCAATCCACCCAGCCACCAGAGCCTGGTACTCAAGGGGCATCCTCTGTGTGGGCTGCGTGTGCCCACTGGCTTTGGGGGTCTGTAGGGGAGGCAGGATATTCCCCCACCACGTCCAATGAAGTGACAGGAACATACACGGTGGGGTGGGGCACTCGCCCAGCACCTCCAGCAGGGTTGTGGCAGCAACACAAGGGGATGGGGCACTCACCTTCTGCCTCTGGCAGGATGCTACGGCAGCATCATGGGGGTGTGGGTACAAGCAAGTTAAAGTGAGAGTACAAAAATGGCACCCACTAGCACTTCCGTCCCTGGAGAGACTCCCAACAAGCTTTTGTCCCTCTAGCAGATGTTTTAAGCTTAGCAAATGAATCTCCTTCACAGATGGCCTAGGCTCTTTTAAAATTGCTGTTTGTGGACTGAGTCCCAGGGTAAGTGAATCTGCACATCAGCCCTTTAAGAGCAGAATCACCATTCCCTACAGCCCTATGTTTCCTCAGGATGTAAGCCCTGTTGGTTTTCAAAGCCAGATGTTTTTGAGGGTTTGGCAGTGAAAACATAAGGTGGTTTTCTTATGCTTTCTTTCTATTCTATTGGTGAAACAAGGTCAACAGATGAGAGAAAAGTGGATAGGATTTTGGATGTTTGAAGAGAAAGATCTTTTAGGCAATATTTTAGGGAATGTGAGGGAAGACTGACAAAGGAAATGTTACTTGACTGCTAAGCTTAACTGAGTGTTCCTTTGAGATTTGCTGTCATAAATTTATTGTTGTCTTGTAGCTATAAATTGTGCATCGTGAATGTAGTTATGATTGTGTATTTTTTTTCAGCCTCACTGAGCTAGTCTGTTGTAGGTTTGCAATATGTAAAGTGGCAGGTTTAAAAAAGGTTAAATTTGTGCCAGGAAACTAGGACTTAGGGACAGAGGAGTAAGATTGTCAAGGCTAAGAAAGAGAGATGAAGTATAATACTGGATCATCATTAGGGCAGGTGAATAGGAAGTGAGCTATCTTTTGTGGTACTTGAACTTTATGTCAGAAACTTTACAAATCTGGGCAAAAGCTTTTTGACAGTAAGGATCAAAACCAAATGCTCAGGCCAGGAAACCTAGGACAGTCTTACCAGCAAGGAGCAGGAAGGTAGAATAGGTAGGACAAAAGGAGGTCAGTGATGAAAGAGAGAATAAAGCAGCAAAATTTGTCAGCCTTGAAGAGGCAGTGAACTTTAGTCAGCCAAAAATCAGCTAGGTTTGGGTTGGGGACAACAGAGGAATAAAATAATTCATCATTATATTATAATGATATTATAAAGACATTATATATTCATCATCATATCTTTCAGTGGGGTGCCCCAGGGCATCTCTGAGAAACTCAAGTGGTCCATCCTAGCCCTAAAAAAGGCTAAGCCATCAAAAACTCAATCCCAGTGAAGAATAAACTTGAACTCAGTTTTCTAATCCAAGCTCACAGGACAGCCTTAAGCTTTCATGGTAGATCAAGGACCTTGCCACGAGCTTAATGGGGGCTAAATTTCCAAAATATCTGGGGTGGTAACAGTGTGCCCCCAAAGCTGGGACAAGGGTTCCCACAGCTGTGTATTTGACTGAGTTGCTGACAAGGCTGTTCTCTTCTGTCATAAGTTATAAGTACCCAAAAAGCAATTCTTTTTCCTATCATTTGCCCTTGAGGATCCATTATTATACTTTATCTTTTTCATACACACTGTTAACTGGCAGAGTGAATGATTTTGTAAAATATAATTTTCCTTTCCTTGGTAATGGGTAATTCTTTTCATGCTGTCCAAGCATAATAAGTATCATTTATTAAGTGTTTACATATGCCTGACTACACTAAATTCCTTACATAGTCTCATTTATTCATCTCAATATGCCTCTGAAGTAGGTATTATCATGATTCTATATTTTTACATATGAGGTAACTGAAGCCCAGAAAGTATAACTGACCTGCCCAAAGTCACATGACCCATAAGGGTAGAAGCCAGTACTTAAACCTAGAACTTCTTCCAAAATCCTTGCTCTGAAACTGATTCATATGCATAGGCAAGAATATGCAGTAGAAAGCAAAAGGGGACTGATATAATCCATGTGAGATGGGAGAATATTCTAGCTTCCACCTTCTCACTCACATGTTCATCCAAGTCCATTACACTTAAATAAAAAAATCCCCCATTACAGATTTGTGGGAGTCTTCCAGGGATTCTTTTACCTACCAGCAAACTTTTCAGCAATGGTGGGGATTATTTTTAAAAAATAAAAAGGAGGAGAAAAGTGAGAAGTGAAAATGATAGAGAATATTTTCCCCTCCATGTCCAGGCAAATGCATTTCTCTTATTAACTATCTTGACTCCTGGTGAAAGATACAGACACTCAGCAAGTGAAACTATTGCTCTTCCCAAGTACCTGTTCTCCCTGTATGAGAACTAGAAATAATCAGGGGAGAATATCCTATTCAATCTTCTGCATCACATGCTTACTCGATTGGCACTGTTCCAGAGCAAATAAATTACTTTACTACAGAAGGAGCAGCTTTACTGGAGTTTCGACTAAACAATAATAATAACATAATAGCAAAAAATAACCATATTAACCACTGTGGATTTGTTTGCTTACTGGACTGTTCAGGAATGTGAGGTCCACAGCTCTGATGTGTCTGTTGTCCAATGCCTGGTCTTCTATCATACATATAAATCAAAAACTCTTCCTTGAAAACTCTTGAGAAATTTACATACAGTAAATTCACAGAACCCTCAGTTTTTTGGGTTTTTTTTTTAGAACCTGAACAATCATACTTTATTCCTTCCTACTTGACTTTCAACATTAACATTTTATTATGCAGGGACATCAAATGTCATTTATAATTTGCATATAGTTGAAGAAATTAACAAGTTATATTTTTTATTTACTTGTACCTGGCTCAACATACCAACCTTGAAACATCTCAGAATAATCCTTATTAATTAGAACCCTCAGTTTTTATTATGCATTTGGTCAGGGACTAATTGCCATATGATAATCACTCTTTGAACAGCTGCTTTTTTAAAATGTGTTTGTTTCTTGTTTAATCAAACTTAAGTACATTTTATTTCCCTTGAATATGGAATTCTAATTCATATTTAACCTTGACTCAAATTTTACCCTCTTTTAAAATAAATTGAGACACATTGGTTTTGTAAAAAAAATTTTTCTAATTATCTGCTAAGTACAACTCCTTTCTCTTCTTTCACCTCTAACAGAAACAACTCAATCTTTATGCGAAGATATTTGATATATGTAATATAGATTTTACAGAATACCATGTCATTTCATTGCATCATTCATTTTAGTGTTTCTATCAAAATACAGTACTCATCTGAGGTTTCTCTAATAATTTTCTTTCTCCTTTCAAACAGACATATATAAATGAACTAATTGCCTTACAACATGTAACTGGGCTGACTTATTTGTGTTTGGGGATTTATATAATGATTTGTTTCCAAAGAGCAAGTGAAGTAATTTTTAAACATGGAAAACATAAAAATGTTAATGTGAAGACTAGAAGGAAGGTTTTAATTAAGGAGAGGGCTGATAAATTGTCCTGGTGATGACAACTCTGACATCATTACATTTCTCTGTGAGGACATGAGAGAAAAAACAGGAGGGTGCCTTTAGAAAGTTGTAGTTACTATTACTCAAGGCAATGAGCTGTTAAGTACAAGCTTAATTATGACTTCTGTTTGTCACCTTGATACTTAATAACGCACCAGATGCACTTTTCCTGCTCTGTCAGTTGACTGAGCATTCGTTGCCTAATGTGTGGCTGTCTTCCATCTCCAGAGGAGATAGATGGTTTACCCACATCTAGCCTCCAGGCAAGCGCCAACTCATTTTCTTCTCAAAATATCTTATTTCCTGGGACAGGTTCCACCAGAAATTAGACTGGAAATTTGTTTGCTTACTTACCACATCTTAGGTCAGAAAAAAGAGAGGAAAAAAATCCCTAATTTCTGACTGTTCTCATGATAAATGATTGAAATTTGTCAGATGACAGAATAATTTTAAAAGGAAAACAGTTGAGGTTTTCCAGAAGCTCAACTAGCTCCAGGAGCTAGTGAAACAACTGTATCCTCCAAGATACAGCAAAGGAGCACAACTAGTTCAAGGTTGCTCTGCAACTAACAATTCTTTGAAAGTCTTTCATTTATTTCTCAGAAGAGATGAGCTCAAGTTGAATAAAGAATTGCATTTTTTAAAAAAGACAGAGAACAGGAGCTTATAAAAAAGAGTATTTTAGATTCTTATAAATGAAAAAATGCGAATTATTTTTTAAATTCCAAACTATCTTTCACTAATGAAGAACACAATTCTCCAATTTTCAAAGAGTAAAAATTAATGTTAAATTCCAAATTTTCTTACCAATTGAATCACCCTTCAACTACTTCAGGTGTTCACCATGGTGTTATTTTTGTATTTTATAGAAAATTTAGACCACTGTTTAGGTAAATCAACAGCCTTACAATTTTCTGTTTTGTTTTGTTTTAGTTAGGTAAAGTATTCTTTTCATGCATAACTCCAAAACTCAAGAGTTAGTTTTCAGTGCTGTGCTGACAAATAGGGCCTAGGTAACATATACGATTATTTTTGCCTTTCAGAGTAAAAGACCTTTGTTCTTCAGCAGTTACACACACACACACACACACACACACACACACACACACTCACAACTTGAAAACTGAGCTTCTGTCGGGCTCCTTTGCCATCTGCCCATGTAAGAAATCAGTAACTCGATAGGCTGTATCATATAGAATGACCATCTGCAATCCTGGTAACAGTATTTAAGCTCTGAGATCGCACTAGGAAATCTGTTCAAATATAGGTCATCTACTGCTTTATGTTTTCAACTATTTTAAAATTAAATAAAAGAGAAACGGTTATATTGGTAGAAATTTCCTTTCCAAAAGGAGAATAATCCAGGTAACAAGCACTTTTGAAGTTTATATCCAGTTGCATACAATTAGTCATTGTGCATTTCTGGAAAAATATAAGATTAGTTGGAGATATGAATCGGTAAACAGGGTTTGTAAAAAGTTATGTTCAACAAATACAGACATTGACTTTGGCATATTCATTGAATTAATATCTTTTTGGATATAATATTAGATAAGTTTTGTTCTTTAGAATTAACATAAGTTTACATAGTTACTTTCAGTAAATTTAATCACTGGAACTGAAATAAACCTGCCTATGCAGCATTATTAAATGGAGTACTTATAATGTAACACTAGCATAAGTAGAATGTGCTAGGGAAAAGAAAATTAGAAGATAACTTCATGAAGAGTTCCATGGCAAAAATAATTTCTACAAATCACAGAAAGAACTATTAGTTTCCTCTTATAAATGTACAGTGAGAATATTTGGTTTAAGTTGTAAAAGACACACACAAAGGCTATCCATTAAATATTTAATTAATTATGCAGTACATTTTACAAAGGTACATTTCTATGTCTAGTAACTAACTTAGTAGTTTAAAAATGCCTTAGTGTTCCCCAATCTTATAAAAGTTAATATTCAAGAATGGGTTTGATTTCACTGTTTGTTCTCCATTTAAAAAAAAAAAAAACCAGCTTCAAATAATCCAAATATATTCCTTAAATTATTAGGCATTATAGAAACAGTGAAGCATCTGTGGCTCCAACAATCCTTCTTTCTAACTCTAGGCACCTACATCCAATAGACAAGGCAGAGTGGAACAGAGAGTAAATACTTGCTCTTCAGGATCAGTGATCGTTAACCCTGGAGCTCTTCCTAGCAATTCTCTTCCACTCTGGATCTTACCTTCTTACTTCTCTATTCCTCCCTGCCTTAGCCTTCTTCCCTGATCATTGCTCTTTGTTTCCTTAAACCTTTTACATCTTCCAGCTCTCTCCTCTCATCTCAATTTCCTGTAGGACCCTCTTGACCATCTTGCCCAATTGTCACTTAATAACTCAGGATTATCTGTGTCTTGTCTCTCCAAGATTCAAATTTCCTCGAGGGTATACACCATATTTTATGCCTCACTGTGATCTCATGTAACCATACAAAGTATTTTGATAATTAAATTACTCAGTACATTTATGTTAAGTCGATCTCTAGGGCCATCCAATTTCAGCATCAGATTCACTGGACTAGATCAGAAATAGTCAGATTTTAATTTGCAGGACCCTCTGGCTTATTGGAATTGGCTGCCTGAAAAAAGATTGCGTAGCAATATCTGCCATGTTTGTGGGAGGTGGGAATAATGACACACATGCAAATGTTTGCTCCCCAAGACTAAATGATCTTGGCACGAATTAAATACAAAAAATTGCAGCTTCTCATCCAATTGTTTTCAAAAGATTTTGCAGAAGTTCTTTGACTGGACTTTTATAGGATAATATGTGTCCCTGGTTATGCTCTGCTTCTACTAAAATGAATATTTACTTCAGATGAGTATTTATTTCCTTTAGACCAGTGGGTCAGACTCTGCTCAAGAGTTTGGGAAATGGGCTGGGTATAGCCCAAAATGAATACTTGCTTTTGGGGGTGCAGGTCTTTAGGCCTGCATAAAACTATCCTTTATAATTACCCCCACTCCTACTCTAATGATGGGCCATGTGAAAGGATATTCAGCCTCCACAAGGGACTGACTCTCCTTTGTTTCAGATTTTAGTAGTAACAGCCATAACAATAATAATTTCCTGATTCAGAAAACTGATTATTTGCTTTAAGTTTTATTTTATCATATTTAATAGCAGTTGTTGAATTTTTTTATGACTCATATAACTGGAAGCCAAGGCAAGTAGACTTACTTGTATAAGCTCTGAAATTAAAATAAATGGTACTTTGCTCTTCCCAGAACTTCCTAATGCCACATAAAGGATCCTGAGTGTCCCTGAATGTGAGGCTTGTGCTCTCATCTCTCCATCTCACAGTTGGAGCCAATTTTGATAAAAGTTCCTTATTAGTGTGTTCTCATCACAAAACACCATACATCACACTACACAGCTAAGAAGTCAGCCAAGTTGCCATTTGCTTTTCATCACTGTCTTAAATCTTGGAAGTTTAGATTTCAGAAGACCAAACAGTACTCCACTTGGAATTATAAAGCATTATGTAACCAATTCCATTACCTAAGAAAGTAAAAGCTAATGTGACATTTGTCTACTTGTGCCAAATGACCTACAGGTGCTTTAATTTCACTCGATTTACTCTTAGGATCTCTCAGCTGCTATTTCTCAAGAGTTTCTGGGAATGCTGTTTCTATTAAATCTACAGCGGTCTTAATATATGGGGGTAATTTTCCTCCTGCATGGAGAGTAAATAAACTAGATAATCAAAATCAGGCTCTTTACTGATGAAAGCAGTGATACAAACAAAATTAAACATAAAAAGTTTCACATTTGGAGAAATAATTATCTATGAGTGAAAGAAAAAAACCAAACACTTAAAAAGTACAAAAAAATTAAGTACAGAAATTTAAAATATTAATGGCATATATAAATAAATGGGTAAGCCCATATTGTGAAGTGGTAAATGGACTGAACAAAATGATACGTTCCATTTTCTCTTATCTGCACTCGTCAGAGTTAATATTGTAGAAAGACTTTTGGCTATTTTATAAGTTCCTGTTTGTAAAAAGACCTCTGCACGCTTTTTGTGTCCTTTATCCCCCCTCCCTTTTTTTTTGATAGGAAGTTTCATGTATACATTTTGCTTTTCTCTATCAATAGTTTCTTCAGGTCAGTGTAACATTAGAATGATTCGATCTTTTAAAAAAGTGTGCTGCTTTTTTTAAAAAATAAATTTATTTATTTTTGGCTGCGCTGGGTCCTTGCTGCTGTGCGCGGGTCCTCTCCAGCTGTGGTGAGCGAGGGCCACTCCTCACCGCGGTGCGCGGGCCTCTCACTGCGGTGGCCTCTCCTGTTGCAGAGCACGGGCTCTACACGCTCGGGCTTCAGTAGTTGTGGCACGCGGGCTCAGTAGTTGTAGCGCACAGGCTTAGTTGCTCTGTGGCATGTGGGATCTTCCCGGACCAGGGATCGAACCCAGGTCCCCTGCATTAGCAGGCGGATTCCCAACCACTGAGCCACCAGGGAAGTCCCAAAGTGTGCTACTTTTTGAAACAACTTTTAAATAAAATTTTTATTCCATTTCTTTATGAGGGAGTTGGCACAAGAAGTTTAGAAACATTAAACATACTTTCTTACACTCCAGTAAAGATGTTAAAAAAATAAAAATAAAAATAAATAAACATACTTTCTTTGATATACTGATGTGGTTTTATTTCTCTGCTGTTACACGGGGCTAAGAGCCATTTAAACACTAAAATGGGGTGATCCTGTGGATCGTAAAATGACAAATGCCTTTTTAAATAAACATCTCGTTGGTGCTTGGCTTTGCAGGGGAAGTAGTCAATTGAAGGCAGAGAACTGCATCCCATTTTCAACATATGCATTAAGAAGAATTGTACATCATGTTCTCCAGAGTCTTTCCAGTTTCATGGTCCTGTCGTTAAAAATGTGCAAAGTATGGTTTCTCAGCTTAAATCTAAGACACACGTATACTTATTCATTTTTGTCATCGCTTTCCCACTCATGTCATACCTCGCCCACGAAACAGCTTACATGAGGTTAATTTTTACCCTGAACTTCAGAATGTTGGTACTTTATATCCATGTAACTGTAATTTTGTAGAAAACAAGATTATTTAATATTCTGTCTAATGGAGTGGGGGAAGGGACAGGAGCTGTGAAAAATATCTTTTCCAAAACGGATTCGAGCTTATCTGGCACCCTGGAACTTACCAAATCATCTTCAGAACTTACCAAGTCCCACTTGCATTTAAGGGACCTAGATATTCTCTGTTGAGGACCTGTCAGGTAAGTTTGATTTGGATTCAAATACATTTTGCAAATGAATATTTGCAAATGTGAATGATTCCATAAAATGTAAAGTTACACTAGGTATGGAAGAATTTTTAAAGTTAGGAATGCAGTACACTTTGATATAACTATCAGAACATCTGTAAATTGGGTTTCAACTTTTTCAGAGTTAACAGCATCTATCTCAATAGCTATGATTTTAACTATCACTGAGAAGACTGAGCAAATACTGTAATAAAAATGTTAGAAAAATTGTTACACTATTGTGTAAATGATGTAACTTCTTTTAGATGTATTTTGCTCATGCAGAAGACGTTTCACCTGTCCCCTTTTTTATTCCACTGTTTTAATCCCGAGGATGCTTTGACATTTTTTATAAATGTAAATATTTAAATAAGAATTTTGTCTATAATGGAACTTTACTTGAAAATATTCACCAGGTATCAATTACTTTCTATAAACATTTTACACTAGCTTTCCTTTGATTAATCAGTCTATTTATTTTCCATATCCACTTTTTTTTTTTTTTGGCCACCACAGCATGCGGGATCTTAGTTCCCTGACCAGGGATCGAACCTGAGTTCCCTGCAGTGGAAGCGCGGAGTCCTAACCCCTGGACCACCAGGGAATTTCCTCATATCCACTTTTACATTTTAAAGCTTTTGCCTTTTTGAGTGTTCTTTTGCAGCCATAAACCTATCAAATCCAAATTTCTCCATTCAAATTTTGTAGTTTTGCCATGTGTAGTTTTTATTGCCAATTTAAATTTGTGTTGTTTATTTTCACTATCAATATTTACTGTGAATCCTTTCATATAATTGAGGATTTCCATATTGGTCCAGGATAAATCTACTATAATACTATTTAATAAAACCTACTAATTCTAAATATAAACTTTTGGAAAAAAATCATTTTTTTCATAGTGACATAAAATTTTATGTCTTATACTGACTCTTTTTAAGAGTCAGTGGAAGAGTAATTTAATTTTCCAAACACTTATGCTCACTTTGGATATAATGTACAAACTTACTACTGCAGAGCAAATGAAGATCAAAAACAGGCGCAAAGTGCATTCAAGGTCAAATCACTAAGTACAAATTGGCATGTCATTTTCCCCATTCTTTATGGCTTCTGCTATGCATCTAGGAGAGGTTTGTTCCCTCTCTCATGTGTCCTTTAGGCTCCACTCCAACTCACTAAAATACTTACCAAACTAAAATAATTATCAAATACCCAAGGAATCACCTCTTTGCAACCTACTGGGACTATTTTCCTTCTGGTCAATCAGCTAAAAGAAGGCTATTCTGTTCAGGCCCAGTGCCAGACATAGAGCATGAGCTAAATAAATATGTCTATTCTTGAGATGTAAGGGACTATAGAAACCAGTAGTTTTCTAAGGCAAGTTACATTGTGTACATTTATAACATTAGACATCAGTCTGGAAATACCACGTCATCTCAACACTTTGCAAGTCTTTAAGTAAGCATTCTGGATTTCTTAATGCTGATTTCCACACTTCTAGTCTATTGATGCATCTGTGAAAAACCTATTGACAAAGATAATCTACATTTTATTTGTGTATTTCTTTAAGTAAAATGAAAGGAGTTGTTCAACAGTTATATAGAGTGCTTAATCAATACACTGGAAGCAGCGGGAGGGCACCCGGCTGATACCAAGAGCATCCTTTACAAGGGTGTTCTTCCTTCAGAGCAAAGAAAAGAGACAGAGAGAAGGAGAGATGATAGAAAAGCCTCAAAACTGTTGTGTCTGAAAGATTGTGAAAATTGTTTAGACCAGGATAACTTAAAATCAAGTTAGACTATTTGCAAAGAGTAGCAAAGAGCTCCTAATGGCACAAATCCCTAGAGGGTTAATGTCCCTGAGTAAGTGTGGACAGAAGCAAACTGGACAAACCCTGAGAAAATAATGAGAGGTGCAAGAATGATAAACAAATTAAAAATTATGGGAGAGAAAGATGATGATGAGAAGTAGGAGGAGGAGTTGAGAAAAACATAAATTATGCATATTTTAGAGAGATTTTTGTTATTTGTTGCTTTCTTTTTAAACTAGAACATTTCACAGGTAATATGTATGTAGGAAAGTTAGTAGATGTATATTATTTTGATAAATCACTTCCAAAAAGTTTACTATAATAGTCCCTCCACATTTTTTATAAAAGACAAGATATACTGGGGACAATATTTTAACGTTTATGTGGACTTTAAGTTCTGGTCATGATAGAATACAGCCATAAACAACAACAGAACTGGAAAAACTATGTAAAGCAATTGTTTTCAGGCACTGGACAACAGAAAGAACTGGATATAATCGTTGAGAAAAGAGAAATGCATGAAGTAAGCTACACATTCACTCTGATTTTCTCCTGGGAGTCCTCTTTCCAAAATGAAGTGGAGGCAAGCTGAGTCCAAAGAGAAAACAGTGATCATGCTGATTGGAGGAAACAGAAATCAGTGTCTGGGGATGCTGAGGGAACTGGAATTTGCTGGAAAGGTACCAGAGAGGAATCAGAAATTCAGGAAAGGAACAGAAATCTTCACAGGAGTCCATTGAGTTTGGAATACTACTTTATCCTATGTACAGGGCAAAATTTTACAAGGACTAGAATAGAACAGTTACTGGGTGACTGTGAGTTAAATAATGATTCTGGAGACAATATGGTGCTAGGAAAAATTGGAGTTCCAACTATCCACAGTGGAGAGAACTTGCTGAACATTCTGGGCATTTAGTTGAGAGCCTAAAAAGGATCTGCTTCAGGGGAGTTACACTAAGGCCATCCTAAGCACAACCAAATAAAGTGTTAAACCAAGCCTCAGGAGTATCAAGCTGATCCTCTAGTAAATTAATTGCCCATAAGTATAAACTCAATAATGATCTTTATAGGAAAATAAGAAAATACAGATTATCAATAATGTAGCATCTACAATTCCCTGCAGACTATCAAAAATGACTAGATATGTGAAGACACAAGAACATATAACATGTAACCATGGAAAACAATAGACAAAAGAAACAATCTCAAAGATGACACAGATGTTGGCATTGGAAAGTTAGGTCTTTAAAAACAGCCATTATAAACATATGAAGGGTTAAAAAGGTACATTTCAATATGCTAAAGAGTCAGTTATTAAGAAGTCATAATCCTCTTCCAATGCAACTAATAATAGGGCTTCAAACTACCTAAAGAAAAAACTGAAAAAATTAAAGGGAAGAACTGACAAAGCCACAATTATAGTTGGATATTTTAACACTCCTCTCTGTCACTGATAGAATACGTAAACTAAAAAATCAGGAAAAATATAGAAGACTTAACATTATCAACCAATTTAATCTAACTGATTGCATTTATGGATACTATACCCAGCACCTAGAGAATACATATTCTTTTAAAGTGCACATGTAATATTCACCAAGATAAATCATGTACTGAGCAAAAAAGAAGTCTCAAAAAATGTAGTAAGATTAAAATCATGCAAAGTATGCTCTCTGACCTTAATAAAATTGAATTAAAAATCAATGAACACAAAATATCAAATATTTGAAAATATCGGAAAATTAAGCAATACATTTCTAAATAATCTATAAGTCCAAAAAGAAAACATAGACTAATTAGGAATGATAATGAAAGCACAACTGGTACAAATTTGTGTGATACTGCTAAAGTGGTACTTAAAGGGAAATTTATAGCTCTATATTAGAAGAGAAGAATTAAGTTTCAACTTTAGGTATTAAAAAAAGACTAAATTAAATGCAAATAAACAAAAGGAAGAAAATAATAAATATAAAAGCAGAACTCAATGAAACAATATAAACAAACATGACATAATCAACAAGGTAAAAAGTTGATTCTTTGAAAAGATTAATAAAATTGATAAACCCATAACTAGACTGATCAAGAGTAAAAGAGGGGGGCTTCCCTGGTGGTGCAGTGGTTGAGAATCTGCCTGCTAATGCAGGGGACACGGGTTCGAGCCCTGGTCTGGGAAGATCCCACATGCCGCGGAGCAACTAGGCCCGTGAGCCACAACTACTGAGCCTGCGCGTCTGGAGCCTGTGCTCCGCAACAAGAGAGGCCGCGATAGTGAGAGGCTCGCGCACCGCGATGAAGAGTGGCCCCCGCTTGCCGCAACTAGAGAAAGCCCTCGCACAGAAACGAAGACCCAACACAGCCAAAAATAAATAAATAAACAAATGTGGGGTTTTGATTCAGCATTAAAAAAAAAAAGAGTAGAAGAGGGAAAAAAATGCTAGTATCAGGAATGAAAGAGGGTGTCACTAGGGAAATTGCAGACATTAAATATCAAAAAGGTAATATTATTAAAGATTTTATGCTGAAAAACTAGAAAATTCAGGAAAAATGCAAGAAAAAAATTGGGGGGAGGAGACACAAATTGTCAAAACAGATACAAAAAGTTAGAAAATCTGAGTATTACAATATCTCTTTGAATTTGTAATTAGAAGCTTTCCCTCAAGGAAAATTCCAGGCCAATCTGGAGTCTCTGGTGAATTCTACCAGCATGTAAGGAAAAAATAATACTAATTCTAAACAATTTTTTTAAGAAAATAGAAGGAGAAGAAACACTTTCCAACTCATGAGGTTAGGATAATCTTGATACCAAAACCAGATAAGGACATACAAAAGAAAAATTTACAGACCAGTATCTCTCATGAACACAGACACAAAAATCGCTAACAAAATATTAGTAATTTAAATCTAGCAATGTATAAAAAAGAAAACATATCATAACTGAGTGAAATTTTTCACAGGAAGGCAAAGTTAGTTCAACATCAGAAAATCAAGTAATACAGTTAACCAAGCACATAAACATTAAAAGGGGAAATTATATGATCACCTCAATAGGTACAGAAAAAGCATTTGAAAAAAATCAACACCTCTTCATGATAAAAAAAAAATTAACACATTAGGAATAGACTCTGATAAGAGATATTTGTAGAAAACCTACAGTTAAAATTATATTTGATGGTAAGAGACTGAATGCTTTCTTTTTAAGATTGGGAACAAGCAAGGATGTCCACTCTCGCCACTTTTATTCAACATTTTTCTTGAAGTTCTAGAGAATGAAACAATGTCAAAAAATAGTATAAATACTGGAAAGACAGAAACTAAAACTCTCCCTTATTTACATATAATTGTTTATATAGAAAATACCAAAGAATCAACAAAACAACTCCTAGAACTATTAAGTACCTTTAGCAAGGTTACAGGATACCAATACAAGTCAAATACAAAAATCAATTATTTTTCTAGATTTTAGCAATGAGTACTTAGAAAATGAAATTTAAAACCATCATATATAATAATATTAAAAATATAAAAAATATGATACTCAGAGATAAACATAACAAAATATGTGCAAGAGCTCCTCACTAAAAACTACTAATCATAGCTGAGAAAAAATTAAAGAACACCTGAACTAAAAGAGAAATATACCTTTATGAATTGGAAAACTCAATATTTTTAAAATGTTATTTTTTCCCAAATTGATCTGTAGATTGAATGCAACCCCAATCACAATTCCAGCAGGCTTTTTAAACCTTGTTTTGCTTTTAGAAACCGGCAAGTTGATTCCAAAATGTATATGAAAATGCAAAATATCTAGAAAACTAATCGTGAAAAAGGAGAAATAGATTGAAGAATTTACACTAGTTGATTTCAAGAAATAGTACAAACTTATAGTAATTGAGCTAGTGTAGTACTGGCATAAGGACAGACAAGTTGACTAAAGGAAAAGCATAGAAATTGCAGAAATAAACCCACACTAACTTAAGATCATGAACCTAAAAGCAAAAGCTAAAATGTTAATACATCTAGGAAAATTTTAGGAGAATTTCTTTGCCAACTTGAGTTAGGCAAACACTTCTTAGGACACAGAAAGCACTAATCATAAAAAAAAAATGACAAACTAGATTTCATTCAAATTTAAAACTTCTGCTCACCAGAGACACCATTAAGAGCATTAATAAGCAAGCCACAGACCAGGAGAAAATCTTTGCAAAATATATACCAGACAAAGAACTTGTTTCCAGAATATATAAATAAGTCCTACAAATCACTAATAATAAGACAACCTCATGTGAAAAAACTGGCAAAAGACTGAATGGATACTTCACAAAGGAAAACACACAAATGACAAGTAAGACATGAAAAGTGCTTAACATCATCGATCATCAGGGAAATTAAAATTAAAACCAAAATGCAATACCACTACACACATACTAGGATGACTCAAATTAAAAACAACGACAATACCAAGTGTTGGAGGGAACAACCAGAACTCTCACACATCACTAGCGTGCTTTGGAAAAGCAAAGCTTTGGAAAACAGCTGTGAGGTTTCTTATAAAGTTAATCAAATTCCTACCTATGTCCCATCAATTATCTAGGAATATACCTGAGATTAAAGTAAATGTATGTCCACAAATGTCTGTACAAGAATGTTCATAGCAAATTTATTCATAAGTTGATATGAAGTTAATATTTATAGTTCATATTATTTATTCATAGTAAGCCCTAAATGGAAACAATCCAAATGTATGTCAAAAGGAAAATGAATAAACAAATTGTGGTATATTCAGACAATGGAATACTATGAAGTGACATGAAGGAATGAACTACTGCTGTATGCAACAACATGGATCAATCTCCAAAATATGAAGAAACCAGATGCAAAATTATACATACTGTATAATTTCATTTATATGAAGATGCAGAACAGGCAAAACTACTTTATGGGTTTAGTTCACAGCAGTAGTTTCCTGTGGGAAAGGGAGTTGACTGGGAAGGGATAAGAAGTTGTCTGGGAGGAAGGAAAACTTCTATTACCTTGAAAATGATGTGGGTTAGATTTATGTGAATTTATCAAAACTCTCCAAATTATACACATAATATCTGTGCAGTTCCTTGTATGTAAATTTTATACTAATACAATTTTTAATAAAGGAAACTATATCTACACATGGCTTGCTCTAAGACCACAGTTCTTTCTGAAAACTAACAATGTCATTGCATGCTTGGATAAGGTGCTTTGTTCATTTCTGTCAAGGCTTTGGTTTTGCATTGACACTTGATCTTGACCATATTTCATACAATCAATTAACAAATATTTCTGAAACATTACTAATTGTTTCTCTAAATGATTCAACTTCTGTCACACTTTTCTACCACTTGGTAAACAACAACCCATTCTTGTTGTCAAGAATCTGGTCAGTAGCAAGGAGTGTTTTTAGTGAGGATTTGTCCTTTCC
Source organism: Balaenoptera borealis (assembly GCF_965194805.1). Taxonomy (NCBI): domain Eukaryota; kingdom Metazoa; phylum Chordata; class Mammalia; order Artiodactyla; family Balaenopteridae; genus Balaenoptera; species Balaenoptera borealis. The sequence continues at coordinate 129,269,846 of NC_138861.1, read as the reverse complement.
TGAGGAATTAACTCCTCTCCGTATATCCTGCAGTTCAGTAATAATTCTCTGCCATTAAAACATAATTTCCTATGGCCTTGAGCTTGGGCAGCTCTTTTCACCTCTGTGTTTTGGTCTGCACTTTGCCCACGATCTGAAACAATTTCTCTTTTTCTGCATTTCTCATTCATTCAATAAACATTTATTGTATAGCGGCCATGGGTCAGGTGATGGGTGACTGTATTCAGGGTGGTAAGCACCCAATGCAAAAAAAAAAGCAGATAAGGTCTGATCTCTTTTTGAGTTTACAATCTGGAGTATCTGGGTTCAGACAAATCAAATAATCACACAGGAACATGTCTAATTAGAACTCTGAAACAGCACAGGACACGCATTGGGAATAAAAGTGAAGTGGTACATGACGTTTAACAAGTGGACCTCATTTACAACGTAACAAGCAGACTTTGTCTGATTAGATAAATTTTTAACTGACATCAAGAGACTTTGTAAGAGCAAACTAGGAAATACAGATGAGATGGCAGGTGGATGGGTTCCAGGCAGAGGGAGTGGCATGTCCAAAGTCATTATAGCAGGAGGGAGCATGGCATTACACAGGAGCCAAAAGAAGGCCAGAGTACTAGAGAGCAGAGAGCACAGGATAAGATAAAGCTGGAGAAAAGAAACAGGCATACTAAGTATTTTAGCCTTTGTTCCTGAACAGTAGGAAGCCACCAAGGGGGTTTAAGCATATGTGTTAGGGAGAAGAAAGAATTTTTAAATAGATTTGAAAATACTGCTCTAGCAGTCACAACTCTTCAAGGTTGTTTTACATACTACTTCCTCCATTAGGTCTTTCCCCTCAAGCAGAGGTCATTTCTATTTCCTCTGAACACCACAGCCATTTTCTGTATCCCCTGTAGAATCCTCACTTACAACAGTCTTGTACTATTGCTTACTTGTTTACTCATCTCTACACTATAAAATGTTGTAAGTCTGGGAATTCTTATTTCACCTTAATACTCTGCCGTCCTAATGGTGTACTAGGAGTCCAATGTATTTGTGGTCAAATCTATGAAAAACAGTAGGGCCAAGGTACCGATTTATTCTCATCTAATGACCAAACACAGGATGAGCCAGAGCATGCCCACACTTGGGGTAATAAGTGTTGCAGTGAGGATGGAACATGTGGCAGTGAGGTCACTTATCTCGCAGGAGAGATCTGTTGGCTTCCCAACAGGCCCACGGAGTCAGGAGGACCTCAGGGCCACCATCTCATTCCAGTTCAGCTTTGGCTGTCTGGGATTTTGATTTCTGGTACATGCAAGGGAATCAGACTCTGGGGAAATGATTCACGGTAACCAAATGCAGAAAAAACTGGTCTTTTTTTTTTTTTTTTTTTTATAGGATGCTACTTTCATTTCACAGAGAACAATTACGACTTCTGTTCACTTATTAGTAAATTATAGGTGAATATACCTATAGGTGAAAATGCCCAGGAAGCCAAATCGTATGCAGAATGTCACTTGAAAAAGCAAAGAATCAGAGCAAAGTAAGTTAATTGTCTCCTCTGGATGTCCAGAGTTACCAAGCTATCCCACTAGGTATGTAGCAAAGGGTCACATCATCACATTCATTAGCCAAGGCAAGCTTTTCCTGGTTAGTGCTAGGGACACACAGGGAAACATTACTTATGAACTTTCCTTTCCTAAAAGGGCTATAATATTCTTTTGTATGATAGTCCTTTCTTCAATGTATTAAAATTTTCTAAAAGGTTATGGGTAAGCCTAACAGGGGAGTATATGAGTAAAACATTTAAAACAATGCTAACATTTAAAACAATGAATTATCTGATTCATTTAAAGTGAATTCTTATTACTCAGCCATAAAAAGAAACGAAATTGAGTTATTTGTAGTGAGGTGGATGGACCTAGAGTCTGTCATACAAAGTGAAGTAAGTCAGAAAGAGAAAAACAAATACCGTATGCTAACACATATATATAGAATCAAAAAAAAAAAAAAAAAAGGTCCTGAAGAACCTAGGGGCAGGACAGGAATAAAGACACAGACGTAGAGAATGTACTTGAGGACACGGGGAGGGGGAAGGGTGAGCTGGGACGAAGTGAGAGAGTGGCATGGACTTATATATACACTACCAAATATAAAATAGATAGTTAGTGGGAAGCAGCCACATAGCACAGGGAGATCAGCTAGGTGCTTTGTGACCACCTAGAGGGGTGGGATAGGGAGGGTGGGAGGGAGACACAAGAGGGAGGAGATATGGGGATACACGTATATGTATTGCTGATTCACTTTGTTATAAAGCAGAAACTAACACACCATTGTAAAGCAATTATACTCCAATAAAGATGTTAAAAAAAAAAGTGAATTCTTGAATATCTCTTTTCTGATCCGATATGAATTGATTTAATAATTTATCTCTGAGAGGCAATATTATTTCTATACTTCCATGTTCTTGAACATGAAGAAGTTTCCTCACTATTCCTTATTAGAAGCAAGCTACACTTATTTTGAATAAGCATAGCATCTTTACAGCAGTCACCCAAGCAATATTTCCTAAGGAGTGCAATAACATGTCTCAATAGCTCAAAAGTGTTAATTAAGAATCCTACAGTGCCTAAATTACTTCCCCCCAAATTAACTCTGTCTTTATTAGGAAGCATCTCAGTGGGAACATAAGGTTGTGAGAGCTACAGTTTTAACCTTCAGCATTATGGAGGTTAAATTCACACAGTTTATGAAATATCTGGCATTAGTAAGAGTGCCAGCATATCCCTAGGTCAATTAGAACAAGCTTGTTTATTTTGTTGTTCACTTGTCTGAGAACCTAGTAATTACACAGAGATACATGTTAACATATTCCACTATGTGGTAACATTTCTCTATGACTATGAATTTGTCAAATTTGTCTTTATATATTTAGGGGCTATTTTATTAGGTACATTATACATTTAGGATTAGTAGATGTCCCTGAAGAATAGTAATCATAATATTGTTATCCTCTTTATCTTCAGTAATGAGTTTTGCCTTAAAGCCTACCCAGCCTGATTCTAATGCACATGCGTGTTTTTTGGTCTATCTTTTGTCACCCTTGTGCTTTCAACTTTTATGTTTTAGATATTTTTCTTAAGAACAGCACATAGCTGTATTTTTAATCCAATCATATAATCTCATTCTCAAAGTATGATTTTCAGTTTGCAGTCTGAACCCTTGAGGGTCCCCAAGAACCTCTGGTGGTGGTGGGTATCTTAGTCCTTTTGGGCTGCTATAGCAAAGATATCATAGGCTGGGTGGCTTTAACAGCAAACATTTATTTCCCACAGCTGTGGAGTCTGGGAAGTCCAAGATCAAGGTGCCAAAAGATTTGGGATCTGGTGAGAGCCCACTTCCTGGTTCATAAACGGATATTTTCTTGCTGTGTCCTACATGGCATAGAACTTTCTGGGGTCTCCTTTATAAGATCACTAATCCCATTCATGAGGGCTCCATGCTCATGATCTAATCACCTCTCAGAGTTAAAAACTCTTAATACTATCACACTGGGTTAGAATTTCAACATATAAATTTTGGGGAGACAAACATTCAGTCCATAACAGTAAGGCAGGTGAAATCAAAAGTCTTTTAAGTTATTTTTCCCAACTTTATTGAGATATAACTGTCATATAACATTGGGTAATTTTAAGGAGTACAAGGTGATGGTTGGATAACATGTGTATTACAAAATGTTTATCACAATGAGGTTAATTAACACATCTTCCACCTCACATAATTCCCACCCTGCGGTGGTGGTGGGTGGGGGGGGGATGAGAACATTTAAGAGATGCTCTCTTAGCAACTTTCAAGTATACAATACAGTACTGGGAACTACAGTCACCATGCTGTACCTTAGAGCCCCAGAATTTATTCATCTTATAACAGGAAGTTCACACTCTTTGACCAACATTTTCTCATTTCCCCCAACTCCCAGCCCTTGGCAACCACCATTCTATGCTCTGTTTCTATGAGTTTAGCTTTTTTAGATGCTACATATAAGCGATATCATGCAGTATTTGTCTTTGTCTGAATTATTTCACTTAGAATAATGCCCTCAAGTTTCATCCACATGGTCACACATGGTAAGAGCTCCTTTTTAATGGCCAAATAATATTCCATTGAATACATACACCACATTTTATTTAACCATTCATCCATTTATGGACATTTAGGTTGTTTCCATGTCTTGGAATAATTGTGAATAATGCTGCAATAAACACAGGAGTGCAGATATCTGAGATAGTGTTTTCATTTCCTTTGAATAAATACCCAGAGGTGAAATTGCTGGATCATGTGTAGTTCCTTTTTTTTTTTTTTTATTTTTGAGGAACCTCCATAGTGGAGGCTTTCTATAATGGTTATACCAATTTACATTTCCACCAACAGTGCACAAGGATTCCCTCTTCTCCACGTCCTCACCAAATGTATTACCTCTTGTCTTTTTGATAACAGCCATTCTAATAGGTGTGAGGTGACATCTCATTGTGGTTTTGATTTGCATTTCCCTGATGATTAATGATGTTGAGCATTTTTTCATGTACTTGGCCACTTGTATGTCTTTGGAAAAATGTCTATTCAGGTCCTCTGCCCATTTTTTAATCAGATTGTTTTTTTGTTTTGTTTTGTGTCTTGCTATTGAGTTGTATGAGTTCCTTATATGTTTTGGATATTAATCCCTTATCAGATGTATGGTTTGCAAATATTTTCCCCCATTCTGCAGGCTGCCTTTACATTTTCTTTTGTAGTGCAGAAAGTTTTTCATTTGCTGTAGTCCCAACTGTCGATTTTTACCTTTGTTGCTTGTGCTTTTGGTGTCATATGCAAAACAATCCATTGCCGAGACCAACATCAAGCAGCTTTTTCCCTATGTTTTCCTCTAGGATTTTTATACTTCCAGGTCTTATATTTAAGTCCTTAATCCATTTTGAGTCAATTTTTGTGAATGCCATTAAGACAGGGGTCCAATTTCATTCTTTTGCATGTGAATATCCAGTTTTTCCACCACCATTTATTGAAGAGACTATCCTTTCCCCACTGAGTATTTTTGGCTGCCTTGTTAAATATTAATTGACCTTGTATGTGTGGGTTTATTTCTTGGGCTCTCGATTCTGTTCCATTGGTCTATGTGTTTGTTTTTATATTAGTACCATAATGAGAAACTCTTTTTAATTATTACTAAGACATTATTTGTTTTTGTCATTCTCATTCTTTCATGTGTGTACTGCAGTTTTCCAGAGGCTAGATAGTGTGTGATATTGCATGAGATTGAATGCAGAAGCAGATGTGTAAATCCAGCCAGACAGTAAAGTCAGACAATAAAGAGATTTGTAAAAATGCAAAAACACTTTTTAACAATTTGAAGGCCTCAGAACTTATTGATGACAATAACTTCATTTTATCTTGACAATTGTGTGAAAACTTAACTGAGGTAGAATTCCAGATTACAGTTGTATTCTCTCAGCATTTTGAAGGTATTATTCCATTGTCTTCTTATTTCTTTTATTACATTTGAGGATTAGTTGTGTTGGCTGAAATTCTTGGGGATATAATCTTGCTGTTTTCTTATCTGTTGATTCTAGCTCATGGAGTAAATATTTCCTCATGTGTTCTGCAGTTTAAATTGTGGGTTTATCTTCTTTGAGACCTAACATCTGCACAGCTCAAAATGAGAGAGGAGGTCCCTCCAAAGATGTTTTGTATATGTTCCCTTCCCTTCAAGTGCTTCAAGGTTGACCACCAGTCTCAGACACTTTTTTTTTTAAATTTTGGTAACATATACATAACAAAATGTTTATCATTTTAACCATTTGTAAATATACAGTTCAGTGGCATTAAATACATTCACAGTGTTGTGTGAACCACTTTCATGCCCAAAACTTTTTCTTCATCTCCAGCATAAATTCTGTATCCATTAAACAATAACTTTCCATTTCTCCCTCCCCATAACCCCAGGTAACCTCTATTCTATTTTCTGTATCTATGAATTTGCCTATTCTAGGTACCTCATATAAGTGGAATCATACAATATTTCTCCTTCTCTATCTGGCTTATTTCACTTAAAATAATGTTTTCAGCATCTATCCACGTTGTAGCATATATCAAGATTTCATTCCTTTTCATGGCTGAATAACAATCCATTGTATGTATATACCACATTTTGTTTATCCATCTGTCCGTTGATAGACACTTAGGTTGTTTCTACCTTTCAGGTGTTTTGGATAATGCTGTTATAAAAATTGGTGTACAAATATTTGTTTAAGTCCTTCCTTTCAATTTGTTTAGACATGTACCTAGGAATGGAATTGCTGGGTCATGTGGTAGTTCTGTGTTTAACTTTCTGAGGGACCACCAAGCTGTTCACCTTAGCAGCTCCATCATTTTACACTCCCACCACAATGCACGAGGGTTCCAGTTCCTCCACATCCTGGCTAACGCTTAATACTTTCTGTTTTATTGATTTTATAGTCATCCTAGTAGGTGCGAAGTAGAGACCACTCGTTATTTAATCTGTTACCTTGGGGTTTCCTTGACCTCACAGGTCGTTTCATGGTTAAAACCCAAGCTTGTGTGAGTGCCGATCCATGTTATCAAATCCTCAGGGGATCAGATGGTTTCCACACAGGGCCTAGGCCTATCCCAACAAGCTTCCTATCATCGCATTGTCCACATAAGCACGTTTTCCTCAGCCACCATCTCACTGAAGTGTAGACCTCCAATACATAGAGTATGGTTCCATATGCCCATCATCAGAAGACCCTGTAGCTGGATCACCATTAAAACCCAAACTACCCCCCTACTTCTTCCTTAGCTCTCCTTTTCCAGGGCTCCAACAAAATCAGCTCACAGATTTTTCTCCGAGGGTTCACTTACCCACAACCTCGACCCAACAAAGCCTGCTTCACGTGCCACCTTTATCTGTGACCCAAGAGGATTTTCCTTACTTTATTGCAATTTCGGCTATGCTTTAAAATATATTTATCTTATTTTACTTTATATTTTGGTATTTTTATTGGAAGGATTTTCAGATTACCTAGTCCATCTATTGTCAAATTATCCTCCAAAATACTATGTTCAATCTTCTGGCTTTATTTTTAGAAACCAATCATACTATGTGATTTGAAAATTTAAAAATCTAGAAATATTCTACTTGTTCACCTTTTAAAGGTATGTTCAACTGTTTGATCAAAATATTTACAAATCCTTAGGAGTAAAGTGGAAAATACGTCATGATAAAAGTTTGGATTATTGACATATTGCAATATTTCTCAGAGTGAGTTTAGTAGAACAATTTTCAAAATCAACTAATATTTTAATTATGAAAATAACTTTCAATATCAAGTTAGTAAAGTATTGTATTAAACAAGATTAAACAGCTTGCATAACTGCAAGACATATATAATGTACATGCTGAATCTCTAAGAATGCATTTCTCAAATTTATCGTCTTGGAGCATTATGTGGTACTAAATATTCAGACACATCACTTCTGGGAACTTTGACTTCCACGTTTAAAATTCAAATTTCCAATTTTTCCATCAAGATATACCAGGCCATTATCATATCTGGATCATGACATAAATGATTCAGTAGCTTATAGAATTAATGATGGGCTCTGATTCTTGGTAGTTAAAATATTGTTACCTTAAAAAAAGCTAGGGCTTCCCTGGTGGCGCAGTGGTTGAGAATCAGCCTGCTAATGCAGGGGACACGGGTTCGAGCCCTGGTCTGGGAAGATCCCACATGCCGCGGAGCAACTAGGCCCGTGAGCCACAATTACTGAGCCTGCGCGTCTGGAGCCTGTGCTCCGCAACAAGAGAGGCCGCGATAGTGAGAGGCCCACGCACTGCGATGAAGAGTGGCCCCCACTTGCCGCAACTAGCGAAAGCCCTCGCACAGAAACGAAGACCCAACACAGCCAAAAATAATAAATAAATAAATAAATAAACCCAAAGTTTGAAAAAAAAAAGCTAAACTTTTATTTCTTCTTCATTTTTAATCTTACCATAATCTCTGATACATATTTTCCTATATCAATAATCATAATAAAAAAGTTTTAGAATAGTTATATTCTTTGATATGTTAGATTATGGAAGTATGTAAAAGGAATTAGAGATCTCAATACAGAAGGGAAAACACTCATTTAAGGAGTCACTTTTCCATAGCAACAGAGTCATATTTGTCCCATAGTGATTGTACCAAAATGACTTATCTGAAGCCCTGGACACTTTAAGTTAATGGAAAAATTGAAGAGAACATTAAAGTCTCATTACCCTAGATGGTGATTTATGAATTAGGTTTAATAGCTTAAGTATTCTCCCATCTGCTGAAAAATGTATCTTTAGAGATTTAACATTAAATTTAATAATTCTAGTTTTGAATGCAGTTTTTCACAGAACTTACTAAAAGAACTTGTAATACTTCTTTGAAAAAATCTCTAAAGTTTCATATGATTGAAATTGCTCAGAAATATAACAGCAAAGAGCCATTAAAATATATGTAAATATCAAAGGAATGGAAATAACTTCATAAAAAAATTACACAGTTCATTGTCTACTAAAGGACTGATTTTCCAGTTTGTAAACTGTGCTAATTCCTAGATTCTTCTCCTGATTTTTTTCTACCCACTAGTCATTACCTCTGTTAATTAACTATACCAAAATGTGAACAAAACTGAAAACTTTTTAAATCACAAAATATTTGAGTAGGAAAAGTCCTCAGAGGGGATCTATTGAAGCCACTTAATTTACAACTGAGGAAATTGCTGCTAGTTTCTGCACTGTTTAGATTTTAATAAATTCCATTATCAAAATGACTAAAATCCAAAATAAAAGATCACTGCATTGTTCTAAAATAATTCCATATTGACAAAACATATAACTGCCATTGGTCACATTCCTTCAAGAAGGGAGACAGCACTCACAATAAGAGTATCACAGTTGTGCTTCAGGTATTTGTTTTGTTTTTATTTTAAATCTTAAAATGGTGATAATTGTACCTCTCTCTTAGAGCTATGGTGAGAATTGAATGAGACAGTGAAACCAGAGTTCCAGGCTCAGAGCCTGGGGCATAGTCGGTGGTCAAAATAAATATTGCTTTACTTTGCTCTCTGCTTTGTAATTATATAATTATTTCAATGCCAGAAAAATTTCTTTAGTTAAAATGTAGTAAAAAGTATAAAAATCAATGGAAAATTTTGGTCCCTTCAAATTACTTTCTCCAAGCTACTCAGGAATTGAAAATGAATTGTTAAGACATAAACAAATAAGTAAAAGAAACAAAGAAATGTCCCATCTTACTGTGCTTACTTGGTAGATGTAAGACAGGTTATACTAAAGCTCCAGGTTTGCCACTTAAAGCTCAGGCTACTTCTCTATCTTTTTTAGTACCAGAAAGTAACCTAAGGGACAATTAGACATTCAGAGAATCACCCAGATGCAGCCAATTTCCAGTAGCTCTAGTTTTAATCAGGAATTCAACATATATACATTATGGAGCAACTGCTATGTATTGGCCACTGGGATAGTTGTTCGTGGGTATCAAAATTAATAAGAAACTGTCCTCTTCCTCAGAAAACTGAGAAATCTATTACAGCAGTTAAGCTCAGTATGGTAAATGAAATATGACAGAAATGAATAAAGCTGGAGCACAGTTCAGGGAGACCTCTGCCTGCTTGGAGATAGAAGGAGAAATTAGGTCTGAGCTTAGTCTTGAGTAGGAATTAGCCAATTCAAGGGCTGGGAGAAAGGAGAACATTCAATCAAGAGACATGCAGAGACAAGAGGTAAGGTGTTATGAAATGGATGGGAAAGTGTGACAGTGCAAGCAAGGGGAACATATGGGAAGTTGAGGCAATTATTGTGGAGACTTGTTGATTTTCCTTACTTTCAATGACACTTCTTTCTGATGAGAGTGAGAGGTGTTCAGGGAAGAAGCTTGCCACATGAAAATTTAAAAAAAAAAGACGATTAGCTACAAATTTCAATATAAATTATTAAATAAACAAAGAAAGGGAAGTGACTCATAAGGTGGTCAGGACAGGTTTCATAAGAGCAGGAAGGATTAAAAAATACACAAGCATGAACCCACTGAAATAAAGTAGTTGTAGAGGTACTGGAGCAACTTGGAAGAGACTTTTAAGTAAAGAAAAGCAAGTCAGAGGACTGACAGACACTACCTGACTTCAAAACTTACTATAAAGCTGCAGTGATCAAGACAGTATGATATTGGTAAAAGAATAAACAAATAGCTCTCTGAAACAGAATAGAGAGCTAGAAATAGACCTACACAAACATAGTCAATTAATCTTTGACAAAGGAGCAAAGGCAATACAGTGGAGCAAGGATAGTCTTTTCAACAAATGGTGCTGGAATAATTGGACATCCACATGCAAAAAAAAAAAAAAAATGAATCTAGACACAGACTTTACACCCTTCACAAACATTAATTCAAATGGATCACACATCTAAATATAAAATGCAAAACTATAGAACTCCCAGAAGATAACACAAAGAAAATCTAGGTGACAGGTATGGTGATGACATTTTAAATACAACACCAAAGTACAATCCATGAAAGAAATAATTGATAAGCTGGACTTCATTACAATTAAAAACTTCTGCTCTGCAAAAGACAATGTCAAGAGAAGGGGAAGACAAGCCACAGATTGGGAGAAAATATTTGCAAAAGGCATATCTGATAAAGGACTGTTATCCAACACTTACAAATTCTTAAAACTCAACAATAAGAAAATGAATAATCTGATTTTTAAAAATGGGCAAGAGGTCTTAACAGACACGTCACTAAAGAAGATATACCAATGGCAAGTAAGCATATGAAAAGGTGCTCAACATCATGTGTCATTAGGAAATTGAGAATTAGAACACTGAGATACCACTATACACTTATTAGGATGGCCAAAATCTAAAACACTGACAAGAGCAAATGCTGGAGAGGACGCAGAGCAACACAAATTCATACACTGCTAGTGAGGATGCAAAACGGTACAGCCACTTCGCAAGACAGGCTGGCAGTTTCATACAAAACTAAACATACTCTTACCACACAATCCAGTAATCACAATCCTTGCTATTTACTCAAATGTTGACATCTCTGTCCACATGAAAACCTGAACATGGAAGCTTTTAGCAACTTTATTTGCAACTGCCAAAACTTGGAAGCACTCAAGATGTCCTTCAGAACAGGGGTCCCCAATCCCCCGGCCGCACAGCAAGGAGCTGAGCAGCAGGCGAGCGAGCAAAGCTTAATCTGCAGCTCCGCATCGCCCGCATTACCGCCTGAACCATCCCCCCGCCCCCCATCTGTGGAAAAACTATCTTCCATGGAACTGGTCCCTGGTGCCAAAAAGGTGGGGACCACTGCTTTAGAAGGTGAATGGATAAATACACTGTGGTATAAATAGACAATGGAATATTACTCAGTGCTAAAAATGAGTTATCAACCCATGAAAACACCTGAAGGAAGCCTAAACATACACTAAGTGAAATAAGCCGGTTTGAAAGGGCTACCTATACCTAGGGGCAGGACGGGAATAAAGACGCAGACCTACTAGAGAATGGACTTGAGGACACGGGGAGGGGGAAGGGTAAGCTGGGACAAAGTGAGAGAGTGGCATGGACTTATATACACTACCAAATGTAAAACTGATAGCTAGTGGGAAGCAGCCACATAGCACAGAGAGATCAGCTCGGTGCTTTGTGACCACCTAGAGGGGTGGGATAGGGAGGGTGGGAGGGAGGGAGACGCAAGAGGGAAGAGATATGGGGATATATGTATAGGTATAGCTGATTCACTTTGTTATAAAGCAGAAACTAACATACCATTGTAAAGCAATTATACTCCAATAAAGATGTTTAAAAAACAAAAACAAAAACAAAAATTAAAAATAGAGTTGCCGGGCTTCCCTGGTGGCGCAGTGGTTGAGAATCTGCCTGCCAATGCAGGGGACGCGGGTTCGAGCCCTGGTCTGGGAAGATCCCACATGCCGCGGAGCAACTCGGCCCGTGAGCCACAATTACTGAGCCTGTGCGTCTGGAGCCTGTGCTCCGCAACAAGAGAGGCCACGATAGTGAGAGGCCCGCGCACCGCGATGAAGAGTGGCCCCCGCTTGCCACAACTAGAGAAAGCCCTCGCACAGAAACGAAGACCCAACAAAGCCATACATACATACATAAATAAAAAGAATGTAAGCAGACAAGAATAGCATTAAAAAAATAAAAAATAAAAACATAGAGTTGCCATATGGTCCAACAATCCCACTCCTGGGCATATATCTGGAGAAAACCGTAATTTGAAAAGATACATGCACCACAATGTTCATAGCAGCACTATTTACAATAGCCAAGACATGGGAGCAACCTAAATGTCCATTGACAGAGGAATGGATAAAGATGTGGTACATATATGGACCTAGAGATTATCATACTAAGTGAAATAAGTCAGGAAGAGAAAGACAAATACCATATGATGTTATTTATATGTAGAATCTAAAATATGATACAAATGTACTTATTTACAAAACAGAAACAGACCCATAGACATAGAAAAAGAATCTATGGTTACCAAAAGGAAAAGGGGGTGGGGAAGAGATAAATTAGGTGTTTGGAATTAGCAGATACAAACTACTATATATAAAATAGATAAACAACAATGTCCTACTGTATAGCACAGGGAATGATATTCAATATCCTGTAATAAACCACAATGGAAAAGAATATGAAAAATAATATATATATGTATAACTGAATCACTCTGCGGTACACTAGAAACTAACACAACATTGTAAATCAACTATACTTCAATAAAAAATAAAAAAATAAAATTTAAAAAAAAAAAAAACCTTAAAATCTTGAACTTGTTTTGGGGTGACAAATTATATATCTCAGTTGATATATCTGAGCCTGGACCACATGGTTGATGACTGTATGTTTAGACCATTTACATTAAATGTAAATAAATGTAAGTAATAAAAGGAAAAAAAAAGATGTGTCAGCGTAGGGTCATCAGTTGTAATAAGCATATTCCGGTGAGGGATGCTGATAATGGGGGAGGCTGTGCATGTGTGGCAGTAGGGGGTATATGGGAAATTTCTCAATCTTCCCCTTAATTTTGCCATGAACCTAAAACTGCTCTAAAAAATAAAGTTTATTAATTTTAAAAAAACAAAATAAATGTACAGATACACATACACACACAATCCTATTTCCAGGTGTGGGAACATTGGTCACTCAGATTTCTCAAACTCCCCAGCTCATGTAATTCTTATTTTTTTTAAAGAATGGTTAGGTTGTATCATTGACCACTTCGAAATATCTGAGATATTTTACCACTATTAATTTAACCCCCAATGATAAGTATCTCTAATTACTTAAAGAAAGACAAAAGCCTAGACAGGAACAGGTATTCTGATATTCCTCTTAGGGTAGCCTGCTGATTCTGGGAATAAAGTTAATCTCTTTAAACTAAACAAACAAACGAAATGTTAGGTTGTCATTGATACTGTTCTATATGACAAGTAACACAATCTTATTCAGGACTGTGCAATCCTGAAAAGACTCTAACCCATTTTCTAGTGTGACTGTATATTCCAGGTTCTCTTCCCATATTTATCAGTTAAATTCCTGGAACTGTAAGGGGCATAATAATCAAAGTTATTGTCCAATTATAAAATATGAGTACGTTGTTCCTACATTTGTAGGCCTGAAAATATATATATGAACCCGATCTTCCCAAAATGAATCATATATTAAATATTCCATGAATGAACTGATAAATAACTTTATGATAAACTAATTTGTTAGAAGAGGAGAGTACATAATATACTGAGCTAACTGAATGTGTGATTAGCTTACAATTTTTTTCTAGAAATACCTAGAATAAACATAAAAGGAGGAGATTATATTAAAATGAAAATCTTAACTAAATTCACAATACACATCTCCTACGCTGTCTTCTTGGATTGAAGAAAAATAATTGTATATAAAATATACTTTAAAAGCATTACTATCACCTGCAAGCCTATTCTCCTTCATCTATTTCATGTGAATCTGGGTATACAAATTCACTGTTGTATACACAGTGTGTATATAACAATATTTATGTATTTAACTATAAGGATCAAAACTGAAAACCAAATATTGGTAAATCATAAGAAAGGATAACTTGAAAATCCTTAAATAAACATATTTATTTATAGTTCGGTTGTAAAATTAGTAATTATTTTCAATATGACCTCTGTGCCTTGATTTAAAATATCGTGATCCAAGTTACAAGGACCAAGCGTCAGAAGAAAGACACACAGAGAGAAAAAACAAATACAAGTAAGAGCCTTGAACATCATCAACAACAGAAAAGACTACCATCGTACCTCAGTATCCCTGGGCTGTGGTTACCAAAATCCGCTGATGCTGAAGTCTCTTATATAAAATGGTGTATGCAGTACAATGAATACTATATGCAAGACTCTCTGAGAGCCCTGCTACTTTTAAGATAACTAAAACCCCATCCAACTCTTTGGGAAAACTCAGAAGAGCAGGGGTATTGCCTGAAAACAGCAATAGTGAACAAGGATAATGCTCCCATTCCTGGCCTGTATGGTCTGTGAGGGGAGACAAGTAATGTCCCCAGTCAAGCCAAAGATAAAGTAAGGAAGTAGAGATGACATTCAAAAATATGGCTGAGGACTTTTAACCATAGAAAGTGAATTCCCTAAGATACAGTGATAGGATTTTAAAGGGAAAGATGATGTGGAAGGATAAATAAGAGGTAAACAAATACAGAGAAAAGACGATAGCATCATGTGAATGATGGTTCCACAGAGTTGAGGAGGGCAGTGATTAAAGCTGGGTGTCTGATGAGAATAATTATAAGAAGTATGGTAGAATCAGTCTACTAAGCCTCTCTCTATATTAGTCTACTCATGCTCACTTCCTCTTAATTTTTCCATCCACCCCAAACCAGCTTCCCTGTCCACATTCCACTGAAACTACTTTTGCTACATTCATCAGTGACTTCCACATTGCCAAGCCCAGTGAAACGTCTTTCACATAATCTAACCCTCAGCAGGTTCAGGCATGTTTGACTGCTCTCACTTTCTTATCCTGGCTTTCCTCACACCATGCATTCCTGCATTTCCTCTTATTCTAGGGACTGCTCTTTCCCAGTTTCCTTTATTGTCTTCTCCTCTTGCCTGAATATGAGATTTCCTTCTCTTTCTCTATCCTCTTCCTAGGTAATACTAACCAATTTCATGACTTTAAATACCATTATGCCATAATGATCCCTCAATTTTTATCTCCAGCCCAGGCGTCTCTTCTCAGTTTAAGTTACATTTACCCCACAGCTTACTTGGCATCACTACTTCAGTGTCTAATAAGCATTTCAAAAAACTGTTTTTCAGGAAGTTCATTTATTTATTTATATTTTATATTGGCGTATAGTTGATTAACAATGTTATGTTTGTTGTTCTCAGGTGTACAGCAAAGTGATTCAGTTATACATATACGTGTTAATGTGACTCTCAAACTGCTTCCACTTCCATCCTCCATTTGCCATTACAATAATGTCAGTAGAATAAATAACTGAGAAGAAAAATTACTAAATTTACAAGGTGTACTGTGTTTCTTCTTGATTTTAATGTGATAAATTCACTTTAGTCATCTTTATTTCACTCTTTTCTCTGTATAAGCCAAATAAGTTAAAATCTCGCAATAATACTGATCAGTGTCTTGCTTGTTTAACCAGAGCCACAATGACCTTGAATCATTTGGTCTGTGTTCTTTTTTTCCCCCTTCTTTTCTTCTTTTATTTGGGAGCAATGTCACATTTTTCTGGAGAATTTTCTTTTAGTAGCAGCAATTTAGATTGGTGGTTAAGCTTGTGGACTCCAGAACCAGACTGGATGCTAAGCCCAGCTTTACAATTTATCAGCCACATGACTTGTCTCTGTTTCTTCATCTATGAAATGGGAATAATAATAACTGTATCTACTTTACAGGGCTGTTGTGAAGATGAGTTAATGCATATAAAGCTTAGAAAAAGGGGTCTTCCATATAGTAAGTGTTCATAATGTTTATTACTCTTACTTTCTCTGACTCTCATATGCCAATGAAGGAAGAAACCTAGCCTAGACTATCACTCATTTTAATTGTTTTCAAATGAACATCATTTTCATTATTTTTTTATTAATTAATTTATTTATTTTTGGCTGTGTTGGGTCTTCGTTGCTGAGCGTGGGCTTTCTCTAGTTGCAGCGAGCGGGGTCTACTCTTCATTGTGGTGCACGGGCTTCTCGTTGCGGTGGCTTCTCTTGTTGTGGAGCACGGGCTCTGGGTGCACAGGCTTCAGTAGTTGTGGCTCGGGGGCTCAGTAGTTGTGGCTCGGGGGCTCTAGAGTGCAGGCTCAGTAGTTGTGGTGCACTAGGGCTTAGTTGCTCCATGGCATGTGGGGTCTTCCCAGACCAGGGCTCGAACCTGTGTCCCCTGCATTGTCAGGATTCTTAACTGTTGCGCCACCCGGGAAGTCCCAATTTCATTATTAACACTACTCTCATCTCACTCTTATATCTACAATTCTTGGGAAAAAAATCAATAACTTGCTCTTTTAGAAGGGCCAGACTACTTTGAGGAACAACAAACATTAAATAAAACCACTTAACCCAGCATTTATAAATCAAACTAACGTTGTTGCAAAATAGTGAGAAAAGCAGGTAACTTGCTATATATTTTCAGACCTCACTCTGAGTTAGGGAATTCTTTCAGGAGTTATTTATTCAAACAACACAAATTAGGTTTAATGAAGAAAAAAACAAAGTTACAAAATTGGATTGCAACATACTCACAGTTACAATATCCATCTATTCTAGTTTGAAAAGAAGTTTTAAATGTTGTCTTTGCAAAAGTTAAATGAAAAAATTTTCTCAAACACAGTGACTCATCTCAAGTCTAATTTCTGAAAATTGTAAAAAGCTATCTGAATATGTAAACTCAGTCTCCTCCTTTATTTATTTTGATTTCATTTGTAAAGCCAAAAGCCCTCAGGTTTTAACGTTGTATTGTTGTTAAAATCATGCAAATTTAAAACATTCATATTAAACAGAACTAAAAACAGAAATCACAGGATAGTCTTGAAAACATAAACTTATCTTTTACCAAGTAAGGTCCAAGGAACATATTAAGCAACGCTAGGCTCAGGTACCATTTTAAAATAGTTCTGGCACAGCAGCTGGAAAAACTGAAGCTCAGAACTGACTGTGTCATATAAAGTGCCAGTAAGATTTTATTCTGCCTAAGTGTACAAATGATAATCAGATGGATTACTCTAATAAGAATTCCATAAAAGAAAACCAAAATAAGTTCTTTTAAGGTTTTATGAAATTTTACTAGCTTTAAAAATGTTATGTAAGTGGATTCTCTGGATTACCCACCTATCAATTGTTAAACTATGAAATACAAGTAATTAGAGTAAGATGTACTTCAGTCCTGCTGGTCTTCCCTCTCTTAAATGCACACAAAATAAAGTGAGTGCTCTCATCAGACATATAAGAAACACCCACAGCAAGGACAGTCTTACTGTAGATTCTAGAGTTTAGAGTTGTGATAAAGACAAACTTTTCTTATGAAGGTAATAATCAATTAGAAGAGAAGTTTGGAAAATACTTAAAAGGAATATGTACAGTGTGAATTTATTGTGACTAAATTCTAAATAATTGCCAATAGCCAAACACACTAGAATAATTAGTAGTCAATTAATATATTTAAATTTTATTGTCAGAGATAATTTGCTTGTTGTCATTAAAAATATTCTGCATTCATAAAAATAATTAGTACTTAAAATAAATTAAAAGATACATGAAGTTTATTAGATATATTCTAATTTTACATACTTAAATTGTCATAGTAATAAGTATTCTCATAAATGGTAGGACAAGACTTCATCTATTACCTTCTGAAGTCAATAAAAAAAATCTTCTGGGGTTTCCCTGGTGGCACAGTGGTTGAGAATCTGCCTGCCAATGCAAGGGACACGGGTTCGAGCCCTGGTCTCGGAAGATCCCACATGCCGCGGAGCAACTGGGCCCATGAGCCACAATTACTGAGCCTGCGCGTCTGTCTGGAGCCTGTGCTCCGCAACAAGAGAAGTCGCGATAGTGAGAGGCCCGCGCACCGCGATGAAGAGTGGCCCCCGCTTGCCGCAACTGGAGAAAGCCCTCGCACAGAAACTGGAGAAAGCCCTTGCACAGAAACTAAGACCCAACACAGCCATAAATAATAAATAAATAAAATTTTTAAAAAAATCTTCTGAGTTAAAAGAGTACATTTAACAAACAAATCCAATTCACTGCCTCAAAAACCTCACTGCAACTGCATATTTTAAAGACAAAAATTCACAAGAAAAACAAGAGAGGTGACAACAGCAACAAACTTTAAAATAAGGAGGATTTGGTAAAAGATGTGTGATAAACTAGGGTTTCCCTAGACACACGTTCCTCTTCATAATCCGACAACCACCCTTCCTCAATACTGGCTGAAGACTGGAGAATTGTTTTCTGGAGAAATGAAGGACTAAATGACTCACATTAACTGGAGACATATTAAGTGCTGAAAGCTGAGACACATAACCTGTTTTCCCCACTCAACTGCCAGAGCACTGAACTTTGCATTCCAAAAAAAATATTTCATAAAAGAAAACTCTCTTAGAAATCCACACAGTCTTAGGAAAATCTAAAAGTATTGGGATACTGCAGTTCTCCAGCAAAAATCCCATTCAGATCATTCTAGAGAAGCTAAAGTCAGTAATTTTCACCTGTATCTTCAGAGTTTCCAATTACCATTTTAGTCTCCCACTTTTAATTATGAGGATAACAGCAAAGACACCAGAAATTTGAGTAAAACCTTTAACATGGTTTCAAACAAAGTTAAAGAAACTGACATTACAGAAGAAGAAAATTTCAAAATCCATCATTAATAAGAAAACACATTACAACCATGAAGCAAGAAAAGGATGGATTAAAAAAAAACATTCAGAGACTAATAAAGAAGTCTCCAAAATAAATATAGATATCCAGAAATGGAAAATTCAATAGAAAGGCTGAAAATGTAGTTGAGATAATCTCCAAGAAAGGAAATAAAATGACAAAGAAATGACAAGGAAAAATAGATAAAATTAGAGAACCAGGCCAAAATAGCTAACACCTGGATAATAAAGGTTAAAAAGAGGAGTGGATAAAGAAGATGTGGTACATATATACAGTGGAATATTACTCAGCCATAAAAAAGAACAAAATAATGCCACTTGCAGCAACATGGATGGACCTAGAGCTTGTCATACTGAGTGAAGTAAGTCACACAAAGACAAATATCATATGACATTGCTTATGTATGTGGAATCTAAAAAAAAATTGGTACAAATAAACTTATTTAAAAACAGAAATAGAGTCACAGATGTAGAAAACAAACTTATGGTTACCAGGGGAAAGGGGAAGAGGGATAAATTGGGAGACTGGGATTGACATATACACACTAGTATATATAAAATAGATAACTAATAAGGACCTGCTGTATAGCACAGTGAATTCTACTCAATACTCTCTAATGGCCTGTATGGGAAAAGAATCTAAAAAAAGTGGACATATGTATATGTATGAATATAACTGATCCACTTTACTGTACACCTGAAACTAACACAACACTGTAAATCAACTATACTTGAATAAAATTTTTTTAAAAAAATGGAGTCATACGGTATGTATTCTTTGTGTCTAGCTTCTTTCACACAGTAATGTTTTAAAGATTTGTTAATGTATTTGAGTGTATTTGTAGTTTATTACTTTTCACTACATAGTAGTGTTCCATTGTATGAATTAACCACAATTTGTTTACATATTTCCTGTTGAACATTTGGGTTGTTTCCAGTCTTTTACTCTTATGAACAAAACTATTATAAGCGTTCTTGTACCAACCTTTTTGTGAACATGTGCACTCATTTGGGGGTGGGGGGGTGGGATATATCTAGGAGTAGACTTGCAAAGTCAAAGGTTTGTGTATGTTTAATTGCAAAAAAATTATCCAATGTGGTTGTACCATTTTTTACACTCCCTGTAATGCATGAGATATCCTGACCAACACTTGATTTTGTAAATCTTTTATTTTTAATAAAATATGTTTTATTCTTGTAAACATGGAGAGATATCTCATTACAGTTTAAATTTTTATTTCCCTGATGATGAAGCACCTTTTGTGCTTTTATTGACCATTCAAATATTTTCTGTTGTGAAATGCAGGTTCACCCACATTATGTATTGAACTGGGTTGTTTATCTTTTTATTAGTCACTTAAAAATGAATTAATATTCATTACAATGAGTTAGTTATTCTATAAATGAGTAGTTTGTTAGATGTATATATTGTAAATATTTTCTCCAACTCTGTGGCTTATTTATTTAATTGCATCTACTGATAAAAAGAAATTTTAATTTTGCTAAAATCTATTTACCATTAAATTTTTTTTTGGTTACTGCTTTTTGTATCCTGTCTAAATAATCCTTGCCTTCCCTAAAGTCATAAATTTTTGCCTTTATGTTTTCTTCTAGTGATTAAACATTCATGTCTAGATCTATAATAGGTCTCAAATTAATTTTTATGTATGGTGTGAAGTGGTCATAAAAATTTTGGGTTTTATGGCTATTCAGTTGCTCCAACACCAATTATTATAAGGATTTTTCTTTCCCTATTAAATTATATTGGCATCTTTGAAAATAATTAAGTGAATATATATGGGTAGGTCTATACTGTAATCTGTTCTGTTGATCTATTAATTTATTCTTACACCAATACCACACTGTCTTAATTACTGTGACTTTAGAATAAGTTTTTAAATCTAGTTGTGTAAACTCTCCAAATTTTTTTTCTTTATTCCTGGTAGTACTCATTGACTTGACATCTACTTTATCTAATACTAATTATAGCTAAATTGATTTTTTTATGATTGGCTTTTCAATCTTTTTTTTTTTCCAACCTCTCTGCATCCTTATTCTTTTTTTTTTTTTAAACTTCTTTATTGGAGTATAATTGCTTTACAATGGTGTGTTAGTTTCTGCTTTATAACAAAGTGAATCAGCTATACGTATACATATATCCCCATATCCCCTCCCTCTTGTGTCTCCCTCCCACCCTCCCTATCCCACCCCTCTAGGTGGTCACAAAGCACCGAGCTGATCTCTCTGTGCTATGTGGCTGCTTTCACTAGCTATCTATTTTACAATTGGTAGTGTATATATGTCCATGCCACTCTCTCACTTCGTCCCAGCTTACCCTTTCCCCTCCCCCGTCCTCAAGTCCATACTCTACCTCTGTGTCTTTATTCCTGTCCTGCCCCTAGGTTCTTCAGAACCACTTTTTTTTTTTTTTAGATTCCATATATATGCGTTAGCATACAGTATTTGTTTTTCTCTTTCTGACTTACTTCACTCTGTATGACAGACTCTAGGTCCATCCACCTTACTATAAATAACTCAGTTTCGTTTTTTTTTATGGCTGAGTAACATTCCATGGTATATATGTGCCACATCTTCTTTATCCATTCATCTCTCGATGGACACTTAGGTTGCTTCTGTGTCCTGGCTATTGTAAATAGTGCTGCAATGAACACTGTGGTACATGTCTCTTTTTGAATTATGGTTTTCTCTGGGTATATGCCCAGTAGTGGGCCTGCTGGGTCGTATGGTAGTTCTGTTTTTAGTTTTTTAAGGAACCTCCATACTGTCCTCCACAGTGGCTGTATCAATTTACATTCCCACCAACAGTGCAAGAGGGTTCCCTTTTCTCCACACCCTCTCCAGCATTTATTGTTTGTAGATTTTTTGTGCATCTTTATTCTTAATGCCTTAATGTCAGGCTGATTATAAAACAAGACCCAACTATAAACTGTTTTGTTGGGTCTTAGTTTTAAGTCCAAGCTAACATTTTCTGCATTTTAAGTGGAATTTTAATTCTATCAATATTTATATAATTATTGATATGGTTGACTTATGTCTTTCACCTTACTGATTGATTTTTTGTTTTTTTTTTTTTGGCTGCATTGGGTCTTCGTTGCTGCGCACGGGCTTTCTCTAGTTGCGGTGAGCGGGGGCTACTCTTCATTGTTCGGGCTTCTCATCACAGTGTATTCTCTTGCTGTGGAGCACAGGCTCTAGGAGAGTGGGCTTCAGTAGCTGCAGCACACAGGCTCAGTAGTTGCAGCATGTGGGCCCTAGAGCACGCAGGCTTCAGTAGTTGCGGCGCATGGGCTTCAGTAGTTGTGGTACACGGGCTCAGTAGTTGTGGCTCACTGGCTCTAGAGCACAGGCTCAATAGTTGTGGCGCACGAACCTAGCTGCTCCGTGGCATATGGGATCTTCCCGGACCAGAGATCGAACCCATGTCCCTGCATTGGCAGGCGGATTCTTAACCACTGCACCACCCAGGGAAGTTCCATACTGATTGATTTTTATTTGTCCCATCTCTTTTTCCTTTGCTCCACATTTCATAGCTTCTTACATATTATTCGAATATTTTTTTAGTATTCCATTTTATCTGTTCTACTGGTCTTTTCATTGTGTATTACTTTTTAGCGGTTACTTAGAGATTACAATATCCATCCTTAATTTACTACAGTGTACCTTGAATTAAGAGTATACAATTTCACAAACAATATAAGAACCTTACATATGCCCCCTTTGTTCTTATTGTGCTACTGTTGCATATTTTATTTCTACATATTTTAAATTCCACAATGCATTGTTATTTGCTTTTAAATAAATTTTTTAAAATATTTTTATATTTATCCACATATTTACCCTTTACTGTGCTCTTCATTTTCTTCTTAAAGAGCCAGTCTTCTATCTGGACATATTTCTCTTCATTCTGAAAAAACCTCTTTAACCTACTGTTCATGAATGTCTGCTAGTGAAGAATAACCTTGTAATTTGTCTGAAGACATTTTTACTTCACCTTAATTGTAGTAGATACTTTCATTGGGTAAAGAATTGTGTGTTGACCTCCTTTTAGCATTTAAAAGATGTTATTCCATTGTCTCTAGCTTCTACAATTTAGTCGGTCATCAATCTTTTTCAGTCAAGGCTGTTTTTAAGGTTTTTCTCTTTATCTTTGGTTTTCAACAGCTTAACTATGATTTACCTCGGCAAGATTTTCTTTGTGTTTAGCCTATCTGGTGTTCAGCAGGCTTCTTAATTCTGTGGTTTGAGACTTTAATCAACTTTGAAAACTTCTTGGTTATTCTCTCTCCATATTTTTTTTCTGCCCTATTCTCTTTCTTCCCTAGGACATAGATTACATGCATATTAGGCCATCTGATATTCTCTCTCAGATATTTGCAGTTCTATTCAGTAATTTTTAAATTATCTTTTTCTACATGCTTTAGTTTTGATTATTTCTAACGACCTGTTACTAATAATTTCTTCTGTTTAATTCAGTTACCCTGGTGTTAATCCAATCCAATAAATTCTGCATGTTGAGTTTTTTTTAAATTAATAAACTTTCTTTTCTAGGGCAGCTTTAAGTTCACAGCAAAAATGAGTTGAGCTTATTCAGTAAAATTCGCACAGGAGGAAAACTGGGGAGAGGGGAATTCTTAAGACTCCTTCAGGTTCCGATTTAACATGTCAGCCCAGTGTGGCTGTTTTTCCCCTTGTCCTCACAATTTTCCTTTGCCTATGACAAGCTTACTATTACATTTGCTTACGATCTGCAGACTACCCCCAGAAATGCAAGTGGGCACTGACTTGTGATAAGATAGGAAAGGTTTGTCTATATTTGGAATTTATTTAGACTTATTTGACTCTACAACTTTTTGATGACTTAAAATACAAACATTATTTTTTAGTTTATCCATTCTTACCGTTTCAGTGGAATCAATGGTCTTTTCAACCTTCTACAACTTCACCAGAAGTGTAAAACAGTGTTTGATACATTTGGCTACTCACTCATCTTTTTTCTTAGCATCCAGGATGTCATAATATTCAAATTTTCCTTTGCCCTCATTTCTTCACTTTCCCTAATGTTGGCATTCCTCGGGGCTCTTTCTTCTACCCTATTCTTTTCTCATTACATTTTCTCTCTCAGAATGATCTTATTTATTCTTGTCCATATGTTAGTGATCCCAAAATCCATTCTTTGCCTAAGTTGAGGGACCACATAATAGCTTTAAGCCTTTCTGAAACATAGAATAGCTTTTGAGATTAGAGACTTTAACGAACACAGAACAAATGACTCTTAGTTTCTAAAGAACTGAAAAGAATAAGATTTTCGGGCAGAAGAAAGCTCATACTAACTGAAAACCATATGTTTAAAAATTTCACCATAATTTGCAGCCTAAGGAAGAACTTACAAATTTTATACAGATTCTTTCATCAGATGATGATTTACAAATATAACTGGCTTTCAAGGAGAGAATCATAGTTTTATAAGTGAAGAAGTGAGGTCTTATAATAGTTAAAGCAGCCTTGTGAATAACTTTCAAGAATCATATTAAAAATTATAATTGGCCCATGAAACTACATATATGATGGCAACAGAGATTTGTTATTGTGTTAATATTCCAATTTACTAATTTCTTAGGAAAAGAACAAATATTATGAACATAAAATGGTACTTTTTTATTAGATTATAAACCCGTTTCTTGTTAGACCTGCCATTATGTTTAGACCCTAGAGGTATATACTAATGCTTAAAGTTATAGAAAAGGAACTTTCACTATCTTACTGTCATTTGTGGAGCTCAAATCAAACTCTGCAATAAAGCTTCCCATCCACCAGATAATTCTGTCTCTCCTATAGATCAGAATAATCAAACATTCAAAATTTTAAAATTTGAGCATAAGTGCTTCACATGTATTCCAGATGAATTATTAAAAACAAAACACATGCCCTCTCAACTTTTTAAAAGAGTTATATTTCATAAGTCTGCCCAGTGAAAATATCCAAGCAGGGTCCTCCATAATCTCACATTCAAAGCCATCCAAATAAACATAAAATCCAAGTAAAAACAGTGGCCTTGTTATGCAAACACAGCTTCACTGCTAGACTCTCCTTCCAAATAGATTCAGAAATTCTGGAGTTGCTATTCCATAGTAGTTTTGCTTTCCAACTATGATACAAAACTAGACTTAAATATCAATATGGCTAAAATTTAACTAATACTAGTCTTGAATCATAGAATTCCTGAGCATGAACTTTTAAAACCATGAACATTTATAATCTCTGAAATTTTCAGAATAAGAAAAACACCTTAAATTTGCATTAAAATACCTCAATAAAAATAGTGTATTATGTATGTGTTATTTAGCTTAAGTTACACCCTAGATTCAATCAATTATCTTAATTGTAAATTCACATTCCAGGGATGGTCACCTAGCATTATATGATAAAGGCCACACTTCAGAGACAGCTACTCCAAAGGCTTCAGCTTTCTTTATTTCTGATCAATACTAGATTTTTAATAATTAGAATAATGAGTAATAAAATGGGATATCATTTGTTAAATTAATGCTTCCTTGTCAGCATGATAAATATTTTAAATGGGTTCTTAGTGGTAACATTAGTGGTATTCCAGATATGTGGGTTGCCTAAAGTTTTAAGACACTCCTGCCCTTGCATGAAAGTATAGTAATCTAGGAAGCCCTATTACCTGAATCTTTGGGCACAGAGCTTGAGGCTTAGGTCTTAACTGCTCTGGGATCCAGATCCTAGAGTGCAGAATTCTGTTTTCCTTATGCCAGATATAAAATCAACCAAACCCTGCCTTCAGCACATTGCTGCAATTGTTTCAAGTAAATATTTTATGGAAGATGGTCTTAAGGGCACCTAAAAAAGAGAGCCGGAACATAATCAAACTTTCAGAACATGCTGTACATACAGCTTTGTTCACACTTGGTAAGCTAAGTTTGTTCAATAATTTAGTTTAAGATTTGCATTCATTATAATTTAGGAATGAGGTTGTGGGATAATAGCTGAACTGTACCTCACCAAAAACTCTGACAGCTACCAATGTGTTCTAAAGGGACCTAAACAGTTGAACTGTCTCAATTCTGTTTGTATTAATATAGTTCCGGCAGTGGAAGCTTTCCTAAGACTCATTTTTTAAGCTTCTATGAGAAGCTAGGAATTAGCATATGGAGAGGCTCTAGCAACTAAGCATTCCTTATGAAGGTGTAAAAGCTTTCAGCAGTAAAAACAACGTATTAAGTAGGAGCTCAGGGGGACTCCACAGTCTTAATTCTACACATAAACTATGAAGGAAGACATCAGAGGTAATAGAGGAGGCCATAGTAAAAGGAGAAAAGGAGAGCAGCAGATCTTTGCATTATAGGCTGTTCATAATCCACGAATGTTGTAAATTAAGGACAGAATACCTATATAGAAACACTTTTCCTTACACAATAGATAATTAATACCTTATAAATAGCTTGATAAATCATTAAAAGAAAGCACACATTGATTCCTTCAAAAGCAAGCAGAATTTTCCTCAAATCATTTAGCTTCCAGAAATCCATATTATGTGCTTAGTCACAACTGTTTTCAGAGCATTTACTCATAGAAGGCCTACACTGAGCATTCTGCTTCCCGACACAGCACCTGAACATTTTCTTCCAAGCTCCCAATGTCACCTGATATCCAGACTGTGATTTCTCTCTAGTCCTCTTCCTTTCTTGGTTTTCTGTTTTAGAGCAGTGATAGTTAAAGCCTTTTCTACAGTAGTCTTTGAGCAACTGGCTTAAGTTCTCTGGCAGGAACAAGAAATGCAACAGGGGAAAGAAGAACAGGATTTTCTTCAAGTACAGAATAAAGAAAAATTCCAATTATGATATTATCTTGTATTCAAGAGGATAATATTTAAAGCATTCCAAAACCGATTTTCTGTAATTTTTTTTTTTTGCTTTTAACCAAAAAAAAAAAAAAAAAAAATCTGATTAACTT
Organism: Balaenoptera borealis; assembly: GCF_965194805.1. Lineage (NCBI taxonomy): Eukaryota > Metazoa > Chordata > Mammalia > Artiodactyla > Balaenopteridae > Balaenoptera > Balaenoptera borealis. Next base: position 129,242,832 of record NC_138861.1, on the reverse strand, counting down.
ATGCTACCAAAAAAAAAAGAAAAAAAGGAACGAACCTTAGTATCTCACTGTACCACAAGCAGAGCTCAAAAATCAAACTTCAAGAAGAGGGAGCCTTAGTAAAAGGTGTTCATGAACTCTATCAGAGTCACACTGTCATAAATTACTCTATTTTAGCTGCTTTCTGTCCTCATGTATATCCACTAGAGATTCATATTTCTAAAATAAAGAATCATTTTGGCATCGCTGAGATCATTTACCTTTCCTATCATGTGACGGTGGGGTATGTTTTGTGCTGGGCAAACAAAAACAATAGCTACCACATATCGAAGGGAGAGAAAGACAACATGCTTGTACCTGAAAAAACTCAAGTATTTCTGTGAAATAAAAAAATATATATATATGGACGTATAGTCATACCATCTAGTCAATTGTTAAAAAATACTGATTAAAGAAAGAGAAGTGCTTTATTGACATTTTTAGTCCTGATTATAAGCCTCCCAAAACATTTGAAGTTAAGATGGAGAAACATTTGCCATTATGAATTCACGATAAAACTGATGTGTGCTTTTGAATCTGAAAATTTTAAGTCAAATCTTTAGGTTTATTTTTAAACATTGAAAAACAATCAAAAGAATGGGAAAATCAATGTAACTACGTTTTTCATGCATTTTAAGAACAGATATTGGGTTTTACAATATCTCACAAGGAAACTGCTATAATGTTGATGAAATGGTAACTCAAGAAAACAAATTCTGCAAATACTCAGTATTTGCAGAATACTGAGTATTTCTAGTCTATACAAGGCACTACAAAGACACACAAATAAGTAAAATCTGTCCCTTGAAGAGCTTAAAACATAATGAGAAGTATAAACTAAAATCTCAAATAATCACAGAAAATTATAAATAAAATGGTATAGATTATTTTAGAAATAGGAAAAGATTACAAGGAATTAAGAGGGTCCAGATGTAATTTAGGAATGAGCAAAATGTGAAATGAGGAGTTCAACAGACAATCAACATTTTCTTATTATCTATTCTTTCCTAGGAGCTTTATATTTATCACCTCATTTAATCCTTGACACCATCCTTTTAATAGTTATTTTGTCCCAAATTCACAGACAGACTGATGCACACAGTGTAAACAACTTATACAATGTCACCCAGGTAACACGTAACCTAGTTCTCCTTGATTATACAACTTCTCACTGGCTCCTGGAGATGTGCTTTGAAATACATGATAATGGAAAGACTGTGCTTTCAAATACAGGTTCAACAAAAACAACCCTTTAAGTGCTTGGGTTTGCTATAAGGAGATTTACCAAGAGTAAGAGAGAACTGTAAACTAGATATGTTTTTGTCTTTTACTAAAAGAACCAAATTGGAAGAACTTCTAGTTAGAGATGGTTGAATAAAAAAATACCTATCTACTACTATTTGACTCAAAGCCCAGTTAAAACAAAAGAACAAATTTTTTAAAAATAAGGAGGAATTTCTGATTCTGCTATTGACAGAATAAGACCCTACCAGGCAATTCCCACAGAAAATAACTGTAAAATCCAGACATGCTACAAAATGCAATTGTCTGAAGGCACTGGAGAATGAACAGTAGACAGATTCTTGTGTTGTGTAAACACCTGAAAGAGAAGAAGAAGAGAAGAGCTATACCAAGAAAATTCCCATTTTTGTGGCTGTTAGCAAGAAGCTAAGGAGTATTGGCATGTCAAAACAGGATAAGTGCCAGTGGAAAGAGTTTAGGATTTTCTGGCCAGGGGAACAAGAGAACTAAAGTCATGCAAATCATGGAAGCTGAAGAAAGTGGGAGAACCCTTGAGGACAAAGAGCCATTTAAAGATTGGATTCCAAATGCTGTCTACTCCCATCTTTTACTGGCCCTGAACCATGCATGTGCTGCATCAATTCAAAGCAGATCAGCAAAAGGCAAAAATTGCGAACTGACACTGGAGTTTCCACCAACGAAACAGAGTGCACATATAATCCCAGCTAAGATAATAGCCTGATGAAACAAAAGAAACAACACTCATTTGAAAAAAAAAACAGAATCCAAAATCCCCACAATTTAATAGTCATACTGTCAAGAATACAATCCAAAATTGCTTGACAGAAAAGAAAAAAAGAAAGAGGGAGAAAGGCATTTCAAGAGAAAAGAAAATCAAACAAGATCAACCCTGAAATGAAACAGATGTTGAAACTAGCAGAAAAGTTTTTGTAACTATTCTTAATGCAGTAAAACAAAATATACTCATGGTGAATGAAATGAAAGGAAATCTCAGCAGAGACACAGAAGTTAAAGCTAAAAAATTGGAAATTGTAAGAACTTAAATGTACAATAGCTGAATTACAAATTGCACAGGATGGACTTAGTCCAAGTCTAGAAAAAAGAGCTAACAGAGGATAGAGTAAATAGACTTGAATATAGATCAAAAGCAATTATCAAATATGAAGAATAGTTAAGATATCATGAAGACAGAACAGAGACTCAGGGACCTAAATATTAAATGATCTAACATATGCGTAACTGGAATCCCGGAAAAAAAGGAGAGAAGAGAATAGAAAAATTATTTGCATAAACAAGGGCTGAAAATATCCAAAATTTAATGAAACAAAGAAGTTTAAAGATACTCAATGATGCTCAATGAACATCAAATGGAGTAAACATAAGGATATCCTTTCTTACCTTTCTTATAAATGCCTAACATGCATTAATTATTTAATCTTTACAAAATTATCAAAAGATAGTTAATATTAGTATCTTCATTTTTAGATTTAAACACTGATACATATACTAAAAAAATGGGTTCAAATACTAATATAAGATCAGCAAGCTAATAAATGGCCAATCTCTTATTTGAACCCTAGTCTGACTCTAGAGGCCCTGCTTTTAACACTCTTCTAAATAGGCTTGTACATACACTGACTTAGTATCCCTAAACTCCTGAAGAAGAAACTGAAAATATGGAATGGAAAAATATTCAAGCATATAATAGAAGAAATGTAGACACCATGTTCAAGGAAAAACTGATAATGTTTACCACTGATATATGTTTGGTGAAGTTACTAAATTTCATCAATTAAAAAATGAAGTCTAGTTATCTGAACAAAAAAAGCAACTCATAAGCAAGTTAGAAAATATTAGTCTCGCTTCAAGCTACCATATAGGTAGAAATAGAATACCTATGACCTATTAAAAAAAATAAACTACTTGATGAAATCCAGCCAACTGAATACAATTCAAAACTTAAGTACTCAGAAGGGTGAAAGCCATAGTAAAAAGGACAGTTCATGAGCTCTGAAACTTTATATTTCCATTGAAATGTAGAGATAGGACTAAAAAACTGAATATTATGCTCATAAAATAAATATAAGGTTATAAATCCTGGTGATGTTAAAATATTAATATTAAAATTAGTAATAGCAAATATTTGGAAACAGATGAGAGAGAAACTGGGAATTATTATGTGTGAATCAGTTATCTACTGCTAGGTAATAAATTATCTCAAAACTTAATTGCTGAAAATAACTAACATTCATTATTTCACACAGTTTCTACGAGTCGCACAGGTCAGCCTTATTCAATGAGAGAGGGAACAAACTACACAAGGGTGCAAATGCCAGGAGATGAGAATCACTGGAGGCCACCTTGGCAGTTGGCTACACCATGTGTTCATTTCCTCATCTTTCATAACACAGAATTTATTAATATTGTCCAAAATTGAAACATGAGGCTACATTATAACAACTCCAAATTTTAAATAGTTTTTAAATAGCATGAAACTATTAAAGAGATTTATTTTCAAGTGTGTTTAATTCATTTTGGTAACTAAATTAGAATCTTTTTTGTCATTTGTCAATAATTTATACCAGAATTATTCAATACCATAACAAGTTTTCTCAGTAAAATTTATGGCTTTTATGGAATGTTGCCATATATTACAGAATTTCTCTATGGAAATTAATCTTATTTTATTTTCTAAATGTAATTTAACATCTAACCTCTCATTTTAGCATCAATGTGAGGAATGTTAAATAGAAGTAGGTTTCTTACCTTTTAAAGACTATTTTACAAACTTCAGGATTAAGAAACTTATAGAATTATGGAGAACATGTGGAAACAATTTAAAGCACTGACATGTCAAGGCAAAAACAGAAAAAGGAAAAGTCACTCTTTTGCAGTATGGAAAAAAATTCCCTTGGTCTGACTTTTGAGTTCTTCCATTCTCTATCTTGATCCTATCAACCCATCTCATTTCCCACTTTTTCCCAAAAGACGACTTCATTCTGTAAGATCAATGTCTCCCTGTTAGAAACATGCTATTTAAAAATCACTAAAAATTGGAGTTGTTAAATAATGTAACCCTATGTTTAAACTCTGGAAAGTATTAATAAATTCCCTGATAGGAAAGATGAGAAAATGAACACAGAGTATAGCCAGCTGCCAAAATGGTCTCCCGATGATTTTGTTCTCCTTTATTTTCTACATTGGTTTATGTTACGTCCTTTAAAGGAATCCGATTTAAAGCATGGGCCTCCTCCCCTGATTTTTCCTAACTTCTATTCCTCTACCACAGCCTTAGGTTCTTGCTTTAGAATCTTCCCTAGTCTCCCTTCTCCACCTTATGGGTTTTCTGAAGCAGAAGCAGTATTCCTAACCACCGCTTGAGTAAACGACAGGAGGGCTATGGCTTCTCCTCGATGTCAGGCACACCCTCGATGTCAGGCAAATGTAAGGAGCCCTGAGCACTCTCTTCTTCTTGCCCCTGCTGTAGTCACCTAAGATTCTGCTGGTGAAGTACACCTAAGGGAGAGGATTCAGAGGCTGGTCTCACAGAGTGAAGTGATATTCTCTAAAGTTCACTGGTTTTGATTAGCTTTCTACTTTCTACTACCCTGGAAGGCTGTCATTTCATTTTAAACAAACGTTTTAAACAATTTCTCCTCTGGTAACTAGCAAGCAAGAAAAGGGTGGTAAAGTCAGATATTACCTGGATTTTATGTAATGGAGTGTTACGGGACTTACCATTTATTCATTCAGTCACTCCATCAATAGTTATTAACAATAACTTTGTGCCAACCACTACTCTAGATCCTGAAACTCAGTGATAAACAAAGAAAGAAAAATCTCTGTTCTCACAGAATTTATATTCCTATGAATTGCTCATTGCCCTTGCAACATCAGTTGGTGTTCCAGCTATACATTCTGGAATAAATAAAACACCTGTGGGGAAATTTATTTTTCAAAGAGGGCCCCAACACTGTCTCCCACTTCTAATAAAATGTGACTCTGACACTCCTCCAAAATGGGGGGTTTAATAGGGTGACCAACTCATCCTGGTTTGCCTGGAACTTTTCTGGTTTTAGCACTGAAAGCCCTGTGTCCCAGGGAACCCCTTAATCCCAGGCAAAAAACCATGGGGGCTTGGTCACCTAAGATTTATCGTCCTTCCCCTTAATCTAGATGGCTTATGACTACAACAAAAAGAATGTATGTGACTTCCAAAACTAAGTCATAGAGGCTTATCTCATTTGGAACCTGGCACCAAGCTCTGAGGAAGCTCAAACTAGCCCATGTGAAGAGACCTTAAGCAAAGACCACAAAGCTACATGGTGTTCCAGTCAAGAGACCAGCTGAGGTCCTGGCTAACAGTCAAAATCAACCCCCAGAAGTGGAAGTTTCCATATGACTCAAGCCCTCAGCCATTAAGTCACTCCTAGCTTTCAAGTATTCCCAGTTCAGACATGGTGGAACAGAGAAAAGCCAGTCCTGCTGTGCCCTTTCAACTTCCTGACCCAAACAGACACTGAAAGACAATGGTTGCTATCATTTTAAGTCACTAAGTATGGGGATGATTTGCTATCTGTCAGGAACAGATAACTGACATACTTTCCCAAACTTGGGGACTTAAAAATACAAACACTTTACTATTACTGTCAATTTTATGGACCAAGAATTTAGGACACCTTCAGCCAGGTGAGGGTTCTGTTTGTCATAGCATTGGCTGAAGCTAGTCAGTGGAAGTCATCTAGCTAATACGCTGCTTTGGAGACGCCAAGACAGCTTCACTCAAGTGTCTGACATCCTGGAAGGTATGGCTGGAAGCAGGGCTAGCTGGGACTGTCAGCTGGAGCACTTCTGCAGCATGGCCGACTCAGGTTAGGCAGACTTCTTAGGTGGCAGCTCAGAGCTTCCAGAGAATGCTCTGGTAGGCCTGCATAAAAGTTGCAAGTCTTCTTAGGACCTAGCCTCAAAAGTCCCAGAAAGTGTTCTCCAGCATGTTCTATCAGTTAGGCAAGTCACTAAGGCTAGCCAAAATTCCTGGAGAGAGGAATTGGACTCTGCCCGTCAATGGGAAGAGTAGCAACTGATTTGCAGCCATGTTGAATCTTCCATACTTGGAAGATTCATACAAGAACCATACGTGAGCACAAGGAGTTAAGATGACAAGATTGAGAGTTTAAAGACAAGCGTGCATCCCTCTTCATCTTTAGGTTCAGATATACTCTTCAACAGCTACTTGGACTCTCAATCAAATGTTTTGTTTGTTTGTTTGTTTCAAAGGCCATTATATTGCCATTTCATTAAGGTCAGGGTGTTAATGCTAATCATCTAAAAATGGCAAACACCAAACTTGTGTATGTAGGTGTCAGGAATTTAAAACAGGCTATGTGGACTACTACTGTAAGTATATATTACTTTTTTTTTTTTGGTTTTTTGTTTGTATTTAAACATCTTTACTAGAGTATAATTGCTTTACATTGTTGTGTTAGTTGCTGCTGTATAACAAAGTCAGTCAACTATACGTATACATATATCCCCATATCCCCTCCCTCTTGTAGGTCCCTATCCCACGCGTCTAGGTGGTCACAAAGCACCGAGCTGATCTCCCTGTGCTATGCGGCTGCTTCCCACTAGCTATCTATTTGACATTTGGTAGTATATATATGTCCATTCCACGCTCTCACTTACTTTTGTATTAAGAAAAAGAGTCATTTTTAAAAGTAAGATTCTCTGAATCTATAGCTAATCTTTATTAACAGACTGGGGCTATGACATAAATTCTAAATGAATATAGGAATCAGTGAAAATTTCAAGTATAAGGCAAAGGATGAGTGTTCTAAATAAAATGAATTTCAGACTCAATATTTTCACACATGTTGTTGCAACATATTTTGCTTTGTGTTATAATTGCTAGTAGAATTCTGCCAAGGAGTTATTAAAAGCAAATTTAACATTAAGCAATGGTTTTCACATGGGCAACTGCATTCCAACAAGCTTCCTGTCTTAGGCATATGGAGCCACTGCTCATTTCAATGAATTATAATCTTCATCAATTTAATAATCAGCAGGTGGCTGTTGTATCTGCACTTCTTGACTTCGGTAATTTCAAAGTCTCCAGTGTGTAATCTACTATTCATTTTGATTTGTACATTCCACACTTATTTCTCTCTTCTAAGAATTAAAAAAAAATTTTTATTTGAATCTATTCCTTTTTAAACCTAGAATGTATCTTCCCAGACTAAGATTTTTAAAAATTAAGAGAGGGTGAAACTAATTAGAGATATTCGTCACAAAATCTCTCTTCTTCCTTTAGCCTCTTATTATTCTTCATCATCATTAGTAATATACACTGACTTAGGGCCCACTATATGCAGGGCACAGTGGACAACATGTCATGATTTCAAAAACATATGTAAAACAAAGCCTACATTCAAAAGGTTTACAATCTTGTTGAGGATATGTCACATATATATTTAAGACAATAATACAAGGTAATTTGGGGCTGGATGTCAGAAAGACAGGTGTAAGGGCCCTTGAAAACCCTTGAACTTGAATCATGTTCTCTAATCTAAGAAACCATGGCCATAGATAATACCCTTCCCTTTTTGGAGACTGTTCTGGTACCCTGACAATTCTCTGGTCACCCAGACCCCCAAGGACATTATTCAGGACATCCACAGAAGTAACCTCCTGCTATGATTCACTCTTTATGGAAGAGTCCTCTTGTCTAACTCCCCAGAAGACTACCACACAAAGAGTTTGCCCCAAATAAGCAGGCTGTTGAAAGAAGCTATTATTTTAAAACTAAGAAATTCATATCAATAGGAATAAATGGAAGATAGAAAAACAGAGAGATAAAACATACTAAAATGAGGCTAGAAATGGAGTGGCCCAGGCATAGAAGGAGGAGAAAGAGTAAAAAGGGATGTACTATTTAGGGAGCAAAATTCCCTCAGGTCAATGCGAGTTATCTAATAAAACCATAATAATAATGTGTAACAAGTACTCACAAAACCTCAGTGACATACAATGAGTGTGTACTGTTTGCAAAAATGGGTGATCAGGCAGTTCAACCGATCTATCCTAGGCTTGCTCACAAGTTACCTGGGGATACGCTGGCTGTCAGCTGATACAGAATGACCTTGGCTGCCTCAGCTGAAGCAACCTAGATTGTACTGTCGCTCATTTTCCAGCAGACCAGACTAGCATGTTCTTATCCTGACAACAGGAGATCTGTTCCCCGGGATTGTTTTATTGTGGCTCATTTGATGGCTGTAGTTTGGTCTCAGAGGGACACATGTTAGTGAACAGAGTTTGCTAAGGACTTAACTTGTTCTAATCATTTAACGTATCAAATGTTCTTGCTCCAAGAAAAGGAAGGTTACTTGCCTGTTAAGAAAACAAGCATTACAACTGGCTGACAAAACCCAACTGGAATTAGTTATGAAAGGTCATTCTAAACAGACACATGTTTTCGTAGGGCTTTTTAAAATGCAAAATGTCTATAGGTAGTAAAATAATCCTGGTGTGATACAGCAGCATTCCGAAGTCTTGTTTAAGAGCCTGTTTAAAGTAAAAGAGATTAAATTAACACATTCTGAAAAGGCGATTAAATACACACTAATCATTACTGAAAACTCATCAAGAGCTTCAATCTGTTACATTTCAATCTTGATTTTTTTGCAGTCACTGAAACACACTTGGATTAAAAAGGAGGTATGGTAATCTGTGACCGTCACAGTTGTTAGGGTACTGCTGAATCCTGTTTAAAGCTTCCAAAAGAGTTTTTTTTACAGTAATTGCTACTTGGAACAAAATGACACTTATCCTTGGGAAGTGTTAACATTTTGTTGTTGCTGTTATTGCTGTGACTTCTGTAAGTAATTCATCTAAAGCTATAACATGTTGGCAGAAAAGGGAAGCAACATTTTCTGAAGGTCTACAATGTCTTGGGTGCTTTGCCATGGAGAGCTTTAACTTTCACACTGATTTTCAGCATAGGCATTATTATTTTGATTTTATAAATGTGAAACTAAGAGTCATAAGTAAAAAACTTTGCCCACTTATGCTCAGAGACGAATCTGTTTATAGTCAACCTAGATCTAACATGAAAATTCTTTCCCAACTCAAAGATTCTGCTTTTGTGGTTTATTGGTCTGGAACACTCCTCTCCCAGGTCTGGGCTCTCCTCCTGACCTCAGACTGTATTACCTAATCGTGGTGCCCTCTCTGAAGTCAGTTCCCCCTGCACCCCATAAACCAATGCCAAGCCCTATCTCAGCACCTTGTTTCTTTCCTAAGAAGCATACTGGGGCTTCCCTGGTGGCGCAGTGGTTAAGAACCCGCCTGCCAATTCAGGGGACACGGGTTCAAGCCCTGGTCTGGGAAGATCCCACATGCCGCGGAGCAACTAAGCCCGTGCGCCACAACTACCGAGCCTGTGCTCTAGAGCCTGTGAGCCACAACTGCTGAGCCTGCGTGCCACAACTACTGAAGCCCGCACGCCCAGAGCCCGTGCTCCACAACAAGAGAAGTCACTGCAATGAGAAGCCCGCGCACCACAACGAACAGTAGCCCCCGCTCGCCGCCAACTAGAGAAAGCCCGCACGCAGCAACAAAGACGCAACTCAGCCAAAAATAAAAAATAAATAATAAATTAAAAAAAAATGAAGCATACTTGTTTACTGGGTTGTTTGTTTAGTTGGTTAGTTTTATGCCTATCACATCCTCTAAAATGTCAACTCCAGAAGAACTGGGACCATATCTGTCTTACCCACTTTGAGATAGCCAAAGCTTAGCAAAGATTTGACATATAATAGACAATCCAGTAAATATTAGTTGATCAGGTGACTCCCAGCTTTCTTCACTCACTACATTGCCCCTCACGGACTATTAATTGCATTGAAAAACTTCTTCTGTTCATTAATTCCCAAAATAAAGAATGTTGAAGATAAAATAATAAGAACAAAATGTCCCAATTGGATACTTTTATAGTCCCATATTACTGTTTCCATACAAATCTTTCTGGTTTCTTGCACTACTTGAAAATGAAGATGTTTCGACACCCCAGTGATAAAGTGAGTGTGGGCTTATCTACCCTCTAAAAAAGATCAACCTGGAACAACCAGAGATAAGACCATCTCAGCAGAGCTATGTTTTGTGGAGGGTCCAGAGTTCTGTATTCATGGCGCTACTTTTTATCTTTTCCACGATAGGGGTTGGCAGAACTGTGTGTGTGTGTGCCACAAATATATGTGAAGTGGCATTATGTTATTCTTGGGCAACAAACATAAGCTAGGCATTGTTCTCTGTCTGGGGACTCAAAGTACCAACAGGATACAATCCCTGTCCTTAAGGAACTCACAGTTAAGTAAATCAGTTTATGTTGATATTAGTTTTCATGTTTCAACCTACTAAATAAGGGTTAACATTGACAGCAACCTATCTCCCAGGGCTACGGAGCTTGGGGTGTGGAAAGCAGAGGAAGGAGTAAAGAGCAATAAGGTTACAAGTCTTTGTTTATTTCTTCTGCATTATTATTAGCTGCAGTGCAATGCATGTGGTAGCTGACCTTAAGGAAGGCCTTGATTTGCGAGAACTTGTCATTCGTTTCTCATTGTTTCCCATTGCTGGTTGCCTAGTCATGGTCTAACTTTACTTAAAGCCCAAGGGAAGTTAAGAAAGCATATTTCATTTCTCACTCCATTAACAGGAGGGGAAAGCTATGGGAAAGTAGATATAACATTTGTTGCTGAAAGTACAAAAGATCATTAAACATGAGTATACCCAGATGGGAGCTCCACAAACATGTATGATCAAGTGTCATTTTGAATTGGAGATGTAATTTAATTAGGTTTGGCCAGCTTATGACAAATTTCACTAAAACAGTTTTATCTGTCTAGTTTTATGACATTCAAGTCCAGAAGGAGTGGTTTTTGTGTAGTATTCTCTCAGGTGTTATTTTGTGTAGTTCTTAAGACAAAGAAAGCAGAGAAGCAAGCATAGACGGGGGTTCAGTTGTTTACTGAATTTTGCAGTAGCATGTGCATACTACTATATTATAACCTTCAAGAATGTTGCCTCCAAATATAAAGATCAATGATGAAAAAATGGAATTTACTATCTACAGAGATGTATGGATTTGAACCAAAGCCTTAAAGAGATATTTCCCAATGCTTCCTTTCCTCTCTTCATTTCCTTTTTCTTCTTTCTTATCTTTTATTCCAAATATGAAAAAAATGATAAACCATTTTTAAAGTGAGAAATTCAAAGCAGATTGCCCTAGTGTTTGCTTTAGAGACAACTCCAACTAACATACTGTTACACTCAATGGTGAAGTGACACCCTTTGTCTTGAATTATGGACAAAGGTCTAAGGGTATTTGTGATTTTCTTCAACTTCCTATAATACACTGATACTGGGAATTCCCTGGCTGTCCAGTAGTTAGGACTTGGTGCCCTCACTGCTAGGGGCCCGGGTTCGACCCCTGGTTGGGGAACTAAGATCCTGCAACCCCTGTGGCATGGCCAAAAGAAAAAAAATATATGCTGATATTCAAGTTGTGTGGAAAGTGTTTAGAGGTGATGTCAACAGCTGCATAGGTCATGCAAGAACACCACACCCAACTACCATCTGTTTGAAATAAAAAACTACTACCACTGAGATTCTAAGTATAGACACGTTTCCTGCAGGTTTAAAGTAAAGGGCCAAAGTATAAGGCCATCATATTAGAGTCAGTCGTCTTGGTTCTTTCCCCATGAAGAGCTAACAGGAGAGCCACCTCAACATTTTAAGACATGAGTTCCCTACCAATAGTCATCTGCCTGTCTGTCCTCTCCTTCCCTCTTTCCCTTTTCTTTCTTGCCTGAAGATATTTTCTATCCAGGAAAAAAATTCAGTTTTTTGTTTTGTTTTGTCTTGTTTTGGTTCCCATATCTCAAGATTGTTTAGCTGATATTTTTGTATGACTTTTCCTTGTGATTTATTCATTGTCATCTTTCTATCCTTCCTTTGGTAACCTGTTACTAAACTATTAGTTTGCCTGTTTAACCTTTATTTTCTTGCTAGTTTCCTTTTAAAATATTTTACCCTTAGAATTTGATATCTATTTATTTTTACGTTCAACTTTTTTGTTTCCAAACTCCATTCTTCACCTTTGATTTTATCAACCTCTACACCCTGATGTTGCTGCTAAAAAGGTTCACATCAATCAGATTCTTATTCCTTTGTAAATAATCTATTTTCTTTATAGAAAGTTTTAGGACTTTTCATTCTTCATGTTCCAAAATCTCTCTACCACATAGCTGAGAGCATGTGTGTGTGTGTGTATACATGCGTGTGCACTTTGAATACATCCTGCTCAGGATTTGGGGTTTTCCTTTATCTGAGTAACCATATCTTCCTGTCCACAAGTTCTCTGTCTTTCCCTTCCCTTAAATATCATTTCCATTCTCTCTATTTTCTCCATCTGGCACTCATTTTGATAGATGCTGGAATATTTAATGCTATCAACTCTTCTCTTGTATTTTTGCTTCTTTAACCCTTGTTGCTGTGTGCCATTTTATGTCATTTCTCACATTTCCAGCTCATTAATTTCTTCTTCATTTGATTTTGTGTTCTTCTGGAAGTGAAGTGAGATTTTAATGTTAATAATTATACCATAGTCCTTATAGTCACACCTTCTAATTATTGCCATTACTATCTATTCTATTTTTACTGAGATATAATTGACATATAACATTATTGTTACTATCTACTCTTATTTCATAAATCCCTAATCATATTCCTTGGTCATGATAGCTTTGTTTACAACTCTTAGGACATATGTGATATTTATTTTAACTCCCTGAACTGATATTTCTATTAAGTCCATTTCCTTTTGTTGAGTTTTAACCTCTCTTTCCTGTGACCAGTGTGGTCTTTTGGACCTGACCAGCCCTTTTGTCACCAGGGCATTTGCAGCAACCAAGGACAAGAGCTTTTCTTTTTTACTTGAGTTTTCCCTTACACTTCTCTGGCCTGGAAGCAGATATGTGATGTTTGCTGCCTGGATGGAGGGAATGGGTGGCCGGGGGCAGAGATGAAAAGCTTGCCTGCATGACTGCTCCGCTGCACATTCCTGAGTAACTGTCCTGGCAGATACCCTTTAGGACACATTTGCCCCTGGCTTCTGTTCCTGGCAGCATGAAGAGCACTCTCCCCAAATGAAATTATTCCATTAGTCCGTGTAGACCAGCAGTTGGAGCCTTCACCAAAGCATATGACTTAAAAGTGATGACCCTGGATTTATGAGTGGTGGACATCAGAATGTAATTCTGCTTATATGTCGGTAAGTGTGTGTATGTACACACCACAAGTACAGTAATATATTTGGTTATATATTTAAAAAAAAAAACCCAAATTTTTAACAAGTACTCCTGGAAAGTAGAAGTGGGTTTTGTTTTGTTTTTAAATTTATTTATTCGTATTACTTGAATTTTTTACACACATGCATCATATATAAACTTAAAACAATTATTAAAATTGAAAGAAATATAATCTTTGCAATGAATACATTTATCTGAATACTCAAATTCTACAAACCAGTAGGAGCCGGCACCTGAACTGTTCTATTCTAACCCCCACTGGAATAAATTTTACATGAATGACTTTTTGGTGTTATGCCATAGAATTTTACTAAAAGAAGTTACACAAAATTTTCTCTGTGACATTTGTTGTTTTTCTTACCTTACAAATGTTGTTAAGAAAACAAGTCATTACATTTTAACCAGCTTTTTAGTACCAGGAATATTCTACAGGTCCCCTGAGCAGTGACTTTGTTTGTATCTTAATAAGTTTGTGAATCTTGTAACTAATTACATTTCCCTCTTTACACTGGCTGCTAGAAATCTCTGAGCCAAATAGCTAGCCCACTTTAAGCAAGTAGACAGAATCCTGCAGCAAGCATTTGTTAAATTCTTTTACCCTTTGCTTCATCTTGTTTTTCCAAAATATTTTCCCTTTACCTCAATTTCCCCACTTATTTGTTTTTATTTTGTATATTTTTGTAAGTTGCCTGAAATCCTTTTCAAAACAAAGTAGGGTATAAATAACTAAAATCATAAATATGCAAAGCAAACCATGCCAGGACACAGTGACATTTCCATTTATGACCTAAATATTACTAGTTTTACTTTGGCCCTAATACCCATAATACTTTCGTTTCCCCTCCACAGCCCTAGGGAAGCCATTTACTCTTAATATACTATTGAGTCTATTCAGCATCCAAGGGTGCTTTGAAGGGAAGATGGGTCAAAGAAGAGGCAAAATTTCATAATTTTCGATGGGTCCCCAGATAAGAAGTTTCTTCAGGAGAATTATACAAGGGAAAAGCTATATTTATCACGTTTAATAAACAGTGTAGAGGTTTAAGTTGTCGTTTGCATTTTCCATTAGTTAGATCCCAAACTAGATAATCATCCATTTAGAGTTATCAAATTCACTCTCTTTATGTTGTTGCTATTAAACACCACTGACATGCGAAAGGAGTTAAAAGCCACATGAGTCAAAAGGAACTTGAGGGGAGTTCCCTGGTGGTCTAGTGGTTAGGATTCAGCACTTTCACTGCCGTGGCCTGGGTTCAATCTGAGATCCCGCAAGCCATGTGGTGCAGCCAAAATAAAAATTAAAAAAAAAAAAAAAAAAGGAACTTGACTTTTGTTTTACTATAACTACTCTGAGAGAGAGAAAAATCTAAAATATTCCTTTCCCTCTCTTTCCTATTTCCATATTTCTGGCAAAATATATCATGATAAAGCTGTTTTTATTACACTATACTAGCTGAGCTCACAAAATAACAAAGAACAAAAGGCAGAAAAGAAAACTCTAATAAAACTAGGAATGGTCATAATCCCAAACCATAAACTGTGAAGGCTATTTGCCAAATCCAGAGAGGATGCCACAAGCTAAATTATACCTCTCCAGAGTTCCTGCAGGTAACGGAGTTCTTAAAAAGCAAGTGACAGAGCCCAGGAAGCCTCAGCAACTATTGTTTACTTGCTTCAACGAGTTCTGTATGTGTGCCCAGTTCCACCCACACAGAATCATAGAATAGAAGGGACCAAAGGACAAACCATTTATACTTGCCACGTTTATTTCCTGAGACATAGACTCCTAACTCAGCAGTTGGACTGGGGACGAGGCAAAAAGTATAAACATATTTGCAGTTGATACCAGAGTCAGTTAATAAGAGAACTAAATACAGACAAATTCACAATTTGGAAAACCACTGATATGTAGCAGTTCACTGTCTATTTGTCCAAGTGAAGGAGAAAGTGCCCCAAGAGAAGACACAGTGACTATGTGAGAAATGTTTTGAGACAATGCTCACAAATTGATACTGGCAGCTGCCCTAGATCATGCTCCCTGTTTCTCTCCACACATTTTTTTAGTAAATAGCTTGTACATTCAAAACAGTAGTAGCCAAAAAGAAACCAGAACAATACCTAAATATAGATACAAACAAAAAAATAAAAAGTAGGAGAAAGAAAAGTATAAAGCATTAAAAATCCATTGAAGAATTACAGTAGACTGAGCCTCTCAACCTCTATTTGGATCTTCCTCTAGTATACTACAGAGACTGGAAAAATAAAAACTACACTTCCCAGATGAACTTGCAGATGATGTTCCAGTATGATTGAGGTTCCACCAACTGAGGCTTTTTTTTCTTTCTTTTTTTTTTTTTTTTGGTGAAACTTGAATTCAGAACTGAGGAAGTGAGAAGAGAATCACAGAACAAAGCATGCCTTCTGCTGGTGTGGGTCATACCAACTGCAGCATGGCTCTGGAGCTAACAACCATAGCTTCCCAGCTTCCTCATTTCAGCAGGAACACCAACTACACTGGAAACCATTTCCATTCTGTGGCTTTGGGAATTATTTCTGGAAGTTCATCCTGAAACTTGCTTCTTCAACCCTTCCAATATTTCTGCAACCCATATAATATGCTACAGTAAATCCCTTATTAAGCAGGCTACATTCTGCCCTTGCAACTGTGTACCTCCGCAACAGAGTATCAAAGAAATGGAAATCTAGGATTTGCTCTCTGACCTAAATAGGTTTCAGTAGAGAAAGTCTCCTACCAGAACTAAATGGTGGGGACTAGGGAAATCTATGATGTGCGTTGGTGAAACAGTTATTTAGATTGTCACCTGTGATCATGTGGAATGAAGCCCATTTTGGAGTCAATGCTTTGACCAACCAAGTAGCTGCTACAATAAAATATTACGGTAAAAATTAAGAATGTGAAGTTCATGGGACTGTCAATAATGTCTTCTAACTACATTGTTGAGGTTAATAAAAAAGAAAATAACCAGTGCAGGATTTTAAGTTCTCAGCTCAAGTTAGGGTACATATATGTCAATTCTCAACCTCATCAAGTGTTTCTGGAAAACTAAGGACATTGGGAGAAAGTGGTGGCCTGATCATTTGAATGAAGACACTTGGGTAGACTCAGATAACTTTGAGCACCCCAGATCCCTAAGTCCCTGGGGGCCACCCTGGTCAGCAGAAGCAGTTCCTCCTTCCCTGTCTGATAAGTAGAGACCTACCAGACCTAAGATCCTCTAATGGCTTCATCTGAGCAGGATACCTTTCAAAAGAATGACAAGTTTTCTCATGTTCCACTCCTTGCATCTTTCATTGCCTCAAGATAGTCAGCTAGAATCAAATCCAAACATGTCATGGTGAGGATGGTACAAAGTCTAATTCAGAAAGTAAACAGCTTACATACCAAAATAATTTAAATATTTTGTAGTTAATTTTACACTGTGGTTAACCTGGGGGAATATCATGGAAATAGATTCTACGAGTGCTAGACCATGGAGAAAGGAACAAAATTATAGACCAGGATAAATTTATAAGTAAGGCTACACTTTCATTAAATGAACTTAGTATGACAAAAAAAAAAAAAAAAATCCTTGGAAGTGTTCAGCAAGAAATCCCAAGACTTAAGAAGACAGAAACGTTGGAATAGATTAATTAGGTATAACCATATCCTAACTAGATCTCCTAAGAGGGCTCAGAGTATACCGCCCAACCAAACCACTGAGAAATACACTGCTTTAGTCATTATTCAGTCAAGGAAGACTGAAGCACCACCTTTCCTGAAAAGCTCTGTAGTTCTGTAGAGGTTGTCCTTTTAGATTGAAAGAAGCTGCTACTTAAATGATCTCCCTGACTTCAATGAGCCGATAGAGAATCACTTGACCAGGAAAAGCAAAGTGGGCAAGATGACTATGATGGACAGCAGAGCCAGAGCGATTATCAAAATGGTTTGACCCGCAAGGATCTTTGGTATGCACTAATTAATGAAGAACTGAGATAAATGGGCAGTCTTACTAAGGTTCTGCTTGATTTGTATAACATCAATAAAAACCTACATCTGGTAAACAGAGGCCTGACTTGAGTCAACAGATTTAAGGCTCCTCATCCAATTTCCAGGCCTGGGTCAGTATATACACCCACAGCCCCTGAATAAAGGTGAGAACAGGTATATTTCAGGAGGGACCTTGCAATAATACCACAAGTATAAATCTTCTTAAAAAATTCCTAGAAGTCTACTCTAAAGGGATTAGGGCCATTTGTTAGGATGTGATGGTTAATTTTATGTGTAAACATGACTGCGCTAAGGGATGCCCAGATAGCTGGTAAAATATTATTTCCGGGTGTGTCTGTGAGGGTGTTTTCAGAAGAGGTTAGCATTTGAATCATATAGACAGAGTAAAAAAGATCTGCCCTCACCAATGAGGGCTGGCATCATCCAGTCTGTTGAAAGCCCAAATAGGACAACAACAAAAAAAGCCAAGGAAAGGTGAATTCTCCCTCCCTCTTCTTGAGCTGGGACATCCACCTTCTCCTGCCCTTGGACATTGTAACTATTGGTTCTTGGGCCTTCAAACTCCAGGACTTAATGCCAGTGTATCCCTGATTCTCAAGCCTTCAGCCTCATACTGGGAGTTACACCATTGGCTCCCTGGGTCTTTGGCCTCTGGACACGGACTGAGATATACTACTGGTTTTCTTGACTCTCCAGCTTGCAGATGGCAGGACTGTGGTATATCTCAGCTCCTGTAATCATGTGAGCCAATTCCCGTGATAAATCTCCTCATATATATCTATATATATCCTACTGGTTCTGTTTCTCTGGAGAACCCTAATACACAGGGTTACTATGTGTTGAGAAAAGGAACTACCCATACCTTCCAATAACAAATGGATACTGATTCTGAGATGACATAAACCCCTGAGGATCCAGAATGCCACTGTTTCCTAAGAGTTAGAAAGGATTTACTTAGGGGATGATTTATAACTGGAGCTTTGGCTCAACTCCATCTCAGCATAGGCCTAGTATATCTGAGAACACGCCTGTGGTTATTTCCTCAATTCTGAATTCTCAGTTGGAACAGGCATACTCAGCTACTGACAGAACCATGACATCGGGACCCTGAACTGTGAAGTAAAGGATATAATGATAGAAATGGCAAAATGAGTCTCAGGGATAAATCCTTTCTCCCAAAGTAGTAAGTCAAAAATCAAATCTGTACTCCTGAGGGGCTTTCAGATATCAGTGTACCTCCAATGAGTACTTGAAAAATCCTGAGATTGTACATCTCATTCCACTCCCATTTAACTGGCCTGTTTGGCCCATGTAAAAAACAGACTGACTTTAGAAAAAGTCAATACTGTAGGTTGCTGTTAACCTAATCAGGTGTTGACTCAATCGTGGTTGCTCATCCACATGTAGCTCTTTACTGGAGCAGCCCCTGATAACCTTGTATGCTCCGATTCTCTCTATCGAGCACTCTCTCTCACACACACACACACACACACACACACACACACTTTCCCTCAGCCAGCAGGGTCAGAAGCTTAGGGTCATCATCGTTCCTCCTCAACTCTTGGCTTTGTACCACAGTTTCATCTGCAAACACTTGTATCATCTCACCATTCCAAAGGCCATCACGCTGATCTCCTATATTGAGGAACTATACACACATAGATAATGCCTAGGAAAATCAGTGTCCTTCCGACTCTTTGACGTTTTAGGGAGTCCAGAGTCCAAGACATATCAGGATATGAATATCCCCTCCAAAGTGAAAGACAAGGTGCTGGACCTTGCTTGCTTATCACAAAAATAGAAATGTAACATTTCAGGGAGCTTTTTGGATTTTGGAGAAAATATTTGCATATGCTCCTTCCACCAACTTATTAAATAAATAATTTGCAAGGCTGTCAACCTTAAGTAGAAGCCAGACCACAATAAGATATTCCAGCTAACCCAGACTGCAGCACAAGCAGCTTCATAATCCAGCAACTGAAGTGGGGATCTGGAAGAACTATTGCTGATCAGAAGGTCTGTAGCAAATAGACTGTTGCAAGGACCCAACAGCAAGCCCTGACTGAAGATTCACAGACAGACCTCTAGAATTTAGGAGACATGCCAGCCTTCTTTTAGAAGATAAACACTCTCCTGTTACAAAACAGATGTTCTCTTGCTGCTAGGCTACTTGTTGGAGACTGAGACTTAACTCTGAGATACCAAGTAACAGGAGATGTGACTGTTCATCAGGAACTGGTTATCTGACCCAGGAAGCCACAAAGTTGGCATGTGAAAATGACACATACAAGATAGGACTAGCTGACTCTAAAGGCACAAGTAAACTGTGGGAACATATGGCCCCTGCCTGCTCCTGCTGTGCTGTCACTTCTTCAGTAGGACTCCTAGGGATTTCCCCAGGGCCAGCTGTCTGAGGAAGGAAAACACTGAGCCTGGTTTACAGGAGGTCCTGCATGGTACACCACACTAACCAGAGTGGTCTGCTGAAGCATTAAACATTTTGTACTCAACACTCAAAACGGAATATCATTGAAGACAAAAAAAAAAATCCCAAAAGAAGTAATAGAAAAACTGGGACACTCTACTGCTCTCTTGACAATAGGTGCTCTGCATAGAGTCCTGTGCATTAAAAGAACAATTACTAAAATCAGAAAATCAAAAATGTTAACTAAAAACTTAATTGCTGTAAATTTTTTAAAGGATAGTAAAAATACTTTAAAATTTTTGTCATGATAAAAAGTGTATAATTTTCAGTATCTTGCTAAACACTTCTAATCCACCTGGCACATTGGTTCAGAAGCTCTGGCCTATAAGACGCATTGAGGGGGGCTCAGTTGAGATGCGACCCTATCAAGGTCACGGAACCACAGTGACACGTGGTACCTGGAAATGTCAGGTACTGCAGAGGGCAAAAGTGAGACATGTCACTGAAAATAAGCAAATTACTTGAAAATTTGTATATACAGAACAGTCAACTCCCAACTCTACCCCTCTTCCCCACATACACACATAGATACAAGAGTCAGATTTCTGCCCCCAGGCAAAGTATTAGAGGGCTCCTCTCAAAGAAACTGACCCTAAGCAAACACCTTCACATAATGACATTTAGGGTAGGGTTGTAAATAAAATACTTACACTAAAAAATTATTTATTGTGTTAAACAAAATTCAACCAAGTAAATTTGAAGATCTAATTGGCTTTATTCAACGATTCATGAATCAGGCAGCATCCCATCTAGCAACTAGAAGGACACTCCAAAGGGCTGTACAAAATGGAATGTTTTTATAGGAAGAAGGGTGGGGTAATGCAGCTATTAGGAAAAGAAAAGAAAGCATTATTTTTAGGCCAGGACATCTTTTTGGGGATAAAGGATCAGCAGGGGTTTAACCATGCAGATTGCCTCTTCTTCCTCAGGGATGGGGAGGGCCCATGTGACAGATTACTGCACTACGTTGGTGCTGACCAGAAAATTCCAAACTGGTTGATTAAGATTACGTTTCTGGTGAAGGCAGCAACTGCAGTTGAGTTAGGTATTAAATCTAGGTTTGGTATCATTAGCTTTAGCACAAGTAATGCCATATTAGGCCTGTGGTTTTTTTCTTTAACAACTGTTTTAACTAAAATTCGAGTTTAACTGCATGTCCCATATTTTTATTTGCTAAATCTGTCAATTGTAATTTAGAGATTTCCCAGTTTAACACCAGCCTCCCTGCCCGCCCATCTGTACCCCAAACCAAGTTCATCTGTGGATAAACTTCTTACAATATGAACAGAAGTCCCATCAGCATATTTTATTGCCTTATTACAATATATGAGTAGATAACCAGGGATCACCAAATATGTGAGGAAAGCTTCAGCATGAAAGTGAGAGACCCAGATTAAAAAAACAAATTGGTGACCGCCAGAGGCAGGGCTTGGGAGGTAGGCAAAAATGGGTGAAGGGAGTCAAAAGGCACAAACTTCCTGTTATATTGTAAAATAACTAAGTCATGGGGATGTAATGTATAGCATGATGACTATAGTTAATAATATTGTATTGCATATTTGAAAGTTACTAAGAGAATAGATCTTAAAAGTTCTCAACACAAGAAAAGAAATTCTGCAACTATGTATGGTGACAGACGTTAACTAGACTTATTGTGGTGACCATTTTGCAATATATACAAATATTGAATCATTGTGTTGTACACCTGAAACTAATATAATGTTGTATGTCAATTACACCTCAATAAAAAAAATAAGAAATAAATAAGAAAGGCCCCCGAAAAACTCAGAAAATACTACCCCAAAGGATACACAATATTTAGAGAACAGAATAGAATTTAAACAATCAAAACTTCTTTATAAAAGCATAAAGAGGTTAGACAAGATATTACATCAACAAACCAAACATATTATTATGTAAAAGGACTAATCAGGGCACCAAAAGAAAGCAAGTTCTTAGAATTTTTCAATTATGATTATTAAAATTTAAAAACTTAGTAGAATATTTGTACAATAAAATTGAGGGGCTTTTCCTGTAAAAATACAGTAAAATGGAAAAGATGGGGTGGGGTGGGTGAAGATGAGCAAGATACAGAAATAGAGAATTTAGAAAGAAAGAGAATTCAAAAAGTCCAAAACCAGAATCATATAAATCACAGGAGGCGTCCAAGAAACAGAAATAAAATTATCAAAGCAATAATTCAAGGGACTATCTCAATTGTAAAGTACATAAATCTGTAGATGAAAGAAAATACTTCGTGTCCATTCCAGTGGATTAAAAAACTAAAAAAGACTACACATAGCAGTGTAAACTTTCAGAACAAAGTCAGATTGGTATCAAATTTCTTATCAGTAACACTGAGTGCTAGAAGCCATTTTCAGACATAGACTCAGAAAATTTATGTGCCATACTCCCTTCCTTAGGGAGCTGTGACAATAAACTGTAGCAAAATGAAGAATATACCAAAACTATGTTGGCATGAATCCAGAAAAGCATGGAAGGAAGCACCAAGCGCTGAGATGACAGCTGTGTGGCAAAATGAGAGAGCACTAAATCTGGAGAGCAGCAGGGGTAGGGCACTCCCGGGGGAGGTTCCGGGAGACAAAGGGGACTTCATGATATCATGAAGAGTTTTAGAAGAAAGTGAGGGGAGACCAGTTTCACCTTCTGATATGTAAAGAGCTTAGAAGTTGTCACTCTCACCCTCACAAGAGAACGGCTGTACCAACCGCAAATCAATGACTTTTCTTAGATCCATCAGAGAACTGAGGTCACTGCACAAACCGCACCTGGAACTCTAGACAGATAGGCGACTACAGAGAATCACCACTGAGATGAGCTTACCTGGAACAGACACCTCTGGAGCCTGTAACTGGTAGGAACACACACAAATGGTAATGCTGGTGAATTGCTGGAGGCCAAATGTGGACTAACTTTAGTGTTAAACACCCCTGGGGCCCAATCTTAGAAGAGCCACCACATTTTCACAGGTTTTACCTCCAGGAGTTCCAAGAGGCTCTCACAATGAAAAGCAAAGAAGAAATCCCCTCACGTTTTGGGCAAGGAGAGGGAAATGTAACCATTTTGAAATATGCCCAGAGTGTTCTCCATGACAAACGCCTGCCCTCCAGGGGAGACTACCAGAACCTTAGGTGATCTGAGGAAAAGGCAATTAGTCAACTCCAGTCCTCTAAGCCTCCGTATCTCACAGAAAGGCAGGGGAAAAAAAGGCTAAGAAATGCTTCAAAGGAAAACAGCCAAGAGACTCAAGTCCACTAATAAAACCTAGATGTAATCAAATTAACAGTACAGAGCACTGCCCCTCTCCAAAATCTTGCCAGCACATCAACAAGACTTCAGTACAATAACATGGAATTACAACTGAGAGAGCTGCAGGACACAGACTACACTTAAAAAGGAGTTCTGGGACTTCCCTGGTGGCACAGTGGTTAAGAATCCGCCTGCCAGTGCAGGGGACACGGGTTTGAGCCCTGATCCGCGAAGATCCCACGTGCCGCGGAGCAACTAAGCCCATGTGCCACAACTACTGAGCCCATGTGCCACAACTACTGAAGCCTATGCACCTAGAGCCCATGCTCCACAACAAGAGAAGCCACCACAATAAGAAGCCCACAGACGGCAACGAAGAGTAGCCCCAGCTCGCCACAACTAGAGAAAGCCTGTGCACCGCAACAAAGACCCAACACAGCCTAAATAAATAAATAAATAAATAAATAAATAAATAAAGGGAGTTCTAAGGGGAATCCAAAGACAACAGTGAGGGAAAAAACAACAACAGCAACAACAACAAAAAAAAGAAACTAGAGGAAACTGAAACCTCTGGCACTTAGAGCTACAGCAAACATTAAACACAGTCAGCTCCTAGCCAGATTAACATAAAATCTCACACTAAAGGCCTAATTTCCACCTCAGGTCCTAGTACTTGCTAGACCATGTCTAGATTTCAACAAAAAATTACAAGGCATGCTAAAGCAAGAGAAAACAGTTTGAAGAGACTCAGCAAGCATCAGAATGAGGCTCAGATATGACACAGATTTTGGAATTATTAGATGGGGAGTTTAAAGTAACTATGAGTAATATGCTAAGGGCTCTAAAGGCAAAAGTAGACAACATGTAAGAATAATTAATAAAAGCAGAGAGACAGAATCTCTAAGAAAATGCTGGAAATCAAAAACATTATAAAAGAAATAAAGAATGCTTTTGCAGTGCTTTGATGGCTCATTAGTAGACTGGTGAAAGAAATAGTGACCTTAAAGACGAACCACAGAAGCTTCCCAAACAGAAATGCAAACATAAAAATGAATGGAAAAAGAAATAGAATAGTATACCCAAGAACTATGGAATAATTAACAAAAGCTGTAATTTATATATAATGTGAGTAACTAGAAAGAGAAAAAAAAAAAGAAGAAATATCTGATGTAATAATGACTGAGAATGTTCCCAAACTAATGACATACACTAAAGTACACACCCAGGAAGCTCAGAGAACACCAAGCAGAATAAATACTTAAAAAAAAAAAAATCTACTCCCAGGCATATCATATTCAAAGTACAGAAAACCAAAGACAAAGAAACAAAAAGAAAATCTTGAAAGAAGCCAGAGAACAAATATACTTTACCTACAGAAGCCAACGTACTCTTTACTCTTATAAATGCCCTTTATTCAATAAATTTTCTTGTGAATTTCTAATTTTCCGCTTATGTAGACTGGATGCTGAGAGGGAGGTCCACAGACCAGTGGAGTGTGCAGGTACATCATGGTTTATTATCCTTATCTCTCAGGCTTCACTCAAAATACTGAGAAAACAGGAAAATTCCTGTTGAATGGTGAGTTAACATATTTACAGTTGTTAGGTAATATTTTTTTTCTTATACTTGCTTTTACTTTCTGACACTTATCCCCATTTAGGCAGCAGCTAGTGGGTTCTATGTCTCCAGAAGAGGAAAATGCAGAAGAATCTACAGGTTCAAAAAAAGTCAATTTTTTGGCTTTTGGTATTCAACAGCAAAAGCCCAAGTATAAGGCAAAAATTTTATGAGGAGAAATGACCAGATAGAGCCACACTGACAACCAAACAAACAAAAAGAACGCAAAGGTAGGGACCAGTATATATTCTCTAGAGTTTCCTTAAAATTAGATACATTAATTAAAAAACAATCCTGAACATTCTGGGGAGAAAAGGGCCAGAAGTGTTCTGAACTGTTAATACCTCTGCTTTGCTTTGGACTTGACAGCAGGAGTAGCAGCTCGTGTGCAGAAGGAAAACTGTTGCGATCAATGCCTTGCCTGAAAAGTGAGGGTGAGCCCAGCACAGAGGGGCAGCCTTCCATTTGCCAGGCAGAAGAACCAGCTGCGTTTACCTTCTGTAGAAAAGACCTGTAACAAGCACAGCTGTGATGAGCTCTAGATAACCAGGGTAGCATGGCTGTAGGGATCCAGGGGAAAAGTTTCTGCAGAGAGTGTGTTCAAAAAGGAAAGCATGGTGAGAAGGGTAAAGAGACCTGAGAAAAAAGTGAAGATTAACCTCACCCGCTTCACAACTTTGCCTCAGGCCAGACTTTCCACTCCATTTATGCCTTCTTTTTTTCCTCCCCTTATTATCAACTGAGCAACTATGAGCCTTAACTTGGAATGTCAATCTGAAATATTTATGTGTTAGCACAAGCTCCCATGCATTAGAGGTCTGATGGCTAAGCAGTGGTCAGAATACCTTTGCATGATAATCAAATGTCAGCATTATTTTAGTGTGGCAAAATAATAGTCCAAAAATATTCTATGTCCCAGTTCTCTTCTAAACATTAATCACAAGAAAATGGTGCTTATAATTGTCTTTAATTTAGGAAGGAACTCATAAATGACAGCTTGTTATTTGCATGTCAAAATCAAGACGGCACGTGCTATTTAACAATCTGGAAGTTGGAAAATTAAACTGATGGAAAGGAGAGGGAGACTAGATACAAATCAAATTGGTAGTTGTTTCTTTATTAGGTGTTTACAAGGAGCACTTAATAAGTTAATAGCAAAGGTCCTTATTAAAACAAGAAAGGCTCTTCACACCTATTTGTTGTGAAATAAATAGTAATTCAAAGACTTGGTGAAGTGTTTTCCCTCGGGAGTCAGAGGCAGTGTCAATGGTTGTATAAGAATAATAAGACTAAGTAGTCATGGCTATTACTGTATAGTTTATACAATTTGTGCACACTTTCTCATATATTAACTCATGTAATCCTCATAAGAAGTTTTCTGTCCTCACTCTCTTTCCTAAACACCCTCTTCAAATCAGAGGTGAAGAAACTGACGTTTGGAAAAGTCAATATTTTAGCCAATGCAACAGAGCCAAGGAGCTAAACCAGAGTTCAACACAGGTGTGACCTCAAACCCATAAACATTCACCTTTGAACAGCGCCTCCCTCTGTGAAATACTGGTTCTGCCATTAACAAGCTCTATGATGTCAGATAAATTGATTAATTTCACTGGATCCTGGTTTCTTTCTATGTAAAATTCCTTTACTGAATTACATGAATTCGAAGTCCTCTTTCTTAACATTCATCATTCCTCTATGAAAAGTGTATCATAAAGCCAGAAATAAAGCATGTGATTTGCACTGATAAGTTTTTGTTTATTTTTTAACAAGGGGTGATTATTCCCCTTGGAAATGAAAACACTACCTGAAGAATCAATAAATAATTCATTAAATCAATACTTATCAAGAGCTGACTCTGTACCAGAATGATGCCTGTGATTGATACAGAGGATGCAATAATAAAAATAAAAATAAAATAATAATAATAATAATCCCTGCTCTCACAAGTTCAGAGATAACTGGAGGAAATGTGCAAGTCAAGAAACAATTTCAAAACCATATGTTAGGGCAAGAAACTGGACATGATAGAACAGGCATGTAACAGAGACCAGGAAATCAGGAAAGGCTCCCTGAAAGCCATAATGTTGAAATATAGCTTGAAGGAAGAGAGATTAACTAGGCAAATAAAAAAGTAAGAGAAAACTGTTTTATGCAGAGAGAGCTGCAGACAAACAAATATTAATAAACTAATATCCTAAAAGCTAACTTGCATACTGTAACTATTCAACTTCCAAAATGTATCCATAATTGCTATTTAAACCACAGGACCTGATGTAGCAGAAGTCATCCTAAACGTATGGTTCTACAGTTGTGCAAAATGATTTTCATAAATATTCAGCAGCATGACTAAGGCAATCAATTGCGTCTGATTCCAAAGTATGAAGCCTGTGCTCCTTACCTCTAAGCGTTGCCACCTTCCTGTACATTTTTTCCTTGAAGTTCAACTGAGCACAAATGATCCTGGTGCATAAACACATTTAAGGACACTGGACAATTGAAGCATTACTGAGTAATTGAAGAGAAGGTACAAGAAGACATAAACTCAGCTGAAGAACCAGATTTGAACCTGCTCTAAATCCATTTGGAAAGGTCTCCCTGAATCTATGCCCTAATCATGTACTAGAGGCATCTCAAAGAAAGAGACTTTCTGCAAAACGGTAGTCGGAGGGGAATTTTCTTCCCTCTGAGGTTTAAGAGGGCAAGCCATCAATCCCACAAAACTGTAGGAGTACAATCAGATTCATTTTGTATAAGCAAAAAGCATAATTTTACTTGTGGTTTGGCAGTACCTGGTAATTTATGGGTTTATATATTTTAACAAGGTATTAACATCCTATAATTTTTAAAATAAAAAGGTAAAACAAATTTGAGTTTTCATCACTCATTTTTACAACCCAAGAAAGGAAGATCAATGATTCTTTCAAATGTCCATCACACAACATTCACTCTTTAACTGCACATCTGGTGTAGTGAGAGAAAGTAAATGCCTTCAGGCATGTGGATGTTGTATTTAGCAGGTGTTTCCCCACACTTAACTGGCTTTGAAAAAGGTACAGACCTATAGGTCACACTCTCAATGACAACAAAAATGAAAAACCAATACTCCAGAGATTATGGTCCCAAAAGAGATCCCCAGAATCACCCAAGAGTCCTCTTTCTTCAGGAGGAATCCTGGATAGGGGCTGGGCTGCAGGACGGACCCCAGCCTCTCATGGCCTCACCTTCTCCTCCCAACCAGGGCAGGAAGCGAGTTTCTCTCACAGGGTACACAGCCTAGGATTCCCTAGCCTTCCCCTGGGAAACTGACTGTGGTAACTAGAAATTGCTACAGATAGTTGAAATAGAAAACACAACATTGCCACTATTAAAAACAAAAATCATAAATACTCACACAAGCAACTATACTCCAATTAAAAAAAAAAAAAAAAATATATATATATATATATATATATAATTTGATTATCGATGCGACCTTAGAGCTCTCTCCAAGGAAACTCTTCCACTAAAAAATTGAAACAGCAGTGGAAGAGGTCTTGTTTCTAAGAACATACTTTGTTTAAAGTAGGAAATCACCCCCCTAGCAGTGAGAGCTCTAAGGATTTCATCATTATAACCTTTTTTTCCTGGAATCAAAACTGCCTTTCTACTCACCCTTGAAGCCACTTCAATAAAGGCTCTTCCTAGTGGGAAAAAAATAAACAAATAAATAAATACTCACACATTTGCTTTATTTTAACATGCCACTAAAAATACCACTTTATTTTTTAAAACTTTATTATTTATTTATTTATTATTATTATTTTTAAATTATTTATTTGGCTGCGTTGGGTCTTAGTTGCAGCACGCAGGATATTTGTTGTGGCATGTGGGATCTTTCGTTGTGGCACGCGGGCTTCTCTAGTTGTGGCGCGTGGGCTCTCTAGTTGTGGCACACGGGCTTAGCTGCCCCACGGCATGTGGGATCTTAGTTCCCCAACCAGGGATTGAACCTGCATCCCCTGCATTGGAAGGCGGATTCTTAACCACTGGACCACCAGGGAAGTCCCAAAATACCACTTTATTTTTAACCAATGATTATATTCTATGTACATATTATGGTTCTGAAACTTTATGCAACATTCAATACAGTCAGATATTTCTGGAATCCCCTAAGTGACCAATCAAAAATGTTTTCAAGATGTGAACTTAATGTACAACTTAAAGTGACAGAAGGAGGCCACTGACACTTAAGTTACACCCACCTGTCATTTCTGCAGCTGTTTCAGCTCCCAGTTCCATAGTAACCAGATGTGGATATAGCCACTTTTCATTGGTCTTCCCAAACTTCTCCTAAAAAAGTGTGAATGTAGCACACTTTTCCAAAGTTTGGTGCTGTAAAAGTGATTTATGTCAGAACAAGTGTCTTAAAACCAGATATCAGACAACTGTGCTCTCTAAAGGCTTTAGTTATCCTGCCACAAGAAACTGTTTATCTCCTTAACTTATTAAGCACTTTTTTTTTTTTTGAAGATTCCAGAGTCTTGGAATCACCATATTGTATGGCTCCCTTCTCCAACCTCAGATTACTATTAACATCTTATGCAGAGCATTTTACCCAGCAACTTGTTTCACTTTAATAGTGTAAACCATGCCTTGGTGTCTTTCTCATCCCACCAAAGTGGACTACACAGGTATATTTTTTAGAGGAAAAGTTTTCTTTTCTAAAGGAACTCTACGTTAGTTGTTAAAAAAAAAAAAACGGAGAAAAGAATTTCTCCCACTAAAGTAACCGAGTAATTTTGTTAAATTTAATTAATTTGGAGAAGTTATCATGAAGTACATTAATAAGGCAGATAAAGACCTAAGGGCCTTGTTAGTTCTAACCTAAGGGATATTTTAATTCTATAAAACACCTCATTCCACATTTATGCAATTAAACTTCTATTAAGTGCCTTCTCTTTCAATATTCTATCATGGATGAACCATAATGAGCCAAACAGATGTAAACTCTGGAGGTTAGAGTCCAAAATGTGTGACAGATCATTTTTTTTAAAGTACACATATATGAAACTTGTGGGAGTTAATATGATGAAAATGACTGAGTGTGATGATAAAGAGTAGTTAGGGGGACTTGCTTGGAGAGAATGGTCAGGAAAACTGTCTATAAGGAAGTGACATCTGGGCCAAGCCCTATGGAATGGGAAGATGGTGGCCACCTGAAGACTCATTCTCAGAGTATCAGGGCTCTGAGGAGGAAAAGGAGAAAATGAAAGAAAGCTAGTCTGGCTGCCCAGCACCACTCCTAGACATAAATGCACAGACCGTTTTCTTCCTCTGAGTCTACCCTTGAAAACAATGAGCAATGACCTTGGCCTGGAGAAAAGTATAATAGACCAGCTACACTCCTACAACTCTATGGGCCACCCACTAAGGAGTAATTCACTTTTTGTCCATTCTCTCTTAAGCAAGGACTCCTTTCAAATGGAAGTTTTAAATACTGCATGGTGGTGACACTGCAGAAAACATCCACCAAGCCCTCAGGACACATTTGAGAACTGTAAACAGTGGTCCATCTGCAACTCATTTGCTGTCCCTTCAAAGAGTAGACTAATGACAAACTTTTGACTGATGGCTAGTTTTTTTGTTTTGTTTTGTTTTGTTTTGAAATCTTGCTTATTGGTAAGAGAGTCACCAAAAATGCTATACTTAGACAGGAGCCTGTGGCAGTTACTTGATTAAATGCAGCAACTGCATTGAGATAAGAATCAAACCACCATATAAAAGCCTTTAGAAAAACACATATGGACATGATAGTTGATGTTTCTCCAAAAAATATTGTTTATTCATGAATTAGTGTAGTTCTGAGTTGGATTTAAAGGACTTCAACGCTACCTCCCTTTCTATTCCAACTGATGAGTGACTTCTATAATGAACATCACTGGGGTGTCCGTGCTCTATAAGCAACCTCTTTGGCACCACAAGTGAAGGTAGATAATGGATCTACATAACAATTCTCTTCCAGGGTCAATTTAACTTTTTTTCATTTTCAATTAGAGACACTTGTAGTCTCACCAAAATGTCTTCATAAAAATGAGCAGAGGAAAGTATATAAAACCATAGTGACAATTATAACTGTGCAATCTTGATGTTGATTCACCTAAAGAGAAGAGTCTGCCAAGGCTAAGGAACTTCGGACTATAAATAATCATGGGAACATAAGGAGGAGCTCAAACGCACTGGAGAAGTCAAGATCAGGAAATTGTTACTTCTACTTCTAGTGAAGCCCTCAATGACTATCCTAAGTCTTATCTTCCAATGTGAGATGGGTGTGTATAAATTATCTGAAAAGAAAATCAAATTCCATGTTTTTCTCTACCTGTCCTTATCTGTAAAAGGGAAAAGTTGACACATGAAGAGTAGAGCCTGCCCATAAATGAGCATATCCACTGACAGATGAGATTCTTCAAGCCATTATCTTCCACACTGCTTATTACTGTTATCATGGTTTTTGTTTTTGTTTTGGCCACACTGTGCGGCTTGTGGGACCAGGGATCGAACCCACACCCTCAGCAGTGAAAGCGCAAAGTCCTAACCACTGGACCACAGGGAATTCCTGACTATTATGGTTTATAAGAAACACATCTATCTATAGCTTGGATTGAAAAGCGTTTTCACAGTGTCCATCAGTAATAAGAAACCCATGCCCTTACTCATGTGGTAGTTAAGCCTATAACCTATCAACTCACACAAAACAAAGAAAATGAGGCTATGGGGGTAGAAGAAAGAAGAGACCTAGGATCCTGAGAGGAGCATCACTAAAATTCCTTTACTCTGGGAATGTGCACCCCAGTTCAGCAGGTCCTGGTATAAGTGGGAAGTAGGAAACTGGCTAAGACTTATAGGAGGAGGAGCCAAATGAGAGCTGAGACCCTCTGTAGACTGGGCCCTTCAGAGCTCAGTGCACAGTAAAGCATCGGTCAGCCCTTCCAGAAAACCACAACCCACGTTACAGCTTTTGGTTGCATTTTGATAAAGCATTATCCTACAGCCTTGGAAAGAGGAAGACCCAGTTTAGGTTGGGGTGGGAAGAGAGGGTCACCAACTAAGCCCTAGTAGGAGACACAACAGGCTCAGGAAATGCAACACTGAATAGAATGAACTAATTCTAGCCTCAGCTCTACTGCTTCCCTGCTATGTGACTTTCAACAGCATAGTTCACCTCTCAGTCTACATTCCCATGTCTGCAAGTGGGGCATGAAAGTAATATTCACCTTCGAATATTTTTTTCTTTTCTTTTCTTTTTAATTAAATGAAATGACTTTAGTGCATGTAAAGTCATTCTTTTTAACACTGCCCTCCAAAAAATAATGGTCATTATTTAGTAAGTCTTTAGCATATACCCAGCATACAGCTGAGCAGTTTACATGAATGATTATCTCATTTAATCATCACAAATATCTTAGGAGGTATAGCCATTTAGAAATTAACGAAATGAGGCACAAAGAGGTAAGCTAACTTGTCCAAAGACATACAATCAGACATCAGTCGGATCCCAGCTCCTACGTTCTTAATCACTATAATGTAATAACTCCATATAACTAATTCTCAAGGATGTTCGTTATGAGCATTTCAGTGGCCAATAGTCTCACCAGTTTACTTTTATTCAATAAAACAATAAATTGCATTGGTTATAAAAAGAGTATTTTAAAACGAGATTCAGGGAGGCAGAGTCAAGATGGTGGAGTAGGAAGACACGGAGTTCACGTCTTCTCACAACTAGAGCACCTACCAGGCACTGGTGGGGGATCTTGGACACCTAAGGGGACAGGAGGAACCCCATCACGACTGGGTAGGACATGGGGGGGGGATGAGGGGGAGGGAGAAGTGGAGGTGGGATGGGACCATCACCCCTGAGGGGCAGATGGGGGAGGGGGTTTCCCATGCTTGGAGGGCCCCACTCATGGCGAGGGAATCAGCAGGGACAGGGAGAGACCTTTGGGCGACTGGAGGATTGGAAGGGAATGCAGCCAGCATTTCCCCCGCCCATTCGGGCCCCGGGGAGGCTGCTGGGGTCCTGGGCCTAAACCTCTGCCCTCCGAGGCCCCCTCCGGTTGTGCTGAGCCTAAGCCCTGTCCCCACCCACCAGGACCTTTTCCAGCAGCTCTGGTCCTGAGCCTAGGACCTGAAACCCTGCATAAGCCCCGCCCACCCGAGGAGACTTTCCTGGTCGCTTTCTTTTTTTTGCTGTTGTGGTTCTGTTTTGCCTTGTTGTTGTTGTTTCATTTATATTTTTATTTTTTTCTAATATATATTTTACTTTTCTAATTTTATTTTTTATTCTTTGTTATTGTTCTGTGTTTTTTTTTTTCTTTTCTTCTTTTTTTTTGGGCCGTGCCATGCAGCTTGTGAAATCTTGTTTCCCAGGGCAGGGGTCAGACCTGAGCTCCTGCGGTGGGAGCACGAAGTCCAAACTGCTGGACAGACCACAGGGAATATTAATCAGAGTGAGGTCTCCCGGAGGTCCTCATCTCGGCACCAAGATCCAGCTCTACCCAACCACTAACAAACTCCAGTGCTGGATGCCTCAGGCCAAACCACCAAGAAGACAGGAACAGAGCCCTACCCATCAAAAAAATGAGAAGACAAAAAAATAGGTTACAGATGAAGAAGCAAGGTAAAAACCTACAAGACCAAATAAATGAAGAAGAAATAGGCAACTCCCTAAAAAAGAATTCAGAGTAATGATAGTAAAGATGATCCAAAATCTCAGAAATAGAATGGAGGCATGGATTGACAAAATACAAGAAACGTTTAACAGGACCTAGAAGAACTAAAAAGCACACAAACAGTGATGAACAACACAATAACTGAAATGAAAAATACACCAGAAGGAATCAATAGCAGAATAACTGAAGCAGAAGAACAAATAAGTGAACTGGAAGATAGAATGGTGGAAATAACTGCCAAGGAGCAGAATAAAGAAAAAAGAATGAAAAGAATTGAGGACAGTATCAGAGACCTCTGGGACAACATTAAACGCACCAACATTCGAATTATAGGGGTCCCAGAAGAAGAAAAGAAAGAGAGAGGGTCTGAAAAAATATTTGAAAAGATTATAGTCGAAAACTTCCCTAACATGGAAAAGGAAACAGCCACCCAAGTCCAAGAAGCGCAGAGAGACCTATACAGGATAAACCCAAGAAGAAACACACCGAGACACATATAATCAAACTAACAAAAATTAAATACAAAGAAAAAATATTAAAAGAAGCAAGGGAAAAGCAACAAATAACCTACAAGGGAACCCCCATAAGGTTAAGAGCTGATTTTTCAGCAGAAACTCTGCAGGCCAGAAGGGAGTGGCAGGACATATTTAAAGTGAAGAAAGGAAAAAACCTACAACCAAGATTACTCTACCCAGAAAGGATCTCATTCAGATTTGATGGAGAAATTAAAAACTTTACAGACAAGCAAAAGCTAAGAGAATTCAGCACCACCAAACCAGCTTTATAACAAATGCTAAAGGAACTTCTCTAGGCAGGAAACACAAGAGAAGAAAAAGACCTACAAGAACAAACCCAAAACAATTAAGAAAATGGTAACAGGAGCATACATATGGATAATTACCTTAAATGTAAATGGATTAAATGCTCTAACCAAAAGACACAGACTAGTTGAATGGATAAAAAAATAAGACCCATATATATGCTGTCTACAAGAGACCCATTCAGACCTAGGGACACAAACAGACTGAAAGTGAGGGGATGGAAAAAGATATTCCATGCAAATGGAAATCAAAAGAAGGCTGTAGTAGCAATACGCATATCAGACAAGACAGACCTTAAAATAAAGACTATTACAAGAGACAAAGAGGACACTACATAATGATCAAGAGATCAAAGAAGAAGATATAACAATTGTAAATATTTATGCACCCAACATAGGAGCACCTCAATACATAAGGCAAATGCTAACAGCCATTAGAGGAGAAATCGACAGTAACACAATAATAGTGGGGGACTTTAACACCCCACTTACACCAATGGATAGATCATCCAGACAGAAAATAAATAAGGAAACACAAGCTTTAAATGACACAATAGACCAGATAGATTTAATTGATACTTACAGGACATTCCACCCGAAAGTGGCAGAATACACTTTCTTCTCAAGTGCACACAGAACGTTCTCCAGGATAGATCACATCTTGGGTCACAAATCAAGCCTTGGAAAATTTAAGAAAACTGAAACCGTATCAAGCATCTTTTCCGACCACAACGCTATGAGATTAGAAATAAATCAAAGGAAAAAAACTGTAAAAAACACAAACACATGGAGGCTAAACAGTGTGCTGCTGAATAACCAAGAGATCTCTGAAGAAATCAAAGAGAAAATTTAAAAATACATAGAAACAAAAGACAATGAAAACACGACGACCCAAAACCTATGGAATGCAGCAAAAGCAGTTCTAAGAGGGAAGTTTATAGCAATTCAATCTCACCTCAAGAAACAAGAAAAATCTCAAATAAACAATCTAACCTTACACCTAAAGCAACTAGAGAAAGAAGAACAAAAAAAACACTAAAGTTAGTAGAAGGAAAGAAATCATAAAGATCAGAGCAGAAATAAATGAAATAGAAACGAAGGAAACAATAGCAAAGATCAATAAAACTAAAAGTTGGTTCTTTGAGAAGATAAACAAAATTGATAAACCTTTAGCCAGACTCATCAAGAAAAAGAGGGAGAGGACTCAAACCAAAAAATTAGAAATGAAAAAGGAGAAGTTACAACTGACACCACAGAAATACAAAGGATCATAAGAGACTACTACAAGCAACTCTATGCCAATAAAATGGACAACCTGGAAAAAATGGACAAATTCTTGGAAAGGTATAACTTTCTAAGACTGAACCAGGAAGAATTAGAAAATATAAACAGACCAATCACAAGTAATGAACTTGAAACTGTAATTTAAAATCTTCCAAAAAACAAAAGTCCAGGACCAGATGGCTTCACAGGCGAATTCTATCAAACATTTAGAGAAGAGCTAACACCTATCCTTCTTAAACTCTTCCAAAATATTACAGAGGAAGGAACACTCCAAAACTCGTTCTATGAGGCCACCATCACCCTGATACCAAAACCAGACAAAGACATCACAAAGAAAGAAAATTAGAGACCAATATCACTGATGAACATAGATGCAAAAATCCTCAACAAAATACTAGCAAACAGAATCCAACGATACATTAAAAGGATTGTACATGGAATCAAGTGGGATTTATCCCAGGAATGCAAGAATTCTTCAATATACGCAAGTAAATCAGTGTGATACACCATATTAACAAATTGAAGAATAAAAACCATATGATCATCTCAATAGATGCAGAAAAAGCTTTTGACAAAATTCAATACCCATCTGTGAGAAAAACTCTCCAGAGAGTGGGCATAGAGGGAACCTACCTCAACATAATAAAAGCCATATACAACGAACCCACAGCAAACATCATTCTCAATGGTGAAAAATTGAAAGTTTTTCCTCTAAGATCAGGAACAAGACAAGGATGTCCACTCTTGCCACTATTATTCAACATCGTTTTGGAAGTCTTAGCCACGACAATCAGAGAAGAAAGAGAAATAAAAGGAATCCAAATTGGAAAAGAAGAAGTAAAACTGTCATTGTTTGCAGATGACATGATACTATACATAGAAAATCCTAAATATGCCACCAGAAAACTAACAGAGCTAATCAATGAATCTGGTAAAGTTGCAGGATACAAAATGAATGCACAGAAATCTCTTGCATTCCTATACACTAACAATGAAAGATCAGAAAGAGAAATTAAGGAAACAATCCCATTTACCACTGCAACAAAAAGAATAAAATACCTAGGAATAAACCTACCTAAGGAGGCAAAAGACCTGTACTCAGAAAACTATAAAATACTGATGAAAGAAACCAAAGATGTCACAAACAGATGGAGAGATATACCATGTTCTTGGATGGGAAGAATCAATATGGTGAAAATGACTGTACTACCCAAAGCAATCTACAGATTCAGTGCAATCCCTATCAAATTACCAATGGCATTTTTCACAGAATTAGAACAAAAGATTTTACAATTTGTATGGAAACACAAAAGATCCCGAATAGGCAAAGCAATACTGAGAAAGAAAAACAGCTGGAGAAATCAGGCTCCCTGACTTCAGACTATACTACAAAGCTACAGTAATCAAGACAGTATAGTATTGGCACAAGAACAGAAATATAGATCAATGGTACAGGATACAAAGCCCAGAGATAAATCCCCACACCTATGGTCACCTAATCTATGACAAAGGAGTTAAGAACATACAATGGAGAAAAGGCAGTGGTGATGTCTTTTCAATAACTGCTACTGGGAAAACTGGACAGCTACACATAAAAGAATGAAATCAGAACACTACCTAACACCATACACAAAAATAAACTCAAAATGGATTAGAGACCTAAATGTAAGACCAGACACTATAAAACTCTTAGCAGAAAACAGAGGAAAAACACTCTCTGACATAAATCGCAGCAAGATCTTTTTTAACCCACCTCCTAGAGTACTGAAAATAAAAACAAATGGGACCTAATTAAACTTAAAAGCTTTTGCACAGCAAAGGAAACCATAAACAAGACAAAAAGATAGCCCTCAACATGGCAGAAAATATTTGCAAATGAAGCAACTGACAAAGAATTAATCTCCAAAATATATAAACAGCTCATGCAGCTCAATGTCAAAAAACAAACAACCCAGTTAAAAAATGGGCAGAAGACCTAAATAGACATCTCTGCAAAGAAGACATACAGATGGCCAATAAACACATGAAAAGCTGCTCAACATCACTAATTATTAAAGAAATGCAAATCAAAACTACAGTGAGATATCACTTCACACCAGTCTGAATGGCCATCATCAAAATATCTGTAAACAATAAATGCTGGAGAGGGTGTGGAGAAAAGGGAACCCTCTTGCACTGTTGGTGGGAATGTAAACTGATACAGCCACTATGGAAACAGTATGGAGGTTCCTTAGAAAACTAAAAATAGAACTACATACGACCCATCAATGCCACTACTGGGCATATACCCTGAGAAAACCATAATTCAAAAAGAGTCATGTACCCCAATGTTCACTGAAGCTCTATTTACAATAGCCAGGACATGGAAGCAACCTAAGTGTCCATCGACAGATGAATGGATAAAGAAGATGTGGCACATATATACAATGGAATATTACTCAGCCATAAAAAGAAACAAAATTGAGTTATTTGTAGTGAGGTGGACGGACCTAGAGTCTGTCCTCCAGAGTGAAGTATGTCAGAAAGAGAAAAATAAATACCGTATGCTAACACATATATATGGAATCTAAAAAAAAAAAAATTCTTCTGAAGAACCTAGGGGTGGGACAGGAATAAAGATGCAGACGTAGAGAATGGACTTGAGGACATGGGGAGGGGGAAGGGTAAGCTAGGAGGAAGTGAGAGAGTGGCATGGATATATATACACTACCAAATGTAAAACAGATAGCTAGTGGGAAGCAGATGCATAGCACAAGGAGATCAGCTCGGTGCTTTGTGACCACCTAGAGGGGTGGGATAGGGAGGGTGGGAGGGGGACACAAGAGGGAGGAGATATGGGGATATATGTATATGTATAGCTGATTCACTTTGTTATAAAGCAGAAACTAACACACCATCGTAAAGCAATTATACTCCAATAAAGATGTTTAAAAAAAAAACTAAAAATAGAACAAGCTTATGACCCACAATCCCACTCCTGGGCATATATCCTGAGAAAACCATAATTCAAAAAGACACATGTACCGCAACGTTCACTGTAGCTCTATTTACAATAGCCAGGACATGGAAGCAACCTAAATGTCCAACGACAGATGAATGGATAAAGATGTGGTACCTATATATGATAGACTATTACTCAGCCATAAAAAGGAATGAAATTGGGTCATTTGTAGATATGTGGATGGACCTAGAGTCTGTCATACAGACAGCCAGAAAGAGAAAAACAAATATCGTATATTAACGCATGTATGTGGAATTTAGAAAAAAATGGTACAGGTGAACCTAGTTCCAGGGCAGGAATAGAAACACAGATGTAGAGAATGGACGTGTGGACATGGGGTAGGGGGGGAGGGAAGGGAGGGATGAACTGGGAGATTAGGTTTGACATAAATACACTACCATGTGTAAAATAAATAGCTAGTGGGAACCTGCAGTATAGCACAGGGAGTTTAGCTCGGTGCTCTGTGATGACCTAGATGGGTGTGATGGGGGGATGGGGGATGGGAGGGAGACGCAAGAGGGAGGGGATATTTGTATACATACAGCTGATTCACTTTGTTGTACAGCAGAAACTAACACAACATTGTAAAGCAGTTATACTCCAATAAAAAATAAAATAAAATGAGATTCAAAGCTCTTTTTCTTTCAAGTGGGGGAAAAGTAGTACATAAAATATTTTTTCTGAAGATTTTTTTTTAACATCTTTATTGGAGTATAACTGCTTTACAATGGTGTGTTAGTTTCTGCTGTACCACAAAATGAATCAGTTATATATACGTATGTCCCCATATCTCTTCCCTCTTGCATCTTGAAGATTCTTTAACCAAAAGATTTTTCACCTTTAACACATACTATCTTGCTGTAACATATTTTTTGGAGATTTTAATAGTAATACTAGTAACCATTTACTGAGACTCTACATTCAAGTACTGTTTCAGGTACTTCAGGTTATGTCTAATACCCATTATAACACGAGGAAGTATCACCCTCACTTTCAGAGATACAAAACATTATAACGTGTAAAGGGCTCAAACCCTTAAGTGATGAAGCTGGGGTTCAAGTTCAGGTCTCTCTTGCCTTCAAGCTGTGCTTTTTCTGGTTCAACAAGCACTGTCATAAATAGATGCCTCCTTACTCTTTCTTAATTGTGCCCTTAGTCTCCCTGACTCTATCATCGCCCAAGTTCAAGTCATGCCTCACTGAAGCATTAAAAATGCCTCTGGATTTGCTTCCTTCAAATATATTCCACATTGCCACCAGAGTTACGCAAGTAACAGCAGTGCAAATTTGACTATGAATGCTGTTCTTCACATACTTCAAGTCCCTTCAAATACATCAGCCTATGAAGCCCTCCACAGCTAGCCCTGCCCAAGCTCCCAGAAACCTACACCTCATATTTTACTTTCTATTAATACAAAACGACACAGGGTTCGCCACATTCACCCTTGTTCATTCAGCACTGCCTTTGTGCTCTCTGTGGCAGGAACAATCTTCTGACCTTCCAGTCACTACCTTCTCTACACCCCCAAACCTGGCCACACATGTTCATCCCTTAAGAATCATCCCAGACATCTCATCCTCCAGAAACTGTGCCTACCTTTTATTCCTCAAGTTGCATAAGGAGAACCTCTTCCAAAATCACAGTGCCCTGCACATACTTTTCTCACATTATTTTGAAACATTCTATATATGTCTGTATTTTTCTGGGACCATATTCCATTGAGCTTTGTTTCTCTGGTACTTGGTAATACTAGGAATTCAGTAAAGAATCTGTTGAAATAAACTGAAGCAACTTGCCCAAGTATAATAGTTAAGAAATAGAAGAAGCAGGACTTTAACTTCAGGTCTTCTGAGGCTGTGTCCAGTACTCTGTTACATCCAAAAATAAACGTATCTATGCAGTAAAGGATTAGACTGCATAGTCTTTCTTGAAACAGAGATTGCAATTACTGTCATCTTGGGAACAAATGACAGAGAAATATTTTTAGACAATTTGTAAACCATTGGTATCAGTATGTGGTAAATCTGTGCTAATTTCTACTGTGGATCAGTGTATTTCTCAAGTGTCTGTAATACAGCAGTAAAAGTTTGTATATAAATGAAATATGTTCATACCAACAATGACCTTTGGAAATTACATAATTACTGCACTGCCTGGTACTGTTCATAGACATCCAGTTATTAAACACAGATTCGGAAGCAAGGGAGGAAATAACAATTTTCCTTGGTGGGCTCTCAAAAGTGACATGATTAAAGACTTAAAAAACCCAAAACATTAAAGACCTTCCACAAAAC
Source organism: Balaenoptera borealis (assembly GCF_965194805.1). Taxonomy (NCBI): domain Eukaryota; kingdom Metazoa; phylum Chordata; class Mammalia; order Artiodactyla; family Balaenopteridae; genus Balaenoptera; species Balaenoptera borealis. The sequence continues at coordinate 129,201,704 of NC_138861.1, read as the reverse complement.
AAACAGTTAAACATACCTTAAATGAATATTACCTTCTACATTAGAATTAGGACAATGAAGCATATTTTGTCTACTGCCTATAAGGGGTAAACATATATGAAATACTGAAAAAATAATTTTAAATCAACTCCTTGATTCTGGTATTGTCTCTTTGCTGGATTTCAAACAAAATACTTTCCTCTATTTGGGGAAATGCCTCACTGTCCTTCACTGGATTCCCTCCTTTACCTAGCTCTTAAATGTGAGTGCCTCTTAGATACTGCCTTTGGCTCTTCTCTCTTTTTTTCATTCCCTGGGGACTTCACCAGGGAACTTCACTTCAACTACCACTCAGAACCGGACTGCACCACTCGATAGCAAAATACAAATAACCTAAATAAAGAACGGGCAAAGGACTTGAACAGATATTTTTCAAAATAATACATACAAATTACAAACAGGTTATGAAAACATGTTCAAAATCACTAACCATTAGGGAAATGCAAATCAAAACCACAATGAGATACCACTTCACACCTGTTAGGATGACTATTATCAAAAATACAAAAATTACCAAGTGCCAGAGAGCATGTGGAGACATAGGCACCCTTGTACACTATTGGTAGGAATGTAAAATGGTACAGCCACTATGGAAAATAGTATAGAGGTTGCTCAAAAAATCAAAATAGAACTACCCTGTGATCCAGCAATCTTACTTCTGGGTATATACTCAAAAGAACTGAAATCAGGATCCTAAAGAGATATTTACATTCCCATGTTCGTTGCAGCATTATTCATAGTAACCAAGATATAGAAGCAATGTAAATATCTATTGACAGATTAATGGATGAGGAAAAGTGGTGTGTATATATATACAATGAAATATTATTCAGCCTTAAAAAAGAAGGAAATTCTGCCATGTGCAACAACATGAATAAACCTGGAGAATATTATGCTAATATTATTATATAAGCCAGACACAGAAGGACAGTTCATGGTTCCACTTATATGAGAGATCCAAAATAGTTAAACTTATAGAAGCAGAGAGTAGAATGGTGGTTGCCAGGGGCTGGGAGGATGGGGAAATGGGGAGTTGTTGATCAAGGGATATAAAGTTTTAGTTATGTAATATGAATAAGTTCTAGAGAACTGCTGTACAACATAATGCCTGTAGTTAACAGTGCTGTATTGTGCCCTTAAAAATTTAAGAAGATCTCATGTTAAGTGTTCTAACCAAAATAAGTTTTAGAAAAAGAATCACATTACTCCCAAGTTTATGACTTCAACCCATTTGTGACTTCTCTTCTCCATACTCTTACAAATGCCTTCTAGTCACTTACAGGTGGATATATAAGAAGTACCTAAGCCTCAGCATATCTAATGAACCTCATCATCTTACACACAAAACTTAGTCCTTAAAAACACATTCCGTATCCTGGTAAACAGCACCACCCAGTTGCCAAACTAGTCCTTCTCTCTCCCCTACGTCCAATTTTTACCTAGTTACATTGATTATTCTTCCTATACAGATCAATATGGCTCCTCCTCTTCCACCCAGTTGTAACTGCCTTTAATTCAAGTGCCCTTCATCTCTTATTGCACATTTCAATAATCAGTTTTCTAGCCTCCACTCTTTTACAATCGCTCCTTCATTCTGCTGCCAGAGACATATTTCTATACTGAAAATCTGATCATCACATTCTCCTGATTAAAATATTTCAATACACCCCACCTCCTGCCCTCAACATCCTTAAATGCCCTTTTCCTTCAACCTAACATGCCTCATTCCTGTATATCTTTGCTTATATTATTCCCTTTGCAAATTATTCTTCTCTTTTGCCCCTCCTTTACCTTTCATTCTTCGCTACTCCTTATCTTCTGGGAAAATGTATTCATCCTTTGATCTTAGTTGAAGGGTAACCTTTTCTTGGGATCCTTCTGCGATTCTCCTAAGCTGTTCTTGCTCAAACTGTGATCATAGAAGCATCAGATTCATCTGGGAGCTCGTTATAAATGCAGAATTTCAGATCCATCTCAGACCTACTGGGTCCCACCCAAGGAGGCTTTTACAGATGTTAAAGTTTGAGAAGCACTGTGTTAGATCAGAGCTACTCCCAAAAGCACGGCAGCATTAGCAGCAGCTGGGAGCTTACTGGAAACGCAGATAACTATCTGATAAAGACTTGTATCTAGACTATATAAATTATTCTCAAAACTCAATGATAAGCAAACAAAAACAACCAAATTTTAATTGCAAAGATCTGAACATACATTTCACTAAAGAAGATAAACAAATAGCAAATAAGCTCATGAACAGATGTTCAAGGTAAGTAGTCATTAGGGAAACTACCCCAAGATATCGCTATATAAACTGTCAGTATGAAAAGAATAACAACAAAACCTGACAATAATCAGTGCTGCTGCCAAGAATGTGGAGCAACTGGAACTCTCATACATTTGGGGAAAGCGAAAATGGTACAACCATTCTGGAAAGCAGTCTGTCAGTTTCTCATAAGGTGAAAGATGCACTCAGCATATGACCCAGCAACCCCACTGCTTAATATTTACCCAATTGAAATAAAAACTACGTTCAGACCAAAAAAAAAAAAAACTGTAGATCAATGTTTATGGAAGCTTTATTCATAATTTCCAAAAAGCTGAACCAACTTAAATGTCTTTCAGCTGGTGAATGAATACAGTAACTGTATTACCATACACACAATGGAATCCTCAGCAATTAAAAGAAGAGAACTATGGATACACACAGAACATAGATAAACCTCAAATTCGTTATGTTAAGTGAAAGAAGCTAGACTCAAAAGGCTACATACTATATGATCCCATTCAGATGACATTCTGGAAACTACATGATGTAGAACAGATTGGTAATTGCCAGGGTCTGGCAGTATGGAGAGGTATTGACTGCAAAGGAGCATGAGGGAATTTGAGAAGATGATGGAACTGTCCTACATCTTACTTTTAGTGGTGGGGTGGATAAAGCACTCTCCATTGTTGTCATAACTCATAGAACTATACAGTAACAAGGATGAATTTTAATATACATAAATTATATTGTACTTTAACAGAAAAATAATAAAATGTTTATTACACAAAGTACACATATATTATGATCCACATATTCTAAAATGGCAATTTTTCACATTTTAACACTTCTGAAATTGTGAGTTATAATGAATGGCATTTAACATAATATCCTGGTTCCAGTGGGCAGCAGTTTCTTCTTAGTGGAACATAACATAATGGTATATCTCACAATCAGTGCTGTCTTAAATTTGATAAAATATGTTATGCACACATACTTTTTCTAGTTGGTTAGGTTACATGCTTATTTTAGAAAATGTATAAAATATGTTAATGTAAAGGAAAAAGTAAAATTAGGCAATAATTCTAGAGATTATAGCATTACTATTTTTAGAGTACTGTATATTCTGTCTCTTTACTAAGCACATATATTTATGCTTATAATTTAAAACATTTCTGCATTTAAAAAATAACGTAGGTTTGAATGCCACCTCTATCACAGAATAACTGAGGTGACATTGGGTTACATCTCTTACCTCTCTCAGCCTCAGTTTACTCAAATGACATCTGAGTTGGCCCTCATGGTTAGAAGACAAACATCTTCAAACTTTTTAATTCACTTAGTCCAAAATTATTTGAAAAATTATATATTCTCTCATATATTTTTAATTGACTTAAAGTATCTTCTCATATCTTTAAGTAGATGTAATTTCTCTAAAACTGAGAATAAAACAATTACTTCACTCTTTAAATGTATTGAATGGAGTTAAAAACCATAAATATGTGATACCCACCCTAAAAATACATGCATAAACTGTTGTTTTACTGAAAATTAACATATTTCTCTTTTTCACTTAACCATGTAATTTCATTACACAGAATTTTACTGTAATTATATATTTTATAATTGAAAGCCTTTTATTGATCATATATTCCTGTACCAAAAATATGTATAGAAAATTAAAATTTATTTTCTTTCTTGTGATCAAAAGACTTTAAATAGCTAAAAGTTTCTTCTGGATTGAGTTATCATTACAACTATTATTAGCTAAAAATCAAAAGAACATACAGGTTACAAATTTTAGTTTAGTAATAATTAACTTTAAACATATAATTTTGTTAGACGTGTATGTCTTAGTGAGATGAATGGGGCTTTTTTTCCCCAATTAGTTCAACTATTTATAATTAAATGGACAGAATTCTGCATGGATTGATGTCTATTTTTTTTTATAACTGGAATTACTAAATAACTTAGTTCACAAAAACAAATAGAAATGGAAGTTTTGTTAGAACACTGGCTCACATTTCTTTGAACTACTTCCAGTTTCAAGATCAAACAAAAAAATCACATGATCTATTACTATGGAGTTTTTTTTTTAAGTAATAAGCTAAAAACTCAACTAGGTTCCCATTCAGTTTTATGGAAAGTGAAATGTTAGGAACTGCTTGATATGGAAATATACTTTTACCCATTATACTAAAATATAAATCTTATGTACCTTCTCAAATTCTCTTGTCCACCTTCTCCTTTCTATGCCTGGGTCAGCACTTCACTTACACAAAGTCAGAACTCTACTTTCATATTTGGATGAAATACTATGCTTCAAGGCATGGAACCTGGTTTTCTGAGCAGCCACCAAGATGCAACCAAGAAGTCAGATCATTATGGAGGTAAACCTTGACCAAGGGGAAGAGGATATGGGAGGAGGTCAAGGAGAAAATGTCCCCCTTCTTTCACTTTTTCTTATGGTTTATTTTGAGTTGAAGTTCCTTCTTTCAATCCTTCTAGAAAAGTCTAAAATACAGAGTGAACTGTGACTGCTAATGTCTCCTTTGTGGTTCTTTATAGTAACCAGTATAGCAACACACATCTCTTTGCCTCATTTCTCCTTTTCCCTTACCTTCACTGTCTTAGGCTTCCACTGATACCTCTCAAATAAAGTATTAGTCCTGTCAAGAACTGCAAAGGGTCTCACCTTGCTTGTGCGCTAACAAGTGAGCCTGCCACAGTTTCATAGATGACACGAAAAGACACGAGGGAAAAGACACGAGGTCCTTGGTGGGAGACAAAGGACTTTATTGTTACTCACAGCACAGCAGGCAACGTGAGCTTTATGATTATATTGGCTCCCCTTGCCAACCAAGTCATATGCGGACATTGCGCACACAGTGTATTTGTGTTACAACTGAGAAACCACAAGCTTGGGAAACCCCAACATTTTAAAGGGGTTGCTAGCAACTCTGCCCAACCTTTTCCCCACAGGGGAATATTATCTTTATTATCATGACATTATTCCTATCTTCCAAGGCTGTCTACTACACAAACATCCTTCAAAACATAATCTTGGACAAAAGCTGTCACAGATGTGTAGAAACACCATGGACAATTGACCCCCAAAAAGTCTTTTACTCTTTGCCTTCAGATCCACTTTCTAAAGGACCCAGCTAAGATATACAATCATTAAAGTCATTCATTTTCTCCATTTCTGGATATTTTCCAAATCTTCTTCTGCATCCTCACTTCACCATTTTTCACTCTATTCTGTACTCTGGGAACTTGACCCATAAGGCCCTTTTACCTTCAGTTGTGTTCAGCCAATGAGAGGCACCATCTTCAGGTCTGAGGGTGGGTAGTGAGGTTAGAGTCATTTTTGCCCTGTCCCCTCTCTGCTAAAGGCTTCTTTCAGGTGGCAGCTGATCTAACAGCTAGTTTATAATTTTACTTTTGTTCACAGGACATAGAAAATGTTTAATTTTTTATTATCAAACAAGATGAGGAGTATTTGTAATTAGAATAAATTTATATGACATGACTTGGAAAAACTGATTTTAATTACTTTAGGTGACAATATATATGAGGTCTGAAAGAAACCACATTAAAGTTTTATTTGGAGTTTTTTCCAATGTATTTTGAAAATTTTGGTATTTCCAGAAAACATCCAATTGCACTGCTTAAAAAGCTTTCCTTCTCTATATTTTTTGGCTGTTCTTAGCTGCTTTCAGATACCAGAGAATACTGAGACAAGTGGAAAAGGATTTCTCTGATTTAAGTATGTAGAAAAGATCATTTTTAAGCATTTAATATTTTTTAGTAATGTTCTTTCCTCAATGGACTCTTCCACAGAAGCCATAAATTCTTTGGAAAGGGAAGAAGCAAAGCTGTATAAATAAAAATTGATATTATTCCCTTACCCTCTATACCACATATCTGATTTCACCTCATTCTTAAGTGGCAGAAATAGCAGTTTCTACCATTAGGCTTTATGCTTAACAGAAATATGAGCAAATTCAGGAAAGACTCAAAGCCCTCTAGGTTCATAGTGCTGTAATTAATCACTGCCAGAGGCTTTCCCTTTGTTAGATACCGAGAGAGGTTTACTCTTCAGGCAATACACCTTAGTAAGAAATAAGGTGAATGAGGAATTTGCGTATTCTTTATAAAGTAAGACTTGGTCTTTTGTGAGATAGGCTTGTTTTCTGACACATCAATTTTGGGGAAAAACTTCATATGAAAGTAAAGTATCAGGAAATTTATTGTTTTAAAACCGTTCATGCTTAGGTATCTTGGAAAGTCTTCCCATACTCCCAGGTAGATGACCACTGCACTACGCTATACTGTACTTCTAAACATTGGGAGGGATGCTAAAAGCTTATGAAAAATCTTGAGTTATCAAGTTACTGATTCACAAAAGCTCAAAACTACCTCAGTAAAAGAATAAAATCTACTTTATTGTCCTGTTGAAAACTAAAATATAATAAATGTAATGTTTTAAACTAAAAAAAAGAGGCATAGCCTTAGGTAAATGCATATCACCCTACCATATTTCTCAGGATCAAAGTCCCCGTGGCCTTCCAACACTCTCCCGCCTCTCTCCCGGGCATCCATGTGCCCACATGCTTCACTTGCTACAGCAACATGCATTCCTCAGGAACTTGCCTGAATGGAGTGTGAATCAGTGAGCCCATTATTCCAGTCTTTTCTAGGGCCTATTCTCAACTCCCCTCAACGGAGTCCACAAAACCTGAATGTGGTAGGGGTTGCAGACCCCTCTTGCTGCCTCGTTTTCCTTCTAGGCAATGAGAATGTGCATTAGAGAAAAACAAAGAAAGCTCCTCTTTTTGCCACCCGGAAATACTGAGCAGCAACTATATTCAAAGCCCTGTGAAAACCCTGCATAATCAGTGGTTCTTTAAAACATAGTTGGATTTTAACTTAGTTGGTTTTATTTCATTGGGGAACTGTTTACTGTAAATTAGCATGTTTCAGAGGTTCCAAGTGTAATTTTATAGTGTTTAAAGGGTAGACTCCACATTCAAAAACTCTAAATCTCAATTAAGATTGTGCACCATTCAAAAACTTCTCCAATCCCTAATTAGGATACATTGCCACCAGGTGGCAGAGGAATGCTTTCATTTCATGAACTGAGCTTACTGGAAAAACTAGTATTGCTATTTATTTTATTTGTTTGCTTTTTATTATAACCTAGACTCAATATTAACTAATGGAGACTAATGTTAATGTGGTATTAATTAATAATACCTTTTAGCGCTAGTTAACAGAAATTGCTCTTCCTCTCTTTATCTCCATGGCATTTTGGGGGGTCCTCAAGACCCTTTCAGAAACTTGACAAAGTCAAGAATATCTTCTCAATATTGCAAAGACATTATTTGCCTTTTTCATTCTCATTTTCTCACAAGTGTACATACAGTAGAGTTTTCCACAGGCTACACAACATGGGATAAGATTATCATTTTGACAGTTAAAGGAATGAATGTATTATTATTGTATGTTTGTATTTTAATTTTTCTCAGTTTTAATTTCTAATGTGGTAAATACTAATATTAGCTATACAAACAGAAGTTCTTTGGGATCCTAAACAATTTTTAAGAGTCTAAAGGAGTCCTAATATCAAAAAAAAAAAATTGAGAAATGCTACTCTAATTAGTTAATTAGCTTTAATAAATGTTCATGTATTTTTGTCTCTTCTGAGGACAGGGATCATGTTATATTTACCTTTGGACTCAATCCCATTGAAAATCTAGCACTAACCATACATAACAGATTATAAAGGTGTGTTAAAAAACAAAGTATTGATAGCTGGGAGATGTGAGTAAAATGAAACAGGTATTAATGGAGAACACATTTTTTAAGTTTACTATTAAAATTAAATAATAAAATATTTAATTTAAATATAAATCTTTAGGTAAAATCTTAAACCGAGTACAATTTGGCCCCTTTCTATTATTAATAGAGACTACATTAATGAATATATTTGTCTTCTCCTCAAAGATAAAATTTTTAAAAAGACATTTTTCATATTTGTTGGAATTTACTTTCCTATACATAACCTGAAAATGTCAAGTTTTGGTCCCAAAATATTTCTAAGTTTCCTCCTAATATACAGTTATAATAAAGTCCACTGATACTATATATCTTCTTCCTCAGACATCAGTTTCTCAGCACTTCTTATTCTAAAATGCTAGTCTGTCATTTTTTTGAAATTAAAATACAATAGCACCTTTCTATGTAAGTATGATCTCGATGCCCTGCCAATTTTTATCTTTGATGCAAACTCATTTTTTGGAAGTTGGCATATTGTACCATGGAGCATCATATTCTGAACACCTTTTTTTTAATCTATAAAAGTTACAGATTCTTACACAAAAATTTTAAGTAAAACTATTCCAGTCAACTGAGTTCTAATGAAAATATACCAGAAACCATCATAACTGAACAGGAAGTCATCCTTAATTACGCATTGAGAACACAAGAAGTATTTAAAGTATGTGAAAGAGATTCTTATAACACAACATCATGTGAATTGGAAAGTGATTGCTTAAAACAGTAATTATATGAGATACTAGGAATTAGCATACTGAGAAGAGCGTTTCAAACATAGGCAAATACAACTTGCTTTGAGAAAAGGTAGGCTAAGAAGCAGCACAGCCTTATAGGGATGGACCTTCAAGGCCCCTCCCAACTTTCAGGAAAGGACTGGGGAATGACTTACTCATTCTGACAACTCTGGGTACAAATCTTGATTGAGCTGGTTTTACTCAATTCCTATATCTGAAATACTTAAAGGAATTCTGCCTTTACTTTGTAAAATCCCGAGTTGAAACATCAATACTGACTGAATCCAAGCTATAGAACGAGGAAAATATAAAGTTTTAATGAGCATGATTATGTATAGGAAAAAATCTTATAAATAATATTGTGTGATTCTTCCATTTTCCCTTTATTCAAGCTAAGGAACAGGTACTACTCTTAACCTCAGGTAGAGGCTAAGAAAATGTTTTAAAAGTCAAATAATTTCTTTTTTTTTTTTTATCACACAGGGGTTTTACTGTAAACTAATTTCCTCTGTATTCCACACCATTCATATTTCCTAAAAGACTTACTAGAAATGTTACTTTTTTTAAATCAGGAATTGATAAGTAACAAGTGTTCTTAGGTTATCCAACTGAAACCTCTACGTTTCAGTTTTATTTAAGGATTCACCATAAACAATTCTATAGTTTCTGAAGTTTGTTCTTAGTTGTATAGAACTTAATGAGCTTCCCTCCCATCCAATATGTGCAGTAAGTTCTTACTGCAGCTGCTCACACGTAAGAAATGGCACCTCTATTTGTGTGGTACACAGCTTTCAATTTCTCTTTCTATGCCTATAGGCTCTCTGGGTTTCTCTATGAGGCCTAATGTAATCTGTCTTTTTTGTGTTTGTTTGCTTGTTTTTGAAGCCACTCACCTTGTTATCTGCTCCCATACTGCATCAGTGGGACATGTTATATAAATGTTATATATTTTTGGTGAGATTATTTTCCTAAATGTTTAACATAAAAAAGTGTCACTAAACCCTATTAGTAATAAATTATGATTCCTTGACATTCTCTCAGTCAATCAAAAATCCCCTGTAAGCACTGAAATTGTGAGGGGAACCAATGACCAAAGCCACCAGCCCTGGTCAGGCACGACAGTAACCACTCGCATGAGTTCTCTTACTACAGGAGGCCCTGGAACCAACAAGCTACCACTGACCTGCAGAATTCGGGAAAGGTCAAAAGGAGAGAGGAGTCACCAGTCCACACGTCCTACCAACCTCCCAGAATCCTTCTCGCTGGAATCCATCTCGGCTGAGCGATGCGCGCGCCACCAGGAAGGACCCTGAGTCAGAACGATTGGCCAGAGACAACCCGGAAACTAACCCCATTACCGTAAAACCGAGACTGCGAGCCACGTGGCAGAGCAGTTCTCCTGGGTTCCCTTGGCCTGCTGCTCTCTGCCCGGGCAGCACGTGTGTCTCCTCGGACAATTCACTTCCGAGTGCTAGACAAGAGCCCACTCTCAGGCTCTGGGAGGGGTCCCCCTGCCTGCAACAAAATCATTTTATGCTCATTATAGTGTGGACAATACTTAGCTTTTTTTCATCCTGCCCCTTCACAGTATGGAATCCGTGTTCCCAGAATACACTGTTTTTACATGTTTTCAAACATACCCAGGTTTCCAACGGCAACTTAAAGGCCTTTTAAAGAAATCTGAACCCTTGTTTATTTCCATGTACAATAACAACAAAACAGCAAAGCATGGAAAATAATGAAAGATTCTGTCATTTTTACTTCAAAATCTATGAGGTATTCTTAGACAGAAGCCATTGGGCACAATTTTTGTTTACCAAGTAGAAGGGAACTCCCTACACCAGGAGGCTTAGGACAAGGTTCCCAGCTTGTCAGTGGTAGAGGGCATCTACCATTAAAGCTAGTTTGTGTTGCTATTGTTAGCTGAGTTAGCTTGACTCCTTCAAGCTCATTCAATGCCCAGTGCTCTTCTCTTTGCATTTGAAAAAATAAAGTGAAGACCTGGCATATTTATTCAGGTTATTCACGGAAAGCAAAATTCTAGTACTAACAATAAAAGGAGACTTAAGACTATGTTTATTAACCAAATTTTCTGTTTAATTGACCTACTCCCCTTTTCATTTTTGGTTTAATAACAATCCTATAATTTTACTGCCCTCGAGGATACCCAAATCCCTCCAAGAACAGAGCTGGGGAGGCAGAAAATGAATAAGAAAGATTCGGGCTAAAGCCAGGTAGCCTTTACCTCTTCCATTCTCTTCAAACTATCTTATTGCTGTAGGTCAGTGAAGGCTAATTAAGGATTCACATTTCCAGACATCTCCCTTTCCTCCCTGGTTTGGCACCAAGCATCAGGAAACCACTCCTGGTTGTGCTTTAGAGGGCAGTGGGGTGGGGAGGGAGTAACCCACCATTAGAGTAACCAAGCCCAGCAGGGCCTCCCTAAGCAGCTGGAAGAGTGGAACTGATTTGTTTGGAAGCACTGACAAGCCTAGAGGGCAGAAGCTGCTGCCCTATAATTGCAAATCACCCCTCAGTCCTTCTTGGGGTATGTCATTAGCAAGTTATAGGAAGGATTAACTATTCAAATTAAAAGGGGTGGGAAGACAGTCCAAAAGGACAAAACAACTAGCCATACATGAAATAGAGTAGAAAGTCAATAAAGGCTGTTGACTGACCTGATAATATACATGTCTTTTTAGTATGGCGATTCTTTAAGAGGAAGAAAATAAACCATTCTGTCAAAACAACACAATGTGTGAATTCACTTACTACAAATGAAAAAGATGGTAATCACAAAGAGGATGATGATCAAGGATGGTTAACATAATTCAGGTACTTTTTAATCAAAGAGGTAAGGTACCTTACCTATGTCGACAAACACAGAATCTTCTTTTTCCTTTCTTCATCTATTTCTAAGTTCATGAGTTTCCTCATGGATATTCATTTGTCCAAAGAAACAAATATAATTAAAAAAATGCCTGTTACATGCGAGGTACTAGGCTAGTTATTAAATACAGAATAAAAATAAAATGATTTTTATGAAAGCACACTGATAGTTGTAACATGTTATACAAATGTTTGATGTTGTTATTACTACTACAAAGATTTATGTGCTTTTACACAATAAAATTTGGTCCTCTTCTGGGGCCTATTTAGGCCTAGTTGGAGCCCAAGGCAGATGTTGATGGGCAGGGACTCTCTGGAGTAAGGCTGCCAAAAGTGGAGCGCTATCCTGAGTGCACTGAAGCTGAACAGTAACAAGAGGGAGGCTCCCAGATACAGGCAAGAATGAAGTCTGTGGCTCATTGGGCCATAAATACTCAACTATAGTCTAAAGAGCAAGACCTAACTGAAAAGAGGCCAGAGTAATGTGGGAATAGGTCAGTATGGGATTTGATTTTATCCCATTTACAACTTAATAAGTTCACCTGAAACTAGTTCTAAATACTGGTAGAAGATATGGAACTTCTGGGTCAGCAATAAAAGACTTTATTACACACGGCACAGGAAGCAGCATGAGCATCGATCGCCCTTGCTTCGCCCGTCCCCCTGGGGCAATGCAGAGGAGGGGCTCAGACGGATACACACGCCACTGATCTTGGAGAAGCCACCATTTTACAGCAAGAGGTAAGGAATGTTACTCTTGGTTCCAGAGGAACATTACTTCATTCCTCAAGGTTGTTCCCTGAAAATAAAACCCTAAGAAATGGCCCAGGTAAAGAGCCCTCATGGCCTTGTATTCTTGGTATACCCAGCAACCATGTAGGAGCATGAGAAATTCATGAGGTGTATCTCCCAACAAGTACTCCACATCAGGCAAATGCGTCAGATCTAAGACGGTACAAAGTGAAAGGATGCTGGCAGCCTGTTTATTTCTAGCACTGGCTAGTGGATTTGCTGATGAATTAAAACAGTCATCTTTCAACCCTATCTGGACATTAAAATCAGAACATTTAAAAAATCCACATCCTAGACATTCTGATTAAATTGCGGTCATATGGCTTGCCATTTTTTAAAAATGACTCTAATGTACAAAGTTGAGACTCCTGATTTAAACAACCTTTGTGGGATTAGATCATGTGTCCCCATCGTCCTGAGTGATAAGAATCATGTACAGAAATGGTTCTCAAATGTTAGCATGCATTAGAATCTCCTGGTGGGCTCACAGATTGCTAGGCTCCAAACCCCCAGTTTCTCATTCAGTGGGTGTGGGGTAGGGCCTGAGAATGTGCGATTCCAAGTTCCCTGGTGCTGCTGCTGCTAAGTCTGGAAGTGCCCTTTGAGAACCACTGATTTTCAGTGATGCCTCTTAAACCTGTACGACGAATACCAGGAGGACTTATTATAATGCAAATTATGATATAGTAAGTCTAAGGTGGGTTCCCAGGGTCTGCCCTCTGATGCTGCCAATACTGTTGGTACTTGGCCCACATATTGAGTAGCAAGGATCTGGGGGTTCCAGTTAAAAATATAAAACCCAAGGCCCCATTCCAGACCCACTGAATCAGATTCTCCAAGGAGAGACCTGGGCTATACCACCAAACACCCCAGGTGATTCTTCTCAAGACAAGAAATCTTTGTAATCTTAAAGTTGAATGTAAATAAAAATAATGTGATCAAACCTGAACTTTCCATTAACTTATATGCAGTTCTAGATACATTTTATTTTATGATTTATGTTCAACTGGAAGTAACTTTTAACTCCCAGCTGAAAGCTTGTGAAGGGTGGCAGAATATGCCACCCCGAAAATATGCCACTTTGGCTTAGAATTATTTTGAGCTGAAAGCAACAGAGAAAAAGCGGATACAAGAAAAGCTCTCCGCCCTCCCCCCCCACCCATTTGTCTAAAAACAGGATATATATTCTCTACTAGAAAGGAGGAAAATTAATCACTAGAAATAATTCTTGACCTTTATCAGCCTAGAGATGGCACCAGAGGAATGTACCTAACAAATCTTGCTAAAACTAGCCTTTATATACCATTAGTTTCCCCATATATTTCCCTTCCCACAATCTGCTGCCCCAAGAAGTTCAAAGTCCTCTTCCCTTCTCCTGTCATTTCTCTAAAAATGTATCCTTCTTTTGTTAAGATGTTATTTCAGCCCAAGTTCTAACCATCCCTTTAAGTTACTCACTGCTGGGTGTTCCCATGTATATGCACAATGCACAGGTTAATGTGGTACACTTAGCACAGTTTCAGGAACATGAGGCTATATACCAGCAGACCAGAATAGCTTCCATTAAAGCTAGTTTGTGTTACTATTGTTTTAAGCCTCAGTACTCTATCTCTCTCTATAAAATAATTTAATATCTGCCAATAAATGCTTAAATGCACTGAGTTAGCAATGCTAAATACATTTATAAAGCAAATACTCCTCTTTTAATACAAATCAGCACTTCTAAATTAATGTTTATTAGATTTTTACATGTTTTTCTTAAAACAGGTCACTGAGTCCTAATATTTAGAACAGTGTGTTTAAAAGAAGAAAAAAAAAGGAGAAACAGAGAAAAAAGCTAAACTGTATTTTTATTATTCTTATGATATTTTTACCATGGCTCCCTTTCTAAATCATTTCTATCTCATACTTTGTTCATAACTGTCAGTGAGTAAAATACTTTTTTTTCAAGACTTTAGCAAGAAGCTGAAACAAATTTAAAGTGCTTTGAAGTCAGTAGATAGGAATCAAAACATATGTCTAATTATCTCTGATGAACTTCAGTATTAAATATATATTAAACATGATTTATTCTCAAAGGATTCATTTTTATGCTTGGCATCACAAATTTTTATTAAAGCAGACAGCAAAAGATGAGGTTCACAAGATGACTAAATAACGAAGCAGAGGTATCAACTGAAACACACGTACTTTGGAATCTATAATTTTAGCAAATGTCTGACATACACAAGTATGGAAGAAAATTTTTGCCTTTGCAAGATCTAGATGAAGAGTAATAATTCTGATGCGGTGTCTCTACTATTTGAGATAGATTAATAATCAATTGCTTCCTAGTCTTCATTAGTTTCCAGGTTTCTCTCTTCTCTCTATCTTCTCTTACTTTCCAGCCTCGATCATCATTTCCTACACAGACTAAACATACATCCCCATCCCAGGCCTATTTCTGGAGCTTCAGACTCACATTCTTAGCTGTTTATTAGCTGTTATATCCTAGCTCACCTATCTGAACCATAAATTCAGCTTATCCTAAACCAGTTTAACAACTTTCTCCCCCAGAGGAGATCCTTCTCTGGTTTGCAGGTAATAGGAATTCTTTTTTTTTCATACCTTCATGTTTATAATCACTGAGTCATTTTCAACTCTTCTTTCTACTTTACCCCTTAAATTCTGGCAGACATCAAGTCATGTAGATTCTATCTCCAAAATATTTCTTGCGTTCTCTCTCTTTGATCCTCACGTTCTCTGTCTTGTTTATGCCCTTCTTATTTTTAACTGGAGATCCATAACAGGGGAGGGAGGAAGAAGAGCATCTTCTCTTCTCCTGTCCACTCTGGCACTGCTATCAGATTCTTTCTTATCTTCAGCTCTCAACTCACTCTCTGGCTCTAAAGCCTTCAATGGCTCTTCACTGCCCATCAAATTAGCATTTTCACCCTGGTATTTGAGATCCTTCTAAATACGGACCCGGCACATATTCCCTGTCTTATTTCCTACTACTTCCCCCTAACTTCCACATGTTCCAGTCAAACCTGGTGGCCTCTCCAAATAGGACCTGCGCTTTCTTCCTTTTAAGGCTTTCTTTCCTTCCTGACACTTAAAGACAGTACAACATGGTGGAAAGAAGAACTGTGAGCTTTGGACTCACTGCATTCAAGTCCCTACTCATCAGTTGTGTAATTGTGGAAAAATTACTTAATTTTTCAAACCCTCTATTTCATAATCTGTAAAAATGTACATAATTCCTACCTCACAGCTATAGTTTGACCTTTTTTTTTTTTTCTTTTTACCGCTAAACACCAGGCGGGTAAAAGGTGAATAAGAACCGACCCTGTGCTCAAAGATGTTAATGTCCTATGAAGGAAACAGACTTTAGACAATTAGGTTATCCCTCTCCTTTTTGCTCTTGGCATTTTGTTCTGTGGGCGTCATGTAAAGGTGATGTGCAGAAGAGGATTCATGGAAACCTTCACACTGGAGCTAGTGCTTGAACTGGGTCTAGAAAGATGTGAGGAATTTTGTCAGGTGGATCAAATAGAAAGCAGAGATGTTACCAGACAGAGGAAAGAGCATGTGTGAAGGCAGAAGGAATGGCTTTATACTTGCTAATTTGATCAACCAGGTGGATAAGGATGCCATAAACCAAGAAAGGGACCCATAAAAGGAGAAAATGGGATGCATGTTGGAAGCCCAGTTAGCTTTTTTTTTTTCTTATATATCTTTTTTTTTTTTCCCAAGGTAACAGTAGTGTTTTTTTTTTAAATTGCACACGTCTATAAACCTAATAAATAGGTTTTTCCTATTTTTCTTTTATATAGCAGGTTCTTATTAGTCATCAATTTTATACACATCAGTGTATACATGTCAATCCCAATCGTCCAATTCATCACATCACCACCCACACCACCCGCCTGCAGCTTTTCCCCCTTGGTGTCCATACATTTGTTCTCTACATCTGTGTCTCTATTTCTGCCCTGCAAACCGGTTCATCTGTACCATTTTTCTAGGTTCCACATATATGCATTAATATATGATATTTGTTTTTCTCTTTCTGACTTACTTCACTCTGTATGACAGTCTCTAGATCCATCCACGTCTCAACAAATGACCCAATTTTGTTCCTTTCTACGGTTGAGTAATATTCCATTGTATATATGTACCACATCTTCTTTATCCATTCATCTGTCAATGGGCATTTAGGTTGCTTCCATGACCTGGCTATTGTAAATAGTGCTGCAATGAACATTGGGGTGCATGTGTCTTTTTGAATTGTGGTTTTCTCTGGCCCAGTAGTGGGATTGCTGGATCATATGGTAATTCTATTTTTAGTTTCTTGAGGAACCTCCATACTGTTCTCCATAGTGGCTGTACCAGTTTACATTCCCACCAACAGTGCAAGAGGGTTCCCTTTTCTCCACACCCTCTCCAGCATTTGTTGTTTGTAGATTTTCTGATGAAGCCCACTCTAAATGATGTGAGGTGATACCTCTTTGTAGTTTTGATTTGCATTTCTCTAATAATTAGTGATGTTGAGCAGCTTTTCAGGTGCTTCTTGGCCATCTGTATGTCTTCTTTGGAGAAATGTCTGTTTAGGTCTTCTGCCCATTTTTGGATTGGGTTGTATGTTTCTTTAATATTGAGCTGAATGATCTGTTTATATATTTTTGGGGATTAATCCTTTGTCTGTTGATTCATTTGCAAATATCTTCTCCCATTCTGAGGGTTGTCTTATTGTCTTCTTTATGGTTTCCTTTACTGTGCAAAAGCTTTTAAGTTTCATTAGGTCCCATATGTTCATTTTTGTTTTTATTTCCATTACTCTAGGAGGTGGATCAAAAAAATCTTGCTGTGATTGATGTCAAAGAGTGTTCTTCCTATGTTTTCCTCTAAGAGTTTTGTAGTGACCAGTCTTACATTTAGGTCTCTAATCCATTTAGAGTTTATTTTTGTGTTTGGTGTTAGGGAGTGTTCTAATTTCATTCTTTTACATGTAGCTGTCCAGTTTTCCCAGCACCACTTATTGAAGAGACTGTCTTTTCTCCACTGTATATCCTTGCCTCCTTTGTCATAGATTAGTTGACCATAGGTGCGTGGGTTTATCTCTGGCCTTTCTATCTTGTTCCATTGATCTATGTTTCTGTTTTTGTGCCAGTACCATATTGTCTTGATTACTGTAGCTTTGTAGTATAGTCTGAAGTCAGGGAGTCTGATACCTCCAGCTCCGTTTTTTCCCTCAAGACTGCTTTGGCTATTCGCTGTCTTTTGTGTCTCCATACAAATTTTAAGATTTTTTGTTCTAGTTCCATAAGAAATGCCATTGGTAATTTGATAGGGATTGCATTGTATCTCTAGATTGCTTTGGGTAGTATAGTCATTTTCACAATATTGATTCTTCCAAGCCAAGAACATGGTGTATCTCTCCATCTGTTGGTATCATCTTTAATTTCTTTCATCAGTGTCTTATAGTTTTCTGCATACAGATCTTTTGTCTCCCTAGGTAGGTTTATTCCTAGATATTTTATTCTTTTTGTTTGCAATGGTAAATGGGAGTGTTTCCTTAATTTCTCTTTCAGATTTTTCATCATTACTGTATAGGAATGCAAGACATTTCTGTGCATTCATTTTGTATCCCGCAACTCTACCAAATTCATTGATTAGCTCTAGTAGTTTTCTGGTGGCATCTTTAGGATTCTCTATGTATAGTATCATGTCGTCTGCAAACAGTGACAGTTTTACTTCTTCTTTTCCAATTTGTATTCCTTTTATTTCTTTTTCTTCTCTGATTACCAAGGCCAGGACTTCCAAAACTATGTTGAATAATAGCAGCGAGAGTGCATATCCTTGTCTCGTTCCTGATCTTAGAGGAAATGCTTTCAGTTTTTCACCATTGAGAATGATGTTTGCTGTGGGTTTGTCATATATGGCCTTTATTATGTTGAGGTAGGTTCCCTCTATGCCCACTTTCTGGAGAGTTTTTCTCACAGATGGGTGTTGAATTTTGTCAAAAGCTTTTTCTGCATCTATTGAGATGATCATATGGTTTTTATTCTTCAATTTGTTAATATGGTATATCACATTGATTGATTTGCATATATTGAAGAATCCTTGCATCCCTGGGATAAATCCCACTTGATCGTGGTGTATGATCCTTTTAATGTTTTGTTGCATTCTGTTTGCTAGTATTTTGTTGAGGATTTTTGCATCTATATTCATCAGTGATATTGATCTGTAATTTTCTTTTTTTGTAGTGTCTTTGTCTGGTTTTGGTATCAGGCTGATGGTGGCCTCATAGAATGAGTTTGGGAGTGTTCCTTCCTCTGCAATTTTTTGGAAGAGTCTGAGAAGGATGGGTGTTAGCTGTTCTCTAAATGTTTGATAGAATTCACCTGTGAAGCCATCTGGTCCTGGACTTTTGTTTGTTGGAAGATTTTTGATCACAGTTCCAATTTCATTCCTTGTGATTGGTCTGTTCATATTTTCTATTTCTTCCTTGTTCAGTCTTGGAAGGTTATACCTTTCTAAGAATTTGTCCATTTCTTCCAGGTTGTCCATTTTATTGGCATAGAGTTGCTTGTAGTAGTCTCTTAGGATGCTTTGTATTTCTGCGGTGTCTGTTGTAACTTCTCCTTTTTCATTTCTAATTTTATTGATTTGAGTCCTCTCCCTCTTTTTCTTGATGAGTCTGGCTAATGGTTTATCAATTTTGTTTATCTTCTCAAAGAACCAGCTTTTAGTTTTATTGATCTTTGCTATTGTTTTCCTTGTTTCTACTTCATTTATTTCTGCTCTGATTTTTATGATTTCTTTCCTTCAGCTAACTTTGGGTTTTGTTTGTTCTTCTTTCTCTAGTTCCTTTAGGTGTAAGGTTAGATTGTTTATTTGAGATTTTTCTTGTTTCTTGAGGTAAGCTTGTATAGCTATAAACTTCCCTCTTAGAACTGCTTTTGCTGCATCCCATAGGTTTTGGATTGTCGTGTTTTCATTGTCATTTGTCTCTAGGTATTTTTTGATTTCCTCTTTGATTTCTTCAGTGATCTCTTGGTTATTTAGTAACGTGTGTTTAGCATCCACGTGTTAGTGTTTTTTTCATTTTTTCCCCTGTAATTAATTTCTAATCTCACAGCGTTGTGGTCAGAAAAGATGCTTGATATGATTTCAATTTTCTTAAATTTACTGAGGCTTGATTTGTGACCCAAGATGTGATCTATCCTGAAGAATGTTCCTTGCGCACTTGAGAAGAACGTGTAATCTGCTGTTTTTGGATGGAATGTCCTATAAATATCAATTAAATCTATCTGGTCTATTGTGTCATTTAAAGCTTGTGTTTCCTTATTAATATTCTGTTTGGATGATCTGTCCATTGGTGTAAGTGAGGTGTTAAAGTCCCCCACTAGTATTGTGTTACTGTCGATTTCCTCTTTTACAGCTGTTAGCAGTTGCCTTATGTATTGAGGTGATCCTATGGTAGGTGCATATATATTTATAATTGTTACATCTTCCTCTTGAATTGATCCCTTGATCATTATGTAGTGTCCTTCCTTGTCTCTTGTAACATGTCTATTTTAAAGTCTATTTTACCTGATATGAGTATTGTTACTCCAGCTTTCTTTTAATTTCCATTTGCATGGAAAATCTTTTTCCATCCCCTCACTTTCAGTCTGTATGTGTCCCTAGATCTGAAGTGGGTCTCTTGTAGACAGCATATATATGGGTCTTGTTTTTGTATCCATTCAGCAAGCCTGTGTCTTTTGGTTGGATCATTTAATCCATTCACTTTTAAGGTAATTATTGATATGTATGTTCCTGTGACCGTTTTTTTAATTGTTTTGGGTTTGTTTTTGTAGGTCCTTTTCTTCTCTTGTGTTTCCCACTTAGAGAAGTTCCTTTAGCATTTGTTGTAGAGCTGGTTTGGTGGTTCTGAATTCTCTTAGCTTTCGCTTGTCTGTAAAGCTTTTGATTTCTCCATCGAATCTGAATGAGATCCTTGCCGGGTAGAGTAATCTTGGTTGTAGGTTCTTCCCTTTCATCACATTAAGTATATCATGCCACTCCTTTCAGGCTTGTAGAGTTTCTGCTGAGAAATCAGCTGTTAACCTTATGGGAGTTCCCTTGTATGCTATTTGTCGTTTTTCCCTTGCTGCTTTCAATAAGTTTTCTTTGTCTTTAATTTTTGCCAATTTGATTACTATGTGTCTTGGCGTGTTTTTCCTTGGGTTTATCCTGTATGGGACTCACTGCACTTCCTGGACTTGGGTGGCTATTTCCTTTCCCATGTTAGGGAAGTTTTCGACTATAATCTCTTCAAATATTTTCTCGGGTCCTTTCCCTCTCTCTTCTCCTTCTGGGACCCCTATAATGAGAATGTTGTTGCGTTTAATGTTGTCCCAGAGGTCTCTTAGGCTGCCTTCATTTCTTTTCATTCTTTTTTCTTTATTCTGTTCCGCAGCAGTGAATGCCACCATTCTGTCTTCCAGGTCACTTATCCATTCTTCTGACTCAGCTATTCTGCTCCTGATTCCTTCTAGTGTATGTTTCATTTCAGTTATTGTATTGTTCATCTCTGTTTGTTTGTTCTTTAATTCTTCTAGGTCTTTGTTAAACATTTCTTGCATCTTCTCGAGCTTTGCCTCCATTCTTTTTCCGAGGTCCTGGATCATCTTCACTATCATTATTCTGAATTCTTTTTCTGGAAAGTTGCCTATCTCCACTTCATTTAGTTGTTTTTCTGGGGTTTTATCTTCTTCCTTCATCTGGTACATAGCCCCCTGCCTTTTCCTCTTGTCTATCTTTCTGTGAATGTGGTTTTTGTTCCACAGGCTGCAGGATTGTAGTTCTTCTTGCTTCTGCTGTCTGCCTTCTGGTGGATGAGGCTATCTAGGAGGCTTGTGCAGGTTTCCTGATGGGAGGGACTGGTGGTGGGTAGAGCTGGCTGTTGCTCTGGTGGGCAGAGCTCAGTAAAACTTTAATCCGCTTGACTGCTGATGGGTGGGGCTGGGTTCCCTCCCTGTTGGTTGTTTGGCCTGAGGCGACCCAACACTGGAGCCTACCTGGGCTGTTTGGTGGGGCTAGTGGCAGACTCTGGGAGGGCTGACGCCAAGGAGTAATTCCTAAAACTTCTGCTGCCAGTGTTCTTGTCCCCATGGTGAGCCACAGCCACCTCCCGCCTCTGCAGGAGACCCTCCAAAACTAGCAGGTAGGTCTGATTCAGTCTCCAATGGGTTCACTGCTCCTTCCCCTGTGTCCCGATGCACACACTACTTTGTGTGTGCCTTTCAAGAGTGGGGTCTCTGTTTCCCCCAGTCCTGTCGAAGTCCTGCAATGAAATCCCGCTAGCCTTCAAAGTCTGATTCTCTAGGAATTCCTCCTCCCGTTGCCGGACCCCCAGGGTGGGAAGCCTGACGTGGGGCTCAGAACCTTCACTCCAGTGGGTGGACTTCTGTGGTGTAAGTGTTCTCCAGGCTGTGAGTCACCCACCCAGCAGTTATGGGATTTGATTTTACTGTGATTGTGCCCCTCCTACCATCTCATTGTGGCTTCTCCTTTGTCTTTGGATGTGGGGTATCTTTTTTGGTGAGTTCCAGTGTCTTCCTGTCGATGACTGTCCAGCAGCTAGTTGTGATTCTGGTGTTCTCACAAGAGGGAGTGAGAGCACGTCCTTCTACTCCGCCATCTTGGTTCAGGCCCAGTTTGAGCTTTCAATAAGATAATTCAGCAAAGGAACTCAGTACATATTACTGTCCCCACCTCCCTTCTTCATGTAGACAAATCTCACACATACTGTTCTCACTCCATTAAACTTTTCTTCATCTTCTAACCCTTCTATCTTTACTCTGTATTAAAATCATTTGCCAAGTAGCAAAATCTTTGATGTCAATGATTATGTTTTATTCATCTCAGGATCCCTGAGGCACCCCACATAGTGTCTTGAATCTCGCTCGTTAAATATTCATACAATTGAATTTATTTTATTATCTCTAATAAAAAGCAGGATGAAGGAAAGAAGCCCCTAACTGATCCTGGTTCTGTGGGGACAATCTAATCAGCCACATACAAGATGAGACTGCAGAATAGAGAGACCACACATTCAACTACAGAGAACAAGACTGCATGCCTTCTCACAGAATTCATTTCAACTTATGGGAACATCAAACTAAACCTCAGGGCCGCACCTCCAGGAGGGTGCAGAAGACAAATTGCTCTGGCCCATAATTTGAAAGATCTATTGCCACTGTAAGGAAGTAGACTCCAAGAATTAAAAATTGAGGGAGTTTATAGGGAGGACCAACAAGAGGTGATTTTACCAGTTGATGCCAAAAGTGACCTGAGACACAAACATTGCAAACAAAATCAGCATTGACAGGACTGGATCCAACTACCAGGTTAGATATACCTTCAGGCTATTTGTTACCATTCTTTAAAGTATCTCTCTTCATTTTTCTTATATTTTGCTATTACTCCAGATTTCATGTGGATGAACAGCTGTATGGTGGAAGGCCATTTACTGCATTTGTTTCAGGCCCCAAATCCTTGTAATGATGGCTTTGGTAAAGCCATTTTTTCTCATTAGCTAGAATTTCTTCACATACACTTTTTAGACACCTTAAAAAGCTTCGGGCTTCCCTGGTGGCACAGTGGTTAAGAATCTGCCTGCCAATGCAGGGGACACGGGTTCGAGCCCTGGTCTGGGAAAATCCCACATGCCGCGGAGCAACTAAGCCCTTGCGTCACAACTACTGAGCCTGCACTCTAGAGCCCGTGAGCCACAACTACTGAGCCCACGTGCCACAACTACTGAAGCCCACGTGCCTAGAGCCCATGCTCCGCAACAAAGGAAGCCACCATGATGAGAAGCTTGCACACTGCAACGAAGGGTAGCCCCTGCTCGCCACAACTAGAGAAAGCCCACGCGCAGCAACGAAGACCCAATGCAGCCAAAAATAAATAAATAAATAAATTTATAAAAAAAAAAAGCTTGGAAGTTCCTCTTTTTTGGCATCAATTCAAAGGAAAATACTGCTACACATTTGCTTTTTGATATCGAGATTACTATGTTCTGATCTACATAGTGACTGATTCTATTTCAAGTGGGTTTCAATTGATAGCTATAAGGATAAAAGCAACTAAGAGAAAAACAATAAATGTATAGACA
Organism: Balaenoptera borealis; assembly: GCF_965194805.1. Lineage (NCBI taxonomy): Eukaryota > Metazoa > Chordata > Mammalia > Artiodactyla > Balaenopteridae > Balaenoptera > Balaenoptera borealis. The sequence goes on along the minus strand of NC_138861.1, from coordinate 129,178,000 downwards.
ACCTCTTAAGGTTTCTTTTGTAATTATTTCACTTTGGGAGTTAAGAATAGGAAAACAAATATCGATTGTGTTCATAAGCTCATAAGAAAAAATAACAACTTTGTACTGAAGACAGCTGACCTGACTACAAGAATGTTTTGGTGCCAACAGTTTCTAAGCTTTGTTTCCCAGTTGAGCCACAGTATTAGAAACCTGACTTGTAAAGAGTAGGTGCTGAGGGAAATGGAATTCCCTCTTTTAATGAAGCAGCCATGGAGAAGATAGACCAGCCAGGAGCAGGGCTCCACTCCTGATTATAGAAGCAAAGAAGGAATCACTGAAGAAGAACTGAGACCTGGTCAAAGAAAACCCAGCAGTGTATGTCCTGCTTACTCAAGGACACAGAAAACCCACCTCACTCTTTCGGCTTTTGTTAGAACAGGGATCCTTGACAAAGATGCAGCTGCAATCACTAATATCCATCACCATTCCCACCTATTTCACTAAATTAAGCTTAATTCATGAAACTACCCTCCCTAGGACCAGAGGTGCAAAATTAGGAGAACTGGTGCTCTTTTATTTTTCCTTCTTTTCACTGCACCAGTAAATCAACTTAAAAAAACAAACAAACAAACAAAAACCTATGAGAAGGATGCATTCAAATGAGTTCAAGAGGGAGGGAGTAGCATAAACTTCCTACTTCCTACTAGAAAAATGGTACAGATGAACATATTTCCAGGGCAGGAATAGAGGTGCAGACGTAGAGTACAGACATGGGGACACAGTTGGGGAAGGGGAGGGTGGGATGAATTGGGAGATTAGGATTGACATAAATACACTACCATGTGTAAAACAGATAGCTAATGGGAACCTGCTGTAAAGCAGAAGAAGCTCAGCTCGTTGCTCTGTGATGACCTAGATGCGTAGGATGGGGGGGTGAGGGGGTGGGAGGGAGGTCCTAGAAGGAGGGATTCGCTTCGTTGTACAGCAGAAACTAACACAACATTGTAAAGCGATTATACTCCAATAAAAAAAAAAATTAACTTCTTGCTCTACAGCAGTTAAAAAAAAAAAATTGCTCTAGCACAGGAAATTCCCTGGTGGTCCAGTGGTTAGGACTCTGTGTTTTCACTGCCAAGGGTGCGGGTTTGATCCCTGTTCAAGGAACTAAGATCTCACGAGGCGCAGCCAAATAAATTTTTTTTTTAAATTGCTCTAGCATATTCAGTGGCCATCTTTAAAACTCCTTCACAATGTGCATAAGTGAGTTAATCTTGACTAGAACATTATCAGTTTTAGTGTTTATTCTAAACAGTTTTACTGAAAGTTATTTTATATATGAGTAATATAAACTTTAAAGAGACATTAATAAAAGCATCAATTTTGTCTAGATGGCAGTGTAAAGTGTAAGTACTCCTGTGATACCAGGATTAAAAGTCACTATAGTGCCTGGGATGGTGATTCACACATAATGTTGTGGATCCAGTATCCATAATTGAAAGAGTGTTTAAATCCATATTAAGACTGACATGAAGTTTAGTAAAATATGTTGAATATTCAGTTTCCCCCAGATGAATGCTTCAAAAAAGAATGGAAGATTTTTGGAGCCTAAGGGAAAGGGAAATTTCTACTGTAGCCCATGCAGTAGATACTTCTGCTTTATAGGTGCTTGTTTTGTTTTATTTCGTTGCTATGTGTTTAAAGTGTGTGATATTGTGAAATTATTATGGCTGAAATGTTTTCTATAAAAAAAATTCTCCTAGGGAGGGCTAAGGAAAACTCCCAATAAGTGGGAAAAGCTGAGAAATTCAAGCAAGCAGGTATTGAGCAGCAGCTGGTCTCAGGATCTGTCACTCTCTCTGTTCAGCAAGTAAGTGACAATACACAAATAAGTGACAAATTTCTTTACCTGCCCAAGCCTCCAGTGGCTCCCATCTACCCTATGTAAAATTTCAAGCTCTACATACGACTTGCAGATCCTGTCAGGCTCTGATCTCCGTCTCCTCTTCCATCCCCAGATCTATATATTTATTAAGATAAACATTCCCAACAAAATGTTTCCATGTTCAATAATAATTTATCAATATTTATAGGAAATTCCCTGGTGGTCCAGTGGTTAGGACTGTGCTTCCACTGCAGGGGTCACGGGTTCCATCCCTGGTCGGGGAACAAAGATCCCACAAGCCACATGGCGCGGCCAAAAAAAAGAAAAAATATAATTATGTTTCACTAATCAATTGTGTAATAATAATTATTATAATGCAACATAACCCAGAATAGAAATATTAATGTTTCAAGCCTTATGGCCAAAGTAAATTTTTTTAAAAATTCAATTTCAATTTAATAGACATAATTTATTTAAAGTATAATAGGCTAATCAATGAAAGATTTTCAAGCAAAAGCATATATTACATTAGGATGACATGATGTGGGATAAATGGAATAGAACTATGTATTTTAGGAGAAAAGAAACAATATAAAAATTCTTATAGTTAAAGAAGAGCTTGTCAAGTTTGAGTCAATTGTAGTACATCATCGTATTTCTAGAACCTAAAACAATGTGTGTTTATTATTCAATGAACCAGAGATATCCTCTAAACCCAGACTGAAAAAGAGAAATAAAATAATGGAAGAAGCAGAAGAGCACTAACCACTGTGTGCTCCAGGCTAGCCAAACAGAACAAAAATGTGTTAGAAGCAAGACTATAACTGTGAACCATAGAGAGTTCCAGGTGACACTGGAGAACTAGGTCTAAAATGAACTCGTCGAAATGAAGAGTCTTAGAGATAAATCGCAAAAAGCATTTAGAACTATGCCTGGCATATGGCAAATCCTCATAAATATCTGCCATCCTTATTATTTTATCACATCATTATCATTATCAGTGGTCTTAGCCTATTTGGACTGCACCTAAGCACTCTCAGCAACTGGGGAATTTCCGAAGGACATTTTCAGTCTTCAGTCTTTAAGTGGACTCCCCTGAGCCACTTGACTGCCCTCCTTCTTGACTCCCGTGACACTCACACCTGTTTCTATTTTGAAAATTCTGGTCACTATGTAATTCTTGTATAATTATATTTTCTTTTTCATATGCTACCTACTGCCCTATACTTCCATCCTCAGCTCACCTCTCTTCTTAGCCTATATATTCTGAGTGATGGTTTCAACAACCCCTTTGGATCATTTCTAAGTCTGTTTATCCAGCTTTACCCTGTCCTCAAACCTCTGAACCACATGTCCATTAGGAGCAGATTTGGATGCTCCTAGTGGACAAAATGCATTCACCGTTTTGCCCCCCCAAAATTTTCTTACCTTCTCTCGGCTCTGTTAGCTAGTAGCACAGGCATTTTCCCCCTCACCAAAAGGAAAGATCTAGCATACATCCATTGCTTCTCTTCTTCTGTCAGCAGTATTTCCTCTTATCATTAAGTCCTTCTCATATTACTCCTAGAACATTTGTTAATGCAGTCCCCTCCTCCTCCCCATTCCTTTCACGTCACTGCTCTTGTTCAGGCCCCACAATCTCTCAACTGGACTACTGTAATGGCTTGTTAACTGGTCTCCCCAACTGTAGTCTGCCCTCAAATCCACACTCCCTGACCATGTCTGTCTCCCTTAAATATTATTCAGTGGTATCTTATCCAGCAAAGGATCAAGTATGAGCCCTTTAACACCACACGTGAGTGCCCCCATTTCCTCACTTCTGTCTCTTCCAACACATTGTGCCATATCATGCTCCAGAAAGATAAAACTGCATGCAATCTTTACTTTGCTTGATCCTTTTCCTGAAATGTTTGGCCCACACTTTTTGTCTTAGACAATTCATATTCATTTATGCCGAGAAGGCTTTCCTGACCTCATCAGTCTGAGGGCTAAGGGTCTTGATGTATACTTCCTAATTATCTGTACAATATCTTTACCTATATATCCATATCTGTAGGTCTTCTATTAGACTATGATCCCAGCAGGACATGAATTTTGTCTTATACAAAGACAAAATTTTGTCTGTTTATCCCCAGCACCTTATCACAGTGCTTCAGCTATAGTCACTGCACAATGAATGTTGAACAAGACTGAAGTTTTGAGTAATTGCACACAATTCAGGGCCATATTTGGGTAAACAAACAGGATGAAATAGTTGCTTCCCAGTGGAACTTAAAATCTGTTTTAAATGAGGCTTCACCAAGAACCTAAAAGGGAAATGTAAGAAGGAAAATGCAAAAGCTTACAAAGAATTCTAAAATAATACAAATCTAGTTACAGATTGTCCAGACACATCAATTTTTTCTATTTCAACTTTATCAAGTTTCAATGCTTGAAACTTGAAAACAGAAAGACTGAATTAAATAGAGGTTTAAAACATGCCATGCTCTCCCTCATCTCCATGCCTTTACGTCAATTTTTTCTATTTCAACTTTATCAAGTTTCAATGCTTGAAACTTGAAAACAGAAAGACTAAATTAAATAGAGGTTTAAAACATGCCACGCTCTCTCTCATCTCCATGCCTTTACCCATGGTGCTATAACTTTCACAATTTTCTTCACCAGGTTAACCTATACGTCTTCAGTCTCAGCTCATCTGTATGTCTAAGGAAAGATGCCACAAGAGTTAAATGCAAAAGGCATTTCACAAAACAGTATATATACTTTGATTCTGTCTAAAGATATATTTGTCTCTGTGTATATTCAATCCAAATGTATCCTTTTTTTTTACACAAAACTATTCAAAAGGGTACATTATCTACCTCTGGGAAGTGGGATGGAAGAAGGACTGGTTCAGAGAATTTTTACTTCACCTTCATGAAATCTGGGAGGAGTTGATACTTCACTTCTGTGACGCCTGACTGGACCTGCCCAGACTGGGTCAGGTGCTCCTCCTTTCTGCTCCACAGCATCCTGGACAAACTCTGGAGCACAGCAGCATCCCAACGAGTTTTTATAGTATGTTATCTGAGTATCCGTGCCACTACCTACAAGCTTTTTGAAGGTGAAATTTATTTCTGTACTCCCAACTGGTACCTGACATATAATAGAAATTGTTTTTATATTCTAGAAATTCAACAAATTTCAACAAATATGAACAACTGAATTGAATTCTCCATGACTATCAATCCTGGTGCTCTTTTTCAGGAACGGAAGTGGTCAGTTTGACAAGAAAAAGTGCTCAAAGCTTTGAAATTCAGTTTTTTTAGATACGTCCCAAGATAAGAAAACCCTCTATATTCAGTCAAATTTGCAAACAGCTTGCCAAAATTCAGGAGACTTGCTCTTATATCCTTGTCAAAAATATACCAACCCACTGAAAATAGGTAATCAAACAATTACTTGTACATGAAATGTTCATAGCACTATTCACAAGAGCCAAAAGGTAGACACAACCCAAATGTGGATGTATGGATAAACAAATTGTGGTGTATTCATTCAATGGAATATTATTCAGCTTTAAAAAGGAATGAAGTACTGATGCATGCTACAACATGGATGGACCTCATAAACATTATTCTAAGTGGAGGAAGCCAGACACAGAATATCACGTGTTGTATGACTCTATTTAAATTAAATATCTAAGATAGATAAATCCATAGAAACAGAAAGCAGACTGGCAGTCACCAGAATATGAGGGATGGTGGGGAAAACAAAGAGTATTCAGGGTTTCCTCTTGGCATGAAAAAAAACATTTTGGAACTATATAGATAGAAGTCATGGTTGCACAACATTGTGAATATATTAAATGCCACTGAATTGTTCACTTTAACAAGGTCAATTTTATGCTACATGAATTTTACCTCAATGAAAATAAACACGCCAACTGCTTATGACTTAGAAGTAAGACAGAAGTACTTACATAAGGGCTAATTTTATGTCTTTACCATCATACACCAAGTATTTAAAGGGAGGGAAGTTAACATGTGATGTAAGTCTTATTCATTAATGGATAGCTAAATTTTCATGAGTATATTCTATTTCTGTCCAGTTTTAAAGGTTTGAGGGAGATGACAAAAAAAGAACTACTGGGAGAGAAGGTCTATAGCAATTAATTTTTGGTATGTCCTAACTATAAAAACAGATTAGATGAATTTGCAAGGTTCATTTTTCTGCAGCCCTTAAATTTGTTTTTAAAAGCTAAATTTAGCTGAGCTCTTTCTGATAACAATCAGAATTAATTCTTTTATCATTATTAAATAATCTATCTGTATATGTGCTATAAACTTGAAACTGTAAAAATAGATGACTCAAGAACATGAAACTTAGATTCCTTGAGAATGATGTAATCACATTTGTTTGGATTCAGCTATTAATGTTATCCCAGATGGCACTGCCTTTGCTGTCATTTCCATGAGAAAATGGAAATGATTTTTCCATATGGAAAATGTTAAGGATTTTTAGTACAAAATAACATACATACTTTGTTAATAATACTAAATGGTATCTTAATGACATGGAATAGTAAATGCAATTCCTTATATGCTTACCTTATGGTGAAAATTACTTAGGCTTAATAGAGGGTTGCACAGGAATGCACAGTGCATAGTAAGGTGATTTTAAAATGTATTATATAATTTCTAGAAATACTATTAATATCCCAAGGGTAACTGTACAACTTATGGTTTCAATTAAGCTCAGCTCAACAAATATTGACCCTCTATTATATGCTGAACATTGTAAAAGGGGAGAAAAAGATAGTAAAAAGAGAATTACTACCTTTAAGAAACTCACAGTCTGATGAGAGCCACAGAATCCAAACAAGTTGTAACTAGATAGTTTTATGTATAATAAAGTATGGACGTATTACAAAAGTAGTACAAGGAAGGCAGTAATGAGCTCAGTTTGGAGAAATTAGAAGGAATGGTACATGAACTGGCCTTAGTAGAATGAATAGGAGTTCAAGGGGTGAACAAGCTGGGAAAAAATTTTTCAGATGGTCTAGGCTTATAAAACAACCTTGTCATCTTCAGAGAACAACAACCAATTTAATACTGAAGGAAGAGGAAGAAGAGGAGGGTGTGGGAAGAAAAGAAGGGGGAAAAAAAGAAGGGGAGGGGAAAGAGGATGGGAGAAAAAGAGAAGCAGAAAAGGAAAAAGTTAAGAATTGAGAAGTGGCAGAAAATGAGGCTGGAGAAACAGATTGGGACCAGATTAGGAAGGGCTTTGTTGAGCTTGCACTACCTCTTCTAAGCATCAGGGAGTTACTGAAGGAACTCACCTGGGGAATGATACGGTCAGATTGAAATGTGGAAAGGTCACTCTGGTAACAATATGGAAAAACTGCAGGGGCAGGTCTGAAACCAGGAGGATCAAATAACAACCTACTGTTATAGTTCAGGCTGGAGATGACTAGAGTTTGAACTAACATAAGGCCATTGGTGACACAACAGAGAAGACAGACTTGAGATACAACATGAGTGACCACTTGGGTACTGAAGGTGGGAGAACACAGGAAGCGCCAAATAACTTAAGAGTTTTCTGGACTTTGGATAGTGGTGGTGGCATATCACTAATGCAGACAGGAAAAGAAAAGTGCAATAGTTTCAAGGTAGAGAAAGGGGAGCCACATTGCTCAATTCTGGGTATACTGACTGAGCGACTTATTAGACCTCCAGCTGAAGATACATACTTAGGGTTATTCATTTTTAAGTAATAATTTAAGACAGAGATAGATGACATTATCCAGGGAGAGAATATAATGAGAAGAGAACTAAAGAGAAAACCAAACTCAATCATATTTCAAGTAAGGGTTACTCTAAAGAAAATATCACAGAAATAGTAGGAAATCCAGAAGAGCATGATGTCACAGAAATCATGGGAGGAAATACTTTCAAGGAGAAAATAATGAACACTGTTAAATGCCAGAGAAAAACTAAGTAAAATAGAGACTGAAAAATGTTCATTGGATTTGGCAACTATGAGGTGAAAAGTAATATAGTGGTAATTTCAGCAGAATAAGGAAGGCAGAATTCAGATGGTAAATTAAGGGCAAGGAAACAAAGGTAGTTTCTTTTATCCATTTATTATTTTATTTATTTAATCAAATTTTTATGCTTTATTTTATAAAGGTATTATTCCAGTAAGATGGTAAAGAAGGACAGAAATAAAAGAGGTATTCACCATAGGAAAAATGTTTCAAAGAGTGTTTTAGGCTTCTTTTTAATGTTTTTAATGTCAGTTCAGTCTTTTTTTTAAGAAAATATAATCACTGGCAGGTTGACCTCTAAAATTCTCCTAGTAGCAGGACAATCACTGCTGAAATTTTTGAAGGGTTTTGAAACAGAAACTATAAAATTTTAGGAAATCCTTTGCAGCAGAGAAACAGACATCGGAGAGCAGGGCACCCTAATAACTTCACATACTGGCATGAACAGCAAATGAATGCCTTCAGAGGTGCTGCATATCAAGAAGCTGTTGACACCATGGAGGTGGTAACACGTGGTGGTTAAGAACAGCTCTGGAACCCATCTGTCCAGGTTCAAGGCCTGGCTCTACCACTTTCTCTCTCTGCGACCTTGCCTAATTTACCTGTGATCTTGCCCAAGTTAATTACATTGTCTTCAGTCTCAGTTTTCTCACCTGTAAAATGGAGACAATAACTCAATCTACATAATAAAGTTCTGCCAGGAGTAAATGAGATAACATTTCTCTGGCATTAAGTGATTAGAATGATGATGTTGATTTGGTATATTTTGCTAGATGGTGATGATGGTGATTATACATAGTTTGTAAAATCTTATTTAAAGCTATGAAACTGGATGAGACCATGAAGGCAATGACTGTAGACGGAAAAGAGAAGAGGTCTAAAGACTGTTCCAGGGCTATAAGATATTAGGATCTTGAGGAAGAACCAGCAAAGGAGACTAAATTAGAGCAGCCAGTGAAGTAGGAGGAAAACTTGGAGAGTAGACTCATGGAAGCAAAGGGCAGAAAGTGTTTCAAGAAGGAGAGGATAATTGAGTCAAACAATACTAATAAGTCAAATAAAATGAGGACTGAGAATGGATCACTGGATTTAGCAAAGTGGAAATCTTTGACCTTGACAAAAGCAGGCTGGTGGACCTTTATATCCTATGTTAACATGCGTATGGCCTTGATCACTTACGTGCAAGCCACTGACTAGTATAGATTTTTGCTCATTACAGAATATGATCCAAATAGGGACAACGAAATGTGGCTGATGTTTGCTGGGGACTTCTGCAAAAGATGTTTACATGCTGTTCTCAGAGAGTCAATGGAAAGATACACGTTCTGCCACTGGATGTGACCAAGAAAATGAGTATCACTGGGAATTGTTGGCAGACATTTTACAATCTTGAGAAGTAGTTGTTTTGCCACAGAGGAATAGATAGAAGTCAGGCAGAAAAATAGTCACTAATGACATAACTGAATTACCAGTTATCTGAAGTTCAACAGACCTCTACTTATCCTCCCCAAAGTCTGCTTGGCTCAAGATAGCTATAATAGTAAATAAATTCCATGTTTTATATAAGCCATATTAGATTTTTCTGTTACTTGCAAAACAGATATTCCTAACTAACAGTGCAATTTATCAAGGCTCAAATTACTTGATCTGGGTCAGGGGAGAGGCACTGGTTACTGGAAGGATTCCGGACAGTCAATAAAAATAACTCCCACCACAATCTATATATTACACATGACCAAATCCTGCTCTTTTTCATTTCTGTTTACTTCCCCATTTTAAAGACATTCTAATGACCTATAAAATTAATTAACTGATTTTTTAAAAACTAGAATTCTGTTCTGAGAGGATTCTGGGAAAGACAGCAATAAAATCTAAATGTCTTATTTCCTATCCATTCTTACTTTGAATCTGTTTGCCTATCTTAAGCCAAGCAGCAGTTGGTGATGGTGAGCCATTGAGTATAAGTAAGATACTGAGTTCTGAAAAGGTCTTGGCAGAGGAAATAATGTTGGACCCTTTCCAACATGGGGCAAGCATGAGTCTGAAAACCAAACTCAGAGACCCTCAAGATGAAGTTCACACTTGGTGAATGCTGGGGAAAGCTTCAAAGTTCTGTGCACCCCCAAGCATCTAAGGTTGACGTGGTCTCTTGTTACATTTCTTAGCCTGACTAAGGAGTAGGCTAAAATTTCAATATTTCTGAGGGCAGGAAAGTGTGAGTAGAAAGAGGAGCAGGAAGATTCTCTCTGCTGTCTAGATAGAGTCTGGCTGTCTACCTGCTGTACCATTCTCCAGGGAGTTAGACACAGGATGCCTTGCTTATCACTAATGAAACCACTGACACTCCAAGATCTGTACTCAGCTCCAAGCCAAGAAAAATAACAACCTGTTATGATAACAACCTGAAACAGAAAGATCAAAGAATATAGGTTGCCAGTGAAATAAAGCTCCTGGGGAGATTAATGACAAGTTGAACAAAAAAACTTGAAGAGCACTTTAGTACAGCACACACACACACAATCTAAATATGCATTTAAATCTAAACAGATAATGGCAGACTGTCTGGGAATGTGTTTTTAAAAGTACTAAATAAGAATTCTTAAAATGATAGTCTAAGGAGTTTAGAAGTGTTTACCTCAGCAAAACCTAGGAATTAGGGACAGGGGCAAGGTGGGATTGAGGTGAAGAGACTGGGGAATAAAAATATTCCAAACTTCTCACCTGGTGGGATGCAGTGGAGAAGATAAGAAGTGAAAGTATGCTTACGGGCATATCTTGTTGGAGTGAGTGGGATAATAATTAGAAGTGGAATGCCTTCGTAGATAAAAAGGCTGGTCTTTCCTCTCACAACGTATACATATATCAAAGAATCACACTGCACACTTTAAATATATTACAGCTTTATTTGTCAATTATACCTCAAAAAGCTAAAAAAAAAAAAAAAAAAAAGAGCGAGAGAAAGCAGAGAGAGAGAGAGAGAGAAAGAAAACAAGAGTCTAGTGAAGTATTAATTTCTTTATCCTGCTGTACCTTTTGGACTTCTGTGTTCTATGAGTCAATATAGTTCCTCCTGTGCTTAAGTTTGGGGACAAAAAACCTAGGTATCTCGTTTTTAAACAGTAGTAGCAGAGAAATATGTGTCTGACTTTGAGTAGCCGAACAGGGGTGCTTAAAGAGGTGAAGGGAAATGGAAGGAATAGTAACCTGAAAAAACCAGGGAAATAAGAATAAATTGAAAATAATAAACTAAAATAAGAGGAAAAATAAAGGAAACAAATGAAAGTATCACACGATATGCTCAATGTCAATGGACAATACACTTCCATTAAAAGATTCAGCCACGTGACCAGAGGGCAGACAGCAGAAGCAAGAAGAATTATAATCCTGCAGCCTGGGGAACAAAAACCACATTCACAGAAAGACAGACAAGATGAAAACTCAGAGGGTTATGTATCAGAAGAAGGAACAAGATAAAACCCCAGAAAAACAACTTAATGAAGTGGAGATAGGCAACCTTCCAGAAAAAGAATTAAGAATAATGATAGTGAAGATGATCCAGGACCTCGGAAAAAGAATGGAGGCAAAGATCGAGAAGATGCAAGAAATGTTTAACAAAGACCTAGAAGAATTAAAGAACAAGCAAACACAGATGAACAATACAATAACTGAAATGAAAACTACACTAGAAGGAATCAATAGCAAAATAACTGAGGGAGAAGAAAGGATAAGTGACCTGGAAGACAGAATGGTGGCATTCACTGCTGTGGAACAGAATAAAGACAAAAGAATGAAAAGAAATGAAGATAGCCTAAGAGACCTCTGGGACAACATTAAACGCAACAACATTTGCATTATAGGGGTCCCAGAAGGAGAAGAGAGAGAGAAAGGACCAGAGAAAATATTTGAAGAGATTATAGTTGAAAACTTCCCTAACATGGGAAAGGAAATAGCCACCCAAGTCCAGGAAGTGCAGCGAGTCCCATACAGGATAAACCCAAGGAGAAACACACCAAGACACACAGTAATCAAATTGGCAAAAGTTAAAGACAAAGAAAAATTATTGAAAGCAGCAAGGGAAAAACGACAAATAGCATACAAGGGAACTCCCATAAGGTTAACAGCTGATTGCTCAGCAGAAACTCTACAAGCCTGAAAGGAGTGGCATGATATACTTAATGTGATGAAAGGGAAGAACCTACAACCAAGATTACTCTACCCGGCAAGGATCTCATTCAGATTCGATGGAGAAATCAAAAGCTTTACAGACAAGCGAAAGCTAAGAGAATTCAGAACCACCAAACCAGCTCTACAACAAATGCTAAAGGAACTTCTCTAAGTGGGAAACACAAGAGAAGAAAAGGACCTACAAAAACAAACCCAAAACAATTAAAAAAACGGTCACAGGAACATACATATCAATAATTACCTTAAAAGTGAATGGATTAAATGATCCAACCAAAAGACACAGGCTTGCTGAATGGATACAAAAACAAGACCCATATATATGCTGTCTACAAGAGACCCACTTCAGATCTAGGGACACATACAGACTGAAAGTGAGGGGATGGAAAAAGATTTTCCATGCAAATGGAAATTAAAAGAAAGCTGGAGTAACAATACTCATATCAGGTAAAATAGACTTTAAAATAGACATGTTACAAGAGACAAGGAAGGACACTACATAATGATCAAGGGATCAATTCAAGAGGAAGATGTAACAATTATAAATATATATGCACCTACCATAGGATCACCTCAATACATAAGGCAACTGCTAACAGCTGTAAAAGAGGAAATCGACAGTAACACAATACTAGTGGGGGACTTTAACACCTCACTTACACCAATGGACAGATCATCCAAACAGAATATTAATAAGGAAACACAAGCTTTAAATGACACAATAGACCAGATAGATTTAATTGATATTTATAGGACATTCCATCCAAAAACAGCAGATTACACGTTCTTCTCAAGTGCGCAAGGAACATTCTTCAGGATAGATCACATCTTGGGTCACAAATCAAGCCTCAGTAAATTTAAGAAAATTGAAATCATATCAAGCATCTTTTCTGACCACAACGCTGTGAGATTAGAAATTAATTACAGGGGAAAAAATGAAAAAAACACTAACACGTGGATGCTAAACACACGTTACTAAATAACCAAGAGATCACTGAAGAAATCAAAGAGGAAATCAAAAAATACCTAGAGACAAATGACAATGAAAACACGACAATCCAAAACCTATGGGATGCAGCAAAAGCAGTTCTAAGAGGGAAGTTTATAGCTATACAAGCTTACCTCAAGAAACAAGAAAAATCTCAAATAAACAATCTAACCTTACACCTAAAGGAACTAGAGAAAGAAGAACAAACAAAACCCAAAGTTAGCTGAAGGAAAGAAATCATAAAAATCAGAGCAGAAATAAATGAAGTAGAAACAAGGAAAACAATAGCAAAGATCAATAAAACTAAAAGCTGGTTCTTTGAGAAGATAAACAAAATTGATAAACCATTAGCCAGACTCATCAAGAAAAAGAGGGAGAGGACTCAAATCAATAAAATTAGAAATGAAAAAGGAGAAGTTACAACAGACACCGCAGAAATACAAAGCATCCTAAGAGACTACTACAAGCAACTCTATGCCAATAAAATGGACAACCTGGAAGAAATGGACAAATTCTTAGAAAGGTATAACCTTCCAAGACTGAACCAGGAAGAAATAGAAAATATGAACAGACCAATCACAAGGAATGAAATTGGAACTGTGATCAAAAATCTTCCAACAAACAAAAGTCCAGGACCAGATGGCTTCACAGGTGAATTCTATCAAACATTTAGGGAACAGCTAACACTCATCCTTCTCAAACTCTTCCAAAAAATTGCAGAGGAAGGAACACTCCCAAACTCATTCTACGAGGCCACCATCACCCTGATACCAAAACCAGACACAGATACTACAAAAAAAGAAAATTACAGATCAATATCACTGATGAATAGAGATGCAGAAATCCTCAACAAAATACTAGCAAACAGAATGCAACAAAACATTAAAAGGATCATACACTATGATCAAGTGGGATTTATCCCAGGGATGCAAGGATTCTTCAATATATGCAAGTCAATCAATGTGATACACCATATTAACAAATTGAAGAAGAAAAACCATATGATCATCTCAATAGATGCAGAAAAAGCTTCTGACAAAATTCAACACCCATCTGTGAGAAAAACTCTCCAGAAAGTGGGCATAGAGGGAACCTACCTCAACATAATAAAGGCCATATATGACAAACCCACAGCAAACGTCATTCTCAATGGTGAAAAACTGAAAGCATTTCCTCTAAGATCAGGAACAAGACAAGGATGTCCACTGTCACCACTATTATTCGACATAGTTTTGGAAGTCCTAGCCTTGGTAATCAGTGAAGAAAAAGAAATTAAAGGAATACAAGTTGGAAAAGAAGAAGTAAAACTGTCACTGTTTGCAGATGACATGATACTATACATAGAGAATCCTAAAGATGCCACCAGAAAACTGTTAGAGCTAATCAATGAATTTGGTAAAGTTGCAGCATACAAAATGAATGCACAGAAATGTCTTGCATTCCTATACAGTAATGATGAAAAATCTGAAAGAGAAATTAAGGAAACACTCCCATTTACCATTGCAACAAAAAGAATAAAATATCTAGGAATAAACCTATCTATGGAGACAAAAGACCTGTATGCAGAAAACTATAAGACACTGATGAAAGAAATTAAAGATGATACAAACAGATGGAGAGATATACAATGTTCCTGGATTGGAAGAATCAATATTGTGAAAATGACTATACCACCCAAAGCAATCTAGAGATACAATGCAATCCCTATCAAATTACCAATGGCATTTTTTACAGAACTAGAACAAAAAAATTCTTAAAATTTGTATGGAGACACAAAAGACCCCAAATAGCCAAAGTGGTCTTGAGGGAAAAAAACAGAGCTGGAGGAATCAGACTCCCTGACTTCAGACTATACTACAAAGCTACAGTAATCAAGACAATATGGTACTGGTACAAAAACAGAAATATAGATCAGTGGAACAGGATAGAAAGCCCAGAGATAAACCCACACACCTACGGTCAACTAATCTATGACAAAGGAGGCAAAGATATACAATGGAGAAAAGACAGTCTCTTCAATAAGTGGTGCTGGGAAAACTGGACAGCTACATGTAAAAGAATGAAATTAGAACACTCCCTAACACCATACACAAAAATAAGCTCAAATTGGATTAGAGACCTAAATTAAGACCAGACACTATAAAACTCTTAGAGAAAAACATAGGAAGAATACTCTTTCACATAAATCAAAGCAATATCTTTTTTGATCCACCTCCTAGAGTAATGGAAATGAAAACAAAAATAAACAAGTGGGACCTAATGAAATTTCAAAGCTTTTGCACAGCAAAGGAAACTACAAACACGATGAAAAGACAACCCTCAGAATGGGAGAAAATATTTGCAATGGAATCAACAGACAAAGGATTATCTCCAAAATATACAAACAGCTCATGCAGCTCAATACTAAAAAAAAAACAACCCAGTCAAAAGATGGGCAGAAGACCTAAATAGACATTTCTCCAAAGAAGACATACAGATGGCCAAGGAGCATATGAAAAGCTGCTCAACATCACTAATTATTAGAGAAATGCAAATCTGAATTACAATGAGGTATCACCTCACACCAGTTAGAATGGGCATCAATTAATCGACAAACAACAAATGCTGGAGAGGGTGTGGAGAAAAGGGAACCCTCTTGCACTGTTGGTGGGAATGTAAATTGATACAGCCACTATGGAGAACAGTATGGAGGTTCCTTAAAAAACTAAAAATAGAATTACGATATGACCCAGCAATCCCACTACTGGGCATATACCTAGAGAAAACCACAATTCAAAAAGACACATGCACCCCAATGTTCATTTCAGCCCTATTTACAATAGCCAGGACATGGAAGCAAACTAAATGTCCATTGACAGACGAATGGATAAAGAAGATGTGGTACATATATACAATGGAATATTACTCAGCCATAAAAAGGAACGAAATTGGGTCATTTGTAGAGGCATGGTTGGATCTAGAGACTGTCATACAGAGTGAAGTAAGTCAGAAAGAGAAAAACAAATATATATTAACACATGTATGTGGAACCTAGAAAAATGGTACAGATGAACTGGTTTGCAGGGCAGAAGTTGAGACACAGATGTAGAGAACAAACGTATGGACATCAAGGGGGGAACGTGGTTGGGGGGCAGGGTGGTGTTGTGATGAATTGGGAGATTGGGATTGACATATATATACTAATATGTATGAAATGGATAACTAATGGATATTAGTTAACTAATGGATAACCTGCTGTACAAAGAAATAAATAAAATAAAATTCAAAACTTAAAAAAAAAAGCGAATAGCAACTGAAACATATCACTGTTAAAATTTTGCTAACTATCCTTCCGCAAGTATTCCCATTCATTTATTCATTCATTCCTTCATTCAGCAAATAATTTTTGAGTGCCTACTGTGTGCCCTGCGACTCACAGTCTGTGTCCTCAAGGTGCTTTTATTCTAGTTATGTCTGGTAGTAATAGTTTCAATGAAGAAAAATAAAGAAGGGTATTAAGCTTAGAGAGTGAAGATGTTATTTTAGATGACATCATCAGGGAAAATCCTTTCCGATGTGGTAACATTTGAGCAAAGATGTGGAGGTGAGAGCAGAAAGATGGGGACATTTGGGCAAAGGGGACGGCTGTGCTATTAAAGTTGTGAGACGGGACAGTATCTGACTAACAGTGAGGACAGAGGACCAGTGTCCCGAGGGAAGGGGAGAGTAGTGTGTCATGAGGTTAGAGAAGTTACAGGGGCCAGATTCTACTCTGACTGCGATGGAAAGCCGCAGGAGAGTATTGATCAGAGGAGGCTCGTGATCTGATTTCTTTTCAAAGACCCACTCCAGCTGCTGCTTGGGGGATGGACTGTAAGAAGGAAAGTGTGGAATAGGGAGAAGACTGTAGCTGGAATCGAGGTGAGAGCTGATGGTGCTTGGACTAGAGTGGAGCAGTGGAAGAAGTATATACACACACAGGTATAGCCATATACTTATACCATTTTACAGAAATGGCACCATATCTGTGCTGTACGTGTGGTTCAAACTTATTTACTCCTTTTTCTTTTGTTTGTCTCCCCATTACCTGATCTCTAGCCCACACCCCTCTGTTCCTTCCTTCCGGTAACTAACATAAGAAGCCAGCCAGATATACAACCTTTCAAATTTATCTCCATTTTTATAAATCACACATGGAAGACTTTTTGATAATGCCTTTCTTTACAAAAACTGAATCATACTATCTTACTTTGCTGTGTGAATTTTCAATACTTTTGATAACTTTTCTATTTGGTTGTTTGCCTTTATCTTACTATGAAGGCACATTGTAAGTATTGACTCTTTTTGTATCATTTATTGCAAACATTCTTTCTCATTTAGCATATGTATTCTGACTTTATGGTTTATGGTATTTTGCCGTACTTTAACAATATTTTGCATAATAAATTATGTCTATCCATCTTATAGTTTCTTGGTTTCCTTTCTTTCTTTAAATCATCTCACCTTAGCCATACATATATTCCAAATTTTCTTCTAAAATTTACTTGTTTTTGCTGATTAAAGTGTGAAATAAAAGTCTAATCAATACCTGACTTAATTCTTTACACAAACTCCATTTTGAGTACCAAAAATCTTGTTTTTCAGTTGGTTTCAGTTGTTTTTTAATTAATTATGCCACCCAGACGCCATTACAAAGGTCAGCAATTTTTATGCCAGAAAGTGTTGGTCTCTCCTGTAAAATGGTTACCTCTATGTATGTCTCCTTTCCTCTACTGCAATGTAAGCCCCTTGAGGACAGATTCTTGCCATTTATCTTTATGTCCCTGTGCTGATTTTGAGTTCGTTTGCCCTCAGGTCCATTTCTTATCTCCAGATTAGGAGACTCAAGAGGAAGAGGGCTAATGCCTGCTGCCTGCAATTCCCTGTTCCCTCATCAACCGCCTCCAGCTGGGTTTGATTAATAGGAAACACTAGGTGAGATTAAAGAGTGGGAGGAAGGGAGAAGCCAGGGCATTCCTCCTTCTTTTCTGAGTCAGCCATCATCTCTGGAGACAGCAACTCTCCTCCATGATCCCAGTTCTGTAACCCTGGCCCCCAAACCCCTATATGATCACCCTCTCCTTTTGCAAGGAGAGATGGTAGTAGCTTCCTAATGTTGCCTTACTGTCCCCTGTTTGGCTTCTCAGCTCTTCCATCATCTAAGTAAATCAATTCTCAGCTTTAAATTCCCTATATTTACTTGATTCAGCCCTGATACATTCTCCATTAATATTTAACTTTGTGCCTTAATGAGAAGAAAAGCTCAAATTTTTTTAAAGCAATGAATATCATGATGGCCCTCCACACAGTAACACAATTACTGGGAACTGCTCATTCTTACCTATTCAATACCAAATGCAATTTAACTGACCACACATTGCTAATTGAGTGTCACATAGCCACCACCTCCAGAAATACAGCATCCCGTTTCTCCATCACCACAAGCAATGATACTATCTTCATTCACAGATTCTGCAGACTCTGGATTTAGTTCGCAATATCTCTGTTCTTCCTTGCCCTTCAATAGCATCTTTTCACTTATGATTCCACTAAATGTATAGATTATTAAAATCTTTCCTCTTTGGGCCTCCATGCTGTCAACTATCCAAACTGATCTGTCAAATTTATAAAGCAACTGATATCTCTTGAGAGCCCAGTATCTGGCAAACAGTATACAAACCAGAAGCTACAGGGTTACCATGATACAGTCTCTCTGAAATCTCAGTTAGCTGGTAATTATAATTCAGTGTGATAAAGGATGTTTTGGCAGGCAGAATTCTGAGATTTCCCAAGATCCCCTACCCCTGGTACAATCCCTTCCCCTTAAGTATGGGCAGGATTTGTGAAAATGAGGGGGAAGTCCCTCCCTTGATTAGGTTATATTATATGTCAAAGGTAATGGGTAGTCATTCCTGCGATTATGTAATGTTACATAAGACTGAGTCTTAGAAGACTGAGAAGAAAGACTCTCCTGCCGGTCTTGAAGAAGCAAAGGCCTTGCCGTGTTGTAGAGAGGGCCATGTGTCAAGGACCTGACCTGAGAGTGGGCCCAGTTAACAGCTATTAAGAAAACAGGGACTTCAGTTTTACAGCTGTAAGGAAATGAATTCTGCCAACAACATGAGGGAGCTTGGAAGCCTAACTCTCCCTAGTCAAGCCTCCAGATGAGGACACAGCCAGCCAACATCTTGATCTTGGCCTTAGATCCTGACCCACAGAAACTGTGAGAAAATAAATTTTATTGTTTCAGGTGCTACATTTGTGGTTATTTGTTACACAGCAATAAACAATGAAAACAGATTTGACAGAGGTAAGCAGAAGATATTAGGGCACAGAGGAAAAGACCTAGCCCAGCCCATGGCCAGGGATGACTTCCTGAAGGAAGACCGAAAGTTGAGACCTGAACACTCTGCAAGGGTTAGTCTAGCAAAGGGAGGGAAGTAGAGAAAGGAGGGATCGAGAGATACTTCAGATAGAGAATTCTGGAAGAGTGTGTGTGTGTGTGTGTGTGTGTGTGTGTGTGTGTGTGTGTGTACGACAGAGAGAGAGAAGCACAGACTATAAAATCTTTCTCATTAGGTCTCTAGTAATGTTATCATAAATTTTACCATAATACCCTAGGTGCAGAGAACAGCTTCTTTGACTCACAGTAGGTCTTCTCCACCTGCCTCACATAACAACTGTTTCATCATCTCCAGGATGCCACCTTGAAGTACCTCCTTTTAGCCTCTACCCAGAATCTCACACCTCACCACCAACAGTGCATTTGTGTAACAACTGTGTGAGCCTCCGTTTATGGTATCCTTGGCTTCTCGATGGCTAGGACCACGTCCAGTTTATGTTCTGTCCTGTTTTAGTTTCTGTTATCATACCATAAACACCTGCTGACTGGCTAATTTATTTTCTGGCAAGCAAGGCTTAATGATATCTGAGCTATTCAAAGTAGAAAGAAACCTCTCTCATCCCCAGTCCCCAGACCACCATTCAGGTCTTCTTCTCTCATGGGATATTGAGGGGTTTGGAAAAATGGATAATGGGCTAGGAATTTCATTTTTATCTTTGTTACCAATCAAGTGTATGTATAGTTAAGCTTTTTTGAGTGCACATTATGTGCCAAGCATTGTGTAAAGCACTTTACATGGATTACCTCATCCTGTGCTCACAACAAACCTACAGATAGATGTAGTAGTATATTTCCCATTACACAGACATGGAAACTAAAGGTTAGGGAGATTTAGTAAGTAGCAAAGCAGGGATACCAGCCCCAGCATTGTGCATCTAGAGTGCAGGCTCTCAATCACTATAGTATAGTGTTTCTTCAGGTCTCAACCTGGATATTACTCCACCCAGGAAGTCCTCCCTGACCACAGATGCACCCAAATGATTTTGGACATGGGAAGCTGTCTCCTCCTCAGGGGATTTTATGTTCAGGCACAGAGCTGAATTGACACTGCTTGGATTTAATCACAGTTCTGCCATTTATCAACTTTGTAATCTTAATCCCTTGAGAAAATATGATTACCCTTACTCTGATCCCGAGAGAGCTGAAGCAGGTACGTATACTTAGAGTACTGCATTTCCTACTACCTGGAGACAAATGAAAATGAAAACACAATGATCCAAAATCTACAGGATGCAGCAAAAGCAGTTCTAAGAGGGAAGTTTATAGCAATACAAGCCTACCCTGGGAAACAAGAAAAATCTCAAACAATCTAACCTTACACCTAAAGGAGCTAGAAAAAGAACAAACAAAACCCAAAGTTAGTAGAAGGAAAGAAATCATAAAAATCACAGCAGAAATAAATGAAATAGAGACTAAAAAATAATATAAAAGATCAGTGAAACTAAGAGCTGGTTCCTGAACAAGATAAAAAAAAAAGATAAACCTTTAGCTAGACTCATCAAGAAAAAAAGGGAGAGGGCCCAAATCAATAAAATCAGAAACGAAAAAGGATAAGTTACAATTGACACCACAGAAATACAAAGGATCATAAGAGACTACCATGCCAATAAAATGGATAACCTAGAAGAAATGGACAAATTCCTAGAAATCTACAATCTCCCAAGACTGAACCATGGAAAAATAGAGAATATGAACAGACCAACTACCACTAATAAAATTGAATCAGTAATTTAAAAATTCCCAACAAACAAACGTCCAGGACTGAATGGCTTCATAGGTGAACTCTACCAAACATTTAGAGAAGAGTTAACACCTACCTTCTCAAACTATTCCAAAAAATTTTAGAGAAAAGAATGCTTCTGAATTCATTCTATGAGGCCAGCATCACCCTGATATCAAAACAAAACAAAGATATAATAAAAAGAGAAAATTACAGGCCAATACAACTAAATAACATAGTTTTAGTAAACTGAACCCAGCAATACATCAAAAGGATCATATACCATGATCAACTGGGATTTATCCCAGGAATGCAAGGATTTTTCAATATCCACAATCAATCAATGTGATACACCACATCAACAAATTGAAGAATAAAACCCATATGATCATCTCAATAGATGCAGAAAAAACTTTTGACAAAATTCAATATCCATTTATGATAAAACTCTCCAGAAAGCAGGCATAGAGAGAACATACCTCAACCTAATAAAGGCCAGATATGATAAGCCCACAGCTAACATCATACACAATGGTGAAAGCTGAAAGCATATCCTCTAAGATCAGGAATATGACAAGAATGCCCACTCTCAGCACTTTTATTCAACAAAGTTTTGGAAGTCCTAGCCACAGCATTCAGATAAGAAAAAGAAATAAAAGGAATCCAAATTTGAAAGGAAGAAGCAAAACTGTCACTGTAGATGGCATGATACTATATACACAGAAAATCCTAAAGACACCTCCAGAAACTAGTAAAGCTCATCAATGAATCTGGTAAAGTTGCAGGATACAAAATTAATATACAGAAATCTGTTGCATTTCTATACACTAATAACAAACGACCAGAAAGAGAATTTAAGGAAACAATCCCATTTACCATCACATCAAAAAGAATAAAATACCTAGGAATAAAACTACCTAAGGAGTTAAAAGACCTGTACTCTGAAAACTATTACACTGATGAAAGAAACTGAAGACAACACAAACAGATGGAAAGATATACTGTGTTCACAGATTGGAAGAATTAATATTGTTAAAATGAACATACTACCCAAGGAAATCTACAGATTCAATGCAATCCCTTGGTACCCAAAATACCAAGGGTATTTTTCACAGAAATAGAACAAGTAATTTTAAAATCTGTATGGAAACACAAAAGACCCCAAATAACCCAAACAATCTTAAGAAAGAACAGAACTGGAGGAATCACACACCCTGATTTCAGACTGTGCTGCAAAGTTACAGAAAGGAAAAGAGTATGGTACTGGCACAAAACAGACACATAGATCAATGGAATAGAATAGAGAGCCCAGAAATAAACCCATGCACTTAAGGTCAATCTACAACAAAGAAGGCAAGAATATACAATGGAGTAAAGACAGTCTCTTCTATAAGTGGTGTTACCGGGAAAACTGGACAGCTCCATGTAAAAGAATGAAATTAGAACATTCTCTAACACCATATACAAAAATAAACTCAAAATGGATTAAAGACCTAAATGTAAGATTGGAAACCATAAAACTCCTAGAAGAAAACCTAGGCAGAACACTCTTTGACATAAATGGCAGCAATATTTTTTGGATCTTGTCTCCTAAAACAAAGGAAATAAAAGCAAAAACAAACAAATGGGACCTAATTAAACTTGAACGTTTTTGCACAGCAAAGGAAACCACTGACAAAATGAAAAGACAACTATTGAATGGAAGAAAATATTTGCAAATGATATGACTGATAAGTGGTTAATATACAAAATACATAAACAGCTAATAGGGCTCAACATAAAACAACAATAACAACAACCGAATTTTAAAATGAGCAGAAGACCTGAATAGATATTTTTCCAAAGAAGACATACAGATGGCCAATAGGCATATGAAAAGGTGTTCAACATTGTTAATCATCAGAGAAATGCAAATTAAAGGTACAATCGGATGTCACCTCACATCTGCCAGAATGGCTGTCATCAAAAAAAACATGAATAACAAATATTGGCGCGGTTGTGGAGAAAAGGGAACCCTCAGACACTGCTGGTGGGAATGTAAACTGGTGCAGCCACCATGGAAAACAGTATGGAGATTCATCAAAAAACTAAAAATAGAACTCCTGGGTACATATCTGAAAAAAATAAAAATACTAATTCAAAAAGATACACACACCCCAATGTTCACAGCAGCACTATTTACAATAGCCAAGACAGGGAAGCAACCTAAGAGGCCATCAACAGAGAATGGATAAAGAAGGTATGGTATATATATATACAATGGAATACTACTCAGCCATTAAAAAGAACGAAATTTTGCCATTTGCAACAACATGGATGGCTGTGGAGGGTATTATGCTAAGTGAAATAAGTCAGACAGAGAAAGACAAATACTTATGATATCTTTTATATGTGGAATCTAAAAATTAAAACAAACTAGAGAATATAACAACAACAAAAAAAAAGACTTACAGTTTCAGAAAACAAGCTAGTGGTTACTAGAAAGTGGGGAGGGACAAGATGGGGTAGGGGACTAAGAGGTACAAACTATTATGTATAAAATAAAAAAGCTACCAGGATGTATTGTACAACACAGGGAATATAGACAATATTTTATAACAACTATAAATGGAGTGTATCCTTTAAAAATCGTGAATCACTATGTTGTACATCTGCAACATATAATATTGTACATCGACTATACCTCAATTTTAAAAAAAGAAAAATATGATTACTATTATTCTGATCCTCAAGGGGGTTAAAGCAGGCACATATCCTTAGGATAGTGCATTTCCTACAGCGAAATAGCAAAATTGCTCTTAAGTCAAGCATTCCTTTCCAGGCATTAGGATGATAAATGTCAGGTATGTTGAAAGTTGAAATGTCCTTTGAAACATTACCTTAATGATACTTTTTAAGCTATTCATAATAACCAGAGGGAGAAGGGACTATAAATGAGTATTTTTACATTTGTGATCTTTAACGGTGAACTTTAAACAACACTGTTGTAAACTATGAAAAATTTCAGCTGATTCCCAAATCCCCAATAACTTCGCAATAAGGGAAAAAGGATGGTGTTCAAGAGAGAAGCTCTGAGCAGCTATATACGCAATACAGCAGAGGGTGAGTAGCATGTTCAAGACAGGAGGTCAAATTGGCTCTTTCACTATTTTCGATGTAGCTAATGAAGGGCAAAACCTCAAAATGTTCAGCGCTCCATGACTTTTCAGATCAACATTGGAAATTGTGAGTATAATTTATGTCGGATATTGACTTACTGAAAAATACAGATGTAGAGAGAAACTTTCAGCATTTTAATCTTTTCTAAATATGGTCTCCTTGAAATACAGCGGGAAAGGTCTCGACTGTGAGCCAAGACATGTGGGCTCCGATGCTGGCTCTGCCTTAACTAGCTGTGTGGCCTTGGCAAGTCCCACCGTCTCACCAGGCTTAGCATCCTTGTCTTTACAGATGACAGGATGGGGAGCCTGACTGGAGGACCCCACAAGTTCCTCCCAGCTTTAATAGCAAATGGAATAAACAACTTGGTATCTTTTATTTATTTTTGGTATCTTTTATGTTTAAAGCAGATGATCATCTTTGAGAGCATACACTTTAAATAAAGCAGTGGTTTAAGGCATCTTGGAAAGGCATTTTCATGGCCACTGGCTGGAGGAAAATAGACGGCAATTAACATCTGGAGTCAAGACAAAAGTAAGTGACGTAAGAACAGTACTTAAATATTTTCCTGAGCATAGAAATGGAACTTTCAGGATTATCATTTTTAAAATTGTAACTTTTCAAAATGTACATGATTAGTAACCATGTGAAAAAATAAGCACAGCACAGTGTATATAAAATGTATTTTATAGAAACAGACTCACAGATTTCGAAAACAAACTTACGGTTACCTAAGGGGAAATGTGCGGGGCGGGAATTAGTGATTTGGGATAAACATACACACACTACTATATATAAAATAGATAACCAACAAGGACCTACTGTATAGCACAGGGAACTCTACTCAATATTCTGTAATAACCTACATGGGTAAAGAATCTGAAAAAGAGTGAATGTATCTATATGTATAATTGAATCACTTTGCTGTACACCTGTAACTAACACAACATTGTAAATCAACGCCAATTAAAAATAAATAAAATAAAATGTATTTTACATGTAAATCTCAACTATAGAAAGCAAAGCCTTCTTATGAATTGTTTTCAAACATTCAAATTAGATTTTAATTCATAACAGCCAAAATTTCCAATGAACTTACATATATACATATATTTGTATATTCACATACTAATATATATGAATTATTGCCAATCGGCTTAGTGAATTTCTAAGCATTATACATTTTTTTAAAACTAGGCTTCAATGTAATTATACTTCTTGTAACTCATCGGGACATTCTTGCTTCAGAGAGCTAAGCAAGCCCAGAGAAACCCTTTATGTCTGAGTTTCACACATGAAATGGGAATAAAGTAATACCATATTTCCCTAAATCTTTACAGAGTAGTATATTCCACCAAAGTAAACTGGAAGTAGGGATTGAAAGTGCTTGTCAATGGTCTAACAGCTAATGGAAAGTCATTTCAAAACTGATGGAATGGCATTTCCCTTGGGAATTCGTGTGAATTTTACTGGCATGCTCCAAAATCTCTGACTGACTCCTGGTTTACCAATCAAGTTTTTGTTTTCTGTTTCTGTGTTGATACTTATTTGTCTTGTTTATTTTTGTTTCAGTTTTCCCTCTCCCAGGAACTCTTATG
The DNA here is from genome assembly GCF_965194805.1 of Balaenoptera borealis. Taxonomy (NCBI): domain Eukaryota; kingdom Metazoa; phylum Chordata; class Mammalia; order Artiodactyla; family Balaenopteridae; genus Balaenoptera; species Balaenoptera borealis. The sequence continues at coordinate 129,152,040 of NC_138861.1, read as the reverse complement.
AGCAAATGTGATGATCTGTAGGCATATTTTGAAACTGCATCCTTCCTATCACTGTCAGAAGATTATCTAATCCCTGATCTAAATTGTAATACAAATGCCCAATCTTATTTCTGTCCTAGTGAAATCAAACAGCTCAGAGATATCTCTCAAATCCATTATCTATCCTCTCTGCATTCTTCAAAAGACATAAACTAAATTGCTAAACCTCTCCCTGAGAGTCGGTAAACAATGAACAGGATGAAGGTACCCCAACAAGTGAGAGGGGAAAAAATTAGAGTCTACACACTGAGCACACATACACACACATACATACACACATGGATGCTTATCTATGTTTTGACCAAATGCCACATTTAGAAAGTATTAGAAAAATTTATGTACGCTATATCCCTGTTAAGCATGGGATTACTGTGAATAATTCTAATTCTGCAGTTACCATTAGTAAATGGCAATTGTGTATCTTCCAGGTGGTCTTAACAATGAATGGTCTTGGTCTCCTCTGAATGGAAGGAGCTGCCTTCCAACATGGGTGATCTGCTACTTCTGAGATTTTTTACTCTGGTTGCTCTGGGACGTTTAATGGTCATTTAATCAACCTTAAAGTACTCGTTGAACTAGCTCTAACTAAACATAGTGATTTAAGTGGTGAGATTAGTGAGCTATTGCTCCAGGGAAATTGATGTTTTGAACGTTTCTAGGGCAACAGTTAATCTCTCCCAGCAGCAAGTCTGTTGGAAAATAAATCGATGGGAATATTCAAACCCTTTTAAATTAAAGGAAACACTATATTTGAAGATTAAGGTCGATGGAGAGATGCAAATACATGTCAAGGATACAAAGGCTCATGCTGTTTACATAATGACACAGTTACTCAGAAAAGCAGAAATCAAGACAATTTCACTTGATTAAATAGTTTTTTGTTTCGGTAATTTTGGTTTGTTTTGGTTTGCTTTTTGGTAAGTTACTTTCTGTGGTTTTTCAATACAGTTTAACTGCTGATCTGCCTAGAGGTTTGGCTCTAGGAGAATCTGAAGTAACTGTGTAGCCCTTATGGCAATAGACAGGAATCTATGTGCAGAGCTGTAAAATAAGCAGATGCAGAGGAGAACAAAGGCAACTATCTATTTGCCTTTTTTTTTTCGTTTTCTATGATCCTACCATTCTTCTTAGAACTACCTTTCCTCTCTATTATTTAATGTCCATTATTGGAAAACAGATATTCCTCTTCTGTAACAGAACATTTTCAATTATAGTATTTTTTTTTTCCTTTCAAAATCTGCAAAGGCTGGATCAGGGACTAATAATCTCTTAGAAATGAGTGTCCTTTTTATATCTTTTTCCTCTCATTCATGGTGAGCAGGGGGTTGGGAAGTGGAAGACACAGTAGTTTTGGTTTCATATGCTTTACTGGGGGAGGAAGGAAGCCTTTCCATCTTCAGGAATCCTGCTGCATAATGCAGATATGGGTAAGAAGGATCAAACCTTTATCAACTGACATGATATTTCTCTAACTGATGACACTCCAGAGAGAAGCAGAAATTCAAAAAGGCTTTACAGAATAATGAGGGATGCTACTAAAGGAAATCTGGGAAGAAAATTAAAGGGGAACAAAATCACACCTGTAATCATATAACCTGCTAACCACCGGATTAGTAATCTCCCTAGATGGGTAGTTTGTTTGTTTACTGTTTGTTTTGGTGGAGAGGGGTAAAACTGTGGAGAGGGTACAGTTCTAAGAACATGAGATTCTCCATCCAAGGAAAAGAAAAGCTCATTGAACACTTAACACTTGTCCTTGTATACACTAGTTTAGTGTACCAGCTCACCCCACCTTCTTTCCTTTTAAACAAGTTCATGTTGTACCAGGTTCTCTCCTCCAATATCCACCAAGAAATGAAAGTTTTGTTTTTCTTCCTTTCTTACCAAAGTAGCTACAGAGAAGTGCTTTATTTTGTTTAATAGAGTAATTTGAAAAACAGGTCCCTGAAGAATCAGAGTAATCTCAATATACATAGAAAGAAAAATATAAGTGAATGGAAAGTTCCCAACAGCGCATTGTGTGACTGGCTGACCTCAGCAAAATGTGTATTTGCTTGTTTTTCTTTTTAGCAAATGTGCTATTTTAACACCTGCTCACTAATGAGAGCTATCAATGTTTCCAACTGACAAACAGCCAATGCAGAAGGATTAAGAAGAACATGGATAATAATTTCCTTGTAGGTAGAAAGAAAAATTATTACTCATGGTGTGTTTAAAGGCGGTCTTTCTGCCAGTGTTATTAAGTTTCTTGGGGAAGGGAGAGTTCCCAGTGCTTTACAAAATAAAATTTAAAAAATCAATGTGTTCAACTTGTTTTACCTATCTTCACATTTTGAAGACCTTCTAAAGAAAAGTGTCGTTTTTCTAAGTTTTCTCTGATACAATATTTTTTTAGAACTACCTTTTCATTATTCTAGATTATCACCATTTTGCCTCTCCTGTGTTAGAGCAAACACAAATAGATGAGAGAAGATTTAGCAAGTTAAAAATAATAAGCACTTTAAAAAAAAAAAGAAGAAGACTTGGTAAGAATTATTTGATTATGTGTTCTTCAGTAAATCTATTTCTTAGCTACACCTATTTAAAAAAAAATCACACCCAAGGATCATGATAGAGTACAACTATTGTGAAAGTACTCCTTATCAGCTGCCAATTGAAAAAAAAATCTCAGGAGGCAATGAATTCACTCAACATAGACCTTCTGAGTTTCAGACCTGACCTGTTGAAAGGAATGAATAAAGTTAAGATGCTTTTACTTATAACTTTTAATTCTGCCAGATTAAACACCTAAATCTCTTTTCCCTAAATTATTAACATGTCTAGGTAGGGTGAGATTATTCAGAGGTTATTTTTCAAAAAATTTCCCAAACTCTGGCACAGGATTGGCAATATCCCTATAATGTTCTTTCATTTAAAGAGTGGTGCTGAAGGAGAAAAAAATCATTTTAGTTACACATTGTAAACTGTCTAACTGACAAAGAGCTTTCATAAGGGTATTTGTTTTGGTGAAATAAATTGGTACTGATGCAGAGAAACTGATTCGAGAGAAAAGGATGCCAAAGAGGGAACGATGGAGGGATATAAATCAAATAGTAATACAAGGAAGAGATTTAGTGACTAGCAGTAAATTGCTTATTCATGGCCATTTATTGATATTACACTTCCAACAACATGCTATAAGTAATACTAAAATCTTTATATTTTATAGGCACATTTAATATTTACTCAAAGTCTTAAGGAACTCTTCATTCAAGTTAATATACTTTTTTGCATATTTGATGTAAAATTCTAGATATAGCAAATATAGTGTATCAACTGAAAAAAAAATACACAACCTAAAAGTTGAGAATTATGTTTTATTCAGTGGACTTTCTGAGGACTTAAGCCCAGGAGTCAGCCTCTCAGATAGCTCTGAGGGACTGCTCTGAAGAGGTAAGGGAGGAACCAGGATATATAGGAGTTTTTACAACAAAAACCAGGTAGTCAAAACATCAAAAGATTACTGTTAATTAAAGAAAACCAGACAGCTCAAGTTAATAAATTTAGCACTTTTCTGTATATGGGAAGATTCAAGAGTCTGGGTTCATTGAGATCATTCCTTTGATATGCACCTTAACTATCTAGGGCCAGTATCCTGGTTTTTTCCATCCTGAATCCCCTCAAGGGTGCACAGTCAGGGCAGCTGCAGTGGCTGAGGGCTAGACGGCCCCAACATCCCTTGTTTACTGACATGGCAGGTGACATTCTTCTTCCACAAGCAAAACTATCCCATTCTTATCCCTATTGTTTTCCCTTCCCCTACAGGTATTTGGAGGGTCATAAGGCAGAGTGTTTAAGATTCCACGTCCACACTTGGTAACCAGTTTGACAACCTCTTAAGCTCCGAGGATTATTTTATGGTCAGTACAAATTTAGTCTTAGCCAGTATGCCAGAGCTGGCTCATCCTGTCTTTAAGACCCAATAATTAAACTTTCAGGAGGTTCTGGAGCCAACCGATAGCACCTTGGTAGTTTGAAATTGGCTATGTGGGAATATTTACACCATGTTAATTGTCACACCCCCGCGCCACCCCCCAAGCCTGAGAGATGGTTAATAAACATTTACCAGTACACTACTGGCCAGAGCTATTCTTTGACTTTTTCATAAAACGCCAAGGAAAATAAAACCAATTATATAATTCAGCTTTGACCAAAAAGCTAAAACATTTTATGGGTTTTTTTTAACCAATAATTTTAGAATTTCAGGAATTGGTACTATTAAATTTAAAGACTATAAGCCAATCAAATCATATTAGATTAGGCTTATCTGTAAATAATTCTATTTATTTTAAAGCTTGAAATAATGTCTTTCAAAGAAATATATTCACTTTATGCAGATGCATTCAGTTAAGTGAGTTCCATGAACTCCAATCCCTTCCTTCTGCCCCTCCTCTGTTTTGAGGATTTAGCTCTATTGATTCCACAATTTGACATCCTCAGAATACATTTGTCTTATGAGTAACTTTATACATAAAAAAAATGTATTTACATTATTAGCCATTTGGGATTATTCTCTTGAAGAAAGACCAAAAGAAGTCAGAAGACAATACAGTTGACCCTTGAACAACACAGGGGTTAGGGGCTCCAACCCCTGAGCAGTCAAAAATTCATTTATAACTTTATGTCAGCTCTTCATATCCATAGTTCCATATCCGGATCCAACCAGCCAAGGATTCAACCAACTGCAGATCATATAGTATTGTAGTACATATTCAGTGAAAAAAAATCTGTGTAAAAGTGGACCCTCATAGTTCAAATCCATGTGTTCAAAGGATAACTAATTGTAGTCCAATCGATAGAAATCAGAGTGACTGTAAATGTGAAATGTAAAATCCCCTGAGGAGGAGAGAAGGAGACAGCTTTCCAGGCTCAACATTATTTGGAGACAGCTGTGGTCAGGGAGGACTTCCTGGATGAAGTGATGACCAGATTGAGATCTGAAGGGACACCACACTATAATGACTGAGACATGAGCTGTCATAAATTCCTAATGGACAATAAAAAGATACTAATACGTCTGCACATGAACCTACTAAAATTTTCCCCAACTAAATTTTTATAGAAAAAACAAAGTTGTTTTATTCACTTTGGCTTTAGTTTCACATTTGAGGAAAGCACAATGCTGGTAAAGACTTCTTCTCTTATTTCTCTGGTGAAAAATAGGCCCTGGATCTCTGCATAGTAAGTACTTAGCACCTCTGTGGCAGTGTTCAATATAAACCAGATTATGAGAGTATCTTCTACGTTTACAGGTGGACCAGGTTCACAGTGAGGTGAGAGAGCTTAAACTTTTCTTTTTTCCTGGGTTTGGCTCTTGCTTAGTATCCCTAGGAAATGAGCTGTTAAGGGATGTGCTGCCACATCAAAATTCTGAAAGAAGATACCTTAAAACCACCAAAGTAAACCTTCCTTTGGATAATTCAGCAGGCTGATTATAAGCATATTTCCTCACTGACCAACAGAACAGAAGTAAGTACTACAGCCAAAGGCTTGTTCCAGAAACATTTCTGACCAAATAGTTTTCTCGAGCTTTAGCTTTGTGGGTTCATATTTAATCACTTCAGCACTTTGCTGGTTAAACTCTGATACGAAATGTGAATCCCAGAAAGTGTTGTTTCATCCCAAACAGCTGGAAAATTGGTAATTCCTTTTACCCTACCACTTGCTGTAGATTCAAAAAGATCATTCCAAATTCCCACTATTTATTCTGCTCAATAAACTGTCTTGTTCTGTGGTTTTTCAGGAACTTTAACCAACAGTCCTAGTACCTTTTTGTAAATGTTGTCTCATTTTAGGTAACTGCTTTAAACAAATGATCTAAGCTCAGAACCAAACTTACGGCAGCAAATTCAGACTCAAGCCCTCCAGACCACTGGTATCTATACTCCACATAACACCTAAGAACAGAGTTTCCTAGGTCAGGCAGGACAAGACCTCCACACCAGTGAACTCTTACCTCTTCTCTGATTCACATCACCATTATGTACAATTTTTCTCTAAATCGGTTTCTTTTAAAATAAAGCAAGTATCTTTGTAAAATTACAGACATTATAATACTACTAATTTTCTTTAATTTGTTAAAATATTACTTCAATGACACTAACTCTGAAAAGCTATAAATGGCAAACGGCTTTTTCTTAGAGCATACAAGATACCAGATACATTGCTGCTTTCTGTGAACAAGTGATGTTCATGAACTTGATCAATGTATAATCATTTAAGAATCCATTAGGATAGAGTATGAGCCGGTTGGTGTGAATCTGGCTGTGTCCACCACTTTTTAACATCTGTTAGGGCAGTGGCCAAGTGTCACGTACCACAGCTGGATTCTTCCTGAGTGAATGGCAGTTGACCAGAGGGGGACTGAAATGCAAGCGTTCCCTGAACATATGCTCTTGATTCTAAATAATTTGAGGCTCTTGTTTTATATCACTAAAACCAAAGAGTGTCCAGGTATGAGGGGGTCTAGCCCAGATGGAAGCCTAATCAAGTGAATCTCTGAGTGGGCCAAGCAGAACCAACCCTGTCCATCCCTTTCCCCAGGATCTGAGAGCTGATGGTCTCGGAAAGTGCTTTAGCCCTACCTCTCCCTTTAGTTCTGGGCTCTATGTCCAGCTCCCTCATCTAGACCCATTTTTAAACTGCTAGGAAACTCTGGGTAGATGGCATATCCATGTGGACCACACATCTGTATGATCATTCTCTGTATGTGTTTGGACCCTTTACTATGAAAAAGCCATCACAGGCCCCATTTAGCCATCTGATTCCAGGTTAGTTCCCTGTCAGACTCCAGGAATTTTGTTAAGCAAAGGAAAAAGCCTCTCCCAGTCAATCTTACCTTCTGATGCAGGCATGTTAGTTCTAGATAGCCCCACAGACCTAAGCTACAGTAAGGCCATCAGAACATTTTATGATGCAGGGCCTTTCTTCATGTTCGCAGCAATAGCTTAGATACTGAGAACAAGGATGGGTTTTTTTCCTCCTGTTGTATTACATATTTTATTAGTAATCTAATAAACACAATATTAATATGTTTGTGCTGCTTAGTCAATGCCAGTGAGTTTGCACTGTCAGCATTTTGTATCACTATTTATCCTTAATATTTTTCTCTGGGAGTGCCTTTGAACTAAACAAAGAAGGATAATTCTTCCTGTTTTTCCATTTCCTTCTCCATCTCCCTGTCCTTTGGGCTGCTGTTATACAGAACACTAATTTATAAAAAGAATGGTGTCTCAGAAGTGATGAAATACAAAAATTTTAAGCCCCTTAATTGCTATGTTTGTTTCAATTCTTACAACACTGAATTCTAATTTAGTCTCAACATTCTGAATTAACATTCCAAGGATTCTTTTATCTAGCAATGATGCAAAATACCAAGCTGAGAGTCAATCACAAGAAGAAGACATACAATTTCTACACAATTTATGTTTGGTTTTGCATTCAGGCGCCTGGGAGAACACTAGAACAATAATGTTTGCCATTTTCAGGTAACTTCAGTTTCCACTGTGCAATATAAAACCAATTTGAATAGGATTTTTAGCATTCTTTTCATTACTTATTAGACTCTCATTTAGTGAGACATAGTGTGTATATGAATATGTCAGCTTATTTCTCGTTTCCCCCAAATACATGATATTATACTTTCAAGTTATGGGCTAAAAGTAGAAAAAAGATTCACAAACATTGTTTATGTTTGCTTCTGCCTGACTAACGGCAGTTGTATCACATGGCCCTGGCCAATGCTTGGGGAAGGCTGCCAAGTGCACACAGACAGGCCAAACGTCACTAAAGATAAGCAAGTCACAATGCGTGGTTTGTGGCGGCACCAAACACCTGCTTAAAATAATTCCTCAAAATAAAAGAAATTCACTTAAGGGAAACGCAGCTTATTTTAAGAAATTTTCCTCTGGTATATTTCTTCTTTTGAAATTTCAATAATATCCTGTTGGATAGTCATTTTTGTTTGGGCAGCTTCTCATATGAGGGTCATAAATCACAAGGAGACACAGACCAGACTTGGTCTCCTCTGTCCCACACAAAGGCAACCTGGGACCCTTGATTAATGCTTTGCTTTCAAATTAATGCTAACTGTTGTTACATTAACTTGGGAATAAATTAAAACTATCAATAAGAAATAATAAACCTTAGAAACGAAACTGAGTTATTTGTAGCGAGGTGGATGGACCTAGAGACTGTCATACAGAGTGAAGTAAGTCAGAAAGAGAAAAACAAATACCATATGCTAACACATATATATGGAATCTAAAAAAAAATGGTTCTGATGAACCTAGGGGCAGGACAGGAATAAAGACGAAGACGTAGAGAATGGACTTGAGGACACGGGGAGGGGGAAGGGTAAGCTGGGACGAAGTGAGAGAGTAGCATTGACGTATACACACTACCAAATGTAAAACAGATAGCTAGTGAGAAACAGCTGCATAGCACAGGGAGATCAGCTTGGTGCTTTGTGACCACCTAGAAGGGTGGGATAGGGAGGGTGGGAGGGAGATGCAAGAGGGAGGGGATATGGGGATACATGTATACATATAGCTGATTCACTTTGTTATACAGCAGCAACTAACACAACAATGTAAAGCAATTATACTCCAATAAATATGTTAAAAAAAAAAAAGAAATAATAGATCTTTAAAAATAACCATGCTTGCAAGGGGTAGGGCTTGTGGTGTGATGAACTGGGAGATTGGGATTGACATGTATAAAATGGATGACTAATAAGAAAAAAAAATAATTAATTAATTAAAAAAAATAATAATAACCACGCTTTAGTAGAATAAGCTGAGCTATCGAAGTGCGGCTATACCTAGAGCAACACTGTAGTGAATTTAACCCAAAGGAGTTACAACTTAATAAAGATATATGAGATGGCATCAAAGCATTTTGGCAAAATATTTTCTGCCACTTTCATGTAGTTTGTTTTAAAATATGTTAACTCAGTCTTCAGAATTTAAAAAAATATCTTAATATCTTCTATAATGTAACTGTTTAAATAGCATTAGCATTAGTACTTACTGGACTCTTTCCAACATTAGGGTTATGGGTTGAAATTATTGCTTTAATCACTTGAGTTGAGACATCTCTACTTTCAGCACTTGAGGCAAAGGAGCAGGAATGGCGACGCAACAGAGAGTACACTGATTTTAGCACTAACATGTGACTGATCTTAACTGACAAGTCTCTCTTGTCTATTATCACCGCTCTCACCCCATTATCTCTGCCTAGTTCCAACCTTCATTATCTCTAACATGGCCAGCGACAGTAGCTTCCTCTCAAGGCTCTGGGCCTCCAGTCTCCCTCTCCCCCAACCCACCCACTACTCTGCAGGAATCTGGTCATTTGACACCTTTCCTTAAAGCTCTGGCAATTGTTCAACTGCCTATTGTACTTGACTCTATTAAGTAAACCAATTTTCTATTAGGTAAATCAAATGATAAACAAATTTCTTCACAATTCATCTTTAACCTATTTCTTCAGCCTTATCTGTAACCATCCCTTATGCATTCCTAAATACCCTGAACTGTAATTTTTACCACAATGGCTAAAACACAGACTGTGTGATCAGACTGTCTCAGTTCTAATCCCAGTAGTACCACCTTCTAGACGTGCGAGCTAAAATTAAGCGCTTAATTTTTCTAAATTTCAGTTTTCTCATCCGCAAAATTGGTATCAAAATGTTGTTGTTAATATTAAATGACACAATTACTCAACAAAGATAGCTAGTACTAATCACAGCAAATTAACACTTTATTCACTCTCACTTACACGCCTTTACCCAAAGCTACTTGCCTGATGTGACCCTCCCACCTGGCATCCTTTTTTCAATGAATTCCTATATGTCCCTCAAAGTCTGGTTCAAATGGCAACTCTCTTTGAAAGCCTTCCTGTACCATTTCACTTAGAAAAAGGTAGTTGCCCCCGCTGTGGTAATCTTACAGCATTTTGTGCATACTGCACTATTACAACATGCGTCTTCCTAGATCTATATACACCTTCTCCCCTACACTGTAAGATCTGCATGGGAAACAATAATATCTTTGCATCCTTGTATTATGGGTTGAACTGTGCCCTCAAAAAAATATATATTTAAGTCCTAATACCCAGTACCTCAAAATGTGGCTTTATTTGGAAATACGGTTGTTGCAGATATAATTAGTTAAGATGAGATCATAATCGAGTAGGATTGGCTCCAATTCAATATGATTGGTGTCCTTAGAAGAAGGCAGCAATATGAAGACAAAGAGACAGAGAAAACACCATGTGAAGGTGGACGCAGAGGTTGGAGTGACACATCTACAAGCCAAGGAATGCCAAGGATTGCTGGCCTTCACCAGAAGCTAAGAAGAAGAAAGGAAGGATTCTTTCTGAGGGCCTTCAACCAACACCCTGGTCTCAGACTTCTAGCCTCCAGAACTGTGAGACAATAAATGCCTGTTGTTTTACGCCACCCAGTTTGTGGTACTTTGTTATGACAGGCCTAGGAAACTAACACATATTCCCAGATTTAGGGAAAAAACTCCAATATATTTCTGTTGAAGGAACAAAAGGCTTTAAGAATTTCACTTATCAATTTGGATTTACAAAGAAAAATAGGAGCATATGTAGATGGCTATATTAGATCATCAAAAATTCTGGCTCTAAGAATCTATGATTCTGTGTGATTTCATATTTTACTGTCATATTTTAACTTCCCCATCTAAAAATTTCTAAGATGATAGATTCTTAGGACTTTGAAAACTTTGCTACATTCCTCCTTGCCCTGTAACCTACACTGATTACTCATAAAATGAAAATTATTATTAACCATCAAGGCAGTGATATAAGGTTTTTCAACAGATGATTCATAAAAATGACATAATTATTCATCTTTATATGTTATCTGTAATCTAAGGATATTGTGTCTGAGACGCTAGAAAATTTTTCTCAAAGCATTTTTACTTATAACATATTTGCTCTTAGTGGTCTATTAATCTATTATAGTGTTATGCTGATATGTTCCCTACACCTAGAAATATTAACTTACACAGAAATAAGAGTGTAAAGACAGATAAAACTAATCTTATATTCTAGGCCAGAATCAAGGTCTACTCTCTACTTTAGAAACTGTAGCTAAGAAAGAGGCGGAAAGAAACCTAGAAGAATTTGGAACGAGAAATGTAATTTCAGTCATTGTAGTTAGAAGGGATAGTCATTGTATAAGTAAAAATTCCAAAGTATACAAGGAAGGCAGAATGCCATACTATTTGTGCCTAAAATAACACATTATGATAAAGTAAAACAATTTCATTCTTAGAGCATCGAAAATCCAAGATTATGAAAATGTGCTTTCTGAGATCTCTCTGAGCCTTAACTTTAAGAATCTGCAGTGAAGGTACTAAATCTGTCATAAAATAGAAAGCGCTGCCCTCCCTGAGCCAAATATCCAGTTTTCTGACACGTACATTTACTGTTGGCTCTAAATAGATAGCTCATCTTTTATTGCTCAGGTCTGTGAGCACACGAAGGAAGCCAGCTCAGCCAGTCCAAAGAAGCAAGCCAGAGTGACAGTCCAGTTCTCTGGCTTGTGGAATTCCTATGAGTGTACATGTTCTATTCAGTAATCCAGTAATCCAACAGCCATGCAATAGTCAATAATCACAGGTTATGTTTTATCCCAGGCCCACCATTAGTTTTCTGTGGCAGCTTTGGGTAAGTTACTTTTTTTCTGAAGATCAGTTTCTTCGTTTGTAAGCCAGAATAATGACAGTGCCTGCTTCCTAGGATTTGTTGTGTGGATTAAATGAGAAAAAGCTCAGAGTGCTTAACATAGAGCCTGGCATATAATAATCACCCAATAAAAGTTAACTGTTATCTTCAACATCATTATTACTGGGGCGGGTAATAGAACCAGGAAGCAAGTTAAGGGTAGGACCATGCCTATTAATGGACACATGATACTAACACTCTAGACCAGTGACTGGCAAACTAAGCCTGTGGTTCAAGTACAGTCCAAAGCCTGCCTCTGTAAATAATCGTTTATTGGAACACAGTCACTCCTGTTCTTTTACATGTAGTCTATGTCCACCTTCCCCTGAAGGTTGAGTAGTTGTAAAAAAGACCATATAGCCTGCAGATCCTAAAATAGTTATTATTTGGTCCTTTAAAAAATAAATTTTCGGGCTTCCCTGGTGGCGCAGTGGTTGAGAATCTGCCTGCCAATGCAGGGGACACGGGTTCGAGCCCTGGCCTGGGAGGATCCCATGTGCCGCGGGGCAACTGGGCCCGTGGGCCACAACTGCTGAGCCTGCGCGTCTGGAGCCTGTGCTCCGCAACAGGAGAGGCCGCGATAGTGAGAGGCCCGCGCACCACGATGAAGAGTGGCCCCCACTTGCCGCAACTAGAGAAAGCCCTCGCACAGAAACGAAGACCCAACACAGCCATAAATAAATAAATAAATAAATAAATAAATAAATAAATAAATAAATAAAAATTAAAAAAAAAATAAATTTTCATGGACTTCCCTGGTGGCGCAGTGGTTAAGAATCCGTCTGGCAATGCAGGGCACACGGGATCCAGCCCTGGTCCGGGAAGATCCCACATGCTGTGGAGCAACTAAGCCCGTGTGCCACAACTACTGAGCCCGCGCGCCACACCTACTGAAGCCTGCGCGCCTAGAGCCCGAGCTCCGCAACAAGAGAAGCCACCGCAGTGAGAAGCCCGCGCACCTCAACGAACAGTAGCCCCCGCTTGCCGCAACTAGAGAAAAGCCCTCGCGCAGCAACAAAGACCCAACACAGCCAAAAATAAATAAGTAAATAAAAATTTAAAAATAAATAAATAAATAAATAAATACATTTGCTGATCCTGCACCAGGCCCTTGCTACCTCAGCATGTCAAAAATGTAGACACTCAGGCTCCCCAGACCTACTGAACCAGAATCTGCACAGTTACACAACATCCCCAAGTAACTCACATGCACATTAAAGGTTGAGATGCACTGGTCAAGGCCAGGAGTCAGCAAACTTTCTGTAAAGGCCCAATAGTAAATATTTTAACCCTTGGGGCGATGCATCTCTGTTGCACCTGTTCAACTCTGCCTTCCTAATTCGAGAGCAGCCATAAACAACATGTAAAAAAATGGGCATGGTTCTATACCAATAAAACTATTTATGAAAACTGAAATTTTAATTGCATATAATTATCTTACATCACAAAATATCCTTTAAATTTTTTTCAAACATTTAAAAATGTTAAAACCTTTTTTAGCTCATGGACCATAGAAAAACAGGCAGCAGGCTGGATGTGGCCCACAGTCTGCAGTCTTAGTCTAGGCTACTGGCACATCACTGCTGAGCCAATACTCTGCCCCTCCCCACGACTCTAAACACCTATTTACATTTTCTAGCTCATGTGGCTTTACAGAAGTTACATGTTACTTATCTGACTTATCCTAGAATACATTTCTGTTCCTCCTATATAATTTCTAACTTGTAATATATTTCTGTAAATATTTCTGTCAAATGATATGATGGTATACTACATCTTTTTTCATGAGCAGAATAGAACATAGCACAGAGAAGCTGAGCTAGGAAGAGATATTTATAGATCTATCTATCTACCTATCAATAGATTTCATATATATATACATATATATGTGTGTGTGTATATATATGCACACGCACACACACACACACACACACACACCCCTGCCTCTGAAGGAATGAAAAATTGAGCTTGATGAAGAACTCTTTGGCCCTAAATTTGAACCAACCATATTAAGCATTTCTAAATATGCCGTCAGGGTTCAAGACTCCTTATTTGATATGCAAACCTTATGATATACTGAGATTTTAAACAAATCAGTATCATAAAAGAAGCTTAATTCATAGAAGTCTTTAATTAATGTTTAAAGTTTACTGAAGTTGAGTTCAATAGAGACCTGTCACTAATAATGGGTAGATAAGAGGTCTTGGTTGAATTAACATAACGTTAATAATTTAGGATCAGCAATTTAAGAAACATGAAAGTACTCAAAATTCATCAAGAGCACAATCTATATGAACTATTTGAACAATCTTAGAGGAAACATTTATATCTAAAATTTTTAACCTGAATGAATTTGTTAGAATAGGTTCTGACTCCTGGTCTAGGCTAGTGCCACATCTTTATATATACTTTTGTTTTTACCTTATTGACTCTTTTTTATCTTTCTACCATCATTCAGTTTTCTCTCTCCTTTCTAGGATAATTTGTTCTGTGAGACAGGCTAAGATAAAGACCTTTTTACTTAATCTGACAAATCCTTTAACTGAAAATCATTCACTAATGAAGTATTTCCCCCAGTGTATTAATTAGGAAGATTTCAGCTAAAAGAAACAGAAAATCCTCACCTAACAAGCTGAAGCCTTATGAAATTTATTATTTTATATAAGAAATTCTGAGGTGAGGCAGCTTTGGGGGTCGCTAAATTCAATGTCTCAACAACATCATGAAGGACAAAGGATCTTTCCATAGTTCTATACTGCATTCTTCAGGATGTAGGCTTGTCCTTAGGCTAACTACCTTATATCATAACCAGACAAAATAACATCTAGTAAAAATAATGTCTTTTTTTGTGTGTCTCCTTTTAATTGTGACAAAAATTTTCCCAGAGTTCCCCAGAAGACTTCACTTCTTGCACTAACCAGAAATGCATCATACCTATTGCTAAAATATGAACAGCCAAGAAGAATGGGAAAGCATATGGCCATATTGAAGAGGTTAAATTATCTGAACAAAAATCCCATATTGGAAAGAAGGAAGGAGGAAGGGTGCAGGAGTTATTGAGTAGTCAAACAACACTAATATTGCAACTGGAATTTGTATTTAGCAAGTTGTCACTAATAAAGCATAACCCATTCATCAGCCGGAGTTAAGCTGAAGGTAGCTAATTAATTTTCAAGAAACAGATAACACTGGGAGAGTCTGACAGTGACCGTATAACCCAAACATTGGCGTAATATAGATCTGAAGCAGCCAAAATGTAATTACAGAATTAAAGGCACATACCACAATCTGAGAATAGCTATAGAGTTTGGCAAAACCTAACCCTAAAACCTTTCATAGATCAACGTCCATCATGTGATTCAGCCAGCTGGTATCTGTAACCCCCACTCTGGCTCCAGCCAACTTTCTCAACGATATGATCAGTTCCAATTAAAATAATTGCTAACTGATTAGAATCTGCATTCTTTTTAGATTCCTTTCCATCCAGCTCAGTCAAATGTTTGTCATTTTAATAATATTCCATTGGCTCCTGAATTCCCCTCACATTTTTGTTGGCTCTTGATCATAATTTTACACTCGTCAATAGCAACCAACACTTGCTTTTACAGGTGGGACATTAGGGAGCAGTAGGGACTGTGGAAAAAATGAAGAGCATATGCTCCACTTATGGGACCAGCTGCTTCTCTGCTTGGGTCTCTTAGCTGATGCTAGTGATTTTCAATATGGTGAGATTTTCCAATTTTTCAAGAGAAATCAGGAATCTAGATGTTTATGTAGCAATCTCCCAATTTGTCAGTGTTGGCAATTAATTACTGGGTACTGATTACACAAAGATATTCATTTTGTGAAAATTCCTTGAGCTATACACTTTGATTTGTATATTATTCTGCATTAAAGTATAATATGTACTTGAACACAAAGTTTACTTTAAAACAAGCAAAAACGAAAAACCAAAATAAAGCAAAGTTAAGTTAAAAACACTCCAATATGATCTACAGGCTATCAGTCCGTGACCACTGGGGGAGCTATCTCCTACAGCTTCATTTCAGGGTGCTGTAGGTGGGAAGAAACAAGGCTTGGTCAATTCAGTGGCTGATGAGCGATAAGAGGACTAAAATAAAAAGAGAAGTTGGTGTATTCTCTTCCTTCTGTCTCTCACTGTCCATCCTTAGTGTCTACCCAGCACCAGAAGGCACAGAAAGCTTGGTGAGAACAGAGCACTGTTTCTGAGACCCAGCTGGTGTAGCTATGCAGACTGTTACTGTTTATTTTTCCCAACTATTTCCTCAAGCCAGGAAACAAAAACCTATTCTAAATATAACCTATTCTAAAACTACTCTAAAATTTCCAAATATAACATAGAAAGTTCTCAAACAAATTTCCTTTTGTGTAATTTAAAAGTCTAAATTAGAAACTGACTGATATTTGTTAATATACAGTAGGACCTGACATGTTTCAGAGACACTTATCTTACTTTCCTGTTATGTTTTGCTCTTTTTCATAGGAATATAGTTATATGTTGAGTAATTTAGGATGGGAGTATCTCTTAGTGGGCTTCACAACAAGTAGTTTTGTTGACCTATTTATTTTAAGTATTTTGCTGCTAAAAATGTGACAGTTATACTTTCTTTTTCCCATGAATGTGGGAAGACACATTTAAACATTTCAACTTGTGAGAATCTGCTTACTTCCTCTGCAGAACATTGAAGAAAAAAAAGTTGCTATTTGAACAGAAAGATTAAAGCATTTAAGATTTAAATGTGATTTAAAGATTTAAATATGATCAGATATCTAGAAATAACACACTCCATAAAGAAATTGTGAGAAATCACAACATAAATATATTGTAAATGAACAACTCAGAAATGTAATATAAGAGAATAGGAACATAAGTGATGCTACTAAAGCAACCTTATTAGAAGAAGCAAAACAACACCAGACAAATTCTATTAGATTTTTTTTCACAAAGACTAGAGGAAAAAATAAGATAAAAATTGGTGGTATTAGAGTTTGCCATTCTTTAAACTTAAGGGTGAATTGTAGCTTGAGAATTTTCTAAAGGTTTAATGAATAATTATTTCCCTTTAAATCCAAAGTTTTTCCCTAAGAGCTTTTTGGAGAACTATCTGATCCTTGACAGTACACAGCCCTGGCTTATGAATAACGCAAAAATAGCTTAAGAGGGAAGGAGTCTTCTATGTATAGACTTGTGTGTGTACATACTTAAACTGTTTACAATGGAAACGTAACCAGAATAAAGATAAAATTACCGACTGGATTCTTAAATGACATAACTACTGCCTCAGAGTCTTGGGAAAACTATTGCTCAGAAGCTTCCAGGATTCCAAGAAATCAACCAGGAAGTCTAAGAGAAAATGTAAGAAGATTTTAATTAAAAGTTCATTATCTAATCTAAGGTGATTTGAGTGCTTCTATAGATGTTTATGAGATTTTATCACCTGTCCTTAAGGTTCATAAAACACATCACTTATACACACAACAACCATATAAGTCAAACTCTCTAAACTTTCAAGTTACCATCTAGCTTAAGACCATCACTTACCTTGATTTAGTACATTGCTCTAGATTCTTCTTAGATGGAATAGACTAGATATTGGGAAAGCAGCTAGAGACACAGACAAGCCACTGACCTTTATCTTTTCTCTCTAAAAGGCATTTAAGGGCTTCCCTGGCAGCTCAGTGGTTAAGAATCTGCCTACCAATGCAGGAGACACGGGTTCGAGCCCTGGTCCGGGAAGATCCCACATGCCGCGGAGCAACTAAGCCCGTGCACCACAACTACTGAACCTGCTCTCTAGAGCCCGCAAGCCACAACTACTGAACCCGCGTGCCACACCTACTGAAGACCACGTGCCTAGAGCCCGTGCTCCACAACAAGAGAAGCCACCGCAATGACAAGCCCATGCACCACAACCAAGAGTAGGCCGCCCTCACCGCAACTAGAGAAAGCCCACGTGCAGCAACGAAGACCCAAAGCAGCCAAAAATAAATAAATAAATAAATTTATAAAAAATTAAAAATAAAAAATAAATACAAGGCATTTAACAGAACTTCCTGTTTCAGACAGGTAAGATGTTGGTTTATGTATATTTTCATCTATACTAAGTATTGAGGCCTTGGAATCGGAAAGATCATTTCGGTCTTTCAAAAAATGAAGGGAAAGTGAGGCAAAAGACATTTTCCATGTGTGTACTAATCTGTTACTTTTGCTACTTTGATTTTTGGAATGGAAGGTGAGATCCTATTGGAGATCAGACCCTAGCTTACTTCTTGAAGGCCCTTCCGATCCTGTGAAGTACACGACTCCATGAATACTTGCACAGACCCTAACAACAGCAAATTCAAATTGTCCCATAATAAGCTGCCCTTCAGACAAACAGTGACTCTTGTAGTGTATCTGACTTTTACTTCGAAACAAAATACAGGGTAGGAAATTTTCCAAGTTCTCATGCTAAGATTTATTGTCTGCTATTAACCAATGTTCCACATACCTTTATTTAAATCTTTCTTCTTATATTGAGAAAAGTTGAAACCTCCCCATCACCAGTATCAGCTGCTGTCATGAAGCTATAGTGAACAGCCTCCTGTGTTCACAAAGCACCTTACAGATCCCAGCAATCTTAAGCACTCCTGGTTCTTCTGCCTCAGACTCTTTTGTCCAAAGAGGTCACTGAAGAAGCAAATTCACTGATCAACATTTAGTTTGTTGGTTTAAAAAGAAGACATTTTGTGATTTATAGAGAGCATTTCACCAACACTATAAGCCATGCATGTGGAGTTCCAGAATACAGAAAACAAAATTTGTCTTATTTTCATAATTCCACATATCAACATGTGATAGAACAAACAGTAATAACAAATACCTATACTGTGAAACACAAATCAACACATACTCTCTCACTCCATGGACACTTCTGAAATTATTTCCATACTATCTAGTTCTGTAACCTTAAGCCCAATGGATGGGGGGAGTGGGGGGAAGCACAAATACGAAGCCATCACTAAAGCAATAGAAAGAACATACCCCAGACTTACTTGTTGGTAAGATTTCTAAAAGCTAAGAATGGAAAGCGTAACAGGAAATAATAGTTTGTTTATAAACAGCTTGTTTACCGACCAAACAAGAGTTAGTCCATGAACGTCCTAATGTGGTCAAATCCATTGTTAAAATATCCCCTTATCTTACACAGCTTACAATTACTTCTAAATGTCACTCGCCTTAGTGACATCTCCCTCTCCTTGTTCTCTGTCGCAACATGGTGTGTAAGTAATAATGAGCTGAACCAGGACTGGAGGCGCCTAGTGACCCAGGTGGTTTTCCCACTGGCTTTGCCGGGCACAGCTTCTGCTCCTTCTGAGACCCTCCTAGTTGCTGAGAGTGAGCCTGTCCCTTTAACCACCCCCCCCATGCCCCCCATAACCAAGTCATCTTTTAAATCCTTTAACTCCTCCGATTTCTTGATTTCTGCCCTTTTGAAGGAACTCTGTCTGGGTCCCAGTTTTTTGTTGCTGTTGTTTTGTTCTGTTTGGTTTTTGTTTGTTTGATCCTCCTGGTCTCTGTGAATTTTCTTCGTATTTGACCCCAGGAATCTGAACTTCCCGCCCCCCCAGCCCCCCCCAGCCCCCCCCCCCCATTCCCACTTCAGGAGTGACTTAAATGACGGAAGGCAAAGTCCTGAAAACGATCAAATTCCAACAGTCAGGGACCATTACAGACAGTGTTTCAGCGGCCACACGCCTGTGGCTGAATCCGAGGGCACCGAAAGGGAGGAGGATGCCATCGAATGCACCACTGTTTGGAGGAGTTGCGCAGGAAAGGCCAACTGGTGTTTGGCCAGAAATTCGGTTTCCCCTTCTATTCTCCTCAACGTGCGAAGGATTTGCAAGGTAAACTTACTCTTTCTAAAACATGTATGCCCTTTCTATCTCAATTCACTCTTCAAGCCTGAACTTGTCAAAGTCTCTTGCAAAAACACGTATCCCCATCACGGTACCCCTTACCCACCTCCCCTGGAACATTCCGTCACCGCTCTCGCTGTCTTGCTCCCTAGACTCGTCTGATATCCACCCCTCCCCCACCCCCGGGGGCAAGCAGGGCTAGGACACCAGACTTACCTTGGTCACAGGAGGCACAGGGCAGGTGAGGGTGGCAGGGTCAGTGGTTTCTGAGTGCCCAGGAGCGGGTGGTGTTTGGAGGGAGCCGTCCTCGGTTAAGCAGCACGAAGAGGAGACCGAGAGCAGCGGCCTGGGTCCGCAGCGGGAGGGCTGTAAAAGCAGACAGCGCCGGCACTTTCAGGCGGGCTCCATTCCGGTGGCCTCCTGCCCCACAGCCCCTAAGTTTCTAATACTGGGAAGGAACGGTGGCCTTCCCGTCGCTGAGACCTTCCTCGCTCCTTGGTGGGCGCATGTGGGCGCCTGCTCCGCTCTCTGCCCACAGGAGGCGCAGGGGCTCCCGGCTACTGAGAGCCTCCAGCTTGCGCATGTGCAGTCTGCTTCCCGGAACCGGCCTGTGCCGGTCTGATCCTGTCAGGGCCTGTTGGACCAGAGTTTGGCTCGGCACAGGTGAGCCTCATCCAGGAGCTAGACCCCCCCCGACCCTCCGAAGCCCCTTCTACCCGCTGACCGGCGCCGCTGGCAGGATAGCTTGAGCCAGACCCCTCCTTGCCCTATCTGGGATGTAGAGAAACTGGAACCCATTTGGATGTGTGTGTGGCGGCCACTGCCCTAAACATCAAATTTACTGTGCTGTCCCCGCTTTCAATGGGGCCCAGCAGAGGGAACGGTTTTCACAGTACTTGGCGTGCCTCCCTCCCTCCCTGCCAAGATTCTTCCTCATACCTAACCGTCAGTACATCAAACCCGTGGTCCACGGAAACGCAGCTAGGGACAAGCGCCGAGGAGAAATGGGAATCTCTCCTTGGGAGAACAGGAGGAAGAGGCTGGAGAACTTGGTACCCGCGATGTCTCATGCCCTAGGAGAACAGAGGTCAGGAAGCGGTCCATGCTGTCCGACCCAGCGGGCTGCGGGAGAGGAGGATGATGGTGACTCCAGCACAGCTGGGCTTGCTGCTTAGGGGCAGAGATGTAGGGAGGAGGCTGGGGCGGTATCATAGGAGAAGCTTTCCCTGCAGATCCAAGAAAGGAAATTATTTTTGGAACTGGAAAGGAAAGACCTTGGGATCCTTTCTTCTTTTCCCAGGTCCTTAGGAGCAGTCATTTTAAAATTAATATAGTCGTCCTTCAAATGGTATTATACGAATTCAATATAATATATGAATTTTAAGAATATACTTCCATTTTTCTCTCTCATTCCTTGTGCCATAATTTTCATGCGATTTATTTCTACTATATGTTACTAATTGTTTCTTCAGACACAGTAGCTCCTATGGTAAGTTTTTATTTAACTTTTTAAGAAACTGCTGAACTGTTACCCAAAATGAGTGTGACATTTTACATTCAGCAATATGTGAGGGTTCCAGTTTCTCTACGTCCCTGCCAACGCTTGGAATTGTTAGCATTTTCAGTGTAAGCCATTGCAATGGGTGTATAGTGATGTTTAATGGTGATTTTAATTTGCATTTTCCAAATGATTAATGATGTTGGGTATTTTCTCTTGAGCTTGTTAGCCATGAAGTGTCCAAATCTTTTTCTTTTGTCCATTTCTTAAGTGGGATGGTCTTATTATTGAGTTATGAGAGTTCTTCATATACTCTGTGTATATATTGCGTTTACACACTTTGTCAGATATATATTTTGTAAATATTTTCTCCCATTTTGCAGCTTGCCTTTGCATTAACAGTCTTTCGACAAGTGAAAGTTTTGGTTTCAATGAAATCCAATTTATCAAATTTTTCATGTATTGCTTATGATTGTTTTATCTAAGAATTCTTTGCCGAACCCAAGATCATAAAGATTTTCTCACATGTTTTCCTCTAAAAGATTTATGGTTTTAACTCCTATAGTTACATAAATGACCTATTTTGAAATATTTGTGTGTGTGTGTGTGGTTTAATGAAAGAGCTGAGATTCATTTTTTTCCATACAGATATCCAGTTATACTAGTACAGTTTCCTGAAAAGACTATCCATTCCCCCTCTGATTTTTTGATACCTTTGTTGAAAATCAGTTGATTATGTGTGTTGATCTGTTTCTGCATTATCATTTCTGTTCCATTGATCCATGTCTATTCTTCACCATTATTATGTAGCCTTGATTACAATAGCTTTATAAGCCTTGAAATCAGATGATATAAATCCTCCAGTTTTGTTACAGTTGTCCATAGGTATCAAAAGCCATGCATGCTCAAGGTGCTTAGATAAAATGGCATAGTATTTGCATATAACCTTCACAATCCTCCCGTATACTTTAAATTATTTCTAGGTTAATTGTAATACCTAATACAGTGTAATGCTATGTAAATGGTTGTAAATGCTATGTAAGTAGTTGCTGGTGCATGTCAAATTCAAGTTTTGCTTTTTGGAACTTTCTGGATTTTTTGAAGGGCAGGGATATTTTTGATCCACAGTTGGTTGAATCAGTGGTTGTGGAACCCATGGATACAGAGGGTCAACTGTATTTTAAAAACTCATTTGGAAATTCTAGATACTTTGAATTTTCCTAAAAATTATTCAATAAGCTTGTCAATTTCTACTTGCACTCATTTATGAAAGATATATTTACTGGATATAGAATTTTAAGTTGACACTTTTTTGTGTCACCATTTTAGAGAGATAAGTTCAGTATCTTTAGAATTGCATAATTTATGACAAGAAGTCTGCTGTTATTTTTATCTTCGTTTTTCTGGATGCAGTGTATCTTCCCTTCCTTGATGCTTTTAAGATTCCCTCTTCAACATCTTTTCAGCAGTTTGATTATAGTGAAACTTGGAGAGATTTTATTATGTTTATTTCACTTAGGCTTCATTTTGCCTTTTGGATCTGAGGGTTTATAGTTTTTTTAAATCAAATTTGGAAAACTTTTGGCCATTGTTTCTTCAAATATTTTTCTCTTCCTTTCCTTCTTCCCTGGAAATCCAATTGCAAATATGTTAAATCATTTGTTATTGTCTCACAGGTCACTGAGAACTAACTTTTCTTAATCGTTTTTTTCTCTGTGCTTCATTCTGAATACTTCCTACCACTGTTCAATATGTATGTTGGATTTGTGCTGTTTAAAAGTTCTTGTCTGTTAATTAATTTTACTATCTTTTTCATTTTGGATCTGTTTTATTGACTGACTTTTCTCCAAGTTATGGGTCACGTTTTTCTCCTTCTTCAAATATGCGGTAATTTTGTTTGGATGCTGGACGTCATGGTTTTATGTTTTTGAGTGCTGCATTTTATTATATCTTTTAGGGTGAATCTGAATTACCTATAGTGCTTATTTAGTCCCACTTTTAAGGTGAGGCCTTTCTGGGGTCTCTAACTAAATGCATCATATATTCACGAAGGTCTCTACTTTAGATTATGGGAACTTGAATGATTCTCAGACCTTTATGAACTCCAGAAATTTTTACAGCTTACAGCTCCCTGATAATTGTTCTGTCCTGTGATATTGTTCGTGTCCAATGACATATTTGTGGATTGATATTCAGCCAAAGATTCAGTGGGACTCCTCTGAAGATATCTGGAGCACTTCTCCATAGCTCCTTCCTCCTAGGCAGTCTGTTCCACAAATTCTAGTTGCCTTGGCTTCCCAAGTGATAATTTCTGTCTCTTCAATTCACTGACATACCCAAGTTTTGTTTGTATTCCACCCTTCTTCCTGTACTTCAGTGGAAGTTACTTCCAGGCAGAAAGCCTGGGCAACAGTAGGGTTCACCTAACCCATTTGTTTCTCTTTCATCCAGGATTACTGTCCTGTGTTGCCTACCATCAAGTATCTTAAAATAGTTATTTACTAAAATTTGTCCACTTTTCTAATTGTTTTTGAATGGAGGGTGATTACATATCCTTGTTATCTCTCATGGCCAAAATCTGACATAACTTAGAATGGGGTTTGGTTTTAGAAAATTCTGAGATTTAGTACCTCTGAAATAATAGAATTAAAACATACATTTGGCTGTTAAAAAAAAAAAAATGTAGCTACCTTTATTATTTAATCTCACACATCCTCTGAAGTCTAATTCCTTCTACAAGCAGGAAAAGATAAAATAAAATTGGACTAATAAAATTAAGTCAGCTTCTTTTCATTTTAAAATATTTTGGGGAAAAAAATAAGTCAATTAAAGGTTAGTCACAACTGTTTCTCCCCTCTTACAGAGACTTCTCTAAATCTCTTTCCTCTACAACTGGCTTGTGGGTCCAGGCCAACATGGTGATATAGAGAAAGCTCTTTGGTTCACATGCTGTCTTAAGCAATTTTTCCTTTCCTCCCTTATCACTGAAGAGCCCACACCAATGCCTGCTGATGTATGACCAGTCTGGTCTTTTTCCATGGTTTCATCCGCCCCTGATGCCTCTGGATCTTATCGTGTTCCCTCATCCTAAGGTCCTTATAGTGATTCTTTTCTGTTTTACGGATGGTCTCAATCTGTGACCTTGTGGGAGGCCCAAGAGCCATCAGCCGACTTTCCTCACCATTTCACAATATGCAGAATTCTTTGAGGCAGTCTTCAAACATTGCCTCAGAGATTGCTCTTCTTCCCAGAGACTACATAGCACCAACACAAGGTTAAATGCAGGGTTTGCTATAGAGCTTACAGCATGTCCTCTTCCCTCTCCCCAGGGCATTAGCACCCAAGCAGGTGAGTATGTCCTCATATCTATACTCTCCCACTTCTCTTTCTCTAGTTTTCAAATCCTGTTCTTACTGAAAAGGAACTCCCCATCCTGTTATAAGGGAACTTTCCTTGCGGTATAGTCCTTGTTCTCTTGATGCTGTGGCTTATAAATACAATACTATAGGAATTGAGTGAACCAAGCCCAGACTTTTACTTGTAAAGAGAAGCTTTTGAGCCTTATAAAACACTCTTGTTCTTTAACAAAGCATGATTTCATGAATAAAGTCTTGCAATGTATTTAAAAATGTCAGCTCTTAGACTCAAAGAGGAATAAAAGACCTCTTTGTTCTGTACCTACTCTCTGAAGCAATAAATGCCATTGATTCAACAGATAGGGCAGTCATTAAACACCCAGGGACTAGGGAACAAAAAATAAACACTGATTTAATACCTGAAAAAATATTATCCCTTTTACCTTTATAGTAAATCTTTGCATGAGGATTGACTTTCATCATATCCTCTTCCTCTCTTCTAGCATCCACATGGCTTAGTTGTAATAATAGTAAGAGCTAAAATGTACTGATTGCATAAGTTATGTCAGGCACTTCTCTAAGTGTTTTAACTTCACTTAATCCCCATAACAATCCTATGTGGTATGTATTATCATTACTTCTATTTTACAGAAAGGAAAGCTGAGGCACAGAGAGGTAAAGTATCTTGCCCAAGATCACATAGACACTTTATCTTGGATAAAATTACTTAACCTTTAATTTTCAGAATTTTCATCTGTAGAATGAGGATAACAATTGTAATAATATAAATGAGGCAGTATGTATAGCAATTAAGCAAAAGCTTCCCAGATCCAGACTGCCTGGGTTCACATTCTGTCTCTGAGTTACCAGCTGGTACCCTTGGGCTCCTTGAGCTCTCTGTACTTTAGTTGCCTCAACTATAAAGCAGGAAGGATGGTAAATGTATCTGCCTCTGAGGATTATTATGAGGATAAATGCATTAACATAAGTAGAGACTTGGACCCAAACATGGCACATTACAAGTTCTCAATAAATGTTAGCTCTTTTCAAAGGCTCACCCTACCTTATCTGAAATCCTGGAGACGAGGCAAATTTTAGAACTTAGAGACATTTTTTAGAATGGCAATATGGAACATTACCCTAGTAGGGTCTGAGAAACACCCCTTGACCAAACATTAAGAATTCTATAGCAAAATGCACAAATATTTACTTTTAATGGGATAAATAAAAACTAAAAATATCCTCATGTCAGTTCAGGTCAGATTTTGCTGTTGAATCAATTATTTCAAGATTTTAGTTTTCAGAGATTTTTATTTTAGACTTCAGATGAGGTATTATGGACTGTATTATTTCATATTGTTCTGAGGATTAAATGAGGTGGTCTATGTAAGCTAAGTCAAGCACAAGGCCTGGCACATAGTAAGTTCTCTGTAAGTGTGCATTTGTCATTGTTATTGAAATTAATACCGTTAGTATTACTATTATAGTAAATCCACAAAATCTTTACATCTAGAGCAGCAGCTTCATAGTTCCTTTGCAGTATTCTCCTAGACAGTCTCACAGATCACTTGCTATGAAGTTCCTCGATTTCCTTATTCTATCATATTTTATGCCTGGGCATGAAACTCGGCTATCCCCTTTATCTCCGCCACCTTCCTTGGTGAACAGTCCCTTATTTGATCCCCCAGCCTTGTCACTGTCTCATCAAGTCACAGTGAATGAAAGAACACAGCCTCCTAGAAAAAGGAAGGAAGAAAGAATAAAATAATGCCTGTCATTTGTTGAGTATTTGCTCTGGGATCAGTGCTAAGTACTTTATATAATTATTTTTTTTATCGAAGAATAGTTGATTTACAAGGTTGTGTTCGTTTTAGGTGTACAGCAAAGTGATTCAGTTATATATATATATATTCTCTTTCAGATTCTTTTTTTTTTTTTTTTTTTTAATTTATTTTTGGCTGTGTTGGGTCTTCGTTTCTGTGCGAGGGCTTTCTCTAGTTGCGGCAAGCGGGGGCCACTCTTCATCGCGGTGCGCGGGCCTCTCACTATCGTGGCCTCTTTTGTTGCGGAGCACAGGCTCCAGACGCGCAGGCTCAGTAGTTGTGGCTCACGGGCCTAGTTGCCCCGCGGCATGTGGGATCTTCCCAGACCAGGGCTCGAACCCGTGTGCCCTGCATTAGCAGGCAGATTCTCAACCACTGCACCACCAGGGAAGCCCTCTTTCAGATTCTTTTCCATTATAGGTTATTAAAAAATATTGAGTATAGTTCCCTGTGCTCTACAGTAGGTCCCTGTTGGTTATCTATTTTATATATAGTAGTGTGTATATGTTAATCCCAAACTCCTAATTTATCCTCCCTCCTCCCCTTTCCCCTTTGGTAACCATAAGTTTGTATTCTGTATATGTGTGTCTGTTTCTGTTTTGTATGTAACTTCATTTGTATCTTTTTTTTTAGATTCCACATATAAGTGATATCATATGATATTTGTCTTCCTCTGTCTGACTTCCTTCACTAAGTATGATGATCTCTAAGTCCGTCCATGCTGCTGTAAATGACATTATTTCATTCTTTTTTTTTTTATGGCTGAGCAATATTCCATTGTGTATATATACCATATCTTCTTTACCCATTCATCTGTCGATGGGCGTGTAGGTTGCTTCCATGTCTTGGTTATTGTAAATAGTGCTGCAGTGAACATTGGGTACATGTATTTTTTTGGATTATAGTTTTCTCCAGATATATGCCCAGGAGTGGGATTGCATGATTATATGGTGGCTCTGTTTTTAGTTTTTTTAAGGAACCTCCATAGTGCTCTCCATAGTGGCTGTACCAATTTACATTCCCGCCAAGAGTATAGGAGAGTTCCTTTTTCTCCACACCCTCTCCAGCATTTGTTATTTGTAGACTTTTTGATGATGGCCGTTCTGACCGGTGTGAAGTGCAAATCATTGTAGTTTTGATTTGCATTTCTCTAATAATTAATGATGTTGAGCATCTTTTTATGTGCCTGCTGGCCATCCATATGTCTTCTTTGGAGAAATGTGAATTTAGATCTTCTGCCCATTTTTTGATTGGGTTGTTTGGTTTTTTTGATCTTGAGCTGTGTGAGCTGTTTGTATATTTTGGAGATTAATCCTTGTCTGTCGCATCATTTGCAAATATTTTCTCCCAGTCTGTGGGTTGTCTTTTCATTTTGTTTATGGTTTCCTTTGCTTTGCAAAAGCTTTTAAGTTTAATTAGGTCCCATTCGTTTATTTTTGTTTTTATTTCTGTTACTCTAGGAGACAGATCCAAAAAGCTACTGCTGCAATTTATGTCAAAGAGTGGTCCTGCCTGTGTTTTCCTCTAGGAGCTTTATAGTATTGGGCTTTACATTTAGGTCTTTAATCCATTTTGAGTTTTTTTTGTGTGTATGGTATTAGACAGTGTTCTAATTTCATTCTTTTACATGTGGCTGTCCTTTTTTCCCAGCACCACTTATTGAAGAGACTTTTTCTCCATTGTATATTCTTGCCTCCTTTGTCATAAATTAATTGACCTCAGGTGCGTGGTATATAATTATCTTATTTAATTCTCTCAAGTACTTTATGGAGTAGGTCTTGATATTCTCTCTTTACAGACTGAGAAACTGAGACATGGAGAGGTTAAATGATTGCCCAATACTTTAGAAAGAAAAGTATTTAGAAATACTTTTTCTTATGCTTCCTCCTCCCCTCCTCCCCTGTGGGAAAGAATCATAGTTTATTCACATTTTCTAAAGGATACAAACTGTTCCAAAGTATAATAACCACTGAGATTATAGATATTATTAAAATAGTAGATATTATGGGTAGGATTAATGAGTGCGATCAGATGCTAGATTCAAGTGAGATATATTTGCAAGTCTGCCTTCCAACCTAGGTAGTGTAACATTGTTGACTCTGTGAAATGGGGGTTCAAAGACATCTCCAACAACACACAAGGCTGTAACCTTCTCTTCTCCGCTCACCTTCAGCATTTTCCCCACAACCTCCATCTTATTCACTCCCTAAATCCTTTTTGTGTACTCTCTCCAGTCTATCACCCTCACCAGATTAAAATCCCCTTTGAAACCAAGGACCATGTCTTATTCCTCTTTCTATCCATCCCCAAACTACAATGTTTTACACATAGTGACTTCTTGATATGCTTTTGATGAAACAGAAACTAAAGCAATACCTCAGGGGAAATCTCAGACTGGCATTGTGGCCTCAACTGTGTCCTTATTTTACACATGCATCAGTCTCAAAATCAGCTATAGCCCTTACATTCCTTTGAGTTCCCAGAAACAGAAGAATCTGAGGTTCTTGTCAAATAACTATAAAAGAACATTTTAAACAGTATAGTATTTCTCCAGGCAAACATCCTCTTAATTATTCCTATTCTCTAGTCTCCGAAATTATAAAATGCACTCCCCTTTTCCTCCAGTTCCTGTGTGTAGGATGCAGATGTGTAGAAATAAGCTGTGGATGGAAACCCTCAAAAATTAAGCCCAAGTCAATTCAAGAATTAAAAAAGAAAAGAAATCCACAGACAATCCCTATCATTTCTTTATTTTTCAGTATAGCTTTCCTATAAAACACACCTATATAAAAATGATACAATAAAAGCTATTTAAACGATACGACTTCATCCCAGTCATCTATGGAGCATATGCTATATAGCCATTTAATTTGAGTCTTTCTGTTCTCCAGAAAACCATCTTTGTCTCTTTTCCTTTAGTAAGGACTTTATTTGCATGACAGTTTGGGTCTTTGTGGGATACTGGCACTATTCTAGGATAGTGAACACTCAAATTTATGTTTCCATATTCACTTAAATATCTGCTGGGATCAGCATGTTCACATGGGGGGATTGAGGGGCAGCAGGAAGTGGGGGGGGGTGGGGAAATTAGGAGACTTGTCTCATTTGTTTTTATCTAAATTACATATCACAGATCAATGAAAATAAAAACTTTTTCAAACGATGATTTTCATACAATTAAGAGAATGGTAATTGTTTTGCTGGTAAACATATTAATAAATTTGTGGAGGTAACTGGAGGGAGGGCTAGGGCACTAAAAGATGGTTCCCCAAGCCTCTTTTTGGTGTAGCCACTATTCATATGCTACTTTATATGTTAAACCACATGATTCTGCCACTGAAAATGTAAATAAAATTTGAATTTTAAATTAATAAGCATTGAGAAGTAGAAGGCATTTCTTTTCTTTCTTTTTTCTATTTTTTTCAAAGGCATATCCATTGACCATGCTACATATTCTGGGTAATACGAAGATACCAGAGATTTCAGGGTAGAAAGTGTATGCCTAGCCCTAACTTTGGCCCATAAAAGTCTTTAAATTGCATCTTATAACTGTTGTCAAGTGAATTCATTCAAACAGCAAAATCAATTTAATCATATATTGTTTTAGTTTTTATGATTAAATAGTTCCAAGGAATATATTTGAGTAATTAAAAAAATATATTTAACCTGAAAAATCCATTCTATGATAATAATAGGTAGTTACTCACATTTTTTCCTAATGTCTAAGTAAAATACTGAGGTTTGCATAGGGCAAATCAATTGTCTAAAGTCACTCAAAGGACAAAAGTTTTGAGGAAAAGGAAAGTTTCTTTTCACCTTATTAATAGTAAATCCAAATCAACTGAATAAGTTAAGAAATAAAAAAATTCAATAAAGAGTTTCAGTTTTCATTTCATCTTGTATGCAATAAACATTAAATTCTAATTTAGATGTATTTTATTTAAACATTTTGAAAATGAGAAATAAATGTCATCTACAAGTGTTAAATAGTAGATGATTTTTAAGCACTTCTATTTTGTATAATCAATTTTTAAATTAAAATTTTATAAAAAAGAGAAGAGAGCATTTAAAAAAAAATAAGGAAGACGGGTGAGACATTTTACAGTTTCTCAGTTGCAAGGAACAGCACTTCCTTTTCTCATGATGCCAGAAGCTCCCTGCATGGTGTACTGTGTCTTATTAGATAGAATGTGTCTCTCCCTACAGCAAAACAGTGATGTTACTTTCCCAACAGCTGATTGGGTCAGTCTGCCTCAGGGCACTCAGTTGACCACAGGTTATTACATTCCCAAGACTGAAGACCCTCCTTTTCTTTCCCCAGCACTTAATGCATCGTTCCTCTCTTTAGAAATTCAGGCTTCTTCCTCTGAGAAGTAATACGAAAGTCTGCTGAATTATGGCTCTTTCAAACTGGAGCTTGATCTATTTTTTCTTCTTTAATTCCTGGAGAGTAAATGGAAAAAATATGTTTAATTCCCGATGTAACTTTGACCTCCATTTAATAGAATGGACATTTGAAATTTTTGCACTGAAAAAAATTGTTACACAGTTATTTGAACTTTATTTCAAGAAGACTAGACTTCTGTTGGATTGAAAATTATGGGTAAAATTAGGGAATAAAGGATTCATGAACCAGGAATTGTCACTAACCTAGTTTATTTTAATTACTGTAGATTCTACAAGAGAAAAACATTCTCCTCCAGTTTACACAGTAATGAATGAAATTATGTATGGTGAGGGATCATTTTTGTGGCTCACAACTCTGGAGCCTGTGGAGCCAGAATGGACAAATGAAGTGAAGGTGCTTTGATGTCTAAATTCCATTGATAACTTTTAAGCAAAAATAACAGTAGAGTGAGTTGTGGAAATAGCAGTGGAAGAGAGTGGATGTCTGAAGAAAAATATTCACACAGTTGTTTAACATTGAACTGATCAAACAAAATAAAATTGTGAGCCATTTTCTTCTAAGGAAAATAGGATGTTTACATTCTTAATTTTCCTTTTTATCTGAGTCCAAGTATGGAGAATCTAAGAGTCTAAGGCTGGCTGGATCTCCCTATAATTCTCCTTCAGAGAAGCCTTCAGTGAGGAATTAAGAAAACCAATATTAGGGAAAGGAAGCTGTTTTAGTGCGAATGTGGGAAGCTGGGGAGAAGGGGCTAAGAATATAAAACAATAAAGTCTAAAAGGGAAATACATCCAAAAATCTAAATTCGTTCTCTTTTGCTAGCTATTTGACTAGCGTCAAATGACTCAACTCTAATAAATTTAAGGCAGTAGTTTTTAATCAGGCATAAGCATCAGAATTACTCACAGAGCTTTTTCATAACGCAGTTGCCAAGATGCCACCCTAGGCTTTCTAAAACAGAAACCATGCAAGTGGGACATGGGCAGAGATCTTTTTTTAAAAAGTTCCACCAGTTACTCTGAAGCATACTTCAGCTTAAGAACTACTTTTCTCATATAGTCCATATTTCCCCCAGGCCTCACCACTCTGTGCTTACAAACAAAACCACAATAACAACTCTGATCGCCCTCCAGGTGTAATTGAGGGTCTCATCCACCCATTTCCATAGTCCCCAAATGCATAGCACAGGGTTGAAGAGCACTCCTCCAAGATTTTTCTGCCTGTCCTCCCTTGCTGAGGTCCTGGCTAGCGGAGTCACTTGAGAGTGGTACTTAACACTGGCTCCCTACTCAGAGTGCTGACTCCTATCCTGGTTCTTGCAAAGTAAAACCCCTCAAACCCAGACAGGCTTTGTTATCTCAGAACAAGACTGTGTTATGCCTAGACATGGTGAAAGGATGCTCCTTCACAGTCCAGAGGCACCGGCTCACTGAAAGACTGAGACCTAATCACAGAACTAGAGAACTATTCCCCTCCCCACACACCTCACCACCATATTAATAAAGGTCTATTTACAGCAGTTTCTTTTACCACTAAATCATGTTCAGCTCTCAAGAAAAATTACAAGGCATACCAAATGGCAAAAAAACACCGTCTGAAGAGATAGAACAAGCATCAGAACCAGATATGGCGGGGATGTTGGAATTATCAGACCAGGAATTTAAAACACCTATGAGTAATGTGCTAAGGGCTGTAACGAATAAAGAAGACAGCATGCAAGAACAGATGAGCAGTCCGCAAAAACCAAAACAAAGAGTGAACAAAACAGAACAGAATATCCAGGGACTTAGGACAACTACAAAAAGTGTAGCATGCATGATGGAAATACCAGAAGGAGAAGAAAGAAAGGAACAGAAGAAATATTTGAAATAATAATGACTGGACATTTCCCCAAATTAATGTAATATGCCAAGCCACAGATCTAGGAAGCTCAGAGAACACTAAGCAGGATAAATGCAAAAGACAAAAAACTAAAACTAAAACCCTACACTTTGGCATACATTTGCAAATTATGAAAAACCATAGATGAAGAAAAAATTCCCGAAAAAAGCCAGAGGGGAAAAAACACCTTATCTATAGAGGAACAAAGATAAGAATCACAGCCGACTTCTCCGAAGCCATGCAAGAAAGAAGAGAATGGAGCATAATATTTATAGTGTTGAGAGAAAATGATGTTTTTCCTTAACCTCTATCCTGCTTCATCACCTTGGCCCCTAAGCCACATGATAGGTGCCTTGGTGCCAGTGGAAACAGATTCATCTTGCAGTCCATGTCACCATCAGGGTTCATACTAATTCCATGGGACCCATTAATAGAAGAGACAGCCTCTTGTCCACCCATATCCCTTTCCATTTCTATCTCCAGACACCCTCCTCTTTGAAGATACTTTCCTTCTATGTAAACTACCTCACCAAAATAGCCTCTTTGAACTTTTAGCTTCACCTTTTCATCAAACACATACCAAAATTCCAAATCCCAGTTTAGGTTGAGATGAGATCCCTATTACACTAGTAATTCTTTTACGACAATACCCTTTCTCTCAAGTTACCTAAAATCTAGCTAAGTCCAAGGGCATCACAAAGTCTTAGATCAAGTGAGTTGTTAAACTTCTGTGGTTACCCAGAAAATGCAGTTAACATCTGCATTTTCAAACCCAAGGACCAAGTGTCTTTTGGATTGCCCCATGGATAAGGGGAGCGAAAAAGATTGAGAGGGCATTGGGTAGAAAATGTATACTCAGGTCTCCAATCTTAAAAACTATTTGAAAAAGTCTTTAAAAAATGATACAATGACCTTATCTACAAAACAGAAATAGGCTCACAGAAGTAGAAAACAGACTTATGGTTACCAAAGGGAAAAGGAGGGGGGAGGGCTAAATTAGGGATTTGGGATTAATAGATACTACTATATATAAAAGAGAGAAACAACAAAGACCTACTGTATAGCACAGGGAACTATGTTCAATATCTTGTAATAACCTATAATGGAACAGAATCTGAAAAAGAATATATATATATATATATATATATATATATATATATATATATATATATCACTTTACTGTATACCTGAAACATTGTAAATCAACTATACTTCAATAAAAAAATAATAAATTACCGAAACAGAAAAAAAATATTAAAAAAACAGAAAACAAAAAGTTGCCTGTATCATGTCGTCAGTTGCTGATCTCCTTGCCCCCTGCAAGCCTCCTCGGCTCCCTGCTTCACCCCCACTTCCCAAATCTTCTTGTCAGGGTTTTTTACCTTTGCAAGTGTCTCCACCATCCAGCCAATTGTTCAAGTTAAAAGCTAGTTGTCAAATCTGGCTCTTCCTTCTCCTTCCTCTCACCTCCCACAACAGATCTATAACCAAGTCCCATTATACTCTGAATTTCTATTGATTCTATTGTCTCTTTTTCTCCATTCCCACCATCTCTAGTCCAGACTTGACATCATGAAACTAATGCAATAAGCCACAACTGATATCCTCAAGTCCACTTTCATACCCTGAAAATTTTTCTGTGGTACAAATGGAGTAATTTCTTTAAATGTCTGCTTCCCTCCCTATTGAAAATCTTAAAATCTCCCTAAATCCTTTGAATGTCAGAGTCTTCAAATATAAATTGAGGATAATGATTTCTACACTGATGGTTATTATAGTAATTTGAGAGAATGTAAAATATATGTATAGACAACATGTATATAAAAAGCCTGATACTTTACTTGGCATGTGTCAGAAGTTATTATTTTTTTTCTTTCTAAGGTAATTGAGGGCATTGGACTAAATGGAAAAGCAAAAGTCCTTTTCAGCTCTAAACTTCTATGATTGTATGTTACTAAAAGAAGCTGGGATGTACCTAAATTTTAAATTTGATGCCATACTCTTGAGATTTTCTATTGGTAATAAAATACTGAACCACATGGATACAGATATGACTCATATTAGGCTATGTCAAAGATGATAAAAATCACTCTTGTCTACATATTACACTTTGCCAGCCCCAGCTCTGTCATCTTTTTTCTCCTGGGTCATAGGTTGCTGAAGGATTGCTCAGGCTAGGGAGTCAAAAGGAAAGAGTCAGAGCTTCAGATAAGTCAAGCCTTAAAACAAACTGAAATAAGAGATTTAATATAAGCACCACTCATCTTATCTTTTTCTCAAATGGGCAGGGGTTAGGGGGAACAAGTTTCCAAAAGTGGAAGTGATGGATCATGTTTTTCATGTTAACCCTGAAGAAAGGAGAAAGGAACAGTCATAGAGAGGCATAACAGATGGTCTTCTTAGAAAGATTATACTTTATAATTTAACTGAACTGAATTGAATTTAACCCCCACTCCCACCCCAGGTTCTCCTCCACAGGAATCTGAGGGTCAAGATGCTGGGGAATGAGAAATTTGTAGTATTTCCTCTGGTTCCTAGAACTATTTCATGTCTTCTGAACCTGTATGTATATATGATAACTGGTGAATGGGTTGGCTCCTAAGTGTGGAGTAACTACTAGGCAAGGGATATGGATAAAGAATACAGAAGGAAAATGGTGTTTCTCAGCACCTTGAGATTCAAAATGAGCTGTGAAACATACATGTATATGTGTATATATATAGTAGCTTCTTCCAAATGCATAAGTCTATGTTCTGCTCTTTCCCTGATTGTCTTCTCCACATTCTAAACTCCTGCTTCATCATTCGGTTCTTGAAAGGGACCCCTTGGATCAATGACCTATCACATACTCAGTCATTCCTGGAATTTCCGCAGACTTGGGAATCACACCATTTCCTTTTCAGTCTGTAGTAGATAAACATATCTCTCTCAATGAATGAAGCATGAGTTTATTTGCTTAAGATAAATAAATAAATGAATGAATGAAGTTTGAGAACTCCCCACAAAGTTGGTTCTTACAGCTTGAATCTCAGAGTCTTCATCTGTAAATTGTGGGTAGAATGCCTACCTTGTTGATTGTTACAAGAAACTGAGAGTTAGAAATGAAAAACCTTATACTCTGCTTGGCAGAGAGTAGGCAGTTATCTTTTCCCTTAATAAAGCTCAGTGATATCCCAAATTTGGAAATTAAATTTGCACACAAATCCCTAGGACTAGCATCATAAGGATTTTTTAAATAGTTCATAGCTCATGGTTCCAATATACATGTTTAAAAATGTCACATAATTGATGACATCCACTAGACTTCCAAGGACATACTTGGCTTTCTATTATGAATTCCAATACTTGAAAACCTTGGGGGAAAGTCTTCTGTAATAGGGTATGTCAAATACAAGCTCTGTTTTTGCTTATTTATACTAAATAGCCTCTAACCTCCAGTTCACTATGCTGTATGAGATTTATTTACAAAGTCTTCAGCCAGAGCTAGAGTTCCATGAGTTCTGAGTATACATGAACTTCCCTTTAGCAAATTATTTTGGGTCAGTTTCTCTGATGTGACTTTGATTTCAGCATGTTTGTCCACTTATGTTTAGAAACTACATAGTTATGAACAATTTTTTTCCAATGAGAGCTATTTTCTTTTAAGAGTATACTATTTAGAACAAAAACTAAATTTATTGAATACATTCCCACTTGGGTTGTAAATTAAATTCTGTAGACAATGACATGATCATTACATCTTAAGCAAGTCAGGAAGTTATATAATTTTCAACATGTGTAGTGAACTCAGTTGACCCATATTTTGAAAAGCATTCAGATTTCTCCCTGTGGAATAATATGAATCACACACAAACCCACATTTACCTAGCTTTTTTAAAATGTAGGAAAACTCAGGTTTCTTTTGCTAAGTAAATTACATGTTATTCTTCAAGATAATTGTCGTGTGACTGCTTTAGTTGGCTAACCTTGTGTTCTCACCCAGATATAATATTATTTTAAAAGAAATTGTTTTTATATGAGGTATGGGGTAGGAGATTCTGAAAGTACAAAAATCCGTATCCAAATCTTTAATATTTAATCAGGTTTTTTCAGCACATTCACAAAAAAAGCAAGGTGAGCATATTTGAAAGTGACATTCATTCTTATAATTCATTTTGATACTATTCTTTTTAGAGCTTTTATAAAATTATTTCCGAAGTGAGATGTTCATATATGAAACTTCATATACTGAAAATGCTACCTCCTGCAGAAATCTAACTCAACTATAGATTTAGTGATAAGCTGAGACATTGGCTTATCTTGAGACTATCAGGTGTGTGTAATGATAATGTAACCATAAGCACCTGTAGAACACTTACACTATTGAAAGTGCTTTTACATTATCATTTATCATTTAATCACAAATAGTTACAGAGTTCAATAAATTTTTTTGGATTGGTCAAAATGTAGAAAAAAACCCTAAATTTATATCTCAAATAACTTTTATTAGTATTTTACTGATAAGGAGATAGAGCATTTAACCAGAAGAAATAAATACAGGTTATGAACAAATATGTCGGAGAAACGGTTTTTCATTTAACTATAAAAATGCATATACCATGACTACTATCAATTCTATTGAGTTTACTCTTGAATATATAACTACATTATAACTTGAATGGGTTCAACAAGGGCACTGGCCAGATGCCACAAAGCTTAGGGACTAGAGCCTGACGTGTTAAAGCTCAGTTAGGAATTCAACAAGAAGGAGCCAAAATCTAGAAAGGAAATGGAGGGAGCAAATCATTGTTCTTAAGAAGCACAGTAGTCATAGCTGGGGAAACCAAGTATGTGTAATAGAACCACAGCCTAGAGCAGGGCTGACCATGAGAGGCTGATCCAAGGGGGCAACAAACAGGTCCAACTGGAATGGAACAGGATCCAAAGTCCTGGGATTACTGGGTGTAGAGTTGGAGTGTGAATTGTACGCCCTCATGGGTCAGCTGGTACTTAGTTAGGTACAGGAGGTAGAACTTACTTAAAGGTGCATGTTAGGGAAGACAGATAAAATAGATCAAGTCTTGTTAGTCTTCACTTTGTGGTTATGAAACAGTAGGAATAGTGATGCAATTGCTGACTTCTTATTGATTTGGAATATTATTCAGACTGAATTTTTAGGAATCAGTTTCTATAATTAACATTTATAAGTAATTAGAGAAATTAGAATGATTATTAAATATCTACTAAATTCCAAATAAAATTACTTTTAGGTCATTTTGAAGAGGATAAAGCTTAAATCCTCCATCCTGATCAATAGGAAGAATAAAGGTATTTCATAAAAGCTTTAAGCCTAGCACATTGACATGATAGATATTAAAAATTATTTGTTGATTGAGCATGAATTATTTCTGATTTGTTGCAGTTTGGGGTGACTCCTTTACTAGTCTGTTAGTAAGTGAAAATAAATACTGCAATTCAATATTATTTTTGTTTTGTTTTGTTTTCCTTTTTACCTATGTGATTATATAATTCCAGCAAAGCCATTTGCAGGATTCTGAATTCTGATTTTAATTATACATATAGGGTCTTTTTTTGACTAAAAACTGTACTTAATTATCCACCCTTTTGTTTTCACGGAGGATGTTTCTGCCTTATGTTAGTTTTGATCTTTAATACATACATTTTTTTGAAAAATGTTCTGAGACATTTTTGTGTCTCATGAGGTTAAGAGAAATAAGTCTCCATTAGAGGATGTTGGTTGATACAGGGAAAATAACATGGTAAAATAGCAGCTCAAAGGTAAGTTTTCAAAATACCTCCATTGACTCAATGTGAATTTGTGTGATTCACAGAATCAAACTCGGTAACTGCTGGTAAGAAAGGAAACTAAAGAGCAGGCAAAGGAACAGAAATATGCCAAGGACTCAAGGGAAATTTCAGGAATAAAGAATAACAACATCTAAGGGCCTAAATAAAAAATCAAAAGTTGCACCTTATTGCATTTTGGCACCAGTGTGTGCCTTGAATTAAATATTTGAAATAGCATTTTATTCAGAGACAAGTATATAAATTAAAAAGTGAAATTAAAATGCCTGCAACTAATACCAATATAGAAAATCCATTCTTCTCCTCTTCTCCTGACCCCTACCCCACAGTAGGAGGTTGACCTTCACTATTTGTTGGCTCAGGAAGAGAAATCACACATCACCCCCAAAAGTTGACCTGACCAGGGCAGGAAACAGTTCTCCTGGGAATCATACAGCATTTATAAGTCTCTTGATAACTGCATCAATGGTGTCTAGGTTTGCCTCTTTTAGCTCCTATTTTTCTATGCCCTCCAAACCAGTGCAAGCAGAGAGGCTTTTTTCCTAGTCCTAGTGCAGCCCCAGAATGGCTGCTGTAGAAGTGAGAGATTGGGGGACATGATGTTGATTCAGTTAAGTCTGATAATCCAGACTGGATTTGTGAGAGGATTTGGGGAGGTAGATTTCTCTTCTGTGCCCAGAACAATATGTTTTTGCACTCTTAGATGCTGCACAGTAAATTTAATGGTAACTGTGTGTTTATTTGTATGTGGCTAGGTGTTTTCCAATATCCTGAGAGAGTGCTGAAAAATACACACACACATAAACCCATACACACTTAGTGGAGAGGCAGAAAGACCAACTGAACTGTAGTAAAGCTTAGCTTAATCTTCAAACTAGAGAAATGGCATCACCATCAATTTAAAAAAAAAACCTTCACAGTCAGACTGCCAGAAACCTCACCCAGGCCAGAGGTCCTCATCATGGCAGCCTTGGAGATAATCAGGAAAATTCTCTTAGAGACTTTGGCTGCTTAGCTCCAAGCGTCAACAGGGACAGTGATGTTATTTTTTAAATAATTTTTTAAAATATATTTTCTGCATTTGCTTTATTTATTTTCGTATGTGTTGGGTCTTCGTTGCTTCACGGGCTTTCTCTAGTTGCGGAGAGCGGACTTCTCTTGTTGTGGGATCTAGGCACGCAGGCTTAGTTGCTCTGCGGCATGTGGGATCTTCCCAGACCAGGGATCAAACCCGTGTCCCCTTCATTGGCAGGCGGATTCTTAACCACTGCGCCACCAGGGAAGCCCCAGGGACAGTGATGTTAATCAACAGTTAGCTGTCCCGTCTTTGCCTCACCTTCACCTGCCACCACACCCACACATATACCCACGTGTATTCATGAATAGGAACTGTTTCTTTACCATCCTTAACACCTTCTGTATTGAGGTGAGTGGTCCCACATTTGTCTCCTTTCTGCTCTTTCCTCAGACCAGAGTGTCAAGATACGAGCATATGTACACAGAAACACATGGCGATCTCCTAAATATTCATTTGGCTAACAGTCCAGCAAATTCCAGTACTCTGAGGATTAACTAGTCACTTTATTTCTTTTGGAAAGCTCTACTATAACTGAAGCCCAACATTTTGTTTATGTTCCACTGTTTATCTTCCAAGGAACATGCTCAAATGTACTCATCATGACAAAGTACCTGCTGTGGAAATACATTTTACAGTTGTGAGACATGAAGACTTTTTTTGGAGGAAGAAGGGTTATTATCGAATTTTTTAAGATTTTTGATCCCTGGTACGAGTGGACAAAATATAAGATTCTTAGAGATTTTAAACAACTTAACTTTAAGTAGTGTTTCCAGCCTCTCTTTAAAGTTAAGCAGATCCACCTTTATGTTAAATGGATTATTTGAAACCTATAAATACAAACAAGTTTCATTTAATTGTTATGACCTCCTCCTCCTGCAACAGCACTTTTTGAAGAACTGCTAACAAACAGTAAAAGAAAGATTTGCATTTCAGAGCCCTTTATTTCCCCAACCATGCACTAGTATGTATTCTAATGAATAATGCAAAAACTCAGTGGCAGGAAGCCAAAAAGAGAATAAAGAAAAGCAAAGATGGAGATAAAAAACAACTCCACAAACTATCCCATTAATCCTTGAATGACTGGGAATTGATTATTAGTGAGCTCATTTTTCTGTTTCAGTTATTGACTAGAGAAGGCCGGCTTTGCAGAGCATCATAAAGCATGATTGAACAGAGGCTCTCTCAAAGGCTCGAGTCCCTATTTTTTCCCTACATGGATGTTAACACTAGAACTATACAAGTCATATAACGTTGAGAAAAGAAATTAAGATTTTAGTTTCTTCTCTAAATATATTTTCATGAAAGTAAATTGGAAATAAAAGAACTCAGGGACTTTATTGCTTGTCTCAATGGCTAGATTTTTGGCATTTATATTTAAACAAATAACTCTAATACGATGTAAGTGCTATATTCAAAATATGTGCTATGGAAGACAGGCAATAAATTATATCACTAGCAATTAAGATGTATATTCTTAGCCTTTTTGACCCACATTTTATTCAATTATCAGCATTCAACAAATATTTGTTGAGCACATATTATATGCCAAATATTTCCATCTAACAATGCCAACTATTATCTCCAGAGATTATTAAAACAAAGATTATTAAATAAATGGGGATTAATAGAGAGAGCAGATGATTTATTTGTCTTAGGAACATGAGAGGGAGAAAGAATTTAGAGACCCGGCTGGACCAGAGGTGTGCTGATAAATGTTTAACAACTGGCTGTCCAGGGTTTAAAAAAAAAAGGAGGCCCCATTTGTAGTGTTTGTTAATTAATGTGGTGTTAATACCACCACCACATTTGATTTCAGTCTACCAACCTGACATCACTGAATGTGGAGTTGGGAAGAGACAAACATAATCCATTCTCCTGATCCCTTATGAGCCCACTCTAGCACATCATTGTTAGTACTCAACGATGACTTTCCGGGGTCACCCTGAGAGCCTATCTATGACTACATAACAGGAAGAACTGGGAGGTTAAATAGCTTTGCAAAGTGACTCATACATGCCCATAGATATATTTATATATGCCTACATTGTCTTTATCTCTCTTCTTTTAGAGCATCCAGTCTCACTAGCTGTCTTTCTTTAGCCCTCTGCTACACTGAGCAACTGACCTCTGCTACCACAAAGAGAAAAACAGCTTCTGCTATGGGAAGCTGGCAGTAACTTTGAGCTACTTCTGCAATATGTTCCACCGTTTTGTCACACAATATTAAAAAGAGGTGTACTAGGGGATGAGATTTAATAAAATCAGTAAATGTTTCTGCTTCATCAAGGAAATTCTTAAATAAAACTTGCAGTTTTCAATGAGAATATGTTAAAAAAGAATTCAATGAATATAAGCCTTAATTAGAGCTAAATTTCCAGAAGTTTATCCACTATTGCTTTTGTACCATCAGTACAAATGTCAAAATAATTTAAAGGGCCAATAATATCTTAGTTTTATCATGAAAATAATTTTTACCTTGCAAGCCTCATAAAAGCATCTCTGGGCCTGCTAGGGGTCCATGGACAACACTTTGAGAACTACCACTCCAGTGTAAAGTCACAAATGTCTCTTGGTTTGGTTATTGCAATAGGCTCCCCACATCCATTCTGGCTACCTTGTAATCCATTCACCAACAGACAGCCAAAGTGGACTTGTAATATGGCAAATCTAATCATGTCACTTCCTACTCAAAACCCTCTTATGACTTCCCATTACTCTTAGGATTAAATGAAAACCCTTATCATGGTTGACAGAGCCCTCTATGATTTGGTTCCTGCCTACTGCTGCAGCCTCATCTCCCTCTGTTCTCCTCTTCAATCTGTTTGCAACAGCTACGTTAGCTTCTTTCTGTTCTTCAAACACAGTAGATTCATTCTAGCCCCCAGAGTCTGCATGTGCTCTTCTTTGTATTTGTAATGCTTTCTCCACACTCCATTGACCTGATTAACTGGACTTATCTTGCAGTTATCAACTTAAATCTCACTCTTAAGAGGATTTCCTTACCTGTCCCTTGTTAGATCCCCTGTCATAAATGCTCACCTTCTTGTAACCATATAATTACTGATGTACTTGTTTTTGGGATCTGCCTCCTCCAAGACCATAACTGTTCTCAAGGAAGAGACTATGTCTGTCATGCTCTCCATAACAGATTAAGGGCTTTGAATGTTGTCTGATTTGATTGAAGGATGTCACCTAGTATGAAAAAGAAGGAATTGGAACTTTATCTACACATAAATGTCAGTCTTTCTGCTCCTTTGACTGTGTATAACACTGACTCTTTGGACCTCAAATGAGGGAGCAACAACCTTGAAAAGACTTTTATTATTTAAAAAACATGCAAGCTGGAGGTGCAGAGAACATGTCCCTCATTCCCCCCAGGAATTAAGTTAGAGCCAGACGAGCACGGTTGTATTCAAAACTGAAACTCCAATAGTGAAGATTTTGTTATAGGGATAATTTTGTCATACCTAAATTTCTCTTTCCTTTAAGATAATGTCTTTCCAAGGAGGTTTCTAAATTCTTCATTGAAAGAGACTTCAAACAATCTATAGATGTGTTCCAGCAAATATCTGAACTCTGGCAGTAAGTGTAGCTCAAATGTGGACTTCCACTACACATTACCAGTCATTTTATTATCTCATCCATTCCTCCATTTTAGTAAAAATATTGAAGTATGTACTAGCTCTGAGTCAAGTCTATAACTTTCTGACTTTCCGAAAAAATTATCATACTCCCAAGCTTAACACCACAGTAAATCTTACCTCTAGAAAATATTGTAGCTCTCCTTCTATTAAAGAAAAGTGTGTGCCAGAAATTAACTCTAGGAGGCTCAAAGTTCTTCTTTGGAGTATGCCCAGTGTGACTTGTATGTGTCTTATGCCAGGTGGATGACCAGCAGGTGACTGTAAACAGCAGCCTAAGAAGGTACAATTAGAAGTTAAAATTTTTAATTATTTTTGCTTGGTTCGAAATAAGGCACCAAAATAAGACTTCCCAAAATACGCCTGTAAATATTCTTTATTAATTCTACTCAAAATGAAATTGATGCATCTTACACAATGCAATGTATGAACAATTCATATTATCAGAATTGCTTGGTGATGAAAAGTGAAAGTTGTGGTTAAATGGCTAAATATTTTATTTAAAATGTCTCAACTACATTTAGAAGCATGTGAGACATTGTTTCCTTTTTCTATTTCCTGCAGTATTCCTCCCAAAGCTAGAGTTTGTTTTAAAAAGATAAAGATTAAACACTGCAGTGAATTACGTCTGCGCTCATGTGCAAACATCTTTTTCTTTTTGCTTGTCTTTGTGAATATTTGAAATCTAATATTTATTACATTGTGTTTGAAAAAGAGACAGGTTAAAATGCAGCTTGAAAAAGAGAAGTTGGTAACCGTAAGAGATCTAATTACAATGAACCTACTGTAACTGGGTCAGCAAGAGGCTAGGAATGAATTTGTCTGTAATGGAAATAGGAACTTTTCTGGAACATTTAAATAGCTGATATTGTGCCATCGCCTTGGATGTAATCAGTCATTTTTTTAGATTAGGTTTGAGAAAGGAATCCCAGGTTGAAAAGTTCAGAGTAGAAGGGTAGTATCTAGAGACGAGTTAGGAGTTGTGCTTGGAAACCTAGACATCACTGATTGTTGAAAGGAAGAAAGCAGCAGGAATCCCAATCCCGTAAGTGTGAAAGCATCAAGGAAAAATTCCATCCTCTGCAGCAGTTGGATGACATTGTCACTGAATGGTTTGGAATTTACCTATGTCCTTTTATATTTACTGTTTCTAATTTCTTTTTCTATTTGTAGTATTTGATTTTAGGCTGTTCACCCAACTGACGAGTCACATAGTGCTCCATAGTTCTATTAGGTTCTATTAGGTTCTATTAGGTTCTATTAGGTCTCCATAGTTCTATTAGGTTCTATTAGGTTCTATTAGGTCTCCTCTAAGGAAATTTTTGCTC
This sequence comes from Balaenoptera borealis, assembly GCF_965194805.1. Classification (NCBI taxonomy): domain Eukaryota; kingdom Metazoa; phylum Chordata; class Mammalia; order Artiodactyla; family Balaenopteridae; genus Balaenoptera; species Balaenoptera borealis. Next base: position 129,107,464 of record NC_138861.1, on the reverse strand, counting down.
ACAAAAGCTGTAAGACTAAATGACTTATCTATGGCGTATTATACACAGATTTCTTGATCTCAAAAAAGCTGATGGCACAATTTGTACATTATCCTGCTTCTTGCTTTTGATTTTCTCCTTGCTTCCTTTAGGCATACTTTCCCCATGGTTAGTGCCTTCTCTAGAGCTAGAGCAAGAGTTCAAATTCATGCCAGTTATGTTATTGGATGAACACTTTGAGAAAGATATGGAAAATAAGAAATTACCAGCAAAAGTGAGGTTTTTAAATTATCTATGAAGATAATTGATTCATATTATACATTCTTTCTCTAGAATAGCACTGTCTGGTAGAACTTTCTGTGATGGTGGAAATGTTCTGTATCTGTGCTGTTCAGTGCAGTTACCATTGGTGCAACTGAGTAACTAAATTTTTAATTGTATTTCATTTTAATCATTTTAAATTTCAATAGTCACTGTATGTATAACTGATTCACTTTGCTGTACACCTGAAACTAACACAACATTGTGAGTCAACTATACTCCAATAAAAATTTAAACAAAATTTAAATAGCCACATGTAGCTAATAGCTACTGTACTAGTCAGCACAGCTCTCAAATATGCCTTTCAGTTATCATGCTCAGCTATACAATGTCATTTCATTAATTCCCAAACTATCAATTTAGGAACCATGATTATCTGACTTGAATTGAACTAGTATATCACTGACTTTTTGAACTATGAAGAAAATGGCTGATAATCAGATTAATAATGTAAAAAAATTGTAGATCAAAAGTTCAACTTTTATAGGGACAGGAACTCATTACAAGACCTAGTTTTAGAACTATTAAAACTATTTATAAATTAATATAGATAATAAATTTGTTAGATGATTAATCACTTTTAGTATTCATTGATGTGAAGCAGGTCTAAATGGACCTTTACTTGGAAACACTCTTGTGATGGTTAATTTTATGTGTCAACTTGACTAGGCTAAGGGAAGGCCAGGTAAAACTTATTTCTGGGTGTGTCTGTGAGGGTGTTTCCGGAAGAGGTTAGCATTTGAATTAGTAGACTGAGAAAAGAGATCCTCCCTCACCAAAGCAGGTGGGAATCATCCCATCAGTTGAGGGCCTGAATAGAACAAAAAGGTAAAGGGAAGGCCTCATTCTGTCTTCTTGAGCTGGGGCATCAATCTTCTCCTGCTCTTGGACATCAGAGCTCCTGATTCTTGGACCTTATGACTCTGGGACTTAAACTATCAACTCCACAAGTTCTCAGGCCTTTGGGCTCAGACAGAATTATACCACCAGGTTTCCTGTCTCTCCATAACTGCGTAAGCCAATTCCTATAATAAATCTCCTCCTATATATATCTGTGTATGTTCTATTGGTTCTGTTTTTTCTGGAGAGCCCTGCCTAATACAACTCTTTAATAGTTATTCATTTATTTGAACTGTATGCCAGACACTGGACTAGTGCTGGAGATTTTTAAAAAGACTTGCCTTCAAGAAGCTCATTTTTGTCCTAGAAATTAAATATGTATCTTTGACTTATTATAGTTTAATATTAACATAAATATTAATATATTTACCACCTTGAAGATATGCAAGGACATTAAACCATTTAATGTCCCCCCCCAAAAAAGCTCATTTTTAAAGATGTCACCAGCACTTTATCTATTGTATGTCATATGTTTCTGAGCTTTTCCCAGATTAGTACAAAGTAATGTTTTTTAATATTTCATTTAATTGTATTTCATACTGATTATTATTTATATGATTTATAGTTTCTTTAATATATTAGCATATAGTATAGTATATATGTGTGTATAATATATATCTCAAATATTTAAAGTTTTGGCTATATTTTTAGGTAACAATAAATTTAAAACTTTCCAATATTTAAACCATGATTTAGTTTTATATATAGTATATAGCACTAATGTACTAGTGTAAGTACTATATTCCTCATAATAAGTACTATAAGTTTAACTATACTTATATAACCATAAGAATAACTACATGTATTAATATAGAGATAAGTAATAGTAATTTCTCCTTTTAATTTCTTGCATTATTATTTTAACACCTTATATGTGCTATCATTAATAAAAATGATTAATTGATTTGCATTTAATGAAAGGGACTTAATATGTTAGCCTTTCCAAGAATATTGAGCATTGGCTCTGGGGCCAGACTGCCAAATTGTTCAGTTCCTAGCTCTCTCACATACTAAATATAACCTTGAACAAGTCATTAAACTTATCCGTGCTGCAACTTCCTCACTGGAAAAGTAGAAAATAATATTTGCCTCTTCATGGAGTCCTTGTGAGAATTACCTTAAAAGATTCATAAAAAGTGCTTTACATAGTCCCTGACACATGATAGTGTTCAATAAAACTTTATCTTTATTATTACTTTTTTTACTGCTACTACTATTAGGAGTATTGCAAGACATAGATACATTTGAGACCCTGTGTCACCTACTTAGGGGAGATATTTGAGGAAGGGGAGCTTGCCAATGTTCATGTATTATTATAGTATACCAGGTAGTATCTGTCTTCACAGAAACTAAGCCAGAATTTAAATACCAGAAGATTTTTACTCTAGGTATCTAAATTTGTAGATAAAATCTTCAAATATTTTCATTTCCTTACAGAAGGTTAATTTACTTATATTTTTCCTCTCAGTACAAGGTTAGAAAGTCCACACTTTTGTAATTTTGTACTTTATTTTAAAGAATGTGTGTTTAACATGGAGTTATTGCAGAAGATTCTCCCATGTTGAAAACAAATTTATTTTTCTCTTAAGGACATGTGTATATGAAATTTGAAAATGTAGTCTTTACCCTGTATGCCTCTAAAGCCAAGGGATGGATATATTAAAAATGTGAAAAACTTCTAAGAAAACTTTTCCATAATAAATACTGCCCTAGAAAGGATGTAGTATTTGAGAAAGGCTATGATCCAAAAGCATGATCAGAAATTTACAAATAGAGCATTGAATTAGATCTCTAAATGCCACCATGAACTCAGTAAACAGATTTAGCTGGCAATGCAAATCAAATTGGGAAAACTGAATATCTCAGTAATGCTTGCTAATTTCTCAAGCCTCAAAGATTTATATCTTTAAATTCATGCTTAAGTCAGTATTATAGTATATGGAATGTTCCATGAGCTTAGTTTAAGCCCTACATTATAAGGTATGCACTTGTAATTCCACTCCTCAAACTATATGCTTATAGGACATTTGAAGGAAATAATTGACTCCAGATATAATCTATTTGCCCTGATTGATCTTAACTGTTTAAAAGTACATGCACAGAAAATAAATGGAAAGTAAATTTTTTAAAATGTAATAATAATAATTGGCTCCAAACTGGAGAGCTAAATAGGGAAATGTGAGCAGTAAGCGTGCTTTTGAACCCCTGTTTCTCTCTTTGCATTAATTTTGAGACCATTAGCTGCTATAACAAATAAACTTACAAATGTATGATAGCTCAAATACAGTAAACATTTATTTCCCACTCATGTTAAGTCCAAAATGGGAATTCTTGGTTGACAGATGGTCTTCTTTGAGCAGAATTCAGAGACCTAGGCTTCTTCCAGTTTTGGATCCATTATTTTCAACATGTTGTTTCAATATGTCAGGCTAGTCTTCAGCTAATCAAAATGGGATGGAATAAATATCATCAAGTGGAGTGGTTTCCTGGACCAGGCCTGGAAGTAGACCAGGCCACTTCTACTCATATTCCACTGGTTGGAATTCAGTTACATGACCACACCTCACTTCAAAGGAAGCTGGGAAATATAGCCCAAGATATGCCCAGGATGACAGGCAACAGTGCCACCCTCCTCTGGATAATCTATACCCTGCAGACTATAGTTTCCTCTCCTCAGTGACTAGTGCTCTCCCAGTTGTTTCCATCACCTCTTCAATTGCTGGGGGAAAGTAGTCTATTTAATTCACAGTTATGTGTCAGCCCTGGATGTGCATTTTAAAAGCAGAAGACTGGAGAATGATTACTCCATAAGAAGACAAATGGAGGAGTTTTGTTGTTTTCTTTGTTTTGTTTTTGGTTGTTATTTTGTGGGCTGGGTTGGTTGGTTGTTTGGTAAAACAGGATCAACAAGTACTTTAGGCAAGCTCCTTAGTCCACAAAAAAGACAAATTCTAAAAACCAGTCAATTTTTTGGAAAAAAGGGTGGGGGGAGGATACAAATGAAAGAATAAGTAGTATAAATAGCATCTATTTAATTCTGGCTTTTTTCTAATGTCTTTAGCTATTCACAATGTAAAGTACTGGCAGATTGGTGTCTCTACTGGTATTAAGTAAAAGATGTATCTCATCAAGTCAACAATAGAGACCATGTGTCTTAATTCCTACGCTGAGTTAATATATAAAAGTAGAAATCGTAAGTGCAGCATGTTCCAAAACTGAAATCTTCACTTCCTTTCACAAACTTGCTCCGCCCACATACTTTCCCTTCTCTGTATTTTTTTTTTAATAAATTTATTATTTTTTTAAATTTACTTATTTTTCGCTGCGTTGGGTCTTCGTTGCTGCGTGAGGGCTTTCTCTAGTTGCGGCGAGCGGGAGCTGCTCTTCGTTGCGGTGCACAGGCTTCTCATTGCGGTGGCTTCTCTTGTTGCGGAGCATGGGCTCTAGGCGTGCTGGCTTCAATAGTTGTGGCTCGTGGGCTCTAGAGTGCAGGCTCAGTAGTTGTGGCGCATGGACTTATTTGCTCCGAGGCATATGGGATCTTCCTGGACCAGGGCTAGAACCCGTGTGCCCTGCATTGGCAGGCGGGTTCTTAACCACTGCACCATGGGAAGTCTTCCCTTCTCTGTTGATGAAACTTTATTCTAAAGTTGCACAAGACCAAAACTTTAGAATCATTTTTGACTTCTCTCCTTCTCTCATACCTCTTATCCAAGCTTCTCTCTTCTCTTATCCAGGAAATCCTGTTGACTCCATATTCAAAATACCCAGAATATGAACCCTTCACTGCTGGTTTGAGCCTCCATCCTCTCTCACCTGGATTACTGAAATAGACCCCTAACTAATTTCACTGCTTTTACTTTTGCCTACTCCCATCACCTAGACCTCCATCCCCCCTACACACACAGAGAGACTACTGTCAACCCATGGGGTGGGGGAAAGAAGCAAAAGTTGAAGCAGTGAAATTAGTTAGGATCTACTGCAGTAATCCAGGTAAGAGGCAATGAATGCTCCTACCACCTTCCCTCTCAATCAGTCCACCTTAGCCTGAATGTCCTATAAATATTTCATTGTGTTTCCCATCCTCCTACCCAGAATTTCCAAAACTTCTTAAGCCGATTTTTCATTTTCTTTTTTTTAAATTGAGGTGTAATTTACATATAAAATTGTATTAGTTTCAGGTATAAAACATAATGATTTGATATTTGTATATATCACAAAATGATCACTACAAGCAGTCTATTAACATCCATTACTACACATAGCTACCAATTTTTTTTTTTCTTGTGATGAGTGCTTTTAAAATCTACTCTCTTAGCAACTGTCAAATATGGAACACACTATTTGTAACTACAGTCCCCATGCTGTGCATTACATCCCCATGATTTATTTATTTTATAACTGGAAGTTTGTACTTGTGCCTTTTGAGCCCCTTCACCCATTTGCCAGCCCCCACCCTCCACCTCTGACAAACACAAATCTGTTCTCTGTGTCTGTGAGCTTGTGTTTTTAAAGATTCCACATATGAAATCATACAGTGTTTGTCTTTCTCCGTCTGACTTACCTCACTTAGCGTAGTGCCCTCAAGGTCCACCCATGTTGTAGCAAATGGCAGGATTCCATTTCTTTTAATGACTGAATAATATTCCATTGTATGTATAATACCATATCTTCCTTATCCATTTATCTGTCAATTAACATTTAAGTTGTTTCCATGTCTTGGCTATTGTAAATAATGCTGCAGTGAACATGAGGGTGCATGTAGTTTTTTGAATTAGTGTTTACATTTTCTTCAGGTAAATACCAGAGAAGTGGAACCGCTGGATCACGTGGTAGTTCTATGTCTAAGTTTAGGAGGACCCCGCCATACTGTTTTCCACAGCGGCTGCACTAACTTACATTCCCACCAATGGTGCACAAGGTTTCTCTTTTCTCCACATCCTCGCCAACACTTGCTATTTCCACGTCCGGTAGTTTCTTCATAACCGTCTTTGCTGTAGACACGTTTACCGCAAGCATTCTTGCTGGAAACGTTTTTGCCACATAACTACTTAGCCACAAGGCAGTTTTGCCATAAAAGATAAAATAACAAAATATAAAAGAGGGACATTAAAAGGGACGTAAACAGGAAACATCAAAAATGAATAATAAAATTAAAAAGACTTTATCGCAAAATACAAAATATTTGAATACATTTAAAATCTGTGAAGGTTCTTGGCAATATTGTGCAAATAACTTATTTTGTGGTTTGTACCTAAGCACTTGTCTTCAAAGTCTTTTTTTCATAGAATTTTCTGTCTTTTTTTCTTTTTTTTTTTGCTTGTTGATCCTTCTCCTTGTTGAGCATCACACTTTTTCTTTTTCACTAAAATTTCTTCCTTCATTAAGATAGACTTTCCAAATACTAGAATGCATATTTATAACTGAGCTTTTTATTGTGTTATGAAAGCCTTCCACACTGTTGTTTGTTCTTGGAATATTATGTCATGTGTCCATTGAGAGACATTACAAAGTTCTATGGGAAATGTGGATCTGGCCTCTTTCTCCTCCCATGTAGTGTGTTTCAAAATAAAAAACCAATTCTTGGTGTAAAATCATCATCATCTGTCATGCTTTTTGTATGTCAAACCAAGCTATCAAGCAGTTATTTTATCTTTTACAGCAAAATTGCCTTACAGCCAATTCGTTATGCAGCAGAAATGTGGCAAAAATGCTTGTGGTAAAGATGCTTATGGCAAAAGTACCTAGAAACATTATTTCTTGGTTTTTAAAATAATAACCATTCTAACAGGTGTAAGGTGATATCTCATTGTGGTTTTGGTTTGCATTTTCCTGATAATTGGTGACGTTGAACACCTTTTCATGTACCTGTTCGGCATCTGTATGTCTTCTTGGAAAAATATCTATTCAGATCATCCTACCCCCCCCATATTTAAATCAGATTGTTTGGGGTTTTTTGCTATTGAGTTGTATGAGTGATGTATTTTGGATATTAACCCCTTATCAGATACATGATTTGCAAATATTTTCTGTCATTCAGTAAGTTGTCTTCTCGTTTTGTTGACGGTTTCCTTTGCTGTGCAGAAGCCTTTTAGTTTGATGTAGTTCCATTTGATTATTTTTGCTTTTGTTCCTTTTGCTTTCAGTGTCAAATCCAGGAAATCATCATCAAGAGTGGTGTCAAGGAGCTTACTTGATTTTTCTTTTTTATGTAATATATAGTACTCTCTAACATATTTTATGATTTGCATAATTTTTATGTTCATTGTTTGCCTCTCTTCCAGAATGTACACTCCACAGAGCAGAGATTTCTTTTGTCATTTTTTCCTATTGCTACCTTTCCAGTGCCTAGAAGAGTACCTGACACATAATAGACAGTCTATGAATATTTATTGTATGTTGAATGCATTTTTCTAGACAGCAATATATAATTTTAAAAATTGATAATCCTGGCAGTTTTAAGCTTTTCTAGGTCACTATTACATGCTAAAGAAGTTTAATCAAAATTCTTGGGACTGGGACTTCCCTGGTGGCACAGTGGTTAAGACTCCATGCTCCCAATGCAGGGGGCCCAGGTTCGATCCCTGCTCAGGGAACTAGTTCCCACGTGCATGCCACAACTAAGAGTTCACATGCCACAACTAAGGAGCCCATGAGCCACAACTAAGGAGCCTGCCTGCCACAACTAAGAGACCCAGTGCAACCAAATAAATATTTTTTTAAAAAAAAAGAGAGACACCTAGTTCTAAAAAAAACAAACAAAAAAATTCTTGGGACCAATATTTCTCAAGATGTATTTGATGGAAAATTAATTTCACAAAGTACCCTTGCCAGACAAGTTTGTAAAACATGGCATACCATACCTCCCCCTTAGAGATTTGCAAAGTCTATTAGTATATTATAGTCTCTGAGATAGTATGCTGTAAAGAAACCTATTTAACTCTAATGCAGCATTTCTCAAATTTACTTAATGTAACTCTTTTTTCATGGAGCAGCTATTAGCATCCAATGGAATTATTGCTCTGCAGCTTATATTGGGGAAATATTGCTTTTGACCAATGGTTTAAAAATAAAAATATCCAAATGGGATTTAACCCAGAAATGAAAGGTGGGCTCAACATATGAAAATCAATCATTGTAATACACTATATTAACTAAATAGAAGATAAAAGCCACATGATCATCTCAGTAGAGTCACAGAAAGCATTTGACAAAATCCAAAATTCTTTCATGATAAAAACACGCAACAAATGAGGAATAGAAGGGAACTTCCTCAACCTGATAAAGGACATTTACAAAAAACAAAAACAAAACCTCAGCTTACATCAGTCATACTCAATGGTGAAAGACTGAATGTTTTCTCTCAATGATCAAAAATAAGAATGTTCACTCTTAACACTTCTGCATAACATTAAACTGGAGGTATTAGCCAGGGAAGTTAGATAAGAGAAAGAAATAGAAGCATCCAGATTGGAAAGGAGGAAGTAAAACCATCTCTATTTGAAAGTTACATGATTTTTATGTCACACACACAATTATAACTAATAAACAAGTTCAGCATGGTTGCAGGATACAAAACCAGTTTACAAAAATAATCATTTATATTAATATACACTAGTAATGAACTAGGAAATGAACTTAAGAAAACAATTCTATTGATAATAGTATCAAAAAGAATACTTAGGAATAAATCTAACAAAATAAGTGCAACATAAGTACACTGAAAACAACGAAATATCATTAAAAGAAACCAATGAAGACCTAAATAAATGGAAAGACCTGTTCATGGATGGAAAGACTCGATGTTGTTAAGATGCCAATACTCCCCAAATTGACCTACAGATTCAACACAATTCCTATCAAAAATATTAGTTGACATTTTATTCAGAAATTGACATGCTGATTCTAAAATTCATATGGAGATTCAAGGGAACCAAAATAGCAAAAAAAAATAAAGCTAGAAAACTCACACTTCTGGATTTCAGTACTACAAAGCTACAGTAACTAAGGCAGTGTGGAACTGGCATGAGGATAGACAAACAGATTAAAGGAATATAATTGAGAATTTTACAACAAATTAATGATGGAGCTGAGATTCAAACCTAGGTCAGACATGAAAATCCATGTTTCCCCACTACCATTTAATTTTTGTTTTTGTTGCTCTCTGTATTCTCCAAAATACATACCCCAGGATCATGTACCTAGTAATCAGTCAATAAGTAACCAATGCATAAATGAACAATGCTTCTGGTGATGACAGCTATCTTATAAAGGAGTGAGTGGCATGTAAGGAAGGATAATTATATCTTTAAGTACAACCCACCAGTTACCCTGAAGTCAAAGAAAGAAATTAAAAGCTATAGTTGTCTGTGTGCTGAATACAAAACACAGATGGGGTTTCTATGCTCTAACATCCTTCACCCTTCAGAATGGATTGGTAAGAATATAAGTAAAAATTATCAGCCTGAAATATAAGACACTAAAACTTAAGATCAAAACTAAAATTAGAATAACCAGGAGACTTTCACCTCAGATTCTAACTTTTCCTGCCAACCTATCATTTTCAGGGAGATTAAGATCAGTGTTGGCTATCTGGGAGGGGGAACATTACATATACACTAATACACATGAATTCTCCTGGGAAGTCCTGGGAGGCACCGTAACTTTTAAGATCCCTGGAAATTTTTAGTCTTGAAATAGATTCACCAACAAAACAATCCTAAAGAGTTTAACATCCTCAGCAACTAATGTGCACCATCTCAAACCTGGCTCCTCTGACACAGAGAATGAAATGCTACCGCGATCAAGCCTGACAGTAACGGTGTTGAAGCACTAAGTGGCTTTCTAACAAATTTAGACTTGACAGTTATTTTCTGTTTCTCTTGTCTTAGTGGATTAGTCCACAAGAACTCTGCACATTTTCTGGCTGCTGAGGGGAATACACACTAACCTATCTGCCTGCAGGCAGCCGTCCAGGATGGGTACCCTGCAGATGGGGCTGTAGGGTGTACTTGTGACAGCTGTTCGACAACACAGGGGAAGGATGTCCGGAGGAGAGTGTGGGTGACTGCTGGGCCAAACTCCTCAACTTCTCATCAGTCTCCTTTTATAGACTTAAGAGCTAACCACAAGCAGTTGCATGCTTTGATAAAAGTGGATCATAGAAATGGAAATAAATGCCATATTTGACACACATTTTAAGCTCATTTCTTTGGACAGTCGAATGTAAACCGTTGTCTTCTATGGGCCAGTAATGTCTAACAGGTATTTTTAAAGGCTTTATATTTTATCTAACATTGTTATATAAATTAAGCCATTTTAGGTAAAACAAATAGCATCTGAATATTGGTATTTCAATGTTTCTAACCTATAAAATCATCTAGAATAATTTGCTGCACTTTTAGAGCCTAAATTTTCCTGCTTATGAAAATAGCAATAATAAAAGTCATCCTTCTGTTTCTTGTGTTACCAGGAAAGCTATTGTGCAGATAGTGTAAAATATCCCTCTGGTATGAATTTAGCCTTGAATGAATGATGTGGGCCTGAACTAAAAGAGTACAGGACCTTATAGGGTGCCTTCTTGGGAGCTAAACTTAAAAGGTTAATTTGTCTTCCTCCACTTGTTTATCTTTTGCCCTGATTTCATTACTTAGTTCTTTTAGCTTGTTATGTTATATATGTATTTTGTAAGAACCTGCCCAAGCCCTTTTGGAATAAAGTGAGGGTATAAATAATCAAATTTTAATTAAATAGTATAATCATTTAGTTGGATTTTCTTAAGCACATGCTGAGTGATTACAGGGATGAAACAAGGAAACAGCAGAAAATTTTAGTGTTTTATTTAGGAACACCAGATTGTTAACCACTTAAAATACATAGACCACATATACATAAATAAGGCTCTCCTTAACATTTGGGAGAAATTTTAAAATGAAAAATTGCTGGGAGTGAGAATCAAATATTTATTAATATACTTTTATACTACATGTTATGTGCCAGACACTATGCTGGTTGTTTTACATGTATGATGTATGTTCTATTATTACCACTAGCCACATTTTACAAACGAGGAAACTGAGGATCAGAATGGCTAAGTACCTTGCCTGAAGTCACACTGGGAAAAAGTAGCAGCCAGGATTTGAAGCCAGACAGATTGGCTACGGGGTCTATTACACAATTAGGCTGCATTACCCCTCCAAACAGCACAAGACAGTTGTGTAAATAGCTCTGTGAGTCTCAGTCCTGAAGGCTCAATAGCATCATCCTGGAGAGGGGGTGAGGGGAGATTAATACACATTCTGATATATGGGCCCCATTCAGAAATCATCACATATATTTTCTAAAATCCCTACAGGTGATTCTATTCTTGTACCCTACGTTAAGAACTACTGAAATAGATGAACCATCAATTTCAGTTTATAAACTAAAGAGCAGCAAGGACTTTGAAGGGATAGTCTATGTTCTGAGCAGGCTTTTTTTTTTTTTTTTCCAACAAAAACTTTTCCAAATATTTATTTTCACTACTTCTTTTTTTTTAAATTTTTATTGGAGTATAGTTGCTTTACAATATTGTGTTAGTTTCTACTGTACAGCAAAGTGAATCAGCCATATGTATACATATGTCCCCTCTTTTTTGGATTTCCTTCCCATTTAGGTCACCACAGAGCAGTGAATAGAGTTTCCTGTGCTATACAGTAGGTTCTCATTAGTTATCTATTTTATACGTAGTGTCAATAGTGTATATATGTCAATCCCAATCTCCTAATTCATCCCACCCCCCCTTTCCCCCTTGGTATCCATACGTTTGTTCTCTACGTCCCCGTCTCTATTTCTGCTTTGCAAATAAGATCATCTATACCATTTTTCTAGATTCCACATGTATTTGTTAATGTATGATATTTTTCTGACTTACTTCACTCTGTATGACAGTCTCTAGGTCCATCCACGTCTCTGCAAATGACCCAATTTTGTTCCTTTTTATGGCTGAGTAATATTGCATTGTATATATGTACCACATCTTCTTTATCCATTCCTCTGTTGATGGACATTTAGGTTGTTTTCATGTCCTGGCTATTGTAAATAGTGCTGCAATGAACATTGGGGTGCATATGTCTTTGTGAATTATGGTTTTCTCTGGGTATATGCCCAGGAGTGGGATTGCTGGGTCATATGGTAATTCTATTTTTAGGTTTTTAAGGAACTTCTATACTGTTCTCCATAGTGGCTGTACCAATTTACATTCCCACCAACAATGCATGAGGGTTCCCTTTTCTCCACACCCTCCAACATCTATTATTTGTAGATTTCTTGATGATGGCCATTCTGACTGTGGTGTGAGGTGATACCTCATTGTAGTTTTGATTTGCATTTCTCTAATGATTAGTGATGTTGAGCATCTTTTCATGTGATTGTTAGCCATCTTTATGTCTTCTTTGGAGAAATGTCTATTTAGGTCTTCCACCCATTTTTGGATTGGGCTGTTTGTTTTTGTGATATTGAGCTGCATGAGCTGTTTGTATATTTTGAAGATTAATTCTTTGTCAGTTGCTTCATTTGCAGATATTTTCTCCCATTCTGAGGATTGTCTTTTCATTTTGTTTATGGTTTCTTTTGCTGTGCAAAAGCTTTTTAAGTTTAATTAGGTCCCACTTGTTTATTTTTGTTTTTATTCTCATTACTCTATCTGAGCAGGCTTTTCAAAATCTTTGGAATATAGGAATGATTAAAATGGGTGCAGTGTCACAGTGATAAAAACAGTTATGAGAATAATCACGACCCAAAGAAACCAAGCCATATACATACAGGTCCCAAGCTGTCACTCTCCTGTCAACAAAAGACATCACAGTTGCAGCAGTAGGGAGTTAGATTCTATATTCAAGAGAATACAGAAATTTAAGTCCAAAGGTGAAGGAACACCAAGGAATAACCTCTCTTACAGCATGTGTAGGTTACACTTTCCATTAATAGAAATGGGAAGAAGTACCATTGTAAGGTAGCCACCCACCAAGCTAAATATATAGCTGCATACTCCATTTTTACTACATGAAAAAGAATATCCTTTTTAACCTATGTTTTATGGTCAAAACTCTGTGAAATATCTTGAACCACTTTAGTTTGTGATGGAAGATCACAGAGATTGAAGGTTAATTTATTAAGTTCATTTATTCTGTACTGAAAAACAAGACTTTATTTGGAGGAGAGAGAGCAAGAGTAAAGGAGCAAGAAAGAGATTAAGTGAAAGAGGCTAAGTAAAGTAGTAAATTAAAGCTAAGGTGTGTATTTACCTTGAGAGTTGTTGATTCCTCATGGAGACATATGATGCAGTGCCTTTCAGTGTCAACCCTCCAAACCCTTTCAGTTATTTTAGTTCCTGGAGTTTTCCAGAGGCACAGAGGATTTAACAAATTACAGAGACTACATATGTGAATTATTCACTGGGCTTTTTTGGTGTATTTCCTTCATATCCACACTGCTAAATGCAATTGTGTTAGGTGCCAAATTCCTGAAAAAAAAGTTTGTTCTTTTCTCAATAATGTTTAGATGCTTCAGATCTTTTGGGACATGGTGGAGGTATAAAGAAGTAAATTAGTATTATCTGTGCTCAAAGGCTGCCCGTGTTTATTCCTGCACTGATATCAACCTGATTTGCTAATGAGGTGACAATAAAATGGTAGTTATAGTTCCCTACTTATATTTCACTATGAGGTTCTTAACTTTAGGGGATAAACTGCTATTTGTGCCCAGAAACACATTCTTTCACCTAATTTTATCTTGACTGCCATGTGGTAAAAAATCCTTAGCCTTTATGTGGCTGATTCTTTTTTCTTTCTTTCTCTTCAGGCTTTACAGTTTTTTGGAGCAGTTTTACTGTTTGAAACTATAAAAGAGCTCCTTGAGAATTTGGGGGACTAGCTCCATATCGATATGAATAAGCCAAAGGACAACATTCTGTATCATCCTTCGAAGACTTCTATTTGCGAGGTATTATACCAAGTTGTTTGATCCTAAGGGGAAAATCTACCAAACGGTAAGAAAAGTGATAGCCAAAATAATCATCATCATCATCATCATCATCATCATCATCATCATCATCATCTGTCATTACCGATCATTTGGGCAGGTTCTAGGTTGTCATTTTCCCTAGCCTAAGTAGTTTGAAGAGGCAGGCTAAACAAATTAATACTCTGGCTAAGATTACAGAGCAAATAGTATTTCAAATAAATATTTTCTGGCACGGTAAAAGCATCTGATGATCTACAAGGCATTGTTCAGCGGGGGAGTGTTATCTGAGGAGGGTCATTCACAGAAATCGCGAGGGCTCATCTTTCCCTCTTATCCTGCACTCCGCAGTGGCTGAGCTTGCGCGGTAGACCTAGACTCGTCAGGGAGGCAGGCGGGCACGTGTAGGTGGAGTCAGCTTTGCGGAGCCAACGCCACCTGCAGAAGGGCTCCAACGTGTCCATTTTGAGTCGAAGTTACAGAACACTGCCGTTTCAACCTTGGGTCTCAGCTCCGTCTTCTAATTCAGCTTTAGCAGCCATTAATACAGTAACTCTTTCTCAACATTTGTGTCTACTTTTTACCACTTGAAACTCAGAGAACAGAGGGGGTGATTCATTGACTCCTAACTTTTTTTTTTTTTTTTTGAGTCCTAACTTTCGATGGCCACCTTAGGCAAGTTGCTTCACCTCCCTATATTTTTTAGGAATAAAATGCTCAATACTAAGGGTCCCTTCAGCTATTTCAACTTTCCTAAGTAACACATTTTTTAAAGCCAGCTGCAGCTGGCTGTAATCAAAAGTAGTCAAATGTACATGGATGTTGAGAAAAGGGAACCCTTGTGTACTATCGGTGAGACTGTAAATTGGTGCAGCCACTATGGAAAACAAAACGAAAGACCCTCAAAAAATTAAAAATAGAACTATCACATGATCCAGCAATTCCACTTCTGGGAATATATTCAAAGGAAACAAAAACACTAACTCAAAAAGATATCTGTGTGGCACCCCCCTCTCCCCGCCCCCCCCCCGTTCACAGCAGCACTATTTACAACAACCAAGACATGGAAATATCCTAAGTGTCCATTGTTGGATGAATGGATAAAGGAGATGTGGTGTATGTATGCAATGCAATATTATTCAGCCATTAAAAAAAAACAAGAAAATCCTACCATTTTGTGACAGCACAGATGGATCTTGAAGGCATTGTGCTAAGTGAAATAAGTCAGATAGAGAAAGACAAATACTGTATGATCTCATTTATAATCTTAAAAAACAAACAAAAAACCAAACTCATAGAAAAAGAGATCAGACCTGCAGTTACCAGAGGCAGAGGGTGAGGGAGGGGGAATTGGAGGAAGATGGTCAAAAGGTACAAACCTCCAGTTATAAGATAAGGGCTAGAGATGTAATGTACAACATGATGACTATGGCTAACACTGAAGAATGATATACAGGCATATTGTATTATTGTGCTTTGCTTTACTGCACTTCAAAGGTATTGTGTTTTTCACAAATTGAAGGTTTGTGGCAATGCTGCATTATCAGATGATGGTTAGCGTTTTTTTTAAATTTTATTTATTTATTTTATATTTATTTTTGGCTGCGTTGTGTCTTCGTCGCTGTGCACAGGCTTTCTCTAGTTGCAGTGAGCGGGGGCTACTCTTCGTTGCGGTGCATGGGCTTCTCATTGTGGTGGCTTCTCTTGTTGCGGAGCACAGGCTGTAGGTGCACAGGCTTCGGTAGTTTTGGCACGCAGGCTCAGTAGTTGTGGCTCGCGGGCTCTAGAGCGCAGGCTCAGTAGTTGTGGCGCACGGGCTTAGTTGCTCCGCGGCATGTGGGATCTTCCCGGGCCAGGGCTCGAACCCGTGTCCCCTGCATTGGCAGGCGGATTCTTAACCACTGCGCCATCAGGGAAGTCCTTGGTTAGCATTTTTTAGTAATAAAGACTTTTTAATTAAGATATGTACATTTTTTTAGACATAATTCTATTGCACACTTAATAGACTACAGTATAGTGTAAATATACTTTTACATGCACTGGGAAACCAAAAAATTCAAGTGACTCATTGTGATATTGTGATATTCGCTTTATTGCAGTGGTCTGGAACCAAACCTGCAATATATCCAAGGTGTGCTTGTGTAGGCAAGTTGTTGTGAGAGTAAATCCTAAGAGTTTGCATCACAAGGAGAAATTTTTCCCCCTTTTTTCTTTTTTTGTTTCTCTTCTTGTTTTATCTATATAAGAAGATGGATGTTAGCTGAACCTATTGTGATAACCATTTCACAATGTATGTAAATCAAACCATCATGCTGTATGCCTTAAACTTATACAGTGATGTCAATTATTTCTCAGTAAAACTGGGGGGAAAAAGTAGCCAAATGTGCATTTCTCTAAAAACACCACACTTACGTTCAGGTCTACAAATTTGTGAGACTTTAAAATAGGAATTGAAAATACAAAATAAATTCTCATCTACACTATTTCCTTCTATTCCGTTAAGATAGTAAATCAAATATTAAAATATCTTCTTTTCCATTAAAGGAATTTTACAATTACTATTATTTTCTTACCCATTTAGGGTAAAGATTGCATCTAGAAAATTCAAAAGGTAAAAAAAAAAATACTGTATGAAAATATATATGGATCCAGCATGTATTCATGAAATAAATACTCCAGGGCCTATCATCTCCATAGCCAAATTGCTGTGAATCAAAAACTGAAATATGATTGCAAACCATTGCAGTGACATATTTTTGCCTAAAAAGGGAAAGGATAGAAAAGAGAATAATTTCATCTTTTGAACATCTAGATGTGCTAAATACTATGTTAGAGACATTTATATGTTTATGTAATTGAAACCCCTGCAACAGTTTTGTGATGTTGATATTTTTATCCCCATTTTTATAGAGAAGTCAGTTGAAGTCCAGAGAGATTGAACACTTGCTCAAAAACACAGTTAGTAAGATCTAGAGTTTGAATCCCTATCTGATGACCCCAGAACTCAAGTCTTTTCCAAATCATTCTCACCATGTGCTGGCATGAGTTACACTGGGTGGTGGCAGTGGAAAGTGTGCACAGCTATGATGACAGCGTGGTTTTTCACTTCTGACAGGATAAACTCCCTTTATACTCCCATCATCTATGTTTTTCTTCAAAGAGCATCTATTCAGTCATAAGCCTCACATCCTCAGGAAGCAATTGTCCCATCATTCTTAGAGGACTGTTATTTCCTTAAATGTTAGGTGGAATGAGGTCACACATCAGGCCCATGGCAACCAGTCTTTGTTTAATGTTTGATAATGCATTTGTCTTAAGGTCAAATGGGATTATTACCAGAACTCTACTGAAACATAAAAGCAAATGGAAAAGGGACAAAAAACAGGGTTGGGTCAGAAATCAAAAAAAAAAGAAAGAAAGAAAAATAACCATCACAGAATGGATTTGATATTGAAAAGACAAAACCTGGGGACAAAAAAGCAGTAATAGAAATATATTTTACAAATGTCATAAAAATTTGTTTAAAAGACAGATTTCAGTTTTGCAAGGCAAAGGAATGAAATCAAGAAAATGCTTGCTTCTTTGCTGTAGAGGGAAAAAAAGCTAGTAACAGATGACATCAAAAACACAGTCTTCAATTTTACTCCTTCATATATTACATTTTATTGAAAAAAATAACATACATATAGGAAATATGTAAGCATTAGCCTACATATACATAAGTATACATCTCAGTGAATTTTCATAAAATGAGCACACCTGGATAACCACCACCCAGGTCAAGAAATAGTACCCTTCCAGGATTCCAGAAGTCCTCCTCGAGCCCCTGGCAGTTCACTGCCCTGCAAAAGTAACTCTCCTGACTTATAACACTATAGATCAGTTTTGCCTGTTTTTGACCTTCACATAAAGAGATCATACAACGTGTACTTCTTTGTGTCTGACTTCTTTTGCTGGACACTATATTTATGAGATTTCACCCTTATTGTTACGTGTAGCATTTGTTCACGTTCATTGCTAAATAGTATGTCATTGAATGAATAAAGTGCAGTTTACTTATCCGTTCTATATTTATAGATATTTGAATCGTTCCCAGTTGTGGCTATTATGAATGCTTAAGAATATGCATATTCACGTACCTGACTTTCTGTAGTTCACATATCTGCCGTATATGTACCGACGAGTGGAACTACTGAGTCATTGGCTGTGCATTTGTTCAGTTTTAATATTACGAAAAGTTATTCTGAAGTTGCTGTATCAATTTACATTCCTGCTAATGGTATATGAGAGTTCTGGTTGCTCCAAACCATTGCCTGAGATTGGTATTGTCAGTCTTGTTCATTTTAGACATTCTGGAGTGTGTGCAGTGATATCTTAGTGTGGTTTTAATTTGCATTTCCCTGATGACAGATGAGGTTGAGAACATTTTCACATGTTACTGGCAATTTGGATACACTTTATTTTTTTGTCAAGTGTCTCTCCATGTAAGTCTTTTGCAACATTTTCTAATATGTTTTCTATCTTTTTTTTACTGATCTGTTGAAATATTTTTTTTGTATTCTAACTCTGTTGGTTTGTGTATTGCAAATATCCTCTGCTTTGTGGCTTGCCTTCCTTGATATTATATTTTATCAACAAGTTTTAATATAGTATGATTTATCAGTATTTTCCTTTTTGATTAGTGTTTTCTGTATCCTGCTTAGGAAGTTTTTCCCTACTCCAAGTTCATGAAGTTATTCTCCTGCGATATCTTTGTAAACTTTTTTGTCTTACCTTTCACATTTAAATCTTAACATCACTTTGAATTGATTTCTGTGTGTTGTAGGAGTTTCCTTTCTGAAAAAATACCTGTTCTAGTCAGTCATCCAGGACAAGAGGTAGCACACAGGAAAATCACACTAAAGTGAAAAAAACAATTTAATTGTAAAGCAGTCTTAAAATATTGTATATGTTTAGATTACTTGTGCTTGAAGATGGGATCCTTATTTATAAAATGTATTGGCAGCTGTCACTATAGAGTCAGCAGCTTTATTCTGAAAGGATAAGAAAGAAAAATAAAGTGACTTTTTTTGGACACTAAAGAATACAAAGCCCCTAGTTATTTATGGTGGTGAGGGGGTAGGCAACTCCCTATTCAGAATGAGTTCAGGAGCTTTAGCAAGGGTTTTACAGTCAAAAAGAACTAGGTTTATATTTCACTCCTACCACTTACCAGCTGTAACTGCTGCAGTTATCTAACTCACTGTGTGTTCTCATCTGCACAATTAAAGTCATACCCATCTCCGTGGGTTAAAGGGAGGAGACAATTAGATACCATATATGTTTTATTCATTGTTGTGTCTCTAGCACTTACCACAGCTTATGTCACACAGTAGGAGCTTAATATTGCACTCCCATCTGTTTACACTGTCATTACCAGTTATCTACACTCTGTTTAGAATAAATAGAGGGGCTCCCCTGAGGGTAAAAAAGCAAGAGGTCCTGAAGCAACTTCGAAAACATGAGACTATATACTTTCATAATTTGGTCAAAGCAAAATTAGTAAGAGAGCTTAATGTTGATACTCAAGAAGAAAGTAGAATATCATTATTTTGAAATGTCCTTAAAAGGCCAGAAATAGAGTAATTAGCATGGCTTTGCAAACCCAAGTAGTGCTGGAAAGACCAGTTTAATTTCTTTTCCTTATATATAGCAATGCTGATAAAGGGAAAACTCTTTAATCTAATCACTAAGAGCTTTCATTTCATCCTACCCAACATTCCTGGGAATATACTAAATTCTTGCTCCTCAAAGTATAGGCCTTAGTCCTGTATCAGCAGCGTAAATATCACCTGGGAGCTTGCTAGAAATGCAGACTCTCAGACCTACTGACTCAGAACCTGCATTTTTAGCAAAATCCCCAGGGGATTCTTAAGCACTCTAATTTTGAGAAGCACTGGACCAGATAGCAGATTAAAGTGTCTACTGATCTGGTAACCCACACTTAAAAAATAAAGCTAGGAATGGAAACAAGGATAGAAAGGAGGCGGGGAGCGGGTGTCAAGCTGAAGAAATGGTAACCATCCTATATAAGGTCAGTTTATTTGTTAGCAAGGTCATTTTGATTGCAAGTCCCAGGAACTGGGCACTGCATGCTCTCAGCCAGGGCTATTTATCTTTCCATTTATCACCATTTTTTGGCTCTTTTCTCCCCAGTTTCAAAAAAAATCATAATGATTGGATCTTACTTGTACTTTTGATTTCTATCTTAGCTTAAAGAGGACTGCAGGCAAACTGAAGGGAAATAAAATGGAGGAAAGGAAGGAAGCAAAGTCTCTAAAAGAAATGCAGCTGACATGCTTCATGGTCTCTCATTCAGATACTGATTCGGCCAAAAACTCTTCTCCTTTTCAATCTCTGACTTAGAGTCCTAAACTCTTTATCTATACTTTCTATGTCCTCCCTTTGAAGAGAAAAACAGCACGAATGGATTGGGCTAAAGAGTTTCTACAAAAGTATTTTTTGTTAGTTGGTTTGTAGAAGTAAACTCTGGTGAACTGAATAAATGAAATGGGTGGCCCAGATCACTGTAGTGGTCTAAGGACCTAAAAGTTTGTGAATTGCTAGGTGGTTAAGTCCATTCTATTAGTGGGTACCCCAAAGACTTACTGTTTATGGTTTAACTATCTTTGTTAAAGAATGTTGGTAAAAATAATGATAATAGTAACAATCACTAGTATGTATGGATTGGTTAATGTATGCCAGGCACTGTGCTAAGTGTTTTGGATATAGTCCCACATTTAGTTTTCTCAATAATATAGATGAGTTAGGGAGATTTTATATCAGTATTCATTTACCGAGTCCCAGTAGGTAAGAGGAAAGTAAAAGTCACAATAACACAAAATATTCACTAATAAGTTGACCACTTATAGAATGAATTCCCACTCAAACAAGCATCACTTCTACTTAATGCAAGCATCCCAGTACAGGAGCCAAAGTTTCTGTCTCTCACTTTCTTGTTAATTGTATGACACATCCTGCACCACAGTGAAAACCAAAAACAAAGTATAATTGCAGATTTTGGAAAAGGTGAAGTTGATAAAAAAAAATATGTTGGAACACTGTTCAGATCACAGGCAAAGACATTAACAAATGAGGACCTGGCAAAATTTAGAATAGTTAACAACTGAAAAAGAGAAAATAAGCAAACTGTTAGCAGGTTATGTTCTTCATAAAAGAAGAATTTATCAAAAGATTATGATCCTGCTAAAAAGCCAAATGTGAAGTAAAGATTGTCTGTCATGATATTATATAATTTTATCCCCAAAAGTATACCAAAAATTAATAACTGATTCATTCTTTATGCAAAGAAATAACTTTTTGAAACGTTAACTATGAATCAAGAGGAATTCATTTTCATATAGTTTAGCTTGAATTTTTAAAGATGAATTTGCAAACTGCACGCAATTTGCTATGAATAATATAAAATGATATTTGAAGTGTATTCATTTTAAGTGGGTTTTCCTTTCAGTATCAATCCTGCTATTTTATTATTATCCATTTTTTAAAAATTGAAGTATAGTTGATTTGCAGTGTTGTGTTAATTTCTGGTGTATAGCAAAGTGATTCAGTTATACATATATATACATATTTTTTTCATGTTCTTTTCCATTACGGTTTATTACAGGATATTGAATATAGTTCCCTGTGCTATACAGTAGGACCTTGTTGTTCATCTATTTTATATATATTAGTTTGTATCTGCTAATCCCAAACTCCTACTTTATCCCACTCCCATCTGCTTTTCCCATTGGTAACCATTAGTTTGTTTTCTACGTCTGTGAGTCTGTTTCAGTTTTGTAAATAAGTTCATTTGTACCCTTCTTTTAGATTCCACATATAAGTGATATCATATGATATTTGTCGTTCTCTGTCTGGCTTACTTCACTTAGTGTGATAATCCCCTTTAGGTCCATCCATGTTGCTGCAAATGGCATTATTTCATTCTTTTTAATGGCTGAGTAATATTCCACTGTGTATATATACCCCATCTTCTTTATCCATTCATCTGTTGATGGACATCTAGGTTGCTTCCATGTTTGGGCTATTGTAAATAGTGCTGCTATGAACATTGGGGTGCATGTATCTTTTTGAATTAGTGTTTTCATTTTTTCCAGATATATACCCAGGACTATGATTGCTGGATCATATGATAGCTCTATTTTTTAGTTTTCTAAGGAACTTCTATACTGTTCTCCATAGTGGCTGCACCAATTTACATTCCCACCAACAGTGCAAGAGGATTCCCTTTTCTCTGCACCCTCTCTAGCGTTTATTATTTGTAGACCTTCAGATGATAGCCATTCTGACCAGAGTGAGGTGATACCTCATTGTAGTTTTGATTTTCATTTCTCTAATAATTAGTGATATTGAGCATCTTTTCATGTGCCCATTGGCCATCTGTATGTCTTCTTTGGAGAATGTCTCTTTAGGTCTTCTGCCCATTTCTTGGTTGGGTTGTTTGTTTTTTCAATATTTATTTGTATGGGCTGTTTGTATATTTTGGAAATTAATCCCTTGTCAGTTGCATCATTTGCAAATATTTTCTCCCAGTCCATAGGTTGTCTTTTTGTTTTGTCTATGGTTTCCTTTGTTGTGCAAAAGCTTTTAAGTTTGATAGGTCCCATTTGTCTTTTTGCTTTTATTTCTATTGCCTTGGAAGACTGACCTAAGAAAACATTGGTACTATTTATGTCAGAGAATGTTTTGCCTATGTTCTCTTCTTGGAATTTTATGGTGTCATGTCTTATTTATTTATTTATTTTTGGCTGTGTTGGGTCTTCATTGCTCCGTGCGGGCTCTCTCCAGTTGCAGCGAGCGGGGGCCACTCCTCGTTGCGGTGCGCAGGCCTCTCACTGCAGTGGCTTCTCTTGTTGTGGAGCACAGGCTCTAGGCGCTCAGGCTTCAGTAGTTGTGGCACGTGGGCTCAGTAGTTGTGGCTTGCGGGCTTAGTTGCTCCGCGGCATGTGGGATCTTCCCAGACCAGGGCTCAAACCCACGTCCCCTGCATCGGCAGGCAGATTCTTAACCACTGTGCCACCAAGGAAGTCCCATGTCTTATATTTAAATCTTTAAGCCATTTTGAGTTTATTTTTGTGTATGGTGTGAGGTTATGTTCTAACCTCACTGATTTATGTGTAGCTTTCCCAATACCACTTGCCAAAGAGACTGTCTTTTTTCCATTGTATATTTTTGCCTCCTTTGTCCAAGATTAATTGACCTTAGGTGTGTGGGTTTATTTCTGGGCTCCCCAGTCTGTTCCATTAATCCATATGTCTGTTTTTGTGCCAATACCATGCTGTTTTGATTACTGTAGCCTTGTAGTATTGTCTGAAGTCTGGGAGGGTTACTCCTCCAGATTTGTTCTTTTTCCTCAGGATTGCTTTGGCCATTCTGGGTCTTTTATGTTCCATATAAATTTTAGGATTATTTCTTCTAGTTCTGTGAAAAGTATCATGGGTAATTTGATAGGGATCACATTAAATCTTTAGATTTCTTTGAGTAGTGTGGCCATTTTAACAATATTAATTCTTCCAATACAAGAGCATATTATATCTCTGAATCATCTTCAATGTTTTATAGTTCTCAGCATATAGGTCTTTTCACCTCCTTGGTCAGGTTTATTCCTAAGAATTTTTTTTTGGATGGAATTTTAAAAGGGATTGTTTTTTTACTTTTCCTTTTTGATATTTCATTGTTATTGTAAAAAAATGCAACCAATATCTGTATGTTACTCTTGTCTTCTGCCACCTTGCTGAATTTGTTTATTAGTTCTAATAGTTTTTGTGTGGAATCTTTAGGGTTTTCTATATGTAGTATCATGTCATCTGCATATAATGACAGCTTTACCTCTTTTCTTCCAATTTGGATACGTTTTATTTCTTTTTCTTGTCTGATTGCTGTGGTTAGGACTTCCAATACTATGTTGAATACAAGTGGTTAGAGTGGGCAAACTTGTCTTGTTCCAGATTTTAGCGGGAAGGCTTTTAGCTTTACACCATTCAGTATTATGTTAGCTGTGGGTTTGTCATAAATAGCTTTTATTATGTTGAGATGTGCTCCCTCTATACCCAATTCGGTTAGAATTTTTATCATGAATGGATGTTGAATTTCATCAGATGCTTTGTCTGCATCTATTGAGATGATCATGTGGTTTTTGTCTTTTCTTTTGTTGATGTGGTGTATCACATTGATTGATTTGTGTAAGTTGAACCATTCTTGTGACCCTGGGATGAATCCAACTTGATTGTGGTGTATGATCTTTTTTATGTGTTGTTGGATTCAGTTTGCTAAATTTTTTTGAGAATTTTTGCATCTACATTCATCAAAGATATTGGCCTGTAATTTTCTCTTTTGGTATTGTCTTTGTCTGGTTTTGGTATCAGGGTGATGGTGGCCTCATAGAATGACTTGGGGAGTGTTCCCTCCTCTTCAATCTTTTGGAAGAGCTTGAGAAGGATCAGTATAAATTCTTCTTCATATGTTTGAGAATTCTCCAGTGAAGCCATCTGGTCCTGGACTTTTGTTTGCAGGGAGATTTTTTCGTTTTTTTTTTTTTTAATTACAGATTCTATTTCACTTCTAGTGATTGGTCTGTTCACATTATCTATTTCTTCTTGATTCAGTTTTGGTGGGCTGTGTGTTTCTAGGAACTTGTCCATTTCTTCTAGGTTGTCCAATTTGTGGGCATATAATTGTTCATAGTATTGTCTTATGGATTTTTGTATTTCTGTGGTATCAGTTGTTAGTTTTCCTCTTTCATTTCTTATTTTGTTTATTTGGGTGCTCTCCCTTTTCTTCTTGGTGAGCCTGGCCAGGAATTTGTCGATTTTGTTTACCTTTTCAAAGAACAAGCTCTTGTTGTTATTGATTTTTTCTAATTTTTTTTAAGTCTCTATTTTGTTTATTTTCTCTCTGATCTTTATTATTTCCTTCCTTCTGCTGACTTTAGGTTTTGTTTGTTCTTCTTTTTCTAATTCTTTAAGGTGGAAGGTTTAGGTTATTTGAGATTTTTCCTTTCTTTTTTCCTTTTTTTTTTTTTTTT
Source organism: Balaenoptera borealis (assembly GCF_965194805.1). Taxonomy (NCBI): domain Eukaryota; kingdom Metazoa; phylum Chordata; class Mammalia; order Artiodactyla; family Balaenopteridae; genus Balaenoptera; species Balaenoptera borealis. The sequence goes on along the minus strand of NC_138861.1, from coordinate 129,082,182 downwards.
TTTGAGGAAGTCCTATATTGCTATGAACTTCCCTCTAAGAACTTCTTTTGCTGCATCCCATAGATTTTGTATGGTTGTGTTTTCATTGCCATTTGTCTCAAGGTATTTTTAAATGTCCTCTTTGATTTCATTGTTGACCCATTGGGTTTTTTTTAGTAGCATGTTGTTTAGTCTCTGTGTAATAGTTTTTTTTCTCCTTTCTCTTTCTGTGGTTGATTTCTAGTTTCATGCTGTTGTGGTCAGAAAAGATGCTTAAAATAACTTCTGTCTCCTTAAATTTGTTGAGGTTTGTTTTGTGTCCTGCTATGTGGTCAATCCTAGAGACTGTATCATGCACTCTTGAAAAGAATGTGTAGTCTGGGTTTTGTTTTCTTTTTTTGGATGTAATGTCCTGAAAATATCAGTTAAGTCTAACTGTTCTATTGTATCGTTTAGGATATCTGTTGCCTTATTGATTTTCTGTCTGGGAGATCTGTCCACTGACGTGAGTGAGGTGGTAAAGTCTACTATTATTGCATTCTCATCAATTTCTCCCTTTATATCTGTTAATATTTGTTTTCTGTATTTAGGTACTCCTATATTGGGTGCATATATGTTAACGAATATAATATCCTCTTCTTGTATTGATCCTTTTTTCATTATGTAGTGTCCTTCTTTATCTTTCTTGATGGCCTTTGTTTTTAAAGTCTATTTTGTCTGATTTGAGTATTACTACTCCACTTTCTTGTCATTTCCATTTGCATGAAATATCTTTTCCATCCCATCACTTTCAATCTATGTGTGTCCTTTGCCCTAAAGTGGGTCTCTTATAGGCAGCATATTGTAGGCTCTTATTTTCTTATCCAATCTGCCACTCTGTGTCTTTTGATTGGAGCATTTAGTCCATTGCCATTTAAGGTAATTATTTATAGATAGGTATTTATTGCCATTTTAAACCTTGTTTTCCCGTTGATTTTATATTTCTTCTTTGTCCCTTTTTGTTTTTCCTTTTGTGGTTTGATGGTTTTCTTTTGTATTATACTTGTGTTCTCTTCCATTTTTGTGACTGTATTTTATGTTTTTGATTTGTGACTCTATTTTATGTTTTTGATTTATGGTTACCCTGTTTTTCAAGTATGTTAACCCCTTCCTATCTCTACTTGCCTTAGACTGGTAGTCATATAGGCTCAAACACATTCTAGGGGGAAAAAGTCTACATTTTCTTACTTTCCTCCCCCACATTTTATGATTTTGATGTCCTCCTTTATATCTTCATGTTCATCCTTTTGCTGTTCATTGTGGTCATCACTTTCACAGAAATTTTTTTAATTCTTTCTCTTTTTAATCTGAGTACTGGCTTATTTAAGTGATTTACTTTCCAAATGTGATTTTCTCTTTCCTATAGATTCTTACTTCTTTTCTCTTTATTTTTTATTTATTTATTTATTTTTTAATATAAATATTTTTAAATTTCACAGTTTTGGGTTTTTTTTTTTTATAAATTTATTTATTTATTTATTTTTGGCTGTGTTGGGTCTTTGTTTCTGTGCGAGGGCTTTCTCTAGTTGCGGCAAGCGGGGGGTCACTCCTCATCGCGGTGCGCGGGCCTCTCACTATTGCGGCCTCTCTTGTTGCGGAGCACAGGCTCCAGATGCGCAGGCTCAGTAGTTGTGACTCACGGGTTTAGTTGCTCCGCGGCATGTGGGATCTTCCCAGACCAGGGCTCGAACCCGTGTCCCCTGCATTAGCAGGCAGACTCTCAACCACTGTGCCACCAGGGAAGCCCTCTTTTCTCTTTAAAAAAGACCTTTCACTATTTCCTTTAGGATAGGTTTAGTATTGCTGTATTTTTTTAGTTTTTGCTTGTCTGAGAAATTTTTTCTCTCTCCGTATATTCTAAATGATAATCTTGCTGGTAGAGTATCCTAGGTTGCAGGTTTCTCCCTTTCAGGACTTTGAATATATCTTGCCACTCCCTTCTGACCTTCAACGTTTTGGTAGGGAAATCAGCCTTATGGGGGTTCCCTTATAATTAACTCTTTGTTTTTCTCTTGCTGTCTTTAGAATCCTCTTTATTTTTAACTTTTGCCATTTTAATTATAATATGTCTTTGGTATAGGTCTGTTTAGGTTCATCTTGTTTGGGAGTCTCTGCGCTTCTTGTAACTGGATATCTGTTTCCTTCTTTAGGTTTTGGAAGATTTCAGCCATAATTTCTTCAAGTACTTTTTTGATCCCCTTTTCTCTTTCTTTCCTTCTGGGATCCCTATTATGTATAGATTATGGTGCTTTGTATTATCCCTTAGGTCTTGTATATTGCTTTCATTTTTTTCATTTGTTTTTCTGTCTGCTGTTCTGATTAGGTGATTTCCATTATCCTATCTTCCAGATCACTTATTCGCTCTTCTGCATTATCCAGTTTTCTATTGATTGCCTTTAGCTCAGCTTTTGTCTCGGCAAATGGGTTTTCTAATTTTAACTGGCTTCTCTTTATAGTTTCTAATTCCTTTTTCCAGTAATCTGCATTTCTATCAATAGCCTTTCTCAATTCCTTCAGTATTTTCATTACCTCCTTTTTGAACTCGGGATCTGGTAGACTGGAGATGTCTGTTTCATTGTTTGTTCTTTCAGGGGAATTCTCTTGATCTTTTAATTGGGAGTGGTCCTTCTGCTTCTTCATTTTACTTATATTTCTCTGAATCTATGAGTTTAGGAGAAACAGTTTTCTACTGTGGTCTTGAAGGGCTATTTTTATGTGGGAGTATTGCCTGCCACATCTTTCCTCAGTGTGTGTTGGCCGTTATCCTCCTGATTAAGGGGTATGATTGCTGTTGTGGTGACCAGAGCCTGCACTGGATGTTGAGCGGGGCCTCATCTTTGCTCCTCTGCAGGAGCTGTCCACCAGGAAGTGCACTCCATGGTGTCACCTGTCACCCATTGTGTGGGCTCACAAAATACATTGTGTTTGGCACTGCCCTCAGCCCGAGGTCAGGCACTGGGACTGCCATAGTTGCGCACCTGGACCTGCCTTGGGAGCTACTGAGTCAGTCCAGACCCTGGCCCTGCCTCTGCATGCTTGACTGCAGTAATCCACTCAGATGTCCCACAGGCACTGAGTTTACAAAGCTGCCTGTGGTATGTAAATCCACAGATCACACAGCTGCTGAGACACTCAGATTTCAGCCCTGCTTCTGAAGTCATGCGGTCCCTGGGAATCCACTAGGATTTCAGCCTTGCCTCTGTGTACAACTTGATGGTGCTTGCGTGCTCCCAGAGCTGGTAGAGGTGGAGCTGCACCCAGTGTGTGCACACCAAGAATGAGACTGCTGTGGCTGTCCCTGTCCCTCCCTTTGAGCGCACAACTTAACAATGGGGCTTCAATGGTGGAGCCAGGCTCCTTCCTGCTCACACCCCCAGTTGTGGCTTGGACCACACTCCAGCCCCTTCAGGCTGTCTCCATGCAGCCAAGCCCAGTTCTCTCCCCAGGTCTGTTCTCTGAAGCTTGAGTTTCAGCACCCAGGCCCTGCGCTCACCAGCCACCATGAGGCCTCAAGCTGGGGACTGCAGTGAGATGGTCAGGACCTTCTCTGCAGGTCTCTCTCTATTCTTCCCACTACAATCCAGCTGCTTCACTCTCCTCTGAGGCTCTGAAGCTCCCCTTCTGTCCCAGCTCATCTTACTGCTGGTGAAGGGCCTTCCCAGGGTGAGTGAAACTTTTCTCTTTCACAGCTCCCTCCTAGGGGTGCAGGTCCCACCCCGATTCCTTTTTTTTTTTTTTTTCTTTCATCCTACCCAGTTACATGGTGATCTTTCTTGCAACTTTGGTTGTATGAGATCTTGTGCCAGTGTTCAGTAGGTATTCTGTGAGAACTGTTCCACATGTAGATATATTTTTTATGTATTTGTGGAAGGAGGTGAGGTCCACATCCTTCTATTCTGCCATCTTGATCCGGCTCTTATCCATTTTATATACAGGAAAACTGAGGTCTTTATATGGCTCTATAAATTGACTAAGATCACAGCCAGACATCCATTCTGCAAGATCCAGTCTTAGTCCTTCAGAGTATTGCTACTAAAATTAGGATTCTAAAATCATTTCTAATAATAAGAATTTGACCAATGAAGCCAACAAAATGAGACAGAGGAACTTTAAATTCCTGACCTCTAAAATTGTTGAAAGTAATATGATGATATAAGACATAGAATAGGACCTGGGGAACTCACTGAATTTATTACTTGGGGGTCAAGATGCATCTTCTTCCTTAGAGAAAGTGAATACAACTGGGACTGAGAGAAAAAGTTTTCTAAAGATATGGTATTTGGTGGATAATTTAGTACAAAGCAAATCTGAAAGATGAGAGAACATCTGTAACCATAAAACCATGTCATCAAGCCCAATGCTACATTCTGCTCAAGTTTATGGACTGTGACCATGTCATTGATTGCACATCCAAATTGAAACAAACGATGCAGTACCTATGGGAACTCTGGATACAACCTTTCATTTATAGACATAACTGTAGGTCCCAGACTACACAGGTGTACATGCTAATTGCAGCAGTGACAAATCCCCTCATGATATAAACTGAATGATAAATGGAATATCTGCTGGGCACCAAATCTTTTTTTTTTTTTTTTAATTTTTAATTTATTTATTTTTATTTATGGTTGTGTTGGGTCTTCGTTTCTGTGTGAGGGCTTTTTCCAGTCATGGCAAGCGGGGGCCACTCTTCATCGCGGTGCACGGGCTTCTCACTATCGTGGCCTCTCCTGTTGCAGAGTACAGGCTCCAGATGCGCAGGCTCAGTAGTTGTGGCTCACAGGCCTAGTTGCTCCGCGGCATGTGGGATCTTCCCGGACCAGGGGTCGAACCCGTGTCCCCTGCATTGGCAGGCAGATTCTCAACCACTGCGCCACCAGGGAAGCCCAAATTCTTTTTTTTTTCTTTTTCTTTTTGGCCACACCATGTGGCATGTGGAACTTTACCTACCACGGATCGAACCCTTGCCCCCTGCAGTGGAAGCACAGAGTCTTAACCACTGTACCACCAGGGAAGTCCGGCACCACATCTTTTAATTCCAATTGCTAGAATACATAGCCTTGTCTATTCCTACTTTTCATATATTTGAGGAAATTTAGTCTGCTCAAATTTTTAGTTAGATAAACATGATATCCTTGGGGGAGAGGGGAGAGAGAACAATTTTTTATGGTTCATTATCAGAGCTCCCACTGGCTCAAATTAAATGTAATTTTGTTAAAGATGTAAACAACAAAAAGCAAGAAAGTTTACTGGTGAGAAAGATGTACTTGAACTGGGGAAGTTGGATGCTTTCCAACATCAATCTCAACTTGAGAACAATCTCAACGCTCTTAGTCAGTATAACAAAGAAATCACAAGACACAAAATACATACATAATTTGCTTTACTTTTTTTTTTTAAAAAGTCACTGTATATTAAGAGACAGAAATAGGAATGCTTATTACTTTAGACTTCTAGGACAAAATAAAATAATTGTGTATAATTAGTAAGATGAATTACATGGTGATTAATGTTTAGTTGTGCACATTTGCAAGGGTGAAGTGACACTAAGCTGAATGTTCCAGCATGCACTCACATGAGGGTAAAGTTATAATATTTAAGCTAGGATATCTAAGGTAAGGTTGCATAGAATGGGTGGATTAGGCTTTACACAACTATGTAAACGTATGATAGCTTGAAGGAAAAGTCAGGGAGGTCTTTGAGGATATAACGTTTTAATAATAATAATAATAATGTAAATCATAGGCACACCGCTATGGATCCAGGGTGAATTAATTGTGAATGAATGAATAAATGAATGAATGAAGTATTTAGTCAATGACTAAGCTAAAAGCCTACAAACAAAACTGAGAAATGCTTAAAGTGTATGAATGCAAGATCACTGGATGAATATTTATGTAAGCATGGGAAAAACAGAGCAATCACCCCAACAGAATATATTTGGACATGTCAACAGAAGTCTCTCAAAAGCCCTAACACTGCAGAAAATGGCCTGCAGCATCTGGCCCTAACTTATCAGCTTGGAAAATCCATCTGGGCAAATCATTGTCACCATTTTTTTGTGTAAACTAAAATAATCGTCTCCTCAACTAGAGACTAGAGTCCTGGCCACAGTCACAGTCACCTCATTTGAAAGACTCAACCAAGGGAATGTGTGTGTAAGGGTACAAACAGGCACTATAACAAATGTCACTTCACCCTACCATATGTTCAAATAAATCATCCAATTTGTAAAACCCACTATCTATATTGAATACCATGTTAGGCAACAGAAAGGAATTTATAGTATGTTTATGAAAGTTTTCAAATAATACTAAAGACAGGTGGGTTAATTACGGACAAAAGCAAGGTAATAGCTAGTTACCAGGAGAGACTGGTTAAAAAAAAAAAAAAAATCTAAAGAGTCACAAAGGACAACAAATTAAACGTGTTATCTCAATCCTTAGCCCTACACTGTCATATAACGCTTACATATAGGATAAATAGGAAGATGGGAGCTAGAAAGTATTTTTCCCTCAAAGTTAATCTGTGTCAAATCAAGAGCTTTGTATTTGGGGGCCTTACATTGCCCCCAAAATTGGGAAACAGGAGAGAGTCTTGGAAGAATCTTAGGAATAATAAATAATTTAAAATATGCTAAGTCCTGTGAAACGTTAAAGATGTTTAGATAAGAGAAAAGAATAGCTGTCTTCTGAGAGTCTTAACCTCACATTTATTTCAGTGTAGTATAAAACAAAATATTTTTTTACTGATTTTAGATAGAATGGAACAGTTATAACCGTTTTACAGGAGGATGATATCAAACCCTTATAACCACAATGAGCTACCAGTTCATACCCACTAAGAAGGCTGTAATAAAAAAAAGATGGACAATAACAAGTTCTAATGAGGATGCAGGGAAATTGGAATCCTCATATATAGATCATGGAGAAGTAAAATCGTGCAATCACTTTGGAAGACAATTTGTCAGTTCTTTAAAAAGGTAAACAGAGGGCTTCCCTGGTGGCACAGTGGTTGAGAATCTGCCTGCCAATGCAGGGGACATGGGTTCGAGCCCTGGTCTGGGAAGATCCCACATGCCACGGAGCAACTAGGCCCATGAGCCACAACTACTGAGCCTGCGCACCTGGAGCCTGTGCTCCGCAACAAGAGAGGCCGCAACAGTGAGAGGCCCGCACACCGCGATGAAGAGTGGCCCCTGCTTGCCACAACTAGAGAAAGCCCTCGCACAGAAACGAAGGCCCAACACAGCCAAAAATAAATAAATAAATAAATAAATCATAAAATAAATTTTTAAAAAAAGGTAAACAGAGTTATCATGTGACCCAACAGTTCCATTCCTTATATATACCTAAGAGTATTAAAAACGTATGGCCACATAAAAACTTGTACATTAATATTCACAGAAGCATTATTTCACAGTAGCCAAAAGTAGAAAAACCCAAATGTCCATCGATTGAAGAATGGGTAAACAAGATATGGTATATCCATACAGTGGAATATTATTCGCTCATAAAAAGGACTATTATGTGCTACAACCTGGGTGAACCTTGAAAACATTATGCTAAGTGAAAGAAGCCAGACATGAAAGACCACATATTATATATTTCCACTTATATTAAATGGTCAGAATAGGCAAACCTATAGAGGTGGAAAATAGATTAGTTGATCTGGAGAAGGGATGGGGTTGGGGAGTGACAGGGAATGGGGTCAGAGTTTCTTTTGGGGGTAATGAAAGTGTTCTAGGATTAGAAACATTTTGGAATCATATAGTGGTGATGGTTGTACAACTTAGTGAATATAGTAAAAACCAGTGAACTGTATACTTTAAAAGGGTAAATTTTATGATTGATAGGTGAATTATATTTCAGTGTAAAAACTGTATATGTGAGTAACTAATATTAGGAAAATAGTTATTGTATTTTAGAAAAAAAATGTTTTATCTAAACTAAACTTCTGCAGTTTAAAAATATTCATTAAAAGGATAGTGCACATCAGCTGTTCCCTCTTCTTTAGAAAAGATGAAATAAAAATAGTGGACTGAAATAATAAGATGAATTATACAAGGTCTCTGCCTACATAGACCTCCCCGTACAGTGGAATAGACAACATGCAGACAAATAATTACACTACATGAAATACATGGGGAAAAAAATGAGAGATCTATACAAGGTAATATAGCATACAAGAGAGAAGGTCTATCTCTTGGTGGCATCAGTGCTTAATGAGCTTCAATGTTAGTATAAATTGATCTGCGTCTTGACGGAAGAGTGCATCTTCCCCAGACACACAGGGTGTGGAAACACATGCAGATACAAAGAGCATGTCGGCTTCATGGGTCTGCAAGTCATTCTGTTGGGCCAGAACTTAAAGTTCTTGCAGAAGAACTGATGTGGCTCAAAAGGTTTTGTGTTTACAAGGAATGAAACTATGAGCTTTATTCCATAGGAGACGGAGAGCCATCAAAGATAATACTCAAGGAAGTCAATTATTCAGATTTAATTTTAAGCAGATCATGCTGGCAGCAATGTGGGTCAAGGATTGGAGGACTACAAGACTAGAGGCTGAGATATTCTTAGAGAAAATGGTTAAGGCAAGTAAATGTTGAAGCACTGTTGGCAGTAATAGAGATAAGGTGACCAGGTATGGAGATACTTAGAAAGGCACTGTGAGCTTAGGGAAGAGGAGGAATTGAGAATGACTCATTTCTGACTTAGGCAGGAAGACGTTTGTTCGTGTTGTTTCCATTTCTAATAAAATTACATTTAAATTGTAATGTTGAATTTGAAGTGTTTGCTCCAGGATTAGAAATCTAGTTGGTAGAATTTTGAGTTTTCAGAGAGGGGGAGAATGTCTGAGCTGGAGATATATATTTGAGGGGTCATTAGAACATTCCTGAACTAATGGGAGTGGTGGATAAGATTGAGCAAGAAGAACTGATAGAAAAAAGAAAAGAGGGCAAAGGCCAGAAACCATTAGAAGCCTAGATTATGGATAAGGCAGCACAGAGCCTGGCACACATTGCTCAGTAAGTATTTGTTCAGATGAGTGGACAAGTGAACATCACATTTGCTCCCAAGGATAGCAGGTAGGATGAGGGATTGAATATGGAATCAAGAAAGAAGGATGCCACAGAATCTTCTTTCCTAGTTGTTAGTAGGTCACAATAAGAAATAAAAATCAGTGCTCTACATTGGTTGGGCATAAAATTTTGGAAATTTTAAGCGAAGAGATGAGATTGCTGAGGAAATAAGTATGAATAGAAAAGAAGGCTGAAGACTGAGTTCTAATCAGGAAGAGGAGGTAGATCCAGCAACTAAGAGAGACAAGCAGCCAGTGAGATAGGGCTAAAGGGAGATGGGAGTGGTGTCTTGGAAACCAAATGAAGAAAACAGAGAAGGGGTAGTCATTGCTCCAAATGCTGCCGATAAGTCAAGATGTGACTGAGAATTTTATGTTGCATATGGCAGGGTAGAGGTCATTAGTGACCTTAACAAGTGCTCTTCTATGAAGCTGAAATGGGAGAAAACCTAACTGCAGTGGGTTTAAGAGAGAGTGCTGTGGAGGAGTCAAATATGTGGGTTCAAATAAAAGATCCAGGCAGAGAATGAGGAAGTGAAGAAAATAGAAACAGGTATGGAGTTCTAGCATACAAGCGAGTAGAGAAATGGCAGAGCTATTGTGGGATGAGGAGTCAAGAGAGGGATTTTTTTTAATGAGATGGGAGATATTCCACATGCTTTTAGCTGGTGGGAATAATTTAGTGCAGAAAGAAAGGATGATGCAGAAGAGAGAAGGGATCAACCTAGCCTCAGAGAAGTTAAGGAGGAACAGGACCCAGTACACAAGCTGGGGCGGGGTGGGGGGGGGGTGTTGGTAAGGGCAATGCTACTGCAGGAAGAGCAGAGGATGTGGGTCCAGATGTAGGAAACTCAGTAGATTTGGTAGAATTTCATTTTGCAGATAAGAAAAAAAATAGTAATAAATAACTTCCCAAGAACCAGGAAGCCAGGATAGTTAATTTAATTTCTGTCTAAAAATTGTGACATGTTAAATGTTGGCCTAAATGAGACATAGTATTATTCCTTAAAAATAATATTATTATTTTCATAAAGTAATTTGTCTCTTAGTAAGTGTAAGAATAAAATGCTATAAAAGTTTGAATATAGGAGGTAGCTGGTTTTTACATATCAAATAATATGACAGCAATTATATTGGAATCCATGTAAAGGAAACTTTAACACGACTGGAAGATTTCTAGGGTCACTTAACTAGCCTGACATCAAACAGGAAGCCATCAATAGCAATATTTACTTTAGGAATACATATCTAAATCAAACTCAGAGGGGTACATTTCCTTATAAAATAAACAGAAAATAAATACCCTAATAGCTATCTTCCCAGTAATAGTGTATTTTCACAAAACACTTTTAAATAATTAGAATTTATTAATGTATTTTCACAAAACACTTACAAATAATTAGAATTTATTTTACATAGTAGGCATTCAAAAAAAATCCTTTTTAATGAATACACAGATGGATGAATAAACTTTGAAGAAACATTGAGGAGCTTTCTGGATCCTATGAATAGTCCAATTATTCTTCAAAACATGAGTTACCTTCCCTTATATTGGGCAATAGAACATTGCCTGTTTGGGTCCTAAAGCAAAAGAAAAAAAGCATTATAAGCTCTAAGTCAATTAGCTTTTGTAGAACTAATTAATATAAGGGATAAATTTATCTGAATAGAGTCATATTTTTATTAGTGGAAAAAGGCTTGAGCAGGCAAGGTAATAGAGATTTCAAAAGGCACTAGGAAACATTTATTTTCTAAATTCAATGCTCAACGAATGTTGGATATGATTATAATTATCACTATTCATGTTTTCACTAACTTGTTTTGCAACTAAAGTTTCTTTACAGTTAGTGATTAGTTTTTCTTTACTGTAAATACAGCAGTTGGGATACTGTCTGCACCTTATCAGGTGATAATGTGACTTAAACAACCTGGATTTTTATGTCCAACAGGGAAAATAATAATATTTAAATATTACACTTCTCATATATATATTCAATAAATATTTATTAATTTGGTTTAAAGATTGTACCTATTTCACATGAAGTAATAAATGTTTAACATAATAAACCATCAATCCAAGAAAAGGTTGGAAAATAGTTACTATAAGATCAATTGGGGATGATACTGTGATTATATATGAACAGATTCTGACCAACAGAACAGATGTCTTGCTACTTAAAAACATAGAATTATTGCTTTTTGCAAAATACATAAATGCAAAGTAAATGTAAAATGCAAAGAAGAAATCTCTCTGGGATGCCAAAAGTCAGTTCTCTAGCTTACAGAAAAGCTGGCTCGTTTTTACCCCTTTACACCAAATAAATGTACCATAAATGCTAGTTGGGAAGGAAAGCAAGCAAACTTAATCTTTTTTTACAGAAAAAGTAAATGCTTTTTTTAAAAAAGTTAATAATTTGATTACAGACCATAAATAGTCACTTAAATAAATGCATTTAAATTTTAAAAGTAAATCTGGGTCCTATTTTATACTCAAGAGCATTATTCAAGTCACAAGCGTACTTTTAAATTTGAGTGTAAGTGAAACAGTATTTCATAAGTGTCAATTAGACTTCTCTGCTAGATCTTTAAACAACATGGACACATTATTTTAGGTTAATTGCTTGAGGCAGTCTCACTTTGAAATTTAATAGTTCTGTGATCATTTCAATTCAGAATGCTTGCTAAAAATTATATGTATTGCTGTCATCTACTCAAGGATCAAATGTTCTTTTTAAGGTGCCATTACAACTTGAAAACAAATTTTAATGGCTCTGATTCTAGGGATTCTCTTTAACTGTACCTGAAAAGTAACTCATGGCCTTTTCCTAATTTGTTGGATTTTTTTAAATCAGCTAATTTTTTTTTTTATTTTTTTTAATTTTTGGCTGTGTTGGTACTTCGTTTCTATGCGAGGGCTTTCTCTAGTTGTGGCAAGCAGGGGCCACTCTTCATCGCGGTGCGCGGGCCTCTCACTATCGCGGCCTCTCTTGTTGCGGAGCACAGGCTCCAGACGCGCAGGCTCAGTAGTTGTGGCTCACGAGCCCAGCTGCTCCGCGGCATGTGGGATCCTCCCAGACCAGGGCTCGAACCCGTGTCCCCTGCATTGGCAGGCAGATTCTCAACCACTGAGCCACCAGGGAAGCTGCCGAATCAGCTAATTTTTTAAAAATTTTAATCATGTCATGTGGTGTTAAAAATATGCAGAGGTTCTACAGCAATTCATACACAAATATATACCCATCTTCACTCTTCACCTTCCTTTGCCAGGTAAATTATTACTTGGGCTTCTTGCTATCACAGGAAACTTGTAATTTCACAAAACACACAATGTACAATGTTAGGGAACTGAAACTTGATGACTTAAGATGAACGGGTATATTGTAACTGGCAAGTTTTTAAACTAATGCAGTCCTTAGGAGGTGTTTATTTGGCTTGGCGGGCCCCTAAGTATAGACTTCTGGGTTTGCATAGGTCTTACCATTTTGATATCACGAGCAAGGACTATCTTTTTTACTTGTTTTATTGACTCAGCACCAGAATAAAGTGTTGATAGTGCATAGATTAGGATACTTTCAGCAGCAAATGACAGACAACCCAACTCAAACTAACAAAAAATCAGATATTTATTGGCTTACTTAGCCAGAAGATGAGAAGAAGGAGAGGTGTTTTGGTTTCTTTAAACACTCCCACACTTTTAAAAATAAGGGGAGATTGCAGATTTCTTTGTGACAGGGATGGGGTGGGGGTTAGAACTAACTCCCCAGAGATCAGACAAGGTTAAGGGAGGGCTTCGCTGCTGTTTTTAAATGCAGTGTTTTTTGTTCCCTTTCTAGAAACCAGCTGCAGCTTTAGGTCAGAGCACATTAAAATGAGCCACTTCTGAACAAGCAGCACCCAGGCACCAGGCCCTGCTGTGAAGGCCGCAGCAAAGGTCAGGGCTTGGTCTGCGTGATGTTCCTTCCCGTGCTCGTCCAAGCAGTGCTCTGCCTCAGAGTTCAACTTGCATCAGGTCACCTAGCAGAGATCAGCCATTCCTGGGCTCAGTGAGGAGGTTTGTTCATTTCAGGTGCCCTTAGCAAATGACTCCCAAGACATTTAAGTGGCCAAAGCTCATTGATAAATGAGGAGAGATATGCCATGTGTAACAGAGTTACGCAGTTCCTGGATCAGAAGCGAAGTTTACTTAAGCAAAGCTTTTGTTACCATTAGCCTGTTGCATCCAGATTTCAAGACTGGGAAGGATTTGCCTCAAAGGGCACTCCAAAAATTGAACTGAGAAATCCCAAGGAAGCTGCCTGAATCTCCCTGTATATTCTTTTTTTTTTTTTTTTTTTTTTTCCCTGTATATTCTTATTCAACATCATGTAAGGGACCAGACAAATCAAATTGGTGGTTTTTGCCATGTGGCTGACAGGGTCTTGGTGCTCCGGCCGGGTGTCAGGCCTGTGCCTCTGAGGTGGGAGAACCAAGTTCAGGACATTGGTCCACCAGAGACCTCCCAGCTCCACATAACATCAAATGGCGAAAGCTGTCCCAGAGATTTCCATCTCAATGCTAAGACCCAGCTCCACTCAACAACCAGCAAGCTCCACTGCTGGACACCCTATGCCAAACAACTACCAAGACAGGAACACAACCCCACCCATTAGCAGAGAGGCTGGTAAAATCATAATAAGGTCACAGATACCCCAAAACACACCACTGGATGCAGTCCTGCCCACCAGAAAGACAAGATCCAGCCTCATCCACCAGAACACAGGCACTAGTCCCCTCCACCACTAAGCCTACACAACCCACTGAACCAACCTTAGCCCCTGGGGGCAGACACCAAAAACAACAGGAACTATGAACCTGCAGCCTGTGAAAAGGAGACCCCAAACACAGTAAGTTAAGCAAAATGAGAAGACAGAGAAACACACAGCAGATGAAGGAGCAACGTAAAAACCCACCAGACCAAACAAATCAAGTGGAAATAGGCAGTCTACCTGAAAAAGAATTCAGAGTAATAACAGTAAAGATGATGCAAAATCTTGGAACTAGAATGGAGAAAATACAAGAGACATTTAACAAGGACCTAGAAGAACTAAAGAGCAAACAAACAATGATGAACAACACAATAAATGAAATTAAAAATTCTCTAAAAGGAATCAATAGCAGAATAACTGAGGCAGAAGAACAGATAAGTGACCTGGAAGATAAAATAGTGGAAATAACTACTGCAGAGCAGAATAAAGAAAAACGAATGAAAAGAATTGAGGACAGTCTTAGAGACCTCTGGGGCAACATTAAATGCACCAACATTCGAATTATAGGGGTCCCAGAAGAAGAAGAGAAAAAGAAAGGGACTGAGAAAATATTTGAAGAGATTATAGCTGAAAACTTCCCTATTATGGGAAAGGAAATAGTCAACCAAGTCCAGGAAGCACAGAGAGTCCCATACAGGATAAATCCAAGGAGAAACACACCAAGACACATATTAATCAGACTATCAAAAATTAAATACAAAGAAAAAATATTAAAAGCAGCAAGGGTAAAACAACAAATAACATACAAGGGAATCCCCATAAGGTTAACAGCTGATCTTTCAGCAGAAACTCTGCAAGCCAGAAGGGAGTGGCAGGACATATTTAAAGTGATGAAAGGGAAAAACCTACAACCAAGATTACTCTACCCAGCAGGGATCTCATTCAGTGCGATGGAGATATGAAAACCTTTACAGACAAGCAAAAGCTAAGAGAATTCAACACCACCAAACCAGCTTTACAACAAATGCTAAAGGAACTTCTCTAGGCAGGACACACAGGAGAAGGAAAAGACCTACAACAACAAACCCAAAACAATTAAGAAAATGGTAATAGGAACATACATATCGATAACTACCTTAAATGTAAATGGATTAAATGCTCCAACCAAAAGACATAGACTGGCTGAATGGATACAAAAACAAGACCCATATATATGCTGTCTACAAGAGACCCACTTCAGACCTAGGGACACATACAGACTGAAAGTGAGGGGATGGAAAAAGATATTCCATGCAAATGGGAATCTAAAGAAATCAAATATCAGACAAAATAAACTTTAAAATAAAGACTGTTACAAGAGACAAAGAAGGACACTACATAATGATCAAGGGATCAATCCAACAAGAAGGTATAACAATTGTAAATATTTATGCATCCAACATAGGAGCACCTCAATACATAAGGCAAATGCTAACAGCCATGAAGGGGGAAATTGACAGTAACACAATCATAGTAGGGGGCTTTAACACCCCACTTTCACCAATGGACAGATCATCCAAAATGAAAATAAATAAGGAAACGTAAGCTTTAAATGATACCTTAAGCAAGATGGACTTAATTGATATTTATAGGACATTCCATCCAAAACAACAGAATACACTTTCTTCTCAAGTGCTCATGGAACATTCTCCAGAATAGATCATATCTTGGGTCACAAATCAAGGCTTGGTAAATTTAAGAAAATAGAAATCGTATCAAGTATCTTTTCCGACAACAATGCTATGAGACTAGATATCAATTACAGGAAAATATCTGTAAAAATTACAAACACGTGGAGACTAAACAATACACTACTTAATAACCGAGAGCTCACTGAAGAAATCAAAGAGGAAATCAAAAAATACCTAGAAACAAATGACAGTGAAAACACAATGACCCAAAACCTATGGGATGCAGGAAAAGCAGTTCTAAGAGGGAAGTTTATAGCAATAAAATCCTACCTCAAGAAACAAGAAACATCTCAAATAAACAACCTAACCTTACACCTAAAGCAATTAGAGAAAGAAGAACCAAAAAACCCCAACGTTAGCAGAAGGAAAGAAATCATAAAGATCAGATCAGAAATAAATGAAAAGAAACGAAGAAAACAATAGCAAAAATCAATAAACTAAAAGCTGGTTCTTTGAGAAGATAAACAAAATTGATAAACCATTAGCCAGACTCATCAAGAAAAAAAGGGAGAAGACTCAAATCAACAGAATTAGGAATGAAAAAGGAGAAGTAACACCTGACACTGCAGAAATACAAAGGATCATGAGAGATTACTACAAGCAACTCTATGCCGATAAAATGGACAACCTGTAAGAAATGGACAATTTCTTAGAAAAGCACAACCTTCCAAGACTGAACCAGGAAGAAATAGAAAATATAAACAGACCAATCACAAGCATAGAAATTGAGACTATGATTAATAATCTTCCAACAAACAAAAGCCCAGGACCAGATGGTTTCACAGGCAAATTCTATCAAACATTCAGAGAAGAGCTAACACCCATCCTTCTCAAACTCTTCCAAAATATAGCAGACGGAGGAACACTCCCAAACTCATTCTACAAGGCCACCATCACCCTGACACCAAAACAAAACAAAGAAAGAAAACTAGAGGCCAATATCACTGATGAACATAGATGCAAAAATCCTCAACAAAATACTCGCAAACAGAATCCAACAGCACACTAAAAGGATCATACACCATGATCAAGTGGGGTTTATGAACCCAGGAATGCAAGGATTCTTCAATATACACAAATCAAACAATGTGATAAACCATATTAACAAATTGAAGGGGAAAAACCATATGATCATCTCAGTAGATGCAGAAAAAGCTTTCAACAAAATTCAACACCCATTTATGATAAAAACCCTCCAGAAAGTAGGCATAGAGGCAACTTACCTCAACATAATAAAGGCCATATATGACAAACCCACAGCCAACATTGTTCTCAATGGTGAAAAACTGAAACCATTTCCTCTAAGATCAGGAACAAGACAAGGTTGTCCACTCTCACCACTACTATTCAACATAGTTTTTGGAAGTTTTAGCCACAGCAATCAGAGAAGAAAAAGAAATAAAAGGAATCCAAATCGGAAAAGAAGAAGTAAAGCTGTCACTGTTTGCGGATGACATGATACTATACATAGAGAATCCTAAAGATGCTACCAGAAAACTACTAGAGCTATCAATGAATTTGGTAAAGTAGCAGGATACAAAATTAATGCACAGAAATCTCTTGCATTCCTGTACACTAATGATGAAAAATCTGTAAGAGAAATTAAGGAAACACTCCCATTTACCATTGCAACAAAAAGAATAAAATACCTAGGAATAAACCTACCTAGGGAGACAAAAGACCTGTATGCAGAAAACTATAAGACACTGATGAAAGAAATTAAAGATGATACAAACAGATGGAGAGATATTCTATGTTCTTGGATTGGAAGAATCAACATTGTGAAAATGACTCTACTACCCAAAGCAATCTACAGATTCAATGCAATCCCTATCAAACTACCAATGGCATTTTTCACAGAACTAGAACGAAAAAATTCACAAATTGTATGGAAACACAAAAGACCCCGAATAGCCAAAGCAATCTTGAGAAAGAAAAACGGAGCTGGAGGAATCAGGCTCCTGGACTTCGGACTATACCACAAACTACAGTAATCAAGACAGTATGGTACTGGCACAAAAACCATAAATATAGATCAATGGAACAGGATAGAAAGCCCAGAGATAAACCCACGCAGCTATGGTCACCTCATTTTTGATAAAGGAGGCAAGAATATACAATGGAGAAAAGACAGCCTCTTCAATAAGTGGTGCTGGGAAAACTGGACAGCTACATGTAAAAGAATGAAATTAGAACACTCCCTAACACCATACACAAAAATAAACTCAAAATGGATTAAAGACCTAAATGTAAGACCAGACACTATAAAACTCTTAGAGGAAAACATAGGCAGAACACTCTATGACATAAGTCACAGCAAGATCCTTTTTGTCCCACCTCCTAGGGAAATGGAAATAAAAACAAAAATAAACAAATGGGACCTAATGAAACTTCAAAGCTTTTGCACAGCAAAGGAAACCATAAACAAGACCAAAAGACAACCCTCAGAATGGGAGAAAATATTTGCAAATGAAGCAACTGACAAAGGATTAATCTCCAAAATTTACAAACAGCTCATGTAGCTCAATATCATAAAAACAAACAACCCAATCCAAAAATGGGCAGAAGACCTAAATAGACAATTCTCCAAAGAAGATATACAGATTGCCAACAAACACATGAAAGGATGCTCAACATTGTTAATCATTAGAGAAATGCAAATCAAAACTACAGTGAGGTATCATCTCACACCAGTCTGAATGGCCATCATCAAAAAATCTACAAACAATAAATTCTGGAAAGGGTGTGGAGAAAAGGGAACCCTCTTGCACTGTTGGTGGGAATGTAAATTGATACAGCCACTGTGGAGAACAGCATGGAGGTTCCTTAGAAAACTAAAAATACAGTTACCATATGACCCAGTAATCCCACTACTGGGCATTACCCTGAGAAAACCATAATTTAAAAAGAGTTATGTACCAAAATGTTCATTGCAGCTCTATTTACAATAGCCAGGACATGGAAGGAACCTAAGTGTCCATCAACAGATGAATGGATAAAGAAGATGTGGCACATATATACCATGGAATATTACTCAGCCATAAAAAGAAACAAAACTGAGTTATTTGTAGTGAGGTGGATGGACCTAGAGACTGTCATACAGCGTGAAGTAAGAAAGAGGAAAATCAATACCGTATACTAACACATATATATGGAATCCAGAAAAAAAAAAAAATGGTTCTGAAGAGCCATGGGGCAGGACAGGAATAAGACACAGATGTAGTGAATGGACTTGAGGACACGGGGAGGGGCATGGGCAAGCTGGGATGAAGTGAGAAAGTGGCATGGACTTATATATACTACCAAATGTAAAATAGATAGCTAGTGGGAAGCAGCCACATAGCACAGGGAGATCAGCTCCATGCTTTGTGACCCCCTAGAGTGGTGGGATAGGGAGGGTGGGAGGGAGACTCAAGAGGGAGGAGATATGGGGATATATGTATATGTATAGCTGATTCACTTTGTTATACAGCAGAAACTAACACACCATTGTAAAGCAATTATACTCCAATAAAGATGTTAAAAAAATAAAATAAAAATAAAAATAAGGGACTTCCCTTGTGTCGCAGTGGTTAAGAATCCACCTGCCAATGCAAGGGACACGGGTTCAAGACCTGGTCCAGGAAGATCTCACATGCCGCAGAGCTACTAAGCCTGTGTGCCACAGCTACTGAGCCAGCACTCTAGAACCCGCGAACCACAACTACTGAGCCCGCGTGCCACAACTACTGAAGCTCACCTGCCTAGAGCCCGTGCTCTGCAACAAGAGAAACCACGGCAGTGAGAAGCCCGCGCACTGCAATGAAGAGTAGCCTCCGCTCGCCACAACTAGAGAAAGTCTGTGCGCAGTAATGAAGACCCAACGCAGCCAAAAATAAATTAAAAAAAAAATTTTTTTTAAATAATAATCCTTTTAATCAGTTTGAGTTTACCCTCTAATTTCTTCAGAGATCCTGACTGAAACAATTGTAAATAATCATGCAAGCCAGATTCTCTAAAATAGTAACTCCTACAGGTAAAACCACATTTCATTTTGTGGGTAACCTTTCCTCTAAGCACTCCTGGAATCGGAAAGAGGGTAAGGGGCTGTGAAGGGTTTTCCAGGCTACAGACCCAGCTAGGCCCACGTAGGTGTGAACGAGCCTTCACATGGTTCCAACCCCAGCCTGCACATCTTCCACCTGAGACTCCAGGTGTAGTGGATTAGCAACCCTGCTGTACCCCATCTGAATTCCTGACCCACAGAAACCATGAGACATAAAAACTTATTATTGTTGCTTTAAGCCACTACATTTTGAGGCACCTTGTTACACAGCAACAGATAACTAGTACACTTGCCCTCTCCAGTGTCTGTCCACTGAGGAGCTCCCACCCTCTTTTTCTTTTTTGCCGTCCATCATCTCTGACACCTGTGAGAAGAGATGGTACCGGCACTCACTGACCCTAATCACACAGCAGAGCAGGGTGACTCATTTCTCCCATTTCCTAAGTCTTTCCTGGCAAGACTTCACAGCATAACACAGTGGTAAAGAGTGTACACCCTCTAGCTGAACTGTGTGGCTTCAAGTACTAGCCTAGCTCTGCCACTTACTAGCTGTGAGCCCTTGAACCAGTAATATAATCTCTACATGCCCCAGTGTCTTCATTTGTAAAATGGCTGATAGGGTTATTAGGAGGATCAAATGAATTATTATTTGTATATTGTTCCAGAGCGCCTTAAATATAGAAAGTGCGACATAACTGTTTGTTAAATAAAATAAGACAGTATGCCAGAAAATGACCACTTTCCTCACAAAGCAAAAGAATGGGTAAGACTCACTGAATCCAGAGAACGTAAAGGATGGCATTAAAAACCTAGTCTCTTCTAAAGTATTCTAAAGTATTTCATTAAGGGTAACGTACTAATTACCTGATATGACTATACACACATACTGTTTTTCTAGTTTGTCTCTGGCTTTCTAAAGCATAATTTTGAACCTCTTACATAGACTGTAGCTTTCTCCCCTGCTCTTTAATAAATCTTGAGACCTGTATATCAGGTCTGGTATATAAGCCAAGATCCTGACAGGAAACAGATGACACTCGGTGAATTTAATTAAGTGACTTTTTTTTTGAAAGGTGGAGAAGATTTTTAAAAGGCAATAACAAAGGATAGTACAGCTAGAGATGGCTGGGAGCCGTTAGCTCCCACAGGCTGTAAGGCAGACGTAGTTCTATGGAGAGGGTTGTCTGTAAGGGACTTTGGCAGAGGGACACAGCCAACCAGGGCTGACCCAGCTGGGAGGTTACCAGGTGTTTGGTTACTTATTGCTGTGAAACAATAATCACGTATTGTGCTCACAATTTTGTGGGTCACTAGCTCTGGCAAGGGCACAGCAAAGATGGATTATTTTTGCTTCACAAAAGCCTGGAGTCTCGGCTGGGGTGGTTTGAACAGCTGGAGATGTTTGAGACAGCTTGACAGGGGTCATATATCTGGGGCCTCAGTACGGTTGTTGGCTGGGTTCCTTGGTTCTTCTCCATGATATATCTGCTGGGATTGCGATATCCTCCAAGATATTGTCTTCACTCACACGTCTGCCTCGGAAGGCTGGAACAGCTAGGGGATGGCCAGCCTGTGTCTCTCTCCTCGGTCTCTCCCTATGGCTCCCTCCAGCAGGGACGTGTCGGGGTAGTTGACTTCTTACAAGGCAGCACAGAGCTCCAAGAGTGAGTGCTCCAAGAGACCTAGGTAGTGGGGGCTTCAAGGCTTCTTGTGATGCCATAGCCTCAGAAGTCTCAAAATGTCACTGCCACTGCATTCAATTGTTCAAGCAGGCTACTTAGGCCAGCCCTGATTAAAGGGGAGAGGGGAATTAGACTCCACCCTTCCATGAGAGAAATAGCAAAAAAAATTGATATCATGTTTAGTTTCCCATATCAGGTTATTAAAGATTCTGAGCTCATTTTCCTCCAGGCCTGCCATCTCTTTCTGATGCTCCCTATAAACCAAGGCAACCAATAGCCAGAGGGCAAAAGAGCTTGTTTATTTTTAATCCTGCTAAAATCTAATAAAATGAGAAAATTTACAAATTTATAAATATACAAATTTATATTATACTTTAATCATATATTATTAATATCAATACAGTCATATTCATATTATTTTTTTAAATTGAAGTATAGTTGATTTACAATGTTGTGTTTCAGGTATACAGCAAAGTGAGTCAGTTTTATATATATGCGTGTGTGTATATACACACACACACACACACACACACACATATATATATACTTTCTTCAGATTCTTTTCCCTTATAGTTTATTATAAAATATTGAGTATAGTTCCCTGTGCTATACAGTAGGTCCTTGTTGGTTATCTCTTTTATATACAGTAGTGTGTATATGTTAATCCCAAATTCCTAATTTATCCCTCCCTCCCCCTTTCCCCTTTGGTAACCATCCGTTTGTTTTCTATGTCTGTGGGTCTATTTCTGTTTTGTAAATAAGTTCATTTGTACCTTTTTTTTTTTTTTTTAGAATCCACATATAATTGATAGCATATATTTGTCTTTCTCTGTCTGACTTATTTCAGTTAGTATGATAATCTCTAGGTCCATCCATCTTACTGCAAATGGCATTATTTCATTCTTTTTTATGGCTAATATTCCACTGTATATATATATACCACATCTTCTTTATCCATTCATCTGTCGATGGACATTTAGGTAGTTTCCATGTCTTGGCTATTGTAAATAGTGCTGCAATGAACATTGGGGTGCATGTATATTTTTGGATTATAGTTTTCTCCAGATATATGCCCAGGAGTGAGATTGCAGGATCATATGGTAACTCTATTGTTAGTTTTGAAAGGCAACTCCATACTGTTCTCCATAGTGGCTATACCAATTTACATTCCCACAAACAGTGTAGGAGGGTTCCTTTTTCTCCACACTCTCTCCAGCATTTATTGTTTGTAGACTTTTTTGATTATGACCATTCTGCCTGGAGTGAAGTGATACCTCATTGTACTTTTGATTTGCATTTCTCTAATAATTAGCAATGTTGAGCATGCTTTCATGTGCCTGTTGGCCATCTGTATGTCTTCTTTGGAGAAATGTCTATTTAGGCCTTCTGCCCACTGTTTGATTGGGTTGTTTGTTTTTTTTGATATCGAGCTGTGTGAGCTGTCTGTATATTTTGGAAATTAATTCCTTGTTGGTTGCATCATTTGCAAATATTTTTTCCCATTCTGTAAGTTGTCTTTTCGTTTTGTTTATGGTTTCCTTTGCTGTGCAAAAGCTTTTAAGTTTAATTACATCCCATTTGTTTATTTTTGTTTTTATTTCCATTACTCTAGGAGATGGATCCAAAAAGATACTGCTGCAATTTATGTCAAAGAGTGTCCTGCCTATGTTTTCCTCTAGGAGTTTTATAGTATCCTGTCTTACATTTAGGTCTTTGATCCATTTTGAGTTTATTTTTGTATATGGTATCAGAGAATGTTCTAATTTCATTCTTTTACATGTAACTGTCCAGTTTTCCCAGCACCACTTATTGAAGAGACTGTCTTTTCTCCAGTGTATATTCTTGGCTCCAAAGGAACTTGCTTATATGGTCCTTATAGGTCAGCTTTCTGGGGAACAGAGTAGGACCTGGAGGAACAAACAGAAGATATCCAGCATATCCAATGAGTCTCTTAATCCTCAAATACTTGTTTTAAGGCTTTCAAGCACTGTGCTAGAGTTATATAGGAGTGTGTTCTTGAGAACATAGGAATGACCAAGAGGAGAGAATCATATAAGCCCTTCATTACCTACATTTGTATTTCCTATTATTGTACCTTTCATTCTTGCAGTGTTAATCTGTGTTCATATAGAACAGTGTTCTTTGGTTTGCGCTAGAATTTCATTCCCTACATACCCTCAATTTCTGGTGCTTCAATATCCCCTCCAGTTAGACTCCCCTCCAACTGGAGTCCCACCATTGAAATATTCTTGGCAAATCGTTCTTACACAGGGTGGGTAGCAACATGTTAGTCTGTGTGTGCTAGCATGCTGAGGCTTGGGATGCAGTGCATTTGTACCCCAAGAGTCTAGCAACGTCAGATACTATGTCCCCTTCCATCATGAGGTTCTATTTAAAAAAAAATTTTTTTCTTGATGGAAGGCAGGGAATGGTAGAGTATCAGGTGAAGGCCTTAAAATCATACTCTACATCCTTTTCTGTTTGGTTTATCATCGGAATCAAATAGTTAATACCTTTTTCAGCAAAGACTAGTAAAGTAGCATTCTTCTTCTATACCTTCCAGAATTTTTTGCTATCCAGTAATTTTAAAACATATTACAGTTTCATTTTAAACTAACTCTCATCACAGTTTTCCAGATTCCCCAAGTCAGAAAGAGCTTTTTTCTCCTGAACTATCCACATACTTCTAGCGACAGGTGGTGTAAGACACATTCATGTTTCAACAGGATGTCTGACCCTTCTTGTCCTGAGATTAGGTGATTCTGAAGAATGGGTGGTAGGAATATTCTTATAATTCATTCCTACAGCAGGGCAGCTAGCAAAAACTTAACAATAAAAAGAATTGACTTTGAACCAGATAAAGATACCCCCTTAAACCAAACTAAATGTATACCTATGAACTTCCTCTTAGCTGGATCCCCAAAACGCCTTCAGCCACTCCAGTGATATTACTGAAGAAGTCCGAGGAGGAATTTTGGGTGGAAAGAGTCAGTTGTCTTAATCAGTCAGCAGTTAAATAGTTGCAATGATGTGGTCACATTGCTAGGGACTCGCTCAGAGACTCAGAAGGGGTCCTGTAAATGAATGATCCTGGAAGCTTCTGTAACTTTGGGATAAATCCACCTCTGCCCCTTTTGCAGATGATTTTTCCTCAGGGGGAACCATTGCTCTTCTCTGCCTTTGTACCTAGATCAGGGACATCCTGATCCAGCTTGGCACACTGTACCCGCCCAAGTCCTGCCTCCCCCAGCCGCCTCCCAATGCTAAATCACAGGTAATAAAGATACATGTTTTAGTTCCTCTCTTCCACGTGTTCCAAATTCCTTATACAAATTAACTCCATCCTAGGGACCTTTTATACTCAAGGGGTCCTAGGGCATGGCAGCCTTTTGTTTCAACTGTCATTCCCCCTTCAAACAAGGGAAACCTTCCTATACCACATGTACATAGCTAAAGACAAAACATCACGTGATTCTTAGCAGAAGATCTGATTCAAAGAAACTGTTGCCTCCTTTCTCACAGGTTGGAAGTGTTCACTTAATTTTTAATTTCCCCCCCTCAAAGTTTACCTACAGGTATTGCCTGCTTCAAGAGGCACGCTGTTACTTTTTTTAGGTGACTACAGCAAATACATGTACATATATTTATCAATTACATATTTTAGGTTATGATGTGGAGCATACACAATATACTGTTCTCAAGGACCTTATAATCTGGTATTCAATACTTTACTTAACATTAAGCAACCAGCATGTGCCAGACAGTATTGTGGGAGCTGGGACCCAGTGGTGAATAAAACAAACTCAACGTTACGGAGCTTACAGACATCAGGAATAAACAAACAAATAATAAATATAGAATATATTGTCAGAGTAGATAAGTGTATCAAGAAAAATATAGCTGTGTTTGACAATGGTCTGATCGTGTGTCCTATTTACTTACTCAGAAGACCCTTCTGAGGTGATACGTGAGCAAAGATCCACATTAAGTGAGAGGTTGAGCTATGCAACTCTGGGTTTTTTCAAGTCAGAGAGGGCAGGTGTGAAAGCCCAAATTAGGGAGATTTATTTTATCTTAATAACAATAAAAATCGTTAATGAGTTACAAGCGCAGTAAATAATACATCAGAAACATTATTCATTCATTCAATAAATGATTACTGAGCCCTATTATGTTCCTAGGGATATAAATATGAACACAAGGTCCTAGAGGTGTTCAACTAAGACTAGCATGAATAAGACACAGGGCCTGCCCTCCAGAAGCTCATGTCTTGATGTGGAAATAAATTTCAAGGAGAGGATTACAATACAGGGCAATGGTTGAGCAGGTGTTATGAGATTACTTAAGAGGTATACCTAAATGAGCCTTGGGTGGGAAGTGGGACCCGTAGAGGGCCTGGGAGTGTGAGTTTCCTGGAGAACTTAATCTCTAAATTAAATCCAGAGGAAACAGTAGGAGTTACCCAGAAGCCAAAGAGAGCAAACTTCAGCCTCTTGCAAAGTCCTGGGAAAGTGAGAATATGCTACATTTAAAGAAATGTGGCACTGATGCTTCTAGAATAAACCAGGTTCAGATCACAAATGGCTTTATATGTCCCACTGAGAAGACTGTCCTCTATCCAGAGGATAATGGGGAAACACTAAAATGTTTTAAGAGGGAAGTGACTCCATCAGGCTTACACTTTGGAAAGATCACTCTGCCTGCAACATGGAGAATGCATGGCTTCAAGGATAGAAGACAGCAAGTGGGCTGGAGAAAAGGGGACGGATTTAAGAGTCATGATGTAAATAAGATCAATCTTCAGGACTCCATGATTGGTTGGAAAAAGAGAAAATTATGAAATGAAATATTTACACCAAAAAGGTGACTTCAGAGAATAGATTTGGAGTCAGTTTTGAAAGATGTGCTGGATTTGAATAGATGGAGTGAGGAATTTAATAGAAAGGAAAGGGCTAGAAATCCCTTCATGTAGCTATTCTCCAGGTAAGAACTACTGAGCTCTAACTGTGTGCTGGGCACTCTGAGTACTAAAGTATATTTATTATATCCCATAATAGAATAAGTCTATGTGAGCCATTGTTACTACTGTTACAGATAAGGAAACTGAGGCATTGGGCAGTCACACAGCTGGCAAACAGGGTTATATAAATTTCCAATCCAGACTACAAAAATCAGTGCCATTACTTTATAAACATTTCTCATTTTACCAAAAAAAAAAAAAAAAAAATGTTTCCCACCAGATCATAGGTGAAGTAATTTTGGCTATTTAAAACATACAAAGAAACAAATTCACTCTCAGCATAAAATAAAAACACCAAAATAATGTCACTACTGAAGAGATGCAAAAAGTCTAATGCAGACTCTGAAAGCATTCAAAGAGGAATTTCCCAAAATGTTTTGAGCAATGGC
The DNA here is from genome assembly GCF_965194805.1 of Balaenoptera borealis. Classification (NCBI taxonomy): domain Eukaryota; kingdom Metazoa; phylum Chordata; class Mammalia; order Artiodactyla; family Balaenopteridae; genus Balaenoptera; species Balaenoptera borealis. The sequence continues at coordinate 129,055,472 of NC_138861.1, read as the reverse complement.
AACACAGTTTATAAAAACATATGGCCGGGCTTCCCTGGTGGCACAGTGGTTAAGAATCCGCCTGCCAATGCAGGGGACACGGGTTCGAGCCCTGGTCCGGGAAGATCCCACATGCCGCGGAGCAACTAAGCCCGTGCGCCACAACTACTGAGCCTGTGTTCTAGACCCCGCGAGCCACAACTACTGAGCCTGCATGTCACAACAACTGAAGCCCATGCACCTAGAGCCCGTGCTCTGCAACAAGAGAAGCCACCTCAATGAGAAACCCATGCACCACAAGGAAGAGCAGCCCCCGATCACTGCAACTAGAGAAAGCCCGCGCGCAGGAACGAAGACCCAATGCAGCCAAAGATAAATAAATAAATAAATATTTAAAAAAACAACACATGGCCTTCCAAGGTAACTATTGCAAAGAGAAAATCACTTGCATTGATCAATTCTAGAGTTTTAAGACATTATTGAAATGTTTTTCAGGTTCCCAGGCCTAATATGAAAGAAATTTTGCAGGCTTTACTCTCATGCTGGAATAGCTTGCACAATACTTCTAATATATGCACCACCTCAGTGATTTCATTGACAGAGAAGAATGAAAACAAATAAACTGAAGGAATTGGGGCCTGTTCTGTGGAGTATTTCCTTCTTTCGACTGATTTACTGATTACTCTTCTTGGAAGTGCTATTATTTAAAGACAACATTTTGTGTAAGCATAGCTGGAAATTTTATCCTAGAACTTCCAGATATTATGACTGCATGTTATCACCTTTAAATATATTTTTCATTTCCCTATAAGAAAGGAATGGGAAAATTGAGTCACTGTGACTATATCTATCAATATAAAGACTGAACTTCTAGCTTCATCTAGATCTCTGTACAACCTTTGTTTATTTAAAAAATGGAGTATTTTCAAGGCATGTATCAAAGTGGAGTGAAAATTTTTGCACACCTTAAGTATCGCTAATTTGGCAGTCTTGTTTGAGTTTTAATTGATTTTACTAAATTGTAAAATGTTGATTTTTGTTTTCAAAGAATTGAGTCAAAGAAGTTTATCCAAAAGTTACTCCTAAAAGATGAATGTTATCTCCAGTCATGAGGTTCTTTCTTTTTCTCTGGCATAATAATTAAATCACACTTTTCCTTATATATTTGGAAGGAGGCAGGCTTCACAATGGTGTCTATGCAGCCATCTGAGATTTTTTAAATGAGACTGAGCATCAACTAAAAAATTTTTGTCTATAACTTATAAAGGAAAGACAAATGATTCTCTAGGCTAGAATCAAGATCAACAAACCTGTATCTCTTGGTTTTCTTGTAAAAATACACATTTTTGTTCCTTTAACCTTCAAAGAGTTTATTTTAAATGACCTACTTTTAAACTGGTTTTTAGTTAAGTGTGTCACACCTGGATGCAGTTAACTTAAAAGTGTTTCACTCCTTGCTATTTCTTTCTAAACTAATTATTTTATTTTTAGTCATTCTGACTAGCACAGGATATTTTCTCTAGAGAATGAAATCTTTTCTTTAGTAGGAAAGTGGATGAAAAGAATATAGATTTGTTCTGGATGTAGGTGTTTTAGGTTATTTCATGTTTCTGTGAGTGGTTAATATTATATATCAATTAAAACGACATCATTCCTCTGTTTTAACATATTCTCCATATGCAGGTGAAAGGGCAGCGAGGAACCTCAAGGTTCCCCTCTAGGGAAAAAGTCCACAGTTGTTTTTCATCATGAATCCATCTGTGTTGCATCCCTCTGTCAGGAAAGTGTGTCTAGTATCTGTCCAAAATCTCTCCTGTTTTAATGTAAGTAAGTCCATTTCCTCTATGTGTGACCTTCCTTGATATGAAGAACAGCTGCTTGCCATCCTCTGTGTAATGTCTTTTCACGTGCATCAGCCTTTGTATATCAAAGTGAATTCTTGGCTGCTTCAAGAGACTTAGGTAGAAAACCCTATGTTTGATATGAGGGGAAAATGCTGTGTACTGATTGGAATCATGACACTGCACTATGACACAGTTTTATTATTCATCGGTTGGCTCTGTCTTTGAAATTGAGAATTATGGTCTGATCTAAATTCACGCATTTAAAATATTAGGCTGAGCCCTACTGTGCAACAACTTGAAACATGTGCTCCAACACTGTCCTCAGAAAACTGCTATATCACATGAGCCTAGTGCTGCTAAGAATAAGCTGGTCTTATTAAGCTTATTCTAAAGACCACTTCTAAAGACCACTAAAAGAAATAACCCTTCCCCAGAGATCAACTGCTGACATATTTACATACATACAATAAGCAAAAGTACTGCCAAAGTACTCTAAGAAAAAGCCCACATTTCTTTTTAAATTGACCCAGCAAATATCTACTGAACACATGCTATGTCCCAATCACTGTGCTTTATTATACAATATTATTCTAGTTGGATTCCTGAGGTGGCCTCCATGACCCCCTCATCCTGCTGTTTACACCCTGGTATGATCCCCTCCCCTTATGTGAGGGCAAAACCTTGACTTGCTTCTTTCAACTGAAAAAAATGTACAGCCTGAAAGTTGAGAATTATGTTTTATTTGGTGGCCTTACTGAGGACTATATCCCAGGATACACCCTCTCAAACAACTCTGAGGAACTATTCCATAGATGTAAGGGAGGAACCAGGACATAGAGGAGATTCTGCTGGGAAACAAAACAAAACAACAACAACAACAAAAAAACCATGTAGTCGAGCATCAAAAGACTACTGCTAACTAATCACATACACACACAAAAACAACAACAACAAAAAACAAAACCCAGGGACTTCCCTGGTGGCGCAGTGGTTAAGAATCCACCTGCCAATGCAGGGGACATGGGTTCGAGCCCTAGTCCGGGAAGATCCCACATGCCACGGAGCAACTAAGCCCGTGTGCCACAACTACTGAGCCTGCGCTCTAGAGTCTGCGAGCCACAACTACGGAGCCTGTGTGCCACAACTACTGAAGCCTGCACGCCTAGAGCCCATGCTCCACAACAAGAGGAGCCTCCGCAATGAGAAGCCCGCACACCACAACGAAAGAGTAGCCCCCACACGACGCAACTAGAGAAAGTCCGTGTGCAGCAACGAAGACCTAATGCAACCAAAAATAAATAAAATTAAAATTAAAACAAAAAAACCCCAAAACAACCCACAAAACCCAGACATTTCATCTTAATGATTTTTAGTGCTTTTCTATTTATGGGAAGATGCAAGAGTCTGGGCTCACAGAAATTGTTCCTTTGTTATGCATCTTAACTAACAATATCTAGGGCCAGTATCCTGCTTTTCTCCAGCCTGTATTCCCCTCTGGGCACACTGTTGAGGCAGCTGCAGTGGCTGATGGCTTGATGGCAGGCAACATTCATTGTTTACTGAAATGGCAGGGAACTTTTTTTTGTCCACATTTCCAACAAATAGAATATGGCAAAGGTATGTATGTATTTATGTGATTATGCGTATGTGACTGTTTGATTACATTATTATAAGCTTATACTGCCCATCTTGTTGGAGGCTGCCTCCCTTGCTGGCTTTGAGGAAGCAACTGGCCATGCTGGGAAAATCCGTGTGGCAAGGCACTGACAGTGGCTTTGAGAAGCAGAGATTGGCCTCCAACCAATAACCTGTAAAGGTCTTCAGCCAGAACCCAGCAAGAAAAAGAATTTCTCAGTTCTACAATCACAAGAAATTGAATTCTGCCAACATCCTGAGCGATCTTAGATGAGAATCCTTCTCCAGTTGAGCCTCAGATGAGACTGAAGCTCTGGCTGACACCTTGGCTGCCTTGTGAGGCACCTCTGAGCAGAGGATCCAGCTCCACCGACCTAGACTCCTAATTCACAGAAACAGGGGTAACGAATGTGTGTTGCTTTAAGCCACTGATGTCGTGGTAATATCATTGCATAGCAATAAATAATGAAGAGCTCCTCAGTCTTTGTCTTTCTTGACCTTGAAATCTTTGAAGCATACAGGCCAGTTATTTTGTAGAGGTGTGTTTTATGTAAATCCCTCAATCTCATCCTCATGATTAGATTCATGTTTTTGGCAGTAATGACACAGAAGTAACGTTGTGTCCTTCTCAGTATATTCTATTAAAAGGTGTATACTGTTGGTTTGTCCCAGTATAAATGATAATAAATCGAATCATTTGGTTAGAGAGGCATCCACAAGGTCTCTTTGTTGTAAAGATACTATTTTCCCACGGTAAGTAATAAGAAACCTGTGAGGAGATACTTTCATTTTATTTTATTTTATTTTATTTTACTTATTTTTTATTGGAGTGTAATTGATTTACAATGTTGTGTTAGTTTCTGCTGTACAGCAAAGTGAATCAGTTTTATATATATATATATATGCACTCTTTTTAAGATTCTTTTCCCATATAGGTCATTACCGAGTATTAAGCAGAGCTCCCTGTGCTATACAGTAGGTCCTTATTAGTTATCTATTTTATATATAGTAGTGTGTATATGTCAATCCCAATCTCCCAGTTTATCCCTCCTTACCCCTGGTAACCATAAGTTTGTTTTATATATCTGTGACTCTATTTCTGTTTTGTAGATAAGTTCATTTGTACCGTATTTTTTTAGATTCCACATATAAGTGATATCATATGATATTTGTCTTTCTCTAGAAGTCTGACTTACTTCACTCAATATGACAATCTCTAGGTCCATCCATGTTGCTGCAAATGACATTATATTTTGTTCTTTTTTGTGGCTGAGTTATATTCCATTGTATATACGTACTACGTCTTTATCCATTCCTCTGTCTATGGGTATTTAGGTTGCTTCCATGTCCTGGCTATTGTAAATAGTGCTGCATTGAACAATGGGGTGCATGTATCTTTTCAAATTATGGTTTTCTCCAGATATATGCCCAGGAGTGGGATTGCTGGATCATATGGTAGCTCTGTTTTTAGTTTTTTAAGGAACCTCCATTCTGTTCTCCATAATGGTTGTACCAATTTATATCCCCACCAACAGTGTAGGAGGGTTCCCTTTTCTCCACACCCTCTCCAGCATTTGTGTGTAGACTTTTTGATGATGGCCATTCTAACTGGTGTGAAGTGATACCTCACTGTAGTTTTGATTTGCATTTCTCTAATGATTAGTAACGTTGAGCATCTTTTCATGTGTTTGTTAGCCATCTGTATGTCTTCTTTGGAGAAATGTCTATTTAGGTCTTCCACCCATTTTTGGATTGGGTTGTTTGTTTTTGTGATACTGAGCTGCATGAGCTGTTTGTGTATTTTGGAGATCAATCCCTTGTCAGTCACTTTGTTTGCAAATATTTTCTCCCATTCTGAGGGTTGTCTTTTTGTCTTGTTTATGGTTTCCTTTGCTGTTCAAAAGCTTTTGAGTTTAATTAGTTTAATTAATTTTGTTTTTATTTTCATTAGTCTAGGAGGTGGATCAAAAAAGATCTTGCTGCAATTTATGTCAAAGAGTGTTCTGCCTATGTTTTTCTCTAAGAGTTTTATAGTATCTGGCCTTACATTTAGATCTTTAATCCACTTTCAGTTTATTTTTTTTATGGTGTTAGGGAGTGTCCTACTTTCATTCTTTTACATGTAGCTGTCCAGTTTTCCCAGCACCACTTTTTGAAGTGACTGTCTTTTCTCCATTGTATATTCTTGCCTCCTTTGTCATAGATTAGGTGACCATGGGTGTGTGGGTTTATTGCTGGACTTTCTATCCTGTTCCACTGATCTATATTTCTGTCTTTGTGCCAGTACCACACTGTTTTGAGTACTGTAGCATTGTAGTATAGTCTGAAGTCAGGGAGTCTGATTCCTCCAGCTCTGTTTTTCTTTCTCAAGATTACTTTGGCTATTTGGGGTCTTTTGTGTTTCCATACAAATTGTAAAAGTTTTTGTTCTAATTCTGTGAAAAATGCTATTGGTAATTTGATAGGGATTGCATTGAATCTGTAGATTGCTTTGGGTAGTATAGTCATTTTGACAATATTGATTCTCATGTGAGGAGGTACTTTAAGCTATGTAGATATCCCACCCATCATCACAGTCTCATTCATTAGTTTTAGCAACCATTAATAATTTTTTAATTATTTGATTCCTTTTATATTTATTAGTTGGCGTTCTACTGTAAGGAACATTCCTTTCTCTTCTATTTATTTGCTTATCTAGTTATTTATTTATATCAGTATGCAATCACAGTTTCTTATTTTAGTCAATGGTTTAAAATTTGTTGCTATCAATATATATTTTGATATTCCAATTGCTTCAGACTTGTACATTGGAAACCCCTTTCATATATGTCCTCTGTTCTGATATGTTGGTATCATTTTTAAGTCTTTCTTATTTTCTGTCAACACAAGATTTTCCAGGCATATTTTGTATTTTCCCTGTCACAAACGTGGAATCTTTTCTCCAAAGACTCCTGGTTTCTTTTAAAGTGAAGAATGGTATTTAGAAACCAAAATCTGGGACTAAGTGTACTCATTGTCACATGAATGTCATTGCTTCTAGTATCTCTCAGTGACAGTGGAATATATACTGAGATAAGTTTATTAAAATATGTGCAAGACATGTACACTAAAAACTATAAGGCACTGCTGGGAGAAATTTAAAAGATCAGAATAAATGGATAAATATACTATGTTAATAGATTCTAGGACTCAGTGTTATTAAGATGTCAATTATGAAGATGTCTTCTGCTTAGCATCTCGCAAGGCTGCAGTCAATTTATTGGCTGGGATCATGGTCTCATCTGAAGCTTGACTGGGGAAATATCTGCTTCTGTGCTCACTCCAGTTGTTGGTGGCATTCAGTTCCTTGCCGTTATAAGAGTGAGGAATACATTTTTCTTTTTGGATAGAGCTCCTTGTAGGCAGTCAGCTGGAGGCTGCCCACAGCCCTTAAAAGCTGCCTGCATTTCCTTGTCATGTGGGATTTCCCCACATGACACATGCACACACACACACCCACACACATTTAATTTTTAACCTCCAATTCCATTTCAACACCACAATGTACCTTCTAGGCTTCCCGTTCAACGATGAGAAACCTAGATCCCATTATATGTGCAAATGTATTTACTCAGTTTTTTCAAGCCTGGAATATATAGGTTTGCTGCAAGGAAACAGAAGATATTACGTGGTATTTGAAAAAAAACAAGGCAGGAAAGATGTCATGACTTTTATAATTTGTGTTCTCTTTTTTGGAAAAGGAATTTGATCATCCATGGTTTTGTTTGTTTTTTCTAGTTGTTTGAATAAAACCTTTAGCAGTAGAGGTCAGTAAAAATCATGCAGAACCTTGTAAGCATGTTAGAGAGTTTGGGTTTTATTCAGTGGGAATACATTGGAGGGCTTTCTGTTAAGTCATTGAATGTTTGTTTGTTGTAAGTAGCATTCACATCATTTTCCAAGTTATTTCCTGGTAATGTTTATTATTTACTCATTCTTCAACTTATTCTAAAACAAGATTTGAGATGGTTAGAGCAATCCATACCAAAAAGTTAGAACATACATAAAATAATGGAGAAAATTGGGATAAAGAATAAATGGAGCTGGAGAACAAAAGGCCAGGGTGAGGCCAGTTCAAAATGTGCTTAACTTTAAGTACTTTAAAGTCACAAGAGGTATTGTTTTATCTGAGTTTTCTAGAGACTAGAACATTTTGAAATGCCTCATCCCCCATCCCTTGAGATATACTCACTCAGGTTAACAGGCCTTCACAGTAACCCTCAACCCAACATCTACACCACACAGAAATGAGACTCATCATGGGAGAGTCCACAGATTGTTTGTCTTGCACAAACTTTTCGGAAGCCTTCTTGGTTTCTGATAATTTAACCCTTTGAAGTTAGGAGAGAAAATGGACATTTGGATAATGCCTGTTTATTTAATCATGGTAGCCAGCCAAGGCAAGCAATTCAAGCCAAAAATTCACTCCATCTTTAGTAGGATGTAGAGTTTTAAATTATAATTGACCTCTTGAGAGGAGAAACGCATGGCTTTCCACAAGGAAAACTGAACACTTTTGTTCATGAGCACTGTAATCACTATCACAGTAACAAATTAGAAGAGAACTCTCATTTTAAAATATGATATAATTTATTATGCATTACTTCATACTCTACTCCTTTGCTTGGTTTTTATTGGTTTGTGGCTACTTGCATACAACAATGAAGTTTCAAAGAAACTGAAGTTACAAAAGGACAATTATTTAATGCAGGAAGTATAAACCATTGCATTGGGGGATTGGAAGACATTTTTTTAAGTTCTCATATTATCTGTTTAATGATGTGTTTCTATGTGGTGAGTAATGTCTTACATTCTTGCCAAGAATATTTTGAAAGGAGTTTGTTAAAAGTATGTGGGCTAAATCACTTTTGGTATATCACTGCTAATGGTGTCATTCGCACGTTGTGAAACACAGCTCCAGTTTAATTTTGCCAAAAAAATTAGGTCATGGCAAAATACCACACTAAAACTGCAGGGAGATGGGGATGAGGGTAAAGCAAACGAAGACACCAATTCTTGTTTGTAAAGCATGATAGGGATTGGACAAAACAGGGTAGTAAGACTGAGCCCTTTTAAACAGATACTTTTTTCATGGTGTGTGTGTATTAATTCCAGTTCAGTATAAATGAATTAACTTAAAATTGGGTTAACTGGCTGCTCTGGTACCTGGGTAGTGCCCTTACTCTCAAGTTAACCTAATTGTACGGAGACGCCCTTGTTTTCTGACTTCATACACAAACCATCGTGATTATTATATTTCAATCTACCTTTTTGTTTTTCCAGTCAGGAAAAGGGGCTTAATGCAAATTAAACCTTTGATGAGAAGGCACTTAATTTATAATTATTATTGTTGTTATTATTAACATTAAATCACGGGAATGGCTTTGTTGGAAGTTACCCACCAGGACCTGCAAATCTATTGCGGTGACACACGCCCCAACTCTCCTTACCCAGGAGTGAGTGGTCCTTGGCTGGGGCGCTTTGAGCCACTGCGCTGGCTGAGCTCCGAGGAAGGTGCGTCCCCGCTCCTCCCAGACCCACGCGCTGGGCTGGTGGAAAGCGAGGCGGGACAGTCATCGTTCTCCCAGGCCTGAGGAAAAGTGCCCGGGCTACCACCACCTCTCATTTTCGGGCGAAACTAACCCCAGCTACCGCTCTCTGGGCTTGGGATGGTTCTCCACAGCGCAACCTTCCCCTTCCTAGAGTGGGACGCCCAGCGAACACACCCAAAGTCACCTTTGCGCGCTCCTCTGGAGCCGGCTCGGCACACAGCGCACCCCAGCGGCCGCCTTGGCTTCCTTCTAGTCCTGGCCACTAGGCTTCCGGAGAGCTCGCCAGTCGCCGCCGCGGCCGCCTCGGAATCTTGGGACTCGAGAGACTGCGAGAGCCAGTCTCAGCCAGACCCCAGGGAAAGCGCGGGGCTGCTGCACCCCGCCACACCTGGGAGCAGTGAGGACCGGGAGAGGCGGGGCGCGGCAGGACGGTGGCCCGGTGCCTGAGCAGCTTCGCCGAAAGCCGGCCGTACTGGAGCAGGGCGAACGGGGAGGGTCTAGAGGCAGAGTCCAGCTCCTCCAGGGGAGGGACCCCAGCTGGGGTGGAAAACCAGCACCAGCAAGCTGCAGAGACGCGCCGCGCTGATCATGGAGCGGAGCGGCCCCGGCTCCGCGCGGCCGCAGCAGCAGTGTGAGCAGAACTCGGTCGAAGCGTGGCTGGACGATCACTGGGACTTTACCTTCTCTTACTTTGTTAGGAAAGGCACCAGGTAAGAAGAGGACCCACGGAAGACCCTGCCGGGGCATGGAGCGTGACCTGGGGCTGATCTCTCTCCCCTATTGAATTTTCCCCTTCGTTAACCATTAAACCGTCTCCACTCTCAGGCCCTTTGCTTTTGAAGTAGGGCCATGATCCTGTTACGGTGTAGAGACCTCGACTTTAAGGCGAGTACAGTCGAAAAACCGTCGGATTCGATCCAACTTGCTCACAAAGTTCAAATACAAAAATGAACGTGCCGATCTCCCCCCCCATACACACACACACACACACACACACACACACACACACACACACACACACACACACACACACACACACACACACACACACACACACACACACACACACACACCACACAGAGGCTGGCAGTCCTGGTATTCCCTGGGAGCAAGATTATTTTCATATATCTGCGCTCACGGGCCTTCCTCTAGCCCTTCTCTAGCCTCCTTGTTCCCCTAAATCTCCTTAGCGAAACCAAAACAGTTTTTAAGCCCCTTCCCTGCAGCTCCGGAAGCACCGTTTCCAACGCGTTCCCTGTGGCTCCGCTCCTCCCCCGTCCCTCTTCGCCCCGGCCCTGGCGGGGCGGGGAAGCCCGGGTAGGGGCGAGACCACGAAGAAGCCCAAAGGCAGCAACATGCCGGAACCTTCCCAAAGTGAGTGCTGTCGCCTTTTGCCCCCTTCCAGTCCCCTGGTTGTCCCGCGCTCCCCCTTTCCTTCGCTTTTGCGCGCAAGGCGGCGCCGCCGAACGGGCTCCGCGGAGGGGTTCGTGGCGTGCACACAAAGGGCGGTGGGGAGGCGCGACGGGGAGCGGACCCCGGCGGGTGACAGGTCCCGCGGCCCGAGGCGACCCCAGAGGCCAGCTCTTCTTGGTCCGGAGCCAAGCGCTGGGGCGGCTGCTGCGGAGGGCGGGGAGGAGGGAGCCTGTCCTTTGGGAGGCGGCTGCGCAGCGAGCAGTCCGGGCGCGCGTGGGAAACGCTCGCGGGAGACTTGGAGAGGAATTGAGGCTGAAGCCTAGGGGCTCGGAGGGTGGAACGGAGAGTGCGTGGCAGGCGGGTGCCCCGAAGCCGGAGGAGTTGGTGCGAAGCCGGGGCGCGGGCAAGGCTGCTGCGCTCGGACTCGGGCTGACTCCCAGACGCACCCCTTTGGAGAAGGGGCCCGAACCTCACCGTCGCCGGCTCCCGGCAGCGGCCTTCGGGCAGCTGACGCTGGCCGCCTCGCCGGGAGGGAGACGCACGCGGGGCGGTGATGGTGAAGGGGCCGGCCGGGGCTGGGCGCTGGGCTCCCACTCGCCGGCGCACCGCTGCGACTCGGCCGGGCGCTCCCAGCCAGGGGGCGGCGCCGTGCGAGGCAAACGGGCGGCGGCGGGCTGTGGCGCGACCGCGGGGGCGGTAGGGGAGCCGGCTTCGAGTCAACGGCCTCACCTGGGCACGTCGTCGCCCCCCGGCGCCTCCTGGAGTCCAGGGTCCGCCGAGGCCGCCTGATCTGCACCTCCAACTCACCACGTTTGCTATGTTGCCTTTTGGGGACAAAACAAGGTACTTCCTTCAGCATCCCCCCGTCTTTCCCACTTTCCCCGGGGGCGCGGTGGGGGCCGGGTGCTGGGGGGTGGCACCCGGGTCACACCGGCGGGGCGACGCTTCACTGAAAATGGACTCCATGAGATTTTTGTCTTCCTTTACTTTCCTGTGGATGTAATACTTTGAGGTCTTAGATGGGGCTCTTTTTAACTCCGCGTCTCCTAACGAACGTTCAGAGTTGGTGTCGATTTGATCACTTTCGGGCGTTTTTAATAGAGGCGGTGGCTTCGGCGCAAATCTTCTCTCTTCTCTTTAATTACTCCGCCCTCCTTTTAAAATACTCTTCGCCGCTTTCGCCTTCTATCAAAATCCTAAATCTGGAGCGACCAGAGGATAAACCCTGAATGGAAAGTGGCTTCTTTTCGAAGAGGACTTTTCTGCGAGTTTGGGGTGAGGCACTAAAACCATCTAGGTCTGGAATTATCGATTGCTGGGAGCCAACAGGTTTTAGAGGTCACCTTCTCCGAAGCCATCTGTCCCCGGTTTGCTTTCACCCTTGCGCACTTCCACTCTTCCGCCCTTAATGAACTATAGCGCATAGAATGGGGAATGGGCAGGAGAACTGGGCTGATATTTTAAATGTGTAGGGGGATGTTCTTTAGAGATGTTCTTCAGGCAGATTATTAAGAAAGAACAAAATTACTTATTTTAAAATCAGCGTAAATGTCCTTTATCTTTTTTTTTTTTTTCTCCTCTCCCTTTGAAGACATAAATTTGGGATTGTTTGGCGGTAGGTTTTAACTCATACATAAAAACACTTCACTTTGACAGCCTGCCAAAACTTTGAGTTACTTTTTTTTGGAAAATAAATTGAATGAGTTAAGTTACATTTCTTTTCACATTACTTTTTTTCCCAAGTAGCATAGGATTAAAATCCCAGTTCTCAAAAGTATACTGCTTAGTGTAAAATTTAGACCATCTGAGACTCTATTAAAGGCTTTTTTCTTCAGTTAGGGTTTTTATATTACAGTTGATGTTGACAAGAGGCTGAACCCTTTCTGTGATATATATGTGTGTGTGTATAATCTTGAGAGAAGAGTTTATGTTGAGTGTAAGCCGGAAAATGAAAGTGTAAGACATTAAAGAGTAGGGCAGGCCCTCAATTTTAGGAGTTACAAGGCGCTGAAAGTTGTCAGTGTGAAGAATATAATCTAAGTCTTATGCGTAGCCAGAGGTTTTTTAAGAAACAGTATTCCAGTTTGGGCTTATATTTGATGGCATTAACTGGAGACTTAAAATAAGAATGAGAGATTGGGCACTAGTTGATTATAAAAAGGCCAACCTGCTGAACACGGTGTGATTCACATGGTTGTGATCAAATCTTATTACAGACACCTTAACTTTACAGCTAAGTCATTTGTTTGTTTGTTTGCTTTAACAAGAAGATCACATTACTTTGCTTTTTTCCCTTTTGTTACACACTGTAAAAAATGAATACTGTATGTGATTCAGGAAACCCATGCAACAGAATAGCTCTGTAGAGGCATTTGGTGAGTTTTAAGATTTTAAATAAATTTGGATTCACTGAGATTGGCCATCTGTGCCTGTAAACAGTCTCATTGATAGAACTATTTTTACCTTATTTGATTTAATTGTTGTTTGACATTCATGCATGCTTCTCTATTCTCTCCTCAGACTGAATGGTCTGCATTCAATAGTAGTCACTGAATAGAAGGAAGGTTCTGGCACTAAACTTTCATTTAAACACCTGTGAATTTTGGTTGACCTTGAAAGCAATTATTGCTGCTATATTACATTGTTTCCTATAATTATCTTCAAATACAGAGCTAAGCACCTCCTTAAAAGCTATAGCTTGCAGCACACAAATAGATGCTTTTCAGCAATCAAAACCTGTTTAAGCGAATTTTGAGAGTGTCAGTTGAACAATTTGTAACTGAATCTATAGGCATAAAAATTACTTTGAGACTAGTAACTAAAACCTATGGAAAACCTCCACCCTCGCTATCATAGAAAACTTTGCAGTCCTACGAGTTTGAGATGCTGTGTTCATTAAGGGCTTTAATGCTCGTGCATTCACAGATGAAGCCTTTCTGCTGCTAATGCCACTTTAACAGCTGTTGTTATTCTTGACAGCTTATTAGAATAACTTACCTTTCATTAGTTACTAATCAGCTCTGTGATTGTGCACGATGTTTTAGATCATTTAGAATTGTAGGGGTAATATGATTGACTTTTTATTGCTTTGTTTTGTGCTAGACAAAAGCTTGAGAATATTTGGCATATACTGGAAATAGGAGATACTAAGTGAGGACAACTTTTTATGACCACTTGGATCAAAGTCCAGAAACAGAAGTTTTACACTCGCATGTAGTTTTTTATGATAGACCTTTTATTTGACGCTGCAAAGCTGTGGTGAATTAGTTGATGTTCCAGGTCCTGAGTTTGGGATTCTTTCTTTCTCTCTTTTTTTCTTTCTCTCTCTTTTCTTTCTTTCTCTTTCTTTCTTTCTTTCTTTCTTTCTTTCTTTCTTTCTTTCTTTCTCTTTCTTTTTCTTTCTTTCTTTCTTTCTTTTCGTATTTTTTTCTCATCTCTAAAAGCTGTAACTTTTTTTTTGCAAGATATTATCTTAAAGTCAGATGATAAGTATAAAATAAATATTGCTATTCAATCGTAAAAATGATTGTTTCTATGATCATATAGGAATATAAACTCACAATTTTCAGACACGGTTTGTTAAGCGTATTTTGTTAAGCAGTCACTAGTGTTGAAGATAATAAAATCCTGTGGGTATTGACTCAGTCTGGCTTTGATATTATTTCTAATATTTTCATTATGGTAATTCTGGTGTAATAATGTCCTTTTATCCTTGTATTGCTTATAACCAGGGTCCTTATAGCCAGCTTGAAGGTAACTTTTAGTGCCCTAAAAGTACTCATGTGGATTGAATTTGGATAGGATTGAATCTGGAAGAATCTGTAGGAGCCCCTGAAATGATGTTTCTCATTGCTCTTCTATCACTAGTGTTCTCAAGGTTTCATATTCAGTTCCATTTTTAAAGCCCCCAATACAAGATCATGATTCCTAAAACTGTGGTACAACTAATGCATTGCAATTAGTCATTCAAAATAAATCTATTTGCTTAGTATAACACTTAAATAGGCTTGTGGTACAATTCAGTAACTTTTTTTTCAGTTTGTGATCTGAAGATCTATTGGAATTGCCAATATTTTCTTAATATTGTCTTCAGTACCTAAAGATGAGCAGTTTTTAGCATTTTGATTATGTTGTGCAACAAAATTTCTTTTTTAAATAGTTCCACGTAAAAAAATGACTTGAGTCTGGTCTCTGATATCATTTCTTTTAAAATATTTGAAAGTGCTTTCAAGTTGTATGGGTAAAGTTTGTACCTTCACCCTTATCTGATTACAGAGTGTGTGTCTTACTAAGTTGCTTCCCTTCCTCCAGATTTGAAAACATGAATTAACTTAAAACTGCTTGAACTTCCTGCTACATTTTAATAATGCTTGGGAAAGAGTTCTTTCATACTTGAAAAGGCTTAAAAAAAAAGTGTTTGGTATTTATTAGTTTGTCCCCCAAATATTTTTCAAACTAACAGTTTATTAAACCTGTAACTGTTGTGTTGAGTTAGATTTTTTTCTTTGTTCTCAGGGCTAATTGTAGGATAAAAATTCTTCTTAGGATAAAAACCTTTGGTAAGGACTGCAGGGCAATTAAATAAATCACTGAGTTGATTGATATTGGAGGGTTGAAAAATGACTAATTTTTGAGTTTAGAATGCAGACTAGCTACTGACTTTGCAGGACTTCCTGTGAGATTACTTTAGCTGGACAGATGTAGATTCAGTTGACCAATGTTATAGCTGATTGATGTGGCCTTGGAAATATCTGTTAAATCAGGTTCTCAGTAAAAAAAAAAAAAAAAAAAGTGCCTGTGAATTACAACCTAAGAATAAAAACTGAAGAAAGTCTTTCCATGTGAGTCATTCATTTGATATTTAGCTCTGTAATCTTATTTACCGACTTGGTATTCTCATTTTATTTTGAATCATATTTTTTTTCATGGTGTGAGTGCTTTATTCATTTTCTCTAACTGGTAGGAATTTATACTTATTGCGAACTAAATATTTAAGGCAGGTAAAGAAAACAGTGTTAAGTTCATAAGAATCATTCTGATGAATATTCTAAAAAGCTTTAAAAAAGCCATATATATGGATATATATATATATATATATATATATATATATATATATATATATATATGGAGATATATATATCCATGTGCCCCGTTTGTAGTTTGTAGTGAACATGCTTTATAAAGTCTTAGGTGCCATTGTTAGCTTCTGTGTTCTTTGAGAACTTTCTCTTGATTCTGAGTTGTAAAGTAAGATTAACTTTTTGCAAATTGTCTTCTCTGAATAATTTTATTACATCTAAATTTGGGAGAGAAAAATCCCTACCTGATATCATATCCCTGGTAATAATTATTTTAAAAAAAGCATCACTTCTACTCTCTGTTGAATAAGTATAGTGAGGTCATAAGAAGAGAAAAGATCCTGATTTTTTTTTTTCCTTGTAACATCTTTATTGGAGTATAATTGCTTTACAGTGGTGTGTTAGTTTCTGCTTTATAACAAAGTGAATCAGCTATACATATACAGATCCTAATTTTTTAAGCTGATGAAATAATTAAAACACACACACAGGATCTTTGAACTTTAGAGTTGGAGGAGATCATGTAGTCCAGTGTCTTCCAAATTTAAGTAATGTTCCCCTGTTAAAGAAAGACATTCTTATTGATACCCAGTATCTTAGTTAAAAAGCTTTTGGTCACAAGTGACAAAAACTCAACTTGAACTCATACATAATTAACTCACATGATTGACGTTCCTGGAGATTGGTTTGGGTGTGAAATAATCTTGTCAACATTCTTTTTGTCTGTATGTCTGTCTAATCAATCTGTCTTCCTTCCTTCCTTCCTTCCTTCCTTCCTTCCTTCCTTCCTTCCTTCCTTCCCTCCCTCCCACCCTCCCTCCCTCCCTCCCTCCATCCGTCCTTTTGGCCCTACGCTGCATTGGCTTTATTCTTCGGTAGGCTTTCTTCGTGAGCTGGAAAAGTTTCTTCTTGGCAAGGTTATGTGGGTCTTAAATTTCTCATGTTTGAAAAGTACCTTCTTATCCATATCAGCCCTCTCAAAATTATTTGGCCTTGCTTGCATCACTTGCCTGCTCTGGGCCAGTCATTGTGTCCAGAAGAATAAGGTTGTCTCACTACTTTGTTGGGCAGGTAACCCATAGTGTGATATGTTAGTGGGGGGGAGGGGGAGGGGAATTCCCAAAAGAAAGTGATGTGAGTGCATCCACAAGTTCCAGATATCTGCCATACCTAGTATTGACTTTCTCTCATTTTAATGTGAGTTATATGAGGAATTCTTAAGAGTAGGTATAATTTAATCGTAGCATTTATACAACTGTAATACCAAAATAAATGTATAAGTTAATTATGAATAAAATGATAAAACTCTAGCCAAATGCAAATTGACCACATTCATTAAATCATCCTTGTAGAGTGAATGTGGCCCTGATTGGGATGCAGGGGGGTCTGGTGAGGTCAGCTTGCCTTTGCTATAGTTGCCTTGTGATGATTCATTTCTCCCACTGGGTCTCTCATAACAATCATGAAACTTTTAGTCCTATAGCACAATACACCAGCTTTTGGGTTTTATTTGGCTTGAAAGCACATTTACATATTAAATCTACCTCTTTTATTTTCTCTTTATCCCAGAACCATTGGGCGGCAGTGTGATTGTAAATACAAATATAAACTTGACTGCTAAAATTGCAGGATAGTATTTGATTATAAGGTGGTCATCCCAGTAATTTAAAGTATACATCTTTTACTTTTTTTTTTGGTTTTAATTGTCATTAGTGTGAAAACGCAAAATTGAAGCATTTCCATAGAGAAACTACAGATCTTCAAAACATAATTGCTCTGGACTCTCAGGGCTTCTCATACCTCATATTCGGCCATGCCAATCTAGTCCAATCTTTCCCATCTCTAAGCTGCTAAACAAATCGGTTTACATATTTACAGCATAGATTTTGGTTATTAGGTTTTCTTTCAGATGCAAGTAAGTTTTCCTTTAAGGAACATTTTCCATACATGTGATTGTGAATGCATGGAAAATTACAAAACATGTCTCTTCCAACTCTTGGTCAAATTTGAATGTAAAACCATGTGAAGCAGTTCTGCATTTTATTTATATTTGGTCCCAGTAAGCTTCTCAGATGTTTTCATAGCTGGAGAAAACTTGGGAACATTAAATAACTTTAGACAGCATTTGTTTCTAATCCATGCCAGAAGCAAGGGAACTACTCACTGTAACATCAGAGTAGAGATTATTGGAGGAATCACTTGGAGGTGTCCCAGATAGCCCGTTTCATTTGATACACTGTTATAGTAGGTTAATCTTTTATTCTTCTAAACTGTTGCTTTTTTTTCTTTTTTTTTTAAATTGAAGTATAGTTGATTTACAATGTTGTGTTAGTTTCAGGTTTACAGCAAAGTGATTAATCTTTTTCATATTCTTTTCCATTATAGTAAACCATTGCTTCTTAAAGGGGATGCTGTTTGGCATTTGGTAGTGATACTTTTTGTTGTTGTGAGAAACTGTTCAGCGTATTGCAGGATGTTTAACATCCCTGGGCCCCAGACACTAAATGTCAGGAGCACCTGATTATTGTGACACACACTTCCAAATGCCCCCCAAAAGCTGGCACCACTACTTGGTTGGGAGCCACTGTTCTGAACTCTTTAAAATTTACTTCAATTTATGGTGGTTAAGGGCCCCAGATAGGATAGATTTAAGCTTCAACCCCAGAACTACCTCTTTCTTAAAAGTATGACCTTTAGGTACTTTATTTCTTTGCTTTCTCTGTAAAATGGGAATAATAGCATTTACTTCTAGGGTTCTTAAGAAATTTAAAGGAACTAATACATATTTCCTTATCTTTTATAGAGTGATTTTCAGTAGGTTACTATTTATTTTACCTTGAGAATCATCAGTACCTTAATTATAATTGCAAACTTTGAGAGTCATCCCCTTATTCTGATAAGTGGGAGTTAGAACAACAGAACAGGGATTTAATAGACTTTGTGTCCTTCTCATTTTTTAGACGAATTTTTATTAATGGTTTAAACGGAACCTTTTGTGGATTGTGTAAGGTACTGGAAAGGGAATTGGAATGGGAGTCCAGACCTCCCGACTGTGTCCCAAGCTTTGTGACTGGCCCAGGTTAATAAATCTTGGCTTTAAAATGGGAGGTAGGAGGGGGTGAGAAATCAAGGCAGAGAAATTCATAAATGAGTTTAAAAATCTCTTTCAGCCCTAAGCATACTTGATTCTCACCAGAGGAGCAGAGTATCAACTTCTTAGATTGAATAGTTTTCTTTAAGTATTTTCCAAGTATGACTGGTGGATCTAGGTCAAATTTTACAAACAACACAGCTAGAACTGTGTAAAATAAGGATCCAAGAGCAGGAGAAATATCTAACATTATATTTTATGTGAGTTATTTTTATGTTTTTTCTACAGATAAAGCACATTTCCATATAAATTATCAACCATCCCTTTTTAGACAGGAAACTAACACACTCTTTGCAATTCTGGTTTTAGTGGTTAATTCATATGAATGATGAAAAAAGCACTGGAGAGAAAGAGAAAGGGGTGCAGTTTTTTTTTTTAATTTATTAATTTTAAATTTTTTTTAATTTTTAAAAAAAAATTTTTATTATATTTTAATCAGTCATCAATTTTATACACATCACTGTATACATGTCAATCCCAATCGCCCAATTCAGCACACCACCATCCCCACCCCACCGCAGTTTTCCCCCATTAGTGTCCATACGTTTGTTCTCTACATCTGTGTCTGAACTTCTGCCCTGCAAACTGGTTCATCTGTACCATTTTTCTATGTTCCACATACATGCGTTAATATACGATATTTGTTTTTCTCTTTCTGACTTACTTCACCCTGTATGACAATCTCTGGATCCCTCCATGTCTCAACAAATGACTCAATTTCTTTCCTTTTTATGGCTGAGTAATATTCCATTGTATATATGTACCACATCTTCTTTATCTATTCATCTGTCGATGGGCATTTAGGTTGCTTCCATGACCTGGCTATTGTAAATAGTGCTGCAATGAACATTGGGGTGCATGTGTCTTTATGAATTACTGTTTTCTCTGGGTATATGCCCAGTAGTGGGATTGCTGGGTCATATGGTAATTCTATTTTTAGTTTTTTAAGGAACCTCCATACTGTTCTCCATAGTGGCTGTATCAATTTACATTCCCACCAAGAGTGCAAGAGGGTTCCCTTTTCTCCACACCCTCTCCAGCATTTGTTGTTTGTAGATTTTCTGCTGATGCCCATTCTAACTGGTGTGAGGTGATACCTCATTGTAGTTTTGATTTGCATTTCTCTAATAATTAGTGATGTTGAGCATCTTTTCATGTGCTTCTTGGCCATCTGTATGTCTTCTTTGGAGAAATGTCTATTTAGGTCTTCTGCCCATTTTTGGATTGGGTTGTTTGTTTCTTTAATATTGAGCTGCATGAGCTGTTTATATATTTTGGAGATTAATCCTTTGTCCGTTGATTCGTTTGCAAATATTTTCTTCCATTCTGAGGGTTGTCTTTTCATCTTGTTTATGGTTTCCTTTGCTGTGCGAAAGCTTTGAAGTTTCATTAGGTCCCATTTGTTTATTTTTGTTTTTATTTCCATTACTCTGGGAGGTGGATCAAAAAAGATCTTGCTGTGACTTATGTCAAAGAGTGTTCTTCCTATGTTTTCTTCTAAGAGTTTTATAGTGTCTGGTCTTACATTTAGGTCTTGAATGCATTTTGAGTTTATTTTTGTGTATGGTGTTAGGGAGTATTCTAATTTCATTCTTTTACATGTAGCTGTCCAGTTTTCCCAGCACCACTTATTGAAGAGACTGTCTTTTCTCCATTGTATATCTTTGCCTCCTTTGTCATAGATTAGTTGACCATAGGTGCGTGGGTTTATCTCTGGGCTTTCTATCCTGTTCCATTGATCTATGTTTCTGTTTTTGTGCCAGTACTATATTGTCTTGATTACTGTAGCTTTGTAGTATAGTCTGATGTCAGGGAGTCTGATTCCTCCAGCTCCGTTTTTTTCCCTCAAGACTGCTTTGGCTATTCGGGGTCTTTTGTGTCTCCATACAAATTTTAAGATGATTTGTTCTAGTTCCGTAAAAAATGCCATTGGTAATTTGATAGGGATTGCATTGAATCTGTAGATTGCTTTGGGTAGTATAGTCATTTTCACAATATTGATTCTTCGAATCCAAGAACATGGTATATCTCTCCATCTGTTGGTATCATCTTTAATTTCTTTCATCAGTGTCTTATAGTTTTCTGCATACAGGTCTTTTGTCTCCCTAGGTAGGTTTATTCCTAGATATTTTATTCTTTTTGTTGCAATGGTAAATGGGAGTGTTTCCATAATTTCTCTTTCAGATTTTTCATCATTAGTGTATAGGAATGCAAGAGATTTCTGTGCATTAATTTTGTATCCTGCTACTTTACCAAATTCATTGATTAGCTCCAGTAGTTTTCTGGTGGCAGTTTTAGGATTCTCTATGTATAGTATCATGTCATCTGCAAACAGTGACAGTTTTACTTCTTCTTTTCCAATTTGTATTCCTTTTATTTCTTTTTCTTCTCTGATTGCTGTGGCTAAAACTTCCAAAACTATGTTGAATAATAGTGGTGAGAGTGGGCAACCTTGTCTTGTTCCTGATCTTAGAGGAAATGCTTTCATTTTTTTCACCATTGAGAATGATGTTTGCTGTGGGTTTGTCGTATATGGTCTTTATTATGTTGAGGTAGGTTCCCTCTATGCCCACTTTCTGGAGAGTTTTTATCATAAATGGGTGTTGAATTTTGTCAAAAGCTTTTTCTGCATCTACTGAGATGATCATATGGTTTTTATTCTTCAATTTGTTAATATGGTGTATCACATTGATTGATTTGCATATATTGAAGAATCCTTGCATCCCTGGGATAAATCCCACTTGATCGTTGTGTATGATCCTTTTAATGTGTTGTTGGATTCTGTTTGCTAGTATTTTGTTGAGGATTTTTGTATCTATATTCATCAGTGATATTGGTCTGTAATTTTCTTTTTTTGTAGTATCTTTGTCTGGTTTTGGTATCAGGGTGATGGTGGCCTCATAGAATGAGTTTGGGAGTGTTCCTTCCTCTGCAATTTTTTGGAAGAGTTTGAGAAGGATGGGTGTTAGCTCTTCTCTAAATGTTTGATAGAATTCACCTGTGAAGCCATCTGGTCCTGGACTTCTGTTTGTTGGAAGATTTTTAATCACAGTTTCAATTTCATTCCTTGTGATTGGTCTGTTCATATTTTCTGTTTCTTCCTGGTTCAGTCTTGGAAGGTTATACCTTTCTAAGAATTTGTCCATTTCTTCCAGGTTGTCCATTTTATTGGCACAGAGTTGCTTGTAGTTAATTAATTAATTAATTAATTAATTTATTGTATTTTTAAATTAATTAATTAATTTTTAGCTGTGTTGGGTCTTCGTTTCTGTGCGAGGGCTTTCTCTAGTTGTGGCAAGCGGGGACCACTCTTCATCGCGGTGCGCGGACTTCTCACTCTCGCGGCCTCTCTTGTTGCAGAGCACAGGCTCCAGATGCGCAGGCTCAGTAGTTGTGGCTCACGGGCCTAGTTGCTCCGTGGCATGTGGGATCTTCCCAGACCAGGGCTCGAACCCGTGTCCCCTGCATTGGCAGGCAGATTCTCAACCACTGCACCACCAGGGAAGCCTGGGGTGAAGTTTTAATAGGAGACTTAAAAAACACGATCATGCATTGTGTTTTGTGGATCATTCAGGGCCTGCAAATTTTTCCTGTTTTGTTTGAGGCACTCTGCAAATCTCCCCAAATGTTACTGTTCCAGGGTAACCTCCTTGAGACCCAGGCGTCAACCTACTTACAGAATTCCCCCAAGTAAGCCCCCTTGGGTAGGAACTAAAATGGATCAACTTTAATCCCCAGATCTCTTGTAGCAGAGTGTTGAAGCATTGTTTTATCAAGTATTAAAATCATTCTCCAGTTTAGAATTACGGTTATTATGAAATATTGCTATGGTTTTTATTTTAGATAATTAGTTGTATATCACACTTGTTGTCAAACAGTTTTATTATATCTGTGATATTTTGAAAAAGTCGTCCCCCAAATTCTATAACTTATTTTTAAAAATTAAGTTCTGAGTAGTAATAGAAAGTGATTTTTCTCAACTACATGTTCAGCTCTTAATCTTTATGTGTTATTCAGAAAATTTGTCATATGTAAGTGTGGTTATTGGTCTAGGGAGTCTATGTTTTTTCAATTCTAATTTGAGAAAATACCAACATTAAAACAATTTTTTTTTGCACAAGTGTTTCTATAGAGAAATTAGTGCTTTTAAACTAGGAGCTTAAAAAGAAACAATGGCTAACATCTAGTTATTCTGTAGAAACCCATGAATAAATTCTTTTTATTTTTACAAAAAAATTAATTGCTTTTGAAAATATATTGCAGTTAATGTTCGATTAACTTGGGAATTCCCTGGTGGCCCAGTGTTTAGAACTCAGTGCTTTCACTGCCAAGGACCCAGGTTCAATTACCAGTCTAGGAACTAAGATCTTGCAATCCATGTGGCACGGCCAAAAAAAAAAATGTTCAATTAACTTAAAAACAGTAACTATCACATATTAAACACTGTGTACCAGACTCTATGCTATCACTCTATAGGCATGATTTCCCTTAATTTTCTTAAGAAGCCTATGAGGGTTAATGCCGTTATCTCCATCTTATAGAGAGAGTAAATAGTGCACCTGAGGTCTTATCTTAGAAGCAGCTCTGGAGTTGAAGCCTAAGTCTTCCCACCTAGGGCCCTTACCCATCATTTTCTACTGAAGTTCAGTATCAATGTTAATGGAAGCAACGCAAAGACTCATAGATTTAATGTCATGAGGAATTTAACTCAGGAAGAGGCTAAAGTTTCTCCTAGGGCCTCTTAATGTGCAAGCACATTACTAAATGAGGTGCCTAGAGACTTTGCCCAAGTGGGTTTCATTTCCATATATTATTTTAGAGTATAAAAAGTAGGAACTCTCCAATAACATTTTAAAATAGAATGGCTGAAAGTTTAGGTACTGGACTGTTACAATTATATTTTTAGTATTAGAACACAAGTACCCTAAGCACAGTATATTTTCAAAGAATTTTTATCCTCTGATACATTATTTTAGGCAAGAGTACAAAGCACATTAAACTAGTTGCTCTACAAGTAGGTTTCATCTAATTATATTTTTAACTCATGAGAATTATTATGTTTACATCAGAATTTTTCACTGCTTTGTAAATTTTTCTTTTCCTTTTCCTTACTTTTCTAGATGCCAAGAAATATTCTATCTAGACAAGGTATTTTAATTATTTTTCCCTTTCAAGGCATCTGGAATACTGAATATATATTTTAAGGTATTTGTCTTTTTAAGATTTGTTTTGTAAATGAGTGAACAGTTCAACTTTGGTAGAAATTAAAGTTATTGCTGCATGGAGCCCCTTTGGACACAGGCGTGTGTGTGTGTGTGTGTGTGTGTGTGTGTGTGTTTGTGTGTTTATCTCTTTTGCTAATCATATTTGAAATGTTATGTGAGAGCTTGCATCCCATATGCAATAAGTTTTGCATATCCTATTTAATACTTCTAGATAGTAGGCATTTGGAAGAAGCTGTGACTTGTTTAGATTAGTGGAAAATTTCTAGAACACAAACTATAAACCGTAGTTTTTCTTCCTGTGATAGGTAATAATATTGAGTGAAAATGAGAAATTGCAAAAGGGGAAAAGTTTCATTCTTAACAGTATGTGTCATCATACAGTGACCTTCCATTTCTTTCAATGAATATCACTAATTAATTTGTAAAAATTTTGTAAAGTATGAGATGAAGTGTAGCTGATATACAAAAACTTAAACCTATTTAATATCCATTAAAAAGATATTATTGGTACCATTAAATTTAATCATTAACTTAATTGAATCTATCATTTTAAGAATGATACACTTTTCATCTTCTTTAATAATAGGAGCACACAGGGTGTGTGGTATGAAATATATAGCACTTTTTTTCTGCCATGTGTGTAATTTTGATGAGATAAACTTTTTGTTATAACCGTTATAAAAAATGACAACTCACCTTCCAGGCTTTCTACCCCACAGAATTCCTTCGATGTTTTTTTATCATTCACGAAAGAATTTATTCATTCCATTCCTCTGTGTATTACTAAAGACCCCAAATGTCTGACAGTGGAAATGTCAAGCTCAGCCTTTTCCTGCAGCAGCTGCTAGAACCTGGCCGCCTGGCCTTTTGCATTTAGTTTTGTAGGGTGATCCACCCACATTGAAGCACTGTCTTGAAGAATGCAGTGCTGTTAGTGCTATAAAGAAGCCTCGTGAAATCAAAATATGTTAAATGTTATTCCTCATGACACTGATTTTTATATTAAATCATCATTGCATGGACAGTTTGAGCTGCAAGAGTCTTCAGTAAAGTAGAATATTAAGACAGTAAACTTCTGATTGGATTCATTGTTTTAAAAGACTTGAGATTTAAAATCCAAGTCACATTTATGGTAAACTCATGACAAGTTTTTATCTTGGCTTTACTTCCTGGTGTCTAATTAATATCAATCTTTTGGGTTCTTTACTTGCTCAGTGTGGGAAAGGGTTCCTTAGTGAGCCCTGAGCAGCATCTGTGGTACCTACAAGTTTGAAACCACAGATGGTATTCACATTCATGTCACCTGAGAGGAATAACTCCCAACATTGATTTTGGTACCCTCCAGGGTTTCTCTAGTTATTTTAAGACATATTGTAAAAGTTTAAAAACAAAACTAAATTGAATTTACCCATTTTAAAAAGATATGTAGTACAACTCATTTATGAGGTAAGAAATTTTTTGTGTAATAAAATATGGAAGGAAATAACTGACTGGAGGATAATAAAACAGATTTTGGTGAGGAGAGAAGGAATGATTTGGATGGGATGTTAAACATCAGGATCTTGTCATCGATTATAAATTCTCGGCATTAATTTTTATTGTATTTCCCTTGGCCGTGGCTTTATTTCAAGGGTCCAGGGCCTATTGTTTTTCATTAACAGCCTTGTAAAAGTTAAATCAACTCAAAGACTTCAAGAGGGCCGCTCTGCTTGTGATCGCAAGACAGTTAACAAGGACTTGCTTATACATGAAAGCAGAGTCTCTAAGTTATTAGCGCTTGGAGCAGAGGGTAAAATACCTTTGTGGAACTTGCATACATTTCATTCTTTCTGCTCAAATGGCTAGGATGTAACTTATGGAGAGTTATGATGTAACTTCTATTTAGGGGGAAAACTTAGTGGGATTCTTTAATAAATGACGATCTGCAGTATCTGCTTTGGACGAGGACTTTGAATGCTCAGGATGCACGTAGCCAGCCTATTTCCAAACGCTATTAGACCCACTCGGCCTGTGGACCCATACCACCTGGAACATGATCTCTTTCCCCCTCGCTTTCTCTGATTCTCTTGGCTGAACTTTATGAGGAAATGAACAGCCATTGCTCTTTACCCCAGCCCTATGTCTCCATTGGAATGAATACTAAGGGTCTAGGAGATAGTAACATCTTAAAAATATGGAAGAGATTTTGAAATGCTTCCACATGCATTTTCTTTTTCTTTTTTTAAAATTTTATTTATTTATCTATTTATTTATTTTTGGCTGTGTTGGGTCTTCGTTGCTGCTCGCGGGCTTTTCTCTAGTTGCGTCGAGCAGGGGCTACTCTTCGTTGCAGTGTGCGGGCTTCCCATTGCGGTGGCTTCTCTTGTTGCAGAGCACAGGCTCTAGGCACGTGGGCTTCGGTAGTTGTGGTGCACGGGCTCAGTAGTTGTGGCTTGCGGGCTCTAGAGCGCAGGCTCAGTAGTTGTGGTGCACATGCTTAGTTGCTCCGCGGCATATGGGATCTTCCTGGACCAGGGCTCGAACCCATGTCCCCTGCGTTGGCAGGCGGACTCTTAACCACTGCACCACCAGGGAAGCCCCACATGCATTTTATAACTTGTCTCAAACATCAGCCCTGTGTGGTGAGTGAAGCAGTAAGAAGTCTTTCCCCTGTTTGAAAATGGAGAAGCTGAGGGGCAAAAGGAGATGACAGGAGTTGACCAAACTAATAATCATCACCTACTGGCCTACTGATAATGTAAGAAGTTGTGGGAGTCTTCATGACCTGTTCATACAGCTGACCATTTTTATAATGAAGGACTTGTACTCTGTAGAAAACGACCTCCAGAGAAGTTGTGATTGGTTCAGCCTCACATCTGTGTATTCTTATAGTTGGAACTAGAGTTGTTTCCTGATGGCCAGTTTGGTATTCTTGACTTTATACTCTGCTGAAGACAGTCAGCACCTTGCACTTCATGAAGAAGGTAGAACAGGCAGTATTTCCCCTATTATGTAGAGGATGAAATTGAAATTCAGAAGAAGAAAATTGTTTGCCACTGGTCACAAATCCCATTGGCAGCAAATGCTAGAATAATGATTGGAATTTTGGATTTATGGCTGAAAAACACAACTTCTCAGGGTGCTTTGTAAGTCCCAAGAATTTTTAGCAATTAGTCAACCTCCCTTTTATAAGTAGATTGCAGTTTGTTTTTTTCTCTATTAAATATATGGTATGGTTTGGACAATAAAATGAAAAGGCTTGATTTAAGGAAGAATTTTATGCCACAAATTATTAATCCAAGAGCTTTCAAAAGGTTCAGTTATCATACACAGGATCACAATGTGGTACACAGGATCCTTTGTGCTCTTTCGATGATAAAATTAGTATTAGTGGTTTGATAGCCTGGAGCTCATTAGTATGCTCCATAGAGCCTACCTTTTCTTTGTTGTCTATCTGCCAATAATTTCAGTTGGGAAAAACAGAACATCGAACGACTAGTGTGGCCAGCTAAAATACAGGACACCCCGTAAAATTTGAATTTTAGATTCTACTTATATTAAAAAATTATTCATTGTTTATCTGAAACTCAGTTTTAACTGGGTATCCAGTATTTTTATTTGCTAAATCTAGCAGCCCTGAGAATTACTCTTCTCTTGAACACATTTATTATACATTCTTTTCAGTGCATCATTTTAGGTTTATAAACCATGACCTGTTTTCAGAGAAACATAGGCATGGGATTCAGTTAGATTTTTTTCAGGACACAATCCTTAAGAACATTTGTTCTCTGAGTCCCTTGGGGCAGTGTTTTTACCTCAGTGGTGTAGTGTGCCGTCCTTTTACGATCTGGATGGAAAGAATTAAGTTAGAGAATGTGTATTATAAGTGATTTTATTCTCTCTGTGCCTTGTGTGTTTAAATTTGATTTTTGACTCTTTCAGATGCAGCTAGACATTATGAAGTGTCTTCATGACAAACATTGATGTTCTGGGAACTTCTATAGTCTTACAGGCTGTAAGACTTGGAATAGGAGACCTAGATTTGATTCCTGATTTTGCTGCCAGCTAGCAGAATGTGTTTGGTTCAGCCATTTAATTTAGCTGCATAATTGAGAAAGTAGGATTGTTAGTGCCTGCCTCACCAGGTTTAAATAAAATGGTGCTTTTTTTCCTTCCAGTATCACTAATGTAAATACTTTTCAAAATATCATAGACTCAAGGAAGAGAAAGAAGGGAAAATAGAGATCCTGTCTCAGGCCATAGAAGTGATTTGCTCCAGTCAGAGCTACCAGCCAAGTTTCTTGAATCTCATCTGGCATATTTACCCTTGTATTTGACATGTTCATCTTTCCATCTTTCTTCATTCACATGCAGTTACGTATAACTTCATATGACAGCAAATTCAGTACATGTATAAATTAACTTCTGGACACAATATAAGCTTCAGTTTAGGGAGGAGAGGTCTGGGCTTGCTCACTCCTGTATCCCTGGTGCCCAGCCTAGTTAGCGCCTGACACTCTCAAGGACCTTCATGAGAATAATCCATTCTAAAGAAAAAAGAAAAGTGAATCCAGTTAAAACCGAAAAATATCAGTGAAAAGGTTTTGATTGGAACTTTATCTTGAAAAATGGAACCACAGGTTATGAAAGTAAATTTACCTTATTTTGTACTTAGTAAAATTTAGATTATAATGAAAACTCCAAGCTGATTTGTAAAATACACAATTTTCTGGCAAGACTATGCCATAAACCAATATCTTTACTTCTTATTTGACGTTTGCAAGAGGATCCTAAAGAGAGTCTTTTTCCCCAAATATAGGTTTGAAAAATTAATATTTGAAGATGTCATCAGTTTTTCCAGCAGCCCTTCTTAATCTAGAATGCAGTTATTTGAATAGAATTCTCTTTTCAGGTATTTGTTATGTCATGATCCTTGCTGTTTTTTTATTTTTTGATTGTTAGCTGTTTTTTTATTGAGCTTAACCCTTATTTATCAGTGGCTTTATGTAATATTAGAATAGTTCTCCAACATCACTTTGGTTTACTTCTAGAAATTCTGTATCTTACATAAGAGTTTAAATTTCAGTCTGCAGGTGATTTGTATTTGCAGAGATTGAAGTATTAAAAAACAATCAACAGGAGATGATAGATATTAGTCTTAGGAAGGACGGCCCACTTCATACAGCCACATAGTTCATGCACTGCAAAACGTCAAGGGAAGCCTGAAGGGAGAGAGGTGTGAGAGATGATTTAATTTTATTTACGGTTGGTTTATAAGTGATTGTTTTCATGTTATGATAACATATGTTTTCCATACACAGGGATATATCTACAGGGACTCAGATAATCAATAAGGTGGTCATGAGAAAACCCTTTCCCCCATGACTGGTGATTAATAAAAATTGTTGATTGAATCACTGAATATACCAGGTCTACTGTTCCTGTGTCATTTAATACTGAGTTCATCTCTCCAAGAGAATATCTAGAAATGAAACACTTGTGAGACTATTAAATATAATAATACAAAACACCTAACAAAGAATTTTTGGACACTGGCTCTGTTTAAGACATATATTAGGCCCTACAGGATATATGAGGGTAAATTAGCCATGGTCAGTTATGAGGCTTACATCCAAGGGGTGATGAACAGTGTTGATTTTCTGTAACAAATATATCAGCATTCACATTTTCAAAAGACTGTTGTCCCTTTTAATGCAGGTAATTTAGGAGTCTTCATTTATTTATTCATTCACTTCACTCAAATATTTATCAAGGACTTAGTATGTGACAGGCGTTTCCTAAGTACAGGAATGCAGTCGTGAAGAAGACAGACAAGTATGAATTTATATCTCATCGGAGGAGGCAATAAGCCAACAGATTAATAAACCAGAAGAATAGATGATAGTAAGAATTCAGATAGCGTGGGGGGAGAACGTAATGTGTCGGCCCCACCTGAGGTGCAGTGATCAGGGAAGACCTGTCTGCACAGGAGATGAGGAAGCTGTGATCAGCCAGGTGCAGGTGAGGAGAGCTTTCCAGACTGGGAGCAGTCTGACGTGCTTAAGGAGCGTCAGGGGGGCATGGGTGAGAGGGACTATGGTAAGGGATTGAAAGAGTTTGAGTTTTATTCTCAATTCAGTGAGAAGCCAAGTAGGGTAGTTAAGATGTTAAGGTTTACTTTGTTCAAAGATTACTCTGGCTACTGTGTGGAGAATGGATTGAAGGGAGGCTAGTATAATATCAGAGAGACCAGTTAAGGGGCTGTGGCCACAGTCCGAGGTGAGAGATGGTGGGGTTTGGACCAGGGAAGTGGTACAGGAGATAGAAATGAGCAGATTGGACTATAGGGTTTTAGAAGTCAAGGTGACGGGACTTGGCTGCTGGATTAGAAGAGAGAGTTGAAGGAAACAGAAATCCAGAGTAATTCCTACATGTTTGGTTGAGTAACTAGGGAGATGATGGTGCTACTTACTAATATGAAGAAACCTGGCAGGGAGTGAGGCTGGAGCAAGATGAAGGGTGGGGCATTAGGAATTCTGATTTCACCATGTTAAGGTGTCTGTTTAGACGTTCACATGGAGCTGTCAAGTAGGTGGTTGGATTAAAAAGTTGATCACCATTTTCCAATGAGAAGGTAAGAAATAAGATGAGGCTGTGTTTCAGGCTTGTAACTGAAATAGTTAAAATGCCTCTTTTTATATTGATTTGAGAATTTAAGTTGCATGTACATATTTTTAAATCACATGATATGTTAATTTAAATGTATCGCTTTTTTCCTGTCTTACATTTTACAAGACAGTTTATTCAAATGCTTCCTGTACATTTTTCACATGCATGTCTGACATCAGTGTCTTTGGCACTACTACTGTGATTTTGGAGGTTATGTAAGCATTTCCCAAGGTATGTTCCCCTCATTTCTATCGAACTTTTTGAGATACAGCATTATTTTAATATCAATGTATGTTCTCATCACTGGAAATTTTGTCTCAAGCCATGGCATGCATTTATAAAACATTAGGCAATTATATTTTAAAAGACTCTGTGCTAGAGGTATACACCGGAGATCTGTACAATATACTTACTGCATTGCTTTTTTAAAAACTTTTGTTTATTATTATTATTATTATTTTGGCCGTGGTGCATGGCACGCAGGATCTTAGTTCCCTGACCAGGGATCAAACCCGTGCCCCCGGCAGTGGGGACGCAGAGTCTTGACCACTGGACCACCAGGGAAGTCCCTACATAGGTTTTTAAAGAGAGCTTTAAAATTTATAACTATATCTAACACTTGGAATTATGAGGTAATCCTGATAATATCTGTGTTATCTTTTTTTGACCCATTTCATTCTAGACCGGTGCCATTTCAGGGTAATATATATTTACCAAACAATAGAGTGTTGTTCAAACTAAAATAATTAAGGGAACATTCTATAAGTGAAAGACTTAGTAGAGACTCTGAAAAAAGGCTAACTCTTCTTTCCCCCTTCTGGACCTTCTTTTTTCACTTAATAAATTGTGGTGATTATTCATATCAGTATCCATGACCATTTTTAAATCTTTGTCTAGTGTTACATTTATAAATGTGCCATGATGTGTCTTCCAGGCTTCTGTTTGTGGTATTAGGTTTCTTCTTATCTTTGCTGTAACAAACAGTACCACAGTAAATAAATACCCTGGTACTTCCTTTGCCACATGTGTAAAATCTGTGCAACAAAGGATAAATGCATTTTAAAACTTGTTAGATATTCCCTACTTGCCCTCTGAAGAGGTGTTATCAATTTCTACTGCATCCAAAAGGATGAGAGAGTGTCTGTATCCCTACACTCTCCAAAATAGTACACTGTCAGACTTTTTTATCCTGGCCCTTTGGTGAAAATAATCAGTAAGTCATTGTAGAGTGGAGATTGCATTGCTCTTACAGGCCAGTTCTTTTAAATATCCTCAATGGTAGCAAGTTTTTGTCATTTGAAAGTAAATTTGAGTTTTGGAAAAAGTCAAGTCTAATGCATAAGATATATATGAAGTTAGCCATTACTCTAGGTTTTTTGCGGTTTTATTTGCTTGTTTTGAGAGGAAGGCTCAGTGAAAAAGAAGATCTAACTTTCAGATAAAACTAATATTCTTATATGGCTTATGAAATTTTTTAGAAGTTAGTTTCAAAAGAAGAGTTCCAAAAATGTCTAAAGTAATGGCACCATCAATTGGCATAAGATTACAGCTGCCCAAGAGGAATTATTTGAATTGAACAACAATCATTTGGATATATATGATCCGGTATATTTGTTTAAAAAAATCACCCACTGTGAAGGCTTTATCTCAGACAGGTTTCTTCATGGGATGGCACATTAACAACATAAATAATTTAAGTTTTCTCGGACTGAATTTTTTATACTAGTTATGCTTACTTTTTTGTTTTCCTCCTTTATATAAGGAATAGATAATCTAGAAGAAGAGATCATTTTTACCATTATCTGAACAAACATTATCAGGATGATATTAATGGAAATCTACAATCTTTTTACTACATACCAGATCAAATTGTTTATATTTTTCATTTCCCTTTCTAAATCTAATGTATATATAGCAATATAGATAACAATTATCTAAAATTAAGCATATTAGCTAGCCAAATTCAGATAAATTTTTGAAAATATTTAACGTCAGAACAAGTTGTGTGTTTTAAATAGCAAATTAATTTCCGTATCTATGTTTTCCTAAGACTATTGTTAAATTTAGTGTCTTTTACTTTAATACAAATTGATTTTGAGAGGAGCAGACTTGACACTTGATGTATGGTAAATCAGACATCTGAAAATACATGTGTATAGGAGTCAGGCTTTATCAAAGTGTTCATTGAAGCACCTGTCCTCTACAGATTTTCAGAATAAAACTGTCTTAAATAAACCATCTTGTTTTTATTTTCTGTGACAGATTGAACCATTACTGCCTCAGTTTACCATGAGAGGATTTTTAGATGCTTTCAGGGGTAGCAATATTTAAGGAGGGGTGTTCTTAAGTTTTTGTTTTTTTTTTAAGATTTATTGATTGATTGATTGATTGATTGCTATGTTGGGTCTTCGTTTCTGTGTTAGGGCTTTCTCTAGTTGCGGCAAGCGGGGGCCACTCTTCATCGCGGTGCGCGGGCCTCTCACTATCGTGGCCTCTCGTTGCAGAGCACAGGCTCCAGACGCGCAGGCTCAGTAATTGTGGCTCACGGGCCTAGTTGCTCTGCGGCATGTGGGATCTTCCCAGACCAGGGCTCGAACCCGTGTCCCTGCATTGGCAGGCAGATTCTCAACCACTGCGCCACCAGGGAAGCCCCTTTCTTAAAATACGATATTTGTTTTTCTCTTTCTGACTTACTTCACTCTGTATGACAGTCTCTAGATCCATCCACGTCTCAACAAATGACTCAATTTCGTTCCTTTTTATGGCTGAGTAATATTCCATTGTATATATGTACCACAACTTCTTTATCCATTCGTCTGTTGATGGGCATTTAGGTTGCTTCCATGACCTGGCTATTGTAAATAGTGCTGCAATGAACATTCGGGTGCATGTGTCTTTTTGAATTACGGTTTTTTCTGGGTATATGCCCAGTAGTGGGATTGCTGGGTCATATGGTAATTCTATTTTTAGTTTTTTAAGGAACCTCCATATTGTTCTCCATAGTGGCTGTATCAATTTACATTCCCACCAGCAGTGCAGGAGGGTTCCCTTTTCTCCACACCCTCTCCAGCATGTGTTGTTTGTAGATTTTCTGATGATGCCCATTCTAACAGGAGTGAGGTGATACCTCATTGCAGTTTTGATTTGCATTTCTCTAATAATTAGTGATGTTGAGCATCTTTTCATGTGCTTCGTGGCCCTCTGTATGTCTTCTTTGGAGAAATGTCTATTTAGGTCTTCTGCCCATTTATGGATTGGGGTGTTTGTTTCTTTAATATTGAGCTGAATGAGCTGTTTATATATTTTGGAGATTAATCCTTTGTCCGTTGATTCATTTGCAAATATTTTCTCCCATTCTGAGGGTTGTCTTTTCGTCTTGTTTATGGTTTCCTTTGCTGTGCAAAAGCTTTGAAGTTTCATTAGGTCCCACTTGTTTATTTTTGTTTTTATTTCCATTACTCTAGGAGGTGGATCAAAAAAGATCTTGCTGTGATTTATGTCAAAGAGTGTTCTTCCTATGTTTTCCTCTAAGAGTTTTATAGTGTCCGGTCTTATATTTAGGTCTCTAATCCATTTTGAGTTTATTTTTGTGTATGGTGTTAGGGAGTATTCTAATTTCATTCTTTTACATGTAGCTGTCCAGTTTTCCCAGCACCACTTATTGAAGAGACTGTCTTTTCTCCATTGTATATCTTTGCCTCCTTTGTCATAGATTAGTTGACCATAGGTGCGTGGGTTAATCTCTGGGCTTTCTATCCTGTTCCATTGATCTATGTTTCTGTTTTTGTGCCAGTACCATATTGTCTTGATTACTGTAGCTTTGTAGTATAGTCTGAAGTCAGGGAGTCTGATTCCTCCAGCTCCATTTTTTTGCCTCAAGACTGCTTTGGCTATTCGGGGTCTTTTCTGTTTCCATGCAAATTGTGAAATTTTTTGTTCTAGTTCTGTGAAAAATGCCAGTGGTAGTTTGATAGGGATTGCATTGAATCTGTAGATTGCTTTGGGTAGTAGAGTCATTTTCACAATGTTGATTCTTCCAATCCAAGAACATGGTATATCTCTCCATCTGTTGGTATCATCTTTAATTTCTTTCATCAGTGCCTTATAGTTTTCTGCATACAGGTCTTTTGTCTCCCTAGGTAGGTTTATTCCTAGGTATTTTATTCTTTTTGTTGCAATGGTAAATGGGAGTGTTTCCTTAATTTCTCTTTCAGATTTTTCATCATTAGTGTATAGGAATGCAAGAGATTTCTGTGCATTAATTTTGTATCCTGCAACTTTACCATATTCATTAATTAGCACTGGCAGTTTTCTGGTGGCAGTTTTAGGATTCTCTATGTATAGTATCATGTCATCCGCAAACAGTGACAGTTTTACTTCTTCTTTTCCAATTTGTATTCCTTTTATTTCTTTTTCTTCTCTGATTGCCGTGGCTAGGACTTCCAGAACTATGTTGAATAATAGTGGTGAGATTGGACATCCTTGTCTCGTTCCTGATCTTAGAGGAAATGCTTTCAGTTTTTCACCATTGAGAATGATGTTTGCTGTGGGTTTGTCATATATGGCCTTTATTATGTTGAGGTAGGCTCCCTCTATGCCCACTTTCTGGAGAGTTTTTATCATAAATGGGTGTTGAATTTTGTCAAAAGCTTTTTCTGCATCTATTGAGATGATCATATGGTTTTTATTCTTCAATTTGTTAATATGGTGTATCACATTGATTGATTTGTGTATATTGAAGAATCCTTGCATCCCTGGGATAAATCCCACTTGATCGTGGTGTATGATCCTTTTAATGTGTTGTTGGATTCTGTTTGCTAGTATTTTGTTGAGGATTTTTGCATCTATATTCATCAGTGATATTGATCTGTAATTTTCTTTTTTTGTAGTGTCTTTGTCTGGTTTTGGTATCAGGGTGATGGTGGCCTCATAGAATGAGTTTGGGAGTGTTCCTTCCTCTGCAATTTTTTGGAAGAGTTTGAGAAGGATGGGTGTTAGCTCTTCTCTAAATGTTTGATAGAATTCACCTGTGAAGCCATCTGGTCCTGGACTTCTGTTTGTTGGAAGATTTTTAATCACAGTTTCAATTTCATTCCTTGTGATTGGTCTGTTCATATTTTCTGTTTCTTCCTGGTTCAGTCTTGGAAGGTTATACCTTTCTAAGAATTTGTCCATTTCTTCCAGGTTGTCCATTTTATTGGCATAAAGTTGCTTGTAGTAGTCTCTTAGGATGCTTTGTATTTCTGCGGTGTCTGTTGTAACTTCTCCTTTTTCATTTCTGATTTTATTGATTTGAGTCCTCTCACTCTTTTTCTTGATGAGTCTGGCTAATGGCTTATCAATTTTGTTTATCTTCTCAAAGAACCAACTTTTAGTTTTATTGATCTTTGCTATTGTTTTCTTTGTTTCTATTTCATTTATTTCTGCTCTGATCTTTATGATTTCTTTCCTTCTGCTAACTTTGGGTTTTGTTTGTTCTTCTTTCTCTAGTTTCTTTAGATGTAAGGTTAGATTGTTTACTTGAGATTTTTCTTGTTTCTTTAGGTAGGCTTGTATAGCTATAAACTTCCCTCTTAGAACTGCTTTTGCTGCATCCCATAGGTTTTGGGTCGTTGTGTTTTCATTGTCATTTGTCTCTAGGTATTTTTTTATTTCCTCTTTGATTTCTTCAGTGATCTCTTGGTTATTTAGTAACGTATTGTTTAGCCTCCATGTGTTTGTCTTTTTTACGTTTTTTTCCCTGTAATTCATTTCTAATCTCATAGCGTTGTGGTCAGAAAAGATGCTTGATATGATTTCAATTTTCTTATATTTACTGAGGCTTGATTTGTGACCCAAGATGTGATCTATCCTGGAGAATGTTCCGTGCGCACTTGAGAAGAACGTGTAATCTGCTGTTTTTGGATGGAATGTCCTATATATATCAATTAAATCTATCTGGTCTATTGTGTCATTTAAAGCTTCTGTTTCCTTATTTATTTTCATTTTGGATGATCTGTCCATTGGTGTAAGTGAGGTGTTAAAGTCCCCCACTATTACTGTGTTACTGTCGATTTCCTCTTTTATAGCTGTTAGCAGTTGCCTTATGTATTGAGGTGCTCCTATGTTGGGTGCATATATATTTATAATTGTTATATCTTCTTCTTGGATTGATCCGTAGATCATTATGTAGTGTCCTTCCTTGTCTGTTGTAACATTCTTTATTTTAAAGTCTATTTTATCTGATATGAGTATAGCTACTCCAGCTTTCTTTTGATTTCCATTTGCATGGAATATCTTTTTCCATCCCCTCACTTTCAGTCTGTATGTGTCCCTAGGTCTAAAGTGGGTCTCTTGTAGACAGCATATATATGGGTCTTGTTTTTGTATCCATTCAGCCAGTCTATGTCTTTTGTTTGGGGCATTTAATCCATTCACGTTTAAGGTAATTATCGATATGTATGTTCCTATGACCATTTTCTTAATTGTTTTGGGTTTGTTTTTGTAGGTCCTTTTCTTCTCTTGTGTTTCCCACTTAGAGAAGTTCCTTTAGCATTTGTTGTAGAGCTGGTTTGGTGGTGCTGAATTCTCTTAGCTTTTGCTTGTCTGTAAAGCTTTTGATTTCTCCATCAAATCTAAATGAGATCCTTGCCGGGTAGAGTAATCTTGGTTGTAGATTCTTCCCTTTCATCACTTTAAGTATATCATGCCACTCCCTTCTGGCTTGCAGAGTTTCTGCTGAGAAATCAGCTGTTAACCTTATGGGAGTTCCCTTGTATGTTATTTGTCGTTTTTCCCTTGCTGCTTTCAATAATTTTTCTTTGTCTTTAATTTTTGCCACTTTGATTACTATGTGTCTCGGCATGTTTCTCCTTGGGTTTATTCTGTATGGGACTCTCTGCGCTTCCTGGACTTGGGTGGCTATTTCCTTTCCCATGTTAGGGAAGTTTTCGACTATAATCTCTTCAAATACTTTCTCTGGTCCTTTCTCTCTCTCTTTTCCTTCTGGGACCCCTATAATGCGAATGTTGTTGCGTTTAATGTTGTCCCAGAGGTCTCTTAGGCTGTCTTCATTTCTTTTCATTCTTTTTTTCTTTGGTCTGTTCTGCAGCAGTGAATCCCACCATTCTGTCTTCCAGGTCACTTATCCGTTCTTCTGCCTCAGTTATTCTGCTATTGATTCCTTCTAGTGTAGTTTTCATTTCAGTTATTGTATTGGTCATCTCTGTTTGTTTGTTCTTTAATTCTTCTAGGTCTTTGTTAATCATTCTTGCATCTTCTCAATCTTTGCCTCCATTCTTATTCCGAGGTCCTGGATCATCTTCACTATCATTATTCTGAATTCTTTTTCTGGAAGGTTGCCTATCTCCACTTCATTTAGTTGTTTTTCTGGGGGTTTTTCTTGTTCCTTCATCTGGTACATAGCCCTCTGCCTTTTCATCTTGTCTATCTTTCTGTAACTGTGGTTTTTGGTCCACAGGCTGCAGGATTGTAGTTTTTCTTGCTTCTGCTGTCTGCCCTCTGGTGGTTGAGGCTATCTAAGAGGCTTGATGGGAGGCTCTGGTGGTGGGTAGAGCTGACTGTTGCTGTGGCGGTCAGAGCTCAGTTCCCCCTTTCTTAAGTATTTACTGTGTCCACATGTTCTTTTCTGCAGAGAAATGGTCAATGCATGGTTTGCTGAGAGAGTTCACACCATCCCTGTGTGCAAGGAAGGCATCAGAGGCCACGTGGAATCTTGCTCTTGCCCCTCGCAACAGAGCCCCCGTGCAGAGAGCAGTGTCCCTGGAACACCAACCAGGAAAATCTCTGCCTCCGAATTTGATCGACCTCTTAGACCCATCGTTGTCAAGGATTCTGAGGGAACTGTGAGCTTCCTCTCTGACTCAGAAAAGAAGGAGCAGATGCCTCTAACCCCCCCACGGTTTGATAATGACGAAGGGGACCAGTGCTCGAGACTCTTGGAATTAGTGAAAGATATTTCTAGCCACTTGGATGTCACAGCCTTATGTCACAAAATTTTCTTGCATATCCATGGCCTCATCTCCGCTGACCGCTATTCCCTGTTCCTCGTCTGTGAGGACAGCGCCAACGACAAGTTTCTTATTAGCCGCCTCTTTGACGTTGCAGAAGGTTCAACACTGGAAGAAGCTTCAAATAACTGTATCCGCTTAGAGTGGAATAAAGGCATCGTGGGACACGTGGCAGCTCTTGGTGAGCCCTTGAACATCAAAGATGCATATGAGGTAAATAAAACTGTTGGAACAGAGGTGGGGTGGGGGGTGGAACATGGGTGGGGCATTGGACAACTACTGTGAATCGTGGGGATATTTGACACTGAGATGTAATAATGTGTGTACTTATTTAAAATGGGAATATATGGCAAGAACTTTCCCATCTTTTAAATGTCAGAGTTTCTTTGCTAATGTCTGGGTCAAGGATAGAGGCCCGAGAGAAGTCTTGTCCTGTTTTTCTCCTTAATGATAATTTAACATAGGTCATCTCATAGTTGTATTCTTTCATCTTTTTACCTGATCACTATACATATCCCCTATCTATGTTATCTCCACGTGAACTTCTGGGGATTTACTAAGATTCTAAAATGATAGGTCCAAAAACCATCAGAAAACCAAACCCATAGTCTTTTTAAATTCATTCATTCAGTTAATCATATTCATTCATTTGAACTCCCATTGACAGCAAAGTCTGATTTTCTTTCTTTCCACTCTTTCATTTGTTTTATTAAACAAATAAATTTATGGATAGCTTCAAAAAATGGAAATTTTTGCCCTATAGTATTTCGATGGAAAGATTTGATATTTCTTCCACTTTTACTTCAGTTATGGACTTAAAGATTATACTATATGATTCTTGAAATTTCCCATTTAAAATTAATCTTTTATTACTAGAATTAGAGGTTTTAAACAAAGCATCTTAATTGAATGACACTTAGTATGTTTATGAATTATGTTCTAGCTACTTATCACGTGGTACACTATGAAGGTTCCATAGTAATACTAGCTTGAGGCTCCTCTGTGTAATTTGAGGGGTCATAGATGTTTTAGTCACCCCTGTATTCCTGATGCCTAAGACAGTGCCTGGAACATAGATATAAGTCTTAATAAATAGTGATTGGGAGAAAATTATAGTAGGTGAGATAAATAAGTAGAATGGAAAGCAGGTCATAATAGATCCAGGGAAAATGTGTTAGGTTCAGGGAAGCAGGAGATCATATATAATTGGGGAGATGGAGAGAGGTTTCTTTGAGGAAGCAGTGATTGATGTGGACCCTGGAAGATGGGTGAGATTGGAGTAGATTGAGTTGTGTGCATAGTGAGATCCAGATGTAAAGAAGTTTGCAGAAGAGACAGGAAGTTGGACCCTGTGGTGCTCGTATGGAAATGTGTGGGTGACAGTCAGTATAGACGCTGAGGAGCTGCTGGAGATTACTGGGGTCTTGAATGCCAAGCTGAGGAGTATGTGTTTGATTCAGAGCTATGAGGAATAACTGAAGATGGCTTGAAAGGGAAACTGGCATGATTCTGACTGTGATTTAGAAAGATGAATGATATGGTGGTCATAAAATGAATTGGAGGGGAAAATGCTAGAAACTGGGAGGATAGGTTATTTTAATAGTCTGAGGAAGTAAGGAGCTGAACCAGGGCACTGGCCTTCAGGACCAAAAGGAAGGAATGGATTAAAGATGAAGAAGCGGAATCTGCTAGACTTGGCAGCTAATAGGAGATGGAAGTGAGGAGAAAAGAGGAGTTGGAGAAGACTCGGGTCTTGAAGTTGGTTGAATAAATAATGGTAACTGGTGGGGAATACTGAGGGCCGGGATCTGGGGAGAGATGTGATAGTTCGGATAGGTTAAATCCTGAGATAGGTTTCAGAATCCACTCTATACCAGCAGTCTTTTCCATTTTGATTCTTCACGGAGCTATCTCCATGACCTCTTTGAGCTCTGTGAGTAACGTCACACCATGGCAGACTCCAAGAGGGGTATTAAGGACACAGCTGCAGAATCGCTGCCAAGTTTGCAAAATTCCCTTCCTGTCTTAGGTGACAGCTGGGTTTCCGCTTTTCAATGGCACTATAGTCCCAAG
Source organism: Balaenoptera borealis (assembly GCF_965194805.1). NCBI lineage: Eukaryota > Metazoa > Chordata > Mammalia > Artiodactyla > Balaenopteridae > Balaenoptera > Balaenoptera borealis. The sequence continues at coordinate 129,014,826 of NC_138861.1, read as the reverse complement.
TACAGTGGGACCATAAATATGCTTCAGCTTTGCTGAGACAGCCTTCATTTGTCTGCATGGTCCTAAGTTTCTCCGGCCCTGAGGATTTCTTCATTTATATACAATTTATTTAATCTGTTTACCATCTTTAGAGTTTTGATGGTATAATTTTTGTCTCGCAGTTAGTAATAACTTAATTCTTGTACTGCCATCTGAAATAGGCCCAGTGTCCTTGATTTGCAGTGACCCCAGGGTGAAGCCTCTTAGCTGTGGATTTCTCATGTTGCTGCTTCACCCTCGACACCCTTGATCTGTGTTTATAGAGGCCTTGCAGAAGTGATTCCTGTTCCAGGAATTTCATTAGAAGTTGTGGGATTGATCTGTGACATAGTTTACATTGGTATTAACAGTGGAAGTCAGTTGGCTAGTGGCTAATTCATTACTCAGCCCACTCATAGCTTGAATAGTCAAAATACTGTCTCATAGCCTTTTGTGAAAATAATCAGAATATCAAAGTATATTCTGTTTTCTGAGTCCTACTTCTTTAAATATGTGTCTGTAAAAATGACACATTTCTTCAGCTTATGTGACCATAGAACACTTAAAAGTTATATTGCAGCAGTAGAAAACCAAGAAGAGGCCATGAAATAGAGTAGTGCTCAGACTGAAGCCAAGAGTAAAAATAATAGTCTCCTAGATAGATTAATTGTAAGAAATGGTCAACATTTGATTCACTTTTTAAAACTTTGTAACAGAATGATATAAGCTTGGGGAGTCAACTGTTTTATTACTAATAAAATAACACATTCATATTTTAAAATATAAGACAAGATCGACAACTTAGACCAGTGAGTCTCAATTAGATCACAAATACCAATGATGTTCAGTCACACATCATCTCCTCCTTCATCAGCCCATCATTCATGCAACTTTCTTGAATATGGCAGAGCATTTATTAATAATAAAATATTAACACATAATAACCAGAGCAACTGTATAAATGTGTTGGCATTATCCTCATATATAAAAACTAGATATCATCCAGTATCTAGATTGGATTGTGTATTAGTCAGTGTTCTTCAGAGAAACAGAGCCAGTTGGATAAATAGAGATAAATAAGAAGTGATTTACTGTAGGAATTAGCCACTTGGATATGGAGGCCTAGAAGTTCCACAGTCTGCCTGCCATCTGCAAGCTGGAGAATCAGGAAAGTTGATGGTGTAATTCAGAGTCTGAAGGCCCAAGAATCAGGGGGGCCAATGGTATAACTCTGGTCTGTGTCTGAGGCCAAAAGCTTTAGAACCAGGAGCTCTGATGGACAGCAGGAGGGCAAGAGAAGATGGATGTCTTAGAGAGCAAATTTGTCCTTCCTCTGCCTTTTTTGTTCTATTCAGGTACTCAAGGGATTGGATGATGCCCACTGGCATTGATGAAGATCTTCTTTACTCATTCTACTGATTCAAATGTTCATCTCTTCTGGAGACATCCTCACAGGCACACCTGGAAGTAATGTTTTATCAGCTGTTTGGGCATCCCTTAGCCTAGTCAAGTTGACACATAAAATTAACCATCAAAGATTGCCTGAACCCCTGGTTCCATGTCTTATGGAATCCTTAAGACTCCGCAGGATTTCCTATGTCAAAGGATTTCTATTGTCTAAACAACCCTCTTTTTCCTAAGTCAACTGGAATGCAAAACTTGGGCTCTTCTCCTGTTTCCATGGGACAGCCTCTCCATGGATACCATGATTTCTAGGGAGAAAACTTGGAGGATCTTAGGGAAGGGTTACATTGTCACTCCTGTGGCCTTCACCGTGGAGCTGCTACTCCTCCCACTCCCACTTCATTCCTCCCTTTTCAGTCCTTTTCCAGGTAAATAAATCTTCACCATCTCTCATCCTGCAGGCCTCACTTGCTGCTCAAGTGAATTTCTGGTGAATAAAATTATTTCCAAAACGAATTTCAGAGGAAAGAGATAACAATAGCAACTGTTCTAATTTTGATAAATTCTTTAATTTTGCTAAATTATTATATTTGATAGTTTTGTCATGGTGTAATTGTGCCCCAGGGAACACAGTTTGGGAACTGCTATATCTTTGTTCAATGTTCTAATAATCTCTAGGTATTCCACTTTGTGGAAGAAAACCAGCGCATATAATTTGGCAAGTCTAATGTGTTATTTCCTTTTTGTTTCCTGTTATTTTTATTTTTATACCATTTCAAGCTTACAGAAAAGTTGCAAGACCAGCATCAGAAACTTGTGTATACCCTTTACCCAGATTCTCCAATTGTTTATATTTTGCCTCATTTGCTTTATTATTTTCTTTTCCTATATATAATACATATAAGTAATATATGCATATTATTTTTTTCTGAACCATTTGGCGACATTTTTACTAAATATTTCAGTGTATAGTTTCTAACAAGAATATTCTCTTACACAATTATGATACATTTGTCAAAATCTGGAAATTTTATGATACAGTACTTTTATCAAACATTCCATAGTCAAATTTGGCCAGTTGTTCCATGAATGTCCTTTATAGTTATTTTTTTTACTCTGATCAAGGCTCTAATTCAGGATTACATATTGCACATACTTGTCCTATCTCTTTGGTCTCCATTAAATCTGGAATAGTGTCTCAGTGTTTCTTTACATGTAGTTTGGAAGAATACAGGCCAGTTATCTTGTAGAATGTTTTTCTTGAATTGATTCAAGTCAGGCACTTTGGGCAGGAATACGACAGATGTTGATCTTGAGACCTAGTTTGGTTTTACAAACAGCAATCAATTCTTTACTTCTCCTACACCAGCTGGGGTGTCCTACAGTCCAGCTCAATTCTGACGCTAGCTCCTGGAGTTCGTGCAGACCCCACAGGTTAAGGACTCAGTCCCACAGTGCTGTCCCCACTTCAGATACCAGCCCTAAATAGGATACCCAGGCTAGCCACACTTATGTCTGGCTAGCTACAAATTCCGGGGTTCCCTGCTCAGGTTTAATAATTTCCTAAAATGACTCAGAACTCAGGAAAACACTAAAGCACTACTTAAAATTACAGTTTTATTATAGAGGATGCAGTTCAGAAATAGCCAAATAGAAGAGGTGCATAGGGCAAGGAGCGAGAGGGGGGGACACAAAACTTCCATGCGGGGGGCGGGGGGGGGCGGCGTGGTGCACCACCATCCCAGCACACAGTTATCTCCACCAACCCAAAAGTTCCCTCAGATCTGATGGCTTGATTGCTTAAATCATTGGCCACTGGTGATTGGACTCAAGCTTCAGCCCCCTCTCTCCTATCCAGAAGTCAGTGGTGGGGCTGAAAGTTCTAATCCTGTAATCACTTGATTGGTTTTCTTGGCAGCCAGCCCCCATCCTGAAGCTATTTGAGGCCTTCCGTCCCCCTCCCCCTGCCCCGTGAGTCTTCTCATTAGCATGAACTCAGGTATGGTTGTAAGGGGCTTGTTATGAATATATAAAGAATCTCCTGTCACTCAGGAAATTCCAAGAGTTTAAGGAGCTCTATGCTAGACCAAATATATTTTTTATTATACCACAGACCTGCTTAGCATATGTTACCAGGTAGCATATGATGTTACTTTACCCCAGTATTGATGATGTTAAATTTGATAACTTGGTTAAAGCGGTATCCACTAGGTTTTTCCACTACAAAGTTATAATTTTCCCATTGTAATTAAGTATCTTAAGAGGAGGTATTTTGCTATTGTGTAAATATTCTATTCCTCATCAGTACCTTTACCAGTTTTGTCATCCACTGATTTTCCAACTTCATAATACCTTCTATATATATTAGTTGGCATTCCAATGTAAAGAAGAGCTTTGCCTTCTTTATTCATTCATTATTTATTTATTTCTATCATTATGGACTCATGGATTTTTATTTTGTTTAATGAGTTATGCTCTGTTACTATCTTTATTTATTCAAATTCTCGGATTATATCAGATTTACCGGCTCCTATGTCTTTTTGATATGTCCCCATCACTCTTGGCATTTTCTTGCTTTCTAGGGGAGCTGAAAGTTTTAACTGCTTAACAAGATGTTCCAGACTTATCTTTTACTTTCCCTGCCCTAGCCCTATGATCATTCTTTTTTTCCCAAGGAACCCTGGTTCCTTTCAGTGGAGGGGATGGTATTTAGAAACCAGGATCTAGGCAGTAGGTGTGCTCACTGCTACTAGTTTATCAGCAGACAGAGCTAGAAAAAAAAATATACACAGACACACATACACTTTTATTTATTTATTCCTATATCTAACGACTCACTATATGCTAAACAATTCTTACCTCCAACTTCATTCTAACACCTCAAGGTATATTTTTTCTTCCTCTTTTCTTAATAGATATAATATTATATATATTATATATGTAATATATATATGTTTTCTCAGATTCTTTTCTCTTATAGGTTATTAGAAAATATTGAATATCGTTCCCTGTGCTACACAGCAGGTCCTTGTTGATTATCTATTTTATATATAGTAAAATGTATATGTTAATCCCAAACTCCTAATTTATTACCCTCCCCTTTCCATAAGTTTGTTTTCTATGTCTGAGGGACTGTTTCTGTCTTGTAAATAAGTTCATTTATGTCTTTTTTTTCTTTTTTAGATTCCACACATAAGTGATATCGTATAATATTTATCTTTCTATGTCTGGCTTACTTTACCTAGTATGGTAATCTCTAGGTCCATCCGTGTTGCTGCAAATGACATTATTTCATTCTTTTTTATGGCTGAGTAATATTCCATAATACACTCACACACACACACACACACACACACACACACACACACACACACCAAATCTCCGACAAAAGAGGCAAGAATATACAATGGATAAAAGACAGTCTCTTCAATAAGCGGTGCTGGGAAAACTGAACAGCTACATGTAAAAGAATGAAATTAGAACATTCTCTAAGACCATACACAAAAATAAACTCAAAATGGATTCAAGACCTAAATGTAAGACTGAATACTATAAAACTCCTAGAGGAAAACATAGGCAGTACACTCATTGACATAAATCATAGCAATATCTCTGTGGATTCGTTTCCTTATTCTTCATATATTTGTGCATGTGCTCAAGCCATGTTCCAAGCTCTTCACTCCTTTCTGTAGAATCTCTTGTCTTTCTCTTCAAGCTGAAGAACTCTCATTAACACTTCTTTAGTACTGGTCTGGTGGTGACGAATTCTCTGATTTCGTTTATCTGAAAATGGCTTTATTTTGCCTGTAATCTTTAAAGATATGTTCACTGTCTAGACGATTCTCAGTTAATAGTGGTTTTCTTTCAACACTTAAAAAGTTCTCCCACTTTTTTCTGGTTTTCATTTTTCTTATGAGAAGTCAACCAGGCTTCATTTTTCACCTTATATGTTTCATAGTATATATCATTTTCACACTGTGTATATATTTAAGGTTTTCACTAACTTTGGGAAATTTTTGGTCATGTGTTTAAATATTTTTTCTGCTCCATTCTCTTCTCTTTGGACTCCAGTTGTATATATGTTAGACTATTTGATGTTGTCCCACAGAACATTGAGGCTCTGTTAACTTTTTACAGGGTTTTTTTTGTCCTCTCAGTCCTTTTGATTAGATACTTTCTGTCCATCTGTCTTCAGGTTCACTGACCCGTCCATTGTTTCCAATCTGCTGTTAAATCCATCAGTGAGCTCTTCCTTTTAGACTTTGTACTTTTCAGTTCTAGAATTTCCATTTAACCTTTTTAAAATACTTTTTCTTTCTGCAGAGATTTCCATCTGTTCATTATTACCATATTTTCTCTTCAGTCCTTAAATACATTTATAATAGCTGCTTTGAGGTCCTTGTTTGTTAATTCCAACATCTGAATCATCTTGGGGTCGTTTTCTATTGACTGCTTTTTTTCTTCACTGTGGGTTTCAATTTCCTGTTTCTTCACATGCGTTGTGATTTTTTTTATTGTATGCTGGACATTGCGAATGTTTTGTTGCAGGGCATTTGGATTATATCAACTTCCTTTAAAACAGAGCTGACCTTTGTTCTTGTAGACAGTGGAGTTACTGGAAGATCCTTTTGGTCCTGTCAGGTTTGGTATTATTATTTGTTAGGATGGATCTACTTTAGTTTTAAATTTAGTCTTAGGGACTGCTGCTCAGGTCCTTACCCCCAAGGAGTGGCCTTTCTGTGTCTCGACTGAATGCCTGAGGTGCCTAGTGAGGTATCTCCTCTGGTGGGGAGAACCCCAGTGTCTTCAAACATTTTTAGAATTGGTATCACCATTCACTTTCAGCCTTCAACAGGTAATCTTTGCTAGGTCTCTTAGAGTCTTGCCAAATACATGTCTGAAGTGACTAGCCACTCAGTCTTCTGCCACTCCTTCTTTACACCCCTAACCCCACCCAAAGCACAGCCTCTCTTATCAGGTACTTTGCCTTGCACATACCAGCTACTTTAGAAGCCCTGAATTCAGTTCTATTTGGAACTGTTACTCTACTTGGATACCACCTACCTGCCCCCAGGAGGAACCGGATTATTGCAAGGCAATCATGTGTATTCTCTTCTTCACTGTGTGTAGTTTAGTTATTGCATGTATTTGGTCTAATCTTATATTTTTCAGCAGGAGGGCAAGTCTGGTACTAGTTGTTTTATTATGGGAGATGGATATCTAAGCTTTGTGGTTTTTTTACACTGTCATGTTCTCATAAACAGTGAAAGAAATAATCACAATAATAATGAAATAATAGTGCTCCATTTTTCTTTCAATGTTTCCTGGACCTAGAGGGGTTAGAAGTTCTCTATGTGTTTATAGCCCCTGCACTGGGTACATTGTTAAAGGAAAAATTCTTTGAGATGCCAAAATTCACTTAAAGTGATTTTGAAGCATACATTACTCTTACCTCCTTCAATGAAGAATGAAATCCAGGGCTGCTACTTATTTTAAACTTCCAGTATGCACAAAAAAATTCTGTGAAAGTGCTACTAATTTCAGACTCTTGCTTTGATTAGATAGTTGGGTTTAATCCTCTTTTTTATAAATTGGTCTTGTAATTCAGATATTCATTAACAAAATAATTGCTGAGGATGCATTTCTATTCATATTTTGATTATTAGCTTGCAGAATAATTCACTATATAAATTCATAATTTTTAACTTCTTTTAATTTATCCGTATCAGTATCCTGTCTGCTTTCTTTAGATACCTTGCAATATAGTATGCTATTTAAGAACTGTTTTTTGGAAACATTGAGCCAAGGTTTTCTCTTTCTTTCAGTGTAACTTTGAGCATGTTTGCAGAAAAATTAAAAATGCAGTAGTGTATATTTATAATATAAAATATTTATATTGATTTTCTACCATTTTATAACTTTTCTTTTGAAATTGCCTTTAATGCCATGTTTGGTCCTCTCATGGGGAAAATTGGCCTCATTTCTGACCCTAGTTGATGGAATCTAGTGTAATCATTTACTTCATTCACAACTTTGGCTTTGCGTGACTTTAGACTAATTAAAAAAAAAAAAAAAACGAAATGACCTTCAAAGATGAGGATTTTTCCAGTGTGACTATTCCATATTTTCTGAAGGGAATTCCGAAAGCAGAGTTTTTAGAACAATAATGCTATTATTAGGTTGAGCATGTAAGTTCCCAAGGCTATTGCTTTGAAGGGAACAATATTCATTCAGATGTTTATGTTCTGGTATGTTTGCTTCCGTTCTAATTGTATCTCATATACTGGTCTCTGTCCATTTCCTTGAGTATGTTTTTCCTCCTACCTATAAGGTTTGCTTTAAACTATAGTAAGCTATAAGTGATCATGTTGGATAACTATGATATCATTTGTTAATGAATTCCTTCATTTGTTTAACAAATGTTTTTGAGTTCCTGTGCTAATCTTAGGAATACAGGTGTGGTGAACCAAAAAAAGCCCCTCATAGAATTTACAGCCTACCTTTGACCTTCTCAACCTGGTTTAATGGAAAATAGCCTGTATCTTTCTTTCTTTAACCCACATTTAGAACTTTTACACCTTTCAGCAGTCCTTTGTGATTATTGGATGTGGGAAGATGTACTTTGTAAAAGAGGAAAGAGATTCAAAAGATTGAGGAATTGTTTATAGTCTGATGAACGCCATGCAGTTTTATTATATACAAAAAGAAAGAAAAGATAAGATTTTAATTCTTATGAAACACCTGAGATAGAAATACAGAATACTGAGGAAATATATATATATAGTCATTACAAGGGAAGTCAAGTCAGTATTGAAAAGGTCATTTTGGAGGTGGTGGGTTTTATAGGAAAAGTTTTAGACCAAAGATGCTTTTCTTTTTCAGAAGAATCAGTGCGATGGGAATAGGCAAATTGTATTACAGAGGAGGAGAGTTGCCACTTTTTCCTGAGTTTAAGTGAGGCTATCTAAATTGGTTAATATTTTGAATTTGCTTTATTTCTTAACATTTGTTTACATCTGTATTTTTTTCATAAATACTAGCTGCTAAAAAACCCTTAAATTTTTCTTTGTCAAAGATGATATGTACTTGTATGATTTGGTGCCTTTTACAATAATAAAATTGTCATTCAGAACAACAAGGTGAGTCGACGATTAGATTTCTCTAATCCTATAAATCAGAAAAATCAAATCAATCTTTGAACAGATCAGTCACTAAATTGAATTTCTTCTTCCTTACTAGGATCCTCGGTTCAATGCAGAAGTTGACCAAATTACAGGCTACAAGACACAAAGTATTCTTTGTATGCCAATTAAGAATCATAGGGAAGAGGTAAGCCAATTTTCCATTTTGCTGTAAAAGGTCATTTAGAAACATTTTTCTTTTTGAAAAAAATTTTTCACTTTGCACACTTATGAAATAATGCTGTAGTGACAAGTTGACTATAAAGTGCTTAAATGTTCTGCTTGATGTTTTTTATTTAGACTTTAGTAATAGGGTTGACTCCTGATACTTTACTTTGACTTAGAAATAAATTTTAGACATGTCATTTCCTTTTTTTTAATAAATTTATGTATTTATGTATGTATTTATTTATTTATGGCTGCGTTGGGTCTTTGTTGCTGTGCACGGGGTTTCTCTAGTTGCGTTGAATGGGGGCTACTCTTCGTTGCGGTGCACGGGCTTCTCAATGAGGTAGCTTCTCTTGTTGCGGAGCATGGGCTCTAGGCTCGCGGGCTTCAGTAGTTGTGGCACACGGGCTCAGTAGTTGTGGCTCGTGGGCTCTAGAGCGCAGGCTCAGTAGTTGTGGCACACGGGCTTAGTTGCTCCACGGCGTGTGGGATCTTCCTGGACCAGGGTTCAAACCTGTGTCCCCTGCGTTGGCAGGCAGATTCTTAACCACTGCGCCACCAGGGAAGTCCCTAGACATGTCATTTCTTTACCCCTCTTTCCTGAGGACCTTACTGAATCCTAAGATGTATAATTGTGGTTGTAATCAATTTATTTCATGTTGTATTTTACACATCTGAATAATGCTTATTTCATAAATGGTTATCCAATTGCAGTGGTAATCAGCTGATTTTTTTGTTTGGATTCAAAATGAGGTTTTGAAAAAATAGAAATTGTATATAACACCAAGCAAAATTTATTGTGAAATTGTAACAAGCAAATGAAAATAGGTTGGTTTATATTTCACCTAACTAGAAGGTTTGGATTCTGTAAGCACTGAATTCTCTCTTCATTTTACATTTATTTGAGAAAAAAAATAGTTAATCATCATTTAAACTGAATGCTTCAATTGAGTGTCCTCAGCCCTGTCTACACATTACAATCAACTGTGAGACTCTAAAATATTGCCAATTAAATTAGAATCTCTAAGGGCAGGGTCTAGATAGGGATACATTTTTAAAGATCCCCAGGTAATTCTAAAGTGTAACCAGGGTTGAAAATCATTTTCCTAAGTGAAAACAAATAGATTGAAAGAGCCTGTATTTGTGGTTCTGAACCTTGGCTGCACATTAGAATCACCTGGGGAGCATTTCGAAATTCTAATGCCCCCGAGTTTCACCTTAAATCAGAATCTCTGGGGTTGGGACCTAGGCATCAGTATTTCTTAAAGCTCCCAGGTGGTTATCATGTGCTGCTAAGGTTGAGAGCCACTGCCAGGGATACAAGAAACACTTTGCTGGTTCTACTTGATTTATATTCAGATTCTGACATCTTTCCTTTCCCTCCTCCATCCAGTCCTTTACCAAGTCCCATCGATTTTTTTTTTTTTCTGTTAGTGTTTCTCATTTTGATCTCTTTCTTTTCATTCCTGCTGCCTGTACCATAATTCAGATCTTGAAGTAATGCCTGAACTTTTAAAATATTCTTGTAAGGGGTTTCTGTACTTTAAGTCAATTTCCCTTTAATCCACCCTGCATATGCCCTTGGGAATTTTCCTAAATCACGGTTTTCTAAATCAGTGCTTCTAAAACAATAATGTGCATATGAATCTTAAAATGCAGATTCTGAATTCAGTAGGTCTAGGTGAGACCTGAGTGAGATTCTTTTCTAACAAGCAACAAGTTGATGCTGATGCACTGGGCCTACAGATAATTTGATGAGCAGGATCCTAAATCAGTCACTTATCAGTAGTCTAAGATAAGTTCTCAGTGCCTTAGAGTTGCTACATGGTTTCTTAAGAGGGTAGTTACAGCCACAGTTACTAAAAATTCCTGCAGCTACAACATGCATATGAGATTAAATAATTAATTAGCTAATTAATTGTGAATGAATAAATAAAATTGAAAAGGCTATGCCATGCATGGACCAGTGGTGTTCTTAAGCAGATTGCCAGATAAAGCAAATAAAAAGCATGTCTTATGCAATATTGGGGACATAGTTATACTAAAAAATTATTTGTTGTTCATCTAAAATTAAATTTGACTGGACATCCTATATTTTATCTGGCTGCCCTAGTTATAAACCAAGGATTATGATTGTGTGCACTTAAAAAGATGATGTTCAGCTTTTAATTTGTAAGTATGTTTTAAAACCATGGCCTGAAAAACAACTTTGTACTGGCTGAGAGATTCAGTTTGAATCATGCTCTGGTTAAATATCTCTTTTCAAATAGCATGAACAGTGGGGATTGGGGGAACCCATGAGAATGTGCAACAAAATCACCAGGGTGAAGTAGGTGAGACTGCCCTTCTGTAAGAGAGCATCCTCTGGCTACACGCGTTTCTGTCTTTATGACTACCAGTGAGGATGATTGAAACTAAAACAACAATAACAAAAATCCCCACTGTATTGAGGTATAAATTACATACCATAAAATTCACCCATTTTAAGTGTATAATTTGATGAGTTTTTGACAAATGCATGTACAGTCATATAACCACCACTATAATCAAGATACAGAACATTTCTCTTCCCTCAGATATTTCCCTGTACCCCTTGTAGTTGATCTCCTCCTCCTCCCTCAACCCCCAGCCCCTGAGAATCACTGATCTGTTTTCTGTCACTATTGTTTTGCCTTTTCTAGAGTGTCATATAAATCATATAAGTGGAATCATACAGTATGTAGTCTTGTGTGTCTGGCTTCTTCACTTAGCATAATGCTTGTGAGATTCATCCATGTTATTGCATGTCAGTAGTGTGTTCCTTTTTATTGCTGAGTGATTATTCCATGGTATGGATGTGCCACAATTTGATTATCCATTCATCTGTTGATAGACATTTGAGTTATTTCCAGTTTTTGTCTGTTAGAACAAAAGCCACTGTTTGCATACAGGTCTTTTTGTGGACATGTTTTCATTTCTCTTTGGTAAATACATAGGAGGGGAATTTCCAGGTCATATGGTGGGTGTATGTTTAATTTTATAAGAAACTTCCAAGCTCCTTTCCAAAGTGGCTGTACCATATTGCTTTTTTACCAGCAATGTGTGAGAGTTGCAGTTACTTCACATCCGAGGCAACGCATGGTATTGTCAATTTTTTAAAAATCTTAGCCATTAAATTTGATTGCATGAATGAATAACCCCACTCTCAGCCAGGGGTCGTCTGCTCAATTACAGACCTGATTAAAGTGGGTTCAGCTGCAGGTCCCCAGATTGTGATTGTCCAGAGCTCTCCTTAAGATTTCTGCTGGGTTCCTCAGCCTCCTCAGGGCTATCTTCCTCCATGCTCCCTCATCCTCTCCTGCTGTCTCTGTTTCACCCTATGATGATTTGATATGAAGGCTGAGCTCTTCACTGGTTTCCACAGAAGTTTTTTCACATGAAGCATTTCATGAGATAAACAACCTTCAGTAACTTCACTGGAGTCTTAGTAACTTTACTGATGGGAAGGTTTCCAAACAGCTTTTTAAACGTCTTGCTGACCCTCCCTATTCTCTGTCCTCTCCCCCTTGTTCCCTCTCCTCCCACGCTCACCCTGCCCGGTTTGAAATTATTTCCTGTGAGAATTATTTCTTCAGAAAAAAAGGAATGAAGAGAAACAGTCAGAAAAACAGGCATACTCTCAGCATGGCTGTTGAAGTATAAAAAGTACTTTGGCTGACCGAGAACCAAGGCCCCTAAGAAGATGCCATATACGACTTCCAGAATTATCCTTAAATTTATAGCTACATAAACAAACTCAGGGCAATGTTTGCTGTTGTGTACACGTAGTAGAAAGTACTCTTTCTCCCACGAAGCTTTTGAAATCAAAAGGGAGGGTCACAGTAAGGCTTTTGGGAGTAATTGTTAAGATTGCTTGCTCTGGGCTTGAATCCCATCTTCACCACTTACATGATGAGTAACCAGGATGGAGCTGGTTAATCCCTTTGATCCTCAGTTTTCCTCACCTGCAAAATAACGGTTATAAAAGGACCTGCCTCACAGGGTTGTTGTAAAGGTTAAATGTGTTTGTGCATGCAAAGGACTTACCATACTTTCTGGCACACTGGGAGTGATCAATAAATGTCAGCTGTTATTTTTTAAAGGAGACATAGAACTAACTGAACTCTTATGAGAAACAAGGAATGATAAAGTTGTATGCAGAGGTCATCAGCCACATAATAACCAAACAGCTGGGATCAAGTGACAAGCAGCACAGTCCCTGACTTAACTGGTCTGTTACCCTCTAACAAACTTTAAGCGTAAAAGAAAAATACTTTTCATTGTTTTTCCTCATAAATGAGGCAGAGTAAATTTGGTTTCTTCTCTTTGTGTTAGTCCAATTGTATTGAGTAAGCCAACACTGATTCCAACTAATTACCAAGAAACCTAAGAAGAAATGTCATTACTGACTGTTTATAAAACGTCTTGGTACCTTTTAGTGACCCCAGTTACTTAAGGTACTAACTCTGGAGAGCTGCTTGAAGGGAGCAGTTGAATATTGAACACTAAAGTCTGAACTACAACATAGTCTAGAAAATTCAGGAAGATTTTTAAGATTCAGTAAAATGTATAATCACTTAATCTGCCTCTCGTGAAGTATTTAAACTAATTAAAAATTTTCAGGAGTTCTTTTCATTAGTGTTATAATCATAAGTGTAATAATGCAATGCCTTTTTAGAAGTCAGGATCATAGATATTCCTAAAACTTCTGTGACAGAATTTTTTTTTTTAAATCACAGAGGATAAGTTTTTGCAATTTTCCCCTCTCCGTACTCCCTTCTAAGACAATGGCGTTAACGGGCAAAGTGAGTGTGTGTGTGTGTGTGTGTGTGGGAGTGGGGACTGAAGAAGCTCGAGGAAGCTGAAATAATTTATTTTGGAAAGGTCAGAGAGCTACTGGCTAGAGAAGATGAAAGAAGACAAAAAGTAAAGGGGTCCGGGGAGAGAAGAGAGCCAGCCCAGGCTCTATAACAGAATGGCTTGAGGGACGACAGAGTAGGACTTTGGAAATAACTGTCTATCCTGTGGAAACTATTCTAAGGACTTGACATATATTAATTCATTTAATCTTCATAACAACCATAGGGGGTAGTCATTATTTTATTCCCACTTAACAGATGATGAAACTGAGACACGGGACATTTAGGGAACTTGGCCAAAGTCACGTAACTAAAAACTGGCAAAGCTGAGCTTCAAACCTAGGCAAGAGGGTTTCTTAACATTCTGCCGTGGGTGATGACTGCACTCTCCTTTCTTCCCCCTCAGTGTTTTCTTGAGCCGCTGCAGTAAACATTTAGGTTACTGTTGATTTGGGGGTGGGAGGTACACTGATGTGAGATGTGGCTCCATTTAGAAGCAAGGCTTGAAGGTAGAGACAAGGAGAGCTGGCTATATTCTGATGGCTCTTCAAAGTTAAGTGTTGAAACCACCCTGCAGACAGACTCTTTAAAATGAGAGAGAGTGGTGGCGGGGAGAAAGAAGGGCAGGGAGCAAGGGGGGGCGGAGAGAAAGAGGGATCAGAGTCACATCCTCTATAATGTCTTAAGGGGAATCCATCCAGTAAACAAGAAGAAATTTTTACCAGGGATAAAAGAGTTACAGGAGCATGTTTCATGTTAAGCTGGGCCAGTGTGCTCTGTGATATGCACAGGAAGCATCATGAAAAAAAATTTGCAGCAAGTGTGTGAATTTTTAGAGCTGCTGTTAAATTTCTTTCAGGCTTAACACTGGATTTTTCAGACCTGGGCACTTGGATCAGTTTTATATTTTTGTCACATGCATTAGTTATTTCTATAACCAGATGGTTCTTTTATGTTTAGTAAAGAAGTGCAGGGAAGCTCAACTCTTTCTCTCTAGCTCAGATGACCTATTTCTGAAATACTGCCCTCTCTTGAAGTATTGCTTGTTATGACATGGTGGAGATGAGTGCTTTTTTTTTTTTTTAATTTATAGGGGCTGCACCATTGAGGTAGAAGCCAGGACATTGTGAAATAATGCAAGTTCTGTGAAAATTTCGTATTGATCTGAGGTAGAGATTATATCCAATAATGTCAGGCTAGGCTGATACCTGTTTTCTCTTGGTTGAATGTCAATTCCAGTTATTAAGTAAAAATCTAATTTGGAATCAGAGCTCTTATCCTCCTTCTCTGTTTTTATCATTTTGATTTTATTTTATCATATTTGATGATATAATTCTTTGATGCAAATATAGCAGTTGTAATAAAAGATTTATGATAAGTTTTTTTACAGTGTAATAAAGGAGCATTTTTATCTAAATATCCAATTGTTTTTATCTTCTTTTAAAAGAACAGTGAAAAACTTCAAGAAATATGGGCAAATTTTATGAGATTTTTATGAAATAAATATAATACTTTGATGAATAAAAGAGATTTAATGCCTGCCAAAAATCATAAAGTAAAGCATTAATGGAATCAAATGTGTAATTCCAACTGCATTATATAAAAGTAAATGTTTTCTAGAATTTAAGCTACATAACTTTATCTGTTCATCCCCCCCCAAGTTAAAAATATTCTCATCCCCGCCCCCCCCCCCAAATTATCTTGTTTTGAAAGTAATTGTTGAATCACTGCAATATGTAGAGTCCTGGTCTAGGCAGTGAGGATATTAAAAAAATGAAGCAAGGAAGATACTTAGAAACTTTTTTTTCATTTTCAATAAGAGGGAGATCTTATATACCAAAAAGCAAATATCAATACGAGGTAACAAAACAAATGTTAAATGAGTTAAATATTCAGCACCCAAGTTCAAAGGAAAGTCTGTGGATTTCAAGAACTGGAGGAATCACAGAGGAAGAACGAAAGCTGTGGTTTCATACAGCAGATCCCTGCTGTGTTTATCCCACAGGCTTAAGAAAGGAAGCTTGAACATGCTTTCTGTGAGAGGGTGGAGACAGGGTAGATGCTTGCCTATGATATTCTGCTCACACTACTAACTAGGGCTTTTCTTAAACTTGTCATGTAAGCTTGGAACAGATGAAGAACATTACAGCTTTATACATAATCCTACAATTCCAAGTCAGACTAGATGAAAATATAGCTATAAGAATAAGCAGAGTTTAATTGCAGACTGTCAGTTGATCTAGATCTATTTTGGTCTTAAAGAATTGGCTAGTTACGTGTTTTTTGAAAACTTATAAATTGTCCATTGCATTTATTCCCCTGTGATATTTTCTTGTAGCTTTGTTTTAGAAACAAAACAAAAATACTCCGAAAAGTTTCCGTCGGTTCTGGACTTGATATGGTGATGGTGAAGATCTTTTCTTTTTCTTTTTCCACATTACCCTTTAAATAATAAACAAGTGTATTTTACAAAGAAGACGGTAACCGCTTTCCTAAGGGAAAAAACATTTCTCAAGAGCATCAGATGAAAAACATAATGCTAGTAGGTTCAGTCCCTGAGGTCACACTACTGATCCAGGAGAAGGAGAAAGAGTGAATGAAAGGCTGAGACTGAAGATTACGTTAATGGTAGGCTATATTTACCCAAATCTTATTTTGAATGCTCAGAAAATTTGGTTCAGACTGAATGCTGTGATTTATTCAATATGGGGTTTATCTTCATTGGTAGTTTTAGAATAACCATTCCAGCACTTGTTGGAATGCATTGCACTTTTAATTTGATAGAGCATTTATAAGTTTAATTTTGAGAATTTTTATATAGATCCTGAATTATGACTAGTAGAGGTCTGAAACCAGTTGCAGATAAGCATAAATAATTTCTTTGTATAATATCTGACCCAGAACCACATAATTAGACCTGGGGATGGATTTTGATTATTAAATAATTTTCATGCATTCTTAAAGAGTTAAGGTGGTTGTCAGTGAAATTTCTGCGTGCTCTCTCTCTCTCTATATATATATATATGCAAACATCTATATTCATCTAAGAGCCGAGATTATATAGGTAAAGTGCTTTATAAACTATGTACTCTGTATTCCTTCTTATTAAATCCTCAGCTAAAAGTTCCTACTTGTTTCTCTTCTACCATAGAGTGGAAATTAATATTCTAGGCAGAATTTAAATAAAAGTATAAATTTTATCTTATAAAATTTTTGAATCATATTTTTCTTTTTTTTTTAATATCACTTGGTAGCAGTGATAAAATGAAAATGACCTGGATTTAGAATTCCAGATCCACTTGATTATTACAAATTATTTGATGATCGTAAGTATGTTAGTGATCTCTTGCAGCATAACAAATTACCCTAAGCTTAGTGATTCTGAACAACAGCCTTCATTATCTCAGTTTCCGTGGTTCAGAAATGCCAGAGCGGCCCAGCTGGCTGGGTGCTTCTGGCCCAGGTTCCCTGCCTGTGGCCGCACTCAGGAGGCGGCAGGGGCGCCTGACTCACGCTCGAGCGTGCACTTTTCGGAGGGCTCACTCGTGTGGCTTTTGGCAGGAGGCCTCAGATCCCGGCCAAGTGGGCCTCTCCGCAGGTCACTCCGTGTACTCAGCATGTGGCGGGGTGAGCAAGGAGGAAGCGGCACTGCCTTGTATGACCAAGTCCCCAGACCTGTTCACCTTCGCCTCACGGTAACCGTTCGTCAGAAGCCAGGCATCAGGTCCAGCCCAGACTTGGGGAGGGCAGTTAGGTTCCACCTCTTGAAGAGAAGAGTATCAAAGAATGTGTGGAGATGTTGTGAAACCACCAAAAGTACTACGTGCATTTTGAGGCTTTAGTCTCTTTCCTTAAAACTGGTCAGATGATAAATGAGGAACTCTGCTTGTTAATTAAAATAATATCTTAAACAACAGGGCCTACTGTATAGCACAGGAAAGTATATTCAATATCTTCTAATAACCTATAATGGAAAGAATCTGAAGAAGAATAGTCTGTGTGTGTGTGTGTGTGTGTATAAACTGAGTCACTTTGCTGTACACCTGAAACATTATAAATCAGCCATACTTCAATAAAAAAATAATATCTTAAAAATTAGTGCCTCTCAACCTTTCATATACTAAAAATAATATGAACTACCAGAGGTAACACAGACTAGGTTTAAATAAGGTGGCAAGTTGGGGTGTGTGCTCTGCCAGATTGGCTTGAATCAAAGGGAAAAGAGGAAGTAGAATTAAAAGAGGAGGGCTGAGGAGAAGAAGAGGAAGATGCCTGCTGTTTGAGCTGCGGCAAACCATCGAGGTATTAAAAGTCTTCTAAAATGTTATGTCACAAATGCAGGTCTTCATGAGATCACTGTTTGTGTGTAGCTTAGGTACTTTGCTGCTTAATGCCCATGGAAAATGCTCACTGGTGCATCCTTATTATTTCTCTGCACCATTGTTTTCTGCCTCCCTCATGGATCAAGATTGGAGGGAACCTGTCTAGTAAATACCTTGGCACTGGAGGCGAGGCTGTGCAGCCAACCTGAGGCAAGATCATGAAGTGTCCTCAAACTGCCATGTGAAGGAGGTGCTGGATTTTTTTTTTTTTTTTTTTTTTTTAAGCCAAGAAACATTTGCTGTCATTTAAAGATCTGTGTGGCCATAGCGTTAAGGATGAAGAGTTTTCTTTGTTTAATCTCTAACCCAGAGCCACATAATTTGACACTTGATAGATTTTGATTTCCATATTTGTTCATACACGGAGAAAGTCCTGGGTCTGGAAGCAGGGAAGTTGGTAAGGAGGCTTTTCCATAATCCAGACTAGGAGTGGATTTGTTACACTTCTGTTTAGGTGGTTGAGGGGTTGATTTGATGGAGGGTTAAGTAGAAGGAAGAATCTAGAATACTTTCTAGTGGGGAGAATTGTGATATTCCCTAAAATAAAACATGCAACGGAGAGAATTGGTTTGTGGGGATCAAAACCATTAGCTCTTTTGGGGGGTATGTTGTTTTACTGTCTACTCCTTTCTCCTCTCTCCTCAAGTCTCAGCGCTGCATCCTCACCTCCACTTTCATCCGGTGGTCTTGCTTACTCTTTCGGTGAAAAATAAAGCAGTTACAGGAATAATTCCACAAGAGAACTTCCCCAGTCTCTTTCCCCCTGCTCTTGCATCTGAGTTTACATCCTCTGGTTTCCCTTTTACATTAACCATCTGTGAAATAGCAAAGGTCAGTCTCGCACTTGTGCACCAGATCTCATCCCATCTCATCTGCTCCAAGACGCGGCTCAGCAGCTCTCCCCTCTGTGACCAGAGTCACCAAAATTCCCCTCTCTACCAGACTGGTTTATCAGCATACAAACACACTGTTATTTCTCCCATCTTAAAAATGAAAGCAAACGCTCATTGGACTACATATCTCCTTTCAGAGATCACCATTTCTCTGATTACCATCAGAGCTAAACTCTTTGAAAGAGTTGTCCACGTTTGCCATTTCCGTTTCCTCCCACTCTCCGGAGCATAATCCACCCAAGCCTTCACCCTCACCGCTCTGTGGAAACCACTCTTGGCAGGGTCGCATGGCGTCCACAGGGCAGGAGCTTATGATCATTTCTCAATACTCACCTTACCCGGCAGGTCGGCAGCACGTGGCATTGTTGATCACTCATTCCTCCAGGACAGATTGTCTTCACTTGCTCTCCAGGACCTCAGACTCCCCAGTTTTTTCCTCCCATCTCTCTGACTGCCTCTCTGTCTCTTTAGCTGGTGCCCGCTCATCACAACACTGCTAAATGGCTCAGCCCTGGACCTTCACTCACTGCTTATGTGATTTTATTTACTCTCATAGTTTTAAATACCATTTGCTTGCCAACCAAACTTGTATTGCAACTGTATTGTTTCTTCAATTTAAACTCATATATTCAACTGCTTACTTGACTTCTCTACCTGTATATGTCTAACGGGCATCGTGAACTTAATATGTCTAAAACATCACTCCTAATCTTCCTTCCCACTAAACCTGCTCTATACTCATCCCCACCACACTTAACTTCTCTGTCATCCCAGCTATTCAGGCTAAATTCCTTAAAGGCTAAAATCAGGCTAAATTCCTTCTTTCTTTCCCCCACAGTAGATATCCAGCTGATCAGGAAACACCCTTGACTTTCCCTTCAATCACTGCTCTCCACCTGTACTTCTACCACACTGGAGCTTCAGTGTGGAGCCATCAGTATGGAGCACCTGAATTATTATAGTAGCCTCCCTAACTAGTGTCCCTGCTTCAAGCCATTGATGCCCTTCAGTCTATTCTCAACACAAATTTTAGAAAACATGCTCGATCTCATCCCTCCCCTGCTCAGAACCCTGCAGTGGATTTCCACTTCACTCTCTGAGAAAGGTCCCCCATGACCTGGCTCCCGAAGCCCCTCTTATCTCACCTATTGTCGCCCCCTGCCAATCCTCTCTAGCACACTGTTGTTGTCTTCTCTCCACCCCAGGGCCTTTGCACTTGCTGTTTCCTTGTCTGAAGTTCCTTTGCCTAGTTCTCCACATGGCTCAGTCTGTCACCTCCTTCAGGTTTTTACTCAAATGACATCTCAGGAAGACTTTCTTCAGCCATCCTTATTGACTATCTACCATTATTTCTATCCCTGCTGTTTTCTTCATGACACTTAAGCACTTAATCACCATTCGACATACTACATATTAACTTACGGGTTCATTTCTGTTTCCCCTCCCTAGACTGTAGGCTCCATGAGAGCAAGATGAGACAAGAATGCTTCACGGAGGAGGTGACATTTAAACTGCATCTGTGGTATGCAATAATGCTAGCTGACCTGAGAACTTCTTTTTCAAAAATGTTTCTCTGCCGTCTTGAAGCATGGAAACCAAAGTAGATTGACAAATTAAGGGATTTCAGGTGGAAATTTAATCAAGGCTATGTGGTAAATAGTAGTAGGACTAAGATCTTCCTGCCGAACCTTAGAGATCAGTAATAACTATTTTGTATTGATGTTATCCTCCCCACTTTAGATGAAGAAATATGGACTTCATCAAGTTAAGGAAATTTCCTAATATTCCATATCTATTAAGTAGCAGAGCTGGAATTGATACCCATGTCATCTTATTCTAAGGCTGCATTTTTCTCACTGTGAGATAATTACCTTCTTTCATCTTTATTAACGATTGTACCTGAAAAGCTACCAGTCAACTCTTTTTACTGTTTTAGTTTTTGAAAATTCAAATTATGGACTGGAATAATAGAATGATTAAAATCTAGAGTTGCCAACAATGATTCCAAATTAAATGCTTTGTATATTATCTGACATAGCTGTGTGGAGGAGGGCATGTCTCTTTGTGCTGGTAACACCTAAAACTAGGAGTTTTGCTAGTGAGACTGGTGTCTGTCTGCATCTGAGCTTTCATATATGATTATCTTTTCAGGCTCATCTTCCATTTGGAGGAAAAAGCACTTAGAGGTAAAATATTATAAGTTCTCTATACGAAGGATTTGTTGAGTGTAAAAAAATTATAAACACACATACATTTTTCCCCTGGATCTCTTAAGTTAAATGTTAGGAATATCTAGCTTCTATGATGTGAATATCTAACTGGCTATGATGCAGTTAGATGGTCCAGTAGAGGCAAGAACACTGATCTGAACATTTAGTTCAACTCCCATTGAGATGGCGTTCCTTTGATACCACCTTTAATTTGCAAGTGAGATTCAGCCTATTCAGTGTTTTCATGCATGAAACTTGCTTTCTGCCACTTTTGCTGTGTTATTTCTCCTCTGTTTGTATTAGGTCCACATTTATGAGCACACCCCTTTACCCTGTAATTATCAGGAAGCTTTACTAGCACAGCACCTGGCCAGGGTATAGAGGCATGGACCTGTTGTAAGTGCAGGCAGTACTGGAACAAACTCAATCCTGGGTTAACAGAGTCCAAACCCAACAACACTGTCCAGGGTGTGCTTTGCAGGCCAGCACCTGGCAGAACGCAGGACACCACCCTGAAAATAAATCATAGTTATTAAATAGATCCAAGGCTCTGAAGTCATTTTTGGCAATGTCATGTGTAGTGTGGGCATAACAGGGATAGAATTATTCTGATACAAAGTACAGTTTGTACAATATATATTGAGGACACAATTTTTTTTTATTGTTATTTTGGACTTATTCCCAATTAGGCAGAGAGATAGAGTTTGAAAGAAAGAGTTCCGACTCTAGCAAAACAACTGTCTTGAGTGCTGGTTTAAGATCAGTGATTCCTTGAGCAACTTTCTTCACCAGTCTGCGCTTAAGGTGACTTGTCTGTGAAGTTTCAACATGAGGTACAGACACACAGTGGGGGGCTTGACAGTGGTCATCGTGAGACAAGGGACGTGACGGTGCCCACCACAGAGCTCGTCACCTAGTGGAGGTTCAGAAAATGGCTGTTCCCTCCCTTTGGAGTGTTGCAAGGCCAGACAAACGGAGGAATGGAAAGTTAAACAAAAACGGTAAACGCTGCGCGTACCCTGCCATGGGAAAGACAGCAGGCTCCTTTCTGCTGTGTACCCTTTGCGTCTCTGTAGTTTTTAAAGGGCACAGAAGGAGACTCTGCTCATAATGGTTATGTGCTGCTCTGTCTCAGGCCTGAATCTCTGTATCCCAATGGACAGAAGGGTCTGATTAGAAGGCAGCAGGTCCCTGTGGTTCTAAGACCTTTACACCTCATTGCTTAAAAGCTGGTGTGGCAGAGAGTTTGGTATTTGGCAAGGAAGAGGAAATTGTGTGTGTGTGTGTGTGTGTGTGTGTGTGTGTGTGCGTGCGTGCACTCGAAGGGATAAGAATAAACGCTAGGATTA
This sequence comes from Balaenoptera borealis, assembly GCF_965194805.1. Taxonomy (NCBI): domain Eukaryota; kingdom Metazoa; phylum Chordata; class Mammalia; order Artiodactyla; family Balaenopteridae; genus Balaenoptera; species Balaenoptera borealis. The sequence goes on along the minus strand of NC_138861.1, from coordinate 128,992,344 downwards.
AGAATTGTTCCCAGCAGCCCCTTGTCTGGAAGGAATGCAGTCTCAGGTTGGCACCTCTCCCGCTGGACGTTCCCAGGGCAGGACAGCTACTGACCCCCAGAGGTGGGTCTGTCCCGGCGCCACCTGGGGAGCATCCGTCCTGCCTGGTAGCACGGAGCAGACGGTCAGGACCTCAGCGTGCTCCAGGACAGCTGAGAACTCAGCACGTGGACCGCCACGTTCAGATATCATCAGTAATTACAAATTTACTTTTAAGACTTTCACATACTTTTTGGAAAACCAAATTAGAGTTTACATACAGTGAAATATGCAGATCTTCATGTACAGTTTGATGAGTTTGACAAATGTTTATTCATCTGTATAACACCCCAGTCAAGACAGAGAACACTTTCATCACCTCTGTCAATGCCCACAACCCATGGGCAACACAGTTCTGATTTTTATCATCAGAGACTAATTCTGCTTTTCCTTGAATAACCTGCTTATTTTTGAAACTGCATTATTACCTGTTTTCGCCTGAAACATAGGATTCTTTATGTTACGTAAGTAGTTCTTGGCTATAAAAATGTGTCTTTAAGGTTTATAATCAAAGTCAAAGAAAGCAGAACTTTTAAGCAGCCACTTTGGATTTGTCTTTGTTTCTTTTTTTAAAATTTATTTTATTTATTTATTTTTGGCTGAGTCGGGTTTTCGTCGCTGCGCGTGGGCTTTCTCTAGTTGCAGTGAGCGGGGGCTACTCTTCGTAGCAGTGCACGGGCTCTAGGTGTGCCTGCTTCAGTAGTTGTGGCACGCGGGATCAATAGTTTTGGCTCGTGGGCTCTAGAGCGCAGGCTCAGTAGTTGTGGCACACGGGCTTAGTTGCTCCGCAGCATGTGGGATCTTCCTGGACCAGGGCTCGAACCCGTGTCCCCTGCATTGGCAGGCGGCCTCTCAACCACTGCACCACCCAGGAAGCCCTGTCTTTGTTTCTTAAAGTTATAGTTTTGAAATTGTTCCATTCCCTTTGATGAAAGCATGCTTTAAAAAGATAAGCATATGTATGGGGTCTGAAGACAGTCTTGGATGTACTGGAAAACCAGTGGTCTTCATGATTCCTCTAGTTTAAACAATAGTGCTTACGAACCTGTATTTTATATACACTAGTGCTGGTTTCACTTTCCCCTGCGGGGGAGTAGCAGGAAGAACACAAGCTTTGGGATCAGACCTGGAGAGCATCTGGGTCTGCACATTCTTGCACTACCTATTTAACTTTTCTGAACATCAGCTGCCCTTGTGATAAAATGGGAATCATAATATCTACCTGAAAGGGTTGTGACAAAGGTCAGATGGATTAACAGACAAAGTGCCTGTTACGTAACAGGCCCTCCCTTTTCCTTTTTTTAAGTGGCAAACTTTTTGGCATTATAAGTTTTTTTCTTTCTTTCTTTCTTTTTTTTTTTTTCTTTTTGGCTGTGAATAAGTTTATTAACTAACTATATTAGGGCCGCTGGCCATCAATCATGTATTTCTGATGCCAGTTATCTTCAGGGCACTGCTCTTTATATCTTTCAACTTCCTAGAAGCTTCCCTTCACCTTGGCTCCCTCTTCCTGGCCACCCAGGCTGTGAGAATAAACTAAAATCATCCACTCCTATACGCATTGCTGTCTTGTCTTCCAACCCTGGAAGATCGATAAACATACTCCTGAGAGGAATAGGTGTAGCAGTGCCTGTACATACAGAGGCATAAAATGAGTCCCAGCCAAGTAAAGTCAGTCTTACCATTTAAAGAAATATCAAACCTTGAGTCTCAAATTCATTAATGAAAGCCAGACAACCCAAAACAACAAAAAGGTCAAAATTGGCAAAGGTACACATAGGCAACACAGAAGAAGGAAACCAATGTAGCCAGTAATAACTAAAAAGCAATAATAATTAAAAAGCTCTCTAGTAATCAGGGAAATGCAAATTAAAGCAATAATGAGATACATTTTTATACCCAACAGATAGACAGAGGTTAAAAATTTAGCCTCATAATACTAGGGGTTGGTTAGGACGTGAAGTTAGCAAGAACCCTTATACATTGCTGATAAATATAAATTTCTGTAATCCTTTGAAGATTTCATCAAAGAAGCTCTCGCACATGTGCACAAGGAAACCCATACAGAGATGTTCAATGTGGATTATTTGTAATAGCAAAAACATTGCAAACAACCCAAACATTTGGGGATCAAATGAGCAAAATTTGGCATGGAGTACAATGAGACTGAGAAGGAAAAAGTCCAATTTGTTGTTATCTTAATTTAACTTAAAAAAAAAGAGGAAACATTAGCAAATATTAATGCTTAGTAGTTCTATATCAATGGCTCTCAAAGTGTTTTCTGTCCCTACACCAGCAGCATTTGGCATCACCTGAGAACTTTTAGTAAAACAAGTTCTCAGGAGCCAACCCAGATCTCTGACTCTGAAACTCTGGGGGTAGGATCCAGCAAGCTGTGTTTTAACAAGCCCCATTTTACCACTGTTCTAGATGACAAGGACATGAATATTTACTGTATTTTTAAAATTAAAAATTAAAACTAACAATCTCAAGCTTTTCTTTCCCACTCTCCCAAAGCCGTTTTAGGCTATAAGTTTCAACTCCATAAGTAAAGGCTTATTAAGAGTATGTATTTCTTACTGACACACGAAGTTCTTGTATGTGCACAGATCTCTTAATATCAAGCAAAGAGCAGAGAAAAAAATGGGCAAAAATTTTTTTTAACATCTTTATTGGAGTATAATTGCTTTACAGTGTTGTGTTAGTTTCTGCTGTATAACAAAGTGAATTAGCTATATGTATACATATATCCCCATATCCCCTCCCTCTTGCGTCTCCCTCCCACCCTCCCTATCTCACCCCTCTAGGTGGTCACAAAGCACTGAGCTGATCTCCCTGTGCAATGCAGCTGTTTCCCACTAGCTATCTATTTTACATTTGGTAGTGTGTATATGTCAATGCTACTCTCTCACTTCGTCCCAGCTTACCCTTCCCCCTCCCCATGTCCTCAAGTCCATTCTCTACGTCTGTGTCTTTATTCCTGTCCTGCCCCTATGTTCATCAGAACCATTTTTTTTTTTTTTAGATTCCATATATATGTGTTAGCATACGGTATTTGTTTTTCTCTTCCTGACTTACTTCACTCTGTATGACAGACTCTAGGTCCATCCACCTCACTACAAATAACTCAATTTTGTTACTTTTTATGGCAAAATAATATTCCATTGTATATATGTGCCACATCTTCTTTATCCATTCATCTGTCGATGGACACATAGGTTGCTTCCATGTCCTGGCTATTGTAAATAGTGCTTCAGTGAACATTGTGGTACATGACTCTTTGAATTATGGTTTTCTCAGGATATATGCCCAGTAGTGGGATTGCTGGGTCATATGGTAGTTCTATTTTTAGTTTTTAAAGGAACTTCCATACTGTTCTCCATAGTGGCTGTATCAGTTTATATTCCCACCAACAGTGCAAGAGGGTTCCCTTTTCTCCACACCCTCTCCAGCATTTATTGTTTGTAGATTTTTTGATGATGGCCATTCTGACCGATATGAGGTGATACCTCAGAGTAGTTTTGATTTGCATTTCTCTGATGATTAGTGATGTTGAGCATCCTTTCATGTGTTTGTTGGCAGTCTGTATATCTTCTTTGGAGAAATGTCTATTTAGGTCTTCTACCCATTTTTGGATTGGGTTGTTTGTTTTTGTGATACTGAGCTGCATGTGCTGTTTGTATATTTTGGAGATTAATCCTTTGTCAGTTGCTTCGTTTGCAAATATTTTCTCCCATTCTGAGGGTTGTCTTTTCGTCTTGTTTATGATTTGCTTTGCTGTGCAAAAGCTTTGAAGTTTCATTAGGTCCCATTTGTTTATTTGTGTTTTTATTTCCATTTCTCTCAGAGGTGGGTCAAAAAGGATCTTGCTGTGATTTATGTCATAGAATGTCCTGCCTATGTTTTCTAAGAGTTTTATAGTGTCTGGCCTTATATTGAGGTCTTTAATCCGTTTTGAGTTTATTTTTCTGTATGGTGTTAGAAAGTGTTCTAATTTCATTCTTTCACATGTAGCTGTCCAGTTTTCCCAGCACCACTTATTGAAGAGGCTGTCTTTTCTCCATTGCATATTCTTGCCTCCTTTATCAAAGATGAAGGTGACCATCTGTGCGTGGGTTTCTCTCTGGGCTTTGTATCCTGTTCCATTGATCTATATTTCTGGTTTTGTGCCAGTATCATACTGTCTTGATTACTGTAGCTTAGTGGTATAGTCTGAAGTCAGGGAGCCTGATTCCTCCAGCTCCATTTTTCTTTCTCAAGATTGCTTTGGCTATTCGGGGTCTTCTGTGTTTCCATAGAAATTGTGAACTTTTTTGTTCTACTTCTGTGAAAAGTGCCATTGGTAGTTTGATAGGGATTGCACTGAATCTGTAGATTGCTTTGGGTAGTAGAGTCATTTTCACAATGTTGATTCTTCCAATCCAAGAACATGGTATATCTCTCCATCTGTTGGTATCATCTTTAATTTCTTTCATCAGTGTCTTATAGTTTTCTGCATACAGGTCTTTTGTCTCCCTAGGTAGGTTTATTCCTAGGTATTTTATTCTTTTTGCTGCAGTGGTAAATAGGAGTGTTTCCCTAATTTCTCTTTCAGATTTTTCATCATTAGTGTATAGGAATGCAAGAGTTTCTGTACATTAATTTTGTGTCCTGCTACTCTACCAAATTTATTCCGTAGCTCTAGTAGTTTTCTGGTAGCATCTTTAGGATTCTCTATGTATAGTATCATGTCATCTGCAAACAGTGACAGTTTTACTTCTTCTTTTCCGATTTGGATTCCTTTTATTTCTTTTTCTTCTCTGATTGCTGTGGCTAAAACTTCCAAAACTATGTTGAATAATAGTGGTGAGAGTGGGCAACCTTGTCTTGTTCCTGATCTTAGAGGAAATGGTTTCAGTTTTTCACCATTGAGAACGCTGTTGGCTGTGGGCTTGTCACATATGGCCTTTATTATGTTGAGGTAGGTTCCCTCTATGCCTACTTTCTGGAGCGTTTTTATCATAAATGGGTGTTGAATTTTGTCGAAATGTTTTTCTGCATCTATTGAGATTATCGTATGGTTTTTCTCCTTCAATTTGTTAATATGGTGTATCACGTTGATTGATTTGCATATATTGAAGAATCCTTGCATTCCTGGGAAAAACCACACTTGATCATGGTGTATGATCCTTTTAATGTGCTGTTGAATTCTGTTTGCTATTATTTTGTTGAGGATTTTTGCATCTATGTTCATCAGTGATATTGGCCTGTAGTTTTCTTTCTTTGTGACATCTTTGTCTGGTTTTGGTATCAGGGTGATGGTGGCCTCATAGAATGAGTTGGGGAGTGTTCCTCCCTGTGCTATATTTGGAAGAGTTTGAGAAGGATAGGTGTTAGCTCTTCTCTAAATGTTTGATAGAATTTGCTTGTGAAGCCATCTGGTCCTGGGCTTTTGTTTGTTGGAAGATTTTTAGTCACAGTTTCAACTTCAGTGCTTTTGAATGGTCTGTTTATATTTTCTATTTCTTCCTGGTTCAGTCTCAGAAGGTTGTACTTTTCTAAGAATTTGTCCATTTCTTACAGGTTGTCCATTTTATTGGTATATAGTTGCTTGCAGTAATCTCTCATGATCCTTTGTATTTCTGCAGTGTCAGTTGTTACTTCTCCTTTTTCATTTCTAATTCTGTTGATTTGAGTCTTCTCCCTTTTTTTCTTGATGAGTCTGGCTAATAGTTTATCAATTTTGTTTACCTTCTCAAAGAACCAGCTTTTAGTTTTATTGATCTTTGCTATTGTTTCCTTCTTTTCTTTTTCATTTATTTCTGATCTGATCTTTATGATTTCTTTCTTTCTGCTAACTTTGGGGTTTTTTGGTTCTTCTTTCTCTAATTGCTTTAGGTGTAAGGTTAGGTTGTTTATTTGAGATTTTTCTTCTTTCTTGAGGTAAGATTTTATTGCTATAAACTTCCCTCTTAGAACTGCTTTTCCTGCGTCCCATAGGTTTTGGGTCATTGTGTTTTCACTGTCATTTTTTTTTTTTGGTACTTTTTGATTTCCTCTTTGATTTCTTCAGTGATCTCCTGGTTATTTAGTAGTGTATTCTTTAGTCTCCATGTGTTTGTATTTTTTACAGCTTTTTTACTGTAATTGATATCTAGTTTCATAGCGTTGTGGTCGGAAAAGGTACTTGATATGATTTCAGTTTTCTTAAATTTACCAAGGCTTGATTTGTGACCCAAGATATGGTCTATCCTGGAGAATGCTCCATGAGCACTTGATAAGAAAGTGTATTCTGTTGTTTTTGGGTGGAATGTCCTATAAATATCAATTAAGTCCATCTTGTTTAATGTGTCATTTAAAGCTTGTGTTTCCTTATTTATTTTCATTTTGGATGATCTGTCCATTGGTGAAAGTGGGGTGTTAAAGTCCCCTACTATGATTGTGTTACTGTCGAATTCCCCTTTTATGGCTGTTAGCATTTGCCTTATGTACTGAGGTGCTCCTATGCTGGGTGCATAAATATTTATAGTAGTTATATCTTCTTCTTGGATTGATCCCTTGATCATTATGTAGTGTCCTTCTTTGTCTCTTATAATAGTCTTTATTTTAAAGTCTGTTTTGTCTGATATGAGAATTGCTACTCCAGCTTTCTTTTGATTTCCATTTGCATGGAATATCTTTTTCCATCCCCTCACTTTTAATCTGTATGTGTCCCTAGGTCTGAAGTGGGTCTCTTGTAGACAGCATATATACGGGTCTTGTTTTTGTATCCATTCAGCCAGTCTATGTCTTTTGGTTGGAGCATTTAATCCATTTACGTTTAAGGTAATTATCGATATTTATGTTCCTATTACCATTTTCTTAATTGTTTTGGGTTTGTTTTTGTAGGTCTTTTCCTTATGTTGTGTTTCCTGCCTAGAGAAGTTCCTTTAGCATTTGTTGTAAAAATGATTTGGTGGTGCTGAATTCTCTTAACTTTTGCTTGTGTGTAAAGGTTTTAATTTCTCTGTCGAGTTTGAATGAGATCCTTGCTGGGTAGAGTAATCTTGGTTGTAGATTTTTCCCTTTCATCACTTTAAATATGTCCTGCCACTCCCTTCTGGCTTGCAGAGTTTCTGCTGAAAGATCAGCTGTTAACCTTATGGGGATTCCCTTGTATGTTGTTTGTTGTTTTTCCTTCTTGCTCTTAATATTTTTTTCTTTCTTTGTATTTAATTTTTGATAGTTTGATTAATATGTGTCTTGTCGTGTTTCTCTTTGGGTTTATCCTGTATGGGACTCTCTGTGGTTCCTGGACTTGATTGACTCTTTCCTTTCCCATGTCAGAGCGACTATAATCTCTTCAAATATTTTCTCAGTCCCTTGTTTTTTCTCTTCTTCTTCTGGGACCCCTAGAATTCGAATGTTCCTGCATTTAATGTTGTCCTAGAGGTCTCTGAGACTGTCCTCAATTCTTTTCATTCTTTTTTCTTTCTTCTGCTCCCTGGCAGTTATTTCCACCATTTTATCTTCCAGCTCACTTATCCGTTCTTCTGCCTCAGTTATTCTGCTATTGATCCCTTCTGGAGTATTTTTAAGTTCATTTATTGTGTATGCATCACTGTTTGTTTGCTCTTTAGTTCTTCTAGGTCCTTGTTATATGTTTCTTGTATTTTGTTCATTCTGTTTCTGAGATTTTGGATCATCTTTACTATCTTTACTCTGAATTCTTTTTCAGGTAGGTTGCCTATTTCGTCTTCATTTATTCAGTCTTGTAGGTTTTTACCTTGCTCCTTCATCTGTAACATACTTTTTTGTTGTTTCTTTTTTTTTTTTTTTTTGATGGGTGGGGCTGTATTCCTGCTTTACTGGTTGTTTGGCCTTAGGTGTGCAGCGCTGGAGTTTGCAGGCAGTTAGATAGAGCTGGGTCTAGGTGCTGAGATTAGGACCTCCGAGAGGCCTCAGTCTGATGAATATTCCCTGGGGTCTGAGGTTCTCTGTTAGTCCAGTGGTTTGGACTCGGAGCTCCCAGCACAGGAGCTCAGGCCTGACCTCCAGCCTGGGAACCAAGATCCCACAAACCGGTTGCTGGGGGTTCCTCCCGTCTCCTTAGGTGTCCGTGGTCCCCCACCAGTGCCTGGTAGGTGCTCTAATTGTGCGGAGACACGAATTCTACATCCTCCTAGTCCTCCATCTTGACTCCGCCCTTTGTAACAGCTTTAAATGGAGTATAATCTAATGCATACAGATCAGGAAGCTGTCTTAGAGAACAGCATTCTCTGGCCCATTTCAGTTCCTCCTAGATCAACAAGCAGGGTGACCGCTCCGGCCCAGACAAAAGAAATCTACGACCTCACTGAAGGCGGGGGCTCAGGTCTGGGCGACCGTGAGAGGAGGGGCCAGGCCTGTCCAAGGCGACCCCTCTGAAAGCCTGAGCCAAACCTGTCCTTTAATGTGCTCCATACATCCCAGAGCCCTCCCTTAACACAGGCCTCACCAAGCACACCAAAATGGGCAAATTTTATTAACTATTTTTCAGATGTGAATTGTCCAGTAAGTACATCACCTAAATAAAACTTTGATATCTGACACTTCTCCCATTATCATCAAGAACAAATATCTCTGAAGCACTGAGTACATTCAGAGTCTGATGCTTCCTTAAGACATAAGATATAAATCATGTCCTTAGGAAACAATTGAGTTGGATGTGAACAGAGAAAATGAGGTTAAAAATGAGAATACCTCATTGTCAGATTATAGCACCCTCAGCTGCAACACAGAATTTCAGAGGGCTTTGAAGGGAAGCTTTTTTGGAGACAGCCTCAGCCGAGAAACTAGAAGGTAATATTTCAAGGAATGACGTGAGCAAAGGTCTTTGTAGCATTCTACTTCAAAGACCCATGTAAGTGATTTTAGTTCAAGTTGAGCATATGGAATCAGAGTCTTCAGTTTTTGTCCTATAGATGGATGCATGGAACCATTAAAAGCTTTGAGTAATGAGATGACTTGTATGTGCAAAGTAGTGTTTCAGGAAGGGAAATTTGGACTTAAGTGTCATAGATGGACTGAGGCAAGAAAACAATTAGCAGTGAGATGCCAGGGCTTTCAAAGAAAGTGAGGATTTAGATGGTGAAACACAAGATATAATGGGGGGTGAGGAAGAGTGAACAAGGAATGGGAGCATGTACGAGTAATTCTAATGGAACATATTAGTTTGTTATTGCTGCTGCAAAACACTACTGGAAATTTAGTGGCTTAAAACAACACAAATGTATTATCTTATAGTTTTGGAGGTCAGAGTCCAAAATAGTTCTCACTGGGCTGACACAGAGGGTCAGAAGGGCTGTGTTTCTATGTGGAATCTCTAGAGAAGAATCTATTCTCTTGCCTTTTCCTGCTTCCATGGGCTGCCCACATCACTTAGCTTGTGGCCCCTTTCTATCTTCATAACCTGCAGCCGCGGGACTTCCCTGGCGGTCCAGTGGTTAAGACTCCACGCTTTGACTGCAGGGGGTGTAGGTTCAGTTCGATCCCTGGTTGGGGAACTATGATCCCACATGCCTCGAGGTCAAAAAACCAAAAAAACATAAAACAGAAGCAATATTGTAACAAATTCAATAAAGACTCTAAAAATGGTCAACATCAAAATAACAAAAAAGATCTTTAAAAAAAAAACCCTGTAACTGCATCTTAAAATCTGTCTGACTCTCCTGCCTCCCACTTTCCATCATAAGGATTCTTGTGATTGCATTGGGCCCACCCAGATGATTCAGGATAATCTCCCTGTCTCCAGATCCTTAACTTAATCACATCTGCAAAGTCCCTTTTGTCATTTAAGGCAGCACAGTCATAGGTTCCAGGGATTAGGATGAGGCCATCTTTGGAGGCCATTCTTTTGCCTACCACCTGGAATATGACCATAATTTGCTGATTGCCTAGGATTTGGAAGAGAGGTGGAAAAGCCTGGATTGGTCATGTCAACCCTCTCAGTTTCATTTTACCTGTAAAACAGGGGTGGGCAAGAGGATGGGGGTGGGATTCCCTTCCAAGCCTAACACTCTGACTAGAATGTCAGCTCCATGAGTACAGGGATTTGTGTCTGTCTTGTTCACTACTGAGCCATCTTCATTGTCTAGAACAGTGACTGGTATATTAAACATGTGTATTAATTATTTGTTGAATAAATATTTGTTGCTGAATGAATGACCGAGTCAAGAGAAAGTTTGAAAAGAGCACTGGGAAGAATTCTCCACTGGCTCCTGTCTACGTTAAGTTCTTGTTTCCCTGGTGAAGTAAGGTTTTCAGCTCAGGTTACAGATGGTCTAGAATCCGGTCATTATAATAGAGACATTCTGCAGGTGGGACAGAGGGATAGCTAAGATTTGTAGAGTTTGTTCCTTTTCTCCCTGGCTTTTAGCCTCCATGCTGAGCATCCCCTGGCACTAGGAACGGGGAGAACAGGGAAATGTATAGTAGGGATTGATGTATGGCCTCAGTAAGGGTCGGGGCAGCTGCTGATTGAAGAAGAAATTGCTCGCTGTGGCAGTGATCACTTGTCCCTGAAGCGACCAGCTGTCACATTCCTCACTGATCACCCAGCAAGAGTCAAGTCTTGCCCTTTGCATTCCTAAAAGAACACTTGACCCTGTGAGGACATAATATTCATTTATGCTCTGAAAAGTGCCAGTGCAATAGAAAACAGAGAAGCTTCTTTGTGCTTTAAAAAAAAAAAAAAATAGCATAAAGTATTGGTGTTTGAGAGTACTGCAGGTAGATAGCAGGTAGGCAGAAGTGATTGGGCTTCTGATATGGAAGCTAAAGTTTTTAGGGGCTTTGCCTCTCAGATATGAGGTCTGACAAATTCTTGCCATAAAAGCTGTCCTTGAAAACTGACATTTAAAAACCTTGTCTTGAAGAAAATTAATTTGTTTAAAGGAGCAATAGACGGTAGAAAGAGGAAAGACTTTTTATCAACACAAGGAGGCCAGGGGGTGCAAGTTTTGCTAGGCTCCTTGAAATTTGGAGAATCAAAGTCTTTTTGTCTTTTACTGTCTTATGTTACCTTGGACAAACACTATACCTTTCCTCTGATTTTTATCTGTTGTTTTTATCAGTGGTATATTTAAAATGTCATCCAGCTAAGTATTGAGGCACATGTGAGTATCAGATATATTTTCCTGATCTAATAGTCCCTTGAAAGAACTTGACTGTTTTTTAAAAAAATAATTAATTATATTTAAATAATCATCCCTTAAACAAATTAACCTCTAATATCTAAATCTATAAAATTACTAGTGAGAGAAATAATTGGTCACCGGAAAGGATGAAAAATTCTTCACTGGAAGTCTTCATTCCATGAAGTTGCCTAATGATTAATATCTTGCTCTGATGTTAGGGGAACAAAATTAAATATAGTAAAGAGCTGGTGTTCAGGGGGTACAAAGCAGGGTTTAAAGCCTGTGAACAAGACTTCTGGTCAGTTTGCCAGACTGAACAGGTGCAGAACACCACCCACCTCCCCATTCTGCAAACAAGTAGAGAATAAAGTTTCACCAAAAGCAATTTTAAAAATTACAGATGAGCTCAAGAAAGGGAAATCCCAGGGTATCAGAAACAAAGAGGGGAACCCAGGGTAAGCAGCGTGAATGACCAAAGTCCAGATGGGCTTCGGAGATGTGAGACTCAGGATGGTAGGGTGAATGCCTGCGGGTAACATCTGCAGGCAGGGGTGATGAGTCCCCTCCACAGACATGGTGGGAGCAGGGAGGGGAAACTAAACTCCCACGGGAAGCCTAGGTCTGTGAAGGTTCCATCCATGGAACCAGGCCTGGAAAACTTTTCAGCAACGAGGAAAGCTTGCCTCTGCCTGCAGCTGCGAGACAAAGAAGAGACACCAGTGAGCCATGAGAGCAGGGCTTGTGCCCCACAGGGTGTGGAGTTCAAGTTCACGCCATCAGTGCAGTGCCAGACAAGCAGCAAGTCGCTATGCCTGACACTTCATGACTCAGGGGACATGGGGCTCCCATGGAAAACAGTCCCTGCTATGGGTGAGCTTACACCCAAAACTCAGTATGTTCTAAGAGATGAAGGACAACTGGCACGAGTATTTAAAGGAAAAAAAGAAAGAGGAAGAGAAGGAGGAGGAGGAGGAGGCGGCGGGTTTGAGAAAAGAATCAAGTAGAAATTCTCGAAGTGGAGAACAGTTATTGAACTACGTGAACAGTGTTGTGTTGGTTGAAAATTGCCTTGCTTATGGTACATTGACTCACACGGCTCCAGGTACAAACAGCACATCAACACATGCTTCTTGTAATACTGTATAATTATCTGAGAAGGTTTGCATAACAGTCTCTTTATCTGTTTTAATCTCTTCTTCCTTAAAATGAAGATTTAAAAATTTAACTCTTTCTTTTATCAAACCATTTATTAAAGACAAATAAAAACTCAAATGTCATCATTTCTGAGAAACCTTCTCTTTTATGCATATTTGGTCTCCCTTCTGTGCTCTTAACGATCTGTGGGCGTCTGTATCATCAAAGTGATCATACGTGTGCTGTAAATATATGTTTATGTATCACCCATTCTTGCCTCTTGAGCTCCTTCCGGGTAGCCTTTCTCCCAGTTTTTATCACTCCTTGGTACACAGTAGTCACCACAATATTTGTTGAGTAAATGAATGAATGCTTAAAATAAAATCACCGACTTATACTGGTAGCGCTATGGATTAGACCCCAGTGACCCTCAAGAGGCTCCCGTCAGTTACATTCAAGTGAATGTGCCTGGCTGCAGTCCAGACGTTTTGACCTTAGACAGAAGCTTTTGTAGGCATTTTGTCATTGAGATTGGAGTATCGAGAAATCTGTTAGCCAGGAGCTAAAGAGTGTAAAATAGGTACAGGATAATTGGATGATTCTCCTTTTTAAAATCAACATCTCTTTGCTCTGTCATAGGGTGGGGAGGAAACATGTTGAGAACAGAAAACGACATCAGACAAGAATGTATTTCTCTGTCCTTGCTCTGCTATCTTGGAAGGGAATTTTTTATATCCATTTCTTAAAGCTAAGGGGCTAGAGTGAGCTGAGAAAAAAGGATGGACCATCCACACAAAACTCAGGACTTTATATTTCTAAAGTATAACCATTTAGAGGATAATAGCTTTTTACACTGATATTAAATTGTAGAAGGAGGAAACAAGTAGAATTTATAAGTAGTAAAGAGGAAGCAAAAGTAAGTTGAAGGTCTTTAAAAGACTAATAAGGTAATAACACAAACTTCAAGTTGGACCTAAATGGGTAAGTAAAATATACTTTTAAGTAGGAAGATGAGAAGGTTCTTAAAAGTCTTGCTAAATGTTTTGTGGAAACTTAAGACATATTCCCAGAGTTTAGCTCAGTCTTCTTAAGATGTAGTTTATCTTTCAAACACCTTCTGATTTGAAATAAGGCTCAGTCTGTTTTTCAATAAAACTTCTTTCCACCAAAGTAAGTCTATTGAAGGTAAGATAATTTTCAAGTTCAGAAATTTCAAAAGAAGTTGGAAAACATCCCTACATTAAGAATTATTTTTACCCTAATTGGTCCTCCTGCATTTTAAATTCTGTGACTGGCCATTGGTCCTATTTCATTTTTAGTAAACGAGCATTTAGCCCATTTGAAATATTATATTTAAAAGCAATATAAAATGTTCATTTAATCATATATTCTATTTGAAATGTGATATAAATTTAATGTTTATTTTTTATTCAAAAGCCATGAGAATTACTCACATAAAAAGTGATTGCCAATAATTTCTTTCACAGGGCAGCATGAAATCCGAGAATCAAATATAGTTTGGGACCCAAGAAGTTAGAAACATTTGAACTCTTATTAGGAAAAAAGAATGTACAAAATGATACGGAACTAGTTCAGATGCTGAGGGGTTTGTTTTGATTTTGTAGCTTATTGTTATTTTAAAGCACATGTAGAAATTATTTTGTAAACACGCTTTGGTGAATTTATACCAATAATTTCAGTCAACGAAATTACCAATGTTCTCTTCTTATACCAGGTTGTTGGTGTAGCCCAGGCCATCAACAAGAAATCGGGAAATGGTGGGACATTCACTGAAAAAGATGAAAAGGTACCAAAACTTGGGTCTGGTATGATCTCAATTTAGGAAGATGCTTTCTCTTTAGAGTTGTATAGACCTCTGGGATTAGTGATTGCTGAAATTGTTGATCACAAAAACATTATGGTTTAAAATGATCCGAAATGTTCTAAAGTGTCTCTTGCCTCTGGCTAAATCAGTGCTGACCTGAGTTTGGAGTAGTTGTGGTCTTCAGTCAACAGAACCCCGTCCCCACTGCCTCCTCACCATGCCACCAAGCCTCCCCCGGGGCTGTGTGCATGTTGCGGCCATCCGGAGGGTGTTACGGTGTTCTAACTCTCTCATTTACCTTTCATCACTGCTATCAAGAAATTCAACATTACGTAAAATCCCTAAAGCACTGCTCCAAGTTCAGTGCTGCAGGTCAGCTTAAAATTAGAATTGCCTCCTGGTGAAGCAAATGCAGAATGTTTTATAAGCTTTGCACGCAGACGGTGGGGCGCCAAGGTGTGAATTCAGGCTGAATGATGTGAATTTAGCTTGAGAAAGAGTGGCAGTCAGCATTATTTTATTACCCTTCTTGTCCAACTCTGAAGGAATACATTCCTCACACCACATCGACATGCTTTCCTTTTAAGGACAGAAGCCCTTAAACCTGTTTATAACTTCATTCTGTCAGTAGGTTTTATGATTTCTCTTCTTAAATATGCAATTATATGTATATCATGGAGCTCACTGAATTCTTCCTATTCAAGCCCATTGCTATTTCTGTCACTCCCCTGAAAATTAGTAGGAGCTTTTGGAAGACATTCCAACAAGACAGAGTTATTTTTGTCTCATGTTGTAGGCTGTGTTGACACTAGTGTTGGTCCCCGTGTCTTAATTGCTTCAGAACATAGCAAGTACCTTTTTAAATCAGTGTAATAGACATCTAGTCTCCTATTCTGTTAATGACACCTGAGGATATTTGGCGGGGAACATGGTTCTAGATTGGCTATTTATTCCGTTATTTGTTTATAGCCCATTAATGTAAACCCCTCTTGAAAGATTTGCATTCTTAGGCTGTATCATCTCTTGGCAAAATAAATTCATGCTTGTGAATAAAGTATGCCATGTAAAAATTTCCTTTCATCAATAATTAGTATAATTGTGAGCACATCACCTTAGTATAGTATAATGAGGGTGATATATCATGTTTAAAATGATATATTTAAACTAATACTAAATTTGCAATTTAGTATGGGACTGTTGTTGCCAATATTCTCCTAACAAGATTGTGAGCTTTCAGTTTGCCCCAGTAATAAGTTACAGGCTATTTTTATAGTCTTAGCTTAAACCCAAGTCTTAATATCGTTTAGAGACTACACCAAATTTTGCATAGAGTGAATTTCAGTTTCACATGGTATAAAGAGATCTGTGTCTCCTCTCTTTCTCTTTGCTAATTTCCAACTACTGTATGACTTTAGGAGACTGTGTTAACAGTTGTCATCTACTGGTTGTACCATTTAGCTAACACTTGCTTTGCATCAGTTCCTAATTTTATGCAGAATAAACATCTACACTGTTGGTTTCCAAATAATTATTTGAACTGTAAATATTTTTGAATGTTGTTTGTGTTTCAAGCAATATAACAAGACAGGTTATTGACAGTTCTTATTTGGCTGTTGTCTTGCCTGTTTTCTAGGACTTTGCTGCTTACTTGGCATTTTGTGGAATTGTTCTTCATAATGCTCAACTCTATGAGACTTCACTGCTGGAGAACAAGAGAAATCAGGCAAGTCTGATTACTAAAGAGAGAGTGTAGAAATTCTTTTTTAAAAAATGGTTAAATTGTTATCCAAGTAATATATATATATATAAAATATATATGTTATATATATAATGATGTGTATATATATATATATATATATATATATATATATATATATCATTAGAAATCCAAACCGTGCAGATTGAATTTCTAAATATTTTAACTGTTTCTTCTAATAGTTATTTTTTCCATTTTGTATTTTCCATGAGCTGTTGCTTTATCACTGTTAACAGATGAAGATTTATTTAACTTATGCCATCCTTTACTTTGCCATTATGGTACCAGTATTTTTATGTCACTGTTTAAAGTTATTGGATGAGTTGTGCGTGTAATATTAAGAGTTTTAGTTCTTATTCTATCAATTAGAGACATCATCTCTTTTTTTTTTTCCAGAATATGCTTCTGTATTTTATTATTCATATTAAAACAAAAGATACAAAATGTGAAAATTATTGTAGAGAACTTCTAGAAGCATGGGAATAAGCTCAGGAAACACTGTAGAACACTGATAGAGACATCATCTCTTATTTCATCCTTTATAAAGTGAGGATCTTAGCATCCCTCATCTCTCCTTCCCAATTACTGCTCCTTACCTCTGCTTTTCCTATCTGGACTTTTTCTTTTATATTGCCCACATTGATAACATATATACAGATGGTCCTCAACTTACATTGGTTAAACTTACAATTTCCCGACTTTACTATGGTGGGAAAGCTATACACATTCAGTAGAAACCATACGTCGAATTCCGAATATTGATCTTTTCCTGGGATAGTGATATATGTCATGACACTCTCTCATGATGCTGGGCAGTGGCAGTAGCCACAGCTCCCAGCAGCCACGCCATCACGAGGGTAAACAACCAATACACTTAAAACCATTCTGTCCCCACACAACCATTCTGGTTTTCACTTTCAGTACAGTGTTCAATAAATTACATGAGATGTTCAACACTTTATTATAAAATAAGCTTTGTGTTAGATGATTTTGCCCAACTGTAGGCTAATATAAGTGTTCTGAGTATGTTTAAGGTAGGCTGGGCTAAGCTGAGATGTTCAGTAGGTTGGGTGTATTAAACAGATTTTCGACTTTAAATATTTTCAACTTACAATGGATTTATCAAGATGTAACCCCGTCGTAAATCGAGGAAGATCTGGTATTGTGCTACAACCATGCTTGACTTTTCTAAAGCTTTGTCTAGGTTAATTCTAAAGTTGCAGTTTAAAATAAAGTGTTTATAAGTACCGTGATGTAAATGTTGTTCTTACTAATTATGTAAGTGTTGTTGTTCATAATTACCTTTGTTATATAACTTAGTTTTTCTTGTTGTTTCTGAAATCTCTTCTTTTTTCCTTGAACTGTTTGCTCTAGTGTAGCCTCATGTTGTTGGTCCCCCTCCCCCTGCAGACTCTCCATTATTTAGGCATTCTCTTGAGTTCTTTTTCATGGAGAATCTTCAAATTGAGGTTCTCTCTCTTTCTTCTTTCAAGCAAAATTATTTTTCCCCATGCCTGCTGCAGAGGGGTCATCGTAGAACTTTCCTTCACTGCTTTCTTAGAAAGACTCTACTGGTTATCCACTGGATCCCAGAACTCTTTTTTTCTCAGTTTACTCCCTTGTTCTAGTGTAGCACATTCTCAGTTAACTACTTGAGAACCGGTATTGGTGAGGTAAGCTCTCTGAGTCCTTGCATGTATGAAAATATCTATTGTACCATCCTACCAATTTGGCTGGGTATAAAATTCTGCATTGAAAAATTAGTTTCTCAGAATTTAAAGGTAGTACTGTCTTCTACTAGCATTCATATTGTTCTGATTCTTGGTGCTTTTTTTTTTTTCTATAAGCTTTTTGGATTATTTATTTACTGTTGCTTTTGTAACTGAATTTCACCATATGATTCTTTTTTTCATTCATCATGCTGGTACCTGGTCATTCCTTTCAGTCTGGAGACTTAAGCCCTTGGGTTTTATGTAATTCTTTTTCATTATCTCTTTGATAATTCATCTCCCCCACCCTTTAATTTCTCTGTTTAGAACTTATGTTAATAAGACTGTGGACCTTGCGTGGACTTCAACTCCAGCATCTTCCTGATGTCTCCCTGCTCCATTTTTGCCACCCATTAATCCAGTCCTCATTTTTACAAACATACTTGTGATTCTTGTCACTTCTCTCCTGCAATCCATCACAGTCCAAACTGCTTGAAAAGAAGATAGGGCTTTTGAGGTTCTTTATTCACTTACCTCTGCAATCTCATCTCCCTAGTTCTCCTCTTTACACTCTATATTCTCATAAAACTTGATCAAAACTTGCAACATGCTACTTTCTCTCAATTCAGTTCTTTTTCACTGAGATATTTTCCTTCCCCACTTCACCTGAACAATTCCTGCTCATCCTTCAGGCCTCAGCAAGGATAGTATCACCTCCAATAAATTTTCTATAATACCCTTTCTCCCCCGCTCCTTGCACAAATACTTTGTGAGACTAGATGAAATCCTGTGTGAGTAAAGAAAAGAGAAATTATCAGGAAGAACACAAGAGGAACTCTTAAAACTTTGTTTATTTTGGACAATATTTGCTGTGCTCTGTGAAAATCCTGGCAGTGTTGATAAATGTTGATCTCAGAAGTTTGGATCACCAAAAACAACAGTGTATTTTATGTATCAGACACTGTTCAAAATGCTTTATATATGTTAACTTATTTAGTCCTCACAACAGCTCCATGATTTTGGTACTATTATTATCCCCATTTTCAAGAAACTTGCCCTAGATCACAAAGCTAGCAGGAGGGGAAGCCGGGATTAAAAACTGTTGGCTTTGGCTTCAGAGTCTGTGATCCTAACCAGTGTACTAATTGTACTAACAATCGACAGGGAAATTTTGTTAGTAAGCAGAGACGTATGTATTTAACACTTGAATGGCAACTTGGTTGTAACTTGTTAGATTATATGTAAACAACTTACAACCCATATAAATCATTGTATTGCTTTAATAATTACAAACAATTACTAATAGTAAGCTCTTAATTTTTTTGTCTAGGTGCTGCTTGACCTTGCTAGCCTAATTTTTGAAGAACAACAATCATTAGAAGTAATTCTAAAGAAAATAGCTGCCACTATTATTTCTTTCATGCAGGTGCAGAAATGCACCATTTTCATAGTGGATGAAGACTGCTCCGTGAGTACAGAGTATGACTTTTTTATTTTTAGAAAGACAAATTTTATATTCCTTAAAGCACTGCTTTAAACCTCACGTTGGCCTCAGAACTCTCTCTCAGATCCAACTGAATATGGTTGTTTATGTGAAGCCAATCCAAGTGTGAACTGTTCTGGTGGAAAAGGGGTAGAGGTGAGGTTGGAGGATGCCTTCAATACATCCTTTCACCTTGTCGGCCCTCCACTTAGTATTACAGTTACCATTGGTAATGTCAGTGTGCTGCTTTTGTCAATGGCTACACTACCTTGATGGAGAAGTACATTGTCATTACAGTGTGCAGGCCTTTTCTGGTTGAGAATAGTTGTGCTCTCTTACTATGAACAGGTAGACCACCTTCTGAATGGGCTGGCTATAAAAATTTCTTTTTACCAGCGATTATGTAGAAACCAAAAGGCATGGCCCAATGGAGGCAGTGCTGCTAAAGGTGCCTATTAGTCCCAAATTCCTTACCCACCGTGGAAGGCCACTAAGCTGTTCCAGCTGGTAGATTTCAAGCCATTGATTTGTAACGTAAAGAGACAGGATGTGTGTGGAAAGATGGAGTGTTCTCATACAGTGCTGGTTACTTCTAGACAGGCCAACTGAGTTGGCTGTTAGCATCAGGGCCTTTAGCCCAAGGTTGTTTTCTTTTATGCGGTTTCTTTTCCTTCTCAACCAATGAACCACTGTTTTTGGTATATTTCTTTTTGATGTAGTTGTTTGTTTCCTTTTTCCTTTAGACCCTGAGAACAGGCTCCTCATTGGTGGGTTAGGAAAAAGAATGGGAATTCTCAAGTGTATAAAGTCAATTACAGTCCACATATGATATCTGAATTGATCGTTTTTTGGGAAGTAGAATAATAAAAGATATTTAAAACTTATATTTTAAACTTTTAATTATTTTATTAGATACTAAGACCATACTGTGTGATGCAACATTATCTGAATCATCTCACTATGCTAGGAGATAGTCAGTATTGTCATGGATATTATTTAATATTTTCAATCAGTTATAAACTACTTAATATACAGATAATTACAAGATTGTAGGTATCCTTTTAAAGTTCAGGTCAGAACTCTTTAATGCAGTATGTCAGTTTATCATTTTTGCTCTGTGACCTGCTCTTTGGCATTTAATTTTTGAAAGTTATACATAAGGGCACTCCTTTTTTTTAGGCAATTTAAATATCACTTTAATTAACATTCAGCTCATCCAGTTAACCCCTATCATGGCAGCAGTTGACTGGTATCAGTGCTGCTTTAAAATATAGCTCAGCAGTATGCCCATTAATATTTTTGCTCGCTTTTTAATGACTTAATTTGGTGGGTGTAGCAGTTAAGTGACTTGATGTTCATTTATACTGTAATTATTTTTTGATTAAAAATATTTCAACACATGAGCAGAAATCCAAATGTGAACAAGAAAAAAAATGTACTCAGTTCTTCTGTCCCCAAATTAAACTGATATCATTGTTTTCTTTGTGTTTCCTTCTAATTTTTTATTCAGTTGTAGATATAGTATGGGTGCAAATGTGTATTTTGCTTTTTAATTTAACTTCAAAAATACTTCTCTGTGTTGTTAAAATCTTCATAATTTAATGATCTCATAAAATATTACTGAATTAGGTGTCTTCAAAAAGACCCAACAATAGCAATCAATGTATGCATAAAAGCTAAAACTTGGGCTTCCCTGGTGGTGCAGTGGTTGAGAGTCTGCCTGCTAATACAGGGGACACGGGTTCGAGCCCTGGTCTGGGAAGATCCCACATGCCGCGGAGCAACTAAGCCCATGAGCCACAATTACTGAGCCTGCGCATCTGGAGCCTGTGCTCCGCAACAGGAGAAGCCGCGATAGTGAGAGGCCCACGCACCACGATGAAGAGTGGCCCCCGCTTGCCACAACTAGGGAGAGCCCTCGCACAGAAACGAAATAAATACGCCATAAACGCCATAAACGCCATAAATAAATAAATAAATAAAGCATGACACAAATTAAAAAGAAAAAAAAAAGAGCAAGTCTCTACATTTAAAAAAAAAAAAAAGCTAAAACTTGAGGATTTTGAATAAATATAGAGAAAATTTGAAGCTAATTATTTATTAACAGCTGGCAGAAAAACAAAAACTCAAATAAGCATTTTTGCAAGTCAGTATTGGAAACAACAGCAGCATGGTTCTAAGTAATAGTAGGTAGACTTGAGGATGTCGTGAGCACTTAGGTCAGTTTTGTCTGAAAAAGTGAAAAGAAATTGCGAGGATTGGTGTCTTCAGTCAGTTCCACAGACTCATATGTCTATATTTAGATAGTTTTCATTACATTCCCAAACTTATTTCTCAGTCTGTGTCGTTGCTCTGTTTTCAGGATTCTTTTTCTAGTGTGTTTCACATGGAGTGTGAGGAATTAGAAAAATCATCAGATACTTTAACAAGGTAAGAAAACTTCATTATCTGTCTGTCTTTATCACAAGTATGTAATTTTGGCTACATAGTTATTTCACGACCTATTTAATTTAAGACATAGAAGCTACAGCTGCTTTTTTCCTCCCACAAATAATTTCATTTGTGAAAATACTTTACTATTTGATGTTATATGTCCAGGGTTTTTTCCACTGCATTTGACCTGTTGGAGAATTCTTTCATAGAGTGAATGGTGTCATAATTAGTATAGGCCTGGGTACAGTGTGTTTTGTGAACTGACTCATTTAAGACCCACAAGTACTATATTTCAATTATATTTTTTCATTGCATATTAGACCCTCACTGGAAATTTGACAGGCTTCTGAACACATTTTTTTCGATGAGTCTATTCTGCTTTGGAATCAGCCGTAGGATTTAACTAACACCAGAAGGAAGCCTGTGATCTCAGTCACACCAATACATGTACCCTATGGCTAGAATCAGACCAGATCTCTATTGTAGTTCATTTCTTTTTCATGTTTTATTTTTTTTAATTTTAAAATTAGTATTCATTTTTTGGTTGTTGTTAACTGGTATGCAGAAACAATAGAAAGTATTAACATATCAAGGTTATACTTGTTACTGGCCCAATTGTATATTTGCTTTCTGAAGAATTTTAAAAAGGATTTAGAGTAAATTACCAAGTGTTCTTGTCATATTTCCTTTTGCACCCTTAGCAAAACAGTGGTGGTTTTTGCTTAAGCAATAAGCTAGTCTAAGGAATATAAGTCTGCCAGGGTAAAGCGTCAGGAATTCTTGGGCATAATGCTGGTTTTATCACATTATTCATTATTCATTTGTTTCAAATTATTTCACTCCCTAAAATAATTTGTGTCAATTTATATTACTCCTAATTATTGATATTATAACTTAAAAGCCCCATATGATCATGGAAATAGAACATTATTTTAGCTTTACTATCTGACATTAAAGTTCCAGATTTTTTACGCTTCAGTTGACTTATCAGAGAATTATTTCATGTAGCTGAATGATGCCACAGTTAGTAATGTCCTCAGTAACCAAGCTCCTTGGTGGTGATACTTTAAAAATAACCTCTGTGCAAATCTAACTATAGAATATTCTATAAGATAACTGGCCTGGTCTCTTCAAAAAGTCAATGTCATTGAATAAAATGGAGGCAGGGACTGTTCTCAGACCGAACAGCCAAATGCAGTATGTGAACCTTGATTAGATCCTGGTTAAAAACAAATAGCTATCAAAGACATTTGTTAGGACAGTTGGAAATCTGAATATGGACTGGATACTGGGTGTTGGTGGGGAATTATTGGTACCTTTTCTTTGGAATTAGGAAGATACTGTGGTTAGTAGGAGAATGTTCTTATTTTTAGGAGATTCAGGCTGGTGTATTTAAGGATGAAGTGTTATGATGTCTGCACCTTAGTTTAAAATGGTTCTGCCAGGCGGGGGTGATAAATTAGGAGGTCGGGACTAACATATACATGCTACTAAATATAAAATAGATAACCAGCAAGGATCTACTGCATAACACAGGGAACTATACTCAGTGTTTTGTCATGAACTATAAGGGAAAAGAATCTGAAAAAGGGAAAAGAATCAGTTATACATATATATGTACATGTATAACTGAATCACTGTGCTGTACACCTGAAACTAACATGACATTGTAAATCAACTATACTTCAATTAAAAATTCCCAACAAAAAATAAAATAAAATATGGTTCAGCCAAAAATAAATAAGTAAATATATCTAAATTAATATATTTAAACAAATAAATATGTTTGCACATACGTATATAGATATAGCAAATGTGGCAAAACATTAAAAATTGTTGAATCTAGGAATAGGATATTCATTTTACTTTCAACTTTCTTATGTATTTCAAAAGTTCATCATAAAAAATTGGAAGAAAATGTTTGTGATAAAAACTTGGAAACAAAGTAAAATGAAAATCATCTCTGTAGATCATATAAAGCAGAACTGCCTGAGTTTTCAACTGCAAGAACAAAACACTTAAGTGCACAGCCTGGTGTTGTTCCGACCCTCCTAATTAAGACTGACCCCATGGATCAGTGTGAGGTCTGCAGAGCTGTCTTCTGCCCTCTGTACCCTGTCCTTTCTTCTCCTCTTTTCTTTTCTCTCATTTCCTGTCCTCTTCCGTGTTCCCCATCAAGATGGAGAAACTGTTGACTACAGTGATTTAGAGTTGTTAGTTTAAGTGATTATATTTAAATCAAAACTCATTATTTCAAGACTATTATTTTAACAATATGATTATAAGACCTTTTCTTCTATTAAAAGAATTTCAGGAATTAGCAAAGGAGCAAATGTAACTTGGGGGCTGATGGGGAATGGGTTTGACTCAGAAGGTACACCTGACCTAGGCCTTGACTGGTGACTTGGGTGTGGGATGGGTAGTCAGGGTACATAAACCATGGTATCTGTACCCAGAGATTTTTCTGCTACACTGGAGTTTTTGGTTCACAAGGTTAAAACAGAATAGCTGATCTTTATTTCCCTCTTGGCATTGCTGGTCGTGAACTGAAGTTTATATCCCGTCTCCACATCTATTCTTTTCTAAGCTTCTGTGTGTGTATTTTCTGGCATATTTGACATTGTTTTAGTTGAAATTGAATCCTTTTTGAATATGTGGTAATATGCACATGTCCTGGTGAGTATGTATGTATCTTTCTTAAATACTGGTATTGGGCTATACTGCCTAGGTCAGTTATGAAGTCTTATTCTTAGGAGGAGCATTAATAGATACTATTTTGATTTTATGATACCATACATTTTTGTTGCTTTTTATAAAGAACATTTTAGAAAGCTTCTAAACATGTAAATATTTGATTATTTTACTTTTTGTCTTGCATAAATAATAAATTGCTATATAGACAAATAAAAAAAGAAATATATACATGTATATTTATGAATTTACATATATCCAGAGGACAGTAGGAAAATCAGTATGATAATGCATATTAAATGTATAAAATGATGGGAATTCCCTGGCGGTCCAGTGGTTAGGACTCGGCGCTTTCACTGTTGGGGCCTGGGTTTGATCCCTGGTCAGGGAGCTAAGATCCTGCAAGCCGTGCAGCATGGCCAAAAAGAAAAATATTTATATAAAACGATGAATTATCTACATTTACCTTTGAATATTTGTATAGCAGCATATGCCTGTGTAATTTTATTTTATGTATTCACATTTGATTTTTGTTGTGAAGTCAGGCAAGTCCTCTTATTTCTGATAGCTGAACAAGCCCGTGACGTGGTATGATAGTGACCTCTACTGGTCAATATGCATTAAAAAAAAACTGAGGTCCTACTATATATATATCTAAGTCTTAGTATTTTTTATTTATTTATTTATTTATTTATTTATTTATTTATTTATTTTTTCATCTTGATCTTTTGTTGGTACTTTTATGAATTCATCAGTTTTCCATTAGGTCTTAGTATATATTTAATTTGTTTCTGATGAATATCACGTTCCCTCTCTGTAGGAAAAATGGAAGATATCTTTACACTTTTTAAAATTATACCAAGACAGTCTTAGTATACAGATTGTTTTATAAAGGATAAATAGGTCAATGTGGTTACCTTAAAAGAGACTAATTTACATGGATCATTTAAACTGATTCATTAACTGATTTTGAAAATCAGTTTGATTTGATAATGATAATGAAAATTATTCAACAGCAGTGCCTTACATTAGCTAATAGTTAGCCTTTATTATACTGATGCAGTAAAGGTCCTCTTAGTGATGTAAATATGGTTTTATTTTAACAAAAATTAGATTTCAGGCTTAATTTTGTGAAAACTCCGAATTAAAATGGTGTTTAGTAACTTCAGCTTTTTGAAGGACTAACTGGTATTGACACCTGACCAGCAGATTCTGTATTACATTTCTAAAATTGCTTATTGATAGAATTTAGGCCTCTCCAATTCTCATTATTAAACACTTTGTCAGTCCAAACACTCTTCCATGAGATGAAGTGCTAGGCAATTTGATGATGTTAGCAGTAAGCAAATCATCCTTTTTAGGCAGTTATGTATCAGTTTGGTACTTTTCCAACCAACCCACTAATTACCTTTTATAAATTAAAATAATTTATTGAAGACAGTTTTGAAATGTTAAGTGTAAAAATAAAAAATATTCAGGGTGAACATTATACATAATTATTAGAATCATATCATCACTGGGATAAAGCACAGTAAACTGTTGGAGTTTGGGTCACCCAAGAATTCAGAAGGGAAGCTCATTTCCAGATGGTGGGAGGTTTTAGAGTTTCTATGCTTCGATTCAAAGAGCCATCTAATTAGAAGGAAAAAGTGAGTGTGATGTGGTACAGTTTATGTTAGCTCTTAATTTTAAGAAATAGGTATTTTAGTGCTATAATTCCATATCAGTTAACTTCATGTTAATTTTAAATGCACATTTTGTCATAAAATGACAAATACATAGAATTAGTCCTTTAAGCCCACTTTCTTGGAATACATATACTAGTTAATACTTGTTATATAGTTATAACTATATTGGAAAACAATTATAGTTAAATACAGTAACACCTACTATTTTTAAAATAGTAGAAAGGTTTTTACTACTTTAAAAAATGGTAGATAGAGAGTGTAAGAGTGTAGACTCTGAAATCAGACTGATTGTATTTAAACTTAAGTTCCACCACTTACTAGCTATAGCGCTTTGTGCAAATTATTTAACCTCTCAAAGCCTCAGTTTCTTCATCTGTAAAATGGAGATACTGATGGCAGGATTGTAGAAAGGACCAAATGAGTTAATGCACATAAAATGCTTCAGAAAATTTCCAGCACATAGGAAGTAGTCAGTAAGTGTTAGTATTTCTGTGTCTCTTTGATGTGTTTTTCTGTCTTTGGTTCACATAACCTGCAGTGATTCCCATTTACATCTAAAAGCACAGACATTTCTCACTGTTTCCAAGCTTCGTGTCCCTGACTGTCTTCCCAAGGATGTACTCATGTACACCTCCCTTGATAGCCACTGTGCAAAAAGCCTTAGAGGTCTGAGTTAGCCCAGGCCTTCCAAGAAGCAGATGCGAAGACTAGATTAACTGTGTAAGGCATTTATTAGGGGAACCCCATGTGAGAGTAAAGGGGGAGGGAGCTGGGAGGGGATGAGAGAGCCATGAGCTCCCCACACAAGTCTGACCCAGGGTGGAAGAGAGGGTAAAGAAGGAAAGAGCATTGTGTGCACGTGTCTTAGGCAGCCGAGCAGTTCTAAGGAAAGTTTGGCCAGGCTGTTGGGGAGTTCTGTGGCCAAAGCCTCCTGGAAGCATCCTGGGTCTCCCAAGCCTGGGCTGCCTCAGTGTCCCTGCTGTGTGTGCTCCGTCTTTTCCCAGGAGCAGCCCTGGGAAGTGTGTCTGCAGTACAAGCACAGCCCTGGGCTTCAGAGCACAGTGACTAGAGACCCTGGTCATTTAGGTCTCCTGCAGTTGCAGGTCTGAGAGGCACATTTGCAAGGGGCTACCAGAATATTCCTGTTATTTAAAGGAAGATCCTATCCCTTTGCATTGCACTTTCAAAATCATCCACTACCTGTCCTAACATCTTCAGCCTGAAACCATCACTTTATTCCTAACAATCTGTAACTGTTTAATGTTTCCCAAATATACGTAGAACTCTTCCATTTCAGCAATGTTTTTATACTGTTTTTCCCCCTCCTTTTCATTCTTGATGTCTTTCTCTGCATCCTTAAATCTTACCAGCCTTTTGCGCATTTCCCTAATGCCCCCTCTTCTCCAACCCACTCCACCAAGGGGTTATCTGTCCATCTTCTCCACATGTGGTGCTTTCATTGTTACCAATTTTATTAGTTAGGATTAGGTTTGAGTGTGAATCATAAAAACCTAAAGTAAAAATAGCTTAAATAAGAATGCAATATTATTACTCTCTCCTGTAAAAACCCAGAGGCAGGCAGCTCAGGCTCTGTGTTGCTGCTCTGTTCTACAAAGGCCTCAGGGACCCAGGTACCTGCAAGCTTTCTACTCTGCATCTCTAGGGAGTGGCCCTTCCCTTCAGGGTCCAGGAAGCAGCTCCAGCCTTCATATCCACGCTTCAGATGGTAGGATAGGGGACAGGGAAAGAAGGGGCAGAGAGCATACATCAGCTGCCTTTTAGGTAAGCTTTCTAGAAGCAGTCACATTTCCTGTTGCCTAGAACTTAGTCACATGATGATCCCAAGCCACTAGGGTGGCTGATAAATGTGGTCTTTATCCTCAGCGGCCATATGTCCAGATAAAGAGGAAAGGAGAAGAGTTATTGAGGGACCCCTGGGGGCTTCTGCACTAGACTCTGCTCAAAGAGGACATGCAACTAGACCTTGTATTATTATTCATTCTCCGTCACAATCCTCTACTAGATTACAAGCTACTTACAAGATTATGACAGCTACTGACCTCTAGAAGCTTGTCTCCCCATGATGCTAAGGGTACCTCTCATGGAAGAAGTGCTCAGTCTGTTGTTATTGAGGGGAGGAAGTAAGAATTTATTAGCACTTTTTACAGAGTAAGAAATAAGATGCTATCACGTAACCTTAATAAATCTAATACTAATTTTTCACTAAAGTAACCATCAGGAAAACTTAAAATTTACAGGGAATTGAAAAAAGAGTTAGGTTTCTGTTGATTTAAAAGTAATTTTAATACTTCTGCTTCTCTGTATCAATGCCTATACATCTGAATTTATGATCTCTGGCAAGTTGCTTAACTATTTGGGTTTCATCTGGCTTCCACTGTTGACATAATGACGATGATAAGAACAATAAAAGTCATCATCATCATCATCATTTTAAAAGAGATTTGGACAAAGATATCCTCTCCAGTGTATTTCTTTCTCTCTGTAACTACCTTTTCATTTTTCTTATCTTTACCGTAGCTTCTTATTTTCTTTTCGTGAGACTTTTGCTGTCCATGAAATATTTGTGGTTTTAAAATAGTTTTGTTAACCTAAATACTACACTTATAACCTTTTCTTGGGATTCTACTCAAATAATATGTATGAAATAGAAACCCAGGAATGTCCTAGGTCTGATGTGTCTGACATTTTGCATGCCTTCCCACATTATCAATCTAGGCTCAGAAAATGTTCAGTCTGAAGTTCATGTATTCCTGTGTTACTATTGTCATTTCCCTTTCATTCTTTATCACTTGTATATAATACTGGACATATGGTCAGTACCTGATTTGACCAAATTACACTTAACCTAAAATGTACAGCAAAGAAAGGAAAGACTCAGTTATCTTGGCCAGGAATGAGGCCACAACTTCAGGAATCTTTGTGGAATCACAGTGATTGAGAACATCATTTGAAACCACTGTCCTAGAAGCAGTTTGGCAGGCTGAGTGAGAAGGATGGAAGACAGGAAAAGATTAGCACTTGGAGAACTCAGACCAAGTAGACATTTTTCCTGAGGCACATATTTTATTTTGAAATGCCTCCCACTATTAGGCTTTTCTATTTTCTTCAGTTAGTGATCTTACAGTTAACACAGGCACATACTTATGGCTGGAGTAAATTTCTATAACTTGACCCTCTTTGCGGAATTCATCCCCATCACCAAGGAACATGGGAAGTTTCCTGATGAAAAGACATGTTCTGTTCTGTTTTCCCAACTCCAGTACTGGCACTGCACTTATGAACCCTGTGACATCAGGTTAACCTTTTATGTTCAACCTACTAAGCAAGAAACTGGGAAAATGTTGTAAGTTCAAAAAATTTTTTTTTAACTTAAAGCAGAAAAAAGAAGAGAGAAGAGCTTAATAAAATTCTTCTAGGCCTGCTCGATTTTCCCCTTGGTCTGAAATGTGTAAAAGATTGTTTTATTGGAATGGATAGACTAAATATATAACTGAGGAAGTAAAAACAGACACTAGACTTTAGTCATTCTATAATCTGATGAGAAAATAAGACATAGGGAAAAGTCGTATGGATTTTACATTAAACAGCACAAAAATCAACATGCCCATTAACAGTGGTAATAAGATTACTTAATGACATTTTAAACTTGTTTTAGATAGCTGAAAAATTGTGGGTCTTTGTTTTCTCAAAACATTTCAGTTATAGTAACTACCAAAGTTGTAAATCATCAAATATGTTTAAAGCTGCATTTTCCAATTAAGATATACACTTTGCTCTATAATTTAAGACTGGTATGTTTCTCTTATAATCACCTATTTGACTTCGTTTTGCCTGCGTTTTTTTCACTGCACAGAAAGAACTCATCTCTGTTCTCTCCACAGGGAACGTGAAGTGAACAGAATCAATTACATGTATGCTCAGTATGTCAAAAATACTATGGAACCACTTAATATCCCAGATGTCAGTAAAGATAAAAGATTTCCCTGGACAGTAAGTAACCCAATTTTAGACTTGGAGCTTGAAGGCTGTTTCCTATCAGATCTGCACTTAAACTAGTTACTCTTAACTGAAGGACTGGCCCTAGAATTGGCTCTTTGGGAGTGATCTGTGCTTTCCGTGATCTGAGGAAGGAGAATAAAACAGCTTATAACATCTGTTGAGAGGTTATCAGCTATACTTGAGTATTTTTCTCTGTACTTTTATTAGTTTTTTAAACATGTATTAATGAACTATCGTAAACTAATTTTGAGGTAATTTAACTATTACCTACTTAATGACATTCTTTAGATAGTATGGCTGGAGTTCTTGAGTTTACCCTCAAAAATTAAGTTTCATATGGCTTAAATGCCTGTAATTGGTAATCTACCGCAGTGAACAGCTCTGTGGAAAACTGAATATCTGTTTTCCTTGAGAGCAAAGCTACAAGGGTCAGTTTCTCAGACATTGAAAACTTTGAATTCTAGTATTTTTTCTCATCTGACTTCAGAAAAGCATTGCAGTTTGAGGCAGCTGCCTTGACTTTGTTATTTGCCTATCTAGGAGAACTTTTTAGAACTTTAGCAATAAGGGCAATAGATAACAGTGGTAAAACTAAACAAGGACAAATTTGTAACATGTAGAATCCTAGGTGGTGTAATGCTTTTGACTTCTGCCCCTCTTGTTAAGTTATTTCAGACATCCACTACACAGGGATAGTAGAAACTGAATAAATACTTTGCTTAGTATTACTGTAAGCTGCTTGGAGAGTTTAAAATGGAAAATAAAAGAAATACAGGTAAATAAAATGGAAAATATGGAAAAAAATTTTTAAAAGAAAATAGGATATTTAGTTTTTTTAATAATGTAAAGACTAATTGCTTTATAGTGCATTTATGTGAACTTCATTATACATTTGTACATTTTCTACACTCTGATGTTATCTCCAGCTAATAAAAGAAGAATATATTAGTGGCTTCCGAGGTCCAATATAGTTTTCTATAGCATCTAATGGACAAACAGTCTTCTCATAATATTTAGCTGTCTTGTTTTTCTTTTTGTTTAGAATGAAAACACAGGAAATGTAAAACAGCAGTGCATTAGAAGTTTGCTTTGTACGCCTATAAAAAATGGAAAGAAGAATAAAGTGATAGGTAAAGCCTTTTTGTTGACCTCTACTCTGCACTTATTAAAGAAAAACATGTATTCTCAGAAACTTCTTTCTTTCAAGTGTAAATTTAAAGACTAAAATGTTTGAAAAAAAGATAAAAATTGGAATGATAAAAGAATTTTGAAATAATTTTATATTGATAAATGTCAACAAACATTTGTTAAATATCTTATTAACTATGATGTATTTTGGTAATTGTAATCCTGTTTCAACAGAAATTTGGTTTAAGAATGACATGTTGAAAGTTAGCAAACTGAGAGAGATCAAGTCGATAATGTATATTGTTTTAGAGCCTCACTTCTTGGTTTCTGGTTTTTCTTTTTTGAATACATGGTTTAGATTGTAGGTTGTATTCATTGAACACTCCACTGCTTTAGGCACTTGGGATAAGTCAGTGAACAAGCAAAAACCCCTGCCTCAGGGAGTTTACATTCTTACATGAAGGTTAGTAAAATATGTCTATTGCAGGAATGATGGAAGAAGGCATTCTCAGAAAAATGAGATGATGTTTCCTATTATCGACATATTTATTTCTTGGCATTGCAGGTTATATTAAACGTAGAACAGAAAATGTGAGGTTTTGTATGCCAGTCATGCATGATTGACACTGTGAAAACAGTCTGAACTGTTAAGTATTCTCCCAAGAACTTGGAACAGAGGCTAAACTTTTAAATAAAAACCCTAACGGAGCAAGGCTTAGCTATATAAATTTACCTTAAAAATTCTGGTGAGTTTCCAGGTTGTAAGATTTGACTGTAATTTCATTAAAGAAGAGTGTTGGTCAGAAAGGTCGGTGCAGGGTGGGGGGGGGAAATCGTTCATGAAAATGGGGGGAAAAAAAGGACAGATATGGAAAGTACCTCTCCAGTTGTGTGCAGTACTCAGGGAACCTTTGCCTCTCACATGGAGATGGATGTAGAAGGTTGAAGCAGTGTATAGGGTGTGCTGACCACTTGGCAAGGCCAGCACTTGCGTGGCGATGGATGCAGCAGGTTGTAGCTGGTCCTGCTCACTGATTCCAGTCTGTTTGCTGGCATGCGTCCTCACTGTGAGATGGATACACGGCCTTATGCCATTAAACAAGCCACCAATCTGAGTTCCCTTGTTCTGATTATTTTCTTTCCAAGATATGTTAACTCATAGGAAGATAATGCATTCTTCATACCCTCTCGAATACATTGCTCGCTTTGCCAGTTGTTTCTTATTGTAAATCAGTGAACTGGGCTTGAGGCAATGGGCTGAGTTGCAGGTGCATGTACTCGGGTTTCTGGGACAGATCTATTTCTTGTTGGACATTGATTTTATTTTATTTATTTATTATTATTATTTTTTAAAATATATATATTTTTTAACATCTTTATTGGTGTATAATTGCTTTACAATGGTGTGTTAGTTTCTGCTTTATAACAAAGTGAATCAGTTATACATATACATATGTTCCCATACCTCTTCCCTCTTGCATCTCCCTCCCTCCCACCCTCCCTATCCCACCCCTCTAGGTGGTCACAAAGCACAGAGCTGATCTCCCTGTGCTATGCGGTTGCTTCCCACTAGCTATCTATTTTATGTTTGGTAGTGTATATATGTCCATGCCACTCTCTCACTTTGTCACAGCTTACCCTTCCCCCTCCCCATATCCTCAAGTCCATTCTCTAGTAGGTCTGTGTCTTTATTCCCGTCTTGCCACTAGGTTCTTCATGACCTTTTTTTTTTTTTCCTTAGATTCCATATATATGTGTTAGCATACTGTATTTGTTTTTCTCTTTCTGACTTACTTCACTCTGTATGACAGACTCTAACTCCATCCACCTCACTACAAATAACTCCATTTCGTTTCTTTTTATGGCTGAGTAATATTCCATTGTATATATGTGCCACATCTTCTTTATCCATTTATCCGATGATGGACACTTAGGTTGCTTCCATGTCCTGGCTATTGTAAATAGAGCTGCAATGAACATTTTGGTACATGACTCTTTTTGAATTATGGTTTTCTCAGGGTATATGCCCAGTAGTGGGATTGCTGGGTCATATGGTAGTTCTATGTTTAGTTTTTTAAGGAACCTCCATACTGTTCTCCATAGTGGCTGTATCAATTTACATTCCCACCAACAGTGCAAGAGGGTTCCCTTTTCTCCACACCCGCTCCAGCATTTATTGTTTCTAGATTTTTTGATGATGGCCATTCTGACCGGTGTGAGATGATATCTCATTGTAGTTTTGATTTGCATTTCTCTAATGATTAATGATGTTGAGCATTCTTTCATGTGTTTGTTGGCAATCTGTATATCTTCTTTGGAGAAGTGTCTATTTAGGTCTTCTGCCCATTTTTGGATTGGGTTGTTTGCTTTTTTGTTATTGAGCTGCATGAGCTGCTTGTAAGTTTTGGAGATTAATCCTTTGTCAGTTGCTTCATTTACAAATATTTTCTCCCATTCTGAGCGTTGTCTTTTGGTCTTGTTTATGGTTTCCTTTGCTGTGCAAAAGCTTTTAAGTTTCATTAGGTCCCATTTGTTTATTTTTGTTTTTATTTCCATTTCTCTCAGAGGTGGGTCAAAAAAGGATCTTGCTGTGATTTATGTCATAGAGTGTGCTGCCTGTGTTTTCCTCTAAGAGTTGGATAGTGTCTAGCCTTACATTTAGGCCTTTAATCCATTTTGAGTTTATTTTTGTGTATGGTGTTAGGGAGTGTTCTAATTTCATTCTTTTACATGTAGTGGTCCAGTTTTCCCAGCACCACTTATTGAAGAGGCTGTCTTTTCTCCACTGTATATGCTTGCCTCCTTTATCAAAGATAAGGTGACCATAGGTGCGTGGGTTTATCTCTGGGCTTTCTTTCTATCCTGTTCCATTGATCTATGTTTCTGTTTTTGTGCCAGTACCAAACTGTCTTGATTACTGTAGCTTTGTAGTATAGTCTGAAGTCAGGGAGCCTGATTCCTCCAGCTCCATTTTTTGTTCTCAAGATTGCTTTGGCTATTCGGGGTCTTTTCTGTTTCCATGCAAATTGTGAAATTTTTTGTTCTAGTTCTGTGAAAAATGCCAGTGGTAGTTTGATAGGGATTGCATTGAATCTGTAGATTGCTTTGGGTAGTAGAGTCATTTTCACAATGTTGATTCTTCCAATCCAAGAACATGGTATATCTCTCCATCTATTTGTATCATCTATAATTTCTTTCATCAGTGTCTAATAATTTTCTGCATACAGGTCTTTTGTCTCCTTAGGTAGGTTTATTCCTAGATATTTTATTCTTTTTGTTGCAATGGTAAATGGGAGTGTTTTCTTTATTTCACTTTCAGATTTTTCATCATTAGTGTATAGGAATGCAAGACATTTCTGTGCATTAATTTTGTATCCTGCTACTTTACCAAATTCATTGATTAGCTCTAGCAGTTTTCTGGTAGCA
Organism: Balaenoptera borealis; assembly: GCF_965194805.1. Lineage (NCBI taxonomy): Eukaryota > Metazoa > Chordata > Mammalia > Artiodactyla > Balaenopteridae > Balaenoptera > Balaenoptera borealis. The sequence goes on along the minus strand of NC_138861.1, from coordinate 128,957,838 downwards.
TCTTTAGCATTCTCTATGTATAGTATCATGTCATCTGCAAACAGTGACAGCTTTACTTCTTCTTTTCTGATTTGGATTCCTTTTATTTCTTTTTCTTCTCTGATTGCTGTGGCTAAAACTTCCAAAACTATGTTGAATAGTAGTGGTGAGAGTGGGCAACCTTGTCTCGTTCCTGATCTTAGAGGAAATGGTTTCAGTTTTTCACCATTGAGGACAATGTTGGCTGTGGGTTTGTCATATATGGCCTTTATTATGTTGAGGAAAGTTCCCTGTATGCCTACTTTCTGCAGGGCTTTTATCATAAATGGGTGTTGAATTTTGTCGAAAGCTTTCTCTGCATCTATTGAGGTGATCATATGGTTTTTCTCCTTCAATTTGTTAATATGGTGTATCACGTTGATTGATTTGCATATATTGAAGAACCCTTGCATTCCTGGAATAAACCCCACTTGATCTTGGTGTATGATCCTTTTAATGTGCTGTTGGATTCTGTTTGCTAGTATTTTGTTGAGGATTTTTGCATCTATGTTCATCAGTGATATTGGCCTGTAGTTTTCTTTCACTGTGACATCTTTGTCTGGTTTTGGTATCAGGGTGATGGTGGCCTTGTAGAATGAGTTTGGGAGTGTTCCTCCCTCTGCAATATTTTGGAAGCGTTTGAGAAGGATAGGTGTTAGCTCTTCTCTAAATGTTTGATAGAATTCGGCTGTGAAGCCATCTGGTCCTGGGCTTTTGTTTGTTGGAAGATTTTTAATCACAGTTTCAATTTCAGTGCTTATGATTGGTCTGTTCATATTTTCTATTTCTTCCTGGTTCAGTCTTGGCAGGTTGTGCATTTCTAAGAATTGGTCCATTTCTTACAGGTTGTCCATTTTATTGGCATAGAGTTGCTTGTAGTAATCTCTCATGATCCTTTGTATTTCTGCAGTGTCAGTGGTTACTTCTCCTTTTTCATTTCTAATTCTATTGATTTGAGTCGTCTCCCTTTTTTTCTTGATGAGTCTGGCTAGTGATTTATCAATTTTGTTTATCTTCTCGAAGAACCAGCTTTTAGTTGTATTGATCTTTGCTATTGTTTCCTTCATTTCTTTTTCATTTATTTCTGATCTGATCTTTATGATTACTTTCCTTCTGCTAGCTTTGGGGTTTTTTTGTTCTTCTTTCTCTAATTGCTTTAGGTGCAAGGTTAGGTTGTTTATTTGAGATGTTTCCTGTTTCTTGAGGTAGGCTTGTATTGCTATAAACTTCCCTCTTAGAACTGCTTTTGCTGTATCCCATAGGTTTTGGGTCGTCGTGTCTCCATTGTCATTTGTTTCTAGGTATTTTTTGATTTCCCCTTTGATTTCTTCAGTGATCACTTCGTTATTAAGTAGTGTATTGTGTAGCCTCCATGTGTTTGTATTTTTCTACAGATCTTTTCCTGTAATTGATATCTAGTCTCATAGCACTGTGGTCGGAAAAGATACTTGATACGATTTCAATTTTCTTAAATTTACCACGGCTTGATTTGTGACCCAAGATATGATCTCTCCTGGAGAATGTTCCATGAGCACTTGAGAAAAATGTGTATTCTGTTGTTTTTGGGTGGAATGTCCTATAAATATCAATTAAGTCCATCTTGTTTAAGGTATCATTTAAAGCTTGTGTTTCCTTATTTATTTTCATTTTGGATGATCTGTCCATTGGTGAAAGTGGGGTGTTAAAGTCCCCTACTATGATTGTGTTACTGTCGATTTCCCCTTTTATGGCTGTTAGTATTTGCCTTATGTATTGAGGTGCTCCTGTGTTGGGTGCATAAATATTTACAATTGTTATATCTTCTTCTTGGATCGATCCCTTGATCATTATATAGTGTCCTTCTTGTCTCTTGTAATAGTTTTTATTTTAAAGTCTATTTTGTCTGATATGAGAATTGCTACTCCAACTTTCTTTTGACTTCCATTTGCATGGAATATCTTTTTCCATCCCCTCACTTTCAGTCTGTATGTGTCCCCAGGTCTGAAGTGGGTCTCTTGTAGACAGCATATATACGGGTCTTGTTTTTGTATCCATTCAGCCAGCCTGTGTCTTTTGGTGGGAGCATTTAATCCATTTACATTTAAGGTAATTATCGATATGTATGTTCCTATTCCCATTTTCTTAAATGTTTTGGGTTTGTTATTGTAGGTGTTTTCCTTCTCTTGTGTTTCTTGCCTAGAGAAGTTCCTTTAGCATTTGTTGTAAAGCTGGTTTGGTGGTGCTGAACTCTCTCAGCTTTTGCTTGTCTGTAAAGGTTTTAATTTCTCCATCAAATCTGAATGAGATCCTTGCTGGGTAGAGTAATCTTGGTTGTAGGTTTTTCTCCTTCATCACTTTAAATATGTCCTGCCACTCCCTTCTGGCTTGCAGAGTTTCTGCTGAAAGATCAGCTGTTGACCTTATGGGGATTCCCTTGTGTGATATTTGTTGTTTTTCCCTTGCTGCTTTTAATATGTTTTCTTTATATTTAATTTTTGATAGTTTGATTAATATGTGTCTTGGCGTGTTTCTCCTTGGATTTATCCTGTATGGGACTCTCTGTGCTTCCAGGACTTGATTAACTATTTCCTTTCCCATATTAGGGAAGTTTTCAACTATAATCTCTTCAAATATTTTCTCAGTCCCTTTCTTTTTCTCTTCTTCTTCTGGGATCCCTATAATTCGAATGTTGGTGCGTTTAATGTTGTCCCAGAGGTCTCTGAGACTGTCCTCAGTTCTTTTCATTCTTTTTTCTTTATTCTCCTCTGCAGTAGTTATTTCCACCATTTTATCTTCCAGGTCACTTATCCGTTCTTCTGCCTCAGTTATTCTGCTATTGATCCCTTCTCGAGTATTTTTAATTTCATTTATTGTGTTGTTCATCGTTGCTTGGTTCCTCTTTAGTTCTTCTACGTCCTTGTTAAATGTTCCTTGCATTTTGTCTATTCTGTTTCCAAGATTTTGGATCATCTTTACTGTGATTATTCTGAATTCTTTTTCAGGTAGACTGCTTATTTCCTCTTCATTTGTTAGGTCTGGTGTGTTTTTACCTTGCTCCTTCATATGCTGTGTGTTTTTTCTGTCTTCTCATTTTGCTTATCTTACTGTGTTTGGGGTCTCCTTTTCACAGGCTGCAGGTTCGTAGTTCCTGTTGTTTTTGGTATCTGTCCCCACTGGCTAAGGTTGGTTCAGTGGGTTGTGTAGGCTTCCTGGTGGAGGGGACTAGTGCCTGTGTTCTGGTGGATGAGGCTGGATCTTGTCTTTCTGGTGGGCAGGTCCACGTCTGGTGGTGTGTTGGGGTGTCTGGGGCCTTATTATGATTTTAGGCAGCCTCTCTGCTAATGGATGGGGCTGTGTTCCTGTCTTGCTAGTTGTTTGGCATAGGGTGTCCAGCACTGTAGCTTGCTGGTCGTTGAGTGAAGCTGGGTCTTGGTGTTGAGATGGAGATCTCTGGGAGATTTTTGCCGTTTGGTATTACGTGGAGCTGGGAGGTCCCTTGTGGACCAGTGTCCTGAAGTTGGCTCTCCCACCACAGAGGCACAGCCCTGATGCTTGGCTGGAGCACCAAGAGCCTTTCATCCACATGGCTTTTGGGAGGTGTGACGTCTTCTGCCAGCGTTCAGTGGGTGTTCTATAGGAGCAGTTCCACGTGTAGATGTATTTCTGTTGTATCTGTGGGGAGGAAGGTGATCTCCGCGTCTTACTCTTCTACTGTCTTCTCCTCTCTCCTGATTTTATAAATCAGTCTTGTGAACTTAGGTACTGTTCTCTACCCCAGAGAGTGGGATCTGTCCTCAGCATGGTAAAGTAGTTTCTAAGCCTACAGGGCTGGGCTTGCTGACTGCAGTGCATTGCCTCATAAAGCCTCTTGGAAGCCAGCCTGGCGATTCCCTGAAGGCTGTTCATCACCTGCACGCTTCTCAGCTCTCAGAGAAAAAAGTAGAGCCTAGTGAATCCATATGTCAACTCTCTTTTCAAGATTATCACCGATCAGATCTCTAACATAAACAACAGAAGAAAACTGACAAGGGTACCCTACAATATGAAACTACATAAATGTTTAGGATATAAAATTTTATATTCTAGGAGTTAGGTGAAAACTACATTATAAATGTTATGCTTCTTTTTTAAAAAATTTTTTTTGAATTTTATTTCATTTTATTTTTTTACAGCAGGTTCTTATTAGTTATCTATTTTATACATATTAGTGTATATATGTCAATCCAAATCTCCCATGTTATGCTTCTTTAAAATGCTTTTTGATATAAATATAGAGCTTTCCACAAGCTGCCTTTGACCTTTGAAAATGTGAAATGGATTCCAGAAGCGATGCATCATTTACTAATAAGTTCTGATAAGGAGGAGGACAGAGTGGCAACTTGCCACATCAAGGCACATCTTCGCTTTTTCTCAGCAGCATCTCTTTGGAATAACTGGGAATGGGAAGTGGCTGGAGGAAGTTATACATCAGGCTTTTTCATCACTTTACACATGTGATAAATAAGAGGAGTTTGGGGACGTGCAAAGGTCCCTGGATGGGAATAGGGCTCACAACATCCGGCTGGCTCCACTCTCTCTTTAAGCATTTAAAAGGTTATGGGCTTTGAGCCCTGGTCCGGAAAGATCCCACATGCTGTGGAGCTACTAAGCCCGTGCGCCACAACTACTGAGCCTGTGCTCTAGACCCCGCGAGCCACAACTACTGAGCCCATGTGCCACGACTACTGAAGCCCACACGCCTAGGGCCCGTGCTCCACAACACGAGAAGCCACGACAGTGAGAAGCCTGCGCACCTCAAGGAAGAGCAGCCCCCGCTCGCCGCAATAGAGAAAGCCTGCACGCAGCAACGAAGACCCAACGCAGCCATAAATAAATAAATAAATAAATAAATAAATTTATTAAAAAAAAAAAAAAGGTTATGGGCACATTATTCAACTAACTAACCTTTCAGATCCCTTCAGAATCCATATTCTGTGTTCCTGTCACTGTTTCAGACAAGTGAACAAAGAAAGAAATACCAGTTGAAATAATCAGACTTCTCTTGGTGTACATTTTGTGTCACCCTGCTTGATAACAGAGTCAAAAGTAAGTAAATGTTGTCTTTGGAAAGGAAAAATTCCCTGCCAATAAAAAGAAAGAAAGAAAAAATGATTTCCCTGGTGGGGTTTCTTGGGGGGGTTCAGGTTAATTTCAAGAGGGAAAATTTCCAGTGTTCCCTGCTGTCTTTATAAGTGTGACAAAACAGAGAATTTGAATTCTCGACTATACTTTGTACTCACAGATGCAGCATGGAAAACATCATGGCCGTAGATAATTTTTCTTACATGTCACAGACCAGATTCTGCTAGTATATAATTCTAATACAGAATCCCCACAGAGTTCCATACAGAAAGACAGACTGGCCCATGTGTTTTTGGTAATCTTCTTTCCCTTCTTTTTTTTTTCCCATTACTGACAATTAGATGAAATTATAGACATTAGACCAGTACGGGGCCTGTTGTATCACCAAATGTATTCCCTGAGGTATTTTTTCACATCAGATGTTTTCTCAGTGCTCTGGCTAACACAGAGTGTTTCCACCACTTTGTTTTCAACACTATTAAGAAAATACTTCCTCATTCAAATTCACTTATTTTAACCAATTATTTCCCCTATTTATTAGACTAAGTTTGCCTTTTTCTCATATCATATTTACTAGAAATTCTTATGCCTATTTTCCATGTTAATTTCAGGGCATATTTTGAAGAAATTAGTTCCATTCCCATCCAAAAAATATTGTTGAGAACATCTCCACTTTAAATAGCCTACATTTTCATCTCTCCTTTTTTTTTTAGTGAAAATGTAATAAAAATCATAGTGTTATACCACACGTTGTTTGACAGTGAAGTATGAGAGAGGAATATGTATTTCTTACTGAATATATTTTCTAAACTGATTACCGTCCTAATGCTCTGCTCATCTATGTGTTGCAATATGATCCCAAGACATAAGTAAATATTGTAAAATTATGTAAGTTTAAATTTGACTTCTTAATTTTATTTTTCATATTAAATTATATCATTTGGCAATATCACGAACTATTCATTTGTTTTTAAAAATATTTGCTAGGATTTTCCTAATGCAAATAAAATTACACTGTGCAGTGTCATCCATGGTACATACTGCTTATATTGCTTAAAGTATACAGTTTTTCCCAATTAAAGAATTGTTAATTATGATTAGTGATAAGTGCCAGGAAATAAGGCTGTAGGGGCAGTAATAATGGAAAGAAAATGAGAAAAAAATAAAACTAGGAGATTATAGCTTGAAATTATAAAAGTGAAAATCTATAAAATAAAAATAAATATAAGGATTATAGTTTCAAGAATTGATTGAAGAAATGGAAAAATAAGAGAAACCTCATAGTAGCCCTGGAAAACAGAGACGCTTACCTTTATTGGACCAGAAACATTGAGGAATTTCTAGAAGATAGGAAGAATATACTATTTGTAAGAACACATTTTACACAGAATGGGAAAAATTTGAGTAGAGATAACAATATCAATATCAGACAACGTAAATTTTAAGGTAAAAACATATACTATACAGAATCACTTTTCATTGACTAAGTTAAATTCACAGAGGAAAGTTTAATTGTCATAAATTCTTCTATAAACTAAATAACATCATTGACATACAAAAACCAAAGCTATTAAAAATACAAGAAGAAATGGACAAAATGGTGGTCATAGTGAGAGTCTTTAGTACCCTTTTCATAGAATGTTAAAGTACAGGAAAATATAAGGAAACATTAGAATTGATTAATACAGAAAATGAAATGGATTTAATTGGCATATAAATATTTACTTTTATATTTCATAATTTAAAAACACAAATTCCTATCAAATATTCATCAGAAATTTACAAATATTAGTGATACACACACATACAACACAAACTTAGTCATTTCTGAAAAGTAGAATTGACAACCACTGTCATGGATCACAGTGCGTTAAAACTAGAAATGTGTAATAAAAGGATAAATTGGAAGGAAAAAGCTCACTTAGACACTGAAAAACATTCTCCCAAATGACAAAGAAGAAATCAAAAGTCAAAATGAAACTGTAGCATTTTAGAAAATTAGTGGTTGTATCAATTTAACATAAAAACTCAAGGTACAAGGTCAAAGCTATATATATAGGAGTTATATAGCTTTAAATATTTTGCCATTATTAATTAGGACATAATGAAGTTATTTGAACTAAGTGTTCAACTGAAGAAATTAGAAAGACAGCACCTTTCTCTTTCTCACCCTCTATGCTGCCCCCAAAGTAAACAAAAATAGGAAGAAAGCAAGCAGAGGAAAGAAATTGAAAAGATAAATTTATGAAATGAGAGGGGATAGTAAAACAAGAGATAATGGGCAAACACAATAATAATAAACAAACCTCCAACACAGATAATGAGGGAAATAAAAGAAACACAAATAGGAATGAGAAAGGAAATGTAATTACAGATACAGAAGGAACTTTAAAAGATGTTAGATAATACAATGTACCAAAAAAATATGTTTTGATGAAATGGAGAAATTCTATAAAAATTGGTAATAACCAATACTAACTCAAGGAGAGTTTAAAATTTTTCATAGAAAAGGGTGTGGAGAAAAGGGAACTCTCTTGCACTGTTGGTGGGAATGTAAATCGATACAGCCACTATGGAGAATGGTATGGAGGTTCCTTAAAAACCGAAAAATAGAACTACCGTATGACCCAGCAATCCCACTACTGGGCATATACCCTGAGAAAACCATAATTCAAAAGGACATATGCACCCCAATGTTCATTGCAGCACTAGTTACAATAGCCAGGTCACGGAAGCAACCTAAGTGTCCATCAACAGATGAATGGATAAAGAAGATGTGGCACATATATACAATGGAGTATTACTCAGCCATAAAAAGAAACAAAATGGAGTTATTTGTAGTGAGGTGGATGGACCTAGAGTCTGTCATACAGAGTGAAGTAAGTCAGAAGGAGAAAAACGAATACCGTATGCTAACACATATATATGGAATCTAAAAAAAAAAAAAAAAAGGTTCTGACGAACTTAGGGGCAGGACAGGAATAAAGATGCAGACGTAGAGAGTGGACTGGAGCACGTGGGGAGGGGGAAGGGTAAGCTGGGACGAAGTGAGAGAGTAGCATTGACATATATACACTACCAAATGTAAAACAGATACCTAGTGGGAAGCAGCCGCATAGCACAGGGAGGTCAGCTCGGTACTTTGTGACCACCTAGAGGGGTGGGATAGGGAGGGTGGGAGGGAGACGCAAGAGGGAGGGGATATGGGGATATATGTATACATATAGCTGATTCACTTTGTTATACAGCAGAAACTAACACAACATTGTAAAGCAATTATACGCCAATATAATGTTAAATTTTTTTTTGTTAAATTTTAAATGATGTTTAAGATGTTAAATTTTTTTTTCATAGAAGTAGTTGAGAAAGTTATATTTTTAAAGTCACTAAAAAAAAAAAAAAACAAAAAAAACAGCTATTTACCAAAGTAAATTCTTACCAAAGCAATGAGAGGACAGGAAAGGATGAAATAAGGTGAGGCATGGAAAAGGAAAAGGCAAAATAACTTACAAAATGATAACGATTGTTGAATGAAAAAACCTAAAAGAATCAGCTGAAAGTACCTATCTAAAACGAGAGTTGCAGAAGTTCCTGGCTATCAAATTATTAAAAGAAAATAACTTTCTTACATGCCAAGACAAATTTTTTAGAAAATAATAATGGAAAAAGCATCCCGTTTACAATAGTAACAAGGAATAAACTTGGTCAGAAATAGGAACATCTATATGAGGAAAACTATAAAAGTCTACTAGATAACTTGAAAATCTTTAAGTTATCTTTAAGTAAGTGAACTGATATAACATTTCCTGATGATAATAATCTATTATTTAAGATGTTATCTTTTTGCAGATCAGATTTATATCAATTTTAATACATGTCCTCATAAGATTTTTTTTTCAGGGGGTAGAGGAATTCTTGACCAACATATATAAAATTAATCCGGAAGAATAGCATAAAAATAATCAAATAATCAGAGTGGATGGATAGAGAATTGCCTTGTCAGAAATTAAAATAATGCTGTATAAGTAACATTATTAAAAGTATTATGTGTGTGCTAGAAGAGATGGCAAGATTGATGGAACACAATGGAAAGTCTAAATGCAGACCCAAGTCTGATATAACAGTTGTGTTATTGTGCATAATAGAGTATATTTCATTGTTTCTAAGATACCATTGGTTGAAACACACCATTTTATGTATCTTTAAGAAAGAAAAATGATTTCAATTACATCATGACAAGCAATTGATTAGGATGCATACTGATTTCATAACATTTAAATGTGAAAAAAGTACATAGTTGAAATAAGTATGAATTTATTATTTAAGGTGACAATTCAAATTATTAAAGAATGGATAACTATTTAAGTTTTGCAAGAATCCAGTAGCAATTTAGGGAAAAAATTAAGTAGAATTAAAAGATTAAATGTGATAGAATGAATCTGTAAAGGTGCCAGAGGAAAATATAGGTTTGTATGTGATTTTAAAATGGGGAAGCTTCTTTTAAAAGCAAGACACTATAGTTGAAAACTTAAAAGATAACTGTTTTAGTTACTTGAGAAATGAAATCTTTTCTACAACCAAAAAACTCCCTAAGTTAAGACAATTGACAAATAACAAGTGCGAAAAAATTATTTGCAAGGTAGGTGACAAGGGTATAAGGGTAAGTCTTACACATTAACAAGACAGGATGCTAATTTTGGAGCCCATGTTGTGCAGGAGAGAGGACAGGAGACCACAAGCAGGATATAAGAATTGACCCCCTGCTCTGCCAAGAGGCCAGAAGGAAAACTGTGGTTGGTAACAACATCTGATCCCTGGAATTATAGAAAAGGAAACAAGTTTGTGTTTAGAAACTGTCTAGTCCCTTCAGCATAATTTCCAGAGATGCCTTCAGTGCCAACTAGCTATCAGAGCTGCTGTGATGACCGTGTGAAATAATGTCTGTACAAGTACTTTGTGAACTCTAATAATATTAACACTGATATTTTACTATCTAACTGTACTACTTCTTGGTTTTCTCCTAATATATTTTTGAATGTTTTATTTTATTTTTGTATATAGTTATTGGGTTTTGTTGAGTGATTTTGTTTTATTTTTGGTTCTGCAATAACTACTTTGTTTTTATATATAAGTGATTCTGATTTTATATGGCTTGCTAGTAGATGTGGCATTTCAAATGACCAGTTTTAAATTTCATTATTGTACTCTTTATCCACTCTTCCAGATCTTTAATGAATAAGTTGTGAAAACTATCTGTAAACAGGCCCAAGCTTTACATTTTCTCAAAGAACCCTATTTGTTTGTTATGAACCTTTTTCTTCTTCAGAGCTTTTTTTTTGTTTTTCCGACTTGGGTACTTTTGTTTGATAGAATTAAATTTTATGAAGGGTGTAAAGAGATCAACAGGATTGTCTTGAATGCTGTATAAATGTGACTGCTTTCAAAGAAGAATTAAATTATATTCTTAAAGGGGTAATTTGTCTTCACCCCTTTCCTTGCCCTGAGCGTAACTCTGTGTCTGCGTGTCTGTATCTATAGAGGTGGATTGTGACACAGACGCACTTTAGCTGTTCTGCCCTGAGCTATGGTTGTTACAGCCAACTCTTCCTACTTGTACACTTAACATGCCATTTTAGTACCTTTCAATTCCTGAGGTATTAGTTAATACCGCTTAATATATTCATTCAATGACTGTTGGCCAAGGCCCAGGTTTGAACCGCTGTCCAGGAAAGAGTTCCTTACCTCGGTCCCAGGCCCAGCAGACTGCCTGATGGCCACGTCTCAACCCCTCCGGGTTGTCTTTTCCTTCCCATACATGCAATCAATCTTATGCAGTGATAAAAAGAAAAATCTTGATTATGAAAAATGGCCATCAACTAGGAGAAAACTTTAGTAAAAAATGAAAGGCAGTTACATTGTGATGTGAGGATAAGGCACAGACTGCGTGACCCTCAAGAAAACGTGATTTGGGAGATAGCCGGAAGCCCATATAAACAGTTCCATATTTATAATTTGGGGATTCACAAAGGTTGGAGGACATAACCCAGGCGTGCTTACCGTACATGGGACATGGTCTTTTAAGATAATGAATGCTGACTGCCATATTTACTCACGGTTCTTACTTGCAGTGTCCAGATTCATTATGTCTTGCTTAAAATTTTTCTTGATAACAGAATGTGTTAGAGAAGTAATCTCTGCAGTACTAATACAGATAGATAAGGACGCCTTTACTGTCTAAAGTAGAAAAACTCCCACAAACAAGAAAGAGCAACATGAGCATACAGATAATTTGTAGGGTTAAAAATAAAGTGCACACCAGTGGTAATAAAGGGATTTCATGTGCAGCCATGCATCACCACGGACGCTGTGAGATCCTTTTGTGCTCCAGGAAAAATAAGAGATAACAGAATATAGTCTTCATGGGAAAGTGGTTTGGGTCAGAGCCGCAGTCCTGCATTCTTTCTTTAACTCAGTAAACATTTTTTGAGTCCTGCTATATGCCAGGCATTGCTGGCTGAGGAAGTGGAACTGAAAAAATAAAATCTCTAAGCCCAAGATATGTACGTCTAGAAAGAAAGACAGAATAAAATCCCCCATGATACTCCAAATGATAAAGTTAAGGGGATAGAAAGGAGAAGTGCCTGCCTCACCCGGGAAGTGGGAGGCCTCTGGGAGCTCGCTGTGAAGGGCATGTAGGGATCTATTGGACAATAGGAAAGAGAGCAGTGGGGAGCAGTACAGGCCAGCGGAAAAGAATAGGCAAAGGTGTGGGCGAGCAAAATGCAGTCAGGGAGCTGCTAGCAATGATCTGATGGGGGTAAAAAGGCACAGAGCAGCAGTGTGGTAATAAACTAGCCTTTGGGGCTAGGCTGAGCTGGGGTTTCAATTTTAGACATAAGCATACTAGCTAAGTGACCTGGAGCATATGACTTAACCTTCCTGAGACTCAGTTTCTTCATCTGTAAAATGGGCATGGGCACACGTTCCTCACAGTGTAAACTGTGCAGACTAGAGTTCGTGTGTGTATTAAAGCACTGTACCTACATGCACATGATGGAAGTCTATATTACATATGCAGAGACAGAAGAGATGAGGACTTTAACCCAGAGGTAGGAGGTCATCAAACTCCTCACAGAGACCACTAGGCTCAGAGTACCATAGAACAACTAGTTCAATAAAGATTTGATGTAATCTTCCATTCATATCGACTACGTGTTTGACTTTCTAAGAAAGGCCAGGATTTGGTTAGGTTAGGTTATGATTGTCTCCAAAGATTAGTTCTGCTTGTATTTCTAACTAAATAGTCATTTCTATGTGCATTTATTTGCAGTATCAAAAAATGATTGGAAATATTCTCCTAGATGCAGAGGTGCATATTTGAAACTTGAGATTGTCTATGTGAATTGTCTGTTTCCTACATTCTATCTTGTATGTAACTGTTTTTTAACTTCTGGTTTCTCAGTAAGGAAAGGCAGTCTGTGTGACCCAAAATTCTGATGTGCATCAAAATTGCTCTCTTGGCAAATGTACAAAAATCCAATTAGTCTCCAAAGGACAAATTGTCTTTGGGGACTCAGCTGATCTGAAATTTGCGACCGAGTCTGGAAGAAAGTAGTACTCTAGGATTTTTTGAACACAGACAACATACATTTAGGACTATGTGAAACAAGTTCTCATGTAAATTGATTCAGATGACTTTTCTAGCTTATATTTGTGAGGATTCATTTGCTTATTTGGAGATACCAAGCATTCCTAAGAGAAAAGTATAAGACAGTCTTGCGGGGGGGGTCTTAAAGTCAGTGAGAACTGTGACGATGAATAGTAACATTTGCTTGATTTCTTGGATTGTTACAGGGGTTTGCCAACTTGTTAATAAGATGGAGGAGACCACTGGCAAAGTTAAGCCTTTCAACCGAAATGATGAACAGTTTCTGGAAGCTTTTGTCATCTTTTGTGGCTTGGGGATCCAGAACACACAGATGTACGAAGCAGTGGAGAGAGCTATGGCCAAGCAGATGGTCACATTAGAGGTGGGCTGACACTTACAGGACTTCTCAGTCTCTATGGCCAAACTCTCAACTTACACCTCTCCCTGTAACAGCTCTTTGTGTCTGTTATATCACTGTATCTTTACGACAATCATGTGCTTTAGATGATCAGATCCTTCTCTCCTCATTTAAACAGCTAAGGAAACTGAGACCCAGAATATTTTAGAAACTTGTCAAGGGTCTTATGACCAAACCAAAGCTCCAGCCATTGGTCCCTTCAGTCCTCTGCTTTTTCGGCCAAAAGCAGTCCTTGACCTTAATAATCCATTCACACAGATGTCTACTGCCACTGCACCCCGTCTGTCCCTTCCCCATTGCCTGAGCCTCCCCATCTCTCCTTGTGAGCAGTTGTATTCACACGTTTTAAAAAACAAAAACAGAAATCCTAAGCACTCAGAATCAGAAATGAGGAAAAGTGAAAGTCTTTCAAATTACAGATGTGTGGATCCCACTTCTAAAATTCTGATTCAATAAGTCTTGGGTAGAGGCTGGGAATCTACATTATTACAGAGCTCCCCCAGGTGATTCTGAATGTGAACCACTGGCTTGGGGCACTGACCTCAGGCAGACTCCCTCCCAAGCAGGACAAGCCTACCCAAGTGGGCCAGCCCTTTCCAGATGTATTTCACTAACTGCCTGAAGATGTTCACTTCGTGTAACATGGAAATTTCTTACATCATAGACCAATTTAGGGAAATAGACTTCATAAAGGGCATTACTTAGTCCTTCATACACTGGTGTGAAATATACTTTAGTGTTTGCCTACTCTTAGCTAGTAGAGATCAGTGGAAATCAATGTTTGGGATATGGATCATTAACTTTTCCTCCAACCCCTAATAAATAGATACCTAACCAAAAGAGCTAGAAGGATATATAAGTCAAGATTTACCAATAACCAAGATGGTATGCTTTACTTTCTAATGTGAATATATAACACTAATAGTTTTGCTATAGTGTTACATAAGAGACCTTGGCTTAGAAACCAGTAGAAATCTGTTTCAAATACACACACACACATGTGTATGTGTGTGTATATATACAAACAAATATACATATATTTCAAATTACATATATGCACACATGTACATATATGTACGTGTGTGTGCATGTGTATATACAATTTTTAAGCGAATTTTTTTTTTACTGTTTCCATGGCTTTGCACTGAAGAATTGAATCTAAGCCAGCTATCAATTTTTTTTAAACTTTTAAAAAACTTCCTATTTGGAAAATTTCAAACATAATGCTAAAGTAGAGAGAATAGCTTAATGAGCCCCCATGTGTTCATTAGCTGTCTTCAGTAATTATTGACCTATGGCTACTATTATTCCATCCATACCCTTGCTCACTTCTCTGCACTCTTCTTCCCTATTAATCCATTGATTATTTTGAAGCAAATCCCACATATCATATCATTTTGTTCAAAATCTCTGAATATTTTCCTGATTGAGATTTATTTCTATTTTTACACTATAGTTTTACTTCAGTTAAATATATGAGTAATTAGGCTTTCACTTAATATATACATTTTTCAATTCATTATAGGAAGGTATATGTACAATCACAGGTTTAACCTTGAAAAAATTTTTTCTTCTGAGGTATTGGATAAAAGCTAGGGACATAAACCCCTCATGTTTTCTTATGACAGGGAATTATTTTGACCTGGAAAACATCATTATAATGACAGTGAAACAACAACAATAATAGCTAACCTTTATCAAATGCTTACTTACTCTGTGTTCTCACTTGTGTTAACAAAATTAATCCATACAACGCTATGAGTAAGGTGCTATTTTTATCTTCAGTGTGTGATGAAATTAATTTTTTTTAACTTAGAATGTCATGTTATTCCTTTATTCACTTATCCATGTTGCATTGCACTGATTTATATTAGACTAATTCATGGTCAGAGTCTTAGCCTTTCTCAACAAACCGCCTCTGTGGTGTCAGCAGCAGCTTAGCTGTGACCTGTCAATTTCACAGGAGCAGGAGACAGCAACTCCAAGGTTCCTGAGGTTTCCTAGTGATTAATGGTTCAAACACTAAGACAAATCAGGTGTATCATAGTATTATAACGTTCTGAATCACAAGATAGTAGATGTATATACCATTTGGCTTTAGATTTTGAATTGCTTAAAATTTTAAAAACTAGTTCAAGGAAAACTAGTTTGGGCTGCTGAATTACTTGGCTCACCATTTAAAGTCTGAACATGGGATACCTTTTTATCACTGATTCTAAAACTTTGAGGGATTTTAGTAACTCTGTGTTGACTCTGTCAAAAATGAAGTTTTAAAAATGTATTTTTAAAATATGATAGACAATTTAAAATGCAATCACTACCTTGGTTTAAAAGAATGTCTAAAATATTATTCCATTACTTAGAAGTTATCACTTCTGAAAATGGGAATGAATGATTCTCATGTTAAGTTATAAGAAGATAGTAAACCTGCCTTACCATCTTCTTACAACTTAACTCACTAGGGCGATGGGAAGTGTACTAGATTGGGAGTTGAAAGCTGGGTTCTAGGCCCTCTTGTCTTCTCACTGGGTGTGAGCTCACAGCCAAGTCATGGGGATCCCTGAGCCTAGGTGTCCTCAGCTGTTAATGGATAGACTTATAGACCAGCCCTACTCTTCTCAGTTCTTGAATCCTATGAGTGTAAAAGGATCCTTGAATCTGTGTGACATTATATCTCTGCTGTGCAGTTTTTCCTTATGAATTCTCCAGTGGTTACACGCTTCATCTGAGAGCCACTTCTAGACTACTTTCTTTCCAAATATCAACGTTAAAATGTCAGTTTATGCAAAGGTCTTTTATCTTGATTCTGTACACAAGTAAAAATAACTAAAGTCAGTTTTTTTAAAAGAAAGTGACCCAAAATTTTCTGCCAAGTTTGACCTAATAGTGTGGCTTACAAATAATGTGTTTGTTATATCAACAATGTCAGAGGAAAAGTGACAGTTTTCTTTGAACATAGGGAGTATAACTTTCTGTTTCCGTAATAAGCATTTGAATCAAAGTCTGGGATTTTCTCTCTGTTGAAGAAAGCAGCAAACAAGATATGATGTTCTGAGGAGTCTAGCTGTCTCTGCAGGAATTTTTAGCAGAATCTCAGGCTTGAAATTGTGGTCTATGTTTGGTAGTCCTCTCTTGTATAACCTGCATTCCTTCTTTTCTCGCCCTGTAGGTTCTGTCATATCACGCTTCAGCTGCAGAGGAAGAAACAAGAGAGCTCCAATCCTTAGCGGTAATTCTCCTCCTCTTTCTTGGTAGAAATGACTAACTAGAGGCATCTAATTAATACATAAATATGCTTCTCTCAGGACAACTGCTTCTACTGGTAATGGTCCCCTAGACATTTAATTAAATGTGGTAAATATTTATATGGACATTTATAAAAATATCTAATCAAATCTACTTTCTTGCAGGGCTAGAAACTCACTGATAACACAGAGCAAAGGATAGCATCGTATTGATTTTGTAATACATTATATGATTCTGATATTTTTCCAATAATTGTTATAATCTTTACATCTTTCTTAAACCAAAATTAAATTTAGTTTTCAGTTCATGGGGAAGTGTGGACAGGCGACTGCAAGGTGGTTGGTTGGTTAGAGTAATAACAACAAAGATTTTATAGCTTGTAACTGATAATGTACTCTGTGTTATTAAGAATTGAGAGTGATTTTAATTTCTGACCATATGGCTTACAGAATGTTATTTGAAATTGGGTTCAAATGAGGTCAGTTCCTGAATTCTCACTACATTCTTATTTAGGATACTATGAGAGAAAACCACATTGATATGTAAGTGGAATGTCACGTGTTCTAGGTCTTGATTGAGATTGCCTTGGATGAGATTAATGAAAATTTGAGGCACTTACACATTGACAACCAAGACTGACCCTCTGAGTTTAAATTTACTTGAGACAACATAAAGTCTATATGAGATGTGATGAGAGTCACGTAAGGAATGAGAAGGGTCATTGAGATCGTTGAGATTCTTTTTCTTTGTCGTCATCACCATGGCTTGCCAAATGTTCACCCTCCGTGCCCTTACATACATTTTCTCATGTAAACGGGGCAGCTGTGCTGTGAAGCAAGGGACTTACTCACGGTCGCAGTGGCAGGAAGTGGAGAGTCAGGATACAAACTCACACTGTCTTTCTCCAGAAGGCATGCATATAATCACTGTCCTGTCTGTGATGGGCTGTTAGGGAGAGAGGAGGCTAAAGATGATTCAGATGTTCTGACCTTGGTAATTCAGAGAATGGTCATCCCATTCATTAACAAAAGTGGAAATATTAAGAAGGAAAACGGATAGATTTGATTTAGAACATGGTAAGTTTGAGGTAAGTGAACAACCAAATAGACATCTTCAACAACCAGGAAGGGCAGGTCTAGAGTGGGGAGGGGCCGGTGGGCAGAACTAGAGGCGGTGATTTGGAAGTTAAATCATGGGATCTGGGGGAGTCCCGTGGTAGTGAAACAATGGGAATGGAGCAAGTTGGGGAGAGTGCAGGAAGATGTGCAAGGCTGCGGGCAGAACTCTTGTGGGTATAGGTTTAGATGGAAGGTGTAGGGAAAGAAACCAGCTAAAGCAGAGAAGTGGGAGTTAAACTGGGAGGAAGGTTTAGGCTAGGGCAGTGGCACAGAAGGCCAGTAGAACAGTTTTTACAAGAAAGGAGATCCCATCAGTTGTTATAGGAAGGATGAGAAATAGGACTGAGAAGGCTGCTGGATTCAGTGATTAGGTGATTGTTTAGAAGGCAACTTCAGGAGTGAAACTGCAAAGGGTAAGAGTAAATGGTGAGAAAATGGAGGAAATGAATACAGACTATTTTTTAAAATATGGTTTGTATGAAAGAGAGAGTGAAATAGCTAAGACGGGTGTTGGCTGCATCATGTGAAGTTCTTTACTTGTTTTGTTTTGTGTTTGTGAGCAGGGTTTGCTCACAAGCAGGAAAGCCAGCACGTTCTTGGACAAAGGCATAAGGTCCAGGGTGAGTGTGAGACTAAGAAATTTAGTCAGTTTCTTTCAAGAAACTGAAAGAGGTCTGGACCTTGAAGTGGCCTAGGTATTAAAGAGACATTTCTTTGGCCAAGATGAGAGAAAAGGTATAATAATAATAATAATAATAGTAATAGTAAATAATAATAGCTACACTTAATTGAGCACTTACCATATACCTGGCATGTTTGAAGTTCTTTGTGTGTTAACTTAAGTGTATTAAATCCACAGCCATCCTATAAGGTCAGTATTAGCATTTTGAAAATGGAATTTGAGGTTGAGAGAGTTTAGATTGTCCTACTCGGGATCTCCCAGATCGTGAGTGATGGTGCCAGGACTAAATCCAGGCAGTCCAGCCCCAAAGCCCACACGTCATTGCACAGCACTGGAGAGAATGAGCTAGGAAAGAAGGAAAGAGAATCAGGACTTATAGATGTTCTTGATTAAATCACCGAGTAGGAAGCTGAGTCATCTGCCAAGAACAGTTGAAGGAACTTGAGATGATTTCATCTGAAAGATTCAGCTTCTCTAGGGGTTAGCCTCATTTGAATTGGCTGTATTTCTTTTGTTCACGGTGATGTTTGAAGGAATGAGAAGTTTTTCAATTACTTACAAAGATTTAGAGGTTTAAAGTATCTCTCACATCAGGCTTAATTGCCCGTTTGTCTAATCCTCGTAGAGTGATAAAGTTTTGAACTAACTGCATACTGTGAGCTGGAAATGATCACATGGAGAGATACATTTTGAAGTGCTTGCAGGCTTTGTGGGATTGTTAAGTTAGCTCTAAAATGAGGGCAAGGGTACACTTTGTTGTTTTAGATAAATAAAAACTAGCAAATAGAGTCATTTCTAAAGATAATGCTTAAAAAAATCCATTAGGATATTAAACTTTGCTTTTTTCTTTGAAAATAGCGCAGTCTTTCAGAAAAATTTGAAAATTATTTTCTCAATTATGTTAATAATTTTAACAAGAGAAAAACACTTTGGAAAAACTGAGAATTGCTATATTGCAGTATTGTTCAAAACCATCTGTTGTTCCATTTGGAAAATAGATTTCTGGCAGCTGCGTTGAGAAATTTAGGATAACATAGCTTGTAGGTCAAATAATTCATTTGAATTGGTTGGAATTCAGCAACTGATTTCAATTCTGTTTTCTATCATCCTAATAAAAATTCCTTTGCAGCCCCAAATACACAGGTGTCTGCATCATCCAGAAATTACCAAAATTGCTGTCTTAGTCATGTGTCTGATGGTTTATCTCAATTTAAAACCTAAAATAAATTGAAAAGCTGTCAAATGCTTCTCAATTTTTATTTTTAGAAATCAGTTCTTAAAAGAATTAAATAATGTGCTTAAGTATACTAAATATTTATGCCTATGTTCAGAAAAGTTTTCTAGTCATAACAAAAGTATAACAAAGTTGATAGGAAATTCAGAATCCTTTTTTTCCCTTGCTTAACTTGAGTTTTTATCCCATTTTTAATCTTATTTTCTCTTGGCTTAAAATTGGGTGTAGCAGAAATAGGGCCTTAAACAAGCATTTTGCCATATACCTTTTAATGATCCTTACAAGTTACTGAGATAAAAATAAAAGGACCCCAGCTGACCTGGTTATGGTTATTAGAAAGTTGTTAGTTAAGATATCAGAATGAAATAAATGTTTATGTATTACAAATAACTGAATATTTGATTGATTGATTGCCTTTTCTGCCTTCTCTTGCTAGAAGAACAGTAAATAAATACGTTTTAGAGTTTAGTTTTTTAAAATAAACTTCTCAGTTTTGTCATGGAGTCAGTGCTGATTCAGTTCCAATCCCTACAGCTTCTGCTTTATAGCAGTTTCTTTAATCACACGTAATGTATCTCAAAGCAAACTGAGACCCTGTTGTGATCCTGAAAGGTCTTCTGTATCAAAATAGAGAGAGAGGGAAAAGCTGGCCACTTAGGCAGGATTTCCTAGGACAGAATTTATACCTCATCTTGACCTTAACCTTTCCGAGCCAGAAACTTCACGTGAACCCTCTTGATCAGGCATGTGTGTGAAATGCTGCAGGTAAGAGCAGTAAGGGGCAGAGCCAGATACCTGACCCAAATCCCTATTGCCTGAGGCAGTGTTAGAATATAGAGCCACTTTCTTATGTCAAGATGATCATCACGTTCCTTCACTTTGGGGGAAAATCTCTATGGAGAGTCAAATTATAAATGGAAAATTTTGAGCAGATAATAATAAAGAAGAGTTGACCCTATGATCTAGATAACTAGTGTCACTAAACTGTAGCAACGAGGCATCCAGTAAGGCATCTGCTTCCTTAAAAAGTGCTAGAAATACTCTGGAACAATTTGGGTCCTTTGGACTTCGTGTACACTGTCAGTTGATGCATTCATTTTTATAGACGTCTATAACATGAATTGGGCTATATCTTTTCCACGTTGCAAGATTTAATAGATTCTGTTTGATTCTTCCTACTTTCATTTGACAAGCAAATCTTACCTATTTTGCTTTGATTTTACTAGTGGATTACTTCCAATGGTAGTCTTAGCTCCAAAGTATGGTGGCACTGTTCTTGAGCTTCTTATATACTAATTAGATGCTAACCAAATCTGAGTGTATTAGTCCCAGTTGTAGTCATACATTTTCTCTGAAGTTTTACTTATAAGCATATATGTATTTTATTGGAATCTTGACATTATTATGTGCCTTCTTTACATGGTTTTGAAAAACCTTATGCTCATCATTCAAGTTTTTTTATAGTCTGTGCCTCTTCCCTATTGAGATTTAAAGGAATCCATTTATATAATGTTAGAAAGAAGGAAAAATAATAAAATATGTTGATATAGTTATTGAAGAAAATATACTAATCTAGTCCTGCTATGCCTTATTCACTTCTTTATTCTCTTTAAGATTTGGTTCCACATGCTGAGTTGGAATATTCACCTCTCTTTGTATTAGTAGGTTTCTTTCTCATTCATATTTGGATCCACTTCCTTCTTAGAGAAAGATATATTCTAACAGCCTTGTAAACTAATTGTGTGGGGTTTTTTCTTTGAAAACACATTTTCTGTGCATGTTAAACGTGGGGAAGAGAGACATTAGCCTTCTTCTGTAAAGTGTAATGTGATGGCTGTCAGCGTGGCTTTGTTCAAAGACCCAGACCCAAACTGCTCTGCATAAAAGAGTGCCCCAAGAGGCAGGCTAGTGACGGGGACTGATAAGGAGAACTTAAAATACCTGACTGAGCATCTCTCCTTGTGGCTACCAATAAACTCATCAAACACCTACTTTAATTTTATTACTGAAAATAATTTCCTTAAAGAATGGATCCTTGAGGAAAATCTCCTTCCCTCTTAACATTTGTGTCGAATAAACATCAAGGAGTAATGTAACAAAATGCCTTCATAAAACACTGAGGCTAATTGGAAGAATTTGACATTTTATGGAAGACCAAGTTCAGTGGCTGCCCTTCTTTCAGACTTATTTTAATAAATAACTTTCTGAATAAGGGCCTTTTCTTAAGAGTTGACTATTAGGAGTTGTTTCTGTAATTTCTATTTTAGCTCTTGAGATTTGATACTTCAGACCTAAGGCAGGCAGAATGCCTTTGATTGAAGTGTGACCTTTTTTGTGTAAAGATTATACAGTTGAGCAAATTGTGTAGCCACATGTCTTTATTTTCTTCCAAGGTTACCAGAGACTTTGCCACAGGCTAAATATAAATCTTTTTCATGAGACATCCACCAAAAATATGAAACTCAATAATTTTTAAATGACCCTTATATTTACCTTACCCAAGTGTATTATTTTCCATGAACATGTGATTTATGGGCTTCAAGGAGACTATACATTTTATAAACGTATTATTTCCTATAAAGTTTCATTTCCATGCTTGTGTAAAAGGGACCCCAGTGTGTCCCTTTTGTTGTGTAAATGGACTTATTTCATAATAAGAAATAGTTGAATAAAAGAAGGGCTGTCATTTGTCTTAAGTAAGGTACTGATAAAGCTCAGGAATGATTCTCTTTGACTTTAGAAAAATAGGTGACTTTATTAGTCAGGATTCTCCAGAGAGAAAGAACCAGAAGGAGATTTTATATATGCATAAATGAGAGAGAGAGATTCTGAGGAGTTGGCTCACATGCCTGTGCGGGCTGAGAAGTCCACAGTCTGCTGTCTGCAGACTGGAGGCCCAGGAAAACCCGCGGTGTCATTGAGTTGAGTCTAAAGGCCTGAGAGCAGGGGAGCTGATGCTTGAAATCCCAGGCCCAGCGCCTGAGAAGATAGGAGATACCCCCATTCCAGCGGGCTTGGAGGAAGCAACAAGGGGCACGTCCCTCCTTCTTCCACCTTTTGTTCTATCAGGCCCTCAGTGGATTGGATGATGCCCTCCCACGTTGGGGAGTACAGTCTCCCTTACTGAGTCCACAGATTCAAATGCTTATCTTATCCAGTAACACCCTCACAGACACACCCAGAAATAATGTTTCATTTGGGCACCCTGTGGCCAGTCAAGTGGAGACATAAAATTAACTATTACAAATGACTAAAAAAAGGTAGTTAAATGTGTACTTACATTCTCTGTCATTGTGTTGTTAGGGATCACTTACGCAAACTTATTAGCATCCTTGTGTTGTTGCACTTAAACGATATATTTCCATTTTTTGTGTGTCTATCTTCTCCATCAGACTGTTAGTTCTTGAGTCATAATAATAATAGCTACTATTTAGTGATTGCTTAACAGGAACCTGGTTTACATGTTTTGTTGAATAACTGAATGAATGATTCTGGAAAATTCAGACTTTTAGGAAGCCTATAATCTAGCATGAAATAACACAATTCACGATCCTGCAATGCATTCAACAAGATTATGCTTTCTTTTTTCTTAAAGTGATTATGAAGCTAGAAATAATTTAATAGTTGATGAAATGAATAAAACAGCGGCTAACTGGTCATAGAGCTTTCATTTTCATGAATATAGCATGATGGTTAAGAACGTGAGTCTAGAGAGAGATGTCTAGGTTCAGATTCCAGCTCCATGATCGCGGGCAAATCTGTGACTTCTCTGAGCCTCAGTTTCTTCATTTGTAAAAAGAGAATAATGAAAGAACCTACCTCAGAGAGTTGTAGTGACCAGAGTTCCTGGTACATATGTCTCCCCCGCCTATTATGTATCAGTTATTATTAGTAGTGGTGATAGTGGGAGGAAAAGCAGTTCTCCTAATGTAGTAGGAGCCACATTGAGGCCTTCATCTTCTCCGTCATGTTCCAAGCCTTTTTGCCCAAGCCATTCTAATTATGCACCATCAAGAAAGTTGTTGGGGGATGGAGGGAATGAAAAGTGCCCACCAAACTGAGAAGGTATCTTGAGACTGAAAAACAAGGCAGGCAGCTCCATACAATCAATGGATCAGTTCATTGTAGGGTAACTTACAGGGTAGGATCGGATGGACAACAATTTGGAAGCATTCACAGCTGCACTCCACACCACCGAGGGGCCGCTGGGACAATTTTACGGTTAATCTAGGGTATACGGGTATGTGCTTGGAAACAGGGAGTGCATTCCTAAGTCAAGATTTATGAATGGGTAGCTAGTCTCAGGGGCGCTGGGAATTCGTCAGTGAAGGTCTTCATCATTGTTTGGAGCTAACAGAGCATAGAGGCCACCTGGACCTAATGATTGTTAAAAATATCTATTAACTACAAAGCCCTTGATGACGGAGAAATGATTTACCATATAGTACAGTCCTGGGGAGGGTCAGTGGAAGGACAGG
This sequence comes from Balaenoptera borealis, assembly GCF_965194805.1. NCBI lineage: Eukaryota > Metazoa > Chordata > Mammalia > Artiodactyla > Balaenopteridae > Balaenoptera > Balaenoptera borealis. The sequence continues at coordinate 128,933,896 of NC_138861.1, read as the reverse complement.
AGGAACTGTATGAGCCCAAGATGGTGTCACTTATGCTAACAGCCATACAAAAGTATGCACTCATTTTCTAATTAGCTAAAAAAGAACAACAGGTAGGTGGAAAACAGGTAGGAAGAAAAAAGCACGATGTGTTCTAAAATAAATGTAAACCTTTTGTTTGTGAAGTGTAACCAATTCTCTACTTGAAGGGAGTTATCTAGAGTTGACCATTTTAAGTAACGTCCTACCCAGAGCTGCTAAAAAGTGGAAAACTTTTGGTCATTGCTTTCCCATCCTGAGTTTCCAGTGTTCTTGCAAGTGAATGAATCAAAATTTAATGACACTTAAAACAAGCTGAAGCTGAGTTTTTAAAATTACAGTAGCGAAGTATTCATTGTGCAGATGAAAGAGGGAATTCAGCTATAAAAAATTTTTCAAAAGTAAATAAAGTGAATAATTGAACTGTAAGAGAAGAAGGCATAGTCTATAATTTATCCGTCGTGTCTGACTCAGCATGGTTCATTACTAATGTTTGTGTTATAGCTCTTTGCCAAATTAAACTGAATATTATGAAGAACTGATTAGGTGCTTGATGATCACAAAAAATGTTTCATCTATACATTCACATTTTTCTCCTATTTTATGTGGATATTATATTAGGTGTTCCAAATATAACAATAAGTAATCAATCTCTGTCCTCTTGGAACTTTAAAGAATAGTGAAGGACTATATGTATAACTTAATTATATAATATTATATAATTATAATCAGAAAAAAAGAGCTATGACTGTAAAGTATAGGCAGCATGCAATTATATACTGTAGAGACATATTCTGGAGTGAATGGTTTGGGATATGTGTAGTTATCCACATCTTCTTAAATGTCTCAGTTCCATTCTTGGTGCCCCACTTGCTCCTGATCAATGCTCTAATGTTCACTTAAGAGATACGTCAAGTCTGTGATTTCACCCTACACCGTCATTCAGCAGCCTACAGGATAAGATTGTGTGTGGGTGTCGAGATCTGGCTCACTTTGGAAACTTTCATGTAAGCCAGAATCAGAAAGCCACTAGGCCATCTCCTTCCGGAATCAACCATCGCAGCATAGTTTGGGAGTGAGAAAGCTGCTGCCAGAACTGAAGTCTCCACAGCTGCATAACACCCGCTGGAACCACATTTTAGAAAAACGGGTTCCTCATGTGGTAGGCACTGTGTTAGTTTGAAATTCAGGTCTCACTCAAGTATACCTCATTGAAGAAACCAAATTTCTTCTGGAACCCTAGCTGAAAGGGAGTCAGGGAAATATATTTTTGAGCTTTCTTGACTCTTCAGAAAATGAAGGCTCACTAGGAAAAGGTTGAAACAGATGTTGTGTTAATGGAGTCTTGCTACAGTATCTACCACAGAGACCAGTGAATGTTTCTCTGGTGCAGCTGAGACATAAAAAAATGGGAAAGAACTAGCTATATGAAAACTTGGGGGGGGTGGGGCGGTGTATTCTAGTCAGAGGAGGAGAAACAGTTAGAGAGGCCCAGAAGTGAGAGAGAGAGCGTTAATTAACCTTGAAAACAAATGGCAAAAACAGAGACACCTCTCCCCGCCTTGCATAAAAAAATCAAATGATGGCAATTTCCAAAAACTCAATTTTTCATTTAGAGCATTATTGCAGTAAGTATAGAGGCTACCACGTACCCAGTCTGACCCTCCTCTGCACTCATGAGAGGCTAGGGTGCTCTGTTTAAGCCAGGAGGAGTGGAATATCCCTTCTCTCACGTGTGAGGAATCAAGCATGAAAAGCATAGTATAACCGGAACAGCTAAGGAGCACCATCCATTTACTTTAAATGGTGAGAGAGTCAGAGACGGAGCTGGGGCCTGTACAGGAAGGTCACTGGCAAGATTTAGATGCCACTCACAGGGTGGCCTTGGATTCCAAAGTGAGAAGGCAGTTACAGATCCTGGAGTCCTCTGGACACAGAGATAAATTAGACCTTGGAGACAACCCCCTCATTTTACAGGTGAGAAAATGGGCAGAGGTTGAACATCTTGTTCAGGGTGACAAAGTCAGTGGGGCATCGGGACTAGAACCCCTAATAGCAAACATTCCTTTACCATGTGCTTCACCTTGCTCTCAGGTTTCTCTTTTTATGATCATTATCTAATGCCAAATGCAAACGTGGTAGCTGATCTAGGATAATGCCGGCTGGTGATCAATTTATTATATAGCTCCCCATCAGTCAGATGGTATTCAGAACAGCTGGTTTTAATTAAAGATCACTGAGCAAAGTATTTTTATAGCTCTGAGTACTGCTTCCTTGAACCCAGTCCAGTCCTCTTCCCAAGGATATGTCCAGTTCCACCCTTAGTGAATTTCACTTCCAGAGTTTTGTTTTGTTTTTTTTTAATTTTTGCAAGAATGGTGAAAAGGGATCAAGACATTAGAAAAAAGAGTCATAAAAAAGGGACTTAAATGAAGAATTTCCTCTAAAGAGTCACGAGAGGTAACTAGTTTCTTTATTAGTTTGAGTGGCAGATATAATTAAAGAACTCAGAAGAAAAATGACTTTATACTACCAAACTGTTTGCCAGGTTGAATCTTTAACCCAGGGAGCTTTGTATATTTTTTATATTCCATATTTGGTTAATTTGACACAAATTAGAACTCCCAACCCTAGAAAGGCTTAACTATATTCAGATGAAGCACTAAAACGTCTAATTGCCATTGCCTGAGAATTCACAGGCACTGTGCTTTCATGTGGGGAAATAAGCAGTATTGTGCAGTATTAGGTGGTATCATAGTTCCAGAAGTTCGAATTGGATTAGTCAACCATAATACATATACACATTTATAGCTTTACAGAATCTATAAAATATGGTATTTGTTTGTCTTCAACATCATGATGCAATAAGTTATATTATCCCCCAAAGAAAAACAAAGTCAGAAATCTCACTTTGCAAATTCTAACAAATCAAACGGTCAGTGAAAGAAGCTATAAAAATCCAGAATTGTATATACATAACCTCTCCCAGAAATACCACATATTTTTTTTCCCTGCTATTAGTAAGATGAAGACTATTTCGTTTTATAAAATGGTAAGTTAGAATGACAGGCAATATGTTTTACTTAAAGTCTCCTTTATCCCAAGCCCTTTCAGGGCAGACAGAAAGTTGAATTCTCTGGTGATGGTCAGAGAAGCAGTTTACGAGAGCTTTAAATGATGTGTGACTTTCTCATGGCTTATTAGCAATCGATCCCAAGAATTCCGAACCTCTGTATCACTGACCACAAGGTTCTGAAGGAAAATGTCTGCACACCCCCCCAGGTCAGCTTAGAAAGGTTGAGTCGTGGTGTGACGTGGCTGAACAAGCAGAAGAAAAGCGTCTTTGCTCTCAGGAGAGAGCGGTCGGGAGTTAGAGTGTAGAATGGAGCGAGGCACAAGCCATGTTGGCCGTCTTTATCCCGTAGTGTTTAGTATATCCGTTGTGGAAGGAAAGAGAAAACTTCCTGCTCTAAGAATAATGATGCCCTAAGGAACAAACATCTGTTCTCTTGTGCAATGTTTAAGGGAAGCAGCTGTCATCTGCTCTGAGTTAAAAGGTGGGCCTATTCCCACCTCCACACTTCCCCGTTCCCCTCAAGCTGTCTGCTCCATCTCGATGTTGGAGGCTGGTGTAAACAGCGCTACCCTTTCTCGGAGCATTTTCAGCCCTCCTTTCTTTCCCTAGTTCAGCCCACGCATTAGCCTGTCCAATTGGCTGAACAGAAGGCGTATTTTCTCGTGAATTTTGGGCTTGGGCAAAGAGTCTTGGTTTGGAGTATGAAGAGGGTGACATTCTTTTAAAGTTTAAACAGATCTGGTATATGTAAGTAAAACACGAGACGGTCCCGATGAGCAGAGAATGTGCGCGCGCCCTCAGGCTGGTAGGGGAAAGTTCTAGATTGCTCCATAAGGTTTTAGTAGTATTGACCTTTTTACTTCACAAAAGATGGAGGGAAGGCAGAGAAGTGATATACCAGATTCTCAGAAGAAACTTAAGGGGTTTGGAGGGAATCAAGGAAAAAACATTGGAAAGAACCTGGTTTCCTTCCCTCTGCCCCACACCAAGTTAAAGCCTCTTTTCATCACGTAAATCTCAGCCACATCTGGCTAAGGCAGTTAAAGTGCTGGCAGAGTGAATAGTCAAGGGGATGGAGGAGTGGGGTTCTTATAAGTTCCCATGCCGGCAGGGGCCCGGCAGGAAATCTAGGAGAGAAGCCTGACAGCTTTGCTCAGTATGAGGGAGCCCGGGGGGGCCTCGGCTGTGGCCAGCATTGCTTCATGGGAATTGGGGCTCAACGTGGCCGGATTTTCCAGGAGACGCCAGAAATCCTGTTTTATTGTTAAAACTCTCCCAATTTTTAAATAGTATAACAAATTCGGTGGTTTTTAAAAAATATTCAGTACCAAACCAAACAAATTAGAATGCATTTGCCAGGTCTGCTAGTTTTCTAACTCAAGTTAATGGGCTCTACCCTCCTAAGAAGTTTTGGGACCTTAAAACCAGAACTTACAACTCAAATTAAGTGAAGGGAATAAGGTTTTTCCCCTTCCATTCATTTAATAAATACTCATATTAACAAATATCAAAACTGTATCCATCAGTAGACACAATGGATACAAAGATGTGTCAGGTACAGCCCCACCTGTCAGTCGCAGTGTACTTAGGAGACAGATAAACAAGAAATTACATTATAGTGAACTTCGTGTAATTAAACAGGTATTCCCAAGGTGGGCTTAGCTCTGAAGGGCATTTAACTCTTCTTTGGATGGGAACTGTGTCTTAAAGAAGTCCTTTAGTTAAAGAAAGTAGGAGAAGCAGGAGGTAAAAGGAACGTTGATTAAAAAAAAAAACAAAACACAGAGCAAGGTGTATTTGAAGAAATTGCAAGTGTTTACTACAATTAAATGACTAACAAATCAAAACTGAGGATGTTAATTTAAAAACAGATCCCCCTCCAAAAAACCAGTGTCTTAACCCATCCCAGACCTACTGAATCAGAATCACTAATTCTATTTTTAATAGGCACCCTAGGTGACTCTTGTGGTCAGGCTTGGGTAAAGTAGGTTCTGTTGGTCTCTAGATTAGAGATTGTGTCATATCTGAGAGCAGCACAGTCTGTCTGCATTGGAAGCCAGGCTCCAGTGCTCACCTGGCTGTGCTTCCATGGGTAAGGAAGTGTTCATCCGTGCTCACGTTTCTGCACTTGAAAAATGGAGCTAGAGCATCGATTTCATAAGGTTGTCTTGAGAATTAAGTGTAAAATGCTTAGAACATTATCATTATCCGGCTCACCACTTATCCTCTGGGACGGGGCCAATAATTACTCAATAAATATCTGTTGAACGAATAACACTGAGGAGGTATAAAGGGGCAGGGTCACTGGAGTCCTTAGTTCTGCCTACTCTTCTAGGTACAGTTACCCTCTCTCCTCCACCTGGCCTACCTGGAACCATATTAGTTACCCACATGTGGCTCAGTTTTAAAAAAAAAAAAAAAAAAAAAGGAGTAACTTCTACATTAAAAGATTTCTAGTATATGACATTAAAAGGAAAAAAATAAACACAGTGTGCTATTTCCCCATAGCAAAGCAAGAAAGCTTTGTGAATCACTGCTGCTCTAACAGCTTTATTTCACTTTCTTCTTCTCCCCTTACCTAAGGCTGCCATGGTACCATCTGCCCAGACCCTTAAAATCACCGACTTCAGCTTCAGTGACTTTGAGCTATCTGACCTGGAAACGGCACTGTGCACAATCCGGATGTTCACTGACCTCAACCTTGTGCAGAACTTCCAGATGAAACATGAGGTAGGAATGCGGTGATGTCCTCTGGAGTGTGTGTGTGTGTGTGTGTGTGTGTGTGTGTGTGTGTGTGTGTAAGAGAATTAGTTTTGGATGCTAGTATGGAATAAGGATTTTTAAGTTTCAGAGATTCACATACTGTCACCTAATGCACACCCAGGATGTTTAAAGAAAAGTTATCAGCCATTAAAAAGACATGTATTGGGTTCCCACATGTATCAAGCACCAGGCTGAAGAATAGGGGAGAATATTCCCAACAATGAGAGCAGGATGTGCAAAGGCAGGAGGACAGAAAGAGGGGGTTGGAGGCATGGAGCACTGGTTGAGGGGGTGAGAGTGGTGAGAAAAGCAACCAAGAAGCAGATCCTGTAGAACCTTGTACACTATTCAGAGGAATTTGGATTTTATCCTGAAAACAATGGTGAGTCACTGAGGAATTTTAAGCAGGGAAGTAACATGATCTGATTGTGGAGGTTACGATAACACAGTAGGAAGAAGGACCAAAACAGAGTGAACTCCTTTGGAAATGAGGGAGTGAAGAGGTTGATGTGAAGCCAAGCTCTTGGTTCAAACAGGGTCACCCATATGGGGTGAAGATGAAAACTGATTTTAACCCCCGTCGATTACCTTATTCGCCTCTCAGAAAATAGCAAGACTGAAATCAGTACCTTCTAATACCAGTTGGGAGATATCAGGGAATTCTATTCTGTTTCATAATGGCTACGTGTATCTCATCAAAGAATAAGGGAGAATAGAAAGGCCGATATGAAAAAAAAATTCAGTAATTTGCCTTTAAAACTACTTTTTTCCGGTCAGTTGAATGTCTAGTCTCCTCGTACAGATTTCCTATCTGGAAATGTAAATACCTTGAAGGCCTCCACTATCCAGCAATCCATTCATTCATAAAATGAAAATTCATTAACAATAAACAGTGTATCCTGTACTGTGCTAGGTACACATTTCAGTGATAAGTCGTCCCTGCTCTCAAAGCCTCACTGAGGCATGAAAACTGAGGGCTAATACAGCTAAGGGTAATACGGTGTCATTTCTGGTATTACTGGGGGCCCGAATCTAGTTCCTTCTTTAATTTAACCGAAGTTTATATTATTCTTGGGTGAAAACAAAGACCAGCTGTCTGTAGACTCTTCTCTAGTAATATTTCACTCCTATAAGAGCGTGTTGATTAAGAGATATCATATCATTTAATTATTTTAAGAAGCTCTCAAGAAAGGTTCTTTGGTTATTATTGTCCCTGTTTTACAAATGAAGAAATTGACATAGCATGGTGGAGTAGAAAGTTCATGGATTTTGAGTCATAGCTCTACTAGTGATTACCTCTAATTTCTTTGGGCAGTTAATCTCTCACATTCTCAGTTTTGTAATCTGTTAATTGGGAATAGTGGTATGACCTCCCCTATGGGAGTCCTGTGAGAATTACACATGCATCTGTGAGATTGTCTATTTGCATGCATGTGTATGTGTGCACACTTGTATATTTTGATTAATATACAGGTGTAGAGTACATGTCAGTTATCCCTTCCTTAGACCAAATTTGACCATGGTTATACTCCCCTATCAGATTTCTCTGTTGTAGGTTATAGGGCTCATTTTAAAAAGCCTTTTCTATTAATGGAATGAAGATCTCATTTAGAGCCAGAAGTTCTAAATGCAAATCTTAGTTCTGCTTCTTGCCAGTCACGGGACTTATAAACCTAGATAGCGACTCAAATCCCTTTCCATTCCTGAGATCGCCCATACTTTACACTAGTGCTGAGTCTGTTGAAAGGGCCTGGACAGAACAGGAATATGATCCTTGTACCTACTTATGAAATTCTTATATAAGTTGATTTATTTCTTATTTCTTAAAAACATAAGCTTTTAGATAGCATTTGAGTGTTGGGTATGAAGATAGTCACTGAGAATTTCTCTTACAGTCTTGATTTTTACCTTTCCTTGAATGTTTATCCATTAGGCAGATATTTCTCCTCAATGTCTCATTCATCTCCTCTCCTTTTCTGTTTGAATAACTACTATTCTAATTCCGGCCAACATCAACATGAACATTGCTATTATTCTGGTTGGCCTTCCTGCCTTAGTGACTCTTCTGTTTTGTTTATTTCAGATATTATTGTCACTGTACATTTCAGATATAATTTTAGGATGATAAAATTAAAATGTTACTGCTAGAGAGGATGTTAAGCATCATGAAGTGCCCCGACAAAGAATATTTCCTACTGAAAGTTATGTCAGATCTTCATGTCTCTGCTTGGCTTCCAAATCTTGAGTTACTCTCCTATAATTCTTGCTGATCTCTGAAGCAGATCCTTCAACTCTACTCCAACAAATCTGCGTGTGCTGTACTTGTTTTCCTTGACCTTCTGTCTTTTACGTGTCATTCCTCCCCTGAATGGACAGGACGCCTCCACTTCCAAGTCTGCTCCAAGTATATTGTGCCATAACATACTTTTCCTCAGAGCCTGACTTAAAAATCTCTACTTCTGGGAGAACCCTAGGATTGACTTCATGCCACTTGGAATGCTATTGACAGTTTATAAATTTGTGCTCTCACTTTTATGTGAATTTATTTCCTTTATATGTGCGCTTTTGTTACTTTCACTCACTACTGATTGAAATTCTTGAAGGCAGGAGCTGAGCTGTGTTTTTTCTTTCTTTGCTTTCTCCCATAGCATCTTAAGGATGCCGTGCAGGACTTAGGAAGCCTTTGTAATGTTGGAGACTGATTCAGTGTATTGAGCATGCTCCCTAGGGCCTTCCAAACTGCGCATAATTATTCAGTAGTCCTGTACAAAAGATTGTACTACAGATTTGAACACGCCAGGCATATCCACCAAGCATTAAGCAGATCTGACCATAATTTTCCTAAATGCTGTTAAGAACATTTGATAACAGAATCCAAAACTGTACTTGAATCTAGTTACTAATTAGATACAGTGGGGTATCCATTGGGTTACCTAGTTCAATAGGCCCATTTCCGTAGAAGCGGTATAGGGAGTCCAGTGGTTAGGACTCAGGGCTTTCACTGCCATGGCCCGGGTTTAATCCCTGTTCGGGGAACTAAGATCCCACAAGCCACGCAGCGTGACCAGAAAAAAAAAGAAGAAGAAGCAGAATAGAGTAGTCTATCAGGAATTAGGTTTCATAGAGTCATTTTGGTCATTATTTCACATTATATGCATAAGTGCCTATTTAATTATATCTACAGATTTATGATTAGTAAAGAGATATGTCCATAGGTTAAATTTCTGGGTTTTCCTGCTTATTTTCCTTGACTCTTTAATTAATCACCAGTAATTTTCTATGACACTTCACTTTCTAAGCATATCAAAGAAAGTTAATTGCTCTTACTTAAAATTCTCCTAATAAGATGAATCTATCATCTTCGGGGTCGACTTTGTTGAGAAATGGCCAGGCTGCAATGTACTTCAGGTTAGCACGTCAACCTTAGGCATACGGAAATCCTCTGGGAAATATGGTTTCTCAGGGGTGAAAGAGCTAGGGGACATTTGGGTTCTTTTTATCAGAATTCCCTGTGAACTGCGTCATAGAACAGGAACAAAGAGACCTGAAAAGAAAAGGGAGGATATGAAAGCATTGATTTTTCTGCCAAATCCTCTATAAACAATTTCTACCAACAAAGAAGAAACCTTGTTTTTGGCCTACTTTTGCAGCCAATCAAACTGTGTCGAATATTGTTAAAGCAACATTCGTTTCCCTGGTACTTTTTCTATTCCCCAGGGCAATGCCCTTTGTGTTTGAAATATCTCCAGTGATACACGTAGGGAGAAGCACATATTTATTTTTAGAGATCCCCAAAAGTATAGTAAATCATTCAGTATTGAAGAGAGGCAGACTCTGATGCTAACACAAACACAAAATTATCAAGCTCACAGCCCATGAGTCCCTGGGGATTTTACTGAATACACCACTTAGGAGTTGAATTAAACCCAGCTTGTGAGATTTTTCTGAAGTCTATCCTTTTTTTCCCCATCTTTTAAAATATGAGTGTAACACACACACACACACACACACACCCCAGGGCTTTATGCTGCATATATTATTTTTTGTTAATTACTTCTTGGTAACCAAGCAGTAACTCTGCCTGAATATTTAAGCATAGTTTAAAAGGGACAAAGATTGGGACTTGGAGCTCCAGTTTGTCCTTGGACATGTGCTGTGTGCCTTGCCCCCAAGCCATCCCCAGAGCCTCGCACAGTTACCTTTGCAGACATACAGAATGGGAGCATGAGAAGAACTGGAGACTGGCCGCTTGCATGGCTCCCTGAGAGTGAATTCATGCACGTGTGACTGCCTACCTGGACTCTCCTACCTGATGACACATGGACATAATATCTTTTAAAAAGCTAGTCTGTGCCCTACCCATGACAAAAGTACCTTTCTTCGAGCTGCCTTGCATTTCACATCTAACTTAGCTAACATGGTGGTTTGCATGGTAGGCTCTGAAGTCAAACTGCTGAGGTTTGACTTTTGGGCCCACCCTTTACAAGCACTGTGACCTTGGGCAAGTCTCTGAATGTCACTTTCCTCATCTGTACAATGATCAAAATGGTAGTGCCTCCCTCAGAGTCCCGGGAGTTAGATGTAAATGCTTTGTACAGTGCGTGAAGATTAATAAATGTGTGATAAACGTCAGCAGTTATTTTTACTACTTACGCTTTATTTCCTAAAGGTTCTTTGCAGGTGGATCTTAAGTGTTAAGAAGAACTATCGGAAGAATGTTGCCTATCATAATTGGAGACATGCCTTTAATACAGCTCAGTGCATGTTTGCCGCACTAAAAGCAGGCAAAATTCAGGTACTTCTTAGAGCCATTTATATATTTAAGACATTTTGTTGCTTTGCTGCAAGAATACAGCATATTCTTTCAAGTGTTTTTTAATGTGCACTAATGATGATTGAGAATAATATTTAATGCCACATACAAAATAAATTACATTTTGTTAATTAAGGAAGACTGGTATGGCAAAATAATTTCTAATTTTCTTTCATATATAATATATATGGCCTATTTTTAAAAATCTTTAAAATAGTTTCATGTTAAACTTAATAGCCTTTGGGCAAATAAATGCTTCCTTCAGAGGAAAACTCTACAATATAAGAAAAGTATCAAATTTCTCATGTTCACATTCAACCTGCTCCATGGTAGAATTCCTCAAAAACCTCTCAGGTCCTGAACTTGGCTCCACAGATGAGTCCAGGGTTCTCTGTCACATTTTCTCTGGAGCACTCTGCTAATTTTGTAAGTACTATTTCATGGAAAAGGTTTTGGTTTCATATACATTGACCAGAGACTGTTTACAGGAAGATCAATGCAGAAAACGTTCACGTAATTCGTTCTTTCCCGGGCCAAATTTTTCACATCACTGTCCTTAGATTCTAACTTCAGTGGGAATCGACAGGTTATTCTATGTCAGTGATTCCAGGCATACATCATAAAACTGTTTTTAATTCAGAGCTTCCATGCTCTTTTTTTATTTAATAAATTCTAAAAATGTTATTCGCTGTCTCTACTTTCATAGAGTGCACATTTTAGCTGGCTAGAGCTAAAAAAAGTGATTGTTGTCCAAGAAGCCATATCAAATACCATAGTAGTACTTTCCTGCCATAGCAAACATTTATAAGAAGTAGGGTGAACTTATTTGGGAGTATGGGATGGTCATAAAGACGATACCACTGAAGTCTATCCTTGATTTTTATGAAGAATAACAAAATGGTGATTTTTGTGTATGTTGTAGACATACTATATAGAAAGTTGAGAGTTGCAGCAGAATACAGCTGATAATAGTTTTACCTTGTGTTTTCTTTCTAATGAAGGAGAACAGTAATACAGATAATACAAATGGCAGGTATTAAAAAATAACCTCTATTTGGCTTTGGAATATATTGCACAACTTTTCAAAGCCAAATTTTCATTCCTAATCCTCTTTTTTTTCTATTGTTTGCTAATATTCACATTGTCTATGCTTCTAATAGGAGAGAGTGAAGGATATAGCAACTGATAACAGAGAGCGAAGGCAGCAGAATCTGCAGGGAACTGAAAATCAGAGAGAAAACAATTATTTAAAGTTTATTTGGTGTAAAATCGATAGCTAGTGGGAAGCAGCCACATAGCACAGGGAGATCAGCTCGGTGCTTTGTGACCACCTAGAGGGGTGGGATAGGGAGGGTGGGAGGGAGACGCAAAGAGGGAGGAGATATGGGGATATATGTATATGTATAGCTGATTCACTTTGTTATACAGCAGAAACTAATACACCATTGTAAAGCAATTATACTCCAGTAAAGATGTTAAAAAAAAAAAAGTTTATTTGGATTATTCCACATATACATATATAGATTTTTAAGAATTAAAAATATTGACTATAGGTGGACAGGTTATTGATTATTTGAGGCATTTGAACTTTTTCTGTTGATAATGATAATCCCATTCTGAAAACAAAGTACGACTGATTGCCTGCAGAGTAGGATTCTAGCGTGAGTCCTGTGGGACTAGAAAGCACATATGTAAAGCACTAAGGAAAAAACCACGTGATTGGTGGAAAGAGGTGGTATAATGCGCTTTACCAAATTGTTCTTTCTCTTTCTTTCTTCTGCTCTTCGGTCGTGCAGAACAGGCTGACTGACCTGGAGATACTCGCACTGCTGATTGCTGCCTTAAGCCACGATTTGGATCACCGCGGTGTGAATAACTCTTACATACAGCGGTAAGGCATTCACCCCAGCAACAGAAGAGACTGTTTCTTTTAAATTGTAGTTTTAAAAGTAAAAGCCACAGCATAATTTGATGGTACAAAATTTCAGTTGGTCAAGTTCCCATAACATACTCTGGTTTTATTTAAGGGAAATGGAAAAAATAATGCAAGTCCAATATTGTGTTGGTAACGTCTCTGGCCTGAAGTTCAAAAACTATTTATGTTGAGAATCTTACTTCATTAGATAATTACCAAGCGTTTTGCTTTATTTTATATACACCCAACTTAGGAGCTTCATTGGCAAACTGTTAAGACTAGATCAGAAAAGGTAGAATTTCACCCTGGAATAAAAGGTAATATTTGAAAAGTGCTTAGCTCTATCCTAAGTACTTAGTAAGTGCTGCCTAGAAAGAGGCTTTTGGTCTTAGTGAAGGCAGTGGAACACAGTGTTGGAGACTTTGGGCTCTGGGGTCAGACTTGGATTCAAACCCTACCTCTGCCACAGAGTTCCTGTGTGACCGTGGGCAGGACACTCGTCTCTCTACACCTCCATTTCCTGGCTTGTGAAGTCGAGATAACAGCATTCCTACCTCATAGGCTTCATATAAGTTTTAAGACATAACACACGTCACTACCAGGTAGAATGCCTGGTACGTATCTAAGTGTTAAATAAATCTTAGGAGCAGATGCTAGTGATAGTCCTGTCATCATCAGAAGCCCGTGTTGTGGCTGGTTTTGCGAGTAAGACACTAACTCTTCAGACAAGCTTTTCAGGCTCCCTTCCGGACCACGCTTAAGTAGCATTTGCAATGACAAATGAGATAATAAAGGTGATAGCACTTTTCATCAGATTTTTGAGCCACTGTGACATTTTAATTTTCTTGCAGCAAGTTAGTTGAAAGGCATACATTTTAATGGTGAAATCTCTTACTACAGCGCATTTTTAAGGTATGCAAGTGATTCAGCTAATGCATAGATCTCTCTAGGAAATTCCACATGTCTGATATCTTGAGGGAATTTCAGAAAGCTCTCTAATCACATTCCCTTTATCTAAATACAGTGAACGGAAAACTTCATGTAAAAAGAATTGTAGCGATGTAGCAACCGTGTCCTCTGCTGACCTTTGATGGGAAAAGATAGCAAGCTCTTGCCTGACCATCAGAGGCTTGCTGTCTCCTCTTTAAAGTCTAATGTTTTGGAGAACTGACTGGGTGACATGTCCTTTGTACCCTGTGCTTTGTCATGTGATTGTGGTCCTGAGCCTCACATCGACACAGGAGTACTTATGGGAGGAAACAACGACGTGAAAAGATTTACAGCGCAGAGTCAAGCACAGCCTAAGGATCAGAGCCAGCGGTGCTGCCTTCTCTTCCTACCTCAGCACTGAACACCATATCATTAGGATAGGGATTATTAGTGTATGGATTGCCACACTGCCCTGCTTTGGAGTGAAAAAAACCACTAAGCTATTTTTTCCTTTGTTTATTTAAAAATAATTACCCGGAAAAACATCTGGAGAAACGTCATCCTCTCTTTGAAAAAAAAAAAAAGTCCTGGGAAAAAGTCATACTGCACAATCTTGCTTTCACATACACCGCAGAGCAGACTTACCCTAAGTAATAATAACTTTTAAAAAAATTAAAGGAGTTTCAGAGATATTTATTTCTTCCTACATCCTTGTGGTTTCAGTAAAGGAAACCAAGAATTTCCCAGGGATGTTTCTTTTTTTTCTTTCCTTAGTGGTAAACGAGTGATACCTCCAGTAGGATTTTCTTAACCAGGGGACTCTTTGGAGACTAAGAGTATCAGAAATATTTCCCTATAAAGAACTAACTTCTAAAAAGGTGTACTGTGTCCAGACCTCATCAGATATTCAAACACTCTGTAAAGAAAACCAAAACAATAAAAGAAGACATAAAAATAAAAGTAATACATCAAAAAGACAAAAAGCCCTCATATGGTAGCAAAGTTAGAAACTGAACTCTGTCATTTGTTCTTGTTGAACATCTTTTCAGAAAATTAAATTGAAGTAAGATGTTCCTGGTTTAGGAAACTCTGTTTTGATTCATTATCTGATTCTTTGATTCCTTCTTGGCTTAGGAAGATTGCCATTATGAAGGGCGCTTCAAGTACGCCAGTAAAATATTTGGGAGAAGAGTTCACTGCTTGTGCTTTCTTCTCCCACATGGGTGGATGAAGGGAAGAGTGATTCCAGATAGTTATTGAATTATTCTTTTAAAAATAGGCAGTCATCGGAACAAAATGGCTGAAGTGCAAGACGTCTGCTTATGTAGAGAAATTTCCCCACGTTAGGCCTGCAGTCAATATAAGAGGACTCTTGTAGATGCATTTATTTGGTTAGATTCAGGATTGGTGTTTTATAAATATAGTGAAATTATCCTACATTTTAGGCAAACAGATAATGTGCAGTTACTGGGGCCTGGTACTTTGCTAGGCAGAAAGAGAGCTATAAAAGTATAAAATTCAGCTTCTGTTATCAAGGAATTTTCGTAGTTTCATGAAACAATGGTGATTAATGCCAGAAAGTATCTAGTAAGTCCTGTGTTGTTTGATAACGTGGGCCGTAAGTGGTCAGTAGAGAAGGGGACTGATGATGATCGGCGTAGCCCATCCTTACTGTTGATGGAGGAAGTGAGACTGCAACCGGATCTTTGAAGTGCGTAGGATTTGGAGAGGGGAGAGCATGAAGGCGCTCCAGGAGCACCCTGAAGTGGGCATATTCATGGAACAGACATGACGGCTGGTCTGACTGGTCAGAAGGCTCACTGACCAGGGATGGAAAGTAAGAGGATGAACAAGTGGAAGTTAGAGGACCCTTCCGAGGGAGAGCTGGAAAACCAAGCCGTGCATTTTATATTCCGTGTAGTGAAAAGACAAGGAGCCATTGCTGCAATGGGTAATGAAGGCATTGTTTAGGAAGAAAAGTCTGTAAGCAAGGTACAAGGTAAATGGGTAATAATTAGAACCACAGAGTTCAGCCATAAAGCTGTTAGGTAGGGGAAGCCAGGTGTATGTGAACATCACATATTGGCTAGAGGGAGGAAGAGACTGAAGGAGAATATTGTTTAAATATTGAACAGCTAGTTATATGCAGGAAGGAAGGGGGAAAATCATGACTCCGGGTCCAAGAAATTAACAATGATGGTGCCACTGGTAACAATGAAGACCTGAGAAGTGTGTATGCACGTGTGTGTGTCCTTTGGGAGGGAGGACGGAGGGGGAAGGAGGTTTGGCAATGAGGAGAAAGTAATACATAGTATGGTGGTTAGAAGAGGTAAAATGACCAAATGAATGTTTTTCTCAAGATAAGAGATTCAGCAAAATCAATAAAAAATTTCCTGGTAACGACAATCAGATCATGTATAGTTGTCCTGGAAGAACTTGCCCTGTACCGTGGTCCTCTCTGCTCTGTGACAGAGGAACAGGAGTGAGCTAAGGTCGTGAATAGGCACGGTGGTAACAGGGTCAGCAGGCTCCGAGAGACTTAAAAGAGCAGTAAAGACAGCACAGGAATCACAATTTGTGAAGTTCACACTGAGGAGAGTCTATTTTAGCCAGTGAGATCATCCTTGGTAAGGTCGGAGGGCTTGAGAGACTAGAGATCTGAATATGAATAAAGTGCAAGTTCAGTTAGTCGCTAATAATAATAGTAATAATAATAATAATAGAAGCTAACACTTAATATAGCTCTTATCCCATGGCATTTGGAACTCCTTCTAGCACTTATATACATGAGCTCATTTGGTCCTTAGACGACCACGCAGGAGCTGTGATGGTTATGGTGCAAATTCGAATCCTGACTATTCTCACCTTGTGACCTTGGGCAAGTCATTTAAACTCTCTCTGTTTCCTTCTCTGTATAGTAGAATAATGACAGTGCCTGTCTCACAGGGTTTCTTATAAGGATTAAGGAGTATAAGTAGATGTAAAGTGCTTGGAACAGTACCTGGCACAGACTACATACTCAACACGTTTTAGCTATTTTCACAGGGGGATACTGTTAAGGACAGATAGGAGTTGAAGATCTTGCTTTTTTTTTTCCCAGGGAGGGACAGGGAGTAGCAAAGAGACTATGCCTGGTAGCAGCTAGGAGCTGTGGAACAAAGAAGAGATTGTCTATTGTTGATGTGAAAAAAAGACAATCAGCAGAGTCAAGGAGGTCTAAGAACTGGGGTCACAAGGTCAAATGAATCATCAACTTGAATATCTGTGGTCACAGAGAATAGGAACATAAAATAACCCCTGACTCATAGAAGGCATTAGTGATGATTTGGATAGAAATTGTGAAGTTAAGAATTAAACGGGTTGGGACTTCCCTGGTGGCGCAGTGGTCGGGAATCCGCCTGCCAATGCAGGGGACACGGGTTCGATCCCTGGTCCAGGAAGATCCCACGTGCCACGGAGCAACTAAGCCACAACTACTGAGCCCGCATGCTGCAACTACTGAAGCCCATGCACCTAGAGCCCCTGCTCTGCAACAAGAGAAGCCACTGCAATGAGAAGCAACAAAGAGTAGCCCCCGCTCACTGCAACTAGAGAAAAGCCCGTGTGCAGCAACAAAGACCCAATGCAGCCAAAAAATAATAAAAAAAATTTTTTTAATGCCAAATTTAAAAATAAACAAATAAATTACCAAAAAAAAAAAAAAAAAGAAGAATTAAATGGGTTGACATGGGTCGCTAAGAGATTTGAGCCCAGAGCAATATATATGGATGAGAAGCCAGATTAAGGACGGTTGTTAGAATCAGTGAAAAGGAGTACTGTGCTGGGGTGGCTGTTTTTCTCACAGAACTTTCATTTTCTGTTGATTTCCAAGGCTCTGTACTTCGGAGACATTGGTTTGATTTCTGCATTGGCATCCTTATGCCACTCTCAGAGATGGACCAACAACTGCAGGACAAGAGGAGACGCAGGGAGGGCATGCTAGCCCGTGACTGCTCACTGACGTGTGGGAATAACCCAGCAGCGGGAGTGGTTTAATGGGTCCTTGTGACACACCCTCAAATAAAGAGGCAACGTAGCCTTGTGTTGGAAAGAGTAAAAAGTAGCAGGATATAGAATGCATTGGTTTCCATGAATATCTTGGTAAATGGGAAATTTGTCACCCTTTCATTGATTCATAAATCCATATTTTTAGAATGTAAGTAAAGGCAAACACATAATTTGCATTCATCTATCTCACAAGCCAAGAATTTTCTCTAATGTGAAACCGTCCTTTCGGCATTGTCTAAAAATGTGATGTGCGTTCGAAGTTTTAAACATGTTTGTGTTATATCCCCCTAATCGCATTTCTAGTCCAGCTTCTAACTGGGCCGGTGAGTGGATACTGCGTGCAGGGTGCTGTGGGTCACAAGCCAGTGTGATGCAGCGGAAAGGATGCGTGTGAATCCCGGCTCTGCCTTTTCTGTTGACCTTGAACAAGTTAGATAATCTCTCTGAACCTTTGGTCATCTAAAAAACAAATGCTAAAATGCCAGTTTTAGAGGTCTCAGCCTGGGTCACCCAGGAGGCACAGCCTGAGACAAAAGCTGGCGTGCATATAGCTGATTAGCGCGTGTGATCCCAGGGAGCAGGAATGCAGGCCTGGGAGTGGGAAACAGAGAAGAAAGGGAAAGCCAGGAGAAGGACGAGGTATCCAGCTGTCCACCCATACAGGCAGCTGGTGCTCAGTCCCACCAGGTGCTTTTGAGAAGTCTTACGACATGAGACCCAGAACTGTTCGCAAAAGGACAGAGACTGTAGGGGGAGGGGGCAGCTCCACAGGCTTCCCCACCCCACTGGTCACAGGGGACCTCCAGAGGCCTTAACTCCTCACACTCCAGGCTGAGCAAGCGTGAGTGCAGAGAGCCCTCCTGTGGGCAGAAGTGAGAGGTATTCTCGGCGGGCCAGGGCAGGCGCCTTCTGATGGGCTCCTCGTGCAGTTCGTTAAAGCAGGCGTGAAGCTGGACACTACATCAATGGCTGCAGTATGAGGTGGGACCGAGGGTTCTGATGTGGTGAGCTGAAGTGTCCTCTAGAGGATTATTGCAAAAATTAAATATAAACTACTTAGCACAGTGCTGGACATGGTATAGGCTCTCAGTAAATAGTAATAGGTAGATTCGTTTTCCCTAATGATAACAAACTCAAAAGGAATACAGTCTAACAGGGTAATAGACTTATAAACACCTAGCAGAATAAAACTGATACTAAACTAATACTGGATGTGCTTGGATTCCTCATATAAACGAAAATAACAGATACTCTAGAAGCTTTTCCTTTTCTAAGTGAAGGGAATGAGGAAGGCGGTAGCTGTACTGAAGTTGACTTGAGCTTATGCAGTCTGAGTGATGAGAAAATGCTATTGCCAAAATAGAGACTATAGAATACAGGCAGGATTTGGAGGGAGATCATCGATTCTGTTTATGCTAGGCCCTCTCTTATTCCGGGCCATCTCCCCGGAGCACCTCATCTACTCCTGTGGCTTGGATTTATGTCCAAGCATGTTGATGTGATCCACATCTCTCTCTCCAGCCCAGACCCGAGTTCAGACCTTTATACCTATTTGGTTGTACGTCAGGCACCTTAAAATTCATAGATCCAACACTCAACTAGTCCATCTTCCCCTCCTTCACCCCCCATCTCTAATCATCTTCTCCCTTTTTTCCTATGTCAGAAATGACAAAGCAGAAGCTTAGCCTCCATACTTTCCCCCTTCATCTCCCGCATCCCCACTAGCTCCCAACATCAGGATTCATTGCCAACTCCTAACTAATCTACCCCCTAAACAGCTCTTTTTATTTGGGATTCTACCACTCTAATCCAGGCTGTCTCTTACCAGCGTTACTAGAACAGTTTCCCACTAGTCTCCTAACTAAATCCTAGTAGTCTCCATGCATCTCCAGTCTTGGTTCCAGCAAATTTATCTTTTCTTACAAATCTGCTCATTTCAGTCCATCCATTGTCTTCCCACTGTCCAGTGATAAGCACAGTATCTGACCCATGGTACAACTCACTAAATACGGAAGGAACAAAGAAGACAAGGCACGAGTTCACTTGGGAAAGGTTACAACAACAACAAAACATGGCAGTTTGGAAGTCAGCAATGTCGGTGGTGGGTTAAACACTAGGAGTAGATGAGATCACCCATTCTCTTTATTTTCGTTTTACTGTTTTTGTTTTCCCTTAAGCTTCTCTCACTCCAACTCATTTTTTTTCCTGTGTTACATTTGTTGTCTTGGGTAGCTTCTCTATCTTCAACAAATTAAATGCAAAGTAAAATAATGATTCTTGTACTAGTACAGAGGAATAACAAATCAACTGTATTATCTAACACTTGTATCGTGCTTTACAATTCATAAAGCCCTGTCCTATTAATTCAAGAAACAGAGACTTTCAGAACTATAACTTTTTGTCTGAGTGGAAATGGTGCTTTATGTTCACATGTGAAGGGTCATGAGAAGTAGGAGGTGGAGGACTCTGCTTGCAATGCTTTAGAACTTGATGTGTGACTCTGTTACGTATAATGAATTGACTATAATATTCCTCCCCTCACTTCACTCAGCCAAACGGTCTTTACTGTTTCCCCCAAGTTCATTTTAGAGCACCGCCAGGATGTCCTGCATTGAAATAACCTGGATCCCACCTGGGGAGCTTTTTCTGACTCAGCTGTCTCCTTCCTTCCTCCAGAAGGGGATGTGCACCCTCTGGCCCCCATTTCCTTGCCTCTCGTCACTCACACCTCAGCTAATTCCACCTCAGTTGACTCTTTTCTTATATACAGGCACACATAGGGATGCTGACCTTCAGCCTTATTTCAGAAGAAAGGCTTGCATGGAAATTTATTTCAGATTTTAAATTAATTGCACTTTTGAAATTGAAAAATATTATTGGCACAGCTATTTCAGAGATTTTTTTCATGTGTAGAGAAGGTAATCCTTTGTCCTTATTCCTTCTACTATTTTAATAAATATTAAAACCAATGAAATTGTTCATCCTTTGAACCGGCAGCAGTTAACATTGGTATTTGAAAACAATTTGACTCTTTATATGTATTTCCCAGAGATTCCCTCACTCTTCTTAGCAAAAGGAGAGAAAATTGTTAGCCGGATTAATTTTTGTGCAGTAGCCTCTTTTTCAGTTAACCAATAAGAAGAAGAAATTGATAACTGATATACTGGGGAAACTGATACTTTTTTTAAACTTGTTTCCTTTCTTCAACAAACCCAGAAGTGAACACCCACTTGCTCAGCTCTACTGCCATTCCATCATGGAACATCATCACTTTGACCAGTGCCTGATGATCCTCAACAGTCCTGTAAGTACCTAATTTATGGCTGCAGAATGTTAACAGAGAGCTTTATAAATTCAGTTTTATTTTTAAGTTTTGGATTTATTCCCAGTAACATAAATTCTTGAGCATGCTTTATTCCTTTTTGGGTAAGAAAGGCAAAGCCAAAACATTTGAGATCTTCGCAGCCTCACTTCTCTAGAAACCAAAACTGTCTAAATGCTGCCTGAAAAGGGAAAACTGGTTACTCACCTCCATTTGGTTATTCCACATTAGAAACAAACAAAACTGGTATTTTATGGCTCTCAGTTCTGTTTTTGTTTTTGTTTTTGTCAAATGAAGTGGTTTATACTACTCTCAAAGGTTTTCTTTCCTAAAGCAATACCTTTTCCTCTTTTTATGGAAACCTTTGACCACTAATAAACATTTTCATTAAGGAAGAAAGCTATTCAACAATTTGGCTAAATGAATATTTATCAATGTAAGAAAGCATATAATAATGTTACTCTAGTCATATTTATGTTAAGGAAAATAAGGTTAAAATGATATATGCCAAAATGTTCACAACGGCTGTCTTTGTCTAGTTAAACTATTAATCCTTTTTTTATTTTCTGATTTTGATTTGTTGTTCATTATTCACATTACCCATTGTATGCGTGTATTACCTTTATAATAAGAAAACAGTGAAAGTTGTAGGCAATTACGTTGAACAAGCACAAACGCATGGTATATAATTTTAAAGCAATTTTACCTCCATCTCTTTACATTTGCCCAGTGGCACTAGTTCTTCCCTGAGCCCTAGAAAACGCAGGCGGCCCATGACTTTTGTGGTCACTCTTTGATAAGTTTTACCCTCTAGTTACTACTTCACGTCCTAAAATATAGCATACAGTTCTCAATTTAGAAACCAAAATGTGCAGCCCTATGTAGTAGTCCAGATTTGGGGCTCGATTTAAAGTCTCAGGTTCTCTCTTCCCACCCTGGTTGGCTCCTTTCGTCCCTCCCTCATGTTTCTTCTGACTCCTTCCTCACCCCCAAACCCCCATGTCCCTTCCTACCCCTCCAGACTTGGAGAATAGGAAACAAGAGGGGTAAGAACATTCTCAACAGACTGGTAGTGTGATGAGTGTCCCCTGTTTGTGCCTGGTAGGTGTTTAAGCCAAGTTCTTTTCTTACGAGTAATTCCGTGATCCTGGCCGAGCGCCTTAACTGTGGGGCTTTTCCACTGATGTCGCCTTAATATGAGTGATCATCTCTGTGCAGTTTATCACCTTATGGCTCCTTCCTCAGCTCCTGGAACTCTGATTGTTGGCTTTCAGCTCCTTTCTGCTAAGGTTCTTTTGCCTTCTTTGTGGTCCTCTTGAAGAGGACAGGACTTAAACCAACCCCATGCCTCCAAAACTCAGAGAAGGCAGGCCGTCCTGTAGGGTAGCAACCTCTCCTTCACTGCTCCATCAGAGCACCTAGCCCTAGCCAGCCTGTGTCTTGCCTTGTAGATTTTCCAGACAGGAATCAGACACAAGGGTACTGGAGCCCACCCCACCCAGCAAACTCCAGCAGGCATACGCAGCGACTTCAAGCTGCTCTCTCTTACTTGAGTGAAGGGGAACGCAGTCGCACCTGTTGGTGCGGGTGAAGGGATAAGAGTTATGTGGCCAGTTTGGGCACCTCCTTATAAATTCTGCACATGCTGTAGTACAGACTGCTACAGATGTGACTGTTTAACGTGAATTAGTTGATGTATGATTGGGAGGTAGGGGAATGATGTCAGTAAAATGTATAAGTTGTACTGTTTCATGAACAAGTTTTCTTGGGTAAGGTGCCAGAATTATGGGAGTTGAATTTTGACCTTCAGCAAGGAAGGAAGAAGCCCTCTGCTTGGCTCCTGCACGAGCAACCCTTTCGGTTCTGTTTTAGGAATATTGAAAATGGGCGCTTAGCCCTGAGGCGCTCTCCCTCGCCTTGGGCTGCTCTGGGCCCACGGGAAGGAGGTTGCTCTTCCTTCAGCACCTCCCTTAATACAGCCCCATTGTCTGCGCGATCCAGTTCCCCCTGTGCCGCCTCTGGGCCTCCACAAACCACCATTTCCACTCAGCTGCTTCTGTGCTGCTTTAATGTCCTCAGAGGCAGCCTCCAGACTTGCTAGCCTGGCCTGTCCAGGTTACCTCCAGAGGTACCAGTTCTTGATTTGGTTTGTGCTCTGGTTATAAAGTTACATAGGCTTTGAGTGGTCTGCCCCCCACACTGTTTCTCCCAAAAACCATGTTATTTTTAGTGTGTGGTTCTTCCGAACTGAGACTTCTCAGGAATGTGTGTGTCGAGTTGTAGCAGCAACATCTGTACCTTCATTGGAATTTGCTGTCTTTGCCCTTCAGCTCAAACTTCATTTTAATATCGTATTTAGTTTTAAAGAAAATATGCTAACCTTTTTAAAAAAAACCCATATTCTACAGTATGCCTATCACAGCTCTCTCTGTTATTAGGTAACATAAAACTTATGTAAGATAGTATTACTTAACATAAAAGGAATCTGGTTATATCTATGGCTGGCCTCACATTATAAGGCCCATCTATATATTCTGTCTTTGTAAGCACCAATACACAAGAATTTATAGCCTTTGTTTTTGGAAGGGAAAATAAAAATACAATACCAAAAGACATTTCTACTTTTCCACTTGAAATAGTTTTGTCTTAAAATAAATAAAAGTATCAGAATATAGTTTTGTTTTGCCCAGAATCTAAAGTGGCTTAATATTTAAAAATAAGGTTTCTTGTGTAATCACAGATTCATTAATTAGACGTATACCACAATTTCAGCATCAGTTATCCTCTAACCAATGTTTGAACCTGGCTCAGCAGTTTCCTTTCTTCAGAACAAATCCTTTACCTCCAGACCCTATTTCTAAGCTTCTGGGTTTTTTTTCTCAGCCCTGAGGTTTAGGAAGCATATCTGACTCAAATTACAGATGTTGTTTTGAGTATATTCTGGGTACCCAAGGTGTGTTTTACTTAGTTCAAGATTAGAGAGTCACTGTGCTTTAAATTACAGGCAAGAAATAAAAAATGGTTACATAGCAAAAACTTTAGATAACTTGCACATGGATTAGCCACCTTTGAAATATTCCTTATAGATGTTTCAGCTCTTGCTTTCTTTATACCACCAGTAAGCACATCATTGCTCACACCCTCTACCCATCTGTATTGGCATGTTCCTGAGGAATACACACTGTTCTCAATATGAAGTTAAAATTATATAAATCTGCACCAGAAATGTTATTGGATTTATTACAGAAGCCATAGAGAAATGATTTTTTAAATAATCAATTGTTTACAATTTCCTCACTCTGTTCTTCACATCTATTAATACAGTTTTTGATTTTTCAAAGTTTTACTTGTTCTCAGATCATAGCAGTTAGCCTGCCCAAAGGAAAAAAGGTATATAGTTATTAGGTTTGGGGCCTGGACTAAAGCCTAAGGAGTAGAAGAGTTGGAGAAACATGCATACTTTGGCCCATGAACCATCATGAAGCTGTTTCTTCTTGTATGACAAGGTGATGGGGGTGGGTGCATAGAGGGGAAACATTATTTCACGGTATTTACTTTATGTAAGCAGGTGTCCTCTATCTTCCTGAGTTCAGAATACTAGGCATGTGTTTAAGAGATGTGACTATTTTTTTCAGATTTTGTTCTTATCAGCAGCTTCTCCAGGTGGAATGCTAATGATGGTTTTCTTTTTTTTATAAAGGGCAATCAGATTCTCAGTGGCCTCTCCATTGAAGAATATAAGACCACGCTGAAAATAATCAAGCAAGCTATTTTAGCTACAGACCTAGCACTGTACATTAAGTAAGTTTTAAGAAGTATGTTGATAAATAGGTCTTGGATGTGTTTGCATTGTTTCAAACTTTAAAAATCCACATTGGGATATTTTTAGATTATAAGGACAGATGTCCTGGCAAAGCTGTCTATCAAACTATGGAGCAGTTTCTCAAAGGAAGCCAGGAAAGTCTACTCCTTCTGCTTACTTAATGCTATAGAAATGACAGAATACAGAGTTATTTCTGATGTTTGTCTCTGAAATAATGCGCAAAGCAAATAACCATCTCAAGGTCATTCCAAGCTAGGTTGGCCAACCTAAAGGTTATACAGGCCATTTGCTTTTCCTCCTTTCCTTCTCTCCCCCAACTTCTGACCATTTCACAATTCCTTTATACTGTCATCCAAGCTTACGTGGGCTGGAAAAGGAGCTGAGTGCCAGACAAGTAAATTTTGTTTCTTTTTATTGGATTTTGGCAAAAGAAGGATATTAATGCAGAACTTTAATGAAGTTAATGATTCAAAAATTAAAGTATGCATTAGAGTGTATTAGGGATGTAGGTATGTTTGCATCATTAAACTGCCTTTCTAAAAGCAAGGAAAGACGTTGCTGCCTTTGGGCAAGCATTCGTTTCCCACACAGAGACTGAGGTCTTTGCTGCGCGTTTGGGAGCGAGGGGAGTCCGGCAGTCACACTCAAGGGATTTCCCAGGAACACAGGCCTCACTCCCCCTGTACGAGGATGTGCATTATGGTTTTAGCCACTCTTTTGAGAAGTAAAAACAAAAAGAAGAGACACACAAAACCACATACCAGATATCCACTGCTGTGCATCTGAAAGTAACTACATCTCAAAGAGTCTGTTTCCTTGGATTTTGGAGCACTTTAAAGTTAATTAGGGTAAAAGAAAATATAGTAAATTTCAGTGTATTCAAAATGATTGCAGAATAAAGATGATCAAATTACCGAGAATTTGAAAAATACCTGTAACCACAAAGACTTCCCGACCTTTCTAGGCCACATGGGTCTCCCCTCTGAACCCTTCTGAAACCTCTTTTCGTTTTTGGTACTTAGTCATAGACGGGCAGTTTTGTTACGTAAGTTTCTCTTATGTTTGTGTCTTTGACTAGATTTTAAACACTGTGAAAGGAACTCATGTCTAATAATTTCCCAAGATGCCCAACAATGTTGAGCACATAGAGGTATTCACTATACAGTGAATGAATATTAGTTTATACTTTACTTGGTCATTCTTTGCTTCAGAAGGACTTCACAACTTTATAGTGACAGAGTAATTATTATGAACATTTTTTACCCTATACCATAATATATGTGAATGAGGTATATAAAATAAACTGAAAGCATATAGATCTTATTATGCCATACACAAAATTTCTTAAATCATTCTTGGCATCAGACTTTTAACTCATACTGGTTCATTTTCTTAAAATCATGTTCAGGAATTGAAATTTCCATTACTTGTGATTCGTAGTTAAAAACGAGGTGAGATTTTAATGTTTCAACCAAAGAATATGGTGGAAGAGAAGAAGGTAAGGTATTTAAGATTTTTAAATGATGATTTTTATATTGGATTCTAAGATGAGAAAAAACCATTTGAGATTTTTTTCCCCCAAAATTTTACTCCATGAGTCTTTCTAGACCAAAGGGATAAGAGCTTGGGGGACTCATCATAACTACGAAATATTTTTCTTTATTTTAAAGGAGGAGAGGAGAATTTTTTGAACTTATAAGAAAAAATCAATTCAACTTGGAAGATCCTCATCAAAAGGAATTGTTTTTGTAAGTAGGATTACTATCCTTAAAGCTGAAGTTTTGCTACCTAATGAATTTTATTGCAATTATTTGTTACAATGTGATGATCTTAGAGGCTGTCAGAATTCTTGAGTGTTGTACAAAAATGAATATTTACTTGAAAAGAAATGCATTTGCACATTCAAGTGAATGAATCACTTTTGTCCTAGAAGGACCTTTAAAATGTGGTGGAGTATCAGTACCAGGCTATAGAGTTCCCTTGTTCATACTCACAATTCTTTGGAATTGAAGACCTGAAAATAGCATCCTAAAGAATGTAGGAGCGAGAACATGGCTGTGAAGTGTTTACTTCTCTTACGTGACAGCTGAGTAGCGCTGTCAGAACTTCAGGGTTTCTGTTTTTCCTCACCTGTTCCTCTGTCCCTCCCTCCCATCCTTTGCTATTACTATCACTGCCTTTGTCATGATAAGAACTGGATCAATAAAAAAGAGCTAAGTGTCAATAATAAAGAAAAGACAGAGGTAGTAATACTAAGGATAGTGCTCTATTACAATTTTATAACCAACATTTCTTTAAATAGATTGGTATTACTTCACATGCAAACAAAGATGCAAATTACAAGGAAACATACAAATGCCCAGCTGTCTGTTCTCTATAGCCATGCTTCACCTAAGAGTCTCAACATGTTTTTAGAACGGTGCCTTAGAAAAGTACAGACACGCTACTGTGATTCGTGAACAGTTTTTCTCAATGACAAAAGTGGAATCTGACCACAATTCCAAGTCTGTGCCACAGTTTTCACTGCTCCACTCTCCTAACTTCTGACCTCTCGGCAGACAAGCACTCAGGACGTCTAGCGCTTGCGTTGCCTCTTCCACTCTTCACAGTCCAGATTGTAGTTAAGCTCACACAGGGGCATAGTCTTCTTTGGGGGAGGCAGTTTGTATTGGCAAGTATATTGAAATCCTTCATGATTAAAGATTTCTCTGGTGCACTCATGACTTGCGAGAGAGTTGGTATAAGAGATAGAATTAGAGGCAGAAAACCATTTTCTTTGTGGCCTAATATGGTTAGGGAGAACGTACTTTTAGGTTGGGTTTCCCTAGAGGGACAAGTGATACAGTCCTTTACCTTGAGTGCTTCTATATGACAGTGATGGCCTTTTTGCCTATGTCTTCAAACAAATTAAAAGGATTAGATGGCAGGTATTTGGACCTGACATGAGAAAACACTGCACTAAAGAGAGACTATTTCCATACAGTAGTTTTATATAGTATTGAGTTCTAGAGCGTCTTGTCACAGACTCCAGACTCCAGCATGGTTTTCAACTTCTCTAACAAGCGAAGGAATAAACAGCATCATCCTTTCATTTCCCTCTTTTCTCCAGCAGATACTGTTCAATAATTCAAAGGCTTTTCACATAGGAGTCACTACATGTGTTGAGTGAATTAGAATGACCCACCATAGTTCTTGCTGTCACGGAACTTTTATCAGTAGGACAGCTGAAGTTATCCTTTAATGGTTAATTATTAGTAATCAATGTGTTTTCATCATACTGTCACTTAGACTGGAAGACCAAAGTAAAAAAAAAAAAAAATAATAGCAGGCAAGCTTTTGCTCAAAGGTTAATAATTTCTCTCCTGCTGCTAATCTGGAGATAAATGAGGCAGTGTGAAGGCAAATTCCAGTAGTTCACTGGATAACCAAAACAATGACACTGTGATATCAATGTATCAGCCCTGCTTGTATGTAAATTCTATTTCTGTTTCTTTAGTCTATAAACTGCCATCCTCATAGTTTAGAGGGTTTTAATTTAACTTTTTTATTAGTAACTATTTACTAGGGTTTATATTCACATAAAAGTAAACAGGAGTATTGGGCTTCTTTTTCCCTTAACAGAGCGATGCTGATGACAGCTTGTGATCTTTCTGCAATTACAAAACCCTGGCCTATCCAACAACGGGTATGTTGCTTAGTGACGATAAAAGTAATCATTAACAAGTCAAAATAAGAAAAATCTTTACTCTTAAATGTAGTTTTTGAAGTATTTGGGGAACTTTTTATCTAAATTTTAAGTAGTATTAAAAGCTGATAATTGGACATAAACAGGTTTTCTTTTTTGGAGGACTCGTTAGCACTTAATAATATTTGTAAGATATATTAAGAAAGAAAGCATCTATATTAACACAGCAACACCTAGCTGTTGATAAAGTTTAATTCCAATACTACTGCTGGCTTAGTTGGGGATTTTTTTTTAACACATCCCTTTAATAATATTAAAGTTTAGAAGAAGCAAACTTAATTTTCTTACAGTTAGCGTATTAGGCTATACCTCAACTCTAAATAGGCATTAACAGGTAGAACTTAAACATTTCTGGTGCTTAGAAGTATAGGACGTGTTGATATAAGATGTCAGGAAGGATCTGATCAGGGCCTGTGGCTAGGAGGCTAGAAGTACATCCTCTCTCTAGATAAGTAACTGCTGTAACATCTTGCAGAGGCAATAAAGGCCCTAAGCTAGAAGAAGGGGTGGGTGTATATGCAGTGATGTGTATATTGTGGTTCTGTTTTCTGAGATTACACCTTGAACCCTAAATGTACTACCTGAGATTACTGGCCGCACTGTTGGTCACAGCTCTGGGCTGCACAGTCACGGAGCCCACTAATGACAGGCTCATCTCATGAAACAAGTGCTGAGAAAACAGTATCGGGAGCGCACACTCCAATGTGCCAAACCTGACGTGCCACAAGCACTCATGAAATGTCTTTACAGACCTTCCTGCTCCATAGTAAATAAGACTATATGCCCATTTCCAAACAGGAAAGAGAATGGAAGAGGGAAGAATTTGTCTTTTCATTTACTCTTTCTTTTTTCTGAATCAAACCCTGAAAAAGTACAGCAGTGAAGTTGGGGTCCAGACATAAAAAGCAACACTATAAAGCCTCTATAATTAAAACAGTTTGGTATTGGTGTCAGACCAGTGGAACATAATAGAACATTGAGAATTGCATAGAATGTTTAATATATAATAAAGATAGCATTTCAAATAACTGGGGGGAAAATAGACTTTACTAAATCATGTTAGGATGATTTTCCCATCTTCCATAGTTGGATGGCAAAAGACGAAATTGGATCTATTCTGCATACTTAAATTCCAAATGGGGCATAGAGTTCAGTGTAGAGAATTAAACCATACAAGTACTAAATAAAAACATTTGTGGATTCTTTTATAAACAAGGAGTGAGAAAAGTTTCCTAACCATGGTTCAACATGCAGAATCAATAAAGGAAAAGATTGACAAATTTGATTACAAGAAAATTAAAAAATTAAGAAAATTTTTTGCATGGCAAGGACACTATAAGAAAGACAATGAAAAACAGGTAAAAATATTTGCAACTTTTATCTGATAGATAGTTAATATCCCTAATATTAAAGAACTTCTTAAAAATAGGGAAGAAAAAGACCAACAACCCTACCGGAAAATGGGCCAAAGATTTGAACAAAAAGTTGATAGAAAAAGGAATGTGAATGGCTCTTACTCATTTGAAAAGGTTCTCAGAACCTCAATCATAAGAAAAGATGCAAGTTAAAACTACACTGACACATGGAACTTCCCTGGCAGTCCAGTGGTTAAGATTCCGTGCTTCCACTGCAGAGGGCAGGGGTTCATCCCTGGTCAGGGAACTAAGATCCTGCATGCCACGAGGCATGGCCTTAAAAAAACAAACAAACAAAAAACAAAACAAAACAAAACAAAACAAACAAAACACAAAACAAACAAAAACTACACTGACACAAAAGAACTTGTACAGAATCTCATTACAATAACAGCGTTACTCCTAATAGTCAGAAACTAGAAACAATCCAGAAGTCTCTCAACGGGAGCGTGGATAAATGTATTGTAGTACACTACTCCTTCACACAGTGGAGTACTGCTCAACAGTGAAAAGAAACTGAAACTGATACAGGCAACTACATGGATTAGTCTCATCAACACTAAACTGAGCAAAAGAAGCCAGATACAAAAGAATACTGTGATGTCATTTATGTGGTGTTCTAGAAGAGGCAAAACTAATTGATAGGATAGCGGTTGGGTGGGGAGGGAGGGAAGAAGGTGCAGGGATTCACTGTGAAAGGGCCTGAGGGCACCTTCAGGGTGACAGAAATATTCTATTTCTTGGATGGGGTGTGTGTTACCTAGTTACATGCTTTTATTAATATACTGAACTGTATACCCGTGGTCTATGCAATTCACAGTATGTAAATTCTACTTCATTTAAAAAAAGCACTGAGACACCATTTCTCAATTGTCCGATTGGCAAACACCCAAAGGTTTCACCACATACTCTGTTGGGGAAGCTGTGGGAAAAAAAGGAATGCAAAATACTATAACCCTTTGGAAGTATATGAATACACAAATTCATTTACCATTACTCCTAAGAATGTTATCCCAAAATGTACTGGCAAGAATATAAAAAGACATTTACACAAGCCTATTCATTTTAGTGCTATTTGTAATAGCAAACACTGGAAATAACCCAAATGTTCATTAATAGGTTACTGACTGAATAAATTATAGTACATTTACATGATGAATCCTTTGCAACAGCAAAAAGAAATGAGGATTCTCTATATACTACTAGGGAGTGATTACAAAGATATATTATAAGTAAAAAAAAATTAAAAAAAAATAAAAGCAAAGCAGAGAAAAATGGGTATGGTATCCTACCATTTATCTGAGAAGGGGATGAAATAATATATGTACATATTTGCTTATATTTTAAAAAAACAGAAGGATTAATCACAAAAAAGTTAATTATTTCCCTCAGGGGAAGGGAATAAGATAGAGGGAACAGAGATATAAGCTAGAGTTGCTTGCATGCACTTGTTTTGTAGATTTAATTTACGAACCATGTAAATTGTTCTTATAGTTATAAAATAAATTGAATTTTTTAAAAATCACTTAACCTTGAAAGTAAAATGAAACAAAATGATTTTGGTTGCAGAACCACACTGAGAGGGACTGTTTTATTCCAAGTGACATTAAAACAGTAATTTGACCATATAACTCTGGCGAGATGTACACTGAGAACAAAAAGAACTCCAAGAAAAAGAAACCTTTAAAACTGTTTTTAATCATATTAGTGGCAATTTTGTATAGATATTCAGTCACCATTGTGGGTGATGTGGGATAAAAGCAAATGAAAAATTAGATTGGTGTTGTTGAGAAGTAGGATTTTCAGCATGAGTGGAAAGATAAAGATCTAAGGTGGATAAGGTTTTGCAGAAATCCTGTAGTCCTGAATTTGAATAGGAAATACTGTATGAACTTACGTTGTATCTTAGCTCCATCCATTAAAAGGGCTTAAAAATAATGATCACCCTGGTAGTAATGAATGAACCTAGTGCCCAGATTGAGGTTTCCAAATACCTCAGTTTAAAGGAATTAGGGCTCCACGATGAAATGGCTGATTGCGGTTCCAAAGCAGGCAATGTACAAGATGAGCCTAGAACATCTTGTTATAGCAGAAAGCGAGGAAGCTATCAAAGACTGATGAAGCCATGTCGAAAGAACAAAGAAGCCAACTTAATATGCTCTCAGCTGGCCAAAATGGAACAATGTCTGAGTGTCAGTGAGGACTGAAATACATTATAATGTTTAAATCCAAGAGTTCAAAATAATAATAAAAATAATAAAACAAAACCTTCCATAGTCATCTTTGGTGGATGCTTGAGAACCAAGTTATTTTTTTTTTCATAGTAACTAAAGCAGAGAAAATCAAGTATTTCTCGTGCTTTATTTATACAAATTGTACTTTAGGGCAGGGGTCCCCAACCCTCGGGCCAAGGACTGGTACCGGTCCATGGCCTGTTAGGAACAGGGCCGCACAGCAGGAGGTGGGCGGTGGGCGAGCAAGCGAGCAAAGCTTCATCTGTATTTACAGCCGCTCCCCATCACTCCCATTACTGCCTGAGCTCTGCCTCCTGTCCGATCAGCAGCGGCATTAGAGTCTCACAGGAGCGAGAACCCTACTACGTTCTGCACATGCAAGGGATCAAGGTTGCGCGTTCCTTATGAGACTGTAATGCCTGATGATCCGAGGTGGAGCTGAGGTGTTGCTAGCGCTGGCGAGTAGCTGCAAATACAGATTATCATTAGCAGAGAGGTGTGACTGCACAGAGACCATGATAAATCAATTGCTTGCAGACTCGTATCAGAACCCTATCAGTGAGTGGCAAGTGAAAACAAGCTCAGGGCTCCCACTGATTCTGCTTTATGGTGAGTTGTATAATTATTTCATTATATATTACAATGTAATAATAATAGAAATAAAGTGCACAATAAATGTAATGCACTTGAATCATCCTGAAACCATCCCCCCCGACCCTGGTCCGTGGAAAAATTGTCTTCCATGAAACTGGTCCCTGGTGCCAAAAAGGTTGGGGACCGCTGCTTTAGGGTAACTAAATAATTGATGTGGGGAACTTTATTTTATTTCAGCTATAAAGGAAAAAGGAATGATTGCTTTGCATATTACATTTTTGCAGCCTCTTAATTAGTGAATCTAGACAGAGATCATGAAGGGTTGTTAATCTCACAGAGAGAGGCAACCAGGCATTATACAGCCCTTGAGAGAAGTACAGGGCACTGCCTGTGAAAGAGTTGTGGCAAAAAAAAAAAAATTTTCAAGTCTAAATCTAATCAAGTGTCTAGATCTCATTACTGGTGTATGGAAATACAGGGTACAGAGAAAACATTAAATTTCATCATGGGAACACAATCAACAAAATCCAGACAGTGGAAAACTGCAGGATAAACAACCCAGTTTATTCAACAACAACCAAAATTATAAGGACTATTTTTAAAAAGGGAAGAGAAGGAACTGGTAGATTAAAAGAAACCTAAAAGGCGTATCAATCAGTCTCAGTATATGGACCTATTTGATACTGTGTTTTACACAGCACCTCATACAACAGATGCTTAATAAATATATCGTTGATTATGCATACAGATGGGCACACGGTACTTTTTTTCCACTGATTGCTGAAGTTGAAATAATGTTGCTTTTTTCTGTGTAATTATAGAAGATTACAAACTCTAGCCTTTGTGATTAGGTACACATTAAAACAAATAAAATTTCTATTAGTTGTTACTGCTTTATTCTAATTTTACTGATGTGGTTGAAAGCTACAGCTTTGATAGATTTTATTATCTTCATTGAAAGTCTCTGTTTTACAGAGTAATATGCTTTTATTTACCCAAACTTAGTCTGTTATTGATTTCAGATAGCAGAACTTGTTGCCACTGAATTTTTTGACCAAGGAGACAGAGAGAGAAAAGAACTCAACATAGAGCCTGCTGTAAGTATGAGACCTTTCTGGTAGGAATTATTCATATACATTTTTTATGGTAGACTCTTTTTATGCTTCTATGAGATCTTAGGAACAGAATTTCTCATTATTTTTAAAAACTTTTCTTACTAGAAGATTATACATGTTTGCTACAGAAAATAAGCAAATAACAAGTCATCATATTGTACCTATATTTTGTAATTTACTTTTTCCATTTAAATATCATAAGCCACTTTTCATTCTAACAGATGCTCTCTTATATATCATATATAATGGTTACATGAAATAGATGTAACCATAATTTACTTTTTGGTACAATGTTTGCAGAGTTCACTATTACAAACAGCACTTTGATAAACATCTTTGTTGCTAAACATCTGTGGGCCATTTTTCATTACCTTGTTAGGATAAATTCCAGAATTGCTGTGTTGTAGGGCACACAGATTCTAAAGATTTTTTGATACATACTGCCTTTTTTGTATAGTGTAGGGAATCTCGAATACAAGAAGATTCTTCTTAAACCATTGGAGAAGTTTTTCCCAGAAATGAAGCATAGAGTCTTTTTTTTCAATTCAAATGAACATTTATTGAGCCCACATTAAATGGGACATGGTTACGAGATGCCCCTCCTCCGTCTGTGTACCATTCCTTCCACCCTGCTTTTTTATCCTCCCCTGGGTACATCCTATGTCTCATTAGTCTTTTGCAGTTATTCAGTCTCCTACTATTCCTACTATGTAGTAGTGGGCTTGTTCAGAAGCTCAGAATCTTCTCAGAAAATGGTGGGTGGCAGAGTGATGGTCGCAGCTAATGGAGAATTTGCTTCATTTTAAACAAGCACTGAGACAGGCTCTTTGCTCCCCATGGAGGTGCTGGGCTTGTCCGCTGCACCAGTCATGAGCTCCTGGGAATAAGCAGCAGTGACATCTGCATAATCTTCACTCAAAAAGCTCTCTGTGTCAACTGAATTGTAATCAACTGTGGCCTCAGTGGCTTTTTCCACAAAGCTGAGAGTGTTTGATGCCACATCAGTAGACAGTTTGAAAGCATGTGTGTTCTCCAAATACATGTCAGCAGTGGACTCTAGGTCAGTGCTTGACTGTAGGTCAGCAGTTGAGTCTAGGTCAGTAATCAATTCTGGGGGTCATGTGGGGAAAGTCACAGCCGGGGCGAACATGGGAGAGAGGACCAGGGCCTTCCTGAGTGTGGTAAGAAGGCAGGTAGGCAGGTATCTAGCATTCCTCAGCTAACCCAGTGATTCATCTTTTTAGAGCCAACTTGCATTGTGTTCTTTAAGTAAATGCAGATCTGTGTGTGTCTGTTTCTGTTTTCAGGACCTAATGAACAGGGAGAAGAAAAACAAAATCCCAAGTATGCAAGTTGGATTCATAGATGCCATCTGCTTGCAACTGTATGAGGTATTTATTATGAAAACTACTAGACTTGCTAAACTTTGACCATGTTATGAATTAAAACCTAAAGTAAATTGAAGCGACTAACACCAGGCGTATATTTTTTGCGTCTTAATCAACAAACTAGAAATAAAATTATCAGGATTATTTCTTTTGCTCATGAACATGCTGTTTGTACTGAATAAGGAACACATTTTATATTTACTGTTTCTCAAAAATGTTAATTCATTAATGTATAACTACCTAGTGAGTGCCTACCATGTGCTGGGCTCCAGCAAATTCGTGTAGGGAATGCTAAGAAAAATCACGTGCCAGTGCTACCCTCAAGGAGGTATACTGTGCATACTCTATGTTCTTTTTAAGAGCATATTCTTTTTAAGTCTGACTTTTGGCCTAAATAAGGAAAAATAGTTATCTAACTTTTTCTCATTGTCATAGTGTGGCTTAAGAAAATTTTTATGACGATTAAAAGAAGGCGGCTAGAAGAATATTGCAGGTTCCCATTTCCATATGCCTGTTGGCTTGGGGTTTTGTTTTGGGTTTTTTTTTTGCTTATTTATTTATTTTTTTGGTAAAGATATTCTCCCTAAAACATCCAGTTTACTAGTTTAGATGTTCATGCCCCAAATATAGAAAGTAGATGCTATCCTTGTCTTTAGAAGTTTAAACAGGAAACTGTCTTAAATTTTAAGTATTTGGGAAAAGAACATTTATCATGGAGTAATCATAGACTGTCAAGACCAGAAGAAACCCTAGAAATCTTCTAATCCAGACATTTCACAGATTCCGTCACTGAATCTGTAAAAAGTCCAACTTCCAGGGAGATGAAATGTTTGTCCCAAACAGGTAGTTAGTGGGAGAACTGTATTTAGAATCCAGTTCTCAGCCTGAGTCCAGGGTTCTAGCCAGTGGATAAATTTAAGAAAGAAGCTGTGGCTGAGGAGGGAAGGACAGGAGAGACAGCAAAAGAAAACAGGACAGAAGAACATTGGGTGTCAGGCCTCTGCACCACTGTCTCCCCACCTTTCTCGGCAATCTGTGCAGAAGTGTGTTCAGAGCAGTGTCTCCAACATCCCTGAATATCTCATTCTTTCCATAACAGATGCTTTTCTTGTGGATTGGATTAATAGTTCCTCAGTTGTAGACACTAATGTCTCTCTTGATTTTTTTTTCCCATGCCTGTAAATATAGTCAAACTAACAGTCAAATCACCCATTATAGATTTCATCCTTCTACATTTCCTATTTGTGCAAGGATTCATTTTATTTGACTCTCCTGTTGAATTCTATTTGATACAGACATGCATTTTTACCATTATTACAGAAGTAATATGTTGTTATAGAAAAATCAGAATACAAAGAAGCAAAAAGATAAAATCACTTATAATTCTACTACTCTGAGATAACCACGGTTATCTCCTTTCAGTGCACATGCTTTATGACATTTTCATATATTTTTCATTTAACAAAAATTGCTCTTTGCGATCCATAATATAAGATACATCTTTCTGTTTCAAATGTGTTTCTATGACATTTTTAATGGCTGCAAAATAGTAACACGATATTCCTAACCCCGTTGTTGGGTATTTAAGTCATTTTCAATGTTTGTCTATTACAAAGAAATCTGCAGTGAACATACTTGTAGCTAAATATTTATGGCACTGTAGTTGGTAAATAATAATGTTTAGTTATATTAAACATATACATATAGTTATAAATTAATGTTTATTATAATTTTGGATAAAAATCTACTTAAGTACATTGAATAAAGTCATTTTACAGAAAAACAGAAAAACTAAGCAGCTCTCAAGGCAGTCAACACTTAGGGAGAACCATTTGCACTACATAAAAGCAAATGGATTATTTCTCTGCAAAGCCGATTCCACACAGATCTGTCTCCATAGCTCAATAATGTTATTTTGGGATGTGTGTGTCTGCTGTCTCTCTCTCAGCATGTACTCCGTCTGTATAGCTTAAGAGGAATCGTTCATAAATGATCTGTGCTCACACAGTCTGTGAGAATCCCAACAGTGGGCCTGCTTATGAAGTGAGTGTACAATGTGGCCCTTTGCGTCAGGCCTGGGAGAGGGCTTATTTCCTAGCTGCCATCTAGTTGTTGGCTTTCTTTTCTTTCTTTAGGCCCTGACCCATGTATCGGAGGACTGTTTCCCTTTGCTGGATGGCTGCAGAAAGAACAGGCAAAAATGGCAGGCTCTTGCAGAACAGCAGGAGAAGACACTGATTAATGGGGAAAGCAGCCAGGCCAAGCGGAACTGAGTGGCCTATTCATGCAGAGTTGAAGTTTACAGATGGTGTATTCTGCAGTATGCCTAGTTTTGCTATACACTGTACAGATTTGGTGTATACTTTGCCACTGCTGTATTTTTATTTTTGCACAACTTTTGACAACACAGCATGAAATGTTTTTAGAGGACTATTGCATATTTTCTGTATATTTGTTTTATGCCACTGAACTGAGATTATCAATGACACCTACTCTTAGCACATGGATACGAGCTCTGTTTGTTTGTGATATTTTGTGTACTGCGAGGTACAAGTTGCATTCTTGCACTGAGGCTGGTTTTTTGGTTTTTTCTTGCTGGGGATTTTAAATAATTGGTTTTGTGTTTTCTGAATTACCAATCTTTCAAGAATGTTTGGAATCGTTTTTCTTAAAAACAGGCTAGGAGCAAAGTGAATATATTCTGTGACATTTAAAACCTTCATAGAATAGAGAAAAATGTTGGCTGAGTGGATTTTAAGAGGAATGGGGTATATTTGTCAACACTGTATTACCTTAACAAAAAAAGTTAAAACTTTAAACAAATGGAAAGTACTATAAGGTAGTACTGTAAAGAAAAGGCATTATTTAATTATTTTGCTTTTTTTGTTGTTAGAGAACAGGCAGGAGAGAAATTTCTCATTTCAGTGCAATAAATCTATCCAAAGGCTACCCATAAACTCACTTTGATCTAACCTACCTGATGGAAAGCAGGGGAAACCTTGGGAGAAGATCCAGTCACTGACTTTACTGAGGGATGAGTGTGATGCAGAAATGGAACAGCCAAGGATGGCTGCCAGTGAAGAGGACGTTCTGCTGGAAGACACTCCTGACAGTCAGTGAGTGTTCTGAATCCTGAACTTCCTTTTGTAAATAACTTCCTTATCGTTCACCTTATAAGCCACAGCTTGTAAGTCAACACTTTAAGACTCAACAGGAGAGCGAGAAAAAGTGATCATGGGAGCACTGGCCTGAAGTGAGAGATGACTGTATAGGATAAGAGGGTACAAAATGAATCATATTTTTTTTCTGTTTGTTAAATGGAGTACAGAGAAAAGTACAAACAGCAAAGGGCTATCCTTGATATTAGGGTCAAAAATTAAATCGAGGGAACAATATGGTAAGAAACCTCAAGCTTGAGTAAACTTAGCAGTATTGAGTTTGTGACTGAGAAACTGCCATATTTTGGTTTACAGGACTAGTCAACCCAGAATCACAGAAGTTTGGGTATGCACCCTGAACACTGGCCCTGAGTTGTAGTTAGTGGTATCTACTTCTCACAGCTTTTAGTACATTTAGAAAATGTTAACACTTTCTTAGAATTTGAGCCCATTTAATTGTATTCCCACTGTACATGTGTGCCCCTAAAGACACTTCTATTACATATTGGAGAAGTAGATAATGAACTGAGAACCTAGTTCAGGAAAAGAAAATCTGCTCTAAATATGCAATAATGTTTGTGGGCAAGAGTAGGAAGAGAGGTATTTGTTTGATCTGTTCACCCACTGCCCCACCCCTGAATAAAGTTTCTGAGTTTCTATAACTAGTTTGTATAGAAAAGCTCTTGGGGATATGATAATGCAGCATTCTCAAAGACTTTTCATTAAAACAAACATGTTTTGCATTCATAACCATTTGTTCCCTAAACTACCTAAAATTCAACATATTCATTAAGTTTTTAAAATTCTGAGTGTGTATATGTATCTTGACATAAAGTGGCTTTATTCTTACCCTTCAGGTTTTAAAAAGAAAGCAAAACAAATTGTATTGCCATTACTTTGTAGCGGTAACGGCTATGTATTACTGTTGTGACACCTGTATTTTCAAGATGTTATTCTATTTTATGTCATACACATGAAATCTGTGAGGTTGCCTCTTGGTGGCACTGGTGTGTAACTTACAAAGACTGTCACTAAAATAATGTATCTACATACTGGTATACACCTATGCATGCAGACACAATTCCTTAGTATAGAAAAATTGTCTGAAGAATAGCAGTCTTTAACAACCTATCTATCTTTTTGCCATACACATTGTGATTTAGCAGTTATGCTAAAATCTGTAGTCAAATACTTTAGTAGTTTGTTTAGAGCCCTCTAATATATGTCACTGAGATTTTTAAAGACACAGTAGACTATGTACGGAGGATTTGTATGTGTGTCATTTTAACAAGCAAGAAGGTGTATTTAGATTATAAATTTTTGGTTTACTTTTAGATAATGGTTTATTTTACCTTACTAGTTTAGAAACTGAAAGAAGTGGGGCAGTGCCATACCTATTTCATTTTTGGGTATTTTAGTTCATACAGAAGAGTGCTTCTTTAGGACTGGTTACTTGGTTCAAATAATTCTTAATTTTTTAGGAAAATCATTCCATACATGGATTATTACCTGGTACATGGGCACAAATTTTCTTCATATGTGAATATTTCCTTTCCAGTATCTTCTCAAGTTGGAAAAAATATATATATATGTAGTCTTCTCTCACCCTACCCTATGTTTATATTACCTGTAACCTAGCAAGAAGTTGTTCTTGCTCTAGATTAGTTTGTTTGTTTTCATTATAGCGGAGTACCATGATACCATTTCATTTCAATTTTCAGCCCCAAAAGTTCCCACTATTTTACTAAATTGTGAGAGGATGTCTATAAAATTGCCTGGTCTTGTACTTTTCACAGGATTGGCCTTTGCCAGCCACAATCCTATGTGAACTTGTGTAAGTCTCTTTAACCTCTGTGAGTGTGAACAAGTTGTGCTGTTGAAGGAGTTACATTTGGGCTAAGCCTTGTCTCAGAGGAGGATGTCACAGAAGGCAGCTACTGTGTAAGCCCTAATGGGCCCTGGAGACCACTGTCAGAAATGGGATAGCAGGCCACAGAGCAAGGTATCTAATCCCTTAAGTCATTTCCTGTGTTGAGTTCCCAAGACTGAGAAAAAGATAGTACATTTCTTTGGCTTCTCATGCAGATCACTAGATGTGTGAGATTTAGAGCTCTTTGAGCACCTCATCTCACGGTACAAACCCTGGATGATGATGTTTCACCACTGATCTCTTTACTATGAAGAATGGTTTCCTTCCATAGGAGTGTTGGAGAAAAGAAAGTATGAAAGTGTACTGGAAATAATGGATTGCGGGAGGAAACCGGTTACAGATACATTCTTGCCTAGCAGTGAAGTGCCTTTATTTTCAGCACAGAGCACAAATGTTAGACCTACTCCAATCTGATGTTCAATTTTCCTGTGTTTTCCACCTGATTGTACTCCTAAAGCTTTACAGGCCATCAAAAGAAATGCTGTTTGTATTGTTTTACAAGATTGATTTAAGAAGAGAGGGGGGAGGGATGTAACTGCTCTCCTCTCCTGGCAACAACTACAGTTAAAACAAGGTGGTATCACGTAACTGCTCAGTGTTAGACATGCCTCGATCCACCTTTTATTGAGTTCCTGCTGCATGTCAGGCACTGTGCTCCACTGGGGAGAGAGAGCAGTGACCTCAAGGAGCTCACAGTCTCTGCAGGGAGTGCTGGATAAGAGACTTACCAGCTTCTGATCCTGCCGATTTAACGTGAAAATATAGGGTACAGTTATCACTTTCATTTCCATCTATAACATATGTATTACATAGTTTTCCAAGGACCTTCTTTACCTGGAACTTGTTAAGAATCTGTCAGTGAACATCTTGTCTTCTTGCAAGCATGAATCACTTAGCCTGCTGATAGCTTAGAGAACACCTTATGTAAGTAAGGAGTCATATATTCCACTATGTAGATTATTTTTCCATATGCTAGCCAGGTAGAGATTACTCAAGAGTTCTCTTAGACTGTTAAATTGCACACAGTTTTGGACCCCTTCTGCTCCAGCGTAGGGAGTGAGGAAGAAAGTATTAAAGCTCACTTTGCCCTTCCATATGCTTCTCAAAAGTCTGTGTAAACATGTCTTAATAGATGTTGAACACCATGTAAATAGTTGAAAATATAAATTTCTATTTCAGTTTAAGAAAAAGCTTATGAATCATCACTAGCCACTGTTAATATCTATTTGTATTCTTATACCTTTTCAATACATTTGAACAAATATATAGTTTCTGGCACTATTTTTGTACTAGGATAAAGGAGTTACTATGTATATTATGTTTAGCTTTTAAGTCATTTTAAATAATTGTGAATGTTGATTTCTTGTCTTTCCTCTCCCCCCACCACAAGAACCATTTCATGTGACTCTTCTATGACAAAATCACTTTAAAGGAACACTTACCCACCTATGATCCCTATAAAGTCAAGAGATGGTCAGGGTGGTTTTCCATTGCGCAAACTCTTCACTTGTCAGTTGTTTCCTCATTTTGCCATGCTTTATAAAAATAAAAAGAAGAATGAACAAGTAGGTATGAGCGTTGTGTGATTATTAGGGACTCTGAATTTTAGGCAGGGAGAATGGGCCCAATAGTTTGAGAGACTTTAATCAAGCTAACCTGTGGTCCTACTAGCTGAAAAAAATGTGGTTTAATAAACTCCTTTCTTTCCTCAGCCTAGACACCTCAGTAATATTCTTTTTGTTAATATTCTTTGCTACCAGTTTGAGGGCAACATTTTCCATACACCTCACCACTTCTCAAGTCCCTAACAGTTCTATAGAGGGTGATTGTTACCATCCTCAGGTTGCATGTGGAGCTAAGGCTTAGGAATTAAATACTTGCCAAATGGCATGAGCTGGATTCGATCCCAGATCTGTCTAGTTTGAAAGCAGGTATTTATTCCACTTAATTCTCTTTTTGAATTTTAATAGTAAAAGGTCCCAAATCCATTCTTAGTGGATCAAATGGGCTACCTAGAAGCATTAGATACACGATTTCCCACACCCAGCAGCTTTGGTTTTGTTTGGGATTTTAGAGTTAACGTTCCTTTAGTTCATCTAGTAATAGCTAATGCCATGCCATCACAGAATCCCAGGTACCACCGTGCTTCGGTGCTGCTAGTCTAGAGGCATGGAGGTATAATAAAATGCAAGATTTCTGACTCGTTATTTAGTTTTGCCACTAGACAAGCCCTCTTCAGGTGGAGCAGAATATCTAGGCTATGCCTACTTCACAAAGCTAAAGGCAAAAGTAAACTGAAAGCTCATGTAAAACAATATTTTAGATCTTCTGATCACTAGAGTGCGCCACAGTTCCAGTTGTATTTAAATAAGTAATCTTGGTACAAACAATGAATAAAACTGCTTTTTTAAAGATTTTTACCGGCTAAAGAAAAACAAATGGAAAAAATAATGGGAATTAAGATTTGCTTACTTTCCTTTGTCCAGGATCATTTCTTTAAGATTTTCCCCAAACAATAACTGATCACCTGAAGTCTCTCTGATTGATACCCAATATTCCACCCACAGAGACATCATCCCTTCTTGTAGAAAAGGGAGGCATTTGACAACTCTCTTGAACCCACATTCTTGCTATCAGCTGTGCTGCCTTCTCAGCAAACAGGGATATATTTGATATATATATCTGATATATGCAAATGTCAGTATATAATTTTCTGTTTTTTTAAGGCATACAACAAATTAACAGAAACACTTTGAACCTGCAGAGAATATTCCTTGATTTTAAGCTATATTCAGCCTTGGCAGGAGAAAAACTCTATGTTTCTAGTTTACAACCCATTTTTTCAAAATAAAAATCCACAAGAATTATGAATGGAATCAAAATAATTATTTGAATCAAAAGAAATCTAATTAAATGGCATGCTTGCCTCATTTTAAGTGTACGTATGAGCGTGCGTGTGCGTGTGTATGTGTGGTGTGTAAATTATTCAGGAACTAAGTTGACTCTTTCAGTCATCTGACAGAATCCCAATGGCACATTTTAGGATTCATCTTTCTAAGTGAATTTAAGGGACAAGATTGCATGGCTAAGGGGGAGAAAAAAGGAATGAACATGAACTATCACAATAGCTTTAAACATTAATATCCCCTATATTAATTACTTTTAGAACCATATTTCACTTCATATCACTGTTTCCCCTACCCAACAGGAGTGTTTTTTAGGCTTTATATGACACCAATCCAGCATATATACCTCTAAGACACCAGCTTCCCCCTTTACCAACCAGCTCTCTGAAAGTAACGAATTCCCTGATCTCGCTGATGTGCCTTGACCAAGGAGGAAAAGCATAAGACATGCTCAACAACTACCTCGGCTACAGCTGCTCTCTCTCCAGAAAAGCCAACAGAAGTAGTTACTAAGGGTGCTCTACCAAGTCTGTTAGAATGAGTAATGCACTTGGAGGAGTGTATGAAGGCAGGACCATGTCCTATCATTATTTCCTCTGTTTCTTAAACCTCTGCTTCTCTTTTTCTGTTCTGGCTCCATTCATAAGGGCTTCAAACATACTTGATTCTCCCCTGCCCTAAGAACACCTACCTGAATCACACAGCCCTCCCACCAGCATCTCTGTACTCTGTCTTGTACTTTGAAGGTACTCAACAAACACTGAGTGAAAGACTAGATTTCTATCCTTTCCCATTTGACATAAAATTGAATTTTTTATAAAGAAGGGAGAAGGTAATTCCAATGAAGGACAACAGAAAACTCAATACAGCATTTTTAGAAATTCTCAGTTGGAAAAGAGCTGAATTTTAAGATGAAAAAAAACTGAATAAAACAATTTGGGGTAAGAATATTTGTTTTCTATCGTGAAAAATTAGTTACCAGGCTTTAATTCATAAATTGATAACCATTGGTGGAGTTACTCCCAGGGAGTTTT
Organism: Balaenoptera borealis; assembly: GCF_965194805.1. NCBI lineage: Eukaryota > Metazoa > Chordata > Mammalia > Artiodactyla > Balaenopteridae > Balaenoptera > Balaenoptera borealis. The sequence continues at coordinate 128,889,670 of NC_138861.1, read as the reverse complement.
ACCATATTGCTAGGAGCCAAGGAAAATTCACAAAGGCTAGAAGCCAATGATCTTGCGGAAAAGACAAGATTTACATTTAAAAATAAAAATAAGCAAACAAAAGTCAACAGAAGACGTTCATTCATTCATAAATACTTGATTCTCTCCTGAGTGTCAGGCTGGGGTAAACTAATAGGCATGGTCTCACAAAGCATCTAGTCCAGAGGAGGCTACACACCAGGGCAAATAGACAGCCATGTCTATGCACTGAGGATGGGAGTGGAGGGTTTACAGATGGTTCTTTAAGTGTGTGACAACTGGTTTATAGCTAAGTGAAAAGGAAGAAGAGTATTCCTAGGCAGAAGAAAACATGTGAAGACCTAGAAGTAGCAAACTTGAGAACTTGAAAGCCTTCTCACAATTTATTTAAATAATTATAAATTTTATATTTTTAAATGATAAGAGTTAAAAATATATTTACAAATATTATGAATACTTATGAATGTTATATAAAATAAAGCAAATGTCCTTTTTTTTAAAATTGAAGTGTAGTTGATTTATAATATTATGTTAGTTTCCGGTATACAACATGATGATTCAGTATTTTTATATATTATACTCCAGCTAATGTCCTTTAAATGTATATTTGAGCTTTTAAGAAAATAAGAGAAATCCTCACAGGCCAAAATAAAGCAAATTAAAAATCCAATCAGCAAGCATGTGAGCTGATACTATGTCAGGCCTGGGAATATTTGCAGATCTATATCATGAAGGGGTTTTAAATCAGACCAGGAAACATGGTCTTGAGATCCAGTGAAGCACTTGGGGAATGGCTCTCCAAGAAAGACTGAGAACTCTGAAGAGCTGTGCTCTCAACATGTAGAAAGGGGAGGGGAGAAAATTCACTCAGAGACACAGGACAACTGAAGGAAGCATGCCTGTCTTAATCTGAGCTCTGGTTTAAAAAAAAATTGTAACATTGAGTCCATCCTCACATTATCACAGATTTGGGGTTTGAATGTGATGCAGGACTACCCAAGTTATTGATAAATAACAGAAAAAGAAGTCTCAGGCAGGTAATACCCCTGAACAACTGGCAACAGCAAAGGCAAAATTGCCTTTGGAAGGCAATTTGGAAGAACACAGCCTCAAATAGGCCCATGAAATTCCCACAGAAATAATGCCACTAAAGACAAATTCATAATTCATAATTGCAAAATACATGAGGAAACAATTCACAGTGTACAAAGTCAGAAGCCACAAGACTGTACGATCAGATACCCAAGAAATTCAGGCAACAGAACTCTTTGATAGAGGTGGTTGGGAGGAATCATTGAGTCCTCACTCTTGTGTTTCCAAATGAAGGAAGACCCCTAAAATGACACTCTTGGTCTCCTGTTCCACCCTTAACCCAGTCAGATATGTGACTGGAGGGTGACAGCCATCAGTCCACAGTCCTTAAATGGGTGTGGTTAATCTAATAAAAACAGTAAACACTGGGGATTTGTTTCTTTCTACCCTGATCCAGTGCAAGTTGAAAATCCTAGGTAAGTGTGTTCGGTATGTGAGCTGTCCCAAGGTCTAGCCTCCAGAGGGGTGGGGGTCAAGGCAGGGAGTGTCAGGAAACCCATCTGACCACAGCATGCTCTCCAAAGGAACTTATTTACAAGACCACCTCCACAAAGCTCCATACGAGCCAGTGTCGCACGGTTTTCTTGGAGTGCTATGCCTACCTCCTGTTAGGGTTTCTAGACTGTTGCTCATACCAGTGGGTCTTTTCAATCAATGTCCTCTCCTGCGTCTGACGAATGTGGTAAATCAGTGCTTTCCTGGGTCGGCCTGTAAGCTGTGCTCTCTGAGAGCACAGAGAATGTGCAAATAAGAACATCTTCCTCCTCTCTCCTTCCTGCTGGTGGCTGTGTAGAAGGCAGGAGTGAAGTCAACACTGAAAGAGATCCCATTTTAGGAATGCAGTGAATTCACTAAAGAATTCAAGAGAAGCATAGTTGGAAGGTATGTTGTTCTATTTTATATTAGAAAATTCTGAAAAGTAAATTTCACATGACCAGAAATTATCATTCACATTTTTTTCCTGCCTATCCTGTTTAAGACTTGCATCTGTGATAATCAGCACTGAAGCACACGAACAAACTTTGAGTCATTGGAAGCAAGTATTCACAGGCAGCACAATGAATGAGGCAGCGTCATGAGTAATCATAGAGCCAATATAAATAAATGGTATTAGGGAACTGCAGAGGCAAGAAGATCTATATTATTTTTGTACAAACTGGTTTTAAAGACCACAGCATTTTGAGTGTAGCAGAGTCACTATTTTCTTCTGTCAGTGGGAGTTATGAAGTTAGAGACAAAGAACACATTTGACAGTAAAGAACACAAGCAGGTGGTTCCTGAAATTGAACACTATCAAAATGAATTGATTTTTACATGGTAATGAAATATGTAAATATCTCTTCTGTATTCAATTTCCTAAATTTTCATTGAAAAAAACATTGTATTTGTTTCCTACTGCTGGTGTAGCAAATTACCACAAATGTATTGACTTAACACAAATTTATTATCTTACAGTTCAGGCGATCAAAAGTCTAAAATGTGTCAGCAAGGCTACATTCCATCTAGAGGCCATTTCCTTGCCTTTTTGAGCTTTCAGAGGCTGCCTGCACTGCTTAGTTGATGACCTCTTCCTCCATCTTCAAAGCCAACAGCATAACATCTTCAAAGCACTCTCCCTCTCTCACAGTCACACATACACACACTCCCCCTGACCCCCGCTTCCATCCTCACATTTTCTTCTCTAACACTCCTGTCTCCCTCTTATAAGGATCCTTATGATTACATTTGGCCCACCCAGATAATCCAGGATGAGCTTCCTATTTGAAAATGCTTAACAATCACATCTGCAAAGCTCCTTTAGCCATGCAAAGTGGCATATTCACAGGTTCCAGGGGTTAGGATGTGAACATCTTCGGGGGCCGTTATTCTGTCTAACACAGTCACTCTCACATGGACTCAAGAATTATGTGATACATTTTTAGTGTGTTCTTTTAATAGACTATTTTTTAGAGCAGTTTTGGGTTGGAAGAGGATTGGCCAAGATAGCAGAGTAGAAAGACCCTGAGATCCCCTCTCATGAGCACACCAAAACCACAACTAATTGCAGAACAATCACTGATGAAAAAGACTGCACCTACCAAAAAAGATCTTCTACAACTAAAGACATAAAGCAGGAACCACAGCGAGACAGGTAGGAGGGGTGGACTCATGATATAACCAAGTCCCATAGCCCCAGGTGGGCAACCCACAAACTGGAGAATAATTATACAACAGAGGTTGTCCCACACGAGTGAGAGTTCTGAGCCCCATGTTGGGCTCACCAGCCCAGGGATCCTGCACTGGAAAAATGAGCCCCCAGAGGATTTGGTGTTGAAGGCCAGTGGGGCTTAATTTCAGGAGCCCCACAGGACTGGGGGAAATAGAGACTTGATTCTTAAAAGGTACACATAAAATCTCACACCAGGACCCAGGGTAAAAGCAGTAACTTGATAGGATCCAGGGCCAGACCTACCTGCTGGTCTTGGAGAGTCTCCCGGATAGGCAGGGGTGGCTGAGGCTCACCCTGGGGACACAGACACTGGCGGCAGACACCCTGGGGAGCTCCTTCTACCACACGGACATGCCTGCTGGTGGCCGCCATTTTGGGATCCTCCCTCTAGCTCATTAGTGCCAAAACCTGGCCTTACCCAACAACCTTTAGGGCACCAGTGCTTGGACACCTCGGGTCAAACAACTAACAGGGCAGGAACACAGCCCCACCCATCAGCAGACAGGCTTCCTAAAGACTTCCTGAGCCCACAGCCATCTCTTGACACTCCCCTAGACATGGCCCTGCCCATCAGAGGGCCAAGACCCAGCTCCATCCATCAGTGGGCAGGCACTGACCGTGCCCTCCAGGAAGCCTGTATTAGCCTCTAGACCAGCCTCAACCATCAGGGGGCAGACATGAGACACAAGAAAACCACACTCACACAGCCTGTGGACACAGCCCACCCACAGCAGGCCAGACCCCACCCTGGGACAAGCTAGGCCCTGGCTGTGCCCACTAGCAGGCCAGCACAAGCTTCCCCAGACCCCATACCCAACTGTGTCAGGAACCGGTGCCCCATCCCCTGCCTCTGCCCCAGTGACCTGACACCAGCTCCAGGATTCCTGGGCCCTGCAGCCATACTTCAGGACCTGGCTCTGCCTGCCAGTAATCTGGCACTAACCCCAGGACCTGGCTTTATCCACCAATGGGTTGGCACCAGCCCTGGAGTCTTCTGTACCCAGACTCCACCCACCAGTGAGCCAGGACTAGCCCCAGGGCCTCCTAGGGTTCTGCAGCCAGCCGCCTCATGACCAGGCCACACTAACTAGCAGCCAGCAACATCCACATGAGGCAGGGCCTGGCAACCAACCAGGCTGGGGGTCAACCAAACCTGTAAGACCGCCCACATAGTCAGCCCATCACAACAGAAGGACCCACGCAGCCCTCTTAGGGGGAACCCCTAGAGCATATAGCTTGAGTGACAAGAGGGGAGTGTGCTGTTGTGAGATATAGGGCATCTCCTACAGAAGGCCACTTCTCCAAGGTCGAGAAACATAACTAACCTACCACATACATAAAAATATAAATAGCAACTTAGGCAAAATGAGGCAGCAGAGGACTATGTTCCAGATGAACGAACAAGATAAAACCCCAGAAGAACTAAGTGAAGTAGAGACAGACAATCTACCCAAGAAAGAGTTCAGATGTAAAGATGATCAAAGAACTCGGGAGAAGAATGGATGCACAGAGCAAGAAGTTAGAAGTTTTTAACAAAGAGTTAGAAAATATAAAGAACAACCAAACAGAGGTGAAGAATACAATAACAGAAATGAAAAATACACTAGAAGGAATCAACAGTAGACTAAATGATACAGAGGAACACATCAGCAAGTTGGAAGACAGAGTAGAGGAAATCACTGCCACTGAATAGAAAAAAGAAAAAAGAATGAAGAAAAATGAGGATAGGTTAAGAGACCTCTAGGACAACATCAAGCCCACTGATGTTTGTATTATAGGACTCCAAGAAGGAGAAGAGAAAGAGAAAGGTGCTAAGAACATATTTAAAGACATAACAGCTGAAAACTTCCCTAATCTGGGAATGGAAACAGTTGCCCAAAACCAGAAAGCACAGAGAGTCCCATACAGGATTAACATGAAGAGGAACAGAGCAAGACACACCGTAATTAAAATGACAAAAAGATAAGGAGAGAATATTAAAAGCAGCAAGGGACAAAAAAGGACAACAAATAACATAAAGGGAACTCCCATAAGGCTATCAGCTGATTTTTCAGCAGAAACTCTGCAGACCAGAAGGGAGTGGCATGATATATTTAAAGTGATGATAGGGGAGAACCTACAACAAAGAATACTCTACCCAGCAAGGTTCTCCTTCAAATTTGAGGAAGAAATCAAAAGCTTTACAGACAAGCAAAAGCTAAAAGAGTTCAGAACCACCAAACCAGCTTTACAACCAATTAAAGGAAATTTTATAGGTGAAAAAGAAAAGGCCGCAACTAGAAACAAGAAAATTACAAAATGAGAAAGCTCACTGGTAAAGGCAAACACACAGTAAAGCTAGGGAATCATCTACACACAAAGCTAGTAGGGAGGTTAAGACAAAAGTAGTAAAATCATCTATATCCACAATAAGCAATTAAGGGATACACAGAACAATGAGATGTAAAATATGATATCAAAAACAGTAATCATGAAGGGAGGAGAATACAAATGCAGGGTTTTAAAATGCATTTGAAATTAAGAGATCAGCAACTTAAAACAATCACATGTATATATATATATCTATATATAGACTACTATACAAAAACCCTACAGTAAACACAAACCAAACATCTATAATATATATGCACACAAAAAAGAAAAAGGAATCCAAAATAACACTGAAGATAGTCATCAAATCCCAAGAGAAGAGAAAAAAAGGGGAAAAAAAGACTTACAAAAACAAATCTAAAACAATTAACAAAAAGGCAATAACAACTACATATCGATAATTACCTTAAATGTAAATGAACTAAATACTCCAAGCAAAAGACATAGAGTGGCTGAATGGATACAAAAACAAGAGCCATATACATGTTGCCTACAAGAGACTCACTTCAGATCTAGAGACATACACAGACTGAAAGTGAGGGAATGGAAAAAGGTATTCCATGCAAATGGAAATCAACAGAAAGCCAGAGTAGCAATACTTATATCAGACAAAAGAGACTTTAAAATAAAGACCGTTACAAGAGACAAAGAGGGACACTACATCATGATCAAGGGATCAATCCAAGAAGAACAACAATTGTAAATACATATGCACCCAAGAGAGGAACACCTAAATATATAAGCAAATATTAATGGACATAAAGGAGAAACTGACAGTAACACAAGAATAGTAGGGGACATTAATACTCCACTTACATCAATGGAAAGATCATGCAGACAGAAAATCAGTAAGGAAGCACAGTCATTAAATGACACATTAGACCAAATGAACTTAACTTATATATAGAGAGCATTCTGTCCAAAAGCAACAGAATACACACTCTTTCCAAGTGCACATGGAACATTCTCCAGGATAGATCACATGCTGGTCAACAAAACAAGCCTTGGTAAAATTGAAGAAAATTGAAATCTTATCAAGCATCTTTTCCAATCACAACACTATGAGACTAGAAATCAACTACAAGAAAAAAAACTGTAAAAATACCACAGACACATGGAGACTAAACAATATGCCACTAAACAAGCAATGGATCACTGAAGAAATCAAAAAGGAAATTAAGAAATACCAAGAAAGGGGGCTTCCCTGGTGGCGCACTGGTTAAGAATCCGCCTGCCAATGCAGGGGACATGGGTTTGAGCCCTGGTCTGGGAAGATCCCACATGCCGTGGAGCAACTAAACCCCTGCACCACAACTACTGAGGCTGTGCTCTAGAGCCTGTGAGCCACAACAAGAGAAGCCACCGCAATGAGAAGCCCACGCACCGCAACAAAGAGTAGCCCCCACTCGCCGCAACTAGAGAAAGCCCACGCACAGCAATGAAGACCCAACACAGTCAAAAATAAAATATATAAAATAAATAAATTAAAAAAAAATACCAAGAGACAAATGAAAATGAAAACACAACAATTCAAAACCTATGGGATGCAGCAAAAGCAGTCTAAGAGGGAAGTTTATAGCGCTACAATAAAAGAAATAAAAGAAATCCAAATTGGAAAGGAAGAAGTAAAACTGTCACTGTTCGCAGATGACATGATACGACACATAGAAAATCCTAAAGATGCCACCAGAAACCTACTAGAGCTCACCAATGAATTCAGTAAAGCTGCAGGATAAAAAATTAATACACAGAAATCTTTTGCATTTCTATATACTAACAACAAACTAAAAGAAATAGAAATTAAGGAAACAATCCCATTTACCACTGCATCCAAAGGAATAAAATACCTAGGAATAAACCTACCTAAGGAGGCAAAAGACCTGTACCATGTTCTTGGATTGGAAGAATCAATATTGTCAAAATGACTATTCTACCCAAGGCAATCTATAGATTCAATGCAATCCCTATCAAATTACCATTGGCATTTCTCACAGAACTAGAACAAAAAATCTTAAAATTTGTATGGAGAAACAAAAGACACCAAATAGCCAAAGCAATCTTGAGAAAGAAAAACAGAACTGGAGGAATCAGGCTCCCTGACTTCAGACTATATTACAAAGCTGCAGTCATCAAAACAGTATGGTATTGGCACAAAAACAAACATATAGGTCAATGGAACAGAATAGAAAGCCCAGAGATAAACCCATGCACCTATGGTCAATTAATCTACTACAAAGGAGGCAAGACTATCCAATGGGAGAAAGACAGTCTCTTCAATAAATGGTGTTGGGAAAACTGTACAGCTACATGTTAAAAAAAGTGAAATTAGAATATTCTTTGACACCATACACAAAAATAAACTCAAAATGGACTAAAGACCTAAATGTAAGACTGGATACTATAAAACAGCTAGAGGAAAACATAAGCAGAACACTCTTTGACATAAATCACAGCAATATTTTTTTGGATCTATCTCCTAGAATAATGGGAATCAAAGCAAAAATAAACAAATGGGACCTAATTAAACTTAAAAGCTTTGGCACAGCAGAGGAAACTATCAACAAAATGAAAAGACAACCTACTAAATGGGAGAAAGTATTTGCAAATGATATGATCAATAAGGGATTAATATCCAGCATATATAAATGGTTCATACAACTCAACATCAAAAAAAAACAAACAACCTGATTAAGAAATGGGCAGAAGACCTAAATACACATTTTTTGAAAGAGGAAATGCAGATGGCCAACAGACACATGAAAAGATGCTCAACACTGCTAATCATCAGGGAAATGCACATCAAAACCACAATGAGATATCACTTCACACCTGTCAGAATGGCTATCATCAAAAAGAAAACAAATAACAAATGTTGGCAAGGATGTGGAGAAAAGAGAACCCTTGTATGCTGTTGGTGGGAATGTAAACTAGTGCAGCCACTGTGGAAAACAGCATGAAGGTTTCTCAGAAAACTAAAAATAGAACCACCATATGACCCAGCAATTCCACTCCTGGGTATATATCCAAAAAAACAAAAACAGTAATTCAAAAAAAGATACACACACCCCAATGTTCACAGCAGCATTATTTATAATTGCTAAGATATGGAAGCAACCTAAGCATTCATCATGGATGAATGGATAAAGAAGATGTGGTGTGTGTATATATACACACACATATACAATGGATTATTACTCAGCTGTAAAAAAGAATGAAATTTTGCCATCTGCAGCAACATGGATGGACTTGGAAGGCATTATGCTAACTGAAATGTCAGACAAAGACAAATACTGTATGCTATCACTTATATGTGGAATCTAAAAAATACAACAAACTAGTGAACATAACAAAAAAAGAAGCAGACTCAAAGAGAAGAAACTAGTGGATACTAGTGGGGAGTAGGGGAGAGGCACTATAGGGGTGGGGGAGTAAGAGGTGCAAACTATTAGGTATAAAATAGGCTACAAGGATATATTATACAACACAGGTAATATAACCAGTATTTTATAATAACTATAAATGGAGTATAACCTTTGAATATTGTGAATCACTATATTGTACACCTGTAACTTATATAATACCATACAGCAACTATACATCAATAAAACACACACACACACGCAAAGGAAATAGAGCAGTTTTGGGTTCACAGCAAAACTGAACAGAAAGTACAGAGTTCCCAGATACCCCATACCCCCCATGCACAGTCTCCCCCACCATCAACATCCCTTACCAGAGTGGTTCATTTGTTACAGCTGATGAACCAACACTGACACATCATTGCCACCTGAAGTCCAAAGTTTACATTAGGGTTCACTCTTGGTGTTGTACATTCTATGGGTTTGGACAAATGTATAGTGACAAGTATCTTATCACTGCAGTATCAAACAGTAATTTCACTGCCCTAAAAATCCTCTGTCCTCTGCCTATTCATCTCCCCCAACACCTGACAACCACTTATCTCTTTTTTTCAATTTAAAGACTATTTTTTTAGAGCATTTTAGTTTCATAGCAAAACTGAGAGGAACGTACAGAGATTTCACATATACTCCCTGCTTGTATCCATCACTATGGTATCATACAGAGTAGTTCCACTGCCCTAAAAACCCTGTGTGCCCTACCTATTCATCCCTCTCCCCTCCCTCAGCCCCTGGCAACCACTGATTTTTTTTTTTTTTTTTTTACTGTCTTCACAGTTTTGCCTTTTCCAGAATGTCACATTGTTGGAATCATATATTATGTAACCTTTTCAAATTGGTTTCTTCCACTTAGTAATATACAGCTAAGTTTCTTCCATGTCTATTCTTGGCTTGCTAGCCCATTTCTTTTTAGTTCTGAATAATATTCCATGGTATGGGTGTACCACATGTAATACATTTTTAGTCGTATTGTTTACATAGACAGGGGCCTCACACACCCAAGGAGGCTGCCCTGCCCTGAGGCCTCAAGAAAAATTTAAATTCTGTCCAGTATACTCCTTTTACATAGGCAAAGAATTTACATGATAAAGTAGATTTTATGAGGTTTTTGAAAGACATAAAGAAAATGTGTTAAGTGCCCAGTACAGAAAGTACAATGAGTAGACTAGTAGACTTCTATCAATATTATTGTTACTGTTATTATGATGGTAACAAGGAAAGACTTCTATCCCAGAAGTCAAAATAAAAGCTTTTATTCTTAAGATAAAAGTTGACTATTAAAAGTATATCTAGGGGGCTTCCCTGGTGGCGCAGTGGTTGAGAATCTGCCTGCCAATGCAGGGGACACGGGTTCGAGCCCTGGTCTGGGAAGATCCCACATGCCGCGGAGCAACTAGGCCCGTGAGACACAACTACTGAGCCTGCGCATCTGGAGCCTGTGCTCCGCAACAAGAGAGGCCACGACAGTGAAAGGCCCGCGCACCGCGATGAAGAGTGGCCCCCGCTTGCCGCAACTGGAGAATGCCCTCGCACAGAAACGAAGACCCAACACAGCCAAAAATAAATAAATTAAATTAAAAAAAAAAAAGTATATCTAGGATGAATTAAACTTAGATTGTGTTTTGCCATTTACCAAGCTCTTTCACATACATGAACTTATCTCATCTTTATAGCAATTCTGCGATGCAGGCATTATTTTCATTCCTGATTTTCAGATGATGAAACTGAGTCTGAGAGACTCAGTTGTTTCACCTTCTATAATTTGCAGAGTTGCCACTTGAACCCATATCAAATCTGGTATACTTGGCATTACAAAATAATTCCACTCTCTAAGGCTCCAAATGGTCAGGCTTTTATTATATAAATCAGTAATTTTCAAAGTGTGGTTCCGGGACCAGCAGTGTCAGCATCACCTGTTGAAGATGCAAATTCTTGAGCCCTAGGCCTGACCTACTGAGGGTCAGCCTGAGCAATCTGAGTTTTTTATTAGCCCTCCATATTATTCTGATGTACGCTGAAGTCGGAGAACCACCGATCTAAGACACTGTTCTTTTCTTCTAACTGCTAACAATCCCAAGGTTAAAGAGAAATAAGATATCACCACACAAAGCCATTTCATCAATGATTTAATGATTAAAGTAACAGTTTTATTCAAGAGAAATCTGAAACAGCAAACTCACTGAAAACTTTGTTCACTCTCTAATTATTTGGATTTTTCATCTTAACAAAAGCACAACATATTCCATCTATGTAGGGAAAAGAGAAGTCAAAACACGGGGGGTTTGGATTGAGTTTCAGCAGGGCAGAAGTAGGATAATCATGATGGTTTCCAAGGTTTCCTCTCCTCCTGTATTATCTACAATTGCTTAAGCAGGACTTTGAAAGATTAGCTCCGTTATCAGTCCTCCTCCTCCTCATAGAACATATCTTTGGAGAACACTTAACTGCAAAAGGCCAGGATGATGAAATTAAGTCCTCTCACAGTTGGAACAAAGACAAATTGGATGTGGCATGTCATAGGCTGAGATGGGCAAAGGGAGAGCTGACATTTCGTATTTTATGGACACTGCTTACTGGTAATTCTCCCCATTGTTTCTAGATCTGGGAGAAGAGGGCAAAGGTGCTCTTTCTGATTTATCATCTAAATATGTCCAGATGGCTTGGATCAACACCCACGAGCAATTTGGGAGGGCAAAGATTCCTGCCAGCTTCCGCCCCAGAAGTCTTGACAGTCACTGTGCATTATCAGAACCAAGGGATCAGTCCAGCTTTGAAGAAGGCCCTGGCAGAAGACTTGGGGAAAAAACATCCCTGAGCATGCAGTCTGTTCCAAGTCTATCAGAGACACAAGCATGTCAAAGGAGATTTAGGAGAGGAGGTGAAGCCAGTGGTGCTTTCATCAGAAGCCAAAATCTAAAGTGGGGGCACTGGTCTCCCGCTCAGCCCTAGGCCTTCCTTGCTGCTCTAGTTTGCAGGCTCTTCAAAACCCAGGGTAAACTCCAGATGAGGATGGGGCCATTCCAACTCTGCAGGGAAAGAGAGCTCTACCTTGGCAAGGGCAGAGGTCCTCAGGACCATCCTGCTGCAGGTAAAGTATCTTTCTGGCCTGAGCCCTGCCCCTTAGAAGGCTCTGAAGAGCTGTGAAGTCTGTGTCCTGGGCACAACTGGCAGATGATTTCACACTAAAGAGGCCTTTCCTATAGAATTACCAGAGGACAATTCTGGGTGTTACAGAAAGGCCTTCTAGCAGAGTGGAGGGAAGGAGGTGAACGTTTATTGAGCTGCAACGATGTGCCAGGCCCTTTCCATGCATTAACTCATTTTATCCTTACAACAATCTCATTAAGTAGATAATTTTGTCCCCAGTTTTCAGACATGAAAACAAGGCAGAGAAAGGTTACCTACTCAAAGTCACACAGCTTGCAAGTGACATAGCTAGAATATGAACTCAGGTCTGGTTTCAAAGTCCCTGCTCTTGTCACTGCTGTGCTGTCACAGGAGAAGTGACCCAATGGGCTAATCACCTGTCTCTGAGAGGCCACCTCAGGCCTTCCTGTGTGAGCTGTGGCCCACAGATCAATGGCGATTACAGTGTATATCCCACCTGTGCCATCTTTCTTGGCCTGCAAACACACATCCTAATTACCCTGTCCAGAGAGAAGAGTCATTATGCACTTCTACTATCTCAGAAGGCATTGGAGATCAAAGGCAGCTGAGCTGGGAGTCTTTCTCATGGATGATCCGAATGTGTGCTGTCTACTCCTCTTTCTCCATCCAAACCTCCTTCCTCCAAATTACTCCCATACATCCCAGTTAAACAGAAATCCATTATCTATTTTTTTTTTTTAATCTCTTACACGAGGGAAAAAAAAAAGGCTGAGGTGAATGAGCTTTTTATTGCAATGGTAACCAAAGAGCATCTGCTGCAATCTGCTTATTTCAGCACAATCCTCTAACTGCTCTCTTACTTCCCCTGAACAAGCTTGATATACAATACAGTCATAATCATCAATGAGATTTCGGCCAGTTAATCATTCATTTGTGATTGCCTACTTTGGAACACTTACCCTCATCTGTATGAGAGCTGATTTTACCATGACTATTTGGCCAAATAAATCTACTTTATGAATTTCTCCTAAGGAAATAAAGGTATGCATACACTGCAAGGGTGGGGATCAGTCTCCAGGGTATAGTATACTTATTAATAAACATTATATGATACTCTATCATCGATAGGTAGAATTTCCGGTGCTGGGAAATAAAGAGTAAAAGTAGAAGTTGCCATTTTGCCATCACTTCCCACTCCTTCAACTCTGGCTTCAGCAAGTTAGGAATCCTGTTTCCCAAGAGACCAAAACAAGGCAAGAAGTCACCATCCTAGCAGGAGTAACCGACCCAGAGTATCAGAAGGAAGGGTTGCTCTTACACAATAGGAGCAGGAAGGAATATGTTTGGTATCCCCATGACCCACTGGAGAATCTTTTAGTATTTCTTTGCCAAATTTTAAAAGAAAATGGATAAGTACAGCAGCCACAGTGAGAGAAGGGCATGACTGAAAGCTTTTAAAGAAGCAGATAAATTCCCAAATCGCCCTCTCTACACTACACCCATGAATAATTGCCTCTCACAGCCAGCAGAATTATTCTACGGAGAGGGTAAACAGAAGAACTCTTGACTGAGGGATACTAGACACAATTGAGATACAAAAAACATGAAGAAACAGGAAGATTGATTGAATGTGTGCCTATTAAATATTGAGAGACCCACTCAATTCACGTTTTAGAACACTAGGAGCCAAGCCCTGACTTTCTTTTCTTTTTAATTAATTAATTTATTTATTTATTTTTGGCTGTGTTGGGTCTTTGTTGCTGTGCGCGGGCTTTCTCTAGTTGCGGTGAGCAGGGGCTACTCTTCACTGTGGTGTGCAGGCTTCTCATTGCAGTGGCTTCTCTTGTTGTGGAGCACAGGCTCTAGGCGCGCAGGCTTCAGTAGTTGCGGCACGTGGGCTCAGTAGTTGTGGCTCATGGGCTCTAGAATGCAGGCTCAGTAGTTGTGGTGCATGGGCTTAGTTGCTCCAAGGCATGTGGGATCTTCCCAGACCAGGGCTCAAACCCATGTCCCCTGCATTGGCAGGCGGATTCTTAACCACTGTGCCACCAGTAAGTCCCAAGCCCTGACTTTCTACACAAGATTTTGGAAGAGTCTTCTCTGGGGGAGCTGACGAGTCCATGTGGAAAGACCTAAAGAAAATTACATGGCACTTTCCCCAACAAATGGCCCACCTAGGTCACCCTACAGGGAAGTTCACGGTTAGCAAGCTCACCAGGTCTCTAAAAATGAGCATTTAATCAAGGAGACATTTGAGAAAAAAACTCTAATTTGAAAGATAGAGAGCAAAACAAATACATGAAATGATTTTAGATATATGTGAGAAGTATAAAACCTAGAGAATCAAAACAGGAATGTATCTATAATTAATATCCTCAGATATAAGAGAGTATATGTATCTCTGGAAAAAAAACAGGATGCCATGAAAAATTAAACAGAGAACCAAAAAAACAGCTCTTGGAAATTAAAAATGTGATGGAAGAAATGAAATACTTAGTAGAAGAGTTAAGTGATAAAGAAACATCTCAGAAAGTATATGAGGGGCTTCCCCGGTGGCACAGTAGTTAAGAATCCGCCTGCCAATGCAGGGGACACAGGTTCGATCCCTGGTCCGGGAAGATCCCACATGCCGTGGAGCAACTAAGCCCGTGCGCCACAACTACTTAGCCTGTGCTCTAGAGCCCACGAGCCACAACCACTGAGCCTGTGTGCCACAACTACTGAAGCCTGTGCACCTAGAGCCCGTGTTCCACAACAAGAGAAGCCATTGCAATGAGAAGCCTGCGCACCACAATGAAGAGTAGCCCCCACTCGCCACAACTAGAGAAAGCTGTGCGCAGCAATGAAGACCCAATGCAGACAAAAATTAAAACAAACAAATAAATAAATATATGAAAGAGACAGAAAAAATATGCTGCTGGAGGATAAAATATGCATATAAAACTTGGATTAAGAAAAACTTTAAAGTATATTTTAAAACAGGGGGAAATACAATACCAAATACTTTTTCAAAGTGATATATCAATCTACCTTCCCTAAAACAGTGTACGTAAAAGTTCCCTTAGGCCACATCCTCATCAATAACTATTTTTCCTCTAGAAGTTTGTTAGAATTCGTTGTAAATCTGTCTGAAGCTGATATCTTCTTCATGAGAACAGTTTTAAGACAACAATTTATAAAATATAGTATATATGTAATAAAACAACAAATATATAGTACATATGATATAACATATGTAATATGTATATTCTGTATCTATATGTATATTCTAATCTATTCAATCAATTCACTATATTTCAGCTAACCCCTTTTATCCCATCTTCTAGAGGTACCAATCATGGAGCCTTTTGAAGATTCTGCAGTATAAATTAAGTTGGTTCCCTGATTCCCATCCACTGCCCCTCACCCCATCTTAGATTTGGCTTTCTCAGTTCTAGCAAGTAATTTGCCACTTACCATCTACTTTCCAGACTTAAAACTTGCATTGATATTGTCTCATCTTCTCTTTTCCCCCTCTCTATGGATTTTTGTCTTTTTAAAAGCTTTAGTTGGGTTTTGAAAGAAAATAACATCGGACTTATGTATTAAATCTACTATCTTTACTAGGAAATGTGACTTTTAAAAAAAATGAAAATGCAGAGTCTATGACTAAACAGTTTTGCTCCTAGGTAAACTCTTGACATGTGTACCAGGAGGGATGTGCAGAAATATTTACAGTAGCATTGACATAACGGCAAAAATCCAGAAGTAACCCATGGATGAATCTTAGAAACATAATGGTTAGTTTTAAAAAACTGCAAAAGAATGCAAATAGTATGAAATACATTTAGTCAGCTCAAAAAACATTAAAGAAAATCGAAGTAGTAGTTAGCATTGGTTGGGGAGAGACAGAGTTGAAATTGGGGATGAAGATGAGGAGCTTCAACAGTACTGGTGATTGTTAGAATACCCCAGGAGCAAACCCTGATGCAAGAATTTGGATGTAATTACAGTTGACCCTTGAACAACATGAGTTTGAACTGTGTGGGCCCACTTACACATGGATCTTTTTCCACAGTACATATTATAGTGCTATATGAGCCAAGGTTGGTTGAATCTGTGGATGTGGAACCAGGGATATGGAGGAACCGCGAATACAGAGGAACCGCAAATACGGAGTGCCAATATAAGCTATATGTGTGAATTTTTGACTGTGCAGAGAGTCTGCACCCCTAACCCTGTGTTGTTCAAGGGTCAGCTGTAGCTTATTTGGGAGACTATCCCAGGAAACACTGGTAAAGGAGTAGGGAAGTGAGATGGGAAAGGAAAGGTAGGAAGTTACAAAGGGTGAGTTAATAAGCAGATTATTACCATGAACAACCAAGGCTCAGTTTCACTGGGACCTCTTGGAGACTGTAGAGAATATATCTCAAGGTCATCCTACCTGAGGGGCAAGGAAGCTTAGATATTTATCTACCACCTCCGTCCATTATTAGTTGAGGGCTGCTCCTGGTGGCCTTGATCCTCTGGCACTTCCAGCATACCATATTTGCAGGGGCTAAGCATATTTCTGTGACCAGAGGAAAGCCTGAAGGCAAAGCACCTCAGGTGCTTACAGCAGATGCCATTAGTGCTTTTCAGGAATAGTGAGCACTAATGGGATAGGCCTGCTGCAGTACCACTCTACTTTTTAAACTAGAAGGGGCTAAAATGAGATTTATTTGGTTACTCTTTGTACTATATATGTGAAATGTATTTTCATATCAATGCTAATGTTAATAAAAATATTAAGTAAACTTGTACATGTTTCTTGAATTCCCATTTTATTCTTTGCAAAATGTTCTGTTAGAAATGTGGACTTTATAGTATGTGTTCATTTTTCATTTTCACTGACCTTCTGCTCACATGCAGCAACAGGACTACAGACTCCCTGGTGTCATTGGGCCATAAATCATTTTTTGAACAAATGAGCCTTTCACTGCAGGAGGGTTATTGTGATTAGATTTAAATATGGTCATTTATATAGCAGCAGGAACTGATTTGCAGGAACTCTTTAGACAGTATATTTTAGGAAAACATCATGGTGTGAAATTCAATTCAACTTATGTGTTTGTTTTTCTATTATACGGATCATTTTTACATAGTAAGATTTTGGCATTTGGGGTCTCAGGGGTCATACGCCTTGGGGTAAGACAACTTTCTGGATTATAATTAATTGAAATCCCAATTATGCTCTTCCAAGCAGGAATGGTTCTATAAAGTCCTCCTTTCTGTGGCCAGCATGTTACAGTTTAGTTTAGTTAATTTATTAAGCCAAATGCACTATAGGCTGTGCTTATAGAGCAGGGTCATTCAACTGACCAAGGCAACCAGAGCGGACAACTGGACACTTTACAGAACAATACACTGCAGTTGGACTCAAGAAGGAAACTCACTAATTTGTACCTGGTTACACAAATAGGCTGAAGGGGCCTGAACTGATTTTAGAGAATTGTCTTTGACCACTCAAAATCACTGGAGCCAATTGCTCTGTATGAAGTAAGCTAAATAAACAGATAACAAATGTTTACTGATTAAATTACCCCTTTAATCCATCAGCTTTTAAAAAAAAAAGTTTGAAAATAAATTTCAAAAAAAAAATCTCAATGTCTACAATGACATGCATATCTGTACTCCTTGATACAAAGTTTGAGTTAATCCTTTGCTAACAACTACTCCTAAGGCAGCTGAAGGGTAATAAAAACACTCTTTACAAAGGAACTGACAATCCACTAGCCTGAAGGGCCCTTAATTTTTCTCTGAACAAGATCAGGCTCATCATTCTACTTCTGAAGATCTCTATTTACACTGACAAACTGATCAGAAACCATGGAATGAGCTGTTTCAGAACAGCTCACAAGGGCTGACTCTACACAGATAAGCAGAATAGAGGAGTTGGTAACATGACCATGTTTTATGGGACATTTCTAAGAGGAAAGTAGAATGCATTGCAGATCCCTTTAATTTTACAAATCTATCTCAGGGCCTACTTGGTGAGGCAGATCAATTTGGTATTCCCTTTGTAACTGTAAACATTTCCATTTAACAGTCATTAGTTTAATCATCTCTTAAAATGCATTAATCATTAGCATTTGAAGATTGTTTTTATTCTCCTTCATACAAAAGCCCACTCAATGAATGGATAGATGGATAACTATAATTTACACTGGAAATTTTGACTGATGCAACAATATACAAAAACACATTTCAAAGTGAGCTGTTAGAACACAGAGCCTAAATTTCAACACAGATATAAAAAATGATGGCAACTGAGAAAATTTTTTGAGGAATACTTCATTGGAAAGAGAGAAGTGCTATGGGGGAACAATGATGAGGCTTGTTTACAATGCACCTCAAGACAGTCACAGAACTCAGTAAGCATCTCCTGTACTAATCCTGTCTTTATTTAAAGTTTTGATATCTTGTTCATCATGCTTTTTTGCATTAATATTTACTTTAAAAGTATTTCATTAAAATATTGTTTATCTTAACTGCTGAGTTTTTTGGCACCCTCTTTAATTCTGCACTCAAGGTGAGTGCCTCACCAGCTTCACAGTGGTCCCAGTCCTGACTGATGGGCACAAGGTAATAATGTCTGACCCTCACCTGTACCTGCAAAAGCCACCTATGACAGCAGGACATAGGTGCGTGACTAGGAAGGTACTGCACTCTCCTCTAGTAATGGGTCAAAAGTATGGGAATTCCAGGGACTAGAAGAAAAATAGTGGTATAAATATCTGCCTGGGGTCATTTAACAAGGTATCCTCTCCAAGAGGATGGTCTGAGAGAGCTGACGCCGACCTAGGAGAAAGGGACTTTGGGAAAACTGCTGCAAGGCAGAAGCCAAGGGGCACTGGGGTGACCAACTGAAGGTGATGCACTGCTGCATGTGGAGAGTTAGGCTGAGGGCCAGGGCAATCAGAGGGGCCACCTTTCCACCCTCCTCCCAACTGTACAACCCTAGGAGTTGAGCAAGAAGGCTTATAGCATACTCTTCCCTGAAGACTGCTGGCATGCCTGTAGCCAGGCCCTGGGATGAAGGTGGGGTGGGGAGGAGAAGTCTTAACTGAAGGAAGAGCAAAGTATTCTTTAATATATTACACAAAACGTACCTAAATACTAAATTAAAACTATGATTTTGACATTATAGTGACCCTAGGAATCAAGGCCATGTTGCAAAACTCCAGCGGCACCATTCCCATTATAATTTATTGGAGCTGGGCTCCAGGAGACTCATTTACAAAGATTACAATGCAAATGGTGCCCCCTAGAATTGTGCAACTTGGAGGCCCCGACAGAACATTTTATTTCTTGAGTGGTCAGAAAAATCATGGGACTGCATAGGTTTTTATACAGGCACAAGAAAAAAACTTCTCCCAGTGAAAGTTAAAGACAAAAATGAATTTGCATTTTAGTTAAACTCCATAAATTGTGCTTATTCTACTTACGTTTACAGAAGGATGGATGGGGGGAGAATGAAATGAATAAAAAAATAGATAGTAAAAGGAAATTTAAGTTACTAAAGAGAGTGATTCTATTTAAATTAATCTGTTTCCTTAACAGTGAGTTGATTTAAGAAGAAAATTCCTGTTAAAAAGGGTAGAAACATTCATTGGGGGCAAATTTCAATGTCTGATTGACTGATGTTATTTAGGGACTTTATCTGTATTTCAAAGGTTATTCTCCCATATAGGTGAGCTAGCTGAAAAGAGAATACTGTGCCCTGATGACCTTGGGAAATACCATACCCATCTGGTTCAGCTGTCATCTACTGTCTTGTTTGCTATTCTAGTCTCTGATACCACCAGGGTGTTCCCACATATCTGTGGTTATCTTTTCTCCAATCTCATTTTCACCATCTTATTTTCAGTCCTCATTTCTCACCAAGATCACAGTAATATTTAATTAGCCTTCTCTTCCAGATGTGTGCCTCAAATCTTTCCTATATTTTGTGCCAAATGAAGCCTTCTAAAATACAAATCTGATCAAAGGAAAATATGTGTGTAGGTATCTACACACACACAAACATATGTGAGTATATACATATACATACTTATGTATTCGTATATATACAAGATGTATATACATACATATACACACATATATGTACATGGATACATGAAAATATACATATATGTATGTGTGTGTACAAACATACACATATACTTAAAACCAGAAGAATCACACATAAACATTATAGTAATTATGTTCAGCTGGTAGGATTATGAGTCCTTGATTAAATTTTTCTTTATGCTTTTTTACATTTTCTAAGTTACTGCACTGACTGTTCATTAATATAATTTTTAAAAATTTCTTAATGATATAGAGAACATTTAATGAAATGAGAAAATTTTAAATAGTTGTTAATTTTTGAAGTGTTTACAAAATAGTATATATAGTATGAACCCATCTATCTGTGTAAAATGTATATTTTATACACAGTAAGTCCCCTCCATATGAATGAGTTCTGTTCCGAGAGAGTGTCTGTAAGTTCAATAAAGTTAGCCTAGGTACCCAACTAATACAATTGGCTATACAGTACTGTACTGTAATAGGTTTATAATACTTTTCACATGAATAATACCTAAAAAAAAAATAAACACAAAAATAAAGAAAACATTTTTAATCTTACAGTACAGTACCTTAAAAAGTACAGTAGTAGAGTGCAACAGCTGGCATACAGGGGCTGGCACTGAGTGAAGAGGAAAGAAGAGTTATTGACTGGTGAAGGGAAAGGAGGTGGGAGATGGTAGAGCTGAAGGATCGTCAGCAGTAGGAGATGGAGGGCAAGCTGCAATTTCACTCACGTCTGACGTTGATGGCACAGGTTCTGGTTCCTTGCTGGATTCAATTCTATCTACCCTCTTGAAAAAACGACCCAGTGATGTCCGGGTAGTAGCTCTTTTTTTCTCGTCATAGATGACACGGTAGCACTGGATTGCATTCTGAACGGCTGCTGCAACCTTTGTGTACCGTTCTATGTTTGGGTCCTGGGCCTCAAAAACCAACAGTGCCTCCTCAAATAGCACTAACTTACGTGATTGGACACGTGAACGCATGTTTGTATCTTTGAAAGTTCACAGCTTGAAGGTTCCTATGTAGGGGACTTACTGTAAATGAATGGTGTGTGTATATACATATATATATCTATAAACACATACATGTAAGTGCTAGCACTGATTACCTTGGGAGATAATACCTTGAGCAATTTTTACTTTTCTTTGTGCTTAGCTATATATTCAAAATTGTCTACAGTGAGTATATACAGTCATGGTAGTCTCCCCACTAAGTGTGATTCTCTGTGGCAGGGAGGTAAAGCTATATAAAAGGTATAGCAAAGCCCACTGATGCTTTTCCTAAAACTGGTAACATGTTCTTTATTTCTGCAATATTACTTCTGCCAAGCCTAAAAAGTAGCACTTTGGCAACATCATTCTTTCAATCTGAGATGAAAATTTGCTTCATTTCATCAAGGAGCCAAAGTCCCTTGTAGTATTTTACCAACTAGATAGCTTTGGAGCCAATTATCTGCAACTAACTTTCTTTTGGAAAGCTTGCAAATGCATGCTCTTCACTTAGGCTGCAAAGTAAGCAGGGAGTCAAAATATTACACAAGGTAAACCCATGACCTTAGTGTCAGAATAGAAAGCAGTGAGGTACAGCAGGGATCAAGACAGCAGAGTAGGAGGACGGGGAGTTCACCTCCCCCCACAAACACATCAAAAATACCACGTGAAACAATTTTCATGGAAAATTAACTGGAAACTGGCAGAAGAACTCCTGTACAACCAAAGCTGCAAGAAAGATCTCCATGTAATCAGGTAGGATTGGGAAAAAAAGGCATCAAGCTGGGACCTGTGCCCCCTGGGGGGATCTGTAAGGAACGGAAGGTCCACATGGGTGAGAGAGCCCTGGGGAGAGAGCAGGTGGAGCCACAATCTGGGAATCCCAGTCCTAGGGTCCTACACGGAGGAGACAAGCCGCCTTGCCTGCTGGGAAATCCACTGAGACAGATAGGGCTGGAGAAGCCTAGACTCTACTCACAAGAAGTGCACATGTGCTGGCTTGCTAACTGTCAGGGTGGAGAGAGCCTTGTACTGGCAGCTGCTGCATCACCGCACTTCCCAATCCAAAGGGGCAAACATCCCAGCCCTGCTCACTCCACACTACAGCCTGGCACGAGATCTGGGCAAAGACTCGGTCTAGTCACATGGAGACAGACCAGGGCGCCTGGGGAATGATCCAGGTAGAGCCATGAAGACCACTGTCAGTGCACACATCTGGCAGCAGGTAGGGCCACAGTAGCCATTGTTAACACATGTAGGGACAGCACCACAGAGCACTTAGCAGCTAACTGCTGAATCTCAGGCAGAGAGCGCTGGGAGAGAACTCGTCTAGCTACACAGAGACAGCCCAGGGGGCCTGAGGTACTTACTGTCTGAGTGGGGTGGCAGAAGCCACTGTCAGCATGCTCAGGAGTACACAGCAGCTCCTCTCCCACGGAGAGCTCCCTGGCACCGCCCACTCCACACCACAGCTTAGCACTAGATCTGGGGTAGACAGGTCCTGGGAGAAAACTGCCACAGAGGCAGCCCAGATCTCAGACAGCAGCGCAGCTACCTCAATTCCTGCAGCCACAACACCCCAACCCCCAGCCCTACCCTACTCCACACAACACTTTGCACCAACTAGACCTGGGACAAACACAAGAGAGAAAGGGATGTGACCTTGGGCTGCTTCTGAGCAGAACTGCAGACGCCTACACACATGGCGCACAGGTTCTCTGTGATCACACAGGCCTCACTGCTTCTGCAATCACCTCCTTTGAGGCAGGGCACACACTCAAGGGCAACAGAGCCTGATCAATCCCAAACTTCAAGGCTTCTACTTCAACATCTGGGGAGCAGACCCTGGCCCAGACAGGGTGACAACAGCTACAGATCAGAGAGGAAGCCCTGCTTCACGTCCAACAGGCTCTAGACACTACGACACCAGCCACTCCCCCTATCAAGAGGTAACAGCCAGCACACCCTGAGGAAAGGCGTGGCTGGCATCCATGCCAAAGCCAGCCCTCACACCAAAAACATTAGACACACACAGCGTACACAGGGACTCTCCCACATAAAAACACCCCTTCAAGACCACAGTAGATAACTGTTTTTCCTAAATTCATAGAGACAGAGAAGCTTAAGTAAAATGAAAATGGAGAGGGACTACTCCAACTAAAAAAAACAGAGAAATCCCCTGAGAGAACAAATGAAACAGAGCTTACCAGTGTACTAGACAACAAGATCAAAAAGGAGGTAATAAAAATGCTCACTGAATTTAAAAAGATTATTGACAGAAACACAGATCACTGTAACAAGGAACTAGAAACTATAAATGTGAACCAATCAAAAATAGACAATTTAATTGCAGAGATGAAAACCAATCCAGAGGCACTGAATAGCAGACTAAATGACACAGAAGAATGAATAAGTGATCCAGAACAGCAGACAGAAAGACATATGAAAAGAAATGAAAGCAACATATGAGATCTACAGGATAATATAAAATGTGTCAATCTACACATAATAGGGGTTCCAGAAGGAGAAGAGAGAGAGAAGAGGATTGAAAATGTATTTGAAGAAAGTAAGACTGAAAACTTCCCAAATCTAAAGAAGAAAACAGATATCGAGGTACAGGAAGCAGAGGATCCCAAAATAGATGAACCCAAACAGACCCAGACCAAGACATATCATAATTAAAATGACAAAAGTTAAAGGTAAAGAGAGGATTCTAACAGCAGCAAGAGCAAAACAAAGAGTCTGTTACAAGGGAATTCCCATAACGCTATCAGCTGATTTCTCTGCAGAAACGTGGCAGGCCAGAAAGGAGTGGCATGATACATTCAAAGTCCTGAAAGGGGAAAACCTGCAATCTAGAGTACTTTACTCAGCAAGATTATCATTTAGAATAGAAGGAGAGATAAAGAATTTCTCAGTTTTTTAGCAAAAACTAAAAGAATTCAGCAATACTAAATCTATCCTAAAAGAAATATTGAAGGGTTTTCTCTAAATAGAAGAGAAGCAAAAATCTATAGAAGAGGGAAAATCACAATAGGAATGAAGGAAATACATAGAAGGAATGAAGATCACTTAAACAAACCAGTGCATAGAAAAAAAACAATCAAAAAATTGTAAAAAACGATTATAACTGCAATTAATAGTAAAAGGATAAGCATGAAGATGTAAAATAGAGCTTCAAAGTCACAAAATGTGGGTGAGGGGAGAATAAAAATGTAGATCTTTTAGGACTTGTTTGAACTTACATGACTGTTAATTTAAAGAAAGTAGATTTAGGGCTTCCCTGGTGGTGCAGTGGTTGAGAGTCTGCCTGCTAATGCGGGGGACGCGGGTTCGGGCCCTGGTCTGGGAGGATCCCACATGCCGCGGAGCGACTGGGCCAGTGGGCCACAACTGCTGGGCCTGAGCGTCTGGAGCCTGTGCTCCGCAACAGGGGAGGCCACGATAGTGAGAGGCCCGTGCACCACGGTGAAGAGTGGCCCCCGCTTGCCGCGGCTAGGGGAAGCCCTCGCACAGAAATGGGGACTCAACACAGCCCCTCCCCCCCAAAAAAAAGAAAGAAAGAAAGTAGATTTAGTTACAGGTCAACATACTGGAACTCCATGGTAACCAAAAATCAAAAACATAAAATAGATTCACAAAAGCCAAAAAAGAAAGGAACTTAAGCACACTACAAAAGAAAGTCATCAAACCACAAAAGGAAAAACAAAAAGAAGAAAGAAATAAAGAAAAACTACAAAAACAACCAGAAAACAAGGATTAAAATGGCAGTAAGTACATACCTATCAATAATTACTTTAAATGTCAATGAACCAAATGCTCTGATCAAAAGACACAGAGTGACAGATTAGATAAACAAAAACAAGAACCTAGAATATACTGCCTACAAAAGACTCACTTCAGGGCAAAAGACACACACATAGACTGAAAGTGAGAGGATGGAAAAAGGTATTTCATACAAATGTAAACAACAAGAAAGTGAGGGTAGCAATACTCATATAAGACAAAGAAGACTTTAAAACAAAGACCATAAAGAAAGACAAAAAGGGCATTATATAATGATAAAGGGATCTATACAAGAAGAGGATATTCTACTTGTTAACATTCGTGCTCCCAATATAGGAGCACCTAAATATATAAAACAATACTAAGACATAAAGGGAGAAATGGACAATAATGCAATAATAGTAGGAGACTTTAACACCTTACTGACATCCATGGACAGATCATCCAGACAGAAAATCAATAAGGCAACAGAGGTCCTAAATGACATAACAGACTAGTTGGACTTAATTCATACCTACAGGACACTACATCCAAAAAAAAAAAAAGAAAAAACCAAAAGCAAAAACAGAATACACATTCTTTTCAAGCACATATGGAACATTCTCTAGGATAGAGCACACACTAAGTCACAAAACAAGCCTCAACAGATGTAAGGGGATAGAAATTATTTCAAGCATCTTTTCTGACTACAATGGCATAAAACTAGAAATCAACCACAGAAAGAAAAACAGGAAAAGAATGAACACATGGAGACTAAACAACATGCTACTAAAAAAACCTATGAGTCAATGATGAAATCAAAGGAATCAGAAAATACCTTGAGACAAATGAAAACACAACCTTACAAAATTTACAGAATGCAACAAAAGCAGTTCTAAGAAGGAAGTTCATAGAGATACAGGCCTTCCTCAAGAAATAAGAAAAAACTCAAATAAACAACCTAATCTACCACCCAAAAGAATTAGAAAAAGAAGAACAAACAAAACCTAAAGTCAGCAGAAAGAAGGAAAGAATAAAGATCAGAGAGGAAATAAATAAAATAGAGATTAAAAAATAGAAAATATCAATAAAACCAAAAGCTGTTTTTTTTAAAAGATGAACAAAATCAACAAACCTCTAGCCAGGCTTACCAAGAAGAGAGAGGACTCAAATAAACAAAATAAGGAGAAATAACAGCTGATACCATAGAAACACAAAAAATTGTAAGAGAATAGTATGAAGAGCTATATGCCAACAAATTAGACAACCTGGTTTAATTTGGACAAGTTTCTAGAAACATACAGCCTGCCAAAACTGAGTCAAGAAGAAACAGATAATCCGAACAGACTGATCACTAGACATGAAATAGAATCTGGAATTTTAAAAACTCCCTGCAAACAAAAGTCCAGGACTGGATGGCTTCACTGGGGAATTCTACCAAGCATACAAAGAAGAACTTATACCTATCCTTCTCAAACTATTCCAAAAAACTGAAGAGGAGGGAACACTCCCAAATTCATTCTATGAGGCCACCATCACACTGATACCAAAACCAGAGAAAGACACTACCAAAAAAGAAAATCATAGGCCAATATCTTTAATGAATATAGACGCAAGAATCCGCAACAAAATATTAGCATACCAAATCCAACAATATACAAAAAGGATCATATATCATGATCAAGTTGGATTCATTCCAGGGTTGCAATGATGGTTCAACATACACAAATTAATCAATGTGATACACCACATTAACAAAAGGAAAGACAAAAGACACACGATCATCTCAACAGATCAAAAAAAGCATTTGACAGAATTCAACACCCATTCATGATAAAAAACTCTCACCAAAGTGGGTATAGAGGGAACATATCTCTACATAATAAAAGCCATTTATGACAAATCCACAGCCAACATAATACTTAACAGTAAAAAGCTGAAAGCCTTCCCACTAAATTCAGGAATAAAGCAAGGAGGCCTACTCTCACCACTTCTATTCAACATAGTATTAGAAGTCCTAGCCACAGCAATCAGGTAAGAAAAAGAAATTCAAAAAGGAAATAAAATAAATAAAAGGTATCAAAATTGGAAGGGAAGAGGTTAAGCTGTCTCTATTTGTAGATGACATGATACTCTGTACAGAGAACCCTAAAGTCGCCACATAAAAAACAATCAGAACTAATAAATGAATTCAGCAAGATAGAAAGATACAAGATTAATATACAGATATCTGTTGTATTTCTTTACACTAATAATGATATATCAGAAAGAGAAAATAAAAAAACAATCCCATTTAAAATTGTGCCAAAAAAATATCTACGAATAGAAGGAAAAAAACAGGTAAAACTAAAACTACCTAAGGAAACTTGACCAAGGAGGTGAAGGACCTAGATGCTGAGAACTATAAAACATTGATAAAGGAAACTGAAGATTCAAATAAATGGAAAGATATCCTATGCTCTTGGATTGGAAGAATTAATATTGTTAAAATGGCCATACTACACAAAGCAATCTACAGATTTAATGCAATCCTTATCAAAATACCCATGACATTTTTCATAGAACTAGAACAAATAATCCCAAAATTTATATGGAACTACAAAAGACCCAGAATTGCCAAAGCAAGTCTGAAGAAAAAGAACAAAGCTGGAGGTATAACCATTCCGGACTTCAGACTATACTCAAAGCTACAGTAATCAAAACAGCATGGTATTGGCACAAAAACAGACATATAGATCAATGGAACAGAACAGAGAACCCAGAAACAAACCCACACACCTCTACAACAAACGAAGCAAGAATATAAAATGGAGAAAAGACAGTCTCTTCAACAATTGGTGTTGGAAAAGCTGGACAGCCTCATGTAAATCAATGAAGTTAGAACACTGCCTCACACTATATACAAAAATAAACTCAAAATGGTTTAAAGACCTAAATGTAAAACATGACACCATAAAACTCCTAGGAGAAACATAGGCAAAACATTCTCTGATATATATTGTAGCAATATTTTCTTAGATCAGTCTCCCAAGTCAAAAGAAATAAAAGCAAAAATAAACAAATGGGACATTATCAAATTTAAAAGCTCTTGCATAGCAAAGGAAACCATAAACAAAACGAAAAGACAATCTAGGGAATGGGAGAATATCTGTAAATGATGTGACCAACAAGGGGTTAATATCTAACATATACAAACAGCTCATACAACTCAATATTGAGAAAACAAACAACCCAATCAAAAAATGGGGACAAGACCTAGAGACCTTCTTTTCTAAAGAAGACATACAGATCGCCAACAGGTTCATGAAAAGATGCTCAACACTGCTAATTATTAGAGAAATGCAAATCAAAACTGCAATGAGGTATCACCTCACACAGAAGATTATACTTAGTGAAGTAAGTCAGACATGTATCAAATACTACATAATATGACATATGTGGAATCTAAAAAATAATACAAATGAGTCTATATACAAAACAGAAACAGACTCAGACACAGAAAACAAAGTTATGGTTACCAAAGGGGAGAGGGAGGGTGGGAGGGACAAATTAGGAATATGGGATTAACAGATACAAACTACTATACATAAAATAGATAAGCAACAAGGATTTACTGTATAGCACAGGGAATTACATTCAAAATCTTGTAATAACCTATAATGGAAAATAATCTGAAAAAAAAACTGAATCACTATGCTGTACACCTGAAACTAACACAATATTGTAAATCAACTATACATCAATAAAAAATCTAAGAAAAAAACAGCACTGGTGTACTGCTCATTATCAAACAACCTGTTAGCTAGTCAATATTCACATCCTGTACCCAGAGTAGGAAAAAGTGACACTTCTAAAGGGGCAACAAGGGCTTTAATTAGAATACATGAACTTATTTCATTCATACTATGTATCCATTTTACGTCATCTCTACCCTTAAATCTGAAAGTAGAAGAGTAGAAGAAACAAACAGGGTAACAGACTATTACAATCAATACAATAAGTGTAAAGAAATAGGGTTATGATGATGATACTGACATGAAGGAAAGTGAGCCCAGGCAAAGAGGAAGGACATAGGCAAGTCAGGACTATTGGAGAGATGACACTGAGCCGCTTCTTAAAGGCTGAGTGGATGTTAGGCAGGAAAAGCATGGCGAGAGGGGTGGGATTTCCACGCAGAGGAAAGAGAATGTACAAAGAGAGATGTGAGAGATCATAGCATCTGGTGAAGGAAGAGTAAATGGGGGTGAACAGGAGAGGTAAGGAATCTGGAACTTTATGCTGATAGCAATAGGGTATGAGTGAATGTTAATAGGCAAGGACAGAAAAGAAAAAAATAGGCAAGGACAGGTTATGGTCAAATTAGCATTTTATAAAGATATTCTCTGGATAAACTGGATTCTGGGAGACTAGAGAGGGGAAAATCATTTAGGAGATTATTGCAGTCACCTAGGTGAAAAATGGTGATTATCTGGGAATACAAAGGAAGAGGGGATATATTTAAGTGATATTAAGGAGTAAAAATTGTATTGATTTGTTGATAAAATGGAAAGCCAAGGATAAAGGAGAGGAAAGACTTTAGAATGATTCTTAGCATGGCAGTATCATTCACTGATACAGGACATACAAGAAGAGGGAACAAGGCTGGGTGGAACATTAACGTCCTTTCCAGTTTGTGGAGTTTCAGGTGCCAATTGAACATGCACATAGAGCAACTTGGTAAGGAATAGGTACCTGGTAGGAGAGAGATCTGGGTTGTACCTTAAAATTTTAGAGTCACATAGACGGAAACTGAAGCCATGGGAATGGCAAAAATAGCCCAGGTAAATTGTGTGGAATAAAAAGAGATCTTAAGATGCAACCTCAAAATATAAAGTGTTGGTTGAGAAAGAGTTGCCTGTGAAAGAGCCTGAAAAGGACATTCAGAGAAGTAAGAGGAATATCAAGAAAGAATAAAGTCAAGAAAAGAAAAGGGGAAATTTCAAAAAGGGAGGAGTCAATGGTCTGGAATGCTATAATGACATAAAATAAGGGCCAAGGGGTGTGCATTGGATTTGACAACAAAAAAATTCATCAATGAGCTAAGTAAGTAGTTTCAGTGGAGGGGTGAGTATGAAAGCCCCACTGCAGCAGACTCAGGCTCTAACAGAAGATAAGAATGAGGAGACAGTATAGATTACTTTTTCAAGAAGCCTGGCTATCAGGGGAAGGAGAAAGATTGAGTAGGTTCTAGAAATGTCAATAGAAGCCAGGGAGACTTTTTTTCATTTCTTAAGATGGGAGAGACTGGATTATCTTAATGTGAAGGAGAAAAGATCCCACCTCAGCCAAATAAATAATTAAAAGGGAGATATGGAGATAGAAAAAAAAAACTTTATATGTATCAAATTATTGTAATTTCAAGCCTTGCTTTCTCTTGACTGAAACTGTATGTGTTCATCATTCTATCTCTATAATTTAGCATAGTTCCTAGGTTATAGTGGGAATTCTAATATATGTTCAATGAATACGTGCATGAAAGAATTTATAGAAGTAAGCAAAGTAGTAACAGATAACACTGAAAAGGAGAGCACATAAACTGGGAGAATTATTGCTTGCTGGTTTATTTCCCCTGTGGAGTAATACCCAGGTCATCTGCTGAAGGCAAGGGAAGAAGACTACAGGAGAACGATTAAAGATCCAGTCACTGTCACAAATGAGGAGGGAGTTGACTGAGGTACACAAAAGTCTTGCCAGGCAGGGCAGACGATTCAGTTGAAGCTGGAAACCGTGCGTGTGTAATAGCACCTGGAACAGCACAGGAGTTATTTTATTTGCAACAGGTATTGACTGGATAGAGAATGTAAACAAACCAGGAGGGGATTCCAACTTGGGGGAAAATGGAGGTGACAACTGACTGAAATTCTCTCCCAGCTAAGGGCTGATACTGTGGGAGAAAATGAAGGAGCTGAGAGGATGAAAAGTTGTGGCCGGAGAGCGGCATGTTAAATTTCACAGAAGGAACAACTCTAGTGGTGACAAACCACAGGTTACAGCCCTGGACGTAAGTGGATAAAGTGTAGAGGTAAAGATTATTAGAGATGAGGAGGTTAAGGTACCGTGAGGCCAGAGTGACAAGTAGCTTATCCACATGGACTTTGAGCTCACCCAGGATGATGGCAAGACACAGAGGATGATGGTGAGCCTGGTGCCATGATTTTCCGTGACAGATGGTAGATAACGACGATAGATGGGATAGATGGTAGATAATGATGATGAAGTTGGCTGGAAGGTGACAGCCAAATGGAAATGGTCTCAAAGGAAAAGGTTTTCTTTAAAAAAAAAAAAAAGGCAGAAACATAATGGATGTGGGAGTGGGGAGCTGAGATAATGCACACCCATCTTCCTCTGTGGTATGAGGGGTATAAGAGATGAGCAACCTTCCATTCAAATTGCTTGAGGGAGACTCATTATTTGGGGGAACAGACCCAGATTAAAAAAGATAAGACAGAAGATGAAGTCATGAATCCTTCGTGCAACATCATTCAACTGCCACTGATGGCTGTCTTGTTATTAATGAGAATCAGCAAGTTGCACTCACCATTATTTGGTAGATACCTCCCTGTACACTGCTGTAACTCTATAGTCTTTTCGGAAGAAAATCAACCAGCCATCTCAGGTACAAAATCCTAAAACATAATTTAACAGGTCTTAATATTTCTAAAATTTAGAGGCTTATGGTTAAAACACAATGAAGTAAACTCTGCAGGCAAACTTTATAATTCTCCCTCACTCCCCATTCACTGCTAGGGATTGGACAGTAACCTTAAGAATTTCCTGTTGCTCTTTCCATCTGTCCCTCAAATCCTTCTCTTACATGGCCCTAATGGAGACCACTGTTTTTTTTCTGACATGTAAAAGTTAAATAACTTGGGACTGAAAAGCAGGATTCAGAAATTCTGAAGTGATTAGTAAGTGCCTGAAAATGCTATATCCCATAAATGATATATATGTATATATTTTAAAATGCTCTACAAAAACTTTCCCTTCTGCTTTACAATGGGGTAAAAGGATTTCTGTGATCTCTAGAAAGCTATTCCTTTGAAATGAGCTTGAAATATCATACTGCCCCTCCTCGAGATATCTCTGGACTTCATGATGATACTGTTTCCCTGGTTATTATGAATCAGCTGCTTTTGCCTCTTATGAGCTATGCTGAGACCTTTAGAAGGTCATTGTACTTGGGAGAAGTAGACTTACCTGACCCATTCTTGGTAGTTCAGGGCAGGCTTCTGAGAGCACTCAGTGACCAAGCTGTGACCTGAAGCAACAGAAAGCAAGCACATTTAACAGACTGAGGACTACAAGAAGTTCGATATATTTAGATTTTAGAGTACACAGTAAGGAATGGCAGGAGACTGGAGATGTAAGTAGGGGCTTCAGAAGCCACGTTAAGGAATGTGGTTGGTACTTTCTCTTGGAGGAACGGGATAGGGATGAGCAGGAGTTTCTGCTGATTTCCACTTCTTCCATACCACTCAGTGGCTGATGCAGACTGCGGAGTCCATACAGAGAGTACAAGTCTACCTCCATAGCGTCTGCAACCCCCCCCAACACACACCTAATCCACCCACTTTCCCAAGCTGCAGGACCTTAAATCTTGAGTATTATCAAAGAAGAAAATAAAGGACTGGGTCTGCCCTCAGCTGACTGGCCCAACTGTATCATCAGTACGAGAGGTCTGTAAGGGAAACTGGTCCATAGGTTCTGTACAACCTTTTCTAGATGGGGTCCAGGTAAGTGATAAGAATTGGGGAGTTACAGAGTTCAGAAGCTGAAGAAGGAAAAGTGTAATGTTAAAAATTTGATCTAATCATTTAAAAAAACTCCAGTGATGCCACGCTGCAGAGATAACAGGGATTCCTTACCGACTTTAAATTAGGTTACTGCCACTGATAAATGGAAGACTGAAAGTTTAACATGTCTATTCTTTTAGCAGGTTTGCATGAGACCAAGTGCTATTTGCTTTCATCTGATCCTATTCTGCTCTTCCTGGGAAGCTCAAGGTGGCCACGAGAAAAAGGGCACTGTTAGGTGAACAATGGTAAGGAGCCATTCTAGTTTCTTCCTCCCCACCTTCCTGAGTCAGGCACTTTTATTTCCATTG
This sequence comes from Balaenoptera borealis, assembly GCF_965194805.1. Classification (NCBI taxonomy): domain Eukaryota; kingdom Metazoa; phylum Chordata; class Mammalia; order Artiodactyla; family Balaenopteridae; genus Balaenoptera; species Balaenoptera borealis. The sequence goes on along the minus strand of NC_138861.1, from coordinate 128,856,463 downwards.
CTGTGAGATCATAGAGAGAAAAGTTGTATTCCCAGAGGGGTCTAAAGCATCCTGCTAACCTTAACAGGCAAATCCAAGTCATACCTAGTCCCAAGTTAATCACTAGTACAAATCAAAAAATACCTAAATAAATAAATTTCAGGTGACTTTCTAATAAACCATAGAAAGACGTGGATTTCCTTTCTCAAATATCAAAGTGGTTTGAGACCTGGGATACTTCCAAAAATTTATTATTGAGATTGATTTTCTTTCTCAGGGAACAAGAAGAGAAACAAAGGTTTATTGAGTATTTGACGTCTCTCAGTTGCTCAGGCTCATGCTTTATATAATTTTTATATTGATCATATACCTTGATCATATCACTCAATCTCTCTGAGTCTCAGTTCCTCATCTATAAAATGAGGATAATAATGATTAATTATTAGTAATTATTTAGGCTCAGAGAGATTGAGTGATATGATCAAGGTCCTGTACAGTGTCTAATGGGTGTTGTAGGCAGTATTGAAAACAAGTCTTTTTGTTTCTAAAACACATGTTCTTTTTACTGCACTACATTTCTATTCCAGTGACCAGATACATCTATTTTTTCTAATCTAGAAAAAAAAAAGATTGGATCCATTATCCATGGCCTTCTAAATTCACAAATCACCATAAATAGTGGATTACCTGAGAGACTATTTAAACCCAGGCTCTAGAGTGACCATAAACTTTTCTTCCCTTCTCCAAGTTGAAAGTACACTAGGGTGACGGTTCCCAAATAATGAGGTTTTCATTATCTTTGGCAAAAGAGAGAAGTACAAAGGTAGTCAATTTTTTTCATATGTAAAGGACTTCCCATTATTCTCAAATTATGACCTCTCTTCCCTGACCCACCCACTTTCTCCCTCTCTTTCTCTCTGTGTGTGTGTATGTCTGTGTGTATATTTGGATGTCTTTTTCTTTTTAAATGAAACAACGGATTTAGTCGAAGGTAGTTTACTGTTTAATGTGCTTGAGAAAATAAAAAGTGGGCAACTCCTCTGAAAGAGTGTGCCCAATAGATATCAAAATTTTAAAAACGTGGGACTTCCCTGGTGGTCCAGTGGTTAAGAATCTGCCTTCCAATGCAGGGGACGTGGGTGCGATCCCTCATCGGGAAACTAAGATCCCACATGCCGTGGGCCAACTAAACCCACGCGCTCTAGAGCCCATGTGCTGCAACTACTGAGCCCACACGCTCTGGAGCCCATGCACCACAACTAGAGAGCCCATATGCCACAACTACTGAGCCCGCACGCTCTAGAGCCCGGAAGCCACAGCTAGAGAGAGAAGCCAGCACAGCACAATGAAAGATCTCACATGCCACAACAAAGATCCTGCATGCTGCAACGAAGACCCGATGTAGCCAAATAAACAAATAAATAAATATTTTTTAAAACATTTTAAAACTTTATTCTATTTCCCAATGTCCTGTTCAAATTTGTTAGATACGTCCTTCCCCTGACCCTGAATGAAATCTTGGGCATGCTCTATAGTTTCTCTACTGAGCTTTAGTTAATAAGAGGTTCTCTGGTCACATTCACGCACAATAATAGTCTCTTTTTAATAATGAATATGTTCGGGCTCATTAATAATCAAAACTGCACACTTCACACTAAGTTAATGTTTTTTCCCGCACCAGCTAGGGCATGCTCCAGGTTGGAAGCCTGCAGTGGGGGCAGGGACAGATACGATGACCTTCTTCACTCTTCACCTTTCTAGCTACCCTCTATACACCCAACCCACCCAACACACATGTTGAGTTTTGGCTTAGGACAGCACCAGGTTTGGGGATGAGAGGGAGTGAGAGTAAAACAAAGGAATGGTTTTAGTTAATGGCATAGCTGACATCTGGCTTTTGATTTTTCTGCATGTGGCAGATGTTTAAAGATGTTGTTTCTCTTATGGGAGTTTTCATGTTATCCAGCCACATTTCTACCTCTTGAAATTTTTCTCAGTGGCCTATCACCATTCAAGACCAAAACAAAAATATAATGGGTCTCTACTGTGTGTCACGCACTGTACCAGGTGCCAGGATATTTACCCAAAGCCCTGGCAACCCAAAAACACAATGCAAAAGGACATATTAGAAAAATAAATATTCAGTATCAATATCCTACTAACCTTAACTTTTCAGCTGTACTTGGTCATGAAGTCTTACTTTACAAGGTAATTGCTATTGTAAAAAAGGGATACGTCATTAATAGTCTCACTTCCCAGATGTTATTTGATATATGATCTAAATTATGTAACATTCAACACAGTGTGCACTTTGAACTCGTAAGCGGAAAAACTATCTGCAGACAATATGCATTCTAATCCTTGAAATAAATGTGCCCACAATCATAGTTTAAGACAGAGTAGTTATGCTTATCATGCTTTAATGCAGCTGAATTTCAGGAGAGGAGCTAAGAAATTTATAGAAACTAGAGAAACTATGATGGTTTGGCATTAATGTAGTTAAGTGACCTCTTGAACTTTAAACTTCCACATCACAGTATGAAGTTGGTTCTAAGATAAGAAATGGCATAAATTCTCTCCTAAGGACAGCCCTGCATCTCTGATTGTCTAGAGGCTCAATCAGCTGGAGACCATGGCGTTCGATGGTACTTGGAAGGTAGACCGAAACGAGAACTATGAAAAGTTCATGGAAAAAATGGGTAAGGGCTTAATACTTTAATGGCTTGTTCTTTTGTTTCTCACAGACATCTTTCTAACTCCTTCTAAACCTTAAGGCTTAGAGAATGACACCTGTTGTGGCGGTGCGGATTGGGAATGGTTGATGGTTCAGAGTAGCAAAAACCATATTCCCACTTCTTACATTGGAAAGAATATGCTGCCTCACCACTGGAAGAAAAGATTCTTGGGTGCTATTCTCTGAATCACAAAAAACTTCCAGATATGTTTCATTCACGTTAACTGCTGATTGAAAATTGACAGTTTTTTTGTTTAGGAAGTAAAATATGGCAGTGTGTAATGATAACTTCCAGACTTTAAAACATTAAATTCTAGGGAATGGAAAAGCAAAGTCCATAAAATAAAGCAATGAAAGAGAGTTCTATCAGAAGTCACAGCTCTGAATAAATGAGACTTAATTCTCTTTTCCTCTGACTTATAATAAATTTGGCTATAATGTTTGCTAATTTTCTCATTTTTGAGACAGTCGGAAATGCCACAAAAGACAGAGAATTCTGAAGTTCAAAATTTTAAAGCCATTATGGAAAGCAAAAGGACATTAAAAAAAAAAAAGAGTACCATACATGTGGAATTAAAGTTGTATATCCTTATAAATATATAAATATACTTTTAAAATCCTTCACTTGACACTCCTGGAATTTGGTTTACTTAACACTGAAACAAAAATATTGATAATTTTTAAAAAATTACTCAGTTCTAAGATTCAACAATTCTTGCTTCATTTAATTTTTCTTAAGTTTTGGAAAAATAGTTTGATATGATTGAGCCTGAACTTTTTCTACAGAAGCAATCTGAATGCTCTTGTGCAAAGGCAATGCTATCAGGTTTTCCTCCCCCCTCAAAATATTAATTGATTAATTAACTAGTTAAAACAAAACTTGGAAAAGTAAGCATTTTCCATGGCATTTTTTTACTTTATTTCCTTAAATCTCTTTCCCTTTGCAGGTATTAACATGGTGAAAAGGAAGCTTGCATCTCATGACAATTTGAAACTGATAATTACACAAGAAGGAAATAAATTCACAGTCAAAGAATCAAGCACTTTTCGAAACACTGAAATTGTGTTTGAGCTTGGTGTCACTTTTAATTATAGCCTCGCAGATGGAACTGAACTCACTGTAAGAAATTTTTTATAAGCAAGGCATTCCTGATTTTTCTACACAATACTAAAATAATCTCTGCTTTCTGTCATTGGATGGTTTAATTAATGTAGGTCTCTTTCATTTACTGAAGCAGCCAATGGAGTTTATCCACATTATATATCAAACAAGTTAGCAGAGTAGTTAAACATAACTTTTTGATTGTCATACACATCTGTAAAGGATTAAACAATAAGAATTAGAAAAATATCTTTGAATGACTGAGTATACACCTCTTCATAAAGAAAACTAAAGTTCAGTGTTTTCAACTTTACATATCTGACAGCAACAAAAGCTTTTAGAGTTATCTAACTTAAACATAATAGACATTTAGTTAATGTAACTGAAATAATACAATAAAATGAATAAATTAGTGAATTAATGTGTGATCAAATGGAAAGGTCTAATGCTACAATCTAGGTCATTGGGAATTCAACTTTTAATATTTGATATAAAATTTTATGGAGTCACATTTTTCAACTGATTTTTGAAAAACTTTTTTGCCCTTAGAATTTTTCTGGTTAAATTAAACGTGTTTGCAATGGCAATTACACTGTCAAATATTTTATCAATTATGGTTATGTTTTAATTACTGCAACAATTTCATAAATTAAAACAAGCAAAAGCTTGTTAGCTTCTCCATGAAACTAATATGAACTATGGCTAAATTTAGAACACTCTTTTTAATGTGAAAGGTTTAGAAAAAAGAAGCCCTGATGATCTGCCTTAAAATCTGGCATTTGGAAACAACTGAGTGAGGACAGCATGATGGTTACCAGCGCATACTCTAGAGCCCAATAACCTAGGTTCAACCCTGGCTTTGTGACTTTAGGTAAATTACTGTATTTCAGTTTTCTCATCTGTGAAATGGAGATAATATTTACTTCATAGGGTCATAGTGAAGTTTGAAGAAGTAGATCTGTAGGCCTCAAAACAGGGCCTGACACATGTAAGACCCTAAAAAATGCTATTTTATTTATTTATTTATTTAAATTTTACATAGGGGGCTTGGAGCCTAGAGGGAGATAAACTTGTTGGAAAATTCAAACGGGTGGACAATGGAAATGAACTAAATGCTGTCCGAGAAATTATAGGTGGTGAAATGGTCCAGGTGAGTGGTTATTATAGTTATTTTCCAAAGACAAAAATAATCACATAGCAATGATTTTATTTTGGGGGTTGTTGAGTTATATCATCAATAAATAGACTATTACTTTTCTCATTAATCTTACTGATTTTTAAAATACATATATTTTCTGATGCATATATATGTCAATACATTGAGCTTATTGTAACTAAAAATGTGACTAAAAACCAAAACGTGTTTTTAAATGGATGTATCCTGTATCTGTATAAAGTGTTGTTATCAGGTACAAGAAAAAAAAAAACTATAAACTTATTTCAAAGCTATAATACTACTAATATTTTTCTTAATATAGCCTTTAATCTTAATGGCAAATTCTTCTATGTTTGTTAACACATTTCAGACTTATGTATATGAAGGAGTGGAAGCCAAGAGGATCTTCAAAAAGGAGTGAGCATTGTTCCTGGAGCAGAGCCCAGAACACATATTAGATGGAAAATCTATACTGAACCAGAACTTATTTTCCTCTCCTCACCAAGTATAAAGTTGCTGACTGATTAGTCCTTTTATTAAACATTAGCCAATGGCTTATATTTCCAGTCTTGCTAAAGCAAAACACATAAAAGCTAATTAGGATTTAATTTGTTTTACATTCTCTAAGATGTACATTTATTGGTGTTCTAAAAGAATTTGTGACATTTTAAAAAACAGATGAATAAATATAGTTCCCACATTGCTTTGTAAGTCGTCTCTCCTTCAAAAAAAAAAAAAAGCTATGCAGCATATGCCTTGATAGATGGTTTTGGGTTTTTTCCCACATTTGGTAAACTACAAACATACATTGCATGGAGGTCTTTAAAATCTTGTACTGGTGGTAAATATCTTCCTTAGTAACATTTATTATGAAAATAATATATATTCAACCAGAAAATTTAGAGATAAAAAAGCAAATGAAAAATAAATATTTCCATAAACCCATAATCCAGAGATAATCACTATTCTGATTTTAATAGATATCCTCCCAGTCCTCTTTTCCCAGTGTGGATTTGTATATTTCCCCATACATACCACTTTGAATAATCTGATAGGAAACAAATGATGTACTAGGGTAAAGAACTGTATTATATTTTTCTACATTGTCAGTGATTCCTAGACCTGGGTAAGCATCAGGATCATCTGAGAAACTTAAGAAATGTTTGCATGCTTAATCTCCACTGTTATCCTATTAGATCAGAATTTCTGAAAATAGAACCAGGGATTTTAGAAAACTCTCAAGTGATTCTGATGCAGCAGGTACACTAACCAGTCTTTGAGAAAAAGTGGGCTATCAGATACCAAAAGTGTCACCTTCAAGTGTCATCCCCCCTTTACTCATAAACACATACACTGACAGATTTTCAGGGCCTCAAAAGTTTTCTTTCACTCATACGCTCACATGATATACTATTTTATGTATTTCAAGCAATTGCATTTTAGGTGGTTGTGTATTACAGGGCACAGAGGGTGGTCAATTTTTTAAGCATTTAACTCTATGGACTTTTGTTTTGACTAATTATTTTTCACACTGGTGAAGGTAACAGCTAATATTTATATAGTTCTTACCAAGTTCCAGGTATCATTCTAAGTTGTATATAAACATGGCAGATACATTACAACGTGGGAAGAAAAATGTTTGGCACACATGATGAAGATGAATAGATTAGAGAATATGTAATCTTTTGCAAAAACAAGAACTTAAATCCACTGTTCATTTTATAACTTCATTAAAAACTTCACATTGAAAATAGTAATTATTTAGATTTTTCACACACTTTTTAAAAATAAAGGTTCAAAGTGCTTCTACCTCTCTGATCTTATCTACGTATGTGAAATAGGAAAAGGGCAGGTATTAATCTCACCTGAAAGTGGAGAAACTAAGGCACAGACAAGTTTATTAGCTCATCTAATGTTGTACAGAGTCCATGAGGAACACAGGAATTAAATGTAGGTCTTGACTTTTAGTCCAGTACATTATGATCTATGCTATTACTCAGCCTATTATAAACAAAAATATCTTAAGGAAAAAAAAGTCCCTTAATTCCTTAGTGGCACCCAAGAATAGCACTCCAAATGAGTCAGGTCAGACTGTAAAAATGGCAATTAAGTGGTTAGGCACTTATCTATTTCTAGCCTCACTGCAGGCTCACTTTTTTTTTTTTTTTTTTTTACAATTTATATCCTTTCTAGCATTAAATCTCTACTATTTATTAGTACTGGAGAGCAGCCTATTGTTTGATAAGTGACTACCATTGCTATAACCCCTCTTTGGGAAACTGACCTTGATATCATGCCAATTTGATTGACCAAGAGAGGGTGCCTGACCCAAGAGCAGCCAATCTAACACAGTTTGGCCAGTTTGTGTTCCTTCTCTCTGCAGAAGGAACAACACAATGAACTGAACCTAGAAGAACCTCCCTTTAGGGAGTTTGAATGTGAGAAATACACAGTAATTGGTAGAAAAAGGTTTACGGAATTCCCTGGCGTCCAGTGGTTAGGACTCCAAGCTTTCACTGCCGAGGGTGCGGGTTTGATCCCTGGTTAGGGAACTAAGATCCCACAAGCCACACAGCACAGCCAAAAATAAAAAAATAAAATAAAAATTTAAAAAATTTTTTAAAAAGGTTTAAAGAGGACAAAGAGGGCAGGCAGTAAGTAAAAGCCATGAGTATGCAAAGCTATGAACAAGCAGGAGCCACAGGGTAAATCGCAGAGCAGAGGAGCAGTTAGAAGCAGCTGGGGTAGTAAACGCTGAAATATTTACACATGAAATATGGTATCTGGGGTCTCCTTCAAATTGCTTCCTCCTCAATCTAGGGTCAGGGAGGTAGTGGGGAGGAGTAGAGAAGAAACAAGATTGGTCACAAGTTGACAACTGTTGCAGCTGTTGAAAAGTGCCCGACCCATGCTGACACGTGATAGGTTCATGGGGTACCTAGCAGGAACATGGTAATTCATTAAACTTCTCTCCCTACTTTTGTATGTATTTGATATTTTCCACAACAAAAGGTTAAAAATTTTAACACATTTCATTTCCATTGCTATCACCTTGGTCAGTCACCATTTATCTTTCCCTTGATTACTCTAATAATCCCTAAAAAGTCTCCTACTTTCTTTCTACCTTCCTTACTCCGCCCCCTTAGTCTCTTTTTCAACACAGTGTCAGAACGATGCTTTAAAAATCTAAATCAGATCATGTCACTCCTTTACACAAAATACTGCAATGTCTCCCATTCCATTCAGAGAAAAAGCCAATGTCCTTACAATGGCCTGCAAGATCCTATGTGATCAGATCCCCTATTACCTATCTGACATGTGTTCCTGTTTTCATGGAATATCTGGAGGAAGAATGTTTCAGGTGGAGGAAATACCCTGGAGCAAAGGCCCTAAGGCCAGAGCAAGGTTGGTAAACTTGAAGAACATGGATTACCTCGTAAGAGTCCCCAAGATCATCCAGAAATGATGAAAAACAAGATTGATGTTCAGGAGATACACGCTGACTCAGTCTTCCTAGAACTCAGGAATGATGTGGTAAAAAAGGAATGGGTTTTAGAATAACCTAGACTTACCTAAACACTTATCTTTCCAGTTACTAACTAAAATTCAAGTTCTGAGCCTCAATTTTTCTCACTTGAAAAATAGGGAAAATAGCAATGAATGATTTTCTGCGAGTGTTGTCAACTGAGGTATTATATATAAAACACCTAGCACAGTGCTCAGCACATAGCTGGTTCTCAATAAATGTTACTAAGTAATATGAACCTGTGCCCTACTCTTGAAGAGAAAACAGAGCGAAGTCTGGCTTAGGTAGAGGGGAAAACTTTTCTTAAAATATCCCTCACAGGGCCTGCGTGGTAGATGGAGCCTTGGCTGGTAGAGCTTTGGGCAAGTCACTTCACCTCTTTGGAATTTAGTTCAATCATCTTTAAAATGAGTTAACTGGACCAGATGATCTCTAGTGCTAAGATCCAGTGCTGAGATTCTGTATCTGAATAACAGTCAGTGACTCCTCCTTTAAGTAGCCCCTTGGGTATGTATCACAGGGAGATGTTGCAATGACAGAGGGTGGGGTGGGGAGAAGGAGATATCTTCTAAATTCTTAAGCCTGGCTTGCTTCATGGGTGTGTGACCTGTGCAGGCTCAGAAGGGCTGTGTGCTTAATTTAATGCTCTGCTGCTAGTGTCTCAAAATTCTCAATAAATTTTGAACAGGAAGACCTGCAAATTATGTAGCCAGTCCTGTTCCTAGGAGATGACTGTGAATGAGTAAGTATAAAAGATATTTTCCTGTGATTAATTAGAGACTGGCAGTAAGACATCCCTGGGCACCTGAAGAGAGGTGACTAGGCGGGTAAGATAGTTGTCTGGGATAGAACTGAAGTGGGAGGAGGTTTTGTGGGGATCAGGAGGGAAGGATGATGATGCATGAACATGTCAAAGTACAGTTGACCCTTGAACAACAGTAGGGGTTAGAGGCGCCACCCGCTCCCCAGTCGAAAATCCAAGTATTACTTTACAGTTGGCCCTCCGTATCTGCAGTTCCGCAACCAGGAATTCAACCAACCGATCGCTTAGTGTGTATTATTGAAGAAAATCCATGTATAACTATAGCATAAGACTGCCATCTACTGGTTAATGATATGAATTCTTTCAAAGATTTCCAATGCAAGGTCTTTGCATTTCAGTATCTAGAGGGTTCCAGAAAGGTTTGACATACTATATTGTACAGTTTGAAATAATTATTAAATGCTTCCTCAGTTCCAACTTCCAAAATAATCAGAGGTAATACAAAGACTCCTTTTCTGTTTTCCTGAACAGTTCCCTAAGGCTGCTTTCATTTGTTCAACAAAAAATAATTTTTAAAAAATACTATGTGCCAGGTATCAAGTATTCAATGATGAACGCCATTGGTAGAGATATTTAGGTCATTAAGAACTTCATCAAATAGATTCAAATTCTCAGGTTCATCCCGGGTCTGAATCAGAATACCTAGAATAGCATCATCTTCAAAACTGGATGGTCATTTAGGGGTAGGGTTATGCTTTCATTCAATGTGTGCTAATATGCAGGGTGATGTTCAGGCCCAATGACCAATGTTCAGGCTACTGGCTTGAACAGACGTTATTGGAGAATTGACTGGAAAAGAAGAGTAAGCAAGGCTGTGATAGAAGATGAAGGAAGTTAGGGGCATGGAGCAAACTAATAGTCACAGATAAAGAACAGTTTTCCAGGGGGATTCTCTCATCCATAAGCATCCCCACTGAGAATTCCACCAGAATAAAGGGTTACTAGAAGTCCTCTCTTCTACAATATCTAGATTACCAGGAAGAAAAGAGGGAACTTAAATACTCGTCCAGTCACTAGTGGTTAGGACCACTGTGAAGGGAGAAGAGTAGTAGAAATCTAAAGAAGGGTGAGGAAGATCTCTCAGGATCTCTGCCCAGTTTTAAGGCCACATCCTTCATATTACAGGTAGTGTAACTGGTTCTTTTCAAATAATTCTGATATACTCACTACACTGACTGTAGAAAATATCTGAGAGCCAAAGAATAATACTCTCCCTCCACTCAAAAACAAACAAGAAAAAGTCCTTTAGGTAAACGATTATATACTCAATGCCATTTCTTGTTTTGCTTTAGGTAATTTTTTAAACATCAAGATAACAAGGATATCAAAGGACATAAATGTGACACTGAACTTCCTCTCTTTAACATATCCTTAGGGCAGAAAAACCTGAGTGAGGATGGGGCTTATTTCACACTCCCAGACCCCACTGAGTACTCATCCTGTGTTCCCATAGCACAATGTGCTCACCAATATCATACCATTTTTCTGCCTTCAGTTTGCTTGCCTGTCTCCTCTAGTCTGTGACCTCCGTGAGGGCAGAACAGTCTTATATCTATACCCCTCCCCCCACTATATCCCTTTAACACATAGTAAACATTAATAATTGCAGTGGAGTAAATTAAAGGGGCATGCTGGACAGTCTCAGACTCAGCAAGCCAGCCTTCCCATCCTATATTCTGAGAACTTACACACAGAAGCTCTACTGAAGGAATCAGCCCCAGCTGTTTTTATACACAGATAACCTTATTCTGAACCAGATCAACGCTATCTTGGCCATAACAGATTAGGCCACTTGCTCCAAGGGCAGTCAGTCTATATACTTAAGAACAGCCTATGAGAATTTTATCCAAGACCAATAATTCTAATTAGCTAAACCAGTTAGGGTCTGATTCTTGGGAATTTGACTTCAATACACAGAAAAAGTCATCAGCTAGTAATGATGGTTACAATGATGGGAACAAAATTTGCCACTCCAAAATGTATCTCTTTGGCATTATGATTAATTTAGGCTGTTTATCTTTAGGAAACAGAAGACTCAGAAGGTCTTTCTTTTTACTTCCCTCTTAGCTGCCTAAAATATTTAAAGAAAGGGCTTATTCCCAGAATAGAGGTACCATCAGAAATATCTGCAAAGAATATGGGCTAGATGTGGTGGGGGAAACTCAGTGGGGCCTAGGGACCAGAGTTCACCCAAAAGGGGCCTAGAGACCAGAGCCCACCCAAAAGGGGCCTAGGGACCAGAGTCCGCCCACAAGGGGCCTAGGGACCAGAGTCCGCCCACAAGGGGCCTAGGGGCCAGAGTCCGCCCAAAAGGGGCCTAGGGACCAGAGTCCGCCCACAAGGGGCCTAGGGGCCAGAGTCCGCCCAAAAGGGGCCTAGGGGCCAGAGTCCGTCCAAAAGGGGCCTAGGGACCAGAGTCCACCCAATGTGCCATTTTCTCTGCAGGGCCCAGCAAACATTTGTTTATCAAACATTTGCTTTTTCATCTCCATGAGCATTGCCTTCCTCCCCTTTGAAGTCCCAACATCCTCTTTTAACTCTAGCTGAAGATGGCATTTATGGTGTGCTTTGGGCCATTTTGGCAAGTTACTCCATTTTCCTGGGTCTCTCCTATGTCTACATGTTATTTAATTTTTGTTTGATTTTCTCCTGCTAATCTGTCTCATGTCAATTTAATTCTTGGACCAGCCAGAAGAACCTAGATGGGTAGAGGAAAATTTCTTCCTCCCAGACAATGGGCAAAAGTAGAAAGGCACAGAAGGAAAGGCAGACAACAGAGGCCATGAGGCAAAAGGGATCATGTTGAGTTCTAGTAAACAGAACCTGGATAGAAGAAAAGAGGGTGAAATAATAGCTTCTTAGAAATGGAAATAATGAATTATTGCTTCTGATGAATAAAAATATAACTTGTTCACTATAGCTTCCTTGAATCCTGAGTGGCCAAGAGTACATATTTCTTAAACAAATATGAATTAAGCTCCTACCAGGTGACACATATGACATGACTTTTACAGGTAAACAAATCTATTTGGTTCACATGGATATTTGAATCCAGCTCAGAAACATAGCATCCAGAGTTTGAAGATTGACATTAAACAAGTAAAAACAATTGTGATAAGCATTACAAAGAAGTAATGTAGGCTCTCACAGAAACACACAGTATCTTGAATTATATTTTCCATTGGCCTATCTTTGCTAAGTTGCCTGATTATACAGCCTTTCCTGAATTCTAGGAGGCCTAACTTACACTTGACATTCTTTTCATCCTTTTTTCACTTGTAACCATACATAAAAAGGCTACTTCCCAGGATCTACAAAATCTTCAAAATACAAATTGGCTCCAAATTCAAAGAGAAAATTGTAAAATCTAAGTAAGTAAATGTTTTATCTGCAAAACATAGCACTAATTCGAACACACTACAATGCAACTCTTACTACCAATACAAGGTAACATGTACCACGTTTACAATGTGCCAGACATTGTTCAAAATGCTTTATAAAAATCAACTCATGGGCGGAGCTTCAAGATGGTGGAAGAGTGAGACGTGGAGATCACCTTCCTCCCCACAAATACATCAGAAATACATCTACATGTGGACCAACTCCTACAGAACACCTACTGAACGCTGGCAGAAGACCTCAGACCTCTCAAAAGGCAAGAAACTCCCCATGTACCTGGGCAGGGCAAAAGAAAAAAGAAAAAACAGAGACAAAAGAATAGGGATGGAACCTGCACCAATGGGAGGGAGCTGTGAAGGAGGAAAGGTTTCCACACACTAGGAAGCCCCTTCGCAGGCGGAGACTGCAGGTGGCGGAGGGGGGAAGCTTTGGAGCCATGGAGGAGAGCGCAGCAACAGGGGTGCGGAGAGATTCCCGCAAAGCGGAGAGATTCCCGCACAGAGGATCGGTGCCGACCAGCACTCACCAGGCTGAGAGGCTTGTCTGCTCAACCGCCAGGGCGGACGGGGGCTGGGAGCTGAGGCTCGGGCTTCGGAGGACAGATCCCAGGGAGAGGACTGGGGTTGGTGGTGTGAACACAGCCTGAAGGGGGCTAGTGCGCCATAGCTAGCTGGGAGGGAGTCCAGGAAGAAGTTTGGAGCTGCCAAAGAGGCAAGAGACTTTTTCTTGCCTCTTTGTTTCCTGGTGCGCGAGGAGAGGGGATTAAGAGCGCCGCTTAAAGGAACTCCAGAGATGGGTGCGAGCCGCGGCTATCAGCGCGGACCCCAGAGACAGGCATGGGACGCTAAGGCTGCTGCTGCAGCCACCAAGAAGCCTGTATGCGAGCACAGGTCACTATCCACACCTCCCCTCCCGGGAGCCTGTGCAGCCTGCCACTGCCAGGGTCCTGTGATCCAGGGACAACTTCCCTGGAAGAACGCACGGCGTGCCTCAGGCTGGTGCAACATCATGCTGGCCTCTGCCGCTGCAGGCTCGCCCCGCATCCATACCCCTCCCTCCCCCCGGCCTGAGTGAGCCAGAGCCCCCAAATCAGCTTTAACCCCGTCCTGTCTGAGTGAAGAACAGACGCCCTCAGGCGACCTACACGCAGAGGCGAGTCCAAATCCAAAGCTGAACCCCGGGAGCTGTGTGAACAAAGAAGAGAAAGCGAAATCTCTCCCAGCAGCCTCAGGAGCAGCAAATTAAATTTCCACAATCAACTTGATGTACCCTGCATCTGTGGAATACCTGAATAGACAACGAATCATCCCAAATTGAGGAGGTGGACTTTGGGAGCAACGATATATATATTTTTTTCCCTTTTTCTCTTTTTGCGAGTGTGTATGTGTATGCTTCTGTGTGTGATTTTGTCTGTATAGCTTTGCTTTTACCATTTGTCCTAGGGTTCTATCTGTCCGTTTTTCTTTTTTTTTTTTAGTATAGTTTTTAGCACTTATCATTTGTGGATTTGTTTTTTGGTTTGTTTGCTCTATTCTTTCTTTCTTTTTATTACTTAAAAATTTTTTTTTATAATTATCTTTTATTTTTTATTTTAATAACTTTATTCTATTTTACTTCATTTTATTTTACTTTATCTTCTTCTTTATTTCTTTTTTTCTCCCTTTTATTCAGACCCATGTGGATGACAGGCTCTTGGTGCTCCAGCCAGGCGTCAGGGCTGTGCCTCTGAGGTGGGAGAGCCAAGTTCAGGACACTAGTCCACAAGAGACCTCCCAGCTCCACCTAATATCAAATGGCGAAAATCTCCCAGAGATCTCCATCTCATTGCCAAGACCCAGCTCTACTCAATGACCAGAAAGCTACAGTGCTGGACACCCTATGCCAAACAACTAGCAAGACAGGAACACAACCGCATCCATTAGCAGAGAGGCTGCCTAAAATCATAATAAGGCAACAGACAACCCAAAACACTCCACCAGACGTGGACCTGCCCACCAGGAAGACAAAATCCAGCCTCATCCACCAGAACACAGGCACTAGTCCCCTCCACCAGGAAGCCTACACAACCCACTGAACCAACCTTAGCCAACGGGGACAGACACAAAAAGCAACGGGAACTACAAACCTACAGCCTGCGAAAAGAAGACCCCAAACACAGTAAGTTAAGCAAAATGAGAAGACAGAAAAACACACAGCAGATGAAGCATCAAGGCAAAAACTCACCAGACCTAACAAATGAAGAGGAAATAGGCAGTCTACCTGAAAAAGAATTCAGAATAATGACAGTAAAGATGATCCAAAATCTTGGAAATAGAATGGAGAAAATACAAGAAATGTTTAACAAGGACCTAGAAGAACTAAAGAGCAAACAAACAGTGATGAACAACACGATAAATGAAATTAAAAATTCTCTAGAAGGGATCAATAGCAGAATAACTGAGGCAGAAGAACGGATAAGTGACCTGGAAGGTAAAAGAGTGGAAATAACTACTGCAGAGCAGACTAAAGAAAAAACAATGAAAAGAATTGAGGACAGTCTCAGAGACCTCTGGGACAACATTAAACGCACCAACATTCGAATTATAGGGGTCCCAGAAGAAGAAGAGAAAAAGAAAGGGACTGAGAAAATATTTGAAGAGATTATAGTTGAAAACTTCCCTAATATGGGAAAGGAAATAGTTAAACAACTCCAGGAAGCACAGAGAGTCCCATACAGGATAAATCGAAGGAGAAACACACTGAGACACATATTAAACAAACTATCAAAAATTAAATACAAAGAAAAAATATTAAAAGCAGCAAGTGAAAAACAACACATAACACACAAGGGAATCCCCATAAGGTTAACAGCTGACCTTTCAGCAGAAACTCTGCAAGCCAGAAGGGAGTGGCAGGACATATTTAAAGTGATGAAGGAGAAAAACCTACAACCAAGATTACTCTACCCAGCAAGGATCTCATTCAGATTTGACCAAGAAATTAAAACCTTTACAGACAAGTGAAAGCTAAGGGAATTCAGCACCACCAAACCAGCTTTACAACAAATGCTAAAGGAACTTCTCTAGGCAGGAAACACAAGAGAAGGAAAAGACCTACAATAACAGACCCAAAACAATTAAGAAAATGGTAATAGGAACATACATGTTGATAATTACCTTAAATGTAAATGGATTAAATGTTCCAACCAAAGGACATAGACTGGCTGAATGGATACAAAAACAAGACCCGTATATATGCTGTCTACAAGAGACCCACCTCAGACCTAGGGACACATACAGACTGAAAGTGAGGGGATGGAAAAAGATATTCCATGCAAATGGAAATCAAAAGAAAGCTGGACTAGCAATTCTCATATCAGACAAAATAGACTTCAAAACAAAGACTATTACAAGAGACAAAGAAGGACACTACATAATGATCAAGGGATCAATCCAAGAAGATATAACAATTGTAAATATTTATGCACCCAACATAGGAGCACCTCAATACATAAGGCAAATACTAACAGCCATAAAAGGGGAAATCGACAGTAACACAATCATAGTAGGAGACTTTAATACCCCACTTTCACCAATGGACAGATCATCCAAAATGAAAATAAGTAAGGAAACACAAGCTTTAAATGATACCTTAAACAAGATGGACTTAACTGATATTTATAGGACATTCCATCCAAAAACAACAGAATACACATTCTTCTCAAGTGCTCATGGAACATTCTCCAGGATAGATCATATCCTGGGTCACAAATCAAGCCGTGGTAAATTTAAGAAAATTGAAATCGTATCAAGTATCTTTTCCAACCACAACGGTATGAGACTAGACATCAATTACAGGAAAAAAGCTGTAAAATATACAAACACATGGAGGCTAAACAATACAGTACTTAATAACCAAGAGATCACTGAAGAAATCAAAGAGGAAATCCAAAAATACCTAGAAACAAATGACAATGAAAACACGACGACCCAAAACCTATGGGATGCAGCAAAAGCAGTTCTAAGAGGGAAGTTTATAGCAGTACAATCCTACCTTAAGAAACAAGAAACATCTCAAATAAACAACCTAACCTTACACCTAAAGCAATTACAGAAAGAACAAAAAAACCCCAACATTAGCAGAAGGGAAGAAATCATAAAGATCAGATCAGAAATAAATGAAAAAGAAATGAAGGAAATGAGAGCAAAGACCAATAAAACTAAAAGCTGCTTCTTTGAGAAGATAAACAAAATTGATAAACCATTAGCCAGACTCATCAAGAAAAAAAGGGAGAAAACTCAAATCAATAGAATTAGAAATGAAAAAGGAGAAGTAACAACTGACACTGCAGAAATACAAAGGATCATGAGAGAGTACTACAAGCAACTATATGCCAATAAAATGGACAACCTGGAAGAAATGGACAAATTCTTACAAATGCACAATCTTCCGAGACTGAACCAGGAAGAAATAGAAAATATGAACAGACCAATCACAAGCACTGAAATTGAAACTGTGATTAAAAATCTTCCAACAACCAAAAGCCCAGGACCAGATGGCTTCACAGGCGAATTCTATCAACATTTAGAGAAGAGCTAACACCTATCCTTCTCAAACGCTTCCAAAATATTGCAGAGGGAGGAACACTCCCAAACTCATTCTACGAGGCCACCATCACCCTGATACCAAAACCAGACAAAGATGTCACAGTGAAAGAAAACTACAGGCCAGTATCACTGATGAACATAGATGCAAAAATCCTCAACAAAATACTAGCAAACAGAATCCAACAGCACATTAAAAGGATCATACACCATGATCAAGTGGGGTTTATTCCAGGAATGCAAGGGTTCTTCAATATACGCAAATCAATCAATGTGATACACCATATTAACAAATTGAAGGAGAAAAACCATATGATCACCTCAATAGATGCAGAGAAAGCTTTCGACAAAATTCAACACCCATTTATGATAAAAGCCCTGCAGAAAGTAGGCATACAGGGAACTTTCCTCAACATAATAAAGGCCATATATGACAAACCCACAGCCAACATCATTCTCAATGGTGAAAAACTGAAACCATTTCCACTAAGATCAGGAACAAGACAAGGTTGCCCACTCTCACCACTATTATTCAACATAGTTTTGGAAGTTTTAGCCACAGCAATCAAAGAAAAAGAAATAAAAGGAATCCAAATCAGAAAAGAAGAAGTAAAGCTGTCATTGTTTGCAGATACTATACATAGAGAATGCTAAAGATGCTACCAGAAAACTACTAGAGCTAATCAATGAATTTGGTAAAGTAGCAGGATACAAAATTAATGCACAGAAATCTCTTGCATTCCTATACACTAATGATGAAAAATCTGAAAGTGAAATAAAGAAAACACTCCCATTTACCATTGCAACAAAAAGAATAAAATATCTAGGAATAAACCTACGTAAGGAAACAAAGGACCTGTATGCAGAAAATTATTAGACACTGATGAAAGAAATTAAAGATGATACAAATAGATGGAGAGATATACCATGTTCTTGGATTGGAAGAATCAACATTGTGAAAATGACTCTACTACCCAAAGCAATCTACAGATTCAATGCAATCCCTATCAAACTACCACTGGCATTTTTCACAGAACTAGAACAAAAAATTTCACAATTTGTATGGAAACACAAAAGACCCCGAATAGCTAAAGCAATCTTGAGAAAGAAAAACGGAGCTGGAGGAATCAGACTCCCAGACTTCAGACTATACTACAAAGCTACAGTAATTAAGACAGTATGGTACTGGCACAAAAACAGAAATATAGATCAATGGAACAGGATAGAAAGTCCAGAGATAAACCCACACACATATGGTCACCTTATCTTTGACAAAATAGGCAAGAATATACAATGAAGAAAAGACAGCCTCTTCAATAAGCTGGGAAAACTGGACAGCTACATGTAAAAGAATGAAATTAGAACACTCCCTAACACCATACACAAAAATAAACTCAAAATGGATTAAAGACCTAAGTGAAAGGCCAGACACTATCAAACTCTTAGAGGAAAACATAGGCAGAACACTCTATGACATAAATCACAGCAAGATCCTTTTTGACCCAGCTCCTAGAGAAATGGAAATAAAAACAAAAATAAACAAATGGGACCTAATGAAACTTCAAAGCTTTTGCACAGCAAAGAAAACCATAGACAAGACGAAAAGACAACCCTCAGAATGGGAGAAAATATTTGCAAATGAAGCAACTGACAAAGGATTAATCTCCAAAATTTACAAGCAGCTCATGCAGCTCAATATCAAAAAAACGAACAACCCAATCCAAAAATGGGCAGAAGACCTAAATAGACACTTCTCCAAAGAAGATATACAGATTGCCAACAAACACATGACAGAATGCTCAACATCATTAATCATTAGAGAAATGCAAATCAAAACTACAATGAGATATCATCTCACACCGGTCAGAATGGCCATCATCAAAAAATCTACCAACAATAAATGCTGGAGAGGGTGTGAAGAAAAGGGAACCCTCTTGCACTGTTGGTGGGAATGTAAATTGATACAGCCACTATGGAGAACAGTATGGGGGTTCCTTAAAAAACTAAAAATAGAACTACCATACGACCCAGCAGTCTCACTACTGGGCACATACCCTGAGAAAACCATAATTCAGAAAGAGTCATATACCAAAATGTTCATTGCAGCTCTATTTACAATAGCCAGGACATGGAAGCAACCTAAATGTCCGCCGACAGATGAATGGATAAAGAAGATGTGGTACATATATACAATGGAATATTACTCAGCCATAAAAAGAAACGAAATTGAGTTATTTGTAGTGAGGTGGATGGACCTAGAATCTGTCATACAGAGTGAAGTAAGTCAGAAAAAGAAAAACAATTACTGTATGCTAACACATATATATTGACTCTAAAAAAAAAAATTTCTTCTTGGTCATGAAGAACCTAGGGGCAAGATGGGAATAAAGACACAGACCTACTAGAGAATGGACTTGAGGATATGGGGAGGGGGAAGGGTAAGCTGGGACAAAGTGAGAGAGTGGCATGAACATATATACACTACCAGATGTAAAATAGATAGCTAGTGGGAAGCAGCCGCATAGCAAAGGGAGACCAGATCGGTGCTTTGTGACCACCTAGAGGGGTGGGATAGGTAGGGTGGGAGGGAGGGAGATGCAAGAGGGAAGAGATATGGGGACATATGTATATGTATAACTGATTCACTTTGTTATAAAGCAGAAACTAACACACCATTGTAAAGCAATTATACTCCAATAAAGATGTTTAAAAAATTAAAAATAAAAAAAAAATAAAGCATCATTCACTTGAAAAAAAAAAAATCAACTCATGTTAATCCTCACAACAACTCTATACTATAAGAACTAGTGGGCTTCCCTGGTGGCGCAGTGGTTGAGAGTCTGCCTGCCAATGCAGGGGACACGGGTTAGAGCCCTGGCCTGGGAAGATCCCACATGCCGCGGAGCAACTGGGCCCATGAGCCACAACTACTGAGCCTGTGCGTCTGGAGCCTGTGCTCTGCAACAAGAGAGGCCGCGATAGTGAGAGGCCCGTGCACCGCGATGAAGAGTGGCCCCCGCTCGCCGCAACTAGAGAAAGCTCTTGCACAGAAACGAAGACCCAGCACAGCCAAAAATAAATAAATTACTTAAAAAAAAAATATTACTATTCTCCTTTTACAGATTAGGTAACTTAGGCAAAGAGAAGTTATGTAAGTTGGCCAAAGGTAAACAGGCAGTAAGTGGCTGAACCAGGATTTGAACCCAAGCAGTCTGGTTCTAGAGTCTGATATTCTAGAATCCAGATTCAATTTTATTTAATATGGTTATACAGGTAAATTTTCATTCGAAATATTATTCAACACATATTTATTGAACATTTATTAGATGCAGGTGAGGATCTAGGTGTTAGAAATATAATAGTAAACGAGACAGACAAAAAATCCCTGTCCCCATGGAGGAGGACACAGATAATATACAAGAGAAAAGGTAAAATATAAAGTACATTAGATGGTATAAATGCTACGGAGAAAACAAGGCCAGGAAGAGGGGTGAGGAGTGAGTACAGTTTTAAAGAGGGATGAGAATATGAGTACAGTTTTAAGTAGGATGGCCAGGAAAGTAACCTGAATACGTGTTTGAGCAATAACCAACCTGAAAGAGGTGATGAAATGAGCCGTTCTAGTTATGCTTTAAATGACAACAGGCAGAGTAAGAGCCCTGGGTTTGGAACCTTGGATTCATGACAGTCCTAAAATGGCCCTGGAGTTACACTTAGTGAGTTTCTGGGATTTGCAATACAAATACCTAAACCAGCACATTCTATGAGGGCTTGATGTTGCTAGTTTAGGAAGAGCAGTGTAATGAAACTGAATGAGTTTTATGAACCAAGAAACAGCTTCTTCATTTATTTTGAGCTGAAATTCTTGTAGGAGTATTTTGTCAGGTGGCAATGTTAAACACTTTATAAACTTTACTCTTCCCAGTTTCTAAAATCAATACATTCTCTATTTTAGTCTGCCTGGGTTACCAACTGATGCAGTGTACTCTGCAGTTTTTGTGTGGAGTATTCTATATATGTCTGTTACGTCTCATTGCTTTATAATGTCCTTCACGTTCTCTATTTTCTTTTCTTTTTTTTAAAATTGAGCTATAGCTGATTTACAATATGATATAAGTTTCAGGTGTACAACATAGTGATTCAAAATTTTTAAAGGTATACTCCATTTATAGTTATTATAAAATACTGGCTATTTCCCTGTGCTGTGCAATATATCCTTGTAGCTTATTTATTTTATACATAGTAGTTTGTACCTCTTACCCCCCTAGCCACTATACCGCCCCTCCCTGCTTCCCTTTTCCCACTGGTAACCACTAGTTTGTTCTCTATATCTGTGAGTCTGTTTCTTTTTTGTTATATTCACTAGTTTGTTTTATTTTTCAGATTCCACATATAAGTGATATCATACAGTATTTGTCTTTATCTGAAAGTCCTCTATTTTCTTATTGATCTTCTGTCTAGATCAGATGTTTTGCCCATTACTGAAAGTGGAGTATTGAAATTTTCAATTATTATGGTAGATCTATTTCTCCCTCAATTCTATCCATGTCTTCACATATTTTGACTAGGATTTGCTTGGTTTCTGTAAACCTCTGACTGTTTCCCAGAGTTTTGGCAAACTTATTTCTGGTTGTTTCTGCTTATTTTCAATGTTTCGTGGAGGGACAGAGGTGTGGAGCTGCCTACTCTACCATTCTGGACATGGGTCTCCCAAGGTGATTTTTTGACAGAGCTCTCATCAGAGCAGAAAAAAATAAATCTGTTTTCTAACAGGGCATATTTATAGATATGAACATAAAAGCTGAGTTTCTCCAGTAGAGGCTTGAAGCCTCATTCTCTGCATCTATTCCTCCATTTCATGTTGGTCTCTGAGTTCTCCCTGAGGAAACACGGAGCTCCATGAAACACAGTTTAAAAATCACTGTTATAAATCATTATAATCCCCTGATACTTATGTGCCTAGTGCCTGTGATCTGATGTTAGAGCTACTTAAGTAATCATTTTGACCTAGACTATCTCTTGCTTGTTTCCTAACTTATTTCAAAAAACTTTCTTCCCATCTTCCCAACTTTGTGAAAAAGCACAAAGAATAAAATGATCTGTCATTCCATCTCCCAGAGTTAACTGCTGCTAACATGTTGACATTTCTCACACTTATAAAGTTAAGTGTAATTCAGGTTAATATTTTATATATGGCAGTTATCACCTTGGCCTCCATTTGCTTAACACTGTTATTCTAATTCACACCTATATCAATATTGTCATGTCTACTCTTGGAAGCCTATTACACGATTTTATGAGAGAAGACATGTCATGTATTGACTAACCTTTCAATCTGCACCCTCAATGACCATCCCTCCAACACCTTTCAATAAAACAAAGGTTGATTGCTTTATTGGTTAGCATAATGAGACTTCAAGGCTGTGGGTTTTAACATCTTTGTCATCTATGCCTACCAATTAAGCTTGGCCATATTTAAGTTGTTTTTAAACTTCAAAACGCAGCAGAATGCCCTCTTTATTTTGAAATAAAATCTTTTATTAAACCCCAAAATATAAAATAAACAAAACTGAGCTCTTAAGGTTGAAGTCTGTACATGTGCGAGTAGGTAGGGGGAAGAGGGTAGGCAGTTTATTCACAGCCAATCCTGCTTAGCCTTCCTAACACCCCAACCATGATGCAGAACACCAGGGCTCTGGGACAGAGTGTTTGAATATCCCATATCTGTGAGATGTCCTCAGCCAGTACTTCTAAAGAATTGGAAGACTATTGCATCTGTATCTCCTATGGCTCCTCAGATAGTGCCTGACACACAGTAGGCATTCAAGCAGTATTATTCACTGAAATAAAAGACATGAAATCCAAAATGGGAGAATGGATTAGTGTATATCCATTACTGGTACTTGAGAAAAATCTCAGAAAGTATCCTCACTGACAGTGGTAGATCAGTAGTGGTAGATCTCAGGGGTATCATTATACTACTATGTTACAAAAGAGATAATTAAGATTGTATTAGTGGCTGCAGAATACAACAAAATATAACTGAATAAATATTTAATTTCTTCCACATTCAAGGTACAGTTTGAGAGACTACAGAGGCTGCAAAGATGGTAAAAATGTAGGATAGGTAAAATATCCTAAAGAATATTTAATACTCTGATAGGGGAGATAATTTACATAAAATTTTGCTACAAAGCAAGCCAATGTACCAAACAATATGTCAAGAAAATTTCAATGTTTTTTGAGCTGAAGGTAGAGAAGTTTTGAAAAATGACCAGTAGACACCTCATCAACAGGTGGCTGTTACAGAATGTAGAGGGTAATTGATGCCGAAGAAAGGCAAAAAACTATGGGAACAAACACTCACTGCCTAATTTTCAGAAGATAACTCTCACCCTAAGAAGAAAGCATGATATATGAAGTAGTTGGAGATGAGTTAAATGTGAACTTTTTTGCAATTGGTATGTTAAAAACACTGAGAATGGAGAGATCAATGTGAATTGTAGCGAGGGAAACTTTCTGAAGTTGGCAATTTGAACTGAAAAAGGATGGGAAGGATTAGGGTAGGTGGGGAAGCATTTCAGTTTAATGAAGACAACATATGCCAAAGCTCAAAGGCCAAGAGGAGAAGAGTTTCCATGAGGAAGAAGAAGAAATCAATCTGACTGGAGCAAAGGGTGTTTGCTGGGCACCAGGTTGGCTGAGTGGGGTGGAGACAGATTAATAGTGGGAGCTGCTAAAGGCCAAGATGAAGATAAAAGAGAAGCTGCAACAAATAGCAATTAGTTTTGATGACTGTACAACTCTCAAAGAAAACTATCATAGGTATGTAGTAAAGTAGTAATGATGGAAAAGAAATGAGAAATGGAAGTCCTAAGGATATTGAGGTGGCCTGAGATGTGGACAGTGAAATAGATTACCCAGAGAATTCGACAGCTTGAATAGAATCAGGGGTGACAGACAGAGATAAATCCTCTGAATTGACGGTAAAGTTGCACCAGTGTCAACTAAGAAATCCAGTTTCTGATTCTCTACGGTAAGTTTAATGGTGAGCTCTGGGGTGCAACTGAGGATCAGCTGACCCTGTCATTTGATGGGGTACTGTCCCCCAGAGGGGTAAAAATATACCCTCTGAGGGTGCTGGGGTCTAGGGAGATTGTTTTTTAAGCTTTTCTTTCTCTACAGCCATTAGAAATAGAAAACAAGAGTATTCATAACAGAAGACACCAGAGTCACTATAACCCCCCCCAAACAGTTCACACAAATGTTTTCTCCTGCTAATCTAAATTCAGAAAGAGAAAAAGACAAGAAGAGACTCTTACCATTCTCGTTTATTGGATACCACAGGCAGAAATCTGGGAGACTGACTGGTAGAATTCTCATCTTCTGCCGGCTTATGTTAGCGGTCCCAGGATCTGTCAGCGGCAGCCCCGGAGTGAACAGTGTCCAGTTAGCGACACCCATCCTCGATACCAGAACTGTGGGCAAGGAAATGTTCTCCTCTACCACACTGTCCCTTGCAGGACTCCAAATGGATTTCACAGTTTTACTTCCAGCTCTAGGCTAATCCCAGTGGTTTACTGTCTGTATACTAGTAGATGGACTAAATGCTATCTGACTGGACATGACAACACCACACAGCAGTGAATAAATTAATAACTAGATTATTTCTCATTTTGGTTTTCCTTTATGGATTGAGTCACACCAAGGAACTCGTTTTATAGCAGAAATAAACCACGTGCTTGCAAAAACTTTGGGGTACTCATTAAAATTTCATGCCCTGCACCATCCCCAGTCCTCAGGGCAAATAGAACATAAAAATCTAGACATCAGAAGGACTTTAGGAAAAGTCTATCAAGAAACTGGACTTAATGGCCAGAAAGACGACCTCCGGCCCTTATAAAAATCCAGAATACTCCAAATAGAAGGTGTGGATTAACCCCTTTTGAAATAGAGTTTGGTCACCCTATGCCTACTGGCATCTCTAAACCTCCCATTTCTGGATTGAGTGAACACTATAGGGACTTCAGTGAACAATATGATACTATGACTAGCCATATACAGGAACTAACTAGTATACTTGGGGGATATTATCGACAGTAAAAAGGGCGTGGAATCCACTGACTTGCTATCCCCTTTGACCAGGAGATTGGGTGTACATCAAGGTTTTTAGAAGAAAGCATGCATTGTCATCTTGCTGGGAAGGCCCTTACAAACTGCTAACCACTTACACTGCCATCAAAATAAAGGAAAAATCCTCCTGGATTCATGCGAGCGCTGCCAGCTCTGACCCAGATCAGCAGCGCTCCCAGGACAACTGGAAGACCATTCCTAAGGTGACCTTAAACTCAGGATTTCCAGGTCCCAGAAGCAGACAAAATCATGAAGTAGACAGCTTTTCCCAAGATCACAGATCAAGAAACTTCCTTCTACTTATTTTCTCCCCTATTGCATCTCCCTAGTCCCAGATGAAATGAAAAAAAAGCGCTTCCTTGTAACAAAGCCCTCCCTTTCTTTAGCCATTTATTAAAAGGCTGACTGGAGATTGCTTGTCTCAATCTATTTTCCCTCTGATCCTCCACTATGGGCTCTTTCAAACTTCGTCTTCGCTCTTATTAACTCATTGTTTTCTCAACAGGTGAAGCACAGACCGGACACCCCTTTACATCAGTCTTCCAAATGCTGGCCACATTAACTAATCAATCTGATTGCTGGTTATATCAACATCTAGATTATGCAAAAAAACCTGAACTAATTTTTGTTCTTGCCAATCTGAGCACCCGGCGGACAACTCAGAAAAATGGATGCATAACAGGTAATGGCATCCATGACCAAGAAAATGTCACTCTTCTCCTTTCAATGAGTTAACTGCACATAGAAAAACCTCTACGGAAGCTCAGGGAGTGTCCTTTGCTCAGGTAAAGATGTTAGAAGGGAATTTTCCCCTTTGCATTGAAAACAGGCATGGTGTTGGGCCTTTCCTAGGTGACATACTAAGGCAATATTGCAACGAAATCTTGTGGTTTGATTCCACAGATGCATCCTCAAGCCTCTTTTGAAGATCATAAATGGTCTTAGCACTGACTCTTATGGTAGGGACACTGGCCAAATCATCAGATGTTATGGCTGACTCCTAAGCCACCCTCGTGTAACCTAGGGTAGCTCAGTTGCTCCCCTCGTTAGTTGTCAAAGACGAAAGATTACATATACACAGACCAAAAATCCAGACTAAGTTGGTCAGGTAACAAAACCAAGCCTTACAGCTACTAAGGCCTAACTGTAGGCCTCCTATATCAGATATTTCACAACCTATTCTGCTCCTACTGACTGGCAGGATACACAGAAGATGGAGATGTACAGATGCCAATATGACAGGTGACAAGATACACCAAACCCCAACCTAATATGTCACAAGTTCCATTCTGACTTTATCCAGGAACAATACTAGTCGTTTTATCTCATGTGAGATAAGGTATATAAAGGGCTCCTACCTGGATGGTCGGAACAATGTGGACTCGAATTCCTGACACCCTCTGTCACCCGATACTCCATCTTAAATGCCAGCCCAATGATAAACTTTGGCTTCTTTGTTCATAAAGTAGTGCCACATAAACACACCAGACCAGATATTATAGAAAACTGGCTTGTATATCACAAGTCTAAGTTCTTTTCAGTACTAAGATCCTTTTTCTTAGGCTTTGGAACTTATGAGTTGGAAAAGGCAGTTTTAAATCTTTCCATAGTAACAGAACAAGAGTTCAATATTGGTATGCAAATGTCGGAAGCTTTTCAGTCAAAAGTTAATAGCCTCTGCTGGACTTGAAAATCTTCTTGCCCTGGACACACTGACAGCCCAAGAAAGAGGAGCTTGTGCCATCACTGATGAAGCATGCTGCTTCTATGTAAATCACTTGGGACAAATAGTGTCTAATCTGCACCTTTTGAAGACAAGATAAACACTCTCCATCAGATAAATGAGGCTCAGCCATTCTATTGGACTGACCTATTCCCAGGGATGGGAGACTGATTTAATGGGATATGGGGAAATGTGCTTAGATTTGTTATTTTCTGTTTATTCATCCTCATTCTAATCTATGTTCTTCTCTCCCTTTGCAGATCCCTTGCCACTCAGCTGCTAACCCAATTCTTCTCTCCACAGCCACTAACTCAGAGTTTATGTGAAACTTCTAGGGAAGTTTCAGACAGGGGAATGAAGGAGTTCAGAGCATGTCACCCCAAAATATGTCACTTTGGCATATTGAATATTTTCAGTTAAAGGCATTTGAGAAACAGCTGGTGCTAGAAGGGCACTCTGACCTTCCCTTTTCTTCCTGAAGGAGATAAAAAAATTCCCATGTAAAAGATGCCCTCCCTACATCAGGAGGAAAATATTTTTATCACCAGAGACGGGAAATTGGACCAAAAAATCCATACAACCAAACCTTGTTAAACTAACCCTTATCTTCCTAGTCATTTCTCCACAATTTACTACCCCTAACCAAACCTCTTTGTCTTACTTGTTTCTTTTTCTAAAAGGTAGAAAAGCTTTCTGCCCTGGTCACTTCCTCAGGTCTTCATTCTCTTGTGAAGGTTCCCATGTACATGTAAAAAAAAAAACCAAAAAAACCCCTAAAAACCACTTCTATGCTTTTCTCCTGTTAACCTGTCTTATGTCAATTTAATTCTTACGCCCAGCTGGAGACCCAAAGAGAGTAGAAGAGAATTTTCCCTTGCCTACAATGGTAAATCATTTTCTTTCTGCTAACATTCTAATGCCATGGGGGATCACACTCCCAAACCCCTGGATTATTCTTAAATTCACTCCTTTGAGGTACATACAAAATTCTCACGTTTTGCTCTCTGGCCCCTTTAGAAACTTACGCTCATACTTATGATGTCAACCTCATTAGGGCTGTTTCCAGAATTTAATCAAATAAGTGTAACATGCTAAGGACAGTACAAAACCCATTAAAGCAGGCTCTTTTAAAACCTTGGCATAAGGACCCAAAAGGAATACAGGGATAAGGAGAGGCGACCATGGGCACTTCCAAGGTGGAATCCATCACCTGTCAGGCATGGGACGTGAAGTGACTTCCGGTCGGGCCAGAGAGTATTTCTTCTAGCGAAACCTGAATAACCGGCTTCCCACCTGGACGCTGCAGGGCGGAGCGGGCGGGCAACTTCCCCCACCTCCAGGTGGAGACGTCGCTGTCTGTCCTCAGTCACTGAGGAAGCAGACCGACGGGCAGCGCCTGCGCGCTGGAAGGGGCGGGTACAGGGCCCATTTCCGGGGTGGGTACAGGGCCCATTTCCGGGGCGGGGAACAGCGCATGCGTGGGAGGGAGGGTGGGTTGGACTTCGTCCACTTTTCCGGGGAGGTGAGTGCGGAAGAGCGGGAGCTGAGGGTTTCTGGCTACTCAGATTGTGGCGCGGCGACTGCTGTAAGATGGAGGTGGGCTCGGCGGCCGAAGATGGTCGGGATGGTCCCCGGGAGCGGCGAGGCTTGGGTGAAGCCGAGAGGCCGCAGCAGAACCACGAAGTGCGGCCTCAGTCCGGGGCAGATCGGTTACCAAAACATTCCTACTGGTTGGATCTCTGGCTCTTCGTCCTCTTAGACGTGGTGTTGTTTTTCTTCGTGTATTTTTTGCCCTGGTGAGTACTCTTAACGCAGCGTTCAAGTGGTAAGGGGCTTAGAGACCATCTACCCCAGTTTGGGGAGGTGGGTGCGGGAGAGGCGAGGACATTGCATTACGGAAAGTTACGGCCTGTCCACCATCATCCAGCTGGCGAGTGGCAGGATCGGGTAGGCGCGGGAGTGGAACGAAGACCGGAGTGAAAATGTCCTTCCTTGGCACCTCAGTTGAGGGTGTTCAGATGAGGTGTAGAGGAAACTTGACTTCATAATTTTTTTGTTCTGTGTTGGGAGGAAACCGGCTGGGTTTGAGTCCCTGCCCTACCACGAAGAAACTGGAGACGTTATTTGGCTTTTTGGAGCTTTATATTCACATTTACCATTTGGGACCAATAGTAACTAGGTCATAGGGGTGTGGTGTTGTGGCGTGGTGTTCTAGATCAATCGCTAACTTATCTAAAAGCGATTTATTTGCATATTGCCTGGCAGCAGTCAGCGCTCAGCTAAAGCTACTGTTACAACGGTTTGACCGTGAGCAGGCCGTGCACGGTTATCTCAGATAGGTCCAGAACTGGACTCTTGACTTCTTACTCAAATGACCTTATTTTTCAGTGTTCCCATTTCAGTAAATGTTAACTTTATTCACTCACTTCTCCTCCCGGAAGCCTGGGTCTCATTTTTTGATTTCCCGCTTTGCTTCGTATACACACCCGCCCACTCCACACCACCAACTGATAAGTCACAAAACTCTAGATTCCATTTGGAAAATCCATGCTCTCCATTTTCATTGCCACCTCCTCTGAGAAGACAGTTTTGGCAGAGGATAAAGAAAGGGAACTTAGAGAAGGGGGTTGGGGGAGCAGAACAAGAAGGAGGACACAGGACTGAGATGATAACAAGGGACAAGTTCAGGAGAGAGCAGTCAGCTGAAGGAGGAAAAGCGGTGCAGCTCATTTAGTCATTAAACAGCTCCTTTGGACTTTGGAGCTAATCGTTTACTCACTGTAAGTTAATTTCTCTCAGTCATCATGCTTATTGAATTTGCGGTAATTATGTCTTCTTTTCTCACCCCCAGCCCCCAATTTTGGCAAAAATTTGGGCATAAACTCACTGTCCGTGAGGCCCCATTGTCTCTGATTCCTTGGATTTCTTGAATGGTGTGGCCGAGGGTTCAGTGGGACAAAAGGAAGATGGATGTTTCTATAAAATCCTCTGTCAAGTCATTTGTAAAGGAGAATCTTTCCACCCACTCCTCCTGATATCTGGTAGAGTGATACTTCAGATGTAGTGGTTTTTTGTTTCTTTGTTTTAAATGATCTGAATTTTCAGCTCTGGATAGAAAATGGAAGACTTATAAAGAATAGTCAGGCCTTTTTTTGCTCTTATCAATGTGAAAATCATTTAGGAATAGGCAAATGACTAAGACAATCAACGTTTTCAGAAGTTGGCATAAAGTATTTAAAGGGAAAGAAAAAGGAAACATTGTTGACAATTATTTGGTTTTTACAGAATGGTTTGCCTGATACCTAAATTAAGAATTTTGGCTCCTGGAGTGGATCCTGAAAATGACTACAAACTTCTTGAATGAAGAAGACAGGATTGTGCACCAGAAGAATTTCAAACTCTAAGGGACCTTCATTTCATTTTACACATTCTGTTATTCTTTGGGGGGACTATATTAAATGGGTAATGATCTCAGCCATTCCTAGCTAAGTTCTTAAAACTCAGCTCTGATTCATGTTTTAAAACTTTTTACACATTATCTGGTGGTTTTACAGGACCTGAACATAAAAAGTATTTATACATGAAGGTTTATTATACTCATTAGGAAATATATTAATGTTTTTCCTTTAACATTTTAAGGGTTGGCCAAGGTTTAGTATGATGCAAATAATATGGTGAAATAATAAGGTGAAATATTTAGAAATAAATTATCCAAAAGCAAGGGAAGGATTTTGAAAAAAGGAGTTAAAAGCTATACAGAAAATGCAGGCCCACAATGTATTTGCTGTAAGTGCCAGTTTAATTTTTAGATTAAGTGGACCTCTGTTGTGGTTGCTAGGTTGGTACAATCTTAGAGAAAGTATATAATATCCAGTAATGGAAGGCTAGAGTGCATGTCCTCTTACCTGGATGCCTCCTCTCACTTTTAAGCTCTTGAACTCTGTAAAGTAGGACTGTGTGTTTCAAACCTAATTTTTATTGTGGTTGCATTAAGAATGCTTGTGGCCAAAACATGTTTATTATAATGTCTGTAATTTACTTTAATACTCCAGCAAAGTCACCATATTTACTCATTGAGCAAATGTTTGAGCACTTACTGTGGGCCAGGTACAGCACTGAACAAAACAGACAAAAATCCTTGCCTTTATGGAGCTTACATTCTTTTTTATCTAAATATGTTAACAAGAATTTATTTCCCAGGAGTGATCAGCTAGTATTTAATCAAAAAGGTCACATTCCCAAAGCAGCTACTATAAGCCCTTCAGAAGCTATTCCTATGATATAACAGATGTTAGAAATGGGCTCTTGTCCTTGAAATTGGTGACATTTTATATATTGGAATTGCCTAAATATTTTTCCCATCCCTTAGAAACAGGGCATAGATCTGGTAAACTGTACATCCTCTATTCTTTAGAATGGCATTTAGGGTTAGTGTGAAATCTGGGATTGATTTTGGAGGCTTTTAGCCTAATGCTGACTATAAGTTTAACAGTTATGCCTTCAGAGAACCTAACAAACCTGCCTGAGGAGAACTTTTTAGGCAAGGTTGAAGCATCTAGAGAAACAGCACTGGGATTTCATTGAGGGTACCAAACAGATTGTATGAATTGTTTTTGTGCTACTTGCTAATAATTTTGTCCAATAAATGTTGATTATACAGGTAAATTGGGTCTGATCTTTCGTTTTAACAAATTACCTGTGTGTTAGGTCACACACAAAGATTTATAATCCATACTACCTTTCTGAGCCTAGAATCAGCCTTCTACCACAACTATTGAATATTCTGAAGATTTCTAGTACAGGGAAGATACTACTAAGAAGGAAGATCTTAGTGTTGTGACATGACTGTAAATGGTATCCAAAATGGTGGCAGTATGAGGTTTGAATCTTTCCTACAGATGAAATTGCCTACCACTGAACTGTGCCATCTCAGGGTGATATAGTATACTTGAAGGCTTTTAACTGGGTAAATG
Organism: Balaenoptera borealis; assembly: GCF_965194805.1. Taxonomy (NCBI): domain Eukaryota; kingdom Metazoa; phylum Chordata; class Mammalia; order Artiodactyla; family Balaenopteridae; genus Balaenoptera; species Balaenoptera borealis. Next base: position 128,824,332 of record NC_138861.1, on the reverse strand, counting down.
GGACACCAAGAAGAATTGGCAAACTTGCTGTAATAAAAATAGAGACATCAAAAGTATTTACATCAATGTGATTTTAGTCTGATAAATTCCTTTGTAAATTTCATATAAGTGAAATGATTGTTTTAATAACCATTTGAAATCAACTGGCCAATGAGCAATTGTGAGGAAGTCTTTAGAGTTCTGTTAACCTGAAAATTTTAGGATGTGAAGTGCTCCATATACCTAGTCTCTAAATGGCATGGGAATACATTCAGAGACTACAGGATATTTAGTAAGGGCATTTAATGTAGAGGTTATTATGCTCTAGGAAAAGGGTCATCAGACTACACTAATGGGCCAAATCTGCCCCACTTGCCTCTCTTTAAAGGCCTGTGAGCCAAGAATGATTTTTAACATCTTAAAATGATTGAAAAAAATCAAGACTATTTCATGATGTGAAATCCAAGTTTCAATGCTTATAAAGTTTTACTGGAACACAGACATGCCCATTCATTTGCATACTGTTATGTAAATGTTACGTTATTCACACTACAGTGGCAGAGTTGAGTAGTTACAGAGATCCTATGGTCCACAACGCCTAAATTATTTACTATCTGGCTCTTTAAAGAAAGTTTGCCAACTCCTGTGGGAACGCTCCTTTAGGCCTTGCTGGAGTTGAACTCTTAGGAGTCTCCTGTGATAAATTTTTTGATCAATGATATTCCAAGTTCACCCCTGAACTTTAAATTGACTTACATTTCCCATAAAATACATAATTCACAGGGGTTAAAGGAAGCCACAGTTAATGAATGCAAAGAAAAGTCCAACCATATTAAATTAAAAATCAGTTTATCCCCACCCCCCCAAAATTTTGAATCAGAAGAAACTGACTTCACACAAAAATACTCTGAAGTATTTTGAACATTAACAATTGTTGGCTGCGTTATTTAAAAAGTTACAAGCAGCTTATAACCAGAAGAAAACATCTATAAAAATAGACACCCTAGAAATAAAAAATTCACATGTGAATGATTAGTAAATACATATTCAATCTATATTTGGAGTGTTGAATCAACAAAAACAAATGGTCAGTTTCTAGTCTGTTAGTACTATAACATGATTCAGGAGGTTTCAACTGGACAGTACTTTAGAAAGAACCCAAACTGGACGTTTCTATTTGACATTTGCAACTCAATTGTGAGTTGAATCCCATACAAATCTATGAGATTGTTCGTAAGTATCAGAAATCAGTTTAAATGTTTCAAATAATACATTTTCAACTGGACATAAAAACTACACAAAGTTTTTGAAAGCTATTAAAAATACCTGAAGCTCATTTTTCTAGTGTTTTACAATGTTATAAAAGCAGTAATTACAGTGACATTTCAAATACAATTTTACAAACTTTACAATATTTACAACCCCCCATACTAAAAGCTATGTTAAAAAAAAAGCTTTCTTAAAAGATAAAATTTTATTTAGTTCATATTCAAGTATTTCTAAATTAAGAGAATATAAAGTAATAATCACCTACTGTTATAGCTAGAAAAGGCTATTAAAAACTTCTCTAGGTGGAAGACAAAATTTGGCCAAGATTTGATAACTCAGTGAGCTTAGACTTCTACAAGCAATTATTTTCTACTTACCTAGAAAATAAGATTCACTTACATTTTGGAATCTTTTTAACAATTTATGGGATTGGTCAAGATATTACATTTACTGATTAGTTTATGGAATTATTATGTTTTATATATAAAATTCATCTAAATTCTCAATTCTCTAGTGTGGACAATATAAAACTATTCTAAACTACAATTAGTTTACCAGCTTAGTACAAAATTAAATGACAACTATGAAATAAGGCAATTAAAGTACTTATTTTCACTTGTAAGGTCATCATAATAATGGAAAATCCTTTTTTTTTTTTCTTTTTTAAAGAAAGACTTCTCCATGAAAGTAGGTGGGGTAAAAATTAAATTATTTGTTTAGAAAAAAGGGAGGGATGCTCAAATTAATACATTTCATTAAAAATTTATATGAAAGGCAAAAATTTAATCTGGAAACCCAGAAAGATTTTCAAATTCAAGAATATGAAAATCACTAAAATGGGCTGACAACCTACAAACAGGTAGTATTATAGCAGGGAAAATTTAGGCAGTCACAGTGATAGTCTTAAAAAGAGGACTATAGGTTAATTCCTAACACTGGTTATTAGCAGCCCAAAGTAAACCAAACCAAAGTAAAAACCTTTCACATTTCATATAAAGTAAGAAAAAATGTAACAAGATAAATAAATATACTAAAGTGAAGTATTTTAACTATTTTTAGCTTACATGACTGAAGTAATGTTTATGAATGCATACAACAATGGATATTCTGAAGATAAAAATTCTAGGAGCAAAATTAAGTGTCTTCTCTTCTGACCTTGAGAATTTAATTAAAAAATTGCTTTATCATTAAGGCTTTTTTCCCCCAAATGCTATCAATTTCATGGGTCGATATATTTTAAGACACTTAAAGGGATCATATGTAGTAGACTATCACAGAAGTCAAAAGCAAATGGGTGAAGTCCTCTTTTGGCTCCCCATTAGAAAGTGCTTCCTCACAAAGCAAATATTGCTTTGACTACACAAGCTACATATCATCTACCTTTCAGTTAGCACGGTTTACCAATCTACATATGAGTACTGGTTAGTTTAATACCTATGGGTCTACCAGTCAGAAAATAAAGGGACAAATTACATTTTTACTCAAATGCAGCATATGATAAATGACTTTCTGCATACCCCGGATTTTCTATTTTTTGAGGCATGCCAAGACTATTCAGAGGGAATTCCAAAGTATCCAATAAGTAGATCTTCACAAAATAAAATATCTGTATAGAAAGTTAAAGTGATTAATGACTTAAAAATTGCCATGGTTTTAATTTCATATAGCCCTAGGTTCGGTCAGTTGATTCCTAGTTAATGGCCTCAGAAGTAAAAGCCTGTCAGTTTCATCATTTATCTATTACAATGTATACCAGGTTTATACCTTTGCTTGGAAGGGCAGTTTGAACCAAGACTACTATGTAACACAGGCCCTAGCCCTCTTTCATTCTGAGAAAGTGAATTATCATTACAAAAGCCACTGCTCTCTGGAAAACAGAGCTTGGGCCTCTGATGGTATTTCAATCTATATGTATCAGTCATGCAATTATCAACTGAAAAATAGGTAGTTAATGAAACTGTCTCACTGGGACAGGTAGAACTAGAGTCTATTTCTGGCTGGCAAGAAGCACCAACAGCTGTACCCGAGTCTGCCTGAAAATCATTAGCTGAAGAGCTGGACGGGGTGTTTGATGTGTTGCCGACGTACTCTTTTGCTTGAAATGTTTCCTTAAGTCTTTCATCATTCATATATGTACTCACTTCTAAACCTGGTTCTGAAGCTGTACTTAAACTGTGCTTTGGAAGACTAGAAGAATTAGCTTTAAACATCTCTGCTGGTTTGACAGCAGGTGGAGCATCATTTTTCCCTGACGGTGGCACACTGGTTATAGCATATTTCTTTGGTGGCAGAGGGGGTGGGGTATTCTGGCAAACAAGTTCTGGCATCTGACAACCATCAGATCTGCAGGGTGACTGAATGAGATGTTCCCTGGATAGAGAGTTCTCAGAGTAACACTGTTCCATCATATTCTGCTGCTGGATGAGGGGAGCAGTTCTTGGCTTTAACCCCACAGTTCTCATGTGTGAAGACCACAATGAAGATGGTGAGACTGTTCCGTTACTGTTCACTCTCTTTCCAGAAGCAGAATTATCATCAATGTGAAAAAGCAAACCTGTTCTCTCAGAATTTTCTATATTAAGCCAGTCAGAAAATTTGCATTCACTTGATTTTTCAAGTTTCTGTTCATCTGACTGGTGGGTATGCTCTCTTGCTGTATGGTCCTTGAGTATTTGTGGACTGGATGAAGGGAATAAGTTTCCATTGGTTTCATGTATATGTGACCTGAAAAACAAAAACAAAGCTAAAATGCCATACACAAATATGCAAAATTGGAGGGAAAACAAACATCTGTCCTGTAGTTTAACTTCCCAATACAGCACTTATGTTATTTGTGTAACATAGCAGAAATGGAAAGATATTTGCAACCATTAACAATTTACACTCTCTGAATCCAAAATCTTTATGCCAGAATACATAAATGTTTATCAGAAACATCCGTCATTACCAAGATCAGATTTATAACTAGAAGTATAATTAAAAAAGCAAATTTCAGAGAATTCCCTGGCAGTCCAGTGGTTAGGACTCGGCGCTTTCACTGCTCAGGCCCAGGTTCAATCCCTGGTTGGGCAACTAAGATGCCACAAGCCACACGGTGCAGCCCAAAAAAAAAAAAAAATTCAACTTAAAAACACTGAAATTACATTTATTGTGATAAAATGTAGCACAGACTTAAGAAAAATGTTACTAGCAAACAATTCAATATTCTAAAACACTTCCCACCCAAAGTTTATAGCAATAGAGGTACTTTAATTTTGATATATAATGCTATAAGGATAGTATACTAATTAAAAATAATTTAGTTAATCAAAGACTACCTTTATTTAAGTAATAGTTAACTTCTAAGGTGACGAAAAATGATATCACATTGCAAATTATTTATCTTCATATGATTATTTTTCTCATGTGAATTGCATAAAATTCAATTAGAACACAAAGATGAAAAGAGCTGAGGCTCTGCTAAGTAGATAAGAGATATATTCAAATCTCCACTCCGTTGCTTTGGCCAAATTACTTAATCTAAGCCCCAAATTTTCTCTTTTGTAAAATACCATACATCTCAAAAGAATGCTGTGAGGATTAAAACAAACAATCATATATTGTACAAGGTACTTTGTAGGCCCCCTATCATTAAGGTTTACATCCTTTTAATGATCCCCAATAAAACATGCATCATAATACTCTAGACCAGCAGTCTCCAACCTTTTTTGGCACCAGGGACCAGTTTCGTGGAAGACAATTTTTGCATTGACTCGGGAGGGGGCGGTGTGGTTCACGCGGTAATGCGAGCAATGGCGAGAGGCAGATGAATCTTTGCTCACTGGGCCGCCACTCACCTCCTGCTGTGCGGCCCGGTTCCAGTATCAGTCTGCAGCCCGGGGCTTGGGGACCCCTGCTCTAGACCCATTGCTTTCAGAGTAGTGATAGGTAGTATGCCTTTCTGATAAAGAGTTCCTATAATACATGCATTTAATTTAAAACATTTTAGTACTACAAATAGCTAGGATTACCTTTTTATCAAAGGATTCTTTATTTGTAGATGTGATTCTGGGTGGGACTCATAAGATTTATAGGCTACTTCCAGGTTCTTGAGTTCTTTTCTAAAGCCTGAAGAAGGGAATGAGAAAAAATTATTTACGTGATCTTTTAGAATTTACTCCCTCTATACTTCTCCATAATTTACAAAAGATTTTCTATAATCAGGTAATTCTCTTCCAAATTAACAGATGAAAACTAATTCTTCAAGCCTCAGCTCAAATAATACCTCTTTCCTGAACCCTTTATACAAAATCAATGGCTCTTTCCTCAATTTATTATCTCTTGAAAATGTCAGCAATCCCTGAAAAGTGTTATTCTAGATGGGTCGTGTGGAGCTGTGCTTCCGTTTACTCTTTACTGATAAAATGGTGGGAAAATCCTACATTTGGAGACAGATGGCTTGAGTTGAAGTTTGGATTCACAGCTTATTGGTTGGTAACTTTATATTCCTAAAACCAACTTTACAAACTTATACCACCTTACAGTCTAGGTTTCTGCCTTTACGTAATGAGATGCCGATATCTATTTTACCAACCTCACAAATATTAGGAACATCAACTGAATTAAAATGGGTGGGAGGGTATTATGATAACATAAAATGTTATCCCACCACTAACTAGCTTCCATTTATTGACTGCTTACTCAAGTTGTAAGAAGCTGATAATAATTATTTCATTTAATCTTTACAATTGAACACCTTTTTACTTGAAAAGACAATGAACGAACTTCAGTTATTCAGACTTGGGTATTTGGCAGAAATTTTCTTGAAAATAAAAGAAGTGAACCTGCCACTTCGAATAAAACAACTGGCAGTATTTATTGCCAATGATAACATTTAACCTTTTAGATGAAAGTAAGAGTTTTGGGAAACTTGTATTTACCACCATGAGTTTTGTAGTTTTCCAATAATTATGAAGACTTCCAATAATATCTGTGGTGATATTTTAAAATGTGTTCTTTAAAAATATATATACAGAGAGAAATGGGATTTGCCTGGCAGTCCAGTGGTTAAGATTCCTCACTCCCACTTCAGGGAGTGGTTTGGGAACTAAGATCCTGCGTGTGGCATGACACAGCCAAAAAAAAAAAGATATATAAAGAAATGTATCCGGATAAGGGACCTGGAAGACAGAATGGTGGCATTCACTGCTACAGAACAGAATAAAGAAAAAAGAATGAAAATAAAGACAGCCTAAGAGGTCTCTGAGACAACATTAAATGCAATAACATTCGCATTATAGGTGTCCCAGAAGGAGAAGACAGAGAGAAAGGACCCGAGAAAATATTTGAAGAGATTATAGTCGAAAACTTCCCTAACATGGGAAAGAAAATAGCCACCCAAGTCCAGGAAGCACAGAGAGTCCCATACAGGATAAACCTACGGAGAAACACGCCGAGACACACAGTAATCAAACTGGCAAATATTAAAGACAAAGAAAAACTATTGAACGCAGCAAGGGAAAAACGACAAATAACATACAAGGGAACTCCCATAAGGTTAACAGCTGATTTCTCAGCAGAAACTCTACAAGCCAGAAGGGAGTGGCATGATATACTTAAAGTGATGAAAGGGAAGAATCTACAACCAAGATTACTCTACCCGGCAAGGATCTCATTCAGATTCAATGGAGAAATCAAAAGCTTTACAGACAAGCAAAAGCTAAGAGAATTCAGCACCACCAAACCAGCTCTACAACAAATGCTAAAGGAACTTCTCTAAGTGGGAAACACAAGAGAAGAAAAGGACCTACGAAAACAAACCCAAAACAATTAAGAAAATGGTCACAAGAACATATATATCAATAATTATCTTAAACGTGAATGGATTAAATGCTCCAACCAAAAGACACAGGCTTGCTGAATGGATACAAAAACAAGACCCATATATATGCAGTCTACAAGAGACCACTTCAGACCTAGGGACACATACAGACTGAAGGTGAGGGGATGGAAAAAGATATTCCATGCAAATGGAAATCAAAAGAAAGCTGGAGCAGCAATACTCATATCAGATAAAATAGACTTTAAAATAAAGAATGTTACAAGAGACAAGGAAGAACACTACATAATGATCAAGGGATCAATCCAAGAAGAAGATATAACAATTATAAATATATATGCACCCAACATAGGAGCACCTCAATACATAAGGCAAATGCTAACAGCTATAAAACAGGAAATTGACAGTAAAACAGTCATAGTGGGGGACGTTAACACCTCACTTACACCAATGGACAGATCATCCAAAATGAAAATAAATAAGGAAACAGAAGCTTTAAATGACACAATAGACCAGATAGATTTAATTAATATTTATAGGACATTCCATCCAAAAACAGCAGATTACACTTTCTTCTCAAATGCGCACGGAACATTCTCCAGGATAGATCACGTCTTGGGTCACAAATCAAGCTTCAGTAAATTTAAGAAAATTGAAATCATATCAAGCATCTTTTCTGACCACAACGCTATGAGATTAGAAATGAATTACAGGGGAAAAAATGTAAAAAAAACATACACATGGAGGCTAAACAATACGTTACTAAATAACCAAGAGATCACTGAAGAAATCAAAGAGGAAATAAAAAATACCTAGAGACAAATAACAATGAAAACACGACAATCCAAAACCTATGGGATGCAGCAAAAGCAGTTCTAAGAGGGAAGTTCATAGCTATGCAAGCCTACCTCAAGAAACAAGAAAAATCTCAAATAAACAACCTAACCTTACACCTAAAGGAACTAGAGCAAAAGAACAAACAAAACCCAAAGTTAGTAGAAGGAATCATAAAGATCAGAGCAGAAATAAATGACATAGAAACAAAGAAAACAAAAGTAAAGATCAATAAAAGCTGGTTCTTTGAGAAGAAAAACAAAATTGATACACCATTAGCAAGACTCATCAAGAAAAAAGAGGGAGAGGACTCAAATCAATAAAGTTAAAAATGAAAAAGGAGAAGCTACAAAAGACACTGCAGAAATACAAAGCATCCTAAAAGACTACTACAAGCAACTCTATGCCAACAAAATGGACAACCTGGAAGAAATGGACAGATTCTTAGAAAGGTATAACCTTCCAAGACTGCACCAGGAAAAAATAGAAAATATGAAGAGACCAATCACAAGTAATGAAATTGAAACTGTAATCAAAAATCTTCCAAGAAACAAAAGTCCAGGACCAGATGGCTTCACAGGTGAATTCTATCAAATATTTAGAGAAGAGTTAACACCCATCCTTCTCAAACTCTTCCAAAAAACTGCAGAGGAAGGAACACTCCCAAACTCATTCTACGAGGCCACTATCACCCTGATACCAAAACCAGACAAAGATACTACAAAAAAAGAAAATTACAGACCAATATCACTGATGAATATAGATGCAAAAATCCTCAACAAAATACTAGCAAACAGAATCCAACAACACATTAAAAGGATCATACACCACGATCAAGTGGGATTTATCCCAGGGATGCAAGGATTCTTCAATATATGCAAATAAATTAATGTGATACACCACATTAACAAACTGAAGAATAAAAACCATATGATCATCTCAATAGATGCAGAAAAAGCTTTTGACAAAATTCAACACCCATTTACGATAAAAACTCTCCAGAAAGTGGGCATAGAGGGAACCTACCTCAACATAATAAAGGCCATATATGACAAACCCACAGCAAACATCATTCTCAATGGTGAAAAACTGAAAGCATTTTCTGTAAGATCAGGAACGAGACAAGGATCTCCACTCTCACCACTATTATTCAACACAGTTTGGGAAGTCCTAGCCACAGCAATCAGAGAAGAAAAAGAAATAAAAGGAATACAAATTGGAAAAGAAGAAGTAAAACTGTCACTGTTTGCAGATGACATGATACTATACATAGAGAATCCTAAAGATGCCACCAGAAAACTACTAGAGCTAATCAATGAATTTGGTAAAGTTGCAGGATACAAAATTAATCCAAGGAAATCTCTTGCATTCCTATACAGTAATGATGAAAAATCTGAAAGAGAAATTAAGGAAACACTCCCATTTACCATTGCAAAAAAAAGAATAAAATACCTAGGAATAAACCTACCTAGGGAGACAAAAGACCTGTATGCAGAAAACTATAAGACACTGATGAAAGAAATTAAAGATGATACCAACAGATGGAGAGATATACCATGTTCTTGGACTGGAAGAATCAATATTGTGAAAATGACTACACTACCCAAAGCAATCTACAGAGTCAATGCAATCCCTATCAAATTACCAATGGCATTTTTTACGGAACTAGAACAAATCATCTTAAAATTTGTATGGAGACACAAAAGACCCCGAATAGCCAAAGCAGTCTTGAGGGAAAAAAACAGAGCTGGAGGAATCAGACTCCCTGACTTCAGACTATACTAAAAAGCTACAGTAATCAACAATATGGTACTGGAACAAAAACAGAAACATAGATCAATGGAACAAGATAGAAAGCCCAGGGATAAACCCACGCACCTATGGTCAACTAATCTATGACAAAGGAGGCAAGGATATACAATGGAGAAAAGACAGTCTCTTCAATAAGTGGTGCTGGGAAAACTGGACAGCTACATCTAAAAGAATGAAATTAGAACACTCCCTAACACCATACACAAAAATAAATTCAAAATGTATTAGAGACCTAAATGTAAGACCAGACACTATAAAACTCTTAGAGGAAAACATAGGAAGAACACTCTTTGACATGAATCACAGCAAGAACTTTTTTGATCCACCTCCTAGAGTAACGGTAATAAAAACAAAAATAAACGCATGGGACCTAATGAAACTTAAAAGCTTTTGCACAGCAAAGGAAACCATAAACAAGGTGAAAAGACAACCCTCAGAATGGGAGAAAATGTTTGCAAACGAATTAACGGACAAAGGATTAATCTCCAAAATATGTGAACAGCTCATGCAGCTCAATATTAAAGAAACAAACAACCCAATCCAAAAATGGGCAGAAGACCTAAATAGACATTTCTCCAAAGAAGACATACAGATGGCCAAGAAGCACATGAAAAGATGCTCAACATCACTAATTATTAGAGAAATGCAAACAAAAACTACAATGAGGTGTCACCTCACACCAGTTAGAATGGGCATCAGCAGAAAATCTACAAACAACAAATGCTGGAGAGGGTGTGGAGAAAAGGGAACCCTCTTGCACTGCTGGTGGGAATGTAAATTGATACAGCCACTATGGAGAACAGTATGGAGGTTCCTTAAAAAACTAAAAATAGAATTACCATATGACCCAGCAATCCCACTACTGGGCATATACCCAGAGAAAACCATAATTCAAAAAGACACATGCACCCCAATGTTCATTGCAGCACTATTTACAATAGCCAGGTCATGGGAGCAACCTAAATGCCCAATGACAGACGAATGGATAAAGAAGACGTGGTACATATATACAATGGAATATTACTCCGCCATAAAAAGGAACGAAATGGAGTCATTTGTTGAGACGTGGATGGATCTAGAGAGTGTCATACAGAGTGAAGTAAGTCAGAAAGAGAAAAACAAATATCGTATATTAACACATGTATGTGGAACCTAGAAAAATGGTGCAGATGAACTGGTTTGCAGGGCAGAAGTGGAGACACAGATGTAGAGAACAAATGTATGGACACCAAGGGGGGAAACCGGTAGGGGGGTGGGGATGGTGGTGTGCTGAATTAGGCGATTGGGATTGACATGTATACACTGATGTGTATAAAACTGATGACTAATAAGAACCTGCTGTATAAAAAAATAAATAAAATAAAATTCAAAAGTTCAAAAAAAAATCAGTTTGAAACAAGAAGCATTGTAGGTATAAAGTTATCAAAAAAAATAAAATAAAATAAATGTATCAACATTTGGAAGACTTGCATAATTTAGCAAACCAATATTTTCCAAATGAGGATACATGGATGTTTCAAAATCATGTGTGAGTAAAGGATTTATTCATTCTTTAAATGAATAAATAAAATATTTAAGATTTTCAGTTTTAATGCCTAATACAGCGAATCTTAATAGATATAGCAACAAAAGCTATCTGAGGTCCTCAATACCTTTTGAAAACAGCTGTTCCAGTTGATTGCAAATAAGTGTCTTTTTAAAATCTGAGTCACAACTATTCTGTAAAACTTCCCTTTTTATAACCAAGGAATTGAGACTTAGGGAAATGAAGTGACCTAACCAATGCCATATAGGTGGTTCAGTGGCAACACTCAAGCAAACCCAGGATTAACTGCAAAGCCAGTGCTCTTTCTACTACCTGCAGGCTCTCTTTCACGTATGCCTAAAACACAAGGTCATTATACAGAATCTCCTTCTGATGAAATTAGGCCATTAGTATGAACATCAAATAACAGGATATACTTTAACGTGCTGATGCCCACAGAAGATACCAAAATATATGGCATTAGCTTGAATAGTCAATTCATCGCCTATACTTCTGTACAATTCCAGTAAATTTTTCTGTATTTTCCCTTATTTTTAGTTGACCTTTTCATCATGTTAATTTATTTCAGTTTCCTCTCATTCTCATGCTTCTAGTCTACTGTACACCAAATCTGTGAACTGAAGATTGCAAAGAAAACAAAATCAAGTTATTAAAAAAGCAACTTTTATTTTTTAAACAATAACAGATAACTTTATCTTAGATGCCTTTTTATCTCTAAATTGATGTTCTAGGTACATTTTTTAAAACTACCCTGTCACTCAAAATTCAACTGGAACCTATAGTTGATCATAACATCTAAATATTACCCTATTTTAAAAATCTATATTGGTTATTATATGGCTCTGCAAGTTAAATCTTAGAAGTAATTTCCAAGGAAGAGTAATGTAATATACATGAGAAATTAATACCCTATATGCCATATTGCTCACACAGTAAATGGCAGCTCCCAATAAAAATGAAAAACACACTGTTTTTTCTTCTTTTAAATCACCCCCACACCGTCCACCATATTCCCAACTCACTGATCCAGGACAAAGTAAGTATAAACTGAGACAAATTCTTCTTACCTTCCCCTCCGCCAACCTATTTCTATATCTACCAAGTGCCATACTAATAAAGTCTCAAAAATAAAAGGCATGAATTGGGCGATTGGGATTGACATGTATACACTAATGTGTATAAAACTGTTGACTAATAAGAACCTGCAGTATAAAAATAAAACAAACAAAATAAAAACAACTAATACTAAACTTTCTTTGGGTTATTTGTATGGAAATACGTTAATATAAATGTTTCAGACATTACATGAAATTTCTAAAATTCTTAAATGTTCTGGTATAATGTTATAAGTCATAATTCTAGTTATTACTTTAAAATGTATATCTCAGAAATAACTAAATTTCCTTGTCAATTGCATTATTATGAACTTTCATCAAATCTTTAACTGTGGTCATTTTTAAGTCTTTTGTCATTTACAGACAGTTCTGGGTGTACTCTGATGCTTTTGCAAAAATGTTCCTATAAAAGGGTTTCATCTTCAAGGAATTCATGGAAAAGACTCTTGACAAGTACAGGTTTCTGGTCACTGACTATACTGCTGAACTGAATGAATAAGCATTTTCAGAACTCTAATGGAAAACTGATGAATTCATAAAAGTGCTAACAAAAGATCAAGATGAAAAAAAAATTAATTACATGGGACTGAGTGAACTGATGAGGATGATTATAATTTTTGTGGCTTTCTGTTTGAATAAAAAATAAATAAATAAAAATAAAAGGCAATATATCACAGAGAGTCTTATGACCCTGTAACCTTGACATACTGCCTGAGGCTCAAAAACTAAGCCTCCCTCTTAAGTGAAGTACGTCAGACAGAGAAAAACAAATATCATATGATATCACTTATATGTGGAATCTAAAAAAATGACACAAATGAACTTATTTACAAAACAGACAGACTCACAGACATAGAAAACAAACTTATGGTTGCCAAAGGGGAAAGCAGAGGGTGGGGGAGGGAAGTAAATTAAAGAGTTTGGGATTAACATACACACACTACTATACGTGAGATAGATAAACTACGGGGACCTGCTGTACAGCACAGGGAACTCTACTCAGCATCTTGTAATAACCTATAATGGAAAAGAAGCTGGAAAAGAATAGATATATATATACATGTATAACTGAATCACTTTGCTGTACCCCTGAAACTAACACATTATAAATTAATTATACTTCAATTTTAAAAATGGTTGTTAAAAAAAAAAACTAAGCCTCTCTGATAGCTACTTTATGACTAAAAAAAAAAAAAGTAATATCAGAAAGAATCTTGATTATTTTTCAACCTTTAAAGTCTGAAAAATTTGTAAGTTAAAGTTACATTATAATTTCCCACCCACTGTGATTTTAACTTTGGAATGTTTATTTACTTTTTAACTTATCCATAACTTCAAGTTTAATATTCACAAATACAAAAAAAAGTAAATACTTAATTCTTAAAGATTTCTTTACTTTTATTAAAGTATCCACGCAATGGTCAGCAGGAGGCAGCAGAGGTTTTATAAATATGTTTGAAATTTTAATATCACTATGGCAGGCATTCAACCAAGTGGTTTGACTTCAGAATTCCAACTAACTTAAAAATAGATGTGTTATTTTTCTCTTCTGCTGACATAGACATCCACGTGTCTTTACTGGGAATTTTGGTTTCAGGTTCTTTGCAAATGTAAGATAGTCAGATTTTAACACTTGGCACAGAAAATACTTCAACATCAAGGCAAGAAGCTTTAATTAATAATGCTAATTTTGGTACTGTATACAAAAAACCTAAAGCCCAATAGTCAAGAAATCAAAATATATATACTTAATCCGAAAAGGTGACCTAGATTTAAAACAGACTTACATAGCAAGAAAACCAAACTGCTAGTCTAGACACTGTAATCCTCATTCTTGTTGTATAGGAAGATTTCAGACTATGATAATAATACTGCAATTACAAAGTCTAAACATTCAAGAGCAATAACCTAATCAATGACCTGATTTACTATAAAAAGAGAGTTAAGCAAAATTTGAATACTTTAGGAAAAAAAATCACAAAACTTTAACTATATAAATATTTCTGGCTAAATTTACTACATGCCAAGAGGAACAGAGAGATACTTTAATAGGTAATAATCTACCCTATCAGATACTAAATTTGGGGATGATACAAAATAAAAAGGCAAGAGTCAGTAACTTCTTTCCTCACTGGGATTATAATTTAAAGAAAGAGAAAATAATGCTATTTTGCTACAAATTAAATTTCAATACTGAAAGTTTATGGTTTTAAAAAACATATAAACCTTTGGTGGTGCTGGGCCACAGCAACTGCCTCTCAATGGTCTATGAAACTCTTAGAGAAAATAAATTTAGTATGCACAGAAACAAAACCAACTGTTAAAAGTACCTGATTCTTCAGATATACTTTCTAAATGAATATACTCTGGAGTTTGCAAAAAACACCTTAGATGAAATAAACTTATGTATACGAATAAACTCTTGCAATAAAATTTTTTTCATTTACTAATTTTAGGACTTAACAACATTAAGGGTAGTATATTTCACTTAACATAATGGAGGTACAGATTTTTTTACAATAAGAATTAAGGGAATTAACAGATTTTTCTGACCACTGATTAACTTCTTTCACTCTTCCTTGTCATTTGCAAGATCAAGATTCTCATCTTGAACTAAAACCCTGACTTCTATGATTAACTGAGATTAAGCCAAGTATTACAGACCCCAAAGTAAATGGCAAAAGTTTTTTGAAAGACCTAGTAATTCCTCTGTGATTTGTTATTTACAATCTATAAATATCCTAACACGTATTTATTTCAGTAGATAACCTTACTCCATAGAGAAAAGGGTCCATTAGGTATGAACTCCTTCAACTGACTCATCTAACACAATACACACTGAATGGTACCGACACTCACCTTTATCTCTCCCATTACAGAAAAACTACTACTCCCTTAATTCAAAGCCTTCCTTGTTCCATTCTCACTCTACCTCCAGAGATCTTATTCCATTAATTACTGTTCTGTTCTATTCTTATCTTCACACCTTTCTCATCCTCTGTACATCATTAGTTCCTTACCCTCTGTAACATAAATGCAAAACTAAGCTCTTGGTTTCATTTTTCTCCTTTAGGTAGGGCTTCTTTACTATTCACAGCAAGGGTTTTTGACAGACATGTGCATTTATTTACTTTTTATTCTACTGTAACCTTTTTTCAAAAAACTTTTAATAATTTCAAAAAGTTCAGAGAAGTTGAAAGATATACCTACCTGCATATCCTTTACTCAGATTCACCTATTATTAACATTTTACCCCACTTCTTTTTCTAAACCATTTGGGAGTAAGTTACAAACATCATGGCCCTTTACTTCTAAACACTTCAGTTCTACCTCAGTCTTGCTTCTATTCTAATGTTCCTTCTATTCTAATGTTCCTCTAATACTGCTTTTACTAGGTCACTAAGGACTTACTAATTGCTAAACCAAACTTGGACTTTTTAATCCTTATTCTGCTTAATCTGGGGTCACTTTTCTTTTTGAAGCTCTCCATTTTCCCAGTTTCCGTGTGGTAACTCCCTCTCCTGTATTTTCTCATACTTTCCAGCTACTCCTCACTCTTTTCCAAAGTTGCTCCTTCTCTCTACTCTTAGCTCATCTCTTTTAGTCAGCAAACCCCATGTTTCTTCCTTTGTCTATTTTTTTTCCCTGAAATCTCCCATTTTCCTGCATGATGTTGTCCATGTCTACCGCATTCAATTCCCATATATGTTGATGGCTACCAATACATAATCTTTCCTGCATTCCAGATATTTGTTCCTAACTAATCTACTTACCTAGATGACAAACCAAACAAATCCAAAAATATATTTGCCATCCTCTCTCACCCCCAAAATTTGTCCCTTCTTCCTATATTCCTCCATTTGGTAAATGGTGAATCCACTTATGTAAGACCCAAATACGGCCACCCCCAGCTTTCTCCTTTTCCCCCACTGTGCACATCTGTCACAGAAAGTGACTCCACTGTCCACACATTCTTATAATCTCTCAAATCTTCTTTCTTGACATTGATACTGCCTTAGTTTATACCCTCATCTTTTCTCTCCTAGGCTATTAAAGTATTCATCTAAATAATTTTTCTCCCACTGCTCCAAATTCACCCCCTACACTGCCACCAAAGAGTCCTTTCTAAATGCAAACTGGAGTACGCTACTCTCCTTGTCCTTAGGTGCCTTTCCATTTACTTTTTAGGATTTAAAAATAGCATAAAAGTTTCATCATGCTTTGGCTTCTCTCTATCCTCTAACCATCATCTCACAATTTCCATGTAGGCATTCCAGCCTTGCATATAACAAACTAGCTGTATTCTTCCAATATGTGATAGTTTCTCCTGACCATGTGCTTTTGAACATGTCATTTCTTCTGTTTTGAATGTAATTTAAGGCATTTGACATTCTCCCCATTAGTGACCCATTTTTAAAAGAGGAGCTAAAATAATCTAAGTGGCATTGTGGAATTTCGACAATGTTCCCAAATAATTAGCTTTAGGCAGTGTAGGTATGTTTGTTTGCAGCAGAATCCATAAATATAACAGGTTATATAGTGTCTCTATCAATGAAAAACTATCAGTGAGATAATTACAATGGCATTGTTATAGATTTTAAGTTCTCTACCATCACATAAACTTGTACAGACTAATACTGAAAGCTGACTTAAATGTCAAACAAAATATGAAAATAAAAAAATTTCTAAGGTTTCTTAACTTTGTAAAAGTCTTTTACCTATGGATAGAAAGTGATTCTTCAGGTCAATAATGTAAGTGTACCCCCATTTTATAATTAAGAAGTAGGAGAAATCCAAGAAAGTCATACCAAGCCACAAAAAATTAAACTGTGCCTTACTGAAAAAAAGGGAAAAATCCATGCAGGGCCAGTTTTTAGCTTGGAAAAAAAAATCCTATACCCACTTTAACATGTTCTCAGTCAAAGACTAGGGGAGGGAAATACACATACAGATACCATAAGGCATGAACATTAATAAAGTTTCCCTAAGCAAACACTAGCTTAAAGAACTATGGTAGGTTTTGAAGTTTATTAAATAAGAAATAATTTTAATGTAATGCAATTTATGTAGTTAAATAAAACGTGGGGTACATAAAACCACAAGATACCACTTCACACCCATTAGGATGGCAATTCTCCAAAAAGCACCCCAGAAAATAACAAGTATTGGTGAGGATGTGAAGAACTTGGAACCTCTGCACTGCTGGTGGAAATGTAAAATAGTGCAGCTGCTGTGGAAAACAGAATGGTGGTTCCTCAAAAAACTAAACAGAGAATTGCCACAGGATCCAGCAATTGTGCTTCTGGGTATATACTCAAAAGAACTGAAAGCAGGGATTTCAGATATTTGTACACTAATATACATAGGGGCATTATATACAATAGCCAAAAGGTAGAAACAACCCGAATGTCCATCAACAGATGAATGAATAAACAAAATGTGTTACATCATATAATGTAATATTATTCAGCCTTAAAAGGAATGAAATTCTGATACATGGGTGAACACTGAAGACGTTGTGCTAAGTGAAATAAGCCAGTCTCAAAAAGACAAATACTGCATGATTTCACTTATATGAGGTACCTAGAGTAGTCAAATTCAAAGAGACAGAAAGTAGAACGGAGGTTGCAGGGGCCACGGGAGGGGGAAATGGGGAGTTGTTTAAAGGGTACAGTTTCATTTGAGATGAAAGAATTACGGAGATAGATGGTAGTGATGGTGGCAAAACAATGCGCATGTACTTAATATCAGACAATTGTAACTTAAAAATGGTTAGAATGACAAATTCTGTGGTCTGTATTTTACCACAATAAAAAAAAAATTAGTTTTAATTGGCTACATACATACTATTTCATATTAAGTGGGGAAACCCAGAATAAAGCTATTATAGCAATGCACTCCTAACCATCGAAATTTCTATGACCTTGTGTTTTTATTAATATCAGGAAGCAAGCATCATTTTATAAAGAGCACTGAACTTGCAGTTATTGTTCAGTTTTTACTGACTTCTGCTGTTGATTTCTGGCCAGCCTTTTACTGTTTCCTGTAATACGTGGTTACCAGACTTTTATCAGATTTTTTAAACAGGCGAGACATTTTATATGGGAAAGGAAGGTTATTTCCTTAATATAAGTGTTTCCTTCTGATATTATACCATTTGATGAAAACAAAATAATTAAACATTTAATCATATTCAATATCTGCAACGTAAAAAATAATCTCCACAAAAGCCTTAAGGATGATAAAGACTAAAAACAAACTTTAAAATGTGTTCTTCATGGCTGTTTTTTATCGTGAAAAATTATAGCCCTTCTAATCCTCTGAATTCTAAAATTTGAAGACAATGACTTTGACTCCAACCTCAATAATCCCCTTGCTCATCATTTTCCTTGTTCCCTGTTCCCCAAATCCTTCAGGTATAACCTCTGAGTAACAATGCCGAATTCTGTATACAAACATCTAATTTTCTTTGCTTCTGGGCTGCTATGTGTTGCTAACAAATCACCTATAATAATGTCACACCATTACATATTTATTGTTTCCAAAGTGAACTTTTCTAGCAGGCTGTTTATCAATTTTTCCATCTGTCCTTAACGCCTGTGGTAGACATTAGGACTGTTCATACATATTGCAGTGCACCAGCAAACTACCCTTTTCCACCCTCTTTGAAATTAGGCCTGGCTGTTAAGACTTGCCTTGGCCAGTCAGATGTGAGTGGAAGCACATTTATCACTTCTGGGTTGAAAGCTTTAAGAGCTTACACGTGATTCTCTATGTTGTGTCTCCTTCAATCTCCTCTCCCTCCAGTCCTGCAATGATCAGAGAAGTACTGGTAGAGATGGAGTCCCATTAGCCTCAGGCCCTGAGTGATTACTAGGAAGAGACTTCATGCTGACATTCACAGGACACGTGCTGTGAGCAAGAAACAATCTTGTACCAAGACACGGAGATTTTCAAGTTGTTACCACTGCACAGCCCAGAACCTAGCCTAGCCTGACTGACACACTTCCCCTTTTTCCTATTCCCTGAAGTAGCTATTCCCATCTTTTAAGACTTCAAGCATAAACTCTCCCAGCTTCCATCCTCATTACTCATAAACTTACCAGTAACAGGACTGTCCTTAGCTTCTTTACTCGTAATACCATGATTTATTCTTTACTGCTACTATGATAATATATTTAAATAAAATTTTTACCTTCCAAGCAGTTTTTGCTCTGTTGGGAGGTATAGTTCATACGATCTATGTTTAGATTGCTTGTCTTAATCTGGTTGCTAGAAAATAGAATAAAACACACACCAAACACATCAGCTATAATGGATTATTATTTAGTTTACCCTAAGAAAAAGAAAGGAAATAACATTTGTTAAACAATTATTATATACCATGTGCTGTTCTAGGGGATTAATGTACATTATTAATTTACATCACACAACAATACTTAAAAGGAGTTATTATCCTCATTTCACAATAGGAGATTAAGGCTGTGAAAGTCAAATTAATTTGCGCAATAATTAAAATCCAAGCCTATCTGATTACAAAGTTCTGATCTTTCTAATACCCTAGGCTACCCCTTTCGAAGAAGTATTATGAAATTACCCTGCGAAGTACAAAAGCTTCCCAAGTCTTTATTACAGTGATTATTTCGGTAAAACATGAGCGGTCGCTTTTTGCAAATCTGGCTTTTCAATAATGAATGTAATAAAACACGAGCTAACATCAAATTAAGATGTTTTAGATCGATTAAGAGCAGAAATAGTGGCTAAATTGACCTAAGTGGCGGACATGTTTTAGAGGTTACACAGAGAAGTGCAAATAGACTGCTAACAGTAATATAATAAATGATTTCAGAATTAATTAAGAATTAATTGAACATAAACTTAGTTATTTGGCTGTATTCTTTAATACTTGCTAAAGGAAAAATATCTCTTTCATGGAACTGGGTTGTGACAGAAGAAAATAACCCCAGTTCTGAGTTACAGATGTTAGAAATGGGATAATGAACATTGAACATTCAACTAGGTTGAAGAATTAAACAATCAGCTTAATGACTGAGATACACTAATTTAAATCTATGGTTTAAAACCTGTAGTACACATACATCAATAGTTTTTAGTGGCAACAATGATAATGTATTTTACTTTCTAAATTTCCCCCAAAAAAACAGTTGTTATTTTGCAATCAAGAAATAACTATTAAAAATAGAAACTTGATATATCAAATAACCTGCAATATCCCAGGTTACTCTGAGCTCAAGCTCTTTCCTTTTCATTTAACTGACCCCAACCTTTGAAAATTACTTCAAATAACTAAAAAGAGAGAATGGTGGGGGGAAATCATTCACATAACTTGTGTATTACCTGAAGGATGCGGTTTCTTTAACACCACTGATATCCATCACTGTACCATTTCCATCAATAACAGGTGAGTCCAAATTAGCAGAGCCATTACTGATATGATCACTGCTTTCATATCCAGACTCTGTCCTTTGCATCTGCCAGTTGTCACCATGAACTTTAGTTTCTTTGAGGGCTTTATTTTTCTCTGCTCCTTTTCCATTAAATTCAAGGGAACTCCTGCTTCCTGTTTCCTGCTTCATTTCATCTTCATATATAGTCATTAAACATTTTTGCTTTGGATTCTCTTTTGGACAATTGTTAAAACTCTGATCTTTGCTATATTTAGATTTGTTACTAATATTTGATTTATGTCTTGGACTATGTTGCCTTTTTTCACTTTCATTAAAAATACTATCGACATTTAATGTTTCTCTCATAGGTTTCCAACCTCGGTTTCGGCTTTTAGTGCTGCCATTACAGCTGCTTCCTTTATCCCTAGAATCTTGGCTACTGTCTGTATCATATCCAGTACCACTGTCACTCTTAAATTTGCCAGTTATTTTCTCTCCTGAAGCAAGAATCTGGGATTTACTTGAACTTAATGTTTGTGCAGAAGCTCGACTCTGATGGGCAATTCGGTCATGCTTACACGGTCCTTTTCCTTGACTAGGATATAGATGTGGATTCCCATATTGTCTAAAGCCATTTGGGGCAGGATGTGATCCAGACTTGAAATGTGGAAGGTCTTCATCAACCAAATCTTTAAAAATAAATATGCAAATAAAGATACAAATGAACTACTCTTCAGAGCCACTTTTTAGTCACAAGCCAAATACCTTGTTTGAGAAGAAATGTTAAACAGTAATAAGTAAATCATAACATAAATGGTTATATAATGATTTTAAAAAATGATCTCTAAAGTAGATCATAAGATAATTAAAGCAATTAAAAAAAACTATTCTATCTCATTCATAATTAATAAAAACCATAAAAATAAAAATATTTCCCACCTATTATATTGGTAAAGATTTAAAATTTATTAAACCAATTGCTGCTGGAAACAGAATCTAATCATTGTTGGTGGGAGTGCAGACTGTCAAGTATTTTAGGAGGACAACTGTGCCACACCTACCAAAGTTGAAAATAAATAAACATAACCTAAACCCAGCAATTATTCTGAAAGAATTTTATGCTAATGGCTGTATGCAAAAAGTACCTGTGAAAGGATTTCACTGCAGCAAGAATCTTAAATCAAGTTCTAAAGTCTAGCAATATCAGTTAACTTATGCTATGTCCATAAAGAAAAGAGCATAAAACCATAAAAAGTAAGACATGCTCATAATGAACTGGAAACTATTAACAGTGGAACAGAGTGAAGGTCAAGGGTTGTAGGAAAAGAAGTTCTTTTCACTTAATTTTATAACCTTCCTTATTATTTGAATGTACCATATGGGTGAATTGAATTTATAGTTTAAAGTTGAAACATAAAAAACACAAGTATTCCAGGCTAGAATTGAATAAGAACTAGGAAAACTTTACATTTATAGGTTTAATAGGTATATTAAAGAAATCATACTAAGATACATAATATCTAAATAAATATATATAACATATACAGAAATTATATTAAATTGTATTAAATTATAAAACTTAGCTTTAAAATAAGATTTTAGCTGCCCCTTTTCCAATGAATGCTGTTAAGTTCTTAAGTTACCTCTATGTCTGCCCAAATCTTTTCTTTGTCCCCTTTCCAAATCTTTCCTTTGTGAGGAAAGTAAGTTTTTCTGTTCAATGGCTTTTAGAGCACATTCTCTGGAAATGTCTTTTATTTTTTCCCTTTGATCATTGTGACTTGACTTAACTGTAAAAGAAACCATTCTTTAATAATGATACAGATCATTTTTCAAATTGCTCAATAAAAGTACAAACTGAACTATATTAAAATTTAAGATGCTATATATTAACAAAATACAGTTAAACTATACAATGAAATCATTTTTATGCTTAACTAAAAACTCAATGTGATTTATGCTGACACTAGAGGTGCAAGCTGTGTTTTAAAACTTCATGTATAGCTCTACAGCGAATGTAAAGGAAAATAAGAGTACTTTTCTTGAAATAATGAGAGCTAAAGGTAACTGAGTGGTTAGTATGTGTCAGGCACTATTCTAAGTGTCTAAACTCATTTATCAATACTTCTCTGAGGTGGGTACAATTACTATCTTCATTTTGGATTCGGAAACAGAGGCACAGAGAAGTTAAGAACTCGCCCAAGTTCACATAGCTTGTACATGTAGAACCAGGATTATTAACACAAATTGCCTGGCTCCAGTGTTTCTGTTCTTAAACACATACACAGTTTCTAGTAAAAGTAGGTATCTTTGAAAAATAGATAATGGCTTAATCTAAGAGTATCAATAATACATAAAATGGAAAAAGTTCCATTAAGAACTTCTAAAAGCATTTATCGTAAATGGTAATTGTTAATTCTGAATCTTATCACCCTTGATTAAATGGGTTACTTTTAGAGTTAGACATTATTTCATTAATATATTTAAAAGTTCCTTACAATATCATCCTCAACGTCCACCCGATTAGAGTTTTGCATATTTCTAAACCATAACTGTACATCATGCTGTGACTGTTTCATGTTGGACCCTAATCACAGATCTTGGATTGTGAAAATTAAAGTTGTGGAATGATAATAACAAGAGAGAGTTGAATAAAAATGAGGTTAAAAATAAACTACAACTATAGTAACTTCAAACTTCTGTTGCATTCACTAATATTACATTTAATTTTGGCATATGAGCCAAATTATTAACTAAATGTTTTTCCTCTACAAGTTAACAATTAACTCCTTGAAGAAAGGCCATATCACAGCTTTCTCTGGTGACAGTCCAGGTTGCCTCCACCCTACTATGTGCAGCCTTGAGTGCATGGAGAAACTCAAACACTAGTTGCGTCAAACTGTTCAAATAAAACTATAGGTCTCGGAGAAATGCTTAAGTCAAAATACAAAATTTTGTTTCTACTTTTTATTTTCTCTTCATGGCCAAGGAAAGCTAGTTAAGGACTCTCCTCTTGGTCCTTAACAAGAATTACAGATTCAGTAAGTGAAGAAAGAGGGAAGCTTAACTATGAAGAGAGGGGGAAGCTTAACTATTCAAGGACAATGTAAAAATGACAATTTAAATACATACCTGTTCCTCTACTGCCACTTGTTTGAATGTGGCTCCGATTAAATGATGAAATACTATCTGCTTGAAATTTTTGATTTTCTCTCTGTTTTGTCTGATCACCAAATCCATTTTCTTTTGAATTCTCCAACTTATGAATTGAGGGCTTTTCACATCCTTAAAAAGACCAACAAAAATGTATAATCCCCTTCCTCCTCTCCACCAGCAGAAGAGAAATTTGAATCATCTTTTCAGACATTTTTAATAATATAGAGAAAATTACTTAAAAACTTAGAGGACTGACATCTTTTAAGGACTTCTACATGCTTTGTAAGGCATTCAAAAATGGCCTCGCTGCTTTGGACTTTTCCAGTGTACTAACTCACTTTAAATCTCAATATTTACTGCTAGTAAGAGCTACCAGCCAAGTATCCCCTCCTGTGTTTGTGTGACCATAGTCGTGGGTGGCTGCTGAAGTGCTTCTGAGGCCACAGATGAGGAAAGGTTTCTGTATAAAGACTAACTCTAAGTATTAGAATTTTCCTGAACTCCACTTTACTGAAACTAAATTTTGAGATTATCCTCAACATTCATTTCATATTCAGTATATTAGTATTCCTAGTGTGATTGTGATAACAGAAAAACACTAAAAAGAACTTTTAAACAATTACCTGTATTTTCTGCAACGGATTTATGATGTGACCAGTTGATGACCTGCTTGAGCGCATCTTCAGTGGAAACTGCTGTGCCATCTGGGTTTGCATAAAACAAAAGCAGTGGTTGGAAGTGGCATCGGATACACTTGGAGACCACATCTTTCCATCTAGTTCCAACCTTAAAAAATTACAAATGAATAGAAACAAAACAAAACCTTGTAATCAATGTGTTACATGAAAAGGCAGAGACTGAATTACTTTGTATATTAAAAAATTTTAAAGACACTCAGACATTAGCAGTTCAACTGTTCATCATACTATATGATTAATTTTATTTTATTTAGTAACTAGTCTAGATAAAAATCATATAAACATCATTGAAAAACTGATGGGCAAGATTGTACACTTTCTATATCAAGATCTAGATTATCAAATTTTTAAAGGCTTTGTTCATACATGTTGACTGACTTTTGACAAAAACTTCAAGCAATTTAATGGGGAAATATAAGATTTTCAACAAATGGTGCTGGAACAACTGGATGGCCGTATGAAAAAATGAACTTTGACACCATTCCACTAAAAGCACAAAAATTAACTCAGAACGAGTCTTAAAAAACCTATAAAGCTTATAGAACAAAAGAGAAAATTTTAACAAACTTGGGGAAGGTAAAAATTTCTTAGATAGGACATCAAACAAATCACAGAAGAAAAAATTATAAAATGGGCTTCATCAAAATGAATTAATAAGTTCTGCTCTTTGAAAGACACCATTAAGAAAATGGAGGAAAATAATAAAAAAGCCACAGACATCTAATAAAGAACTGGCGAGCAGAATAAAGAATTACTATAGCTCATTAATAAGATAATCCAATTTGAAAAATGTACAACACATCTGGACACTTCACCAAAAAAGACATAAGAATGGCCAATAAGCACATGAAAAGATACTCAAAACATTATTAATCATAAGGGAAATGCAAATTAAAACCACCGTGAGCTAACATTATACATTCACTAGAAAGGCTAACGTTAGGATGACTACCAGCGTGGAGTGCTGCTAAAAATGTGGAGCAACTGGAACTCCCAGTACACTGCTGGCAGGAATGTAAATTGTACAGTTGCTCTGGAGGTCAATTTGCCAGTTCCTTGTAAAGTTTAACATACACTTACTGTACAACCCAGAAATTCCACTTCTGGGTATTATCTGAGTGTAATAGAAAATAATATGTTCACACAAAGACTGTTCATACCTCAAAAGGTAAATGGATAAATTGTTACACAGTCATAAAATGTAACACAACAATAAAAATGAAGCACTGATACACACAACATGAATGAGTATTAAAAGATATTATGCCCGTCAGTCCCTTTAGGCTCCGCCGCCGCTCCGCCCCTCTGCCAGAGCTGGGGCGCCACCTCAGGCCGGCGGTTCTCCGCGGGAGGGAGCGAGGCGGGTGACGGGGACGGCGGGGACCCCGGCGGGGCGGCCGGCGGTCCTGCTCGCTCGGCAGCGGCGGCGTCTCGTCTCCATGGGGTCTGCCCGCGGCACCCGTGCGCTCTAAGGTGGACAGCAGGTTGTGTGTTGTCAGAATATTTCCACTGCTGCACCGAGGGCACACGCATCTTCAGTGGGACTTGGAATTCCTGGAGAATTGCCTTTGTGAAGAGCTGGCATAATTTCTTTAAATTTCATCTCTTAGCTTCCCATAAAGATATCAAGAAACCATGAACAACTTTAGTAATGAAGAGTTTGACTGCCATTTCTCGGATGAAGGCTTTACTGCCAAGGACATTCTGGACCAAAAAATTAATGAAGTTTCTTCTTCTCATGATAAGGATGCCTTCTATGTTGCGGACCTGGGAGCCATTCTAAAGAAACATCTGAGATGGTTTAAAGCTCTTCCTCGGGTCACCCCCTTTTATGTACTCAAATGCAGTAACAGCAGAACCATAGTGAACCCTATGGCAGCAGAACCCTAGCTGCCATAGGGACAGGATTTGACTGTGCCAGCAACACTGAAATCCAGTTGGCGCAGAGTCTCGGGGTGCCTCCTGAGAGGATTTTCTATGCAAATCCTTATAAACAAGTGTCTCAGATTAAATACGCTGCCAATAATGGAGTCCAGACGATGACTTTTGATAGTGAAGTTGAGTTGATGAAAGTTGCCAGGGCACATCCAAAGGCCAAGTTGGTTTTGCGGATTGCCACGGATGATTCCAAAGCAGTCTATAGCCTCAGTGTCAAATTTGGTGCCACACTCAAAACCAGCAGGCTTCTTCTGGAACGGGCGAAAGAGCTAGCTATTGATGTCATTGGTGTCAGCTTCCACGTGGGAAGTGGTTCTACTGATCCAGGGACCTTCATGCAGGCCATCTCTGATGCCCGCTGTGTCACCAGTGTAATCAACCCAGCGTTGGACAAGTATTTTCCATTAGACTCTGGAGTGAGAATCATGGCTGAGCCAGGAAGATACTACGTTGCATCAGCTTTCACGCTAGCAATTAATATCATTGCCAAAAAACTCATATTAAAGGAACAGACAGGCTCTTATGATGAAGATGAGTTGAGTGAACAGACATTTATGTATTATGTGAATGATGGAGTATATGGATCATTCAACTGCATCCTCTTCGATCATGCACACGTGAAGCCTCTTCTGCAGAAGAGACCCAAACCAGATAAGAAGTATTATTCATGTAGCATCTGGAGACCAACCTGTGATGGCCTGGATCGCACTGTTGAACACTGTAACTTGCCCAAGATTCATGTGGGTGATTGGATGTTCTTTGAAAACATGGGTGCTTACACTGTCGCTGCTGCTTCTACTTTCAGTGGATTCCAGAGACTGACCATCTACTATGTGACGTCAGGGCCAACATGGCAACTGATGCAGCAAATCCAGAACCACGACTTCCCACTCGGAGTAGAGGAGCAGGATGTTGGCACTCTGCCTGTGTCCTGTGCTTGGGAGAGTGGAATGAAACAGCACCCAGAAGCCTGTGCTTCAGCTCGTATTAATGTGTAGATACCATTCTTGTAGCTGTTAACTGTGAGTTTAGCTTGATTTAAGGGTTTGGGGGGGACCATTTAACTTAATTTCTGCCAGTTTTGAGATGTCTATGTGAATAGGGTTGGCACAGATGCAATGATGTGTAAGACTAAGTGATTGGGTCACACTTATCTGTGTTCCTATGGAAACTATTTGAATATTTGTTTTACATGGATTTTTACTGACTTTTCAAACATGCTACTAAAGTGTGCCCCTCAACTGCTGAGCAAGCATTTGTAGCTTGTGCATTGGCAGAATGGGCCAGAAGCTTAGTGTTGTGACCTGTTTTAAAATAAAGTATCTTGAAATAAAAAAAAAAAAAAAAGATATTATGCCTAGCAAAGGAAGCCAAACACAGAGAATGTCTATTGTAAGAGACCATTCACATAAACTGTAGAATGAGATCAATGATTTCCTGGGACCCAGGGTTGGGGACAGTAAAGGGACGTGACAGGATTTTCTGGAGTGATGAAAATGTTCTATACAATGATTGTGGAGGTTACACAGGCATGTATACAGTTGTCAAAATCCAAACTATACACTTAGAATGGGTGTATTTTAATGTTTGTAAATTATACTTCTATAAAGTTCATTTAAAAACAAAACAAAACCAATGAAACAAAAAACAAAGCATTCTAGAATATTAGTTTATTAGAGAAGGAATGGGTCTTTAAAAAAATTTCTGAGGAGTTTGTTCAAATTACACATTTTTAGCTGTTTATCTTCTTTACCTGGGATTCTGAGATACCTGAAGAACTAGAGTAGTTTGAAAACAAAACAAATCTGAAACTCAGAGAGTGACTACCCAGTTCTTCCTTCAAATTTTGACAATTTAAACTATGAGGATGCAAAATAGGAGTGCCAAAATGTTGCTGCATACTTACTCAAGATGGAACTTCTTAATAAACTGCCATATCAAAGTACTAAGTAATTCAAGCAAAGTGTGGACTTTAGAATATGAATTTCCAAATTTTTTCACTGACTTTATTGAGTATAATTTAATAAAATAAAACCATCCAATTACACTGTACAAGTCAGTGAGTTCTGATAAATGTCTACAATCATGTAACCCTCACTTCCAAAACTTTCCCTGTACCCCTTTGCAATGCCTGGCAACCAATGGTCTACTCTGTCACTTTGTTTTTTCCTTTTCTAGAATTTCATATAAGTGGAATCATGTTATTTAGCTGTTTGTGTCTCACTTCTTTCATTTAGCGCAATGCTTTTGATATTTTTCTACATTGTTGCATGTATCACTGGTTCATTCCTTTTTATTGCTGATTATTATATTCCATTGTATGGTTGTACAACTTCTTTATCTATTCACCTGATGATAGACGTTTGAGTTGTTTCCAGTTTTGGTTACTATGAGTAAAACTACTATGAACATTGAAGTACAAATTATGTATGGATACATGCTTTCATAGGAGTGGAATTGCTAGGTTGTATTATAAGTATATGTTTAAATTTATAAGAAACTGACAAACTGTTTTCTAAAGTGATTGTTCAATTTTCTGTTTCCATCAGCCTCACGAGAGTCCTTGCCAGCTCTTGGTATGGTCAGTCTTTTTAATTTTAGGCATTCTAATAGGTGAGTAATGCAATCTCATTGTGAATCAAATTTGTACTTCCTTTGTGCCTAATGATGTACTGAATATCATTTCAAGGGCCATTCATATATCTTCTTTGGTGAACTGTCCAAATCTTTTGCCCACTTTTTAACTGATTTGTCTTTTTATTATTGAGTTTAAGAGTTCTTGGGCTTCCCTGGTGGCGCAGTGGTTGGGAATTCACCTGCCAATGCAGGGGACACGGGCTCGAGCCCAGGTCCGGGAAGATCCCACATGCCGTGGAGCAACTAAGCCCATGTGCCACAAATACTGAGCCTGCGAGCCACAACTACTGAGCCCGCATGCCACAACTACTGAACCCCGTGCGCCACAACTACTGAACCCCATGCGCCTAGAGCCCGTGCTCTGCAACAAGAGAAGCCACCGCAATGAGAAACCTGCGCACCTCAATGAGGAGTGGCCCCCGCTCGCCGCAACTAGAGAAAGCCCGCGCGCAGTAACGAAGACCCAATGCAGCCAAAAATAAATAAATACATAAATTTAAAAAAAAAGAGAGTTCTTTATATATTCTGAATATAGCCTTTATTAGATATATGCTTGACAAATATTTTCTCCCAGTCTATGGTTTGTCTTTTCATTCTCCTAACAGTACCTTACTGAAGAGCAAAAGTTTTGATAAAGTCCAATTTATCAGCTAGTTTTATGGTCCATGTTTACTGACTGTTATCTAATAAATCTCTCTATAGCCAAACAGCAGTTTTAACCTTCTTATCTGATATTTCTACTTCTGTCATTTTTGGTCTTTTTTTTTTCCTAAGGCAATTTAATATCAGATCTGGCCTGGAACTGACCTCCGAGATCAGTTAGTATGAACCCTCGTTTTTGAGGTGCTGATGATGAAGTTTCTGAGAGAAAGGAACGTGTGCTCCATTTCCCTACTCTGCCTGCTCACCGCATATCATGTGATTTGAAGAAATGAAATGGCAGGGAAGGTCTGTTGTTACTGATATTCCTTCAGGGCATGGGTCATGTCTTCCTACTTCTTTGTATATTTGGTAATTTTTTACTGAATGCTATTTGGAAATGGCATATTGAAATTTCACTGCATTCTACATTTTTGGCTATTGAACTATTTTGTTTTCCTTTTAAATTGTTGACATGTAGTTATGTGTTATATTATGTTATATGGTATCAGCTTGGTCCTTTGAAGGCATCATTTTAAGCTTTTTATGTCAGGTGCAGAGCAATCTTCAGTCTAGGAATAATTTAGCCCCACTATTAAGGTGATATTTTTCTGAGGATTCAACTTGATGTCCTGTGTACCCACTCTTGCTAGTACGGATGCAAATTATTCTAGCCCTGTATGAGTTTAGGGAATTGTTTTCCAGTGGTCCCTTCTGCCACCTTGTGCTTGTTTACCCTACACATGGTGGATCACTCTTCAGCCAAAGATTAAAGGGAATCCCTCTGCCAATCTCCAGAGCTTTCCCTCTGTGCAGCTTTCTTTCTGGTAATCTGTCCAGCAAATTTTAGCCATCTTGGCCTCCCTGAACTCTAATTTCAGTTTCCTCAACTCAGTGAGACTACTAGGTTTTGTTTGGGTTCTCCCTCGCTGCACTGCAATCCATAAACTACCTCTAGGCAGTAGGCAGGGATCACTGTAGGGTTCATCTTGTTGGTTTCCCTTTTTTCTGTTCAACTGCCTGTCGTCCGGTGTCTAAAGTAGTTGCTTCATCTATTTGGCTTTCTAATTTTTAATACTGGAGGGCTTTAATGATGCTACTATAATTAAATTCACTTATTACTATTTTATAGAAATACTTACATATAATAATTTTATATAATTATTTCATTATTATATCATTTATTCCTGAAAAGTAAAAATCACAATAAATATTCCAGTTAGCAAAGCGTCACTTACCTCTTTCACATTTGCATCGTCAAAAAATACCCATTTGGAACTCTTGGTATGAAAAGCAAAGGCACAATAATGTCGGCTAGTGTAGCAAATCATGCCAACAAGGTGAAGTTCACTATTTTTGGCATTTTCATCAGTAACCCTATAAAAAAGCTGTTTAAAAATAATGTATATTTAATATTGTATCTTTTTTAAAATAAGGAACAATTATTTGAAGTCATGCATTTGATTCTCTATGAAAAATATTTCTCATGCATACTGCCCCAAACTGATATTATATTAGTACTAAAGACACCACATTGCACTGTTAACAGAATTACTACTTTCAATTAGTCCACAAGAAACATTAAGTCCAATAAAATGTATTTACTACAACTTAGTTTAGTAGCACAGTATCTCTAACACAGAATTGACACTTTACATACATAAACTCAAAATGTGAGGTAAATTACACATTTCCTGATAATTCATGATTGAATCACATATTTTAACATACATTAAACATACTACCTCAAGATAACTATTTAAAAGTTTAATTGTAATATAAACCAATTCAAAATATATTAAGATAGTAAAAAGCATATTAAGAGATCAGAGCTGTAGATGAATTTTAAATCTTAAATTTTTCTAGCTTAATATTTATATTTATAATCATTATCATACACACACAAACACATACACACACGCATATAGTATCATATCATCATCACTCTAGTGATACAGGGATAGAGCACGTGATGGTTTAGTTTGTAACTGAAAGCCATTCCTAGTCTAAGCAAGAAAGGCATTCCAGTTAGCCTGATTTGATTAACTTTATCAGAGTTACATCTGCAAATTATTTCCTTTAGAAAGAAAACTTAGTTCTGAAAAATAAAGTGCCTTATAATATATGAAGATGTTTTAGAGGAATTTAAAAATAAAAAGGAAGAGAAAGAAAAGAGTTGATATACCCCGGGAAGATAAAGATGTGTTGCGAGATTCCGAACAACATCTTCGGTCAAGTCAGAATGCTCAGAGTCCCAGACTAAACCAATTGTAACAATCTCTGGGCAATTCATTAAAACACGCCGAATTTTTATTTTTTGGCCACAGTTACTCTAAAGAAAAACACAAAAGACAACTTTTGAAATTATCAAAACAGATATACCACAGGTAATGCCTTATACAGTTTGTATTATGCAATAACAATCTTAACATGTATCAGAAATTTATTTCTCCAGCATATTAAAATAGACTTCTAGCAAAGTATTTGTCTTAATTATTGATTAAACATAAAGTTTATTTTAAATCAAAGTACTTTTCTTTGGTATTTAAGTAAATCTGTTAAAACAAGAATTCAACCTTAAAAAAAGCAGATATAAAGCCCTTGAAGCCATTAATAATGTTACATGAGGGAAGACTAATACCATCTGTAATGTTTATTTAAAGAAAAACAAAAAAGAAATTCTCTTTAGTCAAATGATAGACTTCAGAACTTAATCAACATATGCTACCTTAAATCCTTCACAGTGTTACAAGTTTTTAAAGAAATAAGAGCTCACATGGTATAAAGAGTTACCTAAAAAAACACTGAAAAAATAAATTCTTCAAATTAATTCCAGATATAATTAATATTTGCATGGTAATTTCTGAATGTCTATTTTCAAATTTACAAATACAGAAGCACACTAATGTTCTCCAAATTATACTTACAGGACATTTCCTATAGTCATCAGTTGTATTCGCTGCTTGCAGCAATTCTGCAAACATTTCAGGCTTAGAGCGTTCATGCCTTTCCATCATTCTTTCAACTTCATTGCTACAAAAGAAAGAAGCAGTCCCAAATCTGGCCTATGAACTTAAAAAATATCCAGTAAATTTGCATCAAAAATACTAAGTTATCAATATAGGTATGATCATTTTTTCTGTCTTAAAACACAATTTTGTTTGAAAAATTAACCATGAAGTAAATTTCCATGAAATGAAAAATTATGATATTTGGCAGGTTATGATGAAACAAGTTAGGTCAAGAACAGAATAAAATAACATGAAATCATACTACTGTTTGGAATTAGATGAATGAGGTAAGATGTTCCATCTGAAGGTAATTCTAAGTTAACAGTTTCTTTTACATTATTACTTAACAAACAGGGACTTGAGTTTAAACTTTTGCCTAACAAGAACAAGAAACTTTAGGAAAGGCTCCCTCTCTGGCCTAAAGTTCCCATAAACAAGGTTATTTTCAGCTAAGAGAAGGGCCCTTTGCTGATTAATGCAGAAGTCACAACCAAAGCTACTTAAACGAGGCTTGTGCCTTTTGTTCCTATTATGACTACTAACCATTTCATTAGAGTCTAGGCAGGGTATCAGTGCCATTTTGTATCCAACTTCTCCTAGAGTCAAATTTTTACATATCAAGGTATTAAGTATCTTTAAACAACTATTTAAACATTTCCAAAAAGATATATAATGTAAGCTCAATACGCCTACTAGTTTCCATTCGTGGTGCTCTGGTTTTACTTAATAGTAATTTTAACTGTCCTAGTGCTGGATATATTTTACAGTTCAATGGTAAATAATATACAATATTCAATAACAACTAAAAGTACCAATTCTTCTAAAGCACTTCACAAGTAGACTAGAAAGCACTAAATCTGACAGGCTCATTCAAAAGGCACATAATGGTTTTTTACAAAATTGACAGCATCAGAGTAGTGGTTAACCAGATACATTTTGAATCTGAAATGAACCCAGACCTGGGTTTAAATCTTAATTCATTCATTTAACAGGTTAATCATATTAAGCCTATTTCTTGATCAACAAAAGTTTTTGTTAAGACTAAAAGCAACAATTTATGTAAAGCCTGGAACATAGTAAGCATTGAACAACTGGTATTCAATACTTATCACCAATAAAAAGAGAGAGATTATAATTAGAATTCAAATTCTGGGCTTTCGCAATTCGTGGTGTGGACCAGGGAGAGACTGACGGAACTCTAACTCTTATTACCTAAGATACTGTCTCAGAGCACTGTCATTTTACACAAGAGTTTCAAAGTAGACTTAAAGTTTTACAGCTTTTAATTTGTGGTCTATCCTTATTTGAACACCACCCTATTTTTCATACAAAGTGAATGAAACTGACTACAACCGACTAAAGTTTAAAGAATGTTCCTCTAAATCAATGTTTCCCAACTCTGTATATATCCAAATTACCAACTTGCTATATTCAATGACCTTTAAGAAACAATGTGCTATATCCAAAATAAATCAAGGAAGTTTAATAATACAATGAAATGGATGAGCACCTAATGTTCACTTTGTGCAATGATAAAAATATTGGTAGCATTTAGCAACTAACTGCTGTACTGATGTATTCTGATTGATAATTATTGATCCATGTTTCGTCTTTTGCATTAAAGTATCTGCAAACATTTATGATCTCATTCAATGTTTATCATACATCAAATATTTACACTCTCAAATACCTGTTGCCATGTTCAAACAACTCTTATTATGTAAAGTCTAGAGATCATTTTTGGATCCCTAAGCTGATGTTTCATGGCTAGGGAGGGAGGGGACAGACAAGCATGGCAAATTTTTATTTCAGGTGAATGTTATGGCCTTAAATGCAATAAACCTAACAGAGGATTATTTTCACTTTTTTCTTTCTTGTCTGCTTACGCTAGCTTCCATCACTACGCAGGGACATGGTGGAGCCGACAGGAGACATGGCCACTACAAAGGTAACACCTTAGCAAAAATGAAGAAATCATCTACAATTCCATTTACCCTTGAACTTGTCATTTTAAGCTCTCCTTCACGGTTTCAAAAACTTGCTATAAATATAAATAGATATACATTTTGACTAATATTTTGTACATTTCACTGAGTGACATCTATATTTGGTAAGTCAGAAACAACTGAGATAGACATCCCTTAGTACCCCTGATGGTAGCACATTTGTTAATCTCAGAGAGTAGATATTCATAGACGTTACAGTTTCATAAAATAAAGGCTCAATGTGATCACATACGTGACTAACATCTTTGGTAAATATGCTTTAAGAGGTTCTTACCATAGGGCTGTTGTAGAAATGTACCGCACAAATTCTGTGAAGGGTAGAGGATCTGATGATGCTCCACAGCTACGACACACACACTGCAGGTAAAAATACACGTCTAATTTATCAATCATAAAACATAAATACAGTCTCTAATAAAATAGTTAAGCCATCTCACCTGTTCATACAGAGTCATAGCAAACTTCTGGTGAGTGATACAAGATTTAGAGGTACACATGTCTGCATCTCTGCTTGGCACTATGTGAAAATGAATCCTCTCCAATATATTTTCCTAATTTAAACATTAAAAGACAAATGAGTTTTGCAAATCTTGCATAGGACACTTCAAAACACAACTCTTTTTAACTTTACAAATTGAAAAACCTGAGTATTTTCCAAAGTGTTAACCTCAGACGTGCCATGTACATTGTCAGCTTTTCAGCTTCCCTCTTTAACCAAGCCTTCAAATGCTGCTCAATTATTCACCTTTTGCAGCATTCTATTTTAAAAAAATTTTAGCAAAACATTATAATGTAACATGATTTTAATAAAGATTTAAAAAATCAATTCATGGTGGCTGACATCTAGAATTTAATATTAGAAAACAAGATTTACGATGTTCCCAGCATTCTCACATTGAGAAAAAGCAATTAATTAAAAAAAATCCTACTTGGATCATTTCGATAGTCTATATAACTTAAATCAAAACATCAATGATAAAGGCTTATAATACCTGCACTAACAACCCGAATGCAAGTAATCTGCTCTTCAACAAACTTCTTATGAAAGTGTGGATTTGTAATATAGATCAATAGGGGTATTAATTTCTTTAACAAATTATCCTTTTTACCAAAGCTTAACCAATGGATTATTTTAATTAGTTAACTTCTCCCTCCTCTGCCCCAGGACATTTACAACTATTCAATTATTTAAGCCTGGATTTCTAGATATCCCATGAATAATCATATCATGGATTAGTATACTTCACTTAAGTGAAAGTAAGACTATAAAGTTCAGTATTGTACAAAATATATCCATTTATATATTAAGCAATGGAGCAATTATAAACATGAGAAGTATGAAAAGCATATTCCATGACTGTGTGTGTTGTTTTTGTTATATTTTAGTCAACATGGCAAGTGTGCTAAGCATTCGAGATGTTCCTTTAAAAAGAAAACATAGGGGTCTGGGCAAGATGGCGGAAGAGTAAGACGCAGAGATCACCTTCCTTCCCACAGATACAGCAGAAATACATCTGCACGTGGAACTACTCCTACAGAACACCCACTGAACGCTGGCAGAAGACGTCAGACCTCCCAAAAGGCAAGAAACTCCCCCACGTACCTGGGTAGGGCAAAAGAAAAAAGAAAAAACAGAGACAAAAGAATAGGGACGGGACCTGCACCAGTGGGAGGGAGCGGTGAAGGAGGAAAGGTTTCCACACATTAGGAAGCCCCTTCGCAGGCGGAGACTGCGGGTGGCAGAGGGGGGAAGCTTCGGAGCCATGGAGGAGAGCGCGGCAACGGGGGTGCGGAGGGCAAAGCGGAGAGATTCCCGCACAGAGGAGCGGTGCCGACCAGCACTCACCAACCCGAGAGGCTTGTCTGCTCACCCGCCGGGGCGGGCAGGGGCTGGGAGCTCAGGCTCGGGCTTCGGTCAGATCCCAGGGAGAGGACTGGGGTTGGCGGTGTGAACACAACCTGAAGGGGTTAGCGCACCACAGCTAGCCGGGAGGGAGTCCGGGAGAAACTCTGGAGCTGCCGAAGAGGCAAGAGACTTTTTCTTGCCTCTTTGTTTCCCAGTGCACGAGGAGAGGGGATTCACAGCACCACCTAAACGAACTCCAGAGACGGGCACGAGCCATGGTTATCAGCGCGGACCGCAGAGACAGGCAGGAGACACTAAGGATGCTGCTGCCGCCACCAAGAAGCCTGTGTGCGAGCACAGGTCACTCTCCACACCACCCCTCACGGGAGCCGGTGCACCCGCCACGGCCAGGCTCCCGTGATCCGGGGACAACTTCCCCGGGAGAACGCACGGCGCACCTCAGGCTGCTGCAACGTCACGCTGGCCTCTGCCGCCGCAGGCTCGCCCCGCATCCGTACCCCTCCCTCCCCCCCCCACCCGAGTGAGCCAGAGCCCCCGAAGCAGCTGCTCCTTTAGCCCCGTTCTGTCTGGGCAGGGAACAGACGCCCTCGGGCGACCTACATGCAGAGGCGGGTTCAAATCCAAAGCTGAACCCCGGGAGCTGTACGAACAAAGAAGAGAAAGGGAAATCTCTCCCAGCAGCCTCAGAAGCAGCGGATTAAAGCTCCACTAACAACTTGATGTGCCTGCATCTGTTGAATACCTGAATAGACAACGAATCATCCCAAA
Organism: Balaenoptera borealis; assembly: GCF_965194805.1. Lineage (NCBI taxonomy): Eukaryota > Metazoa > Chordata > Mammalia > Artiodactyla > Balaenopteridae > Balaenoptera > Balaenoptera borealis. The sequence continues at coordinate 128,786,831 of NC_138861.1, read as the reverse complement.
TTCAGGAGGTGGACTTTGGGAGCAGGATATATTAAATTTTCCCCTTTTCCTTTTTTTCTGAGTGTATATGTGTATGCTTCTGGGTGAGATTTTGTCTGTATAGCTTTGCTTACACCATTAGTCCTAGGGTTAGGTCTGTCCGTTTTGGTTTTTTTTTTTTTTTTTTAACTTATATTTAGAGAAGTGCTAACACCCATCCTTCTCAAACTCTTCCAAAAAATTGCAGAGGAAGGAACACTCCCAAACTCATTCTATGAGGCCACCATCACCCTGATACCAAAACCAGACAAAGACACTACAAAAAAAGAAAATTACAGACCAATATCACTGATGAATATAGATGCAAAAATCCTCAACAAAATACTAGCAAACAGAATCCAACAACACATTAAAAGGATCATACACCACGATCAAGTGGGATTTATCCCAGGGATGCAAGGATTCTTCAATATATGCAAATAAATTAATGTGATACACCACATTAACAAACTGAAGAATAAAAACCATATGATCATCTCAATAGATGCAGAAAAAGCTTTTGACAAAATTCAACACCCATTTACGATAAAAACTCTCCAGAAAGTGGGCATAGAGGGAACCTACCTCAACATAATAAAGGCCATATATGACAAACCCACAGCAAACATCATTCTCAATGGTGAAAAACTGAAAGCATTTTCTGTAAGATCAGGAACGAGACAAGGATCTCCACTCTCACCACTATTATTCAACACAGTTTGGGAAGTCCTAGCCACAGCAATCAGAGAAGAAAAAGAAATAAAAGGAATACAAATTGGAAAAGAAGAAGTAAAACTGTCACTGTTTGCAGATGACATGATACTATACATAGAGAATCCTAAAGATGCCACCAGAAAACTGCTAGAGCTAATTAATGAATATGGTAAAGTTGCAGGATAAAAAATTAATGCACAGAAATCTCTTGCATTCCTATACACTAATGATGAAAAATCTGAAAGAGAAATTATGGCAACACTCCCATTTACTATTGCAACAAAAAGAATATAATACCTAGGAATAAACCTACCTAGGGAGACAAAAGACCTGTATGCAGAAAACTATAAGACACTGATGAAAGAAATTAAAGATGATACCAACAGATGGAGAGATATACCATGTTCTTGGATTGGAAGAATCAACATTGTGAAAATGAGTATACCACCCAAAGCAATCTACAGATTCAATGCAATCCCTATCAAATTACCAATGGCATTTTTTACGGAGCTAGAACAAATCATCTTAAAATTTGTATGGAGACACAAAAGACCCCAAATAGCCAAAGCAGTCTTGAGGGAAAAAAATGGAGCTGGAGGAATCAGACTCCCTGACTTCAGACTATACTACAAAGCTACAGTAATCAAGACAATATGGTACTGGCACAAAAACAGAAACATAGATCAATGGAACAAGATAGAAAGCCCAGAGATTAACCCACGCACCTATGGTCAACTAATCTATGACAAAGGAGGCAAAGATATACAATGAAGAAAAGACAGTCTCTTCAATAAGTGGTGCTGGGAAAACTGGACAGCTACATGTAAAAGAATGAAATTAGAATACTCCCTAACACCATACACAAAAATAAACTCAAAATGGATTAGAGACCTAAATATAAGACTGGACACTATAAAACTCTTAGAGGAAAACATAGGAAGAACATTCTTTGACATAAATCACAGCAAGATCTTTTTTGATCCACCTCCTAGAGTAATGGAAATAAAAACAAAAATAAACAAGTGGGACCTAATGAAACTTCAAAGCTTTTGCACAGCAAAGGAAACCATAAACAAGACGAAAAGACAACCCTCAGAAGGGGAGAAAATATTTGCAAACGAATCAACGGACAAAGGATTAATCTCCAAAATATATAAACAGCTCATTCAGCTCAATATTAAAGAAACAAACACCCCAATCCAAAAATGGGCAGAAGACCTAAATAGACATTTCTCCAAAGAAGACATACAGACGGCCACGAAGCACATGAAAAGATGCTCAACATCATTAATTATTAGAGAAATGCAAATCAAAACTACAATGAGGTATCACCTCACTCCTGTTAGAATGGGCATCATCAGAAAATCTACAAACAACAAATGCTGGAGAGGGTGTGGAGAAAAGGGAACCCTCTTGCACTGCTGGTGGGAATGTAAATTGATACAGCCACTATGGAGAACAATATGGAGGTTCCTTAAAAAACTAAAAATAGAATTACCATATGACCCAGCAATCCCACTACTGGGCATATACCCAGAGAAAACCGTAATTCAGAAAGACACATGCACCCGAATGTTCATTGCAGCACTATTTACAATAGCCAGGTCATGGAAGCAACCTAAATGCCCATCAACAGACGAATAGATAAAGAAGATGTGGTACATATATACAATGGAATATTACTCAGCCATAAAAAGGAACGAAATTGAGTCATTTGTTGAGACGTGGATGGATCTAGAGACTGTCATACAGCGTGAAGTCAGAAAGAGAAAAACAAATATCGTATATTAATGTATGTATGTGGAACCTAGAAAAATGGTACAGATGAGCCAGTTTGCAGGGCAGAAGTTGAGACACAGATGTAGAGAATGGACATATGGACACCAAGGGGGGAAAACTGTGGTGGGGTGGGGATGGTTGTGTGCTGAATTGGGCGATTGGGATTGACATGTATACACTGATGTGTATAAAATTGATGCCTAATAAGAACCTGCAATATAAAAAAACAAACAAACAAAACAACTAATACTAAACTTTCATTGGGTTATTTGTATGGAAATATGTTAATATAAATGTTTCAGACATTACATGAAATTTCTAAAAATCTTATATTTGTATTTGTATGGAAATATGTTAATATAAATGTTTCAGACATTACATGAAATTTCTAAAAATCTTATATGTTCTGGTATAATGTTATAAGTAATAATCCTAGTTATTACTTTAAAATGTATATCTCAGAAATAACTAATTTTCTTGTCAACTGCATTATTATGAACTTTCATCAAATCTTTAACTGTGGTCATTTTTAAGTCTTTTGTCATTTACAGACAGTTCTGGGTGTACTCTGATGATTTTGCAAATATGTTCCTATAAAAGGGTTTCATCTTCAAGAAATTCATGGAAAAGACTCTGACAAGTACAGGTTTCTGGTAACTGACTGTACTGCTGAACTGAATGAATAAGCATTTTCAGAACTCTAATGAAAAACTGATGAACTCATAAAAGTGCTAACAAAAGATCAAGATGAAAAAACAAAATTAATTACATGGGACTGAGTGAACTGATGAGGATGAGTATAATTTTTGTGACTTTCTGTCTGAATTAAAAAAAAAAAAATCCCACAAGGACTCAGAGGCAAAGAATATACAAATCAATTTTCACTGCAAAGTAAAGGAGCTGTTACAGTGGAGGATTACTGGACTGAATGTCAATATTATGACATAGTATGAGTGTGTTTCATGTTTGGTAATTGCAATCATTGTTGCTTTTGTTGTGGTCATCCATGTACAATGCTTGGTGTCAGTCTATTTATCTCTTGTAAAAATAAAATACAGTGTGTGTGTGTGAAAAAAAAAAAAAAAAAAAAATTTTTTTTTCCCAATAAATGTTTTCTTAATAATTTTTTCTTTATTTTCTATTTTTAAAAATTAAAAAAATTTTTTAATAAGTTTTTTCACATTTTTTATTTTAAAAAATTAAAAATTTTTTTCTTAATAAATTTTTTTCTTATTTTTATTATAAAAAATTAATAAATCTATTTTTAAAATTAAAAAGATTTTTTCTTAATAAATTTATTAATAATTTTGTTTCTTATTTTTTATTATAATAGCTTTATTTTATTTTATTTTATCCTCTTTCTTTCTTTCTTTCTTTCTATTTTTTCTCCCTTTTATTCTGAGCCGTGTGGATGAAAGGCTCTTGGTGCTCCAGCCAGGCATCAGGGCTGTGCCTCTGAGGTGGGAGAGCCAACTTCTGGACACTGGTCCACAAGACACCTCCCAGCTCGACGTAATACCAAACAGCAAAAATCTCTCAGAGATCTCCATCTCAACATCAAGACCCAGCTTCACTCAACGACCAGCAAGCTACAGTGCTGGACACCCTATGCCAAACAACTAGCAAGACAGGAACACAGCCCCATCCATTAGCAGAGAAGCTGCCTAAAAACATAATAAGTCCACAGACACCCCAAAACACACCACCAGACGTGGACGTGCCCACCAGAAAGACAAGATCCAGCCTCATCCACCAGAACACAGGCACTAGTCCCCTCCACCAGGAAGCCTACACAACCCACTGAACCAACCTTACCCACTGGGGACAGATACCAAAAACAACGGGAACTACGAACCTGCAGCCGGTGAAAAGGAGACCCCAAACACAGTAAGATAAGCAAAATGAGAAGACAAAAAAACACACAGCAGGTGAAGGAGCAGGGTCAAAACACACCAGACCTAACAAATGAAGAGGAAACAGGTAGTCTACCTTAAAAATAATTCAGAATAATGATAGTAAAGATGATCCAAAATCTTGGAAATAGAATAGACAAAATGCAAGAAACATTTAACAAGGACGTAGAAGAACTAAAGAGGAGCCAAGCAATGATGAAAAACACAATAAATGAAATTAAAAATACTCTAGACGGGATCAGTAGAAGAATAACTGAGGAAGAAGAACGGATAAGTGACCTGGAAGATAAAATAGTGGAAATAACTACTGCAGAGCAGAATAAAGAAAAAAGAATGAAAAGAACTGAGGACAGTCTCAGAGACCTCTGGGACAACATTAAACGCAACAACATTCGAATTACAGGGATCCCAGAAGAAGAAGAGAAAAAGAAAGGGACTGAGAAAATATTTGAAGAGATTATAGTTGAAAACTTCCCTAATATGGGAAAGGAAATAGTTAAACAACTCCAGGAAGCACAGAGAGTCCCATACAGGATAAATCCAAGAAGAAACACGCCAAGACATATATTAATCAAACTATCAAAAATTAAATATAAAGAAAACATATTAAAAGCAGCAAGGGAAAAACAACAAATAACACACAAGGGAATCCCCATAAGGTTAACAGCTGATCTTTCAGCAGAAACTCTGCAAGCCAGAAGGGAGTGGCAGGATATACTTAAAGTGATGAAGGAGAAAAACCTACAACCAAGATTACTCTCCCCAGCATGGATCTCATTCAGATTTGACCAAGAAATTAAAACCTTTAGAGACAAGCAAAAGCTGAGAGAGTTCAGCACCACCAAACCAGCTTTACAACAAATGCTAAAGGAACTTCTCCAGGCAAGAAACACAAGAGAAGGAAAACACCTACAATAACAAACCCAAAACATTTAAGAAAATGGGAATAGGAACATACATATCGATAATTACCTTAAATGTAAATGGATTAAATGCTCCAACCAAAAGACAGAGACTGGCTGAATGGATACAAAAACAAGACCCATATATATGCTGTCTACAAGAGACCCACTTCAGACCTAGAGACACATACAGACTGAAAGTGAGGGGATGGAAAAAGATATTCCATGCAAATGGAAATCAAAAGAAAGCTGGACTAGCAATTCTCATATCAGACAAAATAGACTTTAAAATAAAGACTATTACAAGAGACAAAGAAGGACACTATATAATGATCAAGGGATCGATCCAAGAGGAAGATATAACAATTGTAAATATTTATGCACCCAACATAGGAGCACCTCAATACATAAGGCAAATACTAACAGCCATAAAAGGGGAAATCGACAGTAACACAATCATAGTAGGGGACTTTAACACCCCACTTTCACCAATGGACAGATCATCCAAAATGAAAATAAATAAGGAAACACAAGCTTTAAATGATACCTTAAACAAGATGGACTTAATTGATATTTATAGGACATTCCACCCAAAAACAACAGAATACACATTTTTCTCAAGTGCTCATGGAACATTCTCCAGGATAGATCATATTTTGGGTCACAAATCAAGCCTTGGTAAATTTAAGAAAATTGAAATCGTATCAAGTATCTTTTCCGACCACAGTGCTATGAGACTAGATATCAATTACAGGAAAAGACCTGTAAAAAATACAAACACATGGAGGCTACACAATACACTACTTAATAACGAAGTGATCACTGAAGAAATCAAAAAATACCTAGAAACAAATGACAATGGAGACATGACGACCCAAAACCTATGGGACGCAGCAAAAGCAGTGCTAAGAGGGAACTTTATAGCAATACAAGCCTACCTCAAGAAACAGGAAACATCTCGAATAAACAACCTAACCTTGCACCTGAAGCAATTAGAGAAAGAAGAACAAAAAAACCCCAAAGCTAGCAGAAGGAAAGAAATCATAAAGATCAGACCAGAAATAAATGAAAAAGAAATGAAGGAGACAATAGCAAAAATCAATGAAACTAAAAGCTGGTTCTTTGAGAAGATAAATAAAATTGATAAACCATTAGCCATACTCATCAAGAGAAAAAGGGAGAAGATTCAAATCAATAGAATTAGAAGTGAAAAAGGAGAAGTAACCACTGACACTGCAGAAATACAAACGATCATGAGAGATTACTACAAGCAACTCTATGCCAATAAAACGGACAACCTGGAAGAAATGGACAGATTCTTAGAAACGCACAACCTGCCGAGACTGAACCAGGAAGAAATAGAAAATATGAACAGACCAATCACAAGAACTGAAATTGAAACTGTGATTAAAAATCTTCCAACAAACAAAAGCCCAGGACCAGATGGCTTCACAGGCGAATTCTATCAAACATTTAGAGAAGAGCTAACACCTATCCTTCTCAAACTCTTCCAAAATATAGCAGAGGGAGGAACACTCCCCAACTCATTCTACAAGGCCACCATCACCCTGATGCCAAAACCAGACAAAGAAGTCACAAAGAAAGAAAACTACAGGCCAGTATCACTGATGAACATAGATGCAAAAATCCTCAACAAAATACTAGCAAACAGAATCCAACAGCACATTAAAAGGATTATACACCATGATCAAGTGGGGTTTATTCCAGGAATGCAAGGATTCCTCAATATACGCAAATCAATCAACGTGGTACATCATATTAACAAACTGAAGGAGAAAAACCATATGATCATCTCAATAGATGCAGAGAAAGCTTTTGACAAAATTCAACACCCATTTATGATAAAAGCCCTGCAGAAAGTAGGCATAGAGGGAACTTTCCTCAACATAATAAAGGCCATATATGACAAACCCACAGCCAACATTGTCCTCAAGGGTGAAAAACTGAAACCATTTCCACTAAGATCAGGAACAAGACAAGGTTGCCCACTCTCACCACTATTATTCAACATAGTGTTGGAAGTGTTAGCCACAGCAATCAGAGAACAAAAAGAAATAAAAGGAATCCAAATCGGAAAAGAAGAAGTGAAGCTGTCACTGTTTGCAGATGACATGATACTATACATAGAGATACATCCTAAAACTGCTACCAGAAAACTACTAGAGCTAATCAATGAATTTGGTAAAGTAGCAGGATACAAAATTAATGCACAGAAATCTCTTGCATTCCTATATACTAATGATGAAAAATCTGAAAGTGAAATTAAGAAAACACTCCCGTTTACCACTGCAACAAAAAGAATAAAATATCTAGGAATAAACCTACCTAAGGAGACAAAAGACCTGTATGCAGAAAATTATAGGACACTGATGAAAGAAATTAAAGATGATACAAATAGATGGAGAGATATACCATGTTCTTGGATTGGAAGAATCAACATTGTGAAAATGACTCTACTACCCAAAGCAATCTACAGATTCAATGCAATCCCTATCAAACTACCACTGGCATTTTTCACAGAACTAGAACAAAAAATTTCACAATTTGTATGGAAACACAAAAGACCCTGAATAGCCAAAGCAATCTTGAGAACGAAAAATGGAGATGGAGGAATCAGGCTCCCTGACTTCAGACTATATTACAAAGCTACAGTAATCAAGACAGTTTGGTACTGGCACAAAAACAGAATTATAGATCAATGGAACAGGATAGAAAGCCCAGAGATAAACCCACGCACATATGGTCACCTTATCTTTGATAAAGGAGGCAAGCATATACAGTGGAGAAAAGACAGCCTCTTCAATAAGTGGTGCTGGGAAAATTGGACAGGTACATGTAAAAGAATGAAATTAGAACACTCCCTAACACCATACACAAAAATAAACTCCAAATGGATTAAAGACCTAAGTGAAAGGCCAGACACTATCAAACTCTTAGAGGAAAACATAGGCAGAACACTCTATGACATAAATCACAGCAAGATCCTTTTTGACCCAGCTCCTAGAGAAATGGAAATAAAAACACAAATAAACAAATGGGACCTAATGAAACTTAAAAGCTTTTGTACAGCAAAGGAAACCATAAACAAGACCAAAAGACAACCCTCAGAATGGGAGAAAATATTTGCAAATGAAGCAACTGACAAAGGATTAATCTCCAAGATTTACAAGCAGCTCATGCAGCTCAATAACAAAAAAACGAACAACCCAATCCAAAAATGGGCAGAAGACCTAAATAGACATTTCTCCAAAGAAGATACACAGATTGCCAACAGACACATGACAGAATGCTCAACATCATTAATCATTAGAGAAATGCAAATCAAAACTACAATGAGGTATCATCTCACACCGGTCAGAATGGCCATCATCCAAAAATCTAGAAACAATAAATGCTGGAGAGGGTGTGGAGGAAAGTGAACAATCTTGCACTGTTGGTGGGAATGTAAATTGATACAGCCACTATGGAGAACAGTATGGAGGTTCCTTAAAAAACTAAACATAGAACTACCATACGACCCAGCAATCCCACTACTGGGCATATACCCTGAGAAAACCATAATTCAAAAAGAGTCATGTACCAAAATGTTCATTGCAGCTCTATTTACAATAGCCAGGACATGGAAGCAACCTAAGTGTCCATCATCGGATGAATGGATAAAGAAGATGTGGCACATATATACAATGGAATATTACTCAGCCATAAAAAGAAATGAAATGGAGGTATTTGTAATGAGGTGGATGGAGTTAGTCTGTCATACAGAGTGAAGTAAGTCAGAAAGAGAAAAACAAATACAGTAGGCTAACACATATATATGGAATCTAAGGGAAAAAAAGAAAAAGGTCATGTAGAACCTAGTGGCAAGACGGGAATAAAGACACAGACCTACTAGAGAATGGACTTGAGGATATGGGGAGGGGGAGGGGTGAGATGTGACTGGGTGAGAGAGTGTCATGGACATATATACACTACCAAGTGTAAAATAGATAGCTAGTGGGAAGCAGCCGCATAGCACAGGGAGATCAGCTCGGTGCTTTGTGACCACCTAGAGTGGTGGGATAGGGAGGGTGGGAGGGAGGGAGATGCAAGAGGGAAGAGATATGGGAACATATGTATATGTATAACTGATTCACTTTGTTATAAAGCAGAAACTAACACACCATTGTAAAGCAATTATACTTCAATAAAGATGTTTAAAAAAAAAAAAAGAAAACATAAATGCCAAACGAATTCTATAGAGAGTAATAAATTCTTCAAAAATTTGGAGAACGGATTGGGGTGCTTTGATGATGCATTATCTAGTAGATGTGACTTACGTTGAACTTTAACAAATAATAGATTAGGAAAGTTTTGAATATTTCAGGAACTTGAGCAAAGGCTATAAAACAGGAATTTAAAAGACATGTGTGAGGAATGGACTGAAACTATCTCACCAGAAGGGAAAATTCAGGAAGGAAGCAAAGAGATAAACTGGAGTTTAAATTTAAAGAGCCTTAAATGTCAGAAGAGATTCAGATGTGAATCACAGAAATATCTGAAGCGGAAGCATTTATCTGAAAGAAATCATATTAATATGGTGGCTGTTAAAAAAGACTCTTAGGATAAGGTTAAAAGGACACTAGTAAGGAGGCTTAAATAATGCTGAGAGTAGAGGCCCGAGCTAAACAGAAATGTTGACAGGGAAATAACATGGAGAGGCAAAACTTAAAAGGGTTTCTGATGAAAGAATTTACATAATTTGCTGAAGAGATATAAGACTAAGAGAAGAAATAGCTGTCTTAAATATAGGTGACATCTATGTTATTGAAACGATTAATCACCAACATGCATATTTAAGAAGGTATATAGGTACATCCCTGATCAAAGGAATGCTCTACTTATCAATATGGTGGTAACACAGTCTCAGAACATCAACCTCAGTCAATGATTCTCAACCTGGAGTAAGGTGTATATCAGAATTGCTGCCCCTGACAGCTGCCCATCAAGATCCTCTGCTCTTCCAAAGAGAAGCATGCAATGCATTACATTGCATGTAATGAGAAATGTTACTGGGAGAGTGTGTTGCATATGTAAACCCCGTGGAACAGAACGACCTCAGTGCTATGATTTATACATAATAAGCCTTTTTGCTCCAATAAATAAATTTTCAAGTATTCTAGTAGCCTAACTCTGAAAAATTAGAGCAGCACAAATAATCAAAAGCAAAAGTACACAAAACACACGTGGACTTAAACTGAGCTTTGAAGGGGTAGGTAAGACAAGGATCTACTGAGCAGTTCCGATACTTTTCCACTGCTATAAACTTATGTTTTATTTGTCTCAAAAGGTGCATAATTTAAGGAATGCCAACTGCCATTCTGATTTAAGGATTATCAGAAATACTTACAAAGCACTCTGCAGCATCATCCATAAGGCCAAGCTGAAATCGCTGCTCATCTTTGAAACTTTCTGCAAGTGCATGTCTTATGTTATCCGAAGGAAGTGCTTTTTCTCGACTGTGTTGAAACTGTTGAAATATTGTCTGGGAATCAACAAATACATCGACCAGTAAGTTTAACACCAACAACTAAAAAACACTTGAGCAATTTCATTTCAACAGCAAAACTCGAAACTCTATACTCAAACTAACAGTCTTTTGCTTTAAAATTCCATACAAAAAATTAATTATTTCTATGAGTAGTATGTAGAAATGCTTGCCCCAGCCTCTAAATCAAATGTTAGTGCATAAGAATTAAACACGTAAAGTTCTCAGATCCCATCCTCAGAGATTCTGATTGAGATGAGGCCCATTTTTAAACTGTTCCCTAGCTGACTATGATCTAAGTTGTTTAGAAAGAGTTTTGAGATGATTTGCTTTAAATCGTAAAGTGTACTGTAGGAATTAAAATTATGTTATACAAAAATAAACATATAATCAAATAAAACAGTAGGAACTCACTAGACTTGAAACAGTGGGAACATCATTCAAGAACATTAAATTATAGGTGTTAATCTGGTCTTCTATTTTCTTTATTGAATTTAAGCAAGAAAAACTTTTTAATAAGTTCCAGTTTTATGACAATCATCTTAGGTGAGTGAAAGTGGGGAAAAAATAAAGTTTGCTGTGATAAACCATCAAATAAGGATTGATCATATTAAGTGCTATATTAATTAGCTCAAGGGGTATGTCATCTCAAAAAAAAATTGCTTTTAAGATCAACATATGGTAGGCTAGGAAATATTTCAGGAATCTGTTCCACTGATACAAGAAAATTTAATTTACAAATAAGAAATTTAAAAAGAAAGATGCCAAGTGATATTAGATATCCAGAACCAAAATTTTTAGCTACAATTACAAATGATAAAAAATGAAAAATATTTTCACAAGTCATTTCTTATTTAGGTAGTCAACTTTTCCAGGTAATGTTTAAGATATTAATCCTACACAAGACTGATGTTCATTTAACATCTATTTTTTTGATTGTCCAGTATATGTGAGGCATTGTTCTACACCAGAAAACAAAGACCCTGCCCTCACGGTGCATACGTTCTAGTTGTAGTAATAAGGAGAGGGCAAATAAGTAATTATATGTCAGAATGTAGTAAGTACAATAGAGAAAAACAAAGAAATACAATACAAGAGAGAAAGATAAAGTAGTGTAATAGGGATAGGGATGCTGGGGGTAGGAGAGAGGGAGAGAGCTTACCTATTACCAAGGGTAGTCAAGGAAGGTCTCCCTGATGGAAAAATAACATTTAAGGAGAGGCATAAAGGAAATAAGGGTGTTAGCCACAGGGACATCTGGAAGAAAATCATTCTAGACAAAAGGAATAATAATGAAAACACTCAGAGATGAAAGCCAGCTCTGAGAAACTGCAAGGAGGACAGTGCAGTGTGTGTGTGTGTGTGTGTGTGTGTGTGTGTGTGTGCGCGCGCACGCGCGCGTGTGTGTGCTCACGCGCGCGAACAGGTGTTTTGAGGCAGGGGACGCAAGCAGGGGAAAGAGGCAGGTGATGTGGAAGGCTATGGGAAGACCCGAGGTAGAAAATTTAACTAGTTTTTACACCTGGACAAAACATTCAAAATTTACTGCAAAGTAAATAAAATGCGATACTGTAATCTGATCTAAGTTCATTCATCAACCCTATTTTTGCCATATAAAAAAGAGAATATAAAATCGCCTCCTGATTGGGATTGACATGTATACACTGATGTGTATAAAATTGATGACTAATAAGAACCTGCTGTATAAAAAAATAAATAAAATTAAATTTAAAAATTTTTTTTAAATAAAATAAAATAAAATTGCCTCCTTTGGTGACTTATTCAAACAGCCTTTTTAGGAATGTAAGTCAAAATAAAGCATGAAAACTACCTTTTATTTTCCTGTATTATGTATATGTGTGTGTACTAAGAATACTCAAGAATGTAAAAGACTGAAATACTTACTTCTGAAAACATATTAATCAAATCTTAAATTCTTGGGCAAAAATTTCAATGACATAAATGAGTTGCTAATATATACTGCACTCCCCATCTCTGCCTTTGTCCCTATTCTATATATTCTCATCCAAGGAGCCAAAGAGATCTAGTCTAAATATTATACCTACTTAACACAGGTTATATCACTCCTCCACTCAAAACAATCCCATGACTTCCTAAATCACTCAGGAGTAAAAGTCAAGGTCCTCACAAAGGTCTAGAAGGCCCTACACAATCTGGACTCCTGTTCCAGTTATTTACTGCTGCATAACAAAACCACCCCAAATCTTAGGTACTAAAAATAACATTTATTTTGATCACAAGTTTGCAGGTTGGGTGAGGACAGCTCAACTCTGCCCCACTTGCAGTCATCTGTAATAGTCTGAATGCTGGAACTTGGGAGTCATCTGAAGGTCGCTCACTAGTCTAGAGGTTGATGCTGGTTGTTGGTGCTGCCTGTTGGCCGGGAACTTGGCTGTAGCTATGACCAGCTTGGCTTCCTCATAGCATGGCAACTCACTTCCAAGAATGGGCACCCCAACAGACAGAGCCAGGTGGAAGCTTTATCACTTTTTCTAATCTACCCTAATCTCATTTCTGCCACATTCTATATGATGGAAATGAAACATTAGGGGCAACCCATATTCAAGGAATTAGACTCCACCTTTCAATAGAAGAGTGCAAAAGAATCTGCAGACATTTTTGAAGTCACCACAACTCACCTGACCTCTGAGCTCATCTCCTATCACTGTCCCCCTTGCTCACAAAGCTTCTGCCACCAGTCAGGTTTCCTTGAATATGTCACACACACTCCCACCTGAGGGCCTTTGCAGCTGCTGTGTCCCTGCTTGCCTGGAAGGCTCTAGTCCACTCCATCACCTTTTCCAAGTTGTGATTTAAATGTCATTTTCTCAGTGAGGCTTTCCTTGCTACTCAACACTCTCTAGTACCTATCCCTGATTTATATTTCCTCCTATTACCTAACATACTTTACATTTTGTTTATTTATTTTCTTCTCCCTTATACGAAGATAAGCTACATGAGAACAGGGATTTTTATTAGTTCCGTTCACTGCTGTATCCTTAGTAACTACAGCAGTGCCCAGAATTCAGTAGTAACTCAAAAAACATCTGTTAAATGATTATTTCAAAATAATGAAAAATATAATGTTCCTAACACAGGAAAATGGATCCGTAAACCTGAATAAATCATACTTTAAGAATTCCTCTTCAAAACTGTAAGTCACTTGACAATAACTTTAATTACAAATAAACTAACCAAATATGTCAAACACACCAAACTATCAAATAAAATTAAATCTTTTGAGAAACAATAGTAATTTTTCAGAACTATTAAAAGGTTACCTTCAATGCACAAAATATGCAGGCATCTCTCGGACAAACATGTCCATTCAGAACCCGCAAGCTTCTTCGGAATATATCTAATTGCCATAAAACCTAAAAAATAGTGAGATGTGAAGAAAGAAAGAAACACAGTAATATTTTTCTCACTGGGATGAAAGACAGATTTAAATATTTTTTAAATTGCGGAAGGCTAATAACTTCTTTTAATCTCTTGTACATAATCAGATATATACTACTAAAAATAATAAGTACAAAACTGCTATATACATGTAGTTCATATATAAAAGATGGATTTAGAAAATATTACTATGGATTCACATGTAAAAACCATGACAGGCACAGAACAAGAAAAATATAACTCCTCAGTTAAGGAATTTATATGAACAGGAAACAAGGGATACTGAATGCAGGACTTGGCAGAGACTTGAGAGAGGAAGTGATTATAATACTTGGAATGAACTGAAATTTAGGAAGGAAATATAATTGCAGTTAAAAGTCAGGGTGTACCAAATAAGGGTCAGTATGTAGTGGCAAGAAAAAACGGCAGAGGCCTGTGTGGTCATTGTACACTGAGTGAAAAACGGGGCATCTGTGTAGTCATGGGGGTACAGCATAATATGAAGCAGCAGTTAAAAAATAACCTGAATATATTTGCTGCAATTATCCAATCATTTACTACTAAAAAAACAAAAACAAAATAAAAAAGACTGTAGTTGTTTAAATAAATCAGTGTAATACTTAAAATCATTCTAGAAAAATCTGAAATTTATACAATGGGGATAACTGTGTCAGTCTCATAGACTGCTTGTAAGGATTAAATATATGTATGTAATATGTGAAGTGTTTAGAGCAGTGCCCAGTACACAAGTGGCATGCATTGAATGCAACCTGGTATTTGTTGTTGTAAATACTATTACAACAAACAATTAAGATCTTCAAGTTTCTCTATACCTTTCAGTCATTTCCTCAAATAATAAAACCAAGAAAATCCATTCACCATCTCACATTTCTCCCAACCAAAAAAAAAAAGTTAATAAAAACAAATAATTTTAAAAGTTTCCTATTTTTTAATAACTCAGTAACTAAAAGCCATTTCAGAATTTCTCTTTAATAGTTGCTTTTCCTTAAACCATAACTAATAGGATTCATTTAGTTATCACAAATAACTCAGTGTTTTGCAAAGCACTTGAAAATGTTTAATAACTTTCTTGCATATCATATTCTATCATACCATAAAATATACATTAAAATTCATTCGTCAAGATGAAGGTCACGACAGCACAGTTGTGGGAAGTGCACAGCACTGTGGTTAGTGATACACCCTCTGAAGACAGGCTGCCTGGGTTCTAATTCTGGCTTTACTGTTTACAGCTCTTGGGCTGACTTGAGCAAAATATTTCCTGAAACTTAGTTTTCTCATCACTGAAAGGAAGATAAAAGTAGTACCTATCTCTTAGGATCATTGTAAGAACTAGATTAGATAAAACACAGTGTACCAATGCACAGCAAGAGCACAATAAATGTTAGCTATTAAATACTTTAACTTTGCTTTTAACTTACAGAACTCAAAACCACACCGATATGGCATACCTACTTAATTGTATCACTTTCTCATCAAATAAAAGTTCAAAATATTCAGCCAAAAGAGAAAACTCTATAATCTGCTTATAAGGCTTACGAATTAAGTCTTTCAAATGTAATGTTTTCTAGGGTTAGCAAAATGTTTAACTTACACTGGATCTAAACTACAGAAAAAATATTTTATGTGACTTCTCTGTATACTACTCAATATAAAAATGATTTTCACAAATCCATACCAAAAATTATCTTCATTATAGTTAATCTTTATCCTATTTCATTTAAAAATGTTGATTATATTGTACCACCTGTTTTAAGTTAAAGCCTAAGCTAGTTGTTGGACTAATTAGTTTTTAGCAATATAATTTTATAATATAAACATTTTTCTTTTGCATTATTTGCATTTTTCATTTTAACATGGTACCTAACAAAATTAATGTAGTTATTTTGAATGTTTATGCATGTTTCTTATTTAGTTATTCCCCAAAGATTAATACATATATGCATATGCATTTAATAAAGGAATATAAACCTTTCATCATATTCCTGACCTCAATATAAAAATTAAGGGGAAATGGCATATAAATTCATTTTTCTTACTTATATTACATCCAAAACATTTTAATAATGTCCATTTTTAGTAATTTCTTACAAAAAGTATTTCACAATTTATTTCTCAGCAGTTTTAAAAAGTACTCATCAAACTGCATATTAGCATTTATATTCTGAATTTTTAAAAATGAAGTCAGGCTTTTTCTGACAGAAGTCTACTTGAATAGCTGTTTTGTCAGTGAGGACTGGCTTTGTAAATTAGTTTATACAGTAGACATTTTAACACCAGGGGCCAGCAGATTCCCTGGGTTGAAGGGATGGAGCTGGGAGTTCAGGGAAGCCAAAGCAGCTAGAGTTGGCGGGACAGAGTGCTGCAGTGGGGAGAGCTGCACACAGTTAACACCAGAGCTCGTGAGGGGGCCTCTTGAGTATTCAGGTGAGCACTGTGAGGAAACTACCTGAGACCAGGAAAGAAAATCCCAAAAGATGAGATGGAATGCCCAAAGCACGTATCAGTTCAGGGCAGTGCCTGTTCCCAACAGCCAAAGTGGAAAACATCATAATTCACAGAGCATCAGTTAAAGAAAGAAGGGTCCCTCCCCACTAGCAGAGAAATTAACCCCAGAATAAACGCAGTTCTGGTACTGCCTACAAAGCTTAAACGTAAAATGATCAAACTGTTTCTAAATAAACTAATCCTATCCCAGAACAACGTTCAAGAATATTTTTAGGAATATAAAAATACTCATCACCCAACAAAGTAAAACTTAAAATGTCGTCTGACATCCAATCAAAAATTACCAGGCATGGGCTTCCCTGGTGGCACCATGGTTAAGAATCTGTCTGCCAACACAGGGGACACGGGTTTGAGCCCTGGTCCAGGAAGATCCCACATGCCACGAAGCAACTAAGCCCGTGCACCACAACTACTGAGCCTGCACTCTAGAGCCCATAAGCACAATTACTGACACCCGCATGCCACAACTACTGAAGCCCGAGCGCCTAGAGCCCAGCTCCGCAACGAGAAGCCACCACAATGAGAAGCCTGTGCATCACAATGAAGGGGAGCCCCTGCTCACCTCAACTAAAGAAAGCCCACACGCAGTGACGAAGACCCAATGCAGCCAAAAATAAATAAATCAATAAAATTTTAAAAATTACCAGGCATTACGAGAAACAAGAAAATATATTCCAAACCTAGAAAGAAAAAAAAAAAAGAACAGAATTTGCACAGAATTAGTAGACAAGTACATTAAAACAATTATTATAACTGTATTCATATATTCAAGAGGACAGAGAAAAGATTGGACATGTTAAGTATAGACACAAGTGATTTTTAAAAGACCCAGAGCAAACTTCTAAAGGTGAAAATTACAATGTCTGAGATTTAAAAATACACTGGTGAGATTAATAGAAGATTAAATAAACACTGCAAAAGAAAAAATTAATGAACTTGAAGACACAGCAATAGAAACCATACAAAATGAAAGAGAGAAAAAAAAATGAGAAAGAAAATGAAGAGCACATCAGTGAACTGTGGGACTTAAAGCAACCAACTGCATATGTATCAATAACTGGAATCCCCCAAAGGAGGGGAGAGATAGAAAAATTTGAAGAAATAATGGTCAAAGAGTTTCCACATTTTTTTAAAATTTATTTTTATTTTATTTATTTAATTTTTGGCTGTGTTGGGTCTTCATTGCTGCGCGCAGGCTTTTCCCAGTTGCAGCGAGTGGGGGCCACTCTTTGTTGTAGTGCGCGGGCTTCTCGTTGTGGTGGCTTCTCTTGTTGCAGAGCATGGGCTCCAAGTGCGCGGGCTTCAGTACTTGTGGCACACAGGCTCCGTAGTTGTGGCTCATGGGCTCTAGAGCGCAGGCTCAGTAGTTGTGCCGCATGGGCCTAGTTGCTCTGCAGCATGTGGGATCTTCCCGGACCAGGGCTTGAACCCGTGTCCCCTGCATTAGCAGGCGGATTCTTAACCACTGTGTCACCAGGGAAGCCCATCCACATTTGATTAAAATTATAAAGCCATGGGTCTAATATGCTCAATGGACCCAAACACAAGAAGCATGTAGAAAACTATATCAAGGCACATCATAACCAAATTGCTTTAAACCAGTTAAAAAAAGAAAATCTTAAAAGCAGCCAGAAAAAAAGGGGCACATTACAAACACAAGAACAAAGATAAGAATGACAATAGTTTTCCAGGAGAAGTAATGCAAGCCAGAAGACAGATGAGCAAAATCTTTAAAATACTAAAAGAAAAACTGTCAACTTAAACTTCTTTAATGAATGAAAATATCTTTCAATAACAAAAGTCATCCTTCAAGCAGAAGAACTGATACCAGGTGGCAAGCTGGATCCACACAAAGGAGTGATGAGCACCATAACTGGTAGCTATGTAGATAAGTAGAAATAACCTTCATGGCAAAGGTCAGTGGACTGTTCATTTTAAAAAAAAAAAAATATATCAACATAGGAATACCTCTCCATTTTCTTTACCACGTAAGTGTCCTTGCTCAGAATTTTCTTTTGTTATAATAAGCTTTTCATCTCTCTGAACTACACACGGTATTTTGGGAGCCAAAAAAAGGGACAGACACAGAGGGAAATACATAAATGTAAAAAAAGAACTGGAAAAGGGGTAACAGGAGAAGATTTGAAATGACAGAAGCTCTTTCTCAGAGCCTGATTCAATAAAAGCATATAATTCCATGTCTTTTGGAGTCTGGTATTTCTCTATATTGGGTGTCATTCAATAAATATTTTCCTGCCCTTCGCACAGCACTTAATGCCAAAGGGATCCTTCAGCCAGGGCAGAACAGTGACTGTCATTTAAAGGTCCCAACATAAATTAGAATTAATGCTTTTCTAATACCAATTGCTTCTGTTTCCCTGAGTGAGTTATAAAACTTTCAAGTTTGACATATGTCCCGGACAGAGGACAATTAAGAACACAAGTCTGAGTCAGATGTCTGAGCACTTGACACATTCTAGATGTGTTCATTTATCAAATGAGTTAATTAAGCAATATTTCTCTTTCTACTCTCAGTTTCCAGGAGGAAAAAAAAGCAATAGAAAGAAAACATGTAAAAAGCTATTTATTTTCAATAAAATATTTTAAGGTATATTCTAGCGTCAATAGAGTAACATTCCAATATTCTAAATCTTCCTCATCCTTAGTACTATACAATCAACGGTCAGAAGGATACAGGCCCCTACAAAATCTGAAAATGTTGAATAAAAACTATCATACATAAGAAAGATATTTATGCAAGGCAGAAAGTTGGATTAATACATATTTGCTAATTAAAAGAATTTCAACAAGGACTGAAGCAAAATGAATTAACTGTTAATTTAACTACAACAGTGGTGTCCAAATTATGATTCTGCAGAGGGGATTTAAGGCCATGGTGGGGGGGTGAAAGGAATTTGAGTACTGAGATTAAAAACTCTGCATTCTCATTTCAATCCATGCAGCTTGTTTCTTTTTATGCTGTCTATGGGGATCCTACTGGATTTCTTAAACAAAAAAAAAGGGGGGAGAGAGGGGTTGACTAGCTAATTCAAAAAAATAATTTTATGTATTTTAGAAACATTCTTAATTTACTAAGTAAACATTTTAAGCCACAAGATATTTTTATACCCTAGCAATGTATCTGTTGAAAAAAACATTTCCATTTATTATAAAAACCAAAATGCCCAGTCAAAATATTTTGCTACTATTGAAAGTGATATTAAAGTCATTCTAGTCAATAACTTTATTCTTAATTTACAAGTTAAAGAAGGATTAAGCAAAGAATTTCCTGAAAGGCGCTTTTTAAAATTTAACAAGAAATTATGGTCTCACCTGTACAGCACTATTAAGAAAGCAGCTGTTTTGTCCTGGTTCATTCAACAAGCCTTTGGTAGGGGCTAGGGATAGCATACTCCCAGGTTGATAAGTTTTTCCAAGATTGCCACCAGGTTTCCGTAAGAATTTTACCCATGCCATTTTCAAGCAACTTTGTTTGCATTAAAGCTAAGAATTATATACTTATGTGATACTTCTGATGATAAAATGGATGGTTTCTTGAATGGTCCACTTAAATTCGCTGCAGTCTATTACCATAACATAAGTTTCCAAGTCCATATCTTTCCTGATGTTGTAGTTTTGAGGACTTTGTCAAGTAAAAAAAGGATACATAAGCATTGAAGTTCTGAAAACTAAAAAAGAAAGCTATTTTAAACAAGGCCTTAAAGATTTAAAAATCTCTGTGTTAAATTTTATAAGAGTACAGTTTAAAGTGAAAAAGATTTTTTTAAAACTGCTAAAGTAACATCGATGAACAAATCATATTCTTTAAAGCACAAGTCATTTGTCTTGATGGTTTTAAAAACAGATGATGCAAAAAGATGTAGAGTTAGCATTTGGTACGATTCATTTGGTCATTTGTTTTCCTCGCGTTTCTTCAATAAGAAAGAAGTCTTTCTCTTTCCCAGGTGAAGTTATTAAAGGTGACTCCATATTTCATATCAATGTGACCTCAAAGCAAACCTATAAGAAAAAAAAGAAATGTTGAAATAAAAGTAAAGGCTAATAAAGAAAATTCCTACTTTACTATATGAACACAAATATTGAGTACATAATTAAAATATTATATATATAGTCATAAAATGATTGGAACTAACAATGTTCTTCTTAAAATATGAAAATGAAAACACAGTTCATCATTTAAATTTTCAAAACATATCAAGATGACATCAATCGCTACCTACTTCAAGATTTCAATGGTCATATGATGGTTTCATATTCTAAAGAAAACTAGAATCAACTTAGATCTCAGGTAGTGTTTCGAATAATACTAACTTTGCTGCCAATACTATATTGCTGTTTACTAAACAGAGACTCTACAGAGACTCTATATTGTTATCTATGTTACCGAGAATCATATCATTTCTGCAAGAAAGTCAATAGATTTTATGTAAATTGACATGCATTAAAACTCAGAAGAAACATTAAATTGATAAACAAATCTTAGTGAATTAGAGTAAATTTCCACACTATTCATGAACACATACTCCTGGCTAAAAGGACTTCAAAATGTTCAACTTCTAAATTAAAAACAATCAAGTATTACTAGCAAAGTTTACTTTAATCAATTGAATTTCCTTCCTGCATTCATTCTTTCAACAAATGTTTATTGAGCCAAGTACTATGCCAGGCACTAGAACTGACATTTTAATGAGGAAAGACAGACCATAATTCAGTGAATAATAAATTGTAGAGTGTACTAGAAGAGTTATGCTCTGAGTGCTAACGGAAAAACAATTCAAGCAAAGGGGATGAGAAGCGTATATAATGGGAGATGGTTTGCACTTTTAAATAGGATAGTCTTGGAAAGTGTAATTGAGAACGTTACCTTTGTACAAAGATTTGAAGGAGGTGAAGATGCCACTCTGGAGAAGGCATTTCTAGCAGAGTGAACAGCATGCCTGGCATACTGGAAGGTAGTGAGAAGTCCAGTGTGGCAGAATAAATATGAACAAAGAGGAGAATAGATGAAAAGCGTGGATGGGAAAGACAGAGAGATCATGAAGGGCCTCAAAAGCCCTTTGTAAGGACTTTGGCTTTAAATTTAAATTCTCCATGAAAGCCATTGAGTTTCACTTCACAGCACAAAAACATGAGAGGACAGAACATTATAGGTCAGTTCAATTCCATTGATCAAATAGCCACTAAGATAGCAAAGCACTGAGGAATAAAGAAGAAAAGCATTAGTCTTTACAGAATTCAAGTCAGGAGACTTGTTTGCAGCCCCACATATTAGCTCATCACTTATTAGCTGTTTGGTCTTAGATAAGTTCTTGTCATCTCTGATTCATAATTTCATCTATAGAATTGGGACAAGAATAACAGCCCTGTTTAACATAGGTTAAATGTTTCAAGAATTATAAAACACTACATTATGTTAGTTTTCTTCTTTTTGTTTTAACTCTGTGGATTGTAACTTCCTCTAAAGTGATCTAAATGATCCTAAAAACTTTCATACAAATTTTTAATAAATGTAGTTATTATTTTACAACATTAAGAAAGCTCTGTATCGGTAGTTAACTTGTGTTTTTAATGGAAGAATCCTTTGAAATGACACTCTTTCAACAATCATTTAACTAGGCACCAGGTCTTACCCTGAACTGTGATAAGATACATGAAACAATCCTTACCATAATGAGTTGTTTTGTGATGGGCACAGACACAAATAGATAATTTTAAAATATTGTAGCTTCTGTTCCTGTGCAAGATGTCAAACTATATGTCCTCCTGGTTCTCTTCCTCCAACCCAACTCTGGAGATTATACAAAAGCAACAGATAGTATAAGGAGAAACATTAAGTAACTGGCTTCCAGAATGGGAGGGAAACAGCAGTCAAGAGATAGAGAGGGCCAAGTGTTACAGACTGGGAAAGTCTTCTTAGTTGTGACCTTTTCCATTCTTCATATTGCTCTGGGCAGAGAATTCCCACCCCACACAATGCAATGAAACAGGAAAGCTCTGTTACCACCCCAGGGCCATCTGGAGAGTAAAGGAAATTATAACATCAGGTAAGCATGGGAGGGAGACGCCAGAGGGAGGAGATATGGGGATATATGTATATGTATAGTTGATTCACTTTGTTATACAGCAGAAATGAGCACACTATTGTAAAGCAATTATACTCCAATAAAAATGTTAAAAAAGAAAAATCAGGTAGGCATCAGAGAACAGCTGGTTTGGGAAGTGGTAACAAGTACAGACACCTGCAAGGCCCCTGCGTGTTCTATCCTCACCCTACTCCACAAAGAGAACAGAGGATGGTAGGACCTGGAGAAGATCACGCCTCTAACCAAGTAAACAGGAAGTTCTTTTTGGAATCAACTCTTAAGCCATATCACCCCAAATCAAGCCCTTACGTCCCCACCTCTGCTCTCTGAAACCATCCAAAGAAACACAATTCAGAGCCTAATGCTTTCATTCTTCTCCTCATGTAAATATTACTAGCTTATAACTTGGTACTCCCAGGAAAAAGATAACCAGATACTTGCAGAGTATGAGCATTATGAGAGAAAGGAAACAAACTGAACAATCTACACCACAGGAAACAGAATGAACAGACCAAAGGGAACACAAATTTAAAATAAACTTAATAAATATCCACCAATTGAATGAGTACATTTTTGAAACTGCTGAAAGCAAAAACTCAAAGGATGAGTTAACTAGCAAAATGAATAGAAGGAAACATCATACTAATGAGCAGTAAGTTCAGGTCTAGAAATTCTCCTAAAAGTATTAAAAAAACACAGTCGAAAATATAAACATTTTCAAAAAGCTAAGACACACAGATGAAATCTAAAAGTGTCAATAACTATCTAAAAGGATTCCCAGAAAGAAAGGGGAGAAAGTAAACAGAGTAGACACTTTTAGAAAGATTAAGATTTTCCCAGAATCAAAGGCTGAAAAACCCAGAAAGAAAAACAATAGATAACACAAAAATCCAAACATGATGTGAGGAAGAAAGGAAGTAGGATGAAAACTGTGAAACCTTTAGAGAGAGAGAGAGACTGATTTTTCAAGCCCATTAATAGGCAAACAACAGAAAGAAAAAATAAATCTAAAACCAAACTTTTGAAAAGCTAATAAACAAAATCTTCACAAGCATGATTAAAGAAAAAAGAAAAAGAGAAATATAACATGAATAGGATTGATAAAGGAGAAATGACCACATGTAGATGAGCAACCAAAAGAAATATAAAAGAATACCACTTAAATCTTATGACAATAACTTCGAATATCTAAAGGAGCAGGTAATTTCATAGCAAAATTCAAATTACCAAAATTAACTCAAATGAAGTAGAAAAATTTTTTAAAGACTACAAGAAAATGGAAAGGAGACAAAAGTTCTTCCATTGAAAATGGCATCTGGATCAGATGGATTCAAAGTTAAATTTTACCTAAACTTTAAAGAACTGTTAATTCTAATGTTAAAATACTGCAGGCCACATGAAAATAAAATACAAAGAACCCCAAATCATGTCATGAAG
This sequence comes from Balaenoptera borealis, assembly GCF_965194805.1. Taxonomy (NCBI): domain Eukaryota; kingdom Metazoa; phylum Chordata; class Mammalia; order Artiodactyla; family Balaenopteridae; genus Balaenoptera; species Balaenoptera borealis. The sequence continues at coordinate 128,762,470 of NC_138861.1, read as the reverse complement.
CTAACATAACCTTAATATCAAACCATGATAAACCTCAGACCAGTGTGACATGTGATTAAAGATGTAAAACTTATAAATAAAACACTAACAAACGTAATCTATCAATGTGTCAAAAGAATAATGTACCATTGAAAAAAATAATAAGGTTTATTCTAGGAATTTAAATGTGATTCTATATTTATTCTTTCAATAAATATTTGGGAAGCTGTGCAGAAAAGAGCTAACACAGCAATATTTATAACAGCTGAAAGGTGGAAAAACAACCCAAATGTTCAACTAAAGAATGAATAAAATACTGTGTGTGTGTGTGTGTGTGTGTGTGTGTGTGTATATACACACACACAATGGAATATTATTCAGCCATAAAAAGAAATGAAGTACTTAAACATGTTACAACATAAACACTGAAAACATTTTGATAATTGAAAGTCAGTCACAAAAGACCACACACTATAAGATTCCATTCATACAAAATGTCCAAAAGAGAGAAACCTAGAGACAGATAGTAGATAAGTGGTTGCTTAGACTGGAGAAGTGGGGGCTATGGAGAACGAGTGGGGACCGGCATGGAAAGTGATAGGTAAAGGGTACTCAGATTCTTTTTTTTTCCTTCCAGTTTTATTGAGATACAACTGTCACATGCACTGTGTAAGTTTAACATGTACAGCATAAAGATTTGACTTACATACATTATGAAATGATTATCACAATAAGTTTAGTGAACATCCATCATCAAATATAGATACGCAATTAAAGAAGTAGAAAAAAATATTTTCCTTGTGATGAGAACTCTTAGGATTTACTCTCCTAACAACTTTCATATATAACAAACAGCAGCGTTAATTCTATTTGTCGTGTTGTGCATTACATCGCTAGTTCTTAGTTATCTTATAACTAGGAGTTTGTACCTTTTGACAACCTTCATCCAGTTTCCCCACTCCCCCCACCCCCTACCTCTGGTAACCACAAATCTGCTCTTTGTCTATTGAGTTTATTTTATGTTTGTTCATTTTTGAAGTATAACTGACCTACAACATTATGTTAGTTCCTGTTACACAACAAAGTTATTTGGTATTTCTATACATTTCAAAAAAAAAGTTACAATATGTCACCTTACAAAGATATTACATAGCTATTGACTATATTTCCGACACTGTACATTTCATACCCATGACTCATTTATTTTGCAAGTGGAAGTTGGTACCTCTTAAGCTCCCTCACTTACTTCTTTCCTTCCTCCGACCCTCTGCCCTCTGGCAACTACCTGTTTGTTCTCTATATCCACAACTGTTTCTGTTTTGCTATGTATGTTCATTTGTTTTGTTTTCCAGAGTCCACATATAAGTGAAATCATACAGTATTTGTTTTTCTATGTCTGATTTATTTCACTTAGCATAATGCTCTCTAGGTCCATCCAAGTTGTCACAAATGACAAGATTTCATTTTTTATGGCTGAATAATATTCCATTGTATGTATATATTTATATATACATGTATACATATATATATATATGTAACACCTCTTTATCCATTCATCTACAATGGGCACTTGGGTTGCTTCCGTATCTTGGCTATTGTAAAGAATGCTGCAATAAACATAGGGGTGCATACATCTTTTCAAAATAGTGTTTTTGTTTTTTTCAGGAGTGGAATTGCTGGATCATATGGCAGTTCTTTTTTTCTTTTTATTTTTTTTTTTGGCAGCTCTATTTTTAATTTCTTGAGGAATCTCCATATTACTTTCCACAGTGGCTGACCAATTTACATCCTTACCAATAGTGCATGAGGGTTCCCTTCTCTCCACACCCTCACCAACACTTGTTATCTGTTGTCTTTTTTATTGACAGCTATTCTGACAGGTGTGAGGTGATATCTAATTGTGCTTCTGATTTGCATTTCTCTGATGATTAGTGATGTTAAGCATCTTTTCATGTGCCTGTTGGCCAGCTGTCTGTCTTCTCTGAAAAAATGTCTATCCAGATCCTCTGCTCATTTTTTAATCAGGTTGTTTTTTGGATGTTGTGTTGTATGAGCTCTTGGTATACTTTGGATATTAACCCTTTATCAGATATATCATTTGCAAATATCTTCTCCCATTCAGGAGGTAGCCTTTTCCTTTTGTTGATAGTTTCCTTCACTGTACAAAAGCTTTTTAGTTTGATGTAGTCCCATTTGTTTATTTTTACTTTTGTTTGCCTTACCTGTGGAGACATATCCCCAAAAATATTATTAAGACTGATGTCAAAGAGAGTATTGCCTATGTATCCCTCCAGAATTTATGGTTTCAGGTCTTATATTTAAATCTTTAATCCACTTTGAATTTATACTTGTGCATGGTGTGACAGATTAATCCAGTTTGATTCTTTTGCATGTAGCTGTCCAGTTTTCCCAGGACCATTTATTGAAGATGTTGTCTTTTCCCCTGTATATTCTTGCTTCCTTTGTGGTAGATCAATTGCCCATATGAGTGTGGGTTCACTTATGGGCTATTTTGTTCCATTGATCTATGTGTCTGTTTTTCCGCCAGTATCATACTGTTTTGATGACTGTAGCTGTGCAGTATAGTTTGAGGTAAGGGAACATGATACGTCGAGCTTTGTTCTTCTTTCTCAAGAATGTTTCAGCTATTCAAGGTCTTTGTGCTTCTATACAGATTTTAGAACTATTTGTTCTAGTTCTGTGAAAAATGCCATTGGTATTTTGATAGGGATTGCACTGAATATGTAGACTGCCTTGGATAGTAGGATCATTTTAAAAATATTAATTATTCCAATCCATGAACACATCCATCTGTTTCTATTGTCTTCAATTTATTTCATCAGTGACTTACAATTTTCCAAGTACAGGTCTTTTACCTCCATAGTTAGATCTATTCCTAGGTATTTTATTCTTTTGGATGCAATTATAAATGGGACTGTTTTCTTAATTTCTCTTTCTGATAGTTCATTGTTAATGTATAGAAATGCAACAAATTTCTCCGTATTAATTTTGTATCCTGAAACTTTAATGAATTCTTTGATGTGCTCTAGTAGTTTTTGGTGCCATCTTGAGGAATTTTCTATGTATAGTATCATTTCATCTGCAAACAGTGACAGTTTTACTTCCTCCTTTCCAATTTGCACTCCTTTTATTTTTTTTCTCATCTGATTGCTGTGGCTAGGACTTCCAATACTTTGTTGAACCAAAGTGGCGGGAGTAGGCACCCTTATCTTGTTCCTGATCTTAGAGGAAATGCTTTCAGCTTTTCACTGTTATGTGAAATGTTTGCTGTGGACTTGTCATACATAGCATTTATTATGTTGAGGTAGGTTCCTCTATACCCAAATTGTTGAGAAATTTTATAATGAATGGATATTGAATTTTGTCAAAAGCTTTATCTGCATCTACTGAGACGAACATATGATTTTTATTGTTCAATTTGCTAATGGGGAAATCACACTGATTTGCAGATACTGAACCATCCTTGCATCCCTGGGATAAATTGACAATGACATATGACCTTTTTAATGTATTGTTGAAATCAATTTCCTTATGTTTTGTTAAGGATTTTTGTGTCTATGTTCATCAGTGATATTGGTCAGTAATCTTTTTTTTGTGATATCTTTGCCTGGTTTTGTTATCAGGGTGATCCTGGCCTCGTAAAATGAGTTTGGAAGTGTTCCCCTCTCTTCAATATTTTGAATAGTTTGAAAAGAATAGGTGTTAACTCTTCTTTAAGTGTTTGGTAGAATTCAGCTGTGAGGCCATTTGGTCCCGGACTTCCATTTTTTGGGAGTTGTTTAATTACTGATCCAATTTCTTTACCAGTAATTGGTCTGCTAATATTTTCTATTTTTTCCTGGTTCAGTCTTCGAAGGGTGTACATTTGTAGAAATTTGTCCATTTCTTTTAGACTGCCCATTTTATTGGTGTATAATTGTTCATAGTAATCTCTTAGGATCCTTTTTATTTCTGTGGTATCGATCGTAACTTCTCCTTTTTCATTTCTGATTTTATTGATTTGGGTCCGCTCCTCTTTTTTCTTGATGATTCTGGCTCTTAGTTTATTAGTTTTGTTTAGCCTTTCAAAGTACCAGCTCTTAATTTTATTAATCTTTTCTAGTGCTTTTTTTTTAGTCTCTATTTCACTTATTTCTGCTCTGACCTTTATGACTTGTTTCCTTCTACTAACTTTGGGTTTTGTTTGTTCTTCTTTCTTTAGTTCCTTGAGGTGTAGGGTTAGGTTGTTTGAGATTTTTCTTCTTCCCTGAGGTAAGCTTGTATCACAATAAACCCTTCTGAGAACTGTTTTTCCTGTGTCCCACAGGTTTTGGATTGTTGTGTTTTCATTTTCATTTGTGTCTAGGTATTTTTAAATTTCCTCTTTGATTTCTTTAGTGATCCATTGGTTGTTTAGCCTCCACATGTTTGTGTTTTTTTTGTAGTTTTTTTCTTGTAGTTGATTTCTAGTCTCAAAGAGTTGTGGTCAGAAAAGATGGTTGATATGATTTCAATTTTCTTAAATCCACCACAGCTTGTTTTATGGCCTAGCATGTGATCTATCCCAGAGAATGTTCCGTGTGCTCTTGAAATAGCTCTAACGACCAGAAGGGAGTGTGCTGTTGCGGTGGGCTGACTACTGTGGGCAGTCTAGTAGGCATGGCTGGCTGCCATTCTGGTTGACTGCCAGGCACTGTTTTGCGTGGAGACTGCCAGCTGCTGGTGGGTGGGGCCAGTTCACAAGGCTGCTGGCTGTGGGGCCCGGGGTGGAGGCAGTCCTGGAACTATTGCTACCCCACTGGTGGGTGGAACCAGGTTTTGGAGTGGGTGGCTGCAGGAGTGGGGGTCTTCATTCTAGAGTCAGCCTGCTGGTGGATGGGGCTAATTCCTGACACAGCTGTCTGCAGGGTCCATGGTGTCCCAAAGCTGTTGCTAGCCCACTGGTGAGTGGAGCTGGATCCTGGGGCAGCTGGCTGAGGGGTCCAACATGTCTCCAATCTGGTGGCGAGCTGCTGGTGGATGGGGCCAGGCCTAGGAGATCCCAGGCTAGTGCAAGCTCACTGGAGGACAGAGCTGGGTTCCCAGTTCTCTGGCTGCAGGGCCCTAGGGGATCTTGGAACTGGTGTGGGCATGCTGGTGAGCAGAGCCCATTCTGACACAGCTGGCTGTGGGGTCTGGTGTATCCCAAAGCTAATGTTAGCCTACCGGTGGGTGGGGCCAGATCCCAAGGTGGCTGGCTGAGGGGCTGTGTTGGTCTTGGGGCTGGTGTCTGTCCACAGATGGGTGGGGCCAGGGCCCAGGGGTTCCCAGGCCTGGTTCCTGCCCAGTGACTAGCAGGTAAGGGCAGATCCTGGAGCTAGTGCTGCCCCACTGGTGAGCGGAGCCAGGTCCTGGGGCCTGGCTACAGGTTCCTGGAGCTGGTGCTTTGGCCTGCTGGTGGGTGAGACTGAGGCCCAGGGGATCCCAGGGTTAGTGCTGGCCCACTCTTGGGTGGAGTTCTAAGGTCCCTGGCTGTGGGGTCCTGGGGCTAGTGCCAGCACACCAGTGTGTGGAACTGGGTCCTGCAGTGGCTGTGGGCTCATAAGATCTTAGAGCAGCAGTCCTGCTGGTGGGTAGGGCTGAGCCTCAGGCCAGCTAGTTTCTTGGCCTGAGGCATCCTAGTATTTGTGCTGACAGGCCAGTGGGCCTGGCCAGGTCCCAGCACTAATAAGCTAGAGAGAAGAGTCCCAAATGATGCTTGCCAGCACCAATGTCCATGTGGTAGAATGAGCTCCCAAAAATGGTGCCACCACTGTCTATGGCCAGGATGAGCCCCAGCTGCCTTCCATCTCTCCAGGAACACCTCCAAGATCAGCAACTCAGACTGACCCAGGGTCCTTTTTAAATTACTGCTTACCCTGGGTCCTAGAGCATGTAAGATTTTGTATGTACCCTTTAGGAAGGGAGGCTCTATTTTCCACAGCCCTCTGGCTCTCTAGAAAGTAAGCACCACTGGCCTTCAAAGTCAAATGTTCTGGGGTCTCATCTTCCCAGTGCAGGACTCCCAGGCTGTGGAGCTCGATGTGGGGTATGGACCACTCACTCCTTGGGGAGAATCTCTGCAGTTGTAGTTATCCTCCCATTTGTGGGTGTCTAACCTGGGGGTTATGGGTCTTTACTATACTGCATCTCTGCCCTCTTACCTGTCTCGTGTATATCTTTAGTTGTAGAACGTATTTTCTGCTAGTCTTCTGGTTTTACTCACTAATAGTTTCTCTGTAAATATTTGTAATTTTGGTGTATTCATGGGAAGAGGCGAGCTCAAGGTCTTCTTACTCTGCAACCCTTGGCCACCCCACCAGTATCATACTGTTTTGATTACTATAGCTTTGTACTACGGTTTGAAATCAGGAAGTGTGATGCCTCTAGTTTTGTTTTTCTTTCTTAGGATAGCTTTGGGTCTTTTGTGGTTCCCTACAAATTTTAGAAGTGGTTTTTCTCTTTCTGTGAAAAATATCATGGGAATTTTATAGGAAATGCACTGTATTTATAGATGGCTTTTGGTAGTATAGACATTTTAACAATATTAATTATGCCAATCCATGAACGTGGGGTATCTCCATTTCTTTGTTTGGCTTCAATTTCTTTCATCAACATCTTATAGTTTTTAGTGTACAGATCTTTTACTTCCTTGGTTAAATTTATTCTTAAGTATTTTATTGTCTTTAATGCTATTATAAATGGAACTGTTTTAGTTCTTTCTTTTTCGGACAATTCATTGTTAGTGCATAGAAATGTAACAAATTTCTGTATGTTGATTTTGTATTCTGCAACTTTACTGAATTTATTTTTTAGTTCCAAAAGATTTTTGGTGGCTTTTAGAATTTCCTATATACAATATCGTGCCATCTGTAAACAGAGAAACTCTACTTCTTTCTCTCTGATGTAGATGCCTTTTATTGCTTTTTCTCGCCTAACTGCCCTGTCTATAACTTCCAGTATTATGTGGAATAGGAGTGGTGAGAGTGGGCACCCTCATCTTCCTGATCTTAGAGGAAAAGCTTTGGAGTTGAGTCTGATGTTAGCTGTGGGCTTAAAAATATGGCCTTTATTATGTTGAAGTATGTTCCCTCTACGCCCGCTTTGTTGAGAACTTTTATATTGAAAGTAAGTTGAACTTTGCTAAATGCTGTTTCTGCATCTACTGAGATACTCATATGATTTTTAACTTTCCTTCTATTAATGTGGTATATCACACTTACTGATTGTGCAAATGTTGAGCCACCCTTGCATCCCAGGGATCAATCCCACTTGATCATGATGATGGATCCTTTTAATGTGCTATTGAATTTGGTTTGCTAATGTTTTATTGAGAATTTCTGCATCTATATTCATCAGCAATATTGGCCTATTGTTTTCTTCTCTTATAGTGTCCTTATTTACCTTTGGAAATCAGTGTAAAGCTGGCCTTGTAAATGAGTTTGGAAGTATTCTCTCCTCTTCAATTAATTGGAAAAGTCTGAGAACGATTGACAATTTTATCTTACGCAAGTATTTCAAACTTATGATTTAAAATTTTGAATTTGAACTTGAAAATGTGCCAGGAGTTTGAAAGGGGGGGGCAGAAGGAGAGAAAGAAAATCACTGCTGCTTTCTTATGAATCAGTGCTTTACCAGTAATAAGTTAACCCCAAAAAGCAAGATTCCAGGGCTTCTTTCCTTCGTTACCCTAGATACTAACTCCATTTTCTTCCCCCAAATTTTAAGCCCAGTACCTTAAATAATTAGGAAATCTACAGCACACTAAAGTCTTTAGTTGGGGTAAATTTCTTTCCCTATTTTTAAAACGGGCTACATAGAATTTATTCAAATTCTAACAAACAGTGATTTGATTAGGCTACATAGAATTTATTCAAATTCTAACAAACAGTGATTTGATTAGGCTACTAGAACAGTCTAGGTAAATGGTAATAATAGCTTAAATTGGACTCATTTTATGGTTAAATTGTGTGTCCCCCCCACCCAACACCAAGAAAAAAAAAAAAGATATTTTGAAGACCTAACCTCTAGAACCTCTGGACATGACCTCATTTGGAAACAGGGTTTTTGCAGATGTAATTAGATTATGAAGAGGTCATTAGGATGAGGCCTAATCCAAAAGACTAGCAGAAGTCATTAGAAGAAGACACACACACACACACACACACACACACACACACACACACACACACACACAATACCATGTGAAGATGACAGGCAGAGGTTAGAATGATACAGCTAAAAGTCAAGGAAAACCAAGAATTGATAGCCACCACTGGAAGCTAGAAAACGGCAAGGAAGGATTCTATGCAGAGCCCTGAGAAGGAACCAATCCTGCCAACACCTTGATTTTGCACTTCCAGCCTCCAGAACTGTGAGAGAATAAATTTCTATTGTTTTAAGCTATCTCGTTTGTGGTACTTTGTGACAGCAACCCTAGGAAACTAACACAATAGCTGATAAAGCCATGAGACTCCTTTATCTGTTCTTTTAAGTATATTGGGTTTTGATTATAAAATAGTATTTGTTTTTTATATAGATATCTAAAATACATATAAATACTGCATAAAGGAAATTAGAAATAACTACAGTCTAGGTATAGTAGGATAGAATAGCAGTAGTATAGTCGTACAGAATCACTGTTAATAAAGCAATTGAAGTTATTCTTAATAGTACCCTGGCCCAGCCATCAAACTGTAAAGTGAAATTTCATTTTAATATCTTTTCACAAATAAGCAATACAGCTACTCAAGGACACACTTAAGACTTTTCACTGATATATTACAACTATTCATCTTACTAGTAAAAGTATTTAAGGCTTTATTTTAGATAACTAGATTGCAAGCTATCTATAGGTATACAGATACATACACCTATATATAAATATGTAGCAAGTTAAAGCAATAAAAAAAACTCATTTGTTATAGAGCTATCTAATTTTTATAAAGTTGAAGGATTACAGTAAGAAAGATAATTGAAGAATAGATGTCCTTTCATAGAGAAAACCACTGTCACTCTACAAATAGAGGAACTGGAGAAGACTATACTAGGAAATTTATAAAACAAACACAGAAAATAAAACTAAAGCAATAAGGACAATCTATACCACCACCACCAAAAACAGCAAATTTTAAGTAATTTTCAATGTTTTGTACTTTTTTTGCTCAGTTTCTTTGCATACAATAAAGAACTGTGCTTTATTTCTTCTGGCTTTTACTAATCACAAGTTTTCACTGGTAACTAATTAGAGAAAAACAAGAGTGCATGTGTATCCAGGACACAGCGTATGAACATTAAAGGCAATGGCTTATGGCAATCTGCTTTAAGACATCATCTTCAGAAGAAAAGCATGCCAAAGCAGGCATAACCTCACATTCCTTTGCCTTGACAAAGTCCCAAACTGAACTCTTGTTTTACCTACATCTTCTTCCCCATCTTAGCTGATGGTAACTTCATCATCCCAGTTGCTCAGAAGAAATGTCTTGGTATCATCTTTGACTCCTCTTTCTTGCATATCTCAGTCAGAATGTGACCAATTCTCACCACCTCCACTTCTACTATTCTGGTCTTAGCCATCATCAGCTCTTCCCAGGATTGCCAGAACAGACTCCTAACTATCTCCTAGCTTCTACCCTTACCCCTTACAGTCTATCCCCAAGATTAGACCAAGAAATCCTTCTAAAATTAAATCATAAAGTCATCCCTCTGCTCAAAACCTTGTAATGGGTCCTTATTAATTCAGATTAAAAACCAAAAAGTCTGTATAATGGCCTGCAAAGCCCATACAACCTGCTAAGAGTAAAAAACACTTTACTCTATACTCTCACACCACTTCTGAGCCCAGATGTGTGGGTTTTTACACAACAAGCAATTCTCTAATGCTCAGCAGAAATTATAATTTAACTCAATTTGACATTACCAGAGTTAGGGTAAGATTCCACAAGTCAAGGGCTCAGTCCCACCAGACTGACCCCCCCATTTCAGACACCAACCACAAGTCCCAAGTTGTCATCTGTACTTCTGATCAATAACCAATAAGTTAGGGGTTCCCACCGACCTCTTCCATGGATTCAATTCACTTGCTAGCACGGCTCTGGAAAATAGCTTACTTGAGTAGATTTCAAGTTTATTTTAAAAGGATACAACTCAGGGACAGCCAGATGGAAGACCTGCATAGGGCAAGTATGTGGGAAGGGGAGCTTCCATGCCCTCTCAACAAACGCCACCCTCCCAGCACCTCCACAACTTCCCCAACCCAAAAGCTCTCTGAACCCCTTCAGTTAGGACTTTTTATGGAGGCTTCATAACGTAGGCATGCTTGATTAAATATCTGGCCATTAGTGAGTAGCTCAATCTCCACCTCTCGCCTCCCTGAAGGGGTGGGGGGGGGGGGGGCTGAAAGTTCCAATCCTCTAATCACATGGTTGGTTTCCTGGCAATAAGTTCCCACCCTGAGGCTAACCTCCAGCCACCAGTCATCTCATTAGCACACAGAAAACTTTTATCACTTTGTAGATTCCAAGAGTTTTAGGAGTTGTGTGCCAGGAAACAGCCAGATACCAAATATATATTTCTTATTATGTAACACCCGCCCATCTTCTCACCTCTAACTTCATCTCTAACTACTTTCCCTTTACATTCTCCTTTTCAGCTTCATGGGCCACCATGAAAACTCCTGCTCTAAAGCCTTTACACTATCTATTCCTCTGCCTGGAATACACTTCCCCTTGATACCCACAGGGCTTCTCCTTGGCTCACTGCATGATTGCTGTGCTCAAAAATCACCTTCTATATGAGGCCTGTACTTATTTAAAATTGCAACCCATTCCACGTTCCCAATTCCCCTTTCCCTGATCTATTTTTTCTTTTCTCCTTGGCATTCTTCACCAACTAATATAGTATACAATTGATTCATTATTTTTATTATTGTTTATTATTGTTTCTCCTCCCAATCCTCTTAGAATATAAAGTGAATTCCAAGCATCTAGAACAATGCATAGTACATGGTAGGTAGTTATTAAATACTTATTGAATGAAGCTCAGGAAATAAAGTGAAACCTCAATCAACAAACCCTCTGAAATCAACAAAGATGACCTAGGCACTAAGGGTACAGGACAATTTCCCATCACCTTGCAGCTAGGTTAGTGTCAGTACTATACTGACAAGGAGGTAAGATTATCTCAGGCCTATACAGCAGTACCTTATAGGAGGAAAAATCTTCCAGGGTTCAAACAGCCTGCTCACCTAAAAACAGGGAGGGCCGTCATTAAAGGGGCAGGAGCTTATTGTGCAGGCTGAGAAGTTTAGAAGAAGCCAAAGCACAAAGTACCTGGTAAACAAAGAATGCCCTGATGTGTTCTTGACAAGGATGGAATCCATGTTTTGATACGGACCTCATGATTCCCAATTATTCTACCTCTGAAAAGCTTCCACCAACAAAGCACATTACTCAACTACTCAATCATTAAAAGCAGATGAGGTCCATCATCTGTAATCATAATCTATATTAAAAAGTTCATAGAATTATTATAAGAATCGTCAACCATGTATAAAATACCTAATAAATGCCCAAAACATAGCAGGCACTCGGTAAAGGCAAGCTAATTATAATGACAGCAAAAACACAATCTTCGATATAAAATGATTTTTTAACAATATAAATACACATTTGAAGAAAAAGTAAAAGCTGTATTATGATATTTTATACCCCATTTTATTATTTCTCCATTTCCTTAAACTGACATATCAATCTTGACTAAAGCCTTAATCCAGATTAGTGGCATCAGATAAACTGTACAATAAAGTATTAATTTCTAAATTTTAAAATCTATTAATAAGTCATTCTTAGTAGAAAAAAAGCAGTTTCATTTATAGAGCTATCCTACTTTAAGAAAACTTAAAATATGAAAAATTCTAATTTACAAAAAAATGTTTGGGAATGCTTCACTTTACAAGTGGATTCACCATAGTATTATTTTAAACATTCATTTACAAGCTGTTTGGGCTAGAGAAAGAGAAATGAGTTACAATATTAGAAGGCAATGCATCAGAAAGAAAGGGAAAGCAACTCTGAAATAACAATGTAAGCAACAGAGAAGACTTAATTTAGAAAACTTCAACCTACGTACAACTTTTCAGAAAAATTCAAAACTTCCTTAATGACGATTTTAATTCATAAATAACAGGACAATCCATCCAGCCATAAACAATAACTAGCGCACCCAAAATGCACCTTGACATTGCTCACATCATGTCTCTGGGTCGGAAGAATGCTCCCCGCACCTGCATTACCAACCCTTGTGCTGTCCATCCAGTATTCTCCTTACACTTAAGATGCAATACACATATCATCTTCATTCCCTTAGTTTTTCCCTCTTCCCTCTATAGCGACACAATATAAATCTTTAACAATGAGATGTAAAAAATACAGTGGTAACCAAAAATGAAGATAATTCACAGGTGTGGTATGGATAACTGGGAAGCTGGAAGAGAAGGGAAGCAGCACCTTGCAAAAGCAAGGGTGTAAGAAAAAGACTATTTTATCTTTGGAAACTCAATGCAGTTGGGGGAGGATTGGGAATAGCCAGAGACAAGGCTTAGGAAAGGTAGAACTTATTTCTGACTACTTCAACATTGTCTTATTAATTTTCCAATCTCTAGTGCCTAGCATACAACAATAGGTGAATAAATATTTACTGAATAAATTTGCTAGCTTGGAAAAGCACAAAAAGTAAGTAAAAAAAAAAACCTTCCGAATTCCAAAGGAAAAGTATTTCTTCAAACTGCTTTTTGCAGGTCAATATTTGTAAAAATAGAAGACTAATGTAATTATTTCCAAGTTAATTCAAAAATACCACAACAGCTAACTGACTTTATTCATTAAAACAGCTAAGATATTGAAATATGATTTATGTTGTATAACATTTTATTTTCTGATGAATTACAAATATATGAAGCAACTTTTCTGAAGTGACTCATCTAAAACAAAATTTCTTCAACTATATGCAATGGTTTGTGGCACTCTGGGGGTATGTCATGGACACCTTTGATGGCCTAATGAAGCCTATGGACGCCTTAGAATAATGTTTGTAAAGCACAAAATAAAATTCATGGGACTAAAATTAAAAAGGAAGAAAAAAAAAAGAATGTATATGATTCCAAAGAAAAACAATTACATTAAAATTCAGTCCTAACCACAGACCACAGTTCTAATCATGTACCCTTAGTTTATAAAAGAACTGCTGATAGAGGATATGGATTAACTTGGAAAAGCAAAGAACAAATACTTCAGCCTAAATATTCTATATATGTAGTATTCCTATTATTTAAAGAAAATAACTAGCCAAGATTAGGATATTAAATAGTTATTTAAAGTTTAAATAACCTCTGACGATTTTATCTGTGGTAGAACATTTCTTGTTCCTATTGTGTGCATATACTGTAATGCAAAATTTTCTAAAATCGTTACATCTGTACAAAATTAATAATACACTGTTACATATGTATCATCACTAATTAGTAGCTATCTCTCCAAATATGACATAAATTAGCACACTTCCTCCTTTAATCCAAGAGCTCATGAGCAACAGTAGGCTATACTGACAATCTTCTGAGCCCAAACACATCTAGCACACCCTGTGTTCAAAATACTTCCAGATGAAATATCTAAGTTACCTTACTGTAGGGTGACTTAGGGACTATAATTAAGAAAAACCTTATAGTTAAAGCTGTCAAATACCAAGATCTGCTAAATATTTTAGTAACTAAACATCCCTGTAGGATAGCTCAATCTACCACTTTATAGATTTCAAACATATTTTTGCAAAATTGTAGGGTAAAAAATGTCCTTTCTAGCATGATAGGTGAGTTCCAAACAGTTCCAGCAGGGAAAATAACTGTGATTTTGACTTTTGAATGTGTACACTACCTTAAAACAGAATTTTCATCTTTAAACTCTGTCTTGCTAAAACAAACTCCTAAACCATGATCCCAAAATTGTATTTGATACTACACAGTTTAAAATAAACATTTGACACTAAATAATAGAAAAGATCTGGAACCACAGCACATACTAAAACTATAAGTTTTGTGATTTTTTCTTTTTTTTTAAGAAAAAGAAAACTAGGTGAAAAATGGTGCCCTTCCACCATTAAAATTGCTTTCTTTGTAAAAACTATTTTTTCGTATCTTCTAAAGAAAATAATATTAATGAATGACTATTGGTGTCAAGTTCCATGAACTATATGCAATCTACATACATTTATAAAAAGGTTTTTTTAGTTAATAGGGAAACGGAAAGATCTGTTCTTGGTTGCTTATTTTTCACACTCTAGTAAAAAATACACTAACTACCAGTGAGTTGAGTTGAATAAATCACCATCATGATTCATCACCAGTAATCATGAACCTAAACAAATTGTCCAAAGAGCTCGTTTTAAAAACGTCTAAAATGTAAAATAAAAACAAAAAAACCTTGTTTTTTCAGAACATAATTAACTCCTACCTACAGTGAGTTTGTCTATTTGGAATTATGACAATGGTAGATAAATCATATATTCTGATTTTGCAAAATAAGTTTCGTTTGTTTTAGTTTCTCTTTACAAGATTAAGGATTTATACCTAGACCATCATCATGGAACTGAAAAGACATAGAAAATTAAACTAACAAGAAGTATTAACTTAGCCAAAAGTTCATTTCAATCAGAATTTTGTTAGTAATTTCTCCTCCTTTTAAATATTGAGAATTAGCAACGCTTTTCTTTAAAGAACAGAACTAAAAGTGAATCAGACCTTAATCACAAAGACCCTGCTAAATTTAAACATCCCTCAGAAACAGCCTTGAAAACTCCTTGCAAAAAAATACATATTTTTTTCCAGATGAGAAAACATTTGGCAAACTCTTCTATCTAACAAATAAAGCCTTGCAGTACATTTTGCAAGCATTAATCAGGCTTCGCATTGATAAAGAAAACCTTGTAGCAGGATAACAAAACCTCAGAGCACGCTCAGATTGCAGGCTTTAGAAACCCTTCGTATTACACCTGTGCAAGTACTTCCTGTTCTCCAACGATGTTTAAAAGTAGTTTGGTTAACGTCCCATAAGTCGCCATTTAGAAGCTAAACATTAACTTTCTAAATTACTACTACCACCCAGAAACCACCAGCCCAAAGATTCTCACGAATCATCTCTTCTCCAAAGAGGGCAACATAACTACCTGGACCCCTTTCAAAAGCTGCTGCTCGGGAGAGGCAGTGGCTTGAAAAGTGAGGGGCAGGCGCCAGGTAAGCGTAATATTCATAATCCCAATGCACTAAGCGACCCAGCAGGATCCCAGGTTCTGCCCCTGGCCAGCCCTCAAACACAGCAGCAACTAACAACCACGACCCAGTAAGTACAGCACCTCCTCCCTCCGCGCGCGCCCCCAGCCTGGCCAAAGGCATCTCCGCCAGATCCCGGACGCGGCGGGAAGAAGGCGGGGAAGCTGCGTGACCTCGGGCGCTGGAACCCGGGCAAAGAACCCTGAGTCTGCCCCGAGGAGGGTGGGGCGGGGGAGGAGGTCGCGGGGCTGCGAGGGGAGAGACGAGGCCTGGGACTGGAATGAGGGTCTCCGAGTCAGGCCCATGGGGGTAGCAGGTCGTTGGACCTCCATCCAGGGACTAGTTTTGGAGACTTACCTTGAGCTCTGCCCTTTTAGTGAGGGGAGCGTGTGGCTCAGGTAGAGAAATACGGGCCTTCTACCTCCCGCTGGCCCAGCTCCGCCTCAAGCTGACAACAGGCTGACACGCCAACAGCTGCCACCGTAACCGGGGTTCACCGAGAACTGGAGCAGAGGCAACCAGTCTCCGCCGCCCAAAGCTCAATCCTGCGCACGGAGCATGCGCACACGCCTCAACACCGCCAGTCAGGGCAGCGACACCTGCGATCAACAGGTCCTGGGAGCCCCGCCCCAATCCCCGCCTCGCCCCCGCCCCGCCTCCTCGGAGCGGGCCCCGCCTTCTTACTCAACGAGCTGGCTCCGCCCCCGCACGCGATTTCCCGGCTTTCCGGACCTGCCGAACTGTGTTCCCGCGGGGGTTCGTTGGGGCGCGCGATCCAGTTGACTTACTCGGAGGCGCAAGATCCCGCGAGAGCAGGAGCTTGACCATTTTTCTTAAGGCGGGAGCAGAGCGCTGTGGCTTAGCTGTTGGAGAAAGGTGGCTGCAGGTTGGTCTGTGTGGTGTAGAGGGAAGGAAGGGATAGCTCCTCAGGTGGAGGTGGTTATTGATACTCTTGGTCGTTTGTTTATTCAGTATTTTCTAAGTTCAGGGACGCGAATCCACCAAGGACTGGGCTTTAAGTTAGGAGTTGTTACCTCAGAGAAAACAACCTGTACTGCCTGGCTTCGAAACCCTTGCGAATACGCAGTTCTCTTTAGCATCTGTTTGCAGTTAAATGACTTCCATTGGTATGAATGTATATCCCCCAGCTGGTTGTTTCGTGACTATTAATAAAATGAAAGCCTTAATAAACACGTTGACCCGGTTAGTGGTTAATTGTGGTGAGAAAAATGTGGCTGCCTCCTTAACTGTGCTTTCAACAGGTTTTAAGTTGCAAGCTAATGCTTCGGAAATGGGCTAAACTTTGTTTTGGAATAACTTGTTTCTTAGGAACAGTAGCAAATGAAAAACCCACTGTCTACAGATCCTTCAATAAGTAGTAAGGTTTTGGAACTCATTTCAAAGCTGTTGCAGGTACAACATAGAGATTATAAAAACTGATTAAACTCGTAGGTAACTCTAAACGTTTATTTGAAGAAACAGAACGAAGAAACGTTTTAGGTCGGTATAAGCGAAGAGTACCTGGGACTGAATCAATGAGAATTTATTGAACATTTAATGTTCCCTTCACTGAATTGAGCACTGAAGAAAATACAATGAAATTTCAGACATGGTTCTTGCCTTCAGGAAATTTAAAACGTTTGGAGAATGAGGGAAAAAATACTCTACATTTAAAAAATAACACCATTAATTCTACCCATGGTTTCCTTAGTGCCACTTTCTCCTGGTTCTGCAACTACCTCTTTGATGCACTTTAAATATTTTTCTTCTTATGTGTGCCCTCTGTGTTTCCAAACTATCCATTTTCTTTTGTTGTTAGTCCTCTTGTCTCCTTGAGCAATCTCTTCCCCATGATGGACTTGCCTACTAAGTATCCTGGGCACCATGGACTCCCAAATGTATATCTTCAGGTTAGACACTTTTAAGCAACAGTATCTTCGTTTGGATTTCATATAGGTACTTAACTATGTCCCAAATTGACGTGGGCATCTTTACCATTCCCTATTCTTAGTGCCATATCTCTTCCCACCCATCTGGAACCAGCCTGCTTTCATTCCCTATTTCAGATAATAGCACCCAGTTGCCCAAGTCAAGAATCCATGGGTACCCCTATATTACATTTCCTTCATTTCCTCTATCCTAATATCAAATTCTATTGACTCATCTCCTTAAGGATCTCTCAAATCCACCTCTCTTTTTAATCTCCATTCTCACTGTCTTAATCCATCAAGTAATCATCTCTCCTAACTCATCTCCCTTGACTATTGCAATAGCGTCTAGTTATTTCCCACTCCAGTCCAACCTCCAGCCTATTAATAGTTTTTCTAACATGAAAATATAATCGTGATATTCCTCACCAAGATTTTTTCAGGTGCCCCCATCCTCTTCATGATCTGGCCCCAGACTGTTAATCTCATCTACCATTCTTGCCCGTTTACTCCACACTAGCTATACTGAACTCCTTGCACTTCTTTGATTCTACTAGGTTCTCTCAAGATCCTTTAGGTCTCAGTTGAGTACTTATTTCTTCCCTGGAACCTTTCATAACTTCCTGAGACAGACTTGCCCTTCTTTCACCATTTCTGGACTTATTCATATTATAACAATGGTACTATATTTCTTTGCAAATGTAACTGACAGAGCACTCTTGAAAAATAATTTGGGCTGTGGATAATGAAGACTCATACTATCTCCCTTCCTCATTTCGAGATTATAGAAAAATGCCCTTCAGTTCACCTTGCTCAAGAATTTGACTAAAGGCTTCCCTGGTGGCACAGTGGTTAAAAATCCACCTGCCAATGCAGGGGACACAGGTTCGATCCCTGGTCCAGGAAGATCCCACATGCCGCAGAGCAACTAAGCCCGTGAGCCACAACTACTGAGCCTGTGCTCTAGAGCCCGCGAGCCACAACTACTGAGCCCACGTGCTGCAGCTACTGAAGCCCGCGCACCTAGAGCCCGTGCTCCGCAGCAAGAGAAGCCGCCACGGTGGGAAGCCTGTGCACCGCAACAAAGAGTAGCCCCCGCTCCCCGCAACTAGAGAAAGCCCGCGCACAGTAACGAAGACCCAACACAGCCAAAAATTAATTAATTTAAAAAAATTTTTGACTAAACCCTGACTGTACACTTTTTTAATCGTGTAATTTCAAACTTTCTACCAGTTCTTGGCATATCTAAGTACTGAGTTTTAAATGATAGACTTATAATAGGTCACAAGTTAAGCATCAAGAGGGCAGCCTGAAGCAAACAGATGGAAAAAAGGAAAATTGACAGTGCACCGCATTTTAGGGCAGGAGTTGCTCCTAGAAAACTTTGTAGTTAGAAATGTCACAACATAGGTTTTAAATGTATTGCCTCTGAGAATTACTGTTTGTCCTTGGGGGATATGTGTGTATGTTTGATTCAATAGTTATTTATTGGGTGGAACCAAATTAATAAAGAAAAATGTCTGCACCTCACACTGGCTTGAGATCATGAAAGGGAGTAGAGTTGGAATGCCAAAGATCATCTTACACTGTTTGAATGAGGCCTACCCAGAGATTACATCATCAGCACCACCATACTTACACGCCTCTTAACTATTATTCTGGAGTGATTATAACTCAGACTTTGGGAGATGTACCATCTTGAGGATATATTCACCCAATCACTGATAAGTGGTAAGATAGCAATATTCTATCCTGAGGAGCTGCGATCCAGTAGTTCCAGGAGGTAATCAACATCTAAAGGCGTGGCAAAGCATGAATCAGCTGGGTGAGGTAAAGTGAAATACAGTATAGAGAAATAGCTGAATGGCTCCCTCAGGATTGGATACGAGGCAGACTCCTTTTTTCCTAAATGCATCAAGGAAATATTGACAAGTGTTATTTTCTTAGTAAGCTTCTAGAGAGCAGGGACCATATTTTTTCATTGTTGTATTTCCAGGCGATGCTTAACAAATGTGTTCAGCGGATAGAGTGAAAAACTGGAAGTTTTGTTGATTTTTTAGAGAATAGAGACATCTATGTGGACGAAAATTGTTGGGGAAAGCTTCTGTGGGAGATATGAGCTTCAGCTTGGAAGGTTCATAGGTAGGCATATTTGAAGGCACTGAGGAGGAAACATGACTACTTCAAGAGCAAAGTTTTAGAAACAGGAATGAACAAGGCCAATGCAGGGCTATAATAGGAAGCCTTTTATAAGTTCTTGAACAGGTTGTTTAGTTTGGAATTAGATACAGAGGATTTGTAGAGGAAATTGTAGTTAGGCAAGAAGATGAGCTAAGCCAGTGCAATTCCAGAGAAATCTTCAGTCTGTGACTTGATGATGAGGCCAACCAGAAAAATCTAGTTACAGTCGACCACTTCGTCCTTGACTCACCTCCCAGTTTTTGGAACACCATCCTCTTTCATGGCTTTCCTCCAACCTCTTCGGTTGCTCCTTTTCATACTGTTTTTCTCTTACACTTTCCAGTCTACTTTTATCTTCTAAATGAAGATAAATAATGTTCCACAGTGCCTGGTCCTGAGATCTCATTTATCCTCATGGTTTTAAATCTATTTCCCACACAGGAGCCAAAGTAGCCTATTGTAAATGTCAATGTGTTACTCCCCAACTTAAAATTGTTCAATGGCTTACTATTTACATAAAATAAAATCCAAATTCTTGCCAAGGCCTGCAGACCCCTGAATGATCTAATGATCTATCCTTACTTCCCTAACAGCATCTCATGCTATTCAAGGATTTTACATTCTTTATTCCCTTTGCCTAGAACAGTGGTTCTCAACTGGGGATGATTTTTTTCTCCCAGGGGACATTCGGCAAAGGCCAGTACATTTCTGGCGGTCACAGTTAGGATGGGGAAGGGGTGCCACTACTGGTATCCAGTTGGTTGAGGCCAGTGATGCTGCTAAACATCACACAATGGACAAGACAGTCCTCCACAACAAAGAATTGTATGGTCCAAAATGTCAATAGTGCCAAGGTTGAGAAACCCTGACCTACAGCACCTTCCCCTGAGTCTCCAAGTGGCTGACTCCTTTTCATCCTCTATACTTTAGTTTTAACTTCATCTTCTTGTAAAAGTCATCCTTGACCTAGAACTCCCTGCTTATCTCTATCACAGTGTTCTGTTTATTCATCTCATACCATTTTTCACAACCTGTGATTATTTAGCTTATTTATTTGCTTATTTGTTTATTGTCTTCCTCACTATCTAGGAAGAAGATCCCATGAAAGACCTCTCTCTTGATCATCATTCTTTCTGTAAAGTCTAATACAGTGGCACAGAGTAGGCATCAGTAAAGAGTTGTTCGACACCTGAATCTGTATCTACAATAAGTCACTGAATGGAAACTTAACAATAAGGCTTTCTTTTCTTCTTTTTCTTTTTTTCTGTAAAATTAAAATATACAGTTACCAAGAGTGAAGACACCTGGAAAGAAGTTGTCGTCACTAGGAGTGTCTTCTGGAAGGCTGCTGGTCTGCGGTCAGTATTCAGATGTGTTCCATGAATAGCCTTCCTTCCTAAGTAGCTTCTCACAATCAGAACCAGAAGTAGAGTCATATTATGGCCAAATTAACTAATGTCTGTGAGATGATAAAAATCTGGAAGGAAAAAAATAAGGGAGAATAGAACCAAAAATGAGGTAAAATTATATTTTTGATCAAGTAATCTCTAAGTTTAGAAGACTTAATTTTTTAATATATGCACATCTTTAAAAAGCCCTTTCAAAGATGTATTTAGAAGTGCCTGGTTATTATACATTTCAGTTATTTCAATTAAGAAAATATGTATTGTGGACCTACATTGCTTTGTCTTTTCCTGCTTTTAGTAATCCACACCACTAAACCACAGGATGGGCACAACTCCATGTGGGGCATTTCACCATTTTCTGGCGCTGGTGGTTGGTATATGGGTGATTCATGCTAATCAGCATTCTTTCCCAGGAGTTTTCAAATTAAAGCTTACAGGAAAGATCGCTTTTTTTCGCCGATTGCAAAGCTATAAAACTGTGAGCTCAGAGGTTCTTGTGGCAATGTGCCTTGTCATTTATAGTATCTGGTCTGAAAGAATAAGGCAGATATGGAGAGAGAGTCCCTGAAGTTTCTCTGTCCTCTTATAAAATAGATAATTCAGGAATTGAGTGTTCTCTGGACTCCTCAAAGCTCTGCAGCATGACATGTTAAACATCAGAAGATCAAATTCAATATCCATGGCATCTTAGCCAGCTCTTCATTAGGCAAAACTTTACTGGCCTTACATCTCAACCTTTCTAAGCCTCTGATATACTAGAGTCAACATTAGCTAGTTAACCACAGTTAGTAGTTTAGCCAGTAACCTTAATTTTTGCTGACTTTTTGTCAGCTTAGGCAATTTCATTACCTTTGTTTGTTATTTCACTTTGAAATGTCCTAATTTTCTTATCTGTAAAATTGGGATGAGAAATAATGCTTATATATGATGTCTTTTGATGATGCCCCAGATATAAGCAACTGTAAAGTCTTATACTGTGTTATTATGGCCATTAGTGTTATTATGATTATAATACTGCTGTCATCAATGATAATGTGATGCTATAAGAACCTATGTATTGTTTTTCTTGCCGTAATATGTATTTTATTACAATCTCGAAGATGCAGGAGGCTTTAGATTCCATCTGTCCAGCCTCCCACTCCCTAAAGGATCATCCCTGCTGGTGGTTGTCCAAAATCTGTTCAAATATGGTGGCAGTGATAGAAAACCTGATGCTTTGTGGGGCATCCTGTTCCTTTTTAAGACTTCTTGAACTATTAAGAAATTTTCATCACAGTGAGTTGAACTTCACCTCCTAGTAATTTCTACACACTGGTCTTATTTTCTGTCCTTTATAGCAACAGAAATCTATATTCTCTTTTCCATAAGATGCTACTGAACTTTGAAAACATCTTTTGTGTTTTCAAGCTAAAAGTACTCAGTTCTCTAAACAATTTTTTGAAGGCCTAGTAAATATTAAACTAATCCACTCATTCATTCATTCATTATACTTCACCTTATCCTACAAAGATTTAAAGTAAATTCTAAAAAATAAAATAAAATGAATTC
This sequence comes from Balaenoptera borealis, assembly GCF_965194805.1. Taxonomy (NCBI): domain Eukaryota; kingdom Metazoa; phylum Chordata; class Mammalia; order Artiodactyla; family Balaenopteridae; genus Balaenoptera; species Balaenoptera borealis. The sequence continues at coordinate 128,740,091 of NC_138861.1, read as the reverse complement.
TAGTATATAACATAAAACAATGGTCAAATGTAAATAAGAAAAAGAATCAGAGCTATGGGAAATTAAAATACAAGTAGAATGTAAAGAATGAGAACTAAAGATAAATATGCATGAGCCTATGGCTTAAATTTATTTGGCTCTGATCTAAAATCAAAAGTGAAAAAGATATTAAGTTATCAGTAACAGGAAGACATTTTTCTGTCATCGTCTAAGAAGCTTTTTCCTCTACGTGGGCCTTGATCTAAGGAGGCTCTTACCTATGTTCACTGACAGTGGACTCATCAACATGTCCCTGGAAAATGCAGTAACAGTCTTCATAATCCATGAAACTGAATTCAGGATTCACTTTTGGTGTCAACTTCTGAAAAAATGTGGTGCCCAAAAATAAAAACGGGTTTTTGCAATTAGCTTGATTATGGTTTGGGGAAATTATTTCCTTTTTTGGTTCAGACACTGTTTTTATCAGGACAGTTTAAGTAAGATTGTTTTAACCTATTTTGTAACTATGTCACTTTGTTAGCCAATATAAGTTTATGTTCAAAATACTAAATTTTTCGTTCCATTATTTTGTTTTTATGAATTGGCATTAAGCCAAGTTTCACAAATTTTAATGCCATTAGTTTTTTTGGACACAAATGCTTATATTGCCTCAGAACACAAGCATCTTCATCATCTGTTTCGTTCATTTCTTTAAAACATCCTATTAGGTTTTGAAGTTTTAGCCCATATTTCTTAAAATTCACTATGCTTCCTCAGTTTTTATATTGCCAGAATTAATGATATCTTCTTTGTCTGCAGCTAAATCATTGAGGAAAATGTTGATGAAGGCTGGATTCCTGACATTCAGCTCCAGCTGTAGCCCACGTTAACCCTCATGGCAGCATTAAAATTGTTTAGAAAGCCAAGTAGAGACCGTGTTTAAGAGCAACATGGTATCATAAAAGAGCATGGCCTTTAGACTTGGACAGACCTATGTTCAAATCCTGACTTTACCATTTATTGTTTGTGTGACCTTGAGCAGTTATTAGCTACTCTAAAACCCAGTTTCCTCATCTGTACATAGCAAGGTGTCCTAGCTAATCCCTAACTGGGTTGCTGTTGACAGGATTAGTAGGATTGCCACCCCTGTGGGCATTTATTTGCATGTTTTTTTTTCTAGCAACATTTCGTAATCTGAGAGAAAGAATGAAAGAAACAGATAGTGGAATTGCTTATGTTCAGAAGCAGCATAATATGATAGAAAGAATGGATGGAGAGTTATGGAACTCTTTTGCTCTCAAAGAGCTGAGCCTGTGGGAGGTCAGCTCACCTCTTTTAACCTCTTAGTCCGTAAAGGAAGAGATTGAGCCACGTGGTTCTAAACGCTGAAGATGTGAAATGGGGCCTTTTCCCAGTTGTTACTTAATTCCAAAATACGCCAGGAACTAAGTGTTTTATGGAAATTACATTATTTAACTTTCCTAACAACCATAAAATATTAATATTTAGATATTATTAATATCCTTATGTTAGAGACTGTGAAAGTGGGGTACCTAGTACAGTGTCTGGCATATAGGAGGCACTCAATAAGCAAACTGAATGACTAAGTAAAGGAACTTATCAGTTAAGTATGACGTCTGGTTACAGCCATGGAAATACAGTAGAGTAAGTAGGAATGAGGAAGGCAATATGTGCCATACTAACAGATCCAGAATTAAAGGCCGAAAACATCTAGGTTTTGATTGAAAGCCTAGAATTCACTAGGATATTTGTCCATTAGTATAATTTCTCTTTAATTTTTTTTTGAAAACATGTTTTATTTATACAATTCTTTAGAATCTTAGAGATAAAGAGGATCTGAGAGATTAGTTTGCTAAAATCCCTCACTGTACAGATGATAACACTTAAGCTCAAGGAGGTAAAGTTACCTAGGCTCATGCTAGACACTGATAGAAGCAGGGCTAAAATTCAGTTCCTAGTCACAGAATTTTCCTGGTGTGAAATATTTTCCCTGAAATATTCTGAAAGTTTCATAGGAGGTAGTACTCTTTTGCTTCTTAAAGTGCAATCAGATTTCTTCTATATTCAAATACTGGTGATAAACATACTTGACACCTTTGTGCCCTTCTGAAAGACAGGGGAAGGGGAACATAAGGAAGAAGTCAAGAGCACTTCACAGGAAGAAATTTTCTTTTTCTCAATTGTGATATCTGTGGTAGTACTGTGACTTTATGAAAAACACTGTGACGTTTGGAAATTTACCAAACTTACTTTCCTACCTCTTGGGACTCTGACAGATCTAAGACTGTGACATGTGTGTGCGTGCACACACACACACAACTATATATCTTTGACTTGTTTTTGAGGTAGTTCTTCAAGAATACAATAGTAAAATAACACCATATCTTTTGCTCATAGCGTATTGGCTAAAGTCATGAACCCAAAGGAAGTTGCCCTGGAGAGCAATTTTCTTTGTAAAGATGACAAAAATATTCAGGGCACCAGTGTTTTCAAGTTGAACTTCCTTGTTGAAATTCACTTCACAGTCAAAGGAAAAAAAGATTTACTTTTTAATACAGTAATAAAATTGTTGGAAAATATTCAGTGATAGAAATAATTCAAAGAAGTATAGGTAAAGGCAGAGATTTTAGAGTATTTAATTTCTTTATTTCTTAACTGTTAGTGCTCTTGAGTTTTTTAGTCTCTTATCTGTAAAACAAGCCCTCAAACTGAAATTGTGCTGGAGGAAAAAAACTAACTAATTCTTGGCAAGTAGTATCCCTGGAATGTGTGTTAATGCCGTTTTGTACATTTTTAAATCAAGGTTTTCTGATTAAACTTTTCTACAAGTTTTGTTCTGCTACTGTTTCACATTCTTTTAATTCTGAATAACTTTCTTATCAAATTAGTTATAATAGTTTTGATGTGATGGAGAAAATCTATTTCACTTGCTAATAACAGTGCTGACATTTAAATTTTAAACAGCATTTAGCAGTAGGTACAAGAGTAACTTTCAAACATTTTAGACTGCAACCTAGAATAAGCAATATATTTTACATTGTGATCCAGTTTGCATGAACTGCATATAAAGCAAAATCAGTAGTTTCCTGAAATAATACTATTTCTGTGAGTGATATGCTCTGATGTTTTCTTTTCCTTTATTCTATTCTGTTTCATTTGAAAAGCTGCTGATCATAACCATCTAAGTTAATTTTTACGCCACCTAACTGAACACAACTCTAGCTTGAAAGACATCGACCAAGAGGTTTCTGGTGGAAGGAGCAATGTTTACTATTTTTTTTTTTAATACAGTATGGAAATTTACTCCCAGTTAGAAAAGAATATTCATTTTGGTTTGATATTGTCACATTAAAATTTTTTACTGATCAAAGTAAAACTTCTTGATGTTGTAAAAAAAAAAAAAAAAAAGCCTTTAGTCTCTGGTTCCACATTTTATTAACATTACCCCAATTCAGAGTTTTATTTCTCTGTGGCTAATAAATAAGGTATACAAATTATATAAGGCTATATTTATATAGATATAGATAAATATGAAATCATGTACAGTATGTTATGTCACCAGAAGATGTGTGGATTGTGCCCATCATCTGGATGATTGTGTTCTCCACTGAGATAGGAGAGAGAATAAGTTAGTGGGAGGAATGTTAGTTCAGAAGCAGGACTCTTGGGTTCTAATTTTAGACATGCAATGTGAGACTGGGCCAGTTCCTTAACTTTTCTGATCTAAGTTTCTATTCTGTAAATGAGGGAATTGATCTAGAGTATTTCAAGATAGAGTCTAATTCTAAAGTGCTGTGATTCTAAGTAAATGGTTGTTTATTTAAACCAAAGAGAGTGTTTCGTTATGCTATTAACATAGTACTAGTGGGTTGTATTTGGTAAAATAATAACTTTTTTGCTTATTCCTATTATATCTAAAATATTAATATCCTTTTGGTATGCTAACAAGAGGACACTTAAGTAAACATCAGGGTATGGATTTGTATATAGTTTAGTACATAGTAATGCATAGTCTAATACATTCTGATAATTATGATCATTAACCATAATTAATACATTATACATATATACATCTAAAAACATGATAATTTTTCTGCATTGCTATGTGTCTTAGTCTGTTCAGGCTACTATAACAGAATACCATAGACTGGGTGGCTTATAGACAACAGAAATTTATTCCCCATATTTCTATAAGCTGAGAAGTCCAAGAGCAAGGCACTGACAGATTGGTGTCTGGTGAGAACCTGCTTCCTGATTCATATTTGGCTATGTTCTCTCTGTGTACTCACATGGGGAAAGGGGCAAGGGAGCTTTGTGGAGTCTATTTTACTAATCCCATTCATGAGGACTACGCCCTTATCACTTAATCACCTCCTAAAGGCCCCACCTCCTAATACTATCACATGGAGGTTAGGATTTCACCATATTGATTTTAGGGGGGCCATGCACATTGTCTATAGTATTATGATAAGTTTAATGTGTTTTTAATAGATTTTGATGAGTTTGTGAGGAAACTTATTGTAATTAACCATAAACTATATCCACATCTCTTTCTATGCATCAGAAGTAAAGAATGTTTTTTGAATAAATGTGGTCCATGTTTATGTTTGACTTTATGTTCCAAAATAGTGGCTGAGCCTAGAGTGCTGTATGGCTCAGAAGACAGCCTTGCACAGGAGGCCTGGAACCTGAGGCAAATCAGTTGTGTTACAGAAACTTCATTAGCCCCAATTTTTCACACAGGTAGAAGTAAGGTAAAATAAATATTAGGAACTGAGTTTAAAATTAAGCTTAGAAAGTATTTCTGCTTTTTCAAGATAAGTTGGAAAAGAAGAAAAAGTTATTTCAGGTTGATTGTGTTTCGGTGAATTTTCCATTATGTTAGCATCAGCTCGTAGAGGAATCACCTCCTTTCCATGCTTATGACTACCAGATACCTAATTTCTTTAAGCAACATGGAAACCCATCAGAGAAGGGGACTTGGGGTGATTGTTTGGGGTGTTATTCATTGTGCTCTAGAGATGACTCTGCCAAAACATTAGGATTCCAGGGCAACACACTTCCTGATTTGAAATATTCCAAACAGGTATTTAAATGAAAAGCCATTTTAGTTCAAAAAAAAAAAAAAGAAGGATTATGTAGCCATCTGTTCATAGGAACTCCTTTCTGATTGTATAATGTATTTTCTAAAAAGGTAGTGTACACTGATCAAGGAAAGTATCCACTATATCGATTTTTTTTAAATTCTCAAGTGACCTACAAAATATGTGAATGCTCACAAGAAATAGTACTATTTTAGCAAGATCCTAAAAGTCTCCCTTAATTGCAGTTTTGAGTCTGGAGAACAGAGCTGGCACAAGCTTATCCTAAAAAGTAGTCAGGCCACATTAGTGTTTCTGATTATGTATGTATTTAATATACTCATTGCGCCAACATATATTAGCTCCAAATCAGGGTCAAATATATTTATCCCAAAGCAGTTCCAGTGTAACCTCTAATCTAACTTCATTCTAAATGCCTTTGCTTTCTTACTGCGTGATAATTTTTTATTTTGTTAATAATAATAGCTAACATGTATCAAGCATTTACAATGTATTGGGTAATATAATGTATAATATATAATTTTTAAGATAGATACTAGTATTATCCCCATAACTAAGATACATTTAACAAACTTTTATTGTTCTTTACTATATACCAGGCACAGAGGATACAGTAGTTAATAAAAAAGCAAAGTCTCTACCCTCAGAGAACATTCATTCGAGTGGGCGAGATAAATAATAAAGGAATAAAAACATACATTGTGTGTGGCCGCTACATCTTGTGGACCTTAATGTAGTTGTCTGAGGTCCCCAGTTCTACTCCCTCTGACCTCCATCACTGCATTCTTGCTGAGCCTGCCTTCCACAGTCTGCTCCCAGCCAGTGAGGGACCATGACATTGACCCTAAGGCAGACTTGTTTCTGGGAAACACCGGACCTCTCCTACAGGTGACTTGGGCTCACAGATCCTCCAACAGCCTTGCTGAATCTTCCCTAGACTGCTGGGCAGTCTAGAACATATCCATGCAGTTCCATCTGAGGTCCCTTGGGTCTCTCCCAGCCTTTCTTTAACTCTCTCCCCGCCTTTCTTTGACTCTCTCCTCATTTTCTCTCATGTGGGCAATTTTCCTAATAAAATTTTTGCAGGTTTAACCCCATCTTGGCATCTGCTCCTCAGAGGACCCAGACTAACACATTATGTTAGGGAATAATAAGGGCTATAAAGGAAAAATAAAAGCACAATAAGGGGTTTTAAGTGTGCTCTCTTAAGTAAGGGTGGTCAGGGAAGGTCTTAGGCAGAAGTGGCCTTTGAAACACATAAATAGTTGGAGAAAACTTCCAGAGTGAAGTAAATTGCTTGAGATTATATTACTTATTTGTGGTAGATTAGCAGATAGCTGGCACATTTAAATACAACTGCTTTAATATGCAATTTATAAGTGCGTGTTGTTAAAGAAAATGTAATGAGAGTTATCTATTTTGGGTGACAATTCACATTAGACAATTGATACACATATAACAAAACTTCTTCAAAGGGGGTAAGGAAAAGGCTCTAGAAACCATAGGATATCACAGTTTTTTCCTTTCAGCCTGCTTCATTCTGGCCTTCCTTTTTTCCCCCTGTTCTTTTAGATTTATTTTGCTAGTGCTGCAGCTTCTATACCATTTCTTCAGTTAGTAATTGAATTTACCTTTTGTCCTTCTGACTCTTTCCAGTTCTGTTTCCTGAACTGTCACCATCTCCTACACTGCCTAAGTGGTCACTGAAATGTGCTTCAAAATATTACACAATCCAGAATAATAAGTACATTGTTTTTGAAACTGAATTGTAACCTCTTAGAAATAACTTTTTCCCCCCTCTTTGCCCATATGTACCCAATCTTCCTATTGAAATCACATTATATTGAGAAGTCAGAGAAAGTTTATATCCTGAGTTGAAATCTAGTTCTTTTATTTAAGGAATTCAAGTAGGGGCATACCCTTTTATTTATCTAACAGTACTTCAATGTGTAAGCCATTGAAATTCTTACACAATTTTACTTACTTTTTTCTTAGTTCTGAAAAGTTTAACTTTTATAAGCATTATAATTTTCTAAAAATCCTTTGATATATTTGTGAAGTGCTTTGATCAGTTAGTTTGGAATAGATTCCCCTTGCTTGTTCTTTTGGGAAAAGCCTGGCACTCTTCCACCTTTCATAGAAAGTGAACTGCCCTTCTTCCTACAGAATAGAGCATGTGGAGGTTGAAAGTATTTTTCATAAGAAAAGGGGCATTCAGAGCAATACTTTCCTAAGCTTAATAAAAAGCAGTTGTGGCTGGGAAACTGCAATGATGTCATGTAAGTTTTATCTTGCATAAGCAGCAGAGTGAGGAAATTCCAGAATTAATAAGTCGGCTGGTACAGCTGTGCCCTGAGTTGGAAAGTTCAGGATGTTCTTTTCACACTCACGACTGGACATTCTGCTCCACTTCAGCCTTTGTGAGCATAATTGGCTCCCTCCATTTCCACGCTGCTAAAACATTTATAAATTGGTCTACTTAGAAAATGTAAAATTTTAGGTGGATAAATGGTCATTTTGACTAAAAATTATTGTTCATATTTGCCTTGATTTTGTAATAACCGATAATTAGTTAAGTTATCTAGTCCTTTCAAATATTAAGAAATGGAAAATACCAGCCTTGAGAAATGATTGAAGGGAGTGGAGAGTTAAAAGCCAAGAATGAGGACTTCCCTGGTGGTCCAGTGGCTAAGACTCCTCACTCCCAGTGCAGGGGGGCCTGGATTTGATCTCTGATCAGGGAATTAGATCCCGCATGCCGCAACTAAAAGATCCCGCATGCTGCAACGAAGATCCGCGTACCACAACTAAGACCTGATTCAGCCAAATAAATACATAAATATTAAAAAAAAAAAAAAAAGCCAAGAATGATCTATTGCTGTAGTTGTTAATGTAGACCTAGTGTCATCCAGAAAACAATTGGCCAGCTGATCATCAAGAAATTAGCTAAATAAAATAGATAAAATTTTATGTCCCAGAAGTCAGTCTGTTGAACAGTATAATGGAAATTCTTCTAAAGTTTTGAAAAGTAGAAAACATTTCCATTTAAAGGAATGTTTTTGGAGTGTTATCACACTAGATGATTTCGTTCAGCCTTATGGTTATTAGTGTTGTGCATTTCTGTCCTCTTTATTTCCTCTTCTTTCCCCTTACAGGGGAAAGAAAAAAAAAAACTTTACATCGATCAGAAGTGTGCACAATGCTGAGCAGAAACAAGCAGGTTTAATCAGAGAATGATTTTGTGTTTCTCTAATTTCATAATTAAACATGCACATTGCTTCTTTGAAAGTCTGAAAGTTCAACTTTTTATGATTATGAGTGCCTGAATGACTTTAGAGGGTGACTCTAAAATTACTCAATTTATAGGTATATTTTCCCAAAATTAATATAATGGAGATTTTTTATTATTTGTCTAGACATAATAAAATAGTTTAAGGCTGAAATTATTCTGAAAGAGAAGTTATGAACCATGAGTTCTTAGAGCATATATTTTAGAGCCAGACTCACCTATTTATTCTACTTTGGAGCTAGAATTAAGCTAGTCACCTTAGTTCTCTGAGGCTCAATTTTCTTATATAAAATGGAGATTATAATACATTTCTCACAGGGTAATCATGAAAATAAAATAATACTTAAAATATAGGGAATTCCCTGGTGGTCCAGTGGTTAGGACTCGGTGCTTTCACTGTGGTGGCCTGGGTTCAATCCCTTTTTGGGGAATTAAGATCACACAAGCCGTGCGGCGCAGCCATAAAGTAAAATAAAATAAAATAATACACATTAAATAGCCTTTATAAACCAGTGAATATTGTGCTTGGCAATTAGTAGTCCATCGGCAAATATTATTTTCATTCATTTACTTTTTCTTTTAATTTTTTTTCTCCTTTATTTCATTTTTCATGTATACAAATGTGGGTGGAAAAAATGCCACAGTCTTTCTGCTGTTCTAAAAAGCCTATCATATTTCTTCAGACTTTGAAAGATTTAGCTGCTTTTTAGGTCAGTGGAAAACCCATTCAAAATTCCTTTCAAATTCTAATTGTGTAGCAACCAGATTGTGAAATCTGGCATTTCTAAAGGTGTCAGACAACTGAATTAGAATTAATAGACACTTCCAGGAAAGGAAGAAATATGATAGTAAGCAGAGGGCTATTCCATCATTTTCTAACCAATCTTAAAAAAAAAACCTTAAGATTCCCCCTTTTAAAATTCTCCTTTATGATGCAGAGAATACTGTTCTATAACATATTTAATTGCTGGCCCCTTTTTGGTGGTTGACAGAGTGGTGACACTGAGCATAGAGTTTAACTATTTGGAGATAGTTAAAATAATGCAATAAAATTTCAGTTTAATGAAAAATAGTAACATTTCAAATTGCTAATAAAGAACTAAAGCATTTCATCAAAATGCATAATAGAATATGACTAATTTTTTATTTATTAAAAGATTAAAATGAACAAAAAATGGCATGATGGGACCCTCATGTCTAGAGTTATCATAGATGCCAACATTGTTATTTTAAAACAGGTAAATACCAAAACATATATCTTTTTTTTAATATAACTTTATTTATTTATTTATTTTATTTATTTATTTTTGGCTGCATTGGGTCTTTGTTGCTGCATGCAGGCTTTCTCTAGTTGCGGTGAGTGGGGGCTACTCTTTGTTGTGGTACGCAGGCTCTAGAGTGCAGCCTCAGTATCTGTGGTGCACGGACTTAGTTGCTCCGCCACATGTGGGATCTTCCCAGACCAGGGATCAAACTCGTGTCCCCTGCATTGGCAGGCAGATTCTCAACCACTGCGCCACCAGGGAAGCCCAAGGTATCTTTTTTTGGGTTTTTTGTTTGTTTTTTTTATATTTGAATTTTATTTTTTTATACAGCAGGTTCTTATTAGTTATCAATTTTATACATATTGGTGTATACATGTCAATCCCAATCTCCCAGTTCATCCCACCAACACCACCCCTACCACCCCCTGCTTCCCCTGAAACTAAGATATCTTAAAGATATATTTTAGATTATACAAATTCTCTACAGTGATAATATACATAAGTAAGATACTGTTCCTTTCTAGGGACTGCATTTTTCATAAGCAAATTTGTAAAGACTAGAAGATGATCAAAACAACCACCAATTTCAACATTACATACAGATCCTTTTGTAAATATGCGATGTTGCTACATGGCATTTTCATTACTCTCTTATACACTTGCCTTCTTCCAATCTCCTAAACTTAATGTGGTAGATAGTTTTCTATGGATGAGACATTTCTTCTCTGGTATAAACGTCTATCACAGAACTTTTAACTGAATTGAAATGGGAAGAATTGATATTTATGTCTTACCAGTTCCATGGCATATATTTCTTCAACCATATTGTAAGATATATCTATAACTTTATATTAGTTTGAGTCTTTTATACAAATATATTATTATATTTCATGATAGATGTGTGCTATATTACTTTCAAATGCTTTCGTGTTCTTCCATTTCTTGTTTTTATTTGTGTTTTATGGCATATACTCCCTAGTGCTTAAGGATTTGAGCAAAATTTAAAGTTTCAGCAAAGAAAGCTGCCAATTCAAATTACACACTCTCTTTGTCCCCCTGTCGTATACATATATTTATTTATATGTATATTAGCATGTATTTTGTTATTACTCTTCTAAAAATGCATACATAAAGTTGAACCTAATCAACACACAACATTGTGGAACTTGAATTCCAAGTATACCTTGATCATGAAAACTGCAATAGTATGACGTTCTTTGAGTCATTGTCTCTCAGTCTCCTTGACTTAATACTAAACAAAAATAATAACCCAATTGAACTCTGGCAAATGCCATCTGGAACAATTACCTAATGATTCAAAGCACATTGAAAAATACAAAATACTTTAGAAATTCTGAGAATGACTAATGAAAAGACTTCATCTAGACAAGTTATTTTATCATGGAAGCTTGTCAGAAAAGAAGAACCCAGCCCTTCTCTCCATCAATAATATTTGTATATCAACTTCCATAGCTTTCATCCCTTAAATAAAACTCTGAATTAATCTAAATATCTTGCACTATATTTTGATTCTAGATCCATTTGAAAAACTTATTCAGTAATAGCTTATATTGAAGGCAACAAAGATGAAACCCTTTGTTGTCAGTAACTTTTCTGGACTTTCTCAGTTAAAAGGCTGGATTGCTTAGACCAGGTGAAAACAAGATTATGAATAAAGACAAGTGACTTAAAAGGTTTTAAAATAAGATTTTTAATTATTTATTAGATTTTGATCTGAGATTGAAATTAAATGTCATAAAAGGAAAATTGCTAAATTGCTATTAAATAATTGCTACTAATGAAGAGTGTAAGTGGCTTTGCAAGTAAGTAGAATAATAAAACAGCAACATTCACGTTCACAGGTTTTTGTGTCACATACAACTTTCTTTTCATAGGTCTTCTGATTCCGGTATGGTGGTATCCTCTGTAGGTTCAGTTGTTACCACTATAGGAATATTCTCAGATATCCATCCCTTAGGAGTCCTATTAAAGGACCGTCTTCCAGAAAGAGGACTGGCAAAGGCCATGAACCTGGGATCTGTTAGAAATAATAGGTCAAAATCTGGAACCTTAAATTTAACCATTTTTGATGCTCTTTCAAAACCTCCAAATGGGGTGGCAACTCTGTGAGAAATGGAAAGAAAAAGAATAAATTAATTAATATTCAAATTTATTTGCCAGAAAATAGAAAACAATTTAATGCATGGTCTTATGGGCATGTTGTTGTGTTATATTCTTAGTAGGGTTTCAGTTTTTGACCTCTGAAGCAAGCATTTCCATTCAAGGACCATGCCTTTATGATAAAACGGATATTTGATAATAAATTGGTGTAAAGTCCTTATGTACATACTCTTAGTTTTGGACTGAACTAATCTGTTCCCTGGACATCACAACATTTCTTGCCTTTGCGCCTTTGCTGACAATGTTATACTTGCTTAAGATATTTCCTCCGTGCCTCCTCTCCACCAGCCCTCACTCCCTTTCTTAACCAAATTCCTGTCACGTTGATTGTCTTATGTCAGTCATTTAGTGCTTATAATATGGTACTTTGTATTGTTAGCTTCTCTTTTTCAGAATACAATTTTGTTTGGGTCATCTCTGAATTTTAAACTCTTTGAGGGCAAGAGGTATATCTTTGCATCTTTCCACCTCTATCTCAGAAACCTCAGAATCCTTCTACTTGTCTGAATAAAGTCCACCTTCCTTACCTTGGCATCCAAGATCCCATGTAACATTCTAGCTTTGTTTGATTTAGCCATTAATTATTCATTCACTCAGTGCCAGGCACAGTTCTAAGTGCTGGGGGTATACCAGTGAACAATGTAGTCAGAGTCTAAGCTTTTATATTCTGGCGAAGGAGACAGGCAATTAAAAAACATAAACAGAGTCATACAGAGTGAAGTAAGTCAGAAAGAGAAAAACAAATACTGTATGCTAACACATATATATGGAATCTAAAAAAAAAAAAAGGTCATGAAGAACCTAGGGGCGGAACTGGAATAAAGATGCAGACGTAGAGAATGGACTTGAGGACACGGGGAGGGGGAAGGGTAAGCTGGGACAAAGTGAAAGAGTGGCATGGACATATATACACTACCAAATGTAAAATAGATAGCTAGTGGGAAGCAGCCACATAGCACAGGGAGATCAGCTCGGTGCTTTGCGACCACCTAGAGGGGTGGGATAGGGAGGGTGGGAGGGAGATGCAAGAGGGAGGAGATATGGGGATATATGTATATGTATAGCTGATTCACTTTGTTATAAAGCAGAAACTAACACACCATTGTAAAGCAATTATACTCCAATAAAGATGTTAAAAAAATAGAAATAAAAAAAAAAACAACAGTGGATTACAGATGAAAAAAAAAGTGTAAGTCAACTATACGTCAATAAAAAACTAATACATTTTAAAAAACATAAACATATAGACAAATATCCAATAATGACAAGAGCTATGAGAAGATTAAAATAGGATGATATAATAGGGCACAACTGAATGACCAGATAGGTAGAGAAGACATCTCTGAAGAGGTGACATTTAAACTGCCATCTGGAGGTCAGAAGTTAGCCATGGACCGTATGGCTGAAGCACTTCAGCATTTCAGGTAGAGGGAGTAGCTAATGCAAAGAATCTAAGGCAGAAATAATGTTGATTTTTTCAGGAAAAGAAAGAAGGCCTATGTTGATAGACAGGTGAGGGGGATGGCAGAAGGGAGAGAGGACAGAGAGGTAGATTGTGTGGAACTTTGTCCAAAAAGGAATATGGATTTCATTCTAAGTGTGAAAGGGAGCCATCATAAGGTGTTAAACAGGGGAGTGGTAAGTATAATCTGATTAAATTTTTATAAAGATCACTCTGGCAGCTGTTACTATCTGAACAATTATAGGTGGACAAGAATGGAAGAAGGGAAGATATTGTAGCAATTCAAGTGAGAAGTTATGGCAGCTTGGATTTTAGGTGTTTTCCTTGAAGAAGTGGGTGGTTTCAAGATGTGTTCTATGGGTAGAGTCAACAGGATTTGCTGACAAATTGGATAAAAATTGTGAGAGAAATGTAGAAATCAAGAATTACTCCTAGGTTTAGAGTTTCAGCAACTGGCAGATAGAAGACAAAGAGGAACAGGTTTGGTGTACGTGTGGAAAAAATTACTTTGACATCCCAATGGAAAGGTCCATGCTGGTTTTTCCCTATTCACTTTCGTATACTCTTTGTTCCAGTCAAACTGATACACTGCTTGCTCTTTTCCTTATGCTTTCCAACCTCATTGCCTTTACTTATATTCATTTTTCTCTGCCTGGAGTGCTCTGACCCTTACTACTACATTTCTAAATCCCCTTTAAGTTCTTTAAGTTCTAAGTATGTTATGTAAGTAATTTATATTTAAGTATTTACTAATTTAACTTTCTTATTGAAGCTTTCCCTGATCTTCCACAGCCAGAAATAAGCTCTTTCTCCCCTAAGTTTCCATGGACTCTATTTTTACCTCCCCTGTAACCCTATTTTCCATCTTTCATTATATCCACTGGTCTGTCTGTCGTATTTCTTACCAGCCTGCACTCCAAGAGGACTGGAATTCTCTCTGATGTATCTTTGTAACTTACTCAATATATGTACTTGTATAATGTATTGTACCTAGAAGATTCTTATAAACGTTTGGACAATGGAATTGGCAAGTCTATATAGATTTTCCAGTATTGCAGAGACTATTTTAAAGCCAGGAAGAGATCTGATTTTCTTCAAAGCTCAATCACCTATGATCTTTCTTGAATATCTTAATTTCTGGGTGATAATAGTGAGGGACCATGGAGTCTGATAAAGTAAGGAGAAAATGATTGATAGACTTTGAAAAATGAGATGGCTTTGATGTGTGGAATTGAAACATTATTGAAATAAAGAATAAATGAAAAATAAAGATAAAATGTGGTAGAGAGTGGGATGCTTGAAATTGAGATTTTGAAGGTGATGGTAGGTATTGGTAGTGACAAACTTTAAGAAAAGCCAAGAGTGACTAAGGTGGGATCGAGAAACGGATCCTTAAAAGCAAGACAGTCAAGGACTTGAAAGGGCTGAGAGTTCAGTGGATCATTTACGTGGATACTTAAACCACCAAAAAGTGATGACAGGAATAGTACTGGGGAAGAAGAGGGAGAGCCAGATAAGATCTTCAGTGCCCATAATTTTCTTGTCTTCCAGTGTTTTGCTCCCTTCTGAAGAACAGTATGTTTTACTTTCTATTGCATCTGTTCTCAAGATAACTGACCTTATAATATTTTCCCCAAATTGCTGTGGAAGATATGGATAAAAACAGATCACTGACTGATGCAGTAACCTCAGTCTAATGTAGTATTTCAGCAATCATATCAGTATAAACTTTCACATCCAGGGCCTAAAACCATTACTCTGGAGGTGAGAGAGATTGCTTAGGAAAAGAACTTTAAGAATTTAGATCATCAGTCAGGTGCTTTATGACTGTTAAACTTCAGAAGGCATAGTAATAATGAAAGCTAATATTTATTGACAGGGTACTGTGCGCCTGACACTGTTTTAAGTGCTTCTCAACTCTTTTGGTATAGGAGTCACCTTGGGATCTTGTTAAAGTACAGATGCTAATTCAGTCAATCTAGTGTGTGTCCTGAGATTCTGCATTTCTAACCAGTTCCCAGGTGATGCCAGCACAGCTGGTCTGACCACACTTTGAGTACCAAGCTTTACATGATTGTCTCATTAAATTCTCACAACAACCTTATGAGTTGATTCTTTTTATATCCCCATTTAATGGATGAAACTGAAGCACAGATAGTTAAATGACTTGCCCAAAGTCACCCACCTAGTAAGGTGTAGAATCAGGATTTAAATCTAGGCATCCAGACTCACTGAAGGCCTTCTCTTCTATACTACCTTATATCGTACCCGCACAAGATAATTCTTAAGGAGTATTGGGCCTTCTGAGATCACTTTCTAAGTAGAGCAGTATATTTAGGAATCTCAACCATGTGGCTGTGTCTAAATGATGTCAAACCAGGTTGCTATCACATTCGTGATGTAACTAGGTGATTAATGTCCCACATTTTGTCACGTGATTTAGTGAATTGAAGAGTCTTTATGACTCAAATTTGACTCAGTATATAAGTAAAACTTCTTATTCTTGGATGTCCAAGATGTCCAAGACAATATTTTGTCATTTTAGAAATCTACCACTGTAAAGCAATAGTTTGTTCATTTGTTGATTCAGTCATTTATTCATCTAACAAATTACTGATTGCTTATTATATCTAGACACTCTGCTATATGCTAGGAATTCAAAGATTGTAGTAGGTCTTAACCTCAATGAACTCACAGACAAGAGAAGAGTGAAACGTGAGGGGGAAAAAAAACACGTATGGACCAATATAGTTACTTTAAGGGAAAAATTTCCTGAATGCAGAGGAGGTTAGGGTAAAGTTTGGAACCTGGGATCAGGACCCGCCACATAATTTTGTAGGGCACAGTGCAAAATGAAAACTCGAGCCCCTTTGTTAAAAAATTGTTAAGAATTTCAAACATTAAAGCAAAACATTAAACCAGCCATGGGCTTTTCAATTGTGGGGCCCCCAGCAATTGCACAAGACATACATTCATTTGCGGGAGTTTAAGAGTATATGGTTATCCATTGGATACAAGAGGCTGGAGTTGAGCATTTCTAGATTTAGGCTGAATTTGGTCAATTAATCTTGTATTTATTAATTCCAGAAATCACCTTTATTCATTTATTTATTTTTTTCTGAATTAAATGAAAAAGGAAATGTTCCCGTGCCACTGAAATCCAGTATTTGGGTTTGGCATTTAGTGCATTAGCTTTTCCCTTTTTATCCAGTTCTGTTTTGTTTTTCCCACCCAATTTGTGGGTCATTTTCTTCTGTAAATGAAAACATTCCCTTCCGTTCATCACCCATCTCCTACCTCCTACCACTTATGCAGTGAAAGGTTGCTCTTTGAAAAGCAGAGTTTTCTTTTCTTTGGCACCATTGAGACTATATCCTGTTTAAATTTTTATTGCCCTTGGACACAAAGTAAAGAAAATCTTTTAACAGAGATATTAAGCATTCAAAGTGAGAGACTATTTGTAAGATTTTTAAGATCTCTGAAAATAGTTTCAAGTTTTAGTTAGTGAAGCAAAAAATTCCACTGAAAGATTTGGAATATTCTACTAAAAGATCACTGTGCATCTCTGTGATTCCCGTAACATAATTTCTTCAAACATAGATCTGACTTAAAATAATTTTTACACTTTATCATCTATGTAGTGACTAACAAGCTTGTTTCACTCAGATTCAGTTAATATGTGCTTTGTTGTTTATTTCAATTGATGAATAATTGGTTTGCATTTGTAAAAATTAATAGTGCTGGACATATAAAACACCCATAATAATTACTGATTATTCTATAAGGTAAAAAATTATGTAAAATGGTTGTATAGAAGTTAAAATAAATTGCTCTACTAAATAGATAACGCATGTAATATATTTAAAGGTACTTAATCATATAATCACACAATGTATTTACAGATGAGGAAATTAAACAAGGAAAGGTTAAGTGACATACCCAAAGTCATACAGCTCTTTGAAGCAGAGCTGGAAACCTCCTTGCTCCTAGTTTACTTTTCCTCACATGTTACATAGGTTTAATATAGTGTTATTTAAATATAACATAAATATTTAAATATCTCAAAATGAGCATAAGAATACAAAGTTGTATTAAACTATGGGCTATTTTGAAATTATGATTAGACTTGGGAGCCCATTCTCATCCAGTCATTACCACTGCTGAAGGCTATAAGACTGTATCTCACTCTTACATGCTTTATTAACAATATCTAGTAATTATGTATAATAATATGGGGCTACCAAAGAGCATTATTTTACTCTTTGCAAAAGACTTTGAGAATATTTGTAAACTACTTATTTCCTCCTCCTTCCTCTCCCTGTCTCTGTTGTTCTCATTTGTTTTTACAAAAAGAAAAAAATAGATATATTCAAATAAAATTTTCTCAGGTAAAGGAGAACTACTAGCAAGTTAAGTTCTCTCCCCCCTGCCCCTTTCACACACACATACAGTGTTACATTTACAAAAGCCTTGATTTAACACAGGGAGCTACATTACCTAATTATATAGTATTGTGTTCATTGTTATAGCACTCACGTGGTCTTTATACAATCAATAGGCATCTCTTTATAACCAACCCAGATACTATAGTGTGTTTGTAGAACTGGAAGCAAGCTGCTCAGCAGGTATGGGGTACTGAAGCCACAAGGTATACAGAAGTCATATGGCATCTCTAAAGCACTAATCTCAAAAACAAGCCTCAAGTATTCCATTAGTTTCCATTTTTTCCTAGTGTTTTACTTTTATAATTTTCTATATTCTCATTTTTGAAAAAAATTATATCATTGATTAGAATGGGCTTTCAACATCCTTTCTTTGCCATACCTCAAACCCTCCTTAAACTCTATGGTATACCTCATTTATGCAATAGATGTAGTACTAATACTATTAACATTACTAATAATGCTAGTAGTACTAGATGTAATACTAGTAGATGTATTACTAATAATAGATGTACTACTCATACTATTACTATAGCAATATGTGAAAACTAAAATGTTAATAGTACAATAATTTGAAAAGTACTAAGGAAGGTCACTATTTAAATGCAGCCTTTGTGGCATTCTTTTGTAAATCAAAAATTTACTCCTTAATTTATTAATTTTTAAGTGAATAATCACTAAGCGGCCTATAAATTGAGTGGGTGTGAGACAGGATACTGGAGATATTTTACTCTAAAATGAAAATCTAGTGGTCAAAGAATGGATTATGAGACCATTAAAAATATATGGAAATTATAAAAAATGGATAACAGGGAAAAATAAATGTCCATTGTGTAAACTATAATGCAGATATTATTTGGCAGTATTTTTGGTAGAATAAGTATTGGTGTGTACATGTGCTGGAGTCTTGGCCCTAAATTACCTTTAATCTGGCTTAAAGCCTACGCAAATATAAATTGGAACCTAGAGTTAGATGGTAATTCTCATAGTCCTGCATGCAAATTATTTCTGAAATTCTTGAACAGCTTTGTCATTTGGAGCAACACATAAACTAATAATCAACCTGCAAATTAGAAATTATTATTAAAATAACATTTTATAATATGGGAGATGATCTTAGTGATTGTTTCTGAATTATAGCATTCATTGTTATACTAAAAAGGGACTAAGGTTTGACATATTAATAATATTGCAAAAATGTGTCTTTGCCTAGGCTAAGGAGATATTATATATTGCTATTTAGAGTCTTTAAAAATTTTTTTCTACCAGAAGATTCAGTTCTCCATACCGTGATATAAAAGTCTTGGTATTGCATGCCAAAGTGTCACCCAGGATAATTGAATTACCTGTTAAAGCTCCTGTAATCAGGCAGTTCTGCCTTTCCTTCAGGCTTGAAAAGTTTAGGGTATAAAGCCTCTAAAAGCTCCGGATCACTGCTAATGGCCTGTTCCCAGGGTGACTGGTAGTACTTAGGGACAGCTGTGGTGTTGAATCTTTCAGGAGGAATTTCCTTCAGTGGTCCAGAATATCCTTTGGAAAAATATTGCAAGAATAAGTAAACACAGAGTACCTAAGAGTTACTAAACTCCACCTAACATTTTCCCATGTTTAATTTTTCATGCAGGGGTAAATTTATGAAGAATGCATTCTTTTTATGATCTCTCAGAAAAGAGTAGTCTGAAAGTGTGAGACATTTTTAAACCCCTTTTAATTTATGGAATTTTCAAAAGAAACCATTTAGTGTTTAATTTTACCAAATCATAGTTAATTTTTTCCTTGACTATCTCAGTATATATTTGTTCAATGAAACTATTAACTTAATTTTTTAAAAATTGTGCCCCTTATATTAATTTATACTAGGCCTTATATACCACACTTAATGGATTAATTTAGAAATGTAAATTGAGTGTCTACTGTGGTCTAGGTTCTGGGGAAATATCAATGAAGACAAAATCTCCCTCCTGTGGAGCTGATTCTTTAGAAGTAATGTTCAGGTGTTGACTATCCTAAATTTCTGAGTGGTCTGTAAAATGTTTAAGCTTCAAAATGGTGAAGCAATTTGTTTCCACTGTCTTAATCAGGCCCTTCTTATTCCCTGATGTGTCCATCCCTTGTTTACTTTGTTCCTGAGGATTTCTAACTTTTCTGCTTCCAGTCTCACCTCCTCAATTTATTCTCACATGAGCTAGAAATTTTCTGTAAGTACCATTTAAAAGTCACACACATTCCTGGCATAAATGTGAAACCATTTTCACATGCATTAAGTGACAATCTTCAAGTCTTCAAAGGCACAGCTGTTTACTCTCCAGCTATACTACCATAGCACCTAGTTATGTCTTTCATATAATCCTCTCTTCCACCATGTCACAACCTCTACCATGTGATCACTCCTACTTTTGGGTTTCCCTGATGCTCTTTTCCTTCTCTAAAATGTTTTCTATTTTCTTCTGTCAAACCATGCCTATCCTTTTTTTACACTAAAAATTACTTTTTCTTTTCCAAAAACTCTTGATAATTTCACCAGTAGACAGTTATTTGTTTGCAGTAATTTAATTTTCTTCTGATTGTCTCCGGTATCAAATGGTAGTCTCTTCGGTAGGCTGCTTCTCTCCACTTGCCACTTAAGTGTTGGTGTTACTCAAAGCTCTTTTCTTAGACTATACACTCTGCCTAGAAAATTTCATTTATATTCTTGGCTTTAACTGTGACCTACATATTGATGATTCCAAGGTTTGTTTTTGATCTCCAGGCCCTTCTATTCAACTACCTATTATATTTGTCCAAATTAATACTCTCCTGGCACCCTTTATAACCTATCTAGACCTACATGCATCCGTTTTCCAATACATCCTGCTTCTTTTTGTATATTGGTCATCTTAGCAAATGTTATCACTACCCTCAGATGTCCAAGACAGAAGCACTGTCCTAGACAATTCCTCATTCCCACAACAAATCAATAAGTATTACCAACTATACTTGAGGATTCCTAAAATAAGGGCTCTCAACTTTGTGTTTCTGAATCACCTTGGGCACCTACTTAAAATGCTGATAATGGAGTCTTCCCTCCAAAGACAGGAAGTTTCAGGTATTGCTTACAAATTGTATGCAAGTGATTTGCAAACAGAACATTGGGAGATCTTGTTCTAGCAAATTACCTCTTTCCTCCTCATTTCCATTTTTACCTGCCTGGTTCAGGCCCTGCGCATCTCTTGCCTGGGTTTTCACAGTAGCCTTCATACTAATCCTTTAGCTCTCAACCCTTCATCCAGGCACCTCCCTGTTGCTGCCTGAGTGACCTTTTTAAGTGGAAAACTTTATCAGGTCACTCACTTCCCTTACTCCAGGTTCTATAATGGCTCCCCAGGGCAAAAATCAGAGCTACTCAGCAAGGGAATTCCTTGGTGGTCCACTGGTTAGCACTTTCACTGCCATGACCTGGGTTCAATCCCTGGTCGGGGAACTAAGATCCCACAAGCCATGCAGTGCAGCCAAAAAAAAAGACTATTCAGTATGACACAAATGGCCCTACCTAACTGTCCAGCCAGCCTCATCTCCTGCCCTCTCCTCTCACATTTTATGTTCCAGAACTGTGGATCTACTTGAAGCTTGTGTCCCGTTATGCCTCCCTGCTTGTTCCATTTGCTCCCTGTGCCTGGAATACTCTCTCTAACTCTTGTCACCTACAAATTGCTATTTTAAGCCTTAGCTTGAGGTTATCACTTCTGTTTATTCACTCCTGACTTTCCCAGGAAAGCACAGTTACCTTTTCCCATGTCCTTCCTTTGTATAGTATACATAACTCTATTACCATGACTACCACATTTTATTTCCTATTCCTTTCCTAAAATTGATCAGAGTCAACCATATAGAAATTGGAAATTTTAAAATTCTGTATTTTAAAAAACTTATTGAAATCCCACTACCAAAACACAAATTTTCCCCAGTTTTTCTTCACCTATGAGCATAATGATCACATAACTATAATTCTAGTGCACATGGAATCTTGTATTTTATTGCAAATCAATTTTGTTTGAAATACTTTTGAAAGCTTCTGCATCATGTTCATGATCATTTTAAGGGTTTTGTAATAATCTAATAATAATCTATTGACTTGAGGTACTATAAATGGTCTAATCTTTTCACATTTTTGAATATTCCAGGTTTTCAAATTTTTTAATAGAATTAACTAATAACTTTTTTCTTTTTTGATATGCTGAATTATTTACAAGAAAGAATTCACATATGTTTAACCTCTCAGAAATAATACAATTCAACAATGCTACATGCCAACATTTTTGTTTGATTTTTAAATATATTTTTAATATAACTGATTTAAATTCAAAGGAACTTCATTCCTACAGTATTATGGCATCGTAAGACTTATTAATTCATATTTGAGATAAGTTGGCTTGTGGAGACATAGTAGGTTAATCAATAAAAATTTTTGCTAAATTGGGATAAGCTACAATTTGCTCCCTGAATTTGTTATACTTTTCAACTCATCGACCAAGAAGGAAGGATCCATTACTCTTGCTTCATCACAAGCTATCTGATAACCTCCAAACTCTCCCTTTTCTTAGTCTATATTACACAGACATATCCAAATATTTAACAATTGAATGTTTAGCTTTAAATAGCTATATGAATTTGTATTTTCAAAATTTTCCTCTCTCTCTCTATCTCTATATATATATACATAGATAGATAGATATTGATAGATAGATTCCTGATGGTAAATAAAATGTACATATGATATTGAATTATATATGCAGAGAGAAAATGAGACTACAAATATAGTGTGGACATTTGTCCTGTCTCCCTATGTATGATTCCTTGAGGGTAGAGATGAATTTTTCTATTCCTTTTGCAATTTCATAGTTTATGATAATGATTAATAATAAACATTTTAACTTAGGAATGGGAGTACCAGATTGAATCAACATAAACTTTTCTATATGTCTTCTGTTTCCTATTAAAAAAAAAACCATACCATTCCAAACATTAGAAAGCAGGAGGTTGCAATATAGTGGTTGGAGCTAAAAGAATATATATATAGTCTGTTGAGTATTAAGAATTAAAGGTGTGTAGGGAAAGGATTAATTTTAACTGAGTACTTTATTATATGTTAGGGACTATACTTAAATTTTCACATTTAATTCTCACAACGACCATGTGCAGTGAGATTTATTTTCCTTATTTTACAGATGGAGAAAACTGAGACTCAAAGAGATTTATTTTCCTTCCCAACACAGTAGTAAAATGGACAGAGATGAAAGAAGCCTGCAGGTTGAACCCAGGTCTGTCTGATTCTAAAGCTTGTTTTTCCCCCATTTGCTTAATGTTGTATTTGAGAACTTAAAATTGTAAAGCTATTTGAGAACTCTGTTATAATGCTTCACTTCAGAATTCTGTGCATTATAATTGTGTATTTGATTCCCTTCAATGTTACTTTATTATGTCTGTCAATACCTTTTCTCATTGTGTTCAATAAGAACGTCCTGATAAGTCTAAACTCATCAGTGACTGACATTCAACTTACTTTTAAATAAGATTTAATATTATACAGTTGCTTTACTTATATATTTTCAAAAACACTATTGCTATTTGAGAAGATTTCCAGAAGTACTCTTGCTAAATTTACTGTTTAATTTACAAACATATGACATAGGTATTGCTAATTTCAATATAAAAGTAGTTGAAAATTTTATAAACCTACTTGATACATTACTCTTGAGGAAAAACTTAAAGGTATTTGCTTTAAGTTATTTTGAAAAGTTATTGTCTAAATAGATCAGATAATTTTTCTGATTGAATATTTCAAAATCAAACAATACTTCTAAGTAACATATACTGATTTGGATAGCATTTGCTTCTCTTTTAAGATAATAAACAAATATACAGTATTAAAGGATTGCATTTAAGGTTCTGTAAGAGAGCAGAAAATAACAAAAGCAATCTCCACAAGGTCGCTTCACATGAGACATCTGTAAATTTGGTACCAGATCTGGATTTAATTCTTGAACAGTCAGTATTGGCTTATAGCTATTCACAACCTCAGGTTCTTAATTTGTAAAATGAGGATTATAATAAATGTCATAGAGTTATTATTAAGTTAGACAAATATATATCATAGCACTTCATAAATTGTACAGTTCTATACAAATAGGATTTCAGTATAATTACAAACAACTTAATTTTTAATATAATAGGTGATTGCCAACAAATACAATGGACCATCTGAAAGAACGTAAGACTCCTGTAAATGTTTTACAAGACTCCTCTAGGTCTAAATCTTTACATTTGTCCTGAACTTATCTACAAAGTAGATATATAATGAGAAAAGCTGTATCACTTAGATACCATTTACTAAAGAATCCAAATGACTTGAGTCATATATTTAAGTGCATAACAACTTTATTGTTCTATTTGTAAGGGGATTAGTTACCTGGTGCAATGTTTTCTGGATTTGGGGGACTTCGTGGATCCGGGGTGTTAGGAGGAGTAAATGGGGCTTGCTGTGAACCACTTTCCAAGTTGCTTCCATCCAATTTCTCATTCTGCATGGCAATATTGTGCTGTATTTGATCAAAAGTAAACTCAACTGAATACTCAAAAATATTAGATACACTAATAGGAGATATCATATGTGCAAGATGCCATTTGTATACTTAGAATTTAAATACAATGCCACTTCATTGATACATGAGGTCTCAATAATTTATATTGTAATTAGTTGAGCTATTGAATGAGAAATTTTACTGATACCAATCTAAGATCTGTTTTGTGATGGCAATCCACTTAATTAATTGCGACTTACTGTGTGCCAGGCACTGTGTCTAGGGCTTTGTATCAATTATGTAATTTGCTATTCACAACATACCTAAAAGGGAAATCTAAGTATTTAATTTTTAAGTCTTTACTAATTTAATATCATACAGCATACTTGCCAAACATACGGCTTAGTCATTTTTACATTACTATTTTATTTATACTTGGGATTTAATGATATGCTTTAATATGCCTTGTTTTAAAATTTAATCTGAAATTTGGACAGCAGTCATGTATAACAAAAAATATTTGCACTCTAAGCTGCATGAACTTATAGAAGGAAGAATTTGGGGTTTCTAGAAAATAAAATGCTTAGAAGAGCATTTGTCTTTAAAGTTTTAGGTGAATTTGTTTTACTCTTATAATTTAGGATTTATTCTATGGCAATATAGCACTTTAAAAACAGTCAGTTTGCATTTTAACAGAGAAAAACAGACATTGTAATAGGTTATATCCTCAGAAATATGGCTAGGACTTATCTCTATGGTAAAGTATTGTTTTAATTATATATGAGAAATATATATATATACTTTTTAAAAAGCCAATCTATTTAAGAAGTGCGTAAAGTCAAATCCATCTTTTAACTTTAGAAGGAAAAATTTATTGAAAACCATAGCAAATAAAGACCAATTTTGACTTTCTTCTGTGTGACATAAGCAGAAAGTATTTTAAAATATTTTTTCATTTCTGTATTTATTTATAAGATGATAAGATAAAGTACAATTTTATAGTTTAATACTTATTCAACTTTATAGAAATGTGAGGATAAAAGACTATTTTGTCCTAAAATCCAAATACTATAATTAAAGGCCATAAATTAAGGCCTCACCTGACAAAATTATGAAGAAAATAAAGTTTATTGCGTTTTCAGGCTTCTCCCACCCACAGCCACTCTCCAGGTGCCTTTTAACTTCACCTTACTCTAGGCAGCACCCTGGTAAAGTTGCTGTGGAAACGAGTAGGGCAATGTTAGTAGGGGTAAGCTGGCTTGTGGAGCCATGCAAGAAGGCATGAGAGGCAACATCAACTAGGTGAGTACAGAGTCTTGATTACTGGGCATAAAAGTTTGCATTTTATTCAATAGGCGATAAGAAACAATTTCTAGAGATGAGTAATGCTATACTCAGATACATCAGTTTTCCATGTTTTGAATTTAGCTCTTAAGTGTTCAACTTTAATTGACTGGGTTAGTATCTTTTTTTTTTTAATTTTATTTATTTAATTAATTTATTTTTATTTTTGGCTGCATTGAATCTTCGTTGCTGCGAGCGGGCTTTCTCTAATGGCGAGCGGGGGCTACTTTTGGTTGCGGTGCGCAGGCTTCTCATTGTGGTGGCTTCTCTTGTTGCGGAGCACGGGCTCTAGGCGCTCGGGCTTCAGCAGTTGTGGCACGTGGGCTCAGTAGTTGTGGCTTGCGGGCTCTAGAGCACAGGCTCAGTAGTTGTGGCGCACGGGCTTAGTTGCTCCGTGGCATGTGGGATCTTCCCGGACCAGGGCTCGAACCCGTGTGCCCTGCATTGGCAGGCGGATTCTTAACCACTGCACCACCAGGGAAGCCGCTGGGTTAGTATCTTTTTTCACTTCTGAACCTACACCACCTCTTAGAAAAGAGAAAAGTTCTTGCTAACTTTAATTATAAATAAAAGCCAGTTGAGATAAATACAGAAAGTTTAATTGTATCATGGATAAAAATTACTTTTTATAAATTACTGAAATGTGCCCATGAAATGAATTTCACCTAAACTTACAAATCATTCTACCTACATTAATTTAAAAATTGTCATACTAACCTCCTTTATAGATAGGAAAAATCAACTCTTTCTAACTAGTCATTAATTACCAGGAGACACCCAGTAGCTATATTGTCATTGTTAAGTATACAAACAAAGCCTTTTAATAGTTGGGTAGTGACTTATTTTAGTTATGATATGAGCCTTAAATTATTTTTTATAAAGTTATTTTTTGAACAAAATAAATATATGTTCAGAATCTCAGTATATTTAGTTTGGTCTTATTTCAGAATTACTTGTTACAGTATACTTCCCCTTTTCCCAGTATTACCTAATTATTAAGGATTTTGAAAAGTCCATAGTTACTAAAAGCATATATAGTCTTAACCGTAAAATGTGAATTGTTTTGATTAACATCCTTTTGTTGTGATTTATAGAAGGAAATTTTAATTCTGATGGATCATTCTTCTATTTTATTTTCACTCTAATGATCATTTTCTTCATCCTTTTCTTTTTTTTTTTTTTGCCTACTTCTGTAAGAAGTTGATCAGTTCATGAACTAGGGCTTCAAAATTGGCATATGTAGCAAGCAACGTATCTTCATTTCTTTTTAAAAACGCCTATTTTCTGTTGTTATTTATGACGTAAGAAGTCTTGTGTGGCTTCAGTTTGCCAGTTTCTCAGCCATAGAGTAAGCTCAAAGCTGTGCTTTTTTTTTTTTTTTTTAATAATACTTAATATTTAAACTAATGGCATTGATTACCAGGGAGTTGGTTTATATTTTCATCTAATGATGTCCTGAACATTATAATAAAATAAGAAATGCATAAATATAAGTTAAATAATTATTTTGACAATATCTATAGCTCAAGGGAAGCAGTAAAAGGAAAAGGTCATTTCAGAAAATGTAGTCAATAAGTTAATTTGATATAAATCATATAAAGATGATTCAAGAATTAGATTATAAGTAAATAGTTGTTTTCTATTTTTCAATGTTATTTTGTCTCTCCATCACTAGACAAGGGGTGTATTTATTTATCTTTGAAATCCCAGCATAGTTTGTAGAACATGGTAGGCAATCAATAAATTTTTGCCAAAAGTATAAATAAATGAATGGAACTAGACCTGAACCTAATATTATTTTTTAAATTCCTGTGACATTATCAATGCTTGCTTCAAGTTGCAATCTAATACTGTGATAAAGCAAATGCGTCATCATACAATGTAGCTCACTATCTTCCTCAATGATTTATTATGCAGGTCATTTTTAGAATGAGGATCAGAGAACACAGATCTTTAAAGCCAGAAAACACCTTACAAAACCATTTGCATCAATCCCTTATTTTATAAATGAGAAAACAGGTCCAGAAAGGCAAAGAAAGTTTTAAATTGACTCCAAATTACACAGATTGTGGGAGAGCCAGGACTGAACCCTGGTCTTCTGGTTCCCAGGCCAGAGTTTCTTTTAATTACACCATGACAAGTGTCAGTGCCAAGAACTCTAGAATTCTGAGAGCTGGGTTTCAGTCTACTTTATTATGGTATTACTTAAGCCAAATAAATGTATGTACTTCCTTGAATACTACTTTCCTCATTTCTAAAGAAGAGAGAGTAAATTTCATCAGACTTCAGAGTATGTTATGTAACTCAATGACATGTGACTTTATTCCATATATTATTATTGTTTATTGCTCTATGTTATTTATCAGCATTTAATTGTTTATTTCAATATAGCTATTTGGGATTATTTTATTTATTTAGTTCCCAATCTTCTAGGAACACTGAAAAACTATCAAGACCTGTTCTTACACATTTTACCTATGACCAGAACATTTGACGACAGGTATATAAGATTATTGTCAGTAATTTGAAATACTAGTGATAAGAGAATATGCTTTATTCTAATGGACATTTTAAATCTCATTGTACCTTCCACCAGAACTGTAGTTAAAGCATTATACTTAGAGATATAAATGTAAGTTATGAAAACTAGATTTATTCATTTATTCAGATGTCTAGACTTGTAGATGACTTTTCAGAGAATCTCCCTTAAGCTGCTATTTTTCATATTATTCTTCAAAGCTGCTTCTCTGTTGTCATTATTGAAAGAATATGATTATATAATTATACTCTGTCAGATGAGGTAGGGGTTATTTTAGGCTCATACTGTATTAGCTGCAGACATTTTCTGATAAGAGGATACTGGGCATAATTATAGGGTAACATAACATTACATTTATCCATGACTTCAAGTGAAAACCATCCTTCATAAGTGTAAATACCATGGTTGAGTAAAATTTGATGTCTAACTGAATTCATAATTATAACTAAATTAAATTCATGGGTGTTGAAGGATGCTCATTAATGTGAAAAAAAACTGTTTAAGATGTTCTCTAACCATTTATTGTTAACCAGCATCATAACAAGGGAAATAGAAATTTCAGGAATGAATAAAATTTTAGTGTTTGTGAGTGTGGTTGTTAGTTCTGTAATGTGTTTTAGTAATTATGATAAAAGATTAGTGAAACCAGTCTGTTTGCTGTAAAGAATTTAGCTGTCCATTCAAAACAACTTAACTAGTGATGGCAGCTGGAAAGGTTTCAGGTTTAAATTCATAAGTAAACTTACAGACTTTTCATAGCTATAGGAAGAAACCCTCAATTAAAAAAAAAAACACAAAAGACAAAAAAACAACTTATATTTGTTGTAGTCTCTAGTATCTCCTCAAATTTAGAACCAATGAACTATTGCTTTTTGATTCTTCATACCTGGTATTTTATTTTTAAAGTCATTTTCCCAAAGCTAATTGTTTTTCTGCTATGAACTTCTTCCTCTAAAATCTCTCTGAATAACAAGAGAATATGGTATTCATGCAATATGTAAAATATAATTTAATTAATTTGTTTGCTTTT
This sequence comes from Balaenoptera borealis, assembly GCF_965194805.1. Lineage (NCBI taxonomy): Eukaryota > Metazoa > Chordata > Mammalia > Artiodactyla > Balaenopteridae > Balaenoptera > Balaenoptera borealis. Next base: position 128,710,880 of record NC_138861.1, on the reverse strand, counting down.
TTAAACTTCTGGTTGATGAAAACTTTTGTCCAACGAGTTTTGTCCACATTGGTTTTGTTGTTAATAAATAACAGACTTCTCTACACAATGTGGAATAAATGCTTTGAAAGGAGATCAACTGTGTCTGTAGTTCCCAGGCATGTTTTACTGCCAGGATGTATTCAGCCAATAAAATGCTTATACTTACTTTATGGAGCACTGTGTGCTTTGGAAATGTTTCCATCCCAAACATTTAACCAGTGGTGATAAGACCATGGAAACTTTTAGTACCAAAATCTCCACTCCCTCTCCCTCGTCTTAGCAGAACAGAGGAGTTCTTCAGTGCCAAATCTACAAACTTACAATGTCTGTACTGAACTAAAAAGATACTCATATCATGCATAATATTTCTTTTGTTTATCCACCTAAACTATTCATTATCTTGAAAAAAAAAGTCTAACAGAATCAATGAAAAGAAAATTTGTAGAATACTTGTTTGAGAATCTAATAACACATATAAATTTAGAAGTGCTGCCCGTTTATTTCGATACCACATTATCAAGTTATACCTACATTTATTTGTGCTTTAGATTCATAATGGAAATTTTCAAATGTATATTTGTCAGATCTTCTTTGTCGCATCTTAAATAGTCTGGCACCACGGTTACTGAGATGGGATAATTCTTCCAACATGATGTCTCTGGGGATGCTGACTTTTTTGCCCAGGTCCATGCCATCTACATCTGTAAAACAATATTCATGTGCATGAAAACCCCAAGATAAGCATTTTTAAATGCTTTGCTAAATTTCAGAATTTATTGCCCACTATATGCTAGTATAGTGACTAAAATATAGGCTCTTTACTCAGACTGCCTTGGGTTGAATCCTGGCTCTACTACTTTCTAACTGTATGATCATAGATATGTTACTTATTTTTTGTAAACCTCAATTTCCTTATCTCTAAAGTGGGGCTAATAATAACACCTACTGCATAGGGTTGATACGAGGATTAAATAAAATGCTTCTTATCAAACACTTAGCATCATACCTGGCACATAGAAAGAGTGAATGAAAGTAAGCTGATGACACTATTAATTTAATCTTTCCTTATTTAGTGAGTTTTCAAACAACACTGCTCATAATTCTCTTCATAAGCTCTGTTTGACTCCCAACATTTTTCTGTATCAATTTTAGCAGTCTCTGTTACAAGAATGCCTACCCTTTGGCCCATGCCACCCATTTTCCTATCTCTGTCAGAATGCTATTCATCCTGCATCTAGCACCAAGGAGCCTAACATAAAGTAGGTAGGTGATAAACATTAAATGAATGAATCCTTCTCAATCTAGCTTATGTGCCATTTCTGTCAATTCCTTCTCTAAAATCTCTATTCATACTTATTCATGCCTTTTCTGTATTCCCATAGCACTGAATCACAATTACTTGATTCCATTTTACTTATTTTATGGCTTGCATATTCTTTATGTTTTTGTCTTTATGTCCCCCATGCCTTAAATATAGGAGATGTTCAGTAAACAACTGTTATTTTCTATTTCTAGTACTGAAGGACTTTTGTAAAATCCCAAAGAAATAAAACTCGTCCACTTGCTCCTTTAATCAGAAATATCTTTTTGTGTAACCCACAGAGTTCTTTTGCTACTGTGGACTGCTCTTAAATGCAAAGAAGAAAAATTGGACCATTTGTAAAATAAATAATTATGCTGGTTGATTGGGACAACATTTTCTGATGTAACAAATTAACCCTAATAATTAGGCTTTTGGAGGTCTTTAGGGATAAAATAATAAAATTACTTACAAATTTTCTCCCCATTTTGCCTTGAAAAAAAATCAATTTGTTTATATATTTTGATGTTACCCAGAGAGGAGCTCCACTAATTACAAAAATTATAATATCAAGACTTATGCTTCTGGGAAGATAGAATAGATCTACTTTTCTTTATACCTCTACTAAGTAAAACTAAAAATCCTAGACATTATGTATAAAATAAACATAAGAAGACTCTGGAAGTTGGAGGGAAGAAGGCAGACCAGCTAGGGACAACAAGGTCCTTCCTCAAGACCCAAGGAACAACAAGGTACTGCATTCTCTGGGTTTTCTTTTAGCCCCATATATCCCAGACTTGGAGCTGAAGATGCTATTAACCCAGAAACACCAAAAGGTGCAGCCAAAAGCCTCCAATAAAAGATTGTTCTCACTAGCCAAGACCAGGAAAGGAGCAACCTAGAAAGACAGAAAAGTTTTAGACAATAGCTACTCTACTTCAGCCAAATACCACAGAAAAAACTTTGGCCTCACCCATATCAACAAAGTTCAAGTGGGGAGCCCAGAATTTTACCCTTGCGAGGCTGTAATGAGGTGCCCCAGTGCTCCCATAAGGGTGGTATCAGAGGGGCTAAGGAGGAAGCTGGGACTTTCATCCATGTCAGCCGGTAACAACCCTCCATCCCTGTAGTGTTAGTGGAGACCCGGTGGGGATTCTAGTAACTAAGTGACCCGCCTCAAGTTTCAGTGGGGGCCAACTGGGAAACCTTGACTTCCTACTTCCACCTGGCAGTGATGAGGTGGCACTCTCCTTCCCCTGCTGAAGCAGTGTCAGACTAGGATAGATAAAACAGAAGGCTTAAATAAGAGCAAGATTCTTAGAACATAATATGACAATATGCAGGCTCAAATAAAAAAATCAAAAAAAAATCATTTGTCATACCAAGAATCAGGAAGATCTCAAACTGAATGAAAAAAGATGCCAACATGAGGTGACTGAGGTATTAAAATTATATAACAACGATTTTAAAGCAGCCATGATAAAAATACTTCAAAGAGCAATTACAAAGTTTCTGGAAACAAATGAAAGAATAGAAAATTTTAGCAAAGAAATAAAAAATCATGGCAGAGAAATAAAAGTTGTAAAGACCCAAATGGAAACATTAGAACTGAAAAATAAAATACCCAAAATAAGAAGTTCAGTGGATGGATTCAATAGCAGAATGGAGGGAATAAAGGAAAGAAATGGTGAACTGAGAGATAGAACAATGGAAATTACCCAATAATAACAACAGAGAAAAAAAATAGACTGGGGAAAAAAAAAAAAAAAAAAAAGCCTTAGGGATTGGTGTGACTAGAACAAAAGATACAGCATTTGTATCACTGAAGTCCCAGAAGGAGAGGAGGCATGTGGGACTGGAAAAGTACACAAAGAAATAATGGAAATAATGGCTGAAAACTTCTCAAATTTGGCAAGAGACATAAACCTACAGATTCAAGAAGCTAAAAGCATTCTATAAAAGATAAATCTATAGAACTCTACAGCAAGACATATTATAAACTTCTAAAAACTAAAGACAAAGGGAAAATCTTGAAAGCAGCCAGAGAAAAATGACAACTTACCTATAGGGAGAAAAAAATGAGAATGACAGTGGATTTCTCATCAGAAATCATGAAGATCAGAAGGAAGTGGCACAAAAATGCTGAAAAAAAAGAAATGTCAACCCAGAATCTGATACCCGGTGAAAGTATTCTTTAGAAATAAAGGGGAAATTGAGACATCTTCAGATGAAGGAAAACTAGGAAATTTGTTGCCTGGAGACCTACCCTAAAAGAATGGTTCATGCTGTTACAACAAAATATCAAAGACTGGTGGCTTATAAACAACAGAAATATATTTCTTATAGGCCTGGAGGCTGGAAGTCTGAGATCTGGGTGTCAGCATAGTTGGTTCAGTTGAAATCATTCTTCTGAGTTGTAGACTGCCCACTTCTCACTGTGTTCTCACATGGTGGAAGGGACAAGAAAGCTCTCTTGGGCTTCTTTCGTAAGGGCATTAATATCATTCACGAAGACCCCACCATCATGGCCTAGTCACCTCCCAAAGGCCCCATCTCCTAATACCATCAGGGACATTAGGATTTCAATATTTGAATTCTGGGGGGCCACAAATATTCAGACCATAGCAAATAACTAAATTAAGTTCTTTAAACAAAAGGGAAACAATAAAATAAGGAACCTTAGAACATCGGAACAAAAAAAAGATTACAGTAAGCAAAAATGTGGGTAAATACAGTAAGCTTCCCTTCCCTTCCCCTCTTGAGTTTTCTAAATTATGTTTGATCATAGAAGCAAAAATTATAAAACCCTCTGATATAAATATATGTAGAAAATAGTTAACACAATTATATTATAAACAGGGGAGGGTAAATAGACATGAAGGTAGGTAAGTTTTCTATACTTCCCTTGAACTGATAAAATGACAATATCTGTAGACTTTGATAAGTTAAGCATATATAATGTAATAGAACAACTACCAAAAACTATACAAGTACACTTGAAAAACTATAGATAAATAAAAATGGAATTATGAAACATGTGCAAGTAATCCATAGGAAACTAGGAAAAAGAAAACAGAAGGGAAAAACAGAGACAACAAACAGAAAACAAAAAATAAAATGATAGACTTAAGCTCTACTACATCAGTAGTAGAGCTTAAATAAAAATGCTCTAAATACCCTAATTAAAGGATAGAGACTAGCAGACTGGATTTAAAAATATGACCCAAATATAAGCTGTCTAGAAGAAACTCACTTCAAGTAAGTGCCTTGAACAATATAGGCAAGTTGAAAGTAACAGGATAGAAAAAGATATCAAGCAAACATTAATCAATGGAAAGCAGAAGTGCTTATGTTAATTCCAAAGTGGACTTGAGAGCAAAGGAAATTTCCAGAGACAGAGAACGTTATAAAATGATTAAAGTGTCAATCCACCAAGAAGACCTAGAAATCCTAAATGTGTATGCACCAAAAAACAGAGCTTCAAATGGAGCAAAAATTAATAGAACTAAAAGCAGAAATAGATAAATCCACAATTAGAGTTGGAGACTTCAACATTCCTCTCTCAACAAGTGATAGGACAACAGAGAGAAAATCAGCGAGGCTATAAAAGAAATTAACAACACCATGAACCAGTAGGATATAATCCCACTGTTTATAAAATATTTATAAACAGTATAAAATATTCTACTGAACAACAATAGAATACACATTCTTTCCAAGTGCACATGGAGTATATACCAAGATAGACCAATATCTTGGACCATAAAATAAGCTTCAACAAATTTAAAAGAATCAAAATTATATACAATATGATCTCTGATCACAATGGAATCACACTAGAAATGAGTAACAAAAAGTTTACAGAAAAATCTCCAAACATTTGGAAACTAAAAAAAAAATCACACTTCTAAACAATCCATGAGTCAAAGAAGTCTCAAGGGAAATAAAAAATTCATTGAACTGAGTGAAATTAAAAATAGAGCATATCAAATTTATGGGGCACAGACAGTGCAGTGCTGAGAGGGACATTTGTAGCACTAAATGCATACATTAAAAGAAAGAGGAAAAGTCTCAAATCTATACTATAAACCCAAAGCAAGCAGAAGGAAGAAAATAATAAAGATAAGAGTAGAAATTAAAAACAGAAAAACAATAGAGAAAAATCAGTTGAGCACAGAGTTGGCTTTTGAAAAGATCAGTAAAATTGACAAACCTCTAGCTAGACTGACACAAAAAAAGAAATGTAGAAGATACAAATTACCAGTATCAGGAACAAAATAGGGGATATCACTACAGCCACTGCAGATAGCAAATGGATAATAAGAGAATACTATGAACAACTCTACATGTAAATTCACATAAATTTGAAAACAGAAAAAATATGACCAATCCCTTGAAAAGCAGAAAGTAACACATCTCACCCAACATGAAGTAGATAATTTGATTAATCCTATAGCTATAAGGCAATTGAATTTATAACTTTAAAATCTCCCCAAAAAGATATCTTCAGACCTAGATGGTTTTACTGGAGAATTCTACCAAACATTTAAAGAAGAATTAACACCAATGCTACATAGTCTCTTCCTGAAAATAGAAGATGAAGGAACACTTCCCAATTAGTTTATTGCTAATATTACTTTGATAACTAACAGAAACAACACACACAAAAAGAAGCTACAGATCAATATCCCTCATGCTTATAGAAGCAAAAATCTTTACCAAAATATTAGTAAATAGAATTCAACAATACATAAAAAGAATTCTATACCATGAACAAGTGGGGTTTATGCCAGGGATACAAGATTGGTTCAATATTCAGAAATCAATATATTCTACCATATTAAATGGCTAAAGAAAAAAAATCACATGATCATACCTTTGGGATCTAGGGCTGGACAAAAGTGTTGTTAAACTTGACACCAAAAGCACAGTCCATAAAAGGAACGGTTGATAGATTAAGCAAAATTAAATACTTTTGCTCTGAGAAAGACTGTGTTAAGAGAATGAAAGAACAAACTACAGAGTAGGAAACAATATTTGCAAACCACATATTTGACAACAGACTAGAATATATAAAGAACTCTTAAAACTCACCAGTAAAAAAGCAAACAATCCAATTAGAACATGGGCAAAAGACATGAAGAGATATTTCACTGAAGAAGATATACAGATGTCAAATAAGCATAGGAAAAGATGTTCAACATTATTAGTCATTAGAGAGACGCAAATTAAAACTATGAGATATCACTATACACGTATCAGAATGGCCAAAATGAAAAATAGTGACAGCATCTAATGCTGGGGAGGGTGTGGAGAAACTGGATCACTCATACATCACTGCTGGAAATGTAAAATGGTACAGCCACCCTAGAAAATAATTTAATAGGTTCTGTTAAAAACTGAACATAGGACTACCAGCAATACTGGGCATTTATCCCAGTGAAATGAAAGCTTATCTTCATACAAAAAACTATACACAAATGGTCATAGCAGCTTTATTCTTAATAATAATAATAATAATAAAAGAAACAACTCAAATGTACTTTAATGAGTAGGTAAAAAGTTAAAAACACCGTGGGCCATCCAAAGCATGATACTCAGCAATAAAAACGAACAAACTATTGAAACATAGCAACTGGATCTATCTCGAGGGAATTACACTGAGTGAAAAAAGCCAATCCCCAAAGGTTACGTACTGTATGATTCCATTTTATAGCATCTTAAAATGAAAAGATATATAACTATATGTATATATATATATATAAATGGGAGACATTAGTGATTGGTAGGACTCTCTTGACTGCATGAATATCAATATTCTGGGTGCGATATTGTACTATAGTTTTGCAAGATGTTGCTCTTATGGGAAACTGGGAAAAGGTACGTGGGATTGCTTTGTATTCTTTCTTACAGCTGCATGTAAACTGTATTTATCTCAAAATTAAAAGTTTAATAGAACTATCAAGCCATGAAAAGACATGAATGACCCTTAAATGTATATTGCTAAGTGAAAAAAGCCAGTCTGTAATGGCTACTGTATGACTCCAACTCTATGACATTCTGGAAAAGACAAAACCTTGGAAGACAGTAAAAGAATCACTGGCTGCCAAGGGGCTGTGCGGAGGGAGTGGCGATGAAGAGGTTGAGCACAGGGGAATCTTAGGGCAGTGAGACTCTTCTGTATGATACTGTAATGGCAGATGCATGACAGTGTGCATTCATGAAAACCCATAGGACAGTGCCACACAGTGTGAAACTTTATGTAAACTGTGGACTTGAGTTAATAATACTACGTCGATATTGGTTCGTCAGTCATAACAAGTATAACGCACTAATGCAAGATGGTAATAATAGGAGAAACTGTGTGTTGGCAGGAGAAGGGGTATATAGGAGCACTATACTATACTTTCTGTTTAGTTTTTCTGTAAACCTGAAACTGCTCTAAAAAATAAAGTCTATTATTAAAAAAATGTTCAATTTAAAAAATTTTCATAGCCCTTCCTAATGCAGTGCAGAGTGGCATTGTCTACTCTCTAAGGTGAAAAAAAAAAAAATTCTGTGCTTTACAGTCCCCAGGGTTGGCAGAAATAGCTTATGGAAGAGGAATGAAGGCGCACAGCAGGGTGGATGAGGGTGTTTTACAGTTTCCCAGGATTTGTTTGCCAGGTCTGCTGAGTTCTACAGGGAATATTCACTATTGTTTATTTGCAAGTGTTTGGAGTCTCTGTTACTGTGTGCTAGCAACATGGAAGGAGGAGCTGGGTTATTTTTCAGTGTGTCTATGAATATATCCCTCAGTGTTCTAGAAAGTGTGACAGGAGTGGACTATTTCAGATTTTTGATTCTGGAATCAAAATAGCAAGTTCCCTTTAGATCACAAATGATCAAAAAGACACAATATGGCTTATAGTAATTTGATGCAATACTATGGGGTGGAGGGGAAATCTCCTTTAAATGCTTCTTAAAATAATTCAATTAACAATGAAAGAGAGAGAAACAGAATAAAATAATAACACAGAAAATCGAAATCCATAGATTTTTTTGTCCATTAACCTTCTAGGAATACACATTCTATGTAATGTATTTATATATTACAAATAATGTTTTTAAACAAATTTTCTAATGGGACATTTTCAGGAAATAAAAATGCCCCAAAGCAGGCAGCCACTAGAAAATGCAAAGGCGACAGTCTTTATATTATAGCAATGGAATCTTTCTTCTTACAGTTAAGGCTACAAAGTTTTTTCATAAGGAAACCAAAACAGGGATGCAGCTCTTCTCTTTCTCTCCTTTTCTGTTACCAATTTGAGTCATTATAAACAGTTAAATGAAAATAGAGGGGCTAGAAAAAGGAATAGCTTATTATTATGTTGTTTTCTATAAGTTCTAAATTTCAAGCTATGGCATAAGTTTAATTTGGGGATCCCAAGACAAAAATTTGAGAAAATGTTTTTATCTCATTTTCCTCTTCCTAATGGCCCCCAGTATTAGCTGATTCCACCAGTGTTTCTGAAATAACCACATGCCCTAAGTGAATTCCATCCCTCTGGCCACTTAGATTTACAATAGTTTTCTGGGGTATATTTGACAGGAATTAATTACCTTTGTGATTGATACAGGAATAGGTGTGTGACCTGACCTAGGCCAATGAGGCAAAATATCAGGACTTTTCTTTGTGTACATTGTGCCAAAGATACTTTCTTTTCCTGCTGCAGGTAAGCACGGATGTATATTGCCCAGGAAACTGTTGGTATGTACTTGATAAAATGATAGAGCCAGATGTGGGGTGAAGCTTACCCCAAGAAAATCAGAGCAGAGGGAGAAAGAAACCTGGTCCTTAATGGCATACTGGAGCTGCCAGATGAAGACTTACCAGATCACCTCTGAACTTTTCAGTTATGTGAGGCAATAAATTCCCTTTAGTTGGTTTCTGATTTTCTGCTATTTTCAACTAAAAGCATGCTAACTATGGTCATTCTCTTCAGATCTTCATCTCACTGATGTAGGTCCAAAAGTCTATTAAGATTGGAATCAAGAAAGAGTAAAGAAGAATAGCCTAGAAGCCCAGCAGTGGGGGCCTCGAAGAGGAAAGGAAAAAAAGAGCAGAAGTGTAAAATATGGATATACCTCTGGCCAGACTCATTTGGGCTCATAAGAAACATTCACTCCTTTTTAGCAAAACACAATAATCATCACCCAAGCTGCTACAAGGAGTAGATGTGCAGCAAGAGCCATGAGGAACTTGCCTACCCTCAATAATCAGTTGGTACAATCCATTATTACTAGTAAATTTATACCACAAGAGAGGAGATATGAGAGACAAAAGGAAAGAGGAGAAGGAGGCACACAAAATAATTGACCAACTCTCAACCCTCTTTGCTTATTCTTCATACTTCCTTCTACACCTTTAAGCCTAAATTTTCTCCCTCTTACTCTGTGAGTAACAGACAGTGAGTTAATAATTGGCTTTGAGTGACCATCTAAAGGTACTGTGGATCTCTGGGACCAGAAGCACTGCATGAGAAATCTAGTGGTGTCTGGAGCAGGCTTGCACTGGCTCACAAGAGTCAATTGATAAATTTTCAGAAATTCTGTGAGCCAGTAGTTAAACTCAGTGAACATAACCCCTATTAAAATTAAATTATATAAACTTAATAATAAGTTATATTAAAAAGAAAGCAATAAATACTCAAAAATATCACTTTCTAAATGTTTTACTCCTTTTTGCTGTTATCTATGCTCTTGATGTTTTCTTATATCTATTATATCTGTATGGTGGAAATACTGTATAGTGTTGTATTACTACACATCTCTTCCCAACCCTGCATTCAGTTTCTCCTTGATGGTAGCTCAAAATTGGCCATGGCAAGAGTATTTATACCACAGAAATTGGCAAATTCTACAAACCAAGGCATTTTCCCCCCCAAAGAACCAGTTAAATATTCACTAGCATACTGATAGACATAGGAACATTTTAAGTCAATATATTTTGCATAAACAAACAAACAATAAAAGACATAAACTAAATTCTCCAAGGTTTTTTTTCCCTTCCCTTCCAGTAGTTAAGTTTATGATGTAATTGGAGCTGGAGTTCCAGACCATCTGTGAGCTGGGAAATCTAATGTATGAACACTTTCATTTACTTAAACTTTCAGAGTGAAAAGAATGGTGTCAACTGAGCAGATAGAATCCAAGTTCAGCTGTTCCCTGCCCTTTATTGCAAACCTCTGTGCAGGGTCTTAACAGTGTGTTTAATCTGGATGCCTGATAAATGATATAACTTATTCAGGGTTCATATCCTTGCCCTGATGGATTAGAAGGTTGTCTTTGTGGCATTAGATCATCTATTGAAAATAATATTGCCAGGCATGCTTTCCTGTTAATGTCGTTTATAGTGATCCAGAATTTTCCATTTATTCTTTAAATATTTTATAGGACTTAATCTATTATAGTTTGCTACTATTTTAAGGAAATAATGATTATTTTGGAATAAATATCTAATTATAAAAAACTATTAAAATATAACTTTAGGGTCTTGACCATTATCAAATTAATTTCCACAAAAACCTCTGCATTTTTCAATCTACTAGAAATATTAAATAATTGTAATCAATATTCTTTCTCAGTAATGTCCTAAAATGTGCATTATTTTTGTAGCTAAATTAAGATTTAAAATCTTACATTAAAAAGTTCAAACTTTTGGTTTTTGAGTATACTTTCCTTCCACTTTAGCCATATTACTATGAGTACTGGAAAACAAATGGAAAATTGCATTTTATTGGGAGAGTATCAGTGATCTTTGAAAATGTGATCAACTCTTTTTTCAAACCTTTCTTCAATATGCAGTCTTATGAGCAGACACTGAATCTAAATTCCTTCAAAGGAAACATTTTTTTTTTCACATTTATTTCATAGGTTAACATTCTAAAACTTAGTCAACAAGGATTTATGTGTGCACAGGTAGTTCTGTATTTTTAATTTGTAATTTTGATCCTGCCAAAGTTACATATTTAGTTAGATCAGTGAATCCAATTCATAGTTTGTAAAGATACCCACTTACAAATAATAGTAGTAAGACAAAAGATCTTTTAAAACTGTATCCCCATGATTCACTGGCAGCTGCAATTCTGGTAAAATGGGCAAAACCACAGAAAGGGAGATAACTGAAATTGATTTACTTTAGGGCGGTCCTATCAATTTACTTAAAAGCCTGATTGAAGCCAAGAGATTTTCTCTGCGCTTAACAGGACTCTTCTGCCTGTTTACAGACAGTTGGCCTGTGTGGATTGAATAATAGTCCATAAATATACATTATTGCGTAGTGCAACATGCATATATACATATTATATAAAAGTTAATAGTCTAGACTGTGATTTTGAATAATACTTGAAAAGTCTACATTTGATTAAAAGTTTATTAGTAATTTTTAATAATTTTCTCTAGATTAAAAAGTTGATTTTGAAACTCATCTGGGATTCTATATTTTCCTATTTCATATCTCCTTGCCTTGATTTGAGTTCAAAAATTTACTGTTAATTAAAGTATTACCATTCAATAACTGTGTAAATCTATAAACATTTAAAAAATGAGATTACCAATGTATTGAATTATGCAAATTGAGTTACACAAACCAGTAATTCATCTAGTACTGTTTATAAGATGTATATCTAGAGCATATTAGAGTGAAAAAGGCAACAAAGAAATGATGTTCTTCATTCTTTTAGGATGATGGAATATGGCAAGAATTAAACACTGTAATTTCAACTTTGGTATAAATTGGAATTTAGCCTAGTTCTCTGCTGCTACTTTGCTGGAGAGCGTTATTAGAGGTTTAGAAATCTATGACATGCTTAGAAAAATTCATGATTTCACAACATATTATTGCACACCAATTTTCAAAATAAAGCATGCTTTTTCTTCGGGTTATGAGAATGCTAATGTGAATTTTTAAACCAAAGAAAACTAACAAATTTGTACATTAAGCATTAGGTTAAGTTCTTTTTCTCCCCTAGACTTTTTACATTTGATCTGTGGTGTTTAAGTCCTTCCTGGTGTCCTCATTTTTATATTGATGACTTGATTAATTACAGTTTAAGATATGCTTATACAGGAAAAGTAAAAGGGGTCCTCACATTATCTTTCATCTGAAAGTCAAGACATTATATCTATGCTTTTCAAAGTGCCCCTGCAATTTGTGTTAATATTATCATTGCCTCTGTTATTGGTGGAAAAACTCAAATACACTGATGTTTGAGCACATAGCTCAATATATTAGAATCATGAAATTTTAGAATTAGACGACTCAACAGATCCAACCTCTTCATTTTCAGATGAGGAATCTGCTGTCTGGGCTGGAACTCAGGGCTCCTGGTACGGTATCAACAACAGCACTCCATTTAGAACCTGGCTTCCTGTTTTCAGACCACAGACTAAACTCTTTTCCTGAAATCACAAAAACAATCTGCTCAGTCCTCTTCTGTGTTCTGGGAAAAGCTGTTCACCAGTCATGAGGGAAAAAACAAACAAACAAAAAACATACCAAAAAAGCCCTCACAGAGCCCAGGTGCGAAAACTGTAGGGTGACTGAAACAACTGTAGTCTTTCTATTTCTGAAGCTCTTCTTCTAAACTGTCAGCAATATCTGTGCTTAAGATCAGGGGACAGCATACTCCCAGTTCTTAGATAATTTTAATTCCTATTCCTTTTCCCCACCATTTCTGGACGGATGCCAGTTGCTCTAGAGTGCCTCTCCTTCTTCCATACTCATTCCCCATTCTCTTTCTCTATAGACTTATTACTTCCTATTCTTTTATCCTTCCCTCTCTCTCTCTCTTCCTTCAGTAATCAAGTCTCAAATGAGTTACTGAGTGAGAGAGAAACATGATCACCAGTGGAGAATATGTACAGCATCAGGAGTAAATAGCACAGGGCTGGTGGGCATGGAACAATTATAAGCCATCTTTTCTTGCCTCCACAACTAATTCATGACAGATAATGGCAAAGTATTTTGGTGTTTTTGTCTTTTAGAATAGCACTTGTTAGATAGTAGCAAAATGGCTCTGATATTTCTGTTTAAAGCTTCTGGGTTTTGTATCACAGTAGTAACACAAAACAGCTACTAATCATCAGCTCTAACACTTTTAATATTGTTGTTGATGACCATGTTGATGATCATCATGATATGATGCTGAGGATGGTCTGTCTGAAGGTATAGAGCCTCAGTGTTAGGAGATACTTTTTATTAATTACTTATTGAGGGTGTAGTATATTTGCTTCTGGTACATAATTTGACACCAAATCATTATGGATCCATAATGAGTGAACAATTTGGCGTATAGTTAGTAGAGGCTGTGAGTTATCTACATTTTTACTCGTGCTATCCAGTTCTATGTATTTTAGTCTATATGGGTAGGATTTCTCAGTAATTCTTTGAGGTTATTTCTCCTTCAGATTCAATGAGTGCTCTGATGAAAAACTCTCCTTTTTGATTCTTATATTTTCCTACTGATCATCTCAAGGCTCACCAGCTATAGTCTCTCTCCCCACAGCAAGAACTGGACTGAACTCCTAGCTCAGGTTTAGAAGACAACTCATTTAGCCATCTCATTGTCACACTTCATTCTCCTCCAGGCTAAATGTTTTTGAAAAGTGATATAAAAAATAAATGAATTATAATACTGAAAAAAAAATCTTGATGCACAAGGGGAGAAGGGAGTGGGAGAAGAACTTCGAATAGCTTCTCTGTTCATTTTTATAGAGGACAATCCAGTCCAAATTTTACTTATTTAGTCTTAGAATTAAGATCAAAAGAGTTGCATGCTTTGTCTTAAATTATCCAGGTTTTTGTTGGTGTGAAGTGTTTGAAAGTTTGGAGAATTATTCCCAGAAAGGTTTCTCTGCAGTCCATGTCTCATTTCTGCCTCCTTAGAAAAAATGATACTCCCCTAGCTCCAGATCTCTAAACACTATGTCATATACAAATAGTAAAGTTCCATGTAAGATGTCAGAGGAAATAAAAGAGGGAAATTATTTAAACTGCTTCCTAAAGTACTGCAGCTGTTTTATCTGAGATGAGTTAAGAAAGAAGTCTGTGATTATCCCTGTTATCTGTAGTACTTGACCTCCAAACAAAGGCAGAGTATGTGACTCCATTTAAGGGACTGGAAATCTTCCCGTGACTTGGGAGGGAGGGCTTCAGCAGACTTTACATGGCCAGGACCTGTTGGTGGTGAGATTATAGTCTTGAGGGGTTTTTTCCCCTTGAGATATAATTGTACTTTTTCTTTATATTTCATAAAAAAACAAAAGTTATGTTATAAAAAAAGGAAAAAGATACTCTTATAGGTCTATGTCAGAAATAAGAGAGTAGAATCCAACACATGATTTAAACTGGGAATACATTAAAACGATGGATTAATTTATGATTATGATGCAATTAGAAAATGATAACTTATCCCAAGCCTAGTTTTAAGATAAATAATTTAGTCTCAAACTCAAGTGATTATCTGATTTTTTCCTTATTGATCAAGGAAACTATTAAAACAATTTCAAGTAAACTACATGAAGCAGGAAATACAAAGAAGCACAAAAATTTAAAAGAAGCCTGAATTTTGGAACCTTGCATTGGTACAAATTTAGTTCTGGTGTCTAATTCAGAATTATTTTCACTTTATTCCAAACTAGTTTGACATCATAGTAAAACATGGGTCTAAATTGAATCCAGTATGGTGAGTTTGTATTGGAAAAAATAGAAAACGAAACTTAATAACAGAACCCTTTAGATATGACTGCATTGTGGGGGGAAGCATCTAACACAGTCTCTGATTGGTTCTATTCAGCTTGCTTTATGGAAGGTGAAATATGAAAATGCTATACTTATGCCTGTTCCCAGCTACCTGGTGAAAGATCTCATTGCTGTAGGTCTTAGTATTGTCCAGGTAAAAGGTCACATTCCTTGTTAATAGAAGGGAAATAAGGAGGTGCCCTGAAAACTCCACAAATATATTCTGGAATGGCTCAAATCAGCCCTTAAAACAATCTAGATATTCTACTTATTAACTTTTAAAATTGATGCTATCCTTTGCTCAATTTCCTTTATAACAATCAAAAGTTGAATTTCCTTTATAACAATCAAAATGCAATGTATAAAGCATTACTTTCTGGAGTGTTTTGCTAGAACTTAGAGAAGAGAGTGGAATATCATCTTGCATCTAATTTATATTAAAATTTTTTTGAGTTATATGCTTGAGACTATAAGAAATCTATATTTTCCTAGAAATTATAAATAGAAGTAGATTTCCACACAGAATATCTCGGTAAATCAGTTACCAAATATGAAAACTGGTTTCAGGGTTAAAGAAGTTCACAATGAATATGAATTCCAATTTAACACCTTTCTTAAAAAAAAAAAAAGGACACTAGAACAGATTTTGAATGATTTATGTAATATAAGGTAAAAGAAATCAAGGTAGATCTTGTGGGATGGACAATGAAGACAAGATTGTATGAGACCTGTCCAAAAAAGAGAAAAAAAGATCTGAGAGTGGTGATATTAACTTATAACGTGAAATGTGAAAGGCAAGCCAAGTAGAATGTACATCAGCTGTCAGATTGCTTCATTCCTTTAGAGCAGTTGTTCATCTGAAAATAGCTTTCAAATGAGAAAGGATGACTACAAAAGGATTAGTTACCATAGGCTTTTATACACCCCCTAGAGCTCCAGGTTTGTTATGACAGAATAGCAAGAATTTAAAGGAAGTAAACTATAGAATATTAAATAACATCAGGAAGGGTCTACATTAATGCTGAGCTATATTATTGCTGTGAAGGGTTTTCACTGATACCATTTCCATGGATTTCCTTCATGATGGCTGATGCTTGCTGTTTCCTCTGCTTCACCATGGTATTGTGTGATAGCATGATTTTTTTGTTCCCTGTGAAAAATAAAGGAACATTATTGAGGCAATGTCAAGAACTCATTTGGAGTGTTCTGTAATCATCCTTTTGAAAGACAGCATCTTTGTTCTTTATTAAGAGTTTATTATTGCTTTCTACTGAAAGACTTTAATACCGTTCCTTGTCTGGTGACAGAGCATGCTATTCATTGACAGGCAATGTCACAGTGAACAGAGGCTGTTTCTCAGAGTTTCCGGCCCAGTCTTATCTGTATACTAGTACAATGATTATTGGGCAATGAGAAACAATGAAAGAGCTGGCCTCCTTTCCCCTTCCTCTCTCTTTTCCACAGTTTATTTTAATCTGTCATTGTTTCCTTACTGGCCTTCATTTGTACCAACATCACAGTACATCAATTCCAGCATATTGTAAGAACGAAGAAAGGATGCCAGATTAAACCAGAACTCTTTGGTGGTAGTATTTTAATATTGGCATCAACAGCTGTCCTTTAAAGCAAAGAAAGCCCATTAATGAGTCACAACTCTGAACTTCCTTGGACAACTGACTAATAGAACATTTTAGGAAACAATATACTTACCTTGCTCTTAGACCGTGCTTTTCAGGAAGGATGAATCCTGATTTGTGGAGGAAAGACTGGAGATGGAATATGGATGGCACTTGGGCCCGAAGGTTTTTATCCTTGAGCCTGGGATAGCATGGTCCCTAGCTCTGACTCAAACTGGGGACTGAGCCTTTCTGAAGAGACTGGCATCCAGCTGACATCAACTGACTATATATAGCACCAAATACTTCAGCTACTCATATCTTCCTGGCAAAAGGGAGGAACCAAGAAAGATTAGGTTCTCTCCATTATGTTTCGAGTTTGTGAGATGGTTGAATGAACATACAGAAGGTTTTTATGGAGTACCTTCTGTTTGAAGAGATACTAGCCAAAAAAGATTTTTAAAACTTTTTAAGATGTAGCCCTTACATTACATCTTAATTGAGGTGGCAAAAGATACATATTGAATACGTGAATTAGAACAGAATGATAGATTATTAACAATTAACATGAAAGTATTGACCATAATATCTAAGGAGTTTCAAGAAGAAAGAAAGCAATATGGGGCAGATCAATAGTGCCATCCCTTAAGCAAGAGTGAGAACCTATAGTAAGTTCAGAAAAATGGGTTATATTTGAATGGCGAAGTGGGGGAGCATTTTGTAATGGGCCTTAGAGGTTGAGCCTTGAAGCTATCTGAGTAAAAGCTTAGACTCATAGCTGGGTCATGAGTCTTTCTGAAGAGACCCTGTAGAGAACAGTGCCTGCAAAGTTGACTGATCTCTGCAAGGTCTGGAGTCAAGGATTTCTGTTTGGGAATCAGGATAAGAGGTTGGGAAGGTAGGCCATGTTGGCCTCCTTGCTGGTCTTTGAACACAGAAGCATGTTCCCTCCCATATCCAGGCTTTGGCTCTTACTATTTCCCACTTCCTGGAACATGCTCTCCCCCTACCACTTGGCTTACTCATGCATTCAGGACTCCCCCCAACTATTGATTCCTCATAAAGTCCTTCCCCAGTCACCCTGTCTAAAATATCACATGGTGCCACACTCTAGTCCCTTACTCTGCTTTATTTTTTAAATATTTTTGTATTAGTTAAGATTAAAGTCGAATGGGAGTGACAGAAAACCCTAAAAACAGAAATTTCAAAAAGATGGAAGTTTGTTTTTCTCACACATAAACTTTGTCCAGAGGTAAATAATCTAGGGTTCGTGTGATTGACATAATTATCAGGGGCGCAGTCACCTCTAACATTTTGCTCCATTGTCCCTAAAATGCAGACCCTTGGGCTTAAATGACTGCTTCAGTTCTAGTCAGCATGCTCTTATTTCAGTCAGCAGGAAAAAGAAAAAGTAATGAGAAAGGCAGCAGGAAAAAGAAAAAGAAAAAGTAATGAAGGTCTCCTTCAAACATGTCCTGATATTGCTCAGATCTCTCTTGTTTACATCCCTTTGGCAGAACTTAGTCACATAGCCAAACACAGCTCAAGAGAGGTTGGGAAATGTAGATTTTATTCTGGGTGGCCACTTCCAGTTAAATTCAGAGGTTAACTTACTGACAAAGAAGATAATGATTACTGGGTGACAGCTCTCAGTTTTTGCCACAAGAACATAACACTATTTTATCTATACCTATATCTATTTGTCTAGCTAGCTAGCTAGCTAGCTGTCATCCATCTATCAATCTGTCTCTATCATCTATCTGGTATCTCTTTTTCCTATTAAAATATGAACTTCATAAAGACTTAGGCTTTATATCTTCAGCAGCAAGAATTGTGTCTAGTATATTGGCAGACATTCAATATTCATTAAATGACTGAATAAATGAGTGGGTTGGAGATTGTGGAATGCATGAGTTGGGAATTCTTTTCCTGTTATGTCAAACACTTGGGAGGAAATAGAATTGTAATAAACAGTCAATTGAGTATAAGATGATGGTGGCTACTTAAGGGAGAAGTTGTTTTATATGCGACCAAAATAAGTGCCTGATAATAGGATTGACAGTTCAAGGTAGTAAATGGTAGGTGTAAGCTAACCTGTTGCAACTGCTTCTAAGTAAAAGTTTGCATTGAAGTTATTAATTAGGTACCAGTGAGAAACATTTAGCCGAGCCAATGAATTTAAGTTCCCTCTCAAGATCTCTAAATTGCTTTTATATTCCTGGCTTAAGCATTTACAGTGGTGTGCTATTAGTAAAGTCTCTCAAACTCTTAGTTTTTTCGTCTGTAAAATGGAGGTTACAGTATCTACCACATAGAACCATGGACATTTTACATGTAACAATTTTAGAAATTCTTGTTACTTAATAAAAGTTTAGTAAGTGTTAATTTTTTCTTTTACGATTTTATTCCTGCAATATGGAAGAATTTAGAACCTTAGAATAATCAGCTGCATTATTCAGTAAAAAATTAAAATATATTCAGAAAGACCATTTTCCTATTTGGTCACCTTTATATGTTTCCAATTTTGTGTTATATACAGTTCTATAGGTTGAAATGGTGTCTTCAAAAGACAATAATTGTTGTGTTGATTTTGGTTTCCAAAATGAAAGATCATTTTTAAAGATTTTTAAAGTTTTGAAGAATATAATAACTTACTTGTTTTTGTTTATTTCTGAATTATACCAAAAATTGTTTTGCCTTATATTTTAAGCTCATTTATACACATTTCTGATGGCTTTCTAGTTTTTGAGTTATTATTTGTTCTCAAAAGAAGAAAGAATTAGTCACTGGTATCATAGCTTTAAAACAATGTATACTATCCATTTGCTTCATGACACAACAGCTAAATTTTTTTTTTAACGTTTATTTATTTATTTATTTTTGGCTGCGTTGGGTCTTCGTTGCTGCACACGGGCTTTCTCTAGTTGCGGTGGGCGGAGGCTACTCTTCGTTGTGGTGCGCGGGCTTCTCATTGCAGTGGCTTCTCTTGTTGCGGAGCACAGGCTCTAGGCACTCAGGCTTCAGTAGTTGTAGCACATGGGCTCAGTAGTTGTGGCTCGCGGACTCTAGAGCGCAGGCTTCAGTAATTGTGGCACACGGTCTCAGTAGTTGTGGCTCACGAGTTTAGTTGCTCCGCGGCATGTAGGATCTTCCCCGAACAGGGCTCGAACCTGTGTCCCCTGCATTGGCAGGCGGATTCTTAACCACTGCGCCACCAGGGAAGTCCCAACAGCTAAATTTTAAAAAGAACTTTAATGGTTATTATACAGCATTTTCAGATGGTCCATTCTGAAAGTCAGTGCCTTTCAATTTTAAATCAAGTCGCAGTTAATATATTTCTGTTTCATCTACACAGAGGTCTGGCTCTAGATTAAACTCCCCTCCAGTTTGTCATGTTGCAGTCTTTCTTTGGCTGCAGCCCCCACCCTCGCACCTCTAAGACCCAGGACTGCCCTCCTCCCTGTGTCCTCCCCACACCCACACATCCAGTACACTAGAGAAGAATCTCGCCTACCCCCAGGGTCTCAGTACCTACACTGGTCCTACTAATCATTCCTGTCCTTGAAGGGTCTCCCTAACCCCAAATGAAACAGAGTAGGACTTTATTTTCCCCCCAAGGCCCTAAGTATTTTAAACTAATTGGTGCTAAAGATAATGACAGGACCTTTTACTGTAGGCAGAATAATGGGATTCTAATGGTGGAACCTGGTGCCTTAGGAGGCTGGTGAGGATGAAGTTTTTGGCAGAGCTTTTCAACACCCCTATAACCAAATCATTTCCATTTCTGGGCCTGCCGCAGTTGCATTTCCAACTCTTTTACCACTTGCTAAAAGAGAAAAAAAGATTAAATAAGGTGAATTTTACTGCCAATAAACCACCTAACAAAAATCCACACCATTAGGACCCATGAAAGGCAACTTTATTCAGCCAGTGGTAAACATGAGCCCTTTAGCCAAGTGGTAAACAATGTCTACATTGATCTTCCTCTGACTGAGCACTTGTTTTTTAATCCTGTGTTTCTCCTTGTCCCATTTTGAGTCTATATTAGGTGACTGTGGGCAGTTGGAGATTAGGGCAGGATCCGGGGGGCCCAGGATGTAGGGACTGACCGTATGCTAGGTGGGCAGACAGCACATTACCATTACTGAGGCTCAGTTCTGGATTATTGCACGCAGAATCCAAACAGGGCAGCTCCCAGGCTAGTGCTGAATGACATATCTGAGAGGACTATCAGTTCTTTACCAGCCTTCAGGGCCTTAGATATGGTGGTAACCCTGGGAGGAAAGAATCTGCCTGAAAGGATAAAAAAAGGTGTAAAAACTCACAGCTGATGAGGCTGTCTCTGGAAGCATGGGCTTTGGTTTGTGCACAAAGCCTTTGTATTCTCCTTAATAGCTAATTGCCATGCCTTCCATGGTTTCTATTTTCCTATATTGAATAAAGTCCAGCTTACAATTGATCTCCTTACCATCCCATAGCAAAGGCAGAATAGTTACAAGCAGAGCTGTGGTGATTATCCTACTGGCCAAAGTGAGATAGTACAAGACAGATAGAGACCTAAAGGCACCAACTAATAGTAAACAGAACTATTACCGCCACTATTTAGTTACTGTTTGCTAGGCAGTTCCTTTGTTTTGCAGATGAGGAAATTGAGGTCCTGAGAGATTAAGTAAAATCCCCCATGCATCATACTTGTAAATTATAGAGATGAAATTAAAAGTTGTTTCTCGGGACTTCCCTGGTAACGCAGTGGTTAAGAATCCACCCGCCAATTCAGGGGACACGGGTTCGAGCCCTGATCCAGGAAGATCCTGCATGACGCGGTGCAATTAAGCCCATGCGCCACAACTACTGAGCGTGCACTCTAGAGGTCGCGAGCCACAACTACTGAGCCCATGTGCCACAACTACTGAAGCCTGCGTGCCTAGAGCCCGTGCTCCGCAACAAGAGAAGCCACCGCAATGAGAAGCCCGCGCACCGAAACAAAGAGTAGCCCCCGCTCACTGCAACTAGAGAAATCCCGATCCCGCGCGCACAGCAACGAAGACCCAAAGTAGCCAAAAATAAATAAATAAATAAATACATTTATTAAAAAATAAATAAATAAAAGTTGTTTCTCATTTAAAGGCTTTTGTGTTTTCACTATACTGTGCAGAAATCTCCAACTTCCTGATCTCTGAATATCTCTGTAGTGATACCTTCATGATAAAAATAGAGTTAAGAATTGTCAGATTAAGTATTTCAATGTGCTCCTTTTTGATTCCCTTTGGAATTTAGCATCCCAACACTAGGTTTATCTTGGCTGAGGTGCTTTTTACTTATTAACATTTACGGCTCTTTCCCAACTCATGTTTTTCTGGTTTGCAAACTTCTAGAGTTCCTCATGGTGTCTAGCCTCAGGGTGCTTTCCTTTCCTTCAGCTGTGCAAATACTAACGTTATTAAAATGCTGAACATAAACAATGAAAACGTGCCATTTGCTGTGCAGACCTCTCCTTCCTTTCCTGGCCCGTGTACCACACACACAAACACACTTACCACCTTCACTGCCAAAAATAAGGATCAAATCCAACTCCATCAAAATAAACCATTTATAGGCAAGCCCAGTGTTTTACTTGTCTTCCTCTGCAAATTTATGTCTTTTACTTAAGCATTTCCTTCTAGGCTCTTAAATTAAGCCTTAAGGTAAACTGGGGAGAAAAGGAGAGGTAAACAGAGCCCGATGACCAGCTTGTCAAGGACAGAAGCTAACGTAATAAGGTTGGGAACCTGGAAAGAGAGAAAGTTTCATATACAGGAATATTAAGAAAGAAGTTGCCAAAGAAAACCTGCAAATCATTTTTTTTTTCTTTTGCTTGTATAATCCCAGCATTTATCCAGAACTTTGTCACATTTTCTTTCACGATTCTAGCCAACCTGTATTTTTCCTATCGTCTACAGGAGCATTTTCTTTGACAGTTTTCTCACCTGCAAGAAGTCACCCCTGCTTTTATATACAAATTTAGCATGACCTAATTAAACAAAACATGACATTTTTTAAAAGAATGTATAGTCAAGGAATTTAGTGACAGAATCTGGACTTCACAGCCATGTATCACATGCTAGAGTCTCAGCAGTTATAAAATAAGGACAATCATAATATCAGCATCATAAGGCTGTTGCATGGCATAGTACTTATCTCAATGCCTGGCTCATATTAAGTGTGTAATAAATGTTAGCCGTTATTATTAGTATCACCAAAATGTTTAACTTTAGCATAAACATGAGAAAGGATGACATTCAAAATATGTTAAGTCACCTTAAAAAATAATGGCTTAACCCCTGTTTGCAGATAAGGCACAGAGAGGTTAAGTCACATGTTGAAGGCCACACAGATAGAAAAAGAATAGTTCCTTAACTGAGAAAGATATGAATATGAATTGAGCTGTGGGATTAATATAAATAAAGCATGTGTAGATCAGAAGAGGAATTGCTAAGAAATAAAACAGTCAGAAATGAACAGTGAAGGGTCTGGTATACTTGTTAAGTATATATCCTATGTGGGAGTGATTTATCAGTGCATCAGAACCTAATGTCGTTAACAAAATCTGAACTGTATGAATAACTCTCCTTATTCTGATTCTATGCTCCCATGCAAACGTCCACTAATCTACTGGTTTCCCATGTAGTTTGCCTGAACCCAAATCCACCTACTACTTTATCTCATAAATTATGACACATTTTAAGAGTAAAAAATTCAGTGCCTAACAAATGTTTATTGAAAGGATGAATCAGAAAAAGTTAAAGAAATTGGGAAAAGAAAAAACAGGAGAGCAAAGTTCAAGAGAAAAGAGAATTTTAAGGCACTGTCAAATTCTCCACAGAGATTATAGAGGATGACATGAGAAAAGGTCACTGGATTTAGCAAGAAGTAGGTCACTGGCAGAATTTAGAGACACTTTTTAATGTGGTAGTAACAGAACCCAAATAGAAAGGATTTAAGGCAAGAATGAGTGGATGGGAAGTGTAAGCTGCAAATGGAAACCATTTATTTAAAAGAACTGGTTGTGAACTAAAGGGGAGAGAGAGTTCAGTAGCTAAAAGGAAAGCAGTTTGCATGTGTGCGTGCTTGTGTGTTTAGAAAGAGGAAACTTTGACAGTTTCGAGATAAAAGTGAAACAAATATTGCTGTGTAAAACAATAAAAACTCTGATAATTTGCGATTTGGGGTGGTTCACTTCAGGATAGATGTAAGTCTATGATGGTTGATCATTGGAGAGAAATCCTGGTAGGAGGGAAGAAGTATGTGCCATGCAAGTTTGAAAAGGAAATGTGCATGGAGGTTTGGCATCTGGGCCAAATGGTGCCATCAGAAGGCCTTCCAGCATGCCATCATCAGGGTAAATTTACCAGGGCCCAGGTGCTGAACAGGTCCAGACATGCCAACTTCCCAATTTCATTAGTCTTAAGCTGTGCCCCGTCAGTTCATTGAAATTACTTTTGACACAAGTGACCTCCTTGATGGCAGATCCTAATCTATCTCCTGGCCTTCTTAACTGTATTCCAAATTGCAACTAGAAAACTCATTTTAGTGTCCCACAAACATCTCAACATTAACATGCCCCAAACTGGGCTTATCATTCCTCTTACATGAGCTCCTCATCCGGAATTCCCAATCTCAAACAATATACTTATCACTACCTGCCCAGTAGACCAAGCCAGGAATCATCCTAGAATCCTCTTTCTACATTTTCCCCCTTACAATCTAATCAAGCTCTTAAGTCATTTTTAGGCTGGGGGGATGGAAGTCTACCTCTACCGCACCCCTCTTACCCAAAGAAAGAGAGGAGATAATAATCTGATTGTTGGCTCCCAAGGCACAGATCTGGTTAGGTTGGGTGGTGACTGTCGTCAAAATGTGTTCAGAAGATATACAACTAGGTATTGTTTCATTCTTTGCTGTCTATTCCAAGCAAGCAACAAAAGTTATGAGCAACTGCAGTCCCAGTCTTCTTGCTGTTCTCTCCTGTTTTCATTTTTATATGACTGATAAGATTATATTAAAACTATGTTTGGGCTTGAGGTTGGTAGGCTCTTAGGCCTCCACCCATGTTCATTGTTTGGAGCTTAGAAGTTTTACAAACAATAGTTTTTCCCTCTACTTGATGAGTTCTCTTACTTGGTGAGTCTCCACTGATTTTTCTACAGTCCCTTTCTACAAATATTTCTACCTCCTTGAAACCTTCTCTGACCTTCCCAAGTAGAGTTTGTGCTTGCTCTTGGGCTACTTCCTCTTCTGGGCTTATGTTGTATTATGTTTATATGTACAATACATCTATTATTATATTCAATCTCTTTGTTCTAACAAGGCTTTGTTCTAACAAGGCCTTCACCACCATTAGCTTAACCAACCATTCTCCATTCTTACCTCCTGATTCCGTGATATGCAAGAAGTGATGTTGGTTAGGGGACCTTTAGCTCCCTTATTTTGTACCAAAGCTCTTGATGCCAAAATGGCGTGCATGACTTCAACACATCTCAAATAAACACATCTTAAGTCAAAAATGCATCAATATTACCTTTTTTCTTGAAGAGATTTCATTCCTGATTCCAGAAAACCATATAATCTTGGTTTTACTCCTCTCTTCCCTCCTAGTTTATTCACTCAACAAATATTTATTGAGCACCTATCATATTAGTTACTATTCTAGGCACTGGGTAGTAAATAAAAATTTTTTAATTCTCCCCTTCATGGAGCTTACATTCTAGTAGGAGAAATAGGCATAGGGCAAGATAAACAAGTAAAAATACTGTATGTTAGATAATGATAAGTACTAGAAAAACAATAAAGCAGGGAAAGCAGACAGCATTGCTGGGAGTAGGGATTGTGATTTTAGATAGAATGACTGAGGAAGACCTCATTGAAAAGATGACATTCAACTAAAGGTCTGAAGGAGATGCAGGAGGAAGCCAGAAGTATATATTAGGAGAAGAACATCCCAGCAAGAAGAAGCAAGTACAAAGGCCCTGAGGTGGTAACATGTCTGCTATATTGGAGAACAGTGAAGAGGCTAGTGTGACTAGGACAAAGTAAGGGAGAGAGAAGTTAGGAGATTGGTCAGAGATAATGTAGGCCTCATCAGCCATCATAAGGACTTTAGTTGTACTCTAGGATGGGAAGCTGTTAGAGGGTCTTATCCAGAGAAATGACATGATATGACTGCAGTTCTAATAGGACAACTCTGGTTGCTCTGTGGAGAACAGAGCACAGTGGAGCAAGGACAGACCACTTAGAAAGGCTGTTGCGATAATCTAGGCAAGAGATGGTGGTGGCTTGGTCCAGGGTGGGGAGCAGTGTAGGTGGTGAGGAGTGGTCAGATTCTGGATATATTTTGAAAGTAGAACCAATAGAATTTGCAGAAGAATTGGTTATAAGATACGAGACGGAGAAATGACTCCAAGTTTGGGGAGCTGAGCAATGGGAAGAATAGAGTTTCCACCCACTGAATTGGTTATAAGATACAAGACGGAGAAATGACTCAAAGTTTGGGGACCTGAGCAATGGGAAGAATAGAGTTTCCACCCTCTGAGACTGAGAGGATTGGATTTTGGGGAGAATGTCAAAAGCTCAAATTTGGAAATGTTAATTTTGAGATGTCTATTAGACATCCAAGTGAAGATGTGAAGATTGGGGTATATGAGCTAGAATTTCAGGGAAGAAGTCTGGGGTAGAAATATAAATTTGAGAATTGTCAGTGCTTATATGATACTTAAAGCCTTGAGACTGGATGAGATCCTCTTTGCTGGTTCCTTTTCAGCAACCCAAACTCTTAATGCTGAAATGCTTAGGGGCTAGTCTTTGAACCTCTTCTCTTTTCTGCCTGTACTCACTCATCTCTTGTTCTTTCCTTTTTCTCTCATACTCCTTATCAAATCTGGTCAGCAAATCCTGGGTATATCCTGGATTTTGAAGGCTTCAAAATAAATCCAGAAACTGACCCCTTCTCACCACCTCCACTGTTACCACTCTGATCTGTTTCTTTTGCCTAGATTATTGCAATAACCTCAAAGCCAATCTTCTATTCCTGACACTGTGCCCCATAGAGTTAACAGAAGCTGATGACTAACAGGAATTCTTGAGCTTGTCTTGCAGAGCAACAGATAGGGGAACAGCTTGTTAAAACCCCTCTGTTTGTAAACTGCCTTCACTGATTGAGCTCGTTTTAGTCATTGTTTTCTTTCTTTCTTTGTCTTTCTTTCTTTCTTTCTTTCTTTCTTTCTTTCTTTTCTTTCTTTCTTTCTTTCTTTCTTTCTTTCTTTCTTTCTTTCTTTCTTTCTTTCTTTCTTTTTTTCTCTCTCTCTCTCTCTCTCCCTCTCTCTTTCTTTCTTTCTTTCTCCTCTTTAATTGCATATCTTCCCAGCTTCATGTAGCCCAGTTGTATTCAGAAACTTGGAGTTAGCTCTTGTCTGGTGAGAGCTGGCTAAGACTGATTAGACCACCAACCTTAAAACTGGGCCTGCTCAGGTGTCTGATGAATGGCGTTTTGATGTCAGAGGGCTAGAAAACTTAGATCATACTAAGCACCTCCATTTCTATGCAGAAGAATGTAACCTGAATACATCTGCACAAAACACTGATTACCTCACCTTTTCCCCTACCTCTAAGACCTTGCCTAAGACCACCCTGCTCCTCCCATAAATATTCCACTACCCTTGCCTTCAAGGAGGCAGATCTGAAACTTGTCCTCCTGTCTCTGTCTCCTCGCTTGGCTGCCTTATGAATATACTCTTTCTCTGTTGCAAACCTCCACATCTCGGCATTTGGCTTACTGCCCATCAGGGAGACGGACCTGGTTCAGTAATATTTCCACATGTATCTCACTTAGGTCTGTTCTTGAAAAGTAGCTAGAACTTTTTTAAAAAGTAAAATAAAATTTTACTCCTCTGCTCAAAATGCTCCAATGGTTCCTATCTTAGAGTAAAATCCAGTCCCAAACATGGCCTAAATATATCTTCCACAATCATATTATCTGATAACTCACTGACCACACCTCCTATGCTCTCTCCTACTTTTGCTGCTCTAGACCCCCAGTCTTCTTTGCTTTTCTCAAACATCCCAAGCTGTTCCCTCTGAGAGGAACACTGCTCCAGATGTTACCGAGTCCAAGCTCACTCTGCTTGCTGCATGACAGGCCAATAAATCGGGAGACGAGGTATTGAGGCAAGGAACACGACTTTACTTGGAAAGCTGGCAGACCAAGACAATGGTGGACTAGGGTCCCCAAAAAACCATCTTATAGGGGTCTGGATGCCAGTTTCTTTTATTTTTTATCTTTTTTTTTTTTAAAGGAATTCCTTTATTTTTATTATTTTTATTATTTATTTATTTTTAGCTGCGTTGGGTCCTCGTTTCTGCACAAGGGCCTTCTCCATTTGCGGCAAGCGAGGGCGCCTCTTCATCACGGTGCGCGGGCCTCTCACCATCGCGGCCTCTCCCGTTGCGGAGCACAGGCTCCGGACGCGCAGGCTCAGCAGTTGTGGCTCACGGGCCCAGTTGCTCCGCGGCATGTGGGATCCTCCCAGACCAGGGCTCGAACCCGTGTCCCCTGCACCGGCAGGCAGATTCTCAACCACTGCGCCACCAGGGAAGCCCAATATTTTATCTTATTTTTTAAAAATTGTTTTTAAGTTTTTATTTTTTGGCTGCTTTGGGTCTTGCTGTTGTACGCGGGCTTTCTCTAGTTGCAGCGAGCGGGGGCTACTCTTCGTTGCGGTGCGTGGGCTTCTCATTGCGGTGGCTTCTGTTGTTGCAGAGCATGGGATCTAGGCGCACAGGCTTCAGTAGTTGTGGCACGTGGGCTCAGTAGTTGTAGTGCACGGGCCCAGCTGCTCCGCGGCATGTGGGGTCTTCCCGGACCAGGGATCTAACCCATGTTCCCTGCGTTGGCAGGGGGATTCTTAACCACTGTGCCACCAGGGAAGTCCCCAGTTTCTTTTATAGAATCAGAGAGGGAAGTAAAGTAAAAAGGCAGAATAGAGAGGGAGAGGCAGGGAGGAAGTAAAGTAAAAAGTGCCATCAGTCTTGCAAAACATTTCCTGAAATGGCCAGCCTCGGGGAGGGGATGTCAATTTCTTCTTTCTTACAGCCATTCACAGGTTGGTAGGGTTCCCTGAGGCAGGCCATTATGTATGATTATAATAACAAAAGCAACAAAAAGCAAAGGCTAAATTCAAAGAAACAGATCCAGCATGGAATCAAAATGGGCTCTTCTCTGTTATACAGATATCTGTGTGGCTCTCTCCCAAACCACACTGGGCCTTTACTCCATGCCACCTTCTCAGTGAAGCATCCCTTGTCTACCCTGTTAAAAAATACACCACCTCCTTCCTCTAGAATTCCCTATCCTCCCAGATTTATTTTTCTCCATAATACTAATCACTGTCTTCATATTTACACAAACCCCATGAAGGCATGAATTATTGTCTGTTTTGTTCTCTGCTGTATCCCTAGCATCGAGAATAGTATCTGACACATTGTTGGCACTTAATAAATATACTTTAATAAATGTATGAATGACATAAACATACAATCTAAGCAAAAACGGTCTGCTTGCTATGTGAATGTTGTTTCATATTATAGTCTCCTGGACCCTCTTCCCTCAAAATCCCCTCTAGGCTCCTAAATGAAATGCTGAAACACCCACAGATGGTACAGTAGAAAGTACATGCTGTGGGGCTCAAGAGTCATACTGAGTGCTTCTTTAGGTCATACCTATGGCAGACATTTATAAAAATGATTAAAATATGGTTCCTGGTTTTGAGGAATTTGTAGTCCAATTAAGGAGAAAGTTGTGTACAATGTGACTTGCATAAAAAGAACAAATTTTAACATAAGTATTCACAACTTTCCCTTTGGATGCCAATTCCTAAAGAATATTTTGAGCATTAGGCCTCAGAGAGCTCAAATTTGAAAAAAGCTGGGTGGGCCTCCTTCATTTACATTAAAAAGGGGAGGGACAAAGTGAGAGAGTGGCATGGACATATATACACTACCAAACATAAAATACATAGCTAGTGGGAAGCAACCGCATAGCACAGGGAGATCAGCTCGGTGCTTTGTGACCACCTAGAGGGGTGGGATAGGGAGGGTGGGAGGGAGGGAGATGCAAGAGGGAAGAGATATGGGGACATATGTATATGTATAACTGATTCACTTTGTTATAAAGCAGAAACTAACACACCATTGTAAAGCAATTATACTCCAATAAAGATGTTAAAAAAAAAAGGGGGCGGGGGGAGGAGTGGCTCAAGAATGCTTTTCTTATGACAGGCCAGATTAGAAAGGAAGGAATTGGGTAGTGATAATAAGAAGGAAGGAGTATGATCAAGTAATAATCGTGAGCTTAGGTTTTGGCAATAGGGTGCCTGGAGGGGAACAAAGAGAAGGATTTTGGAACAGCTTCCATAAAAATTGGAGGAAACCACGTAGATAAAGAGAATTTTTAGATTATTTATGGGTCAAGTAAAGGAAGTCCTTTCTTTCCTCTAGAATATCCCAGTTTTATGACCACTTTTTATTTCTAAGAGCATCCAAATGACTTGGTTGTAAATGTACCTCTAGGAGGCTGAATAAATTCATCTAATGTTTGCTATTTGACTTGGAAAATACCTTGTTTCAAAATGATAATTTCAGTTTTGCCTAATATACAGCAATTCATTCTGACTATAAGTAGCAAAGATCAGAGGCTGTCCCTGGTTTTTTATCAAACCATACCATCAGCACAGAAGAGAATGTTTGTGAAGGAACTATTGCATCTGGTACTTTTACAAAAGAAATCTATGAGTCTGTACATATACACAAAACTCCCTTTTATCTAGAAGGTACTGCGTTTGTACTTTCATTGTTTGCTCTCTAGAATACTTTCTTCCCTCTTTTTCCTTTTTTTGGCTGAAATGTTAAGGTTTTTTTTTTTTATTTTGATTGTGCTGGGTCTTAGTTGTGGCAGGTGGGCTCTTTAGTTGTGGCAATGCGGGCTCCTTAGTTGTGGCATGTGAATTCTTAGTTGCGGCATGTGTGTGGGATCTAGTTCCCTGACCAGGGATTGAACCCGGGCCCCCTGCATTGGGAGTGTGGAGTCTTAATCACTGCACCACCAGGGAAGTCCCAGCCATTTTTATACCATAAAAAAAATATACAATTTTATTAGTGTTAGATGTTTTTCTTTTTAAATTTTTCATTCTTTTATACAGGGACTCATTAACTGACTGATGAACTGAGCCAAGCAAGGACTAGAAAGACCCTTTTCTACCTTCTTTGTTAAGGGATCTGAGTGTGGGATTTCTACATCCCACAAGTGGATTATCATTGGATCAGTATTAAGTTTCTATATATGGTTGTCTGTTTCTATGACATCTGTCATGTTCCACAGGTCTGTTAGTCTGTTTCCATCCCAATATCACACTCTTAAATTTTATAACTTTATAATGAATCTATATCTGGCAGGGCAAGCAGTACCCTCTTTGTTTTTCTTCTTTAAGAAGATCTTAACTTGTCTTGGATCTTCCACATACATATTAAAATCATTTTGTCAATGTCAAGAGCTGTGTGAGTCCTGAGATTTTACCATACTTACAAGCCAACAAGTTTGCTTACCACAGTTTCATGAATGCTGGCAGAAGACATGAACTCCTGAGTGAGAGATAAAAGACTTTACTTAAGGCACAGCAAGCAGCATGAGCTTCATATTCACATCTATTCTCCTTGTCTCCAAGTCCCATGGGGCAATGTGGATGGGCTCAGATGGATGCCTGCATATGCATTGGGTGCATTATAGAAAAGGAACCCTAAGCTTAGGGAACCTGAATCTTTCTACTGGGCAGTAAGTGTGAAGGCTGTTTGCTCCAGAGGGAGACACTATACCTTCCAACACTGTTCGTTATGCAAACATCCCAGACAAGTTAGTCCAGAACAAAAGCAGTCAATGTCTCTTATCTTTTAGTTTTTAAAATATTCTCTTATCTTAAAAATCTCTGCTATATCTGCAGTGTTCCCCTTTTTCATTCCTAATACTGTTAATTTTTACCTTACCTCTTTTGCCCTGGATCAACCTTTCTAGAGATTTGTTAATTTTATTAGTCTTTTCAAAGACCAACATTTCATTTTGTTGCTCCTCTATTATATGTTTGTCTCTATTTCCTTATTTTCTATATTATTTTGCTCCTCAACTTTTTGTGGGGGTCTATTTGTTATTTAATTCCAGTATCTAAAAAAATTTATTATACTCTCTCTTTAACTCTTGAGTTACCAGAGTTGTTTTTAAAAATTTGCAAACAGAGAGGATTATTTTTAGCTCTTATTTTATTTTTAATTTCTGTGTTCGAATAATAAACTATCAGAGGCAGCAAACAATTCCAAATCTCAAAGGGATTAACACACTACAAGTTTATTTCTTGTTCATTTGAAGTCCAACCTGAATGTTTCTGTATATGACACAGAGAATAAGCTTCTTCCCTTTTAGGCTGCCAAAATTCTCAACATGCTGCTCCTTACGTTTTTGAAGAAGAGGAAGCAAGAGCATGGAAGATTGCACAGGATATTCTGTATTCAGGCCTGACAGTACATGCAACACTTTTGCTCACATTCCATAAGACAGAGCTAAGCCTCCTAAATTTACCAGGGGTTGGAAATGGCATCTAACTCTCATGTCCAGGGCAAATAGGAAAATCAGAATCCCTGCCATAATTTCTAATGTAATTATATTATTATCAGAAAATGTGTCCTGTATGATACCAATTCTTTAGAAAATGTGAGACACAGTCAATTTTTGTAAATGTTCTGTGTGTGCCTGAAAATAATGTATATTTTCCAATTACTGAAGGCAGGCTTCTATATACATCAATGAAATCAAACTTGTTAATTGTACTGTTGAAATTATCTACATTCTTACTGGTCTTTCTTTTTTTAAAAAAATTTCCTCCATTTTATTTTATTTTTTATTGAAATACATTTGATATATAGCATTGTATAGATTGAAGGTTGAAACCTGTTGATTTGATACATTTATATATCGTAATTTGATTGCCATTGTAGTCTTTATCATATCACATATTATCACTTCTTTTTTTGTGGTGGGAATAATTAAGATCTACTCTCTTAGCAGGTTTGGTGATTATAATACAATATTGTTGTCTGTATTCAGTATACTGTGCTTTAAATCTACAGGACTTATTTATCTACTGGTTACAACCTTATTGGTTGTCTTATCTACTTTAAGTATTAATGACCAAGAGATATGAGGTAGAAATTTCCCACAATGTTGATGAACTTGTCAATTTCTCTTTGTAGTTATTTTATGTTATTTATTTTGAGGCTATGATATTAAACAGTATACATTTACAAATGTGGTATCTTTTTGATTATATCCTGTTACTTTTATACAGTTCCCTTCTTTATTGGTGGTATTTTTTCTTTAAAGAATACTTTGATACTTATTATGGCTACATTACTTTCTTTTGGTTAAATTTTCCTGATTGTTCTAAAATTCTGACTAGATATATTTTGGACTTTCTCTGTTCTCCTTGTGTCTTCAATTCTTTTTTAAAAAATTTTTATCTTTTTATCTTGATTGCTTTATTCTGTGTAATTTCTACTTTTAAGTAAAAATCTTCCATTTTATTAATTTTCTCCTCCATTGTAACTATCTGCTATTTAACTCTTACACTGAATACTTACTTTTAATTATCATACTTTTTATTTCTAGGAGATCTCTTCCTCCAATTCTGCCTAATCTCTTGCTGATTAGTCATATTTTTACTTCCCTCCCCCCCATTTTAAAACTTCTTTAAACATATAAATATATTTATTTTCTAATATATTCCTTGTATTTGTACATTTCCAATATCCAAGTTCCTGTTGTTTATAATCTATGTGACACTTGATTATGGTGGCCTAGTTTCTCATGTGTTTTGTGATTTTTCTTTTATTGTGAACTTGTATTCAAAATAAAACACAATCTTTTGAACTTTTAAAATTCATTCCTCAAGGGAGGATTTGTGTTTCTTTCTGCCGTGGGTATGAGGACATTACAGACCTGAGTCCAGTTTAAATGAGTACAGAAATGAAGAATTTTAGTGTATGATATTCCTTACCACGTAAACAGTATAAATTTTGATCCTAAATCCATGTCTGAACCGTCCAGTGGCTATAAATTCTCAGGAGAGCTTTTCTCCCCTTCTCTTCTAGACAGTTTTCTTTCCTGCTTACCTCTGTGAAGGGTTATTTATTCACTTGTTTCTAGTGAGCTCTTTTCCTTGTGAATGGCTTTTCCTGAGCATGGCTTTTATGCTAGATGGAGCTCTCTGCTCTGGGAAGATGTACAGTTCTGGGCAGCCTGGGTATAAAGGTTCTCCCAGGGCACCCAACTGCTTCAGGTCTCACTTCTTTCCCTATATTCATACTCCTGCTTTCCTGGAAGCCTCTTCCATTCATTTAAAAATTGTTTCTAGTATTTCATCTAGCAATTTTTCAATGAATTTAGAGAATTATGAATGAATTTCTCTTTTATTTTTTCAAGTAGCATTTAAATACAGTTGGAAAATGGTACAGATATTTGTGGGAGAGATCGTTGTCTTTTCTATTGCTAATGCTGGGTGCCTCAGTGAATTGGTGTACCACTCGAAATGACGCCATCAGTGCTCAGAATTGATGAATTCTGAATAGCACACAGATTAGAATCATTGTTCATATGAGGCCTGTGAAAACCCAATACTCACTTTCCCACTAAGTGATTTTGTTAACCCCTCTGGTGTTAAGCCACCCTTTAGGGCTTGGTTTTTTCCTCATCTCTATGATGTACTGGTTTATCTAGTATATCTTCTCAAGCAGTATGGGTTACAGAGGTTGTATGACATCTTGATCTCTATGATCCCCAAGTGTTGCCTGGAGCAGCATGAACTCTTTGCCAATCACTGTTAGTCCCTAGCAGTCTCATCTTTTTATCCCAGTGCCAGACAGTCATAATTTTCCATGTGCACTATGTTGTGAAAAAGGTTAAGAAGCGTGGTCTAGATGATCCTCTAACAGTCCTTCTGTCTCTAAAACTCTTGATTTAAAAAATTAACTATTAATGCACTTTTCCTCTCTGGGCACTTGTTTAGTGAATGAGTATATTGTATCCAAGAGAAAACGGGGGTAGGTTTTACACAGATTTGCCTTGAACTGAAATCTTTAAAAGGAGTTGCATGTCTTTGTGAATGAGGACAATCTCAAGCATTTTGTGCTAAGTGACCTATTTAGAGCCAGTAATGCCATTCTAGGATTTGAATGAGCCAAGGCCCTTGATGGCTTCTTGGGCACATATCATATTTTCTTATAACTAGTTTCATTGTGCTGCTTCATCTCCTCACTTTTGCATGAGTACAATATAATAGAAGCAGCTCATGTGGCCTCATGTCCTTTCCTCTTTTTTTTTTTAATATTTAATAGTTGTATGCCTTTGTTTCACTTTGTTTTCGATCCTTCTGTTTCTCTGGTATTTTGAACACTTTGAAATAAGAGTCTGATTTCACTTCCTAAGGACTCATACCCATAAAACCTATCAAAAACAATGATTGGTTTTGTTTATACCTGAAGCATGGATCCCAACACGCTCTACTTCTGTTTCTAGCGCGATGCTGAGTCATGCTTTAAAAAGAATGTTTAGCACTTAGCAACCCAGAGTTCAGTCTGGTCCTGAAGTCTCATTGTTTGGTTTGGGATGTAGTGTGTTTTTAAAACAATGTATTCCTGTCTCCACTCCAGACCTACCAAATCTGAACCTCCATGAGTGCATAAGGGGAGGTGAGGGAATGCAGTTTTACAAAACTGTACTTTTAGCTCTGGGGAATACTTCTCTGGAAACAGCTGAGAGAGCAAGTTATTTGGCTAAAAAAAAATGGAGGTAGGGTTGAGGAAGACTTCACAGAAGAGTTTTTTTTTTTTTTTTTTAATTATCTTTGAAGGATGAATCAAATATTTGCCTGATGAGGAAGACTAGGGAAGGATATTTTAGACAGAAGTGGCATGAGTCGAGGCACAAGAGTGAGGCTCCGTGGCGGATCTTTCAGAACTGTGAATGGTCTAGTGTAACTAGACTAGATTGATGCCGATACAGGAAGTACAAATAACAGAAGAAGAATCAAGAAAGTAGATTAGGACTAAATTGTGAAAAGTCTGGATTGATAAGGAATTACATTTTATTTCATGGGAAATAGAAGTCATCAAAGGATTCATAAATGTGACAATAATGTGGCAAGATTTTTATTTTATATTATAACCATGGCAGCAATGTGGAGGATGAATTCAAGGGAGAAGAAACTGGAGACAATGAGACCGATTGATGATATAATTAGAGTAGCTCAGAAGAATGACTATAAGACAGTAGTTGGGGAAATAGAGGAAAAAGGCATACATTTAGAATCATTCATTTACTCAACAAATAGACTATTTTGTATGTGCTAGCTGTGAGCCCTGTGCTAGCTGTTAGGAAAAAACGAAACCAAACCGTGAATGTTCTAAGACATATAAAAAATATATAACTTATGTTTGTATGTGTATGCATATGAAAAAAATAAATATTTTTAAAATAATGGTATCCTCTTTGTGGAAGAAATATAAATAATTTTACTTTTCTTTAGACATTATTGAATTTTCTAAAGTGTCTATAGTGTCAGTATATCACATTTAAAATTTTTTCTAATTTTAAAGTGTATATATTGTTTTGCCTCCCAAAACCATAGTGAAAAGACAGACATGTGAACAACCAACATAACAATATGGTAGTTATAATAGTGATATGTTAAAAAAAAAATACTGAAAAGGCGAGCAGTAGTATCTAAACATGCCTTCAAGAGACAGGGAATCTTCATGAAGGAAGCAGCATTTCAAGTGAAGCTTGTAGGACTTGTGGGAATCCCAGAGAAGAGATACTCTAGACAAAGGAAACTCAAATTAATTGGAAAATTTATCTGAGTGGATAGGCAGATGTCAGATTCTGAAGTCTTGTGTTCTTTGTGAAAGTGTTTAGAATTTATCTTATAGTCCATTATGAAAATGCAAGCAGAAAGAAGACAGAAGATGTTTACACCATGAAGGCCATTCCGCAGCAGTACAGAAGTTAGATTGAGGTGATGTGGAGTGAAATAAGAAGCAGGCAGGAAAATCAGTAAAGAGACACTTGTGATAGTTTAGGTGATAATTAGCAAGGATTAGTGATTTGGTCAGATGGGTAGGGTGGTATCTGTGTGTATTTGCATGCATGTGCGTGTGTATGCAACCCATATGTGTTTGGTGGGTAGATAGTCAAAGGAGCAGAAATTATCTAATTTCTGATGTCCATCAAATTACTTTTTTTTCCTCAAATGAGGGAATAATGGTATTATTCACTGTAATAAGAAATACATGATTAAGAGACTGGTGAGTTATGGTGAGTTTAAAGTACATGTGGGATATTCAAATGGAAAATTTTATTAGGCAGATGTATATATGAGCATAGACCTCCTGAAAAAGATAAAGATTAAAAAACCAGTAAGATTTGGTGACTGCTTAGATGTAGTTGGAGGGGTTGGTTGTGAGGTATTCAAATATAGGAAAAAGAATGAGGAAAAGGTTGAAGAGGAGTGAAATACTGAGCTTGACCTTGAGCATTATAAATTATTTAATGACTATATAGCAGAGTGATTAAAATGTGAACTCTCATGATGCTCTACACTACTTGAGTTAAAATCCCAGCTTTAGCACTTGCTGAGTGTATCCGCATGAGCAAATTATTTAACCTCTATGAGACTCAGGTTCCTCATCTGTAAAATAGAATTAATATTAGTCTTAACCCATAGAGTTGTTGTGAGAATTAAATGAAATAGTTTATGAAGGGCACTAGAAGTAATACCTGGAGCATAATTAGTGTTAGTTATTATTTGGATTATTTATGAAAAATGAAAGAATTTTGCTCTTAAATGATGAAGAACGTAGTTGTGTGAAACTCTTTTATGAAGAAAAAAATTCTTTGTTGCTTAGTTACTATAGAGAAAGTCACCTTTCTAGCTGTGTTTTTGGTCCATGAATCAAAATGATGCAAAACAACTAGAGTTTTCAATAGAAAAAATAGCTGATATTCCAGCCAAGTTTTTGAAATTTAGTTCACAGTTGTCTGAAATGGGCATCATGACCATGAGGCTCTCTTGCTCTTTTCCAGGCATGGTAGATTATTCTGGTTCTCCAAGACAGGTAGTTTGAAGACACGTTTCTCATTGCTTCCTTTTTCTTATAATAAAGCATTACAGACCCAGACATTAGCCACCAAAGGGAAGTCGAAG
This sequence comes from Balaenoptera borealis, assembly GCF_965194805.1. Taxonomy (NCBI): domain Eukaryota; kingdom Metazoa; phylum Chordata; class Mammalia; order Artiodactyla; family Balaenopteridae; genus Balaenoptera; species Balaenoptera borealis. Next base: position 128,672,831 of record NC_138861.1, on the reverse strand, counting down.
CCTGGAATATGACGTTTGACTATGTCCCCTCATTTGCTATGAGTCATATTGGTTATATCTTTTTGTTTCTTAAGAACAACTACAAAGAAATGAACAGTTAGGCTTTCAAGGTTTTAGTGATCTTTTCTTCTTAGATGCAAGAGATGAATGGATTTTAAGAGAGACAGATGGGTGCATTTCTAAGGTTTTTTTTTTTTTTTTTTTCTGAATTGGTAAATGAATCACCAAATGGTAAATGGTCTGATTATGTAAATACCTACTTCTTCTAGTGATAAAGGTGCCAGCTGATTCACATATCTTTTCATATTCTTATTCTTCTTAGAAGAATACTTTCGGGTGTCTATTGTGTAACAGTAATTGTTCTAGGTACTTAAAATATACAAACAGCTCATGGAGCTCAATATCAAAAAAACAAATAACCCAATTAAAAAATGGGTGGAAGAGCTAAATAGACATTTAACCAAAGAAGACGTACAGATGGCCAAGAGGCACATGAAAAGATGCTCAACATCACTAATTATTAGAGAAATGCAAATCAAAACTACAATGAGGTATCACCTCACACCAGTCAGAATGGCCGTCATCAAAAAATCTACAAACAATAAATGCTGGAGAGGGTGTGGAGAAAAGGGAACCCTTTGGTACTGTTGGTGGGAATGTAAATTGATACAGCCACTATGGAGAACAGCATGGAGGTTCCTTAAAAAACTAAGAATAGAACTACCATATGACCCAGCAATCCCACTACTGGGCATATACCCAGAGAAAACCATAACTCAAAAGGACACATGTACCTCAATGTTCATTGCAGCACTATTTACAATAGCCAGGACATGGAAACAACCTAAATGTCCAATGACAGATGAATGGATAAAGAAAGTGTGGTACATATATACAATGTAATATTACTCAGACATAAAAAGGAACAAAACTGGGTCATTTGTAGAGTTGCAGATGGACCTAAAGTCTGTCATACAGAGTGAAGTTAAGCCAGAAAAAGAAAAACAAATATCATATATTAACGCTTATATGTGGAATCTAGAAAAATGGTACAGGTGAACCTATTTGCAGGGCAGGAATAGAGACATAGACGTAGAGAATGAACACGTGGACATAGTGGGGGAAGGGGAGGGTGGGACAAATTGGGAGATTAAGTTTGACATAAATACACTACCATGTGTAAAATAGATAGCTAGTGGGAACTTGCTGTATAGCACAGGGAGCTCAGCTCAGTGATCTGTGACGACCTAGATGGGTGGGATAGGGGGTGGGGTGGGAGGGAGGTCCAAGAGGGAGGGCATATAGGTATACATATAGCTGATTCACTTCACTGTACAGCAGAAATAACACAACACTGTAAAGCAATTATACTCTAATAAAAAAAATGAATTTAATATGCAAAACAGCCCCATGAGGTAGGTAGTATTATTATATACCATTTTATAGGTTAAGAAATCGAGAAACAGATTAAGTAGCTTGCCTTACTAAGCGGCAGTTTGACTCAGAAGTTTATGAGTTTAACACTAATGCTCTAGCATATATTAGTTACTTTAACTGGTTAAAAAAATTATGATAAGGCTTACAGAAATATTTTTAAATAGTTTGAATATATATATTCAATTATATACATATTTATATATAATAGGTGCCTCATTACGTATCTTCAGTAAAGGATGCACAAATTCATTACATTTTTTTAAAGTGCGGCATAATAAAGGCCATTTACAACAAACCCACAGCCAACATAGTACTCAGTGGTGAAAAACTGAAAACCTTCCCACTAAATTCAGGAACAAGACAAGGATGCCCACTCTCACTGCTTCTGTTTTACATAGTATTGGAAGTACTAGCCACAGCAATCAGACAAGAAAAAGAAATAAAACCTATCCAAGTTGGAAGGGAAGAGGTAAAACTATCACTATTTGTGGATGACATGATACTCTGTATAGAGAACCCTAAAGTCTCCACCCAAAAACTATTAGAACTAATAAAAGTATCCAGCAAGGTTGCAGGATACAAGATTAATATACAGAAATCTGTTGTGTTTCTATACACTAACAATGAAATGTCAGAAAGAGAAAGTAAAAAAAAAAAATCTCATTTAAAATCACCTTTAAAAAAAAAAAAAAACTAGGAATAAGCTTAACCAAGGAAGTGAAAGTCCTATACTCTGAAAATTATAAAACATTGATGAAGGAAATTTTGGTGATTCAAAGAAATGGAAATTTATCCTGTGCTCTTGGATTGGAAGAATTAATATTATTAAAATGGCCATACTACCCAAAGCAATCTATATATTTAATGCAATCCCTATCAAAATACCCATGACATTTTTCACAGAACTAGAACAAATAATCTTAAAATTTATATGGAATCAAAAAAGACCCCTGAATTGCTAAAGCAATACTGAGAAACAAAGAACAAAGCAAGAGGTATAATTCTCCCAGACTTCACACTATACTACAAAGCTACAGTAATCAAAAAACCATGGTACTGGCACAAAAACAGACACATAGATCAGTGGAACAGAATAGGGAGCCTGGAAATAAACTTATACACCTATGGTCAGTTAGTCTATAACAAAGGAGGCAAGAAAATACAATGGAGAAAAGACAGCCTTTTCAACCAGTGGTGCTGTTTGGACACTGGACAGCCACATATAAAACAATGAGATTAGAACATTCCCTCACACCATATACAAAAATAAACTCAAAATGGTTTAGAGACCTAAGTGTAAGACCTGAAATCATAAAACTCCTAGAAAGAACATAGGTGGAACACTCTGACATAAATCATAGCAATATTTTCTTGGAATAGTCTCCTAAGGCAAAAGAAATAAAAGCAACAATAGACAAATGGGACCTAATTAAACTTAAAATCTTTTGCACAGCAAAGGAAACTACTGACAAAACAAAAAGACAACCTATGGTATGGGAGAAAATATTTCTAAATAATACGACCAACAAGGGGTTAATATCCAAAATATATAAACAGATCATACAACTCAATATCAAAAAAAAAAAAAGAACAACCCAATCAAAAATGGGCAGAAAACCTGGATAGACATTTTTCCAAAGAGGACATACAGATGGCTAACAGGTACATGAAAAGATGCTCAACATCACTAATTATTAGAGAAATGCAAATCAGAACCACAGTGAGGTATCACCTCACTCCTGTCAGAATGAATATCACCAAAAAGTCTACAAGTAACAAATGTTGGAGACGATGTGGAGAAAAGGGAACACTTGTACACTGCTGGTGGGAGTGTAAATTGGTTCAACCACCATGGAAAACACTTTGTAGATTCCTTAAAAAGCTAAAAATAGAACTACCATATGACCCAGCAATTCCACTCCTGGGTATATATGCAGAAAAACTGAAAACACTAATTCAGAAAGATACGTGCACCCCCCAATGTCCATAGCAACACTATTTACAATAGCTAAAACATGGAGGCAACCCAACTGACTATCAACAGACAACTGAATTAAGAAGATGTGGCATATATATATATACACAATGGAATATTAGCCATAAAAAATGAATGCAATACTGCCATTTGCAGCAACATGGATGGATCTAGAGAATATTATGCTTAGTAAAACAAGTCAGACAGAGAAAGACAAATACTGTTTGATATCACTTATAGGTGGAATCTAAAAAATAATACAGATGAATGTATATGCAAAACAGAAACAGACTCACAGATATAGAAAACACACTTGTGGTTACCAAAGGGGAGAGAGATGGGGAGGAGGGACAAATTAAGTGTATGGAGTTAATAGATACAAACTACTATATATAAAATAGATAAGCAACAAGGATATACTGTATATCAGCAGTCCCCAACCTTTTTGGCACCAGGGACTGGTTTCGTGGAAGACAGTTTTTCCACGGACGGTGGGGGGGACATGGTTCAGGTGGACTGATGGTTCAGGCGGTAATGCATGCCATGGGGAGCGACGGGAGCGGTAGATGAAGCTTCACTGGCTTGCTGGCCGCTCACTTCCTGCTGTGTGGCAGGGTTCGTAACAGGCCGTGGACCGGTACCAGTCCACGACCCAGGGGTCGGGGACCCCTGCTGTATAGCACAGGAAATTATACTCATTATCTTATAATAACCTGTAATGGAATATAATCTGCAAAAATACTGAATCACTGTACTGTACACCTGAAACTAACACAATATTGTAAATCAACTACACTTCAGTTTTTTTAAAAAGTGCTTTACATGTATTATCTCATTTGATACAACAACCTTATAAGTAATTTTCGTCCCCATTTTCAAATGAGAAAGTGAGGTTCAACAAAATTACTTACTCAAGGTTGCATGGCCAGTAGTGAAGTTGGGACCAGAATTTAGATCTGGCCAATGTTTTTTCCACTAAGCCATCTTTTTACTTTCATAAACAGTTATCCCACAGTGCCTTTGTAGGGTATAGGAGGCATGGGGCAAAATGGGACATTCTTTGAAATAGATTTTTTACTGAATCATAGAAAAGTTCAAACTAAGGTAAACATTTACTATTAGTACTGTATTTAATACCAAAACTGTATTTCAAGTGAAGAGTTGTTAGATTATTTCCTGCCTTCCTTCCTTCCTTCCTTCTTCCTTCCTTCCTTACTATAAGATCCAGTCTTACCAGTCCAGTTTTAGAAACTGCAGTTCTTTTCATCTGTCGATGGACACTTAGGTTGCTTTCATGTCCTGGCTATTGTAAATAGAGCATCAATGAACATTGTGGTACATGACTCTTTTTGAATTATGGTTTTCTCAGGGTATATGCCCGGTAGTAGGATTGCTGGGTCGTATGGTAGTTCTATTTTTAGTTTTTTAAGGAACCTCCATACTAAGTGTCCATCGACAGATGAATGGATAAAGAAGATGTGGCACATATATACAATAGAATATTACTCAGCCATAAAAAGAAATGAAATTAAGTTATTTGTAGTGAGGTGGATTGACCTAGAGTCTGTCATACAGAGTGAAGTAAGTCAGAAAGAGAAAAACAAATACCGTGTGCTAACACATATATATGGAATCTAAAGAAAAGAAAAAAAAAAGGTTCTGAAGAACCTAGGGGCAGGACAGGAATAAAGATGCAGACGTAGAGAATGGACTTGAGGACACGGGGAGGGGGAAGGGTAAGCTGGGACAAAGTGAGAGAATGTCATGGACATACATACACTACCAAATGTAAGATAGATAGCTAGTGGGAAGCAGCTGCATAGCACAGGGAGATCAGCTCAGTGCTTTGTGACCACCTAAGAGGGGTGGGATAGGGAGGGTGGGAGGGAGACACAAGAGGGAGGAGATATGGGGATATATGTGTATGTATAGCTGATTCACTTTGTTATAAAGCAGAAACTAACACACCATTGTAAAGCAATTATACTCCAATAAAGATGTTAAAAAAAAAATTAGTGAAACCAAAAGAAAAAAAGAAACTGTAGTTCTTCAAAACAAATGTATTGGAAATTAGGCTGTCCTCTTTACCTGCCTGTTGCTCTTAAAAATTTTTTTCCTTGAATAAATTTAAAGTGTTTCTGAGGATTGAAAATTTTGTTTGATTTTATTTAAGGCCATTCTAAAATCTGATCTCTCGCTGTTATTATTCACTGAGATTAGTTTTGAAATAATTAATTGTGATAACATCATAGACTAGTACAGTTTTATCCTTTCTGCTTTTTGTTTGTTTGTTTGTTTGTTTTTAAAATTCACAATGCCCTTTGGAGGTTAATCAATTTGCTCTGCTACACACAGTACATTAATAAAATAACAGTGTTTAGAACCTTATAGAACCATCCTCTCCAAATTGCTGCTTAGGTTCAGTGACCTACAATCCTGTGCAGGCATAGTGCTTTTCTAGAGCTTACTCCGAATGCAAGAACAATAGATATGTCCTGAGTTTGTTATAAATCTGAGAAATAACTATAGGAGAAGATTTATAAATAAGATATATAGAAAAGCGAATAAGTTAAGGGAATGGAAGGGGAGGCGGTAGCTAAAAACCCAGGACAACTTCTTTCTTGCTGGTTTACTCTTTCTTCAGAAAGAGTCTAATCACTATGCTCACAAAGGCCTTAAAAATATACCTTCTGGCTGGCAGCCATGTGGAAACATTTGCTGCTTTTCATCCTTGAGTTGAATTCTATGGGGAAGCAGACCAGAAAATGAAGGAAAGGCTCTTTAATGAAGTCATGTAAAGTTGGTCTATTTATTTTTTGCTCTAATTACGCCAAAGTTATTCCTAGTCATATAATAATCCAGTTATTCTGATTCCTGAGAATCAATATGGTCTTACAAGAAATAAAACCTTGGGCCCTGAGTTTGGGGCCACATTCATTCATATAGACAAGTGGCGGGCAATTGCAGCACATGGAAATATGAGGTGACAGTGGCTTTCTAAGTTGGTGCTATGGTTCTCATGTATACAATCACTCCATAAATTCCTTCACTTTGTATCATGAATGGGATGATCCTCTTTTTCACATATGCTTCTCAGCATGCTCTCTTTTGTGATTTCTTGTTCTTATGGGCTATTTTTGATAGTTACCATATCTCCCCTACTGAAATTGTGGCTGTTACAGCTGGGGATAGTGTGGGAGCATAGCCAAGGATAGTGGGAAATCCACCCCTCCTTGCCCCTGTCTATAGATAGTCTGATTCCCCAAAACCAAGAAAATTCTTCATTTTCCTATATTTTAAGTTTTCCCTTTCTCCTCTCTGTTCTCAGAGCACTTAATTCATACTTCTGATATCGAATTTGCTGTCTAATATATGTGGGTTTTTTTTAATGTGTTTTATATTTGTCTCTACTGCTTGATAATAGGCATTGTATTATATTCATCTTTGTATTGTTCTCTAAAGCCCAGCAAAATTACTCCTTATGCATAGTAGATATTAAATAAATATGAAATGAATTAGTGGGATCAATATTTCCATTTATTTTCTCTACCTATATGTTTTTTTACAATGCACATTTTCTTATGTTACTTTTTTAAGAAAAAAAATTAGATTGTGTTATTTGAAGAATGTGCTAATTCCTAGATAATTCCTTTCTTCTTGATGATCAGTGTAGTTGTCAACTAGCAACAAGGTCCTCAGAGATTTTTAGAATCACACCAGAAGCAGACACTAATGAGCCCCAGATGCACATTAAGAAGAAAAGACATGATTGGTTGATTATCACTTTTGGTGCAAGGCCTGGCCTAGTCCGGAAAACTTGTTCTTTTTTTTTTTTTTAACTTATTTATTTTTATTTTATTTATTTATTTATTTTGGGCTGTGTTGGGTCTTCATTGCTGCACGTGGGCTTTCCTCTGGTTGCGGTGAGCGAGGGCTACTCTTCGTTGCGGTGAGCGGGCGTCTCATTGCAGTGGCTTCTCTTGTTGCAGAGCATGGGCTCTAGGCATGCGAGCTTCAGTAGTTGTGGCACACGGGCTTAGTAGTTGTGGCTCGCGGGCTCTAGAGAGCAGGCCCAATAGTTGTGGCGCACAGGCTTAGTTGCTCCATGGTATGTGGGATCTTCCCGGACCAGGGCCTGAACCCATGTCCCCTGCATTGGCAGGTGGATTCTTAACTACTGTGCCACCAGGGAAGGCCAGAAGACTTGTTCTTGACTGGCACTCGTTGGTTAGCCTCTATGCAGTGGCTAGGAAACAGGGCTGCTTATGGATGGTGATGATGATAGCTATGGACACACTAGGTACTGTGCTGTCCAATCCAATCCTGTGGTGTCGGCACAGAGAAGGTAACTGACTTTACCAAGGTCACACATTAGCACGTGAGGGAGACTGGCATTCAAACCCCCACAGTTTACCTCTAGCCTTTACTCTTAACCACAACATATTCTGTTTCTGTCAAAAAGAGAATGAATTAAAATGATGAGCAGTAAACTGAATTTTCTCAAGAAATAGATGATTTATATGTATGTTTATTGACCTTTGCCTAACTTTTTTTTAAAAATGGTATCCATTTTTATTTATTTATTTATTATTATTTTTAAAATTTTATTTATTTATTTATGGCTGTGTTAGGTCTTTGTTTTTGTGCGAGAGCTTCCTCTAGTTGCGGCAAGTGGGGGCCACTCTTCATCCTGGTGCATGGGCCTCTCACTATCGCGGCCTCTCTTGTTGTGGAGCACAGGCTCCAGATGCGTAGGCTCAGTAGTTGTGGCTCACGGGCCTAGTTGCTCCGCGGCATGTGGGATCTTCCCAGATCAGGGCTCGAACCCGTGTCCCCTGCGTTGGCAGGCAGATTCTCAACCACTGCGCCACCAGGGAAGCCCCTAACTTTTAATAGAAGTGACAACTAAGGTATTTAACGCATTGATAGTGTGCACAGCAAGTACTAGTATATGTAAGTAAATTAAACAGGACAACTCAGTAATAAAACATTTTAAATTATAATAAACATTGGGCTTCCCTGGTGACGCAGTGGTTAAGAATCTGCCTGCCAATGCAGGGGACACGGGTTCGAGCCCTGGTCCGGGAAGATCCCACATGCCGCGGAGCAACTAAGTCCATGTGCCACAACTACTGAGACTGCGCTCTAGAGCCTGCGAGCCACAATTACTGAGCCCGTGTGCCACAACTACTGAAGCCCACACTCCTAGAGCCCGTGCTCCACAACAAGAGAAGCCACCACAATGAGAGGCCCCTGCACTGCCATGAAGAGTAGCCCCTGCTCGCTGCGACTAGAGAAAGCCTGTGCGCAGCAACGAAGACCCAAAGCAGCCAAAAATAAATTAAATAAATTAATTTATTTTAAAAAATTATAATAAATATATACTCTTTCATTTGTACTATTTAAAAGAGTTTTTACCTTCTTAATCTATGCCTTTATTTTCTACAAAAGAAGAGGAAGTAATTATTTTTATCAGAACTATGGAATTCAGAAATACTTCTTTGGGGGGATATTTACAGACATTCTTGAAAAGCAATTGTGAAAACTTGGGTCATTGCATAGATTTTTGCAGTCTTCCTTTTAAAAAAAATACACAAACAAACAAAAAACATCTTCCTATAGCAAGAATAGAGAAGATCAAATTCTTAATCATTATATCATCTTTCAAAATGAAGATATTTTTCTTGACCTGCAAGTTATTAGCACTCATAACTTTATCTTGGACCCCTAGCTGAATTTTTACTCATTTGATTCTTTACCGCAATTTCACTATATAATATATTTTAACCCTTAAAGTTTTATAATTAATGGTGTCAAACTCTGTAACACAACTCAGATTGATCCTGAATCCAGAAACATAAAGTTCCTGATCTTGCTCTCAAGTCCTTCATTTTGTTTTCTGATTATTTGCAATAGTAGCTCTCAAACTGGGGTAATTTTGCCCCTCGGGGCATTTGGCAATGTCTGGAGAAATGTTTGATTATCACAACTGGGGGTGCTACTGGCATCTAGTGAGTATAAGCCAGAGAGGCTGCTAACCATCCTCTAATCCACAAAACCCTCCCATCTCCCACTGTTACCTCATCGAAAATGTCAACAGTGCTGAGTTGTGAAACACTGGTTTAAAAAAAACCTGACTGGGAACGTTGCTTTGTTATCTTTCAGCTACTATAGAGGATTTTCTAGGTACTATATGAAAAAAATGTCAGATTTGTAAGAATTTATACATTCAAATGAAAGTTGTGCTTCAAAGTCAAAGAGACAAGAGGGTGACAATGGGAATCAGAACCTAGGTTGAGGGGATTTGTTTTTTTCCAGAAAATGGAGGCTTTTTCATAATGGAAGGAGGAAAGAAGGAGACAATGGATGTAGGTGCAGATAATTTCGAAGATGTACAGATATAAAGTTGAGGTCACCTATTTAGAGGGAGGTGGCAGTGGTGTCCTAGGAGGTTTATAAATAATGGAAGTTGAAATAGCCACCGTAGAGAATGGACAGTGGCTGTGCCCGACGTTAAATGCGTCGGGGCATCACAGTTCAGGTAGCTCATCGAGTTAGTGCTAAGCATAGCCTTCAGGAGAAAGAGACTATGGAGGAATAAGGAAGGGCTCATTTCTTACCAAGTGGACCAGGGTACAGGACAGAGTCCTAGCCATAGCAAGGACTCGGCGAAGTAGTAAAAGAGAGAAGCCCATTTATAATGGCTGGACAAAAACAGTGGTGGTTAAGGGAAACGATTGGAACTTGATGGGCATGGAAAAGCCCAAGCTTATATGAAGAGATTAATTCTTAATCTCACCTGCAGATGGGAATGAAAGTCTTATTCCCATATGTTTCAAGCACTAGCTCCCACAGTTATTGGAATAAAGGCTGGCACACTGTGGAGGCTCAATAAATATTTGTTGAATGCGTAAATGCTACACACTGTTCTAGTACTGGAGATGCATACTTTGCTGAAGAAAATGGTCTTTTCTTGCTTAAACTGCTTTGATTTGTGTTTTCTGGCATTTTGGTACTGAAAGAGATATAACTGATACAAGATACAAGCACACTGTACTCTGAGACCCAAAGAGGAGTCATTTGACAGCCTTGAGGGTTCAGGGGAGGCTTCCCAGAGGACGTGAGCTTTGAGTTTGTGTAAAGCATGCCAAGGGTGAGGCAGGATCATTTTGTTTTTGTAAGGATGGGTCCAGGTGGGTTGTGGTAGGCAAGGTTGACACTGAGAAATTCACCCTTTGCCCTAAATCCCTTTACCCTCCTGCCAGAGAAAAGTTGTGTAGGACAGGAATATCCAACAAAAGCTGTAAGTCTAGGGAGACCTTACACATGTTAATTGTGAGCCAGCTGCCTGTTTTACATACTTTACCAAGGACCATATGTATCAATTTCAAGGTCAAATTACACCAAATTAAGGACAATTGAAGAAATGGTGAAAGTCCTTAATGTGGGGATGGACAGCAAAGCTTTTGTATTGATGTCATCACTTGAGTAACATCACTGAGCTGCTAAATATTCCTACCTCAGTTTCCTTTTTAGCAGCATGAAATTTGTATTATCTCTTGACATTAATCAGTATCAAAAAAAAAAGATTCAGAATGCTTTGAGTAAGGAGTAGAAAGTAAAATTTATTTTTCTATTCAAGATAAATATTCAGCTACATTCTCCAGAAAACACATTTCTTTGTATTAATCCATAATTTAGATATTATGTTATAAAGCAGAAACAGCTGTGTTTTTTGGCTGAGATAAAATACATTTTTGCTCCTTTAGGCTTGATGTTTTAAGTTGTTGGACCTAATTCTTGCTAACGTGTCTTTTCACATTTGATCTTGCGACAACTTGCAACAAGTAACCTGCTAATTATTAAAATACTTCCCAAGGAATCTGATGCACAAAATGGGGCCAAGGGAAAAAGTCCTTTGATGGCTTATACCAGATTCCAGAAATCTACTAGTCTGATGAAAAAACTAAAAATGCATTTATTTTTTAAAGCATTTTATGTTTTTCAAGATACTTTATCATATATTAATTTAATAACTCCACAATAATTGTGTGAATTAATAATTTTACCCATTTTATAGTTTAGGAAGGTAAGGAGGTTAAAGAACTTGGCCTAAGACCCAGGGGCTACTGTGGTAGAGTCAAGTCACCAGGATTGCCTTTCTCATGGGGATCATGTCCGTGCTACCCTCTTACTTGTAGAAAACCATCCTCCCCTCCAACATGTGGTCTGATTGCCAGCTGCCTCATCTTATATAACCTCAATCTTCTGGGCTACCCTAACCAACCTTGGAGTGGCCACTTGACCTAAGCTGGACTAATAATAATAATCTTCCTGACCCAACTCATGAATGCACGAAGAGAGCCTGGAATCTCTCTTACAGATTAGAGTCTTTCCTTTTTAACTTGGATGAGGAGAGGGATGGAGAAAGGTGAGAGAGGTGATGTGGGGAGAACATCCTCTGCTCTGATTGGGATGCAATTCAGATGAGAGCCACAGGAAGCCACTGAAAGTTGTCGTGGTAGGCACATTGAGAGCGCTTGTCCACGAGAAGGAAGCTGACATACAGACAGAAACGGAGATGAAAGAGAGGGAGCTGACAGCATTCATGTCTCTGATCCAGTTGCCCCTGATGACAATTATGTTTTTATCCTTCTGCCCATTTGGTTTCCTGAGCCAATAAACGCCGCCTTTTCCTTTGCCTAAGCTACTTCTAACTGGGTTTCTTCAACTTCAGACAAAAGTCCTGACTAACACAACTGTGAATAGGCAGAACCAAAATTTAAATGGATACTCTTATTCCAGCTTTCCTGCTATTTCCACCAAACCACAATATACATCATGCCTCTACTCTGGGGTCCTCAGGTCCTTCTGGAATCAACATGTCATTTATACTGACAGTAGTAGACAAGTTGTGCCAGGTGCAAGTTTCTAGCTTTCTGTCTTGTCTCTCATGATTTATGCCACCTGATCATTCCAGACTGGTTTTTCTGGTAAGAAAAGCCAAACATCCAGGTGGACTCAGGATAAGCTAAGTTCTGGGCTGAAGTTAAGTTGTTCAGATCTTGCACATTTAAAACTAGCTGGAAATCTTTGCTGTTAGGTCTCAGATCCAATTTTCCCCCTTTGAGGAATTAAAGCCAAAGAAGTGGAAACATGAAGGATATTTTTCAAATATGGATTTTATTTTATTTTATTTTTTTTGGATTTTAATGGTCTCCCAGAAGAATTAATTTTGGAACTACAGCCAGCTCATTTGGCTTAACTATATCCTTTGTCATCTTATTCATTAGAATAAGATGGCCTATTCTTCCTGAATGACAGAAAGTGGTTGTTTGTGCTTCTGAATTCACATTATAGCTACCATTACATATTCCAACAGCTTTTAAAAATCTTTAATCCATTTCATTTTTTTAAGGAAAATATTGATTATTTTGTTATCATAGAATCCTTGACTGAGAACCTTAATTCCCAAATAACATTACTTAAAAGTAGATTTATAATGAAAAAGTATTTGTGTATTCATATACGTAAAATCATGTATTTCATATGTGATGTAGACTTTAGTAAATTGCAATTTTTTGCATAGAAATAAGACATTGAATTAAATGACTTATCTCAAGCCCCCAAATTCTGATTATACAGTATTCTTAATAATAACTCTCTGTGATTGATAAGTCCTTTTTAACTCTATTCAACTAGCAGGTGAAGAATTCATTTAAAAGGGCTACGTAATGCACTTTATAGTATAAGTTAACATACTTATAGGATATATCATTCATGATAAGAAAACATCTACACTTAGTTGTGCTTGACCATTTTCCCCCCTAAGGATTTACTCTCTTAACAACTTTCATATATAGCATACAGCATTGTAAATTATATTTACCATGTTGTACATTACATCCATGGTACTTATTTATCTTACAAAGTGTTTGTACTTTTTACTGCCTTCATCAAATTCCCCCTCTGTACATCTCCTGCCTCTGGTAACCACAAATCTGATCTCTTTTTCTATGGGTTTATGTGTTTGGTTGTTCATTTTTTGAAGTATAATTGACCTACAACATTATGTTAGTCCCTGTTATACAACATAGTGATTTGGTATTTCTGTACATTTCAAAATGATCACCACGATAATTCTCGTTACAATATGTCACCATACAGAGATATTACATAATTATTGACTATATTCCCCACACTCTGCATTTCATACCTGTGACTCATTTATTTTCCAACTGGAAGTTTGTACCTCTTAATCTCCCTCACCTATTTCTTTCCTCCCCCGACCCCCTCATTCTTGGTAACCACCTGTTTGTTCTCTGTATCTGTAACTCTGTTTCTGTTTTGTTGCGTTTGTTCAATTGTTTTGTTTTTACGATTCCATATATAAATGAAATCATACAGTATTTGTCTTTCTCTCTATGACTTATTTCACTTAACACAATACCCTCTAGGTCCATTCATGTTGTTGCAAATGGCAAGATTTCATTCTTCTTTATGGCTGAATAATGTTCCATTGTATATATACATACAACATCTTCTTTATCCATTCATTTATTGATGGGCACTTGATTGCATCCATATCTTGACTATTGTAAATAATGCTGCAATGAACATAGGAGTGCAAATATCTGTTCTAACTAGTGTTTTCATTTTCTTTGGATAAATACCCAGGAATGGAATTGCTGGATCATATGGTAGTTCTATTTTTATTTTTTGAGGAATCTCCAAACTGTTTTCCATAGTGGCTGTACCAATTTACATTCCCACCAATAGTGTATAAGACTTCCTTTTTCTCCACATCCTCACCAATATTTGTTATTTGTTGTCTTTTTGATGATAGCTATTCTTCTGACAGGTCTGAGGTGATATCTCATTGTGGCCTTGATTTGCATTTTGCTGATTAGTGATGTTGAGCATCTTTTCATGTGCTTGTTGGGCATCTGTATTCTTTGGAAAAATGTCTATTCAGATCTTCTGCCTAGTTTTTAATCGGTTGTTTGTTTTTCTGATGTTGTGTTGTATGAGATCTTTGTATATTTTGTATATTAACTGCTTGTCAGAAATATCTTTTGCAGATATGTTCTCCATTCAGTAAGTGACCTTTTTGTTTTGTTGATGGTTTCCTTTGCTGTGCAAAAGCTTTTTAGTTTGAGGTAGTCCCATTTGTTTATATTTTTGCTTTTGTTTGCCTTGCCTGAGGAGACATATACAAAAACATATTTCTAAGACCGATGTCAAAGAGAGTATTGCCTATGTTTTCTTCTAGAAGTTTTATGGTTTCACGTCTTACATTTACGTCTTCAATCCATTTTTAATTTGTACTTGTGCATGATACAAGAAAGTAGTCCAGTTTGATTCTTTTGCATGTAGCTGTCGAGTTTTCCCAGCACCACTTGTTGAAGAGACTGTGTCTTTTTTCCATTGTATATTCTTGCCTCCTTTGTCAAAGGTTAATGGCCTATATAAGTGGGCTCTCTGTTCTGTTCCATTGATCTATATGTCTGTTCTTGTGCCAGTACCCTACTGTTTTGATTACTCTAGCTTGGTAGTATAGTTTGAAATCAGGGAGCATGATGACTGCAGCTTTGTTCTTTCTCAAGATTGTTTTGGCTATTCAGGATCTTCTGTGTTTCCATACAAATTTTAGAATTATTTGTTCTAGTTCTGTGAAAAACGCCTTTGGTATTTTGATAAGGATTGCACTGAATCTGTAGATTGCCTTGAGTAGTAGGGCCATTTTAACAGTATTATTTCTTCCAATCCATGAGCACAGTATATCTTTCCATCTGTTTGCATTGTCTTCAATTTCTTTAATCAGCGTCTAATAGTTTTCCAATTACAGGTCTTTTGCCTACTTAGTTAGATTTAGTCTTAGGTATTTTATTCTTTTTTTTTAAATTTACTTATTATATTTATTTTATTTTTGGCTGTGTTGGGTCTTTGTTGCTGCGCGCGGGCTTTCTCTAGTTGCGGTGAGTGGGGACTACTCTTTGTTGTCGTGCACGGGCTTCTCATTGCGGTGGCTTCTCTTGTTGCGGAGCATGGGCTCTAGGTGAGCAGGCTTCAGTAGTTGTGGCTCACTGGCTCAGTAGTTGTCGCTCATGGGTTCTACAGCACAGGCTCAGTAGTTGTGGTGCACGGGCTTTGTTGCTCCGCAGCATGTGGAAATCTTCCCGGATGAGGGATCGAACCTGTGTCCCCTGCATTGGCAGGTGGATTCTTAACCACTGCACCACCAGGGAAGCCCCAAATCTCAGGTTCTTGACGTCTCATCGCACAAAGAATTCAGTGAGAGACAAAGTGATAGGTAAGAAGTGGATTTATTCAGAGAGAAACACACTCCACAGGACAGAGTATGGGCCATCTCAGAAGGTTAGAAAGGCCTTGGGAGAAACACACTCCCCAGAGTGTGGGCCATCTCAGAAGGTGAGAAAGGCCTATTTTATTCTTTTTAATGTTATTGTAAATGGGATTGTTTTCTTAATTTCTCTGATAGTTCATTGTTAGTGTATGGAAATGCAACAGAATTCTGCATATTAGTTTTGTATCCTGCAAGTTTACTGAATTCATTGATGAGCTCTAGTTTTGGTGGCATCTTGAGGATTTTTTTATGTTTAGTATCATGTCATATGCAAACAGTGATAGTTTTATTTCTTCCTTTCCACTTTAGATTTCAATTTAGATTACAATTTAGATTTTCTTATCTGATTGCTGTGGCTAGAATTTCCAATACTGTGTTGGATAAAATCGGTGAGAGTGGGCATCCTTGTCTTGTTCCTTATCTTAGAGGGAATGCCTTCAACTTTTCACTGTTGAATATGATGTTGGCCGCCATGGGCTTGTCATATATGGCCTTTATTACGTTGAGGTATGTTCCCTCTATACCAACTTTGCTGAGAGTTTTTTTTTTTTTTTTATCATAAAAGGATGTTGAACTTTGTCAAAAGCTTTTTCTACATCTGTTGAGATGATCATATGGTTTTTCTTCAATGTGTTAATGTGGTATATTGATTGATTTGAACCATTCTTGCATCCCTGGGATAAATCCCACTTGATCATTTGATCCTTTTAATGTATTGTTGAATTTAGTTTGCTAATATATTGTTGAGGATTTTTGCATTTATGTTCATTAGTGATATTGGTCTATAATTTTCTTTTTTTGTGATATCTTTGGTTTTGGTATCAGTGTGATGCTGGTCTTGCAGAATGAGTTTTGAAGTTTTCCTTTCCCTTTGATTTTTTAAAACAGTTCGAGAAGGATAGGTGTTAACTCTTTTCTAAATGTGTGGTAGAATTCACTTGTGAAGCCATATGTGGTCCTGGACTTTTGTTTTGGGGGAGTTGTTTTATTTCTGATCCAATTTTATTGCTGGTAATTGGTCTGTTCATATTTTCTATTTCTTCCTGGTTCAGTCTTGGAAGATTGTACATTTCTAGAAATTTGTGCATTTCTTCTAGGTTTTATTGGCATATAATTATTATATTTTCTTCTTGGATTGATCCCTTGATCATTATGTAGTGTCCTTCTTTGTCTCTTTTTACAGTTTTTGTTTTAAAGTCTCTTTTGTCTCATATAAGTATTGCTACTCCAGCTTTCCTTTCATTTCCATGTGCATGGAATATCTTTTTCCATCCCCTCACTTTCAGTCTGCATGTATCTTTAGATCTGAAGTGAGTCTCTTGTAGGCAGCATATGTATGGGTCTTGTTTTTGTATCTGTTCAGCCACTCTATGTCTTTTGATTGGAGCTTTCATCCACTTAGATTTAAAGTAATTATTGCTAGGTATGTACTTACTGGCATTTTGTTAATTGTTTTGTCTTTCTTTGTTGTTCCTTCTTTTTTTCTCTTCCCTTGTGATTTGATGATTATCTTTAGTGTTATGTTTGGATTCCTTTCTTTTTTCTCTGTACCTTGTATAGATTTTTGGTTTGTGGTTACTGTGAGGTTTATATATAGCTATATACATACATACATATATAGATGTATGTGTGTATGTATAATTATTTTAAGTTACTGACCTCTTAAGTTTAAATGCGTTTTAACAACCCTGAATTTTTACTCCCCTCCCTACCATGATTACAGTTTTTTTACATCATATTTTACATCTTTTTGTTTCATGTATCCTTTAACTATTTAATGTGGATGTGGATGATTTTACTACTTTTGTCTTTCAACTTTCCTACTAGGTTTTGTGTGGTTGATTTACTACCTTTACTGTATATTTACCTTTACCAGTGAGATTGTTCCTTTCATAATTTTCATGTTTCTAGTTATGGCTTTTTCTTTTTCACTTAGAGAAATCCCTTTAACATTTCTCATAAAGCTGGTTTGGTGGTGCTGAGCTCTTTTAGCTTTTGCTTGTCTATAAAACTTTGGTATCTCCAACAAATCTGAATGAAAACCTTGCCAGGTAGAGGGTTCTTGGTTGTAGGTTTTTCCCTTTCATCACTTTAAATATATAGTGCCACTCCCTTCCACCTGCAGAGTTTATGCTGAAAAGTCAGCTGGTAGCCTTATGGGAGCCCCCTTGTATGTAATTTGTTGCTTTTCCTTGTTGCTTTTAATTTTCTCTCTTTATTGTTAATTTTGGCCATTCTAATTACAGTATGTATGGGGTGGTCCTCTTTGGGTTGGGAATCTTTGTGCTTCCTGGAGCTGAATGTCTGTTTCCTTTCCCAGGTTAGGGAAGTTTTCAGCTATTATGTCTTCAGATATGTTCTCTGCCCCTTCCTTTCTCTCTTCTCCTTCTGGGACCCCAGTAATGCAAATGTTAGTACATTTGATGTTGTCCCAGAGGTCTCTTAAATTGTCCTCATTTCTTTTTATTCTTTTTGCCATTCAGATTCAGTGATTTCCACTACTTTGTCTTCTGGCTTGCTGATCCATTCCTTCGTATCATCTAATCTACTATTGATTCCTTCTAGTGTATTTTTCATTTCGGTTGTTGTATTTTTAAGCTCAGTTTGGTCCTTCTTTATATTTCTAACTCTTTGTTAAGAGGGAACAGAGAAATATGTTCCAAAAAAAGGAACATATTTTGCCTAATTTGATTTTTTAAATTTCTATGTATTTGGTAGGTTGGTTACGTTTCCTAACCTTAGGGAAGTGGTCTTCTGTAGATGTTCTGTGCATCCCAGCAGCCCACTCCCCTCTGGTCACCAGAGCTATATGTTCTAGGGTTGCCTCCTATTTGGACTGTATGGGTACTTCTGTTGTGGTGGCCTGGCTACTGTGGGTGGTCTAGTAGGTGTGGTTAGTGCCTGGTTCAGTTGGTTGCCACATCCTGTCTTGTACAGAGGTTGCTGTCCACTGGTGGGCAGGGCGTGGTCTCACGGCTACTGGCTGTGGGGCCCTAGAGGATTTCAGGGCTGGTGCTGGGTCAGTGGTGGACAGAGCTTGGTTCTGGAGTGGTTAGTTGCAGGGCCGGGGGCCCCAGATCTAGTGTCGACCTGCTGGTGTGTTGGTCTGTTTCCTGAGACACTGGCTGCAGTGTACAGGGTGTCTCAAAGCTTGTGTTGGCCTGCTGATGAGTGGGGCAGGATTCCAGGGGCAGCTGGATGAGGGGCCCAAGGTGTCCCAGAGCTGCTGTTGGCTTGCTGGGGGTCACTGCTGGAGTCCAGGGTGTCCCAGGGCTGGGGCCTGCCTGCTGGCAGGTGGGCTGGGCCCTGGGGCTAGTAGCGGCCCACTGTTGGGCAGACTCGAGTCCTGGGATCTCTGGCTGCATGGCCCTGGGATTCTAGATCTGGTGTCAGCCTCTTATTGGTGGACAGCTGAGGCCCAGGGGAACACAGGGCTAGTGCTGGCTCACTCATGCGTAGAGCCAGGTATTGGGGTCTCTGGCTACAGGACCCTGTGGGGGGTCCTGTAGTTGGTGTTTGACCCACTGATGGGAGAGGCCAGGGTCCAGGGCGTTCTGGAGTTAGTGCCTACTCACTGGTGGGTGGGGCTGGTCCTGGGGCTAGTGCCAGTGCACTGGTGTTCAGGGCCAGGTCATGGGCTCTCTGGTGGACAGGGCTTGGATCTGGGGTGGCTGCAGGCTCAGAGGGTCATAAGGGAGCAGGCCTGCCAGTGGGTGGGGCTGTGTTTCTGCCTGGCTAGTTGCTTGGCCTTAGGCATCCCAGTACTGGTACAGATAGGCTAGTGGGCAGTGCTGGGTCCTGGTGCTTACACTAGAGGGAGGATTTCAAAATGGAGCTTGCCAGCACCAGTGTCCATGTGGTGGAACAAGCTCCCAAAAATGGCTGCTGCCAGCATCTATGTCCCCAGGGTATGCTCCTGTTGCCTCCTGCCTCTCTGGGAGGCTCTCCAATATCAGCAACTGGGTCCGACCCAGTCTCCTTTCAGATTACTGTTTCTGCCACATGCAAGCTTGATGTGTGGCTCAGACCCCTCACTTCTCGGGGAGAATCTCAGCAATTGTAATTATCCTCCCATTTGTGGGTCACACACCTGTGCTTATGGGCTTTGACTATACCACATCTTGACCCCTCCTACCCATCTCATTGTGGTTCCTTCTCTATATCTTTAGTTGTAGAAAATCTTTTCTCCTAGTCTTCTAAAACTTCTTCTCATTAACAGTTGCTCTGTAAATATTTGTAATTTTGATGTACCCATGGGAGGAGGTAAGCTCAGGGTATTCCTATTCTACTATCTTGGCCACTTCCTCCCAATGGTCTGTCCTTGACCATTTGGATGTGGCCATTTTTATTGAACTAATTATCAAAGCAGCAGTAACAACAATTACAACAACAAATACTCATTTAATAAAAATATTCAGTGAAGAACATTAAAGACAAAACCAACCTTAGATCCATAATTCAGTTAAGAGAGAGACCAAAGTTACAGTGAAGATTTTAAAAAGGTCAAATCAAATTCTGCTTGTGTTCTCATTGACCTGCAGGACTGAGTGCCAAGTCAGCTTTAGCTATCTCTTTTTTTCCTTACCATGCTCACAGTTTCTATTGCCATGAATAGAGGCAATAAAAGGCAATAGAAACAAGAGGCAAAACAATAATAGGGCAGTAGACTCTTGCTTGAGTTTTCAAGTTTCTCATCAGTCCTGGTTTATGGGCTTTCCATGAATATACATGTTATTTATTTTTCTTTGCCAAGTCACCTGATTTCTCAAGTCCTGGCTTAGGAAATGTGACAGGCAAGGAGGCATGTCATTGGCTCTCAGAGAACAGTGTTTGTCACAAGTGCCTTTTGTTTTATTTTTACTGTACAAAGCATAAAGTGCTATGTAATTACAAGACTGGATTATTTATACTCTGAGGCTAAAGAAGGTAAGGATTAGTCCCTCTATTTTTTTTATTCCTATTTTTCCTAGACATTTCTGCTTTGCTAAACTCTTAGATTACAAGATATTATTTGCCAGAACAATGATCTACATTTTGATGTCTGATGTACAAATACTAATCTCTTCAGAATAACTGAAAATTTTAATATTTTGAGGATATGAAATAATACTTTGAGGTAAGCTCTAGGATTTGATATAAAATTCATATTTGTCCCCAAGGAAAAGCAAAACACTGATGTGATACCTACTCAAAACTTGGTGGGTAATTGTGAGGAATATGAGAAATTGCTTCTTTCTAAAGAAAAATTTGTTAAAAGCATTGAGTAGCTGAAAAGTAAATAAATAAAATTATTCTAAACTCATGCTATATATATATACTTTATGTGTAATTTTTTTAATTTATTTATTTATTTATTTATTTATTCATTTATGGCTGTGTTGGGTCTTCGTTTCTGTGGGGGGGCTTTCTCTAGTTGCAGCGAGCGGCGGCCACTCTTCATCGTGGTGCGCGGGCCTCTCACTATCGCGGCCTCTCTTGTTGCGGAGCATAGACTCCAGACGCGCAGGCTCAGTAGTTGTGGCTTAAGGGCCCAGTTGCTCCGCGGCATGTGGGATCTTCCGAGACCAGGGCTCGAACCCATGTCCCCCGCATTGGCAGGTGGATTCTCAACCACTGCACCACCAGGGAAGCCCTATGTGTAATTTTTTGTACACGTATTTTTCTTGTTTAACTATCACAGCAATATGAATGGATGAGGCTTCACTGCCCCCATTTTGCAAATAAATCTGAGACAGAGTGATTAAGTAGCTTACCCTCCACCTATAGCTAGTAAACAAAACCAGGATTTGAAGCCAGGTCTATAAGTTCTAAAATCTACATACTTAACCCCTATGTTATACTCTTTCCTTTTTTATTTGTTTATTAAAAATAATAATAAAACAAATTTTTAAATCTACTTTTTATATTGTGGAAAAGTGACCTGCCTGAAGCCCTCACTCTTTCTAGTCACTAATCTGAATCCTAATAAGTGAGGTCATGCTTCCTGAACTAAAGCTGCAACTTTTGTTAAGTTTGGTGAGAGTTCTTTAATTAAACTAGCAGATTAGGACACAGATTCATGAACACACAGTATACGAATTCAGAAAAAGACACTGGCACACTTATTCTCATCTAGACAAAGAGCCATAGTCTGAAAACCTGTTTGAGTAGAAAAAATTGAATCCTAGCTCTTGAACTATTCCAGCACCCACACTAAAATACCTCAAAAAGAACATTTCTAGAGAAAATGTTAGTAACTTAGTGGTAGAGATACTATAATAAAGAATGAATTACTTTTGCTTTGTAGATCTTTCTTTCCTTCTTTTTTTCCTTAGTCATCCATTACTCTTAGCTGCTGGTAATCATAAAAAAGACATTGTCTCGGATTTTCAGGATTTCTTAGTATTAAGTCATTGTTACTAGATGGAAGGAAGTTGACTACTTGGAATTTAAGTGACTTACTCAAGATTACAACAGTGAGTCATTTACTTAGCTGAAAAGGGAGCAAGGAACTTCCTGGTTATAAGTGTTATACGTTGGCAACTCAATCTGCCTTTTCTCCATTGCTTCCCCTTCAAGCCCATGGGCTTTTAGTGCAGGACAAGGGGGCTTGTTCTTCAGTGTGACCATCACTGCTGCTCTCTGAGGGGACATCAGCTTGAATTAGGATTTGTTTCTATGGTCAGCATACAAACCTCATGGTTTTATTTTGAGAAGTTAGATCTTAAAGTGAAGATTCCTTGTCAGTTGCTAATTTCTTTGGACAAACATTGCCTTAAGACTTGATTGTTCCTGGAGAACAAAGGTTTTGAAGTTCAGGCAGTCTAAGGTCAAACTGTAAGCAGGCATAAGGAATGAGACAGCGTGACCATCTGCCCTCTTATTTTGAAATATAGTTTACACCCACTAGCTATCCACATGGTATGATGTAATATTTCAGGGGAGGCACTGTTAGCTGTAACTCACAGGTATCACTGTTGTCTGGACATGAGTGATTTCTAGAATTTATTTCTCATGAAGTAAGATTTTATATGTAGTGCTTTAGTGCTTAGAAATTAATGTTACGTATTGATAATTCTTAAATATCAAGTTAATTTTTCTTTATATCTGTTCCCAATTCTAAACTATATACCATATTCTTTCCTATATTGCAGTTGTCTCTATCATAATTTTTCTCATGAGTTTTGATTACATAAAATTAATAGAAAACTTCACCTTTCTTTAAGTATTGCCTTTTACTTCTCCCTGCATGGCCCCCAGGGATAGATAATATTGCTGATTAAATATTTAAACTTTTAATAACATTTTCTAAATTCTTCTGCTCACTTCCTACTTTCCTTAAGTAATAACAGTCATTGCACATCAGAATACATGCTCTCAGTCAAGCAATGTGATTTTGATTCCTAGGTCCAGGTCATACGATACTCTTCAAAGCTGTTGCACCATCCACTAGTCATTCCCGGAATGTACTTCCTCCTCAACTACATCTCTTGCCTCCGTTAAAAAATGCTATTAAATTTCCTTCTATAGATTAATTACCTGCCCACAATACTTACTGAATTTATTGTCTTCAGAGAATAAAGAATAGCAATAAGACTAAGAGAAGAGGGTAAGTGTGTTCATTGTAGCCGTAATCATCACTTTCCATCAGTGAGCCAGGAAAACATCCACATTCTTCCAACCATATATGCCAACTTACCTGCTTCTGTAATGTTATATTTTGCCTCCTTTCCTATTATAACAGATTAATTATCCATGCTGTTATTTAGAATCAAACCCTCCACTTGTGCACTGGATCCTCTCTAACAGCCTCACTTCATTCAGGTTCACTGCTTCATTGTCATTACAAAGACCTTCTCTAACAATGTAAAATAACAGTTTTCCCACATCATTGCTTTCTATCCCCTCCGCCTGTTTTACTTTTCTTCAAGGCAATTATCATTACCTGAAAAGATATTATACATTTTCTTGTCTCCTTCCACTTAGAACAGAGGTTGGCAAACTACGGCTTGAAGGACAAATCTGCCTGCCATCTGTTTTAATTTTAAAATTTAATTTAAAAATTTAAAAATTTAATTTTAAAATTTAGGCCTTAAAATTTTTATTGGAACTCAACCATGGCCATTTGTCTGTCTTTCTCTGATGGCTTTGGCATTTACAACAGAGTTAAGTAGTCATGAAAGAGACTGTATGGATCACAAAGCCTAAAATATCTATTGACACTTTATAGAAAAAGTTGGCCCACCCGGCACTAGACCTCAAGCCACACAAAGGAAAGTACTTTATTTTGTTCCCTGCTGTATCCCCAGTGCCTAAAAGAATGCATGGCACTCGATAATTATTTGTTGAAGAAAGAAAAAAAGAAAGAATGAATAAATGGATCATCCCTGCACCATCTTGATTCAGTCTTCTCTGTTCTCATTATCCTTCTTCTATTTTCCATAAACTCTGTCCTCTGATTTGTTTCTTCCATTAACCTTTTTTTTTTCCCCCACATGCATCAAATTTCCAGTTGGAGGAGAAACCCTAAAAATAGCTAAATAAATTTTGGAAATATGAAACTTAAGTTAGAGGAATTTTTTTTCTCTGGCAATAATATTTTTTTTCTTTGCTAGCATTTGTATCATTGTGTTCATTTTGGAGCAAAATCTCTGTCAGGAAGAAATGATATTTCTTTTAATAGTCATCCTTCACAACTAGTTACCTAACATATTTCTTGATACTCTTGGCAATTTTTGCTAATAATGTTGGCATTTTTTTAACCTTTTTTTTTTTTTTTTTACTCATTTTATGGAGTTTGATTTTTATAGAGTAATCTTTTATATTTGGTTGACTGAGCACTTTTTATTTTAATATGTATTGTGCTTACCCCTTCTTCAGTTTTTGCTCATGAGTGTCTATCCAAAAAGTAAACTCTCCTGACACATGCAGTTGTTCCGATTTCACAACTTACCCATGCCGGAGATACTTTCCATACTAACTCTGATCTCTGGCAGATGGGGAGCAAAACCAGTACTAGATAAGCGAACTTTCAATGCCTATACTTAAAACAAAAGAAAACAAACACAAATCTCTGCTGGATCTGATTACTCCTAGGTGACTAAAAATTCTGTGAACCTGTGGAATCTGGAATGTGCTGACAACAGAGAGCTGGGATTATCTATTAGAATCTTGGATTATGTTTTTGAAATAGGAGGTTAAAGCTGTAATGTATCCAAAAACAATCTAAAGTGTGAGTTATTATTGCTCCCTTAGAGGGAAATTCACAACTGTATGATATCTGTGGTAAAAATATGTGACTCTGAATATATAATTATTCACGTGATAAGAGTGGATGCATCAAATCAGATCCATCAGAGCAGTCCTGACATGATCACTTCTGTAATTTGCTTCTAATACCAAACAGACCTTCATGGTTCCTCAGTCAAGGTGATTTGCTGCTGCCTTATCATGAGTAATGATGAAGACACTTGCCCCCTCTCTCTATCTCTAGCTCTGACCTCATTTATTTAAATTCTGAGGTTCACTCCTGACAGATGTTCAGTTCACATTCCACCTCACCTACATACAGCTCTATAGCTCCTTAGTTATAATTTATTTGAGTCTCATAAGTAGTGATAATGGCCGAGAAGCCGGATGAAAAATTTTTATTTCTAATTATCTAAATAAATTCCTAAGTCTATTTCAAAATATAAAGTTTGTAAGTAATAAAAGTTTTTTCTTTAATAATAATGACATCCCTAACTAACTTTGATGTTTCCTAGTTTTCTAATTACTGTACTGGTAAAGACAACTAAGATACTGGGAAACAAAAAGATTAACCTACATCATGTAATGGAAAGGTTTTTTTCTTAACTGTTGGTTTTTGTTTTATTTTTGAACTCCAGTAGATTGTTTTTGCTTGTTTTTCATAAATCTCTGGCATTTGGTACTCAAAATAAACTAAATTTACAAAATTTACCAAGTTTATTAAACATGTATATGGCTTTTTCGTAAAAAGGGAACCTTCATATTACATGACAGCATAATATAGTTGAAAGAAGTAAGTTCCTGGGAATCAGGAGACCTTGACCTGGAATTCCTTCTATTGTGTGATGCTAAACAGGTCACATAACTTCTCTGGGATTTGATTTCCTCATCAGTGATGGGAGAAGTTTGAATTACGTGATCTCTCTTCCCTTGCAGTCTTACACTGGAATAGTCTCACACTCTATTTTAAGGGCCTCTGTCATGTGTGTTGTGGAAACAAACTCACAAGCTGGAATCCAGGTACATATTCCTACTTCCAATTTTTATTGCTCACTTTCAATATTTAGCTCAAAATGAGGATCAAATTAAATTCTTTTACTCATCTTTTGTTATTCCAAAGGCACACCCAAACATGGGTGTGTGAGAAAAATGTTCAAACATTTGTAAACAATCAACTTTCCTAATGTGAAGGCCAACCAAGCAAAATCCTAAACAGGGCAAGGCAATGAAAACAGTCTAAGTTCTGGCTTGGACTCCTTTAAGGGGTCCACTATTAGGATTCTTTGTTAACTGTATCTTTTTTATCTCTCATTCTTCTACAGCAGTGTTTTATTGCTTAAGGCAAAAATGGTGCAGAAAGATAATGCAACTGACTCATTGAAACATAAATCTCAGCATAATGATTTAAACACTATGACTTTGTATTAGGCTGATCACCAAGCAAGGTGATCAGGCAACTTGACTCAACATCAGACTGCACAAACTGTGAAGGGCAACCTGACGTTTTGGGTGCCCAGACCAAGACTGTTGCTAAAAACAGCTTAAAGTGTTGGTTGAAAAAAATCTTGATTGTATTCATGAGCTGGAATACTCAGGCCATGAAATCAGTGAAGTTGGGAAGCCAGAGAAGTAAGCAGAGTACATCTTTTGAGTGTATTTTCTGACTTGGATGAACTTGAGGGTTGATTTTTGCATCTTTGCAATTTTATGGGGATGGGTGACACCAGGAGGAGAAAGAATGGCACCTTTGCTGGTAACCTGGCAGGAAGGGGGAATCTGGAAAAGAGAAATGGAAAAATGTCTACAAGGAATTTTCAAATGGTCAGCTCTGGAGTGTGTGCTCTGAACTTTCTCTTCCTTTGTTTCCATAAAATCCTTTGTCAAGTCCACATTTCTCAGCAATATTTTTCTGTGCAGTGGATTCATTATTTTGTGTGTGGTTGGGGGAGGATGTTGAGGAGCTCAAAGAGAAGGACCAGGAGACAGATGAAATCTGAGTTACAGTTACACATGATCTCCTAATTTAAGCTGCCAAGGATACTTTTTCAACCATAGGGGAGAGGGTGGGGAAGATTGAATGGGCTTTGAGTAAAAACAGGAAGGTTGTTTTCTCTAAAAACTCAGTATGATGTTTGGATAGTGCTGCTTAACCCAGACGCCAGAGTAAGACACAAACTGCAAAGAGACTCATCCTTCCCTCTTTGGCCTAAAGCTGGGCATCCTCTGTGGAGGAAGTACACAGCCGTCTTTTTTGAACCCACAGTCCTGAGCAACCCTGAGCCACAGCACAAGATCTGGCAGTAAAACAGTCATGTGTGTCAGGAAATATACCCTGGGCATGTGGACTTGCTATTGTTAGCCTGGAGGAAACAGCAGGACAGAGAGGCTAAGAAACTTGCTCAAGGTCACAAAGCAAGGAAGTGACAGCGCTGGATTTGAACCTAGGCCACCTGACTGCAGAATCAGGTTCCTCACCACCATACTAGATCCTAGAGGATAGGTTCTGGGAATCAGATATCTGGGCTGTTCCCAGGCTCCACAACTGTATTCAATAGACTGCAAGCTCCATGGAAGTATACTGGACAAGGCAAGGAGTATGTCTGCTCCGCTCATCACTGTACACTCAGCAGCTGTTAAATGATAGGTATTCAGTAAATATTTATAGAATGAGTAAAATGAAACATATCACTACATACACAGGATGTCTTCTCTCATCCAGACTGGAATTCTCTATGCTGTACAAGTCAGTAGGATGTACAAACCAGAGCAGAAGTACTTTATTTTATTTATTTTTTTAGTTTTGGCTGTGTTGGGTCTTTGTTGCTGCTCATGGGCTTTTCTCTGGTTGTGGCTAGCAGGGGCTACTCTTAATTGCGGTGTGTGGGCTTCTCATTGCGGTGGCCTCTCTTGTTGCAGAGCACGGGCTCTAGGCGCGCGGGTTTCAATAGTTGTGGCACATGGGCTCAGTAGTTGTGGCTCGTGGGCTCTAGAGCGCAGGCTAAGTAGTTGTGGCACACGGGCTTAGTTGCTCCGCGGCATGTGGGATCTTCCCCGACCAGGGCTCGAACCTGTGTCCCCTGCATTGGCAGGCAGATTCTTAACCACTGTGCCACCAGGGAAACCCGGCAGGTGGACTTTTAACCACTGCACTACCAGGGAAGCCCCAGAGCAGAAGTACTTTAAATTGTTATTTTGCTTTAAAAGATGAAAGAGAATGATCTCTGATAAACTCATAGGGATTAAAGGAATATGACACACCAACTTTATAAATGAGTGACCAGACCCAGAGTGATAAGGAACGCTGCCAAAATCACACCCTCAGTAAGGGCCAGGATGGTGTTAGAATAGGCAAACCAAGCATGTATCAGGGAGGGGAGAGAGAGAGAGATCAGCTCTAACTAGCTCGTTCAAAATGTAAAACTCACAAAATCTAGAAAAACAGTTGTCCTAATTTCAGTGTACAGGTAAGTTATGTGTCATTAAAAATATTAAAGTGCTATTTGAATTACGTAATGGGAGCAGTGGTGGACCCATAGTCTTTTCTGTGCTTGGGACCTAGAAAGATCTAAGTCCTACCCAAGCGAGAACCAGGAAGTGGACTCAGACGCCTTTCCCACCTCCCCAACCCCCCAACTGTCAGTCTATGCATTACTCTTGAAACTGAGCAGGGCCCTGCAGGGCCCTCCCGGGTACAAAAGCCCCTCCATGCCTTCCATTTCTTGTTTGCAGAAAAAGGCTTTAGTCTCCTAGGCCTTCCCTGATTTCCAAGGATTCAAGCAGTAACTAATCAGGGAAGTGAAAGAATGCAGAAACAAAGGAAAAGCAGACAAGAAACAATAGTTCAGTGATAAAACACAATCCTGGCCCTTACTGATGGTGTAAACTTGGAAGAGTCCCTTACCACTCTGGGTCTAGTTGCTCATTTATAAAGTTGGTATGTCATTTTCCTTTAATCCCTAGTTCCTCCTCAAGGGATATCCATAACAATCCAACACATATCTTTAAGTTGTTCTGCAGGAACTAAGACCCCCACCCAGGTGGAGGATGGTGACTTCATGTTGAGCCCAAGCTTGTAGACCCCAGACTGGTCAGAACCAGGTTGATGATTGAGATTCCTGAAACACCACCCTGTTACCTCACCACCAACCAATCAGAAGAAAGTCATGCACCCTGCAACCTTCACCCCAAATGTTGCCTTTAAAAACTCGTCCCTGAAAGCCATCAAGAAGTTTGGGTCTTCTGAGTATGAGCTGCTCGTTCTCCTTGCTTGGCCCTCGCAATAAACCTTTCTCTGCTCCAAACTTGGATGTTTCGGTTTGTTTGGCCTCCCTGTGCGACAGGCACACAAACTTAGGTTCGCCAACACTCTTTCTCCCTTTTGTCACATGGAGCTATCGTGTCAAGGGCCTGGCTTGATTCTGAAGGAAATGCTGAAGGAGGGGTGAAGTAGGGAGAAGGAATGTGGATGACGGATTCCCAGCCCATTATTCCTTTTGCTCATTATTCCTTGAGGCCACAAATGACACAAGGAAGAACTGGACTCATTAGTCATGTTCTTTGTCTTTGTCATATGTCCTTCTTCCCTTATTCTCTTGCTTCTAACCTCCCTCTTCCCCTCACTTCTTCACCACAGCAAACATGTTTTAATCTGAAATTTCAGTCAGGTCACAGGATCAGTGTGAACCTGATGACACTGAGTGAGCCAGTGTGATGCATTTTCTGTTCGTAGCTCAGAACCTCGGTATTCTGCTGTTCCTGAAGTATTTGTCACCTTTCTTTTCCTTCACTGTTTTCTAGTTCACTCCTCTTTTAGGGCGTGTGGGTGGTAGGAAAGGAGGGAGACAATAGGAGACTCTGGGTCGGACGCCCCACCCTCCTGCTCTACTCCAGGGGAGGACTGGGGGGTGGCGCTGAGCCACTCCCACTCAGCGCTCAGTCTGCCGGCACAGGAGGAGGCCTGTGCCAAGCCCGCAAACCCTCCCAAATCTCTGTTGACTTTTCTTTAAGCTTTATTTACAAAAATTTGTGACTACAGATAGTCATCTAAGTCTTGGAACCAGAGGTGGGTGCAGGTTTTGTGGAGCCTCAAATATGTCCAAATTTGGGGCCCCCTGTAAGAAAATAAAGACCTAAAGTTAAAAATATAAAATTAACACAGAACTTTAGAAGGGGCCTCTATAAATCAAGTCCCTTAAACTAAACGAAACCAGCTTAAACTATATTAGCTTCAGGCTAAATCCTGGGAGGACTTTTGACTTTTAGACTGAAGACTTTTATTTTGTGACTATAAATAAGTTATGAGGGCAAAGATTGTTTTATATGCCTTTTCCACTTCTCCAACATTTGGCCACAGCACCTACTACTGGTGGATAATAAGTACTGGTCCATGAATTTTGTTGTGGATGAAGCTATCTGATAGGCAGGCATCGTGCTAGACTGATGGGATCACTATAACGAAGTGCTCTGGAAACATTTGGCCCTAGAAGTGGTGGGGACATAAGGGAGGAAAAGGTCAGTTCTATTTGGGGCAGAGACAGAGTAATCACAAAAAACTTCAGAGACAAGTTGATCTGTGAGTTGAGACTCGAAAGATGGGTAGAGGTGTGGGGATAGTGTTGAAAGGCATTTAAAGCAGAGAGAGAAGTATGAGCCGAAGCTTGCTGTCTGAAACCACATAAGGAGTTCATGGAACTGTAAGTAGTTTGGTGTAGGAGGAGTGTGAAGCACTAGAAGAAGAGGGGTTATTAGCAAAAGGTAAGGCTGAAAGGCAGGAA
Organism: Balaenoptera borealis; assembly: GCF_965194805.1. Lineage (NCBI taxonomy): Eukaryota > Metazoa > Chordata > Mammalia > Artiodactyla > Balaenopteridae > Balaenoptera > Balaenoptera borealis. The sequence continues at coordinate 128,642,050 of NC_138861.1, read as the reverse complement.
AAGATGAAATACCAGAGGGCTTCACAGGAGTTGGGACTTCAGTCTGTGAACCATGGGGAGCTGTTGATGGCTTTGATGCCAGGGAAGAACACAATGTGCATTTTTGCAATATTATTCTGGCACTTGTATGAAGAACAGACTGGGGATGCGGCAACAAGATACTTAAGACCCCACTGTAGTAAAAGGCCGGGAGGGGCTGATAGAATGCTGTGACAATGGTGGTGGTAGGGCAGGCGAGTAACCAGAGATGCTAAGGAGGGAGCTCACAGTGTTTAGTGACTGATGTGTTGAGTAAGGGTTGGGGTGAGGAGAAAACTAGGGCAATGATTCCAGTCCTGGCTTAGGCAGTTGGGTGGATGGTGGTGGAACCAGGGCATGTAGGAAAAGGAGCAGGCTATGGGGGAAAAGGAAGTGAAGTCTCTTCTGAATCGATGCTGTTTGAGAATCACTCAAGCAGTAAAGTCTAGTGTGATTCAGGGCTGAAGCTGAAGGGATCATTGAGTCAAGCCTGGATCTCACGATGAGGTGGTTGTAATTGGGTTACTCAGGGAGAGCCTTCAGAAAGAGGAGGGCAGGGGCAGGGTTGGAGCACTCACGTTAAGAACAGGTAAAGACATTTCCACATTTGCTCCGTTGGAAGTTTTGGAAACCTGCTACCTGCTACCTGTGTCAAACGGCACTGATGCTCCTGTAGCAGTTCCAAAGTACTCTATCAGCTCCTTCTCTTCCCTGGCTAAGAAGTATTAAGCTGTGTCCTGATTAAATCCTACCTACTGTCCCCCATATAGGGTTGAGTCCTCCAGCCGTGTGTACTACATTCAGCACATATCACAGTTTATTTCAATTGGTGGTTTCATTTTTTTTGTCTCCGTCTCTAGTCGGGAGCTCCATGAAGGCAGGGAATTGTAGTTCCCATGCTTACTCCAATGCCTGGCTCATTATAGATGGTCAATAAATAGTTTCTGAAGTGGTAACTGTGGATGGAAATGGGTGTCTGCAGCTGATTGCCACTGGATAAGAGAGCTAAATGGGGATCCAGTTAATTCCTCTGGGAGAAGTCCTTGCTGAGCAATAATCTCTACTTGGTGCCTAGTACATAATGTGATTTCTATAATGGCATTCATGATAAGAAAAGTTATTTATTTCAGCATTCATGATAAGAAAAGTTATTTATTTCAGCAACAGATTTGTCATTTATTAAAAAAATCAGTGTATAATAAATCCTATCATGTAATGTGTGGAGAGCTGTGCTCCTGTTGGTTTTATTTAGAAATAAGTAAGATTTAATTACTTTCCTGGCACCAGTTCATTACTTTTTCTTTATACAGAGTTTAAAAGGCCAGTCTCTGGAATCAGAATGCCTGGATTTGCATCCTGAATCTGCCACTTACAAATGTGAGGCCTTGGGGAGGTAACTTGACCATTCTATACCTTACTTGCCATATCTGTAAAATGGAGGTCACAATAGTAACTTATTTATAGAGTGATTGTCTGGGGAATTATATAACTTAATATGTAAACAAAGTCTGACATGGTAAGCACCCAATGATTATTAGCCATTCTTATTGTTATCTGGTGGTTTGTTTACTTAAGAGCAGTTTTCCATGGTAAAGTTTAAAATGTCCACTCTTAATATCAGTTCAGTATGTCCAAACATAGAACTTTTTATTTTCCCTCCTAAATTTATTTCTCACTTTAGTCTTCCTCATCTCAGTAAAATTATGCCATCCAACCAATGATTCAAACCATAAAATCTAAAAATAAACTGCAATGCCTCCCTTTCTTTTTCTGCCCACGTCTAATACATTTCCAAGACCTGGTGAGTCTATCTCCCAAATACAACTAAAATCTGTTATGTGTTTCTTCCATCTCCAGTGACTCCGCTTTAACCATTGTTTGCCTGGACTTCTGCAAGAACTTCCCAGTTGGTCTTCCTATGGTTACCCTTGCCCAGCTTCAATTCATTTCCCTCATTTTCAAATGCACAGGTTAAATGTGCATTTAAATGCCAGTTCCACTGGCTAGGAACCCGTCCATAGCTCCCATGGTTTTTAGGAGGAAATCCAAATTCCTCATTATAGCCTACAAAGCATGCAAAGCATTCATGAGCTGTGGCTGCCCTTACCATTTTACCTCTCCAGCCATTTTCACCAATGTGGCTAGAGCCACATAAGCCTCTTTCTTTCCTTGATCATAGTCATCATTTTCTTCCCTACTGCCTTGCAGTCCTCTCTGCCTCAAATGCTCTGCCCCAACTCTTTACCAGGCTAGACATCTTATCCTTGAGATCTTCATTAGAATACTAAGTGCTTGGAGAAGGCTTCTCTGACCCCTCTTTCTAAGATGGCCTTCCTCAGTTATTCTCTCTCTTATCCGCTATCTGTTACTTCCCTGGTATTTATTATTTGCTTGTTATTTTCTGTTATCTGCATTTCTTGGTAGAAATAGCTCCATGAGGGCAGGGACGTTATCTACCTTTTCACCACTGTGACCCCTGTGCCTAGCAGAGTACGTGGCACAAAGAAATATAATATTTACTGGAAGAACTAAAAGACTGAATGAAAGCTATTGTGGCAAAAATTGACTTGGAAATCAAGAAACCATAGTACTCTCAGTGTATTCATTCATTCATTCAAGCATGTATTGAAGACCTACTCTGAGTCATCCATGTGATTTATTAGGTGTTAGAATAAAAGATAAGCAAGGATAAAAGATAAGCAAGTCATTGTCTCTAATACTGAGTATAAATGAAATATTATAGAAATGCAGAGGAGGGAGTTTGGAGAACGAAATGGTTTAATGAGTGATATTTTTAGCTGCTTCTTGAAGGATGAACAAGTTCACAGGCTAGGAAAGGAGAAAGCATTTTAGACAGAGAGAAGAGTATACTCAAACACATAAGGGAAGGAACCCAAACAGCAGGATTGTGGAAATGGATTATTGACCAGCTGGAGCAGTGGTGGGAGCTGGAGCAGGAAGAAGGATAGATTGGTGCTAGATAAGGCAGAGCTGGGCCTTCAGGAAAAAGGAAGAGAAAACCATCATGAAGAGTTTAAGTAATTCAACATTAACAGGTCTGAGTTAATTATAATTATAATAGAATTATATATAAATATAATCATAATAGAAAATAATGGAACTGGGGATGGAGAGACACAATATGATGCTATTTTAATAGTTCAGGTAACAGATGATGAGGACCCAGACTTGCGTAGTAGCACTAGGAGTAGAGAAAAGTGGTTCTGTACTCCACTGGGCATTTTGTCCTAGCTAGGTCTCAATTTTCTTTCTGCAAAATGAGAGTTTTGACTAGATAATCGCTATGATCCTTTTCAGCATCATGATCCCATACATGCCTTAGAATTTTTCTTTTGTGGTAAATTTATCTATCTAGTTTCCTAAACATGGAGAGGCCATGCCATCTACATCTTTTTATCATGTATATATAGATAAGTGCAAATAGAATGGGCTGTGAAACAGAAATGGCCAAGTTCAAATCCTTGATCTACCACTTTCTGTTAGTATGACCCTGTCAGTTATTTATGCATTCTATGCCTCAGTTTCTTCATCTGTAAATGGGAATATTAACAATATCAAATGTAAAAAGTTAGGAAGATTAAAAGAGACAATAGAGTTAAAACGTTTAATACAGGATTTGGTACATTTCCAGTATCTATAGTGACTATCATCATCACTCTTTCTACTTAACAGAGTGCTTATCACCTAAAAGATACTTACTGTATTCTTTTTTTTTTTTTACTTTATTCTTGATGAGTGATTGGATGAATGCAGTGAAAGAGAATAATCATTCAAGTAAATTATGTCAAATAAATCTCTATTAATTGTTTTCTTGATTATTGAATAAGATTGTTGTTAATTCTGTGAAAATAGATAAGCAACAGCTAAGTCTCCAGTGCAAATCTGCACCTTGCCATGTTTAAGAAGGTTCATTTGGAGTGACATATGTGATGAAATCAGAGCAGATCAGAAGAATATGTGGCAGAATTGCCTAGATTTTGTGACACTTTTCCAATTTTTTTCTGTTTTTGAAAATCCATAATAATTAAACTCTTGTGACTTTGTTATAATTTTTCACATATCATCCTGTTGAAAGATTTTCACATCATTCTTGAACTTGAACTGTTTATTTATGTGGATATAATAGACTGGCAATTTCCAGACTTCAGAGCTGCTTTAGTTAGAATGATTTATTATTGTAGTCAACCCTGGTTTTTTCTGCTTTACTCTTTTAGAAGCACAAATATTATACATCTTCTACTACTTCCACTCCTTCTCTTTCATTTTGTGTTTCTCCACTTTGGGAGGATTTTAGAATGGAGATAATGATAGAGTGCACCATAAAACTATCCCCTCAATTGCCAATGACATCATCTCTTGTCTGTAGAACAGGAAGGGAGGAGGGATGTTAACATGGGCCGTGTCTGGAACAACATAACATTGGTTCAGGTCTATACACATCAAGCGCCTTAAGAGCTTAAAATGGAATTGGTATTACAGCAACATTCATGTTTGAAAACGGCATTTTACCAAAGGTAGGATAATACTGTCATCTTAAATTTAGCAGATATTGGGTTAGAAAAGCTCTGCAATCAATCCTTTGAAGAAGGAACACAACATTGAAAGGAAAGAGAACCTGGTGCTCATTTTGGCTTTTAAATCCCTCCTGTGTTTCATTATATGGTGTCTAGGTCCCCTTCTCATTTTAATAGTCCATGAGTTTTGGAAACCTACCAAAGATATTCCTATTTTAGTTCTTAATCTATTAAAATAATTTCAGCATCAAAGCGTTTTTGTGGCATATTTAATTTTAAATGCTTTGAAATCAAGACTATTTAGCAAAGGATAAAATCTTAGATTATGCTGCAGGAAAAGAAGACGGCACATTACTTCATCTGCCAAATGCAAAAGAAAAAAAAAAAAAGATTTATTCCTGTCAACTGGAAAATAAATGTTCCAAAGATTGTAACCACATCTGTAACATATATGGATGGCCTGGAGGAAGGCTGGGGCACCCTAGTGCTCACTCAGCCATTACCGTCTTCCCAGAAATTAGAGAAGTGGGGCTACTGGGGGTCACTCTTTCAGCACAACTCCCTGTTCTCTGTTCTGTTGAAAGAGTTTTAAAGAGGAGGCCAGCTGGCAGCCATGGTGTGTGTTTGGGACGGGGGTGGTGAGATGAGGAGGGTGAGATGGGAGGAGGAGGCACCGGGGCAGAGAAAGGAGTGGGCAGTAATGGGGGAGGGAAGGGACATTTAGGGGGTACTCTAGTGTTGACTGATTTATTACAAAGTGTTCAAGGAGGCAAACCGTGCTTCCTTTTAACAGGAAAGACTCGACAGCTGTCCATGTCCTTCTTTCCTTGGACCCTCCTCTCTCAAATGTATCTTCCCCACTGCTGCCAAAATGAACTTCCTAGCAAGAGGACTAGGTCAGGCCAGTTCCTGTTTAACATCCTTTAATGGCTCTCCTTTGTTGCCTGACAGCAGGAATAGGCAAACTATGGCCAGCAGCCCAAATTTGGCCTAATGCCTTATTTATTTATTTATTTATTTATCTATTTATGGTTGCCTCGGGTTGTAGTTGCAGCACGTGGGATCCTCGTTGCTGCATGTGGGATCTTTTCGTTGCGGTGAGCGGGCTGGAAGCAACCCTTTGCTGACTTAAGTGGCTGGAAAAAAAATTTTTTTAATATTTGATGACTTGTGAAAATATTGTGAAATTCCAATGACTGTCTCCATAAATAATGTTTTATTACGCCACACTCATTCATTTTCATATTAGCTGTAGCCACTTTTGTAGAGTTGAGTCAAAGCCATATGCTTCTCTTAGCCTAAAGTACTTAGTATCTGGCCTTTTACAAAAAGAAAAAGTTTATCCTTCCCTGTAGGATAAAATTCACTGCTTTCTAACTCTCCCTTTATTATCCAGCAATAACACAGAACTGCCTGGAGTTTATTAGCTGTGCCCTCTGTCTGGAATGGGCTCTTTCTTTGCTGTACTCACCTCTACCAATAGAGGTGAGTACAGTCACTCAATCTCTAAGACTCAACTCTGCCCTGAATTCTTCTAAAAGGCTTCTCTGAGGACCCTTTCACCCCGCACACAGCAATCCTCCCACCCTTAAGGCTGGATTTTTTTTGTTTTGCTTTTTGCTCTTCTATTAATCTCTGTGTACAATCCTATCAGTATTCTTGTCTCCTTACATTGTACCCTCTCTTAGTACTATCAGCTCCCTGGGGACAGAGGCCACATTTTATTCACTAATACATCCCTGGCTTGAAGCATTGTATTTAGCCCTGAGTAGGTAAATGATAAAGGTTGCTGACTGAGAAGTGAATGCATACATCTCCCCATGACAGTAGTTCCTGGAGCTGCCAACGAAAGGGCTTTATGTGCCCTGGTTAAAAGTGATACATTCTAGAGGAATTACTAAATGTCCACCAATTATGACATTCCATTCTCCTTCCTCAGGTTTTCTTCTTAAAATCTGCAGAGTCTATAGCCATAGACTATGGTGAGCCCATTTATATTAGCTTTCCACTTAGGGAAAGGATTTGAATTTGCTGTTCCTTTAAACCCAATTCTGGGTACATTCACTGTACCAAGAAAAAAAGTCTAGGGCAGAACAGAAATATCATGCAGTGTTTTTAAACCTGCTCAGGCTGATAAAATTTAATGTTTCCTTTTATCACAGAAATTAAAAATCAGGATGAGCATTACTTGCTGACCTTATAATTCTGCTCTCTTCACCAAAGTCACAGTTTTCTTAGATTAAAATCAAATCTTGCTATTGGTAACTTCAAATAATAATAACTTGGGAAAAATTCAAAGTTGGGTAATTTAATGCCTGAAGGGAGATCTCTTAAAGTGAATGCAATGCACGTTTTATGGAAATATTTGTGCCATAAATATCAGTGTCTTCATGGTAGTAAAATCATTTGTTTTATACTTATGGCTAAAATTCACCCCCCTTTCTTTTTTTTTCATCTTGGAATGGCCCTCTTTTAATGTGCTTTGTTTTAAGAATAATTTTATAGCAGGGTAATGGTGAAATAAAAACGTGTTACAAATTATTTTGCAACTTCCTCAAATAAAATATCTGTAGAATTTGTTCATACCTCTGATTTTTTTCTACCTGATAGCACTTTAGTCCTTGAACAGTTAATTCTTATTTCTTTCTCAGTGTCTTCCTTTTTATGCAAAATGAAAAATCTAGATACTTTGCTTATTAAAACATCTTGTGGAAGTTGAATCTCTCTTGGAAACACTATAAGATTTTCAAACACCACTACTGCAGAACACTGCAGGACATGAAACCTCTGCCCTCTTTTTGGTTATTTTCTTTATCAAGTTCATGCTGGACCTAGGGCTTGGCTTAGCTGAGCATTGAACTTTGGCTGTTTTATCACAAAATCAGGGTTCTTATCAACTGCAATAAATTAAAGGCATTTTGTATTGCTGATAATCAGAGCTGTAGTTACTGTAGATAGAAACCAGAGAAGATATCATTTGAATTTAAGGACAAAATTTAACTGGCATAAAGTTCCAAATAAAACCAAGTTATGAGAAAATAGGTAAAACCCCTCCCCATTTATTTATTTATTTACTTATTTATTTAAAAAATATTATTCTTCTCTGTCCTATTTACTTACTGGTCTGGCAGAAGGCTATGGTATGAATGACATGTAGAATAACAGGAAAAACTACCAACCTCTTGAAATGAGGCTAGTCCTGACTGGGTCAGGGATTGGCCCTGGGGTCCTAAAAAGCTGCTGTGGACTCCTGTCATGGATTTCTATGCTGCTTAAAAAATGGTTGCTCCATCCAAGTGGGAGTAGGGGCAGTACAAACAGTGTATCTTCCCTAGTTTAAGGATGGCACTTTACTTTCCAGCATATGCACTATACCTGCAGAATACATCTACAGCTCAGTTGTCTAAATGGATAATTTTTTCTAGAAGAGGTGATGCTGATGAAAGGCTAAGCAGGATCCTCTGAATGTTCGTAGTAATGTAGACAGAGTTCTTCAAGGTCAGTTTGGGCTTACATAAAATTGTGCCTTTGCCTACATATACCCCATTATAATTTATTTGGTAATTTAGGGCAAACCTCACATTTATTCAAATCATCATGGTGAGGCAGTCCTGCTCTACAAAGCCTTTTCAGACCCTCAAGTAATAAGCATAAATCTCGAAATCCTGAAGAGGTGGTGAAGCTTTTTCCTCTTGGCTGGAGGTGGGAATGGAGGACAGTTTAAGAAGAGTGACAGAAAAGTCAAGGACAAAGAAGGTACAATATAGCTACTCTTCGCTACAACTTTAGAGAGGAAAATAATATCAGAGCAAGATACACTGGTGGCATTTCCTCTTTAAGTGGATTTCATAAAGTTACTTGATTTTTATAGGGGGGATTGCCAGACTCTTTCTAGAAATATAAACTGTCACATTTTATAATGCTGTGAATAATGAAATGTCCCTTTGTGAAAAATACTGCTCCATTAAATTTGAGAAGTCACAGATCCTGTTATTTTCCAAAACCACTGAGGAAAAGTACTTTGCACTAAATACTTCTGGTATTATGTGGACTAGGGAAACACTGGCTAGTCCTGAAGCATCTCTGTTGCTGTCTTCCTGGTGACTAGCCAGGGAATTGGACTCTCCTTGCCTCAGGCTGCCCGCTGGCTCCACGTGGAGATAACATAACTTATCTCTTGGCATGTTTTGAGATTTATAGTTTACTGAGTGCTAGGAATTCCTAAGAGAAAAGGGGCTTTTTCTATGGCATTAGCATCTTCAGACTTGTGAACAGAAAAAGAAGAGAGTGTCACTCATCATCTAGTTATACAAAGGGTTAAGTCGGAATCTACTGCAGTTGGCCCACCAACAGAACAGTGCACCCTGAGGGGAATACAGGATGAGGCATTCTGTGCTTTGGATAAACAGGCCCCTAGGTAGTTAAGATGCACATCTCAGGAAGAATTTCAGTGAGCCCAGTTTCTTGCAGAAAAGCACAAAAATCATTAATTTGAGATATCTGTTCTATGTGATTAGCAATAATCTTTTACTAAGATGTTTGCTTGACTACCAGTATTTCCTAGCAAAAAAATTCATAGGTATACTGGCTCCTACCCTGCCTCTTCAGAGCAGTTTCTCAGAGCTACTGAGAGACTGTCTTCCTGGCTGTAGTCCTCAGTAAGACCCTGAATAAAACTTAAACTCACAACTCTATGTTGTATGTTTTTCTTTAAGTTGACAGACAGTATAGTGCTACTGTCTCTTAAGTTATTTAAATCTTTAAAATGGTCCTCATTTTTAAAGAATGTTTCAAGTGCTGGCCCTTTAAAAAATATGTTTTATCAGAATGCCAAAAACCCATTTTTTTCATACTTTTTTTTAAAAAAGAAGTATCAAAAAGCTGTGCTACATAATATCACTGACCAGGGAGCTCACATTCCAGCTGATGGTTTTAGTAGTATGTAGGAAGATCCAAAGTCATTTTTTAAAAGCTTTACTTAAATATGCTTTATTATAATGAAACCTTCAGTTTAATCGAGGTGAGGGATCAGAAGCCCTAGAATGACAAACATGGTAGATTCTCTTGAGTGCAGGGTGGTTTTAGAAATCCAGCCAACACATTATCAAGTCATATTACCACTGGCTATGCTTGTGCTTGGGACGGATTTTCAATATTATGAAAGAAAGAATTAATAGAGAATAATGTTAAATTAATAAAGAATAATATTCTAATATTAAAATATGGATCCAAAACCTCTTAACCTACATGTGAAATTGATCATATTTTGAGGTAAATTTTTTTTTTTAAGTTTTTAAATGTTACAGCTAAAATGTTGCCAACCAGCATGAAATTCTTTTGATGTGTCTGGAAGCTGATACAGTAGAAACTAAAATTTAAAAATATGTAGTAGGTAAGGTTAAATCTTTGGAGTGAAGACTATTTCAAAACAATTTTTTATAAGGAAAAATGAAAAGGCTGTTTAAGTTGATTTTCAAGTTAATTTTTATTACTAATACAATTTTGATTTTCAGTATGCATCTTTCAAATACAGTCTATTGGGATAAACAAAGGTGGAAATGTTAAGCTAATAAGCAGGAGAACATAGTCTATTTTAGTAGAAAAGGTGTGGACAGTGTAGATACTTCTACTTTAAAAAGAAATCAAATGTGAAAATCTACTTTCTCTTAAAAACAAACATTTCTACAGTTCCTCTCTAATTATAATAACTGAGCCTATTTGATATATTTTTTATCCAAAGTTTCAATTGATTAATGTATATATGTATATGCTTGAGCCCTAACTGTGTAGCCCTTTCCAATGTGGGTGATGGGGCCAAAACATGAGACATATTCATAGATAAATGGACTAGAATTGTGCAGTTATAAAACTTAAGATACAGGACAGTATTTAAATCATCTTAATAACAGACACTTCACACACATGCAATGATATATTTAAACTCAAGATGGAAAGGAAGTGCCAAATTAGTGTACTTTTAGAGAATGCTTTTTAATCCATGGTAGAACAGAACTCTTTCTACCTTTGGAACTGCTACTAGTAGAAAAATGTCTTACAACACATGTGGTATATATTTACAAAGCAACAGCTCTTCTCTAAAAAGGCTATTATTTGGAATATAAGACAAACTGATTTTATTTTTGTGAGAACAGTAGTTATCTAGGTATTCTCAAAAGGAATCAGATATCAGCATGGCAACCTTAGCTCAAACGCTAGCTTGAGTGTAAGCAATCTAACTTTACTCCTTTTTGAGTAAACTGGAGATAAATACCCATACATTTTGTGATGATTTGACAATGGCACTTCTGCTTTTCAGAATTATATCTGCAAAGTATGACTTCTTGAAACATTGACTTCTAATAAAAAATATGAGACATTCATTTCCTTGTGAATGACAAATGCATAACTTTCCTGCCATGTACTGTCTTTTTCTTGATGTCTAGAATAAATTCAAATAGCTTAATACAATGATTATTTTGATCTAGTGCATGCAAAGAGGGAGATGGCTGTTTTACAATAATATTTAAGTTTAAAATGTCTGCTTCTCTCTATTTTGAGTCTAGTGAAAGTTTTAGTGAATAATATAATGTATATCAACTTCTGGAATTGAAGTATCTAAAATCTAAGGAGTAAAGGAAATAACTTCTAGCATCATAAAAGAAAGCAACAAAATAGGATATGATCCTGTCACACAAAATCTTTTCTGCTAAATTCTGCATATCTTAAAACATTGACATCTAGAATAACTGGACCACTATAAGAATTTTTATGTGGAGATTCCTGAGAATTCCTGACAGATTAATCAGTATACCAGACATTATTTTTTTAAGATTCCATAGGAACTCTTTAGGAATCAATAATTATATCTTATAATTTGAGAGAATTAATGTTGTATCAATTTAAGATAATTTAACAATATAACTTTAGAAAGTACTCTTCTTTTCTTAATAACTGAACAAATTAGTATCTGGGTGATTCCATTACCAATAGAATTTACTGTGATTTCTTCAACTTTTTATTTCTTTGTTTCCAACATAAGGGATTACTTGTATCCTGGCAATTTTTTAAAATTTTATTCTGTGAAAGAGACCATCATAGTGATAAATTCAAGAGTCAAAAAAAGTAAAACAAAACAAAATAATCGTATTTAGAAACCTAAGAAACTTTTGAACACTCAAGATGTTTTCATTTTAAAATGTTCTCAATACTTGTTTATGATGTAAAATACTTTGAATTTCCTTGTATTTAATACTTTGTGGGCATGGCAGTGAGGAGCAGGTGTTTGACTGATTGTCTCATGGTCATGCTAACAAGGCATGGGTCATGGAATTGTCCAAGCAACTGTTTAACTTCCTTTGAACATCCTAATGATGTCTTTCTAAAGAAGCACCACTTGTTGCATAGGCTTCTGTGGCATGCTTTCCATAACTAAATAAATGGTCATGACCTACATTTGCATAATAACAGACACATCCTCTACCACTTCCTTAAATCCACTAATAGCTTTTTTCTTCACATCAACCCTCACTCCACGTAACACATAGCACAAAACCTGCTGCCCAACAATTCCTCTTGGACCTTTAATGATACATGTAGTGACACCAGTGACCTCATCCACTCCTAAACTTAATCTGATATTTATATGATGAGCAATAAAAATGAATAATGCATCAAGAATCATTCTACAAATGAGAGAAACTCAGAATATCAGAGCTGTTAAGGATATAAGAGATTAAATAATCTGATATTCTCATTTGACAAATGAGAACACCTGAACCCAGAATCTATTCCTGTCTCAGGCTACTGGCTTTAAGTAGATTAAAAATAAATCCTGTACCTAAATCTTTCTATTACCCACATATTACGCCATGTACCTCAAAAATCCATCTGAAATGTGTAATTGTCTTACTCTCAAATATTTATTTCTTTCTGAGAACATCTATATTTCAATTCCAAAAAACAAATATGAATTTTATCAGATTTTAAAATATATTTCAGAGAAATGCTTAACACCAAGGAAATCCTTTTTATGTAATTATTACTCATTGGCATATCCCCACTGAAAAATTCTCCAATGTTATATTCTTGCTGTTACTGCTAATGACAATTAGCATACCATATTTCATTAATTCCATGCTAGACTAAGGCACATACAAGAAAATACTTAATTTCATTTTAATTTAGAGAGTTTAGTTGCCTAGACTACTCCATATTAATGAAATAAATGGAATTAAGATTATGAATTACATGTAAGTGCCATCAGCACAGAAAATGAATTTTTCTTCAGAGAAATTCTCTATGCATCTGCAGAGAAGGAAGTGATTCACACTCACATGTGCATATACATACACACACACACACACACACACACACATACAAACTCAGATAAATGACCTATGAGAACAAGCCAAGATCAAAAGTGAATCTAAATCTGTTGGAAAAGTCAAAACCACTGCAAAGAAACATTAAAAAAAAAATTATAAGTGGCACATGATCAGTTCTTCTAACTTTCATGTTTGGCGTCTCCATCCCCTTGGGTGTGGGTTATAGTTGCAACTGGTTACTGAAACACAGTAATCAGACCTGGTCTCCATGGACATTATTTCAGAATCATTTCTGGAAGGCTGCCTATAATATGCATATGGCACCTGTGAACCATGTTGGGAGTTGGTGGGCATACTACTATTGGGTAGGAATGCAACATTATACTCTTGCCTTCCAAATGAGCCCATATTGGCCTTCTGGGTTTGAGGGACATAGGACAGTCTTTCATTCCAATCCTCAGACGGCCCTGGAAGCACCTTCCTCCGAGCTGCTGAGACCACATTTGCCACAATGGATTCCTGAATGTTTCTGGGTCTGAAGGCATCATCCACTAAACCAAAAGAAGACTTGGCCGCTGCTTCCCAAGGAGTTAGTCTCTTGTTTGCTTCCTCTAGCCCATCAGTTGGTTTGCTAGAGTAGCTATAAACAGGCTGGTATACCCAAAGAGATGTTGTAGAGATGGTGGGTGGGACTGGTCTTCCAGGAAGAGAAAGAGAGCGTCCACTCTGCTAGAAATAATGAAAATGTTAATATATCTCATTCATGTTGGTTTATGCTGATTGACTGTTATTCCAATGTATTCTCCACACCATTACCAAGCACTATAAAAATCAAATCCCCACAATGCTTAGTCCTAAAGCCAAGATAGGCTGCCTCTACCTGGTGTATTATTAGCACTGGTCTGGGACTTGGCCCTCATTTAGGACCTCCTCCTTGCTCTCCTTTTCTGAACCCATAGCTCCAATTGCTACCATCTTTCTTAGGCATAACCACCATGGCAGGTGCCCCATCATCACTGGGAGCCACCCTTACTTCTGTCTGCACTCTTCATATTCATATCTACATCCACAGCCCACCCTCATTCTAATCCTGTTTTCCTGATACCAAATAAACTTAACATACTGATAACTCTGGAAACAGACCATGAGCTACTGGGCTTTATACTTTTCCCAAGTGACTTTTAATATGTTATATTGATCCACTGAATATAGCAAAAACAAAGAAAAACTACTTAGATGTATTCAATATTACTGGTCTGATGGAGTAAATCGCCTTTTTCCAGCCAAATTCTTTTTATACATTCGTGAAAATCACATCGATCTTTATTTCCTGAGTGTGGTGTATTGCCCATATCTTGAAGGAAACATTTCAGCCACGTGTTTCATTTGTGCTTTGGTTCCTTTATGTGTATTACATTCCTTATTTCCTTGAGGGTGTGTGTCCCTGAAATATTCCCTTGTGTATGCAAAATGTTCAGTTTGTCTAATATGCAGAAATATAACTCACTGAAAGCTCTTTTATTCTCTCTTTTTACCCATTCTGTATTTCCAGGGACCTTGAAGTCTGGTTATATACATTATATTCTCACACATTCCCATTTGCATGAGACCCTTAGACAAACTCCTGGCAAAAAGTATCAAAGGCACACTTAAGAGAAATGAGTCAACTTGGAAGTATCATAACATTGTGTTTCTTGAACAAAAAGCATTGCCATGCTTAAAAATGTGTTCAGATTCTATAAATGGTTTCAACAGCTTTTCTTTCTTTATCAAGTTCTTAAATTTAAAATGAATAGCAACACCTGGATTTGGACAAAATGTCTCAGAATAAAATGTTTAGGTATTTCTGTTGTTGTTATTCCATTAGGCACACAAAGAAGGTAGGTGGTTCAATCTTGGTTTGCATATAAAGAATAAGGGAGTCAATATAATGAATCTTGATTCTCTCTTTTCAGTCATTAAAACTTTAGTAATAATGGGGAAATTTCCTGGCAGTCCATTGGTTAGAACTCAGCACTTTAACTGCGTGGGGCCTGGGTTCGATCCCTGGTGGGGGAACTAAGATCCCTCAAGGGATGCAGCCAAAAGAAAAAAAAAAAACTTTAGTAATAATGGTTGACTTTTAGCAAAAACTTGTTTTCATTAATCTCCTTCTCTTAATCGAAATCCAGTAAGTCACTATTTAAGGACTTGGTTTCTATTCCACATTGTTAGTGCATTGTTTTCATTCATTTATTCATTTAACAAAAATTTTGTTGAATACCTAATGTTTCCAGGCACTTTCCCATGAGCTAAAGATACAAAGATGCTTCAGATAAAGTCCCTCTCCTCCGGAAGCATACAATCCAGTACAGTTTTTAGCTCTACAATTGTGAGTTAGTCAATCAGAGATCAATTTAGAGAAGAGACTCTTTACCTATCTTGACAGGACCAATAGCCAGTTTTGTACACTGTGAGAAGTATTAACATTCAGCATGATAAAGAGGAATTAGCTCTTCTCTCCCACAGTATGTGTCTATGTCTCCCTTTTGTCCTTATCTCTGGAAGAAAGAGAACATTGGTCTATAGAGTCCCTGGGACGCTTTTCACATTCCAATGATATCTGTTTTCCATCAGATATAGCACCTGCTTTAGTCTGGTCTTTAAAACAATAGAGACTTAAAGGATGGCAACAAAAAGACTCAGGTCTCCACAGAAATATAGGAGAGGCTCCTGAATATACATACAGGTAACTAACATCACTGGCTAATAACTGGAAAAATAAATAATTATCAATATATTTGGAAGTATTAAGTACAATGTGAAGGCATACACCTGAGTGATAGGGCATGAAAAACACTGGATGAAAGAGATAACTTTATTTTCTGGTCTTTGTTCTACCCACTTAGTTGGGAAATCTTCAGAAGAATGGAATCTTAACAGAAATGTAAAAGTTCAAAACACTGTTGCATGATACTCTAAAAACAAAGACATCAGGGATTGTTTTTCAGCTAAGGCAAAAAACATTAATCAGTTGAATGTGGGGAGAAAGGGTAAAACTTTGAAGTATAATGTTGAAAGAGTAAGTCATAGTTTTCTGAAGAGAAATTTAAAATAGCATTGAAGCTTTTAAGAAAAGTCTCATGTAGAATAGACATATGCCAAACATAGCAGCAGTGCAGGTCGTAAAGGAAGAGTGCAATGACCTCAATGAACAAAATGACAATTGCTCTTCTATATACTCCTCAGGCTGCCAAATGTGACTTCATGCTCCTTTAAATGCTAACAATAGAATAAAATTACAAATTGTCTTAGGTTAGAGATGCAACTGTGGTATAAATAAATAGTTCTTTAGGTACGTTTTTGTTTCTGTTCATGCCAAAAATATTGCAGGCCTCTAGTCACTGCCTGCACTCAAACCCCTAATTCTAACATATTTCCCCAAAGCAATTTTCACATCTTGTTCTTCGGTGCTATTTCCTTCTGTCAATCTCTGTCCCAAGGCTCATGCTGTTCTCTGCTTGGCTGGCTAAATGAAGCCATGTGATCTATCCTGAGCCAGAAATGACCAAAGGGACCTGAAAATAACAGAAGTGTTTCTTCTGTTTTGGAGTTTGGATATCTGATGGTAGAATCCTAGCCACACATGGGTTAGATTCTGGGTTGGAGTTTCTATCTTGGGTTGTATTATTATCAAAAGAATTTAGTTTTGATATGAGAGCACTTAACTGTAACCAGTTTGTTAAATTGGTTATTTTTTGTGTATTATTATGTATGATGTGTCATCAAAAGGCTTATTTCTTTTTGTCTCCTACTACCCTTTAAGTTTTTTTAATGAAAGAAATTTTTTCACTGCTACTTGATGAAAACTTAGCAGGTCCTGTGACATTCTGCTTCCTTTTAGGACTAGTCCTATCATTACCTTAAGTTACCCAAACCACTTTAATTCAACATAGAATATTCCAGCCACTGGAATAACAAACTCCAATCTCCTCTTAGAGTTAAATCTCCTCTCCTTCCCCAACTGGGGCCCATTTCAGGAGGATCACCTTCCTTCAGGGAAGGCACTGTGGTTGGCTTCTTCATGCTTTCTTCCTCTTCCTCTCCTAGCTTGCTAACCCTGACTTCCAGCCCCCCTGGGGTTAGAGTAAAAGGATAGAGAAAAAAAGAGCAGAAAGAAATTTTTACTTGATTTGGTAACATCATATTCTGGCTTTTCACTCTCAGAGCCAGGGAGGCCCAGAGAAGAAAACTTTCAAGGGCTATTTGAAGGTTCTTATTCCTATCAGATATCTCGTCTGTAGTCCTCGGTTCATGCCAATTCATCTCAATTCTAGGGGTTAACTTGTAACTCAATCTGCACCCCCTAGAAAGCTGTCTACCTACCATTGTAGCTACTAGGGTCTGTTTGCACCCTTGGAGAGGCCCCAGTACAACCCCATCCAGTTCTTCCTTACTCCTGGCCTGCTCTGGTCCATGGGGAATGCTCACATCATTTGCCTTTGGGAGTGCAGCAGCAGATTTCCTGGTTCTTTGCCAAAACAATTTTTCAGACCATCTCTCACCCTGTAGATATCCTGGGAGGGAGTCAGACTGACTGCAGCCCACCCACTCTGACCTCCCATCCATCCGCATGCTGACATCTTGGATCAAGTTCCCTAAGAAGGGGAACTTTGAAACTCTTTTCTCACAAGGCTGGAGGTGAGAGAGTAGGGCCTCCCAACTCCACCTACTCCAAACACACACCTTGACCTGCAGCATTCCAGAATTCCTCCTCACAAAATGCTCTCTCCTTACCAGACTCTGACCCCATTTAATAACCTGGACCTAAGGAGTTCAAGAATTGTGGTTTGCTATTCTGTGAACACACCAGGGACACTCATGTCTACTATTTTCTTTGTAAAGTCTGTGTTTTAATCTGGAATCTCACTTCAGTGTGCAGCATCTCTTATATTTGAGGGCCTTGGGGGAAACTTCCACTTTAATATTCTGTTATATAACATTATCATTTTTCAGTAGAGCATATAGTTCTTTCTCTTATTTTTCTTTTTAAAATGAAATATAGGTTAAAAATAGAATGAAATGTGTTTTTTTCTACTAATTAATTTCAAGAAATTTATCTAATAACTTCAAATAGTCTTAAAAGTTGAAACCTTATACCGCGCCCAGGCCTTGCCCTAGAGAAGAGGCCTCACTCGTTTCCAGGGCATCTCAGGCAGTCCTTAAGCTCTAATCGTTGAGAACGTCTTCCTTATATTGAACCAAACTTTGCCTCCCATAACTTTACCCCATTGATCCTGATAACATAAAATACATCTACTGATACTCCTCTCCAGCCATTCCTTCACATATTCCCAGCTGCTTCCGCTCTCTCGGAACACCTTCACCACCTGATGCTCTTCTTCACTTTTCCAACTAAGGGGAAATAACATCTATGGTGTTCATTACCTCAAGTTTTCTGCATCCTTTTCCCCCCAGTTTGTTAGATAAAACTAATGCAGATATAATGTCTTGATCTCCTTAAGTAGATGTACTTACGGAAACACAATCACCAAAAGCAAACCCATGAAGATATCATTCAGACTGACTGAGGGGCCATGTCATCTGGCAGGTGGCATAGTTAATATTGCACGTCGAACAACAGTCTCTGTGTATTTAGACCAGTGTGCCACTTAAGTGTTGAATCCATGAGAGTACATGTCAGTCTTTAGCTAGTCCAATAAAATGCATGCAGTAAAGGCTGCAAATATTCACACTGAAGTCACGAATCACCTAGTGTTATGTATTCCCATCAAAAGGATAAACACGAAGGAAGCATTTTTCTGCTTCTGCCTTCAGCAATAGCCAACACTAGTAGATCACTTACTGTGTGCCCAGTGGCAGGTGCTAATTGCTTTGCATGGAATATTTCATATATTCCTCATAACAACCCCATGAAGTAGGCACTTTTAAGATCCCTATTTTCCAGATGAGGACAGTGACACTTAAAGAGGGTAAGTAACTTCCGCAAGGGTAGAAAGCTAAAAAGTGCTGGAGTGGGGGGAGTTGAACTCAGGCAGTCTCATATCAGGGTTCTTAATCAAATATATATGACACTGTACTTGCAATGCAATTGTTTTGAAAAAATATCTTTTCAAAAAAAGATTTGAATCCAAGCAAACTAAATGGAATGAGATGTTAGAAATTTTGGAAAGGGTCATTGAAATCTTAAGTTTGGATTAATTGATACTGGTATCTTGCCATTTGTCACAAGCACAAGTAGGCGCCAGTGAGTAGGGAATATATCACATGAGATGCACTCCCTCTCTGTGAAGGTGAGACACCGGGCACCCTGCATTCAGGTCAGCTGAAAAGCTCAGAGGAGTGGGGGAGCCTTTCTCTGCTTAACATGAACTATCTTTTATGTCAATTAGATGTTGACTTATCCACATAGCTTGTTAATGAAGCAGCTTAGTGAGCTTCCTTGTTAAACTGTCCAGTAACCAGTTTAGCTGCCAGGAAACACTTGACATTTAAAAAAAGGAAAGGTCATCTGAGGTTTACCCAGGACAAAGAAGTGAATTATAAAACAATGCAAATAGCCCTAGAAGCCAAAGAAGTTTAATGTGATATACGTTTTGAAGTTCAAACTGTTTCATACCATAAACCTTATAAGCTAAAAAATTCTCTTGGCTGAAATCCTGCTTACACATACACAGTAGAGAATCTCCAGCTGACAAATGTTATTTCAACTCCTTCGACTCCTTTCTCTCTAAATACACATGATCAGTAAATATTCATCACAAACATATACTTTATCATAAGCAGATTCCAATAAAAGCCAACGGGAATAAATGGCATTTCTTTTGACTTATAAATCACTGATTAGAACTTCTACAAAGCAGAGGTCCATGAAAGGGCACATGAATAGAAGAAAGCACCAGGCATCTGCCAGTTTTCCATTTGCTCAGGTTAAAATATTTGGAGTGATTGTTGACTCCTCCCCATCTCTTACACTCCACACCTGAACTGTCAGCTTTAAAATACATCCAGCATCTGACTATTTCTTACCATCGCCATTGGTACCATCCTGGGCTAACCCACCATACTCTTTTGCCTGGATTATTGCCATAGTCTCCTAATTAGTTTCCCCAGTTCACCCTTGCTCCTTTAGTCTAGCCTCAATACGGCAGCCATATTGAGAATACTGTTAAAACCTAAGTCAGATTATGTCACTTAGTCCTCTGTTTAAAACTCTGTCATCGCTTCTCATTTCACAACAGGAAACAAAGTTCTTTCATTGACCCACAAGGCCCTACAAAATCTGCTGGTTTCACCCCTCCTTACACCTCTGATTTCACCTCCTGCTGTTCTCTCCCTCCCACTTTGCTCCAGCTACACTGGCCTCTTTGCTATCCTTTGAACAGATCAGGTACCCTCATGCCTGAGCACCTTTATACTCGCTGATCCTCTGCCTGGAGCACAGTACTCCAGATATTAGGGTGATCCTACTTCATTTCCTTCAGGCCTTACTCAGATATCTTGTGATCACTATTTGGCTATTCTCAATCTCTCTCTCTCTTCCCCCAACCCCCAAGATTCCCTATCCCCCTTCCCTGCTTTATTTCTCCCCTAAGGCTTATGCCTATCTAACATAATAAATGTTTATTTAATTATTTTGTTTATCTGCTTCTCCCTACTAGAATTTAGCTCCCATCTAAAGTAGGGGTTATTCCAATCCAAAAATGGGCAGAAGACCTAAATAGACATTTCTCCAAAGAAGACATACAGATGACCAAGAAGCACATGAAAAGCTGCTCAACATCACTAATTATTAGAGAAATGCAAATCAAAATTACAATGAGGTATCACCTCACACCAGTTAGAATGGGCATCAGCAGAAAATCTACAAACAACAAATGCTGGAGAGAGAGGGTGTGGAGAAAAGGGAACCCTCTTGCACTCTTGGTGGGAATGTAAATTGATACAGCCACTATGGAGAACAGTATGGAGGTTCCTCAAAAAACTAAAAATAGAATTACCATATGACCCAGCAATCCCACTACTGGGCATATACCCAGAGGAAACCATAATTCTAAAAGACACATGCACCCCAATGTTCATTGCAGCACTATTTACAATAGCCAGGTCATGGAAGCAAACTAAATGCCCATCGACAGACAGGATAAAGAAGATATGGTACATATATACAATGGAATATTACTCAGCCATAAAAAGGAACGAAATTGGGTCATTTGTAGAGATGTGGATGAATCTAGAGACTGTCATACAGAGTGAAGTAAGTCAGAAAGAGAAAAACAAATATCGTATATTAACGCATATATGTGGAACCTAGAAAAATGGTACAGATGAACTGGTTTGCAGGGCAGAAATTGAGACACAGATGTAGAGAACAAACGTATGGACACCAAGGGGGGAAAGCGGTGGCGGGGATGGTGGTGTGATGAATTGGGAGATTGGGATTGACTTGTGTACACTGATGTGTATAAAATTGATGACTAATTGAACTAATAAAAAAATAAATAAAATTAAATTTAAAAAAATAAATAAAGTAGGGGTTATTGTTTTATTCATTAAGACATCCCTTGACCTAGAATGGTGCCTGCCAAGTAGATGTTTAGGAAGTATTTGTGAAATGAATGAATAATAATTTCTATATCAGCTGCCATAATCAGGAAATTCAGTTATCTTCACCAAACTTTTTGGTCCTGTCCCAAGATGTAGCCCTTCTCACATGTCATTTACATGTGATGAGGGACTCACTCAAATAGACCCATCCCACCACCCCCAATACATGCACACCAGTATGCACACCAAGACATGTTTGGCAAAACAGATAGGATTAATCAATGTTTATGAAAAATCAAATTTTCTAAACAGGTAAAAGATTTTAACGTGCTTCAAATAAATGATTTGCATTTAGGTCAGTGGAAGTGTAAGGGTTTTAAACTGCTTTGATTCCCCAAATAAGAAAAGTCTTAGAAAATTATTCATGAATCCTAAAGACAGCCCAAAATCTACTTGTAAGATTTAAAAGTAAAGACCAAAGAAGAAAAAGATAATGGAAATTGGGATGGGTTAGAGTTGGAGAAGAGAAAGCCGAAAGCTAATTTATCACTTATCATGAGATTGCAAGCAGGTGTAGGAAATGGCAGTTTCTACTATCTGATCTCTTAGGGGCACTTCCAGCTCTAAAGAGTTTTCAATTACAATTTTTCTGACAATGGAAGCAGGTCAACGTTGGAAGGAAGTTCTCCATAAGGATATAGAATTCCATTACCTAGAGATCTTTAAGTATAGGACAAATGCTCCCTTGATATAATTTAGATACAGTTAAGTAGTCAGGGGAATAAGTAGAATTTTAAGGTCATTTTTGTTCTAGTCTCTTAATAAGACAGTCTCTATCACATATTCCCTGCCTTCTCAAGTGAACCTTAAATCTTCCTGGTGGAAGAAGTGGAGTTTTTGGAAATTCTGTTGTAGCTGTCTCTTATCTAAAAAATGGAAGTGTCCATTTTTTTAAACCGAAATCAGCAATATTATTCTGCTTACCAAGAGTAGTGCAGATAACCAGGACTAATAAATTGTACTATTGAATAGAAAAGTAGCCAAGTAACCATACATTGCTTAAATAGTTCCATGAATGCAATAAACATACTTAGACATCAAAATAAGAGATAATGTCTTGTAGCTAGAGCTTCTCATCTTGGCTTTGCCATTAACCATTTATCTTAATTCATCTTAGATTAACTATCAGATTAAATTTTTGGTTCTAAAACAATAAACTTTAAAAAATTTTTATTTTAGATTTGAAGGCAATCCCTTTGTGAGAGAGGCTAAGAGTTGTAACTGACAGTAGAAGCCAGCATGTTATATTGGAAAGAATGTGAATTTGGACATCACACTGACCGGGGAGTCCTGCCTTTGCCTCTTTTTACCCATATGATCCAACCTCTCCCAGCCTTACTTTCCTTGGTTGTAAAACGGCAAGAATGCTGGCTACTGTTTCAAGATTATGGGTAGAGTAGAGATTGTGTTTATAAATCAAATGCCACGTAGCACAACAGATTATTCTTGTTATTGTGAGAAGAGTCTGTGAGGCCTTAAAAGGTGTCAGAGACCTGGCAGAACCTTTTGTTCAAGAGGCAACTGCATAGGCAGGCTCCTGCCCTAGGATAAAAATAGGAGGGAGCTGCCTTTGAAGTGGCATTAGCACCACACGCCTCAGATATTGCTGTGCCAGCCACTGACTCCCTCCCACCAGAACGCCGGCAGCAGGGCTGGCCAGAAACATCGCCACTGACCTCATCTCTCTGCTAGCTCTGGGTGGGCCAAAGTATAGACTTCTTGATCTTTTTTAACCTTCTGTTATAGAAGAATAAAAATAACCACATTAATTTAAGGTCACGAAGACTGATGTTAGGCAGGAATCTACACTTACACTTCTGTGGTCCCTTTCATCTTAGAAGCAATGATAACAATAACTAAAGTGTACAGAATTTTTACTATGTACTAGTCACAGTGCTAAGCACTTTTTGTCTATTAACTCATTTAATCCCCCCAACAATCCTATAATCCCCAATTTCTGCAAATAAGGAAACTGAGGCATAGAAATTAGGTGATTTACCTGAAGTCACACAGCTCATTTTTGTAAAGGGAAATTGAAGAATTAAGGCCATAGATAATAAAATTTTATCTAAATAATGTGTTTTAAGGCATTATATATGTTAGTGGAAAAAAATTACTGCAGCAGCAATTTTTACCCTCTCATTTTCCTCTATCCTCAGGAAAGAAGTATGTCACTCTCAAAATTATAATCTATGAAAATACTCCTATTAATATAGTCTGTATTATATTTAAGTAGCTGGAATTGCCATTTTAATTTTTTATAATTCTTGGGGAAAAGCCTTACTTAAGTGTATTTTTATAAAAGTCTAATTTGGTTTGAACATAAAAATAAAATCTTTTAAACACATTTCAAAATATTTTCTGAAAAGAAGTTTTCTCTCCTCAGAAGATTTAAACAGTAAAAGTTATATAGATTTCCCACTATTGAAAAGAATGAATAATAGATAGCAAAAGTTCAGCTCTCATCAATTTCTATAGAGAATTTCACAATAAATAAAGGATGCTGATCCTGTATGAAATAAATGAATTTTTGACCTTGTGGGAGGTTTTTGTAGAGAAAAATTATCAGTGCCTGGCATATAGAAAGCACTTCATAAAAGAGAGTCATGTGTATTAGTATAAAATTAATACTTATACTATATCCCTAATTAGAATTATATTTATGATAAATTATAAAACCCATTTAAAATGGTTTAACTATGTGAATATAGCTTTAACTGTCCATAATATTCTAAACACCTTCTTTCCTGAAACAAATCCAGGCAACCATCTCCTCCCTCCCTCATTCACAAAAAGAAAAGTTACCATGACTGTGCATTTATCCCCAGAAGGAAAGTAGGGATAAGAGATATTTTTTATAGCTTATGTGCCTGCTATTTGAAGTGGAGCTAATATCCCTTAAGCAAACTCATTTCCCAACTAGAATGGCTTTCTCAGAGGAAAATTTTGTCAGTTAAGATATTAAGACCAATTCTTAAGATATGTGTGGGTGCTATAGAACAACCTTGCTCGGGCCCTCTGCATGATAACATTCTCCAAATTTCCTACTGGCAGCTTTTTAGGCAATCCTACTGTTACAATTCCTTATAACATTAAAAAAAAACGGAAAATCCAAGCTGGTTAATGGTAGTGACAGACACATCAACAACTACACAACACGTGACATTATTTCATAAGGATGCAGAGGATACAGCATGAAGAAAACGACTTAACTTGATCTTTGTAACTGTTCTTCTATCCATTACGTTTTTAAACTTATTAAATAGATCCTTTGATTCATATCCTGGGCATTGAGGAAAATGTTTAACCTACTGTTCTTGGAAAGTTTAAAATTTTTTTTTCAATATTTATTTATTTATACTGTGTTAGTTTCTGTTGTACAATAAAGTGAATCAGCCATATGCATACATATGTCCCCATATCCCCTCCCTCTTGAGCCTCCCTCCCATCCTCCCTATCGCACCCCTCTAGGTCATTGCAGAGCACCGAGCTGATCTCCCTGTGCTGTGCTGCTGCTTCCCACTAGCTATCTATTTTACATGTGGTAGTGTATATATGTTGATGCTACTCTCAACTCACCCCAGCTTCCCTCTCCCACCTCGTGTCTTTAAGTCCATTCTCTATGTCTACATCTTTATTCCTGCCAGAGAGAAACACAAATACCGTATGCTAACGCATATATAGGAATCTAAAAAAAAAAAAAAAAAAAAAATGGTACGGAAGTTTAAGATTTAGTGCCAAATCATATTTATGCTTCCTTTGTCAAAAACATGGCTCCAGAGTGATGTTTAAAATTAGGAATAAAAAAATATAACTCTTCATCTGGGAAATCACCAACTTGTTTCCTTAAGTGCAGAGTAGATAAAAATTTTGCTTAATTGCCTTACCATATCTCTCTGGAATAAGTGGTACATTTTATTTAATGATAACTTTCTTGTTTGAGGGAATTTACACAATAATTTCATATATGTCAATTCATTTTAGAGACACAAGAACGCCATAAAGTAAGTGGGAGTTTCAAATGAGTGATGGTTTTTCAAATGAAGAGATAAAAGACCACTAAGGGGGGCTTCCCTGATGACGCAGTGGTTAAGAATCCGCCTGCCAATTCAGGGGACAAGGGTTCAAGCCCTAGTCCAGGAAGATCCCACATTCCATGGAGCAACTGAGCCCGTGCGCCACAACTACTGATCCTTCACTCTAGAGCCCACGAGCCACAACTACTGAGTCTGCGCACCACAACTACTGAAGCCCACGTGCCCTAGAGCCCGTGCTCCACAACAGGAGAAGCCACCGCAATGAGAATCCCGCGTACGGCAACAAAGAGTGGCCCCCGCTCGCCGCAACTAGAGAAAGCCCATGCATAGCAACGAAGACCCAAAACAGCCAAAAATAACTAAAAAAAAAAAAAAAAGACCATTAAGGGGGAAAATAGATTAAAGCAGAGTGTACAGTGATAGTCCTGATGGTGTGCTTTTCAAATGCAAATGGGAAATACGGAAACATCTTTTATCAGAAGTGTCCCAGGTACATTTCTTCAAAATTAGGAAGCATTTACTTTACTTGAAGATACTAATCCCAGGTATAAATGTAATTCCATTAATGGTTCAAGGGGATGTCTCATAAGGTATTAGGATGCTTGTCTACTTATCAAACTTTCAAAATTAGAGAGCAAATATTTAATTTTGCCCTTGACATTAGTTATTACAGCTTTTCCTATTGGCATAGCTTTCTTAATGCACTTATAAAATGGCAATATGTAATTATCTAGACATAACATTGCATATTAATACTACAGCAAATTTTTCTATGTGGGCCACTCATTTATTCAAAAGGTCTCATTCCTTATTATTTCCCTGACCACTCCTCATTCCCAAGTTCACCTTCATTTTGATATGATGTTAGGTAGCTATTGCTACCAATTGCTAAATAATTGTTTCACTTTCAGTATTGATTCATACAAATGCATAGACGAATTAACAAAAGCCTTATGAACTAGCTAACACTTCATCAACCCTCTAAGCCACTTTGGTTGTGTAGTCTTAGCCTAATATAAAAGGTAAATTCTTCTGGAGGTACTAACATGTCTAGGCCATCATAAATATACATTCGAGATTGAGAGAAGAGAAGAGATCCTTCAGTAAGATGTATGTTTGAAGTTCTTAAGCAACTATCCATTAAAGAAAAGAAAAATGCTGGGGAAGGAATGGGGAAAAAATGTCCAGAGCTTATCTATTTGTAAAAAGATTCCTTACTTATACCAGTCAAAAAGTTCCTCTCAAATCTGTTTTGATCTGTTTTGTAAATATTATTAGACACTTTCTGATAGTGGTATTCAGATTTTCCAGTCGATGGTTGTTTCCCCATTCCATTCTTGTCCTTAATCTTGCTTCTTTCAATATTGGTAAATCTAATGAGGATAAGTCCCTTTTAAAATATAATTAATAGATCAGCGATGATTGACCACCTGGAATCACACATGCTAGTGACCTAGGCTAGAGCTTTTGTGTGTTTTAGCTGGGAGGAAACTTATCTCCCAATTCCTTCATTTAAAGAGCCTGAAGGAGGGCTTCCCTGGTGGCACAGTGGCAGAGAATCTGCCTGCCAATGCAGGGGACATTGGTTCAAGCCCTGGTCTCGGAAGATCCCACATTCCACGGAGCAGCTGGGCCCGTGAGCCACAATTACTGAGCCTGCGCGTCTGGAGCCTGTGCTCCGCAACAAGAGAGGCCGCGGTAGTGAGAGGCCTGCGCACCGCGATGAAGAGTGGTCCCCGCTTGCCACAACTAGAGAAAGCCCTCGCACAGAAACGAAGACCCAACACAGCCATAAATAAATAAATAAATAAAAATTTAAAGAGCCTGAAGGAGGTGTGGGTAGGGGGAGCAGCTCTTACAATTTCTCACTGTGGGTCGGATAGTCCCAGATGAAATCCAACTTTGATGTTACAACTAGTTGTCTAGACCAGTCCATTTTGTGCAAAAAAATGAAGTCTAGATGAGACAAAATGAAGTCTGACAATGCAATGCATCCCCATGATACACTGATAATTAAACATCTATGCACCATTCACAAAACAGGATTTTCACTTTGCCCATGGTTGACAGTGGTAGGTAGAATATTACAGAAGTTTGGGGGAAAAAAAAAAAAAAAGACAACAAAACAGAGGTTGAATAGTGAAAGCAAAGAAGGTAGATACTAAATGGTTCTTTGTCAAAAATTGCTTTTTGTATGAATGCATAATACGTTTGACGTAATTTCATAAAATGGAACGTGCATTTTAAGAGCAAAGGATGGAGATCTAGTGATTCAGGTGAAATGATAAGCAAAGAATAGCAGAAGTTCTGCTTTACAGAATTGCAAGCCCTTTTCTTACTTTACTCCAGCGTGCCTAATGGCTGCCCTAGGACTAGAGGTGTCTCTGAGTTTCAGAATGCTCTCCATTCTCAGGAAGTATCTGTGCGTGTGTCAAGAATAGACAGGAGGAATTATAGTCACACTTTACAGACACTGGAACCAAAGCAAATCTTCTAGTCAGGGCTTCAAGGAAAGAAAAATTATTCTCTAACCTCCTAAGCTCTGCTTTTTGTCTCATTAGAAAAATGATGTCTTTAAGATTTTTTCTTCAAATACTCTGGAATTAAAGTGGTAAGGAACAAACAAATTTTGTCTTGTCGGGTGTTAAACTGACCTTGGTTTTTAAAAAGCATTGAACTGCGTCAAAATACTCACAACACTTAAAACCCAAATGTTTTTAAGGAGCTATTTATATAGAGAATTATAAAATCTTAGAGATGCAAGGCATTTTAGAGATCCTGCAATCAAACTTCCATGAGGTACAGGAGTTCCTTTTATAACACCCCTGATAGGCATTGCAATGGAAAAAGCACAGGCTATGAAAACAGATAAACTTGGATTCAGCTGGTGAGTCTGCCACCTTACTGGCTGGGTGACTTTGGGCAATTTTCTTAAGCTCCCTGAGCTTCAGTTTCCTTATCAATTAAAAAAAAAAAAAAAAATGAGGATAATTTCCACCAAATAAGGTCGTTGTGAAAATTAAATACATGGATTAAGACCCTTAACGCATTTTATATGTCTAATACACACGTTAGTTCCTTCTCCATTCCTTCCCCACAAGTTTTTGAAGTTTTCTTAAGTTAAACTGAAATTTACTGTCTTGTAACTTCCATTCACTAGTCCTGTTTTTCTTTTTCACAATGGAGACCTTTACTCTCTCATCCATACCAAAGTTCCTCAAATATCCAGCTCTCCTACCTCCTTTTAGTCTTTTCTCCTCCCACTGGTAAATGTACAAACATATATCTCATATTACAGAACTTCCAGACACATCACCATCCTTTTGGTTTTAGAAATAAACTTTAGTGCGTCAAAGGCCTGAAAACAATACTCCTGTTGGGATCAAAGCTGCTACTCAGTGGGCCTACCTGTCCCTTTGTTCTGTTCACTCTTCTAATGTTTAAGCAGCCTCTTGACTGACTTTGCCTTTTTGTCAGTCCAGCACACAATCTGATTGTCTTAATGTTAAGGTTAAACAAAAATATTGGGATCTTTCCCTGTGATCCATAAAGTGCACGAACTTCTTTTTAGTTTCGCAGATTTTACAATCATACTTGTTTCCATTTTAAAAAGCTAATTAGCATTCAAAGTGCTTCAAAATTCTCCTTTAGTCTAGATCCCAAAATAAGAATGTTTTGATTACTGCCAGAGAGATTTCAGTTTGTTATTAGTAAGAACATTTTTGATTGGAGATAAGAGACTCTGCTGCCCTACGGCCAAGGGAAGTCATACAATCCCTTTGCCCAGAGATAAGAAAAATCAGCCAGGGAACTTTGTACAGTCACTTCTCTAGATGATAAAATTGTATCATTCTATTCCTAGAAATATTTATTCTCCGACTTGATTAGAAGCAGGGGGTCAGATAAAATCACATCTCAAGGCCCTCTTTAGTCTTCTATTTAAAAAACAAATTTAAAAGACTGTTCAAAGCAAATTATTTGCAACACGCTTTAGAATGGTTGCCTGTGAAGCACTCTCTGAGCGGGAAGAGAGTTTGCTGCCACCTCCTGGGCTTTTAGAATAAAGCTGTCAAGATCAGCACTTCAGGGCCTGTTCCCTTCAGACAAGGCATCAAGAGCATTTGCAAGCAGGTGCTGTTTACAAGTCTGACTGTCCCAGACTGAATGAACTAGAAACCTATTGATGGGTTTTAAAGAATAAAGTTGACTTCAGTGTTTTGTGTGTTAGAAAACTGGTTTTCAAAGTGCAGTTCACAACCCATTAGCATCAGAATCACCTGGGGTATATGTTACAAAAACAAATTCCTGGGCCCCATCCAGGGGCTACTAAATCATAATTTCCCTGGGACGAGGGGAATCTTAATTTTTCCCTGGGAACAAAAGTTGGAAAACTGCATATTAGAATACTGTGAAGCTAAAAAAAAAGAATACTGTGAAGACAATAGTTTGCTCACACTAAAACATTGTATATAAAGGAAATAGTTGGTGAACTGAAGTGAAAAACTAAAATTAAAAGTTCTAAGAGATATATTTTGCTTTGCTCTTAATTTCAGTAATACCACCTGAAATGAATTGTGACATTTTGCTGGACATTTCATAACGTAGAATTCAAAATCTATTTAGCCCATATTGAGTTTATATGAAGGATTATAAGTGGCACCATCTGATAAGCAGTAACAAGTAGTCCAGTGGCCCAGACCATCAATAAACTCTGAGTGTGATTAAAACAAGAAAGAAACTTCCAACTGTGGAAGGGTTGGTATGATACTTTAAATTATCATTTTATTTATATCAGTCCAGCCAATTCCTTAGTGATTTTTAGCTCTAGAGGATGGTTTTGTGAATACTTCTTTATCAATCTGAGATATGCTAGCAGAAAAAAGAACTAATGCCATGTAAGAAAGAAACCTAGTTGTTTTTTACTTTTTAAGAAAAAGTGTAATTAAACGCCACAAAAGGAAAACTTAACTAAGTCAATTTAACTGTATTTGAAACTAAAGCAATTTTAGATTCAGATGAAGTTTTCCGAATCTCATCTTGTGATTTTTCTCTCTTCAAGATCGTCCTAACTTCTGCTTCTGACTCAGAAGAATTCTACAAGTACCAGAAAACCCACAGAAATTCCCTGTGTTTGAAAGGCAGCTGGAATTTTAAGTTCCTCCCTACATCAGTCACTCAGCTTCTGAGAATTGTTTTTCATCACTTGCCCTGTGAGCTGGGAGTTTGCTCTGTTCAGACCGAGGTTTCACTCTTTCTGGTTCTGGAAACTGATCACGCTTCTCAGGCAAGGGGATCAATTACTCTAAAAAGACCAGGTTGCTGACCCTTCATCCTGGGACAGTGTTGAGGAGGAGGGATAAGAACAACTGCCTGCTGCATCGTCAGAGGCCAGCCAGGTTCTCTCAGAGCCCCAACTGTTGCAGGCCTGAATTGGGGTAGCTTCGGGGATTGGGTTGCCAACTGTTCCACTTTCTATGTGATAGGCCTAGTTAAGCTTCAACTATCCTACTAGAACCTTGCTCAGGATACCAGCTATTCTATTTTGAGAATATATTTCATTTACAAGCATTTCCCCATAAGAATTCTCTCTATATTGCTAAATACACCACACTTATTTTCTTTAATATTGGTACTTTGAATTTAACATAGTCCCTTTATAGTGAGTTTCAAAGCTGATATTAAGTTTCTTTTTTAAAAAATATTGTACCAGTCTTTTTGAATCCTGGTCTCATCTTTGTATACCACTACAACAATGCTAGTACAATAGATGAAGACAAAAGAGAAAAAAATTGACCAATAGGCTGAATACAGAGGAATATAGACAAATAAAGCTTCACTAAAAAGAAAACAGTAGAGAAGAAACAAAGATGTCTCAGTAAAAGACTCCTGGGGGTATATTATTCTTCATGTCAATATGAGATTTATACAGATACTGCTGCTGCTTTTTCTATTTTAGTTCTCTTAGATCCCTTAAACTGGGATTCATATTAACAGAGAAAACAAAAGAACTTTTTTCATCATTGTGTGTGTTTCCCTCCTTGGTAGTTTATGAAATAGTAGCTATTGTTTATTGAGTGCCCTTTATAAGAATATTAAGAGCTAACATATGTTGAATGCTTTCTATGCGCCAGGCACTGTTTTATACCCATCGCACATATTGGTTTGTTTAATCTTCACAAATCGTGAGGTACACCTATTATCTTCTCCATTACATAGCAGAGGGTACTGAGACACAGAGAGGGTGAATCGTTTGCCTAATGTCTCCGAACAAGCAAGAGGTGGCCTGGGATTCAGCTGCAGGCATTTGGCCCAAGTCCACATGCTTACCCACTACAAAATGTTGTCTCTGTATACTTGGTGTTTATGTGCATTATCTCACGTAATCATAGGTGAATTTCATTTAAAAAATGGTTACCTTATGCTTCCCCTAAATCAAATCATTGCTTTAATTAACTTATTTTTTAATTTAAATATTTGCAAGGACATTTTTCTGCATTATTGTTACTAAAATTTGAGGAATTTCTCATCACTATTCTTTTTTTCCTTAATTTACCTGGTGTAAATTAGCACAGCTGTAGTAATATATGATGGCTTGAAGTGGGTGTTTGAGGAATTTAGTCTGACACATCATGGGTGTTCACTCAATGGAACTAGCAAAATGTTAGACTTCCTCCTACCATTTGAGTTATAAGCAAATAGGCTGGTAGAAATAAAAATGACACCTTTCTCCCTCCCCTTGTACCTGTTCACAAGTGTCTATCATTTGGGGCTACCAAACTCTAAGAAGTTTTTTCAACATTTCTTTCTTTGATTTGGAAGGTATAAAGTAACTTTTGAGTTATTCTTGAGACAGGTATAGCTTATCACCTCTGATGGGCAATTCCTTTCATATGTGACCTTTGTCTTCTTGTGATCAAGTGAGGTAATGTAGCCTTGTGATTAGAGAATGGCTCTGGAGTCTGACTGTTGAGTCTTGAGTCTTAGCCCCATCACTTTAGACAAGTTTCTTAACTTTTCTTTACTGTATTTTCTCATCTGTAAAGTAGAATGATAATAGTACCTTCTTCATACACTAGTAATTCTGTGATGACTAAAAAAGTTAAAATTTGTTAAGTCTTTAGAATGGCACCTAGCATATAGTAAGTCCTCATAATTATCACTGTATTAGTGGATCTATGATTTTAAATTAAGGCAGTAAAGCTCTGCAAATATAATGAGGGTTTTTTACAATTAACTCAGAAGTTCACATCTTCTCTCCTTGAAGTTAGTGACGAGAATGTTCATACCCACATTTAGAATCCATTACAGGAGTTCTTTAGGAGATGTTTCCAAAATGACAATGAGACATAGTTTAAAGCAAACAGAACAAAACAAAAAACTACTGGAAAAAACATAAGGTATAAAAATGTCCTCTCTGGGAACTTTTCAACAGAAATACCTGTTGAGAAACCTTCATTGAGGACTTTGCAGCAGGAAGGGTTTGCTGCCTCATCCATATCCAGGATGAATGCTAGCTCAGCTAGGAGACACTTCATGGAACTCTAAGATTCCAGTGACGACTACTTTTTTAGATATATTTTGAAACACTGAAAACTGTGACTCTCTCAGCATTATTCTGTGTAGACTTATTCCTGTTGAAATATCTCAAGTTATTATTGGTTTAGTAGCAAACCAAGCTGGGTGCTGATTCACTATGATAAGAAAGTTCCCTGAATTACTTCTGGTGGGAAAGGCATGAAGCCAAGGGGAGCACTTCCTTTTATGTAGAGCCTTTGATTTTGCTTTATTTTTTTTTAATGACATTCCTCACCACCCCCAGCCCATGAATATCACCTTTTCACCCTGATATAAGTGAAAGAATTTTGGGAACTCATACAAAATCACTGTCAAATCCATCATTTCTACTTACAAAACAGATGCTTCTTTTTCAGAGACTGGTTTTTGCTTCCAGCATGTTATCATAGCATCTGATTTTATGAGCAATCTTATGATAGTAGGGTCCTTTCTAATGTCTCTCAAGTGGTCAAAGCTATCCATTAAGCATATGTAGAGTAGGCTCTTGGTGGATGGTTTGCTGAACACATAATTAACAGGTCTCAGGGAGTGGGATTCTGGGGTCTAATGAGACTGTGGAAATCTTGTGGTACTGAAGGGAGAGCCTGGGCTTTGATGTCAGATAAGTATGTAGGTCCAACCATAGCCCACTACTTTATAAGCTTAGTGATTGCCGGACAAGTTGGTTAGCCTCTCTGGGCTTCAGATACCTCGTCTATGAAATGGAAATAATAATAATACCTTCACGTTCAGGGTAATTCTGAGGAGTAAATGAGATCACAGTGTAATTGGTTAAGAGTGTAGGTCCAGACCGAATCCAGGGTCCACTACTTAACGCTATGTGATCTTGGGCAAGATATTCAGCCTCTTTGTGCCTCAGAATCCCATCTATAATCTATACACTGAGGATTATGATGGTACCTATCTCATAAGGACTACTGATTAAAAAAGATACTCTATGGTGGTTGCCAGAGGGGTGGAGGTGTGGGTGGGCAAAATGGGTGAAGGTGGTTAAAGGTACAAACTTGAGGTTATCAGATAAATAAGTTCTGGGGATGTAATGTACAGCATGGTGACTATAGTTAACAATACTGTAATGTATATTTGAAAGTTGCTAAGAGAGTAGATCTTAAAAGTTCTTATCACAAGAAAAAGAAATTTGTAACTATGTGTGATGATGGATGTTAATTAGACCTATTGTGATGATCAATTTGCAATATATACTAGTATCAAATCATTATTGTACACCTGAAACTAATATGATGTTATATGTCAATTATATATCCATTTAAAAAAAAAAAAAGAGAGAATCTATGAAGATGCTTGGCACAATTCAGGGCGCAGAGTTTGTGCTCAGTTAATGTTAGTTATTGTTATAATTTATGTAAAGTATTAACATCGTTCCTGGCTTTCAGTAGAAACTTAATACATCAACCCCCCCACCCTACCTTCTGTCTTTTCCTTAGACCTCATGAGCTTGGTTAAATGGCTGCCACAGCTTCCATCCCCACCCATGTTATCCTAACTGGGACCGTAATCTTGACTCAGGGCCTTTGGGTGGTCTTGAAAACAGATCATTCCACTAAATAAAGATACCAAAGAGTCTCCCTGACTTCTAAAATGTCTCTTGAAGAACATAAAAAACAACTTTTGCTTTTTGATATTTACTTGCAAGAAGAAAATTTTTCTCAGTTTATACCTAAAACGTGCATTTCTTTTCAACTTAGAGCTAATTGCAAATCTATGTTTGTTTGTTTGTTTTCCATGAACAACCATTAATAATTATCAAGGAGCTCAAGAAGTAGGGGCTGTGAAAGCAGGATTCCTCCATGGTATATTGGAATGTTATTATTTTAAATATTATTATTATTATCAGGTAGAGGAAGAAGGGTAGGCTGGAAAGTAGGTCCTTGTGATTATTTTTATTAGGACCCTGAATGTATATCTTACCAGTCATACACACACATAATTTAGATAAACGTGTCAAGAATGAGGTATAAACAGAGGTACACGTGAGGAACTTTACATTTAGAACCAAAAAATGAAAATTTAAGAAATTCTTTGTATCAATAACAAACAATTATTTAAACTATAGGACCCTGTAGAAGCCTAACTTTTTTTTTGTACTTGAGAGATACTTTATTAGCTGGCATAGCTCTGATAAAATCAGGAATCTGACAGGATTTGATATTTTTTAATTAAATTTCTCTTCACTCAATTGCTTCTGAGTAGTAAGGTCTGTGATTTCCAAGTGCCAAATGGTAATTTCATGTACAAATATACATACCATAGAAACATTAAATTTTTTTTTAATTTAAGAAACTGGCTGTACCTGATAACATCAAGGAAATAATAGTCTGATTTGGGGGCTTCTGGTTTTTATTGGTCTGATGCTCCACAGGATGGCCTGTAATTTTTTTCCTTTTTTTAAACTCAGACTGGCCTCTTTTAGCAATTTTGCCTGGTGTTTGGGTCCTGTGGGAATTTACTAGCTTGCTTTATGGCCTTTGGCCAATCCTGGTGGGAAGTCTAGAGAAGAATTCATTTCTGCTTTTTCCCAGAATACTTGTTGACAAACTCAGCGGCACTGAAGTGTTACACGAGTCTTTGTGTCCCCCAGAGTCCAGTGATAAGGGGACATGAGACCAGCAAGAGTCAGTGCTTCTGGGAATATAATGTTGGCTCTTAGAATTTACATATTTTTCTCATGAACTTTTAACAATTTTTAAAACAAACTCAACAACTGTGATTTTAGGAGGGAATGAGAACACAGCCCACTGCTTCCCTCTGGAAGCATTTTAAGCATTTAGCTTTTCAGAAAACAATCACTTCTTTTTGATGACCATGACTTCAAATACCCTTCCTGCCAGTGATGACTCATAAAATAGCAATGGATTTCAGGAGTTCACTCTTTGAATTTGGGTGCTTGCAGGTTCTCGAATTTGTAACTGGATGAAATGTTACACAGCAAGGGACTTTTGTTTGAAAGATTAAATCCAAACTCAGACACTAACAGCCATGTGTCTTCTTGTGGTCTCAAGAAACGTCTGTGAAAGTGCTGCATTCAGAGTGTTTGATATGCCTGTCAGCAGCAAAGAGCCTTCAAAGTTTTTTAAGCTAGTAACTGTAAACAAAACAATGGTCCCACATAACTTAGTCCACTCCCTTTAAATGCAGATCATTTGTTCTTGACATCTCAGATGCGACTCTTGTGGCCAGGCTAGAATTCAACTGTGTGATAATACTCAGTCCTATGAAACCCACTTTTTGAAAGGGGTCAGCACTATCTAGAAGAGTTAAAGAATCCTGGCTTACTCTCAAGAACTACTGTAACTCAGATCAGTTTTCCTGTAGTTAAAATGAGTTGCTTCTTGTGAAGATTAAATGAGGTACATGTTATCATTAACAATCGTGCTAGATATATTTTGAAGTACAAAATTTTACATGTTCCAGAATGACAGCCCCAGTGTGTCTTATAAAACATATTCCTAAAAATGTATGCTTTATACTATCAATGAATAGTCAAAATGCAGAAACAGTGTGATTTTCCTCTCTCAAAGCAGAATGTGTTTATTATTGAAATATTAGAAATAAGACTGTAACTGTTCTAAGATCAAAGTGGCAGTGCTCAGATTCTCAATCTTACCAGTTCTGTGATTCAATCTGCCCTCCTATAAGACTGAGAGGAATATGTGTACTTACATTTACATAGCACCTTTCTTCCTAGTATAGCTAGTGTTGTTCACATTCACTGTGGCACAACATTCCAGGAAGAGAGGTTTGAGACATCACTAAGGGGACACTGGTGGAAAGAAATTTGCATAAGGTCCTGCAGTAAGTGAGTGACTGTGATTACATTTTATTTTATATTCCAGTGCCTGTTAACCATGCAGTGGATTCCTTAGGATAATGTATATAAGGCACCTATCATAACACAAACACTCAGTAAATGATCGTTGCTATTGTGTTGACGATGACAACTTGACTTCATGGGTGGGGTGCTCTACCTAGAAATTAAGCTAACAAAGGACAAAGATAAAGACAAGGTCCTAAACTAAACAAAAACTGCCTCCTCGTACCCTCAAACTAGCCAAGCAACCAATCCGAATATCTGCCACCACAACAAAGCCAACACCCTGAATTCAAAGGGTTCCCAGTGGGAGGGAAACTGAGGTCATGAGTCCTAAGTCTCCCACCTGCTGCACTGACATCATTTCCAGAACTCCAACCTGAAAGGTGGTACACCCAGCTTATTCTGCTTGCCAGTTCCCATGGGGCTCCCCGGCTGGGGAGAAGAGGCAAAGAAATCCCTCCTTCTCCAGGGAGCTGGCTCAGTCCTTCTCCCTCCCAGCCCCCATCTCTCAGGGTGAGGTTAGACTCTGCTGTGGATACAATTTTGGAGGATTCCCATGCCTTTTCCATAATTTGGGACTGTATGGTTCCAGATGAGATCTATGCTACCAGCTCCCAGTCGAAGCTGTGGATGCTTTGATTGCATGCCTGACATGCTTCTTAGAAGCTTTTTGGGAACCCCATGACGGTCTCAGTCATGTTAGTTGTGTCTTTAGTCATCAACTCCAAACAGTGGCTCTGATAGGATGGCCACCTGTCCAACAGGAAATGGACCCCAAACACTCCTCATTCCTACATACCACAAACCACTGGACAACTGTAAATACTTGTGGGTCATTACCATTCTAGGCTACTTTTGAACCAGTGATCTCAAATTGACTACTTTGTGTTCCATTTTCTTTCCTCTAATTCATGCCGTTCTTTAAATGCTATGTTAAGAATGCAAGGTTACAAAAATGATCTCCTTTCCTGCTTCACCTTAAGATGCCTTTTTTGGTTGTTCTATTAGAAAAGAATGCAAAATGCACAGCATTCAACAGACTTCCTTTGCAAAGAACAAGTAATACAAACAATAGCCTTATATAATGGATAGACTGCTTTTTCCTTTATCCTGTATGAATCTTCCTAATTGATTTCCCAAAAAGGCAAATAAGAGACCAAGCTACATCCTGTGGTTCTAACCTCTACATAAATTGCCACCAAAAGCAATGGAAGATTTTCCAGAGAAAAAGCAGAAGAATAAGCCCCATTGTTCTGTAGCTGACTTAATTCTCCTCTGTGTTATGTCATACAAATACCTACGGCTTGCAGTTTTACAATTTACAGAGAAATGGAAATGTTCACAGAAAAGAAATTCAGATGTTTGGGAAGCAATATAAGAGAAATATCAGAGAAATGACTTAGGTCAGAACAGCTCATACAGGGAAGTATTTTTTTTTAATACATTGAACAGATTAAAGAAGAAAGTAATAGTTTTAATAGGGTAGTGAAAATAGAGCAGATTGACAGTGACAGCAGAAAAAGAACAGGAATACAGGTATTTTCAGAGGATTAAAATGATACCATGTACCCTCACACCAGGCAAGCTTTTATGAGAGGTCTCTAGACATATCTCTTGTATCAAGTAGATGGCTTTCCTTGGAGCTGTCAAAAATGCTTTGTGGTTCTCTACATTAATTCATGTTGAATATTTTCCATGGTTGGTCAGACTTGGACTTAA
This sequence comes from Balaenoptera borealis, assembly GCF_965194805.1. Taxonomy (NCBI): domain Eukaryota; kingdom Metazoa; phylum Chordata; class Mammalia; order Artiodactyla; family Balaenopteridae; genus Balaenoptera; species Balaenoptera borealis. The sequence continues at coordinate 128,603,403 of NC_138861.1, read as the reverse complement.
AATAGATATGAGAAAGGTCTTCAGGTTTACTGTCAGTAACATTATTAACTTCAGAGCCAGCTGGATGATGGCATGGTGTATGACCAATCCAAATTTAAAGGTAACCTTGTCTGAATCCTCCTGGTCCATCAAATATAAATAATAAAGTGAAGGTGCAAGAATAGAATTGCAAGGAACAGTGGGAGGAGCAGTTGTCAGAAAGCAAAACAAACACAAGAAAAAAAAAATCTGTGACGTCACTCAGAAATGATGCTAATAATTGTGAGTTCTCACCCTACGGCCTCCACACACATGGGATTACTCGTGCTTCACAGTCAGCCCCTGGAGTCAGTAACCCTTCATGCCCCAATCATGTGATTTCCCAAAGGAAAACAATAGTCATATGTACCTTTATCTGCAGCCTGCTCACCTTTTTATGTGTTACTCCGTTTTACTGTACTCTACCACTTGCCTCAGCCGAGGAAAACAAACTTATGCCTTCATGGGCAATTGGAGATGTACTCAATTTCTTAGGTAACTGGGGAGAGAGGATGGGAATCAATCTCTAAGGATAATTATCCTTCTTGCCCATCCAGTTTACTTTAAAGAAATGAGCTAATATATGTAAAACATCTGGCAAGGAGCCTAGTACATAATAAGTACTCTATAATTATTAATCCCCTCTTTCTTACCTACCTTACTAAACTATGTACATTCCAACCGTCCCCAAGGTACCTTCTCTGCAACATCAAACAGGTGGCTGAGGTTGACAGACCAGAGCTGATCCCTGTCCTCGATAAATTTCTTATCCTTTAATACTAGTAATAGAGATAAAGCACTACTTAAAAAGGAAATGTCAGTCAATACATGTTATGTTTTCACTACATTTGAACCTTTTCACTGTAGGAACACAGCTGTTATGTTACATAAAGACTGTGTCCCAATGTTGATAACACTGATCACTGGTTTTTTTTTTTTGTGGCTAAAGCATAAACCCTAAGTATCTGCTTACTTAATATAATGGCCCATGTCTATTTAGGGGTGCTCCCAGACTTTTTAAGTGTGCAAAGAAGATAAATATGTTTTAAGTCAATCTGAGTTAGATTTTTGACTCATTAAAAATATTCTCCTTGGACCCAGATTGGGAGGTGACATCTGAAATTAAGTTGAGGACTTGCTAGGCATTCTCAGGGACTCAAGTAACACTGCAAACAATTCGTTTCAAGCAAAGTGGACACTCAGCTTCAGCTACAAGATTACTCTTCCACAACAGATGGTTTCCACACCTGAACTGTGACACCACTTTTCTTTGCTGAGAACTTCGGCCTTGGTGCCACAAAGTAAGATGTCGAGGCTGATTCTTGCTTTGGAGAGGTGGGAATGGCCACGGGCACTGGGGAGGCGCTTACTGGTGAAGTGGCCTCGGCAAAGAAGGAAGGCTGAGAGCTATAGGCTGGCACTGAGTACACAGACGAGGCCTGCACATTAGCGGGCGAGCCAGCATTCACTGGCTGAGGAGGAATAGCTTGCTTCATGGCTGGCAGTGAACTGACCTTGACTGATGACTTTGCAGGGAGGCCATCCTTTGCATCTGGAGGTTGGAAAGTAAACAAGGATGCATTTAGCTGATAAGGCTGGTGCTTCATGACATCCAAAGCATTAAGGGGTTTCTTGCCCTTTTTCTTGCTTGTTTTGGAGGCCTGTGGGGCTGATGGCTGGGACTTGACGGCAGCCAGTGGGTAGGAGGGGGAGTGGATAGGATTGTAGGCCACAGGAGGAGGTGCTCGGACATTGGAGGAGTACTTCCAGCCGGCCGGGAGAGATGGAGTGGGAGACTGAGCACGGGCAGCATGGGCCTGCACGGTGTCTGAATCTACCACGTACTTTTTCATCCTCGACTGCCTTTTAGCAAAGAGCTGGGCTCCTTTCCCACTCATTCCTGGAAGCTCATTGGATGGTCCCATTGCACCAGTATGAGCAGCGTTTACCGTTGGTGTGGGAGCCGCTGGTTTGGGAGTGTAGTTCAGACTGGCTACTGATGCTTGTGGTCCTTTGAAGGGACCAGCCAGGTTCAGAGCACTAGCAGGCCGGGCAGGAGGGTAAGAAGGCTGCGCTATTTTGATGGAGGAAACAACGGTGCCATGTGATGGGTTGGATGTGGGGAAGGCAGGAGGTTGGGCTGGAGCCACTCCTGGCGACCAGACTGGAGAAACTGGAGTTACTGGTTGGGAGGATGAGGACTTGACAGAAGGCTTTGGAGCGACAGGAGGTGGGGTCTTTTGTTTTGCAGTGGGGCTTTGCATGAAATTACAAGCCTCTGCTCCTAAACTGAGGTAGTCTTCTTCTGGTCCGGAATCTCCTCCTGCTCCAGTGCCCTTTTTGCCTTCCGAATTTTGAAGAAGTGACAAGAGTTCAGGATTTGGGCTTACTTTGGGCTCTTTAAAAGTGAACATGGGTTTTGTCGTGCTTCTCCTTTTGGCCTCCTGCAATATTCCTGTTCTTTTTGCTGGCACCGCGATCCTTTCATCCCGGGAAGCTATTCGTTCAGATGAATCGTAAAAGGCTGGCTGGGACCATGGGCCAGGCTGGGGCCACGGAGGGGGCTGTGGTGGGCCAGCTGTCGGACTTGACACTGCTCTGGAGAAGGTTTCAGGTGGGGGTGTGACTGCAGAATAAGGTGGAGGCGCAGGAAAGTCAGCGATGGGACTGGTCATGTTTCGCGTTGGAGAGAAGGGGGTTGCTGGCTGGTTCACGGACCCCGGGAAGGGTTTGGCCGTTCTATTCATCGGGATCATCCTCTGAGCCTCTGCTGTCTCGGACACCCCAGTGAAGCCATTCTGTTGGGGCACATGGCCGAGGCCATGGCTCACCTCGATGTAGCTTTTGCTCACAGAGCTCTGCACTCTCACCGATTCTTCTTCCTTCCTTTGGTAAGATGTCATGGTTCTCAGGCCATCCATCTGGGCAGCATCTGGTTCTCTGCTTGGCATTCCACTCACCCTCTCCTCCTCTTTTTGGGCTGTGATCTGATCCATTCTCTCCCTCCTCTTAGCAAACATGAGGGCCCCCTTGCCTGTGGTGTCTGGCAACATCTCCATCTTGTCCCCTCTGTTCAGTTTCTTTTCAATGTCCACTAGTCCAGAATCCCAGTCAAAGTTCACAACTTGTGTGTTGTCGTCAGTGTCAGACAACAACTCTTCCTCCACCTCGGATTCGCTCGCACGCAGAAATGCTACTTCACATGTATCCTCTTTGTCGCCTTCTTCCTCCTCCTCCTCTGCCTCTCGATCAAGTTCACCAGTCCCGTAACTGACTAGGGTGTATTTCCTGGCCCTCCGACGACGCTTCTTAAACATCAACACCCCCTTGGAGTTGGGGTTGGGGGCATCTGTCAGAAGGAGGGCAATGCTTTTGCATTTAGATTTTGCTTCTTTCACCTGCTTTTCTGATAGGCTTTCACTCCTCCTGAGCCCTAGGGAAAATACAAAAACTATATTGAGTTGGCGAGTTCAAGGAAGACTCCATGGCAACCCAGAAATCAACTCTCCTGGGGGAAAATGAATACGGAAAAAACATGTTTACAGTTGGGTACTGAATTTTGAAGCAATCCAACTCATTTCTCTTTCTTATTTCTTTTAAAATGTATACTTCTTTAAAGATATATATGATGATATAATACAGATATAATTTGTATATATATAATATGCCATTTCATTTTTTCCTGTAAATACATTTTTATATATGTTGGTTAGAATATATGTTTCATAATTTGTTTCTGTATGGCTCCTTACACTTTAACAATAAACACTGGAAAATAAATGTCAGTTAATCGGATGTCATTAAAATTACAAAGGAAAGAGTTTAAGGACATAATATTTTCTGAAAACAAGTTAGGACATACCTTGCATTTCCATATTTAAAAAATAAAATGTTGATATAAAACATTTCCAAGCATTTTTAAAAAGTGGGAGGGGGAAACAAGAAAATATTGTTTACGTAAATGTTTTAATGTAATAAGTTTAAATATTTAAGTTTTCTGTTTCTTTTTTTTTTTACTTTGCCATTCTCCCAAAGTCTTTGCATTCACAGCTACTAAATTAATATAAAGTCAAAAAACTGAATGAATAATAATTGAAGGTACCGAATCAATAATTAATAATAATTCAGAATACAAGATTATTGTGAATACATTTAAGAAATTTTAGCTACAAAATTGTCTAGATAAATTTGTTTGTAAATGTATTACCATCTTGGAAATATAATACTACTTTAGTTGCAGCAAGAATAAGTGTAAATCTTGGGGAAATTTTTAAATTATATTACTAGTGACCCTTATAACTGTGGGTAAAAACTGATGCAGAAATTAAGTCATGTAAAATGAGAACTTGACAGTTTTAAAATAACAAAAAGTTATATTTCAATTTTTAATTTTATTATTATTGTTATAAAAAATAAATTGGTGGCAAATTAATTTATAGTACCAGCTAATTATAATCATGTGTTCCATGATAAATGAGCATGGTTCACAAATAATTTTTGAATTCCTCAAAATAGTTAAATGGAAATTTCAGAAAATCTTTTTGAATATTTTTTTGATTGGAAATCAGCTCTATTTGTCACTGGAAAAAATCAGACTTAATGGTTACTTTTTCAAAAATAAAATAGAATCAGAATAGTTTTATAACAAAATTACAGATATTCACTGGTAATCAAATTTTATTTAGAGAATATAGTAAAAAGTGTGGTCATTCCTAAATGTAATTCCTTTTTTGACTAGTGTTATACAACTTACTATTAAATTGACAGTCACAGTTGCACAGTTGTTGCTAACTTCGCTGCCAACATGTAAAATATGTGTGAGTGCTGCCTTAATGCACTTGTTTAATATGCTATAAATGTGAAGATGCATACAGATGCTTAAAGTATAAGGAATGATTAACATCACTTGCCAATTCAACTACAAATGGTTATGCTAAAAATATGCTTTAAAAGGAATAACAATAGTTAGGAGACTTAATATACTTTGAATACCCAAGATCATTACTGTTGTGTATCATTCGTACATTCAAGTGCCTTTGACAGTCAGTTTTTACCTCCTCAAATGAAATTCCAAATTTGTTTTTAAAGAGCACATGAAAGAAAATAACAAAAATCATAAAACCTAACTGCCATTCTTATCTTCATTCTCCACTCTGTAAGCGCTCCCCTGGGTAAAACAAAACACTGTAAAAAGCCTTGACTTTAAAATATATTTTGTGTTGGGGGACATTTAAATGCCTCCACATGGCCCTGGGGATTGACTTTTGTGTCTAGAAGGTAGATGAAACGCTTTGCAGTCTAGTGAAGACTTAACAGAACGGAGAGGATCACGTAACTGCTCAGCATTCCACATGTCCTTGTCCGTCAAACTCACTTCTGCAAGCATCATCATGCTGCACAATGATTTGTTTCAAAACGAGGATCTGCTTTTAATATCAGTGGTGGAGGCTGTATTTTAAAGACACCTCTCAGGAACAAACTCAACAGTTTTTGACAGTTAAACTCAGCGTGCACATGACTTCAGATACTCTCAGATGCTATTTTAACAGGAAATATCACAATATTCTGAGACAAATCAAAAAGGCACATTAACAGTATTATTTTCTTGAACAGTTCCTGTGTCTTTGGGAATAAAAGAAAATGCATTAAAAACATTTAAATCTACTACAAAGTTCAAACTTATTACTTCCAGGTCAGAAATTGGTATTTTCCACAATTTCATGTTTGTTATTTTGTGCATTAATAAATTAAAAAAAAGAAAAAAGCCAATGAGAGACATAAGAAAATCTTACCAAAAAAAAAAAAAGAAATCCATGCAGGCAAAGCAGAAGCAAAATACCCTAAGCTCCCAAGCCCCTTCCAACAGCCCAGCAGTGGCCCCCTGGGCAGGACTTACGTGCGTGGCGTGCTCTGTGCTTGTGAGGTCTGCTGTGATCCCTTTCTGAGCGTGGATCTTCTCCCTGCTCTGTGCCTTCTGATGAGACTGCAAAGGATACCAGAGAAGGAGGTGCTTCTAACTGCCCTCCTTCCACTGGAGAATCCACACACCCCTTTCCTGCCTGAAGCCTGCTCTCTTCCGTCTTCTGCCTATCAGAGCAGTCGAAGATCACTTCCACTCGGGGCAGCCCGGTGTCTCCTGCTTCACTTCCCTGTATCACTCTCAACTCTTGGCCACTGGAGATCTGGATTATCTTGCTGGACCTCAGAGGAGGCTCCCCTTTCTCATTAGTGGGGACAGAATTTATGTGGACGATCCCGTCATGCTGTAGATTAGGATCTGGGTCAGGAGACTTAGATTTTTCAGCTCCCAGGAGAGCCACTACAGGGGCACTAGTGCGCTTGTGTCTCTCTTGTGAAAGGGTCAGTTGTAGCTCAACCACAGTGCCTGGCTGCCCCGCTTCTGCCTTCTCCCTTAAGATAACCTCCTCTGCTAAGCATCTACTTTTAGAGTCAGACGTGTGAGGAGCCAGGCCTGTTTCTTCTTTTATGCTCCCAGAAAAACCAGCACCACTTGCTTGGTCCTCAGCTAGGGGAGCTCCACTCTTGACCTGGGCGATGTAGAACTCTCTGTACTGGCTCTTCGTGGCTGGTCGAATCTGTAGGGTGGTACTTTCCACGTACCCTTCATGGATGAGATGCTCATGGTTTTTGTTTTCAGTCTCAGAGTTCAAAGTCTCACTTATTCCACTGGATGGTCTGCACACAGAAAAATCAGTCCAGAAGGTTAAATCAGAGTGTGTTACACCTGCCAAAGAACTTCCTGACACTTTTATGATGTCTAATACAGGATACAGTAAAAATATTTCCTCTTAAATGTCAACTGCAACATATTTGAAAACAGAAATTGGCAACATGTTTATATTATTATTTAAAGATCTTCCAAATAAACTTGCCTTTTAAAGCAAAGCAAAAATGCTCACCAAATGTTATGAAACAGAAATCCATCCTAAATTCAGCTTTTATTTTTTTCAAAGCACAAGTTATAGCTACATAGATGCCCTTCATCTATAATTATTGGGGTGTTTTCAAATAACCATGCTTGTTATAATATGACAAAGCATTTTAATGTCTTATTGACTAAGTTTAGGTCTGGACATTATAAAGTCTCATAAACATATTCAGCAGCTTCAGAGCAATATTAATATACAGATAACTCAAGTAATCCTTTTAGAGGCTGTGCTTTCTTGAAAGGAATGAAATAGAAGCTGTTTTTTTAAGCTCCAATGAGCATGTGTTTTGTAATAAGTGGACCCCAGCCCAGTACTCTTGTGTAAAGAGAAATCCTTTCCATGCTGCAATGAATCATTGAGTCATGGAGTATTTATAATCTGAGACGTCTCCCCTTCTCTGCTTGAACTTGTTCTCTTGGAGCTTTCCTTATAGGATCTCTGAAGTCAAACTGTTCCTTAATCTCTCAGCTAAGGAGCCCACAGCTGTTCACCACAGTCCTTTGATTTTGACCTTTACCATTCCCAGATGGTTTTGCAAATTTGGGTTTGCAAGAAGCAGTGTCAGTTAAGGGTTAAACAACTTCTTGCTAAAACTCTAATTTAAACTCTAACTGCTTTTAGAAGAGAAGCATCATTCACAGAACAGCTGTAGGAGATGCCTTCATTTCTTACATTTGTAAGTTTTTTAAAGAAGCAGCAGCGCCTATCTTGGCCCCTTTCTTCTTCCCACAAAATGTACCCTAACTAATGCAGCGTCATCAATTGAAGGGAGTGAGCCCCTACTTCTATTCTACTCAAGGGAATTTACCTTAGAATTTATGTTGTAGTAAAATTTGAGACTAATATTCAAAATAATTACTCCTAACTTTGCTTTTGACTGCATTTAGCAAAACAAAAATAAACAAAACACAAACTAACAGTCAAATGAAATGCAGCTTTCTCTATGCAAGTAATCTGTAAAGCTTCCTGGTAATACCAAAAAAACCATTATAAAATAGTATTTTTAAAACATGTTGAAAGCAAATTAGATCTTTCTTATATAGGAGATGATGAATACACTGTATGCAACTGAATTTGAGGGTATCAAAAGGCCAGAGAGTTTTAATTTAGGAAAGCCTTGAGATGGAAGTAGATTAAATCACTTTGAATTATGTTAGCAATCAGTTATGAAGCTGAGAAGAGAATAGTTTGAATTCGTTCCAGCCTTACACACTGTAATACAGGCAAATGGGTCAGATAAATGTTAACATTTATTGGTAGCCAAGGTAAAATGGATAGATATACATGAATAAAAATCATAAAAGAACTAGAGGTTAGAGCTTTATACCTTAAAATGCTCATTTCCATTCAGTGCACATAGGTACTCAATTCCACAATTTATGTGTCATAATTATATGGGTATATATATATATAATCATTTAAATGAAATTTACCGTAATAGAGACAATGTTAAAGGAGGATTTTTTTAAGGTAGTCTGACCCAGCTATCTCTGGGCAATAGTCCAGGAAAAGTAAACCGCTTGTCCTCTAGGGATAGACAACAGTTACATGAGTGAGAGAAATATTTAATTCCAGGAAACAAAGTTTGGTTATCCAGATTGGTAGTGGTGGTGGTGTTGGTGATGATGATGATGATGATGATGATGATGACCTTTGGGCTGATTTTAATTTGAGATTCCATTTTGAATCTCGTCAATTATTTATTTATTTTGTAAAAGTAAAAATACTTAAGAGAAAATAATAATAATCATGGTTCCAGTTCTTAAAAGTAGCAGAGAACTAGTCTATTTATTTCTGAAAGTAAATAGGTGCCTAAGACTCAACTTTAAACCATCAAGGACTTTCCCAATGGTAGTCAATCCTAATCGAAACAAGAACTAGTAGGGGGCTTCCCTGGTGGCGCAGTGGTTGAGAGTCTGCCTGCCAATGCAGGGGACACAGGTTCGAGCCCTGGTCTGGGAAGATCCCACATGCCACGGAGCAACTGGGCCCTTGAGCCACAAATACTGAGCCTGCGCGTCTGGAGCCTGTGCTCTGCAACAAGAGAGGCCGCAATAGTGAGAGGCCCGTGCACCAGGATGAAGAGTGGCCCCCACTTGCCGTAACTAGAAAAAGCCCTCGCACAGAAACAAAGACCCAACACAGCCATAAATAAATAAATAAATAAATAAATAAATAAATAAATAAATAAATAAATGGATCGTCACATTAAAAAAAAAAAAAAGAACTAGTAGGGGATGTCTCAGACTACAAGTGTGTTCTGAAGAGACTGGCCTCTTTAAATCAGCAAAGACACTAAAAGGGAATAAGAAGTTAGAAAAGGTTTTTCTCCCAGTTTGGATGTGATTGAACACTTCAAATACCTCAGAGATTTATGCATAATAATGGCCAACCCTGTGACTACACTTGGCAACATTCCTGTTAGATCCCTTTTAAAAGCAAATGGCAGCTTTATAAATAAGTAGGATCCCAGGGGCTTAAACACTGGGCTTGAAGGGTAAATATTTAGATGGGAGATTCTGAGACAAATGCTAGATTTCTTTTATTTTCACAAAATTTTGGCCAAAGTGAGTTCACGTTTGTATAGAAATGGAATCATATTGAATGATTATCAGAGGGATAATGCTGTACGTAGTCTTTCTGCAGAGTTAAGGCAAAACCTAGAAGGTTTTGAAATTCTGTGGGAAGAGTCCTTCTCTTGTCTTTCTGAAGGCTGCTCTCTAGGAAGCCAGAGTGTTCCTTTGTGGATTCATTATAATGCCATGGTCAGGGCCTCATTTACAAAGTTAATGTGGACTGTACTGCAATTTGCACATGGTAAAAATGTTGATGCTATAGTTTTTTGTGATTACCTTCATTGTTTTCTTTTGTTTTTATGTTTAAAGTTTACTTCTGCATTTTTAAGCAGTTAGGTGAGGAGGGTGGTATTAGGAGAGATCAAATTGACAAGTGATTTGCATTGATAGTCCAAAAACTAACCATCAGCTTTTGCCCATATCCAAATATTGGTTTTTCTGGCAAACAGAAATTGGGCTGCTTTTAAGCGTTTCTTGGTTCTTTTCTTTCTCCTAGGCATCCTCTTTCTATTCAAATAAATATTATACAGTATAATATTGTGACATTTAAACATTTAAATTAATCTGTGAATCTAGGAATTATAATTTAGTGATCCTGACCTACCAAAAAATCTTGACCTAGAAGTATTATGTTCAATATACTGAGCTTCCTAAGGAAGTAGTCTAAAATACCTAACTAAGATTTTCAACAGAGTTCTTGAAACAAAATTTTCAAGTTAATTCTCAATTAACCAGAAAATTCAGTTGATTAGAATTGCCATTTTTCAAACACTTTGATTTTTCTGTTTAACTATACTGACCTACAGAGCACCCTCATTTCCCCATAGATAACAATTTATATGGTAGTAGGAGCTATAAGCTTTCCCATGTAGCTTCGGGAGAAAATATACATTCCAACAAATCTTTTTACCTTTTGACGAGCATTTGGAGAGAGTCTGTTATGCTCTCCATGAGCTTGATGACTTCTGGGTAGGTGAGGTCTGCACAAGGGTTGCCATTGATAGAAACCACTTCATCCCCCTCACAGAGCCCAGACCCGGAGGCTTTGCTCTGGCTTCGGATCTGAGTGGAGTGAAAAAGGAGGCAATAGTTAGAATTATATAACATAAAAAAACACGCCATTATCTCTGAGAAATTTTTACTTGGGAGAGGTAAATAGATCTGCAAACTGTAAAAGCAGCCCTGATTTTTAATTTACCTGTTAACCTATAAGACCATCTTAAACACTTTTCACCCGTTACGCACAATTTATTATACACCATAATGTCAACATTTAATTCATAGCATTCTAAGTAAACAGAAAAAAAGGAAATCAAATCTAGGGTGAAGGAACTAGAAAAACAGAAATAAAGAATGGTGAAGAATGGAGGAAGACAGATGTTTAAACTGATTATACGTTAAAAATAATTATGTCACACTGTGAAGCTTGATCCAATCAGAAAGTGGCTTCTCCCATTAAAATAAAATTTAAAAGCCCTTCTCATTGCCAGGGTGGATGGAACACCAAATGTAAGAAGGACATGTAGGGCAGGACAATCAATTTAAGGAGGGAGCTGTACAGCTCAATGAACTGACGAAAGCCATCCCAGTAAAATGGGGAAATTAGGCAGCAGGATATTAAGAATTACGTCAAAGGGAGAAATCCTTCATGGAAATCAACTATTCAAGACTTGATAATAAGCAAACTTCAGCAAAAAAGAAAGAAAAAAAGGGATTATTTTGCAAAAAAATAGAAACAGCCCTGCTATAAGTATTGCATCATATTCCAGCACAGATTCAGTGGGACAAGAAATGACTAAAAACCTAGAAGAGAACCTTCAGATCCTGGAAGAAGAGAAATTCAGAGGAGTAGAATAGCAACAGAGAGCTCCCACCAGTCCTTAGTGAAGAATCACATTCAGTTATTCCTGGAGGTTTACATTCTGTATAATTATGATTATGGTAAAATGCTGTGCTGGTTATTCTCCATCTGCCCTTCCAGGCCCATTCTCTACCCTCCCTGGCGCCTCTTTATGGCAGTGGGAGGATTGGCCTGTAGAGACTGCAGTGACCCAGTTCCCTTGCCTGCCAACTCCTGGTTGGATTTGGTCAACCAGAAGCCCCAGTAAGAGATCAAAGAGCAAGGGAAATGAGAAGTCAGGGAGGTGTTCTCCCTGCAAGACCTGCTGGGCCACGATTTGGCAATGGCTTTGCTGCTTGATCTAGACAGTTAGAGCTCTTGTCCGTCTGTCCCTCTACCGTGCCTTAACTCTTGTTATATTCCAATAACACACACCATCTCTTTGCATCTTCAGGCCTAAGGGTAATAATAGCTTCCTGCTCTTGATCTCTGGGTGCTTCATTATCATTTGTTGGTTCACTTGAGCCTGCCTTTAGTCCCTGCATTACATTATCTTTAATTACTCCGTTGAACAGGCCACCTATTTCCTGCTGGGACCCTAAATGATACTAATGTGTTTAGATTTCATTTTATAACGTGAATTTAATAGTTCTCAATGAACTATGTATCATGATCATACAATCTCAAATTTAAGAATACTTTAAGATAATCTTATATATATTTTCTACCAAGGGGATCCCTGTTTGACTATTAAAATTAAGATTCTGAGTCCAAAGAGGCCAAAACCAGGTAAGCAGTGCTTCTTGAAGAATGTTTTCATAGCCAGGCTCATTTCTGATTTGGCATAAAATGTATTTCAATTTATCTCTAACAGATGCCTACAAATTCTTGCTAAGGTCTTAAATGATAATTAATATGCTGACTGAAACAGGTTTAAAATTTATATCTCCAAGTGCATTTATATTTTAAATGATACTCTTGGAAGCAGAAGCATATCTTTAAGTGCCAAAGCAATGATGCTATTGAAATTTGAAGTGATTCAGTTAGTTTTGTTCTGGGAGGGTCTATCCTTTTATTGTTATAAATTATAAGAAGGCCTTCCCCTTTTTCTGAAAAACCAATCTCATTCCTTTTGTTTTGAAAGAACACACTAATTTATTGCAAAAATTAAAGGAACTCAATATTTCCAAGGCTATAAGGAAGCAACAAAAGCAATGAGAAAGAGAATTTCACCCAGTTTTGAAAAATATTTGTTTACTGACTGCCAAATATATTTGTTTTGTTGTCTTGCATGAAATTATTAAAATAAAGAATCATGAGAGAGTTGTTAATAAGAATGAAACAATGCTCAACAATGAACATTTAAGTTAGGAATAGAGTTATTCACATTTCATTTAAATTTATTTAATTTTTTTAAATAAAATAAGATTAGGTGGATAATAAAGCATATTTCTGAAGCATAAAACCATTCATCCAGTGGAGTCAGATGTACTAGAGTGCAAACAGAAAATTCATCCTTTTGAGAACCAAGGGAGTTTTATGTTGATAAAACAGATGCGTCATTATACCCTGTACCCCAGCCCCCACCAGGCCCAATCTTGAAGCTGGGGTTCCGTTTATCAGCAATAAGTTGTGTGAGTTTTGAGCAGCTTCATGGGTTTGCAGAGCAAGATGAAAAATTGGTCCTTGGAAAATAAACAAATCCACAACTTAACAGAGCTGTCTATCATCCAGACACGTGTTGCTTGATGGGGAAGGTGCAATTCATCATTATGCTTGTCAAGTGAGGCTTTTAGTGGTATCCAAATAAGCAAAAGCACTATGGTAGGAGCCATTAGCATTCCTTCAGAGCATACATTCTGAGGTCAACATTTGGAATCAACTGCTGTGATTGTGTTTAGCTGACCTTTTACTTTTGTCTGAACAGCAGGAAATATTTTTTCCCTCAAGAACCATGTTAAATATGGTGATACTTTCCTTGCTGCAAAGACTTTTCTAAAGTACTACTCTTTCTCCATTTTTAATAGGACTAAACTAAACAATGGTTGTATGCCAGAGCCAGTTATGCCCAAACATATCCCTTGCAATCACCAACTTCACCAATGTGGTTCTGTTCATAGGTGTATTATGAAGAATAAACATTTATTAGGGTACAAAAGATCTTTACCTTATATTGTGTATAATTATGTATTTTTATAATTTGTATAATTGTGCATTATTATGTATCTGAGTAAAAATTCTATTCCCTGAAAACATTCTTACTTGTTAAAATGAAATACATTGTCAGTAAAAAGAGTAAGTTTGCATATAAAAATCATTACTATTTATAATGCTGAATCTCTATCAGTGAAATTATCAACCAGTCTTCTCCTCAAGCCATTAGTCCTACATTCATAAAATGTGTGTCCTAGTGGGAAAGAACACCAACTCTGATGAAAGAAGACATAGGATTCAATTGTGTGGCTCCAATGCTTGCTAATTCTCTGAACTTAGATGAGTTACATTACATCCTTAAGCTCTAGTTTTCTAAAGTGTAAAATAGAACTAATAAATTTGATCTCTCTAGATGGTTAATAAGGATTAGAAATAATATGTGTTAAGTTCCATGATGCACATACAGCTCGTAGAAGTGCTCAAGAAGGGACTAATGAATAAGAATGCATTGACTTTCTACACACACACACACACACACACACAAACAAAAAGAACATGCCAAGTAAAAAGAAAAACTGTAAAATGTTAGTACTTTGTCTATAAGATGTTTGAAAATATCTGGATTTATTTTCAGTTTTTATCCATATACTTGGCATTATCTCATCATAATCTAAGATAAACAATGTTTCATCTATCTTTTCCTATGTGAAATGTGTAAGTACACATTTCATAACTGAAATATGGAAGAGAATACAAGCCTATTTATTGTTTCCCAGCAGAGATAATAATACAAATATTTAAATACTAGTGGCTTGTTTTTATTGAGCACTTACTATACTAAGCCCTTTACATCCTTAAACCATTTATCTCTATAAAACATTAATGAGAAGTATAAATGTACTTCTACTTGTATGTGTTCAGATGTGCTGTCATTACTCTCATTTTTATGGATCGGAAAACAGAGACTCAGAAAAGTTAGGTACTTTGCCTAAAATCACACAGCTAGGACCAGAACTTGAACACAGGGATTTTGACCCCAGGGCTTGTGTTTTTAACCATTACACATATTGCCTACTTAGTCGATAGTCTAAATTCTCTACCATGAGCCCTACAGTGAAGAGAGAGAGGAGTGCAATAACAATTGACCTACAGTGAGTAAAGTCAGGGAGGAAATGGGAGAGACTAGGAAGAAGTGACAAAAACTTGCCTGGTCAGTCCATAAACCAATGTTGGGAAGGACAGGTTTTGTTTATTTTGTTTTCCTTCTTCTTCTTCCTCTTTTATTATTTTAAGAGTTATATATATATAATATTCTTTAAAGATTTTTCAATCTTTAATTTTTAATTGTCAATTTATGACCCAATATGTTACAAATTCAAAATTGAATAAAACTGTGTTTTGCAAACTGTGATATGAAACAACGTACCTATGTGAGCATGCAGTATAACTCCTTTTCTCTGAAAACATTCCCTTAGAGACCTCATTCCACACCTAATACATTAGTCAGATGAGTGAGTTTCTATCCATAAATCCTGTATTCCCTTTCAGTGTCTCTCAATTTAATCAGAGCACAAAACTAAGAGAGATACTGGTAACGTAGATATTTACCAAATACTGTGTTTTATTGTTTACAGCCCCTTGATCCATGTCAGGAAAGATTTATTTTACTGCAACCAAGTGAAAATGTAAAGTTAAGGCTTCTTTAGGACATTTAACAACATTATTTCATTTCATAAACTAAATCTGAGAAGAATGTCAGCTATGCTCATTTACTTTTATGATAAATAATTCCCTGGTAAAATGAAAAAAGCTCCATTTCTATTAACTTATTATTGCATCATTTCCACGTCTTCCAGAACTGACTAGAAAGCAAGTACCAGGTTTGAGTTCTCACAGAACCTTGTACTTAAACTACTTTGTTGTATATATGACATATCAAGTGTGTCAGATTCCTGTTAGCAAAACTAAATCTTGTCTCATGGGCTGCATTTTCACATACAATTCACTGACATGTCCTCTTGGAAGATGTCAGAGTAAGTGGTAGAACCAAGACAGTCTCCTCTTTAAATTCCACTACTATATGTATTAAAACACATGAAAGAGAAAGAGAAGATAGCATAAATTAACCTATCCTATGCAGGGCTATTCTTAATCCATAAAATAAAGTCTTGGGACCTGGAGATAACTAAGACAGGATGAAAGACATGATCTCAGACAAGTAAAAACATTATGATGGAAGCTGGAGAATAGTCTATGATCTAGTAGCTCTTTCTGAAGCCCCAGCCCTTCCTCAATTTTCCACTTCAGGCCTTTGGCAAAACTTCCCTCATACTTCTAAGACAAAATTTAATAAGCATTCCCTCACCCCAACTGGCTCTTAAACCAAAGACTTAGATAAGTCTGTGTTTATCAGCTGTCCAGTGAAATGGTCAGAATGGTCATTGGAAGGTACAGCAAGAGCAATGATGATGGTTAAAGTTTTAGAAATAAGTAAATAATCCTACTTTTAATGGGCTTGCTTTCCAAATTCTGAACTCCAACCTCAGCCCTTGAAGGGGGGTTTCCTAATAACAAAACTGAGTTTACAAGTTGTTGGGAATTCACGTTCACAGTGGTACAATATTTTTGGAAATCAATAGCAAATAGCAATATAACAGTTTCAGAATGACAAGGCAAAAGAAAAGGACCAGAACACAATGGAATAAAAATAATAATAACCCAAGAAAAATCTTAATTGTAGGAAGCAAAAACCATCTTGGAATTCAGTGCAGAAATTCAAACAGTGAAATGGAAAATAAAGACTTGAGGACATATCTAGACTATGGGAAAAACAAACAAGAAATATAACTAGTAACTGAGTAAATAAAAAGTCAGAGAAGACTGTGGCAAAGAGTTGAATGGATTGCTCGACTTTTGTCCCAAGCCCTCTTGAATGTGCCTTGTGTGCAACAGAGGCTGAGAAGATAAAATAACATTTCCCAGACTCTCCTTCTGCTAGGGTTCTGGGTGTGATTTAATTTCAACAAGCAGGTGTACCTGCAAGAAACTTGCACTTGAAATTGAATTAAATGGAGAGAGGCTTTAGACTGTGAGGCATCCATCTTGCTGGTGCAGATCTGGGAGATGATTTTCCTCTGGCTACAGCAGTTCTACTGGCAGCTTCTTAATCCCAGATCACAGCTAAAGTGTGTAATCCTAGACCTAGCACTGAGCCAGCCCAATAGCTTCCTGACTCCTTTAGCTTCCTGATTGTGGCAAATGTTGCCAATCCCTTGGGTAGCCAGTTCTACAGTGTTGTTTTGAAGTCATTTCTGGAGGCCCTGCCTAAAGCCTGCCTTTCCAGATCTTTCAACAATTCTGTAAGTACTTCTTATATTCCTTTTCTCCCTAAACTAACTAGAGAGTTTTCTATTTCCTGCAAATGAACCCTGAGCTGATACAGAAAGATAGAATCAAGGGCAAACATAGAAGGTAAAAAAGGACAAGAGGTAAAACAGCAACTATTTCTCAGATACAGAAAAGAAAAAAGATGGACACAGATGCTGATATTTCAAGACAGACAGGAGAGACAATGCAGGAACTAACACCAGATAAATTGTATGAGGTCACCATCTGCTAAGAATACAGGAGGAAAGGCAGAAGGGGATTAAAACTTGAGGACAATGAAGTTCAGAAAAACCACTGTAGAGTACGTACTAGGAACTTAATATAAGAGAAATAAAAGCTTTGTGAACAACTTAGAGGGAATAAAGTAAAATGATTATTAATATGCACTGTTGTCCAGACAGATGTTCTAAAAGGAGAGTAGATAATTCCTAAAATGAAGCGAGGCTTTTCTCCATTAAAGCATTGATAAGTATATGAAGAATTGAATAAGAAATTCAATTATACAAATTGTCTAAAAATGTGAAAATAATTCTTAAACTGTATATTCAAGTTGGGTCATGGATGCAAATACAAGTAGACACTAGGATTTTTCAGTTATTCTATACTCAATTCCTCAATTCAAACTCAATAACCTGTTTCTCATATTGAGTTTTGAAGATTATGAACTTTTCTGCTCTGGTCAGTGATATAGGTCCAGATACTGGGCAAAAAGTTTTCCTTTTGGATGATTGTCTTTATTCTTAGGGACCAAGTCACCATAAAAGTAAAAAGCATTCCTGGTAGCAACTTTGGAAAGATTCCCGAAGTAAATAACGCTCTTTAACAGGAATGAGGGCCCTAATCCATGGGGCTGCATACTTAAGAATCTGCATACCAATGTGATTCCACAGGCAGAAACGATGCCGCAATATAACTGCTGTGAGCTGTTATAAAGCAGCCACCATGATGCTAAAAAACCAACAAGTACAAATATGGAATGGTATTCTCTGCTCTTCTTTCCTCCCTAAGAATGTAAACATCCCAGCTCTTTCAGAAAAACACTGATGGACCAGAGCCTTAGGTAGGACGTGTCCCTGTCTGCTCTTTTGTTGGATTAAATTGTGAAAGATTGCACAGAGGCTTTGAACTATAGGCAGATTCTTTTTATAAATATTTATACAGAATATTTTTTTAAAACTTTTAAAGACCTCATTGAAAAAGCACATGTAAAACCTAAAAGATTAGATAAACAAGTAGTCAGTATAATCAGGATGACTCAGAAAAGACAGCAGAACTAGAACTCGCTATTTGGGTTTCTCAAGTCTCTGTTCATATTTATTAACTGCATGCCCAACAATTAACTAAATGATTATTATGCTGCAGTACCTCATCTATTAGGAATTTAGTTATCTAAAAAACTAAGTAAGCTCAACAATCTTTTGAGTGGTCAAAATACAATACAAAATAAAGTTCACTAAAACTTCTATACATCACTGTAAGTTCTGGGATCATTTTTCAGTCTATTTGCTCAATTTTAAACAATTCTGATAAGCTTTTTTGTTTAGTTTACAGAAAATTAGAAATGGGGAGACAAACATGCACACTGTATAAAGATGTTACAGTTAACACAACACCAAAGCAAGGAAGCGAAAGGCAACATTTAAAAACACATGAAAATCTTAAAAAAAAAAATAAGACTCAATACATTTAATGAAAGTGTAAAAAACTTTCACGTGCTCAATGGGACTTAGTGCCTGCTGTATTTGAGTAAAATAATGGGCATTAATAATAATGATCACAAGTCATTTAAAATATTTAAATCACCTTACTAGACTAATTAGATGCAAAAACACATGTGACATCTTTCAGAAAGAGTACCATTCCAAACAGCTAAAATAGAAGTTTTTTTATTTAAAGGTAGAACTAGGCCTGAGGCATTGCCATATTAATAAAGTGAAGGAACTGGATTAAAATTCATAATCTGAGGTCCTTAATACTTTGCTTGTGTTGGTGTTTTTACTGAAATTGTTTCATTTCAGACACTGAATATGTTTCATGTACCCAGAAAAATGTATCTGTTTTTCCCTAGTTCTAGATATGCTCGTGCAGGGGCCGGGAATGTTAATCAAGGACTATGCCCTTTCAGGGAAGGGCCAATTTAAATAACCTCCTCCAAAGTTTTAGTTAACTGGAACTTCATTTAGTCAATCATTAGTATATAAAAGTGTGTGACCTAAAGCAGCAATTCTCAAATGTTTTGGTCTTAGGACCCATTTACACTCTCAAAAATAATTGAGTACTTAAAAAATATTTTGTTCTTGTGGGTTCTATCTATTGGTATTCACCATGTTAGAGATAAAAAGATATTTAAATCTTTTGTTTATTAATTAATTTAAAAATAAGAACAGTATGTTAACACAAATGTTTTATGAAAAATAATCATGTTTTCTAACACTAAGATAATTTGATGAGAATAGTGACATGGTTTTCCATTTCTGTAAATCACTTTAATGTCTGAGCTTAATAGAAGACAGCTGAGTTCTCATACATGCTTCTGCATTCATCCTGTTGTGTTACATTGTGTTGATTGAAGTGTATGAAGAAGATCTAGCTTCACACAGATAAACAGTTAGAAAAGGGAAGAGTATTTTAATAGCCTTTTCAGATAATTTTGGATATTCCTTGATACTACATCAAACTCAGTAAGTGGCAATTTCTCAAACTGCAATGTGGAATCTGAAACCATAGCAATGAACTTTTCATACTTCATTATATTAAAATTCTCTAGTCTGTTTTGCACTTTGGATAGATCTTTAGCCCATCATGATTCTGTTACATCACGCACTAGTTGTTCAGAAAATATTGGTTCACTGAGTTATGCAGATCTTCCAAACGTTGACACATTTAATCATACAGTATACAAAATCACACTCCTTAATATCATCAGTGATCTCAACAGAGAAGTCTTTAAGTATTGGGAAGCTGTCAAATTCACGGTGGCAGGTGCAACTTTCTAATTTTCCCTTGAAAGCTCAAATACTGTCAGTTGTTTTCCTTGAAGTGACAGGCTCACTTTGCTCATTTTCAAGAAGATGTCTGCTGAATACCCAAGTCTAAATAACCAGAGTTTGTCTGTCAGTCATTCTTTAAGTAAAAATGATGTTCCATGAAAAAAATGACTAGTTGAGCTTGCAATTCAAAAAATTATGCAAGTGCTTCCTCAAGACAAACATTCAAAGTGCTTTACATGTATCCTCATTTTGTCACGCAGAATATTAAAAAGATGTGTGCTCAAGATTTAATAAAGTGCAAACTTTTACTGCTTTACCAAGGACATTCTTACATGAAACCAGCATCTTGTTTCTTAAGTCAAATGGTGACAGTGATGAATACAACGACTTCTAGTACAGGTAGGTGTCACTGCCTCAAATGCTAAGGTGTCATCCACCTTTGCTTTTACACCATCAGTGCAAATGTCAACAGAGTGATAAAAGACAAACAATGTCTTAGTACCATTATGAAAATCATTTTGATCTCACAGATCCCCTGAAAGCATCTAAGAGACCCCTAGAGGTCTGCAGACTACACTTTGAGAACTACTCATCTAAAGGGACAGGGATGCGTGATACGCATCTTTGCCCTCTTGGGTATCTGAGTTTAAGAAGAGGAAATTTCATCAAAGGCAATTCAGAGACAAACAAGAGTAAGGTCCAGCCTAGGGAAGAAAGGCTGACAGAAGCCAGGAAGTGATACCTTTTAAAATCATGTGCTAAGAGAGCATGCCACAACCATGAATTCAGATAAAACATCACTCTGGTGATCTGGGGAAATGGAGAAGCAAGCAGTTTCAGCCCAGATTCCAAGTACATTCTCAGAAGAGAGGAGAACAAAGGGGAGAATAAAATCTTAACTGGACTGGAGTGTCAAGGGTGCTTTTTTTTTTTTTAACATCTTTATTGGAGTATAATTGCTTTACAATGGTGTGTTAGTTTCTGCTTTATAACCAAGTGAATCAGCTATACATATACATATATCCCCATATCTCCTCCCTCTTGCATCTCCCTCCCACCCTCCCTATCCCACCCCTCTAGGTGGTCACAAAGCACCGAGCTGATCTCCCTGTGCTATGTGGCTGCTTCCCACTAGCTATCCATTTTACATTTGGTAGTGTATATATGTCCATGCCACTCTCTCACTTCGTCACAGCTTACCCTTCCCACTCCCCGTGTCCTCAAGTCCATTCTCTAAGTCTGTGTCTTTATTCCTGTCAAAAATAACTTCCATTCAGCTTCCAAACTACTGGCTAGTTGAAATTCATTGACAGCTGTGACTGCAATACAAAGATCTTTGTATCTTTTATAACCCAATGTATGTACTGCATATATAGGCATGTAATAAATATGTGCTAAATAAATGTCAATATGAGTAAAGACTGTTTCAACTTCCCTCAGCAATGGGCCAATAGTTACTCCCAAGCCTACTATTTTCTATGTATTCTTTCTTTGTAGTCTCTTTTAGGTTTAAGATTACTACAAAAGTATCATGTGATTAATGGGAAATTCTCACTGTATTTGTGGAAGAGAATTGGTCCTATTGAATACTGGACATGAGAGGTAACTGAGTTTTCCCCAGCAAAGGGGATGGCCACACCACGACTCAATAAGCAACTCTGCAGCTGCTCCTGCGAATCACTCCGTTTCACCATCAGTCCCCTGGCCCAATGAGAGGTAAGGTCACAGGCAACCAGTAAAACATAAAACTTTATGTGGGTTTGGCTGCACTTTATGGAGATAAGCTCATGAGCAGAAGCAGTGTGAGGCGCTGGAGCGGAGGCACTACCACAGGTGCTACTGCAGTTCCTATGTGCTCCGTCTGCCTTGGAAGCTCCATGTGAGCTGGGTAGGCTATGGAAGTGGATTGCCAAATCCCGTACTTCAGGAAGGGAGATCAGGGTCATGCTAAGTGCCCTCTGTGTCCATGTAAGTGTTCTGTTGATGCATTTTAAAACCAGTCATGCTCCTTGCTGGAATTGACCAATTCTTTTCCTATTTATTTCTGATTAAGGAGAGCCTACATGAATGTCATCACCTTGCCAAAAAATTCGGGGTCAGAGCCAGCCAAGGAGAGCCTTCCAGAGACAGGCAAGAGCCCTCAGCTACTCTCACTTTTTACCTAGCTGGAGGTCAGTGTTGAATTTACAAAGGGAATAGAGTTGGAGCTTGAGGCTTTGCTTATGTTACCTTATTTAATTAATTAGTTAAGTAATAATCCTACATATTCACTGATTGTCTTTCATGGACAGAGTTCTGAGGTCTGAAGTACAATCATGAGTATTGCCCTCAAGAGCTTTATATTCTAAGACAGATAAGAAAGTAGATAAGTGTAACCCAATATGACAACTGCTATGATTAAAGTGAACGCAATATGCAGGGGGAGCACACAGCAGCGTCACAGCCAAGGATTACTGGAGGAGGGAAGATTTTCTAAGGGACACATAAATGTTAGCCTCACGAGGAAAGGTCAAGGGGAGTCAGAAACACAAAGGCCTAAGAACCTAGCATGCAGCAAATTCTCAGTCAGTGCTTGTTGGATGAACTATCTTTTCACAATGCAATGCTGCCTCCTATTAATACTGCAGTTTCTTGTAGAGCACTTCAAAACAAATGCCTGTTAGCTCACCTACAAAATGGCTAGAAAAATCCCATCTTTGCTATTCAAAGTGAGGTTTACAGACAAGCAGCATTGGAACCACCTGGGGACGTGTTAGAACCACAGAATCCCAGCCCCCAACCCAGATGAACCAAAGTCTGCATTTTAAGATACCCTGGTGATTCATATACACATTAGGGTTCAAGACTGTGCTGTTCTAAAGGCTTGTCAACCAGTGATGGCCTTCTAGGACAGTGGTTTATAACCTTTGGGAACATCAGACTCTATGGAGAGGACTTTCAAAATGCAGAAATCCAGTTTTTATTCCCTTATCTTCCACAAAAACCAAATCTTGGGGGCTGAGACCTATGTATCTGCATTTTTAACAAACTTCCCAGGGAACCCTGAGGCCTGTTCTTTGACACAACCTGGTATTATTTTCTATAGAATACTTTAGGGAAATACATTAGGGGCCAACCATTTTTCTGTGTGTGTGTGTGTGTGTGTGTGTGTGTGTGTGTGTGTGTGTGTGTGTGAGACGAAAAGGCAGATCTTCATTGAATGACTTTCTTCCAAGTGATTATGTTATTAACTCTTTTGAGCTTCAAATAACCATACTTTACAAGGAGACTAGAAGATGAGTTTATGATCATTATTTTAAGTGGGTTTTTTTTTGCACGTCCTTTTATTTTAACTATATAATTTTTATGGTTCTGAAAACAAACATGATCCAAAGTCAAGACTTTCTGGATTAGAAGTGGTGAACATAATATAAGCTAGAATGCTGCTAAAGGCCACTTATGGGGAAAATTATAATCCAGATTTTATCCCTAAGCAGATCATGCAGGCAACTAACTAGCTCTTCAAAACTATTCTATGTAGCCTGCGGCCATATAAAAACTCCAAGTACCATTTGACAGTACTTGCGCTAAATGTATAATGCAAATATAACAACACATTCAAATTTTGATTTACTTCAACTATCAATATAACTTTTATTCTCTAGCTGGTCATGAAATTTAACATGCTGAAGACAAGGAATTCCCATTTGTTCTTGATTTTCATTTGAAACTAAATATGATGAAATTTCCATTTCCTCTCTATTATTACATAAACGTGAAGCAAAGAAATGGAATTCCCAAGCCTTGTTTTATAGGAAAAATTATCTCCACATTAATTAAATTAGTTGAGCATAATATGACATCTTCTAATATTTGAAGGAAATGGAATAGTCAAATGGCAGATAAATATATTTAAGTATTTTAATGAGTTAAAGTTCAGTATAAAAGCACTTGGTATAACTTGAGCACACTACACAACATCCTCTATAAATTATACTTTTAAAGGAAAAAAAACCATATTAATTTCTTCAGACAAGGACTTTACTACTTTTACAAATTGTTTGTAAAAGAAAATTTAAGCAATATTGTCTCCTCCTCTTCCCATGAAACAATTTGGATTTGAATGAAAATATCAAATCACTACTTTTTTCAAATGAAATGGTTTGGCACCATTTTTCATAGTAACACAACATCTCTGTTACTGTTTAATCACATTTGTATTTGTTAAGACTCGCTTTCATTCAGAGTTTGCTTTAGAGAGAAATAAAAAGCCTCAGTTTTGAAGGCATTCAACCATTCACTAAGTACTGTCTCCAGGAGTGGGTACTGCTCTGGGCTTGCCTTCCCCAGGCTAGCTCCGGAGACCAGGAAGAACTTGGCAATTGAACCTAAATCTTAAAAGGCTGGTTATATGACATGCCTTGATAACCACAGAGAATCATCAGGATCCAGAGTGAGAGGGGCACTAAACCCACGAGGATTGATTTAATCCAACAACAAATTATGTATTAAGCCTGTAGTATATGCAAGGTACTGTACTCTGAAACATATGAAGATGTTTATGGCAGAGTTCCTGAGCAAAGCTCTCAGAAGTGGAAAGCTGTTGCATTATCTGCTGCAAACTTTAGTCACCCATTTCTTTCATGTATTTGTCCATCCTTCCTCTCCCCTCTCTCCCTTTCCTCTATCCTCTCCTCCCCTCCCCCTCATCCTTCTCCCTTTCAATCTCTACCCCCCCACCTCTTTCTCTCTCTCTCTCATAATGATGTCTCTTACAAATTCTCCATGGACTACAATTATAGTTGATGGACTCAATCTACCTGTCATTTACAATGGTGTGAAAAGAGGTTTCTTATGCTTGAGCCTACATTTAAGATCCATTCTCACAGATTCCTTTATTAACACACTTATATTTGACATGTCTATAGTCCTTGAAACAAAATATACACAGCAAAAGTATAAGATGATGTTATTAGCATATAAGTGTATAAGCCAGATGTTCTGTCTGCTCCCCAAAATCAGTGTTTAAAAAATTGAAATCCATATTAAAATAGGAAAATATGATTGGAGGAAATATGAATTGACACTCCTGCATTAAGAGCTAAGATAGAAGTGTGAAGAAGACCCAGGCCACAGGGAGCCTGACACTGGTGATGAGTACAATACTGTGCTGTGCTTTATAGAGTCCAAACTGAACTGTGGGTTTGATTCCAAAGAGTGTAATTATTTGCTAAGAAAATGATGAACATATTACGAAATCTAGGTTCTGGCTTATGTCATATAGGGCTTATATATAAATCTAAGTTCTTTATTCAGTCTCTGTTGTTCGATAATTTAAAAGCCAACCTCTCAGATAAAACGCTATTACTTTCAGTTTTTTAACATTCTACTATGACCCTTTTCGCCCCATGCCCTCCATTTAAAAAAATGTTACTAGATCCACCAGAGGGCAGACAGCAGAAGCACGAAGAACTACATTCCTGTAGCCTGTGGAACAAAAACCACATTCACAGAAAGACAGACAAGATGAAAAGGCAGAGGGCTATGTACCAGATGAAGGAACAGGATAAAACCCCAGAAAAACAACTAAATGAAGTGGAGACAGGCAACCTTCCAGAAAAAGAATTCAGAATAATGATAGTGAAGATGATCCAGGACCTCAGAAAAAGAATGGAGGCAAAGATCAAGAAGATGCAAGAAATGTTTAACAAAGACCTAGAAGAATTAAAGAACAAACAAACAGAGATGAACAATACAGTAAGTGAAATGAAAAATACACTAGAAGGAATCAATAGCAGAATAACAGAGGCAGAAGAACGGATAAGTGACCTGGAATACAGAATGGTGGAATTCACTGCTGCAGAACAGAATAAAGAAAAAAGAGTGAAAAGAAATGAAGATAGCCTAAGAGACCTCTGGGACAACATTAAATGTGACAACATTCGCATTATAGGGGTCCCAGAAGGAGAAGAGAGAGGGAAAGGACCCGAGAAAATATTTGAAGAGATTATAGTCAAAAACTTCCCTAACATGGGAAAGGAAATAGCCACCCAAGTCCAGGAAGCACAGAGAGTCCCATACAGGATAAACCCAAGGAGAAACACACCGAGACACATAGTAATCAAATTGGCAAAAATTAAAGACAAAGAAAAAGTATTGAAAGCAGCAAGGGAAAAACAACAAATAACATACAAGGGAACTCCCATAAGGTTAACAGCTGATTTCTCAGCAGAAATTCTACAAGCCAGAAGGGAGTGGCATGACATATTTAAAGTGATGAAAGGGAAGAACCTACAACCAAGATTACTCTACCCAGCAAGGATCTCATTCAGATTCGATGGAGAAATCAAAAGCTTTACAGACAAGCAAAAGCTAAGAGAATTCAGCACCACCAAACCAGTTCTACAACAAATGCTAAAGGAACTTCTCTCAGTGGGAAACACAAGAGAAGAAAAGGACTTACAAAAACAAACCCAAAACAATTAAGAAAATGGTAATAGGAACATACATATTGATAATTACCTTAAACATGAATGGATTAAATGCTCCAACCAAAAGGCACAGGCTTGCTGAATGGATACAAAAACAAGACCCATACATATGCTGTAAAAAACACAAACACATGGAGGCTAAACAATACGTTACTAAATAACCAAGAGATCACTGAAGAAATCAAAGAGGAAATCAAAAACTACCTAGAGACAAATGACAACGGAAACACGATGATCCAAAAATCTGTGGGATGCAGCAAAAGCAGTTCTAAGAGGGAAGTTTATAGCAAAGCAAACCTACCTCAAGAAACAAGAAAAATCTCAAACAATCTAACCTTACACCTAAAGGAACTAGAGAAAGAAAAACAAACAAAACCCAAAGTTAGCAGAAGGAAAGAAATCATAAAGATCAGAGCGGAAAGAAATCATAAAGATCAGAGCAGAAATAAATGAAATAGAAACAAAGAAAACAATAGCAAAGATCAATAAAACTAAAAGCTGGTTCTTTGAGAAGGTAAACAAAATTGATAAACCATTAGCAAGACTCACCAAGAAAAAGGAGAGGACTCAAATCAATAAAATTAGAAATGAAAAAGGAGAAGTTACAATGGACACCACAGAAAGACAAAGCATCCTAAGAGACTACTACAGGCAACTCTATGCCAATAAAATGGACAACCTGGAAGAAATGGACAAATTCTTAGAAAGGTATAATCTTCCAAGACTGAACCAAGAGGAAATAGAAAATATGAACAGACCAATCACAAGTAATGAAATTGAAACTGTGATCAACTTCTTCCAACGAACAAAAGTCCAGGACCAGATGGCTTCACAGGTGAATTTTAATCAAATATTTAGAGAAGTGCTAACACCCATCCTTCTCAAACTCTTCCAAAAAATTGCAGAGGAAGGAACACTCCCAAACTCATTCTATGAGGCCACCATCACCCTGATACCAAAACCAGACAAAGATACTACAAAAAAAGAAAATTACAGACCAATATCACTGATGAATATAGATGCAAAAATCCTCAACAAAATACTAGCAAACAGAATCTAACAACACATTAAAAGGATCATACACTATGATCAAGTGGGATTTATCCCAGGGATGCAAGGATTCTTCAATATACACAAATCAATCAATGTGATATACTATATTAACAAAATGAAGAATAAAAACCATATGATCATCTCAATAGATGCAGAAAAAGCTTTTGACAAAATTCAACACCCATTTATGATAAAAACGCTCCAGAAAGTGGGCATAGAGGGAACCTACCTCAACATAATAAAGGCCATATACGACAAACCCACAGCAAACATCATTCTCAATGATGAAAAACTGAAAGCACTTCCTCTAAGATCAGGAACAAGACAAGAATGTCCACTCTCACCACTATTATTCAACATAGTTTTGGAAGTCCTAGCCATGGCAATCAGAGGAGAAAAAGAAATAAAAGGAATCCAAATTGGAAAAGAAGAAGTAAAACTGTCACTGTTTGCAGATGACATGATACTATACATAGAGAATCCTAAAGATGCCACCAGAAAACTGCTAGAGCGAATCAATGAATTTGGTAAAGTTGCAGGATACAAAATGAATGCACAGAAATCTCTTGCATTCCTATACACTAATGATGAAAAATCTGAAAGGGAAATTAAGGAAACACTCCCATTTACCACTGCAAAAAAAAGAATAAAATACCTAGGAATAAACCTACCTAGAGAGACAAAAGACCTGTATGCAGAACACTATAAGACACTGATGAAAGAAATTAAAGATGATACCAACAGATGGAGATATATACAATGTTTTTGGATTGGAAGAATCAATATTGTGAAAATGACTATACTACCCAAAGCAATCTACAGAGTCAATGCAATCCCTATCAAATTACCAATGGCATTTTTTATGGAACTAGAACAAAAAATCTTAAAATTTGTATGGAGACACAAAAGACCCCGAATAGCCAAAGCAGTCTTGAGGGCAAACAACGGAGCTGGAGGTATCAGACTCCCTTACTTCAGACTATACTACAAAGCTACAGGAATCAAGACAATATGGTACTGGCACAAAAACAGAAATATAGATCAATGGAACAGGATAGAAAGCTCAGAGATAAACCCACGCACCTATGGTCAAGTAATCTATGACAAAGGAGGCAAGGATATACAATGGAGAAAAGACAGTCTCTTCAATAAGTGGTGCTGGGAAAACTGGAAAGCTACATCTAAAAGAATGAAATTAGAACACTCCCTAACACCACATACAAAAATAAACTCAAAATGGATTCAAGACCTAAATGTAAGACTGGACACTATAAAACTCTTAGAGGAAAACATAGGAAGAACACTCTTTGACATAAATCACAGCAAGATCTTTTCTGATCCACCTCCTAGAGTAATGGAAATAAAAACAAAAATAAACAAATGGGACCTAATGAAACAAAAGCTTTTGCAAAGCAAAGGAAACTACAAACAAGACGAAAAGACAACCCTCAGAATGGGAGAAAATATTTGCAAATGAATCAACGGACAAAGGATTAATCTCCAAAATATATAAACAGCTTATGCAGCTCAATACCAAAAAAACAAACAACCCAATCCAAAAATGGGCAGAAGACCTAAATAGACATTTCTCCAAAGAAGACATACAGATGACCAAGAAGCACATGAAAAGCTGCTCAACATCACTAATTACCAGAGAAATGCAAATCAAAACTACAATGAGGTATCACCTCACACCAGTTAGAATGGGCATCATCAGAAGATCTACCAACAACAAATGCTGGAGAGGGTGTGGAGAAAAGGGAACCCTCTTGCACTGTTGGTGGGAATGTAAATTGATACAGCCGCTATGGAGAACAGTATGTAGGTTCCTCAAAAAAACTAAAAATAGGGTTACCATATGACCCAGCAATCCCACTACTGGGCATATACCCAGAGAAAACCATAATTCTAAAAGACACATGCACCCCAGTGTTCATTGCAGCACTATTTACAATAGCCAGGTCATGGAAGCAACCTAAATGCCCATCGACAGACGAATGGATAAAGAAGATGTGGCACATATATACAATGGAATATTACTCCGCCATAAAAAGGAACGAAATTGGGTCATTTGTAGAGACGTGGATGAATCTAGAGACTGTCATACAGAGTGAAGTAAGTCAGAAAGAGAAAAACAAATATCGTATATTAATGCATATATGTGAACCTAGAAAAATGGTACAGATGAGCCGGTTTGCAGGGCAGAAGTTGAGACACAGATGTAGAGAACAAATGTATGGACACCAAGTGGGGAAAGTGGCGGGTGGGGGGGTGGTGGTGGGATGAATTGGGTGATTGGGATTGACATGTATACACTGATGTGTATAAAATGGATAACTAATAAGAACCTGCAGTATAAAACAAACAAACAAACAAACAAACAAAAAATCTAGTACTAAACTTTCATTGGGTTATTTGTATGGAAATATGTTAATATAAATGTTTCAGACATTACATGAAATTTCTAAAATTCTTATATGTTCTGGTATAATGTTATAAGTCATAATTCTAGTTATTACTTTAAAATGTATATCTCAGAAATAACTAAATTTCCTTGTCAATTGCATTATTATGAACTTTCATCAAATCTTTAACCGTGGTCATTTTTAAGTCTTTTGTCATTTACAGACAGTTCTGGGTGTACTCTGATGCTTTTGCAAATATGTTCCTATAAAAGGGTTTCATCTTCAAGGCATTTATGGAAAAGACTCTGACAAGTACAGGTTTCTGGTCACTGACTATACTGCTGAACTGAATGAATAAGCATTTTCAGAACTCTAATGGAAAACTGATGAATTCATAAAAGTACTAACAAAAGATCAAGATGAAAAAAATATTAATTACATGAGACTGAGTGAACTGAAGAGGATGATTATAATTTTTGTGACTTTCTGTTTGAATTTAAAAAAAAAAATCCCACAAGGACTCAGAGGCAAAAGATATACAAATCAATTTTCACTGCAAAGTAAAGGAGCTGTTACAGTGGAGGATTACTGGACTGAATGTCAATATTATGACGTAGTATGAGCGTGTTTCGTGTTTGGTAAATGCAATCATTGTTGCTTTTGTTGTGGTCATCCATTTACAATGCTTGGTGTCAGTTTATTTACCTCTTGTAAAAATAAAATACTGTGTGTGTGTGGAAAAAAAAAAGTTACTAGTATTGGATTGGCCAAAAAGTTCCTTCTGTTTTTAAGTAAAAATAAAAGACACATTTTTCATTTTCGCAAAGAGCTTTATTGAACAATATATTCACTATTTTGTTCCACTACCTTCTGCCATTTTTCAGGCAACTTCATAATTTCATCTTCCCAAAATTTATCTTTTTGAACAAAGAACTGTTCCAGGTGCCTTTTACAGTCTTCCAGGAAATTGAAATTTTTTCCATTAAGAGAATTTTGTAAAGACTGAAATAAACAGAAATCCGAAGGTGCAGTGTCTGGTTAATACGGCGGATGAATCAGAACATCCCTGCCAAGCCGTAACAGTTCTTGCCTGATCATCAAAGAAACATGTGGTCTTGCGGTATCCTGATGGAAGATTATGCGTTTTCTGTTGACTAATTCCAGATGCTTTTCGTCGAGTGCTGCTTTCAGTTGGTCTAATTGGGAGCAGTACTTGTTGGAATTCATCATTTGGTTTTCCAGAAGGAGTTCATAATAAAGGACTCTCTTGCAATCCCACAATATACACAACATCACCTTCTTTGGATGAAGACCGGCATTTGGTGTGGTTGGTGGTGGTTCATTTCACTTGCCCCACAATCTCTTCCATTCCACATTATTGTACAGCACCCACTTTTCATCGCCCATCACAATTTGTTTTTAAAATGGAACGTTTTTGTTACGTTTAAGTAGAGAATCACATGCGGAAATATGGTCAAGAAGGTTTTTTTCGCTTAACTTATGTGGAACCCAAACATCAAAGCGATGAACATAACCAAGCTGGTGCAAATGATTTTCAGTGCTTGATTTGGATATTTTGAGTATGTCGGCTATCTCTCGCGTGGTATAACATTGACTGTTCTCAATTAATATCTCGATTTGATTGCTGTCAACTTCAACTGGTCTACCTGACCGTGGAGCATCGTCCAGCAAGAAATCTCCAGCATGAAACTTCCGCAAACTACTTTTGACACATTCGATCAGTCACAGCACCTTCTCCATACACTGCACAAATCTTTTTTTGCGTTTCAGTTGCATTTTTACCTTTCTTGAAATAATAAAGCATAATATGCCGAAAATGTTGCTTTTTTTCTTCCATCTTCAATATTAAAATGGCTACACAAAAATTCACCAATTTTGGTAAGTTTTTTTTTTAATGCACACTGATAATGACAGCTGTCACAATACAGTCTAACAAAATTGTTTCGAATGAGTTAAGACAAGTAAACACTAGTAGAGCCATCTTATGGAAAGAACTGAACGAACCTTTTGGCCAACCCAATAAAATAGGCGTGTCCCTTCTCATATACCTTTGGGTTTTGGGTTTGTTTTAGGAATTTTCTGGGTCCTCCTTATCTCTTTTTTCGTGTGTGTGTGTGTGTGTGTGTGTGTGTGAAGAGAAATGTCTATGAGCCGCTTGACAGTAGACATGACATCTTTCTACCTGGTACAAAAAGCCAAATGCACTTCCTAATGTGATGTCTATTAGCCTTAGAAGCCCACAAATGCAATTAAAAAACATTAAAATAGTGAAGCAACAAGGCAAGATATTAAGGGGACCAGAAGAAATATGAACTAATGTAGGTGGCCACAAAAATTGTTATAAGCATACAGTAAAGGAAAGCTTGGTAGATAATAAATGTAGATTAAAAGACAAATGGTAATTAGGGAAACAGTGTCTGTGTGTTGTAATACGCTGGCTACAGCAGATTACCCTAGCTCTCATAGCTAAATGGAAAAGCTATTAACATAATGGAACAGATGTATCTGTTACAAAATAAAATATTACAAGTATTATAAAGAAAATTAAAAAATAAACAACAATCTTGTTTTGGGGGGATTACCTAAAATTCAATTTATTGTTTTATATACAGATATTAGTGATGCTCAGTAGGTCTTTAAGTTATTAGTTTCTCCTTTGATATTGACATTTTTTGATAGACTAAGTATGTCAGATTGTGAGGTGGTCATGTTTTTTCCCAAAACACATTCCTTTATTTTCCTTGTAAGACTGCCTAAGAACTGGGCAGTCATATGATTTCTCTTAGTATATCCTAAGGCTTCCATGAGCATTCCTAGAGCTTACAGCCAAAGAAGTAGTCCTGGAATTTCAGATATTAAAACTTTCTTCACAGCCAGAAATTTCTGTGATATTTGGGTCATTGCACACAAATTTACTGGCTAATTTATATTCTAGTAAAAGACCTATGTAGTCCACTTCTGCTCCTAAGAGTATTCATTGTGCTACCTTTTCGATGAACACTCTGATTCCATCTTAAACAACTTCTTCATCAGAATCTTTTGTCTTCATATATTGTAAAGTATAAAAAAAGGCAATGGTTAGGACATCAACTTTCACACCTTCATGTTCAGTCTTAACTTTAAGAAGTTGTTGTTGTTGTTTTTTAATTTATTTATGGCTAAGTTGGGTCTTTGTTGCTGCGCGTGGGCTTTCTCTAGTTGCAGAGAGCGGGGGCTACTGTTCATTGCCGTGCGCGGGCTTCTCATTGCGGTGGCTTCTCTTGTTGCGGAGCTCGGGCTGTAGGCGCACAGGCTTCAGTAGGTGTGGCACGTGGGCTCAGTAGTTGTGGCTCGCGGGTTGTAGAGCGCTGGCTCAGTAGTTGTGGCGCACGGGCTCAAGAGCGCAGACTCAGTAGTTGTGGTGCTCTGGCTTAGTTGCTCCACAGCATGTGGGATCTTCCCAGACCAGGGCTCGAACCTGTGTCCCCTGCATTGACAGGCGGACTCCCAAACACTGCGCCACGAGGGAAGCCCTTAACTTTAAGTTTTGTATTGTTTACCGCTGATAGTGTCAGGGTGAGTGTGGCCTGAGTGGGTTGCTGCTTCCCCTTCCCCTCAGCTCAGATCTTCTTCTTGCTAAGGAAGACGACATCTTTGCCTTTCTGGTGCCCCAGAGCCTCTGGCTAAAAGCTCAGTCAACCCAGCTTCCCTCCATAGATACACAGTGGGCCAATGCAGTTTTTTTTTTTTTCTTTTGCTATCAAACAATTTATTCTCTTTGTAGAACATAATAGTTATAGTTGCTGAATGCTCCAACTGGATATGTGTTCCTAGATTAGCTTGGTGTTAATGTTATTTCAAAACAATTATTTGGTTATTCTCAGCAATGTTATCTGCACATATTGTTTTCCAAAGGTAGATATTTATTTTCCATTTTAAAACTTGTCTTGGTTGTAAAGAAAAGTAATTTTTAATAGATCTACAAACTGGCAGACCTGGGAACACTGACTCCTAAGTCAGAAATGGAGAAAGCCAAGAAGCAACATAATTTGCTCTGTAGAATTCCCTAAAGACTCAGGAATTTGTGGAAACAGTTCCCTCTTGAAGTAAGGATGAGGGTAGGGATGAAAACAGCAAGGCTAGTTTAAAAAAAAAGACATGAGACCCTCCCAATACCATTTTCCTATCCCCCAAGCCCAGCAAATGTCCTTTATTCACCCTGCAGGACAGCAGGCACAGCTGAGGGTGTGTGTACCATAGGGAAAATAGAGGCTTACGTGAAAGATTAACTTCTAGATCTTTTTTTTTTTTTTTTTTTTGGCTGCACTGGGTCTTCATCGCTGTGCACGGGCTTTCTCTAGTTGCGGCAAGTGGGAGCTACTCTTCATTGCGGTGCGCAGGCTTCTCATCGCAGTGGCTTCTCTTATTGTGGAGCACGGGCTCTAGGCGCGCGGACTTCAGTAGTTGCGGCACACGGGCTCAGTAGTTGTGGCTTGTGGGCTCTAGAGCACAGGCTCAGTAGTTGTGGTGCACGGGCTTAGTTGCTCCACGGCGTGTGGGATCTTCCTGGACCAGGGCTCGACCTTTGTTCCCTGCATTGGCGCGCAGATTCTTTACCACTGCGTCACCAGGGAAGTCCCTAACTTCTAGATCTTAAGACAAACCCCGCCCCCAGCCACGCTCCCGTCCAGGCTCCCAGAACTCTGGCAGCTGGACTTTATACCCTTCTAGAAGGAGATTAGGAGATTCTGATTAGCCAGTTAATTAGATATTAGAGCTTCACCAAGAAATGGCCCCACCTGTTCACCTCCAGTAAGCAGGTAGCAAGAAATTGGTCTTCTAATCTAAGGGAAAGCCTCTATTATAAAAGAGACCAAAACAAGCAAAAAGCAAACATGGAAATTATGCTGGGAGAGGAAGACGTCAAAAAACTTATCACTAGTATCTCCAGAGTGATATGAAATTCATGAAACAGAAACGGGATGGTACAGAAAAGAATGAGAAAGACTCCTGGCAATTAAAAATATCTCAGCAGAAATGAATAGTTTAGTAGAGAATTTGTAAGATAATGTTGGAAGAAATTTTCTAGAGTGTCCTAGAACCTAGCAGGTTTAAATAGCAAGACAAAGAGATGAAAATAGAAGAAATAAGCTAAGTTACACAATGGATACTAATAGTCCAATGTATAAATAATAGAAATTTCAGAATGAGAAAACAAGAATGAAAGAAATCATCAAATAATAATAATAATAATAATAATTCAAGAAAACTTCCCATTATTGAAGTACAAGTTTTCTAGATTAAAAGGACCCATGCAACAGATGAAAATATGCCCAAACCAAGGCACGTCATTGAAATTTCACAAGAAAATCTTATGTTTCCAAGAGAAAAAGTTACATACAAGGGATCAAAAAAATCAGAATGGCTTTGGACTTCACAACAACACTGGAAACTAAAATACAGACTAATACCTTCACAATTCTGAGAAAAATATTTCCAGCCTAGATGTTATACCTAGATAAATTACCAATCAAGTTTGAGGATAGAATAAAGATAATATCAAATATACTAGATCTCAAAAAACTTAGCTCTCATCACCCTTTCTTAGGAAGCAATTGGAAGAAGAGTGCCATGAAAATGAGGAAGAAAAAGAAGAAAAAGGGAGACAGGGGGTCTAGGAAATAGGGAATTGACTCAAGAGAAAGGAAAGGGAATCTCCAGTATGATTAAGGGAGATTCCAGGATTTAGGTGTATACAGGGCAAAGAGAGCTACCATTCCAAATTAGAACAGGTCAGAAGACTGCAGGAAGGATGTCTCCAAAACAGACAATATTAATAGAGTTCCTAATACGTTTTAAAATATCAGGAGGATTACTTAGATGCAGAGAGTTTGGGGATGAATTAATGATAAATACTTAGAAAACTGAAAAGAAATGATGGCTGTTAATTCTAAGGAGAAAAAAGTTGTGAAAGAAAGGAAAAAGTACTCATAGCATACTATACGGCTTAACTTCATAACATAAGCACTGGATATTGATTCAATCAAAATATGATACAGTTATATCGGGAGGATGGAGTAAGGGCAAAGGGAATTATGTGAGCTTGAGGCAGGGAGTAGGTAGGGATAACAGAGCTATGATTTTCATTTTCCATAGTGGTGAGCAAAAGGATAATGTTTACAACTAAAAAAATAAAGAAATAGCCCAATAAGTGTGTATTTTATAAAAAAGAAGGAAAATAACCAAAGGTAAAAATGTTGCCTTTGGGAAATCTAGACTTGATGGTTTTTCATCACATCCTTTAGAGATATTTGACTCTTCAAACTAGGTGCATGTAACTTTGATAAAGATTAAAAACTAAATTTAAAAAGGCATCATGGCTTTTTTCCAAATTTTTGTATTTTTAATATTCTGGTTCTAAGGTATACTGGATTCAAGTAACCTGTGAATCTAAACTTTGTGTAAATAAAAGTTGTCTTGATTTACTCAAAATTCCACTGTAGAATATTAAATAATCCATGGGATTTATGGACATGAAAGATTAGCCACTTGCCTAATTCTTCAGTGAAAAATGAGTATCTAGCTAAGGAAAATACTAAAGAGCTGTTTTTATTTTGGTATCTGTCCTTAATCTACCAACCCGTATCAAAACATGAGTATATATAAATGTGCTTGTGTTTTATCTATAAAAGACTGTGTTCTAAGATTTTGAGGTGAAGTGGTTTTTCTTTTTCTTTTCCTTTTTTTTTTCCTGTCAATTGATCCATTCTTCCTTTAGCTGTACATGGAAGGGGCAGGATGGTGCACAATTTCAAGGGGCATGCATCACATTAGATACACGTTAATGACACCCCCTATAGGGCACAAAGTCAAGGAGAAAAAATGGTGGTTATGAAATGGGAGTGACCTTTGACCTCTTGAGAGGAAAGTGTGAGGGTAGAAAGAAAACCAGTGTGGAAAAATATTCTACAATGGAGAGCTCAAGAAAATTCCACTTCATTCCACTCATTTCAAACCTTAGACCTAACAGACTTGTGCCCCAGTGAATGACTTCAGAGTTTTGGTGCTTAGAGATTTTCTAGATTTATGTCTCAGCAGCATTGAGAGAGGAGGAAGGGAGGGAGGGAGGGGAGAAAGGAAAAAGAACAAGAAGACACAGGCCCTCTGTGCAAATGATATAATTGAATTCTAAAGGCGGAATTAAATGTTTTAATAAGTTCAACTTGCTGAACTTTTGCTTCCTCTTCTTCCTTTCCTCCTCCCTTCCCCTTTCTCCTGGCATCTAGCCCTGGCAATTCAGACAGTGATGAGGTCATAGGCTCCAAAATATGGCCATGGTATGAAGGCAGCAGCAAAAATTTTTAAACAGCATTTCAGCACCACACTGCAAGGCCGAGAAGGGAACCTTGTGTAATGTGAGCAGCTATGAGCTCGTGCTATTTTATTAATCCAGGGTGGCCATCCCTGGGGGTTTCATTACGTGTGTGTGTGTGTGTGTGTGTGTGTGTGTGTGTGTGTGTGTCTTCTGCAGTCTCCTATTTTATATGACAGTCATCAAGAAGTCTTCCTTTTCTCAGACATGCCAAAAGGAGAGTGGAGATAACTCGGTATTAATCCTAACTCTGGGGTTCTCACCTTTGAGCAAGGTCTTTGACATTAAAAGGAATGAAAGATTAAAATGAGAATGACCTCTGACATCCCCTACTTCTAGACTCTGTATGTGTCAGTTTCTTGCTCCTTATCACTTCATTAAGTCACTAAACCTTGCTACCTGGAAGGAAAGATTGATGGAGTGATAATGGGATGGCTCTCATCACTTTGCGGCTGTGCTCTCCCACTTGCTTATTAAAGGAGCCTGGCTTCTCCTTCAGGTGGACCCAGATTCTGGAGCTCCTTTCTGTTAATAGGCCATTCTCCAAAGCTCTTTAACTTTTCCGTTGCCAGATCCTTCGAAGGAAAAATAACTTCTTAGGCCAGAACATGGTGGAATTTAATATCTCTACTTCAAAACCTTTTAAAAATACCAGGCAACAGTGCAAAAGCTTGAAGGTAGTAGTAGATGAGAAGAAAATTCTTCTCTGTGTTTAGAATCTACCTTGTGTTTCCCAGAATGTCCATCTTGTTTTCAAATCT
The DNA here is from genome assembly GCF_965194805.1 of Balaenoptera borealis. NCBI lineage: Eukaryota > Metazoa > Chordata > Mammalia > Artiodactyla > Balaenopteridae > Balaenoptera > Balaenoptera borealis. The sequence goes on along the minus strand of NC_138861.1, from coordinate 128,565,427 downwards.
GATTTTTCCTTCGGAACCCAGACCACATGGCTGCTCTTCCTTCATGGAGCCCTCCCCCTGATCATCCCACTTTACCTTCCAGGCAGGAGTATCTGCAGTCTATGAACTCATTAAAAATGACTTTGAATTTCTCTTCTGGCACTATTTAACTTTTATTTTAATTGTTAGAAAACACATTATCTCCACTTCTAAATTGTATCTTCCCCAAAATAGGAAACTTGTTTAATCTCCTTACTATACGGACATGTAAGTTAGTAATAACAATAACCATAGCTAAACCATTTGCCATACATACACTATTTCTAACCCTCACAACAACCCCGAGAGGCAAGGACTATTAAGTCTATTTTGCAGAAGAAACTAAGTCTCTGAGAGAGTAAGTGGCTTGCCCAGGATCACATTGTCAGGAAGTAGCCAGCATTTCACTGAACTTATCATTCAACCAGAATCTGTCTTCCTCACACTTTGCTACAAGTTAGAAGGAAAGAAGTGAAGGAAGGAGAGAGGGAGGAAGGGAGGGAACAAAAAGTTAAAATCTCAGGATTTTACCCATTTATTGGAATAATACTTCACAGACTCCCAGAGTAGTGAGAGATTGAAGAAATTTAACACAGCCCACATCCTCTGCTTTTTACACAGAGGATAATTGAGACCAAAGTGGTTAAGATCGCTGGTCAAGGTTACACAGCCAGTGACACAGCTGGGACTAATGCAAACCTTAAGGATCCTGACTCTAATTCCCAAGTTGCTTTCTCTAGCAGTCATAACAGTACAAATAGTGAATGCTTCATCTGTGAGCACCCTGCTAAATGCATACTTTTGAACAGCACAAAGGCAGCAAAGTTTAGAGTATGACCAAGCTAGTGAGGTGTGGGTATTAAAAATCTATATATATTTAAGGCCAAGTTCAGGGCCTTGTAATTTCCCCCAATTAGCTGATATACTAAAAAATGTGTTTAGCAAGCATGGGCAGTTGACCAAATCCTAGATGACTCCAAAATCTAATAAGCAGAATTGTGTGCTTTTATAGCTTCATGCCAACACCTCCACCCCACCCCACCCTCTCTCACAATCCTAATACTATCTCTTCCAGGAAGCTTTCCTCTTCTTCCTAAATTCTTTCCCTCCTCCCCCAAAGCGAAATGCATAGTGGCAGGAATCTGGGACATCTAAGATCCTGGGAATAAGGGAAAGGGGGCTGCCTCTGAGAGAGAACTCTAAGATCATCAGCAACAGATGAGAATAGGAATTTTCAAAGTTACTTTAGATAAATGGACTGAAAACAGACCAGAGCAGCCTAATGGAAGGAATAAGCATATGGAAAGAAAGAGCGTGTCTTTCTGAATGGGCTGTTCAGAAATAGAAATTAGACAAGGGTAGGAGGCAAACGGTGCCCAACGAAGTACTGCCCAGAGGAGAAGGTATCCAGATGAAGGGCTTGAGCTGCACAATACTAGGTACATCCAATTGTGGAGGTGAGTGCAGCAGGCACGCACAGTTGCATCTTTCAACTCACACTCTCTGTTCTGATTCCACACACAAAGCCAGCCTGACATAATAATGTGGTTTTTAAGGGAAGATACAGCACTAACCAGAAGATGCAAGTATTCAGGCTCCTTGTCAATGTGTTTTTACCTCTTTCTAAAGGAAGAAATCAGAATTCTAGCTTACCCTCCATCTTCTTGGTGTTTAAGAGCATGAATCAGTATCCCCAGACTGGGTTACCGCTTGAACAATGACAAGACGGTTTTAGATTTTGGGTAATTGAGGGTCAGGCCCTGGACTATGTGAGATTTACAAAGATCAGACCACCTTCCGGAGACCTTTTGTCAGTCTGTCAGTCAAACTTTCCCTACCTCATTATATCTTCTTTCAAATTTCAGTTAGAGTTCATTGATTTCTTCTCTGACCCACTGATAGACATTGATCCCTCTCTCTTAGGGCATATCTTATGCCTGGTATTATATTTACTTTACTGTAAGAGAGTGTATCTCCTTGAGAGCAGGTATTGTTTTGTTTTGTTTATTCAATTGCTGTTTTTTAGTATCAGTATAGAAATGAATAAGATACAGTCATGTCCTCTATATACTCATGAGTAGGGGTAACAGAAAAACAAGTTATATATGTGGCAAAACAATAATGAAAGTGTGTATAAAGAACTGAAGTATTGCAAAAGAGGAAGAGATGAACGATGCTGGGAAGCCTCCCTAGAGGAGGTGATGTCCGAATTGGATTGTGGAAAATAAACAAAATTTCACCCAAAAGATCAGAAAGGGAAAAAGTATTCAAAACAAAGGGGAAAACATATGCAAAGGCAAAAAAAGTGTGAAATGACTTGGGAATCAGAACACAGCTCAGTACTGTAAGAGTGTGAAGTTCAAGGGAGAGAGTCACTCGAGATCCGAGATCTGAGGCTGGATAGGCAGAGAGAGGATGAAATGTTCGTGTATTCCCCAGATGGAGTATGGACTTTCCATTGCAGATGACAGAAGCTAGCAAAGGCTTTTTATTACAAAAAAGACTGGATCAGATTTGTGTTTAAAAATATGTCTTTTGTACCCATGTGGACAAGGGAACAAAGAGAGGTAAGACAGAAAATAACAAGATTAGATGGATAAATAGAGGAATAGATAGATAGTGTTAAATTAATTAAACAAGGAGGCCATTAGACTGAGGTGGCCCTAATGCCGTGGTCACCAACCTAAGCAAACCAAAACCTAAGCCTCAAGGTTACAAAATCAAAATGCTAAAGACAAGCAATCACAAATAGCCAGTTAGGCTTTAAGTTATAGCCAATCAATAATTACCTTACTTTGCTTCTGCACCTTCTCTATTTGTCTTTCCCCTGGCTCCTGTTGGAGAGAGTGCTTCTAACCACTTCTGGTTTGGCACTGCCCAGCTGGAATCTACAAATGCTCAAACAAACTCTTAAAATTTTCAATATGCCTCAGATTGCCTTTTAATAATAGGTAGGTAGGTAGATAGATAGATAGATAGATAATGGATAGATAAAGTAAGAAGGCATTTGGAAAAGTCCAGACCAGCGCTGGCCAATAGAAATATAATATGAAACACAAATGTAGGCCACATGTGTAACTTTAAATTTTCTAGTGCCCATGTTAAAAAGAAACAGTGAAATAAATTTTAATATATATTTATTCCAATATATAAAAAATATCCTTTCAATATGTAATCAATATAAAAAATTATTAATGATATAGTTCACATCCTCTTTTCATCCTAAGTCTTTGCACTCTGGTGTGTATTTTATATTTATAGTGCATCTCAATTCAAACTAGCCACAATTCAAGTGTTCAATAACCACACGTGGCTGGTGGCTACCATATTGGACAGCACAGGTTCAGACAATACATGATGAGGCAGTGACAGGAAGGACAGGATACATTTATAATATACTTATAAGATGAATTTGACGGAAATTAGGGACTGATTTATGTCAACAATGAAACACTAGTTGAATATAAAGTTTTCTAGTTTGTAAAATCTTGCTGGATGACAATGCCATCAGCCAAGTCAAGGAAGCAAGTTAAGGAAAATAAGATGATGAATTTGTTTGGGACTTATGAATTTGAGGTGTGTGCAGGACATTGTGCCTAGTGGGTATAATAATGCCTACAGACTACACTACATAATGCTTCTATGTTTTAAACACTCTTCTAAGAGCTTTTTGTACACAAACACATTTAGGGACTTCCCTGGTGCCAGAGTGGTTAAGAATCCGCCTGCCAGTGCAGGAGACACAGGTTCGAGCCCTGGCCGGGAAGATCCCACATGCCGTGGAGCAACTAAGCCCATGCGCCACAACTACTGAAGCCTGTGCGCCTAGAGCCCGTGCTCCGCAACAACAGAAGCCACTGCAATGAGAAGCCCGTGCACCGCAACGAAGAGTAGCCCCCTCTCTACGCAACTAACTAGAGAAAGCCCGCGCGCAGCAACGAAGACCCAACACAGCCAAAAATAAATTAAAAAAAAAACACATTTAATCTTCAGAACAGCGCTACAAGATGGGTACTACCACTGTGCCCCAAATGAGAAAACTGGGGTACAGAGAGTCACTTGGCCCAGGCCTCATTGTTATCAGATATCAAGTGACGAGCAAAGATTTAAACCCAGGCAGTGTGGCTCCAGGGGCAAAGGTTACAATAACACATTGCACAGCCACTCTCAAAGCAGGGTCTATAGAATCAGACAAGTCTGGGTCCAAATAACTCCTCCTTCACTAATTGTGTGACTTTGAGCAAGTGTATTAATCATTGGTTTTCTCATCTGTAAAATGGGAATGATATGTGTATCCCAAGCTGAGAGAAATTACTGACATAATATATATAAAATGTTCATCACAGCAATGGGTATACAACAAATAGTAAATAGTAGCTGCTGTTATTATTACATACATTGGGCTTGGAGCTTAATGTAGAGCTCCAAGTTGGGATATACATTTCCCTTCAGATACCTAACATGGGACCTGATCTGAGTTCTGTCTGTTGAAAAAAAAAAAAATGACTTTGATTCATTACAAAGACATATATTTAAAGAACTGCACAGATGAGAGCTAAAGGCTGGGATCATCCCACAACAATAGCTAAGACAATCGTGGGCATTTACATCATGAGACAGCACTGCTGAGTGTTCATGGCAATTAGATCCTATGAAGAATTGCATTGGAAGTAAAAATCTTGCTCTTAACCCTCAAGAAACCTAGAAGAACAGACTGAATACATCATGAGAACACCTTTGTTTGTGTGCACTTTTATTAGTTAGTGATAAAAATAATCAATATAAATTATTTATCATATAGGGATCTATGGTTGTTTGGTTAAAATCCCAGACAATTTAATCATAGGGTTTAGGTTTATCACATCTCCCATCCAGATAATCTCATTCTTGTATGGGCAGGCATTTGGATAAGAAAACAAAAGACTAAATAAATAGCCAAAACCATAAACAAAGGACATCTTGCTCGATAATCTCTGGCATTTTTAACTTTAGATTTCCAACACATTCATGTTAATTACATGCCATTTCCTGCCAAGCTTACGGTCATGTGATCTAAGTTAGCACTGTAATTAGCTTTGCCTCTTACAGAACACTGATTTTTTTTTCTAGCTGATGAACTGCTGGGCACAGAACCTCTTGAAGAGTTTTAAAGAAAACTTTAGCAGCCAATTAGCACTCAACTCTCATGATCCCCCAGTTCACATTTTGAATCAACAGTGCTCATATTGGTCCATCCAATCCCATGGATTGGATCAACTCTCCAATCTCTCAACTCTCTACGTTCCATTTAGGTGATGGGTCTCCTCTTTCAAATCAGGGCTAAGCCAATAACACAGTTTAATGCTCTGAAGGCCGAGCTCATGTGATTCTTCTCATCTCAGGTTCCGTCCAGAGGCCCGCCTAGGAAACCTCTCCACTACAAGATGTTCAAGTGGGCCACATACCTGGCTTGCCCAACAGGCACAGCAGATGAGTAACAAGTGCGTTTATAGATTTCGTGGTGCTCCAGCTGTCGCTGATGTAAGCATTTTCTGCTAAAATTGGTATATTTTTGGCCATCTGCTTCATCCCCTGAGCAGTTCAAACATCACCAGCAGGGCCCAGTGGTCTGAGGAGGCCATACTTAGATTCTTTGTAGGTATAAAAAAGTTTGTCAGAAGGTTGCCTAATATGGTGACAGTGACTGACCCAGAGGCCTCCTAGAAGAACTAAATGTTCAACAGCAATAAAAGGGAACATTAATTAGCTCAGGGGCAATATGTGGGACTGGAGATCAGCCAGTCAGGCTTTAGCCCATGTCTCTCCCAACTTGCTGGGTAAGACTAGGTAAAGCATGAACTCACTCCATGCCTCCATCACTATTAGTCCAGGAATCAAACTTGCTAATAGAATATATTTTCAGCCCATCGAATACAAGTGAACATTCATTTGAGAATCCTTTACAATTTAGAAAATTCAGAATAATATTTCAAATGCAAAAACCATATATATATATATACATATATATATATATATATATATATATATGGAGGAAAAATGTGGGGAAGAAGAAAAGACCCCCTAGAAGCAGTTAAATAGGTTCTCAACAGACACCTAGAAACACCTGAGGAAGCTGATGGTTATGTATAGGAGGAAGCCTTTGTCATGGGAGTCTGTCAGCCAAGAGATGTGTCTGCTGAGAGAACTGTGCTTGAAGAGTAAATGGAGTGGGGGAGGGAGCTTGCTGGCTTACATACAAGTATTCAGCAAGTGGATGGGTCCAAGAGCTGAGTGGTGAGTTGTTCGAAGATGTCAGAAATTCACGCAGACATGTTAACAAGCTGCACTTGACAATCTGATCAAATGGACTACGTTTTTCCTCTGAATTTTAAACCAAATGAAATCAAACAGGCCTCATAAAATGAGGTAAATCTGTATAAAGCAAAAAGTTTCCAAATAAATTTCATCCACTAAAATTATGTTTCTCTACAATGGCCAACCCTACACACTCTGTTGTGTTTACTATTTCATTTCTACCCTGTAAAGGACTTTTTCCTTTTAAAAAGAACACACACACCCACACCCATACCCCTACCCCGCCCCATCCCCACACACTACACATTTGGCTTCCTGCCTTCAGTCTCTTCCTTCTTTAATTAATTCTGCAAACCAGTGTCAAATGGATTAATAAATATTTCTCTCATGTCACTTTACTATTCAAGGACTAACACTGGCTTCCCATTAATTCTCAAATCTACTCTGCTTGGTTTTAGTAGTTATCTTAAGAAAGTAAGCCTAGCTTTGCCTGACCACCTGCCCGGGGTTCAGAGTGGAGGATGCTTTCTCTATGGTCAGAGCCAGAGTAGAGCCTCTAGATAACAATAGAAGATGCCTCAGATCTGAGTAGCAAGAGAAGCTGAAACCATGCAGAGGAGTCAAGATCCAAAAACTGGAGGGCGGTTAAGAAAGCACTGTAAGTGGGAGGGCTTAGAGGCAGGCTTGGGAGTTTGGGCAGGGGCTGCTGAGCCAGGCCGGAGTTCCAAACCTAAGAGCTAATAGCAAGTCCAATCTAAACGTCTTCACTTACCACACAAGCAAGACCCCCTCAGTCTGACCCCCATCCCCTGGCACCATCTCCTGCCATGCTTCTCCCTCACCCCACTCCTTCCTCCAGTCTAGAGTGTGGTCACAGTGAAGTTCTCCCAATTCTTAGAACACACCAGACTCTTGTGAGACTCTACACCTTCACACACGCTGCCCACTCTGGAGTGAACTCCCCTGAATTCTTTTTTGTTGAACTTCATTAAATGCTGTCTTCTCCCTTTTTTATTCTATTCTTTCCTTGCTCAGCCAAGCCCGTCCCTGCTTCAGCACAAATGTACATGCCATTTCTGCCTAGAACGTTCTTCCCTTCACTCTTTGTATGGCTTGCTCCTTCTCATCCTTTGTTGTTGGCTAATATCAGGACCGACATCCTGCCAGCCCCTTTCCCTGCAAGCACAGATATTAGAGCTCCAGGAGCCTCCCATTTGGCTGTGCCCAAGCACCCTTCAGACTTCTCTGCAAAGGGCAATGACTGAGGAGCCCCAGTGGCAACATGTATCTCTCTCTTTCTCGCTCTTCATTCTCACTCCTCTGTCTTCTCTTTTTTATTCTCTCTCCCAAAGTCCAGTCACTTCAGTCTTAAGGGTCTCCAAACTTTGACAAAAGGCTCAACTTTGATTAAAACTTCTCTAGAACATCACTCACCTGCTGTAGATGATGAGGAGCAGGTCTTGCAGTTCCCTTCCTTAATTTAAAAAAAAAAAAAAATGAGTAAGGTGGTCACACCAAAAGGAGTCCCTGAATTAGTCCAGAACTGGGCTTTGGGAACAGAATTTGAAGCTGTGGAACCAGTGATCTTACCTGCCTAATTTTATGCTTATACACAAGGTAGCTGATTTGGAAAGACGTCTTAGCCTGGTCCGGGCTGAGTCTCAGGCTGTGTTAGCCTGGTACTCTTGCCAGAAGACTCTGAATACATTTGAGAGTCACAATTCCCTATCTCAGCTACCCTGCTCATACTTAGTGTGTCCATTTGTTTGGTTTTGGCCTGTCTCTCCCTCTGGCAAATAAACTCTATGAGGTCCAGGATCACATCTGTTTTGTTCTTCATTGTGCCCCCAGTGTCTGGCACCGTACTTGGCACATAATCATGCTCTGCAAATATGTGGTAAATAAGTGACTGAACAAGGGACTTACTTATTCTTCAAGATCAAGAAGAATGTTAATTCCTAGGTAGAGTCTCCCCGCCCTTTCTCAGGCAGCTATTTGTTCTTGCCTCTAAGCCTCCACAATATTGTACATTCTACTATCACAGAGCAAGGGATCAAACATTTTCTGAGGGTCTATCATAGGTACTGTGGCAGCTGTTATTATACGTGCTTCTCCTTTCATTCTTTCAAGAATTCTAGGAGATAGTATTGTTTTCCAGATTTACAGATGAAGAAACAGGCTCAAAAAAATCCAAGTCACACAATCCATAATAGGTGGCAAAGCCTGTATCCAAAAGTAGGTCTGCTTCTCTCTTTTGCAAAACCCCTTTTCATTAGATCATGCTGCCATACAGTTATAGGCTTGATATCATAATTTATCTGTTTACAGGTTTGTCCCACCTCTGGAAGCAGAGACCATGCATATACATCTGTATATTCACAGCATTGAGCATGGCACCTGCCATACCATATTTAAGATCAGAATTAAAGAATATATGAACGAATGACTGTGGGTCTATCTACTGATGGAAAGAGGACTTTGTGGCCTCCAGCCCTCTAGGCTTGCTCTCAGAGACTGCCTGTATTGACCACACACTCTCTGGAGAGCTTGTGCCCAGGTCCCTGCCTAAACACAAGTTGGGCCTCCTCCACCAAGACTCTGACCCTTAATCCAACCACTTGTTTCTTCTGTCTCTGCCACAAGATTCCTGAATACTGAGTGCATTTGACTTACTTCTGCCTCATGGGGTATTTCTATCTTAGTGATCAGTGTAACACCACAGAGGCATGACTACATGACACACTCCTTTATTACTTGGAACATAACCTATTTTTCTTTATTTGCAGCTGAAGTCACTGCTACCAGGGGCTGTCGGTCAGTCAATAAGGCGAGCCCATGACTCTGGCAGATTCTTTTGGGAAATCAAAAATAGCATGCGCTCTGTCTTCAGATGCTTTCAGGCTTACTAGGGAGATATGGTCATACATAAAACAATTAGGGAATGAATGGTACAAACCAGTTTAGAGTAATAGGCCAATTTGAGTCACAGTTTGAGGCCCTGGCTGTCGGTCTTAAGCTTGCCAAAGCCTTAGCTATTCCCCATTGCACTCCAGAAAGCTCTGCACATGCTATTCACTCCCCAAGAAGCTGACAATCTCCTCCCCAGGTTGGGCACAGGGTCTCACAGGCATAATCATGACCCAGGGCCTGATGCTTTCAAATGTAATCAGAGTCTTCTGGCAACAGCACCAGGCTAACACAGCTTGAGACTCAGCCTAGACCAAGCTAAGATGTCTTTCCAAATCAGCTACCTCGTGTGTAAACATAAAATTATGCAAGTAAGATCACTGGTTCCAGGAATTAGAATGCATTTCCAAAGCTTGGTTATGGCCTAATTCAGTGACTCGTTTTGGTGTGACCACCTTATTCATTTTTTTTTTTTCAGTCAAGGAAGGGAACTGCAAGACCTGCTGCTCATCATCCACACCAGGTGAGTGACCTTTAATCACTTTTAACCAGTTGAGAGAAATTTTAATCAAAGTTGCGCCTTCTGTCAAAGTCTGGAGACCTTTAAGACCAAAGTTACTAGACTTCAGGAGGAAGAATTAAAAAGAGAAGAGAAAGGAGAGTAAGAAAGAAGTGCACATTGCCTTTTGAAGCTCCTCAGTCATTGACCTTTGCAGGGAAGTCTGAAGGGTGCTTGGGCAGAGCCAAATGGGAGACTCCTGTAGCTCTAACATCTGTGCTTACAGGAAAAGGGGCTGGGAGGTCTGGATCTGGAACTCTTCATTTTACTATAAATTGAATTCCTTCCCTCTCCCAAAATGAAAGCTATGGTCATTTATTATTTACAAGCAGAAGTCCATATTCTTACACATTTTCTTCAGAATAACTCATAAATAGAGAAACAATCCTTGGAGCTTTCCGAAAAGAAATACTGAATGCACTCTCCAAAACGTCAGTTAGAAATAAAACAGAATCCAAATGTCCCACCTTGCAGAGTCCAAGCAATTCCTAATTTTAGAAAGAGGTGTCACCCAACCTGCTGTGTAAGGCTGTGCTAAGAGCCTCGGCTTTTAGGGAAGTTCCCTGCTCTGCCCTAGAACAGGGCTGTTTCATTTCACGTTTAGATGCCTCTCTATTAACACCTTCCTCCCATCTCCAGGGAAAATAAGCATCCTTCTTGGTCTAAAGGTGCCCTTAAAAACATGACAGTATACAATATGAAAAGCTAAAAACAAAACCAAAACAGAATAAAGACACACAGGTGCACAAGTACATAAATTAATGTTAGAGATATTGACAGACAAATAAAATGTATACAGTATTTGCTCTAGCTGTTCAAATAAACAGTATGAAAATAGCTTTTTGCTCATGAAATTGAGTCTGAAAATTGAGGCAGTGTGTGCATAGTAGCAAAAGTGCTCTGTTTTACTTGAGTTTGAACTCAGATTACCCCGTTTAGTAGCTTGTATGAACCTGGGAAAAATCATGATAATTTTAGCTAATATTTATTGAGAAATTGTTACACATCAGGCACTGAGATAGTAACTTCACATGTTACATAACTGTTCTGTGTCATTTTCCTTTTCTGTGGAGTCATGATGATAATATATCCCTTATATGTTTTTGTGAATATAGAAAAGCATGTAAAACACCTAGAGATGGGTAAATACCTAGCGGTGAATGCTAGGTATTCCATTAGAGATGGAATAAGTGACTATAAAAATGACTATTTTAAAAATAAAAATGGAACATAGCAATAGCACTGCTAGTATATTTAAATAGCCACCTAATTCTTTGTCTACTCTTAGATGTATCAGTATTAAGTGAAGAAAGGAGTCTAAAAGCAGCAATTCTGGTACATATTAGATATTTTAATAACTGAAGAAAGTAAAACTAGAAATAACTAAAGCAACATTTTCTTTGAATCAAAGTGAAAGTCTAAAGAATGAAAAGCGTATTTTAGATTTTTCCTTGATGTTATTTGGGTGGGTTGCTCTGTGTTCTGAGAGAAAATAAATTTTATTATAGTCCTAGAAGAAAATTATTAGATCTTAGTTCTTCATCTATTCTACCTTTATTAACTTGCTCTGTGAACTTGATCCAGTCAATTAACTTTTACACGTGTCCATCTGGATATCTGTAATTAACTCATTAGAGATTATTTATTTGTAATTTCACCTAAAACAATGATAAGGATAATGAGATATCTAAAGAAGACTTTGTCTTGGCATAATTCAGCAAAACCGTGGTGGTTTTATTCAGAGAGACATAGATCACATGTGCAATACACATGAATGGGCAACAGCAACCCACTGGGAGTTTTTGGCCCTTTCGGAGATGTTGACAGGGGAAGCTGTTGGAAGCTTTAGGGGGCAATGTCGATAGCACTAAATAACATTCTGTTTCCTGGTCCCTCTGATCCAGCCAGGGCATTTATTTAATGGCTAGATGAGATGGAAAAAGGAAGAGCATGTACAACAGTCAGCCTGAAATAGAGTGTGGGACGATGTGGAGGTAGAGTTACTGGCCAAAATCCCTCTCAGTAAAGGACTACGCTCCCTGCCACCCACAGTGGTTCAGCCTAGTTCTAACTCTAGCCCACTTGTAGACTGAAGACAGTGGAAATGGCCACATATGCCTACTATCACCTCTCAAAGCTGGAAAAAGATGAGATTATTGTCGAAATCTGAGGCACCCCTCTCCCGTCAAGAGGTGCCAGTGGCAGCTACTACAGGGAATCAGCTTGACAGCTCTGCTGTCAGTCTCCTGAAAGGGGAGACAGAGGGCGAGTCCTGTTCCAGGAGCATGAGGCACAGCCAAGCACACGGAGCAGACTGGGCAGCAGGGCTGAAGGACCGGCAGAAGCGGAGGAATGTTGAGCAGACAAGCGGGATCAGCTTGAAGATCTCAGGGAAGAAATCACAGGGACTCTGTCCTCTAAAGACCCTCCCCCAAACCCTGCTCTATCCCATTAGAGCAGAGGCTCTCAAACTTGAGTGTATGTGAAGATCACCTTGGGATGCTTGCTTTTTTTTTTTTTTTTTTAAATATTTATTTATTTTGGTTGCGCCGGGTCTTAGTTATGGCACACGGGATCTTTAGTTGCTGTGTGTGGGATCTTTAGTTGCGGCATGGGGACCTCTTAGTTGTGGCATGCATGCGGGATCTAGTTTCCCAACCAGGGATCGAACCCAGGCCCGATGCATTGGAAGTGCGGAGTCTTACCCACTGGGCCACCAGGGAAGTCCCGGGGTGCTTGCTTTAATTACAGATTGCCAAGCCCTACCCCCAGAGATTCTGGACCAATCTCAATTGGAGCCCAGAAATCTGCATTTTAGCAAGCACTCCAGGTATTCCTGTAGCAGGTGGTCTAGGACCACAATTGGAGAAGCACTGACCTAGAGGGGATCCATCAAGCTTTGTACTTCTTAATGACAATGCCAAGCACCAGTAAATGACATGAAGATGCCATTGGATCTCATATCCAAACAATTCTAATTTTGGATTTCTTGGTGTATCAAGGGCCAATGACATTCAGAAAACATTTTCTGAGAACCCATCATATGAAAAGCATTGAACAGCATTAAGAATAGTCACGTGCACAGATAATTTCAAAACCAGGCTGACTTCGATAGACTCATCAAGTGCTTAGGCTAGGAAACCTGCAGATGAGGAGTCCTTCTAAATGCTGGGATTTAAGAAAGCACTTCGGGAGCGGCGCCATCTGAGGTGTAGCTGGAAGGAAGGTAGGACTGCATCTGGTATGAAGAAAAGCACCTCAAGCAGAAGGAGCTGTTTAAACAAAGGCAGAGACGATTGATCCAGATTGATGGCATGTGCCTGGCCTGTGGAGTGTGTTAGAGCAGAGACAGAAGCAGAGTAGAAGAGAAGGCTAGAAGGGTGGGCTGTGACCATACCTCAGAGAGCTTTGAACAATAGGCCAAAGTTTGATTTTTGTCCTAAAGGCAATGTATGCAGGATTTTGAGAAGACGAACTGAAAAGGATGTTTCTTTTTTTTTTTTAATTTTATGGGTAACACAGTGTTTAACTTAGACAGTATTCTTTTTTTATTGAAGTATAGTTGATTTATAATGTGTTAATTTCTGCTGTACAGTAAAGTGATTCAGTTATACAAATATATACATTCTTTTTTATATTCTTTTCCATTATGGTTTATCATAGGATATTGAATATAGCTCCCTGTGCTATACAGTAGGATCTTGTTGTTCATCCATTAAACAGTATTCTTAATAGCTAATATATCCATGGGGCACAGAATGTTAAAGAAACAAGATGGTACATAAATGTAAAATTTCCCTTCCTTCCACCCTTGTCCCTCAGCCATTTATTCTGGAAGCAACTAATGCTACCTATTTCTTTTGTATGGAGAGGACTGTTTGGGAAAATAGCTTATGGCCCAATACTGGTTGGATAGTAATGGAGAAGAGAAAGGTTAATGACAGAGACACCAGTTTCGCATTGCAAAAGTCCAATGTTATTGGTGATGAAATGAAGGCTTGAAGTAGAGTACAGTCACTGTAAATATTAAAGGAGACTCTAAAAAGATATTTCATCATCCTTTACCCCCAATGTCCAATCAATTTACAAATGGCACAGTAGGAGTCGAAGATGATTGAAATTTTGTCTTGAGACTTGAGGAATGGTAAGGAGGGGAAGTTATTTTGTGACAGGGAGATGAGGAGGCTGTGTGGGAAAGATGAGGTCTATTTTGGAAATTTTTGTTTGAGAAATGACAAATATCCCATTAGAAGGTGAACTTATTGATACATAGCTTGGAAGAGAAATACATACTGGGAAGTCAAGGGCAAAGAGGTGGTAGTTAAAGCTGTGGGACTGGATAAGCTCGACAGAGGAAGATTAAGGGGCTACTGAGTACTGAAAAATCCCCACATTTAAGGGGGCAGTAGAAGAAGTGGGGTCAACAGAGACTGAGGAGAAATGGTCAGAGAGTGAGGACATGTGTTATTGAATCTAGGGGGAGAAAGAATTTCAAAGGGGGAGGGGTGGGAGGATTTCTGGTCAATACCATGCTGTGGTAATAGGGATGTGATGCAGTAAGGAGAAACGCTGAAAAGAAACCAATGGACCACCTGGTGATGAGCAGATTACCAATGAGCTTTAAAGGGTAACTGCTGAAGAGTGGTGAGGGCAGAATCATATAAGGGAGCGAGTGAAGGAACACAAAGGTACGGAGGCCCTGGGGAGACCTTTCTCTCAAGAAATCTACTGTGAATGGAGGGAGAGAGGAAAGGACCTGGAAAAGGGAATAAGGCAGATAAAGGACTTTCTTCGCAAGTGTAGCAGAAAAGGTTGAAGAGAAAAGGGTGGAGTTAGGAAGATATTTGATGGAACAAGATCCTGTAAGAGATCGAAGGGGAAAAACTGAAATGAAGGGAGGAAAACCAAGGAGTTCATGCACGCCATGTCACCTTGGCCCTCTCAGCAAAGTAGCTGAGCTTACCTCCATGCTTGAGAGAGACTGAGTTTGTTTTTGGAGGTTTGCTTCCCCACCATCACAATCTCTAAAGAGCTGTGCTGAAAGTAAGTTTGGTCTCTTTGAATAATCCGAGAAATGTGTTCAAGAACTATCATGTTCTTTCTGTAGCCCATAAAGAAAAGCAGAGGCAGGAACGTAGAATTCCTTCCAGATGAGTTTCTGGGAGACAGCTATTGGTCTCCGTTATTTAGGTAACTTATGCAGTGTTATTTGGAGAGAGAACTAAAACATCACTATCACACTAGGCTGATCAATTGCAATTTGCTTATTAACATCCTGTGAAAACTACCAAAAGGTATGTACAGTTTACTGGGGAGGGGTGGGAGATGAGTGGAGTCAGTGCACCTCCCTGTGATTTGGGTCAATGTAGACTTTTCCCTAGAATTCATTACCGGTGATTCTCCAAGGACAGAGTGCAATGCCTTCTTCCTTCTCCTTCCTTTCCTCCCAAGCTCCTCCCTTTATCTTCACTTGCCCATCCTGAATTTACTCCCAAAATATGGAAGAAAGTCAGAGAGGCAGCATTTCTGCTTAGGTTAAAAGAGGTTATAATAGGGACATGTTAGTTGTGAAGTACTATGTGTCCCCCAAGAGGAGCATAAGGACCTGCAAACATATCTGGTTTTGTTCCCAGGTTAGTATATTTTACTTGAGCTATTTTTGTTTTTATACTGTCCTGGTCCTTTTTTTTTTTTTTTTTTTTGATAGCACTCCAGTTTTAAATCTCACCTCATATGGTTTATATTGTGCCTGCCTCCAGCAATTATGTTATTTAAGAAAATTATGTAAGTACATTTAAAGTTAGGCATCTATTCGTTCATCCTTAAATTTGAGATGACTCCCAGGGAGTGTTTTCTCCTTGTTTACGGTTTATTTCCTGAATTCCAGTAGCAGTAGTGTGTATGTGAAACCCACACTGCCTATTCCCTCCTCAAGGCTGCATATTAGCTGGTCAAAACACACACTCTTAAGGCTATGCTGCCCTCGCATGGTCTAGGTTGGGAATAACCAACTATTTTTTTCTGGATGGAAACCAGGTTTCCAATCAGACCTGTCTGACTGAAGAGTTAACTCCTGACCAGGAGAACAACAACAATAACAACAAAAA
Organism: Balaenoptera borealis; assembly: GCF_965194805.1. NCBI lineage: Eukaryota > Metazoa > Chordata > Mammalia > Artiodactyla > Balaenopteridae > Balaenoptera > Balaenoptera borealis. The sequence goes on along the minus strand of NC_138861.1, from coordinate 128,549,542 downwards.
TTATTATGTGCCAAGTCTGAGGAGCATGAGGGAAAAGGAAGATTTTATTTCCCAACATTCCCTCAAAAGGTATAGAGTAAAAAGTGCAGTAGCAATAGTCACAAGCTTGTTTTTGTTAATTATAGAGTAACTGGCTGCACGTGTGTGGCCACAGGGATGCAGCTGCGGCATATGAGTTGAACTGGCTCCCTTAGGCCTTTGGGGCCAATCTTCAGCTTCTCTAGGGCAACCCCCTCATCAGAACTCATGACATCATGTTCCACAACTAAGGACATACAGTTGTTTGGAAAGAATGCATTCAGGGAAAATATTCGACTCTTCCCCATGTGGCCAAGACTCAAAAAGGAGGCCAGCAATTATGGTGATTACATTCATCACAAAGGTGGCTTGTGGAGGATGGTACCAATGTGGAGGGCCTATAATGGTAGCTCTGTGGGGACTCTGCTCTAATTGGCCACCACCAAGGTCCTCTAATGCCTGTGCTTAGCTTCCCAGCTTGCTGATGGGGAAAAGAGGAGACCACCCTCAGGGGGATGAGCAGACTCAGAGTGTGCTGGGCTCATCTGGGCTGGGCTTATGAGGCAGGTCGGTTATGGAGCTGTTGGCTACTTAGCTAGAGAACCCATCCTGGAACAGGTGGGCCAACTAAAAATGCAGACAGTGCTGTCCCTTGTGTTTTGCCACATTGTTTCTGATATTTTGGGTGCTTTCGGTTAATCGTGAAAATCCTTCAATAATGAAAGATTTTCAGCTAGGAAAACACTAGTTCTCGTACACTGCTTTTGGGCTGGGCACAGAGATGAATTGGGCTAGTCCAATGAGTAGAAATGAGCCCTTGATTTAGCAGTTTTCTGGTGCTGTGGGAAAGCCCAGGAAAGAACACTGTGCTTAGTAACTTGGGATCTAGAATCAGCTCTGCCATACACTGGTTATATGACCATGAGAGAGTCACTTAACTGAAATTTCTGGGCTCAGTTTCCTCATCTGCAAACTGTGACATTTAGCTCAGATTAGTTGTTTATAGACTGCTCTGTGGGGAGGCTGTGCTTCACAGGCTACTGCCAGGACACAGAGTCCTTTCTTCCTTCCCTTTTTAAGCATAGCAAGCCCACTTTGATCCATTTTATAAATCTAAATTTGAAAACCACTGGATCAGATGGTCTATACACCTTTCCTTTCCAGCTACATTATACTGTGATTGGGACAGGTACTCTGAATGGTGATGGTGACACTTACTGGTGGAGTTCTTTTTCTTCTTTTTAATCTTAAATGAAATCACATATGGCTCTAAGTCCAAACACTTTCCTATAAAATGAGTCCCATCTGATTCTGGGATGATGGCTTGTGTGTGTGCTGGAAGAGGGGTGAAGAAGGAAGGAGTGTGAATCACTGCAGCCCCACAGCTCCTGGGGGACATAGGCCAGGGAAGGAACTAGGTAGAACTCACTGAGCAAACACCAGACAGTTTTAGGAGTGTGGGTATGTGCATAAGTGTGGTTATACTCTATCAGGAAAACCAGCCAGAAAATGGAAAATCATGGTTAAGGAATGGTCTGGAAAAAATACGAGGGAGCATAGGCAGAATAACAACTTTTTAAGGAAGAAGATATATTAATATATATATTATATATAAGATATAACAGCTTTTTTCTCAGGAAGGTATAAGTCCTGAATGGGCCCCAAAAGGAAAAATACACTAAAAAGAGTTGAAAATTTTCCAGAAAACAGAGAAAAAGATTTTAGTACACTGTACATATATATCATTACTCGTAGGAGTCATCATTAATAAGATTAATATTATTTGTTTTCATCCAGGAAGCTTTCCCTTTAAGTTCATTTAAACACAGGATATAATATAAAATGTGTACAACTTTATTTCTCAACCACCAAGAGTTTTTTTCCCTCTGTAGTGTTTAAGTTGAGATCGTACAAGTGTGGATGAGTGATAATATGGGATACAGATTAAGTATCGGACCAAGGGACTCAGAATTATGAAATAGCCACTGTTCTGGTTCAAGTATGCTGAGTGAATGCAGAAAAAATTTCTTTTCCACGTGGTGTTTTCATATCACCATCGTAATCATATTTATTGAGAGATTATACTTTATGAAATTGCTCAAACTGCAGTTCATAGTTACATGAATTTCTGAGCTCCGATTTGTATGTCCCCCAATAGATTTCTCTATCGGTGTACCCCATTATTGTGCTGAAATTATAATATAGGTAGAGAATATTCATCTGGTGAACAAATATTTACTGAGTGTAAACAACTACAAAATAAGGCAGTAAATAGTGACTACTAGACACATAGCGTAGTAATATGTGCTTATGATATAGGGTTAAGGGTGGGACTTTAGGTAATTTGTTCAGGAAAGGGTTTATGGAGTAAACTTTTGGTCCAGGCCTTGAAGTGTACATAAAATTTAGGTAGAGGTGGGAAGAGAGAACGTGGCAGGTGGGAATGGCATGAACAAAGCTATGCCAGTGAGAAAGCACAGCCAACATTCAAGAGACAGCTAGGCAGGCAGAGGGTGTGTATTGCAGGGGATGGGAGGGGGGAGGGATGAGGAGGAATAGAAGACAAGTCTGGGCAGGAGGTTGGAATTATATCGTAGAGGCCTTTGTATTTGCGCTGAGGGGAGAAGTAGGGTTATACAGCTGCAAGCACAGAAGCAATGTACAGAATGATTTAAAAGGAAAAGTGACCAATCCAAAATTGCCTCTGGAAGACTATCAAGTTAGTCCAGGTGTAAAATGATGAAGGTTTGAGCTAGAGTGATGGCACTGGAAATGGTGTGTGAATGTGTGTGTGGGGGGGTGAGTATTAGTGAAAAACTGGAATTCAATCCAAGGCCACTGCACAGGGTAAAACAATAAGTTGGACAAAATAGAAAAGGTTAGAGTCCTACACATAAAAACATTATAGCCACTTTTCAACGGATGGGCTAAATGTGTGTGTGTGTGTGTGTGTGTGTGTCTGTGTGATATCAAGAGTAATTCGTGTGTTATATTTGTACCCATAATTAGCCAGAAAGTCCTGGTGTCATTTTCCATAGTAAAAGAACATTCTTTAAAAATGAAAGCGAAAAAAATAATCTGGAAGCAGGGAGATGTGGTTGGGTACTGATAATCATTACTTCGTGAAGGAGGTTGAGTATTTTTCCATTTCAGCAAGTCATTAGAACAAGTGGAAAATCCATTGGAAGACAGATATACAGTCTGTAAACAGACGAAGGTAATGTAAATTACCCTGATTATTCATAAGCCAACTGGTGACAAGGATGATGTGTAGCCAAAATTTCCCTGCAAATGGTTTGTAGTGCTTTTCTTGTTTAAAAAAAAAAATGAGTATTAGACCCAATTCTTTTGTATTTTACTTCCCTTTTTCTCATGCTAGGGAAAATGTCATAGTTTATGTCAGATGTAACTAGACAATTGAAGAAAATGACTCTCTAGAATTACAAAAATTAAAATGGTAACAAGATGTAGTCATTGAATCAATTCAACAACTGCAGGTTGAATGCTCATTATGAAGGCAACCTTGGGCTAAATTTTGGGAGAACCAAGAGAAAGAACAAATTCGGCTCATTCATAGAGAGGCTTGAAATTTAGTTGAGCAAATCTGGCTAAAGAACAAGAGGAAACTGAAAAACAATAAATTATATTGTGGGCCATTGATGTTATCAAGGAATTCATCCAGAGAATTTAGAAAATTTCCAATCCTCAAATTCCACAATAGCATATAACTTCCCCATAAAATATTCATGCAGCAACAACTTGATATCATCTAAAGTATGTTGGACTGCAATGAGGGCTGATTTTCTGGATTCACTCACTTGGCTAGTGACCCACTACCTCAAACCAGCTTTGCAGAACTCCTGAATGGAAGTTATGCCTTTGCAAGATTGCAAATGGCAATGCTATGGACCTTAGGGATTACTTGAAAGAAGTCAAAACTGGGACTGTAGTACTATACACGGTTAAGTACTATATAGTAAGATGCCTGTTCAAAGGGGCTAAAAGAACAGAGAAATCCCTGGAACAGTATTGGCTTCTCAGAAGATGTGGGGTTGTGTTGATAATGAGTCATGTTCAGGACTGGTAGAGATGGGGGGAGGGGGGAAGAGGAGGGGGGAAGGAAGGCATCCCAGCATCCGGCCTTGGCTGATTTCTTGCCTCTGGAATCTTCTCTGCCATCTGTGGAATGGCTACACCCCACCCACAGGCTTAGCACCACCTCAACCAGTAGAGTCAGTCCTTTTCTTGGGCAGGGGTGATTTCAGAAGCTCTGACAGAGGGCAGCGAGCCCATTATTAAACAATAGACGCCATAGAAGGCACTTTATTTAATCATCATACCAAATCTGTAAAATATTTATCATTTTCCCCACTTTTATATATAAAGAAATCAAGGGTCACAAAAGTTAAGGAACTTGAGCACGATGGCAGGAGAATGAAATTCAAATTCAAAGTTTTTTACTATGGTAGATTCCCTCTCGGGCTCTGGAACACATAATCTTAGCCCTGGGTTTTTGGGGGCACAGGACTAGGTTACTGATGCTGATCAGCTTTGATTGTGTGACCCCGATTTGACAAGTTTCTGCCTTGTTCTAGAGAACCATCCTGTAACTATATTCCTGCTTGTCTTACTCTTTGTGACTTATCCTGCCCTCGATAAATTGCATGAAAACCAACTCTTCTACAATGGGAGACTTTTCTTGCCCCTGTCATACCTCCTCTTCCCAGGATGGAAATCCCATTTCACCTGAATGCTTGGACTCTCTGCTACCACCAGGTGCTGTCTGTATACCTTGGTTTCTCAGAATGGTTGTCTTGGATCCTTCGTCTCTGTCTGTCATCCATATACTAGTCCATTTCCACTCTTGAAGTTTGGCTCTTTCTGAAAGGAACTGCTTGCCCAGACTACCCCCAATTTTATGTTCCCATATATTTCCCAAACTCTATTCTACTTGTTACACTTGTCTTCCTTCTAGTACTAGTACTAGATAGATTTGGGAATCTACCTCCCAAATTATTTATCATTCCTTGTGCAGGTCTTTGTCCTGCTCCTTTAGCCCTGTAGCTGGGCTATGTGTGACTCATAATGTAAGTATGGCAGAACAGTGGTGGGAAAAAGCATAGTGTGTTCTTGAGAGGTGCAGAGCTTGACCTAACAAAGGTGGGAGGGTATGTGTGACAGGTCGTTGAAAGTAAAGGTGGATTAGTGAGGTGGAACCACATTAAAAACAATTTTAAATCCAGGATGAGACACTTGGATATAACCCCGTAGTGATGAGAAATTATCACTGGTGCAGGATGGACTGGAGAAGAAAAGAGTGAAGATAGAGAAACTGAGAAACCATTAAAGTTGTGCAAACATGAAGGGATGAGAGCCTGGATTGGAGTTTTATCTATTATAACCCATAGGAAGGAGATAAGAGACACAACGTGAAGCAAAAACTATAGACTCAGTGAAAGACTGGATTTATAGAGAGGCAGAAATCAATGACTGCAAATTCGTAATTATGGTGGCATCATTGGTAGAAGCAAATAAATCTAGGAAGGGGAATCAATATATTGGGGAAAGGAGCCTAAAACCCCAGCTCTCTTTCCAGGATGTTTCAGTAATAACACTGATTATATTTGAGTACATTGTTAGCAAGTATTCAAGCAGAGGAATGTGTTGAAATCAGGTGAATTGTTGAAGTGAGACTAGAAGGCAAATGAGAGGATCAGGGCTAAACATATCAGTTTGGGATAGATGTGGGAGTAGAAGTCATAAATATGGATGAGGGAACTGTAAGGGAATTCAAGCCTAATCTGGCAAGAGGTCCGCTGTTTTACACAATCTTCTGGGGCTGGGCGTTTGCTGGGCCAGTGGCCAAGGATGGGCAAGGGAGTTATGGATGGACTGAATATTCCTAATGAGAGAATCTGTTATACAACGTGGCTCTAAAAAATCCACCTCTGTGCCTAAATATGGCATCTCTAGTGCATGAGAAACCTGATGATATAGCGCCTTTGTGAGCATCTCCCATCTCATCCCACCGAGGAAAGCTGCATACAGGCTGCTGCTACGATTCCCTTTGGGTGCTAAAATGTATTCTCCCACTGAAGGTGTTGCAAAATGCCTCTTTTCCAGGTCAAATGTAATAATTATCTGAGTTTAACTCTCAGCTGTGTTTAACTCTCATTCTCAAATTTCCTTTCCACAATGTAGATCAGGTGACCAAGATAAGCAAGTTGTTGATTTTATAGCTAAGTCAATGTCCTCAGCTATAAAATGGGAGCCTTAATACCTGATTTCCCTTTCTGTGAGGAAAGAGGAATCTGAAAATAGGTCAATACAGGATTTATGTTTTGTCTGAGTGATGGCAGATTGCTTATTTTGGTGTGGTTCTTTTAGCTTGTATGTTCAGAGACTAGTGATGGGTGTAATCAATATAACTTTTATGTAACTTCAGGACCAAACTAGGCTTCTTTTAGTTCTGATCCTAATTAAAATTTAAAATTTTGTTTAAAAAAATAAAAGAAAGGAAGGAAGGAAAAATGTGGATATTTACAGTGGGTTCTTTTGTGAGGAGGGAATTTTTTGGATACAAACTGGCATTTGCCCAGTAATATTCTGAGTTCAGCAAATAACTCGGCACACATGCATTAAGTTTCCAATGAAAAACATGAAGCTTAAAAAGTAAGTGGAAAGTACTTGGCAGGACACATACTTACATTTGATGAAGGGAAATTTTTTGGTGGTTGGCCAAACCTGACAGGCATAGGGATTAACCCATCCTCACTCATCACAGTAACAGAAATTGCCAGTTATCATTGGCACCAAGCTGTGGCTTTCCCAAAGAGATCGGCACCACCCTGGAAGGAAGCTGACCTCTGTGTGAGTGTAGTGTGTGCGTTTGCATGAACAGTGCACAGGTATGCCTGACAAGTGAATGAATCATTAAAGACATGAAACTTCTCTAATATATAAACTTTCTAAAACGCAGAAAAAAGTCTGATAGTTGATGTACTATAATTCTCTTCTTTCAGATATGAGTCTGAATATAGGTCTCTCTTCTCATTGTGATAACATTTTTTAGCACAGTAAAAAAATGAGACCTTTTGGATGATTTACCCATAGTCACACAGCTAATGAACGGCAGAACAGAAATTCAAACCCATGACGATTTCATTCAGAAGTTCAAATATTTTCCACTACGTTTGCTGCCTGCAGAAAAGTGGTGTGGATGGGAAGACAAAGCAGGAGGCTGGCAGGGATAGCCAGCCTACAAAATATATATTTCTAATTCTGCGATATCTAATTCATTTCTAACGTTCGAAGGAAAGGCACTAAAATTAATAAGCACTTGCCCTGTGATGAAAAATAAACTCAGCCTCAGAGAGATGGTAGTGGATTCTCCAAGGTCACAGAGCTAGTATATGAGAGAGCCAGGATTCAAACCCAGAGATATGTGACTTAAAATGTTAGGCAATGGGCAAAACATTTTCAACTATGATACCTCTTTAAACCTGACAGAAATCCTAGGAGAAGAATGCTACAGTGATGGAAAGAAATTGCAATCAAACACAAGAGACAGATTTGCTAGGCTTCCTTATGGGTTACTTCAGACAAATTAGCTCCTGCATTTTGGGAGGAGGGGAGGGAAGAAAAAATATATATAAAATGTTTTACTTTCCCAAATGGGAAAAATGAGGAGATCAGATTCTGCTTGTAGGCTCAAATCTCTTTCTTCATGTATGGTAAATATTATTCTGTCTTCTTTTGTGTTCTGATGAGGGTCTCAATTAGAAGTTAAGATAGTTCTTACATCAGAATTTCTGCAGAGATTAAATCGAGTTCTACTGGTAAGCCTGCAGTTGTGTTCAGGACAATCTGCAGAGCACTCTGACGGTCTCTGGGACTGCCCTGCGAGGTCTACCCCTGTAGAAAACTTTGGTGTCGGGGAGAATTTTATTCCCCTTTTCATTCTTTTCCGAAAGAGGGAAATTCCATTCCCCTCACAGATGGGACAATATAACACTTCTGGATGATCTCCTGTCACTTTTCTCCTGGGAAGAGAAGCTAATCTGATTGGTGAAGAGCCTGAAAGCCACCGAGCCATGATTTTTCCAAGGACTATGGTCATTGAATTGAAAAGTTAGTGAGAGCCAATCCTTTCTCTTACTGGTTTGGACGGGCTGTGCTCATGGGCAGTGGGTTCACCTGTGCTTCAAGATCCAGGAAGTAAGCAAACTTTCCCCAGGTAGGGTCAGCTAGGCTTCTGTTCTTCTTGCCAGCTTTCTTGTCTGTGAACGGGTAAGTCAGGAGGCCCATCACCAGAGGCCAATTAACTTTAATTTAATAAATCTTAATTCCCTACAGGAAATGCTATTTTAGCCTAACTTAATAAATGTTAGTTCCCTAAAAAGAAGTGCTATTTTAGTCTCAGGTCCAAGTCATATTGTCCCATCCACCTTTATTGTGAGTAAAACTGATAATTTAAAGTTAAAACCTAAAAGGAAGGTGGACTGTGTGAGGGGCTACTCTAAGGCTAGAACTCTTGAGATAGGCATTTTGGTCCTCTGCTGTCTTGAAAACACTGGCATAACATAACCATCAACTGGATCTGGCTCCATGTTCTTAAGAGTCATGGGTTTGTTTTGCACTTTTCTTTGTTTTCTGCTTAAAAGGCACATAATAATTACCTGTTGATTGATTAGAGTAAGTTACTAAACAGGAACTGGTGTTTAAATTAGTCATACTTGAGCCAAAACAGCTGGTCTAAGGCACTGAACCAATCTCAGAAATCAAATATATCTACCTTCCCACCAGAAAATAACATGTTGTATTTTAAGATGAAGGGAGAGGAGGAAGAGGAAAAGGTGCTGAAGGGACCTCTTACTGGCACCAGAAGTGCTCAGTCTGAAAGCCACTCCAGCTTTCTGCCACCTCTGAGAGTGTCGTGCTAATAGCCGGCAAGTCCGAAGAGGCAAAGGGTCATCGAGGGTCAAAACAAATGAAAAGATTCCATGTACTGTGGAATTTATGTTGATGCTCCTCTGAGGAAAGCAGAAGTAACTTTTTTGATTGACTGCTTCATTCATTCATTTATTGGCAAGGAGGTATAGAGCACCTATAACTCTTCTAGGTAGAACAGTTTTCTTTGCACTTGCAAATGCTTCAAGATGAAGGGAACCTGTAGACAGCCCGATGTGGTCATAGATCAAACCATGTTCTCCAGGCCAACTTTACCAATAATAAAGCTGATTTTTTTTTTTTTTTCTTTTTTTGGCTCCATCTGTCTAACTCTGGTCTGTTTCTTAATTGGTTATGAAATTAAAAGGGAGAGAAGGGGATGATTCATTACTGCCCCCTAAAATTTCACAGTGTTTATTTGTATAAAAAAACAATTAAATTTTACAGAACTTGTTCTTAAAATATTCCTTAGTTTAGACTGGTTTGCATCAACCAAATTTTTGGTAAGTGCCAATGGACAGTAGTTAGATGTTACACTTCCTGCCATGTTCCTGTGATGCAGCTAGCTGAAGAACCATGTTGGCTGTAGGATGGAGGAGACTGAAAGAAGTTGCCCAAATAGAAGGCCACTCTGCTTCCACATTGGAACATGGAGGTGGCCGGTGGAGACAGGCTGGACTTGGCTAAGATTCTCAAGAAGTTTAGGGTTTTCATTCAGAGCTCATATATATGGAAAGGCAACAAAGGCTCCCCATTGCACATCTTACAGTATGATCTCATCGACTTAATCCTGGAAACTCTTTGAAGCAAATATAACTAAATGCCTACCTTAACCATAACAAAATGGAAAGCTTTATCAAAGCATTTAACATTGAGCAATAACTTCCCGAGTGTTCCTTATATGTCATTTGAGGATTCAAGCAAAGCCCCTCGAGTATTCCTTGTGTTTTCAAAACACACTCTTGGTAACCAAATAAACTAACTTGCTAAATAGGTTTATTGACTCCTAGCCAGTTAAATGTCAGAATCATTTACCAAAGTCACTCACCTTGGTTCTGGAATGTTGGATCCGTAGCTCTCTGTTTTGGCAGTAATTGGATATAGCACGGTCGGTTTTCTATTACAACTCCTCTCAACTTATAATGGTAAAATAAGGTTATCTGCATTTGGAAGTATATTTATCTTTTTATTATTTACAAACACATTTGTGATTGGTGAGTTAGGGTAGATGCATGCATGCATCTTGTCCAAGGGAGGTATCAAGTTATTAAAAAGTATACAGTGGAGAAAAAAAAAAAAAGATGCAAAACCTATTCCTGTTTTTCTTAGTGAGTATTAAGGAATACTACAGGACAGAATTAGTCACTAGTGCTCTGGATCCTGAAATAATCAATAAATAATCAAATGAAATCATCAAACTACTAGAACTCTAGATTGGCACAAACAGAAGCACAATCTGTGGAAATTTCTCAGTAATACATCTGTTTATCTACATTTTGCTCTCACTAAATTGTTGAGCACCTTAGGTTGGAAATTCAGTTTACTCATCCAAGAGTCTGTGCCTGGTACATGGTAGGCATTTGACATATAATTGTTAAGTGAATGAAAGCAGTTGATAATTTATAACTCAGGAGTAAAATAGATTTCAGGTAGAAGCTTCTGCTAGGTGAGTAATGAATACAATTTACAGGTACATCTCCAGGAAGCCTCACAAATGTCAGTTATTATCCTTTGCTATCATTATTAAATAGAAGACCTAAAGAATGAACAGAAATGGCACCTAATATTGTTAATTAAAAGTAGACAAAGATATAATTGAAACTATAAAAGCACTCAATCTTTTTCTTATGGTAAGCACCCAATATTAAATGGAAACAATAGAACATTCCCACAAAGCAATTCTATTAAGCTTCACTCTACTTTTTAAGAAGGAAGGTTTTCATCTAAGATCAGTTTTGTTGCTATTTCTACTAATTTTTCATGTTTTAAAAGATAACTGATTTAAAAACAAAAACAAAAACCACTCTGTAATCAACTTCTAAATAAACAGCTACTTCCACATATTAGTGATCTTGTAGAAAGAACACCCAGAACTTAATAAAACCCCAGAAGACTTTAGAAAAATCTGACTCACAAGAACGTAGTGCTTATTTGGTTTCAGGCCATGGGCTACTTCATTGTTGGGATTTTCTAAGTCAGACAGTGTTACACTTGGAATATGCCAGCAAGCATTAATAATAATGACTGTAAAAGAAAAGCTGGCCTTCCCCAGTCAGATGTAATACTAGGCTTTCCAAATCCAGTGTTCTGCTTAGGGCAGCAGAGGGCAGTGAATGCACTGTTAATTGATCACATAAACCTTTTATTGCAATCTGGAGAGAAATGTATTTCCATACAACTGCATTTTCCATTTTAAACACTACACATGTAAGTGGTTTGAAAGTCAATACATTTTTTTTTGGTCTCAGATGCATTTTTGGAGCCATACAGAACGTTTACAAAGTACAGTGAGATATCTATATAGCAATTCAGGGACAGTTCAACTTAATATAACAGAAAAATGAAGACAATACTACATTGGGACCTTGGTCTAAAATTTACCTGTGTAGTGTAGGAGATACTAAATGTGGTAACCCATCAGAGACAGAGTGCTGTGTTTATATTAGCAATGAATTTAAGAGGTGCAAGGGCCCTTGAGGTCAGCTAATTAGCGAAGCCTCTCTTTTTAACTGACCTGGAAAGTTTACTGGATTCTCTCAACTGGATAGAAGCTAAGCTATAATCAGAACATCAGTCTCCTCATTCCTCTCATTCTACAGGTTTTTTTTTTGTTTTTTTGTTTTTTTTGGCTGCGTTGGGTCTTTTTTTTGGCTCCGCTGCGCGGCATGTGGGATCTTAGTTCCCTGACCAGGGATCGAACCTGCACCCCCTGCATTGGAAGCGCAGAGTCTTAACCATTGGACCACCAGGGAAGTCCCATGCGTTGGGTCTTCGTTGCTGCGTGTGGGCTTTCTCCAGTTGCGGTGAGCGGGGGCTACTCTTTGTTGCAGTGCGCATGCTTCTCATTGTGGTGGCTTCTCTTGTTCCGGAGCATGGGCTCTAGGCACGCGGGCTTCAGTAGTTGAGGCGCACGGGCTTAGCTGCTCCACAGCAGGTAGGATCTTCCCGGACCAGGGATTGAACCCGTGTCCCCTGCATTGGCAGGCAGATTCTTAACCACTGTGCCACCAGGGAAGTCCATACAGTTTTTTATTTTGCCACAAAGGTCTAGGAATCCTAACTTGGAAACGCAGTAGTGTTCAAAATCACTTGATCTTGTCTCTGCAAAAGTTTCTTTTCAAGAGGTGGGGAGAAAATAAACCCAGTAATATCACATATTTGAAGCTTTAAATTTTTCTCTACCTATGGCAAATCAATATATATATTTCATGATCTTCGAAAGTAGTACCCTGTCACTCCCTAACCTCAACCCCAGGACTAAGTAGAAGACATTGCTCTTTCAACCTCAGCAAACTCACATAAATCTGGTCCCCTTTCCTTCTTGGCATGCTCTAGCACTGGATCATGGTTAGAGATGTTACTAAATGAGACCAGAATTGGCTATCGATGCTTTCTTAGTTGTGACCTTCCAAAGCCTGGGCTTCAATCTGGAAAATCTGTCGTTCATTTTCCCTACTGATTTAGGAATGTCAGCATCAGGGGAAATGGTTAAATGACCCATGGTAAAATGACCTCTGGGAGAGAAGACATCTCAGTGAAGCCAGGACACTGCTCTAACAGTCACACTGAGACATTGCATTTCTGGACTTTGTTGTTCTATCTGGAACAGGAGGTCTGACTAGCATTAGTAAGTTCAAGGGCTGCCAGTGACTTTCTTCTAACCCCCGCGGCAATTTCTTCCTTCTTTAAAGAACACATGCTGCAGTGAACGTTGTGGTACATGACTCTTTTTGAATTATGGTTTTCTCAGGGTATATGCCCAGTAGTGGGATTGCTGGGTCGTATGGTAGTTCTATGTTTAGTTTTTTAAGGAACCTCCATACTGTTCTCCATAGTGGCTGTATCAATTTACATTCCCACCAACAGGGCAAGAGGGTTCCCTTTTCTCCACACCCTCTCCAGCATTTATTGTTTGTAGATTTTTTGATGATGGCCATTCTGACCGGTGTGAGATGATATCTCATTATAGTTTTGATTTGCATTTCTCTAATGATTAATGATGTTGAGCATTCTTTCATGTGTTTGTTGGCAATCTGTATATCTTCTTTGAAGAAATGTCTATTTAGGTCTTCTGCCCATTTTTGGATTGGGTTGTTTGTTTTTTGATATTGAGCTGCATGAGCTGCTTGTAAATTTTGGAGATTAATCCTTTGTCAGTTGCCTCATTTGCAAATATTTTCTCCCATTCTGAGGGTTGTCTTTTTGTCTTATTTATGGTGTCCTTTGTTGTGCAAAAGCTTTTAAGTTTCATTAGGTCCCATTTGTTTATTTTTGTTTTTATTTCCATTTCTCTAGGAGGTGGATCAAAAAGGATCTTGCTGTGATTTATGTCATAGAGTGTTCTGCCTATGTTTTCCTCTAAGAATTTGATAGTGTCTGGCCTTACATTTAGGTCTTTAATACATTTTGAGTTTATTTTTGTGTGTGGTGTTAGGGAGTGTTCTAATTTCATTCTTAGCCAGGACATAGAAGCAACCTAAGTGTCCATCGACAGATGAATGGATAAAGAAGATGTGGCACGTATATACAATGGAATATTACTCAGCCATATAAAGAAACGAAATTGAGTTATTTGTAGTGAGGTGGATGGACCTAGAGTCTGTCATACAGAGTGAAGTAAGTCAGAAAGAGAAAAACAAATACCGTATGCTAACACATATATATGGAATCTAAAAAAAAAAAAAAAAAAATGGTCATGAAGAACCTAGGGGCAAGACGGGAATAAAGACGCAGACCTACTAGCGAATGGACTTGAGGACACCGGGAGGAGGAAGGGTAAGCTGGGACAAAGTGAGAGAGTGGCATGGACATATATACACTACCAAATGTAAAATAGATAGCTAGTGGGAAGCAAACTCATAGCACAGGGAGATCAGCTGGGTGCTTTGTGACCACCTAAAGGGGTGGGATAGGGAGGGTGGGAGGGAGGGAGATGCAAGAGGGAAGAGATATGGGGATATATGTATATGTATAGCTGATTCACTTTGTTATAAAGCAGAAACTAACACACCATTGTAAAGCAATTATACTCCAATAAAGATGTTAAAAAAAAAAAAAAAAAAAGGACACATGCGAAGCCTCGGGCTCTAGACCTCTTACTTTCATTTTCACTAGTTGCTTTGTTCTTAGCCAGCTTGCTTTGTTCTAAGTCTGTAGTGTTTCAGCAAGTCAAGGGCCAGGCTGAAATCCCAGAGCAAATTTCTCCAAGGCCAAAGAAGGAAATGTTCTACAGTCTTTGGAAACCAATAACCAAGAACATTAGGTTATCTTATTTGGATGTTAATATATTGGATGTTACACATTTTTCACGAAAATTAGACATTTTATGGATTAGCTGTGTATCTTCATTACATCACATTCTCTAACAAAGGTTAAAGGTGCATGGATAGGTCCATATTTTAAGTAGACTCTACATTTTTTGTAAAATATAAGGTTTTTCAAAGCGAAGTCAAAGGGAATATCACCATAGAGGCTCTGGTGTTATAAATTTTACTTAAGATGCTGTATATCTTATGATTTCTTGAGGAGATGGCTAATATCTAAGGGAATTATCCAGAGCTGTGCCAGAAACATGGGGGGAAAACATGGAACCTCTTTGTTTAGAAACTATCAGGTACTATTCTATATTCATTTTCCCCAGATGGCAAATGGTTATCTAGAAATGACCATGGATGGGGGGTTTCCCATTGTGCTTTTGGTTGGGTTGGCCAGAAAAGCCACAGAGCCTCAGGCCAAGGACCAAGTAGAGCTTTGTTTTCTTGTTTGTGTGCTGAAATGTATTACCACCTGGCAAGGATTAGGTGTGGAAACCTGAAGCCAGGATTTTCAAAATTCTGGCTCTGAGGCAAACCCCAAACAACAAAGGGAAGCTATTTGTTTGGAAAGCCCAGTGTCTGGGAATGTCAGAGCTAAAAGGTCAATTGTAGAGTTATCAGGAAGTTCAATGAATACCTTATTAACATGGTTCCTCTTAAAGGAACCATGAGAGACAGAGAGAGACAGAGAGAAAGGAGAAAAAGAAGGGAGGGAGGGAAAGAAAAGGAAATAGCAGCATAGAGTGGGAGTTAAAATGGTTAAAAACCACTTACTAGTTCAACCACCTAGCCTCAGTTTTCTGAAACATTAAATGGGAATAATAATACCCACCTAGGTTACAGGGTTATTCTAAGAATTCATTGACTTAATCTCTGTAAATGACTTAGTGCAGTGTCTGGAACCTGTCAAGTGTGCTCAGTAAAAGCTAACCATTGTTACTATTATTTTAAAGTAACTGGATAAGAAGAAGGGAAAAGATGTACCCATTGTGAGGTACAGTTCCTTAAACACTCCCATGTTATTAGCTAATCATTTAGAGCCTTGTGAGGAAGGACCTACTCTTCAAGTAGTACATCAGTGGATTCGGGTCCTATAAGAATCTCATCAATTTATTCAACCTTTTGAATTTTTAGAATCTATACAACCTGGGACAGACTGGGTCACCATTTGTTCAGTTTGCACCCTGCCCAAGAGGAACAGTTTAGGGGATCTTTCATTTTCCAAGTCTTGCACCCCAGATTTGGATTGCATCATCCCAGAAAAAGTGGCATTATTTTTTTTTTTTTTTAGTTTTGCATAAACGTTCCATATGACCTAGCAGCAGCCCTGGGGTCCAATCCCAAATCCCACAGCTTCATGAGCAGACCTTCCAGTCATACCCTGGCTTCCCTTCTCCACATGAGACTGTAGAGAAGTTCCTCCCTTGGGATCTGCCACGTAAGGAGGGAGCTGTGCTCCAGAGGCCCAGCCTCTGGGGAAGAGAAATGAATTCAAGCCTCTCCTAGCTGTTGACTCCACCCAGAAACTGCCAGGGGGAGGGAGACTGCCTTTTCTTCCTCCCTAGAGAGCTCATACCTCAATTCTGGCCAAAAGGTATTGCTTGAGTATTGAGGTGTGGGAGCTAGAGGGAGAGATGATGTAAATAAACCACATTTTCTGTTTCCCTTTTCACTCCAACAGCCTGAATGGATGGTGGAGAACTTCACAGCCATTGTCATTGAGTCCCTCTGTCTGAACTGCCATCCTCTGACCCACCTACATTAACTGTGCTTGTCCTGTCAGACTTGGCTTTCTGTGATCTGCAATCCCACCCCCTCTCTATTTCTTCTTAGCATCTCAAATGTAATAATTTAATTCATCCTCAGACATGTTTAACTCTCATTCTCTACCCTACTTTCAAATATGTCCTCTCTTTCATTTCTCTTTTCATATGATGGGACAAAATACACCACCACGAGGCAAGCTCAATAATGTGTGTCTGCAATGGAGTAAGTTCTCACCCAATGGCTGCACCCGTAATTTCACTTGGCCCTCAGTTTAATTTGCCCTCAGCTTTTGGACATTACAGACAGTTTGCATTCCTCAAGCCCAGGATCATGGCTAGTAGGGTAGTAGGGAGAAAAGTGCCTGTCATTCTCCAAAGATATGACCTGCCAACAAAATGTGGATAAGCCCAAGAAACCATTTCCAAACATGGAAACATGACTGGATCAGTTTGGGGCAGATGGAAATTTCTGCCAGTTCTTAATTTTGCCAATCTCCCTAGCTGATTTCTCAACCACTCAACACAGGATGAAAGGGGAAAAAATGACTTCTATTTCCAACACTTAGGCTCTATTAGAAATGATAAAAGTTTTTCCATAATAAGTAAAATAGATAATAGAAAAATTAGGGTCCTGAGGATTATCCTGAAACCCTTTACAATTATGGAAAATTCATAGCAGGGTTAAGTTTTTTTTTTTTTAAGTAAGAACTGAATATTTTCATTACCTTCTCTGTTTGTAGGTACTTTATAGCTAAGTTTATTTTTGCATTGCCAGAAAATTTTTAGCTGTTCACTGATTAATGGAAGGAACATGTACCCCCAACCCAAAGGCATAAAAGTTCCAAAAATGCATTATCAATGCTTCCTTTATAAATTGACTGTCTTCTATCACTCTGTGATTGGGGCTTCAGAAACTTTTTCTTTTGTTTTCCTATTACTCTTCTAATCAGGTTTTCTCCATTTCCTTTGCTGACTCTTCTTTCTCCTCTATTCCTCACAGTAGGTTCTCTCAGGGCAAATTTTTGGCTTTTCTCTCTGGAAACAATCCCTCAGTGGGCTCCTCTGCTCTCAGGGATTCAGCCATTGCTTCTACGTGGATTCTTCAAATCTACAACCACATTAACAACTGTTTGCCAGTCATCCACTCCATGAAAGCCTGCTCTGTCTTCAAAACAATAGATTCAAAAGTAAAATTACATCTTTTCTATAAACAAGGCCCTAGCTTCTCATTCTGTCAGTGGAGTTGTTAAGACTTAAATGAAGGTAACATCCAAGGAGCCATATACTAGAAATTGACAAGGGATTAGAAATAAGCCTGCCTTCCTGGTGATTCACTGCATCACTTTTGGGACCAAACATTTTATGGGTTACTTAATTATCCTCTATTGCTTTACATTTGTATGTCAGTGATTTGATGAATATTCATTAAGCACTTACTCTGTGCCAGGTGCTGCTCTAGATGCAGGCAAACAGCAGTGAACATGAAAGACCCTAGAGAACTTTGCAATTTCAGAGGGAAGAAGCCAATGATAAATTCATAAAAATATAAAATAAAGTACCAATAAAAGCAATATAGAGGGTAAAAACAGGCTAATGCGACAGAGCAGGGGTAGGATGGGGTGGAGGCTGCTTTAGATGGGTGGTGCCTCTCTGAGGAGGTAGTATTAGAATTTACACCTGGATAACGAAGATACAGAAATGCAAAGATGGGATGCAACATACTAGGAAGAGTATGTTGCAATCCAAAGGGAGAGTATATTCAAAGGCTCTGAGATGTGGACAAGCTTAGCATATTTGAGGAAAAGTAGAAGGAAATGAGGCAATAAAAGGCAGGTATCAACTCATGTGGACTCTGTAGGGCATGGTTTTTCAACCTTGGCACTATTGACATTTGAGACCAGATAATTCTTTCTTGTTGGACCCTGTTTTGTGTAGTGCAAAGTGCTTAGCAGCATTCCTGGGCTGTACCCACTAGACTCCAGTAGGCTCTCCCTAGTAGTAGCAACCAAAACATGTCTCCAGAAATTGCCAAATGTCTTTTTGGCATTGTGAGGGTGAAATAGTCTCCAGTTGAGAACCACTGCTGTAGGCCAAGATAAGAAATTTGGATATTATCCTAAGTGCAGTGGGAAGCTATTAGAACATCTTAGGCAGAGAGTGATAAGAAATGAGTTGCACTGTAGGAAGTTTACGCTGGCTTTTGTGGAAAGAGACAAGAGTAGAGGCAGGGAAGAAATCAGAAAGCTACAACATAAGCTTAGGTCAGACACAATGGACTGAAATGGTAGCCAAGAGGATTCATCTAGGAATTAGGTAGAGGGGGTTGAAAGGAAGAAAAGAATCAAGCATGATGCTTAGGTTCTTTGCTGGAGCCATGAAGTAGTTGGACCTAAGCCCTAAGCCTGAGATGGTAGTGCCATTTATTGATAGGGAAGACTAGGAAACAGAGTAGTGGGTGCAGGAGATAGAAATCAAGAATTCTGTTGGCCATACTAAGTTTGAGATGTCTATTAGCTATCCAAGTGCAGATGTGAAGCAGGCAGTTAGAAACATGAGTGTGGCACCTAGAGGACAGTCAGGATTGGAGATTTAAATTTATAGATGGAATTTGAAGATGAGAACTAGATGGGATTCCCTAGTGTATTAACTTCCTGTGGATGCTATAACAAACTGAGTACACACTGGTGGCTTAATACAACAAAAATATATTCTTTCACAGTCTGGAGGCCAGAAGTCCAAAATCAAGGTGTCTGTAGGGGCTGTACTCCCTCTGGAGACTCTAGGGGAGAATCCATTCCTCACTTTTTCTAACTGCCGTTGGCGGTCAGCAATCCTTGACTGCGGCCTTGTGGCCACACCTCTCCAAGCTCTACCTCTTTGGTCACAATGCCTCCTCTTCTGTCTGCCAAATCTCCCCTGTGTTTCTCTTATGAGGACATTTGTCATTGGATTTAGGGCCCACCTGAATAATCCAGGATGATCTCTTCATCTCAAATTCCTTAATTTAATTACATCTGCAAAGATCCCTTTTCCAAAATCAGGTAACACTCACAAGTTCTGGGAATTAGGATGGTGACATATCTCTTTGGGGCCACCACTCAACCCACTACACCTAGGGAGAGAGTACAGATAGAGAAGACAAAAGGCTTGCTCCAAGGCTGGCACTCCAATGACAGAGCCTTGGAGACTCCAACACATAGAAGTTAGTAGAGGATGAAGAGCTAGGAAAGAACAGCCAGAGAGTGCAGGGGCCACAGACGACTAGAGCGAGAGCCTGGTGTTCCTGTTTCCTTTCTGTCTGTCATGTTTCTTTGCACCATATTTGTCCCAGAATAACTTTGAAAGATACTCCTTGAATTGAAATGAATGTTTACAGTGATCTTCTTAAAAAGCACATTGTTTGGGCCATTAAACTTCCTTGAGCTTGTTGGAAAAACTCAGGGGTAATCATCCACACGTTTATTGCTTTAGGTGAGCACATGGAAAAAAGAGAAAGAGAGAAAAAAAAGTTTTATTTTGTGCCAAGTTTTTACTATAAAAGTAACCATCACTCTTCTTTTAATTCTGTATTCCCAAGGCACAAAGGACTAACATTTGAAACCTATTTAGCAAATTCTTTGAAACTTGTAACAAACTTCCAAAGTTAAATTTAGGATTCAAACCTCTATCATTGGTCAGTGAAGTGAAAGGGACGGAGAGTAATGATTCAAGGAAACTGCTTTCCTCTGATGCCCTGATATGGTAACGGAAAATATATCTTCACTCCGGGGGAAAATATATTCATTGTCTTTTCATAAAAATAATAGATTCAGTGTTACCAGTAACTTTACAGTCAATACTTCTCAGCTTTACATACTAATGAACAAATATATCCTAAAACTCTTTGAATAGAAATATATCATGTAGGATCAAAATGTCATCTGTCTTACAATGTAAAAATTGGTAACCTGGAGAAATACATTTTAAATCAGAGTAAAATGCATGTATGGCATCAGAATGCAGGAACACTAGAACTTCCCCCGCACCCCCAGGTGTGGCTCTCTTACTGGCTGGCAGGGTACTCTAGGTCTTACCTCTCAAAAACTCTAGGGGGAGCAATTTGAGGGAAAGTTTCAACTTTTCTTCTAGTCATCTTCCTTCTAGAAGGAAAACGATGACTGAAGCAGTCTGCTTCCTGAGATGGTTGAAGACTGCAAGAGGAGGCTTGAAGAATTCTCTATAGTTTCCCTGGGCTCACACAACTGTGGACAAGTTGTAGGGCAGAGCTATTCAGGATCCTCATCCCCTCCACTGGAGATGGATTCAGTACTTGCAGTCTTGTACTTTTGACCCTCTCCTCCATCTCCCACCCTCACTCCTACCTGCCACAGGGTCCTAAGGGGTAAACAAAACTATATAAGGCTGAGTTCTGCTTGTCTAGGGCCTTACACCTCCCAATCAAGTACAAAATCTACTAAGTAATGGACCAATTAACTTGGTGTACGAAGTTGAAGACAAGTGCACTTTATCCTTAAAATCGGAGGATTTAAAGTAATATGACATGTCTGAACATCTTTGAGATCACCTCCCACCACCCCCACTACCATACACACACCACATATATCCAAACCAATATTCTGATCTGAATAAGCATTTGGATGGTAATGTCAACTAATGGAAACATAAACAAACCACATTTTTTTTTGAGATGCAAAAAGGATGAAAACAATGCCTACTATTCGAGAACACTAAGAGTAAATTGAAAAGTGCCTTGAAAAATAAAAGTTAAAGCAGGAAAAGTGTCAAGGAATTGCTGAAGCTAAGAAATGATGCACGACTTGCCAAAAGTCGAAAGTTCAACAAGCAGCTCTTTGATGTGACTAGAGAATTAACTCATCTCTGCATTGTGTTCACTACATAAGTGGAGGGGTATTTTGGCAAGAAAAGTGGCAGCAGATTCTTGGCTTTTCCCATCAGGCTCTGACAGGAGTGAGCAGCCCTGGGTTCCAGTGCAGACTCTGTGACCTTCCCCTTTTGAGACTGAAATAAGTCCTTGTCCCCATCTGAGACCCTCTTTCTCCATCTGCAAAATAGGAGCAATAACGAACACACACACATTCGCAGGTTTGTTGTAAGGATAACATGTATTAGCAGATACGAAAGTGCTTTGAAAAAGTTTAAAGTTGCAAGTCATTTTATTATGTAGTAAAAGGAATCAGGATTGAGATTTTTCTGACACTACTCAGTCCTCGTAATCAACTAGGATAATCACCATTCTTTCCATCAGACGTCCTCAGATAGTAATTAGAGTAGCTACCATGTATTTAGTGTCACATGAACAGAGCATTTAACAATAATCTTTGATATAGGGTTATTACTTCCATCTTCACAGATGACAAAAATAAAGTACAGAGGGATTAAATGGCTTTCCAAACTACAATTCTGATAAACGGAGGAGCTGGGGTTTGAATCCAGATCTGATTCCCAGGCACATTCTCTTACACACTAGGTCACACAGAATGAAGACCAGAGAGATGTGAAACATGGCCCCCAGTTGCATGGGTGGGTGTATTGATGGACCCCAGCCTACTTATTCTCTTCACTAATTCTCAAGAGCCTTTCAAATCAGCAGCATCCACTAGGTCCCTGACGTGGAAGATCACAGGGAACTTCCCTTGGTAGGAGCCTCCTGTGTTTGTGGGGAATGGTTTTTCCAAATAAAGATCCCAGTTTCAAAGACCTTTGCCAGGACACTCTTTGGACCTATTGTGAGTGAGTTCATAAGCTTTTTATCACCATGTTATCTTCCTGCATCTATTCTCCATGAACCTAAAGAAAAGGAGTAAGATCACCCAAGCTCTGTGGTTCAGAAACCATTTTATTTTACTGTGAGTTACACTTGCTTCCACCTCTCCCACCAAGCTTCCTCCCTGTTGTTTTATTATGAGTGCTCACTAAGCATTACTGATTGACTGGGTGTCTAAGTAAGGACTGATTTACCCAATAAGGAATAATTTTTTTTTTCCAAGTTCAACAAATGTGTTATTTGCTATTTTGATGACTACAGATAAGTGTTTCCACTACGGAAAAGAAAGTTAGCACAGTACATTCTCACGACTGGGTGACGGATTTTCTGAAGTCGTTTTCATTAGGGCAAAAACTTAGAAAAAAACAACCTGAATATTGGAAGCCAGTACTTTATATAAAGTCCCTTGTAGAAACAAAACAGAATAAAAACAAACCAAAAAGAAGAGGGCAGGGCAAAATTTTAAAAAAGAAAAAGGGAAAAGACAGGGAGAAAGGACACAACGGGAGCCGACTCATTGCTCCTCCGCAGCCGCCTCTTTGGTCTCGTCCTCGGGCTCCTTGCCCTCCTCCACCGAGCTTCTTCTAGCTTCTCAGCTACTCTCTCGGCATTATCATTTTTGCCAGATCCTATCTTTTCTCTCTCTTCAACCTCTTTCCCGCATTCTTCAAACTTCGAATCTCTGTGCGTTCTCGGCGTTAAGGAAGCGGATGGCCGGCAGCTCCTGCTTGGGGCGCTGGCCGGCGAAGTCGGCGTGGGTAGTCCAGACCCAGGCGCGGTCACTGCCCGCGTTCGGCTTCAGCTCCATCACCGGCGTGATGCAGTGGTCGGCGCAGGTCTGGAGGGTCTCGTCCCTGCGCATGAGGAGGCGGACGGTCCCCTTCTCCTCGTGCTTCAGCAGCTTGACGTCCCCGGTGCCCAGCTCCTTCCACTCCGGGAGGTCGTTCTCCGAAGCGAACCGGAACAGCTTGGTCCGCATTTGAAAAAGCTCCTCTTCATCTTCTTCCAGCGTTTTAATTTCTTGCTCAGGAAGAGAAAGTATGGGCTCAAACTGGGGGTCATGGTTGGACTCGTCGGCATTCTCGGTGGAGGTGTCGTGCTCCTCGTGGGTGTCCTCGGCGGCCGCCAAGGGCGCGGCGGCGGCGGCGGCGGCTCGGCTGGCTCGGTGGTCGCGGGCTCCGCGGCCTCTTTGGCGGCCGGTCGCAGCTCCTGCCTCCGCGTCTGGCGCCGGCGCCTCCCGCCCTCCCGCTCTTCCCTCCGCCCCGCGACCCGAACCCCGACCCCTGACCCCGGCGGCGGGAAACGCGCCGCCAGGAGTAACGTTGATGTTGACAAAATTACAGTAATTACAAGTTAAAAGAATGAAGTTGTGACTACTTATATCTACATTGTGTAATGTGAGTGTGCTGGTTCAGTAACTTTTTCTGTGTTCTCGTGTCTCCTTCTCTCTGCAACTCTTAGAATTGTTGACCACAATTTCCTTCTTGAAACCACTTCCTTCCTCGGTTTCCATAAAGCTTATACCATCCTGATTCAACACAGCCTCTACTTTAATAACTGCATCTTCTCAGTTTCCTTCAATAACTTTTCTTCCACTTCCTAGTCCTCATACATGGACATTACCTCCGGTCTGATCAGTCCCCTAGTCTTTCTTCAAAATCAGTCCCCCTTTATGGAGATGGCTTCTGAATCTGTCTTCAAACCCCTAATCTCCCTCCTCATTTCCAGTTTGTATCTACTTTTCATTTGGATTCCGTCTTACTCTGTGTTTCCCAGGTTAAAAACCTTTGAAATAATCTGTGATGATTTCCCTTAGGTTTCCAGAACAGTTCATACAATTCCTCCTATTTCCTTAGTAAGAGTTCTAGAATGTATGCCTTCTTTTTTATTTATTTAAAATATATCTATTGAATTCCAGGCCCTCATCTTGAAAAATGCACAAACTTCTGAGTAAGGCCCTGTTTCCTTTTTCTTATCCCTTCTATTCTTGCACATGGTTACCAAATTAGTATTCCCCAAATACTTTTTTTACTTTCCCACTCTTGCTCTTGACCTCTTAAGACAGCTCTGCTTTATCTATGACATGAAGTCCAAATTCTTTGCCTGAGAGTCACATCCTTGTAACATCTGGATTTAAGCAACCTTTGGAAACACATCTATTTTTCTCTACTTGAACCTGTTGCTTTGGGTAGACTGGTCTTCCTACTCCTCCCCTATAATAATGCTTTGTTCATTTTGATCTCTGAATATTGGCTCTTCAGAGAGCCCTTCCTCTCACCTAGAATGCCTTCTGTTCTCTCCTTTTCTCATCCAATTCTTCCAGTTAAAAAGGCCCAATTCTTCAATTCGTCTCTACCTAAAAAGCTTCTCCTGGTTACTTCAGTCCAGAGTAAAATAGGCAGGGGAAACATATTCTCTAAATCTGCAGCTCTCATGGTCTCAGAGCCCATGTGCCGCCTAAGATACACTACTGTGGGACATTTCATATTGTGGAACTGAGTTATCATTTAGCTTCTCACATGTGAACATTTAAATTTCCCATTATGTTGTACCTTCTCTGAGAACAGAAGCAGTTTGGCATGGTGGTAAAGAGTATGAAGTCTAGAGCAAGACTGTCTGGGTTCAAGTCATCACTTACTATCTATGTGATCTTGGGCAATGTATTTTATTACACCTCAGTTTTCTCATCTGTAAAACTGTGGATAATATTATACTTCCCTTATAGACTTATCATGGGGATTCAATGAGTTAATATGTGTAAGATGCTTAGACAGTGCCCGGCACATAATAAGTACTTTGTAAGTGTTAGCTATTATTCTTCCTTATATATTCCCCCACGTATAGCTAGCTAGCTAGCTAGCTAGATATGTGTATCTATCTATCTATTTATATATCTACATACACACATTATATCTATATCAATATCTATATCTATATATCTGAAAAGATAGTTAATCAACTAACCAGTTAATTTGGGGAGTGTGGAAATACCATCTATTTCAAGAATATATATATGTTTCTCTCTAGCTCAGTTTTGTGCCTGAATTATGCCTAGAGTTCCTTCAGCTTCTCATTCTTTTCCTGACTTAACATGAGTGTTCTTCTAAGACAGAGAGATGGGCAGCAGGCTTAATTTCAGTTAAGACTTTGACCAGAATAGAAATGCCCATTTTTAGTTGAACATCCTTTCACATTTGAGACATAAATATTCCCTAGATGGCAATGATGAGTCTATATAAAAGGATGCTTTGTACTACAATTTGTGTTCGGTTTGGAAATAGGATCTAGGACTTTCCCCATGAATAATCTTCCTGAAGTTAAAAAAAAAAGAGAGAGAGAGAGAGAAATGGGAAAAAAAAAAAGCACTGGTAAATGATGAAGACATTTAAGGCACATCTGTAGGCAAATTGCCTTTTTTTAAAACACCTTCTTTTGTTTTAAAGATGTGTACAGATGGTAAAATATCATTACATGAAAATTTATGTACTGAAATCTTTTGAAAAACTGAAATAAAAATGTGATTTTATAACATAACACATAAAACCTATATGAGAAGAAGAGCATACGTAATTGGCGATGCTAAGGAGAAGTTACGGGCGGAATCTGAGGAGAGAGCTATAGACACCATGTAGACAGATGTGGGCCATGTGTCAGGGGGGCGGAGATGGACAAGGACCTGAGCAGGAGTCCTGGCCTTCTGGGAGGGGTGAAGGGGACACAGGATCTGCTCCACCTTTTTGCATTCTAATGCATTCCTCACCAAGCCCAGAGGAGTCCAGTTTTGTTGGAGAAAAATTCACTGGAGAGGACCAAGAGAGATCAGTACCTCTGATTCTCCATGGAGCTCATCAGTACTCAATTTCATGCTGGCTTATGGTCTTCACTTTGGTGATCTTTGGCAGTCTATATTAATTCCTAGGAATCTATAATAAGCAGGGTGGTTTTGCAGTTACACACGAAAATTATGAAAATACAACAATAGATATTGCACATGGCACAAAGTGTTCAAAGCTTCATGGTGTGCACAATTATGAGCAATTTTTGATTTTCAAAAGGAATGGCTATAGTTGGGGAAAGGTTGGGTGCTACAGAATCTCTCCTGTTCTTGCCTGAAGTTAATACCCTCTAACACCATTTCTGAGACCCCTATGCCTTTAGTCATTAATTAGTGCATTCAAATAATCAATGAATAATGAGCACCTATCCTGTCCCAATGTGATGAATCCTATGAAAGGAGAAGTACAGGGTATTGCTGAACTTTAGAAACAATGGTGTGCCCATTAAAAGCTTCAAATTATAATCAATGCAGGAGAACTTTTTTCATTTTCTCTGAACTCTCAACATAGTTTGGATGAATCAGCTAAACATTTTAGCTCAAAATGAATCATGTGTTTAAACTCATATGTGAGGGTTAAAAAAGGGTTGTCTTCCTACCCCTTATTACAAAACTTCCATTAAATGAAGTGCCAAGGTCACTTATTAATTATGCTAATGGAACTACAACCTTGTTTTCTTTCTTTTCACATTAGGTTCTTCCCAGGGGGGGAGGCAGAAGGACTTATATAAAGGAAAAATGTAGGCTTTGCAGGGTTCTGCATTAGAATCCTGACTTTACTAGTTTCAATCTGTATCTACAACTTTGAAAATTACTCAACCTCTCTGAACTTCAGTTTTCTCTTCTATAAAATTGGCATAATAATAATTCCTTCCGGGGTTGTTGTAGGACTAGAAATAAAGCTTTATAAAGCACCTGGCACAGTGCCTGAAGCTTTATAAAACACTTTATAAATAGTATATGTTAGTATCATTGTTGAAAGCTACCAAATTCTCCTTTGTTGACTTGTATGTGTAATAATGAGAAGGTGCCTAATTGTTCTATCTGGAAAGATGAATTAAATACCTGCCATTCAGTGTGATCAACTAAAATACCAACAAAAACAATTGAATAGTAAGATTTAATACTTGTGTTTACAGATTGCTATTACATTATTTCTGGCTTTTTTTTGTTTACCAATCTACACTCTTACTGGAATGGAATTTGAGAATTATATATAAAATCAATGAGTTAATTCAGAATACTTAATTACAAGTAACTCGGATTCAGACAGAATATCCCCTTTTCTCATAAATAAAAAGTTTAGTGTTGAATATTACATAAGAGAAAAAAAGAGAGCTATTTCACTAAATTCAATACCAGAAGAAGGAATAATCTATATGTGGTAAATGAAGTCTTGGTGAATTTATCTCTTTCTATTGAAAATGCCTATTGCTCTGGTTAGGCATCTTGCATATCTTATCTGTAGTCTATCTTCATAATCATCTTCAAAGTGGTATAGGGAGATTTCCGCCCCCACTTCTAATTTTTCCAGGGTGGGGAGGTGGGGACCTATTGTCTCGTCTTTACCACTCCTCACTCACTCTTGGAGGAGGAGGAAGAGGGCCTTGCCTGATGGTTGAGACTGGGAGCAGGGACTGAGCAAGCCTAGCTCAAGTCAGACCTCCTCTTGCTCTTCCCAGCTTAGGAGACACCTTACCCAGGATCTGTTCTCAGCTAGATCATGTGATAAGTTTAGAAGAGTGGCTGGGAATTCCCTGGCAGTCCAGTGGTTAGGACTACTCTGCACTTTCACTGCCAGGGCCCAGGTTCAATCCCTGGTCAGGCAACCAAGATCCCAGAAGCCGCAAGGCACAGCCAAAAAAAAAAAATGAGCGGGCTCTTTGCCTGAGCCTGGGTGGGGAAATTTAATGGGGGGATGAAATAGTAAGAAGCTCATTATGTCTATCCACCTTGGCCACATCCTCAAATTCAGCTTAATTTAGTTTTTAAAAGTTTTTATATTTAAATCTTCATCTGTTTCCTATGTTTTGCTTCTTAATTGTTTCCAATCTCAAGACTAGATATAATTTGCATTTTATGATGAAAAAACTTATGTTTGGAGAAGTAACATATAGCCCAAGATTACACAGTAAACAGCTGAGTTAGAATTCCAGCCCTGGCCTACTTTACTGTACACTTTAGTTTCTTTTCAGGATACAATGTTGCCTCCTTTTTGTTGAACAGTAAAAATAACATAACAGCAGTAATAAAACTCCTGGTCCTATTTGGAAGCTATATATTTTCACACTTGCGTCCCAACAAACTTGCTATCTCTTTATGTACTGGTCCTGTCTGGTAACAGAAAGTGTCTGCTCTGAACTTCTGTCGTTACATTCTGTCTCTGCACAAACCAAGTACATAGAGAAAGAAGACAGGGGACAGAATTAATTAGGCCATAATGTCAGTCAAATCCTCCCTCCCCCAGCTCCCTCCCAACATATCTCACTGTTTAGGACTAGTGATTTTTCTAGATTTATCTATACAATAGCATGAAGCCTTGAATAACTTTATACTTGGGTAAAACTTTCTACGCACTTGTGTAGAAATGGACCTTCAGAGTGCCTGGTTACATTATTTGCAATTTGAATATCTTTCTCCTTTTCCACAGCTGATTCAGTTTATGGTTCTGACTTTCTGGGACACAACCCTGTATTAACTATATTTAACTACATTAACTATATCTTCTTATCTTCTATATTCTTGATGCTCTGACATCGGGGACCTCACTGACTAGAGAGGGACTGCCCCTCCCAGGTTAGCTAATTCCTAGAGATAGTGAACAGCGTGCTTTGCCTTTGAGCACAACGTTGATGCAGAGCGACCGATTCTGAGCGCACACCCCCACCTGCCTCCTCTGTTCAGCGCTCCAGGAGGCAGCACTCCTCTGCCCTAATCAGCTCAGGACCAGGTACCAGACAGCGAGGGGCCACCGTGATAATCCAGAGCCCTCCAAGATCATCCAGACTATCCAATCCTAAACCTGCTCACCTCTGCCTTAATCAGCTCAGGGCCAGGTACCAGACAGCGAGGGGCCACCTTGATAATCCAGAGCCCTCCAAAATCATTCAGACTATCCAGTCCTAAACCTGCTCACCTGGCCTTGCTCATTCCCTCCCTGTAAACCACCTTAAAGACTTTGCCCAAGGTCTCCCTCTCGCCCCGCCTCCTGACCAACCCCGGTTGTTCCCCATGTGGCCCTTCATGGTATGGCATGTCCCCTCCCCTTGGGAACTGTGAGTGACAAACTACAGTTGACCCTTCAACAACACTGTGTGGGTTCACATATATGAGAATTCTTTCCAACAGTAAATACAACAATACTCCAGGATCCATGGTTGATTGAATCCAAGGATGAGGAACCGTGGATACAGAGGGCTGACTATAAGTTATGCGTGATTTCCAAATGCAATGAGGGTTGGAGCCCCTAACTCCCACTTTGTTCAAGGGTCAACTATATCTTTTCAATGGCAATTATCTCCTGATCTGTTGGCCTCACCATACCTGAATATAAACAAAATCCTGAGTACATTTAAAACAAATCCGTACCCTTGCAAATAGCAAAAGAATACATGCAACCATATATATATTTTAATATACTTGCCTTTTTGTAGCAAAGTTATACTACAAATATACTATATATTCAAGTCTTAAGTTATACTGTAAAGCTGTATTACTATAAATTAATGAAATAATAATTTTCTATGATTCTTTAGTATACTGTTGAGACAAGGATATGGAGGTTGTTTTCTATTGTGATTTCTTTTAATGGAATGTTGTTTTCTGAACTTCATTACCTGCATTTGATAGTGGTTGAGAGTGAAAGCAATTTGAAGCCACCTGGTTGCCTTACAGATTCAAATGGAATTTTTCTGTAAGCTTCATGAAGACAGGAGTTATTTTCAATATAAATATTATGAAGCCAGAATGAAACAGAACTAATTATAATTTTTATGTACATTCTAGAGGAAAAATACAGGATAGCATTACTCGATACTATATGTAAAAGCACCTAGCTAGGTGATCAACATGTAGTAGAATTTTTAAATGCTATTTTTCCCTACCAATATCTGTAAGAGCACCCAAAAAGATTTGTGTTCCATTTTAGAGGGAAGTTTAAGTATTGAAAACTAACAGCAGTCTACCAGGGTTAGGGTAGTATTTCTCAACCTTTTTTCATGATCATTTTCTAAGGGAGTCTTTTTTCCTAATTGTCCCCAACCCATGAAATGCTAACACTACAGATATACTACACGCATGTGTACGTGCTGTGGCCCTCTGGAGGCCCACAAACCAGTATAACAGCTAAGGTATTTTTTTTGCCCCTAGAGAACTAATTTTTACCCCCATGGGGGTGATCTCACCTCACTGGTAACCAGTGAGAATACACAGTTAGAGTTACCAATGGTTCTTAACCCTGGCTACTCACTAGAACTACCTGAAAGGGATTTAATTACCAGGTCCCCATTCTGAGATTTTTATGTAATTCATCTGGGATGGGACCCAGGCTTTGTTATTTTAAAACTCTCCAGTGGGTTAGATCTAGAAAGATCCTTTACTGCTAACCAGAGAGGAGCAAGTCTAAGTGCTTATTCAATGCTTTAAGCCTGTGACAAGTTAACCAAGTAACATGACATGGTGTGTTTGTAATTTACCTTCATTGTAAATTGACATATAATACATCAATTCTTTCACACTGTAATAAAAACTTGTACATTTATATGAATGTCCCATGTACAATTAGGGGACAAATGTGGTGGAGAAAGTGAGCAATGATCATGATTCCAGGAATGTGGTATTTAAAGGAGAAAATCCCCCCTTTTCATTTTGGGGCAGCAGAGGGACGTTACCCAGGGCAGGAGAGCGCTCAGTTTGCACTGTGACCCCAGGAGGGCCTGTTTTGGTAGAATCGTAGTTCTCAAACTGTGGTTCCTGGACCTTAGAACTTACTAGAAATTCAAATTATTGGACCTTACCCCAGACCTACTGAATCAGAAATGTGTGGGGTGGGAGACAGTGATGTTTGGTTTAACAGGCCCCCAGGTTATTACCGTGATCCACTCTCGAGTTTGAGAACCACTCAGCCATGGTAAAACATGGTTCCCGAGCATCGTATGTCCCAGCTGCTTCTGTTCTTCCTTAAGAAAATTTACTTTTTATTCCTACTGCTGATTTTTATCCTGTATTTGATTAATTTGTTCTTAATTTTATTCCTATGAATCAAGATCTTAACAATCTGGACCATATTAGTGCCATCAATGAACTTTAAAAATTCCATCTTTCATAAACCACTGTTGGAAATATTAAGTGAAACAGAGCTCTAAACCAAACACTTTGAACCTCTCTTTAAACAATTCTACCGAGGGAAAAGAAGAAGGGTTTTTTTGTTGTTTATTTTTGTTGTTTATTTTTTTTTCTTTTGCTTCCAGAGTTAATTAGCCAAAGAAGTATTCTTTTGGACTATTATAGACATTTAAAATTCTTTATGCTTTGCTGGAAATGCCAAACATAATCAGATCCCCAAAACTAGGGTGACATTAAATAAAAAGCAAGTTAGGTTATGGTGATAATTATATCTAGTCTCTCATTATTATTTAAATCATGCCAATTCCTAAGCTACCCTGTCCTTCTTTAAAATAAAATATATGCTGTGGAAGCACTTCCTACCAGAACTTAAAACATATTCCACATGCTAGAATTAAACTGTTCCATTCCCTTAAATTGTTTTACTTTTCCACATAGTTCAAAATTGCCTTTTAACAAGGGAATAGATCCAAAAGCAGAAGTGTGATGATTACTTCTTCTGGGCCAGGCCTTTTAATAGAATGCTGATTCCTCCCATACAGAGAGAGGAAGAGAGCTGAAGGCACAGAGGATAAGAGCAGAGTTTGAGGCAATAAACTTATTTCGGGTGGCTTTAATCAAACTTAAGAGGACTGGAATGAAGGTCATCCTCCTCCTCTACACTTTAAGAGGAAATGCTGCTTTAAATAAGGCTCAGGTTGTTAACATGAACATGCTTAGAAAATAATATCGTATGGGAATCCAGGCATAAAAACAAAGTGCTGTGTCCCATTTGCTATGTAGCTTAAAGGGGAAGGCTGTAACACGTTACATGTCTCACTGCCCATAAAAGATAATATATCTCTGCTTGTGACCTTATTGTTCAAATATACATTGTGCCTGATGTAAACCATTTTCCCCATCTGGCTGTAAAAGAGATAATACAGAGATGACAGAGAAGTTTATCACCAGAGACTCTGAAGTTCATAGAATTCAGTCAGTCTGCCTAAAGATGAATTAAACTGATGTGAAGCCAAGTAAAAATGTGATCTGTTATAAAACCTGAAACACCAGCAAAAAAAAAACTCATCTTGATAGAACAGAGAGATTAAGAAGAGTGTTTGGTTAAAAATTTTAGCTGTAACTTCACAAGAGTAAGACAACTAATCAATTCAGTAAAAAAATTGGTCAACTCTAAGTGCTTGACCCAGAAGTCCTAGCCTAAATGTAGTTCTTTTAACCATACTGATTTTTACAGAAAAATAGAAAACCTTTTATTGATTTCATTCTTAAAATACCCATGGCACTCTCTCAGCACTTTACATAAGACATTTAGAAAAGAGAACATGCTCAATTATTTTATGATGAATTTGAAATGTTAGAGGAAATTATAAGGAGACTAACATACCTTAGTGTAACCTTTTAGGATTTTACAATCTCCAACAATATTAATGAAGACAGAACATGCACTGTACCAATTCAAATAAAACTTAAAGAACATAAAAGGAATAACCAGTTACTGCCTTAAATTTACGGTTAGAATGCAACAGAGAGTGAGCAAATGACGTGGAGGCTCACGTAGGAAAGCAGAGGCTAACCCGGGGTCTGATTGCCAGAGTATGGAATCCTTTGAGAGCTGTTCTCTTCTTTCTGGGTGGCAGATTTCTAAAACTGGGTCACAGAAAAAATGAGATAGTCAGTGACCTCTCCTAATCATCTGTCAGCTGTATTCCAAATAGCACTGGAGCTCACCAAACAGCACATCTTGAGCCCTCATTTGGCAAGAAAGTGCTGGTTTTGCCTTATGTCTTACCTTTCTTTCTAAACCTTCAAAGTCACATCTTGCTTTTTCCAGGTATTTTCCAGATAATGGTTTTAAACAGTGTTAAACTATTCAGTCAATAACTGCTTTCAGAACAGCCATAAGAGAAACTTTTGAGGGACAAATTGTTGACTATTTCAATTACATATATGTAACACACTAGTTTTGAAGTCATCATATTATGGAACTTTGGAGATAATTATACAGGACAATTTGGGGCACATTATCTTGCTTTTTAAAACCTGTATAGCAACTATCTTGGGTTGTTATTACTTGGTTTCTAACATCTTTATCTTAATACACACCTTGCTTTCTTGTCCCAAGTAAGATGTTTCAATGGCTCTTGCCTAAGATATACATAAAGTTGCTTGCACGATACACTAGTAGTTCAAATCTGGTTCTAATACTTATTGACTCTGTTTTTTTCTTCTAATTGTTTGGTTTGAGTTTTTAGAATTTCTTTTTTTCTTTCTTTAACTCATCCTGATTTGGGACAGCCAAGGGTTTTGTGTCATGGGTGATTTTTTTCCTATCAATATTCTCTTAGAGTAACACTATATTGATCTTTGGAACCTAGAATGATACATAGCAAAACATCTTTTATCAGAATTCTTTGTGTTCTTTGTATATTTCTTAAACAAGATCCTTCTACAAAGAGTAATGGATAGGAAATAAGAAATTAAAGAAATAACATGACTCTTAAATACAGTCAGAATATACTATTACAGAAACTTTTGGCAGGTGCAAATGATAATGGTTTACATTTATTTCATGCTTACTACATGCTGGGCACAGTATTAAGTATTGTACATTCATTATCATTTAATACACAGCAGTTCCAGGAGATAAGTACCATAATTGTGCCTGTTTGTTTCATGAAGGAACTGAGGTTTAGAGAGGCCAACAACTAGTTCAAAGTCGTACACCAGTTAAGGCAGGATGCCAACACAGTTCTTCCTGACCCCAGTGCTTCACTGCCACACCATCTGCTTTCCTATCTGCATAACCCTAAGTGCCCCCTCAGTGATGTATATTTTTAATGTGAACTTTCAGCTAAACTCCACCATAATTCATTTTTCAAGCACTGTATATAACTGCTAGATCCACTGTACAAAGCCATTGAAGAACTAAGTAACCTATTATTTCCTTGCCCAAGGACATTAGTTGTCAAAATAGCTCTCCTAAAAACCAAAACAAATATGATAAGCATGATGGTTGAAACATAAAATTTTATTTTATTTTTTGTTATTGCAGTTGTTGTTGTTGTTGTTATTGGTTGGTAAAACATGGCCTGCAGCGTTGCCATGAAATAGAACTTCTGACTTCAGTTTGAATCAGCATAAAAGTTAGCCATTAGCTCAGCCTACTTTCAGCTAACATATGTTGCTGTTTGACTTGAGTTGCTATGCTACTCCCAATAGGGGTATGTCCTTTTCCTTTATTTATTATGGGAAGGCACTGTTTTGTTTTCACTGTAGATAGTCCAAAAAGAACAGAGGAGTTAGCTAAGCGACTGGGAGTTTGGTAACCATCTCGATTTGCCTAGGACTAAGGGGTTTCCCAGGAAGCAGGACTTTCCATCTTAAAATCAGGTCTCTCCCTGGCAAACTGTGATGCATTGCTACTCTATTAGGAGTAGACTTGTAGTTTTATCAATTCTTCTTCTATAACACTAACCTATCTCAAGTACACTAGACATGCACTTGATTTGATGTTGAAAAGCCATCCCAAATTAGGTCTATGTGGCCAAAGTAAAGTTAACATCTGAGGAAAAAGCTTAAATACCTCCTTGCCTAAAGTAGAAATTCCCAGATTTTGAAGTATGTGTGGTATCACAACTTAAAAATTAAACTTTAACAGAGAACAGATTGGTGGTTGTTAGAGGTGGGGGGTTGGGTGTGGAAAATGGATGATGTGTACTGAAGTACAAACTTTCAGTTATAAGATTAATAAGTTCTGGGGATGTAATGTACAGTATGGTGACTATAGTTAACAACACCATATTGTATAGTTATTTATTTTTAAAAATTATTTATTTATTTATTATTTATTAGTACTTTATTTTATTTTTGGCTGCGTTGGGTCTTCGTTGCTGCACGTGGACTTTCTCTAGTTGCAGCGAGCAGGGGCTACTCTTCGTTGCGGTGCGCGGGCTTCTCATTGCGGTGGCTTCTCTTGTTGCGGAGCATGGGCTCTAGGCACGCAGGCCTCAGTAGTTGTGGCACGCAGGCTCAGTAGCTGTGGCTCACGGGCTTAGTTGCTCCACGGCATGTGGGATCTTCCCGGACCAGGGCTCGAACCCATGTCCCCTGCATTGGCAGACGGATTCTTAACCACTGTGCCACCAGGGAAGTCCCCATGTTGTATATTTAAAAGTGCTAAAAGAGTAGATCTTAAAAGTTCTCATCACAAGGAAAAAGAATTGTAACTATGTGAGGTGATGGACGTTAACTAAACTTACTGTGGTGATCATTTGCAATATACACATATATCAAATCATTATCTTGTATACCTTAAATGAATACAATTATATATGTCAATTATATCTCAATAAAACTGGGGAAAAGAAAAAAATTAAACTTTTACATATAAAAAGCACTGTAAGACCTGTCCTAAACATTCTCATGCTGACAGAAATTTGGTTGTGTGCAAACCTGGCATTATTTCCACATATATTTGTGGCACTGAAATCAATATGAATATCAAGTAATGTTTTGCTAACACTCATACCTCAATATGAGCATTTCTCCTGAAAATGGTCATCTTGAGAAGTTATACTCTAATGACAATGACGTAGCTCAAGACATTTCTAAAACTCCTTTTTAGAATTGCCTTTAAAGTCAGATTCATATAGTTTATAGCCTGTCCTCAACTTTTATGAACATGGTATTAGGAGCAAGGATGATTTTCCTTATTCACCATATATAGGTCCAAATAACTTGATTTTTTTCCCCCAAAAGCAAATTCCTGCCTAAAAGGGCAACGTTTGCAACTTCTGATGTTATTCAAAAGAGCATGACACAAGCCCTGAAGACCATTCCGAAAAGGTGTGACAGCATTGCTTTGATCAATGGCAGCATGTTAAGCTTAAGAAGACAACTCCAGTTTTAAAGAGAGCAATTTTGGAATTATAAGCTCTATATGATTGTTCCTTTCCCCCCACATGACTTATGTTAACTTAAAGTCATACCTTTTAACTGTCAGTTAAAAAGCCTATAATTTCAGTGTTCATTTTAAGCCCAGACCTCAGTGTCACCATGCTATGTGTATCAATCCACTTAGACTTCCTTTCATGGTGTCTGCTCAAATACTGAACCCCTCTCTTGCAGCTTGCCATGTGTCCTCCTCTAAAAATTACTTTTCCCCTCAGGCCTGCTGTCTTTACCCCTAAGATATCAGCTACTTAGCTTGTATTGCTTCGTGGAGAAGTCGGGGAACATGGTTGGATGTGTGAGGTGTTTTTAGGTAAACCGGTCAAACACATCACCCTCTAACAGAAGGTTTTTCAATGTCAGCACTATTGACATTTTAGATTGGATAACTGTCTGTTGCAGGGGACTGTTCTGTGTTTTATAGGATATATAGCAACATCCCTGGACTCTATCAGCTACATGCCAGCTGTGAGAACCAAAAATGTCTTCCGACATTGCTGAGTGTCTCCCCACAGGGCAAAATTGCCCCTGGTAAAGAACCACTGGCTAACGCAAGGAACATAGAGGTGTGTTGGTCTCTTTATAGAGTTGTAAATCATACACATTATGTGGAGCCAAATTAAACTTTACTTAGTTGGAAAGGAAAAAAAAACAAACCT
This sequence comes from Balaenoptera borealis, assembly GCF_965194805.1. Taxonomy (NCBI): domain Eukaryota; kingdom Metazoa; phylum Chordata; class Mammalia; order Artiodactyla; family Balaenopteridae; genus Balaenoptera; species Balaenoptera borealis. The sequence goes on along the minus strand of NC_138861.1, from coordinate 128,512,700 downwards.
CACATTTATTTATTTATTTTCTGTTTCAGAGCATTTAATGGATTTTCTATGTGAAAACAACAATGTAGGAAGTAAAATACTCACTTTTAATTGCTGAAGCACAGTTGAGTGATTTTAATGGAGACACTGCTAAATGCTGGGGTTTCCTACATGTGGGGAACAAGGAACCCAACCTTTTGGAGCTCCAGGAGTATGGACAATGAATGAACAGTGACAAGTGAAATAAGCGTTATGACAGAAGTAAAACCCTCACATTTAAACCAAATAAAAATATTTTTTACTTAGTTGATTGGTATAACAAAATCTGTACCTGGAAAAAAATGCTATGCTTTCCAGGTGAAACACTAACCACATATGCCAGATTGAAAGGTGTCCATTCATTTTTTTTTTCATTCCACTAACATTTATTGAGCATCTGCCAAGCAAGAGACACTACCCTGGGCAATGGGGCTACAGTAGTGAACAAGACAGACAAGATCTCTGCTCTCAAGAAGCCTACAATTTAGCAAGTTTGGGAGATGTAAGCAACACAGTGAGATATGTACCATACCACAGTAGGTGACAGGGTAGTGTATTAATCATGTTTTTTATTGTCTATATTTTATGATTTTTTAAAATTAATTTATTAATTTATTTTTGGCTGTGTTGGGTCTTCATTTCTGTGCGAGAGCTTTCTCTAGTTGTGGCAAGCGGGGGCCACTCTTCATCGCGGTGCACGGGCCTCTCACTATCGCGGCCTCTCTTGTTGCAGAGCACAGGCTCAGTAGTTGTGGCTCATGGGCCTAGTTGCTCCGCGGCATGTGGGATCTTCCCAGACCAGGGCTCGAACCCGTGTCCCCTACATTGGCAGGCAGATTCTCAACCACTGCGCCACCAGGGAAGCCCCTTTATGATATTTTGACATCTTAGTGGAGGGGGGAGGATTTCTGGCTGGAGAGACATTGCCCCTCCCAGAGCTAGTTAATTCCTAAAATGATAAACAACATGCCTGAGGGCACTCCTTTCATATGCAAATAAACCAATCCTGAATCTATACCCCCAACCATCTTCGTTATCTAACTCTCACCCACCCAAGCCAATATTTCCCCTGCCCTAAATCAATGCAGGTCCAGGTGCCAGACAACTAGGACCGCCCTTATGCCCCAAAGCCTGCTGGAATTATTCAAACCAGCCAACCCTAAACTGTTTTCCTGCCCTGCTTTGCCTTCCAATGGAAAACACAATAAAGACTGTGCCCTATGCTTTCCCCTCATTCCTTTCTATATCCCGATTGACACTGGTGCTTCCCCATGTGGCCCTGCATGGCACAATACGTCCCCTCCTCTCTGAAAGTGTAAGTAATACAGATCTTCCTTCAAAGGCATTAACCTCTCTATGTTGTCACTCAGTCACCTCTAAAGATTTAAATCCCACAGCTATAGTCATTGAGATTGGCACATACAAAGGTTACCTTATTCTAGTCAAGGGGACCAGAAAAGCTTCCCTGAGGAAGGACAGAATTAGTAAGATGAATACATGGGGAATACATTTCATGCAGGGAGAAAAGAATATATAAATGGCCAGGTGTGACCAAGTTGCAGTAAGAGAGTAGACATGCAGATTCACTCAGGGTGTTCATCTGGAAGGCAACCAGAAACCTTAAGTATTTAAATCAGGTAAGTAACAGGATTTACTCTGTTTGATCCTTCTAGCTGCTTTGTGGGGGCAGAGACCAGATAGTAGGTTTTGAAGCAATATAGGAAAAGACTGATAGTGTCCTGAATGAAGCTGCAGAAGCTGCCCTCAGTCCAATAACAAGCACAGAGGAGGCATTCAACTTATATTTGTTGAATAAATGAAAAAATGTAAGTTCTCATGCTTGAGTCATAGGACAGTTTTTTGGATAATCACTTAAAGCCAATTTACTATTATTTTGGAAATAATTCTAATAATGTTTTCTAATCCACAGGCCATTAGAAACAAAAAATTAAGGGAGTGGCGATGGAACTAGAGATACACACACTCACACACACTGACAGGGCACTGAAAGCTAAAAAGTGAAAGAGAAGAAACTAAAAAGGCTTTGTACGTGGCAGTCTAGCATTCTTTGGTATAAATGCCAACGTGTTCACAAATTTTAACACGATACAATTGGAAACTGATGCTCATGTGAGAACATGGAGTCTCCCACGAGGCTGTTACGACAGGCATGACGCTATTAAGTAAATCAAGAGAGGATATGTAAACTTTTACTAGATTTATTGTACAATGGCAATTATTTTTAGTTCTTAGTTTTTAGAGCAAAGATTATATGAAAGTTAGAAGGATTCAAAGTGTAAAGTGATGATGCATCTTAGCTGAGCTTCCAGATATCTGGAATATGTGCGTTATCTGGAGTAGCTCACTCTCTAACAGCGGGAAAGCCATATAAACAAGTTGCTGCCATATGTGGAAATGCATTACTCAGAATGACAAAATGGAATCTTTGCCTTTCTCATTTATAAACTCATAAAGACCATGTTTCTTACAAAAGCATGTAAAGCATGACACCGCATTTCCAAGCGGCAACCCCATTGTTATCAATGTCCTCTATGTCAGTGGGTATAAGAACTAAGGGGGATTTTTACAGTGTGAGTTCCCTCTCCGTCCTCCGTGGCACAGCACAGACATGTATTCTGCTGCACGAGCTTCCCTGCCACCAACTTATGACTGTGTTCTTAGGCATTAACATAAAGCTCACTCAAAAAATATTCCTAAATAGGGCACAATGGTTAAACTGGCAATGCTATAAATATTACAGGGCCGAAATATATTTTCGTCTTTATTTCTCTATGCCAGACACTGTTAAGCCAACTGTTAATACACAAACTTTGTTGTTGTTGTCAAGGAGAGTATGCAGCTTCTTCAGGGCTATTTTAAATGCTGTGCCTCATTTCAAATAAACATTTAACCAAAGGTGTTTGACAGTGAAAAATCTGTACACTGTCATAATCCTTTTACACAGAGCAGTATACACAGAGTGTATAGACCCTGCTAAAGGTATAAAAAGCTCCCCCGTGGAAATCCCATCAAAAAGGAAAAAAATCCCTTTTTCCTTTCCTTCCAGACAGAGAGGAAAAAGGAAAAGATATCCTTATTCTTCAAAGTTGAAGTTTATAAAAACAAAATGTCTTTGTCAAGAGGCCCAACCAGTTTGTCCTATGTTTAAAATACGTTTAACTCAGACATATCAGGGGAAATGATAAAAAGTAATGGTGGATTATTTTTCAAAGCATCTGAAAATAACTGTGTGTGTGTATATATATATATATATATATATATATATATATATATATATATACATACATATATAACAAATCAATAAATGCAACATATTCTAAGACAGCCTCTGAAGCAGAGATTAAACTATATATTAGCATGGGTACATTGAAATATTTGACAATTAAAAAAAACTTTTAGGGAGAAACGCAGTGAGGCTATCAGTGAAAAACACGTTTTTAAAGTGCTGTTCTAACTTGGATAACAATAACTTTTCTAGAGACTATTTAGAATTATTCAAGAAACAGATATGGTTTTACCTTCGATAAGTAAACATATCCTAAAAGCAATGATAATATACTAATAACCAATATAAATTGAACACCTGTTATGTGCCAGGCACTCCATTTAACACTTTACGTTTTCTGATTTGATCCTTGCAATAACCCTACAAAAAAGGTTATCCTGTAATAAAATATTATTTTTTCTATTGGAGAAACTGAGGCTGAGTATTCAAAGCCCCACAGCTGCCAAGTGAGGGTACAAGGATTCAAACCCTGTCAGTCTGACCACACTCTGGAGATCCAGTAGTGAGCCAACCCACTCCTCCTGCAGTCTGTGGTCTACTGGTCAAGGTGGACTTCGAACACTCAAATGGTACAGAGAGCCCCCCCACCCCGTTATCCAAGGCGGGTACATACCAAGACTCCCAGTAGACACCTGAAACCACAGATAGTACTGAGCCCTATATATACTATGTTTTTTCCTATACATACATACCTATGATAAGGCTTAATATATAAATTAGGCACAGTAAGAGATTAATAATAATAGCTAACAATAAAGCAGAACAATTATACTCTAATAAAAGTTATATGAATGTGGTCTCTCTCTAAATATCTTACTGTGCTGTATTCACCTGTCTTCTTGTGATGACATGAGATGATAAAATGCCTACGTGATGAGGTGAATGACGTAGGCATTGTGTCATAGTGTTAGGCTACTATTTACCTTCCAACAGTACCTCAGAAGGAGGATCATCTGCTTCAGGTGATCCTGGGTCATGGAGCCATGACGATGTCGATGGTCAGATGTCAGGAGCAGAGGATGTCAGTGGCTGGGGATGGGGATAGGGGGGCAGGAGGATGGATTGGGATGGCGTGAGATTTCATCATGCTACTCAGAATGGCGTGCAGTTTAAAACTTATGAATTGCTTATTTATGGAATTTTCCATTTAATATTTTCAGACCGAGGTTGGCCACTGGTAATTGAAACTGAGGAAAGCGAAACCAAGGGTAAGGGTGGACCACTAGACACATATAGGTGCTCTGAAAGAAAAGTAGAGAATGCTTTTACAGAATATAAAATGGGGTCCAAAAGTGGGCTATCTGGGAAGAATGGAGAGTAAATGATCCTTGGGCTGAGAGGTAACGGTTAGTAGGAGTTGGCCAGGCAAAGAGATGGGGAGAGCGCCAAGCAGCACAGGGAACATAGGGAAAGGCCCCAAGGTGAAAAGGAGCTGATTCCACTAACAAAACTAAAGGAAAAAGGGTATGTCTGAAATGTAGTAACTGAGAGAACGGAGGGAGATGGGCTTGGACATGTAGGCAGGCCTTGCAGACCATGTGAGGAATTTTGTATTCATCCTGAGTGCAGTGAAGATTGAAGAGTTTTGAGTAGAAAGAAGAATGATCCTATTTGCAGTTGAGAGTCCTCTGTCTGCTGCTTGGAAAATGGACCGGAGGGTGGGAAGAGAGAAGTCTGGAGAACATTGCAGGAGTCCCAAGTAGCTGATGATGCCTGAACTAGTGGTGGCAGTGAAGTTGGAAGAAAGAGAATGTGCTTGGGGTACAGGTAGAAGTAGATTTACAAGACCTGGCGGTGGATTGGTTGAAGAGGGAGGAGTTCCAGAAACCTCATCAGAGGCTTTTCTTAACTCAATGCTCAACTCCTTTCTACTTCTCCTGTGTCTGATGGGGACCAGCCCTTTTCAGAGTTAACACCAGGGCAAATATTTCCTGAAAGGGAGAAGAGAGGGAGACCACGGACTTAACAGTATTGGTTAGTGGGATTAGGTTGTAAGTGTAACTAAATTTCCTCAGTGTTTCTGGGTGTGAGAGATGGACAAAGAGGTGGGAGAAAGCTGCCTACCCCTAAGGAACAGCTGGGGGATCGTCTGTCCAATTTCCCTTACAAATGCGTCAAGTTGTAGATACTGGGAAGTTGTTACCCTGCTGGAGAACATTTACGGTTAGGACAGAACTCACAGTTCAAATGACAAATAGAATCTGACCAAGTATGTTGATGTAATATTTTCTCATTCATTTTTATGGAAAAATAAAAAGAATTATCTTTAAAAACAAAACAGTATATATTATACATATACTATTATATATAAATATAAAATATATATATATATATAAAGTAAATCACAAAATCAATATATATTAATAAATACTATCTATTATTAGGCACTTATTTGTTAAAATACTAATAATTCATAACATTAAAATAATTAAAGGTCAAGCCTACAACAACAAAATAAATAAGTAATTAAGCCCAATATTAATGGTTAGAGATTAGAGAAATCATGTTCCAAAACATATTTTTTGCTCACATTCTGGCTGTGGATATTTCAGTTTAGGTAATCAGTTCTGAGACTGATTCTACAGACTGCTATTAAAGTGACTCTCTACAAGATTTATTCTTCTTTTCCTCAGTATCTTTATACATATGCAATAAACCACTTCCCAATGGCCACAGGGGGAGTCTCTATGTCAGTGTATGGAACTGTGTGTCTGAGTATGGAATTGACTAGCCAGAATTCATACAAAGAAGAGAAGCCAAAAGAGTGAGGGTGTTTTAACTCCTTCAACGTCAATAACAGATGAGAGAATGCGGGATGTTGAGCCTGGAAAAGAGAGACTAAGGATGACTATTTCAACTATTTTAATATATATTAGAGAGCCTGTAATATGAAAGAATTTAATTTACTCTTTGTGGCCACAGCGGTAAAACAAGGTTCAATGGATAAAGCACAAAGGAAAGGGAAGCAAATTTATGCTCAATGTAAAGAAGGCCTTTCCCAGTAGAACTGTTCAAAAGTCACACAGGCTATGGTGGCTCACTGTCACAAGTGGTACCTGCAGAGACTAAATGACTATTTTTTGCATTAATGTTTTGTGAAGTTTGGTCAGTTTGTTTGGCTAAATTGGTTGTTTGGCTAGATCAGAAAGTTTGGTTAAAGATTCTAAAGTCTCCTTCTATTTCTAAGATTCTTCATGTAACTGATTATGTCTTCAGCCTCCATTTTCACCATTCTAACAGTCACAAATTCCTATTTGGTGATTTGGGTAGTTCATTGGCATCACATTGGGGATTTCGAGGGAGGAATTTGAAGCTACACTAAGTAATTAGTGCATTCCACTTCTCTGGCCACAGTGATTGGGTCAGGGGTGAGCATGTGACTTAATCCAGTCTGATTTCTTGGGAATTCTGGGACAAATATGCTTTATTCCTATCAGCTATGGATAGGAAGCATGTAGCCTCTGCAATAACTGGTAGTCATCCTAGGACCACAAGGGGAAGTCTTGCCTAGAATGAAGTTAACAAAGAAACCAAGCAAAGAACTGAAGAGAGAAGGACCTGAACCTGGTAGTTGTGGACACCAGCAGTTCAAGCCATGCCTAAAGCTGCTTCTCCCAGTGGACTTTTCAATTATATGAGCCAATGAAGTTTCTTTTTGGTTTAAGCAGTTTGAGTGTGTTTTCTACACATGCAAACAAATGATTCCTAACTCTGATTCTTATCCAAATATGTGTAAAGTTATCCATTCTCAGAAAGTGAAAAAGAAACCAGCTGTATTTTGCATCCAGGGATCCACTGAACAACCAAGAGATCTCTGTGTTTTGTTTTGGTTTTTTTTTTTGGTTGTACCAGGTCTTAGTTGTGGCAGGCAGGCTCCTTAGTTATGGCATGCGAACTCTTAGGTGCGGCATGCATGTGGGATCTAGTTCCCTGACCAGGGATCAAACCTGTGCCCCCTGCATTGGGAGCACGGAGTTTTATCCACTGTGCCACTAGGGAAGTCCCGAGATCTCTTAATACTAATGTCTGAATCACATAAACTCAATTTTTGTCAAAATCTGGCTTCAAAATCAGTATCTCTTTCAGAACAGACCATGTTAACACTGCAACTAAAAATGTACTAAGGATTTAAAACAGATCTAAAGCAGTTTTACAGAAAACTTTTTTTTTTTAATTTATTTTTTATTTTTGGTTGTGTTGGGTCTTTGTTGCTGTGCACCGGCTTTCTCTAGTTGCGGCGAGCGGGGGCTACTCTTTGTTGCAGTGCACGGGTTTCTCATTGCGGTGGCTTCTCTTGTTGTGGACCACGGGCTCTAGGCGCACGGGCTCAGTAGTTGTGGCACATGGGCTTAGTTGCTCCGCGGCATGTGGGATCTTCCCAGACCAAGGCTCGAACCCATGTCCCCTGCGTTGGCAGGCGGATTCTTAAGCACTGCGCCACCAGGGAAGCCCCAGAAAACTTTTTAACCTATTTGCCTAAACTTAATCCTTCTTCCTCCTTGCAGGGCTACTGTCAATGAAAAAAAGCAGTTACAATCAATTTAGACATCCTGTGGGGTTAATGGCCTTGTGAATTGATGATATTAAATGCTTAACTAATTTCTTGATTTGCTTAAAGTTTTGATAACTTCTCAACACTTAGAACTGTAAGAACCTTAAACTGTTTTGCATGCTGTTTTCCAACCTTTCATATTTTGATTCTATAGAATTTGGTTTTTGATCCACATCAACAAGTCATCCTCAGTGGGCTTCAGATTTTATCATCATTTACTTCTGTGCCTATATGTAAATTGAGAAATGAAAATTGAAACCACAGACATGCACCAAAGCCAAATATTAGCATCAATCAACCTTGCTTCCCAGCTGCTGGTTTGTGGCCCATTAATGTGTTGAGTTACTGATTTTTTCCTTCAATCCTCAGGGCAGCCGTACAGGGCCCAGGTAGACCAAGACCCCATATCAGAAGCCTCTGGCCAGGAGCAAACTTGTCTGTTCACCCATAATGCAATAGAAATATTTTCATTTCCTATGTGAGGCATCACAATAAAAAGTCCATGATGCACTACCCTAAATAACACTGCTTAAAGGTTCTACCTTGTTCCTCTTTTATTGAATTTGATAGATTCCAACTCTGGAAACCTATAAAAAATATTGTTTTGCCAGCATATTGGTAAAGGAAGGCAAGCTTTCCTTTTAGTTTGAATTCAAAGAATTCCAAAAAAATCCAAAATTTATTTTCCTTTTCAGTGTTGAGATAAACAAGTGTTTTTCACTCGTCTCTTTCCCTTGAAAATTATTTTTATGTTCTTTTACTCAGTGTTCCTCTTAGAAAAATGAATTTTAGCAAGTGCTGGTTTAAAAATAAAATTGCAGATTTTCAGGGTGGAGCATATTATACATCACTCATGGACAAGACTCCTACAGCCAAACAGAGATGTGAGAAATGATGCAGAGATCACACAACACGATCTTTGGAAAATTTGTAAGGAACACTCCAGAAAGATGGGTACTTGTTCCAATGATAATGCCAATGAACTACCAAGGGCCTGCCTGTGTATTACTCTCATTAACAATGGTTATTTAACATTTCAGGTTTTAAATTGCAGAAAGCAAATTCTTACACAGGTGTTCTCACATTGCAACTTAATGTTGACACAAAAAACACCATTTTATGGCAAGCACTAATCCTAAATAGGGTCTGTGCTCAGTTCCCAGGAAGGATTCTATTGAGCCAGGATAAAGTAATTGAATATCGATGGTGCATGAAATCTAGCTATTTGTTGGCTAAAGTTTACATTTTATAACTGGCAGAAGATCAATTGCTTCAAGATGCTTGCTTTCATAGGATAAAATTTCTTATTTTATTAACAATAACCAGTCAGATACAAGCTCAAAACTCTATTATATTTCTTTTTTTTTAAAACATCTTTATTGGAGTATAATTGCTTTACAATGGTGTGTTAGTTTCTGCTTTATAACAAAGTGAATCAGTTATACATATACATATGTTCCCATATCTCTTCCCTCTTGCATCTCCCTCCCTCCCACCCTCCCTATCCCACCCCTCTAGGTGGTCACAAAGCACCGAGCTGATCTCCCTGTGCTATGCGGCTGCTTCCCACTAGCTATCTGTTTTACGTTTGGTAGTGTATATATGTCCATGCCACTCTCACTTTATCCCAGCTTACCCTTCCCCCTCCCCATATCCTCAAGTCCATTCTCTAGTAGTTCTGTGTCTTTATTCCCGTCTTGCCCCTAGGTTCTTCATGACCTTTTTTTTTTTTTTCTTAGATTCCATATATATGTGTTAGCATACGGTATTTGTTTTTCTCTTTCTGACTTACTTCACTCTGTATGACAGACTCTAGGTCCATCCACCTCACTACAAATAACTCAATTTCGTTTCCTTTTATGGCTGAGTAATATTCCATTGTATATATGTGCCACATCTTCTTTATCCATTCATCTGTTGATGGACACTTAGGTTGCTTCCATGTCCTGGGTATTGTAAATAGAGCTGCAATGAACATTGTGGTACATGACTCTTTTTGAATTATGGTTTTCTCAGGGTATATGCCCAGTAGTGGGATTGCTGGGTCGTATGGTAGTTCTATGTTTACTTTTTTAAGGAACCTCCATACTGTTCTACATAGTGGCTGTATCAATTTACATTCCCACCAACAGTGCAAGAGGGTTCCCTTTTCTCCACACCCTCTCCAGCATTTGTTGTTTCTAGATTTTTTGATGATGGCCATTCTGACCAGTGTGAGATGATATCTCATTGTAGTTTTGATTTGCATTTCTCTAATGATTAATGATGTTGAGCATTCTTTCATGTGTCTGTTGGCAATCATGTGTCTTCTTTGGAGAAATGTCTATTTAGGTCTTCTGCCCATTTTTGGATTGGGTTGTTTGTTTTTTTGATATTGAGCTGCATGGGCTGCTTCTAAATTAAACTCTGTTATATTTCTGAAGGCAGGGACAGGAAGCTTTTCAGAGCACTTCTCTTCCTGAACTAGAATCTTCCTTTGAATCCCACACTAAGTGCTGCCGTATTCCTTGTGGGGTCAGTGCTGCCTCGTTCTCAGAATACAGGTAGGTCAGCGAAAACACTCTCATCTATTTCGAGCATCATGGGATCTTTGAAGTGAAAACTCTTATAAATAGTTGAAAGCATATTCTTAGAAGTCTGTTTGGAAACTATACCGTTTTGCTCAGAAGAAGATACCTGCTGAGGAAAGAGATTACAAGGCTGTGGATAGCCACGAAATCAAAAGGTTTATAGCAGCTGGCACACTGCTTATGCTTCACTGTGCTAGATTCACACCTTCCAAAATGGGTAATAGGAACAGAGTAGTTTAAAAACATGTTGAAATTCTGAGCAGTCAGAAGTGTTTAATTCAGAAAAAAAAAAAACAACCTGTTATTTGCAGAATTCAAATTAATGGCTGATGTAGTAAGGAGTTTTCACCCAGGAAATAAACAAATATTTGCTGATTTTTAAATTATTTATAGGGTTGGCCCTACAGTAGGCATTCCATAAAAGCCTGAGGCATTTGTTGGCAATCCCAACCAAAGAGCTCTTGATTCAGTGAGCCAAAGGAATGGAAAGAGATCCATTGTATACAGGTGGGTAATAATGGACTGGGTGTGGAGCTAGTAGTTTCTAAGCATCTGGGATCCCACTGATTTGCTCACATAATTTCGTATGCCTCACTTACTCCCAGCTATTTCTGATCTATGCAGCAGAGCTGGATTCTTCATATGGTTTAGATTATAGAGAAAATAAGTGATATCAATTCATTTCAATATAGGATTGCTTTTTTTCTTCTTTCTAGGGAGAGTCAAGCTTCTTGGGAGTATGGCACAGATGTATAAAATTTTTCACAAAGGAGCCTACCATTTTGTAAGTGTTCAATAAATATTAAAAACAAAAATAACCTAATGACCTAATACTTGAGGAGTTAAAAGTTTTCATACATTGAAACGTCAGCTGTGTAATAGTTTAATATCATAGCAAGGACCCAAACTAGTAGTCAGAAGACCTATGTTCTCCTCCCAGCTGTGCTACTGAAAGCTCTGTGAAAACGGACAAGTCACAAACTTTCCGATAGTCAATTTCCTTACTTAAGAATCCCTAATTTCTCAGATTTACTGTAATAATCCAACAATGTTCTTTTAAAATTGGAAGGCCCTATCAGGTATGATATCCATCCTTTTGAACATCTGCATAAGATGTGATGGTATTCTCATATCTTAGGTAACGTGACTTAATAGCTATAATTTAATATTCTTTATAATAATAAAATGTTTATTGAATATAACACTCATTTTAACTCTTAATCCAACTCAGAAAATATTAATTTGAGTCATCACCATGGGTAAGGAATTCACAAGTCAGATATTTCCCTATCTTCAAGGCAGTCATAATCTAACAAAGATGATAGACCCAGATACGACCACTCATTTATTCGGCAAATATTTTTTGAATTCCTACTAGATGACAGGCACCGTGCTACAAATATGAAAAAGTTCTGTACCGTGACTTCAAGGAGCTTGTGTTCCAATAAGAAAGGGAAAATTTTTTTAAAACTCTGCAAATTATTCCCACACAATACATAAATGCTTTAATGGAAGTATGCACAACACAGTTTAAGAGTAGGGGTAGGAAGGAAACAACGGGGAAGATAAGAAAGTACTAAAATATGATGACTAGTACAACTGATGAAAAGCTCAGGATCAAATTTATGTTAAATTACTTATGTGATGTTTTACTTGCTTTCTCTGTTAGTTTCTAGAAGTGTAAAATGGGGGGAAAAATCATATTATCTTCCTCATAGGACTTCTGTGTGAATTAAATGAGGTAATGCAGATAATGCTTTAGTATGGCACTTAGTTCATGATAAATGCTTAATAAATGTTTAATTATTGTTATCACATACATCTCCCATCTTTATTGTTTCTGAGTGCCTAATACAATGTTATATACATAACAGGTTCTCTCTAAATTCTTTTTTTTTTTTCTGGCCACACCGCACGTTACGCAGGATCTTAGTTCCCCGACCAAGGAAACCCACACCCCCTGCAGTGGGAACAGAGTCTTAACCACTGGATTGCCAGGGAAGTCCCTCTCTCTAAATTCTTAGTTGCAATCCTACAGAGTCATTATTATGAACGTTAATCTAAAGGATTATCATCATAAATACCTATTCCAACAATATAACATTGAAGAGGTAATTTTTGTTTACTAAATTAATACCATCCACTTACCCTCTTAGTCCGTTGACTTTTTTGTCTATAAGCAGAATGAAGAAAATAAATAAATCAGAAACAAAATATACACATCCATGATAAATCATTGATTGAGGGTTCTAATCAATGGAATCTGACTTAAGCCAGATCAATTTATTAGTTATGATAATCACTATACATTTATATTTTAAAAGTGCACAGGGACTTCCCTGGTGGTGCAGCGATTAAGAATCCGCCTGCCAATGTAGGGGACACAGTTTGAGCTCTGGTCCAGGAAGATCCCACATGTTGCGGAGCAACTAAGCCCATGCGCCACAGCTACTGAGCCTGCGCTCTAGAGCCCGCGAGCCACAACTACTGAAGCCCATGCGCCTAGAGCCCATGCTCCACAACAAAGAGAAGCCACTGCAATGAGAAGCCCGCACACCGCAATGGAGAGTAGCCCGCACTGGGCGCAACTAGAGAAAGCCCACGTGCAGCAACGAAGACCCAACGCAGCCAAAAATAAAATAAATAAATAAATAAATAAATTTTAAAAATAAATAAATAAAAGTGCACAAGTACTTTTTGGAACTTTCCATCATAGTTAACTTAATGAAAAATTATTTCAATTTTGTAGTCTCTTTGGAAATAATTGAAGGGCTCTGTACACATACACACACAAAAATAAGGATTTGAAGAAGTCATTCGGCTAAAGTGAGGGGCAGGATTCAAGAGGAAGAAATGAGGTATAAATTTTTCTATTAAAAATTAAAATCCAGCTCTTCACTACTGGGAAAATATAACTAAATATATTTCTTTTTTTTTCTGCATTATTAGCCAAAACCAGATAAGAAATCCCTTGATTTTAGAGCTTTGAGAGGCATTTGATTTTCTAAAAGGACATTCTGAACTCTTTATGTTGATATAAATTTAAAGATGTAAATGACTCAGTTACTCATGAAAATGTAAAAGCATTAATCTAAATTTCAAAAAGGTCCAAAGAATTGGCCAGTTTATATTTTTATGGCAAATAAAAAATAGCATTCAACTGGCTTTGTTTTTCTGTATGCATCTACTCTTTTTTTTTCTTCCAGTTTTTTGGAGATATAATTGACATATAACATTGTACTGGTTTTAGGTGTACAACACTATGACTTGACATATGTATATATTGTGAAATGATCACCACAATAAGTTGAGTTAATATTCATCACCTCACAAAGTTACAAATTTATTTCTCTTGTGATGAGAACTTTTAAGATCCACTTTTGTGGCAACTTTCAAATATGTGATACAGTACTGTTAGCTATAGTCACCATGCTGTACATTATATCCCCAGAACTTAATCAACTGGCTTTATTAATTTATTTTTTAAACGTCTTTTTTGGAGTATAATTGCTGTACAATGATGCATTAGTTTCTGCTGTATAGCAAAGTGAGTCAGCTATACATATACATATACCCCTATATGCCCTCCCTCTTGTGTCTCCCTCCCACCCTCCCTATCCCACCCCTCTAGGGGGTCACAAAGCACCGAGCTGATCTCCCTGTGCTATGTGGCTGTTTCCCACTAGCTATCTATTTTACATTTGGTGGTGTATATATGTCCATGCCACTCTCTCACTTCGTCCCATCTTCCCCTTCCCCCTCCCCATGTCCTCAAGTCCTTTCTCTACGTCTGAGTCTTTATTCCTGTCCTGCCCCTAGGTTCTTCAGAACGATTTTCCTTTTTTTTAGATTCCATATATATGTGTTAGCATACGGTATTTGTTTTTCTCTTTCTGACTTACTTCACTCTGTATGACAGACTCTAGGTCCATCCATCTCACTACAAATAACTCAATTTCGTTTCTTTTTATGGCTGAGTAATATTCCATTGTATATATGTCCAGCTTTATTTTTCTGCTCTCTTCTTTCCCTTCCTCTCTCCTTTCTCTTCCCATCCATCCTTCCCTCTTTCCCCCTCTTTCATTCTTTCTATTCTTCCTCCCTTCCTTCTTTCCTTTCTCTTTATCTCTGCCTTTCACTTTTTTTCTCTATATGGCCAGGGATCCGGATCTTTCTTAAGTGCTGGCAAAGAAGCAGTGAATAAGATAGACATGATTCCTTCCTCAGAGCTTACAATCGTCTATGGAAAACTGTTAATTAAACAAGTTTTTTTATTACAACATTAGAAGTGCTATATAATCAGGCAAGTACAGTGTAGGACAAGAGCACATTGTTGTGGAATGTTTAGTTCATGAACAAGAAATAGTTCATTACCCAGGGTTTTCAAAGTTGCTTTACATTTTACTATGTAGGTATTTATGTATAAGTATATAAATACAAAAATACAACATAAGCAAACTGCCTCACAGTACCCCAGGGTGATTAGGCTAATCCTCTTCACCAGACATTTATAAAATAAAAGAACAAATAAAAGAAAGATTAAAGAAAAAAACATCCTTTTTTATCTATGTGGGGATGACCTGAAACTTTCTGAGTAATGTCTAATCTTTCTAAAGAAATGTCACTGCACACATTTGGTTGCCGTTGGACCTAGTCTGGATTTTCAAGTCTCAGAGTATCAGTTATGACCTAATAAGGCCTATGCCATCTGGTTTTTTCTTGTTGGGAGAAGCTTTTTTTAGTTTACTGTAGAAGGACATATTTTAATTGTATTTCTTCCCACACAAATTTATATGCAGGTTGACAAGCTTTCTCAAAGATCAACCCTTCTGACTTCATCATAAGGGTTTTTTCCTGCAGTATAATCACAGATAACTGTTTTCCAAATGATTTTTATAAGTTTTGATCCTGACCAATTAGCAAATAAACCCCTACATGGACTGATTAGTTCTGAACAAACCTCTTGCCATAAAATATCAACACTTCTTAAAGGGTAACACATCCACAATTATGGTTCAATTCTAATTTACTGCGCCTACGTGCCTTCTTGGAGGATGGCGGCAGGCCAGGCAGGAATATCCAGGCTGGTTTGAAAGCTCGTTCCGGTTGCCTAGCAAACCTCCTGTCATAGGAGCCTGGCAGCCTGGCCTCCACAGAGCCTGAGCACCCAGCACACACCCTCCTCCTCCCAGGATGAGGTCCAAACACAAACGCTATTTTAATAAGAGAATACTTTCTTCTCTTCTGTAATCAACCCATGTACGTACTTAACACAGAGCATTATAAAGTTAAAAATGGGGGAGAAGTAGTTGAATAATTCTAGATCAGTATAATTTCCTGACCAATTTCTATAGAATACCAGCACAACACAAATAAGTAGGATGCTTTTTTTCAAGATGGATGGCACAGCTAAATTTTCCAAACATTTAAATGATATCCATAGAGTATATATGTAAAACTAAGGCAACTACTAGATAGCCAATAGCAGCAACAGCCTTTGCAAACTCTCTGTCATCTATGGAACATTAAACATCCATCATTTTCCAAAGTTCTGTCATGATTGTAACTCCTCGGTCGTTTTTAGGAAAACACAAGTTCTAGAATAACATCATTGAAAGCAACCCTGGGCCAGCATGGCCACCAGTATGTATCATAAAGCAGATACAAGCCTGTACATTCATAGAGACATAATATAGTACTATCTTGCAGCTATACTACTAGAATGTATAAAATGTAAAAGTTATTTTTTTTGACAATTCTACTTTTCCAGCACAGAGGGCTAATGTTTTCAAACATAAACGACACTCTTTCTCTTTCCCTCTCTCTCCTTCTATCTCTCTCGCTCCCTCTACCTCTGTCTCTCTCGTGCAATTTCAAGAAAGCTCTGGGAAGCAGCATGGTAATGGAGAAATACTTATCTGAGAGTCAGGGCACTTGAATCTAGCTTCTGCTCAGACACTACCCAGTTGCATAGCTTTGAACAATTCATTTTACTTTTCTGTGCCTCAATTTCCGCATCTGTAAGAGGACAGGATTGGCCAGGGTAATTTTAGGGTCTCTTCTGATTGCAACATTTTATGTCTTGTCTCTAAAATTAAAGAGAATCCAAGAGCCACTATGAGTTAGAAAAATAAGAGTAAATACGTGAATGTCAAATTTTGATTTTTTTTGAACACAGAAAATATCTGTGGCAGGAATCTCATCTCCTCTGCTCCGCACCTACTAGGCTCCAGGCTAGGCTGTGCATGTTGGACAAACTAGTGAGACAGGAGTAAGAGGAGGTGTTGGGTTTTGCCGAAGGGGAAAGAAGAAGAAGACTCCAGGAAGAGAATGAAATAGATGGTGTCTCCCTAAGTATGCGTCTAAGAAAGAGGTGTCAATCTACGGACAGGGATGGTCTAGGCAGGGGCTAACAGACGGTGAGTCCCTGCTGCTTCTGCGGCCACTTGCTGCGGTGGGGAGGGGAGCGCATGCTCACTCATTATGGACAGAAGCCCTGGGGAAGCGGACCGCCCCCGCACTGCTGGGCTTTGGCAGACTTAGGAGAGCTGGAAGACAGCACCCTGGCTCCTCTAGTGAAAGGCACATTTGACTATAATAGTAATAATCTCCTTTATTACATTTTATAACTTACAGCATCTTACAGTCTTTGTTGCATTACACCTTTGAATAATGTGACTCTTGTAACTGACTGTATTTTTCTCTATGCTTTGACTGCTAGAAAGTTCGGAGACCAAACTGCGACCTGGCTCTCAGGGTTACTGTGCACTGTGTGATTTTGTACAGGTTTGCACTGCACATCTCCAGGGGGTGCTGTGTTCCCTTTTGAGTAGGTGTCAGCGCCATTTAATCAAGGCAGAAGAAGGAGTCCTTTAGTCACCCTTATTATTCTTTCCCCCTATCTCCAGTGGGTCATCCAGACCTTTCCACTGCATGACACAAACATTTCTTAACCACATCCTATTCTCCTCAACCCACTGCAGCTGCCACAATTCACGTCCTCACCATATTCCACAGTTGCAACAGCTTCCTAGCAGCTCCAGATATGTATAAAAAAGCAGAAGGTTTTTTCCTCTCCTGGAGGGCTCAAGAATTATGTGAAGAATTTTCACTCTTGCTCCCTATCACACACTGACAGGACAAAACCTAAGATCTGTATCGGGGCTTACAAGGTCTTCCTAATCTGGCCCTGCCCACCTTCCAGTTACCTCCTATAATCCCCAGCTCTGTTCTCCGTTCACGGAGGTGCTTGTAGTTCCTCAGACATACTCCATGCCACGCCTCCTTGCCCGTTCAAATATTGTTCCATCCGCTCCAACTGCATTTCTCCTCGAGAAAAGCTCCTACCCTCTCCCCTATGACACTGCACATTCTGGAGGCAGGGTCTGTGTCCGACTGATCTTTGTTTTCCTGGTACCTAGCAAGACAGGGGTAAGGGATTAAGAGATACAAGCTACTATGTATAAAATAAATAAGCTACAAGGATATATAGCACAACACAGGAAATATAGCCAATATTTTATAATAACTACAAATGGAATATAACCTTTAAAAATTGTGAAACTATTTTGAACCCCTGAAACTTATATGATATTATATATCAACTATACCTCAATAAACAAAATCTCAGAAGTTTTTAGACCTTTTTAGAATGTCTTAAAAAATAAATTAAATAAATAAATAAAATGCCTTGGGGTTCTGAGGCATCAAAGTTGGGAAACTGTCACACTGAGATTTCAGGGTACCAACTCCATATCTATAATTGTAACCCAAACTCAGCAGGCAGAGAGTTATAACCACATATCGTACCCCTAAGTTCATGGAGAACTCTTACTTACCCTTAAGACAGTTCCCACCTCCTTTTCCTCTGAATATACTGGAGACAGAATTAAACTGACCCAGTGATGTTAATAGTAATTAAATACAGCTACATTCAGGAACTCTATTAGGGTTAGACTTTAATGAGCCTGAAGGTAATAAATGTTGCTCTGGGAAAGTTATGGAGCTCAAGATATTTAGGCTTTTGTCCTCACAGAACAGCCTTAAAGGATAAGAAAGAATGACATAGATCATAAGCCCTGACACCAGGGGTCTGTATTAAAGGTGGAGCTCCTGAAATTTAGGTGATGACAATGAACTATGACTAGCAAAAAAATGCAATAAATGGAGTGAGCTTTGGGGATGGAAAAAAATCAATGCATTATTTCCAAGTAGGCTGGGCTTTTAAGGCCAATAACCATGTGATTTGAGGTTGACATATTACTGGCTGGTGAGTCTAGGTGGCAAATCATATCTGATGCGTCGCATGCTAGTAAGTCCAGGTAATGAAACTGTATTTCCTTGGGTTCTCTTGCTATGTCAACAATATTTTCCATCCTGATGCTTCCCTAACCACACATTTGTTTAGTTACCATGGCACTGAAATGACCACATTCTTGAAACTTTGGTGCCCTCCACAAAATTAATTAGACTGTAAACAGAAATTCTAGCAAAGTGGTACATCTCACCATGTGATGAAATTACCAGTGCAGCTGGGAGCATATGCCATGGAAGGAAAAGGAGAATCACTCTTACTCTAAGAAAAATTCGGTTATTGGATTACTACAGCTACAAAGACTGTGTTATTAGGTTTTATGTGCCTAGGACAGCAATTTGCAGAATAGTTTTCAAAATCCCAGTAATATGTTGGCTACTCAACTTCAATGCACAATATTGGGGCTTTTGCAACTGAGAGACTGACAGAAACAAGACTGGAGAGAAGCTGCTTGATTGCCTGGAGAGTGGCCTAAAGGAAAACCGCCCTTTAAAACAGTGGAGATGCCAGCAGGACAGACTGTCACTTTCTAAGAACTGAGCTTTATTCACCTGGCCAGAGAAGACATAATCTGAAAGAAAATTTCTCTATATCTTTTTGGAGATTCTTCAGCCCTTCACACAGAAATGGTGTGTCATACATCTTGGGACCAGCGCAGATGACCCTGTCAAGTGGCTAAGAAGGTGGGCGTGAATGCACAGGGGCAGGAGAGGAAATGCCAGCAGGCACAACCCATCCAACATTGAGCAAAATCCTGGCCTTTTTTGCTCTGAATCCCCTTTGGCTTCTATGTTGCCAGTGCATTAGGTGCATGTTTGGGGAAATATTTCTACCCTCTTAAGATGCATGGTATTACTACTAATGAATTAACTCAGAATGCTCATGGCTTTGTTCCATCCCAAAAGATAACACCTAAAATGCAATGCCAACTTAAGAATTTCTATCATTTGCAATCATGCCACAAGGCTCTCTTCTGCTAATTCTAGATCCCCATGCTCTGAAAATTAAAAACGGGCAAAGATTTCCTGCAGACCTGTACAGTCCTGGAGTAAGGGTATACCCGTGACAGAAGAGATTGTTTTTGATATATATCCACTGGGGAATGCTACACACCCACACAAAGCCGCCAGGTACTGCCTTTCACATTTAAAAGCTGTGATTTACTGACAGATGTATAAAATCTGATGTATTTAGTCAGCTCCTGTCAACTACATGTGTACTGAAACACAAATTACGTAGAAGTGCAAATTATTCCAGCTGAGATCAGCATTAATTGAAACTTAGAATAACAATCCCCTTAAAACTTTCTTGAAAAACTTGTTGCCACGTGAACTCCAGTGGTTTTTGTTTTGTGGTTTGTTTTGTGTGTGTGTGTGTGTGTGTGTGTGTAGTGTAGCCTATTGAGCTATCTGTCCTTTCCTCATGCAAGGAACTTTTCATCAGGAGAGGCTCAGGAAGCTAAGGAAAGGAGCTGCATTACAGAACACACAGGTTGCACTGATGTTAAGAGCCAGTATCCTCTCCAGTGGGTCTGCAGTCTGCAGGCATGTCCTCAGCTACACTCAACAGCCAGCATCTGTATTCTAGGAGGGATGACACAGGTCAATTAACCTTCTTGTTTGTATTTAGAGCTAGGAAGCAACCTTAAAGTTCAATATTTGGGCTCTTAGATTATATACTACGTGTGAAATTTAGCTAAAATGCCAGTTTTCCCAAGTTGCCACCATGCTGTGTGTATGGCTGAGACTTTTCCCCCCAGATATATGCAAGGAACCTGGATACTGCAGTTCCTTTATTATATATCCATGACATGTATTGTTTTATTTACAAGGTTTACTTTGTATTTTAGCACATATGTATAATTAAAACTATATGCATAGATAGGGCCAGCTAGTCCAAATATGGCGAAATTATACTATATAGATGATACTTCCAGTAAAAAGATCTTATTTCTTCTTGACAGCCTGAGCCTGTTAGCTGTCTGAAATCCCTAAGTATAAAGTGATTCTCACAGGACACTTTTCCTTGGAGTTTAAAATGTAAGACAACACTATGTCTCTCTATCCTATTACAAAAGTGGCCTTATATTCACAACTAACAGAAATCAGAAAATGCGAGAAGTTAATGTACTGGAAAAGGCTGTTAACCCTCTTTGGTTTTATAAACAAATATGGTATGTATCTCTTTGTATGAACATGTAGGTCCCAAATGAATATGTAGGTAGAAAATATATAGGTCCTATGAATATGCAGGTAGAAAAGAGTTAAGAGCAAAACCTATTTGACCATCCTGTCAGGCTAGAAAGTAGACAGTTGGAGTTTCCTCAGGGAATTCTTTAGAAGGATAAAGTGAGGAGCACCACCAATATAGCATATTTTTCCTTGCAGAACGGATCATCCACCTGCGGATCTTGGAGCAGAAAACCAATCTATTTTTTTCTCTAAAACTGAAGGAGTTCTTGAGGGAAGGAAACAGCCCTGTACATCATGCGGAGGTATGTCCACTTCAGATAGTATCTGACTAGGACTGGTAACAAAAAGAATTTAACAGTAACAAATTTTGCATGTGGTTAACTGGAATTACTAAGTGGCTAAAAAATTAAACTGAAGTACAAAAACATGTTTTCCATGTGAGTTTTCCTTTGACCTTCACTCCTTCCTCATTTATTTAACCATTCTATGAGCATATGCTAGACACTAAGGATGCAAAGAAGAATAGGATACAGTCCCTACCCTCAGGGTGCTCCCAGGGTAGTGAAGGAAACAGCCATATAAACAGGTAATTATGAAACAATGTGTTAAGTGACAATGATATGCAGAGTATTATAAAAATATAGAGGTAATTCATTCAGGGCCAAGACACCTCACCTTCTGAGGAGGTGACAGAAGTTTGCCAGGTGAAGGAGGAAGAGAATTACATATTGAGGGAGAAGCAAGAGTTAAGACAGATGACAAAAAAAAAATATATATATATATATATATAAATATAAATGTATGTATACATGCATATATGCATATATGTGAAGAGTAACTATAAGCAATTGGTGTTACTGAAGTTTAAAGCTCAAATAGTTTTAAAAAAGATAAGGCTAAAGAGAGCATCATCAATAAAGGATCCATTTTTCCAAAATTAAAGAACATTTGCTTTAGTCTGAAAGCAATGAGGAAACACTGAAGGATTTTAATTAGGAAAGTAGCATGGGCCAATATATGTTTCGCCAACATCACAACAGCTGGCAATTATGTAGAGGATAGATCTGAAGGTAAGATCTGGGCTAGAAACAGAGACATGAACAGCATTATCATAATAGGGGCAGTAGAACCTCTGAGAACGAAATAATCTCCAAGGGATAGTGTGCAGAGCAAGAGGCAGTGGGCTGACCATGAAACCCTACAGCATACCCACATTTAAAGGCTAGGTAAAGAACTTAGGTGGATTTTATTAACAATCTTCCTTGGCCAGAGGAGATTATTCTTGATTTGGCCGGTGTGCCCACCTACTGCCTGGTTATTCCATGATTGGATTGGTGTCCAAAAAAAGAAATGGGGGGCTTCCCTGGTGGTGCAGTGGTTGGGGGTCTGCCTGCCAATGCAGGGGACACGGGTTCGAGCCCTGGTCTGGGGGGATCCCACATGCCGTGGAGCAACTGGGCCCGTGAGCCACAGCTACTGAACCTGCGCGTCTGGAGCCTGTGCTCCGCAACAAGAGACGCCGTGACGGTGAAAGGCCCGCGCACCGCGATGAGGAGTGGCCCCCACTCGCCGCAGCTGGAGACAGCCCTCGCGCAGAAGCAAAGACCCAACACAGCCAAAAAAAAAAAAAAAAAGAAATGGTTTCATATGTGTATTTTGAAAATATTAACTTGATTTAAGATTTATTTCATCCTCAGCAAAATTGTTCCAATATGCAGTTTTAATAAAGTTGGAGTATGAAATATATATTTCTTATTAGATCACACCAAAACTACAAAGAGTTTTCTTGATGGTTAAATTACCTTACAGTGTAGAGAGAGAAAGCATAGGAAATGATTGCCTTTCCTCTGTTCCATGGTGGGTTATTTTATTCTAAGAGCCCATGCATGGTCCATGACAGAACAAGTACCTGGTAGTGTGCCCACTGTAGGTTCCAAGAACTGTTATATCTACTCTAATATGTGTGAAGCTGGATCACTTAAATAAAAGTTGTTCTTCATGATATGGGTGATCTCACCCACTCCAATGACTTCAACCACCAGCTGCACACAGATGCCTTCCAAATCCTTGCCTTTCTCCTGAGCTCTGGAGCCTTATGAACAATTGCCAACAAGACACTGTGGATGGCCTCCAGGGACCTCCCACTTCAAACGCACAAAAGTAAACTTGTTTTCTTTCTTGTACACCCGTTCCTTCTCCTATAGTCGCTCTCTCCAAGAATGACACTAAACTTTGCTCAGTTACCCAGGTCAGCTCAGATTCTTCTTTCTCCTACACCACCTCTTGCATCCCTTCAACCACCTAACCCTACAGAATCTAATTATTTTGATCAATGGTCTTCCTCTCCTCTTTTCTACTCCTCATCCTCTGTCCTCTCCCAGCCTTTAGGTCCCTCACCCAACCAATCCTAACTCCAGGGTTTGATCATATTATTCCTTAAACGTGTAAAATGTTTTTAGTGGATTCCCATGGCCTTTTGAAAATTCTAACTTCTTAGAGGCCACAAGTCCCCCCATGATGTGGCTCCTGCCTAACTCCCCAGCTATATGTTTCGTCTGTGGCTTTCCACCCTCAGCCTGCCCCACACATTCACATTCAATTATACAGTTGAATGTGAATTCAATTATATTTTTTATATGCAATTCGACGGACTTGGGAATCTAAAATAGTCATTGCATTACCTTTGACACACTTGAACAAGAATTCAATAATTTCTAATTTACCCAATAATCACCTAACATAACGATACACGTCATGTCTTTTGGCAAATACAAAAACTAGATATATTGAGTTAAAAAAGGCAAATGAAAATCTTATCCCGATGTTTGGATTAAGTCTTTTTTAAAAATAAGGAGGAATTCCCTGGCGGCCCAGTGGTTAGGACTCCACGCTTTCACTGCTGAGGGCCCAGGTTCAATCTGTGGTCGGGAACTAAGATCCCGCAAGCGTGCGGTGCGGCCAAAAAAAAAACACGAAGAGCTTATTTTATCTACAAAGTAGATTTAGGAAAATGCAATCCATAAAATTTCCTTTTAAAAATTACTCTCTTGTTTCACAAAGTCTAATTAGAGCCTGTTTCATTATAATTTTATCTGAACTCTATATGCTGTAGTGCAGCCCTGTAAATGAGTCATAGGATAACTATTCCCAGTTTGTAGCCAATTCTCCAGAGAAGTGAAGGAAAAAAGAAACAACTGCCTTTTAAGGAAATCAAACCTGTTTCTAGAGATAAACCTCTGTCCGTTTCTATTGGAACATATTCTCAACAACCAAAAAAGAGAATACTATAAAATACAGGTCTATTGGATGAGCCATGCGGAAAATACATCTGTAGGTTTATTTAATGTTTCTCCTATGTCAAAATCTATTATACATAAACACATTACATAAACATGTGCACCTGGGCACATGTGAAATGGTAAAAATAAAAGGACATTTCTTTCTCTGCAAACATTACAACATCTGGTCGCAGTTTGGAATTATATTTTGGCTACTCTGTTAAAGAAATTTGTTTTTAAAAGTAAAAAAAGAAGAGAACTTGGAGTTTCTAGGAAACTTATAAAACATGAAATTTGTATTGCAAAGAATTTGTATAGAAAGCTGAATGGGAAAAATTGTAAAAAGTAGGGCCACGCAGCAGGCACTGTTCAATTAACCCCTCTCTGCCTAACTCTACAATTTGATGGGAAAACTATCACTTCAGTTTTTACTTCTCTCTAACTCTGCTCATTCTCTGAATTTGAAAAGTGAAAGAATATAAAATTTTAGTATTTGGAGGCTTGATATTTAGCTATTTTTCCAAATATTTTGCAACTGTTTTATTCTCCTTACATTATACCAAAATATGCCTGCCTAGTGTCTTTTTGTCAGTGTCTTGGACCGAACTAGAAAAATGACTCCTGGCATAATCAAATTCTTCTTTTAAAGTAAAGCACAAGGGATTGATGTTTATCCAGTAACACAAATCCATTTTTACAGATTGAAATATTTTTATTTCAATGGAAGTCATATATAATAAGAAATACACATATACATGTATGTACATATATCTGCATAGTATAAAACCAGGTTTTGTTTTTGACTAAATTCTTTCCTACTTCTCTTATCCAAACAATAAAGCTATAGCTGAAGAATTCAAAAATTAAAAATTTGATTCCCGGATATTGTCACAACACCCTAATGCCATTATTCAGTCAGAGAATTGCAATGGTTGAATTCTATGAATCTGAGGGGGAAGGGACTTGTTTTTAACCAAGTTACTTTTAATCAACTGACAAGGTTTAATATGAAGAATAGGTAAAGTACTTGTACTAATCAATATGAAGAACACAAATAACCTAAAAGAAAACTATTCTAAAGATATGAATAGGCAATTCACAGAAGAAAAAACACATACAGCCAATAAACAAATGAAGAGATATTCAAATTACCTGGTGGTCAGAGAAATACAAATCAAGACCACAAAGAGATAACATTTTATACTCAGAAGAATGGCAAAAATTTAAAAGTCAGATCAAGCGTTGGAGAAGATGTAGAGGCACAGGGTACCTTAGGCGTTGCTGGTGGAATTGTAAGATCATGCATCAATTTGAAAAAGAGTTTTTTCTCCTAAACCTGATCATTTACAAATCTATGACCCAGCAATTCCACTCCTGGGTTTATA
Source organism: Balaenoptera borealis (assembly GCF_965194805.1). Taxonomy (NCBI): domain Eukaryota; kingdom Metazoa; phylum Chordata; class Mammalia; order Artiodactyla; family Balaenopteridae; genus Balaenoptera; species Balaenoptera borealis. Next base: position 128,487,084 of record NC_138861.1, on the reverse strand, counting down.
GCTAAAAGAAACACTTGCCCTCTTGCAGCAGGAGACATGTTCCAGTAGCATTGCTCAAAACAGCAAAAACCTGGAGCAGCCCACATGCCCCTTGACAAGAAAATGATAAGTAAACTGTGAGATGTTCACACGGTGGAATACTATACATCCAACAAAACAAATGAACAAGTTGCAGCCATATGGATATATCCTAGTGATAATATCTTAAGTGAGAAAAACAAAGTCTCCAAAGACTAAATACAGCAGGATGCCCTTTTCATAAAGTTAAAAACAACTAAAATGAAAATATCTACTTCTTAAGAATACATACATATTCAATAAAACTATATAAAAAGAAAGGCAAGTAATGAATACAGAATTCACAATGATGCTTACATCGAGTCAGGAGAGGCAGGAGGATATGGTGGGAGAAGGGGGTCCATAATGTTAGATGTAGGTTATTTTTTTAGTTTTTTGGTTAGGAAGTTGAGGTCACATGTGCTTATGATATTATTAAAAATAGCTTAAGAAATGTGCTATGAACTAAGGATTATAATTATTCCAATTCTGTGCTCCTGTTGTCCAAAGTAAAAAAAAAAATTTTAAGTAAATAAAAATTCACAGTCTCTGGCTTAAACAATTTGGAAGGCATTATTTTTTAGAACAAATAATGCCCTTATTTGTTTGTTTTTCTGTTCTCTTGAAGGACATTTTTACATCTAGTATTTTTCATTATGTAAAGAATACTTCCAAATATCAAAGTAAAACTTATAAAATATCAACATATTTAGCACTAAGTCCAATGGATTTAATCCTTCCCTAACAACTCTAATTTTGCTATAAAAGTAACTATTGATACTTTGTCTTTCTCTCTTTCTCCTTCCAATATCCTAAAAAACACTTTCCCATCTTTTCCCTCAACTAGATGCCATCTTCAGTCTTTCTGTTTTCTCACCAGTCACATCCTATTTGCTATCTTTCTTTCACTGCCAAACTTTAAATATAATTGTCTATACTTGTATCTCCACTTGCCCTCCTCTAATTCCCATTCACTTCCCAGCCACTACTATGTGGCTTTCAGCCCTACCATCCTATTAAGAAACGATCACCCAAATCCTCCTGCGTGTCAATGTATGGTCTTATCATCCTTTCCCTTGAACCATGAAATATTTGTCACTGATAACCCGTTCCTTAAAATACTCTCCTTTCTTAACTTATCAGAAATGCTTATGCTCTTTCTATCTCTCTTGTGACCTCTTTTAACTTCTTTCATTGGCTCCTCTTTCTCTGTCCATACTTTATAAATTGGTCTTCCCCAAGATTCTGTCCTCTGGTCTCTTTGCTTCTTGCTTCATGTATTTCAGCTATTTCCCCAGATAATCTCTAGTACTGGTAACTCTCCTGAGCCCAGACCCATGCTCTTAACTCTTCATTACATAGCTCCTTCTGGATGTCCAAATTCAATTTATTTAGAATTAAATTAATTTTCTTTTCCCCATAATTGCTCCTCATCCTCCTGTGAAATCTTTCAATAAATGCTATATCCATCCCTTTGTCTTCCAAGATAAAACCTCCAAACTACAGTCCATTCTTCCCCTGTTCTTGCCGTCCACATCTATATCTTTCTAATTTGTTTGTATTTCTTTCTTTTTCAGCCCCAGTGCCCTTAGCCTAATCTAGAGTCTCATTATTTGTCATTGGGAGTATTATAACCACCTCCTAATTGTTCTCCATCCTCCAAGCTCCACACTTCAATCCATCTCCATATTACTATCAGTCATCTTTCTAAGCATGCACCAGATAGTGCCAGTCCCCTGTTGGAAAATGTTTAATGAGAATTTGAGAGAAAGAGTTTCTAACAAATAAGATGATGCATTTGAAAGGAAGAAGACAGTGGCTTTTAATCCCTGGTTTTTCTCAATTTCTCACTTAATAAACTCAAGAGAGTCTAAAATTTGGTATCTTTTAACTCTTTCCATGATGGTGAGGTGGCAAGATCTTCATTATAGCCTTTCTCACAAAGAGTTTTCCTTTGAGTCTGACACAAAGACTTCATGCAAACTGTAGAAAACAAGTGTACAGTTTCGAATGTCATCATAGGAACATGCCAGTGAGTTTTATGCATGCATAAAGAACAAAACAATTTTAAAAAAACACCCAAACGTCAGAGGGTCATTTTGAATAGTATCTGACTGAATTCTGTTTTATACATAATTCACTGAGATTTATCCAGTACTCATAAAAGAGATCATTATAGCACCAGAACTGAACAATTTCTGAGAAGATACTAGCTTTACAGCTGCTTGCCGTTCATTGATCATGCCATGCTCTTGCATGCTCTTGTGTCCGTGTTGAATGTGTTCCCTAGGCCTGGAATGAATTTGTCCAGTTCAGGGTCCAGTTTGAATGGTGATTGTTCTGTATTGCTTCTTGATGCTACTATGCAGAATTAATTTATTCATGATTTTTGTTTCATAATCCATTATGTATTCATCTCTTTAAAACCTTGTCACCTTCTTAATAGTTATAAATCTGCCTCGTCCATGAAAGTTTAACTTTCTTAAGAGCAAAGACAATGTCTCATTTACCCCAGAATCTAGCATATTTGTGGTATAATAAGAAATATATTTGGTCTTTGTCCCTAGTACCTGACACAAAACTCCTAAACCCTTGGAATTTCCTGAGTGATAGGAGTGTCTTTTGTTATTCACAAAGAGGCTTTTTGAGCACACCTGAGTTTATCTAATGAGGTGATTGAGAGTGGGACCCCTAGATAGCCTCAGGATGGGGCTGGTCACCAGAAAGACCAAGTGATTAGGGGCTGGAAGTCTCAGCCCCACCCATTGACCTCTGGGAAGGGAAGGGGGTGCTGCAGATTAAGCTCTATAAAAACTCTTGAACAACAAGATTTGATGAACTTCCAGGTTGGTGGACACATCACTTGCCGGAAAGGTGGTGTACCCTAGTTCCACAGGGACAGAATTTTCTGCACTCAGGACTCTTCTTGACCTTGCCCTATGTACCTCTTCATCTGGCTGTTCATCTGTATCCTTTAAAATATCTTTAATAATAAACTGGTGAGTGTAATTAAATGTTGCTGTGAGTTCTGTGAGCTACTCTAGCAAGTTAATAGAACCAAGGAGAGGGTCTTGGGAGTCCCCAGTTTATAACCAGTAAGTCAGAAGCACAGGTAACAATTTGAATTTGCAATTGGTGTCTGAAGAAAGGGCAGTCTTATGGGACTGAGCCCTTAACCTGTGGGATCTGATGCTATCTCAAGTAGATAGCATCAGAATTGAGTTAAATCTGTAGGACACTCAGTGTCTGCTGAGATTAGAGAAATGCTTGGTGGTATTGGGAAAAAACACATTGGAATGGTACTTTTTACAAAGCAAGTGGTGAATACACCTACTGAATTAAAATGAGCATCAGAAGCCAATGCTAAAAATTAGATGGAATCCATAAATCTGGGAAGTGTAGTTTATTTTACCCTGAAATAACTCCCCTAATGGTTATGGACTCAATTTGGAAAATTACATGAAAAAAATTCTTACAGTGAAGTCGAAGCTATAAACATAAATAATAACCGTGTGTTTAGCTGGACATTTTCCTTATTAATGCTGTCTGAGATTATTTTATAACTGCCGAATCTCAGTGTTTATTAATAGTGAACTTGGCCAACTAAAACCCTAAAGTCTTATTTTTCTGAACTACTATCTAGCTGGTATCACCCATCACCTTATAAAACTGATTTTTTAAATTAAATGCAGAACTTTGCATTTACTGGTACAGCTAGGGCTGCAAGGTAGATGTGTTCCATTAGAAGGATAAGTTACAGGGAAAGAATGATTGCCATTTCTAGAAGTCTTTATTTGAACAGCTGTCATAGGAAGACGAAGTAAACTTGTTCTATATTTCACTGAAGGCAGAGTTTAGGTCAATGAGTAGAAGTTACAAGTCGGAAGATTTCACCTAAATATAAAGAAATTTTCTCTTTGAGTAATGGTGACCAACAATGAATTCTTTAGATTTTATTGAGTCTCAAGACAAAAACTATTTTTTCAAAAGGCTGGTTGCTTATCTATTGTAATGTTGTGGTGGTGTTAAAAGAAGTCCTCCATCTAGGGGCCAGTTGTATCAAATGAGATGTCTCTTTCAACTCTAAGGTTTTATGATCCCATTAATAGTTTCCATACTTTTCAGTTGTTGCCATTCTGCAATCAATCCTATATTGCACCTAGACTTAAGCCTGTCAATTGATTTAACCTGTTAATTCATGTCTGCCCCAAGGGAAATTTCTCTTTATAAATTAAGCCTGTGTTCTTGTTGTATATAGATCTATTATGAAGAGAGAAAAAAGGTCTCTGGATGGAAATGGGACCTGTAAACACAATGATTTTTAGTACATGTCTCATCTCAACCCCTAGAATTAATGACCTAAAGAGCTTCTAAATGTTAGTTAATTCTTAACCCTTTCCATGATGGTGACAAGGCAAGACCTCATTATGACTTCTCAGGCAAAGATTTTTCCTTTGATTCTGACAGAAATTTCATGGAAACTATAGATAAAGAGTGTAGAGTTTTTAATGTTATCATAGGAACACGCCAAGACACTTTCATGAATGCACAAAGAAAATAAAACAATAAAAGAAAGAACAAAGGATCAGACACCAGAGAACATATTGATATTTCCACTCCAGCTACTTGAAAGGTGACTAGATTCAACAGAAAAACAAGTGGTGAAGGTGGGAAAACAAAGACTGAATTAATCTCAGACATACATCTGAAGTTTATAAGAGAGAAGCAGAGAAGGACTATGTAACTGATTCATAATAATAAATAACCAAGAAATTTCATGCAAGTATAACACAGGCAGTTCCCAATTATCCATGATAATAGAACCAAGGATAGCAAATAATGAACTGAAATCCATATAATTCGAAAATAAGTTTGCCTCAAAATTCCATCCTTGTATCCTTTAGATTTTTCTAAAATCAAAATACTTTATCTTTCCTTCATCCATATTACAGTAAAGGTGCTACTCAGTAGTAAAGGGACTAAAGGACAGACAATGCATAGGAAAATCCAGAATAGATCTCCTGGATATTTATTGAGGGTCTCTTATGTGCAAGAAACCATCAGATAAAAGAAATGCAAAATATACTCCCTGCCTTTAAGGAACTTAGCATTTTCTTTGTCAAAAACACACACTTATGAAAAATCAAATAAATTAGCAGTATATGATTAAGCACCAAATGCTTGGGCATTGACAATACGTGGCATTGACAGTTTTAGAGACTAAAGTACTCATATTTTGTTTGGGGAGAGGTTCATGAAAACAACTGGACTGAACTAAACTTTGAAGGATTGTTAGGAAAAAAATGGCCGGGTAAGATAAGAACAAAAGATGTATTCTGGTGCTGTGTTCCTCTAACCTAGCTTAAAATGACCTATTGGACTGGGTTCCCCTACCTCCTCCCACACACATCCACCCACAAGCTAAGCTTTTAAACAATACTGCTTTTCTATGAAATGCTTAGAGGTAGTCAAAATCTTCTAAAGCCCTAGTCCCTAAAAGCATTCTTCTCTCTCTTTTTGGAGGTCAGTGCAGCAGTTTGCCCTGTCTATCCTATCAATTAGCAGAAACTGGCAGTCCTTAGAAACACCATTACTTCCCATAAACACATTCACAAAATTAAACAAGGAATATCTAAGCATTTGTGCTCATGAAGATGAAGTGATTTTGAGTGTTGTGAAAACGGAAATCCCCAGTGCAACACTCCTCTTTTAGACATGAGCAGAGGCATGTTCTGCAAGGTCAAAAGCAAATTAAGGGACAGAAGGAAGAAAAAAGTCTCAGCACAGAAAAGGAAAAGCCAAGTTGAGTGATGGCGTCTGCATTCTCCACTGCATCCTTTGCCATAAGGCCATCCTGTCATAAGGAGGAACTGGTTCAAAGGAAGCGTTTGGGAGGGGCTACAGAGTCAGGGTTTCTCTCTGCACCTGCAGCAACCTTTAGAGCTAAAACAACAGTGAAAAACAGCAACATGGGTTGCTGCAAAGACAGACTCTAAGATGAAAAGCAGCAACACAGAAGGAACCTGAGAACGTTCAGCATTTCAGCTAGATGAATGATTTGGGGGTCACTGCAGAACACAGGCTCTGGAAATGGAAAACCAAAAAATGGGGGGTGGGGAATCATGTTCAGGTCATCTGTCTTCCACAAACGGGAGAGACCAGGAGCACACTGTAAGTGACCAGGAAATGCCATTGTGCAACTGCTGAGTCATCTCATTTGTAGTTTACAGATAGCTTTTGGTATATGGATATCAACTTCTAGAAAGAGTCAGAGATAAGCACCCAGGCTGTGCTCTCTGGCAATCACATAGATATAAGTATAATCACAATGCCCCCAGGGACACTAATAATTAGAAGTTTGCTAGCCCCTGCTGCATACTCAGGGACAAGTTCACTCACATACTTATGCGGCAGCCTTCCCGAGGATGGGTGTGGTCCATAATCCACCCATGTCTGCCCCATCAACCACTCTTTCCAGAAGTCTCCAAGACAAAGCTGCCTCTCTGCTAGGAGTGTTGAGGTTCCTGTGTACAAAGCTGGAGACCTGTAAAATCTTCAAGGGGTTAAACTGCAATGTCTCCAGTCCTTGCCATCCCCTCCTATGTGTGAGAAGGAAGGGCCAGAGCACACATTTCCACAGCACTGTGTCACACATTGTCACTAGGACGCTGTCACAGCTAATACCCTTAGCTTCGCAGAAAACAGTTCCTACTGCTGCAACATACTCTCCCTCTACTGGAGTGAAAGGTTGTCCCCCGGCCCCTCCGCCACCTCCCAGCAAGGTTGGGGAAAAGGCATCTCCATTTCCCACAGGCTCTTCCCTCTCCCACACACCCAAACATGTCCCCTACTCTATGTCATGACCCCCCATGGACATGTTTTTCGCTTGGGCTCACTCAGGACCAGCCCCATTGCCTCCACAGAATTAAACTAAGGGTCACGTACACGGAATAGATGGTCTCCAGGTGTGTAAGTTTCCATCCTTTGGATATTTCAACACAAGGAGCTTTATCTTTCATATTCTGCTTCTCTAAGGGCAAATTTACAATCACCAGTACTTTTTGTTGATGCGTATAGGATGTCTGAGAGTACGTATGAGCCATGCGTTCACTTCTCAGCACGGAGTCATTCCTCCTGGCGCCCTGCTCCAGGCCGGGCTGCTGGGTCTGTCTAAGAGCCCCTCTGCAGCACCAGCGAACTGAACAGTAAACCAGAGGTGGTCATTCCTCCATGCTTCATATTCTGTAGGTATGATCTTTTATATTATGTATCAGACAAGTTAGGGACTTTTAATTATATTAAAACAAAATTATATAAACTATAATAAAAACTAAATACAGGTTTTGCAATACTTTTAATAAATTATAAACCAAAAAAAAAAAGAAAAGAATTCTAAGACCTAAATTTCAATGATGTGTTTCCTAAAAGGAAGGCTCCTCTTGAAACTGACCCTGTGACTCTAAGAAAACAATACTACAATGATATTTATAACAATACTTTTGTATGTGGCTTTATCATGTATACAACCTATTTTCACATGTCTTTCAAAAGAGAGATATCAGAGTTTAATTATTTCTTTAAGATAAGTTTTTAAAAATCTGATTTATCTGACTATACCATCTTGATAATTCCATGGAAAGCTGCAAACCCTGATTCCCTAGGCATTAATACCTTCTTGTCCCTTACTTTTAAGACACTGATCATCTTTATACAAAATTTTTATCCTGAAACAGTCTGGAAATTTAATAGAACTGGAACATGGGAGAATTTTTTTCTCTCAAAAATTTTTCTTTCAAGACATTTTTAAAAGTTACAAATCACTATCAATATTTTTAAATGTTTCAGAATGAAAGTATGTTACCTAGATTATGTGATCTTGACATTTACTTATTTTATCAGCCAAAGAGAATTATACTGACTAGCATAATAATGAGTGACAGGTACATGATAAGAAAATATCTCTTTGCATATAACAGTTGGCCTGAAATTAATTCAGATACTCTTCATTTTCACCAAAAATATATAGCATACTCTCAGACTACTTTTAGGGATTAATTCTATAGGAATGATCAGATAAGTGTACAAATATATTTTATATATGCAAAAGTATTCATATGAACACTATTTGCAATGGTGAAAAATTATAAATAACGTATATGTTTAATAGGGAATGGATTATATAAATTATGGTCAATCCATACGATGTAATTCTATGCAGTCACTAAAGAGATGATGTAAGTCAGGAGTCATTGACACAGAAAGATGCTCATGTTGTGTGTTTAATAAGAAAGCACATTTAGTTCCATTCTTTTTACATGGAGTTGAATGTAAGTATGACTGTAAGTTGCTGTGTGTGCAGAGAGGGGACTGAGGAGTCATTCACCAAAATGTTAATAACGTGTTATTTCTGGATGGTATGATTTTTATTTTACTTTTATCCTTTTCTGTAATATTTGAATTTTTTTACAATGACAATGTATCATTTTTTATAATCCAAAAATAAAAGCCATTTTCAGTTCTAGCTATTTTTTTAAACATAGACTTTAATCCATTTGTGAGGGAGGACCATGATTTGATTCAAAATACTACACTTCAAGATGTGGAACTAAACTAATCCAGTGCAAGTTTACCAAGGACTATCTCCTTTTTCTCTTTGACACATTTTACACAAATGAGAGGCGTTTAAAGAATAGATGAAGAATATCAAACACATTCCCTCTTCTCCGTCAAATTAAAATTTGTCGTATAAGTGAACAGGTAGGTCAGAATGAGTGGTTTTAATCTATGAGATAATCTCTATCCACTGTCTCTCTGTGGTTTATAGTAGGGTAAGGAAAACAAAACTTAAAGGCTGTAAATCATGTCGGATCCAGAGTTTGAGTAAATAAGTTAGATTTATAAAAACATCAATTGTATTTAAATCCATGAATTCTTAATGATATTTTAAAAACATGTTGATTACATTTGTGTATGCTAGGGAACTACCTCTTTATTTAGAAAAATAATAAGGAAAGAATAAAGCATTTACCAAAAAAAAAAAATCAGAAAATGCTGAATTCAGTAGTAATTCACTGCAGTACAATTTTAAGCATTAAAAAAGTAAAATCTAGCAAAAAAAGCACATTAAATTGATACTATTTTGAGAGTTTTTGTTTTACTGATTTATTTATTTATTTATAACATATATGTTCTGCAAATTATGGTTTGGAGAAATGAGAATTAAAGTCCCATAAAAATGCTGTATAAAGAAATGCCCTTCCAGAAAATACTGCTTTATTTTTCAAGTTAACAGAGAAAATACGACCATTCATGGGTGTTTTCTTTCATCTTTTACCTTTTTTTAAAAAATTAATTTATTTATTTATTTTTGGCTGCATTGGGTCTTCGTTGCTGTGCACAGGCTTTCTCTAGTTGCAGAGAGCGGGGGCTACTCTTCGTTGCAGTGCGCAGGCTTCTCATTGCGGTGGCTTCTCTTGTTGCGGAGCACAGGCTCTAGGCGTGCGGGCTTCAGTAGTTGTGGCTCGCGGGCTCTAGAGCGCGGGCTCTAGAGCGCAGTCTCAGTAGTTGTGGCGTATGGACTTAGCTGCTCCGCAGCATGTGGGATCTTCCTGGACCAGGGATCGAACCTGTGTCGCCTGCATTGGCAGGCGGATTCTTAACCACTGCGCCACCAGGGAAGTCCCTCATCTTTTATCTTCTTGATTTAAAATAGACCCTAGCTAAAAGGAACCTTAAAATTACATATTCTAAATCTTTCCTTTTATAAATAGAGAAATTGAGTCAGACAATTTTAGTTAAGGTCACAGAGTAAAGTCAAGTTAGACCAATGCCTAAAATTCAGGCCTCCTGATTTCCAGTCCAATCAATGGTCTTTTCACTGAACCTCTTGAATTGGCATCTGGTTACTACATAATATCAAATAAAAATAGGAACACACACATATAAAGCATATATATCACTCTTCTAATTACCCTTTAAACAAATTGCTCATTAAAAAAGCATCAGATAAAGCTTCAGCATCATCAGGCTTTTCAGTAGTTGCCATTCTCACGCTAAAGAATAAAAGATATACATTTACTCATTCACTCATTTATTCAACAACCTTTCAATAAGTATATGGCTGACTTAAGTACCTAGTTACACATATGTGTATGTCATTCACCTTGAAGAGCACTGTTTTAGAAGATGCCAAGAGCTAGGCTCCTGCTTTCAAAGAGTAAGGTGACAATATAAGTGTGGAAAATGCAAATTTTTAAACTAGAAATACCAATGAGAAACAAGCTTCTTTATCATAGCCTTTAGCTCTATCAAAACAATAATATTTGTTTGTTAAGTACAAAATAGGAAGGCATACTGTGGTCTGAAGTCATTCTTTGCTACCCTAGCTCCAGGAGCCTGGGGCCTGAGTAAGAGCCGTGGTTTGACCACAGTGTGAGTACTTCTAAAGGAAGAATGCCCTTGTTTCACGCTGTGCTACCCTGCCATCCCAGTTCCCTTCTCCCTGCCCTTTACCCTCTTCTTGAATCCTGTGGCAGAATCATGTTCTGGCTCCTACTTGCCTTTGATACAGATTCTGAACCACACATTTATCCTTATCATTCAAAACATTTATCCTTAAAGCTTCTGATAAAATTTATGAACTTCCTCAAACAATGTGTACTTGCTTTCAACTGAATGCAATTTTATCCCTTACTAAATTAAAAAGAATCATTATTAATCAATCAATTAAAAAATAATAGTCTTTATTGCATACCTACTATGTGCCTGGGAGAAATAAATATAAACATTCCATTGCAGAAAAGATCATGGGCAAAGTCATAGAGACCTGGGAGAAGAATTAACATGTCAAGTTCAGGAGAAAATGAGAACAGCTTCCCCGGAAGAAGCAAGCCGCTCAGACCAGAGACAGTAATAGGAGGCAAAGGGCCTTAAAAACCTTGAGAAGGAGTTTCTATGAGAGAAGGCCTGGACTGTGGAAACACACTCCTGGAAAGTAATTCTCCATACTTGTTCATCTCAGCTCTGAATCGAAAAATCCAGCGTGTTTTTATCTTTCCATGAAAATCAATTAAGAAAGAGAGACATATGCAGAACTTTCTCTCTCTCTCTCTCTCTCTCACACACACACACACACACGCGCGCGTGCGCGCGCACGCGCGCGCATGTGGATGATATCATTCCTTTTTCTTCTGCAGATAAGGCAGCATCAGATTAGGTGTCTTGCTTAGGAAGCTATAGGGGAAAAGAGAGGCGTAAAAAGAATAGAGATTCTTTATAGATAAAGAATGAGAATTAAGAGAATGGGGGCAGTGACGACACAGAAGAAGGAATTTTCCTTCTCAAATAAGGAAAAGAAACAGAGGGTAAGAGAAGTTGAGGGTAATAAAAAACAGAATGGAATAAATATCATAATGGGATCCTTAATTGAATTTGTGTCTACTCTCAGTCCTGCGCCTGCAGCTGAAGGAAACCCTTGGTAACTCACTCAGCATGAAGCTACATGGTCATTTTGGCACAGAAGAAGCAGACAGCGATGAGCTTTCTCTCCCAGATCGCAGCTCTGCCTCAGGATGAAATTGTTCTGATCAACATTTCCCCATCTGGCAGGCAGGCGGCCAAAAGATTGGAGACCTGAAAATGGGTCACTGCATTTTGACTCCCTGCAGCAGCCCATACATGTAATGTAATATTTACACAATTCAATCTAATATCCGTCATGCTGAGCACCATCCAATGGAAAATGTTATGTTTTTCATGAAAGAAATAAAAATAAAGGTGACTGCTTTGGTAGTACCTGACTCCCAAGGCCTAAGCCTTTCACAGACTTTTTCATTTTAGCTTGATCTTGACTGATGAAAATAACTTTCCACTGTTTGAAAAGCTAAAAATACCCAGAGTTTAACTACTATCATTTACTTAGAAAAAGCAGCCTTATATAGTAACAACTCCTTCTAATTTAGAAGACAAGAGTGGGGGGTTGGGGAGAGGGACTGAAATGCTCATTAGCCTTCCCCAAAGGCCCTGGCACAGAGTCTTCCTGACTATTCAGAGATCAGCATCCTATATTTACTTACCAGGGACAATTTATTTTTCTTTTATATTTTCAAAGCACTTGAAATGATTCCTTCTCTTTGTGATGATTTCCATATGCTGTTTCCAATGAAAGGGCGATGGCTTACTGAGTGAGCTTAAGGCCACATTCTGAAACCATTACATGCCATCTCACAGGGAGAGATCCTGAGGACTGCAGAAGCCCTTCCTATGATACTGAGATCCGGATCTCAAAAGGCATTGCAAGGAAGACAGCAGATAACCCTTCAATTTTATAAAGGTTGGTTAAATAAAATTAGAATAACCACAAATGTGATAGCAGTAATTTTTAAAAACCCTTGAATGTTTCCTGTGTGTTAGGTAATTTGCATGCTCAATTTCTAACCCTGAGAACAATCCTTGGAGCTAGGTGCTAACACTATCCCCATTTTATAAGTGAGAGAACTGAGGCACAGAGACTAATATGATTGAAAGAGTCAGAGTTGACTTGCTCCAAACAGAGCTCAACATAAATATAGGCAAATAATTCTTCATGGCTTGAGGTATTTTCCTTTTAAAAATCTGTACTCAGCAGAAATCAACACAACACTGTAAATCAACTATACTCCAATCAAAAAAAAAAATCTGTACTATTTTTAAGTGGGACAATCATTTTATTTGGCCTTGTAAAATGTATAACTTAAGGGTTTCCTGCCTCAAGCTGATTAAACTGCATAACAAAGAAATCTTGATTTGTAATTGATACTTACAAACATTTTGTGAAATGTTGCATTTTATCAACAATGAAAAATTGCCCTGGGTAAAAGAATCATCACAAATAGTTTATTTAGCTTTTGTGCTCTTAACTTTCATTTGATATCTGGAGTACAAGAGATTGGATTACCGCGTTTCTTAATTTCTGAAGAAAATAAATTTGTGTAGAAGACAGTTACTTCCTCCTCTAATTAAAATAATAATAACAATGACAGACTCCTTTACTGCATGATTACTCTGTGTCAAGTATTATCTTAATATACAATCTTTTAAAAGTATCACAAGACATATTACTAACTGATTCCTTGGATCTCAGATTCCTCACCTGTAAAACTGGTGACATTTTTTATCTATAAAAACAGCAATTCCATTACATAGTATGCTATTTTACAGATAAGGAAACTGAGGCTCAGAAAAATGTGTTTAAACCTACATGGTAAGTGGTAGCCAGCATTAAAATGCTCGTATCCTTTCAATGGATCCGTTTCCAAATAAGATCATCTCTTTTTTGAAGGAGAAATGAAATTAAGACAAACTAGAAAATATAATAAAATTCTTTGCTCTAGGTCTGACACTGAAGTCAAAATAAACAGGATCTACGTATCAAATTCTATTTGACACTCCTTAAATTCTTCTTCTCTCACTGGGAGAATCAATGTCAGAGGAAGAGGAAAGGTTAATAGAATTTTTAACCAAACATCTACATAAGAAGCGCTAGTAATTATTCATTTAAATAAAGTGTTCTAAAGACCAGCCAGTAGGCTGTTACATTATGAAAAACTGAAATGGATGAAGAGGAAATATGAAGAAAACAGCTCAAAGCCATTCTCTAGGACCAGTATGTTAATCATCTAATGATGGGAAAATAACTGCATGGTCAGGGTTCCCAGGAGAAGAGAGTTTTTCATATTTATCACTGTGAAAGACTGGACTTCTTAGAGCAATTTCTCATGGAAATGTGTGCCAGCTACACTGGCGTCTTCACAGTTCCTTGAAAGTGCCAAGCATGCTTCTGTCCCAGGGCTCTTGTACTTGTAGTGCCCTATGCCTGGAAGGCTTCCCCCACTATCTGCCAAGCCAACTGGAACTCCCACGGACTTTTATTTTCAACTAAAAAATGAGAAGGAGCTCTAACTAATGTTTAATCTACTTTCATATATGGATTGACACCAGTACCCTGGTCCAGTCTGGTCCAGATAGTTATGAGTTTCATATGGTACTTGAGGTGACGCCACCAAACAGGGGACAGGAGCTCCTAACATGGCAGAGGGGAAAGAGGCTACCTCATATGTTCATTCTCTTGCAATACATTATGTTTTACGGTGCTTGATTAAATGAATTTCCATGTTATTATCTAGTTTTAACCCTCACAAAATGACACAAGTTTTAAAATATTCCTGAAAGGCAGCTATTGATTAAAGATAACACCTACATTTCAGGCACAAGAGAAAAAGAGCTGACCCTCCTCTATATTCCTTCAGAAACTCTTCATCAGCCATGTAGCGAGATTAAACACCATTACTGTTTAATCATATGTGACAGGTAGGTAAAATATTCAAAATTACCAAGAACACTATTTGGAATACGGATTTATATCCACTGTTGTTAGAGAGGAACTTTGCCTTATTGTGCTCTATGATATCAGCTAGTGTTAGTATGAAGTAGTCAGGACTAAGAAGATATTTCATAACCAAGCATCCAGAGCATGAAAAACTTCCAGATTTGTTTTTTTTTAACAGTGGTTGAAGTCAGGCAATACTCGATTTAAAACATTACAGAATTAAGCCAAATGATAATGTTTAGAAAGCTTCTCATGGATGCATTTTAAAATGGTTAAAATAATACAATATGGCAACAAACCAAGATATATTTTTTTATCAGCAAATATTGTTGAAGATGTAAAGAAAAAAAACCCAGGAAATTGGTAGAAATAATATTAGACCAAACTACACGTTGGAGGAGTTTTGCTGTAAAGTTAAATAAAAGAACATATGTTTCTGGTATATCCCAGCCTACAGTATTTTCTAGATTCTATTTCAACACTGAAATAGATGAAGAGCTACTCCTTTGGAGAGCCGATACAGAAAAATACTGGAAATAAGTTCTCCAAGTAAACGAATTCTTTAATTAAAAATAAAATCAATGTTTTATGGGAAAAATGTAAATAAAACCACTGATGAAGTAGCCACCTTAACAGGGATTAACAAAGAAAAGATTCTAGGGTAGGTTATGACGTGCCTCACATAAAATTTATTCAGTACATTATTTGTAGGCAAGTTAAGTTGAAGAGAGAAGCAAAATAAATGGAATACAAAAGTGCAAAAGTGCTGCAGGATGTCATCAATATGGTTAATTTTAGAAAAACTCACATTTAATATATACTGGAATCTATAAAACATGTTGCAATGATATCGGGAGTGCAGGGGGCCGTTCAGAGCATGCACTTTGGTGCCCAACTGGCCTCTGTCCTAGGCCTGCCTGGACCTGCTCTACAACCTTAGTTATTCACCTAACTTCTCTAAGGCTCAGTTTTCTCATCTGTGAAAAAAAGGATAGTTAGGCCTACTGTGAATGATATAATACATAAAGCACTTAATTGTACAGAGATTTTTTTTAATGTTATGGTTATTTTGATGATATGATGGGGAGACTTTGAAGTATTTTTAGCAGTGCTATAACAGGTGATTTAGAACAATCTCTCTGGCAGCTCTGTGTATCATGAACCTGAGGAATGTGAAACCCAAAGCAGGGAGACAGTTAAAAGGCCAAGGTAGTTTATCTAAGAGACAGCTAGTGAAGGCCTGAGCTGAAGGAGTGGGAGTAGGCACACCGAGCAGGAAGTGAGTGAGCTACTGAGAAGGTAAATTCAGTACCCCCAGTTTCCACCTCAATGCGTTGGTTTCATACCCCTTTAATATGTCTTGAACTAATGGTAAAATTCTCAAACATGGTCCTACTGCTAGAAAATTTTTGCTTCAAAAATAAAGTAGCATGCATATATACACTAATATGTATAAAATGGACAACTAATAAGAACCTGCTGTATAAAAAAATAAATAAAATTCAAAATAAATAAATAAAAAATAAAGTAGCATGGAATTCCCTGGTGGTCCAGTGGTTAGGACTCGGCACTTTCACTGCCGTGGCCTGGGTTCAATCCCTGGTCAGGGAACTAAGATCCTGTAAGCTGCAGAGCGTGGCCAAGGACAAAAACAAATAATAATAATAATAATAAAGTAGCATGTCATATTTGTTAAGAAGACATGGGAAATCTGATTAGAAAAAATTTTTTAAATCTATCCTTCAGAAGACAGAATTATGAAAGCTTCTAGTCTGTTTCTATTTCATTTCCTAAATTATTTGTTCCAGAAACAAAAGTTTCAAATAGTGATCTGACACTAATTTAAATTAGTGAAAATATACTTAAAGTCAGAACAGAAGAAGTAGGTGTAGTTTATGGGACCACAAAAATCTTTCCACCATGGTCTGTTGAGGTCTTTCTTCCCTTCTTAACTGGCTGTTCAAACTACACTAAACCCCAAAATGTGTGTAGGAGCTTAGAAGACAAACCCCAGAGTCAAACTGGGTGAACCCCAGGTCTGCCCCTACCTACCTGTGTGACCCAAGGAAGTCACTTAACCACTTTCTGCCTCTGTAATGGGGATCTTAAATGGGGGTAACCTCACAGGGTTCTCTCATTATATTTAAAAGGTGATCAAAGAATTGTCCAGTACCCAGTAAACATTAATATGAGTTTCTTAAAATTATCTCCAGAAGGCAATAAGATGTTGGGAGGAAAATGATACTCTGAACATTATTATAGATTTCTTCTGGAAAAAATAATCTGTGTCCTAAAATGGTGAAATTCAAGCCAGGTAAGTTTTGATAAAGGAAGGAGTATTGCCTAAGTAGGATCAGATAGAACACAAACAAATAGTTCTGTTCAGGAAAAGTCATCCACTACATTGTTTTATCAGTGCAGTACCCACACTGCTTCCAAAGAAAAGTGGAAAAGCTAGTCTTGGGTGAGTAAGATTTTAAAAAACCAAAAACCAATGGATAGGAAAATTATTTGTTACATAATCAAGTGACACAATCTTTCATTTATAATGTTTCAAAGGGTAAATCCACCACATTTTTTAGTACTTTATCTGAAACACACCAGATTTATACACAAGTTAAGGAAAACTACATCCAGACCATCATAACACAAAACTATATCTACTATCGCTGATGATCTGCCACATGCCAATGGATTTCACAAAGACTTTGAAGATACAGTTTGTTGAGAATGTGGCCATTTCTACTTTTTAATAATAAGAAAAGAATGAAATAATTCAGAAAAATTAAGTGCCTAAGATAATTCAATACTGTAAATATGTTCTCACTGAGGTTGTCAAACAATGAAATATTCCCCAAAGAGCAAATGTTATATCTGTTTCTCAGATGAGCTTTTAACTTCATGAAGTTGTTTACTCTTTCAGATTATTTAATGAAGCTGATGCAGGAATTCTCCATTTCCTTTTACAGAAACCTCATGGCATTTGGTTTCATCATGAATCTGTTAGAACAGACACAATAAACATTTTGGAGTCCATATATTTTTCAGGTTTATTTACAAGTAAACCAGTTCCCTTTCCAGTCTTGTCTCTCATTGCACATTAGCTCAGAGATGCGTTTCCTGTAATCCTTACAGGAAGATTATAAAAACCCCTAATGGGTCCTCAGGCCCATTAAAAGAAGAAATCATAACAAATGCTTTTAAAGATCAAATCTTAGATTGGTGACATTCTATCTGATAAAATTCTGTATCGAAGTCACTGCAATGTTCAGCATTACTAAATGATATCCTGTTCTCTTATCCAGGCTGATGCAGAGAGTGATATGATGCCCCTGCTAGAGGGAAAGAATTATATTTGACTTAAGGCTGTTTTATATTTTTTTCAAATAATTTTTTTCAGAATCAGTTTTTTTCATCTATAAGCTGAGAATAATAAAACTTTGTCTACCCCACCAGTATCAAAGGAGATAATATATGTTAACACACTTAGACGATTGTAGGATAAACAAATGAAGTATTTGTAGCTAAATATATAAATTAGCTTATATTCCTGAATACATTAACTAACAGAGGGAGCTAAATTATTTTGGAAGCTAACCTGTCTTTTAAAACCATTACCATGAAAAATATGCAAATATTATCCATTTAGGTATAATGTGTATGTCCCAATGATATTACACACTGACTTTTGGAATTTGCAGTATGAATTTATTAAAAAAAAACAACAATCACCTTAATACCCAATAAAAGTTTAATACCCAATAAAAGTTCGGAGTACTTCTAACTTGAGAGTTCTAGCCTCTAATAGGTGTTCAAGAAATAGGTGTTCAAGAAACACCTCTTTAGACTTAACCAAAGGTATGCATCTGCCTAATAACGAAATGCATCCCAGGTTATAAAGTACTGATTCACATTCAACAAAAGAAGAAGAAAAGGAAAAAGAAGTAGTTTACATTTCTATTAAGCTCAAAGTCAGATTTTCATGCATTCTACCTGGAAACAATAGCTTCAACATGATCAATGGAAGTCATATGAGTTGGTGATAAGTTTTCAATCTAACACACATCAAGTACGTGTGATTGATAATATGAACCTGTATGATGGAACTGATGTTTCTGAGGAGTGCCTATCATTCTGTTATAAATGTGAAACTATTTTATTTCTTCCAGTTACTGCTTTTGACTACTATTATAAAACCAAATCCCTCCCTTAATAATACTTTGGTCAGATCCCATGCATTTCTGGTGGCTTTTGGTTATTAAAATGGTCTAGTCCGATTACAGTTTTGCTCTAACATCTAACTCTAAGCTCTCTCCCTAAGCACGGTGGCTGGCTTGTGGCTCCAGGGCTTGGCAAGAGGAGGAAAGTGTTGTCTGCTCTTTACCCGCCTCCCACCCACTCCTCCCAGGTTGAAGGCAGGAAGGAAGACTGGAGAAGGAGGGGGAAGGTAGATCTATTTATTCATAACTGAATGAGGTGGCATTTCTCTCTTGGTTTTTGTGCTTCTCTGGTTAATGTTGAGTGGCCATCACTGTCCTCTCTGCAGCTGGTGTCCAAATGCTGGGACACTTGTGTGGTTTCTTCTAGGAGCCCTGGAGGGCTTTGCCCTGCATAGTTCCCTAACACAGGAAATAGGGCTCCTGTCCAGCACTTCTCTATCCCTTCCAAGCCCCCAATGCCAGCTTGTTCCTGCCAGCCCCTGGCTAAGAGCTTGGCCTTTCTGGGTAGGCCAAGCAAGATGGCTCAAGTCCCGCCAATGACTTTCTGTGATATTCATTCATCCATGGGAAAGGCAAGGATCCTTGCCTTACTAAATGGACAAGTTCCTATTCATTCTCTCTCTGTTTCTCTTTTTCTCTCTCCTTTTCCCTCCTGCATCTTTCTCCAGTTTTATTGCCCCCACCTTCCTCTCCCTACCCCCATCCCACTGTTCACATAGGCACTAGGCAGGCCAGCAACTGCATTGACAAAGAAGACATCCTACCAGGGATGCACCTGGAACATCTCCTGGCATATGACAAGGGCCTGATAAATGCGAGCTACATATGGACTATGTCTAGATAATGGCAAGCTTCATGCATAGTCATAGTCATTATTTTATCTCATTGTCCTTCAACAAGTGATCTGTCTTAAAACATGCAATTCTAAAATAAAAATTTTATGTAACATCTGCCTAATAGATTTAGCTAGTGTGCACAGATTTCTATAAGCATAGCTATTTTTAGAATTTCTAAAAAGTGCTCAGAAAAATCAATAAACATTAAGTGATCAGTCATATTTACTAATAAAGATGTTCCTAGGTTTCCATTTGTAGTAAGGAGCATTTATCCTGAAATATACATATTTAAATATCAAAATCTTTCCTATTTTTCCCTTTAGAAATAGCTATGTTTCTTGAATTATTCTATCTGAAACATTTTAGATACCTCACTGATGTCACTAAGGGATATGAATTATGTATTTGAATGTGCTTTGCCTAAATACATTTATTCAAACGTTTAAAGAGAGGATATACAATAATAGATGAGAATCATTAAATCCACCTTGCCTCACAAAATGGATGATTGTAATTTGTCATCTAAATTTTAATAAAGTTATTTGAAACTGAATTAAAATTCATTTTAGTAAGTACCATAGTCTATACTTTTGAAGAAAGCTTCCATTTCTTTTTTTTAAATAAATTTATTTATTTATTTTTGGCTGCATTGGGTCTTCGTTGCTGTGTGCGGTCTTTCTCTAGTTGTGGCTAGGGGGGCTACTCTTTGTTGCAGTGCATGGACTTCTCATTGCGCTGGCTTCTCTTGTTGCAGAGCACGGGCTCTAGGCACGCGGGCTTCAGTAGTTGTGGTTCACGGGCTCTAGAGCGCAGGCTCAGTAGTTGTGGTGCGACGGGCTTAGTTACTCCGCGGCATGTGGGATCTTCCGGGACCAGGGCTCGACCCCGTGTGCCCTGCATTGGCAGACCGATTCTTAATCACTGCACCACCAGGGAAGTCCCCCATTTCTAACCATTAAAACATGTAAAGAATAAACAGTCTAAACATTTTTTGTTCATTATTCTCAAAATGTGAGTGATTTCTGAATCATTCATAAGATTTGATTGCAAAACAAAAATTTCTCCCCATTTCTTTTTATTTTTTTAATTTTTTTAAATTTATTTTATTTATTTTTGGCTGTGTTGGGTTTTCGTTTCTGTGCAAGGGCTTTCTCCAGTTGCGGCAAGCGGGGGCCACTCTTCATCGCGGTGCGTGGGCCTCTCACTATCGTGGCCTCTCTTGTTGCGGAGCACAGGCTCCAGACGCGCAGGCTCAGTAGTTGTGGCTCACGAGCCTAGCCGCTCCGCGGCATGTGGGATTTTCCCAGACCAGGGCTCGAACCCGTGTCCCCTGCATTGGCAGGCAGATTCTCAACCACTGCGCCACCAGGGAAGCCCTCCCCATTTCTTTATGTGGAGATTTTCCAAAGCGATTTTCCAAGAGTATGTCCAGGGACATAGCCATGTAAGTAGATGTTCCAAATAAGAGAGTTTTGTAAAATAAAAGTGCTAACATACTTTTCATAAGAACATCTGCACAGACACAGTGGGGTTTTATGTTGTAATTATGTCTGAATAAATTTGTTTCTGTGGATGATGTCTTGGAAATATACCTTGCAAGAGTACTGTTTTATGACTCTGTGTTAGAAATGTTTGCTTCTCACCACATATATTTAGAACATAAACTAAAAGATATATAAACATTTAAAAACCAGGGCAATGTTATTGATTATTTAGGGCCTTTTAGAAATTCAATTTATCTTGAAAACAAAGCAGAATTTTATGGCCTTGGGCTTCAATGTCAATGAAAATTTTTATTATTAATATTTGTTAGTGATCTTTAAAAGTTGGGGTTCACCTACAGTTCAGCCAGCGAGCCAAATAGTAAAAACATTTGAACATCTTTCAAAAATGACTAAACATGTCACTAGAAGGATATTTACTGGGAATTATAAAGCTATTAAATTTCTGATCATTCTTAATATTAGAATTACTTTTTTCTAAAAATATTAGACTAGTTTTTCTTTTGCTATTTCAGCTTGCTAGATTTTCATTCTATATAGAATTATTGAAAATCTAAACACTAGATATTTACAACAAGCCAAAAATTTGTTGTTATCTAAAGAGCTGCTTTGTAGCATACCCATTTTAAGGGGCATGATTTAAGCACTGTGTGAAAATTTCTTTTTTTTTGAAAATATTCTCTTCAGTTTCCAAACTATTCTTTTGCATGTTCTTCAAAACTGTGAGCATTTTGTTTGCCAGCAACCATCCCCTACTCAACCTTTCTGTCTCTTTTCTCTTTATCCTCCTACTTGGAGGTAACTTGGCTCTAATAAGTTTTCACCAGTCCTTGGAAAAGAAGAAAATCTATGCCAAGCAACATACACTTCACCTTGATCTCAATGAGAGACCTTTAATAGAATTCAGTTGACAATGTTTTGAGTGAAAAACAGTGATTCCAGTGAGGCCATGGCCTTGATAATGTAGAAATTGACAAGCACTTTGTTCCAAGGGTTTTTGGGAACAAATAATGCTAGTAATAAGAACTTAAATATAATAAGTTTTAATTAAATATAAAACCAGACCAAGAAAAGTGGGCATTGCCATAGAAATTTAGAAATTACACCTTCTTTAGAAGACTCTCTGGTCACTTTTACATGTGGGAAAAAACTATAGATTATCGTCTCTCTCTCTCTCTCTTTTACACACACACACACACACACACACACACAATAATTAAGGCAAACATCCAGGTGCTTTCATAATGATATTTTAAAATCAGTAACTTTATAGCAAAACAAACTAAAAAATTAAAGCGAACATCCCGATGCTTTAATATAATGATCTTTTTAAAACCAAAAATGTATTTCCTGGGTATTTTAGGAAAGAGAGAGGGAGAGCAGGACTAAATTTCTTGACCCTCATACAGACTAATAGCCTCTTTGAATCCTGGTAATAGAGATGCTATCAGCAGAGGAACGCCTCCAAAACACCCTTCACTAGCAATTTGCTTCAGTTCTTCAAAAAATCACACAGCGGTTCCACTTTGAAATAAGCACATCAAGAAGTCAGGAGAACCCATTCTATTCTGTAGGTCTGGCTATGAAAGAGCCACCAGAAATCACAGCTTCTAGCCACTCCTGTCCCCACATTTTAACTGGTAGGCAAATGATTCTAAAATTGTACACTAATAGGGCTGTAGAAAACTCGAGCAACATAGAACCTCACTAATGGTAGAGTCCAGTTTCCACCGTACTTCTCTCCTTTCCCACCCCACTCAAAATATTTGTCTCTCTCTCTCTCTCTACACACACACGCAAACACACATACGCAAACACACACACATCAGATGAATCCGGAAGGGTGATCTGTCTCAGGCCCGGCTGCAAGTTAGATCAGAGCTGGAATTAGGACCCAAATCTCAGTAACGGGAGCCAGCCGACGGCTATTCTAGACCCGGGACAAATCCACTTCAGTCTCATGAATTCTACATACGCTGAATTAGACATTAATATTTTGTCTGATGTTGCCTGCCATTGACTCCTAAAGAAACACAGTGAAACCAACCACCTTTCCGTACCCTTTAATCACTCTGCCAGTTCCAAGCCAAAGACCAAAGACCGGAGGCAAGTTACTTAACCTCTCAGGGTTCTTTCCTCATCTAAAATTAGCAGGTTGAAATGGAAATCTCTGAGAAACTTTTCAGTTCTACAAATTTCTCCTTTCTCCCGTTTTATGCTTCATTCCTGATGTTTGAAATTTTCACTAGGTGGCAGGATTCCACCATCGCATTATGAAAGGATTTTCCTATGGAAGCCTGGGTGCAGAAAATTTCAAAGAAACTCCTTTTTTCACAGTGAACATTAAGAAAAAAAAAAAGCCAAAGGGAAAGAAGAATAACTACAAAGGCCAGTGGTCCATAAGGATCTAGATACATTTTTAATGTAAGTATAAAACAGGAAATTAAACATGTTCTTTCCTATAGTACTTCAATTTAGTATTACAATCAGGTGAAAGTCTGCTTATTTTCATGTATTTTAAAATTTGTTTCAGCTGAATCACAATTAGACAATGTCAGATCCCCTCAAGCAAACTGGTAAGCATATTGAGCTAAGAAAAAAAGCAATCTAATGGAAACAAAAACATCTTAAATATTTTAAATCATTATTAGATGCATTTCAAAGTTACCTCTAAGTTACTTAAAATATATTTCCAGTGTCTTTGAATTTTATTTTGAGCACTTAACCAGACGAATGCACATGATAGAACAGAGTACTTGGATTTTTGCAT
The DNA here is from genome assembly GCF_965194805.1 of Balaenoptera borealis. Taxonomy (NCBI): domain Eukaryota; kingdom Metazoa; phylum Chordata; class Mammalia; order Artiodactyla; family Balaenopteridae; genus Balaenoptera; species Balaenoptera borealis. The sequence goes on along the minus strand of NC_138861.1, from coordinate 128,463,334 downwards.
TTATTAGCCAAATCCTTAAGAGAGTATTCTTTCAAATAGATTTTATGGCATCTTCATCATATTTTTTTTTAAATTATTGCCCCAAATTGGGCTTCTCATAAATGCTGTATAATAAATGTCATTACCAATACTTTATGAGGCCCCAATATAGCCAAGCCAATTGGTTATGCTGAGCTGAGCCCTTCTCCTGTGCCAGAGCCAAGTAAAGTGACATGAAACAATAACAACTGTAGATTCTAATATTGCCTAGAAGAAACGTTCCCAAGTGTCTTGCTGGATGCCGGAGAAGAAGCTAATTACCTAGGCTTTTGTTCAGCTGATAAAATATAGCACGCTTTTTTCCCCATTAACGGCTGATTAATTACATATGTGCTATATGTTACTCTCCAAAGTTTCTTTGGTAAAAACAAAACAAAAAACCCACACCCTAGAAAGATTCAATGTCAGCATCAAAATCAAACTAATATATAGACTTCTGAATCAGAACTTGAAAAACCATCCACAGGTTGCTTTCATTCCTTCCTTCCCAGCCCAGAACCGTGATAACCCATCTTCGATGGTCCTACCTTAGCGACTTGTAAGGGCTGCTGCTGCTCCTTGCCACCTTGCAATCTGAACCCCCAGGGCGCCCCTCCGGTCATGGAAATGCAGATGAAATCCCCGGTGCCCATTTTCTTCTTTTAGCTGGGTAACATGAAGAGCTTGAAAAGACGGACGAAGCCTGGGTGCGGTTGAGGCTATGCAGTGAGCTTCGGGCTCCCGCTAGGGAGGCAGGACTGGGGCGCGCAGAGCCTCCGCCGCAGCAGCCGCTGCTGCCCCGGCCGCCGCTTCGAATTTGCGCTGCTAATGGGATCATTCACAAGGCGGCAGAGGCGCTAGACGCATCAAGCACACGGCCCACTCTTGCGTCACGCTCCCTTTGCTCAGCCCACCTTCAGGAACGGCAAGAGCCTCACACAGAGGAAGATGTCCCCCATTGGGGGCAAGATGCGGGGCGGGGAGGGGAACGAAAGTTCTCTAGCTCTAACTAGAGAACCCAACCCTTAAAAGAAAGGATAATAGGAAAACTTTCATTTAATAATTCTATAAATAGTAGAGGACAGATGAAGGTTTTAATCTCCAGGCCGCAAGTGACATCCTAAAATACGAGCTCTGAGAAGTGAACTACTAGAGGATTAGATTCTCTCAAATAAATGTTTTGAGAATCACCACATTGATGACTGACACAGACAAAAAGAAGTTTAATTGGGTTAAATTATTATTTTTCTTAGCTTTTGCTGTCTGTAGCCTGCAGAACTAATCTGCAGGAAATAAAAGAAAGCAAAACATTTATTTTTAAAACACAAAAACCTTGTACTCTGAAAAGTGCTTTTCTGAACTGGTGCTTATATAGTTTAGAAGAAAGAGGAGAAGAGAGACAGATAGAAAGAGAGAGGGAGAGACTATTTCCCCCTGGAAGCTACATTCTTATAACTACATCTATTGCCTGGTTTGGAGTATTTTAAATTTAAATAAGTGTTTCATTTTCTTCCTTCTTCAACAGGAAGGAAACTTCTTAAACCTGAATAGTCAGCCAACTGAATACGATGTCACCAACAAGTTTCTTATTTTTAGTCTTTCATCTAGTGTGCTGAGTCTGGGTGGTCCAATATAAAAGTTGATTTTATATGTGGCCCAAAATAGTTTAATGTTTTAAATCTGAATATGACCTACCAAAAATTGCACAAATGGAACATTTTTATTTTCCCATAATACTTTTATTTTCCATGACATTCATCCACATAAAAACACACTAAATAAAGAAGAGCCTGGGAAAGTTAGTTTGTGTTACATGTGGCACCAGACCAGTGACTTCCAGACTCTGCCTGTTTCAGTACTAGGAAGCATCATACAAGGAACATTTACACAGCCCTGCTCCCAGAAGCCAAATGTGTCACATAATTTTACTTGTGCCTCACCACTGGAGTAAGAAAGACCATGTAATCAGAGACTGGTGGCTCCAGAAGAGACCCTTTGAAGGTCATGATGACCAGATTCTCATCCCAAGGTTTCTTCTCTTCAGAAAGGTGAATTGACTTTACCAAAAATCTTTCTTTGAAAAAAAAGAATTTTACAAGTGACATCCTAAAGTATGAACTCTGAGAACAAAAGAAAAAGAAAAGAACTTTTTACATTTGTTCGTTCTGCTTTCTCCTGTCACTTCCACTCGTCACCCACTCCAGTCTAGCTTCTGTCCCCACAAAAGGAAAAGCTCTCAGCAAGGTCACTTATTACCTTCTTGCTTTTGTGTAGCATTTAATATTACTGAACTCGTCCTCCTTAACTGTTTTCTCTCTTAGGTTTCCAGGACATAGCATGCTCTTGGCTCTGCTCTTGCCTCTCTAACCACTCTTGCCTTTGGCAGTTCTTGGCCTCTACTCATCCATTAAATGTTGGTGTTCTGTGCCAGGGCTACGTCCTGGTCCTCATCTTTTCTCACTGTAGACCCTTTCTATGGGTTCTCTCATTCACCCCACAGAATTTAACTTTCCCCCTCAATCCCAGATATCTTTCCTTAACTCCAGGCCAGTATATCTAACTGCCTATTATACCTCTTTCTATGTGAATATATCAAGACACCTAAAACTCAATATATTCAAAATCAAGTTCATTATTTCTTCCCAAACTTCTGTCTTCTCTCCTCCTATGTTCCCCATCTCAGGAAAATTGACTAACCCATTACCTTTCTCTTATGCATGGTTCCCTTCAACCCTGACTTAAATGTAAATGTGACACAGGAGACTAAAACTGGGGCAGCCATATTGTGACCATGAGGTAAAGCCAAGAATAACAGCAAAGACTCCAGTTCCGACTGAATTAATGCCAATAGCTATCCACCTCCAGTTCTCTTATTGTGCAAGAAAAATAACCCATACTTTTTTAAACTGCTGTAGGTCTAGTTTATTGTTACTTGAAGCCAGCATGCTCCTGACTGCTGCACTCAATGAATAGCTTCTCCATCCAACCAGTTCTTTCAGACAGAGAAACAGGAACTGATATATTGCTATACTTCATTAAAGATTTATTCTGTGTTAGGAACTTGCCATATAGTATTTTATAATATTTCTTTGTATATTTATCCTCAAAGCAGCCATGCTAGGTAGTTATCAATGTCTCCCTTTTGCTGGTAATTAACTCAGGCTTGGATGCTAAGTGCAGAGTCAGGATCTGAACCTTTGCTTGTCTGAATTAAAAATATCTGTTCAGGGCTTCCCTGGTGGCGCAGTGGTTAGGAATCCGCCTGCCAACGCAGGGGACACGGGTTCGAACCCTGGTCCAGGGGGATCCCACGTGCCGCGGAGCGGCTGGGCCCGTGCACCACAACTACTGGAGCCCACGCGCCTGGAGCCCGTGATCCAAAACAAGAGAAGCCACTGCACTGAGAAGCCCGTGCACTGCAATGAAGAGTAGCCCCCGCTCACCGCAACTAGAGAAAGCCCGTGCCAAAAATAAGGACCCAACGCAGCCAAAAATAAATAAAAATAAAATAAATGAATTTATTTTTTTAAAAAAGGGAAAGTGCCTCCCCCTTTGGGGCAGAAATGTTAATGTGCCATTTTAAACCAAAAAAAAAAAAAAAAAAAAAAATCTGTTCTTATTGCTATCCTATCTCCAGGCCTTATGTTTTTCCTTATGCTCTTCTCATGCTTCCAATTACTTATTAAGACCTATGGATCCAACTTCTAAATAGATTGCAAATTTGCCCCTTCATCCCGTTTTCACTGGTATGATTACTTCTATCTCTGTGCTGGATTACAACAGTCTCCTAACTAATCTCTCTGTCTCAGCCTCGTTTCTACCCTCAATTCACTTTTTTTTTTTTCTCAATTCACTTTTCACTCTAATAGCCAGTGTGAAATTTCTGAAATGCAGTATCTACCTTGTTTTCTCTCTGTTGAAAGGCTTCAAGGTTTCTCAGAAAAGTCAAAACTCCTTTACATAGATAACATTTTCTCCCTCCCACTCCTCACTTCTCCCACCTCATCTCTCACCTTGAATTTTCTGATTCAGTCAAACAGAACTACATTTAGTTTCTCTAACTTGCTTTGTTTTTCCATCTGCAAAGGCATTCTTCCAAGCTATCTAGTCCTCACCCACACACAGATCACCTGATAATTCCTGCTCATGCTTCTGGCTTCGGATTTAGATATCATATTCTCCAGGAAGGTTTTCCTAACCTTCCCACTCAATGTCCAGGTAAGCGCTCCCCCTATGTGCTACCATCACTCTGTATTTTTCCCTCTCATCCTAATGGTCTCTTAAAATGAATCCCTCACTAGATTATTTGCCTGTGAGTTTAGGGGTCATTTCTGACTTTTTGAGAATTGTATCCCCAAGTCTAATACAGTCTTTGACCCTTAACTGATGGTCCATTAATATGAGTACAATGAAAAAATAGATAAGATTTCCCAGAATAAAGGCATAGAAAAGAGAGCCAAAGAGTTTTCTTTTCTTTCTCTCCACTTCATTTGACTTGGAAAAACCTGAAGTAGAGCAAAATTTTTGAATTATACCACTTAGAGACCATGTGAGACAGGTAATTGTTGCCTCCTCACATTTTGCCTCTTCCCCATTGGTAGCTTTTTTTTATTTTTTAATTTTTGGCTGCGTTGGATCTTCATTGCTGTGCACCGGCTTTCTCTAGTTGCGGCGAGCAGGGGCTACTCTTGGTTGTGGTGCACGGGCTTCTCATCGCGGTGGCTTCTCTTGTTGCGGAGCACGGGCTCTAGGCGCACGGGCTTAGTTGCTCCGCGGCATGTGGGATCTTCCTGGACCAGGGCTCGAACCCGTGTCCCCTGCATTGGCAGGCAGATTCTTAACCACTGCGCCACCAGGGAAGCCCTGTTGGTAGCTATTAAGTAGGTAAAATTGATCTTCCCACCCCAGCAGCATGGATGATCTGAGTAATCAGAGTAATTTTTCCTCCTTAACACAGAGATTAGTTCAGGAATGGGTACAAACCTAGGCCTAAGTCAAGGACATTCCTCTGGTCCCAGTGATTAATTCGTATAAGGTCCAGCCACAGGGAAGCTCAAGACTTTTCCAGGTAGCTGTCAGGGGCAATATCCTCCCCCAATGGATACTGATAGCAGTGGGGGAAGCCAGTGTAAGGATGAAACCACCACAAGGTGGTAGTGGGAGAGTCCTCCATGGGTGTCTAGGCTCCTATATGTCTTTCTAGGGGTGTCAGAATTCAAGATCCTAATGCTTCTTTTCCTGAGCTATTTCTCAGGGTTGTGTTTGCAGCAAGTAATCTTGAGAAATATGGTAATTTCTCAACCTGGGACAAGGAGCAAGTTTGTTAGCCAAAAACAAAATAAAAGCAATGGACTCATTAACTTTAGCATTCCTTAGCTGTTATGCAAACCCACTGTGTGTGTAGCATCCATCTGGGTCATATCATGTCAACCCTGTGGAGTTTGAGGCAAGGTTAACCAGTGTAAACATGCTGATGTTCATGCTGCTTGCTGCACCCTGAGTAATAAAGCTCTTTGTCTCTACCCAAGAGTCTCACATCTGCTTTCAGAATCCATGAAACAGTAACAGGGTAACTTAGTAGCTTGCAAGGAGGATGCAATTAAATCCCAGACCCAGTGGGGTGAAACTTAGACATTAGTAGAGAAATGGAACCAGAGCCCTGGTCAAAAAGCACATAAGCCTGCTCTTTATTTTATTTGGGATTTAAGAATCACGTCAAGAGGAAAATAAATATTTTCTTAAGGGAAAAAACTGTGACTTAAGTGGTTTTGAAAATGATCTTCTTAGACTAACTCTACTTCTGTGCCATTTAAATGAGTTAACACTGTATCAGATGCTCTGTTTTACACTACCATTCATTCATTCATTCATTCATTTGATTTTTCATTCAGCTAATAATATTTATACTATCTTTCCCAATTTTGACACCACATTAAGATTTCTGAGCCTAACATGAACTGTCAAGGCATATTATGATGCAAAAACATTCCATTGGGAATTACTTATTCTGCAATAATTTCACATTGGCCACCCATGCCTAGCTCATGCCTCTTTTTTATTTTTCTAATTCAGTTTTTCACTCAAAAATATCATTACTTTCCATTTTGAGCTAATGTCTATGAGCTCTTTCTAATTATTCAAAAACCTAGATGTTATTCTTCTGTATGAATAACATAGTAATGTATTAAATTTTGGAGAAAAATAAAGCATCACAGCAAAAAGAAGAAACATTTCTTTTGGTTCCTGATCACAATTCCAATGTGGGTCTGTGGGGAGGGGGACCACCCCACAGCACCACCAAGAAAATCTCAGGATGCCAGCAGGGTGTCCAAGAATTCAGCTAAATCCTGACACTATCTACCAGGAGATAAGGGCTCAGTCCCACAAGACTGCCTCCCACCCCCACTCACACACCCTGCAGACACCCGCTGCAATCCTAGGGTATCACTTGTGCTTTTGACCAACTGACTATAGATCAGAGGTTCCAAAGACTACCCTCCTTGGGTGGATTAATTTGCCAGAGCAGCTCACAGAACTCAGGGAAGTGCTTACTTAACATTTACCAATTTATTAAAGGATGTGATAAAGAATACAGATGAACATTCAGAGGGAAGGGATGAGTAGGGAAGAGAAGGTGTGTGGGAAGGGGTATGGGGCCCTCACGGCCTGTCCAAGGGCACCACTCTCCCAGCACCTCTATGTGTTCACCAACCCAGAAGCTCTCCGAGCCCCATCCTTTTGGAATTTTATGGAGGGTTCATCACATACACGTGATCAATCATTAACTCCACTTTCAGCTCTTCTCCCTTCTCAGGAGAATGCGGGGCGTGGCTGAAAATTCCAAGCTTCTAATCATGGCTTGGTCTTTCTGGTGACCAGCCCTCATTCAGGAGCCATCCAGGAGCTCACCCAGAGTCACCTCATTAGAACAAAGGCACTCCTATCACCCAGGAAATTACAAGGGTTTTAGGAGCTCTGTGGAGGAACAGAGGTCAAAGACCAATATTAGAACAAGAGTTGCTCCTAGTGTTCTTATCACTTAGGAAATCACAAGGGTTTTAGGAGCTCTGTGTCAGGAACTGGAAGCAAAGACTAATATATATTTTTTATTATCTCACAACATTATTGTAAAATTATGTGAAATTTGGAATGACCAAAACTGAAAAAATGCACCGTGATTTCAGTATTTAAACGAAGCTTAAGTTTTCTTCCCTTTTGGGCCACCAAAACTTGGTGCTTATTAAAAGGACTTTAAAAAAATGTAGCAGGCCTCTTGCAACATTAGCTAATATATTTATGTGAGTTAAATTTGAATGAATCACCAAATGAAACCACATGGATTAAAGTCCTTGTAGGATAAATACATATTAAAAGTTTCATTTTCAAAAAGCATACTTTATAAAAGTGGTGTGTGTGTGTGTGTGTATGTGCCTGTGTGTACATGTGTGTGTGTACTTTAGGACAATGAAGAGGGAGTTAAATCAACATATTAGAAAAAATAGTTTTAGGCATCTGATTTTTCCAAAACACTGGAGGGCATTTGTCTCTAATGTCAAGGAATGAAATACAATGCTATGACTCATGATGTCTGCTGACTATATCATTTTGCTACTTTATGTTTTTGCTAATAAATATTTCATTTTTTTGCATTTCAGATAGTACTGGATTATCTGAAACATCAGAAAAAGTAAAAATAATTTTTGAGGAAAAATATAAGGTAATGTCAATGAATTATCAAAGATGAGATTTACCTGATAGCTTCTATATTTTTAAACAAACAAAACCATTTTTCCATAAGTACAATCATAATTTGGAACTGTCACTAAATTATACCCTCCAAAATCAGTGTTAAAATTTGGAGCTTCGAAACAATGCATTTTGTTATTGTCTTATTTTTCTCCCTGCAAAAAATGACTGACAACAATTAAACATAAGATTGTGTATACGAGAAGAAATGAATATCCCAGACAAAGACAACAAGAGGCAACATGCTGGTTGGAATTAGTTACAGATATCAGAACTTTATTCTGTGTTAAAAAATAAATATACAGATAATCGATACGATGGATAAATATTTGTGAACTCATATTTAACAGTTATGCAACTCTGACTATTGGAGAATCACTAATTCATCATCTGCTGACCCCGCTAGGGCCTGCTGCCACTCGAGTATTTGTGTTGTTTCCTGGAATGCACATGAGTGAAATGCCATGCGAGCAGGTGGTGTTGGGCTCTGCGGCATTCCAGTGAAGGCGATAAGGAGCCGTGTGAAAGAAGACACCCCCAGGCCCTGCTGAAAGCATTTTCCCTGCGCATCTACGTGCCCGCTCTTGCTTTGAGGCTGAATGGGGTTTGGGGAGAAACCAGCACTGTTGCTACTGCTGGTGATTTAAAGTTCCATCACGGAGGCTTGCAGAGCTCAAGAATGCGCACTAACAACTCCTACTTTTACACAAACCCCAGAGTGGCTGCCTTGCCCAACCTTACAGCATCAGGGAGTATATCAGTTTGCGAGGCCTCCATTACAAAGTACCACACACTGGATGGCTTCAAGAGCAGAAATTTATTTTCCCACAACTTTGGAGGCTAGAAGTCTGAGATCAAGTTGTCAGCAGAGCCTTCTGAGGCCTGCCCCCTTGACTTGTAGATGGCTGTCTTCTCCAAGTGCCTTTACATGGCCTTCTCTCTGTACCTGTCTGTATCCTAATCTCCCCTTCTTATAAGGATGCCAAGCATTGGATGAAGACCACCCCAATGACCTCATTAGGCCGAATTACCTTTAAAGCCCCTATCTCCAAATACAGTCACATTCTGAGATACTGGTGTGTAGGAATCCAATGCATGAATTTGGGGGGATAAAATTTAGCCCATAACAGAGAGCCACAGCATACAGTCAGCCAAACTGCCTGTTAGTTTCCTTTCCAATATACAAGAATATATAAAATGGAGGTGACAGGATCACTTTTGAGATTTTGATAATTTTGTTTGTTCTTCAGATTTCCCACTTTCTTCCTATTCCAAGAACGTAGTCAGACCCTTACAATTTCCTTAACTCAAGGATTTTTCCGAGCAGAAACAGAAGGTGGTAGCCGTGATTCTCAGTTTTGTAAGGTGGAAACGCCATGAAATGATTTTGCAAGGTGTCCCAGAGCAGTGCCTTTGAGAAAAGCAAGGGAGGGGGTTAGTTCTGACTAGGAGGCACTAGAGGTCGGTAGACCACCATGCTGCTGTCAGGGAAAGAATGGCAAGGCCTTGGGGGAAATGACTGCAGGGTCTTTAGAGGGAGGCCAAACACCAAAAGCAGGGCTCCCAATCCCTGTCAACCTTCCTCAGCCACATGCATGTCACAGAAGCTGCAGTTAGGACCTGACTGCTGGCCAAGACCATGGACAGTTCAGTGACCAGTGAGGGCAATGACTGATGACCTGCTCCTCTGTTGAATTCTAACACCTTTGCAAACCCCAGGGAGGAAGGGGCCCTAACCATACCTGACATTGGCTTTCAGCCAGCACAGTGAAATGGGGGACTAGAGTTGGAGTAACTTGATTAAAATGGTAAAATTATATTCTTGAGCTAATTATATTCTTAAGCTAATTTATGCACTTTTAAGCATATAGTTCATTCATTCATTCAAAAGTCATTTGAATGAATGAGTGCCAGATGCTCATTCTAGGTTCAGGTGGTGTAGCTGTAAGCATTCCAGGCAAAATTCCTGCTCTCTTGGAGCCCATATTTTACTGGAGAAGCCAGAAAATAAATAAGTAAACAAAATAGCTTCAGAGAGAAATGAGAGCTAAAAAGAGAGAGGAACAGGGTAACATGGCAGAGTGAGTGGAGTGATACACATAGGAGATCAGAAAAAGCTTCTCTGAGCTGAGACACAAATGATAAGGAGACAGTTATTTGAAAGGCAGGAAGAGTGGGAGGAAGAGCAAAAATACGCCTTGTCAGTGCAAAAAAAAAAGATGGAGGTTAGGAAGTGTAGTAGATGTGAACCCATTACAGGAGAATCTGTCATGAAGTTAATGAAGCAGAAGCTCAGGACCCTCCCATCCAAGGCCCCGGAAGGAACACCAGCAATGTGTTCACATGTTCACATGCCTTTGTAAAATTTGCCAAAGTAAAATACTTGAACTGAATTTGGTTAAGATTGTTGTCTTTTTTCACTCCGACTTCCCCTCCAAGTGGTGGTGGAGCATTATTGAAATCCAGCTAAAGGGAAGATGAGTTGGGGATTTGTTCAGCTTGGTTTTGGTGGAATATATTTATGTGGTTCTCAGTCGCATTCATGTCAGGTTATTGCCAGCTGCGCCAGCACAGGAATGAACAGCTCCCAGGCACGCTGCCCCCGTGTGTTGTGCCCATATGCCTGGTGTGGAAACACTGAAGGGCATGGTCAGAGGTCTTACCATAACACCAACCCATTTTAGGGTGCTGACACTGTATTTGGTAGTAAAGGAGAAACATAGGTTGACATGTACAGCACCACAAATTAGTCTGTGGAAACTTTTTCAGTAGCTAAATATAAAAATTGCCAGCGAAGAATTAGTTTCTTATTGATGCCTAGTCAAATGTGAAGCTTTCCCCTTTCAGGAACATGCTAGATGATGCAGCACATATAATTATAAATGCACCATGCTTTTTTTGGCTACCATGAAAAATAGAATTTATCAGAATTCCTATGTTTCTGGGCACAAACCTGCAACCATGTTACAGTGCAAGTCAATTATCGATAATAAACCATGTAGTGTGCAAGCCAATTATCAATAATAAAAACTAGTATTAATTAACTATGCTAGAGGTTAATGGAAAAAAATATTACAAAGTTATTGTCATATAACTTTGTCTTTGAGGAAATCAAAGAGAATTCAACTAAATAATGTAGGGAAAAACAGGTGTATCAAACAGTTAATAAAAATATTGTTATTTATCTGAATTTTGAGATGTTTGTAGTAGTTATCAGGTAATTTGTGGGGGGTTTTTTCATAGATAAAACTAACACTTTTTTATTTTTGTAACTTAGTTGTCTCTCTTCTGATCTTTTCATTTTTCATCAATCTTTCCACCCTCTCTCTAACTTCATAGCTTCGCAAGATAAATTAAAATGTCTGCTTTGCCCTTAGGCTTCTAGAAGGTAATAATATTTAAAGTAGATACATTTCCTTTTACAATGACAAAATATCTACAAAGTACTATTAAAAATGCCTAATAAATAAAATAAATAATGCTGATGGGGTTCTTGAGTGAAGCCTTATATTGAAGCCAAATTTTAGATAACGAGTAGTGATTTCTTAAGTTGGGAATCACTTTTAACCTATGAAAAAAAATTTAATTCAAATCACTGCATTTGTTGCACCAAGGTGATCTTTTCGAGACTAAACCACATTGTGCTGTTAACCTGTTGCAGGTTTGCTATCTACCCTGCCTTTAAAAACCTGCTTTAATGCATTTATTTAATAAATGTTTATTATTTATTTCAGGCACTGTTCTAGGCACGATGGATATGGAAAGTAACAAGTCAGATGAGATGCATACCCTCTAGACACTCATGTTCCGGTAAGAAGGACAGACAATAAAGACAAATAACCCTGTGCTTCGTCAGAAGGTGGTAAGTGCAACGAAGAAAAATAAAGCTGTAGGGGTAGGGTAGGGAGGTTGGCTACTTCAGGGGAAGCTTTTTGTCTTGAGGAGGTGATATCTGAGCAAAGATCTATTCTGTGCTGTTGCAGTAGTGGTGGTTTTCACTGTTTGTTTATTTATTTATTTGTTTATTTTGGTTGTGTTGGGTCTTTGTTGCTGCACGTGGGCTTTCTCTAGTTGTGGCGAGCGGGGGCTACTCTTCGTTGCGGTGCATGGGCTTCTCATTGAGGTGTCTTCTCCTGTTGCGGAGCACGGGCTCTAGGCACGCAGGCTTCAGTAGTTGTGGTGCACGGGCTCAGTAGTTGCGGCTCGCGGGCTCTAGAGCACAGGCTCAGTAGTTGTGGTGCATGGGCTTAGTTGCTCCGCGGCATGTGGGATCTTCCCGGACCAGGGCTCGAACCCGTGTCCCCTGTTTTGGCAGGTGGATTCTTAACCACTGCGCCACCAGGGAAGTCCCTCACTGATTTATTTAAATCATAAAAATATTTGACCAAGCAAGATACTGTAAGTATACTTGTTTCAGAGGCAGCACAGGTCGGGGGAGAGGCAGGAGCTTGACGTGGATTCAAACCGCAGCTCTGCCACTATTTTCTACACAGCCTTGGATGCATGGTTTATCTTTTCTGAACCTTGATATTCTCCTCTTTTGAAGTTTCTCTGAGAAATAAATGAGATTTTTTTTTTTTCCATACCACATGGCATGCAAGACCTTAGTTCCCAGGGATCGAACCTATGCTCCCTGCAGTGGAAGCGTGGAGCCTTAACCACTGGACCGCCAGGGAAGTCCCAAAATGAGATTTTTTAAACACTTGTTTTTCAAACAAATTTTAAACAAGTGCCTGGCACATAGTAACTGCTTAATAAATCTTTCCTTTAACCCCTCCCTTTGCTCTCTAAGATGGTCCTTTCTGGATGGCAACGCAGATGCCTTAGCTGAGAGCTTTTGGAAGGAAAAAGCTTTTCATTGTAGGTCAGTGCAATGGACTTCCCACAAAAGTGAGGAATTTCCTACAAAATTGCTAATTATTTGCAGAACAGGCAGCAACAACTGAGCAAAGAGAGAATAAAAGGGCCACCACTGAGTATGAGAGCAGATGTTCAGCTGACCAGATTTCATTACTCCTTATAACTCTTTGGAATCAAGACAGGCCTGGGTTTGTGTCCCACTTCTGCCACCCTGGTTACCATGGCTTTCTAAGCCTCAGCTTCCTCGTATTTGGAAAAGAAAAGGCTGTTTTGAAGAACTGTGATGTACATTGATGCTCAACTCTGTGCGGGAATACAGGAGGCTCTCGCTTTGTATTTGTTATTATTGTTATTAGCAGTGGTCTATCAATTTTTGACTCAGGATGCTTTCCCATTCACTCTCTTACCATGAAGTACAGTAGTAGAAATAGCATCATATCCCTTACCAGAACTGTGAAATAAGGCCCTGAGAGAGCATGGTTTCATCCATAGTTTCATCCAGGACTGGGACTGAATTTCAGTCTGAATTCCCCAGCATCTAGAACAGCATCTGCAACCAACTAAGAGCTCAAAAATATTTGCCGATGGATCGACTGTACTGTCTCCCAGTTTTCCCACTGAGCTTCACCTCTGGATATAATAGAATTGCTGAACCACATAGGGATTTGGGAGATTCTTTTTCTGTCCTTCAAGTAGGGGAACCCCTTTGCCTTCCAAGATGGCCAGTGAACCAATTTCTGCAGGCCCAGGATTTTAAGTTTTCCGAAGGTAATCGTCGCTCCTTAATAAATACACATGGAATGAAATTGCATAGAATCAAATTGAATTAAATGGAAACACAGTAAATGCAAACTTAAACTAACATATTAAACCTGGTTTGGACTTTATTTCCAGATTTCAACTTTCATTTACCGTCATGCAGAGTGACAAGGAACTATACTTTGTCCATCTTTGATAACTTTCTCTTTGAAATCTTGAAGTGGTTATAAACATTAAGTCCCACCAAGTGTCATTTTCTAAATTCTCTGAGGAGAGGGGAAAGAGGCAGCCAGGTGAAGCAAATTGCCTGAGGTCACACTGGAATCAGTGAGAGAGCAAACCAGACTCAGAGCCTTCTTACCCCATCAATGGTGAAAAGGGAAAGTTATCTGGAGGTACTTAGGCCATTGCCCTGACAACATATTCAGGGGATTTTCCTGCATTTTGTTTTCCAGGACTTTGGCAAATCTGGCCTTAAGTATCTCTGGGGGTAGCATTTCCTTCCACTTTCCATCTTTCCAACTTGGGTAATTATGCCAGCCTCCAAGAGCTTCAACTGCCAGAAGTTTGTCTATCATTTAAACTATAACTTCCAGATCTCTTTTCATATTTCTATTCTTCCCATTACTATCTTTTTCTTCCTTTTTAGTGCTGATAGTAGTAACGTTTAGGATTATTGGGAATAGAGCTATCATATGTGAAAAACTTCTTCTCTGAAAGAATTTTAAATGTCTTTGAAAAAAATCTTTCTTTACATCTTTAATTAAAAGGTAGGTTTTTTAAAAATCAAAACATTGAGGTAATGTTTGAGCAAGACATCTGTTCTGCCAGATAGCTATAGAATTTCAACAAAATGTAAGAAAAGTTTTTTGAAAGGCATACATAAACAGGCATGAAAATTTGCACAGATTGACAATTTTAAAATGTAATGTTATGTTGTCACTATAGGAAAATTTAATGCACACGTGAGATACTTCAGACACATTGTTTCTGATGTAACCCATTTGTAAATGCATTTTAAAAATTAAAGAATCACCCGAATTTAGATAATCAGTTTGAAAAGCTGTAAAATCTAGACCAAGTGTATTATATTTTTGGAGGAATAAAACGTTTTAACAAGTGCAGGCAATTAAAGCAAGTGTATATATATATATATACTTGTGTATATACACATTCCATGTGTATACAAGTGTATGTGTGTGTGTGTGTATATATATATATATATATATATATATATATATGAAATCCAACAGAGCCATTGCACAGAAATATCAAGGAAGATTGTCTCTTACTCCATTTTTCATTAGGTAAGTAGTTTTTTAAGTCAGAGGCAGAAGAGGAATAGACTGGGTTGCTCTAACTTTTATTCCTATGAGGTACACACTCAAAGTTAAACATGACAGAACCTGACTTGGAGGGAAATTTTCAGTCAAAAAAAAAAATCAGATAATGATCATTATCATTAAAACTGATTTCACTTCACTCTTTTCAAATCAATTTTATTCTGCCTTAGCAATAAATGAAATCCAGATGTTAGAGTGATGCGAGATACTTTGTTTTAAGCCCAGTAAAGCAGAGCCATGATTTCTAGTTAGTATAACCATTCATTTGAAAAACAAACGCTTTAGTTTCCTTACAAAATTGTTTTGGTTAAGGAAACCCTGGGATGTAAATCATTAAGGATTACCAGTACCCTCAGGAGACAAGCAAATAAATAACAGATACTACTCAGGTACAGTGGCAACTCAAAATCACAAAATAACACAGTTTCAGGGTTTTAAGTAACTTTTGTTCAAAGACTGATAAGATTTATAGTATGGTAAACATGCTTTTGCCACAGAATTAATGGAAAGACAAATACATACACATTAATATCCAAGATGCAAAATGAGTTCAGGATAATGTCTGACTAATGATGTTCATCATTAAAGATTAGCAGAACAAATCATTAATAAGAATTATAAGATTTTGAAGTGGAAGCATACAGGCAACTGTATTTGGTAGACAGCATACACAAATATTATTTTAGTCCAAGGACAACTAATCTCAACAACTTTGAACTAGTAAATAATTTCCTTCCTTTGGTGTATGAGAACATTTGTGACATATGATTATACTAATTACCTCTACCTCGTTTTTGCTTGTGAAAGAAGGAGGAGGAAAATGTAACTATTTCAAGGGTTATCTGCTTTTGAAAAATTAAATAGAAGGCATTCTTATTATCAAATAATACATTATCAAACATATATATCAAATATAAATTATTACATTCTTCAGATGAATTTCAAAGAGGACACATGTAATGTAAACATGTGTAGTGTAAAAAGATACATGAGGAACTGTATTAATAGAAAGATGAAGTAAATGACCATCTTTAATAAATATACTTTTTTTAATCTGTAGGAATGACTGATTTGTACCGATGCATTTATTCACTTTGTCCTAGTCTCCTTGTGAAAAATTATACATTTTTTTGCAACATAGGTAGTGAAAGGGGAAGTCTGTGACTGAACAAAAATGGAACTAATAGGTACAGCCAGGAATTGGGTCTATACTCTTAAAATTATACTCTTTGGCATTAGTCTTTAACCAACAATGCCGTTTGACTTAAATGATACAGAACAATGCAAATACAGCACCATCTTTCATTGCGTTTAGTCATTTGAAAGAAAATGACTGAATTCAGTTTATGGTTTTAGATAAATCTAAGAAAATTTAAACCTGCAGTGATTCTCAGCCAAGGGTAATTTTGCTTCTAAGGGGCAGTTGACAATGTTGGGGAACACTTTTGATTGTCATGATGTGGGTGAGGAGATGGTGTGCTACTGGCATCTAGTGAGTAGAGGCCAGGATGCAGCTAAATACCCCACAATGCACAGGACAACCCTCCGTCCCCAGCGAAAAATTATCCGGCCCAAAATGTCAATAGTACCTCAGCTGTAAAACCCTGGACTATAGAAATTGGAGGCTTAGAATCTTACACACGCACACACACACACACGCACACCCCAGAGTGTATATAATTCTTATTCCTGATTTGGTTCAGACATTTTCTAGGAATCATTTTGTTAGATTCTTTCAATCTCAGGTATGGACTTTTCCTGCCCCCATTAAATTCCACACATGAAGTGTTCTGAATCATCTTCATTCCCTCAGGTCCCCATCCCAGCACAGCCATATTCATCCTCAGAAAAGCACCTCATCAATTACCTTAATGATTTAGTTAAAATCATCCCACAAATGCTGTGTCTACTTCCTTCCTTTCCACATATTTTTTTCTATAACTTCACTCATTCTTTTCCATCTTTAAGAAAGTATTTCCTCTTTATCAAGGAAATGCCTTATCAGTTCTCCTTCCCCCCTCCCCCTCAAAATCACGTTTTCTTAACCCTGCTATCTTTTTAGTTTATTCCCTCTTCCTCTCCTTCCTTTTGCAGCCAAAATTATTGAAAGAGTAGTCAACATGACTGTGTCCACTTTATTATAATCTAACATCTGTTTCAATGACTCTCTGCAAATGCCTTCTTAGCCAAATCTCAACTGTAAAACCAATGGTCTTCCTTTAGCCATAATACTTAACTGTTAAAAATCTCCTGTGTCCTCCTCTGATACTTACTAACCTGATTCTCCTTCTATCATCAATTTTTTGGTCCCTCCACTATCCCACCCACTACATATATCCCACAAGGATCTGTGTGCAGTATGGCAGTTATCATACTGTGCCTCTCAACTCCAAATCCACCCTTCTACATCGGCTCTATGATGCTCAAGCTGGGACTCAGACTTTTTCTGCTTTGCCAGCGGCTCCTCATAACGTCTGCCAATAGAGGGAGCTGGACAGAGACTTCAAGGCCAGAGCAGAGAGAAGGGACTTGCTCCCACCCGATTGTTTCCAGTTCCTATAGCAGTTTCTTCCCATAGCTGACCTTGATCCCACTCTGTGGCTATTCTGACACTTTGCAGAACCAGGCTCATGATACCGCCACCAGCCGAGCAGCAGCCCCTCCTCAGAGGGCTGGCCCAGGCCCACGGGTCCCCTTTCAAACTTCCATGTTTTAATAAATTCCAACTTCTTCCTTTTATTCCCCCCAAACCAATGAAGGGTATCGGGGGAGAGCTGCTTCTTGCAGTTGCCACCTCCATGACGCTTTGGTGTTCTTACTTGCCTTTTCAGTTGTTTAATAATAGAGCCAGTAATACGCAGAATAGCCATAATTATGGCTATCATCTTATTTATTCAACAGGAGAGTAACGTAACTTTCTCTTATCTTAGAACATTTTGAGTTTACTTTTCCCCTAACTGACATGAATGGTATATGGGATTTTGGTTTTCATTTAGTGTACTGATATTAATTACGAGGAAAGATCTGGCCTCCAAAGCTTAACTCACAGCCAAGTTCACCCTTCCATCATGCCTCCAAATAAGGCTTCCATTCCATCCCATTGTTATGGGATGCCAGTGGTTATGGTGGGTTGGAGGGGGGAACTAAAACTGGAAGAAGTTTGAAAGGTTGAATGAGGGAGGGGGTTTCAGTGACTTATACATAAACCTTGATGAAATGAGTACTTTTGGGCTAAACTATGGACATCCATAACCTTTGCCTCATGATACGGTAGGCATTATGCGTTAATAAAATGGAAGCTTCACTCATTCAGGCTTATTTATTTATTTATTTAGTATTTATTTATTTATTTATGGCTGTGTTGGGTCTTCGTTTCTGTGCGAGGGCTCTCTCTAGTTGTGGCAAGCGGGGGCCACTCTTCATCGCGGTGCTCGGGCCTCTCCCTATCGCGGCCTCTCTTGTTGCGGAGCTCAGGCTCCAGACGCGCAGGCTCAGTAGTTGTGGCTCACGGGCCCAGCTGCTCTGCGGCATGTGGGATCCTCCCAGACCAGGGCTCGAACCCGTGTCCCCTGCATTGGCAGGCAGATTCTCAACCACTGTGCCACCAGGGAAGCCCCTGGGCTTATTTATTTTTATATTATCCCATGACCCCCAGGAATTATGATTATTCAAAGAAAGCTTCTAGGTGTGCTAACATCATAGCGGAATGTGCTCTATCTTGAGTTAGGAGGCCATTGAAAAGGAGTCAAGACTGGAAGGTGCTGAGACAGGTACCCGAACACTGACTTACACTTTTCATTTTGCATCTTCAGGCCT
This sequence comes from Balaenoptera borealis, assembly GCF_965194805.1. Classification (NCBI taxonomy): domain Eukaryota; kingdom Metazoa; phylum Chordata; class Mammalia; order Artiodactyla; family Balaenopteridae; genus Balaenoptera; species Balaenoptera borealis. Next base: position 128,444,792 of record NC_138861.1, on the reverse strand, counting down.
ATGGAGGGAAGGCAGGCCTTTACAAAGAAAGGGATCTTTGGGCCTAGAAACAGGAAAGTTAGGAACACATGAAATCTGCTCTCAACATAAAGAGCAGATAGGAATCCTCAGAGTTTCTAGGGCTTCTAGCCATAGGGGGAAACTGTGAGGGAACAAAAGGCATTAAAATGTTATAAGGGTGAGGGAAGGCGTTATATGGGAAATCTCTGTACCTTCCTCTCAATTTTGAAGCGAACTTAAAACTGCTTAAAAAATAAAGTCTTTCCCAAAAATGTTATAAGTTTTTTTAAATTTTGTAATTTTCTTTGATCATTTTTATCAAGATTCTATCCCACAATGAATAACAGTAAAATTCTGAAATGGGAAGCAATCTACTATGCTTGATTTCAGGACAGCGAGGAAGTGGGAGCTGGAGAGACTATATATATCCTTCTCATTATGTAGCTAGAATTATCAAAAGGCCAGCAAGCACCAGAGAAGAGACTAACACAGTTAAAAAGGATGGTGAAGAAGGCTACAGCCCATGGGCCTGTGCAGCAGGGAAGAAATGAAAGCAAGGAAAGCCAGCCTGACCCTGAGGATTTAATGGTCAGGAAGCCCTGTGGTTTTCAATTATGTGGAGGTACAAATTCTAAGGAAAGCAAGAGAAATGTAAGCTAAATAAGAAATCACCACCACTTCTTGATCCTTGAAATTTTATTGAATCACTGTTTCTCCCCAAATTACTTTTATATGTCAAGGTAGCCCAAAACCCACGCAAAAACCACTCACTTTACTTATAATAAATAAAAATACTCTAAAGTTATCTTGGTTATGATATAATGATCAGTGTTATTCAAATAAGGGGTTCTAGAAAAATCTGTATGACTCTGTTAGTATGAAAGCATTTTACTCAAATGGAAATTAAAGACAAGCTTAAACTTTACACTGGAATTCAGTGATTTTCTTTTAGCTAATTTTCATGTTATGTTGATCTGTGAAGAAATTTAGAATTTTAAAATTTTAAATTTTAGCGATTTTACAGATTAGTTAAAACATTTGATTAAAAAAAAAATCTATCCTGTTTCAGTGAACCATATGCTCTGTGTAGTTCTTTACTGAAAAATCCAGAACTTTCTCCATCAAAAGCTTTCTACTGCCAAATGCCATACAATCTGCTATTAACTTACCATGTCTTGGCTGGCCTTGGAGTTATCATTTATTTATTTATTATATAATATGCACACCTATCACAATTTATCATGCCCTCAGCTTAATAAGGTTACTATTTATGAAGTTTCCTGGGGAATTGGGTTGCTCTGTATGGCTGTTACTTTTGCACTACTAATAATTCCTTGAAATGAAAAATTTTCTCACGTTTGGTGTTTCTTTTGCACTGCTTTGGTAAATTACCCAGTGCCTTTAATGTAGAAACTCAAAGAAGAAATGCTTGTCTGTATTTTGTCCCTTTAATGTTTGGAAAAGGATGGGGAATAACACGTTCTACAAAGATTGCCCCAAGTTTAATATAATAATATAAATTGCTTAATTATATATTTATTAATTTATTTTGAAGCCAAGGTTTTTTTAATTATAAAAATAAAAACCTATATTCTCGTTTATAGCTATAAAGAATAAATTTGTTGAATAAAGAATTTTTGTAGATTGTTTTTAAAAACAAAGCAAATTCATATCCTTTATTTAAAACCCCCCATAGAATAAAAATAAAAGAAGGATGTCCATTATTTCTATGTAATTGAAGACTCTATTCATCCTCTTCTTCACACTAAGAACAGAACAAGAGGAAACTGTTTTTTAGTATATATGCATTTGAAATTCTCAGTGATCTGGAGTGATTTCTATTCATCTCAATATAAAGAGTGGCTTAGTATGAAGCTTTGCTAATGAGGAGGACTTGATTGTCCTTTGGTAGGTTTTACAATCCTCCCTGATAAACCTATAGGCATCTCAGAACCAGATATTTGCTAACTCCAAGGAACTAGAAGATACAAGGCTACTCACTTCAAAAAATATTTATCGAGAGCCATCAATGTGTTCAACCCCATTATGTGATCCAATAAATAAAGAAATCATTCATTTCACAGGACATCGAACCCGTGTCCCCCGCATTGGCAGGCAGACTCTCAACCACTGCGCCACCAGGGAAGCCCAAGATAGGTGAATTTTATGGTATGTGTTATATCTTCACTTAAAGAAGATAAACAATATAGACAGTAAAACTGGTACGTACAGAATTATTATCCTCATTAGGTCTTCATGTATCAGTTTCTTAGTCATATTTCTCTAATATCATGTCACTGGTATTTTCCTATGGTCTTATTATTTTGTATGTTTGTTATAAAATTACCTGCAATCTTTAAAATGGTATTTTATTGTTAATATATATGAAACTGTTAATATCTTCAGTTGATTTCTTCTATTTCAACCATACTGTTTTTAATTATGAAAATACTCTCTACAGTTACTGAGGTCCCTGGTCAGATCAATAATAATGCTAAATTGAGAATATTTTCCATTTTAATTGTATCATATTGAAATATAGTAATATTTCAGCCAAAATATTTTCACAGGTACTCTCTTTTTGCCTCCATTCAGAGTATATTTTTTCAATAAATTTTTTATTAGATGAAATTTGTCAAATTATCTCTATGATTCTTTTGAATGTTTTGCCAAATTTAAATTCTTTTAAGTTTTATTCTATTTTGGCACAGAGAATAATTTTCTCCAACAAAAGTGGGAACACAAAGGACATTCAAGATATCCCAAAGATCTATTATCTAATTTCAAAATCAAATCTTGCACTATTTGAACTTTCATTATTTCAGTACTTACAAGTAAGTTGAATATATTGTATTGCACTTAGATTGATTTACAAAGAACTTCCTTAAGGGCTCAAGCATTTCTAAAATTTGATAACATGTAGCAAAGAGAGAAAGCATCTACTTCCACACTGAATCTGAATTATTTTTTTATTTCAACATCAAATTTGTTAAAAAAAAAAGTATACAGTTTAGTAACTCTAACTGCATGTACATACAAAATATTTAGAAAATTTAACAACTATAGCTTCTATTTCAATTGTTAGATCATCACAGCTCTTTTAGGATGCAATTATGAATTTTGTATGTACCACAACCAATGCAATAAGCACATTTCTTCAGTGTATATATCTTAATTTAGTGGAACATTGTTTTTACCATGTTTTTACAAAGTTGTCCATCAAAATTTGTGTTCATTTTATTACTGAATAAAGCCAATAATTTTATATCAATGTTGAACTTTTAAACTACATTTATAATGTTTTTAACAATAGTGTGAGATGCTTTATCTAAACAGAATGAACTTTAAATAGTTTTACTTTGATTCCATGATTTGTATGGGAAAAAAACTTGAACCATTTTTAATTGGCTGGCTTTTATTTGTAGCACCTGATATGTTGTTGTAAGATTCTCATCATTTAACTATCTGTGAAGTTATCATCCTGTTAGAACTAATAAAATAACATCTATCACTTCACTTTTTGTACAATCATAAGAAAACTGGGAATCTAAAATGAGCAAAATGTAGAAGTAACATCATTTGATCCAAATGGAAAGTCCTGCTGCACAGAGTGACATGTAAATACACCTGCAGCTGCACATGTTAAATCATGATCTCCAGGAACAATCATCTTAAAATAACTAACTTTTGAAGTGGATACTTTCAGTTTTCACGTGCTCAGCAATTATGTCCCCATTGTTGGATGGGGAATTTAAAATTTTTGCAAGTTACACCTTCAACATTAGCTTTTTTGAGAAACAGAAACCCAGTACTTAATTTTTCATGAAACACTCTTGGCTTTTAGCCTATTACTGTCAAGAGTTTATTGCAATTTTTATAAAGGCATGAATAACAAAATAAGAAAATTTTAAAGATTCTTACCATAGGATACTGACAAAACTGCTGTAGCAAGAGCACTCAGACCACTCTCGGTACACAATATGGTAACCAGCCTCTATTTCCTGAACATATTTCATGGACACCTAATCTGTAATTACCCACATTTCCTAATGACCCTGCTGATTAGCAGCCTGGCAGCTTGTTACATATTGAAATCTGTAGCATGGGCCATGGCATAATTGGCTAGAACACCAAATAGATTGCAGGGGCAACTGTGTTGAATACTTCTTCCTCCAACCCCAAGACCAGAAGGATTTAACTGTTCCTAGTCGCCTGAATCCAAGGGCACATCATTTTATCAATTAAGACTCCACATACTATCCTGAAAAGCAGTTGTTATTTTATATATGTATATTTTTATATTATATATATATATATATATATATATATATATATATAATATATATTTAGAAAGGTTCTGGAATAGAAAGATGTTCTCTCTAACCAGGCAACTCTCTTTATATGTCCTAAACTGAGAATTCTTTTCCCTGCATATTAGCCTCATACTTCTAGATGAGACTACAGCAGAAATTGCAAGTACAAAATAAAGGCCCATCAAATTGATCTTCGCTTATTTTAATACAACACTTAACACTACTTGTTTAAATCAGGAAAAAAAATCCTAAAGTGGATGGTACAAGGGAATAGGCATAAATGGGGATTGTCTCAGGCATACTGGGGCATATGAAAACCCTAAAGTAGTTTAAATTCACAGTGGAAATAAATTCAATTCAAATCCACAAATATTTGTTGAGGACCTACTAAGCCCAAGAACTTTAGCTATAAGCTGAAAGGAAAATACAAATAGGAATTGAGCCAATTCTTTCCTTTTACCCTTAGGAAGGATAAGGCATATATACAAAGGATTCATATTCAGAGTAGAATGGTATGACATTTTCTTGAAAATTAATGATGTAAGACTCTTGCATTGAAGAAAATAACACAGTATTTGTTTCCAATGATAAAACTTGAGCTTTTGAGTAAAAATGAAAATTTGGAAAAATTGTATCCACCACTGTGAGCTTGACAGTTTCCCAATATCTAAAGGCTTTTCTGATGCGATTCGTAATATGATAGTAATATGAACAAATGTGATAGTGAAAAGCGTCAACATTTCAAGGACTTGCATAACTCACTGGATCAATACTTTCCAAATGACAAATGTGTAAGCAATGTTACAAAAATCACACATGGGTAGAAAATGGCCATCCAAATTGCAAGATAGACAAATGGATTTTAATATAACAGTCTGAAAATTTTATTGATATGGTTTCAGAGTTCACGTTACAAACTAACCTTTAAGAAACAACCCCTTGTTAAGTTTTGGTGTATATCCACAAAAGAAAGAATATCCACAGTTTTCTGAAAAGGCTATTAAATATGTCCTTCTTTTTCCAACTACCTATCGCTATAAGGCTGAATTTTCTTTCTGTCCTTCAGTCAAACAGCTAATCACAACAGATTTAATACAAAAGTGGTTATGATAATCCAGCTGTCTTCTACTAAGCCAGGCATTAAAGAGGTTTGCAAAAATGTAAAACAATGCTACTTTTCTCACTAAATTGTTCTGTTTTAGAAAATATATTTTTTCATTAAAATATTATTTACACCGACATGTAATGGCCTTATTGCTATTTTGAAAGGAATTAATATATAAAGATTGCCTTAAATAATACAACTGTGTCTAATTTCATGACACTGGTGCTACTTGGAAAACAGGGGAAAGAGAGATTATGGCAGAAAAGATAGGGAAAGTTTTCACAAAAGACCTGGTATTCCACTTTAGATTCTGAAAAGTAGGACTTTAAGAGGAACTCTTTTTGAAAGGATGAAAAGTCATACGTAAAGGCTTAGAAACAGGAAAGCATCTGTTATTCTCAGGAAATAATGAGTAATGAGTTCAGTTGGCTGAAATATAAGGAAGGCACCATTCTCTCCTGCTTCTCTTGTTAACTCTCCCTCTCCCTTTCTGGCTTTTCTTTCTCTCCCACTCCATAAATCTTGATGCTTCCAACAGTTTTGTCCTTGGATCTGTCTTCTCACTCTATATGTCTCCCTCAACAATCATGTCCATCTTCAAGATTGGAACTTCACTTCTTGGCTGCAGAATCCCAGATGTTTATCTCACATTCCTTCCTGAGCTCTAGAATTATATGCTCTGGACATATGGAAAGCAACAAACCAAAAATGGAATAAACGTTTTCCCAGAAGCCACTCCCCCTCCTATATCCCCTTTCTTGGCATCCCCCCATATTCAGAAATAACTCAGGTCAAAAACAGCTGAGTCACTTTAATCTTCACTCTCACCTTCCTCCCCTATCTTCTTTCAATGTCATCCCCTTCCATCACCACTCTTCCTTGTTCTTCTTTTCTATACTATTATGGTATTTTCTTAGTTCTTTTCTGCCACTAGTCTCACAACCTTCCATTCCACCCTCCTTATTGCTGCTAAAGCCAATAGTACAAAAGCAACAAATCTAATCATGTTTACCTGTCTTGAAACCCTTTGATGCCCACCCCTCTCCAAGGATTCCCTAACACCTTAGTGGAACATAAAATGCCATCCATTACCTGGCCCTTGATTACTTCTCCATCCTTAATGCTTGGCAGGTACCCTCCTCAGCCCATAGCAAACCTATTTCTTGATTCTGCCATATTAAAGAACTTGTAGTTCTCAAAATGACTCCAGGTTGTTTTACTTTTCCATGACCTTGTTCAGGTGTTTTCTCATGCAGGAATGTCCTTTTCTGCCCCATCAACAAAGGATACCAATTCACCTTTCATCATTATTCTAGAGATACATTTCCTCTAAGAATTTTTCTCTTCATATTGGCTTAAGTAACATATTTATTTTCCTCTTTTAATAATAACATTTAAAGTGATTATTAGCTTGTGAAATCTGTTTCTGAAGCTGTTCTTAATTGATTTCCCCTCTTCACAGCACAAAATACTGAATAAAGCATTTTGCAAGGGCTCATCTTGTTTTAAATAAAAAGCAAAGAAAATTTAAATATCTAGCAGAAAGTACCCAAATCCATATTTCTTCTAATATTTCTACATATAAACTGGCAAAAAAAAGAGCCAAGGTTTACAAAACACATGTCCAATAGCCATGTGTGTATTATGTCCTTTCAAAACTTTTTTTTCACAAATAATTTTATATTTCTGGAATTCCTTGAATATTTTGCAAATTTAATTTTTGATAGACTTGACATTCTTTTATATCACAGAGGTATTTTGTTTTGAGAAGTTTTTTCCTCAAACTGAGTCACATTTCTGGTCTTTAATATTAACATAGCTGGTTATTCACAGCTTATTTTAAAAAGGATTAAAATTCTTAAGCAGCAACATCATAGCTGTATTTGCCATCCCCTGAATTCAAGTGATATCAGAGGTACAGATAGCCTGCCAGAGACTTGCTTCATTACTGAGCTCAAGTCCCCAAAATCAGTGAGCATCCAATCCAGCAGATAGAAAGAAGCTCTGAGCAGCTGCACAAAATGAAAGGCTTTTATAGGTAGAAGGGAGTGGGAACAAGGAAGTCTTATCAGGCAAAAAGCAAATTGGTTATTGCAAGGTTATTTTCCTTTAGGGGATGGCACGGGTCTATCAGGCAGATTACCTCACTACTGCTGATCAGGCAACTCCTGACTGACTGGTGTGAGATTCCATTTCTGGGAGAGCCCAAACTGTAATTAAGTCTTGGTATGGTGACGTGGGGCTTAGCATGGGTGACTCCTTTTGGGGCCTGTTGTCTTATCTTTAAAAAAACAAATTTGGATGGAGATATACCGAGGAAATGCAAAATGTTCAAAGCTTTTATGCCTAATTACATGAGGAAGACGTTATCCCAGTTATAGAAATGACGGGTCACACATTTACATAGGAGCCTAGACTTCAGAGTCTATCACACTTATGCAAAGAGCAGAAACAACGATTATAAAGACAGGGAAGTGCCACTTGTTTGCTAACTCAGGTGATTCAGTGATAAGAGATTTTTTTCATCAGCCTGTAATCGCAGTGATGTTTTTCAGTGCCATGTAAGCACCTGATACATGGGAGCAGGGAGCTGGTTCTTTTAAAAGGGCTAATAGAGAGAGGCAAGAAATAAGTAAAGGAAGCAAGGCAGTGACGAATTAGAAAAAAAAAAGGTTATGTGAAAACCATCTGAGAAATTAGCCAACATTTGTGGAGAGAATATAGAATATAGAAGTTAGGGTTCTTTATGTAGATAATGAGACTATCAAGATTTAGTGAAGCCAAAGTTTTATGACAGAGTGGTGAGATCTAACAAATCAGATTTTCCCTCATTTATATTTCCATTTAAAAGATTTTGTTTCATTGTAAACTGTATGGTCAAGTTAGTGGAGCAATAAATGGTTTAAAACTGTAGTAGAAACAGTAGATACATTAGTGATACATTTAAACAGGACAGGAAGTTCAACCTCAGAAATGGGAAAGAGGAGGCGGTTCCTCCTCTCCAAGAGAGCACGTGGAAGGTCATCCTACCTAAGGAGAAGGTTTTGGTTTCCCACTTTCTGCTTCCCACTCAGTGACACTTTGCACCTGCTTTCTGTAAAGATGAGATCTTAAAGCTGAAATTTGGAGGCAGAAGAATTGGCTTTTATAGTTAAAGCATCGTGCTACTAAAACAGATTTGTATCTTCCCTTGGACGGCTTGGAAACTGTCAATGCAATCCAGGGTAAGAAGGTGTGGAACCTAGAAAGACAGAAGGTAAGAGCCAAATTCCCAGGAACTCAAGGACTGTGTACAGTGTTGGGTTAAAGTGAGCCATAAATGGATGACTTCCCTTCCCCTCCCCTCCCTTCTCCCCTCCCCTTCTCTATTTGTTATGCATTTTAATGTGTATAGAGAGAGAGAGAGAGAGAGAGAGAGAGAGGGAGAGAGAGAGAGAGAGAGAATTCTTTTATAAAATTTTGCTTCAAAGTATTCTCTTGAAATGCAGTTATAATTCAAATTTGCTTAACTCTTAAAATAGGCTTTTTTTTTTTTTTTTTTTAAAGGGAACGCTATTTATTTATTTATTTATTTTGGCTGTGTTGGGTCTTCGTTTCTGTGCGAGGGCTTTCTCTAGTTGCGGCGAGCGGGGGCCACTCTTCATCGCGGTGCGCAGGCCTCTCACTATCGCGGCCTCTCTTGTTGCGGAGCACAGGCTCCAGACGCGCAGGCTCAGTAGTTGTGGCTCACGGGCCTAGTTGCTCCGCGGCATGTGGGATCTTCCCAGACCAGGGCTCGAACCCGTGTCCCCTGCATTGGCAGGCAGATTCTCAACCACTGCGCCACCAGGGAAGCCCAAAATAGGCTTTTTAACGAAAATATAGGAAATGTGAAGGGAGTTTGGAATCATGGAAAAGGCACTGGAGTGCAGATTGACAGTTCTGGATTCTATTCCCAGCTTTTCAGAATCCATGTGACTCTGAGCTTGACTATCTGAACCTCAGCCTTCCCGTCTGGAGAATGAAAATATTGGATAGACTAGAATGATTTTTAAGGCTTCTTCCAACTCTGACATTTGATTATCCTATGAAATCTGGGTTAAGTAGAGAGGCACCTTCATATAGCACATTAACATCTGGTAGAGGCACACCTAAAGTGTAAGAGCAGAGAGGGACAAAATCAGCTTCTGAAATATTGAAATTGCCCCTCCTCAACAAATGAGTAGCTTGCTTTGTAACAAAGTAAGAACAAAAAGGATCACATTATAGCAACAAGTAGAATTTGTTACAGGTGAACAGGGCTAAAAGCAGCAAAGGCAAAAAATACATACATGAGATCACCAAAAGGCAAGTGCCAACATGTATGCTGGGCTGTTCTTATTCAATCTTCCAAGTGAGGTAGATAATGCAAATTATCTATCTTAGTTGCTGCACGTGGGCTTTCTCTAGTTGCGGCGAGCAGGGGCTACTCTTCTTTGCAGTGCGCGGGCTTCTCATTGCGGTGGCTTCTCTTGTTGAGGAGCACGGGCTCTACGTGCGCGAGCTTCAGTAGTTGTGGCTCACGGGCTTTAGAACGCAGGCTCAGTAGCTCTGGCGCATGGGCTTAGTTGCTCCACGACATGTGGGATCTTCCCAGACCAGGGCTCGAACCCATGTCCCCTGCATTGGCAGGCAGATTCTTAAGCACTGCACCACCAGGGAAGCCCACCATCATTTATTAATCAACATTATTTTGGAAGTTTCAATGAGTGCAATAAAAAATGTTAAATGAAATAATTTGTAAAACCACTGGTATAAAAAATATATAGGGCTGATGATGTAGTTGTACACCTAAAAAAAAAAAATCAGTTTTAAAGTAATAAAAAAGAGAATTTGATAATTTGATCACCTATATATTTAAAAATCAGTAGCTTTTCCCTTACTGTCAATAAACAGACACAGAAATGAGAAAAAGCAAACACACATAAAACAGATAGCAATAAAGAATTAAGCTAAAAAGAAAAATACAGGACCAATATTTAAAAAAAAAACAACAAAAAACAGAAACCAAAAAAATCTATACTAACTTATTGAAGGTCCCAAAGGCAAAGCAATCAACTGAATATGGTCTGGGTTGGAAAATCTTAATATCACAAAAATATCAAGCCTGTAGAAAAAACAATAAATTCAATTAAAAGTATGTAATTAAAATACAGTAAACTGTACATATTTAAATACACAATTTGAGATACACACACATGCACACCATACACACACACCTGTAAAACCATCATCACAATCAAGATAATGAACATATCCATCAACCTCAAAAGTATCCATTGCCCCTCTATAATCCCCACCTCTCTGCCCCCTTCCCATTTCTAGGCAACTACTGATCTACTTTCTGTCACTATACATTAGTTTGCATTTTTTGGAAATTTATGAAAATGGAATCTTCTGTTCTCCTTTTTGTTTGGCTTTTTTCACTCAACATAATTATTTTGAGATTCATTCGTTTGTTGCATGTAGTTCATTCCTCTTTATTGTTGAGTGTTTTACTGTATGGATATACCACAATTTGTATACCTATTCACCTGTTCATAGAAATTTGGGTTAATTTCAGCTTTGAGCCTTTACAAATAATGCTGTTATGAACATTTGTGTACAGACATGTGTTTTTGTTCTTGGAACTTTAAAGTCTCTAGAAGAAAACAGGAGAAAAGTATTTGTGATCTTGATTTTAAAGTTTTAGGTTTTTCATTAAGATCTATGTTCTATTTTGAATTAATTTTTAAATATGATGTGAGATAGGAGGTACAGATTGAAATTCATTTTTTCACATGTGAATATCAAATTGTTCCAGTACCATTTATTCGAAAGACAAGAAAAGCCTGTTCTCCTTTTTCATCTTTGTTGAAAATCAATTGAATATAAATATATATATGTATTTATATATAAATATATCCAGAATCTCTAATCTGTTTCCTTAATGTTTTTGTCTATTTTGTTGCCAATACCATACTGATTTGATTATTGTAGCTTTATAATAAGTCTTAAAGTCAGATGATATAAGTTCCCCAACTCTGTTCTTTTTCAAAGTTGTTTTGATTTTCGTTTTTAATAAATTTTATTTATTTATTTATTTATTTATTTATTTATTTATGGCTGTGTTGGGTCTTCACTGCTGTGGGAGGGCTTTCTCTAGTTGCAGGGAGCAGGGGCTACTCTTCTTGTGCAGGCTTCTCATTGCAGTGGTTTCTCTTGTTGCGGAGCATGGGCTCTAGGCATGCAGGCTTCAGTAGTTGTGGCACGTGGGTTCAGTAGTTGTGGCTCGCGGGCTGTAGAGCGCAGGCTCAGTAGCTGGGGCCCACGGGCTTAGTTGCTCTGTGGCATATGGGATCTTCCTGGACCAGGGTTTGAACCTGTGTCCCCTGTACTGGCAGGTGGATTCCTAACCACTGTGCCACCAGGGAAGTCCCTCAAAGTTGTTTTGATTAATATAGGTATTTCATATTTCCATATGAATTTTTGAATAGCTAGTCATTTTCTCAAGAAAAAAAGAAAAAACCCTTGCTGGGATTTTGATTCAGGTTGCATAGAATCTACAGATGAATTTGGGAAGAACTGACTTCTTAACAATATTAAGGTTTCCGATTCATCAGAGCCAAAGTGAGAAGGAACCCTGCCCTACTCACCTCTAAACAATTGCTCTCAATGCCTGTTTGTGGAGATGAATGGGACTCAGAAGTGCTCGTAGAGGCTGCAGGGTGCTCCAAAGGAAATGGGCTTCTGCTCTTACTGTTGCCACCAACACAGGACATTTGTGGCCAGGATGAGCTCTCCAGACCTACTCCCCAACTGGCATAGTGGCAGACTTCTCTGTGTCTCTAAGTCTAGACTGAACTTTTAGATCTAGGAGAAGGAGAGAGGGAACCCTCTTCTTCCTCAGTCCAGAAAATCACCTTAGTTCTTGGCCAATAAAACACTATCCATTTTGATTAATGATAGAAACATCTGCTCCCTTCAAAAGAAAACTCCACCCTTACCCATCAGGGTGTGGTTTTAATGCTAGACTCCATCAAAGCAATAGAATCACCAAACTGTCTATACATTTTCTCATATTTGGTTAATTCAGTCTTATCCATAGTACCCTTGTTATTCTAGTATATATGCTGATCTGTTGTTTATGATAGATTTACTCTGACTAGTATAATTATATATATATATATTTTTTTTAATATTTTTTAAATTTTTATTTATTTATTTTATTTATGGCTGTGTTGGGTCTTCATTTCTGTGCGAGGGCTTTCTCTAGTTGTGGCAAGCGGGGGCCACTCCTCATCGCGGTGCGCGGGCCTCTTACTATCGCGGCCTCTCTTGTTGCGGAGCACAGGCTCCAGACGCGCAGGCTCAGTAATTGTGGCTCACGGGCCCAGTTGCTCCGCGGCATGTGGGATCTTCCCAGACCAGGGCTCGAACCCGTGTCCCCTGCATTGGCAGGCAGACTCTCAACCACTGCACCACCAGGGAAGCCCCTATATATTTTAAATTAATATATTCAATGTACAATTGACAGGTATTACGTATTTTTTTTTGAATATACTAACTTAAAATATATAATTATTTGTTGTAAGAGGTCCCTCCTCCACCCAAAATCACTGGCTCAAACTAGAGTTTATTTTTCTGTCATATAACAGCTCAGAGGTAGACATGAGTTTCATGGAGCTATCCAGGGACCAGAGTTCCTTTCATCTTATTTCTTGTCATCACCCCTAGAGAATTGTCCTCATCTAGATGGCTAATTTGCCTTGATCGCTACCATGTCTACATCTCAGCTTGCAGGAAGGTGAGAGAATTGGGATGGAAACTCTAAAGATGAGACAAAGAAGTTGCACACGTAATTTCCACTCTGGTCAGTGCATCACAGAATGAAAACCAGTTGTAAAGAAGGCTAGGGCTGCTGTCTTTGGCTGAGTAATCAATCACACACCAGCTGAAACTCAGAAGAATGGATAGTATCCCAGAAAAATTAGCAATCTCTGTCACAAATATAATATTCCAAAATCTAAATTTCTGATATTTTAATTTATAATTAACAATATAGAATTGCATTATTTTTCTAGGTAATCAAGTAAGTGGATTCGAGGAAGGAATCAAAGGAAAATCATTTCTTCTTGTTAATGATCATATATTCAAGCACTGACTTCAATTGAGTTGTGAGTACCATTTCTACTTCTTCCTATTTTAGTGAATTATCAGTTGCTTTTTATTTCTCAATTCAATCTTAATAGCAAGATTGTGATAGAATATCACATAATAAGCTTTCAATATTATGAAGGTGAGAGTACCTTCCTTATAAGCACTTTGTTACATAAAAATTGGGTTTCATTCACCTCTTAAGTGCCTGTTCTCCTGACTTTTTTGCTTAGATCAAGAAAGTCAGTGCAAGAAAAACACCGAGTCTTATCTCATTTACTTCATCAGCTGGAAAACCTTTCAAGTCACCAGGAAGTTGGTATGAGTAAGGGGTGAGCTATGAATACAGAATTATGGCCATGTAGCCATCATGACTCAGTTTTCCTCCTACTTTTATAGTAGGTCCTAAAGCTACATTTGCTGTTCCTCCTCAAACCTTAGCCAGCACCGAGAAAACTTATGGGAAACCAAATGATTGAAGGATAAATTTCTGAGGCCTAAAATCTCACTGAGACTTTGTAAAATAAATGTTTTCTGAACACCAGATTCTCTGTGAAGAGATGCCGCCTCGCATATAAGTAAAAGAAAAATTGAAAAGCAAATCAGATCCCACCATTCCTCAGTTCAAAACTTGAAATAACTCCTTTAAAAAATCAGAATAAAAATCAAACTCTTTTAAAATGGCCTAAAGGATCGTATACCGTCTCCTTCCCCTCCTTGCCCTTCTATCCTACAGTTTTCCCTCACTCCCTTGGCTCCTCCCTTGCCGGTCTCCTCCTCCTGGAGCATGCCAGGCACCTCCCTTCTTAACACGGGGACTCCGGAGCGCTCTCCCTTCTGCATGGAATGCCAGGCCCCCAGGTAACCTGCGTGGCTGCCTCCATGACCTCCTTCAAGGTTTTGTTCAGATCACACCTTGCGATGCTGTATCAATTCAGGCCCCCCGAAAAGCAGTCACCAGTGTGGAATTAGCTGTACAAGAGAGTTATTGGGGAACACACATGTGAAGAATATAAAAGAGGGATAAGGAGCAGGAGAGAAAGGCTGCAGGTGGCATGCAGATCTGACACCTGCGGAGAGAAGTGGAGGGGGTGGGAGGATTGGGTAGGACGAGCCTCAAATTGCACTGCAGCTCTCTGAGCAAGTCTTGGCCAGGGCAATGGGAACCCCAGAGGAAAGGTTTCTTACAGAGGGGTCCCATGTTGGACAGAAATACTGTGACTTTAGTATTCCACCATACTCAGCCATTGGCTTGGAACTGCTGAGAGGGCATTTGCTTTGGGATGAATGCCCTAGCAAGCCCAAAGGCATAACAACTGAAGGCTGTCAGCCCCTTACATTCCTTGAAGCAAGTTATCTTGAAAGGAGATCTGAGTGAACCGCATCCAGGGCCCCCTTAGAACCCTACCCTATCTACCCTATGTAATACTATAATCACTTAATTACACCATTTAATACTATCCACTGCCAACTCAGCATTCCCAATCCTCCTTACCCTGCTCTATTTCACCTTATTCCATAGCACTTCATTTATTTTATATCCTTTAACGTTCATGATCACAATGAGAAGAATGTATCCGACATGTACAAGTGAGCCAAGGTTAGTAAGCTTAGAAACTGCACCCATTGTGGGGTTCCCTGGGGTTTCATCCTTAGACTTTATCTACTTACATTCAATTGTCACAAATATGCTATTAATAATGATGGTTATGATCATGGCACCAAAACATCATTGAGCACTTATTATGTGCCAAACACTGTACTAAGTGCTTTATCTGCATTATCTCATTTAATACCCAGAACAATCTTTGAGGTTACTATTACTATTACTCCCACTTTTATAGATGAGGATGCTGAGGTTTAGACAGGGAACACACTCCCTCTACCGGGAGATAGCTCTCACGTTTCAAGTCTGGGCTAAGTGTCCCTTACATTTTCCTGTGGCAACCTGGATCTTCTCACAGAATGCTAATCCACTGAACTAGAATTGTAGGTCCCCCCAGACCAGGGGTTGGCAAGCTTTTTCTGTAAAGGGCCAGGTAGTATATATTTCAGATTTTGTGGGCTTTGTAGTCTCTGTCACAACTACTCAACTCTGCCATTGCAGTGCAAAAGCAACCACAGAGTATGTTAATGAAAAGTATGGCTGTGTTCCAATAAAACTTTATTTATGGACACTGAAATTTGAATTTCATATAATTTGCATGTGTCACAAAGTATTATTCTTCTTTTGATTTTTTCAACCACTTAAAAATGTAAAAATCATTCTCAGCTCACAGGCTTTACAAAAACAGGCAGGTGGGCCAGGTTTCGTAGTTTGCCCATCCCTATACTATTCCATGAACTTTTAACAGCCAGAGTGGTATCACATCTGACTTTGTATCCACAGCACTTAGAATAGTATCCAGCTTATAGTAGGTGCTTAATAAATACTTGTTACATAAATAAAACTCACATAGCTAGTAGTGAGTGATAGTGTCAGGATTCAAACCTGAGTCAACTGGTTTGGCAGTGCGACGTCATACTGCCCACTCTGTGGCCAAAGCCCTAAGTGATGTAGCACACTCAGAGCAATATACTGAGATACTCAAAAAGTAATTCTACCTAGGAGTGAAAGTACTGGGTCATATGGTAGCTCTGTGTTTAACTTCTTTTCTGTTTCTTCTTGAATCAGCTTTGGTGAGTTATATTCTCAACTGATTTCAATTTTAATTTGTTTTTTTTTTGTGGTTTGACATTGCATATTTTATTTTAAAAATAAAATTTCATACAGAGTGACAATATTGCATAGTTGCTAAGAGCACAGCCTTTGGAGCCAGACTGTCTGGGTTTTTTTTTTTTAAGTACATTTTTTATTTGATTTGGGAATTAAATTCCTGAGAGAAATGAAAACATAAATTCAAACAAAAACTTGTACATAAGTGTTCATGGCAGCATTATTCATAATAGCCAGAAGGGGGAAGCAACCTAAATGCCCATCAACTGATGAGTAGATAAATGAAATGTGCTATATCCACACAATGGAATATTATTTGGCAATAAAAAGGAGAGAAATACCGATACATATTACAACATGAACTTGTAAAAGGATCATTACAAAGGACCACGTATGGTATGATTCCATTTATATGAAATGTACAGAATAAGCAAATCTATAGACAGGAAGTAAATCAGTGGTTGCCTAGGGCTGTGGAGTGAGGAAGGTAGGGGGGAAAGGGGAGTGACTATACCAATGGATAGAGTTTATTGAGGAGGGATGAAAAAGTTCTAAAATTGATTGTGGTGATGGCTATACAACTCTGTGAACATGCTAAAAACCATTGGATTGTATACTTTAAATGGGTGATTGTTGATTATATCTCAATAAAGCTGTTATTTGTAAAAAAGTAATCCCAGAAACACCTTGGTGTTGGGCCTTGATGAACACCTGAACTCTATTGTTACTGTTATTGGCTGCTACTGAGCCTACCATGTACCCTCTCCCCGAGCCCCACTTAACTTGGCCTAATTTACTGTGCTTCCATGTATTTAACATAGTCCAAATCTTGGCCATTTCAGTTTTTTTTTTAAATATAAAGCTTCTTCAAACTGTAGCTTTGTAATCAGAAACCTCTTAAGTTACGTAAATGCTTAGAGCATCATAATTCTGACTTTCCAAAGGCCACCTATCAGACAGAACCCTGAGTATTGTCAGGAAATTCCTTCTTTCTGTATAGCCTTTGTGGAGTTGACTCTCTTCTTTCTTTTCCTTTTAAAGTTAGAACAGAAAGACCCTAAGAACACAGAACCCCAGCACACGGGCGTTCCCTGTGACCTCAACTTTCAATTAGGATATGGTTACCAGGGTGACCAAGTTAATTACATATGGAATATCAGCAGCTGACCTCAGGTGGAAAGAGCTCAGGTCAGATGCAGGAGGGCTGGGAATCCAGGCTGACCCTCAGGTCTTATGAAGTTCAGGGACCCAACCACAGGAATAAGGTAAGAAGTTAGTCACTTAAGGGATGGGTATTGGGGGCCACAAAAAGGGAAGCAGGACTGAAACCAGAGTTCCATGTCATCAGAAAAAGAGATTTCTGATTAGTAACTCCAATCACTGGTGGAATTGTGTGGTTAATTAATATTTTAGTTATTTGAAAGCTTGAATATAAAGCAGTAACAGGAGAAGAAGGCAGAACCAGTTAATAGAGAATAGCAAATTAGAGTAATATCAAAAAGAAAAAAAATATGAGATGAAAAGAACTTTGGAATTAGAATCAGAAGGCATGACTTCCAAGTGACTCTAAGACTAGTAAGTCATTTTAATTTCCTGAACCTCAGTTTATTAAACTATAAAATGATTGGGTTGAACTCAGACCTCACTGAATATTGAGTTGAATATCCATCTCTCTAAAATCCCTCCCAGCTTTAAACATTTAGGAATTAAAAACAGTCTTAGAACTGAAAGCACAAGTTGTTTGTCCTGGTGCCCTGAGTAAGGAGAGAGAACAAATGTACTAATTCAAATTTCATGGTTTTACAGGAGCTACAAGCTAACGAAGTCATCACTTCCTATTTCCAAGTGACTCTACTCTCTCCTACATTGTGTCATGGCTGTGATATGAAAACTTTTTTTTTAAATTGCTCTTACAAGTTGTACTGCTTCAACAAGGCAAAGCTTCCTAAACTCCATCAAATATTTCCATCATATTGAGAATATAAGAAACAAATTTAAAACCAAATTTTCATTGCAGATTTTCATACCTGACCAGTGTTGAACTGGACGTGGGCAGGGCATCACACCTTAACATCTTACAAAAGTAACATGGGGAAAGGGAACATTAGTCTTCACTACCCTGGAACAACATAAAATGCCTGCAAAACTCATGGAGCATTTCAGCAGAAGCGTCATCCTCATGTAAGTTTTTACTAATACCTAGGCATTTCATCACTAAAGGAATCTGTCAAGTAGCTTTCACTTTCTTGTACCCCAGAAGAAAGTGTGTTCTGAAAACAAAACACTGGTCTGGTTTTACTTTTCTAAGTTTGAACAAAGTGGTAGTTATACCAAACCTCGGGTTGTCTGAAGGCCTTTCTATTTAGCAGTGGGGGGTTGTGAGAAAGCAGCCGGATGGTCCTGATTTTTAAGGCTAGAGAGAGAGGTCAAGTTCCAGGTCCCACATAGGTCGCCTTTCTTTCTCAGCTGTTTCTCACAGTACAGTGAGCTAAACGTTGGGTGCTTATACATGTAGCGATCCCTGTTTTGGGGTGGGATCAGTCATCCTACTTTACAGACAACGAATATGTAGACATTCGTTGAAGAAATACACAGAAATCTAGCAATTCTAGCTTCAGTGAAGACACGTCTTCCCATACTTTTCAGGTGGGACATCCTTTCCTCCCTTTTTGCGCCGCGCTGACAGCTGCCTTGGGAGTTCCTTCCTCTCTAGTGCATCGCACGAGTACGTCATCAAGTTGCCCGTGTACACGTGCCAGATTCGCCTTTAGACTGTAATCTCTTCGAGATCCAGGAAGCGTGTACCTTACGGTATCGGCAGTGCAGTACCTGAAATATCCTAGTTACTCAAGTAATATGTAATGAATGAACAGCCGAATCTGCAACCTGTTGAATGAAAGAATGAATGAACCCTCAATACAAACTCCCTCCTTCCTACGGGGCTCCACGGTGAAAATGTTGCTCTGATTCAGCAACAGCATTAAAATCTTTGACCTGTTGGAGGGAAAGGAACAGGCAAACAAGACGGACAGGAAGGGGCGACAGGACAAAAAAAAGGGAGGACGCGCGGCCAATACGCGTGCCGCGCTGGGTGGCGGGCGCCGCCTCAGGCCCCGCCCTGCCGGCGTTTTTGCGCGTGCGCCGGCTGGAGCGCAGCCGCTGGTCAGAGCCCGGGCGCCGGGGGCGCGCAGCCGGGAGAGTGTTTGACGTGGCAGTTCCCAGCCCAGCTGCAACTCCGCGAGCGAGACCAGCCTGTGGGGACACCGGCCCTAGGCGAGGCACGGCGGGAGCAGCGGCCGCCGCGGGAGCTGGGTCACCGGGGAAAACCGGCACTGGAAGCAGAGCGCAGGCTCTCGGAAGCCCGGCGTCGTGCGGGAGCCGACCAGGTAATGCCTCGCCCAGCCTAGCTGCGCTCCAGCGGGACTCCTCCCCAGGCACAGCTGGAGTGGGGTGCGGTGCCCGGACTGGGGTCGGGGGTGGGCAGAGGCTGGATGCTCACCTGTGGCAGGGCAGCGGAGGAGACCTCCTACTTTGCTCCTTTAGCCCCTTCGTGCAGTTTAATAATGGGGGTGGGGTGGGTGGGCGTGGGCATTTTTTACCCGCCCCATCTTTGTGTCTGGGGATATGCTGGAACTAACTCCCTGATTACGGCCCTCAGTAGCCACGGTGTTCCAGTGTCGCTGCCAGCGGTTTTCTTATCTCCGTATCAACTTAATTTCCCCTTCTTTGGAGGAAGGGAATGTTGGAAATTCTCATAGTAATATTAGCAGCTGTATCTTCAAGCTTCGGGACAGCCTGATAGTGAAATTGATTTGTCCAGATCCGAACTTGGCCCAGGGTGAGATTGCATCTTGGCTGGAATGGTCGAGTGACAGCGGACTGGGGGTTGTCCTGGGCTTGAAGCTCCCCAGATTTTGAACCTCGGTCTGCTCGTGCCAAGTGGCTTTCTGCCATGTTGCCTCTTGAAGCTGAGTCAGGTTTCTGTAACTTGGGGCTCCGTGTGAGGAAGTTTGACGTGGCAAACTGGATTGCGTGGGGAAGCAAATTCCTGCCAGGACCAGTTAAGAGGGACCCGACTGCTTCCTGCCCTTTGGAGTGAACATCCCTGCCTTTCTTTTCTGTCACTCAGCAACAGGCTGCTACGTAGGTGTGTTCCTGCTGACTTCCTAAATGCGCTTGGTTGGATGAGCTTGACCAAAGCTCAGGCTGCCACGTCTCTCTCTGCTAAGTGGGAGGAGGGAAAATACATTGTCAGTAACACAGTGGACCAGCAGGCCTATCTCTCCTTTCTTTAGATCTCCCTTTCCAAGGAGAAGAAAGTGATCTTATAATATTTTTACTTCGTTGCTTTAATTTTGGAGTCTTAGAGTTTAATATGAAAACGAAACCAAATGAAGAGTGCAGTTTCCTGAATATAGATTTCGGACCTTAGAAGGTTGCACTGAACTTTTAGCTTAAAAGGTAGCATCATAAAATAACAAAAGGAAGAATATTCCTATGCTGGGTGAAGAAACTGGAGAGAAATCGTAGAATCATTGTTTTATATCTGGAAAGGCTTTTGGAAGCTTTATTTTGTAAGAGGGTACTGATGCCCAGAGAGGTTCTTCAGCTTATTCCATGTCACACAGCTAAGTATTGGCAGCTTTGTAGTGTAAACCCACTTCTCTTGCCAGGATTCAGAGCTTTTTCTATTATAAATTCTTTTTTAAGAATAGTTCTATGAAATGTCTCTTATTTATGAAACTTGGAGAAAATGACAAATTTAAAACAAATTGATGTTTGGGTTCTGAGTAGAATCAAGATGGATCTGTTGTATTTGTGAGTTGTGTGTGTGTGTGTGTGTGTGTGTGTGTGCCTAAACACATATGCAATTGGACTTTTTTCCTTAGTTTCTTAAATATATGTGCATATGTTCTTAGAGGTATGATATTTAAATCAGAAAGAAAGTCTGTCATCTTTGACTGAGAAACCACTGACAACTCTCAAATAGTTGTAGGCTGCCACCTGGCTTCATCGATATATGACTCATAAAGTCAGTCCATTATCAACTTATCTTCTGCTGTATTTGTTGAACTTTTGATTTCTCTTTATCCTAACTGCCTGATTAAAATGACTAATTAGGATAGCACTAAACTGACACAAGTCAAAACATCTGATTGCAGACTACTGGCAGTTCTGCTGGTCAGTCAGTTGAATGACAAGGTGATTATTGCCAGTGACATGCTCTGTGCTGTAACGGGGCTGTGGAAACCAAAGGCACCAAAATAGTAGATAGGTTATGAGAGACTCTGTGAAACAGTTTAGTCTTACAATGAAAAAGTGGTTGGCAGCTGTTATTCAGGATTTCATGCCTGAGAATTTAACTAGGGCTATAGAAGTGAGTTGCTAAGTTCCACAGAGCTATGGTTAGAGCCTTTTTAGGGGGTAATGATATGATATATTGTGTGATATGAAGCTGTCTCATGCACCTGATAATTGTACCTTTCCTCAAACCATCGTAAACATTTATTAACAGTGTTTATATTTTTAATAACATGAAGCGACTCAAACCCTCTTGTTAACAATTTCTTTTATCTGTTGCAGGGTTCTTTTATAGAACTGTTCCTTGGAATGATATTTTTATAATGAGTCAACAAGGCTACGTGGCTACACCTCCTTATTCTCAGTCCCAGCCTGGAATAGGCCTTTCTCCACCGCATTATGGGCACTATGGGGACCCATCTCACACAGGTTCTCCACCAGGTAAAGTGCATTATTTTGACCCATATGTGATTATTGAATCTCAGCCGCAGAGACATAAGATGTTCTGAAAGAGCTTTGAAAGAGTTGAATGGTCATTATAGATGATGCAATGGCTTGAGATTATAGGATTATTTGGAAAAGCCTACCTCATTAGTTTGGTTATTGCATGGACCAGAACGAGTTGGTTTTTTAAATATAGATGAAAACAAAGACACTTGCTGAGTGTTTTGTTTTTACTGTTAGACTTGCTCTTGCTATTAATCAGTGGTGTGAGGTTATAGTAAACACTAAAAAACCCCACAAATTGTAATTTTGTGTGTGTGTGTATATATATATATATATATATATATATATATACACACACACACACACACTATATACTAAATATATGTATATTAAATATATACATATGTTGATATTGGAAAAATATCATTAGATTTGTATGCAAAAGATTACTCAGTGATGATAATAACAAGAAAAACATGGCCTTGCTTTGAAATCATCATTGAATAACATTGGTTGCCTTAAAATATGGTACCCAGCAGGGAATCTTGGCTTTGGAGCAGAGGTGGGAGAAAAAGGAGTAATGGAGTGGGATTGCCGTTGCTCTGATGGCAGGTGACACGATGAAGTCACCTCCTATTATCAAGGGGCTGCTCTGAGGGACCAAGTTTCAGCGTCAGAAGTGAGGCTAGTAACAGCTTGTTTCAGTTCTGATGATCCCAGATTCCCTAAAAATATCTGTGTAAGACAGTTCTTGGGACTTCTTCTGAGGAATTCAGTTCAAATCCCTGGTGGAAATGGGCTGTGTATAACTCAGTGAGTGCCTCTTGGGGCTCACTAGGACTGACTCAGGTATGTAGGATCCCGGCGTGTTGAGTAGCATGTATGGAGTGCAGAGTCAGCCGGGGGTGAGGAAAGCCTCTAGGGAGGCTTGGTGGTAGCAGCCACGCACAGTTTGCTGTAGAAGACGCTGTGAGACTGTGAATTTCCTGCGGGAAGTCACCCTGATGACTTAGTCTGCCCATAATTTTTAAAAACCTCCAGATGAGGCATCCTCCTCTTGTCCAGGACCAGTCCTCCCCATAACATTTCTAGGTCTGGATCCTGTAGGAACCGTTTAACCCATCTTTCTCTGGTTTCTTTCTGTCCGGTGGTTCATTCCCGCTCAGCATTTATATATAATGATAATTATAAGTTTCTCTTTTTTGCATGCTTTCCATGTATCAAAAAACTGGTCCTAAAAGATTTACGTGTATTATCTTCTTTAATCCTCATGCAGTGCTACTCAGGACATTATTAGCCCTATTTTGCAGCTAAGAAAACTGAATGTCTGGTATACAATGATTTATCCAAGGTCCCAGAGCTGGTGGTGTAGCCAAGATTCATGCCCCGGTCCCTCAAGAAAACAAACAACAGACTCCAATACACACCTAAGTATAACATTCAGTATTACTCACTTTTCCTACCTGTCTTCACAGCCGTCTTCTTAAACAAGTACTCACTTCACTCACTCACTCTCCATCCTTGCCTTGCAGCCCCTCCATGGCTCAGCGTGGTCTCCAGTCCACAGCTTGGGCCCCATCCACCCTTCCCCTTCTCCCACCGGGGTCATTGGTGGCCTCCTAGTACCAAATGCAGTAGACGCTCTCCTGTCCTCTTTTGAATTTGACACCGTTTACTGCTCTTGTTTGTACAAAACTCTTTTCTCCTTTGGTTTCAGTGACACTATCCTTTTGTTATTTTTCTTGGTGGGTTTCTGGACATCTTCTAAGGAGTTCCCACCCCTCTACATGACCCTTAAGCAGTGCTGTTTCTCCTTCTTTCTTCTATCTCCACCCCTCTTTTCCTCTCACTCTGTAGATTTTTTTCCCTTAACTGTATCGTTCCATATAAAGTACTAGTCTCTCAGATCTATTTCTCCAGTTCAGATGTCTCTCCTAAACTCCAAATCTGTATTTTCAATTGCCCACCTGTTTACATAGGTATATCAAACTCATCATGTCCAAAATAATTCAGTATTTTTTTTATAAAACCTATTTTTCTTCTGATATTCTGTATCTCACCCGGCAGCTATCATTCATTCAGCTACCCAAATTAGAAAGTTTCACTGTTTAAAAAAAATCTCTTCCTTTTACCTTCTCTAATCCAAATTCTTCTGGGGTAATCATAAATGTCTTTTCTACCTACTTCCTCCTTTCTATCCTGTTGTCACTATTCTTGTTCCAGCCATCCACCTCTCGCCTGGATTACTAACATGGTCTCTTAACCATTATCCCTCTCTCCAGTACTGCCTTTCTCCAAACATTCAGCCCTGTGCTGGAGGGACTCTTATAGCCTGCAGATCTAATTCTGACTTTCTTTTGCTTCAGACCTTTCCAGGACCACCAGAAAGCCAATCCATGCCTCTGTGTTCTTCCTCCCAGCAGGGCGTACCTCACACTCCCCCTTCAGACTCGGTTCACCTGTGGTGCTTGCAGGCATTTCTGACCACTATTTGTCCTCAAGCTTATTTGTAAATCCTCTTCTCCTGTGTTCTGTAACACCTGTGCAGCCTCACTACAATTTACCACACTGTGTATAATAGATGTGCCTGAGCAGAGAAGGTCTTCATTCAATGTATGTTCAATGAATGAGTGAATGACCAGCTGCTGCATTCATCAGCAAAACACTCAGGTGTTTACCAATAATAAAAAAAACTGTCTTTGTTGGATTAAATCCTTCGTGCTTTAATTTAAACCTCTTTCTCCTTATTCAATTCTCAGATGGATACCAGGCCATCAGACTCTGTATACATACCTTTCTGTAAATTATGGTGTCTTTGTTTAATGATTTAAGGCGGTCACTAAATTACCCTAGCCTCTATTTCTCTGTGCCGAATGACCTTAGATCTCTTAGTCTTTGGTCATCACGTGCCTTCTTTTCTAGCCTTTTGGTGATCCTTTTGTTTTGTTTTGTTTTTTTGTGACAGACACAGGCAACTTAGCTGTGGTTCCTTGAAATATCTATTTTACTGTAGATCTGGCCAGTGCTAAGTCTTGGTTTGAATTTCTTACATACCATATTGCCATTTGTGCCTATTGTGTAATGCTAGTGCTATATAATAACAAATATAACAGATTTATTGAGTGAGCAAAATACTTGTGGAGATACAACAGTGAATAAAATGGACCTAATCTCTGTCCTTACAGTACTTACTTGTCTGGCAGGACATGCATTAAGGAAATTGACAATGACAATGCGGGGGAAGCACCACCTTAAGGAGGTAGAGGTGGGCTGGAAGCACACAGTGGGTGCACCTAACCGAGGCTTACAGGTGAAGGGAATCTTCCTGGAAGGAAAGACCTGAAAGATGAGTGAGAGTTGGCCAGGTAGGGAGGCAGCTTGCTGGGGTTGGGGAGGTGCCACTTTGGAGGACCTGCAAGAGGTTTACCATGGCTGAGGGGTAGAGTGTGAGCAGTGAGAGGTGCCTGAAGTGGAAAGTGGGGCCACTAAGACTTTGTTTAGGCTTTATTCTAAGGGCCGTGGGGTGCCGCTGAAGCATTGTAAGCTGGGAAGGGCCACGATCCCGTGTATATTGTTGAGTTACACTCCACATTAGGAGGAGTGTGGAGAAGGAATCGGAGTGGGCACACTGCTTTCTGGAGCAAGGTTCCTTGCCCTCAGCGCTGTTGACATTTGGGGCCCGCTAGTTCTTTGCTGTGGGAGGCTGTGCTGTGCGTTGTAGGGCCCTTCGCAGCGTCTGTGGCTTCTGCCCATTATTAGTAGAGACCAATGCTCCCTCTCCTCCCCCACCCCCCGGCCCCAAGCCCTGCCAACCAGAAGTCCTAGACACTGCCTGTTGTCCCTTCAGGAGCAACGTCGCCCTTGGCTGAGGACCACTGGTCTGGAGGCTGAGGGGCAAGAACTGCTGATGTCCTGGAACTGGGGCTGGCGGCTCTGGGGGTGGTGAGGCTTCTGATAAATAGTGAGCTTATGTAGGTAGGTACAGCACCAGGCACAGTGCCTCAGGAACAATAGTCATTACAGTTCTGCCCATATCATAGGGAGTTTATCTTTGTTTATCTTAGATAAACTTTTTTTTTTTTTTTTTAACAAATGGTTTTTAAATTTGGTTTTAGTTTGTCAGATCCAGGGCCAAATCCAAGATATGCTTTTCTGTGATGTTGTTTTGGTCGGGGTTCTTTTGCCAATAACAGAAGCCAGTCTAGCAGAAAGAGATTTGTAAAAGGGTATCAGGAAGCTAAGAGAATATTAGAGAGTCAGAGAACCAGGCTTGGGACTCTGCGGTCCATAGAGTGCACACCCTGCATGGGGCTGTTCCGTCAGCAGCCACTGCCTGTCTAACCTGGAGCCACCATCTCTGGCCCCTGGCCAGGGTCTCCCGAAGGTGTGTGGCTTTGCTGAATTTAGAGCACATGGCAGCCCAGTTTATAAGGGAGTCTAGGAAATGGAGAGTCCATCTTTCCAGCTCAGGACCATACAGAAAGGCAAGCCAGAAAGGAATTGGAATTGGTATTGAGTAAGCTAGTCTATAAAATCTGTCACTGTATTAAAGACCAGTTTATGATTTTAGATATTTTTCTTTGAGCATAAGCATAGTTAGATCTTTCTCTTGGTATGGTTTTACTTTCCTATTAAAATTCTCATACTGCTCTATAAAGAACCTGATTTCTCTTTTATCTCTGATCACTTATGAAAATGCCAGTGATGTGGCCAGGCAAAGACTGTGACTTTGCAGATAACAGTGATACTGACTTCCCTTTGCCCTGAGTATAGAGTCCAAATGGCACCCAGGACTTTGCAGTCTGACCCCAACCAACCTGGACAACCTCTGCTCCAGCCACTTTCCCCACCATCTGTTCACACCGCACCTTTTGCCAGTCCCTGATCGCACCGTGCTCTCTCAGGTCTTCACTTGAGCTTTGTCTTCTGCCTGGAATCCCCTATCCTGTCTCTGTACTAAGACAACTCCTGCCTGTCCTTCAAGACTCAGCTCAAGTAGTCCTTCCTCTTTGAACTTTTCTTGATTCCCCTAGGAAGAGTTAGGTAGTCCCTCTGCATATTACAACACTCGTCACAGGGCACTGTAATTGTTTACATGGTTATCTCTTCCCTAAGAGCTCTTACTGTCTCAGAGGCACATTGAATGTATGTTGAACAAGAGTGAGTTTGAATCATTGCTATAGAGTTAATTTCCAAAAATAAAAGGGATTGACATGTACACACTACTATATTTAAAATAGATAACCAACAAGGACCTACTGTATAGCACAGGGAACTCTGCTCAGTATTACATAACAACCTAAATGGGAAAAGAATTTGAAAAAGAATAGATTCATGTATACATATAATTGAATCACTTTGCTGTACACCTGAAGCTAACACAACATTGTTAATCAACTGTACTCCAATATAAAATAAAAAGTTAAAAAAATAAAAATAAAAGGGAAAGAACATTTTAGTAAGGTTGGTGTATGACATTTCTGCTTGAGTAAGAACTGTTTTTTGTTTTGTTTTGTTTCGGTTTTGTTTTTAGAAACAATATGTGCATCTCATGTACACATGACATGAGTAACTCCGAGAACAGGTTTTTGATTTTCTAGACGTATATATGAGGGTTGTTGATGAAACTGCTGTTTACCTACTTATTTAAGAAACGAGAATATCTTTAGTTTCTTGTAGTGCATGTGATTATTTACTGCTTTAGTGCTAGTATTGTAGATTTTCTACTTTTGTCCAAAATAATGTTTTAAAAATGAAAATACAAGTGTGCATATAATTATGGTATATATGTCTTGTTAGAATATAAATACTTGAAAAAAAGAAAGCAAGGGATATGGCCAGGGAGAGAAACTAAGCTTTCTTGAGAGATTACCTTTATTTATCGGACATTGTTCTGAATGCTTTTATACCCATTGTCTGATTTAATTCTCAGAACAATCCACAGAGACAGGGGACATTTTTGCCATGGTACAGTGTTAAAAGCTTAGGTTTCGAAAGAACAACATATCTTGTCAGGGTCACAGGTGCTTAATGGTAGGGGAGGAATACAAACTCCAGTCTGTGTGACTGCAAGTCTCATGTTTTTCTAACTTTGCTGGATTTGGGGTTTAAACTTTATGTAAAAATAAGAATAATATTTGTTGTTTTTGTTCTTGGTACATGGACAATGGCTAAATATACTGTGACTGTAAAGTTAATATAAAATTTTTCTTAAGTTTGAGGAATCCTGTTTTAAGAAAAGAAACCTTTGTAATAGTTTCAACAATATTATTCATGAATACTGCCACCTCACTGGTTATATTTCATTCTGCATTACCCAAGCATCTGAGAGCATGCGCTCCAAAGTGTTGGCCAAAAAGTTCGTTCGGTTTTAATAAAAGACACATTTTTCGTTTCACCAAGAACTTTATTGAACAATGTATTCATTAACGTATTCATTAACCGAACGAACTTTTTGGCAAACCCAGTGTGACAATGTAAGAAATTCTTTCTGGGCTACTGCAAGGTCATCCAGTCACTTCCCTTACTATCTGAGTGAATAAACTTTCTAGAAGAAGATAAAAGAAGAAAGGAGATGTTGAGTATGAAATACCATCATGAGGTCAAATGGAGGAGTGCACAGAAGCCAGCCAGGAGGTCATTGGTGATGGTGCCAGACAGGAAAATCGGGTCAAAAGTAAATTGAATGGGAAAAAAAAAAAAAAAAGTAAATTGAATGGTAGAAAACAAACTTATGGTTACCAGGGGTTAAGGGAGGGAGGGATAAATTGGGAGATTGGGATTGACATATATTTGCTACTACATATAAAATAGATAACTAATAAGGACCTACTGTATAGCACAGGGAGCTCTACTCAATACTCTATAATGGCCTATATGGGAAAAGAATGTAAAAAAGAGTGGATATATGTATATATGTAACAGATGCAGTCTGCTGTACAGCAGAAACTAAGACAACATTGTAAACCAACTATACTCCAATAAAAATTAAAAAAAAAAAAAGTAAATCGAATGGCCTGGAGCAAAAACAAGCAGGATGGAAGTAGAGAGAGCAAATAGAAGAAATATACTTTTTCTCTTTTTTTTTTCCTTTTGAAAGACTGAAAGAGGCGTTGCAAGTAATCTAGTCTAAGCCTTTCCTTTTGCAGTGAGGGAAAACTGAGGTCCACAAAGATACACTTCTTGCCCAGAGCCATCCATCTGCTAGTAAGTGGCCGGATGGGGCGTCGAACTGCTCTAACCCAAGCTCAGTGATTTTTCTCCTGTGCCATGATTTCTCTAGAAGAAGGAGAGAAAAATGTCTGAGAACGGTTTTAAAGAGAAACCTTTAAAGATCTCTATTGGAGAAGAGCTGCTTATAAATTAAAACGCCGGCACCGCCAGGGGCATCTCTTCATCACGTGTGATTCTGTATTTTGTATGAGTGACCTGATGACTTGAGAAGTCCCTCAACTCGTTAGAATCCTGGAAAAATTATTAACTCTGAAGGCTGTGCTCTGGATTCGTTGGAGAAACAGATGCTATTCTCCATTCACGTTCCTCATGCTGTAACTCAAATAAAGGTGTTTTCAGAGGTCTTTTTCCCCCCATAATTAGAGTTAGGATGTTTTGTGATGCCTCGTACTGTTTTTTTTTTCCAGATTTGTATTCTGATATCCAATGGACATTTTTCACTGTTTATTCTAGCATTCTTTGTGCGATAGTGTGTTCCATCAAGGTGCCTCTCTACCAAATGCAAAGATTTATTTCTTCTCTTTTAGCTTCTGTTTAGTGTTAAAAGGATTTCTGCTCTCCTATCATTGTGATGGTCAAATAATGATGCCACAGCCTGGCATTGGTAAGTCTGTGATGGTTAAAGCAAGTGTGAAGGAGAACTTGTTCTAACCTGTTTTTCCTTCTCCCCCTCCTATTTTGCATTTTTAACCTAATATCTTTGTGTCCTCTCTCTTTGCACTTTCATACTCTTCTAAACTCATGTCCTTCCCTTGCAGGTATGATGAAGCCAGCAGGGCCTTTGGGGGCTGCTGCCCCCGGGGGGATGTTGCCTCAGGGCCATCTGCCTCCTGGACCCCATCAGTTTGGCCAGAATGGAGCTCATGCCCAAGGTCCTCCTCTTCAAAGGTGAGCGAGATTCCAGCCCTCATTTGTATAATCTACTAAAATTATCTTACAAGTCCCTTCTACTCTTGCATGTTGGTTGATTGAAACTTTGACCTCCTGATACTGCCCACATCCTCGAAAGGATCTACTGGAAAACTGCCAAGAAACAAAGCATTTAAAGAAGTTAGGCCAGTGGTAAAGCCTGTGGATTTGATGTGGAAGGCGCACGGATGCCAGTGAGGGACTCTTGAAAGGCAGGGTGATAGTGACAACACGGGGAATGAATCATCTGTGTTTATAAATTAAGGAAGGGAGAAGTTGGAGGCAGCCCTGGAGAAGCCGAGGTATGAGATGTGGGAGATGCTGGGGCCATGCAACCCCTCAGGACTGTGCCCGCATCACACCTTCCCTGCTGGAATCCCATTGCTGTTTGTCCTGTGAGGTGTTGCTGGTGAGAATCCCAGTGCCAAGCTGTACACAGTGTTTACGTTGGAATTTCTCCAAGGATCACCCAGAGGCTTCATTTCCCAGGTTCCTTTCTCAGGTTGTCAGGCTGCAAGGTTGGGGTTGGTGGAGGAGTAACCCCTCTGGAGGACTCTGGACCTTGCTGATGGTGAGGCCATTTCGTTACCCTTTGAAGGAGCCTGTAGTCCCTGCCAGTGGGAAAACTCCCTCTGGAATGTTTTAAATCATCAAGTTCATTCACTGACAGGGCATCTGTGAGGTTGACATTCCCTGGCTCTTGTCTGTTGTGATAACATTTGCCATTGACGTGGTAGCTCTGAGATGCAGAGTGAAGGTTGATGTAGGAGTCACTGGATGAGTGAGTCTGAGTAATTGGGTTTACATGGGATCGTGGTTTGAACAAGGAGCACGAAGTCAAAGGGCCTGACTCAGGACCTGCCCCTCCTGCCCCTAGCCTCAGTAGCGTGGTGGTGGGGCACGAGGGGAGGGCAGAAAGCCTGAACCAAGACGCTGCCTCTGGTTCAAGCAATTCACTAGCCTTGTGACGCTGGTGACGTTCCTGGGCCTCTAGACCGCATTTTCCTCACTTGTAAAATGAGGAAGTAGAATTCTCAGTGCAGAGTATAGAGGAGAAGATCTGGAGAAGTACATTGTTGTGAACTGCCAAGCAGGTCAGATTTTTTTTTTTTTAAAGAAATGCAAAAATTGAACAGCCACTTTGAAGTTAAGAAAAGATTTGAGTCACTGGTATTAGCCTAGATTGGATTGATCTTTTTGGTTATTTCTACTTGTTTCACTTGAATTAGGTTGCTTAGGAGTAGGTAAATCACAGATGTTGCCATCAGACCGATCTAAGCTGTGTGATTGTGAGCTCAGCACAGCGTCTGGCACAGTGACGAATAGAGGCTCTAGGCTCGGGCACGTTTGATACCCTTGGCTCAGGGAGTTCTGGCTGGATGAGTTACGCTGCCTGTATGTGCCTTGGTTTCCTCATCACAGTTGTAACAATAATGGTGTGGTGGTGAGGATTTTGATCACTAATCCATGCAGAAAACCTTGCACAGTGCACAGCGCCCATGAAAGACAATGCGTGTTAGCAGTTATCAGCACCATTTCCACTGGATATGGAAAGTCTGCGGTCTCTTGCTTGCCCTTCCTACTAGCTCAGTGTTGCTACCCACCACAGCTCAGTTTAGGGATCTGCCTTTATTGTGATTCCCAGGGAAGCACTGACAGATTTTGCCCCATCTCTTCCTCCTCCACTGTTCACTTGCCTCAACTTGAACTTGAATTACAAGCTGGAAATGGGATTTAAAGATGGAAAAGTCTAGTATTCAGGCTAAGCCTCCATAGTGAGGCTACCTAGCCTCATGGGACGTATTTCTGTGTGTACAGTTCAGTGCAAGCACAAAGGGCTCAGTGACTGTGCAGGTGAGTCACACCCGTCTGATAACAGGGGTTGTCAGAGAGCATAGATCCCATATGACCTGGCTATGGTTGTAGTACTTCAGGGAGTCATTTGTACTTAGAGGACCCATCATGGACCCATCATAGAAATCTTTTCATTTTTACCATGTCTAAACTGTCAAATAAAAACGTGATTAATTCAGAGTCATTATGTTGATTTAAATTTAAAAATTATAAGTTTTATTTTTAAATGTTGTTACTTCAAAGGTAATGTTTCCTAAAACTTAAAAATCATACCTAATCACTTGTCTTTTGATGTTGGCTAAGGCAGAATAAATGTCTTAAACTTGTAAGTGGTACTAAAGTTATCTACAAAGTGTTACTGCTGGGTGGGATTAATCTCCTAAATAAATTCTTTAACCTAAAGTTCCATTTTTTAATTATAGGGGGAAAAGTCAATTGTAAGTGTTCTATTTTGACCAAGAAATGGCAAATTGGGTGGGAAGGAAGGTTGGAAGGAGACTCGTCTTCCCAAATCGAAGCTATTATTAGGGTGAATCTAATAAGAAATTGGTTGCAATGGAAAAGGAGAAAACAAGAAAAATAAGAGAAATACATACTTGTTTTCTCTTCCATTTGTGTGTGTATGTGTAAAGCAATGACATGATTGGGCAGAGCTTTTGTTTTTCTCTAGTCTATGGGCTGAGTATTTAAAAATCTAGATTTTGTATCAGTCAAATCTTGAAAAATTTGGTACCTTATCTCCAGATTCTAACAAACTTCAGCATACAGCTCACTTCTTAAGCAATTTGTTGTAAACTTGAAAATGAAAAGTATTTGAGGTTGAGCAGGCCACAGACAACGGAGTCAACTCTCCAGAGGTTTAGGGTTAAACTGAGGCTAACTTTTCATGTTTTATTAATCCTCTGGTTATGATCCTTTATGGTTCTTTTTGGTTCTTTTTGATGGTGAATCTGCCCTCTTCTGACAGTCAATGAAACAGTTAATTAAAATATGTAATTGAATGTTTCTCAGCCCAGAAATATGTTAAATGAAGTAATCAATGAGAAATATTTAAATCTATATGATTTTTAATTCTAACCACATTATATTTACAGCAGGGAAAGGGATTGTTCCATTTTTATGGATTGAAAGCTGAAAGCTACAGGGAATTAAGTGGCTTGTCCATGCTCACACACCAGCTCTCCAGGGTAGGGTCAGGGGCCTGGATTCTCACCTAAGCTCTGACACCCACATGCTGTGTGGTCTTGGATAAACTAATTTAGTAAAGTAATGAAATTGAAAAATATTAAACCACTCTGTATGTTTAATATGTTTTGTTGATCTCTTTTTTCATATGTATGTCAGTTTTTTAAAATACTTTTTATTAAAAAATTATTTAATAAAAGTTACCCTTTAATACTATTTTATTTTTACTTTTAAGTTGATAATATTGCTTTAAAATCCAGATCTGTTTAAGACTTAGTTGATCAGAAAAAAAAATTTGTGAATTTCTGACGCCTAACTCCTAGGATATGTATCATGCAATGAGTGATGAATCGGTTTTTTCGAGTCAAAAAGTAATAGCTAATGGTGTACATTCTTTCATTCTGTATTTTAAATCTTTAACCTTTTGTTAAGTTAAAAAAAAATACTTGAGGGTGCTTGTCATAACTTCCATTTGAAACATTTCATCCTACCTGTACTATCTCTATAAAAAATGATTCACAGAATGTTATATTTTAAAAATATTGTTAACATCTGTGAAATATCTCTGAACATGTTTTGGGGAATTTTTTTCTCAAATGATTAAATAACACTACCTACCCCCTCCTCCCATTAACTGCTGGTTAGCCCAGGCCCTGTAACCATACTGCACACTACAGCCACTAATACATTCTTGTAGAGAATGTACATTCTGCCTGTGTGCAATTGTTTCATATATCTATGAAACCCCATGCATGAGTTTTAAGGAAAAGACAAAAAGCATCATTTCTTGAGAAAAGGAAATGACTTCTTTTTATGAAGCAGTGGATTTACAAAACATATCTTTAAGACAATTCTCAAAATCATTTCTAAGTGATCATAAAGATACAGTCACAAAGCATTTTAGTTTTCTTGACTTCTGGTCTATTGACCAATAGCCCTAGCATAGATTAGGCTGTGATGGACTCAGCTTCCCAAATTGATTTCCAAAACTTGTTCTTTGTTTATGTTCGAATTTTTTTTTTTTTTGGCTAGGTGTCTTGATAGGTGTAGCATGTGAGCATAGATATGGGATGATGCTACATGATTCGTTTTGAGCTCACATTGAGGTTAATTAAAGATTTAGTGTGTAACTGCTATATTTAAAATGGATAACCAGCAAGGACCTACTGTTTAGCACAGAGACCTCTGCTCAATGTTATGTGGCAACCTGGATGGGAGGTGAGTTTGGGGGAGAATAGATACATCTATATGTATGGCTGCGTCCCTTTGCTGTGCACCTGAAACTATCACAACATTATTAATCGGCTATACTCCAATATAAAATAAAGAGTTAAAAAATAAATAAAAGATTTAGTGTATAATATCAGTCATTTTCCTAGTGCCACTAGATGGGCTGATTTAATTTTACAAGTTACTGACATTTGTTGTATGTCATTTGCATATGAGACTGTATGACATTATCACCCCTTTTCTCTCTCAGATTTCCTGGCCCTCCACCTGGCAACAGTGCGGCCCCCTCCTATGCACCATACTCACCCTCTACACAATCGTCTTACCCAAGTCCGGTGTCCACTTCATCCGTCACCCAGCTGGGCACTCAGCTCAGTGCTATGCACGTCAACAGCTATGGTAACAATTTCATTATTCACGCTCATTGACTGTCTTGTCTCATGAGTATTTTTACTAAGAAAGGTTTTCTTCAAATTCAAAATAGACATGCCTCTGGCATACCGTATTGAAGCAGTATTTGGACATTTTCATGTAAATCATCTGTATTATGTATGGCAATAATTACTTTTTTCCAAATCATGCTGCCATTTATTTCAAGATAATTGAAGGACCCTCAGAATACCTTATGTTCAACACCAGATCAATAAAGAACAAAAAATGCTGACTTCACAAATAAACATTAGACCAGTGAAATTATTTTAAGAAATGTGAGGGTAGTTTAACCCTGTGTTTATTATGAGGCCCCCAAATCAAAAATGTAGTACTCTTTGTTTCACAGTGCTTTTTTTTGTTGTTGTTGTTTTTAATATAAATTTATTTATTTATTTATTTTGGCTGCGTTGGGTCTTTGTTGCTGCGCGCGGGCTTTCTCTGGTTGTGGCGAGCGGGGGCTACTCTTCGTTGCAGTGCGTGGGCTTCTCGTTGCAGTGGCTTTTCTTGTTGCAGAGCACGGGCTCTAGGTGCACGGGCTTCAGTAGTTGCAGCACGTGGGCTCAGTAGTTGTGGCTCGCGGGCTCTAGAGCGCAGGCTCAGTAGTTGTGGCACACGGGCTTAGTTGCTCCGTGGCACGTGGGATCTTCCCGGACCAGGGCTCGAACCCATGTCCCCTGCATTGGCAGGCGGATTCTTAACCACTGTGCCACCAGGGAAACGCCACAGTGCATTTTAATTCTGCATTTAGATCATGGGAAGAATGGAAGCTCAGATGCTGTGGGACAGAAAAGAGAACAATAGGAGAGAAAACAGTTACAGTACTGAGATTAACATCAATAGCAATGCTGTATAAGAGCCATAGAAATTTTCACTGGAACAACAGCATAGTCAGCCATTTATCTTGATGACAAATGTTTTCATTACTTAAAGTTAGTTTCTTAAAAGTATCAGTAAAAAACCCCCTCAGAGTATTTCTTTTTACTGGTTTCAAAATGGCTAAGTCTCCAAAGCAGCAGCAGTGCAGTTTCACATAATCAAAGAAAGGAAAAAATAATCTGGTTTTACGATTTCCAGTATGATTGGATAGAATTTTAGTGGCCCATCCCTTCTCCTTGGTTATTTCTACCTACTTCCAAAATCCATTTGATCAAGTCAAGCACAGGATGCAAATAATTTATTGACTTGAGTGAATAATGCTTGTCACGCAAAAAAAGTTTTTTTTCTGTATGATTTTCCTATATTCTGTACCAGATAAAATTCCTTAATTAATGCCATGTGTCATGAAAAGTGAATGCAACTGAGTTAAAATTTATCCTACTAATTTTCTATCATTATAAATGTTGCTCCACTTGTATACAATACTCCAAATAGCATTTGTGTCACTTTCTGAATGATGATTTCATCTTGTGGGGGAAAAAAATGTGACTTGAACGGGTGCCTTCTTGCTTTATTCTGAAAAAGAAGTGTCCCTGTTGTATACGTGGTAGAAGTTAAAGTGTTGAGAAGTGTGGCATTTAGGTGGGCTGGTCTTTTTCTGGCCTAGGTTCGGGCATGGCTCCCCCCAGCCAGGGCCCCCCTGGCCCTCCAGCAGCAGCAGCAGCATTCCAGGGTCCTCCACGGTCTTCGCAGCCATCCATCTTGCAGCCTGGATCTCAGGTTCTCCCACCACCACCCACTGCACTAAACGGCCCCGGTGCCTCACCCTTGCCTCCATCAACACACAGACAAGACGGGCCTGCTCCTCCGAACGCCCAGTACCAGCCCCCGCCTCCTCCAGGACAGACCCTGGGCCCTGGATATCCTCTGCAGCAGGGTAAGGTGGGCAGGGCTCAGAGGGAGGCCTTGGGTCCCCTGGGGGTGCCCTTAATTGGGAATCAGATTTGTTCCTATGTTACTAGGCATCTATCACTTACTGTTTTTGATTGGTGTGGCAAGTGCAAAGTAAAGGGGAACTGTAAATATTCACGTTTAACTCCCTGCCTTATTTAATATGAAAAATGCAAGGTGCTTGACTGAACAGTATAATATTGTCAGTGAGCCCTACGTCTGGGTTTGGGGATTATAATCATTTCTTTTTAAAATTTTTTCCAAGCAGCCAACTATGGCCCCCAGATGGCAGGTGCACAGCTCTCCTACCCAGGAGGCTTCCCCGGAGGTCCTGCACAGATGGCGGGTCCACCGCAGCCCCAGAAGAAGCTGGATCCTGACTCTATCCCCAGCCCAGTAAGTGCTCTTCTCACTCTCACAGTCCACCTAACAAAGAACCATTCTTCACTCATTGTTCTCAGAAACTCTGCAGTTTGTTAGCATTTATCCTGTCCTTTATTGTCAAAGCACAATACCCATCACATGGATAAGGCTTGCTTCCTTCTGTGTATGTATGGGGGTGGTGAGGGTGGGTTATGGCATACCAGAGGTCTCCATGAGAGAAACAGCCTGTGCAGATTTTTTTTTTGGTATCACGTAAACTTGGCAGTATCTATTGATGTTTATATTCACATATATTGGCAGTATGTATTGATATTTAATGAGTAATTAGTAGTAAGAGTATATTCTATATAAAAATGCTATTTTAAGAAACTAAAGGACACTTTTCAGGATACTCATAGGAGTACAAAGTATTTGGCATATTTTAAAAAACTGTTTTAAATAAAATTAGAGCTGTAACTTAATTCTCCTCCACCCAAGTGATTTTCTTTGGAGAATTACTTTTTAGTAACTGTATCAGTCGGCTTTTATTAGGTTAATCTGCATAACAAACACTCCCCAACTTGGCTTACATCCACAAAGATTTATTTATCACTTAGGTTACATGTACGCTGCAGTAGCTGCAGTTTGGTTTTAGATTCTGCTCCATATGCCCTTATCACTCCAGAATCTAAGGTGAAAGGGCACCCCTTATCCGGGACATGTATTCTCATGGCAAAGAGAGAAAAGGAGGAAAACTGGTCAAAAGGTGCAATAGCTGTTAAAGCTTCCAGTCAGATGTGGTACATGTCACAACCACACACATGCCCTTGGCTGAGACAAGTCATATAACAAAGTCTGATGTCAATGGGGGAGGGACGTAAACACTTCCCTCAGAAGAAACTGCAAGTCTTATGGCTTTGAGCAGGGATATAAAGTCCTTTGGAATAAGAATGAAATTGTCTGCAGTTAACTTGCACCTTTGAAGTGGTTCTATAAACATGAGTAGAAAAAGTTAGAAAGAGACTAAGGAGCACTAAGAGGTATTATATTTCATGTATATATATATATATATATATATATATATATGTATATATGTATGGCCTAACTTTTGCATGTAACAAACCATCAGCAAACTTAGTAGCTTACAACCACTATTTATTAATGCTCGTGAGTCAGTAGGTCCTCTGGGCTGGGCTGGACTGATTTTGGCTGGGCTTGCTTTGTGCATCTGGGGTCAGCTAGAGGCTTGGCTGGAGCCCAAATGGTCTAGGATGGTCTATGAGTTTTCTGCGGTTGTATAATCAAGTACCATAACCTGGGTGGCTTAAAGCAACAGAAATTTATTCTCTTACAGTTCTGGAGGTCATAAGTCTGAAATCAATGTGTTGGCATGGCTGTCTTCCCTCCAAAGGCTCTGTGTGAGAATCCATTCCTTGTTTTTTCCAGCGTCTGGTGGCTCCAGGCATTCCTTGGCTTGTGGCCGCATCATTCCAATCTTTGCCTCTGTTGTCACATCACCTCCCCCTCTTCTCTGTGTCTTTTCCTCCGTGTGTTGATCTCAGAACTCCCTGTGCCCCTCTCATAAGTTTCATGTGATTCCAGTTGGGGCCCACCCAGATAATCTAGGATAAGCACTATCTCTCAAGATCCTTAATTTAATCAATTCTTTTGCTATATGCAGTGTTAGTCACAGGTTTCAGGGATTAGGACATGGATGTATCTTTTTGGGGGGCTATATATTCAGCCGACTATAAATGGTATCATTCATGCATTTGGTATTTGTTACCCATCTGTTAGCTGGGGATGATTGAGTCCTGTCACCAAGCAGGATAGCCTAGCTTTGGCGGTGCCAGAGATCCAAGAGGGAAAGTAGGAATATGCAAGGCCTCCTGAGGATGGTCTGCAGTGTTCTCTCATCCAAAGCAAGTCCCAAGACCACCCCAGAGTCAAGGCGCAGAAAAATAGACCCTGCCTCTGGATGGGAGGAGCAGCAAAGTCCTTAAAAACGGCATAGGTGTAGGGAGGGGTGGAGGATTTTGGCTATTTTTTAAAATACACACTTGAAGATTTGTGATAAAGTATCTGATGCTATTTTAGAAATTAAATTTTAATAACTCTTAGTGCCCTTATTGATGATCATATTACCAGCCATTACTTTTCTAGTTTAATATTATTTGATTATTCCAGTTGAAGAAGTATCATGTATTTACATGATTTACATTTTGACTTCCTGTTTCTCTGCTTGTATATAACATCTACAGACCCTCTGGGTCGTTCCACTTCATTCTCTGATGTTTCTAGCTCCTGGTTCATTGTTAGTTAATCTCTCCAGTACTGTTTCTGTTACAGTTATTGGCAATTTTACTATCCATCTGTAGAAACTTCCATTTCTCTGGCCTCTCAATTCTTGATCTTATTTTCTTCCAATGTTCTTTGTATCTACCCCACTTACTCCTATCATTACCAGTGACTGTACACCTTCAAAGTCTCAGTTGAAAGCATCCCATCCTCCAACCACTGCCTTCTATCTTTTCAGCTCATTTCCTCTAGGACTCAAACGTCAATAATAATTCACCCACCAGGATTTACAACCTACCACTTTTTCTTGACTCACGCCACCTTCATCTTCGCACTTCTCCTATGCAGCTTATATTATGTGATCCATGACTATAAATCTGTCCCTTGCATCTTCTACCCTGAACTCCTTTGCCCCCTCCCTCCACTGCATTCACCTAGAAAATTCCCAGTTGTTGTTAAACCAACTCTCCACCTACTCCATGCCTGCACCCCAGATGCTAAGGCAACTTGAGAAAGATGCCCACCACGCTTACTGGTCTCACTTTGAATTCATAACCACTAAACGAAAGTGAACCTTTAGTTGTGTGTTTCTAAAACCTGACTGCACAGAATAATAACTGGCGGAGCATTTAAAATTATTGATGCCTTGCTCCCAGCCCCCCAAATTATGATTTAATTGTACTGGGCATTGGAATTTTTCAAAGTTCCTCTGTTAATTCTAACGTGTAGCAAGTTTGGAGACCATCACCCAACTCCGCTGACCCTCCCATTTTCCTGGATGACTATCATTCCTTCTCTCTTGAAACTCCTAACACTACTTTTTCCTTTTCTGACTCTTTAATGATAACCTGCTCCTTATTACACTGAGAAAATAGAAGAAATCCAAAGAGAACCTCTGCATGTTTCATTTCCACATCTCGCTGCATCTGTGCTCATTTATCCCTCTTCCTCCTGTTAGTGTGGATAAGCTTGTCCATACTCCTGACCAAGGCCATCACCTCCACTTGTGCCCGAGAATCCATCTCTATGGGCTTTCAAGAACCGCCCTCCAGAAAATGTCCTCTGTATTAGAGCTCTCCAAAAAACAGAACCAATAGGATATATGTCTATATATGGAAATAAATTTATTTTAAAGAATTGGTTTACTCAATTGTCGGAGACTGGCAAGGCCAAAATCTGCTGGGCTGGCCGGTGCGCTGGAGACACAGGAAGAGCTGATGTTGCAGCTTGACTCTGAAGGCATCTGAAGCAGAATTCCCTCTTCCTCAGGGAGACCTCGGTATTTTTCTCTTAATCCTTCAACAGGTCAGAAGAGGCCTACCCACACTGTGGAGGGTACTCTGCTTCACTCAAGGTCTACTGATGAAATGTTAATCGCATTTAAAAAAATACCTTCACAGCAAGATCTAGACTGGTATTTGAAACTGGCTACCATGGCCTAGCCAAGTTGACACATAAAATTAACTATCACATCCCCTCTCTGCTGCATTATCTTTACTTATTTGAAGATAAACTTCAGTTTTTCTCTGTCTAGATCATTCTCATCAGAATATAAACCTCCCGAAATACCTCTTATTGTTAATGAAAGAAGCCTCCTTTGTCCCTTCCCCATGTCTATCCAGTTTCCTCCCCATTTTGTGGCTCTCTTTTACAGCAAGAAGTCTCTAGAAGGGTTGCCTTTACCCACTGTCTTGGTTCATCTCCTCCTATTCCCTCCTGAACCTGTTCCAGTTTAGATCTTATCACTACAACCCCACTAATACTATGCTTGTTCAGGTCTCCAGTGACCTCCCATTTCCAAATCT
This sequence comes from Balaenoptera borealis, assembly GCF_965194805.1. NCBI lineage: Eukaryota > Metazoa > Chordata > Mammalia > Artiodactyla > Balaenopteridae > Balaenoptera > Balaenoptera borealis. Next base: position 128,403,620 of record NC_138861.1, on the reverse strand, counting down.
TGTGGCCAATTCTCAGATCTCCTCTGTCTTGACCTGTCAGCAACAGATTTGACACATCTGTTCATTCCATCCTCCTTGAAACACCTTTTCAGTGGGGTTACCGTGTCCCCAGCACATAGTGCCCAGTACATAGTATGCACTCATATTTGTTGAACGAATGAATGTTAACAATAAAAGCAATGAGCAGTATATTGTATCATTCATCCAAGACCCTTAAAATACACACATACAAATCAGTCCAATATTATTTTATCTTAAGAGTAATGGCAACACCACCCACTCGTTTACATCTCTGCTTGTTTCACTGGTGGCTCTTTCCTGTCTCCTTTGTTGGTCTCACCTCGTCTTTGCAACCTCCTCGTGTTAAAAGTGTCCCAAAGTCTTTGGACCCGTCCCTTTCTCCATCGACATTAACTCTAGTCAGCTCTACTCGAAGTGTGCTTCTAGGACGGCACATGAATATTGGCTGGAGCAACCAAAATGTCCATCAGCAGATGACTAGATAAGGAAGATGTGGTACATATATACAGTGGAATACTACTCAGCCATAGAAAGCATAAGATAATGCCATTTGCAGCAATATGGATGGACCTAGAGATTATCATACTAAGTGAAGTAAGTCAGACAAAGACAAATATCATATGATATTACTTATATGTGGAATCTAAAATATGATACAAATGAACTTATTTATGAAACAGAAATAGACTCACGGACATAGAAAACAGGTTTATGGTTACCAAAGGGGAAGGGGGATGGGGGAGATAAATTAGGAGTTTGGGATTAGCAGATACAAACTAATATATATAAAATAGATAAACAACAAGGGCCTACTGTATAGCACAGGGAACTATAGTCAATATCCTGTAATAAACCATAATGGAGAAGAATATAAAAAAGAATATATATATATATGTATAACTGAATCACTTCACTGTACACCAGAAACTAATACAACATTGTAAATCTACTATACGTCAATAAAAAATTAAAAACAAAGCAAAACAAAAAAAACATTGGCTTGGAGCTTAATAGAAATGCATGTTCTCAGGCTCCACCCCAGACCTGAATCAGAATCTCTAGGAATGGGGCCCTGGAATCTGTTTTAACAAGCTCTTCAGATGGTTCTTAGGCACACTAAGGTTTGAGAAGTACCACTTTAGGGAATTCCCTGATGGTCCAGTAGTTAGGACTCCACACTGTCACTGCTGAGGGCCCAGGTTCAATCCCTGGTCAGGGAACTATCATCCCACAAGCCACACAGCACAGCCAAAAAATAAATTAAAAAAAAACAAAAAACAATAACAGAAAAGCCCAAAAACGTGGCCCGAGAAGTACCGCTTTCGATGACTCATTCTCATGGCTTTAAATGAGAACGTAGATACTCCTAGTCAAGACCTTTTCCTTGAAATCCAGATTGCAACCCCATTCTTCCAGGTCCTCTGGCCAAAAAACTTGGAGTCATCCTTGATTCTCTCTTTCTCACATATCTCACGTTTAGTCCTTTAGCTAATTCCATTGCTTCTGCCTTTTGTGCTCATCCTGGTCCAAGCCTCTACCATCTGTACCCACCTGGATTATCATAAGAGCATCCTAACTGGTCTCCCTGCTATTCTAGTCTGCACAGCAGCTGGAGTGATCCTTTCACGTTCTAAGTCAGATGATGTCACGGCTCATAACAAACCCTCCAATACTCCTCTAGTTAGAAACCAAAGTTCTTACAAAGGCCTGCAAGACCCTACCGTATTTGCCACCCCTGACACCGCCCACCCCCTGCCCTGCACCCCCCCTCCCCCACACACAGACACACACACACACACGCACGCCACTCTGACCTGGTCTCTTACCACTCTTCTCCATCACTTTGCTTTGCGTCACACCAGCCTCCTTGTTATTCCTCAGCCACGCCAAGCGTACTCCTGCCTCAAGGCCTTTGCACTTGCAGTTTCCTCTGCCTAGATTCTCCTCCCCTACATACATACGGGGCATGGCTCAATCCTGCATTTCCTTCACGTCCTCATTGCTCATCCCCCATCTCACTGGCACCCCATCCATATCACTTCATATCCACAGCACTTATTACCTGACATAGGATGTATCTTATTTATGCATTTATATATCGCCTATCTTCCATACTAGAATGTCAGCTCCAAGAGGTCAAGGATTTGGTTTTGTTCACTACTGTGCCCCTAACACATAGAACAGGGCCTGGTACAGAGTATGGGCTCACATATTTGTTCAATGAATGAATGTTAACAACAAAAGCAATAAGCAGTATGGGATGTGATTTATTCAAGACCCTTAAAATATACACATATAAGTCAGTCCAATATTATTTTTATCTTAAAAGTAATAAAGTAGCAATACCAGATGGAGCCTGTTTTTATATTCTTATTACCAGAGTAGGATGCTTTTGCTAACTAAATTAATTCTTCCTTCTGGAAAGAAAGATGTGAAATCATGTTTACCGAACTCCTGTTGCATTCCAGTCCTGAGCTAAGTGCTCACTACAACTCTTTTGGGTGGTGGTCTCAGCCATATTTTGGAAGTGAGGACACTGGTTATCACCATCAGACTCTTCCTCACTCTTTGTATCAGCAGGAGGATTATTCAGCAGTTGAGATCTTCCTATTCTCCTCTTTCTCTTACCATGCCCAAGTGCAAATAATTCTGCTTTAAGCAGCCTGCCTTAGATGTGTGCATGCATCTTATTATCTTGTCTGTCCCTTATCCTTTTTGTTCATTTATCTCAAGAGAATCACTTCCTTTTTTTCTCTTTCCTGATTCTATTTTATGAAACTAGAATACTCTGTTCATAGCAGATATGTGTGAAAGTAATTCTAGTGGCGGAAAAAGAAATGTATACATTTTGATGTAGCATTGGCATTATCAGGAGTCACTGTCACCAAATTTGAAACCCTTTAAGAACTGAGACACAGTCACAATCTCTATTGAAATTTCTGTGTTTTGTTTTATCTCTAAGCTGTTTTCCGAGAATATGGATTTGAGGTAAAAAAAAACAAAAACAAAACCAAAAAAAAACCCTGTATTTTTAGAAATTACTAGAACTGTTTGTTATATTTCTTACTCCCTTTGTAGTATTCTAGCCAAGATGTGAATTAATTTAGAAATGTAATTACCACCAATGACATTGTTTCTTTGGAGGCAGTGCTTTGTGAGTTGCAAATGGCTAATTTAAAATAAACTTTTTGGAAGTAGAGTCTATCTGAAGACTGAGAGCTGCCTATGTTCAATATATAGATTATTATGACTTTTACCTCGCTTTCGTATTTGACACTTCATTGGTTGACATGATGACAGTAAATGTAAACTACTCCAGTTTTGAATGAACCAGATGAACCTTGTGGTTGAAATGTAGAGTATAATTACAGTGTTTTGATTTTTCTGTTTGCTTCTTGTCTCTGCCCATGGTAGCTTTTAGTCTCATTTGTATCTTACAGTAGTTGTGTTTGGAGCATATTCTATATCCTTAATTTAACAAGAATTCAAATCCTATGAAATTAAAAAGACAGAAATGCATGGATTTAAAAGCAGGCTAAATCTGTCTCTGATACGCTGTAAAAACCAATGATATCAATGCCAGCTGGGGCCTGGATTGGATGAGATGGGAAGGGAAAATGGAGCAGGTAACATTTCAGAGCTTGGGGGAAGACAATTTTCATATTATTAGTAGTTTCTTTTTTTTAAATTGAAATACAGTTGATTTACAATATTGTGTTAGTTTTAGATGTACAGTAAAGTGATTCAGTTATACATATATATATTTTTTTCAGATTCTTTCCCTTTATAGGTTATTATAAGATATTGAATATAGTTCCCTGTGCTATAAACACAACAGTAAATCCTTGTTTATCTATTTTATATATAGTGGTGTGTATATGTTAACCCCAAACTCCTAGCTTATCTCCTGCTCCTTCCCCTTTGGTAACCATAAATTTGTTTTCTATGTCTGTGAGTCTGTTTTTGTTTTGTAAATAAATTCATTTGTATTATGTTTTAGATTCCACATATAAGTGATATCATGTATTTGTCTTTCTCTGTCTGACTTACTTCGCTTAGTATGATGATCTCTATAAGTCCATGCACCTTGCTGCAAATGGCAATATTTCATTCTTTTTTATGGTTGAGTAATATTCCATTGTGTATATACGTGTGTGTGTGTGTGTGTGTGTGTGTATACACACGCACCACATCTTCTTTATCCACTCATCTGTTGATAGACACTTCGATTGCTTCCAAATCTTAGCTATTGTAAATAGTGCTGCTATGAACGTTGGGGTGCATGTATATTTTTGAATTAGTTTTCATCTTTTCCAGGTATATACTCAGGAGTGGCATCACTGGATCACGCGGTAGCTCTATTTTTGTTTTTCTGAGGAAACTCCATACTGTTTTCCATAGTGGCTGCACCAATTATATTCCCACCAACAGTGTAGGAGGTTTCCTTTTTCTCCACACCCTCTCCAGCATTTATTATTTGTAGACTTTTTGATGATAGTAATTCTGACCAGTGACACCTCACTGTAGTTTTGGTTTGCATTTCCCTAATAATTAGTGACGCTGAGCATCTTTTTGTGTGCCTTTTGGCCATCTGTATGTCTTCTTTGGAGAAATATCGATTTAGGTCTTCTGCCCATTTTTTGATTGGGTTGTTTGTTTCTTTGATATTGAACTGTATGAGCTGTTTGTATATTTTGGAAACTAATCCCTTGTCAGTCACATCGTTGGCAAATATTTTCTCCCAGTCCATAGGTTGTCTTTTTATTTTGTTTATGGTTTCCTTTGTTGTGCAAAAGCTTTTAAGTTTGATTAGGCCCCACTTGTTTATTTTTTATTTTATTTCTTTTGCCTTGGGAGACTGATCTAAGAAAATATTGCTATGATTTATGTCGGAGAATGTTTTGCCTATGTTCTCTTCTAGGAGTTTTATGGTGTCATGTCTTATATTTAAGTCTTTAAACCATTTTGAGTTTATTTTTGTATATGGTGTGAGGGAGTGTTCTAACTTCACTGATTTACATGAGGCTATCCACCTTTCTCAGCACTACTTGCTGAAGAGACTGACTGTTCTCCACTGTATGTTCTTGCCTGCTTTGTTGAAGATTAATTGACCATGGGTGTGTGGGTTTATGTCTGGCCTCTCTACTCTGTTCCGTTGAGCCGTGTTTGGTTTTGTGCCAGTACCATACTGTTTTGATTACAGTAGCTTTGTAGGGTTGGCTGAAGTCTGGGAGGGTTATGCCTCCAGCTTTGTTCTTTTTCCTCAGGATTGCTTTGGTAATTCTGGGTTGTTTGTTGTTCCATATAAATTTTAGGATTATTTGTTCTAGTTCTATGAAAAATGTCATAGGTAATTTGATAGGATCACATTAAATCTGTAGATGCTTTGGGTAATATGGCCATTTTAACAATATTAATTCTTCCAATCCAAGAGATGGGATATCTTTCCATTTTACTTTCTCTTTCTGATATTTCATTATTAATGTAAAGAAATGCAACAGATTTCTGTATATTAATCTTGTATCCTGCTACCTTCCTGAATTCATTTATTAGTTCTCATAGTGTTGGTGTGGAGTGTTTAGGGTTTTCTGTATAGAGTATCATGTCATCTGCATATAATGACAATTTTACCTCATCCTTCTGATTTGGATACCTTTTATTTCTTTTTCCTGTCTGATTGCTGTGGCTAGGGCTTCCAGTACTATTTGAATAGAAGTGATGAGAGAGGGCATCCATGTCTTGTTTCAGAATTTAGCAGGGAGGCTTTCAGCTTTTCACTGTTGAGTATTATGATGGCTATGGGTTTGTCGTAAATGGCTTTTATTATGTTGAGATACGTTCCCTCTGTACCCACTTTGGTGAAAGTTTTTTATCATGAATGGGTGTTGAATTTATCAAATGCTTTTTCTGCATCAGTTGAGATGACCATGTGGTTTTTGTCTTTTGTTGATATGGTCTGTCACATTGATTGATTTGCATATGTTGAACCATCCTTGTGACCCTGGAATGAATCCAACTTGATCATGGTGCATAATCCTTATTATGTGCTGGATTCAGTTTGCTAATATTTTGTTGAGGATTTTCACATCTATATTCATCAAAGATATTGGCCTTTAATTTTCTTTTTTTGTAGTGTCTGTCTGGTTTTGGTATCAGGGTGATGGTGGCTTCATAGAATGACTTTGGGAGTGTTCTTTCCTCTTCAGTCTTTTGGAAGAGTTTGAGAAGGATAGGTATAAGTTCTTTGTATGTTTGGTAGAATTCCCCAGTGAAGCCATCCAGTCCTGGAGTTTTGTTTGCAGGGAGTTTTTTTAAAAGTTACAGATTCTGTTTCACTTCTAGTGATTGGTCTGTTCATATTATCTATTTCTACTTGACTCAGTTTTGGCAGGTGGTATGTTTCTTGATATTTCTCCATTTCTTCTAGCTTGTCCAATTTGTTCACATATAACTTCATAGTATTTTCTTATGATTTTTTGTATTTCTGTGGTATTGGTTGTTATTTTTCCTCTTTCATTTTTATTTTTTTTTAAATTTATTTATTTTCCTTCTTGGTGAGCCTGGCTATAGAGGTTTGTCAATTTTGTTTGTCCTTTCAAAAAGCAAGCTCTGGTTTTATTGATTTTTTTCTTTTTCGGATCTCTAGTTTATTTATTTCCTCTTTGATCTTTATTCTTTCCTTCCTTCTGCTCACTTTGGGTTTTGTTTGTTCTTTTTCTGATTCTTTTAATTGGTAGTTTAAGTTGTTTATTTGAGATTTTTCTTGTTTTTTGAGGAAGGCCTGCATTGCTATGAACTTTCCTCTTAGAACTGCTTTTGCTGCATCCCATAGGTTTTGTATAGTTGTGTTTTCATTGTTGTTTGTCTCGAGGTATTTTCTGATTTCCCCCTTGATTTTATTGTTGACCCATTGGTTCTTTTATTAGCATATTGTTTAGTTTCCATGTAATCATTTTTTTTCTTATTTTTCTTTCTGTGGTTGATTTCTAGTTTCATACCATTGTGGTCAGAAAAAAATGCTTGAAATAATTTCTATCCTCTTAAATTTGTCCTAGTATGTGGTCTGTCCTAGAGAATGTTCCATGCATGCTTGAAAAGAATGTGCATTCTGGGTTTTTTGGATGTGGTGTCCTGTAGATATCAATTAAGTTCAACTACTCTGTTGTGTGATTTAGGATCTCTGTTGCCTTATTGGTTTTCTTTCTAGAAGATCTGTCCATTGATGTCAGTGGAGTGTTAAAGTCTCCTACTGTTATTGTATTCCCCTCAGTTTCTCCCTTTATGTCTGTTAGTATTTGTTTTATGTATTTAGGTGCTCCTATATTGGGTGCATATCTGTTAACCAGTGTAATATCCTCTTCTTGTATTGATCCTTTTATCATTATATAGTGTCCTTCTTTACCTTTCTTTATGGCCTTTGTTTTAAAGTCTATTTTGTCTGATATGAGTATTGCTACCCTTGCTTTCTTGTCATTTCCATTTGCATGAAATATCTTTTTCCATCTCCTCACTTTCAATCTATGTATGTCTTTCACCCTAAAGTGGGTCTCTTGTAGGCAGTATATTATAGGTTCTTGGTTTTTTTTAATCCAATCTTCCACTCTATGTCTTTTGATCAGAGCATTTAGTCCATTGACATTTAAAGTAATTATTGATAAGCATGTATTTATTGCCATTTTAAACCTTGTTTTGCAGTTTATTGTGTAGTTCTTCTTTGTTCCTTTCTTCTTTTTGTTTTTCTTTTGTGACTTGGTGGTTTTCTTTTGTATTATGCTTGAGTTCCTTTCTTTTTGTTTTTTGTGAATCTATTGTATGTTTTTGATTTGTGGTTACCCTGGTTTTCAAGCATGTTAACCCATAACTATTTCTACCTTCTTTAGACTGATAGTCATATAAGTTCAAATACATTCTAAAATATCTACATTTTTATGCCCCTCCCCCACATCTTGTGATTTTGATGTCCTATTTTACATCTTCATGTTTATTTTTTTTTTGCTGTTCATTATAGTTATAACTGCTTTTATAAAAATTTTCTTACTGGCTTATTTAAGTGATCTTCAATCTTTTTATATATTTGCCTCTCCTATTGTGTTTTTCCCTTTCCTATAGATTCTTGCTTCCTTTCTGCTTAGAGAAGACCCTTCAATATTTCTTTTAGGTTAGGTTTAGTATTGCTATATTCTTTTAGTTTTTGCTTGTCTGAGATTCTTAGTTTCTCCTTCTATTCTAAAGGATAATCTTCCTGTGTAGAGCATCCTAGGTTGCAGGTTTTTCCCTTTCAGGACTTTGAATGTATAATGCCACTCCCTTCTGGCCTGCAACATTTCTGCAGAGAAATCAGCTGATAACCTTATGGGGGTTCCCTTTTACTGACTCTTTGTTTTTCTCTTGCTGCCTTTAGAATCCTCTCTTTATCCATTTTAATTATGTTATGTCTCACTGTGGGTCCATTTAAGTTCATCTTGTTTGGGACCCTCTGTACTTCCTGTACCTGGATATCTGTTTCCTTCTTAGGTTTGGGAAGTTTTCAGCCATAAATTCTTCAAATACATTTTTGATCCTCTTTTCTCTCTCTTCTCCTTCTGGAACCCCTATTGTATGTATGTTGGCATGCTTTGTATTATCCAGTAGATCTTGTATGTTCCTTTAGTTTTTTTTTTTTTTTTTTTACATTTGTCTTCCTGTCTGCTGTTCTGATTGGGTGATTTCTATTATTTATCTTCCAGATCACTTATTTGTTCTTCTGCATTATTTGGTCTGCTATTCATTGCCTTTAGCTTGGTGTTTATCTTGGCAATTGAGTTGTCTAATTTTGATTGGTTCCTCTTTATAGTTTCTAGCTCCTTGTTACAGTGACCTGCATTTCTATAGATAAATTTTCTTAATTCCTTCAGCATTTTTATTACCTCATTTTTGAACTTGGGATCTGGTAGACTGGAGTTGTCTTTTTCATTGTTTATTCTTTCAGGGGGTTTCTCCAGTTCTTTTAATTGGGAGTAGTTTCTCTGCTTTTTCATTTTACTTAAGTTTCTCTGGCTCTATGAATTTAGGAGAAAGTTATCTACTGTGGTCTTGAAGGGCTTTTTTTATGTCCGAGTGTCCTTGTGTAGACTGTGTGAGTCCAGTATTTTTGATATAAGGGCTGTTTTTAGTATGGATGTCTGCCACGTCTTTCCTCAGAGTGTGCTGGCTGTTGTCCCTTTGATATGGAGTGTTTGGTGTTGTGGTGACCAGAGCCTGCACTGGATGTTGGGTGGGGCCTCCTCTTTGTTATGTGGTTGTCACAGCCCTGTCATGGGCAGGGTCAGCTCCCCAGCTGTTGTAGTAGAAGCCCCTAGATCTGGTTCTAAGCTGTGATGTGAGATAGGTGGGACTGGAGTGCTCCCGCTGGGAAAGGAGGTGCTGCATATTCCTCCCCAGGGGCTTTCCGCTGCAGACATGCAATTCTGTGAGGATTCTGTGATGCCATCCAACACCTGATGTGCTTGCCCACAAAGTCCACCACTGCTGGTGTGCCCCCTGGACCTTCCCCCACTGTGGGAGCACTGATAATTGGCTGGGATGTCAGCCCCACCTCTGGTGTGTGCCTGCTGCCAAAGCCCACTGCCACCAGAGGCATGACCTGCCATGAGCATGCTGATAATGGGGCTTGTGTGATGGACCTGTGCTCCATCTTGCGCACACCAACAGTGGCGTCCCCGACCACACTCCAGGCCCCTCGGGCTGCCTCTGGGCAGCCAAACTGAGTCCCCTCCCTGGGTCTGTCCACTGAAGCTTATGTTTCAAGACCCAGCCACTGTGCACACCAGCAGGCACATGTCTCGGGCTAGGAAGTGGGACAGCATGGCAGCCCTCAGAGCCGGTCCCTCTCTATGCTGCCTACCAGCAGGCCAGAACCTACACACTCCTCCCGAGCAAAGTCCAGGCCTCTCCAACTCCCTCTCTGTCCCGGCAGACCTCCCAGCAGGGGAAGGAGGTTCCCAGGGTGAGAGAACCTTTCCTCCTTCACAGCTCCCTCCCACGGGCACAGGTCTCATCCCGATGGGATCCTTCTTGCAGCTTTGATCTTGTGCCAGCTTTCAGTTGGTATTCTCTGAGAATTCTTGCACATGTAGATGTATATTTGATGTGTTTGTGGGAGGAGGTGAGCTCCACATCCTTTTGCTCTGCCATCTTGATCTCCCCTCACATTAATAGTTTCATTAGGACCACAAAAACTCCGTATCCTCCAAGGCTACATGTTGCAGTCGGGGCACTCATCTCATTTCTCCCCTTTTTTCCCTCTTTTTACTGCCTTTTTTTTTTTTTTTTTTTTTTTTTTAATCCCCTTATCTCTTGTCACTCTTATCCTATAAAGAAAGAAGTGAGGACAGGGAGAAGATAAAGAGGAAGAGAAAGATCCTTTTATTATTAGAATTCCTTCTTAACTCCACGCAACTAGATTTTGCTCATTATTTTAATCCCTAGACAGTTACAACAGAAAGACAATGTTTTGTCTCTATAGTCTTCATCAATAAATGTTTCAGTAGAGAAATATAAGATGTTTCCAAATTAAAGGACAAAACTTAAGGGGACTTCCCTCGAGGTCCAGTGGTTAAGACTCTGAGCTTCCAATGCAGGGGGCGCGGGTTCAATCCCTGGTTGGTTGAGGAACTAAGATCCCATGTGCCGTGCGGCACAGCCAAAAAAAAAAAAAGAAATTAGGGACTTTTGTTTCTTCTCATGTCTATATGATAGGCAAAAATCATATGGGAACACGATATTGTTTGTTTCTTATGTCTCAAGGAGCAGGGGTGTGGTGGAGGAAACTTGAAAGGCAGATTGAAGATCAAGAGGGATTTGAGGAGAAAAGTTAAGTCTTCTTCAGCTTATATATTTTGAATCATTTCTTCTGAATTTATTTTTAGCCTTTTAGAGTTTTCTTTAACTTCAAAAAGTATTTTCTTTTAAAAAAAAAAGGTATTTTCCATTTCTTATCCTATGAGAATCTTTTCCCAAAAAACTCTTATCTATGGGCCCAAGGAACAAATTGAATAAAAATAGAGTTCCCCAAAAGATCAGGTCAGAGCTCAAGAGCATTACAGAATAGAATTTGGAAGCTACTGGCATAAAGTTGTGAAAGTAAGCAAAAGTGGGACTGAAGACATGGTGGGTTCTCAATGAGAGTTTGATCTGAAATGAGCTGAAAGGATTTAGAAAATGCCTTTGTGTGTGTGAATAGTGTGAGGGGAAGGTTGGGAAGTCTTAACTTACTTTAACTTGCTCTTGATCTCTTATTTATCAGATCCAGGTGATCGAGAATGACAGAGCCACCAGAGGGGGACAGGTTTATACCACCAACACCAGAGGCCAGATCCCTCCCCTGGTCACTACAGATTGTACGATACAAGACCAAGGTATTTCTTTTCAGTTACGGTTTTGACTGAGGTCTTAGTATTTCTCACATTTTTTAAGCAAATACACTGATACTCTTCAATAATGCTGTCACTGATGGGCAACCCCTTTATAGCTGGTTAACAGGAACTAATTTGCCATTAATCAAGTAAAGAGAAGGTACTGTCGTCTGAGTTCTACTGTATTCTCTGCTTGTAAAAATCTAGGGAGTTTCTGGTGAGATACAGTGCAATGTATCAATTTAAGAAAATTTTAAATTTTAATTTATGTGTTTAAAATTGTTCATGCCCTACTTTGGTTTAATTTATTTACTACAGTGGAAACCTGGCAGGATGACATGAGCAGAGCAGTAGGGGATTGAATACTTGAGTCAGCAGACCTGGTTCTAGTCCCAATGACATTTTTTTCAGCAGGTCCTTTAACATTTGGGGTTCTGGTTTCCTACTTTTAAACTGGGATGATGAGAGGCTGAGCTCTGTCTCTACTGACTCTGTCCCACGTCTGCTATCAGTTTCATATATCTGTCAAGCCTCGTGCACGTTTGATATTTCTGGGAATATATTATTCTGTTATTTATTAAAATATAGCCTGATGAGATGTGGTGTCTCAGGTTCTGAATAAACCCTTTTAACGGGTCATATACTCAATCCTGGAAATATAACATTGGTATACAGGCAATCGTGTTGTCTCATCTCAAAGTTGTCAAGCCACCAGTTTCCAGACGGGGCTGCCCTGTCTTCAGTCCATCCTCTGTGCTGCCTTTGGCACTGTCCTTATAGGGCAGGCAGCACAGTGAGGCAGAAAGAGCTCTGACTGGGAGCTTCACACGCCTGCACGCAAATCCAGGGTCTCTTCCTTAGTGTCCTGAGCTCTGCTTATCCCACCTCTCGGAACCTCAGTGCCGCCCTCTGTAAGATGTTAGGACTAAGACCTGCCCTGCAGGGGCAATGTACGGGTTAGAGATGACTCGTGTGTGCACGTGCGTGTGTGCACGTGTGCGTGCATGTACTTATATATGTTTATATGTATATGGGGGCTTGACACATAGAAGGGGTTGATGTAAATCACAGATGATGTTACTGTTATAGGTATTAATATTAAAACACACTTCAGATTACTTCATTTCCTATTCTAAAAATAATTTGTTCCTGATCACTTACAGAATCCATCCAAACTTGTCAAATGAATTCACATTTGTTAAGCGCTTAGGACCTGGTATATAATAGGTTGAGCTATATGAAATTACTGATTTTTTTTCTATTATTGTTGACCTACAAAAATGGCAATTTCATTTCAACCTAATAGTAAGTGTTACGTTCATGTTTTTAATATTTATTTATTTATTTATTTAATATTTTAGTTTGAGGCACTTTAAAGACCTAAAGAATATTCCTTACCAGCCTCGTCTCTCACCTGTTTCTTCCTCTGCATCTGCCTCAGCCATTACCAAACTCATCCCCTTCCCCTCCTGTCTCTGATTCTCACTTTGTACTCTTTTCTCTGCAACAGACTGGGGACTGTTTTTTGTTCGCTGTTGTACCCCTAGAAATTCACCTGGTATCTAGAATATAATGGTTGCCCAACAAATATCTATTGAATAAATGTATTCGGTATATATAACTTTCACCCTTCTAGTTGGGAAATTCTTAGTTCTTCTAAACTCAATTTAATTTTTTCTTCGAAATCTCCTACCGTTTCTTCCCCCACAGTGCTTTGTATTCATTTCTTTGATAGCTCTTGTTCCGTTAAATTTTACTGTGCTTTGGGTCTGTCTTTCCCACGAGACTATGAGCTACGTAGGAGCAGGATCGTACTTGTTCATTCATTCATTCACTCATTCAGCAAATATTTATTCAGTACCTTTTACCAATGTGGTTAATATTTATTAAGTGCTTGCTGTGCGTTAAGATGGTCTTCTAAACACTTTATGTGGGTTAATTCACTTAATCCCCCCTGTAACTTAATGAGATAAGCATTAATATCATTCTCATTTTACAGAACGTGAAACGGAGGCACAGAATGCTTAGGTAACTTACGCAAGATACGCAGCTAATGGGAAACAAAGCTAGAATTTGAACCCCAGCATTCTGATGCTAGAGCCCGTGCTCTTAACCACTCACCTACTGCCTCTATTCAGAAATAAAAGCCACAGTTCTATCCTTAAATGGGTGTACCATCTGGCAGGGAAAAAGAGATAACTTAGTATTAATTAAACTGTTGTAATAGCAGGATAAAAGCAGTATTGCTGTGGGAACTTAAATGTCAGGTAACAAACCCAGCCTGTCCTGCTAGAGTGGGGACAACTAAGCTGAGTCTCAAGTGGGCAGGTGTAAACCGGAACAGAAGTGGAGACGTTGGGAGAGGAAAAGGTTTCCAGGCAGTGGAGTGGACATGCTGAGGTTTGGCAGTGGGAGAGAGTGTACGTGTTAAGGAGCAGCATGTGCAGAGTTTTTTGTTTTATTTTTGAACGTAGAGGTGATTTTAGTATTGTGGTTAAATACACATACAATAAAATTTGCTGTGTTAATAATTTTTAAGTGTACAATTCAGTGACATTAATTACATTCACAGTGTTGTGCACCATCGTGATTATCCATTTCCAGAACGTTTTCATCAACCTGCACTGAAAGTCAGTACCCAATAAACAATCACTCCGCCAGCCCCTGGTGTCTCGTATTCTACTTTCTGTCTCTATGAATTTGCCTGGTCTAGGTGCCTCACATAAGTGGATTCATACAATATTTGTCCTTCTGTGTCTGGCTCATTTCACTTAGCATAATATTTTCGAAGTTCGTCCATGTTGTAGCATGTATCAGAATTTCATTCCTGTTTAGGGCTGAATGATATTCACTTTTATGTATATGCTGCATTTTGTTTACCCATTTATGTTTTGAAGGACATTTGGGTTGTTTCCATCTTTTGACTACAGTGAATAGCCATAGCTATGAACATTGGTGTACAGGTATCTCTTTGAGTTCCTGCTTTCAGTTCTCTTGGGTGTATACCTAGGAGTGGAACTGCTGGGTCATATGGTACATGTAGGGAAAGAGTATGAGGAAGAAGCAGAAAGAGAAGGAAAGACTAGGATGGCAGCGTCCAGATCATTATCATCTCTCCATAGCCTGCAGCCCAGCCCTTGGCAAAAAGAAAGAGCTGCCTGGCGTGGAGGGAGCCCTGAAGTCGGCCCAGTCACATCCCATTTGCTGTAAAGCCTCTTCCTCTAACCTGGGTTATTTGCTGATACTTATTAGTAGGCTTTTTTTTAATTTATTTTTTTTAATTGAAGTATAGTTGATTTACAATATCATGTTAGTTTCAAGTGTCCAGCAGAATGATTCAGTTTTATATAGATTCTTTTTCAGATTCTTTTCCTTTATAGGTTATCACAAAATATTGAGCGGAGTTCCCTGTGCTATGCAGTAGGTCCTTGCTGATTATCTATTTTATACACAGTAGTGTGTATATGTTAATCCCAACCTCCTAATTTATCCCTCCCCCACCCTCCCTTCCCCTTTGGTAACCGTAAGTTTCTTTTCTATGTCTGTGTGAGTCTCTTTCTGTTTTGGAAATAAGTTCATTCCTGTCTTTTTTTTTTTTTTTTAGATTCCACATGTAAGCGATATCATATATCCCATGATATTTGTCTTTGGCTTACTTCACTTAGTATGATAATCTCTAGGTCCATCCGTGTTGCTGCAAATGGCATTATTTCATTCTTTTTTATGGCTGAGTAATATTCCATTGTATAAATATACCACATCTTTACCCATTCATCTGTCAATGGACATTTAGGTTGCTTCCATGTCTTGGCTATTGTAAATAGTGCTGCAGTGAACACTGGGGTGCACATATCTTTTCAAATTATGGTTTTCTCCAGATATATCCCCAGGAGTGTAATTGCAGGATCATATAGTAGCTCTATTTTTAGTTTTTTGAGGAACCTCCATACTGTTCTCCATAGTGGCTGCACCAATTTACATTCCCACCAACAGTGTAGGAGGGTTTCCTTCTCTCCACACCCTCTCCAACATTTATTATTTGTAGACTTTTTGATGATGGCCATTCTGACTGGTGTGAGATGATACCTCATTGTAGTTTTGATTTGCATTTCTCTAATAACTAGGGATGTTAAGCATCTTTTCATGTACCTTTTGGCTATCTGTATGTCTTTGGAGAAATCTCCATTGAGATCTTCTGCCCATTTTTTTGATTGGGTTGTTTGTTTGTTTGTTTGTTTTTGATATTGAGCTATTTGTATATTTTGGAGATTAATCCCTTGTTGGTCACATCATTTGCAAATATATTTTCTCCCATTCTGTAGGTTGTCTTTTCATCTTGTTGATGGTTTCCTTTGCTGTGCAAAAACTTTTAAGTTTAATTAGCTCCCATTTGTTTATTTTTGTTTTTATTTCCATTACTCTAGGAGACGGATTGAAAAAGATATGGCTGCAATTTATGTCAAAGAGTGTTCTGCCTCTGTTCTCCTCTAGGAGATTTATAGTATTCGGTCTTACATTTAGGTCTTTAACCCATTTTGAGTTTATTTTTGTGTATGGTGTTAGAGAATGTTCTAATTTCATTCTTTTACATGTAGCTGTCCAGTTTTCCCAGCACCACTTATTGAAGAGACTGTCTTTTCTCCAGTGCATATTCTTGCCTCCTTTGTCGTAGATTAATTGACCATAGGTATGTGGGTTTATTTCTGGGCATTAGTAGACTTTTTAGGATGTAGCCCAAGGATCTCAGACACACACAGAAATTCACAGATATAAATAAAGTATAGAAACAGAAGGAACCTTGGACTTCGTTTGGTGTGCTCTCTCACTTTACAGACGTGAGGGCACTAAGGCCCAGAGAGGTTAAGTGATTCGCCCAGGGCCACACAGCTGATTAGTGGCAAAGCCAGTGAAGAGAAACACCTACTTCAAGAATATTACTCCTTTGCCTTTGGCTGCAGGATCTAATTTAAGACTCAACTTGTCCTTTGCTTCTGTGCTTCTGCCCATCCTACAAGACCCTGTTCAAGCACTGCATCCTTTGTGTAGTCACCTCTTATCCACGTGGCAGACTCATTGCCTCCCTTGGGCCACTTCATAATCGATTTGCTCTTCTGTGATACTTACCAGCCATGTTGCAATTATCTGTTTTATTATTATTCTCTTCTACCAGACCTTGAAGCCAGAAGCTTCATTCTGTCCTGTCGCTAAGTTTCTAGCATGGGGATTGGCTTCATAAATATTTGTTGAAAGAATAACTTATTGAATGTTTTTAGTCAGATTATCCCATAAGTTTCTTTATTAAGCATATTAGGAGTTCTGGCTCTTAATTACCAAGGTTGCTAAATTATCTGCTATAACCTTACCTTTCATGCCCCACTTCTGTATACTGGCTTAAAAAACAAATTCTTCATTGCTTTTTTAAAATTTTATTCTTTGTGTGCATTATCTTCTTGTAACAAGTTTGTTTAGTCACCTTCACGAGCTCAGTCATTTGCATATTTCACTGTAAAAAATAAGTTTTTTAAAGATAACATACTCAATTTCAATATATTATTGGAAATGTTGCATAGTGAAAATTGAGTACAATGAAAAAATATACTTTAAAATATTCAAAAATTCTTATTTCCCACTATGTGTAACTTTGTGTGATGATGATAATGAGGAAGATTTTATCTAAGTTGTATGAAATATACAATAAAGGGGTTCAAGCATATTTACATTTACTACCTAATATTGGATTGGCCAAAAAGTTCCTTCGGGTTTTTCTGTCACGTCTTATGGAAAAACCCGAACGAACTTTTTGGCCAACCCAATATTTCTTCTTCTATTCCAGTGCTAAAACTCTTCTTTTACCCTGTGTTAGTATTCACCTGGATTCTACAGCAATGGACCCATCTACCTGTCTCTGATCTTTTTTCCTGCTCCCAGAAGCTATCCAGTACATTTTAAATAGATTAATTTTCTTCAGGTATTTATTTGATCATATTGCTAAAAAATGTCCCATCATTGCCCCTGGGCAAACAGGATTGGTCTTAACTCCTCATCCAGAATTCAAGACCTGGACCCAACTTATCTGAGATGTTGTAGAGAATTGTGATAGGTTCTAATACCACTTTTGCCATTTACTAACCCTTTGATTAAGGTAAGTCCCTTAACCTCGCAGTGTCTCAGTTTTCTCCTCTGTAAAATCAGGTCATAGGGTATCAATCTCATAGGGGACTGTGAGATGAAAGTGAATTTACATATAACAGTCTTAGAATAATGCCTAACCCATTGGCAGTTATCGTTATTATTATTATCCTTTTTGTTAGTACCACGTTTCTCCCTTTTCTCAGACCCTCTGCAGCAGAGCCCCCGAACTGGGTTCAGCCTACAGTCATGTTAATTAATCATACAGAATAATTTGTTTCTATTTGAATTAGTTGCCATTGTATAAAAATCAGAATATTTTATATTAAGATCCATATTTCTAGCTGGTCCCCCCAAAATGTAAAATGTGGCAGTAATAGATTGAAGATGAAAAGAAACTCAGCTTTCTTAGGTCCAGCCTTCCCCTCATTCTGGACCCACCTGTGCAGTGAAACATGGCCAGAGAAAGGCTCACAGCCACACTGCAGGGTCTCTTTAAACTCAGGACCATGAACTTCCCAGCACATTGTCCTTCCCAAGTCCTTTCGCTTTTCCACTCTCCTTAGTAACTGTTTCACAATCCCTTCTGAAACCGGTAACCTCCCATCCTTTCTTTCAGCTGCTCTTACTTCCTCCTTTCTGAGAAAAGTGCACAATCAGAAGAGAATTCTTACCATCACATCAACCCCCTGTTGTAATGTGTCCTCAGGCTCTGCCTTCCTGATTTGGCCATAAATGTGCTCCAGTTGTAAGCCAGCCTCTCCTGCTGTGCACTACTCAAGTGTATTGCTACCATAAGTTTCCCTTCTTTATTCTTATGTCATCAATATTTCCCCTTTTACACAAGTATTCCCATCTTTTAAAAACCCTTCTCCTATCTTAAAAAAATAAAAATGTTCTCTTGATCCACTTCTTTTACCAGCTACCCCTCTTTTCTTTGCTCCCCTCCACAATAAAACTTGAAAGGACTGTTGCCAATTCCTCGCCTGCCTTTCTCTCTTAAACTCACTCTAGGCAGCCCCCCTGCCGCACCCCCACTCCTCACTCCCCCATTCCACCAAAATTCTCTCTTCCGGGTCTCCACCACCCTCCACGTTGATAAATCCAGCGGTCATGTTGATCTGGAGGCACCACCTGGCACAGATGCTCCTGCCTTTTCCTTGATGTGCTTTCTTCACTTCACCTCCAGCACACCCAGACTCCCTTGTTTTTTCCCTTCTCAGTCCTTTAGCTGATTTCTCCTTTTCCTCTGGCTTCTTTATGTTAAGAGGACCCAGGGCTCAGTCCTCGGTCGTCTTCTCTTCTCTGGCCACCGTGATTCCCTGGGTGGTTTTAATCTAGTTTGTGGTTTCAAATACCATCTATATGCTAAGAACTCTCAAATGTGTATCTCCAGCTCAGCTTTCAGCCCAACACCAAGACTCATGTATCTAATTGCTTACTCAGCATCACTGTTTGATTGCTTAATAGATCTCCCAAATGGACATGTCCAAACCCAGATTCCTGATCTCCACCCACACATCTGTTTAAAAAAAAAAAAAAAAAAACCCGTTCCCTTCCTGCAGCCTTTCTCTTTTCTGTTGGTGGCAGCTTCATGCTTCTGATTCCTCAGGCCAAAAACTTTGGAGTCATCCCTAACCCTGTCCTTTTGTCATACCCCCCATCTTCACACCTCATACATCATGCCCATCAACAAGTAAGCCACTGTACCTTCAAAATACATCCAGAATGTGCTGCTCTCAGGCTGGTTCCTGCCGCCACCCTGTTTCTCACCTTGTTGCTGCACAGCCTCCAAACTGGTCTTCCTGGTTCTCCTACCTATTACATTCCATCCTGAAAACCACAGGTAGAGTCAGCCGAAGTCCGATCACAACACTTTTCTGCTCAAAGCTTGGCAGTGTCTCCCCATTTCATTCAGAGTACAAGCCAGAGGGTTTAAAAATGGTATCAAGCATCTAGCTAATCTGGCTTCTGTGACTTCTTTGAACTCCTCAACAGCTGCTGTGCCCCACTTGCCCCACTGTCAGGCTCCTGACATGCCTCTACCAGGCCAGGCACACCCTTCCCCCAGATACCTGCCAGATAAATCCCTTGCCACCTTGGAGTCTTTGCTCAAATGTTGCCTTGTGATGAAGACCAACTCTGTAACTATTTAAAATTGCGGTCTGCTTTCCACTATGGCACCCCTTAACCAGAAATGCTTTTTTCATAGCATTTATCATCTTCTAAGGTCCTATATAATTTACTCATTTATTGAGTTTAATACTTATTGTCTGTGTCCTCTGCGAGAACATAAGCTCTGCAAGGAAGCACCTAGTCTAAAACTTAGTAGACACTCAGTAAATATCTGATGTTCTTTTGCCAAAATATATTATAATTTAATTCAAAATTTATTTTAGATAAGTTATTCTGGTGATTTAAAAATATTCTTCATGCCATGGATATAATTTTAATTCTCATGTATGCCTTGAAAAAAATATTTGGTCAGGAAACCTAATGTGTTTTTAAAATAGATTAAGGTGTTTAAAAAAACAGTATTTCTATTATTTAGAATTTTCATTTCTAAATTGAATTTCAAGTTTAGAAAAAAAACTTATAGTCAAATGGAATCATATTTGACAAAGTATAACTTGCTGATGTGAAATGGCATACAAATACTTACCTTTCCCATAGCAGATGTATTGATAGAAGAGGATGAAGAAGAAATTTTATTCTTATGTTTTGTACCTTTGCTTTATTTCTCCCATTGAATCTAAACACCTCTCAAGTCTCTGAGTGGCTATATTAACACCGTGCTTCTGGAAAATAATAATAATTTTAAAATCTCTTTTATATTTTTGCAGTAGAATGCAGAGTGTTTTATTTTACAAGAAACTACAGTGTGCTTAGACTATAGATTGTAAAGTTAGACAATACTACCTTTTTTGTAGAAATCATGAAGAAGTTTTACAAAGAAGACAATGCGTTGTCTAGAAGTACCTTTTTTTTTTAATAAATTTTATTTATTTATTTTTGGCTGCGTTGGGTCTTCATTGCTGCACACAGGCTTTCTCTAGTTGCAACGAGTGGGGGCTACTCTTCATTGCAGTGCGCATTTCTCATTGTGGTGGCTTCTCTTGTCATGGAGCACAGGCTCTAGGTGCGCGGGCTTCAGTAGTTGTGGCACACGGGCTCAGTAGTTGTGGCTCACGGGCTCAGTAGTTGTGGCTCGCAGGCTATAGAGCGCAGGCTCAGTAGTTGTGGCACACAGGTGTAGTCGCTCTGCGGCATGTGGGATCTTCCCAGACCAGGGCTCGAACCTGTGTCCCCTGCATTGGCATTCTTTACCACTGTGCCACCAGGGAAGTCCTAGAAGTACCTTTATAAATATTTAAATATTATAGGGCAGATTTTTTTTCTAAGCAGATTTTAAGTATGCATCCTTGAATATTTCAGGCAATGCGAGTCCTCGATACATCCGTTGCACAACATACTGTTTCCCATGCACGTCAGATATGGCCAAGCAAGCTCAGATTCCATTAGCTGCCATCATCAAACCCTTTGCCATGATTCCCTCAAATGAGGTAAGTGATAAAAAAAATAATTCAGTAATTTATGAATTCCAGAATTCATCTTTCATCATTATTTCCATATGCATTATTCTGTATTGTAAACAGAAAGCTGGAGTATATATAATGTGAAAAACATGTAGTCATTCAATTCATTAAGAAAACAAAAATCTGGCAAACTATGTTTTTTGGCATCCTGTATTCCAAACACTGATGGGCTAGGTCACTTTTTGGCTTAGTGTAACAATGCACATATACGGGAAATATGGACTGTCACACAGTGACAAATACCCAAACCTCTTGTGAGGCCCTTATGCCCTAGTTCAGGGCCCCAATATCTAGGTGCTCAGGTAAAGGAAGATAATAGAGCCTAAGGTCCTTGGTCTTACTGCTATATCTGCTTTAATAATCACTGGGCCAGGATGCTCATAAAGTCCTATTTAAAGTCAGCATGATTAGAAAGCATGAGGTAGATAAATCTGTATCTTTCAACTGGGGAAGATGTACCCAATTTATAGTTAATGGGGAAAAAAGACAAGAAGTGGTGTACATTTAAGATTTCTGGTATTAGGATGCTGTTAGTGGATATTATGATCAGGGCATCTCCTCTATGCAGCTGCCATTCCTCCTTTTGATGCCCCTGAGTGGTGGATACCCACATGCACACGGAGACAGACACAAGGTACTATAGTAGAGCTGGTCATATGGGAGGTGAAGCAAAGCCTTTCTTCTGGCTGGAATTTCCTTACAGTGGTCCAGTAAGCTAGGCTAAACTGAATTCTTGATTCCTTTCGCTCACTAAAAGGCCGAAACCTCAGATTCTCTTCCCAATTTAAACCTCAGCTTGGCTTTAGTGATCCTTTGAGGTCGCTGATCTAACGCACACCTAGAAGCACCTGAGCAAGAGGTAGAGCATCTCTAAGAGAGAACAGATTTGTACCATTTCTTGGGCCAGTCACGCCAGCCGGGATGGGGAGTAAAGTGGCCTGGGATGGGGAGGGGGCCTGCTTTGTGTCCCCTCAGGGAGGGAAGAAAGAGTAGAGAGACAGTGTCCACATGGCAGTGGCGTTCATCCCCTTTGGGATGTCCACGTACTCGTGTTATGAGTGTAGCAGAATGCTGCCATCTCTTCTTTTTGAGAGTATAGTGAACTGGGTTAGAGCTGGGCATAGGAGACAGACTGGGCTATTCCTAAAATCCAGTCTTACGTGCAGTGTGGTCTCATAGTTGTAAATCAAGAAGTACATTCAGTATTTACTTATTTTAGGCATGGTGTCTTCTATGATGGTCCCAGAAATTTAATGTGATGCTCATAAACTTCTCTTTAAAATCTCTATACTTAATAAAGTGGACCAGTATATAATGACAAAGAGATCCATGCTAAATAAGATATATGTGTTTTGAATACTAACTAGCTATTTTAACCAGATATTTTTCAACATTTTATTATGAAAATGTTTGAACATACAGAAAATTTAAAAGAATTTTACAGTGAACACCTATATACCTGCCACCTAGATTCTACCATTAACATTTAACTACAGTTGTTTTATCACACATTTGACCCATCTGTCCATCAATCCATCTTTTTTATGCATTTCAAAATGAATTGCAGTTATAAGTATACTTCCCCCTAAATACTGCAGCATGCGTATCATTAGCCAGGGTTAATATTTGGTTATATATTATTTTTCCTTTTGCGACAAAATTCATTTACAATAAAATGCACATACCTTAAACATTTTACTGACTGAATTTTGACAAATGCGTACACCTGTGTAATCCAAACCCCTATCAAGATATGGCACATTACTGTCACCCTAGAAAGTTATCTCATGCCCCTTCCTCAGTCAACCTCCCAGCCCTTCTCATAACCTCCCTTCTCTGACAACCATTGTTCTGATTTTTTTTTTCCCCACCATAGATTTGTTTTGCCTGTTCTAGGTCTTCATATAAATAGACTTATAGAGTACACATTCTTTTGTGTAAGCTTCTCTCACCCAGCATCATGTTTTAAGGAGCCATCACGTTGTTGCCTGTTTCAGTGGTTTGTTCCTTTTTTATTGCTGAACAGTATTTCATTGTGTGGATATACCAGTTTGCTTATCTACTCTTTTACTGATGAACAGCTGGGCTATTTCTACTTTTTGGCTTTTGTGAATAAAGCAGCTTCTATAAATATTCTAGTACAAGTCTTTCTGTGGATATGTATTCATTTCTCCTGGATTAATACCTGTGAGTAGATTGCTGGCTAATGGGGTACATGTTTATTTAGTTTTATAAGAAACTGCCAGACCATTTTCCAAAGTGGTTATATGATTTTACTGGCCTTTCAACATGGTATCTGAGTTCCAGTTGCTCTACATCCTCTCCAACCTTTGGTATTGTCTTTTTAATTTTGGCAGTTCTGATGGCTGTGTAGTAGTATCCATGAGAGATTTTTTTTTTTTTAATCTTGATCCTGTGAACAAAATTTAAAGTACTACTGAATAATATCACACCCATGTACATACCACCATCATTAACAAATGTTAATATTTTGTCGTATTTGCTTAAGATAATTTTCTGAGAATTAAAACTTCATAGCTACATAGGATGTCTCCTCTAATCAGGCCATTCTTCTCTTCCCTCCCACTCCAGACACAAACACTAATGAATTTGATGTGTAATCCTTCCTACACGTGGATTTTATATATTGACTTTATATGCATGTATCCATAACACTATGTAGTATTTTTTGCTTTTTAATGAATCGGTTACTTTTAAATAAGTAAAATATAAACATTCAAAAGATGAAAAGGGTATACAATGAAAAAGGTCCATTCCTACCCCTCTACTCCACTCCCCACCCTTACAGACAATTTTTACCCATTCTTTGTGATTCCTTCTAGAAATAAATATGCATATACCAGCATATCAATATCCATCCTTAAAAAAAATAAATATATAAATGATAGTATAGCATACACACTGTTCGGCCCTGTTCTTTTTTCAGTTAATATGTCTGGCACTTCATTCATGTTGCCACCTACAGAGCGGCCTTATCCTTTGTAACGGCTGTGTAGTATGATACATTAGTAAGACAAACACTGTTGTAACTGTAGGTGTCAATTTTAAGTTACCTACAGATTTCAGAAATGTGAAAATTTGAGAACATGAATCCTAAAATTGAAGGAAATATATGAACATAAACGTGCATGGGATTGCAGCAGATGTGCACGCTGTCTCACTCATTCCCGTACTGTCTGAATCTTTCTGCAGTGATCTTCTGTTATTTTCATAATCAGGAGAAGATGACAGTTCTACCCTGAAAGAAATCTAGGCAGCAACTTTATTGTGTATCAGTATGGGATGTACGCTCCCCAGCAGGGTTAGCTTGAGTGCATCTTGTTCGTGGCAATGAGTTTGCAGTTTTCAGCTACATGCTAGCAGAAACCTCTCCTGCCTGCCCCCTCCCCACGAGACAGCTGACCTGGGTCATGCATGCAAGGAACAGAACAAAATTCAACGTTCTCCAGACCCCAAACCAGAATGTGTAACCACCCTCTTGTTATCACCATTTCATATTAACAATGAAATTATTCAGTAACGTTTCCTGAAAATGAAACCTTGTATTTAGTTTTTTGGTTGAAAAAAGGTTTCAAACATTAGTCCAAGCCTCCCCCTAAACGTATATACACATTCCATACACACACTGAATGTGTGTGCTTTCTATTTTCTGAAGTTGTTTGATCTAACCAAATAGTACCTTCTCACCAGCATAAGGTTTTCCCTTAGTGAAACTTATGCTGTATTTTAGTTTCTGTGCTCTCCAAAGTAATAAGCAGATGAGTTTAGAGTGATGGCTTATTTTCGGAATCTGACTTAGGGTGAAGCTCTGCTTAAGCAAATAACACACTCTAGTTTTTTCATGTTGCTATAGACCCGGTGTGCTGACCAGGTAAACGTATTTTCTCTATTCACGCTCTCTCTACAGAAGCCTTTCCTTTTTTCTTAGACCTTCAAGAACAGGATTACTCAAAGATATATTTATGTATTATACATATGAATAATTATATATATATAATTAATTTATATATATTATATATATCATTGGGGTAAAATCAGTGAACAAAATTGTAAGCTATTTAATGGATATACTGTATTTGAGAAGGATTACTATTTCTTATATAGCAGTGTGTCCTGGGTTGAATGAAGACATTCTCTATTTTAAAGAATACTTTACTTTTATTTGTTGAAATAGACTTAAAGGTGAAAAAAAAAGAAATGTAAAAGGGATGCTAAAACACCAGGAAGAAGTTCCTAAAGGTTGTGCCCTCAAGAAAGTTGTCTCCCTCTTTGGGCGCTTAACTGGACCTGAACGTGGAGAACCGCTAGCATTAGGGAACCATCACTGCTCCACTCTACCGCTGCCTGGATGAAAGTCTAGGTCGCCAAGGATCTGGGCCTTCTTGACAGCTTCCCCTCTTGTGGTTTCCATGACACCTTTCTGGTGTATTTTTTCCTGCTTCACAAGCGGGGAACATTTTAGTTCCCTTTGTTGCCTTCCTGACATCTAATATTGGGGTTCATTAAGGCTTGGGCTTGGGGGTCTCCTCTCTTCTCTCGCATACTCCCTGTCCCCCCAAGGACTAAGTATCATCTATAACAGCTACTAGAGTAGCTAGAGAGAATAATAATAGTCAAAACTTATAGAGTACTCATTGAGCACAATTATCAGTTTTTAAATGTATGTTTATTTATTTCATCCTCACATAAACCTTTTTTTTTTTTTTTAAACCCAATCAAGATTTGCCCATTGCATTCAATTGTTATATCTTTTACCCCACTCTTTTTTTTTTTTATTTATTTTTTATTTATTTATGGCTGTGTTGGGTCTTCGTTTCTGGGCGAGGGCTTTCTCTAGTTGCGGCAAGCAGGGGCCACTCTTTATCGCGGTGCGCGGGCCTCTCACTATCGCGGCCTCTCTTGTTGTGGAGCACAGGCTCCAGGCGCGCAGGCTCAGTAGCTGTGGCTCACGGGCCTAGTTGCTCCGCGGCATGTGGGCTCTTCCCAGACCAGGGCTCGAACCCGTGTCCCCTGCATTGGCAGGCAGATTCTCAACCACTGCGCCACCAGGGAAGCCCAGCAGGCAGATTCTTAACCACTGCGCCACCAGGGAAGCCCATAAACCTATTTGTTGTTCCATTTTAGATGTAAGGACACAGGCACAGAGTTAGATAACTCATTAAGGCCAACGGCTGCTAAGTAGCAGAGCTAGGATTCCAAGCCAGGCAGTCAGAACCCGAGTCCCTGACTCTGAATCACTACGCTGCTGCTCCCTTACTCGTTCATCCCTGTATCTGTAACCCCGCATTCACATATCCAAATGCCTTTCTGAAATCTCTCCTTGGGTAACTCATAGACCCCTCAAACTTAACACGCTCAAAAGTGAATTTCTGCTCTCTACACCCTAAGCCTGTTCATGCGTCCACATATCCATAAATGGCATTGTCATTTATTTAATTGTTCAAGCCCGAAGCTGAACAATTAGAGCTAATAATAGAAAAGAAGGGGCATGCTGATTTTTGATATTTATAACCTATAATCAAGGAAATAAGTTTTAAAGTATGTTTCTTGAAGGTAAATGAATTACATGAATACTGCTATTCTCCCTGTGAGTAGCATTTTAATTTATTTTCCTCTAGAATAAATGGCTTGCTTATTTTTAGGTATAGTAAAACTTTCCTATAAGGAAAATCCAGATAAGGATTTTATTCCTTATCTGACTAATACTGCCATCATTACTGCAATTTAAAAAAAGATATCCTTCAAGATATCCTGATATGGCATTGATCAAAAGGATTTATTTAGTACAGTTTTGTGGTTTGTTTTTTTTAAAGTCAGTTCTGTTGTTTGACAGAACCTTTAAAGCATGTCATGGTGTTAGCAACGGACTATAAAAATAAACCTGACCCAGGCAGTTACCATCAGAGAATGTTCCCTGTGAGCGTTTGCTTTGGAGATGTATGCTATTTCCAAGGGCATATCTGTGTCATCTTTGTTTAATATTTCATATTCCTTACCATAAATTTTAACTTTTTTTGGTATGTGTTTTATGTGAAACCCATTGCTATATTTAATATAGTTAACTATGAGGTACTTATTCAGCAAAAGTAATCAGTTACCTTGTAAGCTCTTTTGCTTAGTAACCTGTGATTTTATTTTTGATGTCGTATTTTAAGACTGAGGTAGAAATGGTATAGATTTCCAGCACAAAGGATTGAAGATTATACTTAATTTTGCATTTTCTTTAAAATAGGAAATCTTTAGATTTTGGGCAAGTGCATACATCATCTAATTATACATGAAATTAAATAATTTCACCTATAAACCAGATGGCAGAAGCTTTTACTCCATCTGTGAATAGATTCAGGAATATCTGTGTATTTTTTTTTAGATTATAAACGGATATAACAGTCAAAGTAATTTCCTTTCTTATTGAATTAGTTTAATCAGATAAATTTTTATCCAAGACTTTAAAGTTCACTTGATTTATAATCCCCTACTTACTTTATAAGAACTGAGCTGGACTTTAGGAACACGGGGAAAAACAAGACCAGTTATTCTTGTCTAGAACGTATAGAAAATCTGCTGGGACAGAGCTAATTTTTGTACAGTGTGAAAAAGGCTGTAATGGAAATAATCTCATTCTTTGGAGTTTAGGTTCAGGGAAGTTTTACGTTAGTTATGACTTAATGAATAAAGAAGTTTGTACTGTTATTAAATACTGTTTAAATTATTTTTCTTCATGATTATTCATATTCTGATAGATTCGGTAGGTATGAAGAAGATGCCATTGGAAAGAAAAAGGGATGGATGTCAATGAACTGACAAATGAGGTTAACAAAAAGGGAAAAGACTGTAAGAGAATAAACTAAACACCAACACATTACGTCCACATCCATCACCAGCAGAAAGCGTTGCTTTGTCATGCACTTGACTTAGCCAATCTTGCTGGCATGAGTTGGCAGAGTTTAGGCAGAGTTTCCACTGCTGTTTAATGCATCAAAGGAAAAAAATTCTGCCTCACTGTAGTATTTTGTTTGTGTGTCAACTTTTTTAAAGGAAGGTAGCTTGTGAAATGGGTGTTATGCGAGTTTTATAGATATAGAAGTTCTACAGGTTCTGGGGCAATGAAAGTCACACAGCTAATAAGTAATGCTGCTGGAACTCGAGTTTCCAAATTCCAAGTTCTTTCAGCAACATCTGTCTTGTTGAGGTTTTATTTGGTTAAACACATAAAATAGCATTCCTTTTTCTTGCTGGTAATTGTTTTAGCAATGGGCCTCCTGTTTCTGCAAGCTTGTGAGTTATCTTGACATGTCCATCTTAGACCTCTTTTCTTGAAGTCTTTTGACTTCAAGCTGCTGCTTAGTACTCCTTGAAGGCAAAGACCATTCAGAATCTGGCAGTGGGCTGGGCATACAGTAGAGGGCCTAGGTGAGTGAATGCACTCTTCTGAGGATTGGGTAGACATGACATTTAAAAGACAAAGACAAATCAAACTACAGAACAGTGGTTGATTTCTAGGTATTTTAGGCTTCTGACAAACTCTGTGGATAAAGAAAAAAATCATTTGAGAGATCATAGATACATTCTATCACATTAATGACAGAGGTTATATTTCATTATAGAGCAGAACAACCAAACAAGTAGGAAGAATTGTTGATCATATAAAGATATTTCAGAAACCAATAAAAATTGACTACTTTCTCCAAAGCACCATAGATGGTAACCGATAGGTGGAACACCTACTGGGTCAGGAGCCAGTAAATTACTGTAGGTCTCCGCTGTGCCTTGTACTGTGACCTTGGGCTGCCATTCCCAAGAGGGAGAAGCCTGGCTCCGATGTTCTATAAATCTAGAAGGCTGCTAGTGTCTACTTTACTTTTCCACTCTTTATTGGACTTTCAGCGTGGATTACAATGTATTGGTCACACATCCTATGTGTTGTTAGAAGTATATGTGAATGTGTTGTGCAACCCAACCCAAAGGGGTTTCATTTATATTATGCTTTTAGTATAAGAAATCTGTAGTATATTATTCACTTTAAAAAGCACATGAAGATTGTGAGACTATGCATTTTTATATATAGCCCCAATTTAGCTAGCTTTAGTGATAAATCTGCTCTGAAATGAAACTGATTACTGCATAATATTGTGTCCTTTGAAGAACTTAAAGAAGACTTGTATCTTAAATTATTTTAAAATGAAAGCTTCAAAAACCTGAATCTGTTTTTTAATATGTGCATTGTAGTCTTAAATTGTTTGCTTTAATGCAATATTTTAAAAGTATTAATATAAAAACTTGGAAAAATAAAATCTATGTACTCGTGTAGAAATAGAATTACGAATATAACACTTAAAATACTTAATGTATAAAGTTACTTTAGAAACTAAATCTTATCCCTTAAGGATTTTGGCCACTCTTTGTACAGTGCTATGAAAAAGTGCTATGAAAAAGCTAGGCAGCTGAAGAACAGGACGTAATCCCTTTTTAGAGTGGTGTTATAGCAGGCATACAGGGAGAGTCACATTTGTCAGGGCAAAGGTTGTTAGAATTCTATTTTAAGTTACAATTTAGAAGTTTAAATATACCAAACTTATGTTTTTAATCACAGAATTATTCACGTAACTCTTTATTTATTTTTTTAATTAAATGGAGAGTAATGTCAGGAGAAACGAGAATGAAAAAGAAAGCATTCTTCCTTGGTTTAACTTTCAGTGAATCCAGGTGTGGGTTTTATGACCTTCAATGCCTGGCAATTGAGTATACAGCATCCATCACATGGGAGCCGAGAAGACCAAGCTCCCTGGATGTAGAATTCCGGGCATCTGTGAGGAGTCACCACAGGAGAGGAAGCATTTTAGAGCCTCCCACTATCATTTTCATCAATTCTAAGGCCCACATTTTCTCACATTTTCTTCACATTTTCACATTTCTAAAAGAGAACTATATCTTCCTAACAATGACTTCTTAGCATTGTGTCATGTTGAGTTGGAAGCTTTGATGAGATTTTAGAATCAGTGAAATACACTACTTCTACACTGCTTCGTTATTACTAACTTCAGTCACATTTTATGGATATTTAGGTAATACAAGAACTTAAAATTTCTGCAGTTGATGTGTCTCCTCAGTGCTCAAGTATACGAAAGTCAAAATTTTAAAGATTTTTATTTGAAAGTTTCCTAAGCCACAAGTTCTCACTGAATGAAAGGCTAAAAAAAAAATAAAGTCATATTTTTAAGGATGAAAGGAAGAGAAAGCCCTATGCAAACCTGTAATTTGAAATTGTTTCATGAAACGTTTGAAAATAGCACCCAAGTTTGTCTGATGCACAAGTGATTTGGGGACCAATTCTTTGTCAGGAATTGAACGTCGTGTGGGTAAGGTGGTGCAGGCAGGAATTTGAGCGTCGATTGAAGTTGGGTACACAGATTGACTCTACCACTTCTAGCAATGTGACCTTGAAAATTTTTACTTAACTTTTTTGAACCTCATTTCTCTCATAAAATTATAGCACCACTTAACTCTTAGTTGTTTAAAAATAAAATAAACTGGTATGAGAAATGATATCTTTATCATTAGTTATGATTATTTGCTGTACCATATAAATTCCTCTTTGGAAAATTTAATTTAATCCAACAATCACTGATTTGGGGTTTCTACTATGTGCAAGGAAGAGAAGTATGAAAACTACAGTAATTTAAATTTACCTGAAGTGTATACATCTAAGAGGGATATTATCATACCCTTTCAATGATTCTAGCTACATATCTTACATAAGAAGGAGGGAACTGATGTGGATGCCACAATTTATATTCATATAAAAGGGAAAGAGCTACTCATTTACGTTTTTTAAAAAATGTTGCATGGTCTCTGTCATCTGATATTACATCACTATTTTCTGTTTTTACTATTCAAATGATAAACACCCACCATTATATAAACATTTCTATAGCTTTTGTTTTTTCATAATGTGCTTCATGGGCATTTGCTGGAATAATTTTCTCTCCATCTCCCACACACTATCCTGTCCTTTTAGCCTAGTTAATTACTATTCACCTTTTAGATTTCAGTTCAAGGTCACCTCCTCCCCATAGCTTTCCAGGATACCCCACATTATACTCCCTGGAGCTCTCCTAATACTGTTTATCACCGTTTGCAATTTTGTATTTGTGTATTTGATTCCTGTCTTTCTCCCACTAGGTTCTATGAGGGTAAGGACCACCTGTAATTTTTCCTTACTATTTTATTCCCAAGACCTGAAGCAGTTCCTGGAAAACCTTTGTGCTAAATAAATATTTAACATGATAGTTTCATTCCACAATATCATTTGTATTTGGAAGTAAATTAGACTTTTGAGGCCAAGTAATTTGATGAGATTTTCACATAGAGATCTATGCTGAAACACTTACTGAGCATGTACTTTATGTAAAAATGCTGCATTTGCTACTGAACAAGTTCCAAGGTAACTTAAAAAGGAACTGACAATCCAGGAGCCAAGTTGTGCTGACTAGGATAATAGTTGCTTAAAGAATTTCCTGGACAGTAAAATTCTTCATACGTTTAGCTTAGGTTTCACTTTATTCTCCCGTCCAGTATTTGTTTCTTTCCATATCATCTCACTATAAAGTGAAGATATACTCTGTGTGTGTATGTGTGTGTATTTATGAGAGAGAGGGGGAGGATATATGGACATACATGTTTAAAAAAAAGGATTAAAATCTTTAAAATGTTATTATTTGGGAAAATAAGAGCATCTTTGACTTTCTTGAACAATATGTCTGCAAAATACAGGTAAAACAGAAGAGCCATAATGATAAACTCTAGTGTATGTAGATATCATGGAACTCATCCACCACAAAGTTCACTCTTTTTTAAAAAATAATTAATTGATTAATTTTTGGCTGCGTTGGGCCTTCGTTGCTGCGCGCGGGCTTTCTCTAGTTGTGGCGAACGGGGGCTACTCTTCGTTGAAGTGCATGGGCTTCTCATTGCAGTGGCTTCTCGTTGCGGAGCACGGGCTCTCGGCACGTGGGCTTCAGTAGTTGTGGCATGTGGTCTTCAGTAGTTGCGGCTCGCAGGCTCTAGAGCACAGGCTCAGTAGTTGTGCACGGGCTTAGTCTCTCCGTGGCATGTGGGATCTTCCCGGACCAGGGCTCAAACCCGTGTCCCCTGCATTGGCAGGCAGATTCTTAACCACTGCGCCACCAGGGAAGTCCCAAGTTCACTCTTCTTAATCCAGAACTGAACTACCAAGGTAAATTGATGTATATCATAGTCTTTAACATGAGAATGAGATTTAAGTTTCTTTTTGTTTACTATATTCCATACTCTCTTCTCCTCCACAGTTTAAAAAGTTTTGAAAAACTCTTTTATCTAAGTACTTCAAACATCAGTTTTGTCTGCATTTCTCCTTTTCCTATAGAAAAAGGATAGAAAATTTATTAGCTCATATTTATCAATTTTTATTATTTATTTGATAAATTAAAAAGTCATCTTTCCTCTCCTTCCAGCTCATTATTGATATATAATAAATATATAAATGTGTTTATTTCTCTAGATGCTTTCAAATTGGTCACACACATTTTTTAAATTAAAAATTTCTTCTCAACTTTTTTTAAAACCCTATTTTCAAGTCTTACCTCCAAATGGCTTTTGTCTATTTGCCTAGATCAAATAAACTCACAAAAGGTGATTTGCTGCATTACTTGGAAGTGGCCTGGCCAGTGCATAGGGCTGCCCACCAGGGATGGTGGCATTGATAGCACATCGGACTGCATGAATCTTAGAGTCCTGTATTTTTTCCCACTCTAAAAGCAATGCATATAAAAAGCTTGGATATGCTTGGATAAATGTGTAGCTTCTGTAGGTGTCAACTCTGAAAAGGGAAATAGTAATTTGACTTTTCTGATATCCTTATTTACAGAATCAGTTTTATAATTGTATAATCACATGAATTTTTAGGAATTTTTCAATTGTTTTGTACAACATAATCTGGGCAATAATACATTGTTTTGTGATATGATGAGCAGTGTCCATTTTTATGAAGGATTGCTAATTTACTTATTCTATTTCAACAAGAATTTTTTTTTCCTTTTTTATTGAAGTATAGTTGATTTACAATGTAGTGTTAATTTGAGGTGTACAGCAAAGTGATTCAGTTATACATACACACACACATATATATATATATATATTTTTTTCAGATTCCTTTCCCTTACAGGTTATTACAAAATATTGAGTATAGTTCCTTGTGCTAAACAGTAGGTCCTTATTGGTTATCTGTTTTATATATAGTAGTGTATGTGTGTTAGTCCCAAACTCCTAATTTATCCCTCCCACCCTTTCCCTCTTGGTAAACATAAGTTTCTTTTCTATGTCTATGGCTCTATTTCTGTTTTGTATATAAGCTCATCGTGTCATTTTTTTCCTAGATTACACATATAAGTGGTATCATATGATATTTGTCTTTCTGTGTCTGGCTTACTTCACTTAGTATGACAATCCATGAAATAATGGAAAAGGATAGAAAATTTATTAGCTCATATTTATAATGCAAATGGCATTATTTCATTCTTTTTTTATGGCTAATATTCCATTGTATAAATATACCACATCTTCTTTATCCATTCATCTGTTGATGGACATTTAGGTTGCTTCCATGTCTTGGCTATTGTAAATAGTGCTGCTGTGAACATTGGGGTGCAAGTATTTTTTCGAAATAGAGTTTTGTCCAGGTATGTGCCCAGGAGTGGGAATGCAGGATCATATGGTAGCCCAATTTTTAGTTTTTTAAGGAACCTTCATACTGTTCTCCACAGTCGCTGTACCAACTTATATTCCCACCAACAGTGTAGGAGGGTTCCCTTCTCTCCACACCCTCTCCAGCATTTATTATTTGTAGACTTTTTGATGATGGCCATTCTGACTGGTGTGAGGTGATATTACATTGTAGTTTTGATTTGCATTTCTCTAATAATTAGTGATGTTGAGCATCTTTTCATGTGCCTCTTGGCCATCTGTGTGTCTTCTTTGGAGAAATCTCTATTTAGATCTTCTGCCCATTTTTTGATTGGGTTGTTTGGGTTTTTTGATATTGAGCTGTATGAGCTGTTTATATATTTTGGAGATTAATCCCTTGTCGGTCATACCATTTGCAAATGTTTTCTCCCATTCTGTATGTTGTCTTTTTGTTTTCTTTATGGTTTCCTTCGCTGTGCAAAACGTTTTAAGTTTAATTAGGTCCCATTTGTTTATTTTTGTTTTTATTTCCATTACTCTAGGAGACGGATCCAAAAAGATACTGCTGTGATTTATGTCAAAGAGTGTTCTGCCTGTGTTTTCCTCTAGGAGTTTTATAGTATCAGGTCTTACATTTAAGTTTCTCATCCATTTTTAGTTTATTTTTGTATATGGTGTTAGAGAATGTTCTAATTTCATTCTTCTCCATGTACCTGTGCAGTTTTCCCTGCACCACTTATTGAAGAGACTGTCTTTTCTCCAGTGTATATTCTTGCCTCCTTTGTCATAGATTAATTGACCGTAGGTGCATGGGTTTATTTCTTTCTATGCTATTCAATAGGTATTTAATTCTACAAACATTTACTCTTTACCCATTATGTGCCATGTACTCTTCTTGGTCCTGGGATATGTCAGTGAACAAAACAGACAAAGATCTCTGCCCTCATCAAGCTCACATTTTAACAGAAAGAGGCAAGACAATGAACCTGACAATAAGAAAATTATTGAACAAATGGAGGAAGGAAAAAGAAGAGCAGATTGGGGGATGAGAACTGCCCGTGGGAGGGGCTAGAGTGCAGGTTTCTGATTGAATAGGTTAGACAGGTATGCCTGATTGAGAGGGTGTCATTTAAATAATAGACTTGGCTCATGCATAGGGGGGAACATTTTGAAGGTGTTTTCATGGCCATAAAGAAGTGAGATAAATGGAGGGAAGACGTTGGCTGACTTGTAATTCTGTCAGAGAGACAAAGGAAGTTTGCCTCTAGGCTTATTATTTTTAACACTTTCATCTTTAAAGTGGAGTATTTTACAACTTTCCTTTGAGGAACAAAAAATTGCCAATCATTTTCTTGTTTCTTCATGGAAGAAACAAACTTGATTCATAGGGTTTTTAAGTCTACAATATATTTTCATCATCTGTGGAACATTGTGCGTTCTTATAGCAATTGAAGCAATTAAACATGGCTTCTGCAAGTGGCCTATAATTAGACAACAAAATGTAATTCTTCCTTAGGGACCAAAGATAAACTATAATAGGTCAAAGTTTAAAAGAAATGTGGGAAAATGTCTCTCAGCTATAGAATTCCTGAATATCATAGCTCCTTGAGAGGGAATGTCTTACTCAAATTGCCAACATGTGTTCCAGGAAGAAAAATGATGCTGATCTTTGCAAATATACCCGTAACTTGAAAGACTGCATCAGCATAACCCAATCCAAACAGAGCAGTTTTTGGTTAAGTATCATTTCTCACGGTTTATAATTTAGTCACGAACTATGACTTCCATTCAGGAAAACTGATATTATGGTGCTCTCCAAACTGCACTATTTATTTTCCCTTTCGAAACTCTGGATGCCCCGTCACCAGGAGCAGCCCTTTCATAGACTTCAGCATATAGTCCAATTTGACCTTCCCCCTAAAAAGTCCCCCTGGCATTAGAGGGCCTGGGGAGAAAGGTCACAGCTGTGTTTGCTTTAAGACGCTATTGGCCATTACAAGAGAAGAGTCTCCCAGTGTAGTTATTTGTGCATATATTGGGATGAACTTAACATATTAAGGTTTTTCACACCCACACCTAATCTTCTGTGATAAAAGAACTGGCAAATATCCTCATGTCCAAATGTGACTTCTGTATTTTCCTTCTTCCTTCATTTTTTTTTTTCATTCAGACTTCAGTTTTTCCTTTTCCCCTCCCTCCCTCCCTCCTTTTCTTATCATCTATTCAATAAATATTTATTGAGCATATACTGTGAAACACAGGCCCTGGGGATCAGTGGTGAACCTGAGGCTTACCTAAGCTGTTAAGGAGTGAATTTTTTTATAGTTAGAAATTTACCTTAAAAATTAGATCTAATATTCAAACATCTTTTGAGTTTATTTTTAAAAGAGTTTTTAGGAATTGAATAACATACAGGGGATGATGAAACAAACAGAAATTCTAAAGACCCCTCATGGTAATTGTAAAACATATGATAGAATTTACTAATTGATAGGCAGGTTTCAAAACCTATACCAACCATTCTTCCAAAGACATGGTTTTTGTTCCGTGAATGGTGAAATCTCTTAACTATGTTCTGTCAGAATTGTTACTATGCAGCAACAACTGATTTGAGATGAGAGAGAGAGAGAGAGAGAGAGAGGGAGGGAGAAACCTGGCCAGTGAGGACATACTGCTCTACCCGGTTTTGACAACTCTCCATAAAATCCCTCCATCCTTCCTCTTTATCTCCCTTCTTCTCAGCTGGACTAGGCTGCTTGCATGCTGACCACCAACAGACGCCAAGCTCAGGCTTTTCTTCCTGAGTTGTGCTGTTCTCACTATTCCCTCCCTGTCAGTCCGTGGAAATGTATCTCCGCGTAACTACCCACCTTGAAAGAATGCTTTATTGACCACTCCCCCATGCCCAGCACCCCCCACCCCCCCGCCACAAGTGATTTCTTCTTTTGTCTGTGCCTTTTGCTTAGCACCTATCATGAACTGCCGCAGGTAGTCATGGTAGTATATTCGTGGGTAGCTGGTGGATATTTTGTTTGTTCATTCAAAAACTATCACTGCCCCCTCTCTCAGGTATTGTGCTATAGGAGACACGCGATAAAACAAATGTTAGACATGTGAGGCATGGGTCTGAGAATTTAGCAGTGATGCTGAAAAGTAAAGCATTGTGATGAGTGCTGCTGGGCACAAGGTCATATGGCAACGCACAGCTGAGATGCCTAAGCCAGTCCTGAGGGGCCAGATTGAGACTTGGTCCCAGTTTAGACAAGGTCACTGACAGCAAGTCAGGAGGAGGGAGGGATACCCCTTCTGTTGTAACAGGAGGGAGAAAGGAAGACCTTAGGTAGGTGCTGGTAAATCCGTGGGGAAAAGTCAAGGCAGTTCCTCTCTGAGGTTTTCTGTTTTTCTTTGTGAGCAAGGCGGCAAAGTTACCTGCTGAGGGAGGTGGGAGGAGAGCTTATTTGAAGGATAAAATGGAGTTTAAAAGATATAAAATAGCTCCTGTAGAGAAAGAGAGAGAGAAATGGCAGGAGACACTTCATGGGTACCAGGGACCACCAAGGGCTTGGTTCAAGACACAGACGGTGTGTGATGGCAGCTTTCTCTGAAACTATGTGCTTTTTCTACAGAAGCGAGCTGCAAGCAGTTTCTGAATGTTTCGCACAGAAAATGAATGGGGATTCAAGCTATAGCCCTGCAGTTTATTGGACAAGTCACTGCCCCTCACATGTCCATTCCCTTCTGAACAGCATGGGTGATAATTCCCACTGCCAGGGTTGTGAGCGTCTCAACATCACGATTAGCTTTTATATACATGAAAGCATTTTAAACTATTGAATATAAATCGTACAGGTGATAGTTATGATCTTACGTATATTATAACTTTGAATCAGTAACATTTTCCAGGATTTTTCAATGCTGGATAGACCAAAACAAAAAAATAAAAACACCCCCCCCAAACCAAAAAAGACCAATTTCCAAATAAAAGACATGTTCAAATCCAATATAAGCTCTAGATATAGTTATAACAAGAATAAATAGACTTAACAGGGATTTCCTTGGCAGTCCAGTGGTTAGGACTTCACCTTCCAATGCAGGGGGTATGGGTTTGATTCCTGGTCAGGGAGCTAAGATCCCACATGCCTCACAGCCAAAAAACCAAAACTTAAAAACAGAAGCAGTACTGTAACAAATTCAATAAAGACTTTAAAAAAATAAAAATAAATAGACTTAACAGTATTGTTGAAGAGGAAAAAATTGAAAATAATCTCTCAAGTGCCACAAATACCGAAACTAGCAAGAGGTTAATTTTCTGGAAACATGAAAATGCCAAGTTTTAGGGCCAACTGAAAACATTTTTTAAAAGTCTGAATAATTCTCATAATTATTACAGTACATTGAGTATTTTATTATCAGGCTTGGTTTCTTTTTAAAGGTTGCATAACATGATTTTTAAAAGGCATTCAGAAAATATTATTCTTTCATGCCATACCTGTTATTTTAAAGAGTCCAACAAAATAGAACTGCTGTTGAGAAAACGTGTGTACGGTAAGCAGCTACTGCCCTGTACTTTTTCTGCCCACGTAGGCTGACTGAATGTCATATATGGTGAAGCCAAAAACAGAAAACACACACAAGCTGCTTCTCATTTCTCTTTCCTATGGAAATATCTTTAATAAGTGCAGTTGATACAGACTCTCTTTTCATTTTAGCTACTGGGCATAATCCTCTGGGAATCCGGCTCTGCTTGTCTTCCAGCATGCCTAACAGTCTGAATGTTTAACATTTTTAAAGGGTAGTTGTTCATCACAGGTTCTGGATTATCTTTTCACATACCATTTTCATGCTTCTACTTATACCCCCTGATTAATCCAAATTACCAACTGACCTCTCTTGAGACAGATCCAAAAAATAAGCAGCACTCCAATCCCAAAGAAGTAGCTGTGTGCCAGAATCACATTTGACAACACAAAACCTTTGCTGCTAGAGATATATATATTTACCATTGTAAAGATCAAATTTACTGGGGAATATAATCTGATGTTGAATATGATCCTTGATCAAGCTGGAGGAGCGTGTCACATTTTGGCAGGTCTTCTTGCTATAAATCTTCTGATCTGATTTAGGAACCACTGTAGGCACAAATGTCTCTCCCATTACTAGTAATTATTTAGCTGAGATATTTCCTTCAGGCACTTAGTAGAGTATTGGTCATGTGGGGACAACTATATAGTTCCAGGACACTGATTACTTTCCTGGAGACTTCTAATGAAGGAAATAGAAGGAGAGGGAAAAAAAGGAAGAGAAGTATACATTGAAAATGGGAAATGTGTATTTTTTCAAAATCAGTAAACAAGTGTTAGAAGACAGGGGAAAGTAGGTGGTTAAAGAGTGAGCGTGTGTGTGTGTGCATTAGAACTTAAGTGAACTATCATCCTGAAAAAATGAGGTGAACAGTGGAGCAATGGAAGAAGAAAGAGGAGAGGGGGACGGTTTTCACCGAGGAATATCCTGGAGATGGGCAGGAATACCTTCTTCCCAAGCCAGGGTGTTCCTGAAATCTCCGATCTGGCCACTCTGTCTTCTCTCTCCCCTCAGCCACACTGTTGCCCGTGATTTGATGTTCCAGCAGGAAGAAAACCATTTCTCCATCACAGTGCACTGCTGAGCACCATGATGCAAGCCTCCTCGTCTTTGCTTTGTTATCTTGCACCTCGAGTGCGAACGCAGAGAGCAGGGGGTGGGCGCTGGCAGCAGGAGCGCTGGCTTCCTCGCCTCCCAGGCTGCCGTCAGCGGCCTACTGTGCCTGCTGTGCTTGGGGCTGCCTGTCCCATCACTGTGTCCGTTTTCCTACGTGCAGACAAGGAAAAGTTGGAAGAGGATTAGAAACTTTTAAAATAAGTTTTTCTTGGCTATTATCTTCAGTTAATTTGGCACAGTCTGTAATTTCTATGTAATTCATGCTTAAAATAGCCTGTATTTCATGTTTAATCACGTTTTGTTTCACCCAGAATATTTTTTAACCATTATCAGAGGATTTTTCAAGAAAAGTATAGGTTTCTTCATTTTGTGATGGTAATAACTGATGTAAGTTCAGGTCAATGTTATTATAGTTACATAAAATGAAGGTAGCATAATTATCTTGAGTATTTTATTACCTACTGAGGAAATTATATAGTTTTGTTTTAATTTTTAGTTGTACAGTGCCACCTAGTGGATCTGTGCTATAAGAACACCTTCATATTTTCTTCAGCTTTCCAGATTTGGTATAATCAGCTTGTAATATTTAGCTGCCTTCTGTTATTCATCACTTTGCTAAGACAAAGACTATATAGCAAGACTTGGGTATTCAGACATTTCTTAGTTATAGAGATGCCAAAACAAAAATACAGAGGCTATAAACTTTACCAGAATTCTTCATGTTGGATCTTTCTAGGTTGTGCTTCATTTCTGTTTTTGTTTTGGATTACAATCTGTGAATGGTTTAGTGGTACTTTTTATTAATGATGATTTCCCAAGTATGCTTTCTACTCCTGCCTTGCTCTTTTAATCGCATGTTTGCCTGCTTGTTTGTTTAATGTCTTTCTATCCCACTGGACTGTATGCCCCACCAAGGCACACAGGACACCCAGCACCGAATGCACAGATGTTAAAGAGAATGGCAGTAATACTTAGAAAACTGGTAATATGTAAACACATGAAAACTTTTAAAATTGTATTAGTAGTGCCGAGGAGTTGTTGATTGATACATTTTGTTATCTACTCCTTTTACGTGGAATAATAACCAAAAGTTTTACCACTGTACCTAATTTCTCAATGAATTATATTCTTTCTTGTTCTCCAGAATCGACCACGGTGTTACATATGCACAAAAAAGAGATACATTTTATTCAATTAAAGCATCTTAATTAAATTAGTACCAATAAAGTATTTGGCAAAACCCTGGTAGTCCAAAAATACAAGCCAAAGATTCAAATATTATTTTCCTCCCTCTTCTTTCCCCAGCATCCCCATCACTTACATGTTATATAAACTCATGCCACACAGGACCAGAGCCAAGAATAGCCAGATGAAGGTTTTACAGCAAGGCTCTCCATCCTTTTACTTTTTCCATTTAAGAGAAGAACAGAAAAGAAAGAGCAGGCAGGAATATACCAGAGGCCAAAAGATTAAAACACACTTATAAACAAAATTGCAAAGTCTGAAAATAGCTCTGAGGTGAGTATAACATAATGCCCTTGGTAAGAAGAGAAAAAAACTTAGGCAACTTTTTGGAAAGTAATGTGATTTTTTTTTTTTTAAAGCTGTATACACTGAAGTTGAACTCAGA
The DNA here is from genome assembly GCF_965194805.1 of Balaenoptera borealis. NCBI lineage: Eukaryota > Metazoa > Chordata > Mammalia > Artiodactyla > Balaenopteridae > Balaenoptera > Balaenoptera borealis. The sequence continues at coordinate 128,362,413 of NC_138861.1, read as the reverse complement.
AGAAAAGTGAGATTAGCTATTTATGAGCTCATGCACGCTACTGTAGAGCAGATAAGCAGACATCTGGAGAGAGCAAAGAAAAATCTCTGATGGTCTTCAACATAGCCTAAGAGAGATGAAACAAGACAGTGTAATTTGGAAACCCTTGTCCTGTTGCCCAAAAAGAAAATGCAAACAGTTAAAAAGCTTTTAACATTCTTTACTGTCACCTCAATTGTCTGAGGACCTTCCTTACCTATCCATCATCCAGTTTCCAGAAGAGTGAAAATAGAAAAAATGCAAGCGTATTTTACAGCCTCGATACAGTCATTACTCGACTCCAGTTTGTTACTAGACATTCATTTTCAGTTCTGCAAGTTTGAATCTGCCAGGACTGGAATGCTTAGGTGGTAGCTGCCGACAATTTCACAGTAATTTTAGGCTGGGCCTGTCTTTCAGTAAATCATATCAGTAAAAATAAGGTTAATTTTCCTTCCATTACCTCTGCTTTGTCTAGCAAATAATTGCATCAGATTTTGTTTCTAAAGTGTCTCAGGGAATTAATTATAGCCTTTGAACTCTGAAAATAAAAGGATGAGAGAAGTAAACTTGGCTGGAGTTTATGCACATTGAAGGCTTTAACCCTAGTTTAACTCTCTTGAAATCACCTCCTCAGCTCCAAGGTTGAAGCTGTAGAACAGAGCAGCAACCAAAGTCATGACTGATGACTGGATTTTTGACCCAGAAAAAGCTACCTTATCGTTACATTTTTTGTTGTCTTTCACTTCTTATTCTGATTCTCCATTCACTGTCCTAAGAATCTCTTGTTGGTACCTATATCTTTCTGTTTGCTTCCCTTTTGCCCCCTCATATTATTTCTTGTTATTACCAGTTGAAGAAGATACACATTCATCACTTTATGCTTTTCAAACAAAAAATTTATATAAAAAAAAGTATTGTGTATGTCAGTATTTGAATATATATGTATTTATTTTATTATTTATTTATTTATTTATTTATGGCTGTGTTGGGTCTTCGTTTCTGTGCGAGGGCTTTCTCTAGTTGCGGCGAGCGGGGGCCACTCTTCATCGCGGTGCGCGGGCCTCTTCACTGTCGCGGCCTCTTGTTGCGGAGCACAGGCTCCAGACGCGCAGGCTCAGTAATTGTGGCTCACGGGCCTAGTCGCTCCGCAGCATGTGGGATCCTCCCAGACCAGGGCTCGAACCCGTGTCCCCTGCATTGGCAGGCAGATTCTCAACCACTGCGCCACCAGGGAAGCCCATATGTGTATTTAAATCAAACTCCTAGAATGGTTTTAAAATCTACTGTACCTGTCAACTTTTGTAACCATCAGATACTATCAAAAGCTCCAGCAAGGTAGATTCCCTGTCTTTTAGATCATTTTTTACAGTAACATTTTACAGTCACAAGGTAGCTAATTTGAAAGTTTATATAAATAAATGCCTTTAGAAACTCAAGCCTATCTCACACTTATCAGACTATAACTGTCCTATTAAATATACACTCTCTCCTGAGCTGAGTGGTTTGGAGGAAAGGCCGCTCAGCACAGATGTGATAACAACAGTTAGTTATGCCAGGCTTAGTAGTCTGTCCTGCACGTGGCTTCCTCATTTAATCCTGTCACAACCGTGTGCGTGGGACACCAGAGCTACGCCCGTGCCTACAGATCAGAAGAGACCAGAAATAAGAAAGTCCAGTCCACCTTCTGGCTTCCTTGAGGCAGGAGATGAGGGAGAGGGCAGTGCAGAGGGAGTGATTCTGAATGTTTTTTTTTTTTTTTATCCTTTTCCTGATTCTTTTATGTATTCTATTATCTGTGTTTTCCTACTCTGAGATCTCACAACTCATTTCTGAAACCTCAGCAGTGGATTAGTTTTCACATTGAACGTCTGGGCAGGGACAGACAGTAGATCTCTCTCTCTTTTTTCTTTTTTTTCCCCCCCGCAAGAAAATGGCAGAAAATGGCCTTATGACCCCACTTCATCGCCACCCTCCTCCTGCTCCTCAAGTCTCCATGAAACAGCAGTCTGCTTTATTTACGTCTTTGTCTTTAAAGAAAAACTTGGTTGATGTGCCAAACCCTGTAATTGTCAAGCTTTTCTAGAAATGTTATCTTTAAGGAGATTTATACAAGCAAAAAGAATCTATGTGGTTTTATTCTGAAAGCTGGAAGTGTTGAGAAACAAGGCAGACTTCTAGTGCTGAGTTTTTTCACTTTCAGGCTGTAAAAGATGTGTAATGGTTTCTATGCATGTTTGTGAGGAAGAAGCAATTGAAATATTTATTTTTTTGTTCTGGCAAAGCATGACCAGCCACATTGAAAGTACTTCGTGAGACGTTTTGTCATGGGATTAAAGACACAGAAAAGGCAGAATCAGCCTCCTTGCCTAAATAAGTGAACATTATTGCATATTTCTTCAGAGAGTTGCATTTTTGAAGAAACATTTTATATACTGTGTTGGAATTAGCTAAGTGGCATACCACTATGCAAACTAGAGCTTTTATTTGTTTGTTTGTTTATTTATTTATAAATATTTTGGGTGCTCTGTGCGACATGTGGGATCTTAGTTCCCTGACCAGAGTTCAAACCCACGCCCCCTGCAGTGGAAGCACAGAGTTTTAACTGCTGGACCACCAAGGAAGTCCTGCTCTGTTTTTTTTTTTCTTTCAAACCAGAGCTTTTAAAATCAGACCCAGTTCCGCCTTCTTTATTTATAGTTAATGAACAAACTTAGCGAAATATGTGATACACGGTGCCCAGGACGTTTCCAACATAAGCTTTATTAAGTATTACTACCATCATGATATTTCTTCTCTGTCTTCGCACACGTGGGTAAATACACATATACATAAATGTACACATATGCTTATTAATTACATGTACATTTAGATTAATTTTCGTTTGGGTAGTGCCTTGAATTCCACAAGGTACCAAGAGGTGTCCTTACTCCCCTGGTGAACACTAGGAGTTGAGTTCCTTAATGAGTCCAGAGTTTTCAAATTACAATTAATACGTAAGACTTCGGAAATAACCTTGGTTATTTAGAATAACCTAGAAATCCTATACCCACATGTCTCTTACTTGTGCTTGCTTCCTGTAGACGCCCCTCTACTTGGTAAATCATGGGGAGACTGGACCAGTCAGATGCAACAGGTGCAAAGCCTACATGTGCCCGTTCATGCAGTTCATTGAAGGAGGAAGGAGGTACCAGTGTGGATTTTGCAACTGCGTGAATGACGGTAAGTGGCGCCAGCACGTGCCCTCAGGGAAAGTTCTGTAGTAAACGGAACATATTATACTTCTTAGCTTAGGAAAAAAATGTATGTCTGTTAAGGCTCTTAGTTAGACCTGAGCTTTTCCTAAACACCCTCAAGAATAACTCAAAGGAATGATGAGACAGGGAACAATCTCTGAGGTTTATCTTCTGTAAACATAAGAGGTAAAATTTCATTTTGCCTCCAACTGAGGCTTTGTGAAAAGGAATTGAGAAATTAAATGACTTCCCTATTTTTTTTTAATTAATTAATTAATTAATTTATGGCTGTGTTGGGTCCTCGTTTCTGTGTGAGGGCTTTCTCTAGTTGCAGCAAGCGGGGGCCACTCTTCATCGCGGTGCGCGGGCCTCTCACTATCGCGGCCTCTCTTGTTGCGGAGCACAGGCTCCAGACACGCAGGCTCAGTAGTTGTGGCTCACGGGCCCAGTTGCTCCGCGGCATGTGGGATCTTCCCAGACCAGGGCTCGAACCCGTGTCCCCTGCATTGGCAGGCGGATTCTCAACCACTGCGCCACCAGGGATGACTTCCCTATTTTTGAGTTTTATAAGAAACATAGCAACTTCCCTGTGGGACTCGCGCATTTCTATGCGAGTAGGAGGGGCTTGGATGTCCTAAACTTAGGGTGTTCTGGTTGGCTTCCCTTCAGGGAAATTACACAGAAGAACTGTCTTTTATCTGCGTTTAGAGATGATAAACTTGAGAGATTGTTCCCTCTTTCACCATTCCTCCGAATTATTCTTGAATGTGAGTTCATCAGTATTTAGGAAAAGCTCAGGTATAGCTCAGGGCTTTAACACGTATATAGATTTTTTCCTCCAATATGAATGTCAGATTGTTTAAAAAAGAAAAAAAAAAAACGTTATTATGAAGGGCTTTCCCAGATTCACTGTATTTTCAATTTCATCCTGGTATGAATTCACAGATGTTGAAAAAAACTGCAAGCTTGCCAAAAGTGTTTACATTCGTTATATTTATAACACGTCTCTCTTTTTAATTCTTTGGTGTCAAATGAAGCACATTCTCAGGCTGAGAACATTCCCATATTCATTTACATTTATAGAGTTTTTCTAGAACCACGCAATGATTATGAGAGCGTGAGTCTTTTATGTGTTTTCCTCTGTTCCTTATCTTCGTAGATATCCTTCCCTCCAGGACACTAGGTCTGAGGAATGTACAGAACTCTGCCCAGGAGCCTGTGGCTGCTGGCTGCTCCTCGATGACAAGGGAGCTCAGGCAGTTTTCTGCCTGTGTCACGGCGCTCTCGGCCCCCTGGCTCCTGTGTGTGCTCTGGTGGGAGAGCAATGCTGGTCTCCTTGTTTACCTGCCCCCTTATCACAGCCCATGGCTTTGCCCAGCTCCCAGGGCCGGAGACTGACATGGTGAGGCTTACTCACAGAGACCTTTAAAAATGCCTTGCTGTGGAGTGGATTCATTGGTTTCCAGCCTCACCTCGAAGACCGGGCCGTGGTCCTCTTGGGAGGTCTCTTTCCTTGCTCCACCTGTGGCACCTACTCAGTACGAATTGGATACACTAGTGAGACCAGATCTTGTTCATCCTCCACCCTTACTTTTCTTTCTAAGGAAGATCTTATTCCATCTCTCATCCTGGATGAAATCTGCAACCAAATCCTTGGCTGTCACACAATCCTGGGACCTGGATTTCAGGAACTCTGTGACCGTGCACTTCCCAGGGCTTTAGTTTTGGAGGAAAAAAGTCACGAGACGGCAGAGGCCTCTCCTGAAGCATTTTGATAAATGCCTCCACCAAGGTCACCAGATTTCCATTGTCTCCGCTCAAGCCTACAACCTTCTTAGCAAGGTGATCAGAAATCTGTCCAGCATCTGTCCACTTAGAGCATCTAGGATCTTCAATTTGGTGTGACCCTCTGGCTTTACGCCCAACGTGTCAGCTCAGAGCCTTAAAAGGCCCCGCCACTTCCTAGTAGAGGAAAACCACACAGAGTTCCTGTATTTCTACACAGTAAATTCCCCTCCCTTGATATCCACGCCTAGGAAGCTGCCATGTTCATTTTCTATTCATATTAGACTCCAATATTAGTTCCTGCAAGGAAACCAGACTCCCTTAGATTGACATAGGTGCCTGCATTCTTCATTTAGGTTTAAAGAAGACAGAGGTTTGTTGGAGTTAGAAAGAACCCACCGGGCTTGGTCACATGGCTCCACTCTGTTTCCCTTCAGAGTGTCCAGAGATTACACAGTGGGAAGCACGTGAGGCCAAAAGACACGCCGGAAGACGAATGTCATGTGGCCGTGCATGATTTACGGGGGGACTTGAATTCAGGTTTATAAAACATGGCAGATAATATTAAATGCTAAAATTAAATTGATTTGATTTGATTCCCCCTAAAATTAATTGATTTTAAGGGGAAATTTTTTCACATCTTACATGCAGATGTGTGAAAATAAATTACAGGAACTGTAGAAAGTACCACCCGTGCATCCTAGAACAGCCAGTGCAGCGTCCTCTATCTCATCTAAATGTAATAAAGTAGCAGTTTAAGGCCCCTATAGCTTTCTCAGCTCAGCCAAGACTATCAGTTTCCCACTTCCATAATCTTTTCAAGACATTGAATTTTCCGAATTCAGAGATCCATATGTACATGTGAATCTTATAAAACTTGTTTAAAAAGAAATGGCCATGATATGGTAAGAAAATAGAAAAAAATCAAGCCTTAGTGATTATTTTCTTAAGGCGAAACTAAGAAAACAGTCCTGTTATAACCCTTGTGTTAGTTCACAACTGAAAATAAAGAGTACTGAGTTATTGGTTTTAAAACAGGTCATTACTTCTGTGGTTTTACAAATGAAAATGTTGTTCTTTACGAAACGCTTAAAACCAGAGCATTACTGCTTATTCTAAATACTTCTATTGTCAGTGGTTTAATAGCCAGCCGTATTAATCTCAAGGCAACAGGCATTCGTTTTCACAGAGATACCAGGCCATATTTGTCCAAGTGTTTGGTGTGTGACTCATAAGTGTTCCTATGCTATTGGATGACTTCCAGGGCTTTGCCAGATCTAACCTTCTTAGACATTTGAATCAAATTAAGAGTTCCTCAGCTGAGATCTTAGTGGTGTAGTCTTTCCCAAATACAGTAATCCTTTTCCACTCTGAAGCCCAAACATTAAAGATTACCATGCAAACTACCCATGGCTGAAGACATCTCTTAATTAAAGGATAATAAACATTATTGTTAATAATATGGTCCAAATAAGAAGATAGTAAACCAGTCTTTCTTTTCTCTGTGTGTGTAGACTTCTGTTTCTAATATTCTGAGGAAAATTCTGGGCCAATTACCTGCTTATTGTTAAATAGTTAGAAAAGGTCAAAATTCCTTTTAAAAGAGGTAATTAAATAGGGACAATTAAATTTTGGTTGTGACAATTTTAAAACGCCAGTACTTTTATCCGCTATTTCTCTGTAAAGATCCAAGTCATTAATGATTCTTTGTCATCAATAACTTGCAGAAGGGTCAAGAAGATATTTTAGAAAACCCTTATTCTTTCTAAGACATGCTTTTTAATAGTTGATGTTTAGAATATACTAAAATATTTTTTTTCTCATACTAACTCCTTTCTTCCCATAATAAATTTTGAGAACTTACTAAATTGTCTGTGTTGTAAAAATAAAAGATTTCCTTTCCTATTTTGTTTTTATTAGTTCCACCATTCTATTTCCAACATCTGGACCACATCGGAAGAAGACTGGACCACTATGAGAAGCCAGAGCTATCTCTAGGATCATATGAATATGTTGCTACTTTGGATTACTGCAGAGTAAGTGTTCCCAGGACTTCAAGTGTTTATATATGGATGTCAGATACAAGCGAATTACTTTTATATGTCATGAGCTGACCTTTGATTCACAAACAAACATTCGGGTGGTGCCATGGGGATGTAGAAATGCCTAAGACACAGATCAATCCTCCTAGGCTGTTAACATGATTAAATAGCTAGACCATCCACTGCAGTGATCATCTTTAAAAACTAAAAAGTGGTGGCAGAAAGAAAAAAATAGGGACTTCCCTGGTGGTGCAGTGGTTGGGAGTACACCTGCCAACTCAAGGGACCTGGGTTTGAGCCCTGGTCCAGGAAGATCCAACATGCCGTGGAGCAGCTGAGCTCGTGCGCCACAACTACTGAGCCTACACTCTAGAGCCTGTGAGCTGCAGCTACTGAAGCCCGTGTGCTCTAGGGCCCATGTGCTGCAACTACTGAGCCCACGTGCCACAACTACTGAAGCCTGCACACCTAGAGCCCGTGTTCCGCAACAAGAGAAGCCACCGCAATGAGAAACCCGTGCACCGCCACGAAGAGTAGCCCCTGCTCACCGCAGCTAGAGAAAGTCCATGCACAGCAACGAAGACCCAACACAGCCAAAAAATATATATGTAAAACTAATAATTTCATTTGTATGTCCCTTTCAGATAGAATATGATGCTAGGTTCTTTTCCTTTCTTTTTTTTTTTTTAAGTTTTTTTTGATGTGGACCATTTTTTAATAAAATAAATTTATTTATTTATTCATTCCTTTATTTTTGGTTGCGTTGGGTCTTCGTTCCTGTGAACGGGCTTTCTCAAGTTGCAGTGAGCAGGGGCTACTCTTCGTTGCAGTGTGCGGGCTTCTCATTGCAGTGGCTCCTCTTGTTGTGGAACACGGGCTCTAGGAGCGCGGGCTTCAGTAGTTGTGGCCCACGGGCCCTAGAGCGCAGGCTCAGTAGTTGTGGCCCACGGGCCCTAGAGCGCAGGCTCAGTAGTTGTGGCCCACAGGCCCTAGAGCGCAGGCTCAGTAGTTGTGGCTCGTGGGCTCTAGAGCGCAGGCTCAGTAGTTGTGGCGCACGGGCTTAGTTGCTCCACGGCATGTGGGATCTTCCTGGACCAGGGCTTGAACCCGTTTCCCCTGCATTGGCAGGCAGATTCCCAGCCACTGTGCCACCAGGGAAGTCCCTTGATGTGGACCATTTTTAAAGTCTTTATTGAATTTGTTACAGTATTGCTTCTGTTTTATGTTTTTTGGTTTTTTTGGCTGCGAGGCACATGGGATAGTAACTCCCCGGCCAGGGATCGAACCCACACCCCCTGCATCGGAAGGCGAAGTCTTAACCACTGGATTGCCAGGGAAGTCCCTCCGCTAGGTTCTTAACGCAGCAGTTTCATATAGTGCCCCTGCCTTATTTGTTTTGTCAATCATCTCAGAAAAATTTCCCTTCCAAGGCAGAAGCTCAACTGATATGGTCAGTAAGACTATTGACGTGTTTCTGTAGCTCCTCCTCCACTCCAGCTGTCATCGCAGTGATTTAGGCTCTGAGAGTCTCCCTGAGACTATTTCAGCAGCCTGGGATCCTGGCCTCCGGTTTCCTTGCTTTAAAATGTAACCATGAGACTCCCCCCACTACCTTAATCTAAAAAATTAAATTCAAAAATTTAAGTTTCTTTATAAGACCATTAGCTACCACCTTAGCTACATCTTCAGTTGTAGAAAATTCTGGCTCATGTACTCTGAACACATCACTCCCCTGTACAACTCCATGCTTTTATCTAAGATGCTTTTTTGACCCAGCTACCTTTCCATCCTCCTGTTACATCTATACATACCCCACCTAGCAAACTCCTACTTATTCTCTAATCCCTGGCTGAAATTTTATTTTATGTGAGTGTGTGTCAGTGTGCACACAACTTTCTCTGACTTCATCATGGTTGTTATTTACTAAATCTTCTGAATTTTTTTCCCATATAATTTGGTCCATATGTCTGTTTTAGCAGTTATCCCCATAGAATTTAAATCTTCCTCTATTTTCCCTCTTCCTAGATTCTGATATCCTTGGGGACAAGAATCTTGTCCTGGCTGTCTTTACAGCATCTATCATAGTGCCTGCCACAGCGTAGGCAGTTGATCAATGCATGTGGATGAATGAATGAATGAGCGAGTGAATGAGTGAATGAACTTGCAGGTGGGTCTTTATTCCCAGGGCTGGCTGTTTCCCTTCTCCAGCGTCACAGTGATAGTGACATCATTATGGATATCTTGAATATCTTTCAAATTCTTCAGGGATTTGAAAATATCTTCGTGAGTATTAGTTCAGATTTCGGCTTGTATCTGAAGTACCGCGTGTAGACTTGAAGAAACAGAATCATTCTGACTTACTTCCTTTTCCAAAAATGAATGCCTCCTAGTGCCCAGTCCTCAGAAAGCAGCCTCTGACCCACAGTCTTTCCTATATATTTGCTAGGGGACCAGTCCATGTTGTGTTGAATATAAATTACAAAGAACATTATTCCTAACTAGAAGTTTTTTCAACTGAGTGGATTTAAAAATGTTTTCCAATTAACATACCTTTTGCATTTATTTTAGTGTTTTGTATGAGTTTTTCAACTAGTTATTAAAGAAGAGTTAACACTTTATTAGTTTTAACTGTAACATTTGAACATATTTTGGGAAACATAAGAACATTTTTGGTACAAATGATTTATTTCAGGCAAAAACAAACAAAAAAACCAAAACAACAGAAAAAATGTCCTAAAATACCAGTTACTTTTGGACAGTTTATTTGTCCTTTACTGTTGTTGACTGAAGGAGAATGACCAGGCAGAACATAAACATTTGAAGTTCTAATTAAATGTAATAAAGCCATTGTATCTAGTGATGGAAAATTTATTCACTCATCTTTGCAACTGTAGTATAAATCTAACTATGCTCTGAGTTTCCAGTTCTCTGCCAAAAAGGCTATATTATCTTGATTTTATGCTTTTTTAGCAGGAACTTAGGCAGGGAGTCAAAAATCTATTTCTGGGAACAAAAGTCTCAGTATCTTCAAACTCTTTTATCTGGAAATGTTCCAGATGTCTAATTGATGGGAAAGCTCACACAGCAGGCAAGGAACCAAATAAAAACTGTACATTTTGAAGAGTTTTTTGTAAGGTTAATCTTCCTTTTATTATTCCAAATAAGGTTCATAATAAAAGAACTCTTAATATCTTCAAATTTAATTATACCTTAAAATATAAATGAAGAATAATAATGAATTGCCTTAGGGGTTTGGGTGATGAATAAGAGCTTATTTAATTTAAAATTAACATTCATTGAACATTCACTATGTGTGAGGCTCTGTGCTAAGTGCTTTCTATGTATTGTATCGTTTAGTTCTCACAGTGACCTCATGTGGTGAGTTATCACCATGATGTGGGGAAACTGAGGCTTAGAGAGGTTAAGTACCAACCTCAGGCCATACATATAGAAAATGATGAAGCCAGACTGAAAACCATGTCTGTATGACCACAGAACCCCTATTCTCTATCAGTATACTGTGGATATGTAGGCATGTATTTACAAAATCACCATGGAGTTCCCCTGGAAAAGAAGACCCAGCTCTGTCTAATAACTGATAGTTTTTCACTTAGAAGTTTACAGAATATATCTATCTACATATAAAGTGTACCTGAAAGGTAAAATCTCATTCCAAGCCAGCCTGTTTTTTTTTCCTAAATAAAAATGTAGTTTCTCCACTTAATTTTAGTTCACTTTGACATTTATTATATACCTAGCATGTCCAAGGCACTTTGGCTGTGTTTGTGAGTGATACCAAGATTAGCAAGAATATGAACCTGATCTCAAAGTCCTTACCATGCATAGACCTGATAATTAAAGTATATAATTATGATATAAATAATAGGATAAATGCTGTAAGAATAGAATAGTCAGAGTGCCATAAGAAAACAGATGAGCAAGAATTTATGATTTGGTGGATCAAGGAAGGATTCTAAGAGTAAGTGACATTTGAGCTGGTTAAACCACGAGCAGAGAAGGGGAAACGAAATGTTGAGCAGAAGCAGTTTCTCAGAGGTATTTGCAACTTACTCCAGTTTCTTCAGGGGCTGTGCGGGGCTTTGTAGATGAGTGATGGGGACCTAGTATAGAGACTAGGATGGTTGGAGAGTATATTCCCTCTTCCCCCAAAACACATTCAAATTCAAATATTTTTTAAAACACTATGCCAAACGAAATACTTTTCCAGCCAAGGAAATACTTTTCTTGGCCCACGCCCACTAGATTGTGACTTCTGGATAGAAAATGTTTTGAAAATGGCAAACACTTAAATTAGTTGGAGGAATGTGTATTGGGGCATAATAGGAAGTAAAGCTGGGCAATTGTTTTGAGACACAGACTATCCTTTTATTTTCCACTAGGCTTGGCATCAGAGCTTTGATCTCTTAGGCTTTTATACATGTTTGCTAAATGAGTATTATGGGGACTCTCAAATGCCAGGCCACTGAAGGATTGTACTAATTCAGTAGGCCATGAGGACAATTAAAGGCAAAGAGGGAGTTGTTTCCATTAATCCATCCACCCATCTACACATTCATTCACTCATCTAACAGTATTGAGCGCTCTCTTGAGCCATGCTCTGTGCTTGGCTCTGGGGACTCAGTAAACTTCCTGTCCTCAGAGGCAGTAGCCTTGGGATCTTTCTTGTGCCTTGGATAGTTTATTCTGACAGCAGTCTGTATAATGAGAGGAGGGAGATTGGAGGTAGGGAGGTAGGTATTAGAAGTTAATGTAGTAGTCAAAACAAGAGAAAATGAGGGTAATATAACAATTCCTCAAAAAATTAAAAACTGAATTACCAAATGATCCAGCAACTCTCCTTCTGGGTATATACCCAAAATAATTGAAAGGAGAGTCTCAAAGAGATATTTTCACACCCATGTTCATAATAGCATTAGTCACAATAGCCAAAAGGTAGAAGCAATCCAAGTATCCACAGGTGGATGAATGGATAAACAAAATGTGGTCTATACATACCATGCAATATTATTAGGCCTTAAAAAGGAAGGAAATTCTGACATATGCTACAACACGGATGAATGTTCAGGACGTTATGCTAAGAGAAATAAGCCAATCACATAAACAACAAATACTGTATGATTTTACTTTTATGAAGTACCTAGAGTAGTCCAATTCATAGAGACAGAAAGTAGAAATGTAGAATGATGGTTCCCAGGGCTGGAGAGAGGGGGGGAAATGGTAAATGACTGTTTAAAGGGTACAAAGTTTCCGTTTCCGCAGGATAGAAAGAGTTCTAGAAATGGATGGTGGTGATGGTTGCACAACAACGTAAATGAACTTGAAACCACTGAACTGCACACTTAAAAATGGTTAAGATGGTAAATTATATTCTGTGTATTTTACCACAGTTAAAAATAATTTTTAAAAAGGATGAAAATGAGGGTCTGAATTTGGGTACTGGAGCTAGAAGGAGCTGCTGAGGGCTTCACGGTTAACCAGGTGTGGATATTAAGGGAGGTGAACAATTCCACAGAGGAAAGGAGGCGTCAAGCCCAGATCATTCTGGAGGATCATGTTTTCTGTAAGTTCCTTGTAGAAAAGGCCAGCATCGTGGGAGAAATGTTGTCTTCACTTCTGAGATTTTGAGTGTAAGGGGCTGGCGGGACCTTGCTGTGGAGGGGCGCTGTGGTTGATTGGAATGCTGGTCGGGAGCTCAGAAGACAGACCATGAGGAGAGAATCTGAGGGGTCGCCTACAGAGAGGTGCTGGTTAAAAATGAGCAAATGAGATTCTGTGATGGAGCATGTGATAAGGAAAGAGAAGAGGGTATCCTTCAGAGAAAGATAACAAAACGAAAAACAGAAGCAGCAGTCAGAAAAGTGGGAGAGGAAATGACACCACGGTGCCTCGGCAGCTGAAAAAGGGAAAGCGGTCTGCCAGGCCGAAAATTGCAGAGATAAGAGAGACTGAGGATGAGAGCTGGGTTTTATTTCAAATCACTGTAGTTTGCAGCCAGGAGATGTGTGAGCTTCAAGATGTCACGGTAAACCAGGTTGTAGAGTTCATACATGCTAAGGTTGGCCGGACAAAGCCAGCTGGGTTGAATGGGTAGAGTGATCGAGTAAGACAGCCACGGATGAAGCCAGTACAGTTGTCTAGGTGCAGGATGACAAACTTCCGGGTGGTTAAGGGTGGGGCTGGGGTACAACATGTGAAAGAAGCATTTTGAAAGAATAAATCAATGGGACTTGGTGATGGAAAGAAAAGGGATAGTCAAATCTAATTTCATGTTTTCAAGCCTTTGGGTTGACGTGTAGTGATGTTATTGATAGAGATATTGGAAGAGAACGTTATTTATAGAGGAGTGATGTATTAGTTTTGCATATGTAGAAAACAAGTTACGGTGAAGCATTCTGTAGAAATGTGTAGGTTGGAGATATCAAAAATATTCAGTGGGGAACTGGTGATGCTGAACTTAGGAGAGAATATAAGAATGGTAAGGCACATTTGGATTGGTCACAGGTTTTGGTTTAATTAGTGGAAACGATTGTTATTTTCATTCTATGTAAATCAGCATAAGTTTCTGTTATGAATTAGATTAGGTGGGAATCAGGAATGATTTGCAATAAAAATCATTGCTCACGGGACTTCCTTGATGGTGCAGTGGTTAAGAATCCACCTGCCAGTGCAGGGGACACAGGTTTGAGTCCTGGTCCGGGAAGATCCCACATGTCACGGAACAACTAAGCCCCTGCGCCACAACTACTGAGCCTGCGCTCTAGAGCCCGCGAGCCACGACTACTGAACCCGCGCATCTAGGGCCCGTCCTCCTCAACAAGAGAAGCCACCGCAATGAGAAGCCTGCGCACCACAACGACGAGTAGCCCCCGCTCGCGGCAACTAGAGAAAGCCCGCGCGCAGCAACAAAGACCCAACACAGCCAAAAATAAATTAATTAATTAATTAATTTTTAAAAATCATTGCTCATGTGGACAGCAACAGAGTTCTTACATTTCTTTGCTGGTCTGATTTTGGATGTGGCAAAGCAATGAAGTTTTCAGGTTGATAATTTTCAAGTCCTGCAATTTTTTTCCTTTTTTCAAATGAAAGACTTTTATTAGAGGAATGTTACATCTAGCCCTATAGTGGACATAGGATGAATTAGTAACTTAATTTGGAGATAGTGTCATCTAATTTTATAACTGTAACAATTAAAATTTAATCTAGAACATTTTTTTCATTTATCACAAAATTAAGATTAAATTAACCTTAATTCTTTACTCTAGTGTGAGTCACTAAAGTTGTTTGCCTGTGGTTCTATTTTCTAAATACTCTGTAAGATCCAACTGAAGAATTGCTTCCTAAGAGCTGTTTGAACACCAGCCAGTAAAGGGACCAAAAGCTACAAAACATTTATGTAGCAGCTGCTTTATGTTATAGTGATTGTTTTAAACAGAGAAAAGACCCAGTATTCATTTTTTTTACCATAAATATGTAAGGAACAGGTACATATTTAATAATACAGCACAATTTTTTAAGTATACAATTATATTTTAGTATTTAATTTCATATCTTTGAAGAGCTTATAAAGGAAGAGAGTTGAAAATGGTGATAACAAGTTAATGAAGTTTTACTTCAGTTTCAAAAACAAACACTAATTATAGTTTTGTATACTATTTTGGGCCACAGTTTGCCAGGGTTCCAGACATATCGCTTCCCCTAAGGCAGAGTGTTCTAAGCAAGGTCGTCACAAGACTGTACTCACCTTTGGGGAATTGTGGTAATAAGGTCTTCTGAGCCTTTCTCTGCTAACTCTCGTAATCCTGTCTAATTCAATAGTGGGACCCAGGTCATAGCCTGGAAAATAAACAGCTTTTATCTTTTTTATAGCATCAGAGACTGTTCCAGAAAATGATTTAATTCCACACATGTTATATTAAATGAGCTGTCTGATGACCTTAAAGAGTTTCTGGGTGTTTTAATTTGATTATGAAATGTATGTACATTATAATTATATGTGTGTGATTTGTTTGCTTTCTTGTAGAAGAATAAGCCTCCCAACCCACCAGCCTTTATCTTCATGATTGATGTTTCATATAGTAACATTAAGAATGGACTTGTGAAGCTCATATGTGAAGAACTGAAGACTGTGCTGGAAAAACTTCCGAAGTAAGGGAACTGCCATTCTTTTTGTAACTTATACAATATTGCTGAATTAGTATATTGGCCAGAAAACAAGTGCCGAATGGCCCATTGGTCTCTTTTGCTAATGGGGACATCGGATAATTGTTTATAATTTATAAACAATTACAAACAGCATCAAAAATCCTTAAAAAGTCAGAGTAATCTTTTGTACAAAGCAAAAGAAACACAACTGATAAGAAATAATGCCATGGTAAACAACATTCAAAAATCCATTCTAAATTATAAGGAGAATCCCAGCAGTGTGGTGGAAAAGACCTTGGAAGTCTGTTATTTACTTTTCAAAAACGCTGATTTTCCAGCAGAAACGGGTAGTTGCTGGGTATGGTAGAGAGTTCTAAGGGATGCCAGGAAACTGAACTGTTGTCTCATGGCAGGCTCCGGGGCTTGTTGGCCAAATTCCCTTTTGCCCTTATAGTACCCTGTCTAACCCCTCTGCAGCTTTCCTGCCTCTATGTCCTGTAACTTAAGGGCACAGGGTACATCATTTGTCCTGCTGTTGCAGGGGCCAGTGCATAAAAGGAAAGGTGGAAAGGTACATTAGCAAACATGACTATGTTTTATCATGTACAAACTAGTTGTTTAGGATGGGAACTAGCATCTAGTAAGAAGACTTGTGAGCAGGGAGAAAGCTTTCCTTTATGAGAAGATGACATGCTTAAGAAAATAAAAGAGGCTAGAAAAGATTGTCTGAAACCTAGTGTCTGCTCCGGTCTTAACATCTTCCACCCCTCCCTGTGTTCTGAACATAAGCAACCTCTGTTCTGAAAGGGGATGCTTTGAGGGGCGAGTTGTCCGCAGCCCCTAGGTCTCCCCAGGTCCCCGGGTGCCCACTCCTCTGTATTTGTTCCACACGTGGCGGGTGCTTTGGTGCCTGTGAGGCTCAGTTGAGCGAACTCTGGACCTCCCAGGAGTAGTTTTGTTTGTATCCATGAAGCTGAAGTCATAATATTCTCAAGGATGGTTTGGAAAAGCAGTGGGGATGTTTAAAAAACATTGAGGTGATTTCAAACTGAATCCTACAGTGAAGAATGAACTGGGAGCAAGTTGAAGATGGGGCAAAAGAAAGGCCTCTGACGCCTGCCGACTGTTGTGACTATAGTTTCTGTGACCTCATTCTCAGGGACACTTGACAAGTATGGACTTTCTGCCTAAAACGGCATATTTGATCACAGACCTCCCCCAGGGCTGCTTTAACACTACATCTGAATTTTGAACTTGAGTTGTATGAAAGCAAACTACTCTAATTTCTGGAAGTGGCCTCTCTCTCTCTCTCTCTCTCTTTTTTCAAACTGGTTCAAATTAGTTCCTCATAACCTATTTTCATAGTCACTTCACCAACCCCTTGTTTCTTTTCAACACACTGGTGATATGAAGCTTGTAACCTGTTGATGCAAGTTATGAAATCACACTGTTAGGTGTCATCATGACCTTTATATCCCATTGGAGCAGAAGTGTGGCTTTGGCAAGAGATGCGGAGCGGGGGGAGAATACTGCTGGCTATTCCCCGCCACTTTTCAAGTAACTCTCTTGAAAGCTTTTATTCAAGCCAAAATACCTTCTCTTTCTTTATCTTTTAAAACAAATCTGTTTTTTCTTTTCTCCCCTGAAATTTATTTTGGGCTGCGTGTATGTATAACTTTATATTTTCGATGGTAAGATTGCCATCAATTTGATTTACCTCTGTGAACTAAAGCAGTCTTTTTAAAGCATAGTATATAAGTCTTGATTAATATCTAAGGTATGTTCATCTCTCAGCTAATCTTTTGAAAAGGGAAAGCCCATTCCTACTCTTTAACTTTGAGTTTGCATCTTTGATATTGCCAGGTTGCCAGACTTTTCTGTCTGACTTCTCTGGAACAGGAAAGAAAAGATTTGAAGTGCTTCACTCGTTCCTCAGATCAAACTCTCGGACTTTTTTCTGGTTGTTTGTTTTTAATGCTGCTGTAGCTAAGATGTTCAAAATGCTTGATTTTGGAATATTCTGGTTCTTCCAGTTACTAATATCTTCAGTGTTGCTCTGTCAGATTCATTCCATTATAATAATAGGGGCAACTGTTGCGGGAAGGGGTCATTGAAAAATGGAACAAAACATGTTCTTTATTAAGATATCCCTTGTATAACTTTACAAAATTTGTGTAGAATCAAATGAAGGAGAGACTGAGGTTTTGTTTCTCCTGGATATGATTTAACAGGGCAGCTATACTGTTGAAAAAGACAATTTTAGGATAGTTCTTTGTTTCTCAAATTTAAAAAGAGTTGTTCCAATGGAAACACTACTACTATTTTGTAATAATGTGAGATGTCCTGATTAGATGTTTACAAAAAATGTTAATTAGATTTTAAGTGAACCCTATGAATCCCAGGATACTCTTTTCCCATCACTAAAAATGTCCAAAGCCAATGGGGAATAGCAATCCAGATTCTTCTCTGTAATTTTTCTTTTGGGTCTTTTGCCTTGGTTGACTCCAAATTAACTATTAAAAGGAATAAATCCCCTTCATGATTTGCTGGACATTTTTCACCCTTTGTAATAAAAGGTTTACTGGGAAACAGGAGCTTAACCAGTGGTGTGCTGGAAAACTGGCTCTCAAATAAATAAAGCCTTGATTTGTAGTGTTTGCTCATTGCTGTGGTATAAATACTTCCAGCTGGGCTGATTTTAAACTACAAAGGCGACATCACTCCACTGGAGCTGAGAAAGGGATACAGACAAGTAGTTTATCAGTTTGGGTTCTAACTTGCCATCCCAGACAGTGTCCCACATCATGGCAGTCATCCTCAACGAGACCTGTATTCTCCACGTTGTACTAGACCCTCCAGGAGCAGAGAGTGTAAGCCTTGAGCCCTGCCCTTTATTGGTTTATTGTCAGGGATTCCTGAAATGTTAACTAAAAGGCACTTTCTACCAAGAGCCAAATGTGAACGAGTTGTAGAAATTTAGGAAGAGGAAGTAACTTCCGGTTGGTAGCATCAGGGGAGGCTTCACAGAAGGAGGATTTGTGCTTGGCCTTGAAGAGTAAAATTCTAGTAAATAGGGAGCGGGACGGGGAACACGGATACAGTATAGTATGGTCGTTGGTTGCGTAAAGTCATACAGTTTTGATTGTGGAGGGGATGTGTGTGTGTGTGTGTGTATGTGTGTCAAGTCTGTGTATGTGTAGTTACAAAGGATAAGGATTCCCATTTCTAAAAATGTTGCAAGAGTCCAAAATGTAAACATTTACCAAGTGCTTTTGGGATTATGAGGATCTATTTAAACTGCCCAGCCATTTATCAAGGCCACAGTGGAGAGCAAATGTCCTCAGTTAGCAACGTAAGTAGAGAAGAAATAGAACAGAGTTTAAAGTGAATAGTTTGTCGGCCTGTACTCTGCTGAAACATCAAGGAAATTGGGAAGTCTTCGGTGGGAACTTCAGACACTTCCACTGTCCTTTCTCTTGTACTCAAGTAACTCTTTTTTTTTTTTAAACATGGTTTTCTGCTTGAAGTATTTAATTGTTTTTTTTTTTAATTAATTAATTTATTTTTATGGCTGTGTTGGGTCTTCGTTTCTGTGCGAGGACTTTCTCTAGTTGCGGCGAGCGGGGGCCACTCTTCATCGCGGTGCACGGGCCTCTCACTGTCGCGGCTTCTCCTGTTGCGGAGCACAGGCTCCAGACGCGCAGGCTCAGTAGTTGTGGCTCACGGGCCTAGTTGCTCCGCGGCATGTGGGATCTTCCCAGACCAGGGCTCGAACCCGTGTCCCCTGCATTGGCAGGCAGACTCCCAACCACTGCGCCACCAGGGAAGCCCTCAAGTAACTCTTTAGGCCATGTGCAAAATGTAGAAACTGAGCAGACTAGGTTCTTTTTCACAGAAGTTGTCCCCGAAGCAAAATAAGTTTTACTGATATCTAAGGGTCAAAGAAAATGGCTTTCATGTAGCCACTCAGCGCTATGTTATATCCGCTGCTGAAAATGCGTAAGAGCATCATTAGTGTCTAGGTGTGTTTTTTTAGGAGGGCGTGTGGAAGGAGGAAGGGGGAAGGAGAGACAGTGAGAATAAAAACTAGAGTCTAGACCACTCAACTCTGAATATACTTAATATAAACTTGAACAGCAATATTCATGCCTTTATACTCCTTTCAGGAACATTAAGGCCTTGTCCTGGAATTCCTCAAAAAAGTTTTTACTAAAAAAAATTTTTTTTACTTTTTGTTACAGTTTTGGAGATTTTATTGCTTTTATTCTCTAGCCATGACCATCACAAATGGTTACCTAATAAGAATTACATTGTCAATTCGTATATGTGATTTATTTTAGTATTTACACTATATGTTTATATGGTATATAGCTTTCAAAATCTAGCCCATTTCCTATTGAGAGTCTTAAGAATGTGTAAAAAAAGAATCACACAGGAGGAGCAAGTCCTTTCTTGATAAAAATAGCTGTCCTGTTTGTAATCTGAATATGCCTTTCTCTTGCTTCAGATATGCTATTTGTTACTCTGACCTTCTGGTGACTTCTGAGAGCTTTGTTTCTAAAGACTGTAATAAACCTAGCTTGTTTTTGGGGGGGGGGGGAAAGCACCTTGTAATTGCTATGGTTAGAATAAATATAGTAGAAAAATATGAGCAAATGTTTCATAATATCTATTCGGTTTGTTACCTAGATTTTTGAGAATTTTTTTAAAAATCAATTTAAGTTAGTTTTGTAGTATCTCCCATCCCCTACCACTGTGACTCAGTAATATCTATATCCTGTAAACGATAATTAAGACCAAACCTTTAAACATGTCTTCTGTATATTTTATAGAATGTATTCTTACTGAATTTCTCATAGAAGCCGCTCTCTCAGGACTTTATGGAAGAACGTCAAACCCTTTCTTTGTCTCTCACAGGGAAGGTCAGGAAGAGACTTCCTCACTTCGAGTTGGTTTCATCACGTACAACAAAGTCCTCCATTTCTTTAACGTAAAGAGCACTTTGGCACGGCCCCAGATGATGGTGGTGACGGACGTCAGCGAGGTCTTTGTCCCTCTGTTGGATGGTTTCCTCGTCAGCTATCAAGAATCCCAGTCTGTGATTCACAAGTAAATATCAAGTGCTTTATAATTTAGATCCTAATCAGTTGTCTGTTTTTTGAAAATTAATCTTTATTGGAGTAGAGTTGGTTTACAATGGTGTGTTAGTTTCTGCCGTACAGCAGAGGGAATCAGTTATACATATACCTGTATCCATTCTTTTTTAGATTCTGTTCCCATGTAGGTCATTACAGAGCACTGAGTAGAGGTCCCTGTGCTATGCAGTAGGTCCTTATTAGCTGTCTATTTTATACATAGTAGTGTGTATATGTCCATCCCAATCTCCCAGTTACCCCTCCCCACCTCTTTCCCCCCTTGGTAACCATAAGTTTGTTTTCTACATCTGTGACTACTTTTGTTTTGTAAATAGGTTCATTTGTACCATTTTTTTAGATTCCACATGCAAGTGATATCATATGATATTTGTCTTTCTCTTTTTTAATGTTTTGATTCAATCACACATATTTTGTCTTGTCATTAGCAAGGGGGTTTTAACACATGGATTATAAAAGTCTATTATTTATGTTAGTTCTGTCTCTTTTCATTGCAGACTGGTATCTAAAAGGAGGAATTTTTTTTAGTACACATACTCAACCCTACCAGTCCCTTCTCTTTGCTGGAAGGCAACGCAAGGGAGTTATTTCCTGAGTGTGCATGAGAGTATTTGGTGATGATATAGCCACTGTTCCATAATTTATAGTCTAAGAGATCAGAAATGTAGTAAATAGGAAAAAAATCTGTAAAGAGTGTGATTCTGTAAATGTTCCAACCAAATCATAAATTTTGGTGCCAAATCATGCCAGGATATCATTCCTTGAGGAATGACCTCTGAAATTCACCCACAGGTGTTCAGTGTAAAAAAAACACCATATGTATTTAGGCCTGAAGTGTTCATGATTTATTTCCTGATGTTTATTACAAATATGCTAAATATTTAAAACCTTTTGCTCCTTCATTTCTTGCAGTTTATTGGACCAGATTCCAGAGATGTTTGCAGACTCTAATGAAAATGAGACCGTCTTTGCTCCTGTCATCCGGGCTGGCATGGAAGCACTAAAGGTGAGAAGAAGGCCCTTTTAGTTGCTAGTAAATAAATTCTAAAAACACACACACACACACACACACACACACACACAGAGGAAGTTTCATCCATGAAAGAAGATACAGCCTTCATTAAAACATGCAGCTCGGTGCTTTGTGACCACCTAGAGGGGTGGGATAGGGAGGGTGGGAGGGAGGGAGACGCAAGAGGGAAGAGATATGGGAACATATGTATATGTATAACTGATTCACTTTGTTATAAAGCAGAAACTAACACACCATTGTAAAGCAATTATACTCCAATAAAGATGTTTAAAAAAAAAAACCAAAAAAAACATGCAGGTTGCTAGAGGCTGTTCAAACTTCCCTACAAATCTCAGGAGGAAACGGCCCAAACCACGGCTTGCTCCCAGCGTTTACATTCCAGCGCTGTTAGCATCTGAGCAACTGATTTTGTCGGGGTTTCCAGTTTAGCTCCTCCTTTTGGCTTTTATGTGAACTTTATATGATCTATTTTTAAATTATTTCAACAATATCTGAACTACCAGATACGAAAAGAAAAATCTCCATCTCTCTCCTTCCTTGGGGTTTTCAAACATGCAAGGGCAAGGTCGTGACAGTCAGTGACAGAAGGGAATGCTGCCTGGGGCCTTGCTGAATGCCAGAAGCAGAGTGGGGTTGGCCGACTCTCTGGTTGGGAAGCTGAGCCCAAGTGGCTCTGGTCGTTTGCATAGTAATAAAGACATTAATCTGAGGATGGCAGAATGGTTGGAAAGTGCTTACTCTTAATCATTATTACCTTAGCACAAGAGTCAAACCACTTTGGCCCAGACAGCTAGTTCCTAAAATTGATTTTTAAATTTTATTATTAAAGTTACATTTAAATTATCTTTTAAGATAAAATGGCTAGCAGTAATAACAAACAGCAACAACAACCCTACAGAATTAAGTTTATGAGATACTTCCACATAAATTTTATGACCAAACATTATAGTCTGGTTCCAGTATAGTGATTCTTGCCTGGGTTCTTTGGTCTTCAGAGTATTCACTCATGGGATCAAAGACTTGTAGATATCCCTCAAAAAGCCTCAATACAAGTTAATTTAACATGAAACTAAAGATAAATTTTACATCAGAAAGCGATTTGGAGATGTTAAGTTTCATCCCATGGAAGCCAGCAGTGATCATTGTTTGGGCTACAGAAAGACTTGGGAATTCCTATTTTATTCCACATTGCTAAGGACAAATATCTTCTGTTTCAATTTGAAAGAGTTTTACAATTGTTGTTGTTCTCTCCTCCAATAAGGTGTCTAGAAATTCATATGTAAGTTTCCTGATACGTGATAAGTTATATATGACGCTACAAGCCTTTCTACTCTGAGAAGTTAGTACTGGGAGTAACACTGTATTCACGTGCTCATGCCTGAAAGATGAGTGGATATTCATAAGCCAATAAATCATTAGTTAAGACAGTAGAGTGGAAAGAAGAGCGCGGCATGGGTCTTCTTTAGTTGCTAGTAAGTAAATTTTAAAGAAGACAGGTAGGCACATGCACGCGCACACACACACACAGGAAGTTTCATCCATGAAAGAATATACAGGCTTCATTAAAACATGCATCCAGAATCCCAGCTCAAACCAATATATCTTTTCTAAAAGGGAGCAATACTGTCTTGTCACAATGGGTTCCACACTGGCAGTCCACAAGAGGTCTAGAGGCTGCTTAGCAGCTGTGAAAGAAAAAAATATATAAAGCAACTTGTGTACCTGCATTCCACATATCTAAAATGTGATATTATGATACATGACTGAAAACCACCGTGTTCTTATTAAGCATGATGTTCTTCGAGGTTGCTCAGCACCCTGATAACTGTGCTGTCAGTGTTCTCAGCTGCCTGTCATTTGCCAGAGGCCAGTGCATTTCAGCCAATCTACTTTCATGTCTTTTGCATGTTATTTTTTGTTATACTTGCAATTTTAATGTTAGAGTAGCATGTACTTTTACACTGAAGTTTAAAGATGAGAAGAAACTAATATCTAAATATAACTAATCAGAATAACTTTACAAATATCAAAGTAAATAAGTAGCATTATTCTTACAAAGTAGAATGAACTCCCTTTAGAGAAGGTAAAGGACTTCTTTTATAGCTTTTTTTCTTTTATAAATTTATTTTATTTATTTATTTTTGGCTGGGTTGGGTCTTTGTTGCCGCGCGCGGGCTTTCTCTAGTTGCGGATAGAGGGGGCTACTCTTCATTGTGGTGTGCAGGCTTCTCATTGTGGTGGCTTCTCTTGTTGCAGAGCACGGGCTCTAGGCACGCAGGCTTCAGTAGTTGTGGTACACGTGTTCAGTAGTTATGGCTCGCGGGCTCTAGAGCGCAGGCTCAGTAGTTGTGGCGCACGGGCTTAGTTGCTCCGCGGCATGTGGGATCTTCCCAGATCAGGGCTCAAACCCATGTCCCCTGCATTGGCAGGTGGATTCTTAACCACTGCGCCGCCAGGGAAGCCCCAAGAACTGTCTTTATATGAAGATAAGGAGCTACCTTTATAAAATGACACTGTTGGACATAATGTTAGTGGTGCTTACTGCCCTGTGCCTGCTGGCAGATTGCTCTCCCAGCCCGTCTTCACACAGACTCCAGGGCTGCAGAAGACCGGGAAGGCAGGCATGCCCCAAGTCGTGGAGTCACGTATTAAAGGGCGGGAACTTTTTTAAAATGCAGATCTCTGGCCCCACTTCCAGAGATCCTGATTCATTAGCTCCCCAGTTTGCTCTGCTGATTATCCATATTTGGGAACCACCAGCATAAAGAATTGTTATTCATTCTGCAATCTCTTGGAATAGCCTTACATTAAGTTAACTCACGAGAAAATTGCATACCTGACCCGTACAACTTCACATTACACTTGCACTAAGAACGCTTTTGTTTAACTATGATTTAATGTCTTGCCCTAAGCTGTTAATTAATGGTTAAATTAAGAAAGAACACTATGAAGAAAGTTCTTTCTTGTGTAGAACATTAACTGGAGACATTATTGCATGATTCAATCTCTTACATGGAGAAAGATTCACTAGCTGGTTTCCTAGAGTCGGTTGCTATAAGCAGTCTAACTCATAATGTTTCTTTTAGCTTTAACTACTAAGATACTACTTAGGGTAGATATTCTAATATAACGACTTCTTTTCCCTGACCTTCTTACTGATTTCCAGTTCTTTACAATTTGCCTTAGTATTTCTATTGTATATGTGCCTTTAATCATCTGTTTTCCTCAAAACTTTTTTTTATAAATAGACCGTTGCCATAAATAACCTTAATGAAAAAGGTTTCTTCTGCATCTTCCAAGAAGATTCTGGGTGATTATAATTCATTGTATAAGAGCAGAAGCTGCTGTAGTACAATTCGATACTTTCTGCCTCATAGCAACTTTTTCAGGTTTGGATGAAGGAAAAAAAATTCCAAATAAGATAAAAGTGTGTGTGTGTGTGTGTGTGTGTGTAAATGTCTGATGTGTGTATGATAGCTTAGCTGCCTCTGACCGTCACATCATTTCATCATCTTTTCAGGTCCCATGTAGCTAAAAATCAGTAAGACTTAAATTTGTGTAATATATACAAGGGTACTAAAATTCTTGCCTGAGGTCATTATTAGGCTAAGAGCTAACATTTTTGAGAATTTGCAGGGTAATATCTAAATATTGAAGAGACCACATCATTCATTCACTTTTCTTTCAATCAACAAAGATGGATTAAATGCCTGTGTTTTGTAAGACAACGTGAGGACTACTGTCCCCTGCTTCTAAGCTCATAGTATGTAGAAGAGATGTAACTCCGTAATACCATGTGTGATGTTCATTGCTTGTGTTCCCAAAAATAAAGGGGGTGGGGGAGGCAAGCAAAGAGTAACTTTGGGAAGTCCGGGACCGCAGCAGGTCAGCCGAGTAGCTCAGGGTGTTCTGCACGAGAGGCCAGAGCTGAGAGAGTCTCATTCTCTGTGGAGGGGAGGAGAAACTGAAAGAGCATCAGAGTGCAATGTTTCTTATTTGTGTCCAAGTGGAGACATTTTAGAACTGGACTCCCCCATTTGAATTATAGCTTTACTTTCTATCAGCTAGATGCCAAGTAAAATCTATATATAATTAGTTGTAATAAACTTTTTGAAGCAAAGAGAGTAGACAAAAACTAACATAAAACATGTGCTAATTTGTCACAAAGATAAAGAGGGACTGTTTGGTAACTTCTGATGCATACTTTCTCAAAAGCCCTTGAACTATCCAACTAAAGGTTTCCATTCCCTATTTTCTGTTGTACATGCTTCCGTGTCCACAGCCTCTTGTACTCTTAGTGTCTTTTTTTCCACATAGTCTTCCAAATCTGCATCTCTTTCAAAATCTGACACTCATAACTCAACTATATGTGAATTTCTGGCATTGTCTTTTAAGTTGGCCTCAGAACAGTTTTCTGAGTTAGCTCTTACTTCCTCCATAAAACTAGATAAATAGAGTTTGGCAAAATGTTGGAGGGAAATGGCCTTTAGTGGTTATGCTTCAAATACATCATTAGGTGGGGGGAATTTGTCTTTCAGTTGTCTTAATATATGCTTAAATTTGGTTTCAAGGTGATGCATTACCACATTCCTTCCACATAAATTTATGGAGCATCTATAGAGTGAAAGGCACCAGACCCTGGGCAGGGGACTTGGAGAAACACATTGTAGAAAAATCAAGGTCCTTCCTTTTTCATGGAGCCTGTGATCCATGGAAGACAGTAGAATACCTAAAGTTGTAACACAGTGTCATTAATTCTAGAAAAGTCTTATCTACAAAGCAGAGTAGGGACATAGAGATAGAGGCAACCAGCTCTACCGAGGGGGATAATAACACATCTCTCAGAGGAAAGGACATTGGAGCTAAATTTAGAACAATGGGTTCTCCAGGCCAGCCTTTCTCAACCTGTTTCCACCATAATGAGAATGACATGTCATTCATCTAATCCTACATGATGCACTCATGTGGGCACAGTCAGATTTTGGTAAAAAGATAAATTTTGTAGGGATTATAAAGCATATAATGCCATAGGAGCTCTTTCTTTTATTGCTACTCATAAAAGATTTTATAAGGATGTGATTAATGAAATAATAAATCTGAAATTAATAGCCATTATATTAGGAAAAAAGATAAATATGGCTTCTTTATTTTTTTCAATATTGTACTTTATTTTTTTTTTCCTTCAGAATTTTACTCCATAGGTAATATTAACTAGGCAATCATGTATGTGTAATTATGATTAACACCATGTCCTGGGTCATTGAATTCTCTCAACAGTATTTTGTAGTTACTATTTTTCCTGTGTCATATAATTAGGTAGCTGAGGCTCAGAGAAGTTAAACATTTTGCCCAGTGTCACTTAGCTGATAAAATGGCTGGGCTTCTAACCCATGCAGTTAGGAACTAGGACCCATGCTCTTAACTACTGTGGTGTAAAGTTGCAATGCGTCTGTGAGTAGAGAAGATCTAGATGGATAGAAGAATTTTTGACAATGAATTCTTTAGGGGAATTGGGCAGGCGAGGCACGAAAAGTCAGGGAAAAGATAGACTTTTAAGAAACGTTTTATACCTTTTCTGCTACTTGGATTAAAATAAAAAGTACTTTTATAATAGTAAAAGTGATAGAAATGAAAAACATTTAGTCATAGAATTGCAAAAAATTTAACGTGTTATTATCAATATTACTGGAAATTTTACTTGGGTTTGGTCATTGGAACTGCTGCCTTTGTTGGCCAGAGTGTTGAAAACATCTTTCTCCTATGTGGTGTGTATACACATATACACACAGTCACTGCCCATGCTCTTCATTCAGCCTTGCCTTCCTTTTTATTAATGCTGTTATGTATCAGTAGTTTTTAGTAAAAGACTCGGGCAACAATAAAGTCACTGCTCACTACTGGCCACACAGCAAAGACAAGATGGGGCATGGGTTACACACCCTTCCCAGGGTGTCAGCTGGGACCCACTCCACAAAGCATATCACAGTGTCACTCGGTGAGACGCATTAACACAGGGCTAGCCTTGAATTCTCTTCATTTGTTTTTTGTTTTTTGTTTTTCTGTTTTAAAAAATTTTTTACTAGCACAATCTGGTTGTCAAAGCTTCATTATACATTTTACTGTACAAATGCTTTTCAGATGATTTTTTTTTTAAACACCTTCATTTGTTTTTTAAGGAACTTATTCACAAACCCAAGTACCTTATTATTAGTGGCAAATGACTTCACATCTTGCAGCTGACCCAGGCACACAAGTGTGTGCCGCTAAACCGCATCTTTGCAAACAACAGCTCCAGGCCAAGGAAAGGGAAAGATGGATTCCAGGCAGAGGGAACAAATACGGAGGTGTGTAAAGCATGTGGTGTATTCCAGGAAAGCAAGAAGGTTGTGTGGCTGCAACTTCCAGCGCAGGGGATGGTCAGGGGCGAGAAGATTAGACTGGAAAGACAGATTCAGACTAAACTCCAAAGGGCCTCAAAACTGTTGTTCATGGGCTGTGTGACCTCGCCAAATTGGATGAGCCTCAGTTTTCCTATCCTTAACATGCAGACGATACTACCTTCGTCACCAGGTTGTGAGTATTAAATAAGAAATGTGCGCGAAGGGTCTGGTGCAGGGCTGCACACAGCGAACGTTGGTAGCAACACATCTCACTGTCTCCCGGCCTTCCTGCTCCCACCCAAATAAAGAAATGTGGACTTTATCCTGTAATGGAAAGCCTTCAGGAGTCTTAAGGAGAAAAGCCACCTATGTGATCAGAACAGTTGCCTTGAAATTATTTCAAGGCAACAGTGTGCCTGGGTGGTTTGGAGAGAGGCAAGATGGGAGAGGGGCAATATATTGAATCATTTAATTTCAGTAAATTTTGCTTGTAGGTTACTTATTAGCTCCTTAAATAAGATTTTAAATATTTTTAATGCTGATTTGACTTTCATGGAGCCTCCCTGGGCTTTTTGTTGCTTCCCAGGGACTACAGATAGTGTGATGTTGATCCCGCATTTTTTCCTTTTGTCATCTTGCCTGGTAGCTGGTTCCTTGTGTCTGCAGTTGCCACAGCACCGATGCATTCTTGTGCATTCTTCCTTGACGTACCCCTTCAGGTTTAATCTGTGTTTACTAATGATTTCAAAGAAGAGCTTGTATTGCATCATGATCCTGGGAATCCTGTCATCAGGGGATTTACCTGGTCCTGAAAGACTACTGTTGGCTAAATGAGAAAGTATTTTTACTTGGACACATCATTTTAATAGGTGTTTAAAGCATCATGGTATAGAGACCTACATTTATATATTGGTTCTTTGGGGAATTCCCTGGCGGTCCAGTCGTTAGGACCTGGTGCTTTCACTGCTGTGGGCCCAGGTGCGATCCCTGGTAAGGGAACTAAGATCCTGCAAGCCGCACAGTGTGGCCAAAAAAAAAAATATTGGCTCCTTCGTTTACAACTTGTGTGACTTTAGGCAAATCACTTAGCCTCCCTGAGCCTCAGTTTCCCAATCTATAGAAGGCACAAGGTTATTGTGAGGATTAATGAGATGTATACAGTGCTTGGCTCATAGAAAGTACTTATATTTTACTTTTCTGAGTCCCTTAAAATAAAACTTCCCACCCAAGACTCTTTTTTTTTTCCCCCCAGGCAGCTGACTGTCCCGGGAAACTGTTCATCTTCCATTCCTCCTTGCCAACTGCGGAAGCACCAGGGAAGCTCAAAAACAGAGATGACAAAAAACTGATTAATACGGACAAAGAGAAGGTATTTGTAAACAGTTGCCCTTTGAAGTCCATATGTCAGTTCTTAAAATGGAATAAAGGGAGAGGGAGTGTGTGCTTCGTATAGGAAAGGGGGAGAAGCTACATGTAATGTATAAATCCAGGACATTGTATTTTGTAGGAAGATTTTGAACTGTAAATAATTTAGGAAATTGTATATTCCTGGAAAAACTGATGTCTGAAATAAGATAAGGTCTCAAACTTTTTTCATGTATAATCTGTGTAAGAGACTGAGTGATAAGACTATTAGGGGAATGGAAGAAATGGGGGGAAACGCAGAAAGAAGATCAAGGCAGAGGGCGACTGTAGGGGACGGTCCCGTGTGACAGCACTCCTGAGGCATGAAGTAGACGTGCCCAGGGCTCAAAATATGCTTTGCTCAGACCCCCTCTGGCAGTGTAGCCGAGGGGACAAGTCGGGGGAAAGGATAAACCGCGAGGTGAGCATCCAGCCGCGGCCATGTGACACCGACCAAGTTGCCTCTTCTCGGTCTGTGAAAGGGAGGACTAAACGCCAGCTCCCTTAGAGCTGTCGGAGGATCAGAGAACATAGCGCACATACGTGTATCAAACAGGGCACACGCCTGGCGCACGGGGTGCTCGACACATGGCCTCCTCTGCGCTGATGATTATCACGGCTCACTTCTTCTTCTGCACTTAACTGGGGAAAAAAAATTCATTTAACAAACTTCAGTGAGAATTCAATAGAAATTAAAAACAGAAACCAGAAACATTATGTGGTTTTCTTTTTTCCCTTTGTGTATCTTTTTCTTCAGATCCTTTTCCAGCCCCAGACAAATGTCTACGACCCTCTGGCCAAGGACTGCGTGGCTCACGGCTGCTGCGTGACGCTCTTCCTCTTCCCCAGTCAGTACGTGGACGTAGCCTCCTTGGGTCTCGTGCCTCAGCTCACGGGAGGAACCCTCTACAAGTACAACAATTTCCAGGTAAAGGCCAGCAATTTGTTCGCCTCGGTTTTCCACTGCTGGTTTACTTTTGGTGCTTAGATCTGAGGGTGAGAAAGCTGTGCCCCCTTGTGGGCAGCCGACAAATGTAAATTCTAGGTCCGATGGAAAAGGATGGACAGATGGTTAAGAATTGCTTGCCTGCTCCCTAAGGTATGGCCACAGACTGACTCATTCAGCCTCAGAGTTGAATGTCAATGTTAAGCTTCCATGTTGGGGGGAAATATATTTAATATAAAATCTTGATATTTTATATTAAATATATTTAAGGTATTGTTTATAAAAGTGACTATATATTTGTTTTAAAGTGTTATGATATGGGGGGGGGGTCAGTTCATGATACTCCCCCCGCCCCCTCCAAGCCTGAACTGAGAGACAGAGTCGAGAGACGATCAAAATGCCAGCCCTGGAACGGACCTAGGTCTGTGGGCAAGTGGGCTTGCTAGCGCTTTCCCCTCAGTGAGACAAACTTTACACCGAGGCACGAGGCGGCACAGACAAAAGCGTCCCCTGCGGACTCCTGCCCCTGCTACTGTATTGAGGGCCAGGAAACGTGGGCTTCCTGCAGGCAGGCTGCTTCCCCAGAAAGAAGATGTGGAAGAGGCCGAGCTACGCCCGCCCAGTTCCTTTTCCCAAGCTTAGAAATTGGATATGTCACCTGCCCTCCCCTGAGGAGAAGAGGTTGGGGGGCGCCTCTAAGTTATGTACCTCCAGAGGGAAACGTGGAGGGGGAACGAGTGTTCCCCCAACATAAATGACAGTGTTCATCATCTAGTTGTATTTTGATGAAAGCAGTTATTTTTCATTGCCTAGCTACATATTTATATTAGGAACTAGATGAGGGATTTGATAAGACCAAAGATTATAAATGAAATGACACTGAAAAAGCTTTCAGAACCCTTTCTGAGATTTCTGGATAAAGTAGGTTTTAATCAAGATTTTTTTAAAAAAGAATTGTTATTTTAAGTACTTTGCTGCCACCTGGTGGGCATGATCATACTTTATTTTTTAGGTGCACTTGGACAGCCAACAATTTTTGAATGACCTCAGAAATGATATTGAGAAGAAAATAGGATTTGATGCTATTATGAGGGTTCGTACCAGCACAGGTACTTTTCGTTTTTATTATTTTTCAGGTCTCTGTTGTATAATTGTTTCCTCTTCAAACTCATTAACAGGCCAACAAAGAAAATAACAGTAAGATAAGGAGAAGCAAAATTTCCCTTTTCCCTCATCCTTAGGTTTCAGAGCCACTGACTTCTTTGGTGGCATCTATATGAACAACACCACCGATGTGGAGATGGCAGCCATTGACTGTGACAAGGCAGTGACTGTGGAGTTCAAGCATGATGACAAACTCAGTGAAGACAGTGGAGCCTTAATCCAGGTGATCTAAAATGTATTCCCATCTTTTGCTTTGTAGTTTGTTACTGACATTGATCAGTGGGGGAGACTCCAGGGCCATCAACTGTGTTAGTCTCTCCATAAAGAAATTCAACTCTATTTTGCCAAAGGCAAAAGTCACTAGATTAGAGCACTCTATGGTATATTCTCCATACTGATTCATATATGCTATTTATGTGAAGTAACGATTATGTATGTCTTTGCATGAGAGCCCCGCAGACTTGAGGTCAGAATGACAGGCATCAGTACCCACTCACTCACTGGTTTGCTGCATTCCTGATGGCCGTGTGCCAGACACCATTGCTGAGACGTGTTATCATATCAGAAGCAAGTAACAATAGGATTTGGCTTTGTAGCAAGTAAGATTAACTAGAAGCCATGGAGACTTTGAATTAAAACAGGAGAATTTCTAATGGTCATAGTTTTCAGACACGAGCATCACCCTCAAAGAAAGGAGAGAGATTGGCATCAAGTTGAGGAAAAACTCTAATGTTTATTTTAAAATCACACCTATTTGGGGAAATGGTTACTTGTTTGCATTTTTGAAATGTATGCATACATTATTAGTACAAAACCTAAGTACGTCACCAAAGCTAGTTGTCCGTTTTTAATCGACGTGAGCCTCGAGGAGGACTATGAGAACATGCAGGTATTATTCCTGCACCTGAATCCCTGGTCATAACATCTGAGCTAGGAAATGTAGACTAGTTGTGGAAAGGCACACAGATATCTGCATGTGAAGAGCCCCATCAAAGCTTACATTTAAACCAGTGAAATGCTACATCAGAACCCAGTGTATGACTGGTCATTATTCCTCCCTTATGTGTTGTTGTTCAGTCTTTAGCAATAATAGAAAAAATTGTAGGAAAGTTTAGAGGTCTTTTGGCTGTACACACTGTTCTGTAAATGTAAATAAGATCAGGCTAGCTCGGGTGAATATGTTAACCAGAAAAACACGTGCCCTCGATGTTGCCTCTGCAGTGTGCCGTGCTTTACACGACCGTCAGTGGGCAGAGAAGACTTCGGATTCACAATCTGGGCTTGAACTGCAGCTCCCAGCTGGGTGATCTCTATAAGAGCTGCGAGACTGATGCCCTTGTCAACTTCTTTGCCAAGTCAGGTAACACTTTGCTGATTCTGGGGTGCAGTATACCTTGCCTAGCAATGCAGGCAGGCCTCGTTGGTTAATCGAGTTAGCAGCTGACAGGTCCTGCGGTGGTGCAGCCTTTCGGGGGGTAAAGTCAGAATTTGTAAAAGCAAAGGGTGAAGGAGAATAATCAGCATTTCTAACTCTAGACTAATAAGGAGAGCAGTGAGTCGGGCCTGTGCTATCCAGTTTTGTTTAAAGTTTCTTTCCCAGGGGGACTGAGTTGAAATTGAGGAAGGTGATACTTAGACTCATTATGGTATATGAGTGTGCCCTCTGGGACACAAGGATAATAGAAGATGGTCCCTCACGTGAGACTGAATTTGCTTATCCATACCAAGATAATTAGGAAATGGTAGGGGCCTGAGGTGGAGTTTTCTGGCTTCTTCTCCCCTCCCTGCTCCAAACCCCAATTGAAATGCTACACTAAGGTTTAGAAGAAAGAGCAATCCAGCCCATAAGAATTCAGAACACCAGAAGATAGTAAACTGGTCTTTCTTTTCTGTGTGTGTGCAGAGTTCTGTTTCTAATATTCTGAGGAAAATTCTGGACCAATTACCTGCCTATTGTTATAGGTAGGCTATTGTTCTTCATTTGCTAAGTTATAATTAGTCAAGAGGAGAGCATTAACAAATGGCGTGAACATTTTTAAATGCTGTTATCCCTTGCTGAGTGGTCTGAAGAGCAATTTATTTTATTATTATTTGAAGGGGTCAATTTCTGAGCTAAACCTTTGATGCCCTTTTCATTGTTTTGTGCAAGTAGCTTTTAAAGCAGTTCTGCACCAGCCCTTGAAGGTCATCAGGGAAATTCTGGTCAATCAGACCGCCCACATGTTGGCCTGTTACCGGAAGAATTGTGCTAGTCCGTCCGCAGCCAGCCAGGTAAGTTACCTGCTGTCCTCAGGTGCTGAAGTGTTACAAACACCTACTTGTTCATTCAGCGTTCTGCTAGTAAAGGCTTACGATGTTCCAGGCACTTAGATGCTGTATAGTAAACCATACAACCAAGATTGACAATGCCATTTTGGGGGACTGTGGTATATTTATAGCCAACATTAAAATGCTTAGTGGCTTTACAAGATGCATGAACCCAAAAATGTGTGTGTATATTGGGTTGAGGGTCACTACATCATGTATAAACAAAAGAATGTTATATGTAAGAAATGTCAGTATACATGGGGTTATCTTTTGCATGGATGAAGATGGATATAGAGTTATGAAATGTGGGTGCTTAAATACTTTTTGGACATTTATTAACAATCAAAGTTGACAGGAACTAATGGCAGTAATGATTCTTTTATATTTTATAAACAAATATAATTTATAAAATTTGGAGTTCTTTATATTTAAAAGTTAATAATAGGTATGAAGAGTTTTGAAAAAATTGTCTCTCTCATCTAGTAATTTGAAATTTTAGAAGATCCTTTAAATAAACCTGACTCTCTCTTGTAAAAACAAAACACAAAAAAAAGCAAAAAAAAAAAGGTAGAACCTCATGTCCACATTTATTTTTGCATCTGTTTTCTTTCTCATATTCTTCCCCATCAAAGCTAGATGCCATTTTTCATAGTTATGTATTGAATATCTGAGTATAGAATTTGGATTAAAGAGAAGACAGTAAGCAACAGATGGGAAAACTTTCTGGTTAATTCCTTGTCGACAGTGACATCTGAAACCCCACCCAAAGCAACCCTTCAGCAGTAGCAATAGTGCAGATACATCTGGGGGCCAAATTCATAATCTGGGTAAAGAAGGAAATTAAAACAAACATAGTTATTAGCTTGGACTTTTCACAAAAATTCCTTTCTGTGCTGTCCAGAGAGATTAAAGTAGTCATCCATTCTTTCATCTCCTGTTGATAATCACAAAAGCAACTCTTAAATCTGTATTAGTCAGTTCTCTTTATTATTCAGAGGACTTGCCACTGCAGTAAATTCCAGTATCAGTCCTGTTTCAGAGCACACGTGTTTACTTTATACAAAGCCCCCCAGGTGCACCTGGATATAGTCCAACCGAGACCACTTTACTCCCCAGTTTTACTACTTGTTTTGGAGCTCTGGAAACATGGAGTGTTTCCATACTTTGTCTCTGGAGTGTCTCATACTTTGGAAGGATTGTTGAAGAAGAACAGGTACAGTTAGTGTCCTCTCAGGAAGTTTATTTGCTAATGTTAAAACAACTGGATTCAGAGACCTTAAGTCAAAGATCTGTTGCCTATTAAGGGAAGAAATGAAACTGGTCGGTTGCTGCTGGTTTAAAGTCAAAAGCTTTTTGACTCTACTAC
Organism: Balaenoptera borealis; assembly: GCF_965194805.1. NCBI lineage: Eukaryota > Metazoa > Chordata > Mammalia > Artiodactyla > Balaenopteridae > Balaenoptera > Balaenoptera borealis. Next base: position 128,327,413 of record NC_138861.1, on the reverse strand, counting down.
TAGATCATCTGTTTGCAGTTGAATTGTTTCTGGAGTAACAGAAACAATGATGCCAATTTTTTTTCTGAAAAGATTGATAAAGATTGTTCCTGTTCTTTTGGAGATTTTTCTTTCTCCAGTAGCACATTTCAAGTGTACCTTTAACCTAGGATTACCCATCATGGAGTGGGGAAAATGTAGAGATTATAAAACTGTTAATAACGATAATATATTAAAATATACCATTATTTAAAAACAGAATGGCTGGACTTGAGGTTCTCCTCAGAGAATGTAACTTCAAATTTGGTGGCTTTCCATAGTTCACTTGCAAGAAATAATTTCCATGGAGAAATTCGTAAAGGAATTCCACTGTTTTACTATAGAGCCCAGTTTCCTTCATCCAAGCAAGACTGTTAAGGACCTATATACTTGGATTATATGATACTGGACCTCAGGAGATATGCTTTTACTGAATTGCCAGGGCCAGGACTAGGTTGATGCAAAAGAGGTGCTTAAGGTCTAAAATTTAAGGAGACACACACTTTGGGGGGGTCACAGGATAGATGCTGGGTTAAGACATATAATTAAAAACAACATTAAAACAAAATTTTAAGTTTACATAAGCAATGTAGATTCTTTTTTATTAAATCTAACAACTCACTGTTCTGAACTTAAATATATTACATCCTATAGGAGTACACTGACTTTAAAAGGCAAGTCACATGACCTTAATTGCAAAGTAATAGTTTTTTTTCATTACCACATCTGTTACTTCAAAACCCAAAGCAGAGAATTCTCCAAATTCAATTAAACTGTGGATTCATGAATTTCCACTCCCTCCTCACTCACACTTTTTCTCCCTGAGAATAATTTCATTATTTATGGAGAGGATCAAGGAGGTGGGGAAAGGTTTTAATTGCCGATCTGTTGCCACATTTTCTTCCCCTCCTCAAAAACATAGACTAAGACTGTCTCTCTGTTTTCTTTCACTCTAACTCCATTTTTCTTCACCATAAAATTTCCTTCTTACCTCCTCTGTTCTCTTCCCCCTGCCCTCTATAATCCAGTCTCCTCTAATCAGATTTTTCAGTCCTGACAGTGTCATCATGGGCCAAGCTCACCTCTTTGTGGTTTTCAGGAGAACACATTTCTAAACTGTCTTAATATGACCTGATTAATGAGCAGCAACCAGTGAATGGCAAGACGATATTAAAAAACTGTACATATATGCTTCTCTATGGGAATCTAAGAACATTCTTAATCCATAACATCTAAGATGCCTAACTGGTAATTAGCCCAGAAATAGTATTGGAGCCACATGGCTCTGGAATATGACCATGATCTGTGTCCTATACCTCTGGATAATCATTTTCTTTTTTTTTTTTCCTGATTTTCCTTGGCTGAAAACATATTCCAGTTCCATATGTTGTCAAATAAAAATACTTTACGCTAAGTAAGTGAAAGAAGTCAGACAAAGAAAGACAAATACCATATGATCTCATTTGTATGTAGAATCTAAAGAACAAACAAACAGAAACCAAGCTCATAGATACTGCGAACAGACTGGTGATTGCCAGAGGCCTGGGGGGTGGAGGGTGGGCAAAATGGGTGAAGGGGCTCAAAAGGTACAGACTTCCAGTTATAAAATAAATAAGTCCTGGGGAAGTAATGTACAGCATGGGGACTGTAGTTAATAACACTGAACTGCATATTTGATAGTTGCTAAGAGAGGAGGTGTTAACAGTTCTCATTACAAGAAAAGAAGATTCTGTAACTTTGTACGGTGATGATATTAACTAGATTTATTGTGGTCACCATTTCACAGTATATACAAACATGAATTATCATGATATATACCTGAAACTGATATGATGTTGAACACTGATTATTCCTCAACTTAAGAAAAAAATTTTATGCTAGAGAGAAAATTACAAGAAGAAAAGAGCTTTTCCTCATATGAGGAAACATGCATTTATTTAACTGTCTTTGGTTCTTCTAAAGGAGATAAAAGTTGAGAGGGAAAACTAACTACAAAGTAGGATTGTTCTGAAATATGTTTTCCTGAACCAGTGAAGTAAGTTCTGTTTACACATTCCTTACTTAATAGATCATGAGAAGAGACCTGTGATAAAGGGATTTAAGTTGAGGAATAAATCCTTACAGAGCCCTGAGGGAAATTTCCTTTTTGGTGTGGATTCTGATAAGTATATATTCTTTTTCATCATTAAGATAGAAAGCTAAAAAGAAATCATGAATTTATAGACCAGATATTTCTATTTACAGATTATCATTATCTCCCATATATACTTTTTTTGTGGATATTTCGTTGTCCATTGACCTACTGTTAAATGGAAGGAAGTGACATTCAGATCAGTCGATCTTGATTCTTAGCCATATTTATAAAATTGAGTTGGGGAGAAGGTTAAACACACAGGCAAATTACTTGTAATTTTACAAATTACAAATTATTTGTAGTTTTTTTACCCATCAAGTTGTGTTTCTAGAACTGTTTCATTGTGTTATTATTTGGGGTGTCACTTTATGGTATGTACTTTGAGGCAGTTAGAATGAAGTCAGAATGAGGTCACATGAGCCAAAGAGAGGATGGAGAGGAAGGTACAGGTGGATTATAAAGGTAGAATAGAAAGAATTCATGTACTAATTGAAGGTAAAGAAAAAATGAAATTAGGGTTCATCTGGTAGTTCTAGTATCTAAAATAGGAAACGTAACAGGAAGAACATGTTTGTGGAATTGTAGGAGTTTGAGTTTTCGTTAGCATTCAGTAGTGACACAGCTTATAAATTCATGAAGCACTTCCTGTTTTATTTTCTACATATGGTATTGCAATTTCCTTATTATGGTTTATCTGTTATATGTATATCATCCCCAGTGGACATTAGACATCTTGCATGTGGACTATGCCTCATTCCTCTGTAGACCTTGATACTTTGATAGAACCTGTGACGTGGTGGCACTCATTCATTGTCTGATGAGTCTATGACTAACAGATGCACGAAGAGCATAGAGGAAGAGATATCTCGTGGGCAGTTGGAAATGCTGTTCTTGACCTCAAGAGGTAGAAGCTGGTAATACAGATTAGGAAATAACTTATTTATTTCATTTTATTTAATAAACATGTATATGATACTATCTGTTCGGCACTATTGTAAGTGCTTCACAAATTAGAAATAATTTAATCCTCGTAACAACCCCATGATCATGAAGTAGAGGGGCTATTATTCCTTTTTTAGAAGAGAAAACCGAGGGAACGAGGGTAAGGAATTTGCTCAGTGTCACACACCGGGTGAGAGGCAGCGCTGGGATGGCATCCCCGGCCGTGAGTTGTGCTGATAAGCGCTACACTAAGCTGCTAGAGTACTAGAGAAAATAAAACCACCTGCCGCTCTCTCAATACCTACTCTGTGCCAGTTTCTGTGCTCTAGGTGCTTTACGTGGGTTACCATTTAATCCTCTCCATGATCTCAACAGCAAACCTTTCTATTTTACAGGTAAAGTGCTGCAGGTCTTGATTTTCGGTAAAGACCAAGCATCTGAAACCAATGTCTCTCTCTTCCAGCTTATTTTACCAGATTCCATGAAAGTATTGCCAGTGTACATGAACTGTTTGTTAAAAAACTGCGTGCTGCTCAGCAAACCAGAGATCTCAACGGATGAGCGGGCCTACCAGAGGCAGCTGGTCATGACCATGGGTGTGGCCGACTCTCAGCTTTTCTTCTACCCACAGCTTCGGCCGATAGTAAGCACACTGCGCTGGCGCGTTTCCTAGAGGAGTCTGAAAGGGAAGCATATTTTGCCTTTTCCCATGTGTTATGTCTGAAACATTTCGTTCTTAACAAGAAACTTACGAGTCACGCATGGCTTCACAAGGCGTACTGAGGGCCTGAGAGCCGCGGCTCTGGGCAACCTGCGCATGCGCTTCAACCTGCGCTCGGGGTGGCCATGTGGGTGGTGGGCGGATCTGAGGAGTTCGTCACGGAATCCTTCAGATGACTGCTTTTCCTTCCTCATTCCCAAATTGGTAATCTTCAATTGAATAGGCAGAGTGAAAAGTGAGTCGACAAGTTGTTGAAGAAATCCAGCCTTACGGCATGAAAGGCAACTGATACGTGTGTATATGGGATTTCACGTGCACACATGTTATCTGTTTTTAGACAGTATATGAATGTCTAAGAGTCACCACATTTAATCAGAATGGCTATGATTAGCCTTGAGCAAATGCTATCAGGGGTTTACAAATCAGCATGTATTTGAGGCTACCTACACTGTACGCGGAAGGAACTGTCCTTGTCCTCAGAGAATTTACTTGGCAATGTATTCTACTTATTGAAAGGTAATCCTTGATGTCGTGAAGGCCCCTGTACTCTCTGACTAGACTCCTTCCCCTGAGACCTAACAAGTTATAATTGAGGGATAAGAGGGGGTAAGGCTGATGGCTTATTTCTAACTCCTGTATCCAAACTCATACCCAGGCTCTCAGTGCAGTTAGAGAGTTAAATTAGGTTGGAAGTAAAAAGCTGTTGATCCTTTCACTTCATATGAATGTTAGATGTAAATTGTTAACAACTGATTTTCCTATAGAATTGGATTATTATCAACTGTGCGCCGGAGAAACTAGAACTCTTAGGGGCACGAGCATCACCGCTCCACCAAAATCGCCTTGCTGAGTCCAGTGGGCAGTCCTCCTCCTTTCTGACCTGTCCACAGCATCTGACACAGTCTTCTCCCTCTGGAAACACCCTCTTTACTTGGCTTGTCCCAGTTTCTCTCCTGCTTCCTTTGCTAGTTTACCCTGTTTTCCCTGTTCAAGTACCCCGGAGCTCAGTCCACGGAAGCTTCTGCTGTCTATCTACACTTAATCCCTTGGGGGTCTTACCTATGCCCTCAGCAACATTTCTGTACCGATGATTCCCAGGTTCCTGTCTCCAGCAGTACCGCTGCCCTGAACTGTGGCTGTGTCTGTGCCTTCTGTCGCCTCCCGAGCGTCTCTCCGTGAGCGTGTTAACGGGCATCCTAAACTGAGTCCTGATTGGACCTCCCACGCCTGCTTCTCCTGCAGTCTTCCCCATCTCCATTTATCACCCCTCCCTCCTTCCAGTTCTTCAGGACCAACGTCCTGCAGTCACCCATGGCTGCTTTCTTCCTCATCCACCCCATCTCATCCATCAGCAAACATGTCAGCTCTCCTTTCCAAGATTATCCAGAGGCTGACCACTTTTCACCCCCATATGTCACCACCCAGACTCAAGCATAATCACCTCTCCTGTGGACCACCGCAATCCCTTCTAACAAGTCTCCTTGCTTGCCCCTCCAGTCTGTTTTTGGCACAGAAGTTAGAGTGATCCTGTTAAAATAATTGTCAGTTCACATCCCTCCGCTACTCAGAACACTCCAGGATTTCTCATTTCAGTAAAAGCCAAAGTTCTTTTTTTTTTTAATAACTTTTTTTTTCTTTGATCCATGGCTATGTAGAGGTGTGTTTCTTTTTCTTTTTTTAAAAATTTTTTATTTATTATTTATTTATTATTTATTTTTGGCTGTGTTGGGTCTTCGTTGCTGTGCGAGGGCTTTCTCCAGTTGCGGCGAGCGGGGGCCACTCTTCATCGCGGTGCGCGGGCCTCTCACTATCGCGGCCTCTCCCGTTGCAGAGCACAGGCTCCAGACGCGCAGGCTCAGCAGTTGTGGCTCACGGGCCCAGTTGCTGCTCCGCGGCATGTGGGATCTTCCCAGACCAGGGCTCGAACCTATGTCCCCTGCATTGGCAGGCAGATTCTCAACCACTGCGCCACCAGGGAAGCCCAAGCCAAAGTTCTTACTGCCCTGGCCCAGTGCTGCCTGTGCTACCCTGCCCTCCTTTCTGTCTGACTCATCTTATTACTCTCCCCCTTCTCACTCCACTCCAGCCACACTGGCCTCCTTGCTGATCCTAGAACATCTCAGATAAGCTCCTGCCTCAGGACCTCAGCACCAGTTGTTCCCTCCATCTGGAATGCTCTTCCCCAGATATCCCCATGGCCCTCCACTCATGCCCTCAGGTCTTTACTCAAAAGTTATCTTTTCAACAAGCCTTCCTGGGCTTCCCTATTTAAAACTGTAACACTACCACCACGGACATGCCCTATCCCACTTTCCTGCTTCTTTTCTTCTTAACCCTTAACACCATCTAAATTTCTATATATTTAACTTAGATTATTTGTTGTCTCTTCTTCCCTCCAGAAAATTGTTAGCTGTACAAGGCAGGGATTACTGTCTAATAACTAGTAGGATAGTAGTAGATAGGACTAGTAGATAGTAGGAACTCATTAAATATGTACTGGAAGGAAGGGAAGAAAGGAGGAAGGGAGGGAGGGGAAAAGAAAAGAAGAGAGAGGAAAGAAGGAAGGGAAGAAAGAGGGAGTTTCTAACTCTCTTGCCTTTGCCTGCATAGCACACATTAGATGTCAAGAGTACAACATTACCTGCTGCTATTCGTTGCTCTGAGACCCGTCTTTCAGAAGAAGGAATATTCCTATTGGCTAATGGTCTGAACATGTTCTTATGGTTGGGAGTAAGTAGCCCACCAGAACTCATCCAAGGAATATTTAACGTGCCATCTTTTGCACATGTCAACACAGATATGGTAAGTATATTTTTTCTGTGTTTTGTAGTAATATACAAATTCTTAAATGTTGCTTTCTTTTTAGAGGCAGTTGGTACTTTGAGACATATATATGAAGTATACTTATGTGTTTTTTTTTAATAAAAAGATCTTAATCTTAATGTCAAAGAACACACAGAGGGAGTGGAATGTGAATATAAGTAATGAATTTCCTGCTTTTTTTTTTTAACAACTCCTGTGAAAAATATTGGCCATGATCTTTTCCTGAAACTTGTGACTTTGTGGTAGAATGTTCTAATTCACTTTTTCAATGGCTAACTCAAAGATGATGTATTAGCTCTTGGTGTCTTCTTGCTTAGAAGTAAGCATTAGCATTTTACTGTCTTAATGGAGGAAATCTAAGTCCAGATCTTTCACATCCCCCAGGGGCCACATGCAGCTGGGTAGTTATCTTTTGTTCACCATGAACCAGATTTCAGGGAAATCTAAGAGGCCACATTCCCTTTGAGAAATCAGCATTTGGTGGTTAATTTTAATGTTGGAACAGTGGTATTTGGATAGCATTTTCCAAATGGGGTAATGCCTCAGGGTCCTGCAACTGATCCGCTGAAGGACTAAAGTGTGTCCTTTTCTCACACAGCATAGCCTTGAAATATCCATCTTGCAAAGGGATGAAAATCATGGTGAATGGGCCAAAGACATCCTTTGTAAAAAACATAACACCCTTTGTGTCACTTCAGTGATATACATGTGTCAAGTTCCAGGGAAGGATTTTTATTTTCAAAAGAGAGTTCATTGGTGGAAATGCATGCTGTTAAGTATGAATAATTTTTAGTACATTTTTTCATATTTTTGGTTTTTAGGTAAATGAACTAAGCCAGTAGTTCAGTATATGGTTTAGAAGGATGTTTTTTAACTTTAACATTCTAGTAATCTCATTCTGCTTCTATCTAAATGTCAGAAATTGTACTGAAACTTAAACTCTGATTTTCCTAAATTTAGACATTATTGCCTGAGCTGGGAAACCCGTACTCACAAACGCTCAGAATGATAATGGGTATTATCCAACAGAAGCGGCCATATTCAATGAAGGTAAGAATGAGATTTTATTTTTTTCTTTTTTCAAGTCTTTTTTTAAAAATTTCCTTACAAACTTTTAAAATGCATGTCCTATATTTTTATAACATGATTTTTTGATAGAAAATTCACATTAACCTCTAAGTATATCTACCTCCTTGTCAATCACAAACATATAAAAATAAACAGCTATCACCATGGGTTAACCATGGGTCATCTTACTAAGTATTAACTTAGAAACAATTGATATTATTAACAGGCTTTGAAATGATTTTTCTGTCAGTGCTTAAAATTACTTAGAACATTTGTTATGTTTGGATTTTACAATTTTTATTATCTCTGAAAAATTTTGCTATTCTAGTCCTTCTAAGGACTCCTTTTTGAGTTTGAGGAAAAGAGTTTAAAATGTCTGTATCTCAGGAAAATTATGCCTTGTCGCTAAGTCCCACGTACTCACCTCTGTCTTCCTTCTCAAGCTCAATATTAGAATCTCCTGGAATTTGGAATGTACAGATGACAGTGGTCTATTACTGTACTACTTCCTGCAGAGGTACAGGACACTCACCTGAAGGCAGGTCTCTACAGGAGCCAGGGTATTATGGGGCTATTTTTCTCCTGAAACATAAATGTGGTATCAGTTTACATCAGCATTCTTTACCATTGATACTCACGCATGCAAACATCAACTTTAGGTAGAACTTAGGAAATTTGAACTAATAAAGAGCTTTATAATCTCTAGGACATCTGGGTGAACATAAAACCTTTCCAGAACTGTTTTTACATCACTACTTGGGTTCAGTTTTAGGACAGGACCTAGAGATGGCAGAGAAGGTTCAAAATAAACATGTTCTTCACTCTCTGAACACCCTGGAGACATGTAATGAAATCTTAGGGTCTTATGAAACACAAATTGAAGACCGCTGGTGCTCAGAATGCACAGCAAGGATGATCCACCTCTGTCCCAGCAGCAGCAACTGCGTCTCCACAACTGAGCCCATTTGCAGAGAAGAGGCCAGACTAAACCTGGGGATCACCCTTGTGCTCAGCAGCCCCTCCTTCCTCTGCTTTCTCCCACCCGCTCCAGTAACCCCTTATCAATCAAGGTCATGTCAGCTTTGGTTATTAAAATATCTGGGGTAAGCTCCAAATATGATATGTAAATAAAATATAAGCAATTGTGTAATACAATAATTTTAGCTTGAATACTTAATCAGATTTTTTTATGTACCAGTGGCAAACTTATCTGTTGTTTGTAAAATCCTTGCCATTTTCAGGGTATCATCTGTATAAAGAATTTGAAAATCTAAAATCCAGAGATGTGAGAGCTAAGGGAATCTAGGAGACAGACACCTGGTCCACCCCTAGCCTTTCAGCTCCCCCCATTGCCATTTAGCAGATATGAAAGTGAGGCTCAAAGGAGTTCACTTACTTGGTCAGGGTTGCACAGCTAGGTCACGACAGACACAGGCCTGACCCTGGCTGTTTAGTCCAATGCACTCGGTTTTGCATGCTTTTCTCCAACATTTGAAAATGGACCACACAAAGGAAATGAAAACACATTTAAGGAGTCTTTAAATCTCTTTGAAAGAGTCAAGATTGACTAAGATTGGGAAAGCTGAAATGGAAGGGTCAAAGATAGCAAAATCAAACCCAGAAGGCACTGCTACCTTCTAGATTATGCTAATTAGTTTTGCAGAAAATCAGCCCTCTTAGACCTCACTGTCTGCACAGTCTTACATTTGTGGGGGAACAAAAAAAAGATTCCTATCACAGTGTGTTCCCAGATTACCTAAATCAAATGCAAGAGTCCTATCACAGTGTGTTCCCAGATTATCTACATCAAATGCCTTACTGACAAATTCTCCCCCTGCCCTGCTCGTGGTCCTCCAGGCTTCAAGTTATCTCTTCTTCCTCTTGTGTTTTCTGGATTACTCCCTCCCCATCGGCTCCTTTCCAGTTTACAAGCTGTTCAAATCTACCTTCTTTGAAGCTGCTGCTTCTCCAAGATTCTGCTTCCTTTTCCTTTCATTTTATCCCACAAATTTGTACTGAACACTAGCAACACAGCAGGCATTTTACTGCCATGCTTCCTGAAAAGTCATCTATGTAAACTGCTTATAGTTCCTTATTCCCGTCTCTCGTTTTCTATGAACTGCCACATTGCTGAAGACATTTTATTCTCAATCCCTTTACAGAATTTACAAGATCAAATACTACTTCTTTCCTCAATTTTTCTCTTCTGTTAGCTTTCAAAACATCATACTCTCCTGATTCTTCTCCTTTCTCACTGACCTTTTTCCTCTGGCTTCTCTTCAGTCATCTGCCCCTTAAAAAGAGTTGCTGTTCTCTTAAGTTATATCCATGGCTCTCTTCTCCTTTCATTCAACATACTCCTTCTGGGCCATCCTGATCACTGCTACCTTTTATCTGTTCCCTGTGAAATAGGCAATGAGAGACGAAAATGGCTTATGAAGTACAATAATTCTGTAAGGCCACTGGTAACATGGCCCAGAGAATATCAGATTTAGACCTCTTGAATTAGCCAGTCATTCCTTGGAGAGGACACACAGGAAGCTGGGAAGGAGACTAACAGTGACCATTTTGCTGTTCTTCCCCCACTCTACAGAGCTATGTCCCTCCCTATAGAAATGTTAAGGAGGGTAATAAAATATGGATTCCCAATCCATCCCAGTGTTTTCTCCTCTGATTTGTGTGGTGTACCCCTTGAGGAAAAAAGACCACTAGCGTGTCAAGACAGCATATCCCCCACTTCTATAAATGCAATTCCCTGAGACCTTCCACCAACAAGTGCTGGGTGGTCCAACTTTGTAGAGACTCAAATGGTAGAGCAGGATATTAATTACTTTACCTTATAGTTGAGTTTCCCCCAAGGCCGAAATTCATTCTATTTCCCACTTCACATCACGGCCAGATGCATTCATCAGAGAAGGTTTTAGTGAGTACCACATGAAAACCAAAAAAATAAATAAATGAATGGCAGCATTAGAAAATACCCCACAGATGAGCAATATGAACTTCCATTAATTTCCATAGAGAAATTAAATTCTAAGGAAATCAAGGTCTCAAATCCTTCCCTCCACCATGTTTTTATTCTGCCCAGTCTCAGCCTGAGTTGTGTCACTGAGGCTGGACCCACGTTGCTGTTGCCGATAATGCACAATGGCAGAGGTCCTAGTGGCACCTGGGGAAAGGTGGAGAAAACACAAGAGAAAATCGCCTTGGTTTCAGGCTCACCAGGATGCACATCTTAAACTCCTTTGGAGATGTTTCCATGAAGGGGTTAGTTTCTTTCCCCATGTCAGAGTGGAATATGACTGCCCACACAGCTGTTCCAGTGTCAGCTCCCAGGGCTTGGCACTGACAAGCCAAGACATCACACGTGTCCATATCCACATGGAATTAGCTGGCTTGTAATGGTAGCAGCAGTTGTTATAATATTATTATTAGTTCAGGGTTGGTTCAGAGTTTATCAGCCTAAGGCCCCGGCCAAAATAACATAAAGGAAAAAAAGCAAGCCATGTTGACAACATTATTCTACTTGATTAAAAAAAAAAAAAAAAAAAAGCCTATATAAAGCAGCAGTAGGGAGGGCTGGGCCCTCCCAGCCGATATGTAACAAACCTTCCTCACTGCAGCTGGCGTCAAGCTAGTAGCTGCAGGCCCTTTGGGTGGTTCCGCACGTGAAAGGAAGTAAGATGATGCCCTGGCGCTTCTGAATCATACAGGAGGCAGGTGGAGACAATGATTTGCATGTGCGGCTCCATTAACCACGCTCATGGCTCAACAGATATCAAATTCTGATCGTTCTGATCATCTGCTCTGAATTCCTGACACAGGAGTGAGTAAGGGGGCGGTCAGTAAGTAGAAGGGCTCAGAGTATTCATGACGGACTACCCTCTTCTGGGTTTCTTCTCCATGTGCCTCTCCCTCTAGAGCAGCACTGTCCAATAATGCAAGCTGCACATGCAGTTCTATACTTGGTAGTAGCCACAATTCAAATGTAAAAAATCCATTTTGATAATGGATTTTATTAACCTAGTGTATCCGAAATATTATCATCTCCACATGTAATCAGTGTAAAAATTGTTTTGAATATTTGAAGAATTAATTAATTTTAGTGGTTTAAGAACTTTACATTTTCTTTTTCGTCCACTTCCTTCGCACCTACACTGCCTAATTCAGATCCTGATCATCTCCCACCTAGATGCTTCCAACTGCTTCCTGTCTGGTTTCCCTCATCCCCTTGGTGCATTCTAGGCACCATAACCAGTTGTTCTTAAACACCTTCACTGGATCACATTCCCTATAAAAACCCAAAGGCATTACCTCCCATTGCCTTTCAGAAGTGTGGGCTCCTTTACATGCCAGGCAGGACTGTGTCTTTTGTATGTGGTCCCCGCATGGAATGCTAGCTCGGCCCCCACCTCCTTAAGGAAATCCCACCCTGTCCTTTAAGGTTCAGTACAGCCACTACATTGTGATGCCTTCCCCGTAGCACTCGGCTTATGTTTCCTTGTTGCCACTTATAATTAATTGTATGTCTTGGTTTTTGTGGTTTTGGGGTCATTGCCTCTCTCCACTCTGGATAATAGGCACTTTCCTATCATCCTGCAAGGCCTCACAGACAGTGGACATTATGTAATTTTGGTGAAATTGAAAGATACAAAATTTAGCCACATTCATAAAATGTTTATAACCAGCTACCTTGTTGTTTTTTTTTTTCCTAGCTTACCATAGTAAAGCAGCGAGAACAGCCAGAAATGGTTTTCCGACAGTTCCTGGTAGAAGACAAAGGACTTTATGGAGGATCATCCTATGTGGATTTCCTTTGCTGTGTTCACAAGGAGATCTGTCAGCTGCTTAATTAATTGAACCTTCTCTATTGTTAATACTGCATTTCTAAGGAGATAATCTCCTTCTTGGTGCCTAACTCTCCAGATAATAACAGGCTAGTTTTGATTTCTTGCTCATTTTCAGAATAGCTTTCCAAGACGGCATTTAGAACTACAGCTTTGGTGCTCAGGTATAAAGCCAATGAAGGTACAATTGTACCTTAAAGGGAACAGTCTATTTCTGATTGCACAATTTTTAACTGTTAAAACTGATGCAGTTTGCATTTCATGAAAGGCATAGTTTACAGAACTGTAAACATTCTCAATTTTCTTTCTTTGTGCTAGACATATAAATTATTTTTCAAAATGTATAGATTTGGAGTAAAAAGTTTTGGTTCCTCTCCCATTTGCAGTGAGGAAAAAAACTTAATTTTTACATTATACTTAATTTTTTTAAACCATGTAACCCCATTGAACACATTTTTCAACTTAAAGTTTGCATAGCAGACTTTTAAATAACCTTGGAATCTATTTGGTAGAACAATTTGTGTTCTATATTTTTTTCATAATTATATGTTGTGTATGTTAAAACTATTTTCCAGTTGTTGTTTTGTCTGTAAAACTGTCTTTATCAATATTCTTAATGGTTCCCTGTACAATTTTGATGGTTTCTACCTGTATATAATGGATCTTAACCAGTTCAATAAATCACTTCATATGCTCTTACTCAGCAGACAAAATTCATTATTTAGGTATTTTGAGATTTTAAAAAGAAACGAGGGTAGTAGTTAAAGCATCTTGGAAAACGTTGTTTGGATGGATCACTAAAAACTGAATATTTTGGGGGGGGAGTTGAGGAGAATTAGGTAAATAAATATAAGCAGTGTCAGAGACAGTGTACTTGAGAAAGGCAATTTAAAAGTTCTCCAATATGTGGGGCTTCCCTGGTGGCCCAGTGGTTAAGAACCCATCTGCCAATGCAGGGGACACAGGTTTGAGCCTTGGTCTGGGAAGATCCCACATGCCGCGGAGCAATTAAGCCCGTGCACCACAACTACTGAGCCTACATTCTACAGCCCACGTGCCACAAGTACTGAGCCTGTGAGCCACAACTACTGAAGCCCGTATGCCTAGAGCCCGTGCTCTGCAACAAGAGAAGCCACCGCAATGAGAAGCCCATGCACCGCAATGAAGAGTAGCCCCCACTCGCCACAACTAGAGAAAAACCCACACGCAGCAACGAAGACCCAATGCAGCCAAAAATAAAAATAAATTTATTTTAAAAAAAGAAATGTAGGTTTGTCAATATGAACATGCAGTGGGATGAGAGCATATATGATCCCCAGCTACTTTTTTACAAGGATTGCCTGTCAAGTAAGTATGGCGATGATCCCACTCCACTCTGAGGTGAGTGTTCAGTTCTAGGCACCACACACTGTGTGAAACAGAAGCCCAGACCACATTCCTTAATTCACTTGAAGATAGTCTAATGAATCAGATCAGCCAAGATGGCAGAGTAGAAAGATCCTGAACTCACCACCTCTCACATACACAACAAAATCACTATTTGCAGAACCACTGATTGATGCAAAAAAACAGAACCTACCAGAAAAGATATACAACTAAAGATAAAAAGGAACCACAGGGAGATGGGTAGGAGGGGCAGAGTCATGATACAAACAAGTCTCATAACTCCAGGTGGGCGACCCACAAATGGGAGAATAATTACAATTGCAGAGTTTCTCCCAAAGGAGTGAGAGGTCTGAGCCCCATGTTGGGCTCCCCAGCCCAGGAGTCCAGCACTGGGAAGATGAGCCCCCAGAGCATTTGACTTTGAAGGCCAGTGGGGCTTACTTTCAGGAGTCCCAGAGGGCTGAGGGAAATAGTAACTCCACTCTCTAAGAGTGCACACAAAACCTCACCTGCTCTGGGACCCAGGGCAGAAGCAGTAATTTGATAGGAGCCTGGGTTAGGCCTACTTGCTGATCTTGAAAAGTCTCCCAGAGAGGCAGGAGGCATCTGCAGCTCCCCTGGGGACACAGACACTGGTGGAAGTCATTTTGGGAGCTTGTTCTACCAGGTGGACACTGGTGCTGACAAGCGCCATTTTGGAACCATCCCTCTAGCTTATCAGCCTCTGGACCCAGCCCTGCCCCACTCAACAGCCTGTGCGTGCCAGTGCTGGGATGCCTCAGGCCAAGCAACTAACTGCATGGGAACACAGGCCCACCCACAGGGAGACAGGCTGATTTAAGACCCTCTGTGCAAAGCCCTGCCTCCAGAGGGCTCAGGGCCCGGCCCTACACAGCAGACCACAGGCAATAGCCCTGGGACCCCCCAGGGCTCTCCAGCCAGAGACCCCAGGACCCAGCCCTACCCACCAGAGGGCAGACACCAGCCAAAAGAAAACCGCAGCTCTACATACCTGGCCCACCCACTACCAAGCTAACAGAAGCTTCAGGATCCCCCAGACCCCACACCCAACTGTGTCAGGAACCAGCCCCAACCACCAGCCATCTGACACCAGCTCTGGGACACCTGGGCCCTGCATCCAGACTCCAGGACCTGTTTCTGCCTGCCAGTAGGCCAGCACTAGCCCCAGGACCTGGCTTTACCCACCAGTGGGTGGGCAAATGCACAGGGTCTCCTGGACCCTGACTCCACCCACCAGTGAGCCAGCATTAGCCACGGGGCCCCTGGGGTTCTGCAGTCAGTCACCTTGTGACCCAGACCTGAGCTAGGACAAGGTAAAAAAATTGAAATATCTTTCTCAGACTCATCAAGAAAAAAGAGGGCCCAAATCAATAAAATCAGAAACAAAAAATTAGTTACAACCAACACCACAAAAATACATAGGATCATAAGAGATTACTAAGGACGACTATATGCCAATACAATGGACAACTTAGAAAAAATGGACAAATTCCTAAAAAAGTACAGTCTCCCAAGGCTGAACTAGGAAGAAACAGAAAACATGAACAGACCAATTACCAGTAATGAAATTGAATCAGTAATATTAAAAAAAAAAAAAAAAAACTAACAAAGAAAAGTCCAGGACCAAATGACTTCTCAGGTGAATTCTACCAAACGTTCAGATAAGAGTTAACACCTATCCTTCTAAAACTATTCCAAAAAATTGCAGAGGAAGGAACACTTCCAAACTCACTCTATGAGGCCAACATCACCCTGATACCAAAACCAGATAAAAATATCAAAAAAGAAAATTACAGGCCAATATCACTGATGAACATAGATGCAAAAATCCTCAACAAAATATTGGCGAACCAAATCCAACAATAAATTAAAAGGATAATATACCATGGTCAAGTGAGATTTATTCCAAGGATACAAAGATTTTTCAATATCCACAAATCACTCAGTGTGATACTCCACATTAACAAATTGAAGAATAAAAACCACGTGATCATCTCAACAGATGCAGAAAAAGCTTTAGACAAAATTCAACATCCATTTATGATAAAAACTCTCCAGAAAGTGGGCAAGGAGGGAACATACCTCAACAAAATAAAGGCCATATATGACAAGCCCGCAGCTAACATCATACTCAACGATGAAAAGCTGAAAGCATTTCCTCTAAGATCAGGAACTCTTGGATGCCCACTCTCACCACTTCCATTCAACAGTGTTGGAAGTCATAACCACATCAATCAGACAAGAAAAAGAAATAAAAGAAATCCAAATTGGAAAGGAAGCAGTAAAATTGTCACTGTTTGCAGATATCACACTATACGAAAAAAATCCTAAAGATGTCACCAAAAAACTACTAGAGCTCATCAATGAATTCAGTAAAGTTGGAGGGTACAAAATTAATATAGAGAAATCTGTTGCATTTCTATATACTAACAACAAACAGAAAGAGAAATTAAGGAAATAATACCATTTACAATCGCATCAAAAAGAATAAAATACCTAGGAATAAACCTACCTAAGACATGTACTTGGAAATCTGTAAGACACTGATGAAAGAAATTAAGGACAACACAAACAGATGGAAAGATATACTGTGTTCATGGATTGGAAGAATTAATATTGTTAAAATGACTATATTACCTGGGGCAATCTACAGGTTCAGTGCAATCCCTATCAAAATACCAAGGGCATTTTTCACAGAAGTAGAGCAAATAATTTTAAAATTTGTATGGAAACACAAAAGGCTCCAAAGAGCCCAAACAATCTTGAGAAAGAAGAAAAGACCTGGAGGAATTATGCTCCCTGACTTCAGACTATACTACAAAGCTACAGTAGTCAAAACAGTACAGTACTGGCACAAAAACAGACACATAGCAATGGAACAAAGTAGCCCAGAAATAAACCCACACACTTATGCAATTAATCTATGACAAAGTAGGCAAAAATATACAATGGGGAAAAGACGATCTCTTCAATAAATGGTGCTGGGAAAACAGGACAGCTACATGTAAAAGAATGAAATGAGAACATTCTTTAACACCATATACAAAAATAAACTCAAAATGTATTAAACAGCTAAATGTAAGACCAGAAACCATAAATCTCCTAGAAGAAAACATAGGCAGAATGCTTTTTGACATAAATTGTAGCAATACATTTTTGTATCTGTCTCCTGAAGTAAAGGAAACAAAAGCAAAAAAACAAATGAGACCTAATTAAATTTAAAAGCTTTTGCACAGCAAAGGAAACCATAAACAAAATGACAAGACAACTACTGAACGGCAGAAAATATTTGCAAATGATATAACCGATAAGGGATTAACATACAAAATGTATAAACAGCTCATACAACATCAAAAAAACAAACAACCCAGGACTTCCCTGGTGGCACAGTGGTTACGAATCCGCCTGCCAATGCAGGAGACACGGGTTCAAC
Source organism: Balaenoptera borealis (assembly GCF_965194805.1). Lineage (NCBI taxonomy): Eukaryota > Metazoa > Chordata > Mammalia > Artiodactyla > Balaenopteridae > Balaenoptera > Balaenoptera borealis. The sequence continues at coordinate 128,310,020 of NC_138861.1, read as the reverse complement.
CCCTGGTCTGGGAAGATCCCACATGCCGCGGAGCAACTAAGCCCATGCGCCACAACTACTGAGCCTGCACTCTAGAGCCCGCGAGCCACAACTACTGAGCCCAAGTGTCACAACTACTGAAGCCCATATGCCTAGAGCCTGTGCTCCACAACAAGAGAAGCCACCACGATGAGAAGCCTGCACACCGCAACGAAGAGTAGCCCCCGCTCACCACAACTAGAGAAAGCCTGTGCGCAGCAACAAAGACCCAACGCAACCAAAAATAAATAAATAAATAAAAATAAATAAATTAAAAAAAAAAACAACTAAAAGAATGGGCAGAAGACCTGAATAGACATTTTTCCAAGACATACAGATGGCCAACAGGTACATGAAAAGATGCTCAACATCGTTAATCATCAGAGAAATGCAAATCAAGACCACAATGAGATATCACACCTGTTAGAATGGCTAGCCTCATAAACAAGACAAAAAGACAACCCTCAGAATGGGAGAAAATATTTGCAAATGAAACAACAGACAAAGGATTAATCTCCAAAATATATAAACAGCTTGTGCAGCTCAATATCAATAAAACAAACAATCCAGTTAAAAAATGGGCGGAAGACCTAAATAGACATTTCACCAAGGAAGACATACAGATGGCCAAAGGCACATGAAAAGGTGCTCAACATCACTATTAGAGAAATGCAAATCAAAACTACAATGAGGTATCACCTCACACCAGTCAGAATGGCCATTATCAAAAAATCTACAAATAGTAAATGCTGGAGAGAGGGTGTGGAGAAAAGGGAACCCTCTTGCACTGTTGGTGGGAATGTAAATTGATACAGCCACTATGGAGAACAGTATGGAGGTTCCTTAAAAAAATAAAAATAGAGCTCCATATGACCCAGCAATCCCACTACCGGGCATATACCCTGAGAAAACCATAATTCAAAAAGAGTCATGTACCACAATGTTCATTGCAGCACTATTTACAATAGCCAGGACATGGAAGCAACCTAAGTGTCCATCAACAGATGAATGCATAAAGAAGATGTGGCACATATATACAATGGAATATTAGCCAAAAAAGGAACGAAACTGAGTTATTTGTAGTGAGGTGGATGGACCTAGAGTCTGTCATACAGAGTGAAGTAAGTCAGAAAGAGGAAAACAAATACCGTGTGCTAACATATGGAATCTAAAAAAAAAAAAAAAAAATGGTACTGATGAGCCTAGTTGCCGGGCAGGAATAAAGAGGCAGACATAGAGAATGGACTTGAGGACATGGGGTGGGAGGGGGAAGCTTGGGCAAAGTGAGAGTAGCATCGACATATATACACTACCAAATGTAAAATAGATAGCTAATGGGAAGCAGCAGCATAGCACAGGGAGATCAGCTCGGTGCTTTGCGATGACCTAGAGGGGTGGAATAGGGACGATGGGAGGGAGGCTCAAGAGGGAGGGGATATGGGGACATATGTATGCATATGGCTGATTTGCTTTGTTGTGCAACAGAAAATAGCACAGTACTGTGAAGCAATTATACTCCAATAAAGATTAAAAAAAAAAAATGGCTAGCATCGAAAAGAGCACAACAAATGTTGGCGAGGATGTGAAGAAAAGGGAACCCTTGTACACTGCTGGTGGGAATGTAAATTGGTGCAGCCAATGTGGAAAACTAAAACTAAAAATAGAACTACCATCTGACCCAGCAATTCCACTCCTGGGTACATATCTGGAAAAAACAAAAACACTTAAGTTGAAAAGATACATGCACCCCAACGTACACAGCAGCATTATTTACAATAGCCAAGATAAGGAAACAACCTAAGTGTCCATCAACAGATGAATAGGTAAAGATGTGAAATATATATATGATGAAATACTACTCAGCAATAAAAAGAAAATGAAATTTTGCCATTTGCAACAACATAGATGGACTTGGAAGGTATTATGCTTAGTGAAATAAGTCAGAGAAGATAAACACTGTATGTTATCACTTACATGTAGAATCTAAAAATTAAAACAAATTAGTGAATATAACAAAAAAGAAACAGACTCACAGATATTGAGAACAAACTAGTGGTTACCAGTGGGTAAAGGGAACAGGGGGAGAGCAAGGTAGGGGTAGGGCATTAAGAGGTACAAACTACTACATATAAAATAAACTACAAGGATATACTGTACAACACAGGGAATATAGCCAATATTTCATAATAACTATAAGTGGGGTACAACTTTTAAAAAAATAAAAAGATAGTGTAATGATTGTCCTGTGTGTTCCCAAGGGTACAGAAATAGAACCAATAAATAGAAGTGACAAGGTGCTGCTCAACTGAAAGAAGAACCTCCTAAGTAATTAGGTGCTCAAAGAATGTGCTGTTCAAAGAGGCAGTATGTTCTCACTTAACAAATATTTATTTCACACCTGCTATGTGCCAGGCACTATGCCCTCTACTGCGAAGACAGACAACAGTAAGCAGCACAAACCAAATCCCTGCCATCTCTACAATTAAAGTTTCATAAATGCCATGACATGCTATATATATATTGTATGTATATGTATTCCTGATATGCAAATATATATATAGCATATATACTAGGGATATCTGACCTAGTCTAGCTAGGGGGGCAGGGTGTAGTCAGTAAAGATTTCACAGTAGTTACACTGAAGCTGGGACCTGGAAAATTTAGTAGACATTAACCAGGTCATCGGGAGTATTGGTAAATATTCCAGAAGAGGGAAAAATATGCATGAAGGCCCAGAGTGAGAGAGGGCATATATTACCCTTTCAATAAACTTAAAGAATTTTAAGTTTCAAGTTGACTGGAACTTACTAAGGAGAAAAAAGTGGCAAAAGATAAAACTGAGTGAGTCCTAGTCAAGGGGGAGTTTGGACTTAAGCCTAAAGGCAAACTGTAGACATTCAGTGACTTCAGCAAGAGTGACAAGATCACGCTCTAGGAAGATCACTTTGGGGGTGTAAGGTGGCAGAACTAGAAGCAGAGAGACCATTTAGGCGGCTCTCAGAGTAGCCCACTGAGGATACATGTGGTGGCCTGAACTAAAATAAGGGTACTTGACAGAGGGGGACAGGGAGGAATTGGAGTTAGTGAGGGAAAAGGAAGTGTCTGAAAATGATTTCTGCTTTGGGCAGCTGGGTAGACAGTGAGACCATTCCCTAAGAAAGGAAACAGAGGAGTTGAAGCAGACTGCGCATATGTGTGTGTGTCTCTCTGTGTGTAAGGGGTAAGGGGCAGTAGTTCACATCTGTACATGCTGAGGTCCCTTGTAAGCTATGCAAGTGAGATCAACTATAGCACCTAAATATATGGGGTCTGAGGCTCAGGAGAGAACTCTGGGCTAGAAATTTGCAAGCCACCTACATATAGAGGGGAAAAAAAGCTACACAAATGGATGAAAAAAACAGGGCAATCCTATAGTGAGAGCACAGCAAATCCTTGACAGAGTAAAATAAAAACCTGAAGAGACTGGGGAGGAAGGGCCAGAGAAGAAAGAAGGAAAACGTGGCGAGAGGATGTCACAAAGCCAAGGGAAAAGAGGGGTGCAGGGAGAGTGGGCAGCCAAGTTGCAGGCTTCCCAAAGGCAAGTTAAGAAGACTAAAACATGTTGAAATTAGTAAAAAGGTCATGGGGAACTGGTGAGAGCAGTTTTACTGGGTCAACGAGCTTAAATGCTAGATTGGAATAGCTTGAGAAATGGGGGGCAGAATGGAGGCAACTCAAGAAGGGGATGAGAGAGGGTCACAGACAGAAGGGAGGATTTTGTTGTTTAGGACAGGCAGGGATGATTTGACATTTAAATGCTGGTGGAGAGTCCAGTATTATGCTGGAAAAAAAAATAGTGGCAGTACTATTTCATTCTTCAACTCTAAAGAATGTTGAAGATTGAAAACAGAAAAAAACAAAAAAACCAAAACCAGTCAAACAAACAAAACCCTTAGAAGAGCAAGACTTGGAGGACAGAAGGGAATATAATACAGAGTACAAATGGAGAGATTCGATTTCAATGGTAGAAGAACCCAATATACAACGGAACTGCTCCAGTGAATCCTGAATGACCACTTGCCAAAAACGGTGTGAGTGCTGACCCACGGTGTTCTGAAATCGTCACCCCTCCCCCAAACCTTGAGAGGCAGTAGAGCATAATGGCTGAGAGCATGGGCTCCAGAACCAACCACACAGATTTCTATACCAGCTCTACCCCACAGCTGTGTGATACAGGTGAATTAGAAACCTTTCTGTGCCTCGGTTTCCTACTCGGTCGTTTCAAGGATTAGGTTAATAAGTGTAAAACGTTTAGAATAGTCCCTGGCACAGTGTGGCACCCAGGCATTACAGTTCATTGTCATTATTATTTTATTAGGTTTTTAAATTAAACTTGCTAAGGATCATGAAAAGTGGGACTAATCGGACTCCTACATGCCATGAGAATCTTAATTTATATCCTTAAAACCAAGCATCTTTAAATGCTATAGAAGGGTCCAGTTAAAAGATGGTTTCAGAGATTTCACTTCCTAGAAATCTAACCTAATGACAGTAGGTTGAGAATTAGGAACAGCATATTAGTCTTTTTTGTAATGTTGTCAGATGGAAACATGGTTCTCTATTAATAATGAAGAGTAAGGATCAAAATTTAGATCATGTTCAAAGATAATCTGAAATTGAACTTCAGCTCCTCTAGGAGGCATTACACACTATAGTGTCTGAAAGCTTCCAAAAAGGTTAGTCAGTAATCTTCCAGAGAAGACAATTCTTTGGGGAGAATTAACTATGCGATTTACAATTGCTGAAAACATAAGATGTAATACTGAATAACCTGGATAAAAAGGAAAAAAAATCTTAATTGAAAAGGCAAGAGAAATCCCCTAGTCATCATCTCTAACAGATGTTTTCTGGCCTCTGCTTGAAAAAAAAGTGATGAGAAGCTACTCCTTCCCAAGCAGCCATTTATGAACAGTTCTGTTAGAAAATCATATTTAGCAGACTGTTTTACTGAAATTTCCCCTTTTTGTGCAAACTGTCTTTTGAGGGCACAGGTGAATTCTTCTTCCACTTGATGGCAGTTTTCAGATAGTTCAAAGGCTATCACGTATCCCTATCATGTCCCTTGTCCAGGCCAAACTCTCCCATTCCAAAGTATGTCCTCATGAACATAATTTCCAGAGCCACTGTCATCCCAACTTAATACAAGAAAATCCAGTTTTAAATCACATAAAGAACAAAGTCAATTTGGGAAGCAAAATGGCTAGTGTCTAGTTTAGGAAACTATCATTATAATAGTGACTGCAGATCCAATCCCACTAGTATGAGTAGTGCAAGAATTTCTAGGGTGTACTTTTTATTTTCATGAAATTTTAAAAAATTGTTACCAGTTATAAACACACAGCTCTTTTACGATAAGAATTTTCAATTTTAAGACCTTTTACAGAATAAGACTTTGAAGTCAGTATTTTTCAAACTGAGGTATCCTTTGGGTCCATGAAAAACTGTTTCTTTGAAAACATATTAATATTTGAAAAATAGTTTTAGGATACCCCATGGGATTTAGAGTAATGTTACCCAATCAGTGTTTTAGGGACTTAATATGCCTATTTGGCAAAAAGGCTATTACATTTATAAATTCGGGGAAATCAGATTCAGCATACTGATATAAATTTGCAGCAGTAAACTTTAGTGTACAAAAAAAAAATCATGTTTTAAAAATCAACCTAATTGGGGCTTCCCTGGTGGCGTAGTTGATAAGAATCTGCCTGCCAATGCAGGGGACACAGGTTTGATCCCTGGTCAGGGAAGATCCCACATGCCGTGGAGCAACTAAGTCCGTGCACCACAACTACCGAGCCTGTGCTCTAGAGCCCGCAAGCCACAACTAGTGAGCCCGCGAGCCACAACTACTGAGCCCGCGAGCCACAACTACTGAAGCCCATGTGCCTAGAGCCCATGCTCTACAACGAGAAGCCACTGCAATGAGAAGCCCGCGCACTGCAATGAAGAGTAGCCCCCGCTATCCGCAACTAGAGAAAGCCCGCGCGCAGCAACGAAGACCCAACGCAGCCAAAAATAAATAAATATTAAAAAAAAAATCAACCTAATTGAATCAGAATCTCTATTTCATAGGACTGGCAGGTAAGATTTCCTATCTTTGGTCCATACTGATGACTAGTGTCAAAGCCCCACAGTCTCCTGAAGTCCAGGGCTCCTCTGCTTCCACGTTGTGTTTTGGGGAAATGAATGTGTAGCCTGGGGACGACACTTTCCTACGTGCACAACTCAGCTGCCTCCCGGTGAGGTCACCTCTCCCAGAGGCAATACCACCGACCAGCAGCAGTTTCCCAGAACTCCTGGGAGCCGCCCTGTGCCCGTTCTCAACCATCCTGCCCTCTGCTCACTGTCAGGCGATCTACTCTCCCCTGGGTCCACTATTACAAATAGGAGGCATGCTTTTCACTTAAGCTATTAACAAGCTGATACAGATGTGGTTAAATAATTTGCCTTACTTTTTTAATAGGTTGCATCTGGCACAAGTATTTTAAAAATTTGTGTCCTGGGGAAAGAGTCAGATGTCTTTAAAGTCAGACCAAAGTAAATTGATTCTGTAAGTCCCCTAATAAGTAGTAAGCCAGTGGAAATTACTTTGTTTCCTCAGCCTCAAAGATGAGATTGTTATTTGAGAGAAAAAAAATCCTTACTAGAGAGACACATTCCTCTTATGTAGCAAGAAAGTAACAACAGAAGGGAAAAGAAGTGAAACGAGAAGGTTATTTAAAAATCCTCTGGGAATTACTTCCAATTATTAGTCAAGCAAAGAGTAAAGGATTATTTGTTTATTGAGCACTTACTGTGTGCCACACAGTAGACGCTGAGAAAGCATCCTGCTGCCTTTATAAAGTCAATGATGAAGACCAATTGCTAAGAGCATGAGCAGCAGGGTTACTAACTCGGAACTAAACGAGTAGGCAAAGACAGGTATCCGATGGAATGGGAATCTTTCACTTAAGAAGCAATCACTCGAAAGCAATCAGAACTGGGAATGTTCCCCAAAGAGGTTCTAATGCCATTCTGACCCAACCTCCTGTCAGTATCATCTCAAGCAGGTGGGTGGGATTTAAATTTTAGGGAGTCAGTTGGCTGACAAGCTTACATGTGCTTATATTTTCTTAAATTTTGCTTTGGAATTATTTTTATAAATACAATATTCTTAATCATGCTTATATGCTTTAAAATTTTTATTTCAATAAGACATAGCAGTAGAAAAGTAAGCTATAATCTTGAGCTATTTACCATGCATATATGCCTTGCTTTTTGGACAAGGTGGAGCATAAGCTCCACCTATGCAGCTTATCTGAATCATAGTCAACATGATTACATCAAAAACCAATCCTTTACTTAATATGAAATTATGTACCTACCCAGTTGTCTTGAAAAGCATAAACCTATAAAATGACGGCAAATTCTGTAAGACATTTAAGCAATTACCTTGGAAATTTAACCAGCATAAACTACTAAACTGGGCATCTCTGAACAAAACTGTGTTTGACGTTTTGCCCTCTGCTTTAAAAAGACAAAGAAAACAAAAAAACCATGCAAAAAAGGTAGAATAATGATGTATTCTTTTACGATATTAACAACTGTAATTATAAACTAAAAACTTGTGCAGATGTGGAATTCTATAAAAGGTGTGACAACACAGGCCTATACCTCCACATTTTCTCCACTGGACAGATGCATGAATGGCTGCAGTAACATCACTGTATTCAACTTTAAAGTATTAGTCCATGTCTGCACTTATTTGTGTGTTCCAAAGTGTACCAACTACATAAATTGTTTTCAAAGGTGATGGTTTCCTGTCCTAATCAAGTAAATTTTTTTCTTCAAGTTAATTTGGTCACACAGTATTTAGAAGCCTGAATTTAAAATATGCATGATTTAGCTAGCCAAATTAATTTTTAAAAATTTTAGTTCTATAAAAGGAAAATATAAGCAAAGGACACCAAACTATTTTAACTGCCAACATCTAGGGAGATTTCACATGAACATTTCAGACTTACCGTCTTCCCTCTGTGGTGACAATTAGTTGGAGCTGAGTAGTGATGTCCGCCTTACCTAGGGCATGAGCTCTCTCCCCATCTCTCTCTCTCAGGTCTCCATGGCCCTGAGATCAAGTCAGTGGCTATTTATTAAGGGGCTCTGTGCTGCTCCGCTTTTCTTAGGAGCTGAGAAAACCCACCAATGTGGGAAAACAGCACAGACAAAAGGGAGAAAGTAAATGAGTGTAAGTAAATATTCCCACATTAAGTATGCAAATAAAATGTGTCTAAAAAAGAATTATTCCACTATAAAACAAACTCATGGCTTGCTTCACTGATTTATATTACATGCTTAGTTCCTATATGTGTTTTACATCATTGACTTTGATTTCAATTTTTTAGAAGTATTTTTGGAAAAAACCTACCTTATTTGATTTCACTGTTTATTAGCACCTCCAGTTAGAGGCAAGAACTATAGCACATACTTAAACTGATCATTTTGACATTTTGCCCAATTCTAGAAAAAGGGGTTACTGTAAATGAACATCTAGATTAAATGAGGTAGTATTTTCTCTGTGCATTGTAGCTAGTACTGTTTATATTTGAGTAACTGACTGGGGACCCTGAGAGCAGAAGCAATGTGACTTTTTCAGAAATGGAGTCTTCGATGGGCTCAATTTGCTGGATTAATGTTCTAACATTCTGGTGAGTCCTAGATTTATAGCTTCAAAACTGATGGCATATACTTGAGACCCAAGCTGGACAATTCAATCCCTATCACTAAATATCAAAGACAGGATAATGCTCAAAGTCCTACATGGACTCCAAGATTCAGGACTGTTCTAAGAAAGGCCTTTCTTATAAGCAAAGTCTTACGTTTTTAATAGCTCACAAAAATATGAAACACTTTCAGATCAAGGACTACTATTCAGAATGAATCCCAACTGGGCCATCATTTTGTCAAGTTAATAAAAATTATATTAAATCGGTAAATCTGGAACTATACTTCAAAGACCAAACCTTATGTTCTCAAATTCAGGATGAAAATAGTACGGGTTTTAAAATAAGCTGCTGTAACTAAGCAGAACATTGTAATTTAGCAATTAAGATGGGTAGAAAGTATTTTAAGAGACATGAAAAAGAATCATTCCTAGTAACAGCCATGACACAAGACTCTCAGCTATCAACAGCACACTCAAACTCCCAAGCATCCTACCATTACGACTCCATCAACTTAAAATGAAACTATGGCATAACGCTTACTCGGTTTTCGAATAAGAGACATGTATTGACAGTTTAAGTTTCCACATTTATGAGCTAAGCACTCATAGGTGGCTCTTCTACTTACCAAAGTATCAGCAGTATACTGCTGGTACAGTACTGATCCACTCCAACTCTGGATACGTGACCTGGCTGCCAAGCCAGACTTGATCCCCTGCTCCCCAGCTTGACACCTCTTGCACTGTGCTGCCTCATTCCACACTTTGACTGACATCTCTACAATTCCTTGGTCTAATCTTGTGCAGTAGTATTTGGGTATGATATTCCTCACAACGAACTCTATCATATCTGACATCATCAACCTGCTCCCCTTTTCTATTCTACACAGTGAGGAAAAGTCAAAAAGTACTTTGGGGCTCCTAATCTCCATCCTCTGAATGGAGACAGGTAACAGGGGAAACTGTTGCCAATGAAAATAAACATCAACATTTGGCTTAGAATACCTAGAACTGTAATTATGTATAATACTAGGAAGGCTGATCTTAAAATTTTTAAACTTAAAAAGTTTAAGGTTATTAACAGAGTTACTGGTTTCAATCCTCCACAAGGAATTAGTAAATAAAGCACCTAAAAATCATTTTTGGTGATCCCTAGATGATTCTGTGACATATAAAAATGATCAATATAAATAGATGACCAAAAGTCAGAAGAGGTCAGAGTAACTGAGTTTTCATTGGAAACCTTTCCTCAATGAATAAAGATCTATTGTAAAACTGATACCCCAATCTTTACTGAAAGTGAAGGGTAGCAAAACTAGTAGGTCAATTCCATCCCTTGTTATAAAAATGCCCATTACATTGTCAAAGGGAAATTCTAGGCCTTGCTTTTTTTTCCTAACACCTACTCTTTTCTTATTTGCTCTATTCTAAATATGGTGGGCTGTGGCTCCTTTTAACTTTCAATCTACAAAAAAGCCATTCCTAACTCTCTGTAAGATGACATTATGATACAGATGTCACAGATAACTAGACCAGCTAAGCACCAGAAATGCTGCCATCCCTTGGTTAGGCCCAGGGCATGGACCAGACTAGAGTCCTGTTTAAAGAACAGAGTCACTCCCTAGCTGATATTTCTAAGGACCTACACTGGGCAACTGGAGCATCTCTTTTTTTTTTTTTTTTTATACAGCAGGTTCTTATTAGTCATCAATTTTATACACATCAGTGTATACATGTCAATCTCAATCTCCCAATTCATCACACCACCACCACCACCACACCCCCCGCGGCGTTACCCTCTTGGTGTCCACACGTTTGTTCTCTACATCTGTCTCTCAATTTCTGCCCGGAAAACCGGTTCATCTGTACCATTTTTCTAGATTCCACATATGTGCGTTAATAGACAATATTTGTTTTTCTCTTTCTGACTTACTTCACTCTGTATGACTGTCTCTAGATCCATCCACGTCTCTACAAATGACACAATTTCGCTCCTTTTTACAGCTGAGTAATAATCCATTGCATATATGTACCACAACTTCTTTATCCATTCCTCTGTCGATGGGCATTTAGATTGCTTCCATGACCTGGCTATTATAAATAGTGCTGCAATGAACATTGGGGTGCATGTGTCTGTTTCAATTGTGGTTTTCTCTGGGTATATGCCCAGTAGTGGGATTGCTGGATCATATGGTAATTCTATTTTTAGTTTTTTAAGGAACCTCCATACTGTTCTCCATAGTGGCTGTATCAATTTACATTCCCACCAACAGTGCAAGAGGGTTCCCTTTTCTCCACACCCTCTCCAGCATTTGTTGTTCGTAGATTTTCTGCTGATGCCCATTCTAACTGGTGTGAGGTGATACCTCATTGTAGTTTTGATTTGCGTTTCTCTAATAATTAGTGATGTTGAGCATCTTTTCATGTGCTTCTTGGCCATCTGTATGTCTTCTTTGGAGAAGTGTCTATTTAGGTCTTCTGCCCGTTTTTGGTTTGGGTTGTTTGTTTTTTTAATATCAACCTGCATGAGCTGCTTATATATTTTGGAGATTAATCCTTTGTCAGTTGATTCATTTGAAAATATTTTCTCCCATTGTGAGGGCTGTCTTCTTGTCTTGTTTATGGTTTCCTTTGCTGTGCAAAAGCTTTTAAGTTTCATTAGGTCCCATTTGTTTACTTTTGTTTCTATTTCCATTTCTCTCAGAGGTTGGTCAAAAAAGATCTTGCTGTGATTTATGTCAAAGAGTGTTCTTCCTATGTTTTCCTCTAAGAGTTTTATAGTGTTCAGTCTTGCATTTAGGTCTCTAATCCATTTTGAGTTTATTTTTGTGTGTGGTGTTAGGGAGTGTTCTAATTTCATTCTTTTACATGCAGCTGTCCAGTTTTCCCAGCACCACTTATTGAAGAGACTGTCTTTTCTCCATTGTATATCCTTGCCTCCTTTGTCATAGATGACTTGACCATAGGTGCATGGGTTTACCTCTGGGCTATCTTGTTCCACTGATCTATGTTTCTGTTTTTGTGCCAGTACCATATTGTCCTGATTACTGTAGCTTTGTAGTATAGTCTGAAGCAAGGGAGTCTGATTCCTCCAGCTCCGTTGTTTGCCATCAAGACTGCTTTGGCTATTCGGGGTCTTTTGTGTCTCCATACAAATTTTAAGATTTTTTGTTCTAGTTTCATAAAAAATGCCATTGGTAATTTGATAGGGATTGCATTGAATCTGTAGATTGCTTTGGGTAGTATAGTCATTTTCACAATATTGATTTTTCAAATCCAAAAACATGGTATATCTCTCCATCTGTTAGTATCATCTTTAATTTCTTTCATCAGTGTCTTACAGTTTTCTGCATACAGGTCTTTTGTCTCCCTAGGTAGGTTTATTCCTAGGTATTTTATTCTTTTTGTTGCAATGGTAAATGGGAGTGTTTCCTTAATTTCTCTTTCAGATTTTTCATCATTAGTATATAGGAATGCAAGAGATTTCTGCGCATTCATTTTGTATCCTGCAACTTTACCAAATTTATTGATTAGTTCTAGTAGTTTTCTGGTGGCATCTTTAGGATTCTCTGTGTATAGTATCATGTCATCTGCAAACAGTGACAGTTTTACTTCTTTTTTTCCAATTTGTATTCCTTTAATTTCTTTTTCTTTTCTGATTGCTGTGGCTAGGACTTCCAAAACTATGTCGAATAATAGTGGTGAGAGTGGACATCCTTGTCTTGTTCCTGATCTTAGAGGAAATGCTTTCAGTTTTCCACCATTGAGAATGATGTTTGCTGTGGGTTTGTCGTATATGGCCTTTATTATGTTGAGGTAGGTTCCCTCTATGCCTACTTTCTGGAGAGTTTTTATCATAAATGGGTGTTGAATTTTGTCAAAAGCTTTTTCTGCATCTATTGAGATGATCATATGGTTTTTATTCTTCAATTTGTTAAGATGGTGTATCACATTGCTTGATTTGCGTATATTGAAGAATCCTTGCATCCCTGGGATAAACCCCACTTGATCATGGTGTATGATCCTTTTAATGTGTTGTTGGATTCTGTTTGCTAGTATTTTGGTGAGGATTTTTGCATCTATATTCATCAGAGATATTGGTCTGTAATTTTTTTTTGTAGTATCTTTGTCTGGTTTTGGTATCAGGGTGATGGTGGCCTCATAGAATGAGTTTGGGAGTGTTCCTTCCTCTGCAATTTTTTGGAAGAGTTTGAGAAGGATGGGTGTTAGCTCTTCTCTAAATGTTTGATAGAATTCACCTGTGAAGCCATCTGGTCCTGGACTTCTGTTTGTTGGAAGATTTTTAATCACAGTTTCAATTTCATTCCTTGTGATTGGTCTGTTCATATTTTCTATTTCTTCCTGGTTCAGTCTTGGAAGGTTATACCTAAGAATTTGTCCATTTCTTCCAGGTTATCCATTTTATTGGCATAGAGTTGCTTGTAGTAGTCTCTTAGGATGCTTTGTATTTCTGTGGTGTCTGTGGTAACTTCTCCTTTTTCATTTCTAATTTTATTGATGTGAGTCCTCTCCCTCTTTTTCTTGATGAGTCTGGCTAATGGTTTATCAATTTTGTTTATCTTCTCAAAGAACCAGCTTTTAGTTTTATTGATCTTTGCTATTGTTTTGTTTCTACTTCATTTATTTCTGCTCTGATCTTTGTGATTTCTTTCCTTCTGCTAACTTTGGGTTTTGTTTGTTCTTCTTTCTCTAGTTCCTTTAGGTGTAAGGTTAGATTATTTGAGATTTTTCTTGTTTCTTGAGGTAGGCTTGTATAGCTATAAACTTCCCTCTTAGAACTGCTTTTACTGCATCCCATAGGTTTTGGATTGTCGTGTTTTCATTGTCATTTGTCTCTAGCTATTTTTTTATTTCCTCTTTGATTTCTTCAGTGATCTCTTGGTTATTTAGTAACGTAATGTTTAGCCTCCATGTTTGTGTTTTTTACGTTTTTTCCCCTGTAATTCATTTCTAATCTCATAGTGTTGTGGTCAGAAAAGATGCTTGATATGATTTCAATTTTCTTAAATGTACTGAGGCTTGATTTGTGACCCAAGATGTGATCTATCCTGGAGAATATTCCATGCACACTTGAGAAGAAAGTGTAATCTGCTGTTTTTGGATGGAATGTCCTATAAATATCAATAAAATCTATCTGGTCTATTGTGTCATTTAAAGCTTCTGTTTCCTTATTTTCATTTTGGATGATCTGTCCATTGGTGTAGGTGAGGTGTTAAACTCCGCCACTATTATTGTGTTACTGTCGATTTCCTCTTTTACAGCTGTTAGCAGTTGCCGTATGTATTGAGGTGCTCCTATGTTGGGTGCATATATAATTGTTATATCTTCTTGGATTGATCCCTTGATCATTATGTAGTGTCCTTCCTTGTCTCTTGTAACCTTCTTTATTTTAAAGTCTATTTTATCTGATATGAGCACTGCTACTCCAGCTTTCTTTTGATTTCCATTTGCATGGAATATCTTTTTCCATCCCCTCACTTTCAGTCTGTATGTGTCCCTAGGTCTGAAGTGGGTCTCTTGTAGACAGCATATATATGGGTCTTGTTTTTGTATCCATTCAGCAAGCCTGTGTCTTTTGGTTGGAGCATTTAATCCATTCACGTTTAAGGTAATTATCAATATGTTTGTTCCTTTGATGATTTTCTTGTTTTGGGTTTGCTTTTGCAGGGCCTTTTCTTCTCTTGTATTTCCCACTTAGGGAAGTTCCTTTAGCATTTGTTGTAAAGCTGGTTTGGTGGTGCTGAATTCTCTTAGCTTTTGCTTGTCTGTAAAGCTTTTGATTTCTCCATCGAATCTGAATGAGATCCTTGCCGGGTAGAGTAATCTTGGTTGTAGGTTCTTCCCGTTCATCACTTTAAGTATATCATGCCACTCCCTTCTGGCTTGTAGAGTTTCTGCTGAGAAATCAGCTGTTAACCTTATGGGAGTTCCCTTGTATGTTATTTGTCGTTTTTCCCTTGCTGCTTTCAATAATTTTTCTTTGTCTTTAATTTTTGCCAATTTGATTACTATGTGTCTCAGCATGTTTCTCCTTGGGTTTATCCTGTATGGGACTTGCTGCGCTTCCTGGACTTGGGTGGCTATTTCCTTTCCCATGTTAGGGAAGTTTTCGACTATAGTCTCTTCAAATATTTTCTCGGGTCCTCTCTCTCTCTCTTCTCCTTCTGGGACCCCAATAATGCGAATGTTGTTGTATTTAATGTTGTCCCAGAGGTCTCTTAGGCTGTCTTCATTTCTTTTAATTCTTTTTTCTTTATTCTGTTCCGCAGCAGTGAATTCCACCATTCTGTCTTCCAGGTCACTTATCCATTCTTCTGCCTCAGTTATTCTGCTATTGACTCCTTCTAGTGTAGTTTTCATTTCAGTTACTGTATTGTTCATCTCTGTTTGTTTGTTCTTTAATTCTTCTAGGTCTTTGTTAAACACTTCTTGCATCTTCTCCATCTTTGCCTCCATTGTTTTTCCGAGGTCCTGGATCATCTTCACTACCATTATTCTGAATTCTTTTTCTGGAAGGTTGCCTATCTCTACTTCATTTAGTTGTTTTTCTGAGGTTTTATCTTGTTCCTTCATCTGGTACATAGTCCTCTGCCTTTTCATCTTGTCTTTCTTTCTGTGAATGTGGTTTTTGTTCCACAGGCTGCAGGATTGCAGTTCTTCTTGCTTCTGCTGTCTGTCCTCTGGTGGATGAGGCTATCTAAGAGGCTTGTGCAGGTTTCCTGATGGGAGGGACTGGTGGTGGGTAGATCTGGCTGTTGCTCTGGTGGGCAGAGCTCAGTAAAACTTTAATCCGCCTGTCTGCTGACGGGTGGGGCTGGGTTCCCTCCCTGTTGGTTGTTTGGCCTGAGGTGACCCAACACTGGATCCTACCCAGCTCTTCGGTGGGGCTAATGGCGGACTCTGGGAGGGCTCACACCAAGGAGTACTTCCCAGAACTTCTGCTGCCAGTGTCCCTGATCCCAAGGTGAAAGAGAGCCACCCCCTGCCTCTGCAGGAGACCCTCCAACACTAGCAGGTAGGTCTGGTTCAGTCTCCTATGGGGTCACTGCTCCTTCCCCTGGGTCCTGATGTGCACACTACTTTGTGTGTGCCCTCCAAGACTGGAGTCTGTGTTTCCCCCAGTCCTGTCAAGGTCCTGCAATCAAATCCCACTAGCCTTCAAAGTCTGATTCTCTAGGAATTCCTCCTCCTGTTGCCGGACCCCCAGGTTGGGAAGCCTGACGTGGGGCTCAGAACCTTCACTCCAGTGGGTGGACTTCTGTGGTATAAGTGTTCTCCAGTGTGTGAGTCACCCACCCAGCAGTTATGGGATTTGATTTTGCTGTGATTGCACCCCTCCTACCGTCTCACTGTGGCTTCTCCTTTGTCTTTGGATGTGGGATATCTTTTTTGGTGAGTTCCAGTGTCTTCCTGTCAATGATTGTCCAGCAGCTAGTTGTGATTCTGGTGTTCTCACAAGAGGGAGTGAAAGCACGTCCTTCTTCTCCGCCATCTTGGTTCAGCCTCAAGACCAGCATCTCTGTCTTCTTCATTGCCAGGTCAACTCTGACAAATACAGTTCTATCTCTAGGTAAGTTTTAATTACTAAAGTTGAATATGTACCATCATTTCAGTAAAAATTCTAACCAACAGTTCCACATCACATCTACATCAAGAAAAGCGTTAGTCTAATGCTATCTGTACTAGAAAGCACTAACAGGTTGAACAAGTGAAATTCATCAGGCTTTTAAGGATCTCAAGCCTATTTCTGTAATTCAGTCCTTATCTTCAAACTGAGTCTTTCGTGGATATAACAAAACCTCATTTTATGAGCCAATGAAAAGCACAGAACGGTTACTCACAGACCAAGAGAATAGTCTCATCTTAGGTCAGTCCTTTTTCATTTGGTAACAACGACAATTCCACTCACAGAAAAGAGACTCCCAAATTTCAAAGGTTTAAAGTTTCATTAGAAAAATCATACACAAAATAAAAAATAGATTTATCAAGAACAATAATGGCATTATTTCATTCAGCAAATTCATTTAAAACATGAGTTACAGTACAGAAAGAGAAATGACAACGTAAAGTCTCACACAACTAACTGATCTGGGAAACCAGTCCCTTAAAAGGCAACTGCAGTTCCATTTTCCAAACTCTCTTCTTAAGATAAGGGTCTTCTGTAATTGGTTTTACATTAAGTTTTCTCCGTAACAAGTTTAAAGATGCATGTCGTTTCCTCATCACCAAGTACTTTATTCCCCAAAATGTTTAAACCAAGTACCTGATAACCAGGTGTCTCTGTTGCGTCCAATTCTTTTATTTTGTTAAGGAATATGAAACTGCTTTGAAAGTCAATCCAAGATCAAGTCCATACCAAAGTTCTAGCACTTGGATATTTGTCCTTGTTTGTTTTTTAGGAAGTATTGTTAACAGTCATCAGTAGCTGCACAACTGAGATTATAATGAGTATTTTTTTTTTCTCTTTGTAATGTCTGCCTACTAGGTTCTACCTCTTCCCTTCCCACCCCTGGGAGCTCCACCTCCCCAGTCAGATTTAGATTTGGGAGGACGTGATTTTGTTCCAAGTCTCTCAATTTCTTCTGTGGTCAAATTATATGAGTTTAAGATTTTTCATAAAGAAAGAAAAAGGAAGTCTCTTTTTATTGTTTCAACAAGAAAATATTAAAAGCCTAAGAGAAGTTCACCATCTGTCCCAACTCCATTCCATCAAGGCTGTCAAACAGCTTCCCATTTGCTGTGACAGCAGTGGCAGGATGCCCATTATCAACTACTGTCAGCACTAGTATGATACTCCAGATTGGGTCTTTTTCACTGCTCACTTTATTTCTAAAAAGCAAAAGCCTTTGTAATTAGTTGAAATCTATCAGAATAAATTCTGTCTCTGAAAGTGAAAGTATTTGTGTTGTTCCATTCTGTTCGGTTACATGCACATGACAAAAGGCAGGATGACTCATTTATTCTGGACAAAACCAGACAGTGACAACTGCAAGGGAGGTTGGGTAAAATATTCCTGCAGCTTGGAGAAACTAAAGCAAAGTGCAAGTTGGAACAGAGTTCTAAACAACGTCTCCCAGTTGAAATTCAAACTATCAGAAAGAAGGTGAAGGGGCATTAATAGGATTACTGTCCTAAAAACTATCGAGGTGGAAAGCCACCTCTGTGTGCTCCTCCACGGCCCCCCCTGAAACCACCTCTTTCTCCTCGGAAGTTAGATCGATTTCTTTCTCGCCCGCGGCCAGCAGATGTCCCACCTCTTCCTCCTCCTCTGGGAGCTCCACCTCCCCGATCAGATTTAGATTTGGGAGGAGGTGATTTTGGTCGAAGTCTCTCAATTTCTTCTGTACATCCAGTCAAGTAGGAATTCGGGGTACTGAAGTAGGATGCATACGTTTCTGCATTGTAGTTGCTATTTGTAAGAGTTGGTCCAACTGTAAGCCAGCCTGAAATGGAGGGAAAAGAGATTATCCTTTCTTTTTCTTTTTTCCAATTCTCTCTTATTGATCCTTTAGGAGCTATTTCAAATCTCCAATGCATTCTTAAAGGTGTCCCAATCACTCACCCAATATTGATACTTTTTACAGAACACATGGCATTTAATCATGGTCGTAAAGAGTTCATATGTATATATCCTGTTTCTCCTCCTAGACTGCAACTTTTATAATATAACCTCTTCATTGTCTCCATCCATATTTCACATTTTGTGAGAACAGCACTTAGAAAAAAAAATATTACACACTATACTGAGTTTGGGCTTAGTGGAAATTTAATAAATTTTGTATCACCTTCCTACTTGTAGAAATGATACAACAGTTTTCTGATTAACATCCTGAAACTCACTTTTGCCTCTACTCTTCCCAACCACAATATTAACCCAGCTGATAGGTCTCAGGAATTCAACCACGACCATGCTGCTCCTATTCATTCCCATCTTTCCATTTCTATTGCCACCCTTAAATTTTAGTCTTTATTTTTCTACTAGGCTATTCCCCTAACACATGTAACAGACATACATATAAACTGTAATGATCTCCCAACCTCTCCTCCCTTTAAAACTGGAAAGCCTAAAGCAAAGCTTAAAATATGTTCCTTCCCTACACAACCTTCTGGGCTTTCCACAAAGCCCAAATGTGTAAACATGGAATCTGAAGTCTTATACAATGAGGTATGAACTAGCTTTCCAATCACATTGCTCATTAATGTTTTTCATGACACCTTCACTGGAGTAAAAACAATGAACTGCTACAGTTAACTGTTTGGGTACTGATCTCCACCTCTGTGCCTATTACTTTTCCTATCCTGTCAACCTGCTGAAAATTCCTCCTTCAACATCCACTTCAAATATATATCTTATATGAAATGAAATTAATTTTCTCTCAGAATTTCCATTGCACTTTACATTTCTATAGGTTAAAAAGGTATTTTGGTCAACTACATTGCTGGACAACTCTGCTTATAATAAGGATGGTTTCTTTTTGATTACATTGTATCTGGAATGGGAGGAACTACAAATTAACTGTAAATGCCTGAGAGACACACCATGCTTCAAGGTTCCCTGGGTGTGGTGATTCTTGCTCATTAGGGCAGGTCGAGGAATCTCTAAGAATCAGGTTCTTCATAGGTTCACACTATTTCTGCCCTATCATTGTGAAGATTATTTCTTAGAATATTAGGTCTATTATAAAATGCTATAAAATGCAAAATATTTTACTAGGATCATATTCTAAAATATAGCAGCCATTTTTGTACAAAATTTTGTTCAGCATTTAAAAAGATCATCAGTATCTAACAGTGCATAGATAACTAAGATCTGTAATATATGAAGAAAAAATGACAGATAAATCAGATTGTGCCTTTTATGTCTCATCTAGTAGATACCACCCTGATAAGTAGAGAAGTACCTAATCAGATGAAAGAGTACACTGAACACCTATGTGGTCTCACTGACAATTGAATCTATGAGACTTCTACTTGCTCCCTTCTGGTTTGTTTTTTGGCATGTATGTTGTGTTGTGGAACACAACACACAAGCAAGAGGAAAGAAAGGAGAAAATTCAAAGATTTAATAAAAATAGTTAATATTGCCTCTTTCATGCTATATTGCCTCTTACATAAATAAGACATGTAAATCTTTACAGAGTAAACTGCAAGGGACTCCGCCTCCCACCCACAAATTCTTCACTGCAACAGCGTTTTATTACAACTTCTAAAGGAATTACTAAGACCCAAGTAAGTTTAAATTAGCCTGGCTTCAGCATATACGACTCATATAGCAATTTTTAAAACTTTTAAAGCAACAGTAAAGAGTATTCCTATGGTATATGTGATATATACCTTTGACTACCTCCTTGAGGAAGAAGTGCATTTGAGGATTCAACCCAAATAAATTAAGGCCCCTTGAACAGACTTCCCTCAATTGCTCCTATTTATTTACATGGTTAACCTCCAACTACTTATAATTTCCCCAAGCAGATATTCCTTCTTAATTTTGTTTTACTAAATCTAATACTAAAATAATTTTTGTGGGACTTCCCTGGTGGCACAGTGGTTAAGATCCCGCACTCCCAATGCAGGGGGCCTGGGTTTGATCCCTAGTCAGGGAACTAGATCACACATGTACGCCGCAACTAAGAGTTCACATGCCACAACTAAGGAGCCCACAAGCCACAACTAAGGAGCCCGCCTGCCACAACTAAGGAGCCGGCAAGACACAACAAAGGAACCCACCTGCCACAACTAAGACCCAGCGCAACCAAATAAATAGAATAGAATAAAATAAAATAATTTTTGCAAGAATGGGCAAAGATAAAGAATTGGATAGTAGTTCGAAGCAAAAAATAAAATTTGTACCAATAAGACTTTGTTCAACTGGTACAGATACAGATAGAAGTAGATTGTATATGAAAGATATAATGTATAATCTAAAGTGGGTAAAGTGGCCACAGCTAAATGGATGGAGAAAACCCCCATTATGTTATAGTTAGAAATAAAAATTGGCATCAAGCAAAATTTCTATTTTAGTTGCTGCTTACGCTTATACCTATAATATATGTAACAATTATTCTCTCTACTCCTTAGGTTCTTCTACTCGTGTTTAAAAAAAAAACACATTAAAATAATGCTATAAGGCCATTAAAAGCATTATAACTAATTATTTAAAATGTAGAAATATACTTGACATAATATTGAGAAAAATACAAAATGATGACTACAGTTATATAAAAATGTGTATGCACAAGAGGAGTGGAAAGTATTATGTAAAAAAAATGAAAATAATTCTTGGAAGTAGTGAGATTGAATCTCTTTCCTTCTTCAAAGTTATCTTTAATGTTGTTACACTAATTTTCAATTATTAAAAAGATATCCATCTGTTTGATGTTGCTTTTACTCTTCAAACAGTTTTGCTTTTTCTTTAAAGTTTTCTACTTCCTTTAAACAGCAGTTGCCACTGGAGACTGTTCCCAGATTCAGGAGCTGTTTTTGGGTAGAACAGGTTAATGATGGAAGAAAAAATCTGTTCCTTATTTCCTCAAACACTAGAGCCATAATCTTGATATTCAATATATATGGACATCTACAGTTTCTGAAAAACACACCACTCGAGTATCTAGTGATGTTTCTTTTAAGCCAGTGAAGAGGAAACATTTGCTTACCACAAGCTCTGCTGCCAAAATATTTTACTTTGATAAGAGAGTAAAATCATCCACAAAACTTCCAAACAAGATGTTCATGTATATGTTCAGTGGAAGTCTAAACAACTCAAAGCTCATTCTATAGCTGTATATATACTATGGATGTAGTGACTTATGCATGAACTGTATGTATATTGAGAAAAACTGTTTTAAAAAGATTAAATTTAAACCATAGCATTCCCACCCTTTAAAAATCAATATACTATTTTAATTTAGAATAATTCAAGTATGCATGCTGCAATTTCCGAGATAAACACTGAAGGAACAATAAAACAATATCTAACTAACAAGCTAATTAAAAAAAAGAAAAATTGAATAATACAAGAATACTTAATCCAAAAGAAACGAGAGAAAAGGGAACACAGAACAGGTGGTACCAATGTAAAGCAAACAGTTAGATGGTAATTTATGCCCAAATATATCAGAAATTACATTAAATATAAACTGACTAAACAATTCAATTAAAAGATAAAGAAAAAATGGATGAAAACTATGTGTTTGCACACAAGAGATACACCTTAAATGTAAGGATACGGAAGATTGAAAGTAGAAGGCTGGAAATAATATGCCAAGCAAACACAAACCAAAAGGAAGCTGAAATAGCTATAATAATGTCAGATGAAGTAGAATTTAAAGTTGAGAAACACTGGATAAAGAAGGACATTTCATAATACTAAGAGGGTCTAGGAAGACGTAAAAATTTTTACCTTTTAGATACACCTAACAGAATCTCAGATATAAACTAACAACTAAACAAAACCACGAACCCATAATCCTAATAGATTTTAATATACCTTTCTCATAGAATAAGTAGTTTAAAAAAAAATCAGTAAAGACATGGCTGATATAAACAGCAACAACAAATACTACAACCAATCAAAAAAAACTATATATTGTTACATTCTTTTCAATCAGACTTAGAATATTTATCTAAATTGGGTCAAAAGCAAATCTTAACAAATTACAAACGAGTGAAATCTTATGGTATATGTTATTTGACCACAATATTAAGCCAAAAAGCAATGACAAAATGATAACTTAAGCAACACAATACTGAATAACAACCTGCCAGAAGCAAAAATTTACTTTTAAATATAGGAAACATTTTCTCTAAAGCCAAGCCCCAGAGTAAACATTTCACATGCAAAATATTTCTTTGTAAAGAGAATGTAGTTTTACTTTTCTCTTTATCATTTTACACAATTTTATGAAATTTAAGGCCATCAGTTTCTACAACTGAAATATTTTTAAGATATTGTGTTCACCAATGCACACTCACAAAGAAATAGCTGATGGGGCTGAGGAGGGGGTAGAGGAGTGGTGGATTACGTCATACATACATAAGGCAACTTTAAGGATTACTTTTTTTTTAGAATGAACATCAGAGTTTCTTCTAAATTCTTAGGTACTTTTAAGGCCAATTATTCCACTGTAACTTCTTGAATTTTTACTTTTTATAAAATATAGACTGTTTAAGACAAATAAGATCCTGGCTCATTTCAGCTTTTTTTTTTTTTCAGCTTTAAACAGCATTTCTAGCATGTTAAGGCCAAACAGGTTGATTTTGTATATTGTGACTGAAGCGATACAATGTTCTTAAAAGTTACCTCTATGTTTCCTGAGAAGAAACAGAACGCACTATTATTTCAACAATACTTTGTAAACAAAAGCTGTGCCCTCTATAAAAGAAAATCCTAGTCCATAATAGATTATTATTTTCCACTCATTTTTTTTTCAAAATAGTAAATTCACATTATACCGATTTAGTAAAGTGTTAAAATTTTGATGAAACAACATCATGATACATTTAAGGAAAGAAGCCAGGTACTTTAGTTTCTAATAAAGCCAAGATCTGTATTTCACAAAGGTATGGTTATTTTCTGCAGGATCATTTTATTAGCAGACATTTAGTCCTGTCCAAAAAGTCAGTTAAGACATTTGGTTCATGCCAGAAGATACTTGAAATTTAGCCCTATCCAAAACATCCATGAGCAAATTTGGTCCATGCCAAATGGTTTTGGACAGGGCCATATATCAAGGACATTCTGGTGTGGACCAAATATCTTACAGATGTTTTGGACAGGACCAAATGTCCTTTATGCATTTCTTCACTCAACACAATATTTACTCAATAACCTGAATGCTGGGTAGAAAGAAAAGAAAAAAACAATCTTTGTTTCTATGAGACTGCATACTAAAGAGACTGACTATAAACATATGCCCAAATGAATCTATAATTCAGATAACGATAAGTGCTATGAAGAAAAAGAAAATAGATTAAAGGGAAAGAGAGCAGTGGGAGGAAGGGAGTGGAGTGGCAAGTTGGCTAATTTAGACAGGGTTGTGAGAAAAGGTCCATCAGGTATTTGAATGATAGGAGAGAGGTCCATGGAAGAGTACTGAGACAAGACTGAGCTTAGCATATCTGAAGTATAGCAAGAAGAGGAATCAAATATATAAGAATTTTATTTTACATAACACTGTGTGCTCTTTCTTAACATCTATATCCCAAGGAACTATCAAAGTTTTTTTTTCCTCCTGAGGTCTTACCTGGTCGAATTGTACTATCTCTTCCAAATAAATGAAGGCGTCTTCTACCAAGACAAAAATGTTCAATTATATGAAAAATTTCTACAGGCTTTTCTATATTGCCAATTTCAGGTTCTTCTGTGATAATCAAGTCAATGTCAACATTAGCATGAATGAAGTCCCCGTCTGTGCTACGCTTAACAGTTCCTTTGATCCCCATAAGGCAATGTTCCTAAATAACAATAAGAGCAGAACAATTAATCTCTTTTCATCAACAGTCACATTTCATAACATTTTACATTTCTGATGTTCCCCAATTCCAAAACAATCCTCATTTCTCTGAATCTTTGGGATACAGGTCTATGGGCAAAAACACACAAGGAAAAACCTGGATCTCTGGATCTGAGAAGACTGCCAGGGAAACTAGACATTAGAGTATTAAACTTGGGGACATGACATTTTAGAATTGAGTCAACAACCGTAGAATCTTTTCCTATGCAACCCTTGATAATAACTTGTCTTCAGCAGTTATGGGCATGGCACTTGACCTTGGAATCTTAAAATGATGTTATACTGGGCCTCACATGACCCAAGATCAAAACTATATATTAGGTATAAGCCTTTTCATATGGAGAGGACTTTAAGCATGGATACAGACTTATAAATACTCAACATAAGTAAATGTGAAAATCAAACGATTTCCTTTTTTGTTGTTTGTTTTTTGACCTCTATTTAATCTGGATGACAGAGTATGATTTAAATAAATTTAATCTCACTTGACTCTATGAACCAATAATAGCAAGGATGGCTAAGATTCCCTTCAAACAGAATTTCTAGTCCAGGAAAGACTTTAAAAAGACTCTCCACCAGAGGCTCCCTGAAGGGTGAAAGACTGGAGGACAAACTGTTAAACCCTGATAACTAGCTGGGCAGTTCTCTGAAGCAGAGGTTCTCAGTGGTTCTTGTTCAGGTTCTTATGTAGAAAAAAGAAAGGAAGGTGAAAGAAATATTCATCTAAGCTGCCCAGCTATGAGTCTTGCTGCCATTTCTTTTCTCTGAGCATAGAGAAAGGAAAAAAATCTCAGGGTCAGAAGTACTAAAAGCCCATATCTGACTCAGAATTACAGCAGTTTACGATATACAGGAATACCTTCTCCAGCACAGTATAGGTTGATCTGAGTGAATAAAATATTTTAAAATTAACTTGGATGTATTACTTTAATGCTCAATGCCATTTGTACAAGTCAAAGAGAAGGACCTTTCCACCAAAATTAATTAAACAGTATATAGTCATTTGGAAAAGCTTGAGAGAAAATAATGAAAATAAAGAAAACAAAACAGTAAAGGCAATACCTTTGTTCTCTGGAAGACAGCCTTTGGATCTAAAGTCTTAGTCTTCCCAGGATTGTTTTTATTGGTTTTAATCCAACAAATATCTTCACATCTTCTGTAACCCCACTTGCGTAAACACTAGAAATGAAAGAATTTTTAAAAAAATCCTTAGCTAAAAGAAATAAACAATACTTAAAATAACCAACCAGCATTAAAAACTTCCTAGAGGTTTGAGACATTAAATTCCAAGGTGTCACAGTAATTTTGTCTTTGTGCAGAAATAGAAAAAAAGAAATACTAGTCTTTAAATATACAGCCATTATACAGAATACACATATACCTTCTAAATATTAATATACAGTTGATATCAAAACATAGAAAGGATTACATAATACTCTGATTCTTTAATACTACCTTCTACTGTCATCAATAGAAAGTTTTAAATCATAAGAAAACTCAGTCCCTCTTTAATCAGAAAATAATTCAAAAGATAATTCTGAATAAATGGGCCACACTCTTCAAAATGTTAAGGTCATGAAAGATAAGAAAAACTAAGAAAGTCTTCCAGATAAAAGAAGATTGAAGAGACATGAAAACTGATGACACTGAGTGATCCTAAGACCAGAGAAAAATTATTTTTACTATATAGATGTTATAAGTGGGACAACTGCAAAAACTGTCTTATTGAGAATAGTATCAAAACAGTGTTAATTTTATGATGCTAATAATTGTACTATTATTATATAAGAAAATGACCTTATCTTTCAGAAATATAACTGAAGCACTTAGGGGGAAAGGGACATTATGTCTAGAATGTACTCTGAAATGGGGGAGGGAAAAAGGGAAAGAATGAAAAAGAGTAAAAGAGAGAGTGAAGGGGAGAGGAGAATAAAAAAGTAAATGTGAACATTTGAGCTTCTGGGTGAATGGTAAATGTGGATTGTTGCATAATTTTTAGAACTTTTCTGTAAGACTGAAGTTATTTTGAAATAAAATGTCTTAAAATCAGAAAAAGAACAAAAGATAATTTTGTTCCTTCCACCTCAACTTTCTATCCTCTGACAAAGCTAAAAACTGTTGAAAATGTTCTAACTGATAACTTCTTTCCAAATTAGAGTCTTATAAAATGTTACTTTTATGATTTAATACTAAACCTCAAAAATTCAAAGACTTAAAATTGTTCTTATATTTCTTTATTGGGTAAAACTTTACTTTCATCTTTATGTAATCTAGACAATAGAGAGATTTGAAACTTAGTGTCCTAGAATGTTATATATGAAGATATAACAAATACTAACTAAGTGAGTACTCAGAGTGGCATTTTGAGGCCCACCATATGTAGGTGTTGGCTAGCTGCTGGGAAAAAAAACATGAGTAAGATATAGTCCTTACCCCTAGTTGATTAACAGCAAAGTAGGGGGAAATAAGTAAATTGTGCAGTACAATATTGTTGGTACTATGATCAAGTACAAATAGAGATGTAGTGGAGCATAAAATATACGCACTTTCCAGGAATGCTCTTACTGTATATACTGAGATACACCACAAAATGAGACTTAGATTTTTAATTTAAAATCTCAAAACTCAAGATCAGTATCTGTTCCTGTTGCCAAATATCTGTTTCGCACTGCATTAAATATCACAAGGGCCTAAATCCAACATGCCCTAATCAACTTAGCACAAGCTCATGAGTATTTATCATGCTGAATTATTTTTGTAATCGTTTGGAGCCAAAATCTGCTTTCACCAATATGATAAATTGCTGCATAAACTAATAGATAAAACCTCCTAATCAATTTCAACCTAATTTGGGGGGTGGGAGAAAAGCCCAAAGCCAGACATTAGAGCTAAAAAAGGTAAATACCAATATACCTATAAAAACATACAGTATGTCTCTATTTTCTTAGATTTTCTATAGCATCTTAGGGAGGTGCCAGCAATAAAATAGATACCCTATATACAGTTACAGTCTTACCATGGAGTTAATAAATGACAGAAGCAATGATGTTATCCAACAGTCTCAAACTTGCTATTTATACAAAGAATACAAAAGCAATTGCAGAATTTCAGGGTTTGAGAACAAATTTATCTCAATATAATCCTACTTAAATTCTTCACCTGTCAAACCTCCTAAAATTACCAGGATTTAAATGAGATCATAGGCAGTAGATCAAGTAATATTTCCTAAAAATGGAAAGTATTATCCAATAACAAGTGAGGTAACTGAAACACACAAGAGTAAATATCTCTTTACCCAAAGTTTCACTGTTGGACATCAGAATTGAGACCAGAACTAGCCGCAATGCTTCCATTATAAAAAAGCTTTATTATTTTGTTTCCATTTAGAAATCCAAAATACTCCAATCAAAAAACCAAAAAAAGTTCTGAAATACAATAAATATAAGGTACTTAAATTGAGACGTTATAACTTCTTTCTCACTCTCATGCATTCATTCAAACTATGTGCTCCAGATGCTGTTATTTTTCCAATTTGATTTGGCTTCCATTTGGAATTCAGGAGTTAATGCTATTCAGAAGAATACTTTTTAGCTACTAATAATGAACAGTAAATGACACTAAGTGGCTTGCTTTTGCTGCAGTTCAGTTTCAAATCTCTAAACTATTCTCTTCCTGCAGTTGTAATAAATCATATTTTGATTTATTCACCCCTAATGCTAGTTAACTAAGGGGTACTGTCTTTTGCACATTCTTTTTTAAACATTTTTTTCTTCTGAATATTTTAGTACTGTTCAAGAAACAAAGAACAAAATAACATTAATCTTCAAACTTCTTATGCAACATATTGTGTTATTTTTTTCTTATGAATTTAAAAAACCACTTAAAAAAACACCATCTTACCACTCTTCCAAGGTCCAATCCCTCCCCAGAACCACACCAGAGAAAAATAAATGATCGAGGTGCTGCAATCTCATCAATTTCCAACTTCATGATCTGTAAGAAATCAAACCAATATTGCATAGAAGCATTTTGTTTCCCATTCATCCTAAATCCAAAAGAACAACCATTGAGATTTATCAGGACTTACAGCAATGTGTTCTTTAAATGTACTAATTTTCATTAGGAAATACAATGGAAAATAAATTTTATCCTTAAACCTTGTTCTTCCGGTTTTTTATTCCCTATTAAGACAACACACGCAGATGCACACATGCACATACATACACTTGATTTTATATGGAAAGAGTTTACAGGAAACCATATTTATAGAATTATAGAATTTTATAAGTTATGGCTTGAGAGCAACCTGTTACCATTTACAGAAAAAGAAACTGAAAAGGGATTAAATTACCCCAAAGATAGGGGCAAAATTAAAACATAAGCACAAATGTCTGGGGGAGGACTTGGTTTCCAGTAGAACAGTTCTAAATAAAATAAATCAATATACACATTTCAGTATAATGACTAAGTCTGAAATGTCACAAACAATAGACTATAATTGTTTGCTTTGTATTTGTTAAGTGTGTCAATTTTAAAAAAAGTTCTGCAATAATTAAATCTCTAAATTGGGGAAATACCATATACTTGTATAAATGACTACAAAAGCAACCATTTTACATGGTATTCCTTTTCTTTTAGCTTCCTGTCACAGTTAAGAAGTTCCAGAGACAACGGTTCAAGCAAATATTTATTAGTTTCATGTATTAAGAAAATCTTAACTTCTACCTGAGTGGATCATAACCACATCATCTATAATTTATCTAGGTGAAAAAACATTATTTGACAGTGATAATGGAAAAAAAATTACAATAGGCATAAACCTATTCAGTTTTATACTTCCGACTTTAAGTCTTGATATCTCATCTAATATTCTCATAGGAATATGAATTAAAATAAATATGTAATACACACACACATGTATTCCTACAAACGTCTATACATGGTATAGTTAAAGATAAGTGATGGCACATATCAGTGGAGAACATTAAGCAAATTACTCTCTTGACATTACAATTATAAATGCTAAATGTTGGTATTTTTAGAAAGTGCTTATATTCTTAAACAAAACACACTGGCCTCTACTGACTCTCTAATGTGAAAAAGAATACCTGTGAAACCCGAATCCTTTTCTTATTTATACTTTATTTATATTAGCTACTGGCACTTTCTTTAAGGTATTATCACATAAACGTTAAGAGCTTAGGGCTCTGGGGCCAGACAAAACTTTTCAATATGCATATAAAATGGAATTCCTTTATTTCAAAAACTCTGTTAGTTTATCATATATAATTGAAGCTCCTGTACCTTCACTGACCAAACCTTAGAGATTGGCTAGAGAAAATAAAGTTCAACCTAACCACTAATCATAGACATAATAAGATTAATTTTTCAATTTTCTTTTGACTAAATTGACAAAGATTGTTTTATCCTATTAATCAATTTTGATGAGGATATGGTGAAATAGATATTTCTTAAACACTACTAGAAGGAATGTAAATTTGTGCAATCTATCTGGAAAACTTCTCAGCGATAAATATCAAGAGCATTACATCTTTAACCTTAAGTTTTGGGGATACTATATACTGTACACTTTTCTGTGTTTCAACAATAAACACAGATTACACTTATCAGAGGAAAGGAAAAACTTTTGTAAAGTAAAATAAAATAAAAATAAAATAAATAAAATTGCCAGAGGTATTGAAGCTGAAAGGAAAAGCTTCAAGGAAGAAACACTGAAGTTATTACATCTTGAAAAGTAAGTAATATTAACAATAGTTAACAATTATTAACTCGGAAGAAGACATGCAAGGATTCAAAGCAGTTTTCTATGGAACAGCAGTCTAGAATTTCAGTCCTTTCCCTTCCCTGCCTCTCCTGTGTTCAGTGCTCCTGATCACACTCTCCTCCTCAAAATTCCCTATTCCCTTGGTTTCCGTGACATTCATACTCTCTTGGTTCACCTCATTCATCTTTGACCCCTTCTTTTCACATCTCTTTTATAATGTGCCTCTTAAATGTAAGTTTCCTGAGGATTTACAGTAAAGCCACACTGTATCTTAATTGAGACACTATCTCAAGACAAGTTCATTTATTCTCATAGGTTTATTGTGCTAACCCTTTAAAATCTGTATTTTGAGATGATCAGATCTGTCTTTTAAGTTTCATACTCTAATTACAACCTCTACTTGAATGTCTCACATACACCTCTAAATCAACACATTAAGTATAATCTAATCCCTCTAATCCTGTTACTCTTCTTAAATTGACTCTCTCAGCTGGTGATAACTCAACCCATTTATCCAAAGACTCAAACTCCTGAGTCATCCTTTACTCTTCCCCTCTTCCCAATCACTAGATCTCACCAGAAGTACCTACAAAACATTACTGAATTTATCACCTCCTTTCTATTCTTATTACCATCACCCTACATCAGGGTCCCTTCATCTCCTAACTAGACTACTGCAATGGTCTTCTATCTGCTCTCCCCTCTCCAGACTTCATTTTCCCTAGTCCATCCTCCTCTACACACTAATCTGACCATTTTACTAAACTGGTTAAAGCCCTTCAAAGACTCCTTAATGCCTTTAGGCATTAAGCTAAGCTTCTAAGAAGACAGCATCTCAAGACAGTCCCAACCTGTGTTCCCATCAACCTACACACAGACCTCCCTCACCCGTCTCTCTGCCTCCATCCCTTCTGCTCTTGCTGTTCCTGCTGCTTGGAATCCCTAATCCACCCTTTTCTTCAGCTGGCCAATTCCAGCTAATCTATCCATTCATACTGTTCATGTGTCACCTCCTCTTTGTTTATGTCCCCCAGCTTCCTCAGCTTGGTCAGTTTTTCTCAGATCACCTTATGCAGTCCTCTACTACTGAACTAACAATATGATAATGCAATTAACTGTTTAGGTAATTGTTTATTTTATCCCATTAAACTGTGTGCCCCTTAAGGCCAAATACTAAGTCTTATTCATCTTTGAATCTCCAGTACCCAGTTGCCTAGTACAAAGTGGTGCTCAATAAATATGTGTTATTTCTGTTATTGATCAGTAAAAACAGATTACTTTATGTAACTAACTGAAGCTATCAGCTTGTTCAATTTTATTCAGGAAAATATAACATTATCACAATTATATAATACTGAATTATATCACAATTATATAATACATATGCCCCTTAAATCTATTATACTGTAAGTTCTTTAAAGAGTAGAAATTATGTTTGTGTGTGTGTGTGTGTGTGCGTGTGTGTGTACGTATACTCTGATGTTTACTAAAACTAACCAAATATGGAATGTTATCAACCATTCAATCTGTTTTTAGACTTATTTCTAGCTATACATCCAAGGACTCTTAAGACTGGAATTGTGAGTCTTCCACAGACGATTTACTCACTACCTGCTCAACTTCTGCCTCAAAAAGACAAACCAGACTAAAGATATTATAGTATTTGTTAATGTACCTTAGACCTTCAACCATAATATATACTATAAATCTATATTTACAATTCCTAAAAAAGTAGAAATATTTATAATATTACTTTCTGACCAGACATATATTTATTTGAAAAATAAATAATTCATTACAATGTACAAAGTTTGATCATACATCATCCCAAGTCCAGCATTTTTCATTAGCAGTGATGCCAGTCTCTCTGTAATATTCTTCTAAAGGGGGTTCAAGAAGAATCACATCAAATTTGGGTGTTAGTTCTCTGATGTCAAAGGCTTCTATATCTGCTTGTAAGTACCTATTTGATTAAAGCATAAAATGTAAGAGATTTTCAAATACTTTACAGACGGTAATGAAAGAAATTTCTTAAATATTTCCTAAACACTATTTACAAAGTCACCATGAGCTAATTACTGAATACCTTTTTATGGAGGAGTATCCTTCCTCAGTACAGACAGTAAACCATCTACCAGTGCTCTTCCCGAGGACACGGATACACTCACACTA
This sequence comes from Balaenoptera borealis, assembly GCF_965194805.1. Lineage (NCBI taxonomy): Eukaryota > Metazoa > Chordata > Mammalia > Artiodactyla > Balaenopteridae > Balaenoptera > Balaenoptera borealis. Next base: position 128,277,772 of record NC_138861.1, on the reverse strand, counting down.
CAAAGTAAAATCACAGTCCCACACGAACATCCAAAATACAAACTTCTCTCATTTCTTATATTGAAAATCCATACTCAGATATGAGTGTCTGAGCCCCTTTCCATTATCATCTTAATATTCCAAAGAATACCATATTACTTTTTCCACAATTGTTAAGTTAGTAAAACTATTTGTTAGTAAGTTTTAAATTCCTCCCTCTAAAAAAGTTTCTAAAAATGGACATAATTTTCTTTCATTAGTTTGTGCCTTAGTAATATTGTTTAAGTCTTTTCTAGCTACTTAGTATAAATTACTACTAGCCTTTACTTAATGGTTATTTCCACATAGTATGAAAGTATTTTAAATATAAATATAAAATACTTTAAATGTAAGAGTATTTCTAAATAGGATGAATATTAGTCTGCTAAAATTTTCACCACAAACTCAGACTTCTTTGTGGTTCTTCTAATCATTAACAGTATACATTTTAGCAAACTGTTAAATGTACAAAATGTTCAAAGTAAGCTAAATGTGAAATAAACAGTCTCCAATTTCAAAGACCTTAAACACATTTTTTTAGGGAAACATTAGTCTGTTTAGCAAAGGTTAAAATGAATTTTTGTATTCCAAAATGTTAATAGCATCTCTGGTTGCTGAGTTATAATTAACTTTCATTTTCTTACTTTCCCTAAGTTTTCTAACTTTCTTCAATAAATAAATTTTGAGAAGAAAAGTCATTTTAAAACATTTTAAGATAGTCAGGAATACAACAAATATGATTTTCTAAGAAAAAAAATTTAAATTAGTAATTTAAAGTAAATTATCTAGAAAACTGAAAATAAATTAAATGAGAACCTACTGTGTACTCAGCACTGCAGTTTCAAACTAATATATATTACTATACAGAAGAAAGAGAGTGTGTTAACCTTACAAAGATGGTGAATTTTTTGGAGAAAAGGAAACACTCTTGCACTGTTGGTGGGAATGTAAATTGATACAGCCACTATGGAGAACAGTATGGAGGTTCCTTAAAAAACTGAAAATAGAACTACCATATGACCCAGCAATCCCACTACTGGGCATATTCCCTGAGAAAACCATAATTCAAAAAGAGTCATGTGGGCTTCCCTGGTGGCGCAGTGGTTGAGAATCTGCCTGCCAATGCAGGGGACACGGGTTTGAGCCCTGGTCTGGGAAGATCCCACATGCCGCGGAGCAACTGGGCCCGTGAGCCACAATTACTGAGCCTGCGCGTCTGGGCCTGTGCTCCACAACAAGAGAGGCCGCAATAGTGAGAGGCGTGGCGCGCGCACCGCGATGAAGAGTGGCCCCCGCTTGCCACAACTAGAGAAAGCCCTCGCACAGAAACGAAGACCCAACACAGCCATAAATAAATAAATAAATAAATTAAAAAAAAAAAAAAAAAGAGTCATGTACCAAAATGTTCATTGCAGCTCTATTTACAATAGCCAGGACATGGAAGCAACCTAAGTGTCCATCAACAGATGAATGGATAAAGAAGATGTGGCACATATATACAATGGAATATTACTCAGCCATAAAAAGAAACGAAATGGAGGTATTTGTAGTGAGGTGGATGGAGTTAGAGTCTGTCATACAGAGTGAAGTAAGTCAGAAAGAGAAAAACAAATACAGTATGTTAACATATATATATGGAATCTAAGGGAAAAAAAAAAGGTCATGAAGAACCTAGTGGCAAGACGGGAATAAAGACACAGACCTACTAGAGAATGGACTTGAGGATATGGGGAGGGGGAGGGGTGAGATGTGACAGGGTGAGAGAGTGGCATGGACATATATACACTACCAAATGTAAAGTAGATAGCTAGTGGGAAGCAGCTGCATAGCACAGGGAGATCAGCTCGGTGCTTTGTGACCACCTAGAGGGGTGGGATAGGGAGGGTGGGAGGGAGGGAGATGCAAGAGGGAAGAGACATGGGAACATATGTATAACTGTTTCACTTTGTTATAAAGCAGAAACTAACACACCATTGTAAAGCAATTATACTCCAATAAAGATGTTTAAAAAAAAATGTATAAATGGTCATATGTTATTGTTTTCAATAAATCCATAAAATACAGAAAAAAAAAAAAAGATGGCGAATTTTTTTCAAACAGAAAAGAGGTTACATGATAAAAAGACTAATATTTTAAGGCTGAGTTGGGAACAAAAAACCCCACTTACATAGGAGGAGTGTTAGATTTAGCTATTAACTCATCCTTCAGCCTGATGAGCTCCCTCAGTTTAGGGTATTCTTCAAATCTGTCAGCCAAACCTGAAGAGGAAACAGAGTAAATTCCAAATTTCAATACAAAGGAACATCAGTGCATTCAGACGTGACGAGCCTGCACAGAACAAAGCAATACACAACCACCTCTTCATCTGCACATCCTTTTAAAAAAGTCTGAGGACTTTTAAGCAATGCATATATACATTTTATATACCCAGTGACCCTAATCCCACATGCAGGCAAACTCCCAGATGTTCTAAAGCCCAGATCAAGTCAATTAACCATTTAATTTCTCAAATTTATTAAATTAACTAACCTGCTTATAGCATCAAATTTAGCCATTCTGTTCTCAGGAAAAGAAAATTTTTTCTCTCAATCATGCTTTTTTCGTTTTCTTTTTACTAAAAAAAGTCTTTCTCCCAAAGAATCTAGTGATTGTTAAAATTTTTACTTAGTTTCTTAGACAGTTACCCAAAGCAGAGAAAATGAGGATTTCTTTTCTTTACTACTGATGATCTTAAATTAAGTGGCTACACTTTATGGACACAATCCCAGAACAAATCTAATTAAGAAGATAATGAGTCCCTGACAGTCATTAGCTCACACCTCATTCACTCTGATTACTTATCTAAATTGTACTACCAATTCCAAGATAAGTCACTTTCTCTAAGAATATTTCCTATATCAATATTTATAGTTTTAAAGATCTCACTCCACATTATTATAAACCAAATCCTCAGAAACATTTTCAAGCTTAGGACCTTGAAAAACATCTCCAAATTCCATAAAGGTTAAAAACAGGAGACTTGTTCCCATGTCCTCAAAAATATTTAAATCTTTGAGCCTCAGAAGAGATTTTAGGTAAAACAACATAATAACTGTTTAAACAACTGTAGGAGTAAGTAGGGCTTTGAATATCAAAGATTCCTAAAAGTTTTTATTTTTTCTTTCTTTGTTTTTTCTTTCTTCCCTACAAGAAGCATATTCATAACAATATAAATTATATAAACATCTTAAGTTGAAAATCAGAAGTACATTTTAATAACTTTAATATCAAAGAGTAAAAAAGTGAAAGATTTTGTAAAGCCTCCTCAATCAGTGGTTACAGATCAAATTTCAAATGAAACAAATTTGAAGATTTTAGTACAATCATGTTTCAATCACAGTAGAGTCAGCTCTCAATCATCTACAAAAGAGGTACACCTTTTTCTCAATCCATAATACTTTCCTAAGTACATTTTCTTTGCCTTGGAGAAATAAGTGTCTTAAAAGCAGAAAGTCTGATAATGAAATTTGGTTATATCAATATAACTTATCATAACTTTAAGGAGAAAAACAGCTTTTTGAAGTATAATTGATAAATAAAAACCTTATATATTAAACCTATATTTAATGTATGCAATTTGATGAGTTTGAACATATGCATACACCTGTGAAACCATCACCACAATCAAGGTAAGACATATCAATAACCTCCAGAAGTTTCTTTGTGTTCCTCTGGTTTTAGTGTGTGTGCGTGTGTGTGTGTGGTAAGAACACTTAAGTAAGATGAAATCTACCCTCTTAAATTTTAAGTATTGCTGACTATAGTCAACAGTATTGCTGACTACAGACAATTTGCTATACAGCAGATCTACAGAAAAAATTTATCTTGCATAACTGAAATTTTATACCAATTGAACAACAACTCCCCATTTTCCTCTCTCTAGCCCCTGACAATCACTGCTGCATTCTCTGCTTCTATGAGATTGACTATTCCAGGTACCTCATAAAAGTGTTATGTATTTATATACACATACTATTTTAGGTACCTCTATAAGTGCATGCATATTTGCCATCCTGTGACTGGCCTATTTCACTTACCATTATCATAACTTTTTGTGCTACATCTAAATTTTGCCTGTGAAAACATTAAAATCAGTTTCTACATGTTGCTTACAAACAAGAAAGGAAAAAATAAATTGGATTACATCAAAATTAAAATTTTTGTGTTGCAAATGGTACCAACAAGAAAGTGAAAAGACAGGAATTCCCTAGCAGTCCGGTGGTTAGGACTCTGCGCTCTCACTGCCAAGGGCATGGGTTCAATCCCTGGTCGGGGAACTAAGATCCCACAAGCCGCAGTGTGCCCAAAAGAAAGACAACCCACAGAATGGGAGAAAATATTTGCAAATCATACATCTGATAAAGGACTTGTACTGAGAATATATAAACAACTCTTACAATATAATAATAAAAAGACAAATTATCAATTAAAAAATAAGCAGGGTTTAGACATCTCTCTAAAGTAGGTATTTAAGTGGAAAAATAAGCATAGGAAAAGATTCTTAATATCATTAGTCACTAGGGAAATGTAGATCAAAACCGCAATGAAATACTACTTCATACCACTAGGATGGCTATAATTAAAAAGACAGATAATAAAATGTCAAGGGTGGTAAGAAACTGGAAGCCTCACATATTGTTGGTAGGAATGTAAATGGTACAGCTGCTCTGAAAAACATTTGGGCAGTTCCTCAAAAACTTAAACATAGAATTACCACATGACCCAGCAATTCCACTCCCAGGTATATACCGAAGAGAAATGAAAGCATACATTCACACAAAAGCTTTACATGAATATTCACAGCAGCAGAGTTTATAACAATCAAAAAGTGGAAACAACACAAATGAATAGATAAACGAAATGTGGTATGTACATACAATGGAATATTTGGCAATAAAAAGAAATGAAGTACTGATAATATGCTGCAACATCAATGGCCCCTGAAAACATGTTAAGTGAAAAAAGCCCAGTCACAAAATATCACATATTGTATGAGTCCAATTATATGAAATGTCTAGAATAGGCAAACTGATAGAGACAATAGTCAATTAATGATTACTTAAGGCTGGGGGGCAACTGTGGGAGAAGGAATAGGAATTGACTGCTAATGAGTACTGAATTTCTTTAGGGGAGATGAAAATGTTCTAAGGATGTGGAGAAAGGGGACTTGTACACTGTTGGTAGGAATGTAAATCGGTGCAGCCACTGTGGAAAACAGTATGGAGGTTTCTCAAAAAAACTAAAAATAGAACTACCACATGATCCAGCAACTCCATTCCTGGGTATATATCCAAAGAAAATGAAAACACTAATTCAAAAAGATACACGCACCCCAATGTTCTTAGCAGCATTATTTACAATAGCCAAGAAATGGAAGCAACCTAAGTGTCCAGCAAAGGTAAATGGATAAAGACAATGTGCTATATATATATATATATATATATATATATATACACACACACACACACACACACATACAATGTGGTGTATACACACACACACACACAATTACTACTCAGCCATAAAAAAAAAGTGAAATTTTGCCTTTTGCAACAACATGGATGGATTGGAGGGTGTTATGCTTAGTGAAATAAGTCAGACAGAGAAAGACAAATACTGTATATTATCACTTATACGTGGAATCTAAAAAATAAAACTAGTGAATATAACAAAAAAAGAAACAGACTCACAGATAAAGAGAACAAACTAGTGGTTACCAGGGGGGAGAGGGAAATGGGGAGAGCAAAATAGGGGGAGGGGATTAAGAAGTACAAACTTCTATGTAGGGCTTCCCTGGTGGTGCAGTGGTTAAGAATCCGCCTGCCAATTCAGGGGACATGGGTTCAAGCCCTGGTCCAGGAAGATCCCACATGCCGTGGAGCAACTAAGCCCGTGCACCACAACTACTGAGCCTGCGCTCTAGAGCCTGCGAGCCACAACTACTGAAGCTCATGTGCCTAGAGCATGTGCTCTGCAACAAGAGAAGCCATCGCAATGAGAAGACAGCGCACCGCAACGAGGAGTGGCCCCACTCTCTGCAACCAGAGAAAAGCCCACGTGCAGCAATGAAGCCTCAACATGGCCAAAAATAAAATAAATAAAATAAAATAAATTTATTAAAAAATATATATATAAAATAAAATTTTTAAAAAACCTTCTATGTATATAATAAATAAGCTACAAGGATATATTGTAGTACAGCAGAGAAAATACAGCCAATATTTTATAATAACTATAAATGGAATATAATCTTTAATAATTGTAAACCACTATTTGTACACCCAAAACTTATATAATATTGTAAATTGACGATACCTCAATTTTTAAAAAAAGTTCTAAAATTAGATTGTGGCAATGGTTGCACAAATCTACAGATATTCTTAAAAAACTGAATTATATTCTTTAAATGGGTGAACTGTATAGTACATGAATTATCTCAGTCAAGCTGTTTTTTAAAATGTAGGGATAATGCCTTTGGTAAGCTTATCGGTAGACTGGACACAGCTGAGAAAAGATTCTGAGCTTGATGATATCTCAATGGAAACCTCTAAAACTGAAAAGTAAATAGAACAAAAATTGGAAAAAGAAAAAAAAGCCAGACTATATACGGAATGTGGGACAACTACAAAAGGTATAATGTGTAATGGAAATATAAGAAGGAGAAAAAACAGAAAGAGGAACAGAAGAAATATTTGAAATAATAATGACTGAGAATTTTCCCAAAATAATGTCAGACATCAAACCCCAAATACAGGAAGCCCAGAGAGTACCAAAGAGGATAAATGCAAAAAAACCCCAAAGCAAACAAAACCCAGCTATACCTACACACATCATTTTCAAACTACAGAAAATCAAAGCTAACGAATAAATTCTGAAAGAAACCAGAAAAAAAAAAATACCAAACCTATTGAGGAACAAAGTTAAGAATTATACCCAACTTCTCAGAAACAAGCAAGCAAGAAGAGGGTGAAGTAAAATACTTAAAGTGTTGAAAGAAAGAAAACACCAATCTAGAATTCTGTACTTTGCAAAATTAATCTTTCAAAAGTAAAGGAAAAATAAACACTTTCTCAGGCAAACAAAAATTGACGGAATTTGTTGCCAACAGGCCTGCCCTGCAAGAAATGTTAAAAGAAATTCTTTAGAGAAAAGGAAAATAATATAAGTAAGAGAATCAGATTTGCATAAAGAAAGGAAGAGCATCGAAGGAATAAATGAAGGCAAAATAAAAATGAGGGATAGTGGGCTTCCCTGGTGGCACAGTGGTTGAGAATCTGCCTGCCAATGCAGGGGACACGGGTTCGAGCCCTGGTCTGGGAAGATCCCACATGCCGCAGAGCAACCAGGCCCGTGAGCCACAATTACTGAGCCTGTGCGTCTGGAGCCTGTGCTCCGCAACAAGAGAGGCCGTGATAGTGAGAGGCCCGCGCACCATGATGAAGAGTGGCCCCCGCTTGCCGCAACTAGAGAAAGCCCTCGCACAGAAACGAAGACCCAGCACAGCCATAAAGAAATAAATAAAAATAAATAAATAATTTAAAAAAAAATGAGGGATAGTTACAGAACCAAAATGAAGGAAAGATGGAAGGAAGAAGGAAAAAAGTAACACTGCTTGATGGAAAAAGAGAGTGGACTAGAAGTACTAAGAATGGAAAGGGGAAGCCAAGCCAGGAAAAATAATTTTGTTAGAAATAAACCACAAAATGGATAAATTACATGCATGTAATCAACAGCTAGCAACAGCATATTCCCAACAAATCTGACATACCTACATCTCTGATGAAATTTTGAGGTCTATGTCCGGTGTCTACAAAATGTTGGCAGTAATCATTATGGGGATTTAAACTCTGTGTTCCCTAAAGAAAACATCAAAATTAAATTAATAGCATTCGCTCTGATGGCAGATACACTAACTCTGTACTTTATTTTTTATTATGAGGCCATACAAAATATAAGTTAATTGACATTAAAAAAACCAGAAAACATCACTATTAAAATAATAGTATTACAATTCAGTATCTACAGACATTAATAAAGCATTATCTCATCCTAAATAGCCAAGCATCAGAAGAATATTTCATGAATAATTTTAAATCACCTTTATTTTATAATAATGATCCCTCAATAACTGAAAAAATCTTGAAAACAAGTAAGTATCTAAAATCTTTTAAGGCATAGAGCTAAAATGTGAACAGTTATGGACTTGAAATTTATTTATTTACCTTAAGAAAAGTACTAGAATCTTTGTAAATCTCTTCTTCATATGGCAAATTCTCATCCTCCTGTTGCATTTCTAATTCATCCTTGGAAAAGGAAGTATACATTTTATGTATAAGAGGAGTATCTTACATATTATGATATCTCGAGTATTAAGACTCATATAAATATTTTCTTTCCCTAAGATACAATAAAGTTTTCAAATTACTGTTAAAGTCAAACATTGAAGTCAGGACTTCCCTGGTGGTCCAGTGGTTAAGAATCCGCATTCTAATACAAGGGACGCAGTTTGGATCCCTGGTCGGGGAACTAAGATCCCATGTGCCGTGGGGAACTAAGATCCCACGTGCCACGGGGCAACTAAGCCCGTGCACGCGCCCGACAGCTAGAGAGAAGCCCACGCGCGGCAATGAAGAGCCCACATGCCACAACTAAGGCCCGATGCAGCCAAATAAATAAATAAATAATTAAATAAAATACAAATTAAAAAAAAAATTTTTTTAATCTAAAAAACAAAAAAAATTGAAGTTTTTGCTTTCCCATCATTAGCTGTAACTAGTTATGTTTATAATATATAAAATAAATGTTTCTTTTTCATTCTCATCAGTAATAATTGTCTATAGCTACTAATTTTGTTGACTAAGTTATCTAGGATTATTTATCTCTGATATAATACCTTAAATATTAGAATTTAGCTCAAATCATGAAAGATACGACCACCAATGGGGCACTTTTATTTCTACTAGATCAAACCATATGAAACTGCTATTTTATAAGTCAAAAATGCTAAAACACCAGATACTGTATATGGTTTGACCTAATATAATCACAAATAGTTGTTATATAAAAGGATATATCAAATGCAACCAACACACAAGAGAATATTTATGAAATCAGATTAATTATACCTAAAGATTTACTGAAACTATTTGTTCTCTTCTCTATTGAATATAGTTGTATGACAATTAATTTGAAAAAAATGGAGGTAGGTTTTTTTGTCCTTAACTTTCTTTCTTTTCAACTACATATTGTAATTACAAGTTGAGAAGCTGGGTTTTTGCCTTGGGCCTCTGTCAGAAATGGTTCTACACTGCTGTCTAGCCCATGAGTTCTCAAAATATTTCAATTTGACTACCCTATATTGTTAACATGGAATAATGCAACTCAAAAAAGACAGTATTGTAGCCTCTCGAAATATGATCGAATTATCCAAAGTTTCTGATACATCTACCTCCTTACTCTTATTTAAGAATGCTATCACCTAGTGCTTACTAGGCATTATGCTAAGTGCTTTATATACATCACCTAATTTAATCCACATACCTCTTGTGTTAAACTGATAAAAATGTCTTAATTTACCTAATTACATACACACTACCAACAATTATTCAGTATTCTGTCAAAATTCAGCTTCTGTCAAATTTTGTTTTCCTGGGTAAGACTCTATGGATTGTAAGGACTTATTTTCTTCTTGACCATAAAATTGTCCCATTCTCTACTTGCCTTATATTCTTCCATTTTGTCTTCATCTGTCTCTCCTTCATCCTGATACTTACGTTTTGCATTTGGAGCAGAGGTATCATAGGAAGCCCTGAAAATTAAAACTGAAATATCACTCACAAATATATACAAGATGTATAAATGTATCCATTAATAATATTAAAGAACCAGTTATAAAAACAGAACAAGGCAAATTTTTCCTGACTAAACAGTATCTATTCACCCAGTTTATAAATCTTAAAAGTATCACAACCTGATGAATAATCTGTACTTTATTTTTATAAGAAAGCAAACAAATAAGAAACTAAGCTTTTATAAGGTATGTATGACAAAAAGAAACTTCTACGTTATGTATCATTCTAATCTGTCTTGAGCAAAACTGATGTTCTATAAAGGACCATAAAGGACTACTACAAGCAACTATATGTCAATAAAATGGACAACCTGGAAGAAATGGACAAATTCTTAGAAAGGTAAAAAGTTCCCAGACTGAACCACGAAGAAACAGAAAATATAAACAGACCAATCACAAGTAATGAAATTGAAACTGTGATTAAAAATCTTCCAACAAACAAAAGTCCAGGACCAGATGGCTTCACAGGTGAATTCTATCAAACATTTAGAGAAGAGCTAACACCCATCCTTCTCAAACTCTTCCAAAAAATTGCAGAGGAAGGAAAACTCCCAAACTCATTCTATGAGGCCACCATCACCCTGATACCAAAACCAGATAAAGATACTACAAAAAAAAGAAAATTACAGACCAATATCGCTCATGAATATAGATGCAAAAATCCTCAACAAAATACTTGCAAACAGAATCCAACAACACATTAAAAGGATCATACACCATGATCAAGTGGGATTTATCCCAGGGATGCAAGGATTCTTGAATATATGCAAATCAATCAATGTGATACACCATATCAACAAATTAAAGAATAAAAACCATATGATCATCTCAATAGATGCAGAAAAAATTCGATAAAAATTTGACAAAATTAACACCCATTTAAGATAAAAACTCTCCAGAACATGGGCATAGAGGGAACCTACCTCAACATAATAAAGGACATATATGACAGATCCACAGCAAACATCATTCTCAATGGTGAAAAACTGAAAGCATTTCCTCTAAGATGAGGAACAAGACAAGGATGTCCACTCTCACCGCTATTATTCAACATAGTTTTGGAAGTCCTAGCCATGGCAATCAGAAAAGAAAAAGAAATAAAAGGAATACAAATCGGAGGGACTTCCCTGGTGGCGCAGTGGTTAAGAATCCACCTGCCAATGCAGGGGATATGGGTTCGAGCCCTGGGCCGGGAAGATCCCACATGCCGCAGAGCAATGAAGCCCATGCGCCACAACTACTGAGCCTGCGCTCTAGAGCCCACGAGCCACAACTAATGAAGCCCATGTGCCTAGAGCCCATGCTCCGCAACAAGAGAAGCCACCACAATGAGAAACCATGCACTGCAATGAAGAGTAGCCCCTGCTCGCCACAAGTAGAGAAAGCCTGTGCACATCAACGAAGACCCAACGCAGCGAAAAAGAAATAAATAAATAAATATTTTTTTAAAAAAGGAATACAAATTGGAAAAGAAGAAGTAAAACCGTTGCTGTTTGCAGATGACATGATAATATACATAGAAAAATCCTACATCTGCCACCAGAAAACTACTAGAGCTAATCAATGAATTTGGTACAGGATGCAAAATTAATGCACAGAAATCTCTGGCATTCCTATACACTAACTACAAAAGATCAGAAAAATAAATTAAGGAAACAATCCCATTTACCAATGCAACAAAAAGAATAAAATACCTAGGAATAAACCTACCTAATGAGGCAAAAGACTTGTACTCACAAAACTATAAAACACTGATGAAAGAAATCAAATATGACACAAACTGATGGAGAGATATACCATGTTCTTGGATCTGAAGAATCAATATGGTGAAAATGACTATACTACCCAAAGCAATCTACAGATTCAGTGCAATCCCTATCAAATTACTAAAGGCATTTTTCACAGAATCAGAACAAAGAATTTTACAATTTATATGGAAACAGAAAAGATGCCAAATAGCCAAAGCAATCTTGAGAAAGAAAAATAGAACTGGAGGAACCAGGCTCCCAACTTCAGACTAAACTACAAAGCTACAGTAATCAAGACAGTATGGTACTGGCACAAAAAAAGAAATACAGATCAGTGGAACAGGATAGCAAGCCCAGAGATAAACCCACACACCTATGGTCACCTTATCTTTGATAAAGGAGGCAAGAATATAGAATGGAGAAAAGTCAGCCTCTTCAATAAGTGGTGCTGGGAAAACTGGACAGCTACATGTAAAAGAATGAGATCAGAACACTACCTAACACCATACACAAAAATAAACTCAAAATGGGTTAAAGACCTAAATGTAAGACTGGACACCATAAAACTCTCAGACGAAAATGTAGGAAAAACACTCTATTACATAAATCACAGCAAGATCTTTTTTGACCCACCTCCTAGAGTAATAAAAATAAAAAACAAACAAATGAGACCTAATGAAACTTAAAAGCTTTTGCACAGCAAAGGAAACCATAAACAAGATGAAAAGACAACCCTCAGAATGGGAGAAAATATTTGCAAACGAAGCAACTGACAAAGGATTAATCGCCAAAATATACAAACAACTCAGGCAGTTCAATATCAAAAAAAGATAACCCAATCGAAAAATGGGTGGAAGACCTAAATAGACATTTCACCAAAGAAGACATACAGGTGGCCAAGAGGCACATGAAAAGATGCTCAACATCACTAATTATTAGAGAAATGCAAATCAAAACGACAATGAGGTATCACCTCACACCAGTCAGAATGGCCATCATCAAAAAAATCTATGAACAGTAAATGCTGGAGAGGGTGTGGAGAAAAGGGAACCCTCTGGCACTGTTCGTAGGAATGTAAATGGATACAGCCACTATGGAGAACAGTATGGAGGTTCCTTAAAAAACTAAAAATAGAACTACCATACGACCCAGCAATCCTACTACTGGGCATATACCCTGAGAAAACTATAATTCAAAAAGACACATGCACCCCAATGTTCATTGCAGCACTATTTACAATAGCCAGGTCATGGAAGCAACCTAAATGCCCATCAACAGATGAATGGATAAAGAAGATGTGGTACATATATACAGTGGAATATTACTCAGCCATAAAAAGGAATGAAATTGGGTCATTTGTAGAGATGTGGATTGACTTAAGAGTCTGTCATACAGAGTGAAGTAAGTCAGAAAGAGAAAAATAAATACCATATATTAACACATATATGTGAAATCTAGAAAATGGTACAGATGAACCTATTTGCAGGGCAGGAATAGAGACAAAGATGTAGAGAACGGATGGGTGGACACAGCGGGCAGAGGGAAGGGGAGGGTGGGATGAACTGGGAGATTAGGACTGACATATGTTCACTACCATGTGTAAAATAGATAGCTAGTGGGAACCTGCTGTATAGCACAGGGAGCTCAGCTTGGTGCTCTGTGATGACCTAGATGGGTGGGATAGGAGGGGGTGGGAGGGAGGTCCAAGAGGGAGGGGATATATGTATACATATAGCTGATTCACTTCACTGTACAGCAGAAACTAACACAACACTGTAAAGTAATTATACTCCAATAAAAAAAAATTGATAACTACAACACTGAAAAATTCTAAATGCTTTACGAACTATCAAATCAATACCACTTTTAGGGCAAACTGTGTTTTTTTAATAAGGATTTTAAAAATAAAATTATATATGGCATATAAGCTAACTCCTAGCCTAACATTCCATTTTCTAACTACTTTATAATTGAAAACTTACTGTATTCAGATAGTAAGTATTTCATAATTCATGAACTAACAATAAAAACCAATGTTTCCTAAATCTATACACTGATGCTTATAACAACACACTTCATACATAGGATTATTGTTTATTAAAACAGTGATCCTTTCACAAATATTAACATGTCACTAAAAAAAAAATTATTCAACTGACCTGCAAGTTTCTCTTGTTTCAGCAATTTCTCTCTGCTCATCTTTGCTATTTAACACAGCACCAATACTGTCAGCACTTTCAGCTCCCAACTGAGAAACGGCAAAAACCAAAAATTAGATGACAGTGTACTAAATAGCCTTCCTAGTCATTTGTAGCAGCATTTAATACATCAAGTATTAAAAAAACAAAACAAAACCCATAACTACTGCAGCAGGCAAATGGACGAATTACCTTGCAGGAAAAACAGAAAACACCTTGGAGCAAAACCATGTTAATTAAGAATGATTTTGCCAGCTGAAAAGTATTTTATGTTTTCAGTTATTTTGAAATTAAAACAATTAACTTGAGCCAATCTTCTACTTTTAAAGCAAATAATAAAACACAATTTAGCAGCAGTAGCAATAACAAAACAAAAAAAAAAGCAGCTAACATATAGGGTTTATAGTGTGACAGGCACTACGTTAAACACTTTGCATACATCGGCTCACGTATTGTACCTTATTTATTCCATGCTGTAATAAATACCTTTTCAGTTTTATTCAAGCCAAGTCTTTATAATGATTATAGGCACAATACTAAACTTTACAAAAACCTGAAAAATAGTCATGCAAATTCGGGTTGGCAGTTCGGGAAATTTTGCAAAATACAACAAATGTAAACAAATCACTAGTTGAGATAAGCCTGGCTACACAGTGTGGGATCAATTCATGGAAAACTTTCAAAGCCAAACCAAGAAGTATAGAATGCAATTTACAGGCCATGAGGAACCACTTAATATTTTTAAGCACACAAAGGGCATGAGGAAATCTGCATTAAATAATCCCCTAGCTCAAGAAAGGTGAGAAGGCACACTACAATATTAGAGCTGCAAGTCCCCAGCCTTGAACTTAAACAATTACCACTGCCTCTTTAGACTACCCACTTCATGACTCCCCTAAGGTTTCCCCAATGATAAATCTCTTCCAATATATCAACTGTTCCTGATATTTTAACTCTTCCATAAAATCTTCCTGACCCCTATTCTCTTTAGTCAGAAAACACATTTATTCCCATAGGTGGAATGCTTTCTAACCTTCTTCCCAAGACTGACTCCACTCCCTTCAAATCTCAGATGAGTACATTTCCTCTGAGGGTCCTTGCATGAACACTACATACAGAATAGGTAGCCTCCTTTCCATTATTTTTACCTCCTCATTTCCTCATTAAGATCATAGCACTTAATACATCCTTTTTGCTTTACTTTTATTTATTTGTTTCACGGTCACTATCACAACTTCCAATTTTTTATTTGTACAATTCAATTACTTTATCAGTTTACTTTTGTTTACTTCTCCCCCACTGAAATGTTAGCTCACTGAGGGGAAGAACTCTGTCCTGCTGGTATCTGTATGTTCAGCAGCTACTATAACATCTGACTTATAGTATATGTTTATAAATATGTGAATGAACCAATGAGATTTTCTACCAAGGTGTAAATCAGAATACAATGTTTTACAAGAGAAATGCTTTAAATCAAATTGTGCTTACATATATAATTGTCTTCTCATGCTCCAACATTTTAAAAAAATTGTGGAATGACTGGAGTAATAGACTTTCCATTGTGGTAGCACTAAATATATTATTTGAATAATTATGACAATTTGGTATCATTTGAAAGCACGTATAATTTTTTGAAACAGAGCTACAAGTTAAATAAAAACAGGTGTAAATCGTTGATGATAGCATCAATTGCCACAATCATGGTCTGGGCCTATATACTACATCCGATATCTTCATCCAGCAGCCAAAAGTAAGTCAAGCAAATTATACACACTTGAGTTGTGCTCTACTCTGACAGATCATCAATCAACAAAAATTTATTAAAAACTTACTTTGGGCAAGAAACAAAGTTAGGATAGAAGTTTAAGCCAACAGGAATTAAATGCAAAGACGTTGCACGCAAACTGTTTATATTCTGTATGATGGTTAATAATATACAGTAGTGGACTCAACAGTAAGGAAAATGGATGCTCAGAGGGAGAAGAGCCTAAGCCAGGGAGATCACAATAGGTTTCATCACAAAATTCTGACCTGGGCTGTCAGAGGATAGACAGAAATCAGAAAGAAAGGACAATTTTTAAAAATCATAAAGTATGTACTGCACAAATCATGTTCTGGAGAGTAATAAACCAGTCTGTCTTGTTCATACAGAGAAAAGTAAGTGAAAGAAAGGCTGAAATTAGTTGGTAAAGTGGAAGTCTGTCATTGATTATATTGTACATCCTTACTTAGGTGGAAAGGTTCCTATCCAACTGTACTAGGAGGCAGCGAGGTGTATTGAAAAGGCCTAAAACTGCAGCCTGCAAATGTAAAAGGTTTGCGGCCTTCAGCATATAACAAATTCCCTGAACTTTATTTTCTTCATCTATAAGACACAGATAGCATCTGACTGGTAGGATCAAATATAATGTATGTACAAGCTTGGCAGAGTCCTGACACACAGAAAGGACTTAATAAATGGCAGCCATTATTAAATTCTGTGCAGTATGTAAGCTCTCTGAGGGTAGGACCACCTATTATTATTCATAGCTGAATTGCCAATGTCTACAAAAGCTCCTGGCACATAGTAAGACACTCAACCAATCATTGTTTACGACTATTCTGAATCAAACAGACGTTCGAATTCAAAACTAAAGAGTAAGAATCTTGGTGGTAACAAAGAGCTGCTGAACATTTTTGAAGATAACATAATAGAAACTGGGAAAAGGAAGGCTTGGAAAAGATACCTGATTTGTCCAAAATCATTATGCCAGGAACAGATCTGATTCCAAACGCCCCCTTTTTTTTTGGCCGCGCGTTTGTGGGATCTTAGTTCCCGACCACAGACTGAACCCGGGCCACAGCAATGAAAGCGCTGAGTCCTAACCACTGGACCACCAGGGAACTCCCTAAACGCCCACATTTTTAACACTGTACCATAAATCTTTTCATCAGATCATAAAAGAGGATAGGTCTCAGATTTCCATGTACTAAAATGAAAATTTATTACTGAAAAAAATAACAGTAAGATGCCTCATCAAGCCTGCGAGCATTTCCCCCATCCCTTTTACCGGTCTGAGTGGCAGAAAGTAAAACACAACCTCTAACTTTAATTAAGCAGAGGTGTGCATCTGCATTCTCTGCTTGTGTACTCTACTAATCAAGTGTTAACTTACTCATACACAAGAAGGAGTGAAGCCAAGATTTGGAGAGACAAACCTGGGTTCAATTTTCTGGGCCAGAGGTAAAGGAGCCGGGGCAAAAATTAACCTCTGGAGCCTCTGTTTCATTATCCGATAAGTGAAGACAACATTACCTATTTCAGAGATTTGTTGTGACCGATACAGATTAAGAATTCAAACATTAGCTGCGGGTGAGGACGCGGATACCGTACACGACACAGTCGACTGCAATACGCATCATGCAGAATCTAAAATTTACACTCAGGCTACTACCAATGCAGTCGTTAGACACTATCCCAGAGACAATACTGTAAACCTGGCCCACAATGAAGCCACAATCTCAAGAATCGGGTGCTGATTACGAAGAAAGGCAAGACACAAACCACCATTTAAAAAGTGAACAGAAATTCTGGAGGATAGCAAGTCACTTTTCTTTGCGTGAACTGGGTATTTACACAAAGACCACTGTATTCTCATCATTGAGCCCCACTCGGCGGCCATTCTATAACGGCTGCTGAAGACCAAGCGTGGCGTTCGGTTTAGCACCACCACAGTGACCGCGAGGTAAAACGAAAAGATTCGGGGTACCCCGGGAGTTGAGAACAAGAAGGTAGGCGGGCGCAGGGATTAAGGTCGCGGGACTAGAAAGGACTGCACCGCGGCCGGTAAGGAGACAGAAAGGGGGGGAGGAGGTAAGAGGCCGGCCGCGCACGCGCATTCGCGATCCCACCCTGGGCCGCCGACCTGCTGCGCGAGAAGCTGTCGCCGTAACTTCTGCCGCTCCCGGATCTCCTGCAAGCGGCTGTCCATGTCCCAACTCTTGTTTTCCACTGCCTCGAAAACCTGGCAATGAGCGGACGAATCCCCGCCCAATTTTTCTTCGGAGACTGTGGAACACAAAATTCTCCAGGACCTTCAAGCGGCGTCTGCCCACTCTTTTTTCCTCAATAGGTGTTTCCGGCGCGGCCGGAATTTGGCTCCACCGCTCCCGGAAGTCCCGCCTCCTTTTGGGCGCCCGCGATTTGCCGCTGCCGAGAAGGAGCCTAATGAGGGTCCTGCGATGCCGGCGCCAGAGGCGTCTCCGGAGGCTTCGGCCGTCCAGAGCCGGGGCTGCCGGAGCTGTGCGGGCGAATCGCTTGACCCCTCACTTGCCCCTTCCTGGGACTTCAGGCTCCCTTGGTCTGTCAGCACTGTTGCCAAGTGGTGGGCCGTTTGGTTGATTCCCTTTTCCGTTAGTTCCCCAGTTGCCAGTTCTGACGTTTTAAACATTGCCAGATACCCGTTTTTTCGTGAAAGCACTAACGCGAGTCAGATTGCGGGGTTTGAACCCTGGACTGTCGTTTACTACCTGAGTGGCCTTGGCTAGGTAATCAACCTCTATGACCCTCTAGTTTTCTCATTTGTAAAATGGGAGTGATAAAGAGTGCCTACCTCACAGAGTTGTGAAGATTGAAAGAATAAACAGCCAAACACATCCCGCCATGCAAGTGTTCAGTAAGCTTTTTATTACCACTTTCCACTTGAGGCAGGGAACAGCAACTGCATCTGCCCGTGCTCTTCTCCACAACTCACTAGACCTTGAGAAGTTTCCTATTTTACCATAATGCATTTCATGGATTCTTTAGAGAGGTGGGAGGGTGATAGTAAAATATGTCTTGGTTCATGTCCTAGAGGTCAGAGGCTGCGGGGGCCCTTTTTGTGCTTGTGCATTTGTCTTAGCTGGAAATAACCCTGAGATATGAAAACAAATAGCCTACTGAAATTACCTGCTTGTGGCAGGGGGGCTCAGTGACGATTCTCCTCTCTTCATAGGAAGGCAACAAGGACCAAAGTCTTAAGTTATTACCATTATACACCATATTTGTCATCTTATTCCAAATTCAAAGTAGCAGAAGTAGACTAAGACGTCATGTTGCCCCAAGTTTAATTGGAAATTGTGGCACATACTTACCAACATTAGTAACAGGTCTGTTCTTTGAGAGAGGATTTAATTTTTGAAAATAGTATTAAATCCTCCAGATCAAAAGCAGGTGGGTCAGGCTAGGCCAAAAGTGGGCAGACTAGGCTCTTACTAATTGTCATGTCTTTCTCAAGAACTAGCTCTGAAAGGCAATTTCAAAAGAGGAGTCCTAAAACTCCCTTGAGTAATGGCAGCACTGTTGGAAAAAGTATGTTAACTTCCAAGGGGCCTATACTGTAAAAGACAATCGTAATTTGTACATATGAATTAAAGTGTGTTTCTTTAACAATCAGCTGCATCACCTGCCAGTCAGGTAAGTTGAGTACTGATTTGGACTATTTATCAGTGATGTGAATAGACATTTTGTTCACTCAAAATTTTATTATATTTATTGAGCATTTTATATGGCAGACACTGTGATGGACCCTTGAGTCTATCAAAGACCAAAAACCAAATCAGTCAGTTTTTCTTTAGGGAGTTTACTATCTAAAGGAGGAAAAAATGTTTTTCCTGGTAAAGTGTAGTGCAGGTGCTGGTGGTATTTAAGCCCCATACTCACCTAAACTCTGCTCTGTGACGATGGTTGGGCTGGGAGTTTGCAAACTGTAGCTCCCAGCTTTCCTTGTCAGATGGCTTCCTGTAAGATTCTGCCAAGAATTCTGCACAGGCAGAAAATCAGAAGGCGGAACATGGGAAAGCTATTGTTCCTTAGTTCTCTTCCTCTCTGCTTCTGGTATCCAGGGGAGTGGCTGTGCCCTTTACGAAGTCCAGCACCAGCTGCAGCAACCCCTCCTTGGTGGTCCTGTTTTCCCTTTCCCTACACTCACGTGGCATCCCCAGAAGAGCATTTGCTCCTGGGCTCTGATGATACCACCTCCACCCTCTGTTCTACCAGCTCTAGGACTAGTAGCCACTTCCTGCCGTTAGGAATTTCTGATTTAATCTCACCTTCCCCTTTATGCTCTTCTAGCCGTCAACATTTCTCCATAGCAAATGCTGTCTGTTTAGAATTCCTTATTTGATTTCTGTTTTCTTGCCTGGGACCTGTACTGATGAAGATGCAAATGTGTACTACCTTTAGTATTTACAAAGCCTTTGGAATGCAGCAGAGGGTTGTCCCGGTTTCCACAAAGAAAGGGCTATAACTCTGAAATCTGTCTCCCAACCAATGAATTTTAAAATACCAGACCACACCTGTGGAGTACTGTACATGCCTGTCAGTAACATTTGTTCATCACAGCAACGTAAGGACCACTAGGGAATGTGTGTGGTGGGGAGAAGGGGGAGAAGAAATTTAGAAAGTCCCCACATACAATTCATATTCTTTGAAAAAGCAATTTAACTTCTAGGCACTTATTTTAAGGAAGTAGTGAGAGATCCACGTAACAGTGAATGCATCTGCCCTGTTGGGCTGCATCCCATAGGCCTACAAGTCCTGTGCTTGCCCAGCTTCAAGACTAAAGAAAGAGCCCAGAGTCAGCAACAGAGACACCAATGCATGGGGGAGACTACACGTCTGAAGCAAAGTCCTGGAGCAAAACCCCACCGTGTGCGTTGGAGGGCAGGCAGAACAAGGTGGCCGTCTTCGCTGTGGGGAAGGGAGGGAGATTACCAGTTACAGGGGAAATAGAAGTCAGGTGGGCTCATTTGTTACCAGGGAAACCAGTAGAGGGGAATGCCCCTCCCCCCCTTTGATAAGAACGCTAGCTGGGGCCTGGAGCAAGTACAGAGGAAGGTCAGTCATGTGAGTAGGGTGTAGGTGCAGCCGGTGCTGGTCGAGAAAGGGACACCATACATTCCCCCTAAGTTCCTTGAGAATGACTCTTCCAAATCTATGTATCCAACGCCTATTGTCCAACTTACTAAAATGTCCCTCACAATCTCGAAGTTAACATGGATATAACCTGAATTCGTCAATCACCCCTATCCTCTCAAAAATAATTTTTTAATTCTACTCCTAAGGTGTTTCCTATTTCAGCGAATGGGATCAATATCCACCCATTTTCCTAAATAAAAAGCACTCTACCTCTCCTTCAGCCTCCTTATCTACTCTGTGCCTGTAGTTCCACCCTTGACCTCAACCCTCACACACACACACACACACACACACACACACACACACACACATCATTCTTCATTTCTGCAAACACAACTTCTGATGATACATATCCTGATTCATATCCTAATTTCCCTACCAGTTTCCAGCCTATCAGACTCTTCCCAGAGATTTGTGGAAAATTATAACTTTATCACTTCCAACTCTGCTCAAAATTTTTACATGTCTCCTCAATGTCTGGGGCAGTGCTGTCCAAGAGAACTTTTGTGTGAATATATCTTCATTTCTTTGGGATAAATGCCTGGAGTGCAATTACTGTGTCATATGGTAGTTGCATGTTTAGTTTTTTTTGTTTTTGTCTTTTTAACTGCCAGACTTTTCCAGAGCATATGTATCATTTTATATTCCCACAAGCAATGTATAAGTGATCCAGTTTCTCCACATCCTTGTCTGCATTTATTATTTTACCTATTCTGATATTTTATATACATACACACACACAGTGTGGCTTACATAGCAATTTGATGAAGCATAGAACATTGCAGACACATTCCTTGTTTTGAAATGAAAAAACTTTCTGATGTTACTAAAAGCATCCCGTGGTTTTAATTTGCACTTCCCTAATGAATAATGTTGTTGAACATCATTTTATTTCTTTATTTGCCATTACATACCTTTTTTGGTGAAATATCTCTTCATGTCTCTTACCCATTTATTAACTGGATTGTTTGCTTTTTACTGTTGAGTTTTAAGAGTTCTTTGTATGTTCTAGATATTAGTCCTTTGTTGCATATATGGTTTTCAAATTTTTTCTCCCAATCTGTAGCTTGTCTTTTTGTCCTCTTAACAGAGTCTTTCACAGAGTGAAAGTTTTAATTTTGATGAAGTCTAAATTTTATTTTTATGGATCATACTTGTGGTATAAAGTAATAGGTAACATTTTTTTGTGTGGAAATAAGCATCCTCTCTTTCCCTCACTTCCCATGTCCAAATTATTGGCACATCCTGTAAGAAACAATCCTAAAATATAACCTAAATATGTCTACTTTTTCTCCATTTTTACAACTATCTCCCAGGTTCAAATCACCATCATCACTCACTTAATTTATTTTCCTTCTTCCCTTTCTTCCCTATTTTAAAACTGTAAATTAGATCATGTGATTCCTTAACTTAAAATTCTCCAAAAGTTTCCCATTAAGCTTAGAGTGAAATCCAAATTCTGCTACAGCCTATGAGAACTTACCTCATCTGGCCTGCCTATCTCTGACCTCACCCCGGTATACTAACCTCTGATCTTCCTGCACCTCACCCTAGTGCCCTAAACTGCAGCCAAACTCTTTTCTGTTTGTCTCTCAAATACAACAAGCTTCATCCTACTTTTGGCCCCAGCATCTACAGGTCCCTCTTCCAATGTTTGTAGGACTAGCTTTTCTTCATTAGGTCTCTCCACAGTCAACTGCTCCAAGGTGCCTTCACTGATGGCCTTATTGAATGAAGTCTGTGTTTCTTTTATCACTTTGTGTTATTACTCTGTTTCACAATTATTATCTTTTTGCACTTGACCAGGTGGAGTTATTTGTTTACTTCATCTACCCCCACTTAAAGGTGGGCAGTGGCCCACCTTTATCAGAGCAGTGGCCTTGCCTTTCATATTCACCACATCTCAAACATCAAGCACATAGGGGTCATTCAAATACTATTTATTAAATGTTTAATATTTCCATTTTCTTTTTGAGTGTTCGACTACTGGTAGATTCAGTATGTCCTCAAAAAGTACTATTTATAATATAATGTTTCTAATTAATTACAGAAACAAAGAAGGTGAGTTCTGGTTTCTGATAATTTCAACTCATGCTATCTACCACTAAGTCATGTCCTTTATTCATGTTTCATGAAGTAAATTAAAAATGTAGAACAATATATAACTCAAACATATCTTGATTCTAACTGCAAGACAGGATACTGTTATTGTGTTTCACAAGTTTCAGAAACCATGGAAATTTTTATCCTTTGACTTCACCAGTAATTCTATTATTTAACCTAGGCAAGTCTGAACAGGTCTTTACGGCTTAGTGTCTTGCTGTGTTAAAAGGATATAACACAAGCTTACCTCATCAAGATGCTATGTAAAACAGTTTCTATTTATTCCAAGTACTGTATGATTTTGTGTCTATATTTGTGTGGAACAGCACGTTTATTACACAATGGCGTCAAAAGAGTTATGCCACAAAGGATGCCACATTCTTAGAGATACTAGTGGGATTATATTACATCTGTTAAATTAATTTTGGGGATTGTGTTGCAGTTAAATCTAAAGATAAATTTGGAATTTAGCTAGGCTGAAAAATTGTCTCGGATCATTTTAAATTGTGTTTTTAGAATAAGACTCTTAGATATCTCAGGATAGCCTCAAAACTTTAGTAGAAAATCAGTGAAATATATCTTATAAACTTATAATTTTATAAAGTTTATGTGTGTGTTTATTATATAATTAGAACATTGAAGACACATTCCTTATTTTGAAATGGAAAAACTTTCTGATATTATTAGTATTCATTTACTTGAAACCCTGTGGAACTCAACACAATAATAGAACACAGGGATAAAAAAAAAAACTGTCAACTTATCCAAGATGTAAGTCTGATTCTGAAAGGATTTTCAAAGAAACTGAA
Organism: Balaenoptera borealis; assembly: GCF_965194805.1. NCBI lineage: Eukaryota > Metazoa > Chordata > Mammalia > Artiodactyla > Balaenopteridae > Balaenoptera > Balaenoptera borealis. The sequence goes on along the minus strand of NC_138861.1, from coordinate 128,254,070 downwards.
ACTTGAAATATACTCTACAGTTTCATAAAATGCATTGTGTAGAGTTTTTAAAAGAATTTTAAAATGTCAAGAGTCTTTTAGTCACCTTAATATAACTAGCAGTAATATTGTAATAGAATTCAGCAAAATAACAAATGTAATTTAATTTATAAAATTAGAATTTTTATTTATAAATGTAAAGTAGGCTTTTTTTTTTTAATTAATTAATTTATTTATTTATTTATGGCTGTGTTGGGTCTTCTTTTCTGTGCGAGGGCTTTCTCTAGTTGTGGCAAGCGGGGGCCACTCTTCATCGCGGTGCACGGGCCTCTCACTATCGTGGCCTTTCCTGTTGCGGAGCACAGGCTCCAGACGTGCAGGCTCAGTAATTGTGGCTCATGGGCCCAGCTGCTCTGCGGCACGTGGGATCCTCCCAGACAAGGGCTCGAACCCGTGTCCCCTGCATTAGCAGGCAGACTCTCAACCACTGCACCACCAGGGAAGCCCTAAAGTAGGCTTTTAAAATTCTGGAGCCATGAAGATGAACTAGCTTTATGACTTGGATCAAGTGATCTAACCATTTTGTATCCCAGGTTCCTCAACTGTAATTCAAAGGGAATGAAATAATTCAGTGGTTCTCAAAGAGTTTGGTCAAGGATCCCTTTACTCTCTTAAAACTGAGGACCTTAACGAGCTCAATTTATGTTTGTGAGGATTATAGCAATCATTATTTACAATATTAGAAATTAAGACTGAGAAAAACTTAAGAATTTTAAAATAACTATTTCACTATATGTTAGCATAAACAATATATTTTATGAAAAATAACTATATTTTCCAAAAGAAAAGATTTTTTTTGAGAAGAGTGGCATTGTTTGACATTATAGAAAAATTGTTTAATGTCTGACTTAATAACGAATGGCTGGATTCTTATATTTTTTCCTGAATTAATTTTGCTGTCATATGTTGTTTTGGTTAAAGTATATGAAGAAAATCTGGCCTCATGCAGGTATTTGGAAAGGGGTTTAAGCCTTTAAAACTTTAATATTCTTTTAAAATAACTATGGATATTTTTCTTCATACTGCATGGAAACTTGACATGTGATCATTTTTTAAAGCCTAGTTGCTATGTGAAATCTGAAATCATAGCAATGAATTTTTCATATCAAAGAGTAATAATAACTTTTTGGAGAATGGCTTGAAAAATGAATAGAAATTATGCCACCCTTTAGCATACCACTGAAGAGTGACGTGATGAGAGCTTTTTATTCCTTTATCTTTATTTGGCTACTTTTCATTATTGAATATTCTTTCATTGTTTTAAAAAATATTTATTTTTGGTGAATTTTCTTAAGGCTAGATAATAGTTAAATAATCTCTCTGTATAGATGGGTAGTTAAATAGGTAACACAGTAAAATGACAAATACTGAATATCATTAATTTAATCAGAAATTCTGTGAGTCTCTCTCAAATCAAAGATAGAAGTAGATTGGTGGGAGAGGAGAGAAGGTAGAACAGTGTTAGTGGCTAAGTACAGTCACAGTAATAGTAATAATAGAATAATTCTCTGATTCAATTCTACCAGCAGAATCATGGGAACCTAACTCCTAAATCTTTTGTTCAGGATCGAGAAGTGCCCAAAATGTCTCTTAGATCTATTTACAATCTGAGTCTTCTTAGTCTTCTCTTAGCAGCCTCCCTTTCTGCTGCTGATAATGGCCTCGTGGGTCCTATATCACCAGATCTCTGATCATCTGTTCTTCCCTGAATTGAAGACACACCCTACTCCTCATCTGTCTGTGCCATTAGGACAGACATAATGTAACTCTCCTCAAAATGACTTTATTCCATTCTTCGTTTTATTTTGAGAGTTTCTTTCCATCTGACACTGTGGATGAGAGGTTAAAGATTAGATCCTGTTCTCTGATGATTTAGGGACCTTACACCTGAGCCAGGGAACAGCTACCAAAAGTAGCTAAGCCAGCCATTGCCCTTCTCATGAATTTTACAGTTCTTCAAGGAAATAGACCCAGCAATTCCACCTGCTTTCACCATAAAAGTAGCTGGTGGATACACAAGTGGTACATGCTTTGGACCTCATTCTGGGAAACTTCCTACCCAGAATTTTGGTCTACCTTGCTCTCTCTCTTGATTTAATTTTCTTTCAGTCTCAGATACTCCTGTGCCTGCATTCTCTCACTCTCTCTAGCCCAATTATTACTTGCTTAATCATGAGCAAATAAATTTGATCCATGCTCCAAAGGTTTAAATACTTCTCTGTGTCTAAGAATCATCTGAGGATATTTACAAAAGTTTTATTCTAAGGCTGTGTCTACCTCTTTCGAGATACAAAGGCTGTGTGTATGTGTCTGGAAGAGGAAGGAGGTGATGACAGGGAATGGTGACCTACAGATGAAGAGAGCTAGGCATTAGGAATGGAAGTTGGTTGGAGGAAAAGTTGCCCTTTTCTCTCTCCTACATTGTTCTGGCCAATTATTCCCCATCCCATTGCCTCTTCAGGGCCTGAAAACAGTGGCATCAGCTCAGGGCCAGCCCAGGGTAATGACGTGGTAGCATATAACAGCTAATGCAGGCAAGCTGGTTATGCCCTGAGCATTCATTCTACCCCTTCATCCCCTTCACCCCAACTCTTTGGCCAGATAATTACAGCTGAAGGAAACAGTTGCTGGAAAGAGCAGTGCCCAGGTTGGTAAAGGTGTTAGAAGATCTCCTAAGGGATAGGATTGCCTGGTAGATCATGGAAAGGGTGGGGATGGGGAGTGGTCAATCCACATTGCAACATCAAAGACAAAGAAAACATTTTAGAAGATTTCTGACAGACAATGCATATCACCTATAAAGAAACAAAAATCAGGGCTTCCCTGGTGGCGCAGTGGTTGAGAAGCTGCCTGCCAATGCAGAGGACACGGGTTCGAGCCCTGGTCTGGGAAGATCCCACATGCCGCGGAGCAACTGGGCCCGTGAGCCACAATTACTGAGCCAGCGCGTCTGGAGCCTGTGCTCCGCAACAAGAGAGGCCGCGATAGTGAGAGGCCCGTGCATCGCGATGAAGAGTGGCCCCCGCTTGCGGCAACTAGAGAAAGCCCTCGCACAGAAACGAAGACCCAACACAGCCATAAATAAATAAATAAAAATTAAAAATCTTTAAAAAAAAAAAAAAAAAAAAGAAACAAAAATCAGATTGACATCAACCTTTCATTAGCAACTCTAGATGCAGGAAGATAATGTAGTAATATTTTCTTTCAAAGGATTTTAGCAAAACAACTTTTAGCCTAGATTTTCACTTCTAGGTAAACTACATTTTGTTTGGTTGGTTTTTCCCGAGTTTCTTTTTTTTTAACGTCTTTATTGGGGTATAATTGCTTTACAATGTTGTGTTAGTTTCTGCTGTACAATGTAGGTAAACTACATTTGTGTGTAAGGGCTTGATAATACAAGGAGGCAAAAGTTTATCCCTCAAAATTCTTCTTTGAGAGCACTCTTGGAATACTCCATCAAGAGAGAAATAAATCCTAGAGAAAACAACTATATATTTATATTTATATTTAAAGTTGGTTGATGCCTAATAAGAACCTGCAGTATAAAAAAACAAACAAACAAAACAACTAATACTAAACTTTCATTGGGTTATTTGTATGGAAATATGTTAATATAAATGTTTTAGACATTACATGAAATTTCTAAAAATCTTAAAAAAAAAAAATAAAGTTGAACAATTAAGTTGATTAAGCATTGACTCAAGGAAAAGAACACAAAATAAACACTTAAAAGATATTCATATCAATTCGGAACAAAAGTGCTAGATGGCACCAATATGGCCTGGTGAAGGGCTGGGGAAGAACAGAAAGAAATGGGCTGATGCTAAGGTCCTTATCTTGTTTGAGGCAAGACATAGTTATTGATAAGCTTAACCGATTTATAGGAAAAATTGATTCTAACCCTTTGGGTTTTAGGCAAAGATAATAAAGAACAAAAATAACACAATACATAACTTTTAAATTAGCAAAAGATAATATGCATTATCCTACGGGAAGTAGGAAAAGAAGAAAAGGATATGGCAATTGCAAAACTCTAAATAAGGGATCAGAAAAGATTCCAAATATTACAATAATTTAAATCAATGTCAGTGGGTTAAATTTACAGATTACAAGGCAGAAATGTTCAGATTGGATTAAAAATATAACAATTTCTGAAAAAAAAATATATTTCCTAAAAGAGACTCTTTTTTTTCTCAGAGAGATACATGGGTGAGCTTTGTATCCTCATTGGAATCTGCAGTACTGTCCTCCCTCATTACTGGACATCAAGAACCTACAGCCAGATCTTCACCATATCTGTTGGCAAGATCATTGCCAAAGCTTCCTAGAAAGCTTGGTGTTGAGGTTAAGCTTTATATCAGAAAATTTCTCTTCAGAGCTCTTCTAATAGCATGTCAATCAGTGTATATAAGGCCCTCAAGCTCTGGGAAACAATGAGGAAAAGTGCCACAAAAGCTGTCAAACACATCAATGAAACTATTGGGACTGCCTAGTAAACAAGGGACTGAGTGTTATGAATAGGAGATTGACAAACTGATGACAAATTGGCACTGAGAAGGAATTTAAATAGAAAAATTGTCAAATTAGGCATTCCCCTTGCTGTCAAGGCTGAAACTGCTGAAAAAGGGGCTTCCTCTCCTATCTCATTACCAACTAATCTGGCCATTCAGATGTCATCTAGTCAGTTCCAGTTTTCAGTGTGCTCAAGAATGGATCTTACACCAGCAACAAGCTCACAATGCAGCATTTCATAATCCTTCCCTATCGGTGCTGCAACTTCAGATAATCCACATGCACCAGGGCTGAGGTCTAACAAAACAAAAGAATGTCATCAAGGGGGAATAAGGAAAGATGCTGCCAATTCGGGGCATGAGGGGTTTTTCTCTAAATGTCCTAGAGAATAATGAAGCCCTGGAGCTGCTAAAGAATATCATTGGAAAGGCTGCATACATGGATAAAGTTGTTGACATAGATGGAAGTACCTCTGGTTCTTCCAGGGTTGGAAATATGACCTGGATTTCAAGTCCTCTGTTAACTCTAGCTGGCATATCATATCTGACTAGCTATCAAACATGTACAAGTTTTTCATCAAGGATGATTTGGTGGTGTAGTGCTGTTATGTATTTAACATCCTTTTGACAAGGATGACTGGGAAACTTGAAAGAAGTTCCCCAGCATATAGTGGTAGGGGTTGATCTCATAGTGACCAACCCAAAGCAAATTTCCAAGGTTATGATGAGAAGTCATGCCGTTGCATTTTTTTTTTTAATAAATTTATTTATTTATTTATTTTTGGCTGCGTTGGGTCTTCATTGCTGCGCGTGGGCTTTTCTCTAGTTGCGGTGAGCGGGGGCTACTCTTGGTTGTGGTGCACAGGCTTCTCACTGCGGTGGCTTCTCTTGTTGTGGAGCATGGGCTCTAGGCGCGAGGGCTTCAGTAGTTATGGCACGCGTGCTCAGTAGTTGTGACCATGGGCTTAGTTGTTCCACGGCATGTGGAATCTTCCCAGATCAGGGCTCAAACCCGTGTCCCTGCATTGGCAGGCGTATTCTTAACAACTGCACCACCAGGGAAGCCCTGGCAGGTAAATTCTTAACCACTGCGCCACCAGGGAAGTCCCATGCCATTGCCTTCTGCTCACAGTGACAGATCAGCTCTGCAACTGAGTCTTTTCAGGTATGGTATTTGGTTCAGTCCAAAAGGTAAATTCTCACTGTTTCCCATAATTCTATAGATACTGAGATATTATTATTGTCAACATGGACAAAACAAGACCATCCCTGTTCCAATCTAAGTGCTTGGCCAAGTACAGTCAGGCAACAAAGAAACCAAAAATTCCTTAGACAAGCATTACTGAGCTGAGGAGGACCTCTGCTCCTATTCTAAAAGCAGGCAGCCCAAGATAGTATAAATACCTCTTTTGCCCATTTACCTTTTGATATGCCCACTGCTAAACTGGAAACTAAGCTTGCATCTGGAACATGTTGGAAGAATGTAGATTTTGTGTCTGGCTCAGAATTATCATGTAATCCCATCTTTCTCTATGAAGCTATATACTTACAATGTAGACCTTAAGGTGTTTGTAAGCAAGACCTCCTGTGGCTTTATGTGGTGGGAAAAAATTCAGTAACATACCTGAAATATTTTATAAAGGTCATATGTTAAGGGATAGAAAAAGAGATATCAGGTAAATATGAACAAATCTCTTTAAAGAAGCCATGATAGCAAAATAGAATTTAAGGCTAAAATTAATCTTTAAATAATCATATACCAGTAAACTATAATGATATGAATATATTAGCAACAAACACTATGGCTTTGAATTATATAAGGAAGCAGAAAGCACTACTGAGAGAAATTCATAAGTCAATTTAAGCTGGAGATTTTGTCATCCCTCTAAAAAAACTGATTGAAGAAGCTTTCAAAAAAATCAAAATTATACAAAATTATAACATGATTTATAAACTGAAATGAAGAAATGAAGATGTAGAATCTTACACTCAACAGAGTATACATATTATTTTCAAATACATACGGAACACCCACAAAAATTAACTAGGAATTAAGTCATAAAGATAGCTTTATATATTTCAAAGAATCCATGAAATATAGATTTTCTTTCATCATTTAACAATTTAATTAAGAATAAATACTAAAAAGATGTCTGGAAAAAAATCCTATAAGTCTAGGAACTAAAAATGATTAATAGCCCCTGGATTAAAAAGAAGAGGAAAAAATTTAAGGGAAATTTAAAAACTCTTTTAGGGAATGAATAACTTTAAATACATTTATCAGAAAACAAGAAAGATTGAGAAAAATAAAGCAAGAATTAAGCTCAAAGAACTGGAAAAGGAAACAATAGAAAACATACAGAAATAAGGGAGGAGATAATACAAATGAGGAAAAATCAATAAGAAAGAAAGAAATCAATAGAGATGATAAACAATCAAAACCTATTTCTTTGAAGAGATAAAGTACAAATATCTGACAAAGCTGATCAACCAAATAAAAGAGAGAATAAATTAAATTTAACCCCCAAAAGAGAATTAATTATAGAAGTAATAGAGATTTTAAAAACAACAAAAACTATGAACTATACAACAATAATATCAAAAATCTAAATAAAAAAAATAATTTTCAGGAAAAAAAGTTGCCTGAGAAGAAATAGAAAACTTGGATAATGTGCTAACCATGAAAGAGATTTCTAATCATTCACCAGGACTCCAGTCTAAGTAAAATTTATGGTCAAGCTTCTTAATTTTAGTTAAGCAAATACACTGTAGCTAGTATACTCTGTAAAGGGTTTATTAAAGAATGTATAAATCACAGAATTGTTGGAAAGACTGAAGTAACAGACTATGGCTGAGCTTTCAAGAATGATCTCCAAAACCCAGCAGAACTGAGCCACGAGAAGAACTCTGGCCACTATTATGATTGGGAATTTGTTGCCAGCACTGCTGGTTTTAGTCTAGTACCACCACTGCCAAAATTTATACCATAAAAATGAATGTACAAAATTACAGCTATAAGATAAAATAAGTACTAGGGACGTAATGTACAACATGATAAACATAATTAACACTGCTATATGTTATATATGAAAATTGTTAAGAGAATAAATCCTGACTTATCACAAGGAAAAAAAAGTTTTTTCTATTTCTTTAATTTTGTATCTGTATGAGATGATGGGTGTCACTAAACTTATTGTGGTCATCATTTCATAATGTATTTAAGTTGAATCATTATGCTGTATACCTTAAACTTACAGTGCTGTATGTCAATTATATCCCAGCAAAACTGGAAGAAAAAGAAATGAATGCACTGTACCCTGTTTCCACGTGACTCAATCTTGAATCAAAATCTCCCACGAGTGAATCTTATTGCCAGACCTTAAATCACATTCAGAATTCTGTCAGGGAATTTGAAACGTGTAGATTTTACTTTCAGTTTCTGCATGTTATAAAAGGGTTAGAATGAGATTGAAAAATTAATCCATAGGATCATATAATTTTTTGAGTTCTTCAAAACTTTCAAAGTAAAAATAATTCCAACTGATATAAAGTGTTCCAGAAAAAAGAAAATGAGGGAAAGCTGTGCAACTCATTTTAGGTCTCAATTCAAATTAACTTATTAATTATAATCTTCGACCAATACTAGATTAGGTCAGTACAAGAAAATAATCTATTAGCCCAGTTCACTTATGAACAAAATGTGAAATCCTAAATAAATATTAATTGAGTTCAACAGTGTTTTAATAAATAAAACATGGTGATGTAAATTTCATTCTAGAAATGTAAGGATGTTCATCACCAGAAAAGACAGCAATACAATTTAGCACATTAATGACCTAAAGGGGAAAAAATTACTTCAACATATGCAGATAGAATATTTGGTAAAGTTTAAAACTTATTTATGATATTTTTAAGTGTTAAAAAATTAGGAATGAAGGATACTTTCTTTAACTTGATAAAAGCTTTTAACAAAAACCTATGAAAAGATTATGACACATTATGAACAGGGAAGAAAGGCTTGTTATCACAGCTCCCATAGTGAGGAGTTCTTAGCCAATACAATAAGACGAGAAAAAAGTAGGATGTATAAGGATAGGATAGAATGGGTAACTGTCACTGCAGATTATGGGGTGATCTTCTATTAGAAGACCTAACTGAATCAATAGACAAACTATTAGAACTAATAGGAGAGGGACCTCCTTGGTGGCACAGTGGTTGGGAATCCACCTGCCAACGCAGGGGACACAGGTTCGAGTCCTGGTCTGGGAAGATCCCACATGCCACAGAGCAACTAAGCCCATGCGCCACAAATACTGAGCCTGCGCTCTACAGCCCGTGGGCCACAACTACTGAGCCCGTGTGCCACAACTACTGAAGCCCACTCTGCTAGAGCCTGTGCTCTGCAACAAGAGAAGCCACCTCAATGAGAAGCCCGTGCACTGCAACGAAGAGTAGCCCCCACTTGATGCAATTAGAGAAAGCCCGCGTGCAGCAACGAAGATCCAATGCAACCAAAAATAAATAAATTAATTAATTAATTAAAATTTATAAAAAAAAAAGAACTAATAGAGTTCAGAAAGATTGTGCAGTTGCAGGATCAATAATAGGCAACAACAACAATAATAGCAAATACTAAGTAACATGTAAGCACTTACTAAGTACTATATAAGAAACTTTATAAATATTTTACTTATACTAATTTATTTAGGTTTCATGTAAATATCAAAACAGTCTTCTGTATCAGCAGCACCCAACTAGAAATAAGTATGGAGAATATGGCTGCACTCACATTAGCAACAAAAACTACAAAGTACATAAGATATAACCTAATGAAGAAGTACTAATCCTTTACAAGGTACTTTTCAAATTGTATTAAATGACATAAAATAAGATTTGGGTAAAAAGGGAAAAGTAACATGTTCACGGATGGGAAAAACTACACTGTAAAAATATCATTCTCCATAAATGAACTTATAAATTCAATGCAGTTCTGATGAAAATTTTAGCAGGGTTTTGTGAGGAACTAGAAAAATAGTTTCCGTGCATGGAAGAATAATGGACTAAAGAAAGGGAACTTGTCTTATTGGATATATTAAGACATCTTATAAAACCATAGCAATAAAAACAGTATTGTACTGGTATAGGAACAGATAAAAAAAAATAGATGCAACAGAATACAAAAGCAATGAACAGCACCTGTTATATATGAGGATGTGGAATGTAGCAGAAATTAGCATCACAAATCAGAGGGGAAAAGAGGAATTATTTAGTATATGGCTCAATATATAGGGAAAAGTAAATTTAGATTCTTACCTCACTCCAAATACAGAAATAAATTCCAAATAGATTAAAAACCTAATTATAAAAGGCAGTATATAAAGTAATAAAATATATGAGGCTATCTTTGTGAACTTAGGATGGGAAAGGATGTTTAAAGACTAAAAAAGTATAAACTTTAAGGGTGGGTGGTAGAAATTGATGGATGTGTTCATATTAAGATTAAGTATTTCTATACGAAGAGGACATGATAGACATACTTAACTGGCTGGTGGCAGATTAAAAGATGTTTTCAAAATTTAAATCTGAAAACTGATTATTAACAAATAGAGTACATAAGGAACTACTAAAATCTGCAGGGCAGGGAAACAAAAATTGGACAGGAGTAAAAATAGACAATTCATGGAAGAGGAATTCTAAATAGCCAAAATGTGTATGAAGAGATGCTCAACTTCACATGAAGTCAGAGAAATTCAAATTAAATCAACATAGTATTGGGAAAAATTTTAAAGTCAGCTAATACCAAGTGTTGGCTAGAATGAGGAGGCATGAGAAACTTTATGCACTATTGGTGGGAGAGCAAACTCATAACACTGAGTGAAATTAATTAGCCATATATTTTGTATACATCATTCCTTCCTCTGGGTTTATATTATGTACAAGTTTTTAAGGGGACATTTATGAGGTTAATATCATTGCATTATTTGTGTTATCAAGAAGTTACAAGAAGCCTTGATATCTGTCCCTAGAGAAATGAATAACCAGAATGTGTGGTGTATACATGCAATGGAATACAGTACAGCAATAAGAAGTAGTTAATCATTTTAAGGTATAGCAATACAGATAAATCTTAGAAATATAGAATGAATTCTATAGGGCAAAACAATTTATGTACATTCAAAACATACATGCATAGAAAATAATATATTATTTCTCAGGGTTATATTTTCAGATGCCTAAGGACATATATTGAATATACTATTGTAAACATCTCTGATGGGAAGGACAATGTAAATGAGAATGGGTAGGACAAAGGGGAAAGAATAATGAAATAAAATGAGAAGGGTGTTGCATGGACTTATAATAGCAGAAAATGAAATCTGTGTATTTGAGAGCCATATGACTCATGGATAATTAGCATGTTTGTCCTAATTTGGGAGAGGAATAAGTAATGTTCCCAGCAAAAGGATGCACATGTTTAAAAACAGATTCTTGGAAGATTTGTATGGTCTTATGTGGAAGACAGATGGATATCTGATTAGTATAAATTCTTGCTTTAAATATATTCCTCCATCAAAAGTGTTAGAAATTAATCTGAAATTTGCCTCCAGCAATCAATCTGGGAAAGGAGTGGAAATTTGAAAATGTAATTTTTTAGTATTCAAAGAGCATTGCTCTGTAAACTGGAAAATGCAAAATACTCTGTAAAAAGTTTGCCTTTTGTTGAGTTTCATGTAATCTGTCAGGTAGTAGTTTAAAAAGCATCAGTTTGTTTTCTTCTGATGGTATTATCTCATTCCACATACTCATTGACTAAACCTTTTATTCATCAGTAAAATTTTCCCTATCATTTATTCTTGTGTGAACAATATACTACAAATTATAGCTTGTAGATGCTGCTCTGTCATGCTTAGCATATTGCATTATTCAATTGCTTTGGTATTCTTGGTATTAATCTTAGACTCTTTAATGTCTTCTGGGTATAGTGTCACTTCTGTCCACATTGTACTTAATAAATCATAGCCATGTCCTCTATATAATGAAATGAAGGTTAAATTCTATGGACTGTAATATTCAAAGAGCGCTACTTTTTGATAGTCCAACCTCATTTAGAAGCTTTCATGGATGTTTTTCTTGGTTAAATAGAAAGTGTTCAATATAACCATCTTTTCCTATGACTCTTTCACATTTTAGAAATAATATGATTTTCATTATTAATATTTTAAACAATATTCTTTAATCATAGTTAAATATCTCTACTAAAATGTCTTGGAGCTTGTCAAAAATATTCCTAATAATGTTATATATATATATTTCTTATTGTTTCAGAATTTTGTGATTCTTATTCAAGATTTCATGTTCTTTTCTAGATCACTGAAAAGTGGGTCAGTGTACAAATGTTCTGAGCATATTAATGTTCTTCTTTCCAATGTTTTTCATGCCATGGCAACATAAAATATGATAATATTTATAAAACACCCAGAGAAAGCCCTGTGAAGCTGCTTGTAGCCAGAGGTAACTGCCCTGCCCTGTAGGTCTTGCCCCACCACCCTGAAGCTGAAGGGGGAGCTATTTCCTACACACTTAACACCTATTTGTGCTCCAGCAACCCAATTGGAAAGCTCTGAATTAACGCTTTGAAATTTTTCAAAAGAAAGAACTTCTTTTCCAGCTTCCAGAGGTAAGATTAGTTCTAGAGGGCTTCCCTGGTGGCGCAGTGGTTAAGAATCCGCCTGCCAATGCAGGGGACACGGGTTCGAGCCCTGGTCCAGGAAGATCCCACATGCCACGGAGCAACTAAGCCCGTGCGCCACAACTACTGAGTCTGTGCTTTAGAGTCCATGAGCCACAACTGCTGAGCCTGCATGCCACAACTACTGAAGCCCATGCGCCCTAGAGCCCGTGCTCTGCAACAACAGAAGCCACCACGATGAGAAGCCCATGCACCACAACGAAGAGTAGCCCCCGCTCACCGCAACTAGAGAAAGCCTGCACAGCAATGAAGACCCAATGCAGCCAAAAATAAATAAATAAATTTATTTAAAAAAGATTACTTCTAGAACATAGTGAGACCTCCTCTTTTATACAGAAAGAAGGAATAAAAGATGATAAGTTGTATGGCCCTTCAAAGAGTAGGAAAGACTCAGGGAAAATCTCTGGAGACTACTTACTAGTAGTAGTAGTAGTAGTAGTAGTAGTAGTAGTAGTAGTAGTGGTAGTAGTAGTAGTAGTAGTAGTAGTAATGATTTATATTTGGAATCATGACATCAATGTCTGTCTAGATTTATTAGTATTTAATGGATGCTAGTAATGGGGCAGGCATAGAAAGGTGACAGGCAAGCAGGAGAGGACACTTGGAGTAACAATGGGGTGGACAAAAGGAGACTACGTTGCAGGTGAGACAAGGTTATTTGAGAACAATGATCCACAAACTGCTCAATCTTTTAATGTCCAAGATAATTGGATGAAACCCTGAGTAGGTAATGATTGGACTGTCTGCATTTCCCAAACTGGATGCTGCAGGATATCTTTGTGAGATATTCAGAAGTGTTTGGAGGTGGAAAAAGATGAACCTCTTTATCAAATAAATGTGAGAAGTTCTGAAATAACAAAGTTACACTTGATGCTTGATTTCTGAGTCTTTAATATGCTGCCATTATTTGTATGTTTCTAGGAAGAAACAGTAATAAATACCCTTTCTCAGATGAGCAAACTATAATATAAAGCCTTTCTCAAATGTGTTTGGCCATGTGCACTTTATTTTTTCTCAGACATATTATTAACCCCTTCAGGACACTAGGGTTTTTTCTAAGATAAGAGTAGACTTATCTCACTGCCTTAAAGTGTGTTATTAGGAACCGTATGTACCAATTTTGAAGACTAAGCTGGTGGTAGTAACCTGTACTTCAGTTGGATCAATAGAAGTGTTCTTTTTTTACCTTTAATTTGTCTTCTATATCTAGTCAATATCTTTTAATAAACACTGTTGTAATATAAATTGATCTGTGACACACTTCTCAATTTATATAGCTGATTTCATCCAATCAATCTTTCAAGTAGTTGCAATTTTCCCCTACTCTGGAAAAATTTGGGGGAAAGTTATACATGGCTTTTATAGCCTTTTAGTATTAATTTTACGTGCAATATTAATTTTTTTCTAATATGGTTAACAAAATGTAGAAAATTAGACATTAATAAAACGGATTAAGTTAATTTTAGTTTATAGTAAATTTTATTTCAGTCATTAACCCAATTGTTTTTTTTTTGAATTTTTGAATTTTATTTTATTTATTTTTTTATACAGCAGGTTCTTATTAGTTATCCATTTTATACATAGCAGTGTATATATGTCAATCCCAATCTCCCAATTCATCACACCACCCCCGACTCCCCCACCACTTTCCCCCCGTGGTGTCCATATGTTTTTTCTCTACATCTGTGTCTCAATTTCTGCCCTGCACACCGGTTCATCTGTACCATTTTTCTAGGTTCCACATATATGTGTTAATATATGACATTTGTTTTTCTCTTTCTGACTTACTTCACTCTGTATGACAGTCTCTAGATTCATCCACGTCTCTACAAATGACCCAATTTCGTTCCTTTTTATGGCTAAGTAATAGTCCATTGTATATATGTACCACATCTTCTTTATCCATTCGTCTGTCGATGGGCATTTAGGTTGCTTCCATGACCTGGCTATTGTAAATAGTGCTGCAATGAACATTGGGGTGCACGTGTCTTTTTGAATTATGGTTTTCTCTGGGTATATGCCCAGTAGTAGGATTGCTGGGTCATATGGTAGTTCTATTTTTAGTTTTTTAAGGAACCTCCATACTGTTCTCCATAGTGGCTGTATCCATTTACATTCCTACCAACAGTGCAAGAGGGTTCCCTTTTCTCCACACCCTCTCCAGCATTTGTTGTTTGTAGATTTTTCTGATGATGCCCATTCTAACTGGTGTGAGGTGATACCTCATTGTATTTTTGATTCGCAGTAATTTAATCCATTTACATTTAAGGTAGTTATCAATATGTATGTTCCTATTATCATTTTCTTAATTGTTTTGAGGTTGTTATTGTAAGTCTTTTCCTTCTCTTGTGTTTCCTGCCTAGAGAAGTTCCTTTAGCATTTGTTGTAGAGCTGGTTTGGTGGTGCTGAATTCTCTTAGCTTTTGCTTGTCTGTAAAGTTTTCATTTCTCTGTAGAATCTGAATGAGATCCTTGCTGGGTAGAGTAATCTTGGTTGTAGGTTTTTCCCTTTCATCTCTTTAAATATGTCCCGGCACTCCCTTCTGGCTTGCAGAGTTTCTGCTGAAAGATCAGCTGTTAACCTTATGGGGATTCCCTTGTATGTTAATTGTTGCTTTTCCCTTGCTGCTTTTAATATTTTTTCTTTGTATTTAATTTTTGATAGTTTGATTAATATGTGTCTTGGCGTGTTTCTCCTTGGATTTATCCTGTATGGGATGCTCTGCGCTTCCTGGACTTGATTGACTATTTCTTTTCCCTTGGACTTGATTGACTATTTCTTTTCCCTTATTAGGGAAGTTTTCAACTATAATCTCTTCAAATATTTTCTCAGTCCCTTTCTTTTTCTGGGACCCCTATAATTCAAACGTTGGTGTGTTTAATGTTGTCCCAGAGATCTCTGAAGCTGTCCTCAATTCTTTTCATTCTTTTTTCTTTATTCTGCTCTGTGGTAGTTGTTTCCACTATTTTATCTTCCAGGTGATTTATCCGTTCTTCTGCCTCAATTATTCTGCTATTGATTCCTTCTAGAGAGTTTCTAATTGCATTTATTGTGTTGTTCATCATTGTTTGTTTGCTCTTTAGTTCTTCTAGGTCCTTGTTAAACGTTTCTTGTATTTTCTCCATTCTATTTCCAAGATTTTGGATCATCTTTCACTATCAATACTCTGAATTCTTTTTCAGGTAGACTCCCTATTTCCTCTTCATTTGTTTGGTCTGGTGGGTTTTTTACCTTGCTCCTTCATCTGCTGTGTATTTCTCTTTCTTCTCATTTTGCTTATCTTACTGTGTTTGGGGTCTCCTTTTCGCAGGCTTCAGGTTCGTAGTTCCCGTTGTTTTTGGTGTCTGCTCCCAGTGGGTAAGTTTGGTTCAGTGGGTTGTGTAGGCTTCCTGGTAGAGGGTACTGGTGCCTGTATTCTGGTGGATGAGGCTGGATCTTGCCTTTCTGGTGGGCAAGACCATGTCTGGTGGTGTGTTTTGGGGTGTCTGTGAACTTATTATGATTTTAGGCAGCCTCTCTGCTAATGGGTGGGGTTGTGTTCTTGTCTTGCTAGTTGTTTGGCATAGGGTGTCCAGCACTGTAGCTTGCTGGTCGTTGAGTGGAGCTGGGTCTTAGCATTGAGATGGAGATTTCTGGGAGAGCTTTCGCTGTTAGATAGTATGTGGGGCTGGGAGGTCTCTGGTGGACCAATGTCCTGAACTAGGCTGTCCCACCTCAGAGGGGCTCAGGACTGACACCTGGCCAGAGCACCAAGACCCTGTCAGCCACATGGCTCAGAAGAAAAGGGAGGGGGAAAAAAAGAAGGAAAGAAAGAAGAAAAAAATAAAATAAAATAAATAAAGTTATTAAAATTAAAAAAAAATTTAATTATTAAAAATTAAAAAAATAAAAAAGAAAGAAAGAAGAGAGCAACCAAACCAAAAAACAAATCCACCAATGATAACAAGTGCTAAAAACTATACAAAACAAAACACAATGGACAGACAGAAGCCCAGGACAAATGGCAAAAGCAAAGCTATACAGACAAAATCACACAAAGAAGCATACACATACACACTCACAAAAAGAGAAAACGGAAAAAAATTTATATATATTAAAAAAAAAAAAAGGAAGAGAGTGACCAAATCAGTAAACAAATCTATCAATGATAGTAAGCTCTAAATACTAAACTAAGATAAACATAAAACCAGAAGCAAACTAGAGGCAGAAAGCAAACCCCAACAGTTGCTCCCAAGTCCACCATCTCAATTTTGGGATGACTCGTTGTCTCTTCAGGTATTCCAGAGATTCAGGGTGCACCGATTTGATTGTGGAGATTTAATCTGCTGCTCCTGAGGCTACTGGGAGAGATTTCCCTTTCTCTTCTTTGTTTGCGCAGCTCCTGGGGTTTAGCTTTGGATTTGGCCCCACCTCTGCATGTAGGTCGCCTGAGGGCGTCTGTTCTTCACTCAGACAGGAGGGGGTTAAAGTAGCAGCTGATTAGGGGGCTCTGGCTTGCTCAGGCCAGGGGGAGGGAGTGGTACGAAATGTGGGACGAGCCTGCGGTGGCAGAGGCCAGAGTGACATTGCAACAGCCTGAGGCGCACCACGTGTTCTCCCAGGGAGGTTGTCCCCGGATCACGGGACCCTGGCAGTGACGGGCTGCACAGGCTCCTGGGAGGGGCAGTGTGGATAGTGACCTGTGCTCTCACACAGGCTTCTGGGTGGCGGCAGCAGCAGCCTTAGCGTCTCATGCCTGTCTCTGGGGTCCGCGCTGATAGCCGCGGCTCACATCCGTCTCTGGAGCCCATTTAGGTTGTGCTCTGAATCCCCCCTCCTCGCACACCCTGAAACAATGGTCTCTTGCCTCTTAGGCAGGTCCAGACGTTTTCTCAGACTGCCTCCCGGCTAGCTGTGGCGCACTAGCCCCCTTCAGGCTGTGTTCACGCAGCCAACCCCAGTCCTCTCCCTGGGATCCGACTTCCGAAGCCCGAGCCTCAGCTCCCAGCCCTGCCCGTCCCGGCAGGGGAGCAGACAAGCCTCTCGGGCTGGTGAGTGCTGGTCGGCACTGATCCTCTGTGCGGGAATCTCTCTGCTTTGCTCTCCGCACCCCTGTTGCTGCACTCTCCTCCGTGGCTCCGAAGCTTCCCCCCTCCGCCACCCGCAGTCTCCACCCACGAAGGGGCTTCCTAGTGTGTGGAAACCTTTCCTCCTTCATAGCTCCCTCCCACTGGTGCAGGTCCCGTCCCTATTTTTTTGTCTCTGTTTTTCCTTTTTTCTTTTGCCCTATGCAGGTACGTGGGGAGTTTCTTGCCTTTTGGGAAGTCTGAGGTCTTCTGCCGGCATTCAGTAGGTGTTCTGCAGGAGTTGTTCCACATGTTGATATATTTTTGATGTATTTGTGGGTGGGAAGGTGATCTCCACATCTTACTCCTCCGCCATCTTGAAGGTCTAGGGTATTGTTTTTAATCATGAAAGGGTGTTGAATTTTGTCAAATGCTTTCTTTTGCATATATTGAGATGATCATGTGGTTTTTTTCCTTCACTCTGTTAATGTGGTGTATTACATTGATTGATTTGTTGAACTAGCCTTACATTCTAGGAATAAATCCCACTTGGTCATGGTGTAAAATCTTTTTCATATGCTGCTGAATTCTGTTTGCTTGTATTTTGTTGAGGATTTTTGCATCAGTGCTCATAAGGGATATTGGTCTGTAGTTTTCTTTTCTTGCTGTGTCTTTGGCTTTGGTAGTGCTGGCCTGATAGAATGAGTTAGAAAGTGTTCCATCCTCTTCAATTTCTTGGAAGTGTTTGAGAAGCAGTGGTGTTAGTTCTTTAAATGTTTGTTAGAATTCTCCAGTGAAGCTATGGTCCAGGGCTTTTCTTTGTCAGGAGAACTTTGATTGCTGATTCAATCTCATTACCAGTTAGTGATCACTTCAGATCTTCTATTTCTTTCTTATATTTCAGCCTTGGTAGGTTTTGTGTTTCTAGGAATTTAACCATTTCATCTAAGTTATCTAATTTGTTGGCATACAATTGTTCATAGAACTCTCATAATCCTTTTTATTTCTGTAGAATTGGTAGTAATGATCCCATTTTTATTTATTTGAGATATGTTTTTTCTCTGTTCTTTCCTTTGTCAATCTAGCTTAAGATATGTCAATTTTGCTCTTTTCAAAGATCCAACTTTTGGTTTTGTTTATTTTCTCTATTGTTTTTCTAGTCTCTATTTTACTTATCTCTGCTCTAATCTTTATTATTTTCCTTCTTTCACTGTTAAGTGTGCCAACCTTATCCCCAATTGAAATCCTTTACACTAGTTTTTGTTTTTTTGGCTTAGGATACTCTTCACCAGGTATTTTCTGACTAGCCCTTTCTTTTCTTTAGGACTCAATTCCTCTGGAATCCTTTATTGGCCACCCAATCTAAAGTAGCTTACAGCTATTTTCTATTACAGCATCATTTATTCTTCACAGCCCTTGTTACTCTATGATATTTTCTTCTTTGTGTTTTTGTTTGCCCTACCACCACGCATGCATGCACACGCACATATGCATATACATACCGATGCATGCACACTCCTTAGAATATAAGTTCTCTAAAAGGAGACATTTTCTTTGTCTAGTTTAACCATGGCATCCCCACCACCTAGAACAGTCTCTGGCCCAACAGGAAAAGATGTTCAGTAAATATTATTGACTCCTCTAAGATGTTACAAAGGCTATTATTTTGAAAACGAGTGATTGATTTAAAAACTTGTTACCTCTTGCTCCTAGAAGATTACTGAAACACAAGAAATTTATAAAGTAGTTTTAAATTTTAAGATGGCCATAACCCAAATCATTGCTATCTAATGTACTTTACTAACATAGTTGGTTTGATTAGGTAAATAACCATGTTTTATATGTTATCTTTATAATATATCAGCTTCTAGTTATTCATCTATTCTTCCATTTATTTTTGAGGCTAATGGATTTTGGGAATATAAATTATACACTACTCATTCAGGGAGTCAGTACGTGGCACTGAAATGAGCATCAAACTGGGAGTCTGGTATCTTGGTTTCTAGGTCCATCTTTGCCACTATATAATTGTATAGCTTTGGAAAGAATCATTTAACTTGTTTGTACCTCAGTTTTTTCATTTGTAAAATAAGGGAATTAAATTAGATACACTGACAAAGTCCCTTCCAAGAATCAAATCATAATTCCATAATTTAGGGTCCAATTTTACTGGTTTAACATGTTTACAAATGTTACATATTCATGAAACATTTTTCTTTAAAATGCTAAGTTCTTTAATATAACTTAAGTTATAACATTGTAACCCCCAATTTGACCATGCAGACTCCTTTACGGATTTCCATTTTAAAATGGAGTTTCTAGAACTGAAGTATATGAAGTTTTCCCTACTCTAGGCAAGATGTGTAGCTGGCTCTCAGTAAATTTTGTTGAATTTTTATGTTGAGTCTGCTAAAGATAAAGGAAAGATAATATAGCAATGATTGATTTCTAAGAAAAAATAAATAAAGCTGGATATAGTAGAGTAAAAGGAAATGATTTTGAAAGGTAAATAATTAGGTCAATTTAAAACTGCTATGTTTAATTAGGAGTTAACCAAGTGTCTAAAATATACAAATCAACCTCATTGTTTATGCTGAACGCTGTCAATGATCCTGCTGCTGCTCAGAGTTTGGATGTTATTAATTACACTCCAAAAGTATGTAACACTTTAAGTCAAGGAATCACAACTAAAATTATAAATTAAAATATGCAATAGTTTAATGAGAAGATGAAATATTTTCAGACACTATGGTATCTATAAAATAAATTTTATCTAAATTGGCAATTGCCTTTAAACATAAAAGACATGAATCCTGGTATAAAAAGTAATATCAAAAGGACAATGTTGATTTCTTCTCATAAACTTTGGGATCTTGAATGTAAACGTCCGTCATATGTTAGAGGAAATAGATCTTAGAAGTTAAGGTAAGTTTACTTTTCCAGCTTCCTGACCCATTCCTGGACTATCACACCTCTCCTCTCTCTCTCTCTCTCTCTCTCACACACACACACAAGTAAAAATATTTTGGATATATTTAAAGTAAAAGTTTTAGAAAATGTAGTAGTAAATTGTTAGTGGGCTAACAATGAACATTTCATGTCTTCAGAGATTCAAAGTAGGAGGACTAGCTATAAAGACCCAATAGGCAGCCCTGCTCATTAAGAAAACAGTGAGTTGTGAGGCTTCCCTGGTGACTCAGTGGTTAAGAATCTGCTTGCCAATGCAGGGGACATGGGTTCAAGCCCTAGTCCAGGAAGATCCCACATGCTGCGGAGCAACTAAGCCCGTGTGCCACAACTACTGAGCCTGCTCTCTAGAGCCCGCAAGCCACAACTACTGAGCCCACGCAACACAACTACTGAAGACCGTGTGCCTAGAGCCCGTGCTCTGCAACAAGAGAAGCCACTGCAATGAGAAGCCTGCACACCGCAACCAAGGGTAGCCCCCGCTTGCCGCAACTAGAGAAAGCCCGTGCACAGCAACGAAGACCCAATGCAGCCAAAAATTAATTAATTAATTAATTAAAAAAAGAAAAGAGGCAGTTGTGACTCTGAGGTAAAAAGCTTTATTTCATCTAAGTTGCCATTTAGGGACACTTGAGTGATTGTAAAATGCCTTCTGTGGATGTAGCTAGTCTATTTGATTTGCTGCCATTTCTCTATAGGGATAAAGATAACATAAAGGGAGTCTCTCAAGAGATATTAGAGACTTCAGTACTGGCCAACCATTTGGCATCTTTCTTTTTTTTTTTAATTTAATTTTATTATTTTTTAGACAGCAGGTTCTTATTAGTTATCTATTTTATACGTTATTAGTGTATATATGTCAATCCCAATCTCCCAATTCATCACACCACCCCCCTTCCCCGCCACTTTCCCCCCTTTGGCATCTTTCTAATTATCTTTTTTTCTCTTCTCTGTATTTAGACCATTTAATTCATTTAGAGCCCCCACTGAAACTCTAGCACATCCTCTACTGTGAAGCATTTGTGGAAAGACTTCCTCTATACAACCCATTTTACATGATATAATGAAAGGGCTGAGCAGAAGGGATTTGTTAGGCATAATTTACATCTATTGCATAGTCAAACCTTAATTATTTAGTGGCTGATTGTCCTTTTAGGGGATTATACAAGCATTTTGTTTCTACTCTGTCTCACTGTTTTTAACTGCTTAGCCATTTCACTAATCAGCATGTCTACTAAGAGTAGTTTGGGGGTAGAGTACAGCAGAGGATCACACTGTGATCCATCATTTTGCTATTTCTTAGAAGATTTAATAAAATCTTTAATGATGGGGGGGATTGAAGCTTGTGTGTAAATCAGTGGACTTTAATGTTTTCATTATCCATCTTATTCTCTGTCTCCTGAGGACAATGAAAAGTTCTCTCTATATGTTTTGAAAACCTTAAGAATAAGAGCATGTATCTTACTTCGTTTGGGCTGCTATAATAAAATACCACAGACTATGTGGCTTATAAACAGCAGAAATTTATTGCTCACAGTTCTGGAGGCTAGAAGTCCAAGATCAGTGCGACAGCTCTCTCTGGAGTGCAGACTTCTCATTGTATCCTCATGTGGCAGAAGCGGCTGGGGAGCTCAGTAAGATCTCTTTTATAAAAGCACTAATTCCATCCATGAGGGATCCACCCTCATGACCTCATCAACCCCAAAAGGCCCCACCTACTAATATCATCACCTCTAGGGGTTAGGATTTCAATATACGAGTTTTGTTGGAACACAAACTTTCAGCCCATAGCAACATGGTTACGCACGTTTAAAATTTTAATGGTATTGTTATGTTGTCCTATAAGAAAGTTATAGCGGGCTTCCCTGGTGGCGCAGTGGTTGGGAGTCTGCCTGCCAATGCAGGGCACACGGGTTCGAGCCCTGGTCTGGGAGGATCCCACATGTCGCAGAGCGACTGAGCCCGTGAGCCACAACTACTGAACTTGCGCGTCTGGAGCCTGTGCTCCGCAACGGGAGAGGCCGCGACGGTGAGAGGCCTGCGCACCGCGATGAAGAGTGGCCCCCACTCGTCGCAACTGGAGAAAGCCCTCGCACAGCAAAGAAGACCCAACACAGCCAAAAATAAAAAAAAATAAAAAAAATAAAAAGTTATACCAATTTATACTTCCCATAAATGGTGTAAGAGAGTGGTTTCCCTCTCTAAACTTCTCCAAACAACACTATGTTTTTCCCCAAGAGGATAAGTGAAATTATCTTTAACTGTTAAATCTTTCAGGTAATTTATCTTTCAGATATACTTACATAAATGTACAAAGACATTTCCATTTAAAGGGATAAAACCCACAGTAGAGAAGTTTGGTGGGGGGAAGGTTAGAGGGAGGGGAATTTTAAATAAGTCAAATTATTTTTAATAATACAAAATGTTTCCTTTGAAATGCATTTTACATTAAAATTTTCTTTCAGAAGTTGAAAAATCAAGTGAAGAACTATCCTTTCACATTATTACAAATATTTAATATTAATATATAAGCTTAATTAAGTTATATTATTATTTCAATATAAAATGCCACTAGTAGTTAATTCAGTAAAACCATTTAGGTATATAACAGGATTATAAACTAACTGGAAAATTAGATAAGGGTTACATGCTATGCTATAAAATGAGTGAAAGGAGTATGTCAAAAGCTCACCTATTTTCAAACTAACAGTAACATTTTCTTTCACCATTCAGACCCTTTTTCTCTGAATCATTTCCTTATTATAATTATTCATAATAGGCAATATTTGGAAATGGTCAAAATCTTCAACAATGTAATTGTATACTATGCAGCCATTAAAATGGATGTTTCAAAGAAATTTTAATGGCAAGGAAAAGACTCTACAATGATATAATGGACTGGAAAAGTCAGAGAACAAAACTGGAAATACAATGTGACTTGAATTTAGTACTTCCATCCTCCTCATCCTGGAAAGAGAGAGATCTGGAGAGCATGAGACAGAGAGGGAGAGAGAGGAGAGAAAGGAAGGAAAGAAGGAAGGAAGATATCTATAATGCATAGAAAAGGGATTGAAGGAAATCCAATCAGCAAAATGTGAACAAAATTATCTGTGGACAATAGCATATAAGAATTTTAATTTTCTAAGTTTTTCTTTATTTTTGATATTTTCTATAATGATATAATTTTTATTAACAAAATTCCCTCCTGATTTTCTGTGTATTTTTTTACATCTATATTCATGTATCTATCATCATATACTACAACAATTTGATCATGTCATCTCTTCCACAAAACTAGGATCTCCTTAGGGAAGAGATCCTTGTTTATCTTTATACTCTCAGTACATGGTGCTTAACAAATGTTTCTTAAATTTCAAACTTTCAGAAACAATGGAAAAAAACCTCACAATACAATTAACACCCAGCTACCAGGTACTCATCCCTTAGTCCAAGTGGTAACATCTACCACATTTGTTGTATCTATCTATCTATCTATCTATCTATCTATCTATCTATCTATCTAATCATTGCTGATGTCATGACACGCCACCCCTACAGAACAAAAATACTCTTCTACACAAACATAATACCATTATCACAATCAAGAAATTTAATTCTATGTAGTAATATTATATTCAAATTTCCCCAATTGTCTAAATAATTTTTATAGCTTTTTTTGTTTGTTTAATTCAAGACCCAAACAAGGATCAGGCATTGCATTTAGGTGATAGGTTTCCCTAGCCTGTTTAACTCTAGGAGCGTTCTGAGTTTTTCTTCTTTGACTTTCATGACCGACATTTTTAAGCATCCAGGCTAGGTGTTTTGTAGAATGTCCACAATTTCAATTTGTCTGATTGTTTCCTCACAATTAGATGCAGTTGAAATATTTTTGACAAATACTAAAAAGAGGATATAATGTCTTTCTCAAATGCAGCACATCAGGAGGCACAGAATATCAATTTGTCCCATTACATTTATGTTATTTCTAATATATGCCTTTAAAGTTTTGTAATTCCTTCCAACTACCATCCTGGCTGTATTCCACAAATTTAGATGCGTAAATTCATTTCATTCAGTCCTAAATATCAACTCCCATTATAACTTCTTTAACCCATAAATTACATAGATATGTGTTTTGACATTCCAAACAAATTTTCCCCTTTGTTTTTGTTATTTTTTAAACTTTGTATTTTGAAATAATTGGAATTACTGGAAATTCACCTAAAAGTTTCAGAAATGTATGCAAATATCCCATATACCTACAGTTTTTGAGCACTTCCTTACTGACACATCAAAGTATTTCAGGCTTGTACTTTCCTAATCCTGTCCCTGAAATAAACAATATTCCAAGGATCTTGGTCCATTTTATAAGGTAATGGAATTTAAAAACAGTATCTGGGCACTACATGTTTTCTTTTTTGTGTTTTTTAAATGAATATAATGAGGTGGCATAAGATGGAGATGAGTGCATGAATTTATAAGTCAAAGCACAAGCTTCCAGTTTTGAGCAGCTATGTTGCCAGATGTGTAACCTAGAGGCATTATCCTCTCTGATGTTTGGTTTCCTCATCTTTAAAAAAAATAGTAACAACAAAAAACAATAATGATAACAAAGAAGAGAAGGATAATGATATATGGTTATTGTAATCTGATGGGTACTGTTCTAAGTTCTCATATAAATACATTTAATTTTCAAACAATATTATTATTATACCCATTGTACAGATGAGATAAATGAGGATCATAATAAAATATTTGTATCATGAGGTTATGAGGATCAGATAAAATGAGGTATGTGAAAGTCCTATGTAAAAAGCACTACAAATGTATATAATAGGTATGTATATGAATATTTATACAGTTGACCCTTGAATGACATGGATTTGAACTGTTCGGGTTCACTTATATGCTGATTTTTTTCAACAGTAAATACTACAGTACTACACAATACAAAGCTGGTTTCATCTGGGGATTTGGAACCTCAGATTCAGAGGAACAGCATATTTGGAGGGCCAACTATAAATTATACACAGATTTTGGACTAAATCCCCATGTTGTTCAAGAGTCAACTGTATATGTATACATATAATCACTCGATTACTTATTGATTCAATCAGTGAGCATCTACTAAGTACCATACACAATGTTTATGCTAAGTATAAAATAAAACAATATATATGTATTAAGTTTAACATTATATATACATATTTATATGTTTATAACCCCATGGAATATTTCTTTTAAAGTGCTGTTCAACAGAAATATAATGTAAGTCACAGATGTAATTTTGAATTTCCCAGTAGCCATAGTAAAATGGCTTTATTAAAGGATTAATTAATTTTAATTACATATTTTATTTCATCTAATATATCCAAGATATTGTCATTCTTACATGTAAATGTAAAATAGTTATTAATGATATATTTTACACTTTCTATATTGTCTTCAAAATCCATTGTGTATTTTATACTTAGCACATCTCAGTTAGAACAAGCCACATCTTACGTTTACAATAGTCACATGTAGCTAGGGGCATCCACTGGACATCTAGGGTCTAGAATAATATACAAAAAACTGGGCGGGAGATGGGAGAGGGAAAGAGATTTATCTTTTACTATATATACTTTTGTAATTTTGATTCTTGTGTTCTGTGTACTTGTTGCCTACACAAAGAAAATTGAAAAAATGAATTAATAAATTAAAAGCATCATGTTTTTATCTGTGCATGTGTGTGCATTCTTCCACGTCAGTGGTTTTCAACTGGGGGTGATTCCCCCCTCCCCAGGGGACATTTGACAATGTCTGGAGATATTTTGGGTAGGCGGTTGGGGACGACTGGCATCTAGTGAGTAGACGTCAGGAGTGCTATTATAGATCCTACTATTTATGGCAGGGGTCCCCAACCCCCGACGGCAGACCAGTCCACAGAGCAGGAGGTGAGCGGCAGGCGAGGGAGCAAAGCTTCATCTCACTCCCCATCACTCGCATTACCGCCTGAACCATCCTCCCCCAACACCCCCCAAACCCATTCGTGGAAAATTTGTCTTCCATGAAACCGGCCCCTGGTGCCAAAAAGGTTGGGGACCACTGATGTATGGTAGAGTCCACATCCCCCAGTTAAGGATTATATGACCCAAAATGTCAATAGTGTTGAGGCTGAGAAATTCCATTCTATGTATGTGCTTTAAAAAGTAAAAATTTTGTTACTAGGCATTATCAAGGCCCTGGGTATACAAAGAGGTTTCACACACAGCACCTGCACCTCAATGGCTCACAGTCTAGTGAGGGAGAGAGAGTAGGCAAATAATTGCAGGAATGTGATCAATTCTAGAGTAGAGTAGAAACAAGGCATTAAGCAAGAATTAAAGTATCTGTAAACATATTCACTAGCTAGAAAGTCACTTGTTTGAAACATCAATTTGGATTGAATAGTTGAAGTTGAAACATCAATTCCAGAAGTTATTTTCCACCAAATCCTCTAGGTTGACAGTGTAGTACTTTATTCAAAGGCTTTAATGTGCCTCTGTACCAATCTACTATCCATAAAAGATGTCTGAGAAGAGCCCTTAATTAGGTCATAACATCTGTTATTATATTTCTGTGCTGAGTACCACATTTTGGAACTTTAAATGGACTCTAATATATTTTAAAAAGAATGTGTAAGTCATGACTAATTTTATTGCTGTCTGAAAGAGATGGCTCTATTTTATAAGAACAACAGTTCAAGGGATTATCATGTTTTGCATATTTTCTCCCACGAACGTCTCCATTTTTCTGAGAGGCTCACAAGTTCAACCATATTTCATCACCAATCAAAGAAACCAGACAAAGCTCAGACTCTGAAATCCATGGGCTTTGTTTAGGTTTTCTTAAACCTTAGGGCTGTCATATTTTTGCTTTGGTTTAGTTTTTCACTAGTGAGCTCACAAAGTACTGTACATATCTGTTTGAAAGTCAGAAGAAATCTTGTGGCCTTCTCACTGCCTGCAAGCTACCAACACAAGAGGCTGCACAGGGCAGTGGTGAAGGGCAAGTGCTTTGGCATCTGATAAGACCTGGGTCACCTCTTAAGGTGCAGCACATTACTTAACCTCACTAAACCTTGGTATCCTCATGTAAAATGTCTATCATGCAAGATAGATTGATTAAACTGAGATAGCATATTAAATTCATTTATCACTGCTAGGAATTAATCAAGTTATGGGAACTGTTACTATCCAAATGGCACAAAACAAAAAGCAGACAAAAAGCCACAAGTCAGAATAGAGTGCATGTGATTTCTCCACTAGAATTTATTTATGTATTCATAGTCATTATTTTTCTAAAAAATAACTGATTCCCTATCTTTTTAGTTGATACCTTAATTAAAAGGAGAAATTTGAGTACTGTTTTGGCACTCTGGGTTGAATTGGTTTACATTTGTGTTCATTATTCGTTTCTTGCTACCTTTCACCACTGTGCTGTTAGAACACAATACTAGCTCCTGTTTTTTGATGCCTGCCTCTTCCCAGCTAAGTTCACATTGTCTATTTAAAACGCAACTTTTTTTGAAAATCTCCCTTGTGCCCTCATTATCACACTAACTAAACCTCACTAAATAGTAACCTAAATCTCTTTAGCAACAAGCCCATCCTCCATAACTTGAAGAAATACACTGCAGCTCTACAGAGTTCATTTATAGACAGAGACAAAAGGCTTCTTCCTGATTGTAATTTCAACAGACCTAGTGATTGTAATGTTACTGTGGTAAAAAATGCAGCTGCATTTTTTCATGCTTTCTAGAAAAGTTGAGATAAAATCTTATAGTCACACCACTCATATTTTATAATTTAAATCTCAGAGAGGTTTTGTTTCATTCAAAAAGCTGAAATTGTAAATTTCATTTTGTTTGTGTGAAAAGTTATACTGTAATTAATTAATTTTATAGAAAATCTTATATTTCTCTTCTATTATGGTAAAATATCCACTGGATGCTTAATTAAAAGATGCAATAGTTTTCTTAATCTTTCAATATGTTGATATTTTACACTACCCTATTTTAATGATAGCAAAAAATTAATGACTGAATTAGATATTAGAGAAGGTTAAATAACAAAGAATATAGGTAATTTCATTGTTTTTCTGATGATCAATATTAATAATGATAATATTAATTGAGTAGAGCATAAATTAAAGGCAAAATAATTATTTAGTAGCCTAATGACTTGAGACAGATGATTAAGGTTTCAATCCAACAAGGGAGATGAAGAAACCTCCAAGTTTAGCAGGTTTTTTGTAGAGAGGGAGGGCCTGGATTCTGTCTTTCCCTTTGCCCCACGGAGGAAGATGAGAAACTGATCCAGGCTTCTTTCATCTTTCTTCCTTCTGTTTTTCCCTTTATTCCATTCCTGAGGGGAAAATTTCAGAGCTGGTATGTCCATTATACATGTAACAGATTCCAAAAGAGGGATTTTTTTTTTTTTTTTTTATGATAGAGCTTATATAGAAATGAGGAAAATACAAACAGGGCAGGGAGAGAAAAATTTCAGGCTGAGTAAGCTATGGAGAAAAAAAAATCACAGAAATGGGCATGGGAAGAGACAAAGAGAACATTCAGGGGGAAAATGGCTGAAAAAAATGAAAGGAGAACAATTGGGAATGTAGATGTTTAGAAATTACCATAGAAAATCTAAATCATCAAGTGGATCATTTTATTTTTTCCCCAAAGAATGTGCTCAGGTTGATTCTTTATCCAGTTCGGGAAGGCTGTGAGAGAAAGTCGTTGGCCACATACCCAGCAGAATCTGAGCTGTTCAACAAGCTACTCATCAGAAGCCTCTGTCTCAACCTGTTACTTGCCTTCGCCTCTCACCTGGTCTAGAATTTTAACCTCTTTTCTCATTCCTTTAGGTGACACACCAAAGTGGATGGTTATCTTAAAAAGCTACAATTAAGATTGCTGGAGGTGGAGAAGAGGCCCTGAGGGTTCTTTGAGTCTAGCACAAAGGAATGTATCAAATCAACAGCAGGCAAACACTGAGGGCCTGATGTTGTCCATAAGACAGTGTTTTTGATAAGGGACTTGCAGGGAGAGGAGAGTTTGCAGCTTGTACACCTCTGGGTACGAATAGCTGGAAAGTGCCAGACCTGGGAAAGCAGGCCCCGGGATCCCGTTCAGGAGGCATACTCCTACAGAGGGCAGAGAGTGCCCAAAGTGAAGAATATGGAAAAACAAGAAGTACAGGGTTTAGTTATTTCTTTTTAACTTATCTATTTTATATAGGGCTTAACTTGGTTTGCTGTCAGTTAACAACCAAGATTGGAATGGGCCTCGGTGGAGTCCTTAACTGTCTTGAGCGGGGTGGTATGAAAAAGCAGGGATTATACTGCTCTTCTTCCTAAAATTTACTGTCTGGAATAGGAATAGTGTCTGGGGGCAGTCTTGAGAATCCTAAGCTAAGAATCCTGGGCTAATGCCTTCAGGGGTTACAGACTCACCAAGCAGTCTCCCAGAACTGATTGGGATGAAAACTGATCGATTCCAACCTAAATCAAGGGCAATCATTCGGGTGAGTCGACTAGCCATTGAAACTTAGGGCAGAGTGGTGGGGAATTCAAACAGGTAGTCTAATACTATTAAAATGAAGGCCATTGTTTTAATCAACATTGTGGACTAGAGTCCTCTGAAAGGATATTTGTAGGGAAAAAAATGGACCTTGTTTTTTTTTTTATAAATTTATTTATTTAATTTATTTATTGTTGGCTGCGTTGGGTCTTCGTTGCTGCACATGGGCTTTCTCTAGTTGCGCCGAGTGGGGGCTACTCTTCGTTGTGGTGCGTGTGTTCTCATTGCGGTGGCTTCTCTTGTTGCAGAGCATGGGCTCTAGGTGCGTGGGCTTCATTCGTTGTGGCACACAGGCTCAGTACCTGTCGCGCACAGGCTTAGTTGCTCCTCAGCATGTGGGGTCTTCCCAGACCAGGAATCGAACCCGTGTCCCATGCATTGGCAGGCTGGTTCTTAACCACTGTGCCACCAGGGAAGTCCCAGGACCTTGATTATTTGGCAACATTAAATAGGTGGAGAAGAGGATGAAGACAGTCATAAATTCGTTCATCTATTCCTTCAAGAAATTATTCATGAAGCCTCTATGGGAACTGTGTGAAACACCAGGGGTTTTGTGGAGAGCAAAAGCGACAGGGTTCCTGCCTTATATGGAGCTGACCTTCCAGCGTGTGGAGTCAGACAACAAACACAGTAAAAGACAAAGATCACTTCAGATAGTAGTAGGTGCTGTGGAGGAAGGGGAACAGTTTAATGGGATGGAGAGTGACCTGGGGGGAGGTTGACGGCGAGTGTTTTAGGTACGGAGGGCAGAGACTACCTGGGCAGGTAGATTTGATTGAGATCTAAGAGTTGAAGAGTGGCCCTGTGAAGACCCAGAGGAGGGGCATTCTTTGAAGAGGGAGTAGCAAGTACAAGAGGCCTGAAATAGCGATGAACTTGATACACTGGAGGACAAAATCAGCAACACCAACAATAAAAACAAAAACAAAACAAAAACAAAAAACAGTGTGGCCAAAGAAAGTAAACAAAGGACAAAAAGTCCAAGACAAAGTTACTAGGATAGGCCACAAGGAAACAGTTCCTTTTAATCGCAAAGAGAATTTAAAAGCAAGATTAAAGTAGAGGACAATTTTGATCCCTAGAGGACTCAGGAAAAGTAAGAATCCATTAAAAGAGCATTTTTGAGGATATAGAGAAAGGAGGGTAACCCTGGGTGTAGGGCCCCTATACTAGTAAAGACAAGATCTAAAACCTGGTTGACAATACCAGAAAGCTTTGGTTTACAAATGTGTGCTCCAGAAGGAAAGACAAAACCCTCACTGCTGCTGTTGGCAGTAGGTAAGGATCAGTGATCAACCCAAACTACAATGTTGTAGCTGCCACAGTTGGTATTTGAAATCCAGAGGGAAATGGAGATGATTACCACTGATATCTTCATTAAACAACAAACTACATAGGTAAAATTTAATGGCCTAAGTGCTTTAGATTTTTAATAAAGTAAAAATGTTAAAACTCCTGTGTGAGAACCCAAAAAATTATCAGTGCATAATTTAGCCCTTAGAGGGAATATTTCATTTGTTTTATGTTTCAAAGGCTTAACAGCACTTTAATTTGGTCTGAATTCCTTTGTCTACCAATTTGAAAGGCAAAGAAAGTTCACTTCTTTCCCAAAGAAGCTGAGATTTTAATTAACTACACATTATTTACTGGACTTTGGGGCCCCAAATACAGACTGGATGAGATTTTTTAAAGGTTAGCATGTTCTTGAGGATCTGTAGCAACTTTTCCTGACCAGTTCTACTTCAGCCTGGATTGTGAAACTGCATCTTGATTCAACATGCTTTGGCAGGAAAAAACTGTTAGCCTTTCAATAATATGGAACAAACACTGAGCTTAGACAAAGGGGAAAAAAATGAAACAGAAAACATACCATCTGTTGAGTGGCCATGAAGTAGCCAACACAGCATTTTTCACATCCCTGCACAACAGCACTCTGGGGTGGCACTGTCACCCCCAGATGCAACTTGGAGAGAAACTAGCAAACGTCTGAGCTATTGAATGGCTGAGGAGAATTTGCTATAACATCCTTTGGTTGACAGTCTATGTGCTGTCCACCAGACAATACGGTATCCCCTATTTAGATGTAGCAGTGACGATGAGAAGAATTTGTTTACTAATGTTAAGAAAAAATGAATAAATCCAACTTATGAATGGTCACCTTAATTGTAACACACCCCTTTTCTGATGGAAAAGTTACCTATTAGAAATTTGCCCAGCAAAGTGGTAAGAATCCGCCTGCCAATGCAGGGGACACGGGTTCAAGTCCTGGTCCGGGAAGATCCCACATGCCGCGGAGCAACTAAGCCCATGCGCCACAACTACTAAGCCTGTGCTCTAGAGCCTGCGAGCCACAACTACTGAAGCCCGTGTGCCTAGAGCCCGTGCTCAGCAACAAGAGAAGTCACCGCAATACGAGAAGCCACTGCAATGAGAAGCCCGCGCACCGCAACGAAGAGTAGCTCCCGCTCGCCGAGCTAGAGAAAGCCGGCGCGTGGTGACAAAGACCCAACGCAGCCAAAAATAAATAAATAAAATTTATTAAAAAAAAATAAAAACGCCTGGTTTAATTTCGGTATGCTACTTGGTAGTTAAAAAATTGATTATGTATTTTTGAAAAATAAGACACATGAGAATGCAGTAGGTTAGCTGTATATATAGTCTCAGGGAAGAGATCAATAGAGAACTTTTATAAAATATACATTAAGGTTGGTAAAGTATATCTAGGAGAGATTGGTAGGGGGAAGGTGGCTTTACTTCCTTGGCATCAAGTCTGTTCATGTTTATATGAATATGTAATAAATATCAGACAAAACGTATACTTGATATTCTCCCATGAGATTTATAGCAAAAATTGGACCGAAATTTTGTACCTAAGACTTGAACTTGAGGTGGTATCATTAAGCCTTTCGAAACAAATAGAAGTCATCCAGCCTGGAAGAAATGGACAAATTCTTAGGAAAGCACAACCTTCCAAGACTGAACCAGGAAGAAATAGAAAATATAAACAGGCCAATCACAAGCACTGAAATTGAAACCATGATTAAACATCTTCCAACAAACAAAAGCCCAGGACCAGATGGTTTCACAGGTGACTTCTATCAAACATTTAGAGAAGCGCTAACACCTATCCTTAAACTCTTCCAAAATATAGCAGAGGGGGGAACGCTCCCAAACTCATTCTACGAGGCCACCATCACCCTGATACCAAAACCAAAGATGTCACAAAAAAAGAAAACAACAGGCCAATATCACTGATGAACATAGATGTAAAAATCCTCAACAAAATACTAGCAAATAGAATCCAACAGCACATTAAAAGGATCATACACCATGATCAAGTGGAGTTTACCCCAGGAATGCAACGATTCTTCAATATATGCAAATCAATCAATGTGATACACCATATTAACAAGTTGAAGGATAAAAACCATATGATAATCTCAATAGATGCAGAGAAAGCTTTTGACAAAATTCAACACTCATTTATTATAACAACCCTCCACCCTCCAGTAAGTAGGCATAGAGGGAACTTACCTCAACATAATAAAGGCCATATATGACAAACCCACAGCCAACATCGTTCTCAATGGTGAAAAACTGAAAGCAATTCCACTAAGATCAGGAACAAGACAAGGTTGCCCACTCTCACCACTATTATTCCACATAGTTTTGGAAGTTTTAGCCACAGCAATCAGAGAAGAAAAAGAAATAAAAGGAATCCAATTGGAAAAGAAGAAGTAAAACTGTCACTGTTTGCGGATGACATGATACCAAACAGAGAGAATCCTGAAGATGCTACCAGAAAACTACTAGAGCTAATCAATGAATTTGGTAAAGTAGCAGGATTAAGTAAAGTAGCAGGATTAGGATTAGACCACCCTACAGGGTGGGAGGGAGACGCAAGAGGGGATATGGGGATATATGTATACATATAGCTGACTCACTTTGTTATACAGCAGAAACTAACACAACATTGTAAAACAATTATACTCCAATAAAGATGTTTAAAAAAAAAAAAAAAGAAACTTGCCCAGGATACAGGTACCTTTCAAAGAGTGTCTGTGTTGGAAGAGGCCTGGGGAAAGGAGGGAGAAGGTAAGTACCGCCTGCATGGGAGCCTTGGAAGCTTTATCCATCAGAGTTTGAGGAAAGGGAATTTCTTCCAATTCCTTTGGCCTGTTACTATTCAGGAATTCAGGCAGAAGCCTAGGGTGAGCACCTTAAAATTTCCAGAAACCAGCAATCTATTTTTCCTTTCTTAACAGAAAATTAAGTACAGAAGTGTAGGAGTTCTTTCAGGTAACATTTAGGTTTATGGAGCAGTATTTTCACTTGGCGGAAGATTGCTATACTTGCTCTTAAGCATCAACCACTTTAGACCAGGGAGCCTAATGTTTACCCGGCTCCTGGGCAGGCTGAGTCTAACTGTTATTGAACTTGTGACTTCTCTAAACCACGTCCAAAGTTCCCTCCTACCCCTTCCTCAGAAGACAGTCTAGTGGCCTAGTCTGGGGCCAAATCCAATTGAAAGTAGTACAGAAAAGCCAATGTTCTTTTCATCTCCCCTCACCTGAGCTTTAGATGTCCTATTTTGTACTTGTTTTTTAAGAAAAATAATTTTAGCAATAATATTAATAGCCATCATTTATCCAGAACTTACTGTATACCAGGTATTATGCTGTTATTGCATTATCTTATTTAATCATCAAAGAATGATTGCCCCTAGTGTAAGTATTAGAGTTATCCTAATTTTACAAATGAGTAAACTGAGCTAAAAGAAGTAAGCAACTTGCCTTATATGATACTAAGTATATAATTTCTTCAGAAATGTTTTTGTTAATGAATAGCAGTTTTCAAATACCTATTATTATTATTTTTGGCTGCATCGTGCAGCTTGCGGGATCTCAGCTCCCTGACCAGGGATTGAACCTGAGCCATGGCAGAAAGCTCCAAATCCTAATCACTAGACCACCAGGGAACTCCCTCACATGCCTATTTTAATTATTTTTAATAAGAGCAGTTTATGAATTAAATACTTCTCACTTTCTCTTTGATTAATACTCTTTTAATCCCTCCCTCTCTCTCTCTCAAAGAGCCAGACCCAAATAAGTGCTTTACAAAAATTATCCCACTTAATTCTCATAACAATTTTAGAACGCTTATAGAAGTTATGTAACTTGCCCAATTGATCAAATTGACAGTAAACTACTGAGACAGATTTGAACCCAAGCTGTCTGAGTCAAGAGCATGCATTGATAACAGCCAAATTATGCCATTAAAACTCACCTATGTGATTAAATCCTAACCAGGTCAGGCACTCAGTTCTGTGGCAAGCAGTGTTCTCTCATCAGCTGTAATCTTCTCATTTGATTTTTCAGCTTTTCAACAGGTCAGATCTATATATGCAGCTGGTGCTAAAGTGTGAAGATCTACCTGATAAATTCAGTCCCTGAACTCAAATAAGTCAAGTCCCTGAAATCTGCTTTTCTGTGGCTGCACAGCTGCAGTTAACTGAAGCCTGATTCAAGCCTTCAGTTTAATATAGCTTGGTAGTTTAATGATGTCTCCTGGATCTTTGCTTTGCCTTTGAGAAATGGTGAATTGAATGTCTGTACTGAAATTTATAGTTGAAGATAACAATTAGGATAATTCAGTTGAAAATAAAACTTTTCTATAATGTAGTCATTAAAGGCCTGCTTAGGGATTTTTATCTTAGTTGCTTACAACCTGTGTAGATTTAGACAAGTTAATTAAACTTGCTAAGCCTCAGTTTTCTCCCCTCTTCTCTTTTCAATGGGGTAATAATGCCTATATTAAGGAATTTAGGAAATATTAGGGAATATTTAGGAAATATTATAGGAAATATTAATAAATATGTATTAAATGAATGGTTGATAATGTGGTTAGTGCAGGAACTTGAGCATAATAAGTGTTCAATTAATGTCAACTCATTATTTAACCTAGAATGTCAAGACAGTTACTTTGGCTTTTCTCCTGCTCTATAAATTGTATGCTGCTGACATAAACTTTGAATATGAGTGTTCAATAGGCAGACAATTCTGAAGGAATAAGTATGTACTTTTTAATCTAGTATTTATTAGATTAAATTTATTAGATTAAAGAAATATATTTATAATTCTTCTTCATACTTTGCTCCTTAATTGTTCATTTAGGGACTTCCCTCATGGCGCAGTGGTTAAGAATCCGCCTGCCAATGCAGGGGACATGGGTTTGATCCCTGGTCCAGGAAGATCCCACATGCCGCAGAGCAACTAAGCCCGTGCACCACAACTACTGAAGCCCGTGTACCTAGAGCCAGTGCTCCGCAACAAGAGAAGCCACTGCAGTGAGAAGCCCGAGCACTGCAACGGAGTACGCCCTGCTCGCTGCAACTAGAGAAAGCCCGCGCGCAGCATCGAAAACCCAACGCGGCCAAAAAATAAATAATTTTTTTAAAAAAAGTTCATTTAAAGATTGAGTTGGCATTCATAACACAGTTCAGTTTGGAACAAATCATGGTAGATACTTAGTAAGTTATACAAAAAGAGAAAATCTCGGCTCTATTATTTGCAAATAAAAAGTAAGCAATCATAAAAATTCTCAACACCTACAGAGTTACTTAGGTTTAGGAATAGTCAGGTGTACAGAATGAGAGTTTCCTTTTGAAACACAGATCTTCCTTGACTTACCTTGGGGTTATATCCCGATAAATGTAAGTTGAAAATACCGTATGTCGAAAATGCATTGAATACATCAAACCTAGTGAATATCATAGCTTAGCCTCAGCTACCTTAAACGTGCTCAGAACACTTACATTAGCCCACAGCTCTATACGGAGCCTATTTTATAATAAAGTGTTGAATAGCGCATGTATATGAATACTGTACTGAATGTCAGAAACAGAATGGTTGTGTGGAGACAGAATGGTTAAGTGTGTTTTCTTGTTTACTGCTGTGATCGTGCGGCTGATTGGGAGCTGTGGCAGCTGCCGCTACCCAGTATCACGAGATCATACCATATAACGCTAGCCCAGAAAAAGGTCAAAGTTCAAAATTTGAAGTATGGTTTCTACTGAATGCATATTGCACCGCCATAAAGTCGAAAAATCAAGTTGAACCATTAAGTCAGCGACCATCTACAGCAGCATTGTTAATACCATCTCTTTAAATACAGCAGTGTTGTAAATAACATTTCTTTTTTCAACTTTATAACTTCCCAAAATATCAGATCCATTTATTTGTTTTTCCTGAACATAGCATATGTTCATTTTTGCTGATTTAAATAGGACAACTTATTTTTCATTCAGAATTGTTTATAAGATTAATATCTTGCAA
Source organism: Balaenoptera borealis (assembly GCF_965194805.1). Classification (NCBI taxonomy): domain Eukaryota; kingdom Metazoa; phylum Chordata; class Mammalia; order Artiodactyla; family Balaenopteridae; genus Balaenoptera; species Balaenoptera borealis. Next base: position 128,216,820 of record NC_138861.1, on the reverse strand, counting down.
CTTCACGAGCCCTGCGAGCTAGAGTGAAGCTATATACAAAAACAGTGAAATCTCAGCATTCTCCAGTATTTGCAAAAGAGAAATACAATGTGGTTGTGTGAGTTCCCTGATTGATTTTGCAGTTGTATGATTTACTGTGACCACCAAAAGCACTTAAAAAATTTTTTTTTGTTGCTCCAAATTCATCTCCAGACACTTACAAATTGTGTAGGTTACAATCCCTCTAGAACTGCTAATCCAATCCATTTTCTGAGGGAGTCAAAAAGAAAATGTAATGGGAAAATACATATTTGTAGCAAAATAAAATGTTCTAAATAAGGTCAGTTTTCTTTGTTTTATTTTTTACACATTTTCCATAAAACCCATTTAATCTGCAGAGAAAAAACTCTGCATTCCACTGCCTTCAATGCATTTAACTCCAGCCAACCATCTCACAAAGGTAAGCCACTGACCATCAAGAGAACGAGATAAGGGCTTCCCTGGTGGCGCAGTGGTTAAGAATCTGCCTGCCAATGCAGGGGACACAGGTTCGAGCCCTGGTCTGGGAAGATCCCACATGCCACAGAGCAACTAAGCCCGTGTGCCACAAGTACTGAGCCTGTGCTCTGGAGCCCACGATCCACAACTACTGAAGCCCGTGTGCTACAACTACTGAAGCCCGCACGCCAAGAGTCTGTGCTTCACAACAAGAGAAGCCAGCGCAATGAGAAGCCCGCGCACCGCAACGAAGAGTAGCCCCCACCCGCTGCAACTAGAGAAAAGCCTGCATGCAGCAACGAAGACCCAATGCAGCCAAAAATAAAGAAAATTTTAAAAAATAAATTAATTTAATAAAAGAGAGAGAACTAGATCAGAGACTGGAGATAGAGTCAGTGAAAAATATTTATTGAGAAACTTGTAGTAAGTAATGAGGATCCGGAAATGAATAAGATCCAATAGCTCACTCAAGAGCTTTCTTAAGGAGAGCACAAATCCATCCAACCACTTGAGTAAAAGTCCTCATTATGAAAAAGTCAGTATATCTTTAAGTGATCATTTGGATGCCACTAAATGGGTGTACATTAAAAGATCCTCGTATTACTTTTTGTGCTCTTTCTTTCTAAATATTTATCAAACATTTTGAAAATGAAAGAATATAGAAAATTATAAAGTATGACATCATAGCTTCAAATTATAGTTACACATACTATTATGTATCACAATCAAAAATAAAAATCATGGCATTATCTATATTCTTAAAACTGATGTTATTGTTCAGGTTTTTGTGCTGATGTTCAGGGTTTAAAACATTTTAACCTCTTCAGGAGATCTATGTCTTAACACGTTTCTTCCTTCTGCCTTTATTATTATATGCCCTGTTGAGCTAGTTAAGTTCCAAAGGTTAAAATTATTCAAGTTATTGTTGAGTCTCTGAAATAATTTACCTAAAGCATTTCTGAAGACAAGCATTCCACAAGACACATGCCATTACATTAACAGCCTTCTGTCACAGAACAAAAACTTACTAATTAACATGTCTTATTTCAGGCTCCTAGATGGAACCCAGCATCTTCCATAAAGTTGCCTTTGCTTAGACTCAGCTGTGAGCTGCAACAGCACTGATACTGTGTGCCAAGTATTGTTTTTCTTGTTCTGACCATATTTCATTTTTCTGATGACCATTATTTCATTTTTCTGATGACCATTTGATAGCAAGGATTATTTAGTCCTATGTAGGGCCTTTGTACACTGGGTGGAGGTTTTCTAAGCCTTCTAAAAATAAAGACTAGTCTAGAGTAGCATCATATTTTTATTTTTATTTATTATTATTATTTAATTTATTTATTTTTGGCTGCGTTGGGTCTTCGTTGCTGCACGCGGGCTTCCTCTAGCTGCGGTGAGCGGGGGCTACTCTTCGTTGCGGTGCACGTGCTTCTCATTGCGGTGGCTTCTCTTGTTGGGGAGCACAGGCTCTAGGCATGCAGGCTCAGTAGTTGTGGCTTGCAGGCTCTAGAGCACAGGCTCAGTAGTTGTGGCGCACGGGCTTAGTTGCTCTGCAGCATATGAGATCTTCCTGGACCAGGGCTCGAACCCGTGTGCCCTGTATTGGCAGGCAGATTCTTAACCACTGCGCCACCAGGGAAGCCCATAGAGTAGTATCATATTTTTAATGCCCTGAATTTGTTTTACTACACAACTCAGCTATAATTACTGCCAATGAGTCTCTGTTTCAAAACTGTATCTATCTTTCAGTCCCCAAATGAGGGCAAAATATCCTTCACAATGTAACTGTTTCATGGAAGGGTGGGGGGGAAAGAAATTCTTTCTGATTTCAGCTCCACTAGCAAATTTTGTTTCCAGTTGTTTTAGCAGTGTTATACATAAATAAGCCTTTTGATGCTTTAGGGTTTTTTTTTTTTTTTTTTGAATGAGGGTGTGTAGGAAAGCAACAGTAATGTACATAGCTTAATTTCTTAGATAAGAAACTCTGTTGCATTACAGAATGCCGGGTGTTGTTTTACAGATGGTGAATATAATTTAGCTGAAAAGGTTTGTAATCTTCTCATCAAATTAAACCATGGCTATTTTTGTTGTGTTTTATGTTTCTTTTTCTTTAGCAATATTCTAATATGGACAGCCTTACACGTGATACAATTGCAGGAGGCATCTTCCTTATCCAAATTCCTGCTCTCCTGGGACTCAGTTCAGGGGATGCCTGAAAGCCCATAATTCCTCTGACCATTCCATGCATTCTTTGGTCCCTGTTAAAATGTTAATAACTCCAGACTGGTTGACACATTAAGTCTTATCAGGCAGCTGGTACACTTGGGAGTCTTTTACTAGGAGTCTAGATACCTGATTCATTGAAACAATCTTTTTTTTTTTCTTGCAAACAGATAAAAAACAAGACTGAGTCTGCTTATAATGTAGCATGGGAGATGCAATTCTGGGGAAATTAAGACACCTTTGCTTACAACTGACCCTATGTTTCATGTAAAGTGATTGTTTAATTGACAATGCACTCCCAAAATATTTAGCATTTGGAAAATTCATGTAGTCATACTACAAATAAGTATCTGTTTAAATTCCCTGTCAACACATCAATTTTGCAGAATGTAACTATGGTAGCCAGCCTCAAAGACGGCCCCCAGCGATCTCTACCTCCTGGAACTCACACCTGTCCTGCACTGTACCAGGGTTAGTTTACTTTGTGAGCAATAGAATATGGCAGAAGTGATGGTATGTCAGTTCTGAGATTAGGTTATAAGAGTCTTTGTGATTTCTGTTTTGGTCACTCTCTTGCTCTCTTGGATCACTGGCCCCAGGGGAAGCCAATACCATGCTGTGAGTGGCCTTATAGAGAATTCCATGTGGTGATGAACTGAGGCCTCCAGCCAACAACCTATGAGTGAGCTTGGAAGCAGATCCTTTAGCCCACGCAGGTCTTCAGATGCCTGCAGCCCCATCACCACTTGGACTGCAACTTCATAAGACACCTTGAGTCAGAACCACCCAGCTTAGCCACTCGCAGATTCCTGACTCCCAGAAACTCTGTGAGATAATAAATACTTGTTGTTTTAAGCCACTAAGTTGTGGGACAAAAACTTATGTCTCTATAGATACTAACATAATTACCCATTCATCATTAGTCTCCAGAATCCATAGGCTGAAATACCTATGAAATATCATAATTTAGCATAAAGCTCCTGCCAGATAAAAAAGTATAAACTAGGTGTAGTAAACTCAAATGCTCAAAAAGTCCAGGCAGGTAGTGATCATGGTGAACTGAGGACTGTTCCCTAAATCTAAGGATGGAAACAGCAATAGACATTTGTTGCCATGTGGGAATTAGGGTTGCAATGTTGCCAGATCTTTTGATTGTTCAAGGTATACATAGGTTGATCTCTTCCCAAGCTCCCAGATAATTAGTTCAAGCTAATCACAGTAAGTCTATCTTCCAGTCAGTGAATGTTTCAGGAACAGGCATGTGACCCAATAATGGCCTATAAGGTGTGAGGGGAAATCTCCTCAGAAGCTTCTGGGAAAGATGACTTCACTCCTGAAAAAGAGGCACAGAAAGAACAAGTCTCTTTTCTTCTTCTGAACATGGACTCTATCTAGATGTAATGTCTTATTCTTTGCTGGTAGTCTGAAGATGAAGCCAACCCTAAGATGACCAAGTAGAGGTATACAGAGCCTGGCACCTCAAAGACATGGTTAGGCACTGAAGCAATCAACCTGGATTGGTTGGTACTTCCTATTGTATGAGATCATATAATTCCTTAAAATACCTGATTTTAAGCCAGTTTGATTTGAAGTGTCTTTTAGTTGCAGCCAAAAGCTTTCTAACAGATACACAAGGGAGGCGGGTAGTCCATAATTTTATGGATGAGTACTGATTTTAAATAATGCATAAAGTTCAATTATTAAAATGATTCTCTACCAAACAAAATATTGATATATCTGGATGGCATGTCAATCTTGCTGGCTGCTAGTTTGTGACATCTCTTGTAGACACTACATTACCATATTATTAAAAAATTTTAAAAGCTTGTTTGCATTTTATTTGAGGATCTCACTTGTTTACTGTTTATTGGCTGACATTTAAAAAAAATTAAATTTTTTACAGCAGTTTTACGTTTGCAGCAAAATTGAGGGGAAGGTACACAGATTTCCCGTATATCCTCTGCACCTCTCATGCATAGCCTCCTCCATTATCAACATACCCCACCAGAGTGATTATATTTGCTACAATTGATGAACCTACATTGACACATCATCATCACCAAAAGTCCATAGTTTGCATTACAGTTTGCTCTTGGTGTCGTACATTCTATGTGTTTGGACAAATGTATAAGGACATGTATCCATCATTATAGTATCATACAAAGTATTGTTACTGTCCTAAAAATTCTCTGTGCTCTGCCTGTTCCTTCCTGTTCCCACACCTCAACCACTGGCAACCACTGATCTTTTTACTGTCTCAGTAGTTTTGCCTTTTCCAGAATGTCATACAGTTGAAATCATATAGTATACAGTCTTTTCAGATTGGCTTCTTTCACTTAGGTGATATGCATTTAAGATCCCTCCATGTCTTTTCATGCTGAGTAATTCTTCTTAGTGCTGAATAATTCTCCACTGCCTATTGGCTGCCATTTAAGGGCCAATCACTATGGAATGCATAATTCTTTCCATTGGGGATTTTATAATGAAGACAAGTCTGCAACAATGTGATTGTGATTGTAGAAATTCTGTGGGTACAGCATGCCAGGCTAACACATATTGCAAGAGCGGAATTTGGTTAGGGAGGATTTCATAGTTTGAACAGGGCTTTAAAGGATATGGGGAATTTTGTCAGACTGACAAGAGTTTAGGTAACTTTGTTGTATAAGAGCCAGAAATTATGTGGCTGTGGAAAAGTTAATGCAATCATAGTGTGGTATTTGAAAGAAGGGTGACATTTTATTTTTCCACTGAAATCTGCAATGGGCAAATAATATCTGAGGTACTGTTTTTAATTCTATGAGCTGCAGTTTACTGCCACACTTATCCTGGTAACTGTCTTCACATGCTTAAATGATAGTCATTTGCTCATTGTCCAGCACTTAACATACTGCTTCTAATTCTTACAACTTTGTAAAATAGAATTATCTCCATATTACAGACGGGCAAACTATATTTTAGAAGAGGTTAGCAGTGACTGATGGATGACGGGAAGCCAGGATCCCTAAATCCCATCTCCACCCCCCCACCCACAGGCCCCACCCCCCCACCCCCCATCCTCAGGCAATGAGTTCCCCAGAGGGCGTTTATGCACAGGATGCAAGCCCAGGCAAATGTGGACTTTTACAATTAGCGAAGGCTTTGATCCCAAACCCCAAAGCAGTTTCCTAGTAGTAGGCCAATGGCCACACAGCTAAACAGCTTCTCTCCCTCCCTTTCTGCCTCAACCTATGCCCAAATCTCAACTTTATGGTCCTTAAGATTCCAGTGATGAGGTAGAAAAAACACTAAGCAAAAGGAGGGAAAATAGGGCATTGATCGTCTATGCTTATACAGGCTTATATTTATATCTCCCATGATAATACTATTAAGGGAGTCTAGCAGTGTGAATCAATTGCTGTTCTTGGATCTGCACAAACCCAATCGGGATGTCTCTTTCTTTTCTTTCTTTCTTTTTTTTTAATGTTTATTTATTTATTTGGTTGCACTTGGTCGCATTGCAGCTTACCAGCTCCTTAGTTGTGGCATGCAAACTCTTGGTTGTGGAACGCATGTGGGATCTAGTTCCCTGACCAGGGATCGAACCCAGGCCCCTTGTACTGGGAGCGTGGAGTCTTAATCGCTGCGCCACCAGGGAAGTCTCAGGACGTCTCTTTCTTGAAGGTGAAAAGAAGGGGCCGAGAAAGGAGTCTTTAGTGCCCCCTGGAGGTCAAGAAGCTAATGAATAATTTAACAGGGATTTGAACCCAGGTCTGCTAGACTCTGACACCAAATCAGTAGGAGAGTAGAACCAGAATCACAGCTGGATAAAGTAGGTTTCCACCTGGAGGCAACTTCTGGCTTAGTAGATGGGGAGATTTTCCTAACAATTTGGATTTTCTAGAGGTGGAGTGTGCTGGCTTCCAAGTAGAAATTTCCTCCACCCATAGTTTTCAAGAAATACTTGGAAGTCCACTTGTCAGGAGGTTCTGAAAAGGATTCCTGCATTTGACAGAAAGTTGGAGCTCTAAGTCCTTTTCAACACGAAGATTCTGTGCTTCCCAGATCACAGGCAAGCAGTTCTAGCCAGGCTTTTCTTTCAATCTGTTTACTTTTTTCATCTGTGGCCACAGCCCACCTGCAACTGAGGGATTTGAAAACCGCTCATTATCCTTAGGCAGACTCCTCACGAAAAGTGTTTTAACTCAAAATAGCTAGTAGTTCATTGGCTTTCAGGGACCAAACCTGTTGAGAGGAGGAGAGAGAAAACCCATCAGCGAGAACTAGTACTCAAGTGAGCAGAGCTGGGGCAGCCGCATGTCTGTCATCCTTCTTAAATGGGGTGCGGCAAGAGGCAGAAGCATGATAGGGAGGGGATTTCCTGCTTCACTGAGGCAGGCTTTCACAGGGTGACTTAGTTTGCGGGGTTAAGAATTCAAAGGCAGGGCTTCCCTGGTGGCGCAGTGGTTGAGAATCTGCCTGCCAATGCTGGGGACATGGGTTCAAGTCCTGGTTCGGAAAGATCCCACATGCTGCGGAGCAACTAAGCCCACGAGCCACAACGACTGAGCCTGTGTGCTGCAACTACTGAAGCCCGCGTGCCTAGAGCCCGTGCTCTGCAACAAGAGAAGCCACCGCAGTGAGAAGCTCGCGCACCGCAACAAAGAGTAGCCCCCGCTCTCTGCAACTAGAGAAAGCCTGTGCGCAGCAACGAAGACCCAACATAGCCAAAAATAAATAAATTAAAAAAGGAAAAAAAATAGAATTCAAAGGCAGTTACTGAGGCAAATCGACCATGTTGCAGTTGGCACTTTCTGAGTACTCTGTTCAACAGTTCACATGTATCATCTCAATTACCCCTCCCAGAGATCTGTCCTGCAAACAGGATTGCCGTCCCTTTTTCACAGATGTTGAGCCTTTGGCTTAGAGCACTAAGGGAACTTGCCTACGATCCCACAGTGAATAGGAGCTAAAGCCAGCGTGAGCACCAGTTTGATTTCAAGGCCAAATTAACCTTTTTTCTTTTCTGTTTTTGGGAGCTATCTATATATTTACATCTATATTCATCATATACAGTATGTATAATTTGGGTAAGCCTGGAAATGAATCTGTAGAATTAATTTCCATATAGGGATTACACCAAGGTTAGATGAGTTTTTAAAAATAAATGGAGGGCTTCCCTGGTGGCGCAGTGGTTAGGAGTCCGCCTGCCAATGTAGGGGAAAACGGGTTCAAGCCCTGGTCTGGGAAGATCCCACATGCCATGGAGCAACTAAGCTTGTGAGCTACAACTACTGAGCCCGTGAGCCACAACTACTGAGCCTGCGTGCCACAACTACTGAAGCCTGTGTGCCTAAAGCCGGTGCTCCGCAGAAAGATAAGCCACTGCAATGAGAAGCCCACGCACCACAACTAAGAGTAGTCCCCGCTTGCCGCAACTAAAGAAAAGCCCACACGCAGCAACGAAGACCCAATGCAGCCAAAAATAAATAAGTTAATTAAAAAAAAAATGGAAACAAAAAAGTGTTCAGTTTTATAAAATTTCATTTTGAAAAATGAGAAAAATAGAGATAAAATGCCTCTTAGAAGCATTATGAATATGATGAGTCAAGCAGAACTTTTCTTTTGCTCTTCGACACTGTATGTAAGGTCAACAGCCCTTACACATGGTTATATATGGTTAAATATAGAACAGCTGTTGCAATTGTGGGTCCTCAGACATCTTCATGGTGGAGGGCTGGCAAAGAAGAGTGTGGCTGATACAAGGCAGAGGTATAAACTTTACCTCTGCTGCCAGAGACGTCCTGCCAACAGAGGCCCTTGACCCAAATCACTGTACCATTCATTTAGCAATTCATTTCTTATTTTCTGGATCTTTCTTTTATTTTCTTGTACTTTTAACTAAGTACTATATGTTCTTTTGTTGTATTCCCCACCACCAAGACCTGATAATGTCTTATAATTTTAAATTTCCCACAGTCCCTAGACAGGGACTTATATTATTGGTATTATTTAATATATTTTTTCTTTTATGTGATAGAGCAATGCTCAGTGTTCTCTTAACAATTTTTTTTTGCACTTGGAATTGTCCAAGTAAATACTGCTTTTATGCCATATGTTTGAACGCTCTTAGCTTTTCCAAATACCGGCAGTACCCAAATTGTACATGGAACTTTTCCAAAAGTTATTTGATGTATTGGTTCTGGAACTCTGTAAAAATAAAATGTACAATATATTGGTTGTATTTCTAAATCGAACTACACTATTCAGCCCATCATGTATGTAAAGTAAAAGGATTCCCCAAAACCACCATAAAATCAAATGTTCTTACGTAACATAGTCACCACAGGAAAGTACAGATATGCACATGTATTCGTGCCCCACCTCCACCCCACAAGGCTGCACCTCCTCCCTGCTGTGATATGGGCTGGGAGATCCTCTTCACTTCCAGTTTTAGGTTTTAGGCTGATAGGCTGGGGAGAGTTGAACTCTTGGGCCCCATGTCTCCGAGGTTGCTTGATGGAATTGGAGTTTGCAGAGGTGACAAGAGAGATTGGGGGGCCTCGTGGGGCTTTCTAAGTGTTGTGATGGGAAATGCCTGCAAGATGTCACTTGTTTCTTTCTGTTCCCTCTCCTTGCTCCTTTGTTGCTGCTGAAGGGATTGGAAAGCAGAGAAAGAACTGGCAGTGGGGTTCTTGCGGTTGTAACACAATGGAGTTGAGTTGCCTCCCCTTCTCCTTTGGCTCTGATGTGTGTGATAGAGGGTCAGGAGCGTCTGAGGAGGGAGTTGTGGCTAGGTGGCACCTAATGGAGGCGGAAGGAGGGGACTTCTCCCCGTTCCCCCAACACACATGATGTGATGGAGGAGGGAGGGAGAATTGGAAATCCTAAACATCTGCATGTTGGTAGCAGCGAGGAGAAATGAAAGAAGAGATTAAAAGAGGAGGGGAGTAATATATAAAGAGCAGGTCTGTTTAAGTCATACTCTGCCTGTAAAGTAGAGGACAAAACCCAAAGTGAGGCCCCTGACTTCACAGTCCAATTACAGACATGCTATTTTATATTCTCAGAAAGATATGCTCTAAAATTGAAGCGATTAAATCCAGATGTGGAATTTTCTGTGGGTAACTCCACTTTGTATGTGTCAGCTTTATAATCTGTTAAATGTTAAGTAGACCTTGGAAAATCTTCAGCTCCTCTTAGGTGTATAGGGAGCTGGAAGAGAGGCCAGACCAGGGTCCCTCCTCTTTGGAGCTCAGTTCCAACCATCTTCTCTTCTACTTCTTTCTCATTATTTTCCTCTCTCCAAGGTACACAGGTGTGTCAGAATTGGGTCTGCCTCCAGACCCCCAGGAAGTGTGAAAGCCACGGGTGTAGGAGTCGTGCAGGGAAGGGAGGGCAGCAGGGTCTAAGCAAGCCAACCAGAATCCCAAGATGAGCCTTCCCTGGGCCATGATGTGACTGGCAGAAGGTGGAGAGCCAGGTCTGAAGGAAAAGGGTGACTCCTTTTAGAATTGTCACCTATTATATCAAGAATCTGTGATTGGTGAACTCTGTCGACCCTACTAAAATAAGTAAATCAACCTCCCCCAGAGAAGGATTTTACCTTCACTCTCTTCCCCAAGTACAGTTTTAACTATGCTTTTGGAGTCAGAAAACTATTAGTTAAAAAAAAAAAAAAATGAAATAGTGGGTAAAAACATCTTGAATAAAGATTTGATAAATACATTCTTGGATTCCTAATATCATTCACTTGCCCACTTCTCTCTGAAGTCAAATCAAATGTTTCATTAATAGGAGTGAACAAAATTAAAAAACAAAAGAAAACAGATGATTCGAAAAGGTTAAACTAAGATAGATTATTATTAGAACTGGGGGAAGGAAATTAATTCAGTTTCTAACTGAAATCTAGGTTTTAACAATAAACGTTTAAGTCATGCTCAAGTTTTCTTCAGAGTGCAGCATATACTATGGGACAGTAGTTCTACCCCACACTGAAACACGATTATGCCAGAAAGTAAAATATTGCCTTCTTTACGGCCTTCCTTTTTCTTGTTTAACTTCAGTGGCATAGTCAGGAACAACTGAAAGGGGAAATCCTAAAACATCCAGCTCCAGTGATTTTTTAAAAATTCTAAACCAACTTTTTTTTTTTTTTTTTGGGCGGCGGGAAGCAGGGGGAGCTGTGGAAAGGGCTTTGCTAAGGTCGAGCTAACAGCTACAAAATTGCCGGCAGGCAGAGCCCACTTTGGAGAGGCGAAAGAGTAGGCTTAACTCAAGTCCCTTGCCGGGCAAAAACGAGGCAGGTGTTAGAGGGATGGCTGTTTTGGATAGGATGGAGACCCGGACGGATGAAGTCTTCTCTGTTTAGAAAGGAACTTTGGTATTAAGAGGGCCTCACGGAATCCCAATAATAACCAAACAACTGGTGTTGTTCAGGGCACCGGGTGGAAAGTGGGTGGCAGGAAGTAGAAAGGCTCAAGCTGCCTTCCCTGGGTCGGTTCAGGAATTTAATTTCAGCAAATGTTTACTGGAGCCTAATAAGTGTTGGACACGATGTTAAGCACTGGGATATAAAGCGGAACGGAACGTGGTCTTGTCCTTGAGGAGCTCACAGCTCTGGAAAATGGCTTCAGCATTCCAAGTAGGCTTTGATAACTTTCACCCCGGGACTTATCAAGGGAGAGTTGCAACTAAACCCATCCACACTTTCAAAGATTTCAGAATAGAGGAAACGAGGCGCGGCAAGGGGGTGGAGGAGAGATGGCTGCAGGGGCTGGTGGCAGGCTTGGCAGCCGCCAGACGCGGGACTATAGTGGTGTCGCCTGCTGGCAAGGAGCGGCCAAGACCGTCCCCCTCGTTGGCACCCTCGGGCTTGGCTCGGGCACACTGAGGCCGCAGCGGTGCCAGCAGCTGGTCCGACCCGGCCGGGCGGGCTGACAGCCGGGAGCCAGGCAGCGGCCGCGCGGAGGTCCGGCTCCGGGGCGAGACTGCGCGCCCCGTGCCGGCAGCCAGGGGGCAGAGTTCCCGGGGCCGTGTCACTGCAGGCTACCTGGGGCCCCGGCCCCGCCACTGTCCGCCGGGTCCGCGTCTTCTCTTGGCGGGTCCTCTCCACCAGGCGGGGCTCCGCGGAGCGCAAGATTTCCCCGCCCGCGATCGCTCCCGAGGCGCAGGAGCAGAGGCGCGGCCGGGGCTCCGCGGCGGGAGGCGAGGTGGGGAGGGGAAGGCGGCCCGCGCGCGGGGGACGGGAGGGGGCTCGAGTAGGGGATTCCAGGGACGCGCAGCCCCGCCCTCGCCCCCTCCTCGCCTACCCTTCAGAACCCGCGGAGCAGGGGGAGTATGGAGCAAACGCCGCTGCTCTGGCACCATGACGCTCGCCCGCTTCGCGGTGGCTCTGATTTTCGGGGCGCTCCCCGGAGTGGTCAGCTTTGATCCGGTCCTCAGTTATCCCTTCCACCACCGCCATCGCCATTCGCCCCCTCCGGGTCCCCAGTACCGTTATTACCTTCCTACCCAGCAGCGTCCACAGAGGACGCCTGTGCCGCGCGTCCCGCGCCCCCCGGCGGCGCTCCGGGCCCCGCGCCTGCACGCCCTCCACGCCCGGCACACGCCCGGGCCGCGCGCCGGGGACTGCCCCGCCGGCGAGCCCTGGGTCAACGTGACGGACTTCGGCGCCTCTTGTCTGCGCTGGGCAGAGGTGCCACCGTTCCTCGAGCGGTCGCCCCCGGCGGGCTGGGCTCAACTGCGAGGGCAGCGCCACAACTTTTGCCGGAGCCCCGACGGCGCGGGCAGACCCTGGTGCTTCTATGGGAACGCCCACGGCAAGGTGGACTGGGGCTACTGCGACTGCAGACACGGTGAGTGGCCTCGGGGCAGCTGCGGCGACCCGGACTGGCGGGGAGCCACCCTAGCTAGGCGAGGGCATTAGGTGTTCCTCTCCTAGCTAGAGAGAGAGTGAGAGGGGGTGGGATTGCGGGTTTGCCTCGCTCAGTGTGATGGTGGGCTGCCACTGAGTTACCATCCAAGTACCTTGGTACCTTGACTTTGAATTAGCAAGGCGGGCTTCGTGTGTGAAGGTTATTTGGGGTGATAGTTTCTCTGGAAAGTGCTGCGCTCTGGCTTCCTGGATAAGGTCTTGTCTCTGCCTTGTGTGTGTGTGGGGGGGGGGGCGCGCATGCGTTGGGTGGATGTGTGTTTTCTGGATCATCTTGCCTTCAGAATGTTACCATATTTACGTAGAAGACGCAAAGCAAAGGAGGAGATAGTTTCTAAGCACTTGTTTTGGAAAGGGAAATATTAAAACTAATATGACAATCAATAACCTTCCCCCCACCCCCCCGACCCGATTTGGGAAAACGTGGTAAAATTTCTGCCTTGCTCCCACCATTGACATATATTTGAAAAAGTTTGGCAAAATTTCCTGGCCAAAATACGACTAGTCAAAAGGATGTTCATGTTCTGGGGCACAGTGTGATAAATATCATCAGTGAGTGAAGACAAAAGAAAGGGAAAAGAGAACGGAATAGTAACTATCTTAGGGAAGAAGCAACTTGATAGAGTCAAGTGCGGTTTTCAAGAGTGCCAGTATTCAGCTGTGTATGTTGTTTGTGGAAAATCGGGATCAGTTGGTAAAGAGATAAAGTTGGTAAGATGTTTTGGTTTTGTGGTAATAAAAGCATCACATTAATAGATTTAATGTAAGTGAATAATCGGCCTTTGAACAGTGTTTGTTTTGAGTTGGTGTTTTGTTTAACATTAGGGCTTTTTTGTTTCTTTAATAGTTGTGGGAAAAAAATCCTTACATGTCCTTCAAAGTTTGGATTTTCTTTAAAAATTCTTTTTTTGGCAGCTCTCCATTCAAGCTGTGGGGCAGCAGTTTCACTGATTATGATTCTGAGATATGCTGTACTTTGTACCTTTTGGAGGTAATTTGGAGGTTAACTTTCACAGGGCCATTCTTTCCCTTCAGAAATTTTTATTTATCTGTGCCTTCAATTGCATTAGTGCTTTGAGTTAAAGGAAAGTGATAGGAAGGTTAAGATCAATTAATCTTTATCCTAGAGAATGAAGTCATCGCTATACTTGTGTTTCACAGACAGAATGCCAATGTGGCTGTAAAAAATTTGAGGTGATATCAAGCAGAGAGCCCTAGCATTATTTCACTATTTACTGTAAGAGATTACTTGTAGTAAAATCTCATGTTTAGCAAACACTGACAGTTTTTTCATCTTTCTATTATTATATTTCATATTTCCTATTGTATATACATATACATAAATAAATGGATTTCAGAGTTAAAACAGTAGATCTATTGTTCTCTTTCTGACACATAATTCTTTTCACTTTATACTCCAAATGAGGAGAGTAGCTTGTTCACTGATTCTCCCCACCCTCTTGTGTTGAAAATAAATGTATACCTAACAGCAACACACTCTTTGTGATTCCTTTATGTTCATAGTCAATTCTCACTAGACAGAACCCTGAACACTGTGTAATAGTGTGTGTACTTCCTGGAATAAAGTGGTTGAACGCAAGAGAAACAAAAGAAACCATCCAAGATGGGAGATAAATTCTCCCCCGCACCCCCACCAAAAAAAAAAAAAGAAAAAGAAAAAAAATAGAACAGCAATCTGCTGGCTATGTAATAATCTAATTACTCTCACAGGCTTAGTCTTGATAACCCATTCTGTCACTTACTCCTCACATTCTGATTGGATGTAACTCATACCTTCAAAATGACTGGCATATTCTGAACCTATGACTTTTTTCGTTCCACATTTCAGTTAAGAGTGTGAACAAAGCTGTCATGGAGTGGTGAAAAGAATATGGAATTGTGCTTTAGAAAACACTGGTGTCCGCTTTGGCTCTGCCAGTAGCTATGTAGTGTTGAGTAAGACTCAACCCCCAGAGCTTTAGTTTCCTTATCCGGAGGAAGGCAGCTTTGAAACAGATTTATTCAAAGGACTTTCCCAGCACTGAGCATGTACCAAAACACCCCGGCCTGATAATAACTGGTAGGATTTATTGAGCATTCACTCTTTGTTGGATGCTGAGCTAAGCATTTTATATGTTAGTTTTCTCATTTAATTCTTTTTTTTTTAAAATTATTTATTTATTTATTTGGCTGCGCCGGGTCTTGGTTGTGGCACATGGGATCTTCGTTGTGGCATGCGGGATCTTTTTTTTTTTTTAGTTGTGGCATGTGGGCTTCTTAGTTGTAGCATGCATGTGGTTTCTAGTTCCCCGACCAGGGATCAAACCCGGGCCCCCTGCATTGGGAGTGCAGAGTCTTACCCACTGGACCACCAGGGAAGTCCCTCATTTAATTCTTATAGCAACATTATAAGATAGTGCACATTTCACTCCACAGCTCATTTTATTCTTTAATTATATAAACATGTAGAAATATCTGTACTGTCTAATGATCCTATTCTTGTAGTTTAAAGACTAGTTTAAAAAGAAAGAGAAAGGAAATTATGTTTGGTCCAATGTACATGATTGGTACATGTACATGAAGTCTCTTCTGACTTGAGAATATCCAGGGTTTTCTTTTTCTTTTCTTTCTTTCTTTCTTTCTCTTTTTTAACCAAAAAAAAAAAAAAAAATAGGACCAAAGGAAAGAAAATTTATTGTAATGAAATCCCTCCTTTAAAAAATAAACTGGAGGCCAGAGTCATGTACCTGTTTGCATCGAGAGTAATGAGGAAGTTGGTGCCCCTGAGGTGGAGAGTTGGTTGAAACCAAGTTGAAGGGGTGGCAGGGGGATATCAGGTGAGCCAGGGCAGGGCGTGGACACTCCAGTGGCTCAAATATCTGAGAACAAGAAAGATGATGCCTGGGCCCTGGTTGTGTGAAACTTGCAAATTAGTAATAAAGAATCATTTGGGGGATTCACCCTGAATCAGCCCTGGGAGTTAGTTCTTAAAATGAGCCTTAGAATCACGTGGGGGCTTATTCAAATGCAGATACCTGGGCTCTAGCCTTCAGAGACCCTTATTAAGTAAGCTAAGGAATTCGGCTCAGGAATGTGCATTTCTAATGAGCAGTCAAGGTGATTTGGAGGCTGAAGACCCTTTGCCACTGTCAGGGAAAACCATGGGAGGGCATCAGAACCCACCTAAGCTGTGTAGAGGTGGGTGATCATGTCAGCTGAGTCTACCATTCTGTGACTTAATCCTGCTAGATTTAGGATCAAGCATAAGGCAGGCCTATGGTAACTTTTTGTGTGGTTTTAGAAAATGGTTTTGTTTGACCAGTGTGGGATAATAACAACTTAGTTCACCAGAATATGATTATTAACTGAATGTGAGCCAGATTATTTTCACATTTCTATAGGAAGAATTAACAGGCAACTGATTCCCCCCAACAATACCTTGCAATAATTTGGAGCTTCCTGACTAAAAAGAGAGATCCCTTTTCCAGTCTCCAGTTGGTGTGGCAGGTAGGGCAACTTGCTTGCACTGTGCTAGGAGCTCCTCTTTGTTACAAGCAGCCAAGTGGAACTCAACCATAGGTGACTGATGACTGATGGGTAAAATAGGTATAATAAACGATAATGCTCTAATGATTGAGATTTTGAAACAGGAGGGAAGGGGCAGGGCACAACCTTTAAAAGAATGACGTAGCCATAGGACATGACGAAAACTGGGTAGAACCAACTAGGTCCAAGATGGCGGAAGATTTCACTTCCAGTGGACCTTGAGCCTCATTATATGCTCACTGTAATATATTAGCATGCTAAATGATACACCCACCAGTGCCTTGGCAGTTCTGAGGCTGATCAAAGATCAAAAAGTGGGCAGTGGCCCAATTCCTGGAAATCCCATCCTCCCACTCATTAGCCTATGAAATTACCCAGCCCATAAAAACTAACCACACCATATTTCAGGGCCTTTCACCTTCTGAGATGGCCCACACTCTATCTGTGGAATGTGTTTCTCTCTAAATAAATCCACTTCTTATCTATTACTTTGTCTCTCACTGAATTCTTTCTGCGACTAGACGTCAAGAACCTGAGCTTCAATAAGTCCTGAGACCAGGTGTGTGATCTCAATTAAAAGACCATGGGTTCAAGTCCCAATCTGGGTTTTGGCCGGGTTTGAGTCCCAGCATGTGGGTTCAAGTCCCAATCTGAGTTGAATGGTTTCAGTTTTACCAGAAAGAGTGATTCATAGATCTGAGTTTTTGTCATGTCATCCAGATTAGTTCACCCAATTCTCCTGATTCAGATAGAGATAGCGGACTTGTGGGATGATACAGGCTGTACTCTTTGAAGTCCATCTGGTGTTTGAAGTGAAGGTTAATTTAAAAAGTTGGTAGAAAGCAGTCCCTTTTAAAACTTTTTTAATGCTGCATCTTGATTCTACGTAGAAGTGAAGGTTAATTTAAAAAGTTGGTAGAAAGCAGTCCCTTTTAAAACTTTTTTAATGCTGCATCTTGAGTCTACGTAGCAGGTGCTGAAAAACATTTATTAGCAATAACAGATTTGATACATTTCCTGGCTGGATTTTAAATATTGAGCTCACTCTGCTTTTCAGGCTAAGGCAGATATAAAATACTTTGATTTGGGGCATTATCTGACTTTTTACTAGTGTGAATTTTTTTTTTAAGAAGAAAATTAGATAACCACTTACTATTGCCTTTTATGAGTGATTTTCCTGGACTCACAAATACTCTCTCTCTCTGCATATATATGCAGTCCTTGGGGTGTGTGTGTGTGTGTGTGTGTGTGTGTGTGTGTGTGTGTGAAGGTAACCTTTGCAAAAGTAATTTGGTTTATAACTGTGAAGGCAAACCTAAATATCAAATAATAAGGTATTACCCAGAGATCTCTTTATTCGATGGATACTCTGCAGCTCCTAAAGTGATAATCACAAAGATTGTCTATAAAAAATGGAAAAATGCTCACAATAATGTTAAGGGGAAAATATGGATACAAAATTTATATACATTATGACTAACTGAAAACAAGGATGGCTGTGAAAAGTTTGGAAGAGGAAACAGATGATAATTACGAACTTGGGTATGAGTGTGGCTTGGATCAGTTAAGGTGGTTTTGGTGGCAAAGAATAGAAAACCCAATTCAAAATGACTGAAGAAATAAGATTTGTTGTTCATATTACAAGAAGTCAGGCTCCAACATGGTACAGCTCTATTTCTCTGCTACTCTTGATTCCTTTATTTTCAAAGTGTGGCTTTTATCCTTAGGCTAATGGTTATTCCAGATTTCATATCGAGATAGAACAACTTGAAGAAGAAAGATAGAGCCCCCTCTTCATGTATATCCCATTGAAAATGCAAGGAGGCCTTCCCAGAATTCCCCCACAGATTTCCTCCCGTATTTCATTGGCCAGACCTTCCTGGCACTATCTGGGAAGGAAAATGCAATTACCATGCTTGCCTAGGTTAGTCAGGATTGACCTCTGAACACATGGGGACAATACTGGCAGGGAGAAAGCAGATAGTTATTGAGGAGAACCAACAGAGTCTGCCAAGAAGTGTGGTTGAGGTTTGTCCTTGTTGGGCTGCACCCCCTCAGGCCTGCAAGCCCAGTACTTGCCCAGCCTCCTGACCGAAGAAAGAGCCCAGAGTCAGCGACAGAGACGTCAATGGTTTAATGGATGGGGGATCTTACATCTCTGAAGTAAGGTCCTGGAGCAACATCCCACCATGTGCAGCAGGGGGTGGGCAGGACATGGCAGCAGTCTTTGCTACGGGTGTGTGTGTGTGTATGTGTGTGTTGTGTGTGTGTGTGTGTGTGTGTGTGTGTGTGTGTATAGGGGGTTGGGGGGTGGGAGGAGTAGGGGTGAGGGCGGGGGATGAGGGGGTAGAGAGGGAGGTTACCGGTTACAGAGGGAATTGACATCAGATTGGCTCATTGGTTACCAGGGAAACCAGCAGGGGAGCACAGCCCCTCACCACCCCTTTGATAAGCTATCATAGTGGAGATGTTCTGATCTAAAAATTAAAACAGTCTCTAGCTGGAGCTGGGGCAAGTGTGTAGGCGTTTACTGTTAGGCTCTATGATGAAGAGGGAAGGTCAGTCACGTGAGTAGGGTGTAGGTGAAGCAGGGGCTGGTTGAGCGGGGGATGTACAGAGAGCCCGAGAACTGCCGTCTTGGGGGGCCTGACCATACAGTCCTTATACAGGTATCCCCCGCTTCGTGAAAGTTTGCTTTATGCACTTCATTTTTACAGAAGACCTACATTAGTACCTGTTTCTGCTAGAAAAGAAATCCAAAGAGAATTTTTGCTCTTATGAAAGAGCAAAAGGTGAAAGGTGAAAATTGAAAAGAGCGTTCAGTGTTTGTTTTGCAGTGAGCCATGACAGAGGCAGCGCACACCCGGAGCAGTGAGAGTGGCGCCCCTAAGCTCCTTCTCCAGGAACTACGCTCAGTATTTCAGCGTCAGGCTGCTGCCAGGCTTTGAGCTGTGTCTGTGAGCATCTGTGCTTTTTCTCAATTTATTTTGTGCATCTCTTAGCAAGATATGTCCTAAGGTTAGTTGCTTCTTGGCTTTATGCCATATTGGCTTACAAAAGGTTTCATAGGAAAATTCTACTTTTGGATAGCGGGGAAAACATGCATTGGGGAAACTTAATGCAATTAGAAAATAGTTATAAGTAGTGTAAAAAATTACACTGTGAAACGCTTCATGCATTTTTTTCGCCGTATGTAGATGAATAACATTTAGACATTGATTTAATTGGTAGAGCATATTTACTTAAGATGCTATTTGCAGCTCTAGCAATTTATGTCTGCAATGAATAATTCCAGTGTTAAGAATATGGAAGTTTGGTTCAGTTGTTAGGTAAACAGTGTTCTAATTTTTAAACTTTTTCCCCCTTGAATTAACCTGTAAAGAAAGAAATCCTCTGAAGCCTGTCCCTTTAGTCTGCATAGCAGACGAGAGTTTAGTTGTGCGCTATATGAACAATTGTTGTAGACTGCCTTCTACATGGTTGACATGCTGTTGTTAGAAAATCAGGAAATGTTGATTTTTGCCTCCTTTGCATCTAACTTTTCCAGAGCAGTCACCTCCTCTCACCTCTTCTTCCTCTTCCTGAAAATTAGCACAACAATATTAATAAAAATTTTATTGTTTGCAAAACACTAAAGTAATGAGATTTGCCCCCAGAAGCCACGTATGCACATTCAGCTTCATACTTTTTATTAGGATCACCAGAGAGACACAAAGACTGAGAAATGCTGATTCTTGTAGAAAGGCAAGAGTAGATTTCATTAAACAGTTCACACTAGGGGCAGAATTTACAAAGATGAATAAGAAATCACCTGTGTCCTCTAGTTGAGGATGGCCACTCTCTGGTTGAGATGTCAGGAGAGCACTAAGCATTTTTATTACCTTTCCTGTGATATGTGCTTTGGGAGACAGCTACGATTACTATTAAGTGTAGTTTAATTTCATCATTCAGAGTTGTACAATAAAATGGTAATAACCTTACCATGTGTTTATGTGTGGATAGTTCAGAGACAAACAATTTGTGGAATTTTCTGCTCCAGTTATTTAAATGCATGTATTGTTAGTGTACCATAACTTAACCTTGCATAGAGTCTTCTTTTATATAATATTATATAACGTTTTAAACCCACAAATAATCGATAAGATTTATAAATTTCTAATAAGCCCACTGTAAATGGGTAGAATTGCTTACAGAGGATATGCTCTCATTTTGAACCAGACCAGTTCCTATTTTTTTCTCAGTACTAAAGGTATCTACATGAATAATAAATGAACAATTAATATGAATTATAGATGTGAACTAATGGAGGCAAATATAGTTCAGTTGGGTAATAGTTCAGGGGAATGCTTCGTACATTAAAAGATGATTTGATTTCATTTTGACATGGCATGATTTGCATAAAATCTATTTCGCAATGCTAAACTGGTTTCAGTTATGGGTAAATGTAATCATACACAAAATAGAATACCTCAGTACCATCAAATAAGGTGTAGGAAAAAAGAAACATAAAAATTAACGTAACCTCCCCTACTGTACTTGAAAAATTCAGCTAACTGCTGCCCAATTCAGTTGTTTCTAGGGAGTGTGATTTTTTGTCTGTATTTTATAATTAAGATAGGAAATGATCATTTAGTATATTTTTCCAGTGTTGCCTTTGGTATAAGACAAAAGATTGTTTCATTGTCAAATATGTGTACTAAATTGTCCAACATGTAATGGGCTTTTTTCTATTCTTTTAAATAGTTCATAAACTGAAATTTCTGCATGATTTTCAGCTTCAAGTATACTTTTTGTCAAGGATCTGAACAATAGCTTGATGTCACCAGCATGGATTCTTTCTGATTCCACCAGAACAATAGAAATGACTAAAATTAATTATTTTGTGCCTCTCTGAAGTTCAGTAATAGATGAGAAAGGATCTGTGGGATAACATTAATTTCCTTTTACTCATTTATCAAACTGTGACTTTAAAAGATTTTAAAAATATTTATTATTAATTCTATTCAGAAAACACTACTGGGATGGATCTTTGTTTTTGCTGTTTTTCTTTGTCTTCAAGTGAGTGCTATTCTATAAATATATTTTAAGGAGTTAACTAGATAGGCATGTCTTTTCATTTGGTTTATTTTGGAATGAGCTGGATTTAGAGAACAAAGATAGCTGACCTATTTGGTTCCTTTCCTAATATTTCTGTTAGGCCTCCTTGAAGTATGGAGTATGAGAAGGGAGGTTTTGCCAGCTGTCCAAGGAGGGGTAATACCGTAATGGCTCTATTAGTTTGCTAGGGCTGCTGTAATGAGTACAACAAACTGAGTGGCTTAAACAAAGAAACTTATTATTTCCCAGTTCTGGAGACTAGAAGTCCAAGATCAGTGTCAGCAGAGCCATGCTTCCTCTCAAGGCACTAGGGAAGGATCTGTTCCAGGGCTGTCTCCTAGCTTCTGATAGTTCCTTGGCTTGTGGAACTTAGCTGCAACCTTCAGGTGGCATTCTCCCTATATGTGGCTCTGTCCAGATTTCTACTTTTTATGAGAATATAGTCATGTTGGATTAGAGCCCTCCCTAATGATCTCATCTTATCTTGATCATCTGCAAAGACCCTATTTCCAAATAAAGTCACAAGTATTCATAGGCACTGGAAGTCAGTACTTCCACATCTTTTGGGGGAATAGTATTCAGCCCATCACAATAGCCTTAAAAACTATAAAACCAATGAGACTTGTGAAGACAATTTTAATCTAGTTAGCTGTCCTTCTCTGGATTACCTTGTATCGAGAGAGGCTGATAACATGGTTAAAGAGAACCCCTTGGAATGTCTCTTTGTTTTGGGAATTCCTGTTTTTTAGCAACGTTGTCCACAAAGCAAATTTCTGTAACAAAAATCTTTTATGTTCCTTTTCCTTTATAAAACTGGAGATACATTTACATAGAAGAAAAATAATAGTAAACTAAAATGACAGTAAGCTCAACATTTTTGGCAGGGAATTAAGGTAGTAGAATTCTTACCATTGTTGTGCACTGGCACGTTTTGCCTTTAGGTAGCTGTAATAGCAGCAGACTGGTACAGCTGACTGGTTTTTGTTGTTGTTTTTTGCAACAATTCATTTCATGAACTCTGGGGCTTCTCTCCATGACGTGCCATCATGCATAGCTTCATGGTTCCAGACTTTCTTCTGTTACTGGTTTAGTCTATAAATTTGCAATGCTTATTATAGTTGACCTAAAACCTCTGTTTGAGACTTCAACTTTTAAATTATTGTTATTACCACATTTTAAAAATAGGAATACTTAGAATAGAAGATTTTTCATCAAATTGGCACATGAGAGACTTTAAGACTGTGCAGCCCTGGATTCACTGGGGTGCGGCCCAGAGGCATTAGCAGAGACTATGAGGAACATCGCAAAGTACTGGGCTGGAGTAGGAGAGTGTGAGCGAAGGAGGACGGACGGATCAAATTTTGATAATAAGAGACTGTGACAGTGGAGCAATATCGCCAAAGAATTGGTCTAGAATTTATCTGAAGAACTTTATTATTAGTAAGGTAGCAATAGAAATGAGTTTACCAGGCTATGAGCTTTGTGGATTGCTTTATTGTTTCATCCTCTCTCTCTCTCTCTCTTTTTTTTTTTTCCATTGAGCTAAGGGTATTTCCTCCTGTAATTGTGCACCTATAAATTTGTGCAAATGTATAGTTCTGCTACAAATTTGTACAGCCGATGGGACAAATTAGCCTCCACTGGAGGATCAGCCTCAGATGTAGATCACCAGAAAGCTACTTCTCTCCTGTTGTGCAGTGTAGAGAAACTCTTCAGGCTGTCTTATGCTTCTGCCTGGCTAGTTTATCCCCATGTAATGTTTGGTAGGTTAGTTGTAATACTTCAAATAGAATGGTGAAAACCAACATGTCAGAATGCATAAAGTGGTAGCTGAGGTATTGAAAGGTGCTTACTACATCACAGGGTCTTTGCTCAGATTGAGAGACAAGGGGACCATAGCAAGGGTGGGAATCTAGGAGGTCATGGCTCTGCAACTGCTCAGTTGATTGGGTCCATAGCTTACACATCCATAAATGAAGGGAAATGAATTACAGTTCAACCATCTCAACCATTCTAAGAGAATCAATGAAGCAAGAACAAAGTAAAACCAAAACCAAACAAAAACTACTGCCTGTCTTAAATGTGCGTAGTGTGAATTGTGTGTTCATGCTTTTATTATTTTAGGCATATTATTAAGCTGATATTTTTTTTAAAAAGCTCTTTCAAAAAATTATTAGAAGAATTGTGAACTTCACAGAATTACATACCAGTAAGAAATACTCACTTTGAGTTCAAGGTAGATGATTACTCAGAATATTTTGGAAATTTTTATGGCCTTAAGGAAAGGATAAACTGTGTGGAGGGGCGCTGCTAGGAAGGTGTGTGCCTTGGGGATGTTGGTGTTGGGAATGGATTCTGATAGAGGATTAATTAGTCATTGACATGCAAATTGCCTTTCCAGAATTGCAAATATTTGTCTTCATTTGTTAAAGGAAAATTGGATGAGCACTCCACCTTTCTTGCCATATAGCAGATGCAGCTAAATGAATCCAGGCTTTCACAGCATGTTGGGAGCATCTGAGAAATGATGGTGGAACTGATAGTTGGCCTGGAAATTATTTCCAGTGTTATCATTTTCATTATAATGATGTTATGGTAACAATTATACTTTATGCAGAGTCTTCGCCTTCTCATTTGTAGATGCCTTAATCATTTAGATGATATGCATGCATCATTTCTTCTTGATAGTTTTTTAGTGATTTAGGCAATATTTTACATTTTATTATGATTGCTTAACATGCATAAGTAGAGTTCCAGTTTGTTTTCATGACTAGAAATTTCTTCCACCGCTTTCACATGAATAATTTGGTGGTGGTGGGGAATTAATAAACAGATAATAGATTAAATATCATTTCAAATAAACATTTGTTTCACGTGAACAAATGAATTCTTTGAAATAAACTGCTGGCATTTGTACTGTGCATAATATTATGTGGGTCTCTATAGAAGACATTTTGTGATTAAAAAAATCATTAAAGTTCGTTAAACTCTTCAGACATATTTCTTTAAAAATATTCTGCAGTTCACAGTTTTCCCCGAGCTAGTTAGGGCTTCCTCTTGCTTGGTTGAATTAAAGAAGTTTAGAATATATGAATGATTTTTAGATTGTCTGCCATATGAATGACCCACACCCATGTTCCCTCCTGAATAATCAGGATTTGGCAGTGCAGTGTTTGCCTCCATTTATTATTGCCTTTTGTTTGAATTAATTGACACTTTGTATTTGTCATGAGAAATAGGATATGTTTCTCTTAAATAGTTACTTTTTTTTTTTTTTTTTTATGGCTGTGTTGGGTCTTCGTTTCTGTGCGAGGGCTTTCTCTAGCTGTGGCAAGCGGGGGCCACTCTTCATCACGGTGAGCGGGCCTCTCACTATCGCGGCCTCTCCTGTTGCGGAGCACAGGCTCCAGACGCGCAGGCTCAGCAATTGTGGCTCACGGGCCCAGCCGCTCCGCGGCATGTGGGATCTTCCAGGACCAGGGCTCGAACCCGTGTCCCCTGCATTGGCAGGCGAATTCTCAACCACTGTGCCACCAGGGAAGCCCAATAGTTACATTTTTTAAGGATGACTATGTGGAAAGTAATAATGGTAGATGACTAGGCTGGTGCAAATGAAATGTATGGATGATTTGTGAATCTGATGTTTTCGGAAAATCATTCTAAAGCCATACATAATGACTTTGAAATATGCAAAACATGCCAGAAAATTTTGGTAGAATTTAATTTCTTAATTTCTTTACCTATGAAATAAATGCCATCCTAAGCAACTTTTCACAGAATTTTATGAAATTTTTAAGTTGTCTGAGTTTGATTCTATCTCTGCAAGTGTCCCAATTGCTGCCCGTCAGTACCCACTCTGAAAACCAATGCCAATGAGAAGAGAAATGTAGGCCTTTGATCCACACTTCTTTAAAAACACTGAAATATATTTGATGTATGATATTATGTTAGTTTCAGATGTACAGCATAGTGATTGGATAGTTGCATACGTTTTGAAATGATCACCACGATAAGTCTAGTAACCACTTTGATCCACACTTAAGGGATAGGACTTAACATATTATTTTCCCCAGGGGTGCTGGAATTTAAATTTTGACTCTTTTAAAAGACTGAGAAGAATGACTCAAATCGTGGACTGTGGAGCAGCTGAGTGGGATGGTATGTAAGGCGAAGTGAAGTTCCAGGGCCATTCATTCAGTTACACCAAACTACTCTACCTAGCGGCAGTTTCCCTAAGACTAACATTAGGCAATGTTTTCAACACTTAACATCTTTCTGAACTTATAGACATAAGCTTTAGACTTGTCACAACTAGTGCTGGAGGCTAAAAGGGGAAAAACATTTTATTCTTTAGTGGAAGAACAAATCAGATAGAAGGAAGATATAACAGCCAATGACAGGTAATTTATAAACAGAACATTGAATTTAGTTTCTCTGTTTTTTTTTAATCTATGACCTCATGTGAAGATGGAAAGTGATCCATAAATGATAAGAACTTAATATGTAATGTAATCTAATACTTGGGATGCAATTATCAGCCATTAGTCATAGTCTTCCAATTTTTCCCTTTGAAAGTCATAATTGGACTTTGTTTGCCTAGATAAAAGAAAGTATCATTAGCATTGACATCAGGATGTTAATTACCAAAAAGAAAAAGAGCCTGCTAAATCCTCATTTAAAGAAAGGAGCAGGCTAGGGTTGTCGTGACTGCCTCTGAGGAAGGCAGGGTTTTGGGGGCGTCTTGCGCTCGCTGAGGGGGCACCTCGGGAACAACGGCGGAAGGAGATAATCGCAGCACCAACCTGCTGGCTGCAGAGACTGCAAGTCTGGAAGAGCAGCTGTAAGGATGGGGAGAAGTGATGCTGATGGCAGATAAAGTCCTCCGATGGGAAAGAGGCTGGTTTCCACCTGCCATCATGGGTGTGGTTTCTTTGGTGTTTCTGACTGTCTACTATCTAGATCCATCCGTTCTATCAGGTGTTTCCTGTTTTGTTATGTTTTTGTGCTTAGCTGACTACCTTGTTCCCATTCTAGCGTCTAGAATTTTTGGCTCCAATAAATGGACCACTGAGCAACAGCAGAGATTCCATGAAATTTGCAGCAATCTAGTAAAAACTCGACGCAGAGCTGTGGGCTGGTGGAAACGCCTCTTTACGCTAAAGGAAGAAAAGCCTAAAATGTACTTCATGACCATGATCATTTCTCTTGCTGCGGTTGCTTGGGTGGGACAGCAAGTCCACAACCTCCTTCTCACCTACCTGATAATGACTTTCTTACTCTTGCTTCCTGGACTAAACCAACATGGAATCATCTCGAAGTACATTGGAATGGCCAAAAGAGAGATAAACAAGCTTCTCAAACAAAAAGAAAAATGAATAATACATCTGCTTTATTCAGTGTGATTAATGGCGTATACATTGTCCTTGGGGACAGCGTCTGTTATGCTGTCTGGATGCTAAAATGTTACAGATGTAGCTCTTTGCTGTCCCTCATTCTGCCCTTAGTTAGTAGAAACTCCGAATTGCCAAGTAAGGCTTTATGCCCAGTGTCTTCAAGGGTGTGTTGTCATCAGCTGGCCTTATATGGACAACTCATTCATCATTACCACTTGTCTTGGTTTTTCTCACCCACGGTTAACTGAACTCTTACTTTTAAAATAATATAGTGGTGAACTTCATCCTTTAGTACAGTTAACAGTGGCTTGGGAGAACTGTTCAAGTTGATCTTCACTTTAGCTGGATACAAGATCGTGGTCTGTGGCTACAGGAAGCTGGTTCTACTGTCTGCTTCCACACTCTGCTTAAACAACTGTCTGGCTTCGTGAATACAGAAACCAAGTTTACCACTTCTGATGAAGAGACCAGTTAAGATTCATTCCTCATTCTGTTTCGATACTGTGGGAGAAGAATCCTCATGGAATAAAATGAAAGTAATTCCATGGCCTAGTATGTGTTGGCTTCTCCCTTGTGCAGAATTTAGCAATTTGTTGGAAACATTGATCCTTCCTCTCAAATGGGGAATCTGACAGGCTTAGAACTCTTGTTCCTGTGCACTTAAACTTGAAGTTAGTACATCCTTAAGGGCTTTTTAGTAGCAGGCTTACGCAAGATGGTATTTAGGATTTTTAGCATACTTTTAATTTCAGATTTTCAGCTAACTGAAACTAAAGTACATAATAGGTTAAGAGTCATGTCTATGACCTTCACTCCAAGACCAGCCAATAAAGAACAAAACTCATCCTGTGTTTAGTCAAGATTCATTTCAGTAGAAAATCCTACTAGTTTTTCAAGACCAGAATAAGCCTTTAAAGGTAAGCCTCAAGATTCTCATTTTATGGTAACACTGGCTGCTTTTGGTCCCCATAGATGGAGTAGTTGAAATCTGTAGGAATGAACCTCTGAGGGCTGGAAATGTGACATATTTGGGAACAATTCTTAAACTGATTAACTAGCTGTAATATAGTTTTGTGAATTTATTGCACTGATGCTGTAAAACCTGGACCTTGTGGTATATCTGTTCCTAAATAAGTGTTG
Source organism: Balaenoptera borealis (assembly GCF_965194805.1). Taxonomy (NCBI): domain Eukaryota; kingdom Metazoa; phylum Chordata; class Mammalia; order Artiodactyla; family Balaenopteridae; genus Balaenoptera; species Balaenoptera borealis. The sequence goes on along the minus strand of NC_138861.1, from coordinate 128,189,028 downwards.
TTTTCTCCCCTTCAATATTGCTGTAAACAGTGGCACCCATGTAGCATATGTTTGACTTTTCTTTTTTAATGTTTCGTATACAAACTCCCATAATTTACATGTGTTTCCTCATTGTAAATAAGCTTGTCTTCCTAGATTTTTGTGTGTATGTGTGTTCTACCAATTAACTACTTTTGCAGTTTTAATCCTGTATTATTTCTTCTACTTTGTTTTGTGTAAAAGGGGAAAAATAAAAAAGCTGGAAGCCCAAAAAAAAAAAAAAAAGAAAGAAGCACATACTGTGAACAGTGAGAGACTAGATCTCTCACCACTTCAGTGGAAAAATCATGTTATCAGTATGTTCAGTATGTTCAAATGATTATTTGCTATTAAAGGATTTTGGGATTCTTCTCCACTTTAGGGTCAGTCCGACTTCATGGTGGCAAAAACGAGTTTGAAGGCACAGTGGAAGTATATTCACATGGAGTTTGGGGCACAGTCTGTAGCAGCCATTGGGATGACTCTGATGCATCGGTTGTTTGTCACCAGCTGCAGCTGGGGTGAGTTCGCCCATCCTTGACCAAATCTGTCTGCTGATACCCGAGAGCAATGCTGGGCGCCCGTCGTTACTGTGGAGAGGTTACATCTTCCTTCCTCATCCTCACTTTCCTCACTCTCATTTTTCTCAGAAGAGATGTAAAGAAAGGGCCCCAAAAGGAAGGAGTGAGTTCTTTTACATACAAATGCACTTCACTTGTTACTAGCCCTACTGACTAGGAAATGGGCAAATGCTAAGTGGTCCAAAGTTCAAAGCAGCTTGTGGTCTTTGACTTTAACAAAGTAATTGTTCAGTGCTAGGAAGCAAGGAATTTGGTCCTAAGAGTTTTACTTTCTCAGCAGCCTGTGCAGCCTGAGGTTGCTGTCATTTGCTTTTAACTTTCTACCTTGAGCCATCCACAAATTCCATTTGTGTGTGTGTGAAGGAGGTGAGGTTCACTCGTGCTTTCGTCCCGAGCTGGGTAAGGGGTGATATCCTGGGACATAGGTTTCTGTGCCGAGGAGGTCCTGTAATAGATGGCAGCTTCCCTCAGCCCCGGCAGCATCCACTGTCCTGAGAAGCTGCCGGCCCTTCCATGACTGTAGGCGCTCTTCTTAAAATAGATTGGTGTATGCTGATGCCCACCAGGCCCTGCACCTTTATGCCTCGTTTCAAGGGGTTTCCCAGGGGCAGAAGTTTCCATTTTGGAACAAACGTTTTTGGTTTTTGTTGTTATTCTTATTGTTCTGTTTTTGTGTCTCATTTATTTTTTCTAAGTATACATGCCCTATATTTTTCTTGGTCTTTATCACCAGAGATCTTTAGAAAGCATGGAAAAGATCTTGTTATGAAGGTTAAAAGGACTGAAAGAAAAGTTTTCAATTTGCAAATATTTTGGATTAATAATCAGTGAGTGGTTAAATCTAATGTGATGACACAAATGAAAAGGTTAGTCAACTCCAGCCAAATCAGTAAGAATTAAATTAATTAATTATTTATTTTTGGCTGCTTTGGGTCTTCGTTGCTGCACGCGGGCTTTTCTCTAGTTGCAGCAAACGGGGGCTACTCTTCGTTGCGGTGCACAGCCCTCTCATTGTGGTGGCTTCTCCTGTTGCGGAGCATGGGCTCTAAGCGAGCGGGATTCAGTAGTTGTGGCACACGGGCTCAGTAGTTGTGGCTCGCGGACTCTAGAGCACAGGCTCAGTAGTTGTGGCGCACGGGCATATTTGCTTTGCGGCATGTGGGATCTTCCCGGAACAGGGCTCGAACCCGTGTCCCCTGCATTGGCAGGCGGATTCTTAACCACTGCGCCACTAGGGAAGTCCCAGTAAGAATTTTAATTTGCCAACTTCCTGTCTTCCCACTAGGAAGGTGGGGAATGAGTATTTAGTAAAGGCAAACCTTGAGGGCTTAAGTTTTGTTCAGGCTTTTGATGCTATTAGCGTAACAAATAGGGTTAATGTACTTGATTAGTTAACTAATCTTAAAAAATGAGTGTTGGAATAAATCAGGATAAAAGAAGGAAGAAGGGGAAAGACTACAAAGTGTTAATGGTGTTTAGGATGTTAATTACTGATTTTATCCATGAGTATTTTGTCTGGTAAACAGTCACTGGCAGGTGGGCAAGTCATGAAGAATGTTGACTTGCTGCTTTTTCTTTTGCCGGCCTGGAGATGTAACAAATTTGTAGGCTGGTGTCAGTATCTTCCTTTATGTACATTTCTACCCGTGCTTTTATTACCCCTGAAAATCAGGGTAGAATAAAATTTTCTATGAGATTCTGACATAAAACAAAAAAAAGTACAAATGAACTTATTTACAATACAAAACAGAAATAGAGTTACAGATGTAGAAAACAATCTTATGGTTACCGGGGGTACAAGGGGGAGGGATAAATTGAGAGACTGGGATGGACATATACACACTACTATATATAAAATAGGTAACTAATAAGGACCTTGTATAGCACAGGGAACTCTACTCAATACTCGGTAATGACCTATATGGGAAAAGAATCTAAAAAAGAGTGGATATATTTATATATACATAACTGATTCACTCTGCTGTACGGCAGAAACTAACACAACATTGTAAATCAACTATACTCCATTAAAAATTAAAAAAAAATAAAAAAAATAAAACAAGAACATTGCAATGGAGATGTGAATTACAGTGGTAGGTTACTAGTCTCTTGATTGATGAAAGAATGTAAACTATCTTTCTGCAAACATAAACTTCAGGTAAGCTGATCTGATTCCTTCTATCATCTCTTAGTAGTCCATTAATAAAAAAGGATTGCACAATAAGAGCAGGGCAACCCAGCTTTATTGCTGTTAAGACACATTCATATTTTAGATAAACCCCAAATATTTACTGTTTGGTTAATGGAAGCTGTTGCATGAAGACAGTTCTAGAGATTATCATGTTATTTGGATAAGCATTTAATCTTTTAAAAACATAATACCAATTTTGTACATATCAGAGTTAAAAATATGTAGATTATATGGGTTATTATCTTATTAATTGGTTTCAAAGTCTTGCTAGCAAATACTATATATAAAGTTTAAAAAAATGTGAATGGATTGCCTCTCTTGATATTATCTTGCTTAGACGTGGTAATAATAATCGTTTTGAAAATAAGAGCCTGAAATATTGGAGTAGGAAAGACTCTTCAAGCATCCAGACTTCTTTTACATATCAGAAGGCGGAGCTTAGAGAGACTTTAGAGTGATTTGCAGCTGAGTTCAGACTAGAATCCAAGTCCCACTGGGCCACATGACACACTTCTTCCACAAAGCCACCCAGACTCCCTTTTTATTTATATCTCTAGTATTTGCCCATTTTCTTCTAAAATCAACCATAGATAGTAAAGGCACATGCCTACCATTAGTTATTCAAGATTAATTTAAAATATTACCATAGGTAATCAATCCAAGTTCTGATCTGATGTTTTGATTTGCTTGAAATTTACATAATGCATTGTTTTTCTTTTTCTTCCATATCTGTCTTTATTGATTTCTTCCATTTTTAAAAGTCCTAGTGCTTTGATAAAAATTAGCCTACATTTGATAAACCTAACCTTGATCATTGTACTTACAGAGGTAAAGGAGTAGCAAGACAAACCCCGTTTTCTGGACTGGGCCTTATTCCCATTTATTGGAGCAATGTCCGTTGCCGAGGAGATGAAGAAAATATACTGCTTTGTGAAAAAGACATCTGGCAGGGTGGGGCGTGTCCTCAGAAGATGGCAGCTGCTGTCACGTGTAGCTTTTCCCATGGTAAAACAAAATATTTATTCTCTTACTTTCCTGTTATTGTGGTTTCAGCATGATTCCAGATAATAAAAGTGTCTCAGTTAAATCATTTCCTAAAAGAGTTTAAATACAGACTTGAGTCTGAATCATCATAGTCTATCTACAGTCTAATTAAATAGTCTTCAATAGGATTTCATCTAACAATTAGTTTTCCATTTGACCTCACTTTTTACGTATTTTCTGTTTTATCTAATTTGCTTATAGAAATATTATATACTGTATATGAAAACAATTATTTTAGTAATGGAAAATTGGGACAGAATCAAATTAAAAATCATCTTGAAACCAAATATAAAATACAGCAACTACAACAAAATATTTTCACTTTATAGAATGGAATAGAATCATGGTACCAGTGTTCTCTTTTGAGTTGTAGATGGCACATTTCATAAAACAAATTGCTACCTTGGATAAGGGCTCCTTCTAAGCACCATATACTAGGCATGAGGTGATTAGAGTATGGTTTCAGTATACAGGTATGCATATGTTCATGAGAAAGGAAGCAGAGGAGGGAATAGTTGCCTTTCACAATGGCGGATGGGTTTTCTGGGGTCCATGGTTGTTTTAATGTGTGACCACAGCCTGAGGCTACCACACTGTCACAGTATCCCTTTTGCATTTTCCTTGGAGACAGCAGCCTGACCAGATGTCCCAGGTCTTAGAATGCCAGCAGCCAGCGCAGGGCAGTGGTTTCTGTTTGAGTGCAAGTATCAGGGGAGGAATTGAAAAGTTTCCACTGCAAAACATACAGAGACCCAATTTAGGGTCATTCCTGTGAACTGGCTGAAAGAACCAGTGGAAATGGTACAGGATATGGTACAGGTGTGTGCTCGGAGAGCTACAATCCTTTTGTGGGTAGGCAAGGTGCATGTTACATCTTTTTTTTTTTTTTTTGCATGTTACATCTTGATGTCTTGTAAGTTTTTCCTTTTCTTCCTTTGCCTCTCCACCTTTGGGTAATGCTACTTTTGGCAAATACGTGTTTACACATTACTACATCAGGGATGCTGTGAATTGGGCTAAACAGTGCACTGCGTTTTGTAGATATTGCTTGTATTCTATGTTCAACCCAATTGATAAAATATGTTTAACATTTTTCAAGTAGTGAAGTAAGTAAAATCTTGAAAACAATCTTTTTTTCCCAAGATCTCTATCTACTTTAAAAAAAAACTAAGTCTACTCTCTGTGATCTATCCACTTGTTTATTCTCTGGTTGCAAAGATAAATTTAAGGTCGGTTGTAAGCATATATAAAACATAGAAGGTTGAGATAAATTAGAAGTGAGAGTGAAAAAAGATGCTTTTATGGTAAATTAAATGAGAATGTGAAAGCAAATAGCTCAGCAAACATGGAGTCCATCTTAAGGCAATAGCGGTGGACTTTTAATACATTCTTTTAGTTTGGAATTTACATTTGGCGTCTTGGCATCTAGTACTTTTCCAACGCTTACAAAGTAGAAGATCGTGTGTGAGTACTGGACATAGGAAATAGCAATCTAAATGAAACATCTGGGAGTTTTATTTATCCGTAAGTTAAATATGAGTCAATTACTTCACTGAAATCTTTTTCAAATGCTTTTTTTGTGTGCGTGTATTTGTTGGGAGGATGTGAGATGTTGACTAAATTTTGTCTTTGAGCTTCTCTATATTTTCACAATTACTTATACAACCAGTGGAAAAACTATATGTTTTAAAGTAAAACACGACCTTAAAAAAATGTAAGGTAATATGCGATAATGTTTCTAGGTTGTAGGTGATTTTAAATTTCCTCTTAAAAAAATTTTTTTCTGTTTTCTCCAAGCTTACCATGGAGATGGGGGGAGGGGAGGTAGAGGAGAATATAATAATTTAAGAAATTTATACATTTTTTCCATCATTTTTTCTATATTTTACAAGCTTCTTAAAGGAAAAATAAACATAATAACACGCAAATTTAAGTTTATTAGCATAATTCAGTGATCAGTCATTATAAGAAGCTAATATACAATACTGAGACCAGTTATGTTTATTAAACCTGTCTTTTATCCTTTTACAAATTACAAGTGCTAGTTGACTTATGTAAGAAAACTATATTACAAGTATTAGTATATGAGTAGATGCAAATGTTCACTATTCTAAATCCCTCCTCGAGTGTGATATTTGAATATAAATATGAATGTCCAAATACCATTTATTGACGCCACTAACACTGTGGAAGAATTAGGAGCATATTTCATGTGGATAAATGATGAGCATTTGGCAAAATACGCAACTAAATTTCCTAATAGGGACCCAGCCTGTTCTGAATCTTTTACCATCTCACATCCTTTATTCCAGAAAAATTAGACTGCCATACTGTTTCCCCAATACATACAGCTTTGTGCTTCTATGTTTTTGTTCATACTGTTCGTTTTGCCTGAACTGCACTTCCCCCATGTCTGACTTCTGAAATCCCATCCATCATCTTGGCCCTCTTCAGCTACCAACTTCTTCAGAAGAGATTCTCTAATTACCCCCACTGGTGAGCAAGCAGCCCTTGCACTGAACCCCTGCAGGGTCTTCTCGATGCTGTCTCGTCTGTACTCATGTTGTCCATGTCCTGAGGCAGTATACTTCTTGAGGGTAGTGTCTGTGCATTGCCTTTCTGCCTAATACCTGTTTAATAAACTGAATTGAATGAACAGATATTGCTAATTATTTTTCCTTGTTTGGGATATCCTTTCTAGGCTTTTAGTTATCACTTGCCAATCCACTCAGTCAACAAATATTTATTACATGCCTCTGTATAGCTGGGTATCTGAGGTACATGGACAAAAGGGAAGGGCATTCCCTGTGTCCTCAATTCTAGACCAGGGTAAAGAGGGAGAAATTCAGGGACTTCCCTGGTGGTCCAGTGGTTAAGGCTCCGTGCTCCCAATGCAGGGGCCCCGGGTTCGATCCCTGGTCAGGGAACTAGATCCCGTATGCCACAACTAAAAGATCCCGCACACCACAAGAGAGAGACCTGGCGCAGCCAAATAAATAAATAAATATTAAAAAAAAAAAAAGAGGGAGAGAGAAATTCAGAAACTGACGAAGCTAGATAAGGGCACTGTAGACTACAGTACGGAATTTGCAGTGGGAAGCCTCTGGTGGTTCTTCACAGAGTATGAACTGATTCATACCCAAATGAATTTTCAATATTGTTTTTTGAAGGTGCTGGTTGTGATGTCCACCAACTTGTTATAATGTGTTAGATGTTAACTTTGTCTTGATTTCTACAAATGTAAAAATATTTCTATGCTGAAAACAAGTATCTTATAGACATAAGTGCCATTCTTAATAATTACATATTGGTAATGCTCAAGTTACTGTAAATAAAAAACCAATGCCACCACCACAATGGTGTCAGCAACCCCGTAAAAATCAAATGGGTTTCCAATAACTGCAGTTTTGAGTGTGTCTTTTCTGGTTTCTGAGGTCCTTGGGGGAAAGTGAATTTAGACTATTTCCTCTTGAGAGCTATTTATATGAGCGTAATTCAAGTTGGAGTATTTTAATTGGTAGAGAGTACCATAAAATATATTAGACATGCGTGGGTATGTCCATATCACTTAATAAATATAACTTAATTATAGAGAATGGCAAAGAAATAAACTATACCTGATCTTCTCGCCCAGTGTGAATCCGTAGGTTTACTTTGTTGTTAATTTCACGTTGTGCAGGCCCTGCGTTCCCCGTCCTACGCCTTGCTGGGGGGAGCAGTGCACGTGAGGGCCGAGTGGAGCTCTACCATGCGGGTCAGTGGGGGACTGTCTGTGACGACCAGTGGGATGATGCAGATGCAGAAGTGGTCTGCAGGCAGCTGGGCCTGAGGTTGGTCTTTCTTGTTCTTGTTTTGTTTTGCTTGAATTTTTGAGTTTAGTATTTCCATACCCAAAGGTAGGTGTGTTTAAATTGCAGATTTCTTTGAACAAATGGAACAAGCCACCTTTTGATCTTTGTATTAGGCTGTAGGCTCCCTGAAGAGAACGGTTATGTACTCTTAGGTCTAACCTATTTGTATCTGAATTCAGCTGATTTTATATCCCTAAGAATCTAAGCCTTTTACCACTTTTCATCAGGAGCCTTTACGTTACTCCCAGGTAATGACTAACACTGTCAGCTGTAGTGACTTATCAGTCATATGATGAAACTAGTTGTTAGGCTTTAACTGAAGTTCAATTCCTTTCCCCCAGATACTGTCTAAACTTTTGACCTTCGCCTCCTTATTTGTGAGGTATGTGCTTAGAACAAAGGATGTTTGTTAATGTACAAAGGAAATAATTCCTATGCAGGATATGGCAATGAAGCACGTGCGATAAAAACGGCAATATGAAAACCAACATTAAATGTTGCTTCAGTTGTGATTATTTTGGAATAGTATGTTATAATTTTGGATCCTCTAACCCCTGTCTTTAGTGATTTTGAACATTGATATAGCAAGCCTAAAAGTTTCTCTAAAATTATATTAGGGAATCTTTTGAAAGTTGATATTTTACTTTAAATTAGAAAAAAAAATTATTTAGCATGTTGTGGCAGGTTGGGGTGGGTGGATGTGGAGGCTTCTAAAACTTCTCTGTCCATGTATCATTTTGTCCATTTAAGCATAATCTTTGACACCAGAGCATGAATTTTGCACCTTGAACCATCTACAGTAATTTTTTTGCAATTGTTTTTGCAGCTGACCCCCCTATTTTTCAAAACTGTATGTTAATATTGAAGTATTTTAAAGCAAAATAAAGATGTTTCAACATTTTACCTCTATATACTTCAGTGTGCATCTCTTAAAAATAAGAACATTGTCCTACATAGCCAAATTATCATTATCACAACTAATATAAATGGTAATCATTCTTAAATTGTCTAATACCCTGTCATATTCAAATTCCCATAGTTGTTCCCACCATGTCCTTGACAGATGGTTTGTCCGCAGCAGAATTTAGTCCAGGACCTTGCAGTACATCTGGATGTTATGTCCCTGAAATCTCTTTTAATCTAGAACAGCCTCTTGTTTTTCATGACACTGTCTTGTTGAAGAGACCAAAAACCAAGCCAGTTGTTTTGGAGACTAAACTACCATCTGGATTTGTCTCATTTCTTCCTCTTGGTGTCATTTAGCCTACTCCTCTGGTTCTTGTAACTCCTGAAATGGGAGGCGAGGTCCAACAGCTTGATTAGATCAAATCAATCAAGTATTTTGGCTAGAAACCATCACAGGTGATATGTTCTCATCTTGCACCTCATTAGGAGTCACAGAACAGCTCTGGTTTTCCCCACTGATAAGGATAAGGTTAAGCACTGGATTAAGGTGGCATCAGCCTAATCCTTCACTGTAGGTTACATTTTCCCCCTGTAACTGATTCTGCAACCTAAATGCTCTTTCACAGTTTATACATGGGAAAGGAATAAGCATGCAAAGTCCTGTGTCCATAGGGCTTATAATTACTGGTGATGTATGATCTGACTGGTATGATCATTTTCTTTGGATGGGTCAGGAATAGGGCCAACTAGCTCTTTTTGAGAAAAACTGTATTAGTCATTAAATTTTGAGACTAGATTTTCAAAACGTTCTGACTGGGTATCAATTTCAAGACCAATTTTTCTCAAAATTTTCGATGGTGTCAGAGTCAGCATAGCATACGATTATGAGCATGTGCCCTGTACTCAGAAAGACCTGAATTTGAGTTGTATTTCTGGAGATAAGAAAAATTGCAGAATATCTCTTAGTTGCAGTTTCCTCATCTATAACACATTTCCTGATATAGAGAGTTTAGTGGTTATAAAGCAGTTAGCACACATAATAGGTATACAGTATACATTGACTATAATTGGGTACTGTTATAGCTGAAAGATGTTATTAAACATTCAAAGAAAAATGTTATTAAACATTTCAAAGTAAGCTGGACATTTGGTAGATCATCAAACACCATTCCTCTATCTAGAACTTCTATTTAGTTAGCTGTATCTATGAATTTCGTATTTTTAAAAGACTCTAATGTGGGTATATGTGTATTTTTTTTTTAATAGCTATTTTATTTATTTATTTATTTTATTTATTTTTGGCTGTGTTGGGTCTTCGTTTCGTGCGAGGGCTTTCTCTAGTTGCAGCAAGCGGGGGCCACTCTTCATCGCGGTGCACAGGCCTTTCACTATCACGGCCCCTCCCGTTGCGGGGCACAGGCTCCAGACGCGCAGGCTCAGTAGTTGTGGCTCACGGGCCCAGTTGCTCCACGGCATGTGGGATCTTCCCAGACCAGGGCTCGAACCCGTGTCCCCTGCATTAGCAGGCAGATTCTCAACCACTGCGCCACCAGGGAAACCCGGTATATGTGTATTTACTGTGTTTCCAATTATGGTATCAGTGGTATGCTAATTGATTTTCATGTTAGTTACTAAGAAATCAATGTCTTTGCCAAAAATACAAAAATTTTAAGGGCATAGTAATAGCATATTTAACATTACAAGTTGCAGTATAGATTACTCTAAATTTAAGGTATAAGGCATTTATTATTATTTATATATTTCTGTGGGAAAAGGCAAGCTTTTGTTGCTTAGAAAAATGTGTAGAAAATTTAAATGACACTGTAAATTTTAGTTACATTTATAGTTACTCTAAAAATTCATGTTTTAACGTAGAGTTCTTTCTTGAGAGCCAAATTTTTTTTTTCACTCATATAAACTGTTGTTAAACAAAGACCGTGTTGCAAACAGTAGTCTACTACATGGAAAGAATACAGAGATAGAATCACAAGGAAGACTATATTAATGTTGAACACATGCGTGGGTTGAGTAAAGTGTTTACATCTTTCTCAAGCATTGACTCACTGCTATCTTTTGTATGAGGAGATTTGTGTTCAGAAAAGTGATTAAAAGGAAAAATATCTTCAAATATTCAAGGCAGCAAAGATCCTCCACAAGCCTATGTAATAACCAACAATCCAGCTTGGCGGAGATTTGTTTTTATTATAAGTACTCTAGGCTCGAGCTGACATTGTTCGTTTGCTTTTCTTTCCCTTGATTTTATACTTCTCTCATAAGCTTGCAACAAAGCAATATTCTGCAACTGCTCTTCTCCTAGAATTTGTTTTGCTCACTTAAAGACACAGTACTTTCAGATGAAATAATTTTTAATGTTACAAGTTTGATAGCAGACAGCATAATCATAGCTTATCTCAATTTATGATTTGTTCTTAAGCAAATTTCATCTCAGTCATACTTGCCTTGTCGAATTCCCAAAGGGAAACTACACCATGCCTCTCTGGAGTGCTAGTTACAATTTCTTTGTGAGATGCTGTCTTTGTTGACCCACACCTTTTAATGGTGTCTGTAGATTTTGGTAGCTGGCAAGCTTCCTAAAACACAAAAGGAATTACTGGACTTAAGATACTTAAATTTGATTAGCCTAGAACTCAGAGAAAGATGAGGAGCAGGAAAGGAGGCAGCCCGATGTTAGAAAATTGAACTTGAGAATGCATATGTACACAGTGAAGTTTCAGGTAGAGACATTTTAATTGGAGTTCCTTTTGTGCACTTAACATTGAAGCATTTCCTATCTCTTTTAGAACTCTTAAAAGCGTAGCGTAGAACTGTGACATCATATATTATTGTGTGGATATGCCATAATTTACATAGAATTTAAAATTTTTTAACACTTTTTCTTCTTAGGTTTTTTTTTTTGCTATAAAATTATCATATAGAACCATACTACTGAGTGGTCAGAATAAAAATTCTTCTGGTACAATTAAAAATGTTTCTTTGTTCTCTTATTTTACTGTTTATTAATTTCTAAAATACTTTATAAACATTAATGGTATGTGGAATTATTGAGCAGGAAAGAGGCCTTATATAACAGATAAGAAAGTTAGGCCCTCTGAGATTACTCAAAGCCCCTAAATCATACTGTGAGTGAGGGCCAGAATCTTGAGATTTATGGCTTCCAGTGTAGGATTTTTTTTCTTTCATGTTACACTGTTTGCAAAATAGACAGGTGTTAATAAGAATAAATATGAATATAGGGCTGAAAGAAATAGGTAAGTCAAGAGAGAAAAGTTAATTGTAGGAAGAAACAATGATGAACATGTTTTAGACAGACTGTATTTGCGGTGCCATAGCCACCTTACTGAAGATGCCCCAGGAGACTGCAAGAAAGCCAAGTGTTTCAGGGTCTGCTCTGTAGCCTGACAAGCCTTACCATCTCATGGTGGTGTAATGCTGGGCTAATTATTAACTTCTCGACCTCAGTTTCCTCATTTGTAATTAGGGATAATAACATCATGGGGTTGTAGGGAGGATTGAAAGAGTTAATACATATAAAGCTGTTAGACCAGTGTCTGGCATGCAGTAATCATTCAGTGTATTTCAAATATCATAATTAGAGATGGAGGGGGTTGTTTTCCAGGGAGAAGTATAGGCTATTGATCATTAAAAATGAGCTTTTTTCATCCATATGTTACAAGTGCTGCAAACTGATATTTGCAGTCAAAGGACCAGTCTTTTATAACCTAACAAGTAATTATCTTGTGCGATAGAATTGCCTAACTCTATTGTGTCTATTCAAAGTAGTGGCTAAGCCTGGGGATTGAGTTAGTCAGATGGTACTATTTATTTGCTTTTTTTTTCTATGGAAAACAAACAAACTTTATATGAATACAGTCAGATTAGCTAAGTAGGTTTAGGAATGTTTTGAATAAAGATCAGACATAGAATCAATTCAGTGTTTATTGGGGATTGCTGCTATGTAGGTCAAACAGCTTTACAGAAAATAACCTAATAAATCAGTGTATTATATCAGAGAACCCCACAAATTTATTCTGTGGTCAGAGGGTAAGAGAGTAGGTAACACTGGGACTATTACTACAAATGAACTGCCAGGGCTGGTGTGGACATAACTTCCATAAAGGAAGGACAGAGAACACACAGCTTTATCGAATTCACATAGCACTTATTTGCCTTTAACAACCCATGAGTTTTATGTTGCTTTCCCTAGTATTGCACAGTCTCTTGAAGGGCAGAGTCATCAATTTCTTTGGTGTTCCCCTGAGAGCCAGCACAGTCCAGGGCACCAGGAAATACTAGTGACTGGCTGAAGGAATGTGTATATTTATAAATATTATAATCTTAATTTTAATAGACTCAAAAATTAGCTAGGAAACCTAGTTTGTTTTACATCATAGTTTCCTAGTTAGTTTCTTTTTTGGTTCTTGAATTTATTATATTAGTTTTTCTGATTAGTTTATTTTAATTAAACATTTTTGCGATCATTAAAATAATGTTTGTAAACAATGGAAAATATATATAATGTTTTAAACAATGGAAAATATAAAAATATATATAAGGAAGAAAATAAAACACCCATATGGTGTTTTAAGACTGCATTATAGGACTTCCCTGGTGGCACAGTGGTTAAGAATCCGCCTGCCAATGCAGGGGACACGGGTTCGAGCCCTGGTCCGGGAAGATCCCACATGCCGTGGAGCAACTAAACCCATGCGCCACAACTACTGAGCCTGCGCTCTAGAGCCCGCAAGCCAGAACTATGGAGCCCGTGTGCCACAACTACTGAAGCCCGCACGCCTAGAGCCCATGCTCTGCAGCAAGAGAAGCCACTGCAATGAGAAGCCCACGCACCGCAACGGAGTAGCCCCTGCTCGCTGCAACTAGAGAAAAGCCTAGGTGCAGCAAGGAAGACCCAATGCAGCCAAATATTTAAAAAAAAAAAAAGAAAAAAAGACTGCATTATAACATAGATGACTTTCCCCAGAGTCACTGTTTGGGGCTTCTGCTCTCCCATACTGTGTCCTCCCTTAAGGAAGGGACACAATTCAGAGGCAGTTAATCAAGCCTTTTGCTTTTTCCTAGGACCTCTATCACATAATCTTTAACATATTTGAAATACAATATATTTCAGTTACTCTGTCCAGCCCATCTCAAGTCACTCCCAACTAACGAATATTTTAGGCTTGGTTTGTTATTTTTTTCTGGGGAATAAAAAGGCTTTAGTTTGTAAACTTTTAGCCTAAATATTTAATGAAAATGATATTAAGGATATGTAAGAATGCATTCTTATTGTTTTAATTTGACCATTGTAAGGTTGAGCATCTTACCATATGGTCAGTGGCCGTGGGCATTTCTTCTTCTGTAAATAGCCTGTTCCTCTCCTTTGCCCTGTTTTTTTAAAATTTATTTATTTATTTATTTATTTTTGGCTGTGTTGGGTCTTCGTTTCTGTGCGAGGGCTTTCTCTAGTTGCGGCAAGCGGGGGCCAGTCTTCATCGCGGTGCACGGGCCTCTCACTATCGCGGCCTCTCCCGTTGCGGAGCACAGGCTCCAAACGCGCAGGCTCAGTAGTTGTGGCTCACGGACCTAGTTGCTCCGCGGCATGTGGGATCTTCCCAGACCAGGGCTCGAACCCGTGTCCCCTGCATTGGCAGGCAGATTGTCAACCACTGGGTCACCAGGGAAGCCCCCTGCCCTGTTTATGTTGGTCATTTTGTCTTTCATTATGATAATAATAAGTTATTATTTATTTCTAGGAGTGTTTTTTTTCTTTGATTGTGGTTACGTTTTACAAATATATCCTCCAGTTTGTTTGCCTTTTGACTGATTATGGTGTATTTTGCTATACAGTAGTCCAAATTTATATGTGATTAAATTTAACTTTTTTAGTCTTTGTTTTCTGACTTCTGGGTGTTTTTTTTTTTTTATCTTGCTCAGGAAATTCTCTTATTACCAAGGTTATAAGAACTATGTTCTTATTATTTCATTATATTAACTTTTTAGTCATCTTCCTTCCTTCCTCCTTCCCTCCCCTCCCCTCCCCTCCCTTCCCCTTCCCTTCCCTTCCCTTCCCTTCCCTTCCCTTCCCTTCCCTTCCCTTCCCTTCCCTTCTCTTCACTTTAGGTCTTTAAACCATCTGGAGTTTATTTTTTGTTTCTGTTATGAGTTTAGGATCAAATTTTATATTCTCTCATATTGGTCCCTGGTTTTCTTATAGCACCTAATCTTGGCTCAATGAATTATACCCACTGAAATTTTCTTTAACAGATCTTTTTCTTTCCTAGCATTTATCCCAGGGCAAAGATCCAAGAAGGCTGTTAATCTGCCTTTCTCCAAAGCTTTCCTATCTGGCTTCCCCATGACCTGCATTAGTCATCCTGTCTCCTCCTCCTCTGTTCTCCAACTTTCAGTGTTCTCTAAATCAGTTTCCATATTTGCTTTCATTAATCTCTTTCCTCTAGAGCGAGGGTCAACAAACTTTTTCTGTAAAGGGCCAGATAGTGAGTATTTTAGACTTTCCAACTACTCAACTGAGCTTTTGTGTAGTGCAAAAGCAGCCACAGACAATAAGTTGGGAAACAGTGTGCCTTTGTTCCAATAAAACCTTATTTCTGGACAGTAAAATTTGAATTACATATATAAAAATTATATTCTTGTTTTGGTTGTAAATTCTTAAGATAGTTATAATGTTATAAGAAAAGGGCAACTTAAATAATGGGGAATAGATGCAGAATCATTGAAAAATAAACTGCAAGTATAAATGCTCTAGTCTAAAAATTAATAGGCTAAAAGGGGCTGAAGATGCAATTTCTGAAGTCATTAACCATTTTGTTAGGCAATCGTGATCTTCTTCATTTAAATCTGGGGTTCTAGAAGATGAATTCCCATGTTGAATTGTGGGAGAAGTAAATTTAGTCAAATAAATTTAAGTGAAGAGATATTTGGCCATGAGTAACAGAGAACTGAAGATAACAGTGGATTAAACAAGACAAGAGTTTACTTCTCTCTCAAGAGACCAGAGATAGCTCAAGGCTAGTATGGTGGTTCCACAGTCATCAGGGCCCCAGGCTCTTTCTTGCTTGCAGTTCTTTCATTCTTAGTGTGGCACCTTATGGACCAAGATAGCTTCTCAAGCTCCAGCCATCACCTCTGCCTAACAGTCAGCAGGAAGGAGGAAGTGGGACAAGGATACTTCCTGGAAGTGATACATGACACTTTTACCTAAATGTTATTGGTCAAAACTTAATCATATAAAATGAGTACAGAGCTTCAATTTGGGATGATTAAAAAGTTCTGGAGATGGATGTTAGTAATAGTTGCACAACAAGGTGAATGTACTTAGTGCCACTGAATTGTACACTTAAAAATGGTTAAAGTGGTAAATTTTATGTTATGCATATTTTAAAACAAACAAACAAACAAACTTCACTGTAAGGAAGGGAGGGTGGGAAATGTGGTCTTTATTCTGGGTAGCCATTGTCCTCCTAAAACTCTGAGGTTCCATTACTAATGAAGAAAAGGGGAGTAAATATTGGAGAGTAACTAGCAGTCTTGGAAAAATTTGTGATAGCTGAAAATATAAAGATCAACAAACAAGCAAACAAAAAAGAAATAGAGCAAGTCATGTGTGACCTATGGAGTGAATTGATAAGGGAAATTATGAATTAATCCTAACTTTACCTTTGCCAGGGGCAAAAGAAAAAAGTCAGACCAACCTTTGGTCTGACTTATGTTCTTATGTTTGTTCAGCGGCATTGCCAAAGCATGGAATCAGGCATATTTTGGGGAAGGATCTGGCCCAGTAATGTTGGATGAAGTACGCTGCACTGGGAATGAGCTTTCTATTGAGCAGTGTCCAAAGAGTTCCTGGGGAGAGCATAATTGTGGCCATAAAGAAGATGCTGGAGTGTCCTGTACCCCTCTAACAGGTAAGAGCTTCACCCCATTAATCTTAACCAACTCTTGCCCCCAGCACCATTTGGGCTTACCTTCCCTTCTCCTCAATTTAGCTGATATTACTAAATGAGCTTACAAATAAAGCCCCCAAATAAAACTTAAAAAAAAAAAGTAATACAAATGATATATTAAAATGCTATCTCCTTATTCATAGATATTTCTGAATTTTTCAGTTGCAAGCTATACAGTCCTATAAAGCTAGGTCAGAAAATAAGATCTTGTTGCAATATATAGTACCTAATAGTCAAAATCAGTGTGCAATGATAAATTTCATGTGTTAGGTATTATAATTCTATATTTAGTCCATTCATATATTAACCTATCGTGATTCTAGGAATGTGTTTGTAGCTGGTAAAACCATATTGATGGGATTGTTGATTAAAGCACACTATTAAAGAACCAAGTTATCTTTGCTGTGCTCAATATTCAGACTATTCCAAATCACAGCATGCTTGTCAAGATATATCTTGTGTTGCAAGAAGGATATTTCTGAGTGCAAATGAGTGTATGTGTATGTACTTATATGTTTGCGGGGAAGAAGAGGGAAATGGAGAGGCAAGAGAAGTTGGGTCATCACAAATCTGTTGTTTCTATAGTAAAAAGAGCTTGAAGAAAAAAATTGGGAGCTTTAATCTTTCTTTAAAAAAATCAAGTGAAACACTTCTGAGGGACTGTGAAATGCTGAAGTTCTACTTTTTTATTTACATAGTTCTATACACACTGTTGTTTTTATTAGAATAACACATTTATACACAATAGAAATATAAAATTTATACCAGATTGTAAGCCAGAGCACTTCATTCTCTTGATCCTCCATTTTTTCCTCTTTCAAATGAGGATAGTCTTGTAATGTTGCTGAGATGGTCAAATGAGATACTAGGTGTAACAGTGCTTTGCAGACAGTGAAGTTTTACATTTGTAAGTGATTCTGTTGCTAGGAGACCTTCATTTACTTTAAAAGATCCCAGAAAGTCATGAGAAGTATAACTTTTACCCACGATTATTTATGTTTCATTTGGTGGGGGGGGAGGGGTGTTTGGATTATTTTGCATGGAAATAGCTTTTTAATATACTTTTTTGGGAATAAATTTATTGTATTGTGTATCTGCTTAGAAGCTTTTTATGGAATTCTCTGGGAATTAATTATTCATTGAATTTACGAGATTCAAATTCAGATTTGTATTATTGATAAAAGAACAAAGGGAAAACATGAACCCCAGTTTTGTAACCTATGAATGCCCAAGGAATAATAAATACCTTGACATGATAGATCACTCTTTAACCAGAATAGCTTTTTCTGTCTCCATATTGCAATATTTTTCATTCACAGTTAAATTTTTGAACTATTTCCGAGTTACTATTTTTTTTAACTTTTTAAATTTAAATGACTAATACTGCTCATACTTAAGGAGATTGAAGCCATAGGAAATTTCCCAAATATTATTTAATCTGGAAAAATCTAAATAACTACTTTGGAGTTATATCAGAATATGTTTTTCTACTTAGAAATAGGAGTACAAATAAAAAGGAAAGACTATTTTGTTAGGACAGATATGTGTTATGACTTTTACTCCAGAAACAATCCAGTGACCTCAGGTCATTGAGCACAGTTCTAATGGAAGTTTAACGAAAGGCCTAGAGAGAGATCTGAGTAGGGTGATATTTCTCGTGCAATTAAAACGTTGTTCTACCTTTTTTGATAATTATTTGCTTAGTCTCTATGTCTCCTTCTTGTCACAGATGGGGTCATCAGACTTGCAGGTGGTAAAGGCAACCATGAGGGTCGCCTGGAGGTGTATTACAGGGGACAGTGGGGCACTGTCTGTGACGACGGCTGGACTGAGCTGAGTACATACGTGGTTTGCCGACAGCTGGGATTTAAGTAAGATCCATTGACGGGAGGCAGCTAAATGCCAAGTTATATTTTTAAGAGCCTCATTTTGTAATCCTTACTTGTAATTTCTATAATACTAAAAATACATGTTCACAATCATTATCTACCTATCTATTCTACCTACCTTCCTACCTACCTTATCTACCTTCTCTATATGGAAATTGAACAACAAAAAAACCAATAACATTTTCTTTGATGATGAATAACCGTATCTTGCTGTTTATCTCATTTGCCTTTCCTGCCACCACCCCTCTTCTTTTTTTTATAAATTTATTTATTTATTTGGCTGCATTGGGTCTTCGTTGCTGAGCGTGGGCTTTTCTCTAGTTGCAGCGAGCGGGGGCTACTCTTTGTTGTGGGGCGCGGGCTTCTTATTGCTGTGGCTTCTCTTGTTGCAGAGCACAGGCTCTAGGCGTGCGGACTTCCGTAGTTGTGGCACGTGGGCTCAGCAGTTGTGGCTCGCGGCCTTAGTTGCTCCGCGGCATGTGGGATCTTCCCGGTCCAGGACTCAAACCCGTGCCCCCTGCACTGGCAGGTGGATTCTTAGCCACTGCGCCACCAGGGAAGTCCCACCCCTCTTCTTGAATAATGGAGCCATGGATGACTTTTAGGTCTCATTGTGTCTGTTCAAGTAAGACTGCATGCTTTGAGTGCTCAGTTTTATTCTGATGTTTCACTACTATTGGATGTTGTTAGTACTGACGTCACTGTATCTAAAACTGCAGAGAAGTCCAGTGTCAAATGCTTTGGTATTACATTATTTCCTTTCTCAGAATGTGATGATAATTATCACTTTTATTTGAGAAAAACAGCTTTCTTGTCATGAGATGACCTTTAGAACTCACCCTTGACCTCACTCTCTTAAAAACTGAGTATCACGCTTTGGGCAATATATTTCATGTCACACACATAATGCATTCCAGAGTAAGGACTTAAGTTGGTTGAAATAACTGCAAATGATGCCTTTGAGCTAATATCTGAATGAAACCCATGAATGCCCATTCTTTCTTGTTTTCCATACTTCTATGTCATGCTTGAAGTAATTGTCTCATGCTTGAAAAAATGAGCAAAATTATTTCATTTCAGCTTGAGATAGAGCTAATTGCAAATATTTATTAAACCTTAAAAATATGCTTTCATTCAAGCTAGGTATGACCATGTTTAAGCATATATTTTTAAGTTTGTAAAAGTAATATAAAATTTTAGATAAAGTTTGGAAAATAAAGAAAATAAAAAACTACCCCTAATTTTTCCATTCTTACACCATCATTATTATAACTTGTGTGTATAACTTTATAACAGCTCTAGTAGTAGATATGTAATTTTTCTATTCATGTTTTTTACTTTTATATTATTACACAGTCACAGTTTTTAATAACATAATAACTATTGAATGTTCATACTATAATTTACTTAATATTTAGATTAGTTTAATTTTTCCTGTTATAAATAATGACATCATAAAGATATAGATGCATGTTATTGACTAATATTTTGAATTTTCATGGGCAGTGCAGTCATTATTATATAATTGTCAGGTCAAGGGGTATGATATGCCAGCCAAATAAATATTGTTGTTTAATTAATAAGAATTACTTAAAAATATCATTTCATCTGAGTAAATCTCTGTTAGTCTGAGAACTGTATCCTGTTTTCACAAACTTAGAAAGATTCAAAAATACTATTATTTACTATTTTCGTATTTTTCCTTATTAATTAAAACAATTGAGTGACTGATTTTTTTTCCATATTTTATTTATTTTGTTTCACAAATACATTCAGTTTTTCTTGCATATACAGAGTATCAGAACTTAATGGTTTTAAGAGTGTTCTCAATATTTGTTAAAAGTTCTAAATGACTATGTTAGAAGGTAGAATAGGCATGTGCTACATTTACATTTTAGTTTATGGAGGAGTTTCTGAAAGAGAATACTCTTTTGGAATGAGAAAGGGTGAACTCTGGGTTTCTTCATACAAATGAAATCCTAAAGTAAAATGATCTCCTGCTGTCTGTTATATAGTTGATATGGACAGATGATAATCAAATTGATGCATTTTGTGGAAACATGGTATAAGTTGAAAGTGATAGCGATATGGGATTCCGGATAATTACTTTTCTATCTAAGATTTGATTAGTCAGCACAATAGAAGTCTTAGAATGACTCATTCAAAGTTGCATTGTTTTAATTTATTGAAATGTTTATCTTGTTAAATAAATTTAATAAATAAGTGCATGGTAAAACAATTAGGAAAATTCATGGGGAAACAATTAGGAAAATTCATCTTCCAAACAGAAAGATCTCTTCATATTCTTAGTACAGAAATAATAAAAACATTCAGTGATGGAAGTGACTGACATAAAATTTATGAGTAAGAGTTTAATTATATAGACCAAGAACTGAAAGACACTTCAAATATCTTTTAGCCCAGGAATTTCTGGAGGTTTGTTTGTATTCTACAGAACAAAAGAAAACAAAATTGAGGGGAGGATGAATGAAGGTAGAGACTGACTTAGTTATCAATTTTAAATTTTGCAGATCTTTCCTATTTCTATTAATACATTTAGGATTTTTTGTAGTGCGGTGTTACAAATGAAGTTAATTAAAACACAAATATAATTTATAAAAATCTTAAAAATCAGATTTATGTAACGTTATGAAAAGCTAAGAACATTGTCATTAATCTGATTTTGATGGGCTGAAATCCAAGTTTCATCATGGTTTGGAAATGGTCCTTGAGAAATCACTGAACTAATACACACTTTTTATTTTGGAAGAGAGGATCCCAAAGAGGCCTAGAGAAGCTAATGAAATCAAATGGGCTTTGATGGCTCTTCAGAGGCTGATATAAGACACACGTTCTTACTTTCTGGTCCACTGTGTTATTTCCATGGTCAGGAATTTGAGGTTTATCTCTTTGTCTGCGTTCTCTCTGGTTGGTGGGTTAAATTGTAGACAAAACACAAGAATGGTTGGGAAAAAAGGATTAATTTTCCACTAGTTAACCAAACATTGTTGGTTAACTAGTGGATTAGTTAACCAACATTGTTAAGATGATCAAAATATGTGATGGAGTGGAACACTGGTCTGAGAACTGAGTTCTCAAGATAGGAGAAAGAACAAATACTTACCCTCTGAAGTCATGCCGCTTAATTAGGTGGTTTGTTTTATGTTTTGTGGTTCCTTGAAACAAGAGACAAAAGTTCTATGCACAGTGTTTATTTTATTGCCACAGATATGGCAAACAAGCCTCTGCAAACCACTTTGAAGAAAGCACAGGGCCCATATGGTTGGATGATGTCAACTGCTCAGGAAAGGAAACCAGTTTCCTTCAGTGTTCTCGGAGACCCTGGGGAAGGCATGACTGCAGCCATCGGGAAGATGTTGCTATCTCCTGCTACCCTGGCAGGGATGGACACAGACTGTCTCTGGGTGAGGTCCTGCCACAGCTCTTGAGTATCCGTATTTCAGTAGCCACTGCACCTCTATCCACTGGTCTGGAATGTGAAGCATTTCTCATCTTTGGCTTTTTTTTTTTTGTCTGTTTCCCCAAATGCTCTAATTTTTAATAATTTGCATTCAGAGAAAAATAGTCTTTTGAGTCTTTCTGCCAATGTTATAAATTTCTACTCCTAATTTTTCTTTACCTGTAAGCCTAAATTTCTCATGTATCTGAAAGATGGATTAAAGAAGCCACAGTGTCCATTCCCCAACTGATTAGTCACCTATTCTGCTTCTCATTTACCTTGAATTCTAATGAACTACTTGAGAAAGGATTAAAAATAAATCAGAACAAAACAATAGCTCTCTTTCCCACCTTCCATGATTTATTTCTTCTTTAGTCCTGAGGCCTTGTCAATCACTGGTTACCAACCAGCCTTTGCTCTGTCCTAACCTAGATCTTTCAAGTTTCTCACTGGGCTCCTAGGTGGATTCATTGGAGTAAATAGCCCACCTATCTTTCTAAGATATCCTGTTACTAAAAATCCATTAGTGTCCTTTATTACTCCCTAGTTCCAAATTTCTTCAGACTTACGGTCGGATAAAAGGTACCTAGCTCATCTAACAGTCTTAAATATTTGTAGATGAAGGTCCTTTTGTGAGCAGAGAGCAAATGACTATATATCCTTGACAGACTTAACATCCAACAAGGAGGGCAGAATAAATATGAATGAAAAATATAGAGGGACATATTCAAAAGACATGCCAGGACTCTACCATAGCTCTATTTGTATCTATACATGTATTTTTTGGTGCATAGATGTTAAAATAACCACAGGTGGTTCTTAAGTTTCACCTCAGGCTTGAATCAGCCCTTTTTGTATCCTCCTGTTTTGAGACTGTGAAGCTGGAATCTTCACATTATAAAATAATGGAACGTGTTGAATCCCACAGTATTAACTGTTTTGTATACTTAAGTTTGTCAAAGTACGTGGTTGATTCCTCATTGTACTCTATCCTGTGAGATCATAGTGACTCACTGCACTAATCTAGCATTATACCAGGTAGAAATACAGCCTTTTACCCCATCCCTTATGGGTCATATTTTCAATTTTGTTTCTTTTTGTTTATTCTTTTCCCTTGCTCCTTTCTTCTTCTAAAGGATTTATGATTCTCCCAGGATTATGTGATGAATGATTGCATGTGGTTGGGGGAGATAGAGCCTATTTGCTAGAACTGGATCCTCTTAGCCCCAGATAGTGGGTATTTGGATCATGGAGTGATATGTTCAGGCACATTCCATCAGTGTTCCAGGTGATGAAATATTATAAATACAAAATACTATAATCTGAGTTCTCTGAAGACCTGTGTGGTTAAATATACACATACAGTTAAGACATCTAATCCTTTCAGTTCCCCTAAAAATCTTTAATTTTCTAGGATTATAGATATATTTTTTAAAAATTTAAAAAGCTGAGGGTGATAATTATTAATAAAATATGGGATCATTATTATGAATTCTTTGGTCCTAATTTTGGTAATATGTCTATTAACCATTCATTTGTCCAAAGGACATTATATCTGAGCCAAATTATCCTTTTGGAATAGAATCAGATTACCATTTATTCATCCAAAGAGATCATTACTTTCCCACTTATCAAAAAGGACTGCATAATGAAAAAAGAAGGAGATCATGGAATAGTGGTATAAACAACATCATTTTAAAAGCAATTGAGATTTTTTAATTCCTTGACACTGTGATAAGAGCTGTTAGACTATTACAGTTTTCAACTATTTGAAGGGTAACTTGTGGACCTTAAGTTTAAATGTGAATGAAACTTTTCTCAAAATTAGTAGTAGTTCAATAGACACTTTCTAATTTTGGGTGTGTGATAGATGGAATGCTCAAAAGCAATATTCTACGTCAGTAAAAGTAATTTTAGTAAGAATGCAGTTAATGCCTATGTGAACTGGGGGAAATTTGTGGGATGGTCAATATGTAGATTTCTCATTTTAATACTGCTTTAATTCTAAAGTTTAGAGTATTAAATCTTAGCAAAGATTTCTTTCACAGTGAGAGTGTCTCTTACTCAAAGTTTGACTTTTAATTTACATTTATGCTAGATTTTATCTTTTTTTCTAGGAAAAATATTATTTTCTTAAGATAATGTATTAAATCAGTGTTACAGGAAAATTGAAATAAAGAAAACTCTACTGTAATCAGAGTTTGAGGTATATAATTAAAGATGCTGTATACCCACAGACTGTTTAGTTTTCCCAAGCATTTTATATTTATTTAAGATTTTAGAAATAAAACATGTATATTATTATTGCCATAACAGATAGAACTTAAGCGGTGGGGTGGTATTGATAGAATGGCTTCTGTCATTCAGTTTCCCTTCAGGCATTGAAAATCCAATGATTTTATAAAATGGATGGCTAAAATTAGGTTCAGAATATTGTATTATTATTTTTACAAATTATGCAACTTAGGCTTTAAAAACACTTTATCATTTTTATTTTTATGGTATGTGAAAAGCTGCCCATAAAACAACTAGGGTGGAATGTGGAGGTCTAATTCCATGTACATATGATTTCTTAATTTTGCACCAAAGATGTAAAAAATGTAAAAATTGAAAAATTTAAGAATTTAATCTGTTTAAATTTTTTCGTTGAGGATCACTTTTTTGCCTTGCTCCTCTTGCAAAGAATCCCCAAATTTCAGATACAATAATAAGAAATGTTAAGTTTCAAATACACTGTGTTTTGTGACACACCTAAAACACCAAGATTTTCAGCTAATGTAAGCAGTGCATAGAGTAGGCACTCCACAAACATTTGTTGATTTTTTTTTTAAATTTTTATTTATTTATTTATTTATTTATTTATTCATGGCTGTGTTGGGTCTTCGTTTCTGTGCGAGGGCTTTCTCTAGTTGTGGCAAGCGGGGGCCACTCTTCATCGCGGTGTGCGGGCCTCTCACTATCGCGGCCTCTCTTGTTGCGGAGCACAGGCTCCAGACGCGCAGGCTCAGTAGTTGTGGCTCACGGGCCTAGTTGCTCCGCGGCATGTGGGATCTTCCCAGACCAGGGCTCGAACCCGTGTCCCCTGCATTGGCAGGCAGCTTCTCAACCACTGTGCCACCAGGGAAGCCCCCCATTTGTTGATTTTGACTTTGCTCTGTTGATTCTACTGTGATGCCTGTTCCATGAAGTATGATCAGGGACAGAAATTAGAGAGCCAGCAACTCTGGGGGCAACAAAGAAGAATCAGAGGAATCAAAGTAGGATGTGTCCATCTTGCCAACAGTATTTTCCTTCAGTTAACAAATGTTGTCTAGTGATTACATATGTTGGTTTAAACACATATAGAATGATACTCTGTTCATTAGCTGCTTACTTCACCTCCTTGGTTCTGCTAATTTCACTATGTTTGATGGTATTCCCTAAATCCTTATCAGTCAATCTTAGGGGCCCCGAAGCTGGAGACCCTTCTAGTAACTAGGTAATCTAAAGTATGTATATTACTGTAATCAAGTATCACATACTGGGTGGCTTAAACAACAGATATTTTATTGTCTCACACTTCTGGAATCTAGAAGTCCAAAACTGAGGTTGTCCCCAGAAGTTGGTTCCTTCTGAGGGCTGGGAGGGAAAGTTCTGTTCGAGACCTCTCTCCTTGGCTTACAGGTGGCCATTTTCTCCTATGTCTCTTCACTCTGTCTTCCTTCTTTATATCTCTGTGCACAAATTGGATTAGAGCCCCCTCTAATGACTTCACAATTCAACCCCTGGCAGTATGCAAGCCATAGTGAGGGCTTTTGATTAAACAAAACCATATTTATTGGTGTTGATAGAGATGTGTGAAAGACTCTATAAACCACTTTATTTGCATAATTTAAATAAATCCCAATTTGCTAGAGGTCAGTTTCTCAACTTTTACATCTTAATAATTTTTATGATTTAAGCCCTTCCTTTGGAATCCATAGTAAATAGGAGGGCTGAGATAGAAATTGTCTTTGTGCTTGGCTTTTTTTTTTTTCCTCTTCCATCATTCAAGTTACTCATGCATGCAAGGGTATATCTAAAAATCCTTCCTAGAAATCCTAGCTTTGGAGTATAAATTTCTAGGTGTGTTCATGGATAAGTGAGTAGATGTAGAACAAAAACAACTCCAAGTTAATGTCTTTTACTAAGTAAAAGTTAGTGGTAATAAAATAATCCACGATTTTACAGTGATATATATTCATTTATTCAAGAAACAGCTATTACGTGTACTCTCTACACTATAATGCCAGGCACCGCTCCAAGTGCTGGGAATACAAAGTTGAGCAAGATCAGCATTCTGACTTCAAGGCTACAGAAGATATTGCAGAAGTAGATACAGTTTTTTTTTTAAATTGGTATCTCTCCTCTCTCCTCTCTCTCTCTCTCTCTCATTGCCCAGCTGATTTTTAGCTCCTTTTACAAACAAATAGTAGTTTATAAAGTCTCTCATGCTTTAGTATCAGTTTGCTTGTTTTGGCTTTTCTAATACTTTTGAATCATGACTTAGGTTTTCCAATCAGACTGATGGATGGAGAAAATAAAAAAGAAGGACGAGTGGAGGTTTTTATCCATGGCCAGTGGGGAAC
The DNA here is from genome assembly GCF_965194805.1 of Balaenoptera borealis. Classification (NCBI taxonomy): domain Eukaryota; kingdom Metazoa; phylum Chordata; class Mammalia; order Artiodactyla; family Balaenopteridae; genus Balaenoptera; species Balaenoptera borealis. The sequence continues at coordinate 128,162,499 of NC_138861.1, read as the reverse complement.
AATTTGTGATGATGGGTGGACTGATAAGGACGCAACTGTGATCTGTCGACAGCTTGGCTACAAGTAAGGAAAACCTAACTATTTGGGATGTTCATCTGATGAAAATTTCTGATTTTTTATCCTTGTTCTTGCCTAAGATTAACTTCTATGATTCAATTGAAAATACTGGCAGCATGCTTATTTGATTCAGAATTATAAAGAAATACGAAGTAGAGTCTCTTTAAATTTTTCTATTTTCTCACAAGAAATATACATTATGTTACTTAAGAAATGTAGCTTTTATCTAGTAACAAATAGTCTAATAACTCTTGACTATTCATACTACTGCTTCTGTCAGCCAAAGGTGTTAACCTTTTCTCTGTGATTTATGTCGTAACACAGTAGCCTTATAAGGGATTCTACTGTTACTGAAATTACAGTTGGTTCTTGTTATTTGCAGTAGTTTCATTCTGTAAAGTCACTGTGAACATCGAGTTAGAAAATACTGAGCCATTGCTTCTAGAGCTGAGGTTGAACCAAGCCATGTTCTGCCTTCTTGTTTTAGCTCTCGTGCTTGCAAACAATTGCCCTTTTTGCAGTCTCCTAGTGCTTTTTTTTTTTTTTTCCATTTCTGTACCTTTTTGTTGATGATTTCCCTGTTTAAAATGGTCCCCAAGAATTTTGCTGAAGTGCTTTCTAACATTCTTGAATGAAGGAATGCTGTGATATGCCTTACAGAGAAAATAAGTGTGTTAAATGGGCTTCATTCAGGCATGAGTTATAGCATGAAAAATGTGGCACTAAATGAGGTGAGCAAGGACACTTATTTCCAGTTTGTGAGCTGAACTAGAAAGGCAGTTTATCTCCTTGTGAGACCTCAGCGGGGCAACTCAAATTTTTTGAGACTTTACGCATGTCTGCAAATGACTGTGAAAGGGCTGATTGATTTTGGAGTTGCAAATATATGGAACATGTTACAGTTTAGAGGGTCATGAAATTTAAGCTAATATACATAATTTGCCTAGCTTATATTGGATTACTAATAGTGGTTTGGATTTTAAAATATATCCTTAATTACACATCTATGTGTATCTTAAATATTGATAAATTTAACTGGTTATTCCTATGCAGAATACATTTTTATTTTTAAAATTATTTCTATTTTGATAAAAGTTCAAAATTTTTTTTTTTTTTCCCTAAAGTTTTAAGTCAGAGTTTGTTTTTGGTTACTCAGATACTACTTCAATTTACGGTTCAGTTTTGGACCTAGTTGCAATTCCAGTTGTCCTATGGTCAGTGGGTCCATTATTTGTAATATAGATTTTCAGTATTCAAAATTGGTGGTGTGTGACATATTTTCAGCTTTCAAAATATGGGGTAGTAGAGGAAGGGAGGAAGCATCTCCATTAGATGCCTAGATGAATTCAGTCAACAATTTAAGTTTCCTTTGCTCACTACATTTCTAACATTTCATTCTCCATTTGAAAAAAAAAGAATGTATATACATATATACACACATATATACATTATTGTTCTTACATTACATGCCCAGTGAATTTCCTTACCTAAAATCAGCCATTAAAGTATATACTGCTTGAGACTGGTTTTTTGGCTTACTTTTATTTTTTTGGTAGAGGTGATCCAAGAAACCTAGTGTTACCTTTGGAAATATGAAGGAAAATATGAAAGAAAAAGTCAAATTTGATCCTTGAATTGTGTGTCTAAGTCATGTTTAAGGAGAAAAAAATTTGTAAGAATATTCATCAATGCATTTTCACTTTGATTTCTTTCTAAATTTTTCATTGCTTTTTACTTATCATTTAGTCCATTTTACATTCAACTCAAATGGTGAATTTAGGTAAGAGCAATCTAGATTAAGTGAACAAAGTTTGTAGCAATTTTCAATACTATTTCCGTAACGATTATCAAGAAAAGCATTGAAGGAAGATCATACTTCATAATTATTTTTAAAATAAAGCCTCTTAACACATAATTCAGTAATTTAATGTAACTATGACAAATTGGATAGACATCTTCTAGTGCACAAGCTACAATTTGCCATCAACTAGTATTTAAAAGAAAATCATTTCGATATTTGATCAATCTAAATATACTTGAACGTTTTTATTATTTTCCACCAAGGGGAGATGGAATTTCATATAAGAACATATATGTAATTGTAAATAGGTATGTGATTAGAACAGAATGTTACTGCGAATTAATAAAAGTCTTTAATAAAGCAATTTATTTGTAGAAATCAATCCAGAAAACTTTGAAACTGTCAAAAGGCTTGAGTTTTATTAATAAGAATTCCAGAGACCTGTCCCTCAGCCAGCTATATCACACTTGAGGATTAGTCCTTGAAAACACTGAGAATCAAAATAGCATTAGAAAGCTTTTTTATAATGGGAGAAACAGAAATGAAGTAATAAAAACCAGGAACGTGAATGGTAACTAATATAGATATGCTTAGAGTGAACAGAAAGTAAAAGGCACTCTTTAATGATGTATTACATAATGTCTGACAAAGTCTAGCATATGAGCACATTGTTTTTAGAGGGTTGAATGTGAAATGTGTTGCTATCAGTTAGCCTCGTTAAGAAAGACTAAATAGCCATGATGGAAATTCCATTCTATTTGAACTTTGTGTGAATCCATTAGCATATATTTCAATATGACATTGTTTTTGAACTGTGTATTTATTAGAGTAGTATCCCTTAAAAGAATTTAAAAAATGATGTACCCCTATTGTCTTAGTAGAGATCTAAAGTTAAGTATATCTAATTTTTATCTTACATTTAAATAGCTGCAAAGGATTTAATTTCTGGCATATTTGTATATGACATTTAAAAATAGAACAGTTACTTTACTCTTAATTATATCCAATAAAATATAAATATAGTGCTTTGATACTCTGTCATTCATTTAAAAAATACACGAGCAAGCTCTTTTTTGACCTTCACAAATTTTACATAGTTTCTTTTTCTCCTTGAAATTGTGGTTTAAATTTTCTTTCCCCACAGAATCCTAATGTCCTGTGTTTTCAAAAATGTGTGTGTGTGTACACACATGAAGAGAGCGAGAAAGAGAGAAATTAAATTCTTCTAACAAGTTCCTCTCAGGATTTTATGATTTCTAGTACACAACTAATTAAAAACAACAACAACAACAAAAAATAAAATTTGATAAATAAGTATTAAACATAGGAAAGAAAAGTTGACCAAAGCTTCCATTTCCTAGACTGATGGGTTGGATTTTTGGTCCTTGGATAAAATTTATTTTGAATTGATCTTTTGGCCACTTTAGAGTCTTTTAAATCTTGGAGCAATGCACTGTGATTGGATTTGGAATGAGTGAAAAATATGTCTTTGTTTTGCTCAGTGGGAAAAGGGAAATTTTGAAAGAGAAGTTGACCTTGACTTTAGTAAGACCAGTTTTAGAAGAGAATACACGTGGATTTTGATGATCTGCATATCAGTTCCCATAAAGTCCTTATATCCCTTGGAAAGTCATCACCTACTCCCAGGAGCACTTGATAGTCAGTTTAAAGACTAATGTATTAGAGCCTATTGTCTCATTGGTATTCTTAGCTATGAATTACTGCATGCTTGTAGTCCACTGAGAAGTCTCTATAGGTGACACAGTCCTTAATTATTTTTTAAAAAGTCAAAGAAAAATTTATTAGATTTCACTATATCATTGAAAATGTCTTTAATTATGTACTTTCATTAGTTAAAATGTTCTCTAATTCTACTTGTTGATATATCTAAAATGGTGCATTCTCTTTAGTTTGTGCATTGATTGGTAAATTGCTAAGGAATCATCCTTTTGTTTTATTTAATGAGTCTAATTTTATTTTCTACATGTTTACTTCCACCTGTCATCTACTTTTATGCTATTGATCATGCCTTTATTGTCTGTTCTTTGTGTAATCTTTGGTTTTTAGATTTGCAGGCAATCCAGTTTTCTTTCTTTCCTTTCTCTAGTTGTCTGGAATTTCAGCATTCTTGTTGTTTTACTAGAAATTTGAAAAAATTTTTAGCAAACATACTGGCATATTTTCTTACCAATTTCAAAAATTATTTGTAACTTCCCCTTCCTGAAAAACATCAAGAGATTTAGCATACTGTTATTTACCTTCTACCTATACTCATCCTCACACCCAAAACTGATGGGAATCATCTGGGATATTAGTTTCAGGATGCTATTAGTTTTTAATTTTCTTCAAAATATTCCTATTTGAATTTTAAGTTGCTCTACATTACACATGTACATATCAGCAATTATTTCCATTTTTTAAAAAGATTAATAAAATAATTCCTGACAATTCTGATTAAGAAAAAGGAGAGAATACAAGTAAACATTAGAAAAAAGGAATATAAGCACAGATACACAGAGGGTTAAAAATTGTAGAATACTATGAACTACTTTTAGCTAATGAATTTGGAAATCTAGATGAAATGAACAATTATCTAGGAAACTGTACATTTTCAACAAAAATATAATTATCAAAATTGATACAAAAGATAGAAAGCCCAATTTTTTTAAAAATTGAAGTGTAGTTGATTTACAATGTTGTGTAAATCTCTGCTGTACAGCACAGTGACTCAGTGATACACATAGAGACATTCTTTTCTTTTATATTCTTTTCCATTATGGTTTTTCCCAGGAGATTGTATATAGTTCCCTGTGCTATACAGTAGGACCTTGTTGTTTATCCATCATATATATAATAGCTTACATCTGCTAATCCTAAACTCCCAGTCCCTCCCTCCCTACCCCCCTCCCCCTTGGGAACCACAAGTCTGTTCTCTTTGCCTGTGAGTCTGTTTCTGTTTTGTAGATAGCTTCATTTGTGCCATATTTTAGATTCCACATAGAAGTGATATCATATGATCTTTGTCTTTCTCTTTCTGACTTCACTTAGTATGATAACCTCTAGTTGCATCCATGTTGCTGCAAATGGCATTATTTCATTCTTTTTATGGCTGAGTAGTATTCCATTGTATATATGTACCACATCTTCTTTATCCATTCATCTGTTGATGGACATTTAGGTTGTTTCCATGTTTTGGCTATTGCGAACAGTGCTGCTATGAACATAGGGGTACATGTATCTCTCTGAATTATAATTTTGTCCAGGTATATGCCCAGGAGTGGGATTGCTGGATCATATGGTAATTCTACTTTTAGTTTTCTGAGGAACCTCCATACTGTTTTCCATAGCGGCTGTGCCAACTTACATTCCCACCAACAGTGTAGGAGGGTTCCCTTTTCTCCACACCCTCTCCAGCATTTGTTATTTGTAGACTTTTTAATGATGGCCATTCTGACTGGTGTGAGGTGGTACCTTATTGTAGTTTTGATTTGCATTTCTCTAATAATTAGTGATGTTGAGCATCTAGAAAACCCAAATAAATTAATGATGACAGAAGAAGTGACTCTGACTTTTTGACCAAGAGTTTTGACCAATCTTTAAGATACAGATGGCTCCTGAGTTATGTAAATTATTGTAGAGCCAAAAAAAAAAAAGAAAATCTTTCCATTCATTTTATGAGGCTAATATAACTTGATTTCAAGACTAGACAAGATAAGTACACATACACAAAAGAAAACTCATAAATCTACATTAAATATTCTAAGCAAAACATTAGCAAATTTAATTCGGCAGTGTATTAAAAGAACAATATCCCACAAAGAGAGTCTATTGTAAGAATATGAGAGTGGTTCAACTGAGGCATTCAATTAGTGTATTTTAGTTTGTTGTCTATAAGTGAAAACAAATATGAACATCTTAATAATGTTGAGAAGTTACATGATAAAAATCAACACTCCTTCCTCATATCTCTTAGGAAGCTGAGGATAAAATAAAACTACCTTAACTTTATATCACAAACAAGCATGAAATAGGAACAAATAAGGGTGCCTGCTATTTCTGCAATGACTCAATATTGTCTGGAGTTTCCACTAATCATTAAGAATTGAGGTATTGGGACTTCTCTGGTGGCGCAGTGGTTAAGAATCTGCCTGCCAATGCAGGGGACATGGGTTCGAGCCCTGGTCCGGGAAGATCCCACATGCCGTGGAGCAACTAAGCCCATGTGCCACAACTACTGAGCCTGCGCTCTAGAGCACACAAGCCACAACAACTGAAGGCTGCATGCCACAACTACTGAAGCCCAAGTGCCTAGAGCCTAAGCCACCACAATTAGAAGCCGACGCACCACAACAAAGAGTACGCCCGCTCACCACAACTAGTGAAAGCCAGTGCACAGCAATGAAGACCCAATGCAGCCAAAAATAAATAAATAAAGTAAATAAATTTATTCTTAAAAAAAAAAAAAGAATTGAGGTATTGGTATTGAAAAAAAAGTCAGAATTGTTATATGAATAATATGATGTCCACCTGTAAAACCCAAGAGAATCAACTGGAAAGACACTAGAACTAGTGTTTATTAATGTAACAGTATGAAGTATAAATATTTTTTAAAAAGCAATAGTGTTCCTATATGCTAGATTGAAAATTTTTTAGAATTCTCATTTATAGAAAGTACAAAACTGAAAAAAAAAATCAAGGAATAAACTTCACAAGAATTGAGGTCTGTGTGAAAAAAACTAAACCTTTACAAAAGCTAGAAGACTTCATAAGTGATACTCTACAACCCTGAATGGGAAGACAAAATAGAAATTAATCTATACATTAAATGCTATCCTCATAAAAATCTTTTGTTTTTCTTGGTGTGTGTGTTGGTTGAGGAGGGGGACTTCCAAATTTATCTGAAATCAAATCCATGGGATATTGGCACAGGAATAGGCAAAGAGGTCAGTGATACCAACTACGGCAGTGGTTAACAGCCTTGGTTGTGCATTGAAATCACTTTGGGACTTAAAAAATATTACCCCTGCCTCGCCCCACTCCCATTTTACTTGATGTCTTAATTCTACTTTAATTGACATCAGGTGGGGTTCAGGTGGTGCTATATTTTAAAAGCACCCAAAGGTAATTCTAATGTGTAGCCAATTATTGAACTATAAAGACCAAGAAATGGCTTGTGTACTTATAAGCATGATAAATAAGTAAATAAAAAAGCCCTTTAAATCAGCAGGAAGAGTTATTGGGACAGTTACTTTAGCGACAGAACTAAAACTAGATCCCTTACTAATACTAAACAGAAATAAATTCCAGACACATCAGAACTGTGATATGCAAAGTAAAACAGAAAAATACCTTTTCTTTAAATGGTTACATTTTAATTATACATATTTTAAATGCATAACTTGCTTTCCAAAGATTTGTTCTGTATTCAGCAACACATATCCAGAATCTTAAAAAATGTTTATACCTGTTGAATAAAAATTTCACTTCTGGGAAGAAATCTAAGCTGCCCACAAAGATTTACGTATAAGGATGTATATAATTATCAAAAAGTCTAAAATTCTTAAAATAAATGTGCAACAATAGGGAAATGAATTCTGTTTTTTTCTACACTAAAGTTTGATGCAGAACCACCTGCATTAGACTCACCCACTTAGTTTGAGATCCACTAATCTGTACAATGAATTTTTTTAACCATTAAAAATTGTAGTTAGTATGCAATATTTTCCCCATAAATGTGTACCAAATGCTAGCAGTGTGTTGTTGAGATTTTTTATACTTTTATTTTGCAAACTTGGTACAATGAGCATTTATTACTTATACAACTATTAAAAGTTTTGTATGTTAAAAAAGAGTAACTTTATTTTTTTCACCAACACTCTTTTTTTTTTTTTTTAAATAAATTTATTTATTTATTATTTTTGGCTGTGTTGGGTCTTTGTTTCTGTGCGAGGGCTTTCTCTAGTTGTGGCAAGCGGGGGCCACTCTTCATCGTGGTGCGCGGGCCTCTCACTATCACGGCCTCTCTTGTTGCAGAGCACAGGCTCCAGACGCGCAGGCTCAGTAGTTGTGGCTCACGGGCCTAGTTGCTCCGCGGCATGTGGGATCTTCCCAGACCAGGGCTTGAACCCGTGTCCTCTGCATTGGCAGGCAGACTCTCAACCACTGCGCCACCAGGGAAGCCCTCACCAACACTCTTTATTGTCCATCTCTTTGACAATGGCCATCCTAGTAGGCGTGAGTGGTGTCTCACTGTGGTTTTGATTTGCATTTCCCTGATAATCAGTGATGCTGAGCATCTTTTCATGTGCTTGTTGGACATGAGTATATCTTCTTTGAAGAAATGTCGATTCAGATTCAAAAAAGAGTAACTTTAGAGTTACCTGTTTGATCTTCCATGACTGTAAGCATTTCTAATGGGTTAAATCTTATTTTTATTTGCAATTTATGTCAGAGTAGCCGTTATCAGTACAGAAGAAATGACGGGGTATATTTCTGAAATGAGTGTACTGCCAACTACAAGCATGTGAGGTCAGGTCTCATTGCTGAAAGAGGATTATTCAAGCAAATTCCTCAGATAATTCATATCAGTAAACTACTTTGCCTGAGTTCCTTGCATAACTATAAGAAAAGTATAATAACCTTATCTTAACTAAGAATATTTTAATGTTAGAAATCTGGTCCAAATTGTCATTTTTAATAAGACAGTTTCTTTTGATTTAAAACCTGTCTTTTGCCTGTTTTTCTATTGGGTTGTTGGTTTTTTATTTTAAAATGAAATTTGAGAGTTATTTGTATATTGTATGCTATGTCCCTCTATTAGAGAATGCATCTACCAGCATAAATATATATATATATATATATATATATATATATATATATATATATATATATATATATATATATATATATATATATATATATATATGTATTGCAAGTATATTCGTCAACTTTAAAACTTATCTTTTCACTTTCCTGTGGGTGGTTTTTAGTAAACTGGCATTCTTAATTTAATTTTTGTTGAATTTATCAATCTTTTAATTTAAGGTATACATCTGTGTCTTGTTTAATAAGTCTTTCCCTAACTTGAGGTTATAAGGATAATTTTCCTATAATTCAAACTTTAAAACTTTTCCGTTCTTATGTCACTAATTTAGCAGGAACTGAGTTTTGAATATGGTGTTAGTTTGAAATATTTCACTGAAAAGATTTTGTATTTGGATATTTAAAAAGAAGTAATATATTATTTAAAAAAACAGAAACCAAAGAAAAGTGATATACCAAAAGTAAGTCTGCCTTCTATTCATGATTCCTGGTGTTCTCTTTCTCAGTTAAAAATTGTGCTTTTGTACTTCTAAAGTAGGCTTTAAAAATTCTTAGCTCCCTAGGTAATTATTTAATTCTTGTAATTTTCTTGGAAATACTATACCAATTTCTTTTTTTATTAATTTTTATTTATTTTTGGCTGTGTTGGGTCTTCATTGCTGCGTGCGGGCTTTCTCTAGTTACGGTGAGCGGGGGCTACTCTTCATTGTGGTGCACGGGCTTCTCATTGAGGTGGCTTCTCTTGTTGTGGAGCACAGGCTCTAGGCGGGCAGGCTTCAGTAGTTGTGGCACGCAGGCTCAGGAGTTGTGGCTTGCAGGCTCTAGAGCACAGGCTCAGTAATTGTGGCGCACAGGCTTAGTTGCTCCGCGACATGTGGGATCTTCCCAGACCAGGGCTCAAACCTGTGTCCCCTGCATTGGCAGGCAGATTCTTAAGCCCTGCACCACCAGGGAAGTCTTACTATACCAATTTTAAGAGAGTATTATGCTCTGGAAGGGAGTAGAAAATTTTGAGATGATTTTTTTTCCTGATTAAACTAGAGTTTAAGACTACCATAAATTTTTGACATGCCATTAAATGTGACTTTCTTAGTAGGAGCTAAGATGTAATCAAGAAGTTCTAAGATATGAAAACAAAGAATGTATAGTTATTACCTCTCAAGCTTTTTTTTTTTTTGACAGAGTCATGAAATAAGTGTTTTAATGTATGAGTTAAGAAATATAATTGAATGAGGGTATATGTTGTGATTTATTCAATTGTATGTTTGATTCTCCACATCCTCAAGAATGCTCTGTTTCCAGGGGTCCTGCCAGAGCAAGAACCATGGCTTATTTTGGGGAAGGAAAAGGACCCATCCACATGGATAATGTGAAGTGCACAGGAAATGAGAGGTCCCTGGCTGACTGTATCAAACAAGATATTGGAAAACACAACTGCCGCCACGGTGAAGATGCAGGAGTTATTTGTGATTATTTTGGCAATAAAGCATCAGGTAACAGTAATAAAGGTAAGTCACCTTCTGGGCCCTATAGAAGTCAAAGAATACTGAGCCACACTTCATTATTCTAAGCAGTAGTTTGATAATGAAACTCTCCTCCATAAGAATATACTCAATCCCTTGTTCTTCTGCTAGTATTTAGAGGCAGTGGTTCTTGCCAAACTTTACTGGATGGGACTCACAAGGGAGAGCAGGGTTCAGGGGCAGGAGTGGATTTACAGGATTTTGTAATCTCTGAGATTGTCCCCTTTTGACATTCTTAGCCATTTCTAACCGTTCCTTCTCTGGTTGTAATAAAACTATCAAACTTGCTGGTATTCTTGAAGATTCAGAATTTATATTTGCTTCATAAAAAGAAGAAATGAAAATTTAAAGATGAATCAGAGAAGGGCACTTCTTCCACTCTTATTAATATCTTAAACAGCAGGGATAATTTTTAAAATTAATTGCAAAAAGAAAATTATCTTTTGTAGATTCTACTCTCTGAAATTTAAAAAAGTAAGGGGGGACTTCCCTGGTGGCGCAGTGGATGGGACTCCGCGCTCCCAATGTGGGGGGCCTGGGTTCGATCTCTGGTCAGTGAACTAGATCCCACATGCATGCTGCAACTAAGAGTTCGCATGCCGCAACTAAGGAGTCTGCGAGCTGCAGCTGAGGAGCCCGCCTGCTGCAATTAGGGAGCCCGTGAGCTGCAACTAAGGAGACTGCCTGCTGCAGCTAAGACCCGGTACAACCAAATAAATAAAAAAATAAAATTTAAATAAAAATAAAAATGTAAGGAAAATGAGAAGTAATCTTCTAGTATAATACAGTAATGGATGTGTCATACATATATAACTAGAAGAGTTCTTAAAAGCTCTGAGTTTAATTTTTATGAAACAAATACTGCTTTAAATGAATAAGGGGGAAAACTAGCTCTTTTGGAGAAAACTATGGTTATGTTTTATGAAAAGAACAGTCATTTATTTATGTGGATTAAGAATCCATGGTTTTGATACTTAAGATTTTCTTAAAATCAAGTGCATCTATATCTGAGCATTCTCTTTTTCTAACATCTTTTAATAACCATTAAAGACAATGCAATAAATAAATTGCATGTTGTTAATATGATTCTTCACTATCTGAGGGTCTTTTGAGTGTGGAGAAGAATATTTATAACCCTTTGTGCTTTGTTTTATATATATATATATATAATATATACACACACATATATATTACCTGAAATAAATATGATTTCGTAAGCCAATTTTTCCTAAGTATTGACTATAATTTAATTTATTAAATTCCCTCCAATAATTTAAACTGCAGTTACAAAGTGAACATAATTAATTCTTTGGATTATGGACAATTTCTTAAGCAGCAGAAAAGCATAAAAATTCAGTAATTGTAAAATGTTCTACCATATTTCTATGTAAACCTATTTTAAAATATCAAATACCATATTTATTTCTTCATTATTAATACATTTGTTTTAATGCCTTCCAAAGGTATAGCACTGCTTATTTTGATACCTTTCCATGGTCTTAATGCTACCATATCTGAAATAAAAAAATTTCATCTTAGACCAGCTGGATTACTGAATCTGGTTTATTATTAACCTGTTGACTTTGTGTGGAGGCTCAAGACCTAATAACTTCTATAAGGTGATTCACACCCAAGCCATTGGTTATTGGTCATCTGATGGGATCCGTTTATAAATGAATTTCATTTTACTTTATAATTTTTTTATAATAGTGGGTTTTATGGCTTTAAATAGATTTTACTTTCTTGCAATCTGGTTCTTTGCCCCAGAATGATGTAAACTTCCAGTTTTGCTTGCTTAGTATTACATCATTACTTGTCATGGCATTATATACATTGACCTGACTTGGAACATTACTGGAAACTTCTGTTCTTCTGGTATCTTATAATTTGCAGTGTCATGTAGAGGACTCATATCCTAAGAGATGAGGATTAAGGTTTGACAGCATGTCTCTGAGATCCTTTGACAAATTAATGATCTTGGTACACATTGTTGAACCTCTCTCTCCATGAAGAAATAACTAGTGCTGATTCCATATTGGGCTCCCTTCTACCTGGTTATTATGGAGGAACATTAGTGCTGACTAGACTTTCATGGTCTTGGCACAATTCCTACCCTTCTCTTCTTACACAGATAGAAAAACAGTATATATCTATACTTTATACACGTGTACTTAACCAAAGAAACAGCATATCCCCATATAGATTCTCCTACTTTCTAAAATTATTTTTAAAGCTAGTCATAGTTTATTTACTCTTCTTTTATACACTACCTTTTCATACATTTTTAGTTTAACTCTTTTTTTTTAATGCTCTTGACAGAAATCTATCTTTTTTTAAAAAAAATAAATTTATTTATTTATTTATTTATTTTTGGCTGTGTTGAGTCTTCGTTTCTGTGCGAGGGCTTTCTCCAGTTGCGGCGAGCGGGGGCCACTCTTCATCGCGGTGCACAGGCCTCTCACTGTCGCTGCCTCTCGTTGCGGAGCACAGGCTTCAGACGTGCAGGCTCAGTAGTTGTGGCTCACAGGCCCAGTTGCTCTGCGGCATGTGGGATCCTTCCAGACCAGGGCTCGAACCTGTGTCCCCTGCATTAGCAGGCGGATTCTCAACCACTGCGCCACCAGGGAAGCCCGAAATCTGTTATCCTGAGAAGTTTGACTATATATATCCTTAAATACAATTTGCCACTTAAATTGGCTTAGTAAATCCTTTCCATATATTAACATGCTATATAAGTAAATATAAATTTATGTCAGAATTTCATCCTGGGAATGTGCTTTGCTCTTATGAGTTATATTTGTGTATGTGGCTTGGAAGAGTGTTGTCTGTGAAAATCAAATAATTCAGAGCATTGTTGCCTTTTGTAGTTCTCTCATTTAATATTTCTGAACTCCCGAACAATCTCTATAATCAGCAGAGGAGGAGATGTGGGTACCACAAGGATGATGTACTAGACAGGGCCCAATCATTCAGCAGCCTGTGAAACCTCTTCAGAGCTGATTGTAGGAAACCTCATAAAGTTCCTTGTCTACTTGTGAATTATTGTTGCCTTGGTTACATGAGAAAACAACTTTCAATTTTTATTATAAGATAGGACTTCCCTGGTGGCACAGTGGTTAAGAATCCGCCTGCCAATGCAGGGGACACAGGTTCGATCCCTGGTCCGGGAAGATCCCACATGCTGCGGAGCAACTAAGCCCATGTGCCACAACTACTGAGCCCACGAGCCACAACTACTGAAGCCTGCGTGCCTAGAGCCCATGCTCCGCAACAAGAGAAGCCACCACAATGAGAAGCCTGCAACGATAGCCCCTGCTCGCCGCAACTACAGAAAGCCCATGTGCAGCAATGAAGACCCAATGCAGCCAAAAATAAATAATTTATATGAATAAAATAAATAAATTTTAAAAAAATTTTAATTTTTATTATAAGAAAAATAGCCTACAATTTGAAGAGAAAAAGCACTTTAAAACAGAGGAAGAAGCATCAGGGGAATGTGTCACTTGTGTCTTTACCCCACTATCAGCAATATGATAGTTTTTTTTTTTTAATTAATTAATTAATTAATTTATTTATTTATTTTTGGCTGTGTTGGGTCTTCGTTTCTGTGCGAGGGCTTTCTCCAGTTGCGGCGAGTGGGGGCCACTCTTCATCGCGGTGCGCGGGCCTCTCACTGTCACGGCCTCTCGTTGCAGAGCACAGGCTCCAGACGCGCAGGCTCAGTAGCTGTGGCTCACGGGCCCAGTTGCTCCGCGGCATGTGGGATCTTCCCGGACCAGGGTTCGAACCCATGTCCCCTGCATCGGCAGGCAGACTCTCAACCACTGCGCCACCAGGGAAGCCCCGCAATATGATAGTTTAATTAAAAATCTCTTTCTGCTTCAGAGTCTCTCTCATCTGTTTGTGGTTTGAGATTACTGCACCGTCGGCAGAAGCGGATCATTGGTGGGAAAAATTCTTTAAGGTAAAAAGGTTCTTCAAATACAGATTACACTGATAATTTCACTGTCTTTGACTTATATTCACTTTATATAGACCGTGTTCTTCAAATCACTATCCCCTGATTTATGAGATAGATGGGTTGCTGAAAAGTTATGTGGCAGAAACAAACTAATTTAACAGGAAATCTGAAAAAAATGTATAACTACAAATTCGTTTAATTTAGAATATATTTGTTTTGGACTTGACTCATTTTAATATAATTTTTTTATTTGTTGAATTTACTAGTGGAAGACCAGTGCTTTGCTTATTAAATACTTCTTCCGGGGAACTCCCTGGCGGTCCAGTGGTTAGGACTCAGCGCTTTCTCTGCCGTGGCCTGGGTTCAATCCCTGGTCGGGGAACTAAGATTTCAGAAGCCAAAACAAAAAACAACTTCTTCAGGCTGCTTAGGTGAGGGAGAAAATATGCTTCAAATCATGAAATATAAAGAAGACACAGATTGTTTCCAAGAACGTCAGAATTTGGTGGGATGCATACAGATGCTACAGGCAAGTCTTCAGGGTGGTCTGCTCAAAGTTGTAGGAATATTCATTCTCAAAGTAGGAAAGGAGTCTACATCCTAGAGTCCCCTTTTTACTTCTTTCCTCCCACCTGCAAGCCTTCTAAGTCCTTGTTTTGCTGGATGACTGTCCTTGCCTTTCGGTCTTTTATGGATATTGATGAGTGGCTTACTTTCTTCTTAGGGGTGGTTGGCCTTGGCAAGTGTCCCTCCGGCTCAAGTCATCCCATGGAGATGGCAGACTCCTTTGCGGGGCCACACTCCTGAGTAGCTGCTGGGTCCTTACAGCAGCACACTGCTTCAAGAGGTATGTGTCCACCTTTCCAAACAACTCGGTGTGGCTCTTATTTGCCAGCTCTTCCAATCCCTTCCTGCTCTACAGCATGCTAGAAACTTGGGGTGTCAGAGCCAGGCTATAGGCCTTCCTTGTCTCCACCAGAGGCACTGTGGAAGTGAGGGGGTAACATCAGGAGCAAACAGAGCTCTCAGGAAGTTACTTGCTACCTGGTGTTAAAGCAAACTCTAGAGTTAAGGAGAAGACAAGATCGGTTTTTGAAGGGGAGGTGGCTGTGTTAGTGCTTCCCCCAAGGACATATCTGAGGATGAAATCATATCCCCATATCGCTAGAAGAGACCTCAGATTATTTGATTATGAATGGTAATGAATAGGGAGTCCATGTTTAGTGTTTTGACTTGGTGTTTTGATTTGAATTTTAGAAACTTTGGGTCTTCTTGCTGTTCTGTGTCTTTTAGATTTCTCTATTTGTACCTGTCATGTTGCATCCTGATTATTTCCGTTTGTCCCAGGAATTCTATCAGCCCAATCTGAAGTTTTCCCAGTTCAGAGGGGAAGCCATGCAGAGAGATTCAGTGTGCCAGAGTCACACTGCTTATGGTGACAGCACCTGCACTAGAACCTAGTGGTCCTTTCTCCTTGTCCTGTGCTCTTTTGTGGGCCCTGGCTAATGGCCATTTCCTCAGCATGAATTTTAGTATTTAAAGATGTATACCATTGCTTAGCAAATTTTGATAGTTATTGAATCAAGGTGATGAGTACAAGGGGTTTCATTATTCTGTGTACTTAAAAATACTCATAAAATGTTTTAAGTAAAACATGTACCATAGTGTTGAAAAATTGTTACAACCAAAAATTTGTTTTGTATTTTTTCATCTGTGAAAATATATGGCCTCATTGTGTATTTACAATCCATCCATGTAGATTTTAACTGCCGTACGAGTGTTAACTCCTATTGTAAGACAAAACCAACCTCAGTTTACTTATTCTCCTACTGGTGGTTAGTTAGGTGGTTTCCATTCTTTCATTATTAAACAACAATGTTGCATTAGATATCCATTACATGTCTCATTGGTACAGACATGTGGGAGCATTGTGCTGGGTCCTGGAGTATGGGTGCCATTCAATTGTACTAGACACTACTAACTTACGTTCTAAAGTAACTGTATCAGTTTATATCAGAGCAATGTGTAAGTTCCTGTTTCCTCACATCCCTACCCCAACTTGATACCATCAACATTTTCAATTTTTGCCAGTCTTAGAATTTTTGGATTTCTTTTTAATTCTATTTTCCTGATTAGTGTCTTCCTCTTTCATGAATTATTTGTTCACATCCTTTGCTTATTTTTCTATTCGATTGTCTTTGTAATTGATTTAAACATTTTTTTGGATATATTCTTTGTACAGAATCTTTGTTATTATGTGTTACAAATAACTTTTCTCAATCTGGAGCATGTCCTTTCACTAGTTTAAGGTCTTTTTCTTATGAAGATGTTTTAATTTTAATATATTTAAATGTGTCAATTTTTAAAGTCGTATAAAAGCTTTGTATATCTTATTTTAAAAATTCTTCTTTAGCCCCATATGAAGATAGTAGTTTTTTACAAAAAAAATTTACAATTTTGCTTTTCCTATTTAGATTTTTAATCTGTTTACAGTTTTTGTGTGTGTGTGTATGGTATATGGTATAAGGAAGGGACCTAATTTTATATTTTTCTTTATGGATAGTTAGTTTTCCCAGTACTTTTTAAAATTAAACATTCCATTCTTTACCAGCTGATTTATGTCAGCTGTGTTGTTTGCCAAGTTCTCATGTATCTTTGTTTCTAGAATCTCTATTCACTTCCTCTTACCTATTTTGATAAATATTATGGAGTAATATTCCATGTTCAAGGTGATGCAGAAGGCACAAATCTGTATTTTACATAGCCTTTGTCATTTCTGCAGTAATAATTGAGTTTGAGAGTTCACCTATATACCAGTGGGTTTAATATAGTCCTGTGTTACATGAATGGCACAGACAATAAAGATTCATTTATTAACTTAACAAAAAGTTATTGAGCCTGTAATGTTCCCAGGAATGTGCCATGCGCTAGAAATATCTTGGAGAGTAAGACGGATAGGACCCTTGGTACCATGAGTTTTTAATGCAACTATAGGAACCCAGAGGAGGGAGACATATAGGATCAAAAAAAGTTTAGAGCACCATTTTAAAAGTGTGGTCTTTTCACCACAATATTAGGTATTGGGTTGGCCAAAAAGTTCGTTTGGGTGTTTCTGTAAGATGTTACAGGAAACCCCGAATGAACCTTTTGGCCAACCCAATACATTCAGCTTATTAAAAATCTAGATTTCTGGGCCCCTATACGAGATCTACTGAATCTTTGGAGCTAAGACCCAGGAGTTTACATTTTTATCAAGCATCTTTGATGATTCTCATGAACATTAAATGTTAAGACCCTCTTGCTCCTGGATAGAATAGAATGTGGTCTGGACTTTGGAAGACTGATGATGAGGAAGAATATAATGGAGTTAACAGGATACTTATCCTTGCCCTATTCAACATATTAATCACTAAACTGAAACAGGACACTGATGATAAATTAATCATATTTTTTGACGCCAGGAGATTGGGAGGGACACGTAATATGTTAGAAGATAGGATCCATGGTGGGAAAGAATATTGGTAGGCTGATTCTAATAAAAAGTAATGAGGAATAAAGAGGAAGTAAAATGCTGCCTTTAGTTCAGGAAACCTGGCTTGAATGCAGCGCACGTGAAAAAGACCTTATGGGTTTTAGCATCCTGCGACCTTAATAGAGTCAGTGATGCCATGTGGTTGCCCACAAAGTTAATCAGCCTTGGGCAGCCCTGACAGGACAGCGCCAACACAACAAGATGCTTGCTCTTCCGTCCTGTGCTCAAGCTGCTGTCGGGGGCAAAAGCACTGTCGCTATCAAACAGAGAAAACTGCTCAGTTCCGAGTGCCATCCTCTGAAAAAGTGACATGGTGCACTAAGGAAGGCAAGCAGAAAAGGGGAGAGTGTGTGGAATCAGATTAAATTCATTACCTGTTACTTCAAATTCCACAAATGCTAATGGGAGGTAATTTTCATTTTAACATAGGAAAGAGGTCTGTTGTTTCCTTTTTATTTCTTTAACACAAGACAAAGCTGGGATGGGCTGTATGTGGGAGGAGTGAGCTCTGTTACGAAGTCTGTTCAAGCAGACAGGCTGGATTCGTGTATTGGTAGAGGCTGGAGGTAGATAACGTTTCGTGTTGAGAGCACAGTGGTGAGAAAGAAAGCATAAAGCATATTTGAAGGATGCCAGTTATTAGGATCGTGAATCTGGAATTTGTATAGCGGACTTACAGTAAAGAAGCAGGAAAGGTCTGGAATGCCAGGGTACTGAATCTCTGTTTCATTCACTAGGCAGTGGGAAACCACTAAAGGTTTTTGAGCCTTGAAATATGATCAAAGAGGAGTTTTAGGAGATGTATGTATGGGGCGGCGGGGGGAAGCAAAGTTATTAATCTAGGGGTCTGTGAACAAGCTTCAGATTATATGAAAAATATTTGCATACATGCTTCTGTGCCTTTTTCTGGAGTGACTCAAATTGGTCCATGTTACCAAGTGATTAAACCCACTGTGGTAGGAACTGGAGGGAGACTGGTTATAAGGCTATTGTAATAAAGATAGAAGGTAAAAAAGAAAAGGAGGGAGAGAAGGTAGAGACCCTGATAGAAATCAGTAGAACTTGGTACTGTGTAACCAGCGACTTGGATCTGGCCGTCAAGACCAAGGTTACAGTTCCAGCTCCTCCAACTGTTAATTGTTTCACTTTGTGGAGATTATTTTAACCTCTGGGAGCCTCAATTTTCTCATCTGTAAAATGAAGGCAATAACGTTCTACAGTGAGGAACAAATGATCTGCAAAGTATGTGAAAGTATTCTATAAACTGTAAAATTCAAAATGAATGTTGTCTATTATTATGTTGGGGTTCACAAAAAGGAATCAAAGATTATTATGAGCAAAAGTAGAGAATTCAGGATGATTTTATCCCACTGACTAGTGGAGAAAAACGAGGTAGGAAACTGCAGAGAAACTGGAGAAGCCTGTCTTGGGCTTAGAATCTAAGCAAAATAATTCAGTACGTTCCGTTTAGATTTTTCTCCTCTTGTTCAAGACTCCTTCTCTTTCAAGTAAATCTTTCTCTGCTAAAAGTTATAGACTTAGGGGTTCAAGGCTTAAAGTATTAAAGTCGGGAAATTGCCCAAAAATTCCACTTGAGGTTGAAAACTTTGATCTGACTTTTGAGTTCCCTCAAAGGTCTTTTTTTTTTTTTAGGTACATGTTTGGGTTTGTTTGTTTACATGTCATTATTCCTCCCTTGGCTTGCTCCTTCTAGATTATTGCTTCAAGTCAGTAATGGTCTCATTTGTGTTTATAAACCAAGTGTCTCCTATATTACTTGGCACATACTAGACCCTCCTAAATGATGGATGCAGGATGAAAGTGGGGGCTCGATTGCCAGGTAGTGGGTATATTTAAGGATGTTGGACTCTTTAGAGGATGGTGGTATTTTAAACCTAGATCAACAGATAACTCCTTCCATACATCATTCTGAGTTTCTTCCCATTATCTGTGCGGTATAAAAGACAGCTGATTAAAAAACAGAGGAGCAGATTATGATATGCAACTTTTTGATGTGCTTTGGCTAGACCGCAAGACTCTTTTAATGTGAGTAGGGAGAAAATTGTTTTGCAAAGGTGTTACAAATTCATCTGACTTGGTTTGTAACCTTTACCGGATTTCATAGACTTGTTCTGAAGTGCCCAAGGAGGCTACAACTCACATCTTTATTCCAGTAAGTTTATTGACAGCCATAAGGACAGTTACCAGTGATTAGAACAAACTCCAAATTTTGTCTTCTGGGTTCAGGGACTTTGGATTAAAACAACCCTCCTTTAATCATCAGAAACTCTGAAGTTTGCAAAAAATAGTTTTCCTCTGGAATTGTAGACACTGTAGTACAGAAACAATGTGGTCAGGTTCTGAGAGGTTACCTTTCTTTTAGATTTCTTGGGAGTCTAACTTAAGACCCACTGGCAGGGGACCTAGATTTCATATTTTGAAATTATCTCTCTCACCCCCATTTCCTTTCTGTTTGTATCTCTGCTGCTTTAACTACTGGACTTCAATATATAAGATAGTTTCTTGTTCATGGGGCCTCCTTTGGTGCCTAATTCTTGCAGTGATGATGGAGGCCAGTGCTCTTGAACAGCCATTCTGAACAACAGGCATAGATTGCTATCACCTCTGTGTTACTTTATTCTATGGGATGACAGTTTTTTATGTTTATTTGTTTTGCCTTCACAGAGTAGTCACTCTTTTATGTAATCCTTATATCAGAATAATCTAGGAATGATGGCCTGGGGATGATGAGATCAGAACACAGTTACTCACGTCCACCATCCTGTTACACTCATTTCCTATAGAGTTGTCTCTGTACGATGAGGGTACCTTACTGGAAGACTGACAGAGTTCTAGTAATCCAGCTCTACATCCATAGCTTTCACGTATTGTGAGGTGTCCAAAACATTCTTTTATGCCAGCGTTAACAAGGGTAACTGAGGTAGTTGGTGAATCACCATTTAAAGGCCTTCTATCCCATTTTTCACATTTTTCCTAGTGTTAGTACAGACTTTGGAATGCAGTATCCCATTGGCAGTTTGAAGCAGAAACTTGGATAAATTAAGTTTTTCTGCAGTTGCCCTATGAATTTTACACAATATAAATTGCTTGCTTTTGCTATTTTCTACTTTTTTTTTTTTTTTTTTGCCACGCTATGTGGCTTGCAGGATCTTAGTTCCCCGACCAGGGATCGAACCCCTGCCCCCTGCAGTGGAAGCATGGAGTCCTAACCACTGGACCGCCAGTGAACTCCCACTATTTTCTGCTTTAAATCATTACTACAACTACTGTAAAATGACCCTCTCTCTATGGTGGTATGGCAATATAATTGAGAGAAAAATTCCTGAATGTTAAACTAATTTCTTTTAATTGCTTGTTCTGATAACAAACACCACTCTGGAGGAAAGAATGTACCCAAAACAAGGATTCTTTCATTTCTGTAATTCTACTGCAAATTTGATTTGATCAAGAATATAGCTTTACCTGATTTTATCTGACTTTTTTGCCTAGAATCACCAAAGAAGCTGGAAATTGTCAGAGATTGCTGCTCTGAAAATCAGAAATATCTAAATTATTAGACATTATAATTAGAAAGATGAGCCACAGAGTTAATGGGACTTCTTTTTAAGAACAAAATGTGTGCGGTACTTAACATATGTTCCACCATGACCTAGTATATGGTAGAGTTCTTAAGAACATGGTCTTTGGTGATATATACAATACCATCAACTATGCTAAAACCATTTCCTGAACACACACGACATGTATGTAAGGGACAGTGCGAGGTTCTACAGAGAAGGTCTCTTCTCCATAAGCAACTGGAACCATTTACACAAGCAATTTCAGTCAACTACTTTTTGAGTTTCATCCAGACAACAGAGAAAAAAAGATTCTAGAAGTAGCAGATGTGTACAGGCTGATGTAAAATACTGTCTTTTTGAAGAGATGAATCTATAAAGAAAGAAAATGACTATCATAAAGAAAATGACCGTCACCTGAATTAACTCTTCTAATTCTAGAAAATTTTAATTGTAGTTTATTTTAATTCCAGAATCTCAGAGAAATTGGAATAGTGGATTTTACTAACTGCCCTGTCTCAGATCCTCTCTTGCTCAAGCTTGTCCAGGAATTTCATCCAATTTTTATTTGAGGGGGAGTTGAAAGCATTTCAGCAAAGCAAACAACTGAATGGCATGTCAGCCAAAACCTGAAATGTTTGTTTTAGAAGCATTTTTGAATAAAGTGTATCAAAATAACAAAAGCTCAACTAGAAAGACCTTAAAATGCATTGAAAAAGAATTCCTTGATACATTTTTCTTGAGAAGACTAGAACCATAGAAAATGATTTCAAAGTCCAAAATCCTACTGGTAACCTCAGCCAAAGTGTTATCCCTGAAGTATATAATCGCACTCACTAGGAGAGGTGACACTGGAAGACAAATATTTGGTTAGAAAACTAATCTAGTCTTGTGTCGGATGCTCTTCAAATTCCAAGCATAAATCTATTCTAAGAATAACTGGAGTGAAAGGAGTGTGGGAATCACTGCTTGGGTTTAGCTGGTCCATTTCTTAAATCAGGACGACTTTAAAAGTATAGATTCTAATAAGGAACTTCATTTTAACAAGAATGATGCATTTTTCCTTCTTGTCAGGTAAATATTTTATTTTTATTCTCAGGTTAATATCAACTCCTGCTTGGTGAGCATATTAATTTGGGAGTATACTCAAAAATACCCGCTGAAATCTACCTGACCTGAGAACACAGTATAAGTATGGAATGTGTATGTGTTTGTGTTATGGCAGTCTGTTAGTCATCTCTTAGGATGCTCACTTCACCCAGTGAAATTCCAGGCATGAAGAGGCGGGCGTTATGCCCGTGCCTTTAAGTCTTTGGTTCAGTGGTTCTCCAGACTGACTGTGAATTTGGATCACCCATGGTCCTACATCGGCCCTATTAATTTAATGTTCTCAGAGTTTGTGTGGCCTGGACATTTGTATTCTTAAAAGTGGTACAGGTGATTCTGATGAACAGCCAGTATTAATGAGAACATTAGATCTTTGTGGAGACTTTTTTTAAAAAGTAACTTTTGTGATGGTGTTGTTATAACATAGGAATTGGTGAGAGGAGGTCTCATTTCAGTAAGTTCGGGATCAGAGTGTATGTATGTGAACAGAACGTGTCTTCCAAAAGAAGTCATTTAACATATATTTATTAGGAGCTTTCTCTGTGCAAACCACTTTGCTTGGTGCTGAGGATACAAAAGTGAGCATGACATGGTCTTTACACTTAAGGAGCCTTTAACTGGGGAGACCTGACATCTTAACAAGTTGTAGAAGCTGTTGTAAACGCTCTGACAGTGCTATTGGGAGCGTTCAAAAGAAGGATTGGCTAGCTTTCGGGGAGGGCAGGAAGAGCTTCCTAGGAGATCTTGAGACTTGAAAGATAAAATCAGTTTTTGCCATATTAGGATGAGGGGTGGAGGGAATGATATTGCAAATAGTCTGAATAAAGACAGGTTTGTCAGATACCTCTTCAAGCGGCCAGAATGACAGGGACACAGACACAAGGACGAGGGTGGTATCAGAGAGGTGGACAAGGGCCATTCTTGGATGGGTTTGTATATCATTTAAGGAATCTGAACTTTACTATGTGAACAGTGAAGGGTATCTATCTGGAAGGGTATCCAGAAGAGTAGTTATATTATCAGATAGAAACATTGTTCTGGCTGCAATGTGAAGGATGGCTTGAAAAAGTTGAAACTTGAAGCAGCAAGGCCATTTAGCAGACTGCTGTAGTAATCCAGGCATGAAGTGATGCATTAAGGCAAGATTTCCCAAGACCTTAAAACTGGGATATTTAAAAAATAAATTTCCTTGCTGTAGTAATGTCCTGTTTCTTTGTTCACTGGCTGAAGACTCAATTTTTAGATAATGTAGGATATATTTACATAGCCAGTTTAGATGCAAGGATTATTTTAGCTAAGTGTCACAGCTCTTTTTCAAAGAATGGAAAATATTGTTGCAATAAAACTTTTTTTATTTTTGGTTGAACAGTAATGTAATTATCTTAAATATAAAAAGTTGACATATGAAGGGAATGTCTCATAACTCGAGCTTAAAAGTTATAAGCAACACAAGAAACTGCATTAAAGAAAAATTAAAAAATAGGATGCCTTCTTTATGCCATAGTATTTCTCTAGACCAGTGCTATCTACTAGAAATATAACGTGAGCCACAAATACAAATCATATATATACGTTTAAATTTTCTAGTAGCCACATTAAAAGATTAAAAAACCAAATGGGTGAAATTAACTTCACCCATATGTATATTGGTTATATAATGATATATTGATATATATATATCATTATATATAATGATATATTTCATTTAACTCAGTATATCCAAAATATCATTGCAAAAATAGGATATAAAATTGAGATATTTGATAGTCTTATTATCTAGAGAAACAATATATTTTATATTCTTTTTTCATAGTAAATATTTGAAATCTTGTGCATATTTTTGTACTTTTAGCATATCTCATTTTGGACCAACTGCATTTCAAGCGCTTCATTAGCCACATGTGGCTACTGTACTGGACAGTGAAGCTTGAGATAATTTCTTAAATTCCATTCCAAAGATATATGAAACATTTCAGCAGCACTTTCAAGGATGCGTTGACAGCTATTCTTGTTAGAAACAAAAATCACTTGGGATTTTGCTTTAAAACCTGAACATATTAATGAGTCATATTGAATTTTTATAATACATTAGTTATCAATACACAGAAAGTAGAAGTGAGAGTTATTTAAATATCTGATTATTCTTCATGACTATTACTTTTTAGAGTTTCAGGATATGAAATAATCCTAAACTTAAAGTTTGAAGTGGAACCCATAAGAAGATAGTCTCTAGGTACAATATATGAAAAGCCTTCTGAACTTTAAAGATATGTGATAATTTAAGGTTGAAAATGGAGAATTTCAAGGAACCACAGGAAATTATTAGTTTCACAGATCACTAGTAGGTGGTTGTATAAGCTAAATCATCTTTGTTGCATTGTTCAGTTTTTTGAGCTGACATAGTTAAGAAAATCACTTTATACATTGCAATGTTGTCAGAGACCTTAGGGCTATTAGAATCTTTGAGCAACTTACAACTTCCAGAAATTTTATAGGAATAAATGAAAGGTTATTTCAAATAGGCAGTCACTAGAAAGTTCCAATTTTTGAATACCACTTCTCTAAATTCACATTCAAGTACAGGCCCCATTTCCAGTGGAAGATATTGAAGTTTTGATTAAAAAAAAAAAAATTAAGGTGAGAGCTGTTAAAGTATGTTTTCCCCTTTGAACAGTCAGATGCTAGCGGAAAGGAGGTGGTGAGTTGATGAAACCAGAGTTGGAGTTTTGGCAGATCAGGGAAAGAAGGATTGAGAGTTTTTGCAAAAGAGTGATGATGGAATCCAAGCCTTGTAAGAAGTCATAGGCAGAGTGAGAATGACATGAAAAAACTAGTGGGGCTGACAGATTGAAGTCCAGTGGGGGTGAAGAGCTGTGGATGGAGCTGTAAAACTGTAAAGATAGGAGGTACTTAATTATGAGTAGAGATGTCAAACTGTCAAGATGAGATGCTTGAAACCAAGATTTCAAAAATGTGTAATATTTGGTGAGTATGAGCTGTAGGTGGGGGGCTGAGATCAAGTAGAGAAAACACTCTCTGCAGGTGAGGAGGTTACGGAACTAAAAGGGAAAGGTGCTGGGAATTAAGTCATTGAGAATGTTTTAAGTAGCTATAGAGGGGAAGTGAGCAAGGTGCTATACTCTTCAGTGAGAAAGAGGAAGTATCAGGAGGTGGGTTGGATGATGTATTTTAGGTCGGTGGTTCTCAAGTGGGGCCAATTTGCACCCTAGGGAATATTTGGCAACGTCTGGAGACATTTTTGGTTGTCAAACTGGGGTGTGTGTATGCGAGTGTGCATGCAACTGGCATCTAGTGAACAGAGGCCAGGGATGCTTCTAAACATCCTACAATGCACAGCACAGCCCCTTACAACAGATGATAATCTGGTCCCAAATGTCAGGAGTGCTGAAGTTGAGAAACTGCTTTAGGCAGATGTATCAGAATCAAGGTATGTTGGCTGAAAAACAGGCTGAGAACTGTCAATCAAGTAAATATTGTATTTCTATTTTAATTGAATAGTTCCTATGGAAAAAAGACACATTCATTAAAAATAAGCATTCATTCATTCACTAAATCAGCAAACATATGCTGCATTCCTACTTAACTGGCATCACTATTCTCGATGTGTAAGATTCATCAGTGAACACAAAGATCCCTGCCCTAGAGTACCTTTTGTTCAAGCGGGGGAGGACGAAGACAGAACAATAAATATAATAAACAGTAAATTAGATAATTTGTTAGAAAGTAGTGTATAATAAAAAAGGAAAAGTAAAGCAGATTAAGGATATTGGGAGTGCTGGGGGATGGGAGCACAAGCAAGGGTGGGTTGCAATCTTAGATGTCAAGGTAGGTCTTACTGAGGTGATGTCTGAACAAAGATTTAAGAGATAAGAGCATATAATGAATGTATGTTGCCCTGAAGATAGTTTTGGTTTGCATTCAGTTCACAGAAAAGGGGAGTAAAGTGGATTGTGCTAAGTGCTTTCGGGGATACAGAGTTAAATCAGACAGTTTCTGCCCTCGTGGAACTAACAATCTTGGAAATGATAGAAAAATGACGACAGCAAACACAGGATGGTAATTTTGCCCTGTACTATTTGTTCCTGTTTTGATCCTTTTTCATGGTGGGGAAATGACAGGTTAGTGATTAGCCCTTACTTTCCACATTTGCTCTTTCTCAGAAAACAGTTAGATGGTAACCTGGGTTAAATAGTGAAATGGATGAAGAAAAAAAGTGATGACAGTGGGTTTAGAGTGTGAGACCGAGAGCAGTGGGATCAGAGAAATGGAAAGGAAGGTTAAACTTATAAAAGGGATTAATGATTTGGAAGAAAGGCTTACAAGCATCTCTGTTAACCTTCCTGGCTGACAGTTACCAATTTACAACACTTGAAACAAGCCTCCCATTAGCTCTCTCTGCCTCCCAGGTATGGTAACAGCACTACGAACTATGCTGTTCGGGTTGGGGATTATCATACTCTGGTGCCGGAGGAGTTTGAAGAAGAAATTGGAGTTCAGCAGATTGTGATTCACCGGGAGTATCGGCCAGACAGCAGCGACTACGACATCGCCCTGGTTAGGTTACAAGGACCAGAAGAACAATGTGCCAGATTCAGCAGCCACGTTCTGCCAGCCTGTTTGCCACTCCGGAGGGAGAGGCCACAGAAAACAGCCTCCAATTGTCACATAACAGGATGGGGAGACACAGGTAACAAATAACCCAAAGAAACAACTAAAATCTGGGCACCTGCTTGTGTCTGGGATTATCCATACGTCTGGGTGTACAGTGGGTAGCAAAATCTTAAAGGGGGTTCAGGCTTAGTTGTTTGGAAATTCCGCCAAGTGTGAGATGCATGCATGTAATCTGGATTCATACCCTG
Organism: Balaenoptera borealis; assembly: GCF_965194805.1. NCBI lineage: Eukaryota > Metazoa > Chordata > Mammalia > Artiodactyla > Balaenopteridae > Balaenoptera > Balaenoptera borealis. The sequence goes on along the minus strand of NC_138861.1, from coordinate 128,135,238 downwards.
AGGGTACTGTGGTTCCCATTAGAACTGGGACCCTACTCAGGACTTGGGCCTAGCTGTCTCTATTTTAAAAAGTTTTCCTAATGACTTTGATGTAGCTACCCCAGCAAAGGGCTTTGGTGTTTGATGGTTTCTTTGTAATGGAGCCCTTTATCAAAGTAAATCTTATGCAGAATTCCTAAATGAAGAACAAAAATCAGAGCTGCTGAGGTTCAAGTGGAGGGATCCAGCTCACTTGGGTTTCTCCTTCCACAACCCCCTTCTATTCTTCCCACCTCCCTGTCCCCGAGCAGGATGGTGTTCAGCTTGTGCTCTTCTCAGGCGAACAGCTTTCTGTATTGTCTTGCTAGAGTTAACATCAGCTAGTGCTTGCTCAGGATGGTCTTCGAAACATCTAGGTCTCACCTGGATTAGGTGCTCGACTCACAAATGACTACTAAGGAGAAATGATTGGGTTGACTGCTCTCCATTAAAAGTAATTAACACTGAAAAAGAACATCAAATAAGTATTTCTACAGGTGATAATTTCAATAAGGTTATATTTAGTAAATATAAGTATTTGTTTTCATTTTATCCCATGCTACATTAAATCTGGGCTTTAAACTTACATTATTTCATAGCAGCAAAATGTAGAACATCTGTAGCAGATATACAGTACTGAAAAAGCTCTGCGACCAATCCTGAGATAAACCTTAAAAAGTGGAAACATTTCCTGGAAGATATGATAGAATCACGGCAGAGTACATGCCTTCTCACGACGCTGTGCTGATCTGTGAGGCAAACTGAAGGCTGGAGTACAGCTGCTGGAATTATTACTTCATCAGGGAAGTGAATCAATCACCTCCCTTTAGACACTACATCTGAATAGAGATGACAAAGAAAGTAAATTTTACAGAATGTTTTATTATGGATGAATCACTCCAGTTGAGTAAATTGGATTGGAGAATAATGTGGAGTTTAGATCCAAGAAAAGGCTATCATGGAGAACCTATCAATTATACATTTTAGCCACTAAACAGAGAATGAGTGGCTTACTAGTAAATAGAATACCTTAACAAGTGGTTAAACTTCAGCCTGTTTCTATGTAAGAATGTTGTTTCTGAATCATCTTTATGAAATACCATGTTTCTCTTGAGGATAGTAATTGCCACCTTATGTGCTTATATAGAATTGTTATTTATAATTAATCCTCAAAAGTCAATGAAGTAGATGAGTCCTAGAGCAGTGGATTTGCTAATACAGAACCAGCATGAATACACCCTCACTGTTTTAATACAGAGAATTCAAATTCTAAAGCCTGCACAAATGTGCTTTCTGTAGGTTACCTTTTTCTACTGGGCAAGTCCGTAAGCATTACTAAAGTATTCTTCAAAAAATGCAGTACTGAGAAACAGAATAGTGAAGGGTTAGAGTATGGTTAAGTGCAAACAATAAAAAAAGTACCATTTATAGTTATCACTCACTTAAACTACACTAATGCCACAATAGGGCTTTTTAATAGGGCTATTAAATGTTCATTAAACTGTTAAATGTAGCTCTTTTCGCTACGATCTTTACCTGGAATCTAATTCAATTATTTGGCCTGCATAGGACGAGCCTACTCAAGAACTCTACAACAAGCAGCCATCCCCTTACTTCCCAAGAGGTTTTGTGAAGACCGTTATAAGGGTCGATTTACAGGAAGGATGCTCTGTGCTGGAAACCTCCATGAACACAAACGTGTGGACAGCTGCCAGGGAGACAGCGGAGGACCACTCATGTGTGAACGGCCAGGAGAGAGCTGGGTTGTATATGGGGTGACCTCCTGGGGATATGGCTGTGGAGTCAAGGATTCCCCTGGTGTTTATACCAAAGTCTCAGCCTTTGTACCTTGGATAAAAAGTGTCACCAAACTGTAATCCTTCATGGAAACCTCAAGAAAATAATATTTAAAGAATCTGTTGAAAAAAAAAAAAAAAGAATCTGTTGGAAACCTTCCAACATTAGCATTTAGCCAGAGATGCCAACTAATGGGAGTGGAGATCCGTATTTGTGTTTCGTGTTGTGATAAGAACTGTGTACCCCTTTGCTGCTTGAGAATGTGTGATGTGAACATTTTGGTTACAGATACCTCAGTGTAGTAATGATTATCCTTATTTAGCATTGTCGCCTACCCAAATTAGTTTAATGGACACTAAATTCATTATTCTCATGAGTCTTGTCTCTGCCTATTTCTCAGCATTCTCCAGAGACTTTTGTATATTGATTGTGCAGTCAGGCTGTTTTTACATTTATTTGGATTGAGAACTCCTTTATAACTGAATCAGTATGGTATATATTCATATAAAGAGCCTACATTTGACACACAAAGAAAATACTCTTTACTCAAAATAAGAGTGGCACTGTTTTCTGTTCATGTAATTTTTTAAGCTAAGATTTTTTTCCTTAGGCTGATAAAAAAAATCAGACCACATCTTTCTGGCCTTTCGTGAGAAAATTGAAGGCCAAAAAAGATAAAGGAATTCTATTATAAACAGACTGGAAAGGAATATCATTGTCACAATACATTCCTGAATGAAGCCTTTGTATCAAGCACTATGGCAACTAAAGAGAAAAACATTCTAGCTACCTTGTATGTTGTTAGCAGAATTCAGCATTCCTGGTAACATAATAAAGAATGCCTTCAAATTGTTTAATGCACAACCTAATTCAACCTGCTTGATTACTTTTAATCACTTCAAATTTACAGCTTGGTAAAACAAAAATGTTTTTTTCCTTAGCATCACACTGTTTTCCAGACCATGATTTAAGAGTGCCACCTATTGCAACTTTCTGGTAACTAACTTAAACCTGCAGACTATCCTGATACAGTCCCATCTAATAAAAAGACTATTAAAAATGCTTTCCCTGTCAATAGTATGGGAAAGTCTAAAATAACTGTTATGTTTAATCCATATACCACTTATGTGCTAGGTGGCTATGCACCTCATTGACAATTTATAAAAGGTAGGTAAGATTTTATAGTATTTCTAGTTTTCAAATGGGTTAACAGGCAGAGGCCAAGATGAGACAGCTGTTGAAAGGCTTTGAATCCAAACTCCAGAACAGGAAGAGTCCCAATACAGACAAGAGCATCTCCTCCCACCCCTCTAACCCACGGTTCTCCTGTCTAAAGGTAAGTTTTCCCTCTGGCTGTTTCCCAAAGGAGTAAGGGGTAGCTGCTTATTATGTATCCTACAGGGCATTCTTGGTAGCAGCACAAAATCTTTGCCCAAATATAAAAGCTAAGCCCTCAGGATACTTGAGTAATCCTTACCAGAGGTGACATGACTGCTATCATGAGTCCTTCCCAAAATCCCAGGTAGTAAAAAAAGGTTAAGTGCAAACTATAGGATTAAGAATGCTTAAGTAATCTTCTTAAATGGCTAACTCACCATGGAGGGACTTCACCCCCATCCCTTTCCCTTCTGTATCATATTGCATCCCTTTTATAAATTCTGAGCTATGTAAAAAAACTGGTGCTAACCTGAAAGTGCTTTATAGTTTACTACTTTGCAGAACTGCAATGCAGTTCAAGTAGAATAGCATTAAAACGTTTTCTAAACACTCATGACTTTGATAACGGAAAAACTCTGCATTTACATATAGAGATGACAGCTATAGATGGTGCACACATGCACAAGGGCTTGGGAAAAACCAGAAAATTTATCTTCCTGAAAGTTTCTCATGGGCCATCCTTGTAATTGAACTACAGTGCTGATGCAAACATTTATATTGGCTTTTTAACTAGACCAGAGGCTGGCAAACTTAAAGAACAGATAGTTAACAGATGGCCTGCAGTTTGCTCAACCTTGAGGTAGAATGCTTGGTTCATAAAATATGCCTTTATTATAGCTTAATGTTTTTTCTTGTTAAATGTTAAGTGTGAGTTTTAAAAGATGCAAGTGTTCAGTGCACATCTGTGTAAATAAAGTGCATAGCTTTTCACCGTGCAGTTTCCTTAATCTTCTGTGTGGTATTAAATGACCCTGCTCTCTTCCTCAGGGGTAAACTGGTTTTTACGTGTAAGAGTTTTCCCCAAATAATACCTTACACAACAATATTAATTCATGTTACTTCCGCTCAAGCTCCACAGCAGTGGAACAGGAAACAGCCTGTTCACTACTTGTAGTTACCTTTGCACTTATTGGTCATTCAGTCAGGGAACACTGACATCTGTACAAATCAAGCATTTTATTGATATAGCAAGGAAGCACTTATTCTCCATTTAAATACCATACTTGAGATTTAAAATCACATTTGGCAGTGTACTTCAGGATGCTAAGTAAGACTTCACCCGTATCGCTTTGGATTTCTTGACTTCTGCAAGAGAAGAAAACCAGCTTTATAAAACTCTAATTTGTGTACTTACCTCAGTGCTGAGTCTTAGCAGCTACTTCAGTTACTTTCTATTCAGTTGGCTATTTACTCTTTTAAATTACAAAATGCCAGCAAAATATGCCAATTTTGTTTGGCCTTCCAAATCCTTAGCACTAAGGGTTTCAGATTCAGAAATATATATATATATAAAGACAGGAACGTACCTTGTTATGTTTTCCATCATCCATTGGAACAATTAGCTCAGCTTCCTAAAAACATTTGAACAGTAGTTAGATGTTTGCCCAATAACCCAGTACCCCTCCAGATTTTTAAAGGGAAGAATGTTACTTGTGCAAGTCAGAATCTGATACCAATTAAATGGTGACAGCTTTGCCAATAAACAAGAATATGCTCTTCCATGGCTAGGAAGGGAGACTGCCACAGCTGACAGGTCCCAAAGATACATGGAGATTCACGATCCCAGAAAAGACCAGCAAGGACAACTACAGATACTACTCACCACCTGGATCAAACTGGCGGGTTATCAGGATGCGGTGTTACTATTTAACAGTGGCGGAGTAGATTCAAGATGGCCACATGACACCAACAGCGGAACTAATGACCTTCTTCACCGGAGTCATCAGCTGCATTTAAACTTTGCCGGAAGGCCCACGGCCCACGCGCGCTAGTTTTCCGACTCAGCGGCCCCGGCTGAACGTGGCTGCCCCGAGAATCAATGAACATTTAAGTCCACTCAGGCGTTTGAACCTAGAGGTTTTCCAAGCTGACGTCGATCTACTTCTACAAGACTGTTGCATCTCCTGCATTTTAAACTTGGCCGAAAAGTTCTGTCTCAAGTATTTTAGCGCACGAAACACGACGCCGTACCTTAACCTAAACTCGACGCTTCCCGGATGTAAAAGGCCGAATCCTTCGCCACACGCTCTCTTATAGAGCTGGTGACGCTATTCCGGGGAAGCGCCGCGAGGGGCGGGGCCTACACGATTTCTCCCTCCGCCCCGCCCTCCCAGCTCCGCTGAGGTTCCAGCCCATCCGTTGGCCACCGCCTTCCTGATGGCCCCTCCCCTTCCTAAGCTTCTCCACCCCGCCTCGCCCCGCCCCGCGCTAGATCTGGGCTGCTCACGTGGCCTCCGACTCTGATGCGTGCGCATTCAGAGCTGCCAAAAGTTCTCGCGAAACCAGGAAATCTTGCCGGACTCGCGCGTCCGCTGAGTGAAGAAGGCGAAAGGGCTGTCTTGTTAGAGAGTTACTTTAGAAGTCACCCTTGTTACCAAAGCACCAGGTTCGATAGTTCTCTGCTTCTTAACCTTTTGGTTGGTTGATTTTCATGGAACTAGCTGACTTTTTTTTTTTTTGGTCTCTCTGCTAAAAAACTCCGTATCTTCCCGTGTTCCGCCGACATTGCTGTTCCTGAAGCGCAGGTGTCAGTGGTCTGCAATCAGTTTTTGTTTTGTTCTGAGGTAGTCTAATCTCTTAGGAGTATTTGCACTCTGCTGAAAGCCTTGCCAAACGATTTTGTAAACACAAGATTAGGAAAAGGAAAGGGTATTAGACCGGACGAGCGTGCGGGAGACCCTTTTACATGCGTGTGTGAACGTTTCCCGTGTTGCCTTCGGACCCGTGGTTTGTGGTCCACAATGTAGCCGCTCCAGAGCTTCTGTTGACTCTTGCAAGTGGACACCTGGGTTTTAACTTCCCTGCTGTACGTTTCTTTGGGGGTGCAGCTAAATAAATGGTAGGTCTATTTCTTTAAAAGGGGAGTTACAGACGTTTAGGAATACTTTTAGTCCTAGATACGTGCTTGTTAAATGCCATTTAAATTTATTTTCTATTTCCCTTTTAATTTTCCTACGGTATGAGACAAAAGGGTGGATCGAGGTGAAGCTTTTACTTAGTAGTGGACCATTTGGGGCCCTGTGTTGCAGCAGTTGCTGTCAGGGATAATGTTATCAAGCGATCTGGTGAATAAAGTGCTACAAGAGAGATCTGTGAAGCTTCATGAACACTACAAACTTTTCTAGGGGAAAGAATTTAGGGCAAAAATTTCTGTTATGGTTAGGGTTAGAATGGACAAGTTTGTAGGGCATAAAATTTGAAAGAACTAAAGTTGTTTTTAAGGCTCACTTTTTCCTTTCTTCACCTTACTTTACTCTCTTCATGATACTAGTGAATGGAAAGAACTACTCAATAATAAGGTTTAAATAACAAATCACAGTGGGGAATTTTGCCACATTAGATTTGATTTAGAATCTCTAACTGAGCATGTGTTGTTTTGCTAGGCTGGTCTAGCAAAATACCACAGACAGGATGTCTTAAACAACAGTAATTTATTTTCTCATAATTTTGGAGACTGGAAGTCTGAGATCAAGGTGTCCACAGGTGTGTTTCTTCAGAGACCTCTTCTTGGCCTGTAGATGGGCCTGTTTCTTCACATCCTCTTCTCTCTGTGCCTATCTATAACTTAATATCTTCTTATAAGGACACCGGTCATATTGTCCTAATGACCTCTTTTAACCTTAATTATTTTTTTAAAGACCTTATCTCCAAATATAGTCATATTTTGAGGTACTGGGGGGTTAGGACTTAAGCATAATGAATTTCGGGGGGACTCAATATAGCCCCTAACCCCATTCACTTATGCTAACCTAGTAAGACTTAGTGAAGATCTTAAAATGAATGTGTTGGGTTAAAGTGCTAAAACACTGGATGAATGAGAGAGGGAGAGAGAGAGAACCCTCATATTTTGTTTATGCTCTTTTCTTCATCTTGAATGTCTTTCCATCTATCTTCTTTTTTTCTTCCTGTAGTTGACATAATGTTAGATTAGTTTCAGGTGTACAACATAATGATCTGATATTTGTATATATTGTGAAATGATCACCACAGTAAGTCTAGTTAACCTCCATCCTCATACATAGTTACATTTCTTTTTTCTTGCGGTGAGAATTAAGATTTACTCTCTTAGTAACTTTCAAATGTGCAATACACTGTTATTAACTACAGTCACTATGTTGTATATTACATCTCCAGGAGTTACTTATTTTATAACTGGCAGTTTATATTATGAGTCTATGGGTGGTGGTGGTGGTGGTGGTTGTTTTTTTGATTCCACATATAAGTGAGATCATACAGTGTTTGTCTTTCTCTGTCCAATGTACTGCATTTAGCATAATACCCTCAAGATCCATCCATGTTGTCACAAATGGCAAGATTTCATCCTTTTTTTTGGCTTAATAATATTCCTTTGTGTGTGTGTGTGTGTGTGTGTGTGTGTGTGTGTGTACCACATCTTCTTTTTTCATTCATCCATCAGTGGACACTTAGGTTGTTTCCATATCTTGGCTGTTGAAAATAACCCTGCAGTGAACATGGGGGTGCATATATCTTTTTGAGTTAGTGTTTTGTTTTCTTTGAGTAAATACCAAGGAGTGGAATTGCTGGATCACCCTCTAGTTCTACTTTTAATTTTTTTGAAGAACCCCCATACTGTTCTCCATAGTGGCTGCACACCAATTACATTCCCACCAACAGTGCATGAGGGTTCCCTTTTCTCCACATTCTTACCAACACTTGTTATTCCTTGTCTTTTTGATAATAGCCATACTAACATGTGTGAGGTGATATCTCATTATATTTTTGATGTACATTTCCTGATGATTAGTGACATTGAGCATCCTTTCAAGTGCCTCTTGGCTGTTTGTATGTCTTTGGAAAAATGTCTATTTAGATCTTCTGCCCATTTTTTTTTTAATTGTATTGTTTGTTTTTGCTATTGAGTTGTATGAGTTTTTATATATTTTGGATATTAGCTCCTTAGCAGGATATATGATTTGCAAATATTTTCTCCCATTCAGTAGGCTGCCTTTTCATTTTGTTGATGGTTTCCTTTGCTGTGCCAAAACTTGTTAGTTTGATGTAGCCCCACTTGTTTATTTGTGCTTTTGTTGCCTGTACTTTTGGGGTCAGGTTCAAAAAATCATCTCCAAGGGACTTCCTTGGTGGTCTAGTGGTTAAAACTATGTGCTTCCAATGCAGGGGGCATGTGTTCAACCCCTGGTCAGGGAACTAAGTTCCCACATGCTATACGGCACTGAAAAAAAAAAAAAAAATCATCACCAAGACTGATGTCAAGGAGCTTACCACCTATGTTTTCTCCTAGGAGTTTTATGGTTTCAGGTCTTACATTCAAGTCTTTAATCCATTTTGAGTTCATTTTTGTGTATGGTGTAAGATAGTGGCCTATTTTTAATCTTTTGCATGTGGTTTTCCAGTTTTCCCAACACCATTTATTGAAGAGACTGTTCTTTCCCTATTGTATATTCTTGGCTCCTGTGTCATAAATTAACTCATTGCATATGTGTGGGTTTATTTCTGGGATCTGTATTCTGTTCCTTTGATCTATGTGTCTCTTTCTGTGCCAACACCATGCTGTTGTGATTACTCGAGCTTTGTAGTATAGTTTGAAATCAGGGCGCATGATGCCTTCAGCTTTGTTCATCTTTCTCAAGATTGCTCTGGCTATTTGGGGTCTTTTGTGATTTCATACAAATTTTAGGTTTGTTGTTCTATTTCTGTGAAAAATGCCATTGGAATTTTGGTAAGGATTGCATTGAATCTGTAGATTGCTTTGCATAGTATGGATGTTATAACAATATTCTTCCAATCCATGAGCATGGATAATCTTTCCATTTGTTTGTGTCTTCAGTTTCTTTCATCAGTGTATTATAGTTTTCAGTGTACAGGTCTTTCACCTCCTTGTTGAATTTATTCCTAGGTATTTTATTCTTTTTGATACAATTGTAAATGGGATTGTTTTCTTAATTTCTTTTTCCAATAGTTTATTAACGTATAGAAATGTAACAGATTTTTGTATATTGATTTTGTATTCTGCAACTTTACTGAATTCGTTTATTAGTTCTAACAGTTTTTTGGAGGAATCTTTGGGTTTTCTATATATTAAATCATGTTGTCTAAAATAGTGACAGTTTTACTTCTCTCCAATTTGGATACCTTTTATTTCTTTTTCTTGCCTAATTGCTCTGACTAGGACTTCAAATACTATGTTGAACAAAAGTGGTGAGAGTGGGCATCCTTGTCTTGTTCCTGATATTAGATGAAAAGTTTTTAGCTTTTCACTGTATGATGTTAAGTATGGGATTGATATATATGGCTTTTATTATATTGAGGTACATTCCCTCTATATGCACTTTTTTGAGATTTTTAAAATCATAAATGGTTGTTGAATTTCCATCTGTCAAAATTATAGTCAGCTTTAAATACTTTGCTTAAATATCTCTTGTTCTATGAAACTTTTCATAACTCCAACTGAATTTGATTTTTCCCTTTTTGTGACTTAAGTAGCATTATAGTACTTAACTAGCATTTTTCTTGTGGTATATTTTCTTCACTATATTGTAAACTCCTCATGATGCATGTCTGTTTCTAACCGTTATTTGAAGTGCCTAGCAGAGTGATTCACATTAAATGGGCACTAAATTGCATTAGCAGATGCTTTGAGGTACTCAGTATGTACTTCAGGAATTGAGTAAATTTTATATTTATTTTAAAAAGTCACTTCTCTCCAGGAGATAAAGTTTAATCCCCCTTTCCTACCCCAACACCATCTTGAGTATGGGCTGTGCTTAGTGACTTGCTTTCAAAGGGTAGGGTAAGGCAAGAGGGGGAAAGCATAACTTTACAGTAGAGAAATCTAGCAAATACTACCTAAGCCAGGTAATCAATATCAACATCAGTGGTAAGTCATATTGATAGTGTGTACCCTGATAAGATGTGATGAGAAGAACACTTCACCTCCTTCTGTGTTATTCTTACGCAAAGCTCTAACCCCAGTCTACTCAGGAGAAAAACATCAGACAAAATCAAATTGGTGGACGTTCTACTGCTTCCCTAAACTGTACTCAAACTGTTGTGGTCATGAAAAACAAAGTTTGTGAAACTGTCACACCAGAGGAGATGAGACATAATGACTAAATGTAATGTTGTATCCTGGCTGGGATCCTCAAGCAGAAAAAGGACATTAATGGAAAACTGGTGAAATTTGAATAAAGTGTGGAATTTAGTTAATAGTGATGTGCCAGTGTTGGTTTCTTAGTTGTGACAGATGTACACGGTATTATAAGATGTTAACAATAGGGGAAGTTGGATGACAGGTGTCTGGGAACTCCATGTACCATTTTTGCAACTTTTCTGTAAACCTGAAACTATTTAAAAATAAAGCTTAATAAAAGTCATAACTTTATAGTCTGTTTTCATTTTAACAAGTGGTGCTTTAGTGATGGTTTTTGTCTACTGTTAGTGTGCAATTTGTGGCTAAGATGGCAATATTTCTAAATTTGGGGGGATTCCGAGATCATACCTAATGGATTTAGCCACTGTTCAAGCCAAATCTTTGAGGCTTAGAGTGAGTTCTCAGGAGAGATAATGTGGTAATAGATAGAAGGATTAAAAATTGATTGTAAATAAAGGTTAGTTTAAGGATTTTAAAGGTAGACTGTGAGGTGAAGCTGTTAGACTGATAAAACGATGGCTGGAAAATATTTCAATTCTGCATTTGATACATGAACTGAAACCGTTCATTATAGAATACTCATTCTTCAACTATACTACTTCTCCCTTTTTCCTTTTAGGGTTTTAGTGTAGAAACTATGGTAATCATCAGGGAAACAAAAGTAGCATAACTGCACATCTCTCATATGACTGTTGAGATAAGTGGGAGGAAATATAGTCAGGAAATCGCCTGTGGGCTTACTGTCATCTTAAAATACTTTGGGAACTTAAGCTTGCAGTTGGTGTGTACTAGCAATGTGATACTACTGGGAACAAAATTGTAATAGAAGTATAGTGTCTAGACAAGAGGAGATGAGAGTTCTCCCCTGTCTGTAGTGGAATATTTTTTTCAGTTCTGAACACTTTTTTCAGTTGTTAAACATTTACAAGACTCCAGCAAATGTTTATTGAGCAGACATGGCCCTTGCCTCAAAAATACAATGGAGTTGAGTAACTTACAGTCAGTGATACCACAATTTTTCCAGACTTTTCAAAGCTCAAAGCCTAGGAGTTACCTTTGATTTCATTCTATCCTCAATGTTCAATTTTTAGTGTGTTTCTATATCATTCAATGTATTTGTTATCTATTGCTGTGTATCAAATTAGCCTAAAGCATGGTGGATTAAGACAGTAAGCATTTATCATCTTGTACAATTTCTGCAGATCAGGAATCTAAGAGCAGCTAAGCTGTCATAGTGTATCTCTTGAGGTTGCATTCAGGATGTTGCCTGGGGCTGTAGGATCCTCTTCCAAGGTTGCTCACTCCTGAGCTTGGCAAGCTAATGCTAATAGTTGGCAGGAGGCCTCAACTCCTCAGCATGTGGATCTCCATAGGTCTGCTCGAGTGTCCTCAAGTTACAGCAGTTTGGTTTTCCCCAAAGTGAGTGATCCAAGAGACAGTCCTAATGTTTTTCTCAGACCTAGTCTGAGAAGTTACATGCCATCACTTGTTAGAAATGAGTTATTAACTTCAGCTCACACAAAAAGGGAGGGAAATTAAGCTCCATCTCTTAAAGAGGGGAATGTAAATATTTGTCGACACCAGCTAAAACTGCCACAATCAGAATGGGTGAGGTTGTGTTGCAGTTACGAACAATCCAAAGTCTTTGTGGCTTAAAACCACAAAGGTTTGTTTCTTGTAATGCTCTTGGCCATTTAGAGACTCAGACTAATGAAACTTTCACCATTTGTAATATTTCTAGGCAACATGAAGGGAGAAGGGAAGGTAGAGAATCACACTTGTTATTAAAGTCTTCCATTTTGAAGTGGCACTTGTCATGTTGCTTCATATTTCTGGGACTAAAGCAGGTTTCATGGCCATGCATAACTTCGAAAAGGTGGGAAAATGGAACCCTACTATGTGTTTAGGAGGAGAATCAGAAGTATCAATAAACAGCACTAATGATTTCTACAGTTGCCATGTTATAACCTTTTAACAATTATTTTTATATTTACCTTTTCCGTTTCTCTATTATCATACTAGTAATCTAAGACAACATGTGTGATTTGTATCCCTACTTTTCTGATTCTCCCTTTCCAGTCACCTGAGTATATTCCTGGAAGAGAAATTTCCTGAAATAGCATTTTCTCCAGGTTAGTCACTTGCTACAGAAATGATAATGGCTTCCCCAGGTCAAATTCCTCATCCCTGGACAACATACAGTGTATGTTACACTTAGCATGCTCATATCGATTTTTTTCATGCTATTTCATAGTGTAAACTGTATTTCCTACCTATCCATCCATTAAGACACATTCCAGTTTTTAATTTTTACAGGAACCTTTCTTCTAGAACATCTATTAGTCTTTTCCTTTTCTTGCCACCCTTAATATTTATTCTTGTGCCTTATGTTTTAAAAAGTTGTACTATGTACCAGGCCCTGTTCTAGGTACTGGGGAAAGAGCAGTAAACAAAACAGACAATACTTTTTACTCACAGAGCTTATGTTTTAATGGCAGAAAACACACATAAATGAATATTAGAGTTCTATCAGAGGAGCAGAAGTACTAGCAAAAGGTCAAATCACAATTGTCAAGTGGAGGAAGCAAGGAAAACTGGCAAGGATGAACTGGAACCCGCGAGACTGGACTGGAATCTGCGCTGATTTCTCCCTGGTTCCCAGGGTTCAACTTTGATGATGGAGGTGATCTGCAGAAGGAGCTAGTCCTTTGTCACAGACTCAAGAGTTGCTGAAGTTGGAAGAGAAGATCTGGCAGGAGTTGAAGGTTTGGACCTGACTGCTACCCAACACCTACAGGATGTGCTGGCAGAAGAGGTGACAATGTGCAAGATCTGCAACATTGCCTCGTGCCCTGCACTGGCCTTCCTCGTATAAAAGTATAGGACTTCTGCTTCACTTCCACCTACCAAATCTCAGGCAGAATGTCTCTGTGGTCCATGCTATCTTGGAACTCTTCAAGGAAGGAAGTGAAAATGCAGTACTAGTTTAGCTAAGTTGACAAAATAGAAATCAACCACAATAAATAAATTATATGGTACATTAAAGTCAGTAAGTGCTGTGGAGAAAAATAAAGAAGGGGATGAGGAGTGTTTGGGGGGTAGCAATTGTAATTTTAAAAAGATATCACTGAGAAGGTGACATTAGGTCAAAGGCTTGAAGGTGAGGGAGTGAAACATGCTGATATGTGGAAGAATGTTCTATGCAACCAGTGCTTCCGGAGTGGCACCAAACCTGTGTGGTAGACAGCATTTTACAAGGCTCTTAATGATCCCCACCTCACGTCACTCCCTCCGTTATGCAATCCCCTTCCCTGGAGTGGCAAAGGGATGAGATGTCACTTCTGGGGTTAGGTTATAAAAGACTCTGATCTGTGTCTTGCTCCCATTCTTTCTCTTGCCTTTTTGGATTGCTTGCTTTGATGAAGCAAGCTCCTATGCTGGAGAGGCCTGTGTGGCAAAGAACAGAGAGTGGCCTCTGGCCAACGTCCATTAAGGAACTGGGGCTATCAGACCAATAATAGGCCACTGAATCCTGTCAACAGCCAGGTAAGTGAGCTTGGAAGTGAATCTTTAACAAGCCGAGCCTTGAGATGATTACAGCCCCAGCTGTTGATTGCAGTCTGTCAGAGACGCTGAAGCAGAGAATCCAGCTAAGCTATACCTGGATTCCTGACCTACAGAAAGCGTGTGAGATAAGGTTGTTTTAAGTCAGTACATTTTGGGATAATTTGTTATTCAGCAATCAATAACTCATATACTTGATGTAGTCAAGGAACAGAAATGAGACCAGTTTGGCTGGAGTGGGGTAAGCAAATAGGAAGTGAAGTTAGAAAGGTAATAGGCTACCTAGGGCCTTATAAGTCATCGTACGGTTTTTAGGTTTTATTTTGTTTGTTTGAGTAACCTCGGTGACCGCTGGAGAGTTTTGAGTAGAGGAATGACATGATATGGCTTTGGACTTACATGTTCTTTCTCGAAGCTCTACTGAGAAGAGAGACAGAACAGTGGTGGGGAATAGGGTTGGAGCAGGTAAACCAGTTAAGCTGGTGCAATAATACAATGAGAGAACAGTGTCGGCTTAGTGGTACCAGTGGAGTAAATAAACGATTCAACTCTCAATAGATTTTTACAGTAGAACTGATAGTATTTGAGGACAGATTGGATATAGGATATAAGAGAAAGGGAAAAGGGGTATGAGAAAAATGGCTTCAAGCTTTTTTGATTATTTGCTGAGTTGGAGATGACTAAGGAGTAGCAGGTTTGCTGGGAGGAGTACTCAGGAAGATAGTTTTGTATGTGTTAAGTTTGAGACGCCTTTTAGACATCCAAGTAGAATTGTTGAGTGGGGAGTTCAGTATATGCGTATGTTCTGGGGAAAGGTCTGGGCTGCAGAAACAAATATGGGAGCTGTCATGGTGGTGCTTAAAGCCGTGAGATTGGATGCTAATACCAAGGGACAAAGTATAGATAGAAAATAGGATCAAAGACTGAGCCCTTGGGCAGGTCCACAGGAAAAATACCGGGAACCAGCCAAGGGGACTGAGAAGTGAGGTAACGAGAAGTGTGGTATCCTGAAAGACAAGAAGAAAGCTTTTTAAATAAGAGGGAATGATCAACTGTTCATGGTACAAGTAAGATGGGAGTTGAGAAATGACTATTGGATTTGCTGTGTGGAGGTCATTTGGGACCTTGTTAAGAATAATTTCAGACAGAAACAGACTCACAGACACAGAGAACAGACTTATGGTTGCCGAGGGGGAGCGGGGCAGTGGAGGGATGGATTGGGAATTGGGATTAGAAGATGCAAACTGCAAACTATTATAAATAGAATGGATAAACAACAGGGTCCTACTGTATAGCACAGGGAGCTATATTCAATACCCTGTGATAAACCATAATGGAAAAGAATGTGAAAAAGAAAAAAATATATATATGTAACTGATCACTTTGCTGTACACCAGAAACTAACACAGCATTGTAAATCAACTATACTTCAATAAAATAAAGTTAAAAAAAAAGAATAGTTTCAGAGAGAATGGGAGGAGCAGAGCTGGTGACAATGGATTTGGATGACTCATCTGAGGAGTTTTACTATAAAGGGGACGAGAAATGGGGCAGTACCTCAGAGCGATGTAGGATCAAGGGTGGGTTATTTTTTAAGCATGGGAGAATGTAAAGTGTTTTTGTATTGATGGGAAATATCCAGTAGAAATGAAAAAATTGATTATGCAGGAGAGAGTTAGTAAATGTCTTGGTTGATGAGGTGGGATCTTGTGCACAAAGTAGGAGTTAGTCTAAATGGTAGTTCAAGCAATTTTTCATCCACTGAAGCAGGAGTAGCAGGGTGCAGATACTGGTAAGTGAATGATGTGCTGGTGTGAACTTTTGAATGGTCTCTTCTGTTAATTTTTTCCCTTTTTTCAGAGTAATAGAAAGCAAAGTCATCAACTGAGAGTGAGGATGAGGGAGGGAGTGTTGGATATTTGAGGAGAGAGGAGGAGATATAGTTAGGAGAGAGTGTGAATAGACTAGGAAATGTAGTAGGATTCCCGGGCCACTTTAGGGGTCCACTTCAGTTCTTGTAATGAATTTAAATTGATTTAAATTTTAAAAAGTCACGATTGTATATTTTCTCCACACCAAGCTCAGCTGCATAGGTGTAGGTGTAAAGCTGACAGAGAGTTGGAAATAACTAAGGTTGGGGTTTGCCAAGAAAGTAAACAAAGTGACAAAAGGGAGAGGGAACATATGAATGGGAGAGATTATGTTGATTTGCCATGGAATTTAAGCTAGATGAAGAGGGATGATAACACATGAGCAGAGTGAGGGACACTGAAAATGTAAGTAGGACTAATGAGTTTTGAGGTGATGGTGAGTCAGATTTTGGAGCTGGGGTACTATAGTAAATGACTTCATGAAATGTCTATAACACATATTGGGAGATTTAGCAAGCAACCTGCTGAGCCTTTTATGGTTTAGCATGACAAACTGGAGTCGCCAGGTGTTCAGTGATCTTAAATTGGCCTCCATCACCTCAAGAGTGATTGCCTGCCTTTGTTGTAGAAATGTGCTTGTTGGTGAGATGCTGCATTCATGTTTCACTAAATATTTAACATCTCAAAACTTGACTTTCTTTTTTCCCTTCTCAGACGACTTGCGATCCTTGGTCTTTGGTTTAATCTATTTACTAATAAGGCCTTAAAAATTTTTTTTTGGCTTGCATGCCTTTATGCAAGAGATTATTTAATATATAATATAGAAATATAGTACATTAAAATGAAAGATCTTATTACTGTTTTATAGTATTTATAAACTAATATTTGTAAAATATCTAATGCTTTTATACTGGACATATTAACGTAAGTTGAAAATGACCACTTGCTAAAATTCTCTTTACTTGTTTTTCTTTATTTCCCCCTAAAATATACTTTATAGATGTTCCATGATGTCAGACATTTACTCTAGGGCACTAAATATTATTAATTCCTGTATCAGTGAAAAGATAAGCTTATGTGTATGCAAAACTTAATGGATTGAAAATGACAAGCATCCAATTTTTATGAGTCCACGAGGTGGCGCTGTTACCCTATTATTTAAATCTGTTTAACCCTAGATTTTATTTTACATTTAAAAATTTTTATTTATTTTATATTGGAGTATAGTTGATTTACAATGTTGTGTTATTTTCAGGTGTACAGCCAAGTGATTCAGTTATACATATACATGTATTGACATATACACACTACTATATTTAAAATAGATAACCAACAAGGACCCACTGTATATATAGCATTGGGAACTCTACTCAATATTCTTTAGTAACCTAGATGGGAAAAGAATTTGAAACCCTAGGTTTAAAATGAAATACATTCATTTATTATTGTACGTGAGTGTGTAAATGAATATGTGGATAATAACATGAAAATGTCAGGATATATAATGGCTCTACCAACCTACCCTCTGGCTCCGGTTTTATATAATAAATATCTATACTGAATATTGAAAACCTTATATTCTGAAAAGGAACAACTTTCCCCAGATGCATAAGAATATAATTGAAATACCACATACCTTTTTATATGCAAATTTGATGTATGTTTTTAAAATACTAAATTAATCAAGTAGAGATTTGATTCATTTCCTACTGTCTGAAGTATTTAAGTTGATACATTTTGTATTTGGAGTGTATCGAAGTGGAGTGTATCAAAGTAGACAGTGATTCTGTTGGAGAAGAGAAATATTTTTGCCCAATCTACCAGAGGGTAAGGATGTAACCGTATTCATCTTACCTATAGCAGTACTTGGTCCATGAATGTGAATGTTTGTTGAATGAGGAAACTTGGATGGTAAAGGTGAAAAAAAAAATTGTGGGAAATTATACGCAATCTTCAAAAGGAAAAATAAATTGCCAGTTAGTATATTTAAAGCAAAAATGTTTTTTGATTTGGGACATATCTTACCTCTGTCTTTGCCAAAAGTTTTAAATTGAGGGTTTTTTTTTTTTTTTCCCTTCTGTGGGAATATATTTCAAATGTTATAATGGAAATCATTTTACAGAGAACATTTTATGACAAACTTTGGAACTGATCCCTATTAGTCAATGTTTATAATTGAAATAGATCTTCACTGTCTTAGTTCTCAGTAGTAGAGGTCCACATTCTTCATGAGACTGTAAGGACTATATTGATTAATTTCTATTTGATCCTCAAAGAACTGACGGGACTCATACAATGCTCCCTGAAAAATTTTAGTTTGAGCTGAATCTAGAAAAATCTTAACACTCTTTTTTTTAAAAAATGAAAAGACTTCAGATGGCATTTGGGAATACTACAATTTTCTATATAAGATGTTTTAGTAGTTATTTAATAATTCTATCCAAGTAAATTTATAGAAAATCAAGTAGAATTAGAACCAGAGAAATGACTTTTATATTTCTTTAATATAAAACCCTTTTTACTTGTATGATAATTTATACAAATGGGTACTATGTCTTAGAAATCAGAAGAGTCCTGAAAGAAATCCCTGGAATTCAGTACATTTGATAAAAGCAATAAGAATTTTGGAATACTCATCGTTCTTTAGGGCACCGAACGGTAATGACTGAGAAGGTGTAAGGAAGGAAATACAAAATGAACAGACACTAAAGGGGTTCTGAAAAGAACAATTATTTGTTATTATTACCTCCTTGAGGTAATTATAATAATAATGATAATAATGGTAACAGCTAATGTTTGTTAAGTCTATATGTGTTCATTAAGTCATTTCTTTGTCTCAACAATTGTATGAGAATGTACTATTATCTCCATTTAACAGATGAATAAATTGAGGCACAGAGAAATAATATGATTAACCTAAGTTTAGCTCTGGGATTTGAGTGGAATCTGGCTCAGGTCCCCATTCTTAACTGGCGTGTGTTGTAAAGAATGAAGAATGATGTTAGGTATAAGGTAAATTTAAATCTGAGTTCAAATCTCACATTTTTTGACTTTGCTTCTTGTGTGACTTTGGGAAAGTTATCTGACCTTTCCATACCCATTTCTTCATCTGTAAAGGAAGCTAGAAGATTAGTATTGTTGTTCGGGTAATTTATATGAATAGTCTGGTAAATAGGAAGCACTACTTAAAGGCTAGAGGTATTTTTGGTCTTACATTTAAAATTTATTTTGCTAATTTTAATTCTTTATTAGGAATTCATTATTATTTATAGTCTGAACTTGTTTCTTGTTATTTAGAAGAGAGACATAGCATTGTAAGTCTTTGCATGATGGGGGAAATATATATCTTTGTTTATCAAATTTATTTATTTATTTTAAAATATTTTCATTATTTATTTATTTGGTTGCACTGGGTCTTAGTTGTGGCAGGCAGGCTCCTTAGTTGTGGCATGCGAACGCTTAGTTGCAGGATGCATGTGGGATCTAGTTCCTTGACCAGGGATTGAACCCAGGCCCCCTGCATTGAGAGCGCGGAGACTTATCCACTGCACCACCACGGAAGTCCCTATCGAATTTATTGATTTGTAAAAAGTTATACTTTTTTCTAACACTTAAATGTAAGAAAATATGCCATGTTAAAACTATCATCCTTTGCCTTTTTTTTCTTCCCCAGTTATTTATTCCTAATAATTAATTAATTCAACAAGTATTTGTTGAGCACCTATTATGTGTCAGAGATTAGACACGTAAATGTGGGGATACATTGATGAAAGAAAACAAATACACTTGGCTTCGTGAAGCTTATTTGAGTAGTAGAAGACAACAGATGTAGTAAAATCAGTAAATTATATAGTTAGTTTTAAGATAATAGGTGCTATGGCAAAGCAAAAATTAGATCAGGGTGATGGGAATCAGGAGGTCTGGGAAGGGTGAACTTTCTATAAGGTTGTTGATGTTGGCCTTTTAAAAAAGATGCTATTTGAGCAGGGGCCCAGATAAATTGCAGGAGTCAGCCATGTGGACATCTGAGGGAACATTAGCACAGAGGCTCTAAGATAACAAGGAAGTCAGTGCAGCTGTCACAGAATGCGAGTGGGGGGACAGGGGAACTGAGGTCTCAAAGGCAATGAATGTCAGGTCACATAGGACTGCGAACTCTGACTGAAAAGGAGAGCTACTGCAGGACTTTTAACAGACGAGTGTTCTGACTTAATGTGCAAAAGGGTTATTTTGGGTTTTGAGCTGACAGAAGATTATAGAGGACAGGGCGGGGGAAGCAGGGAAGGTATGGCAGATAAAGATGATGCTATCTCAGAACAGGGTGGCAGCCTTGGAATTGGCAGGAAGTGGTTGGTTTTAGATAGAACTGAAGATAGAGCCAACGGGATTCATGACAGATTGAATGTGGGGTGTGCTAATCAAGAAAACAAATATCTTAACATATCTACAGGTTCAGCCCACACTCAAGGCAATATCATACAAGGGCATACCTCTTAGGGTGTGTCCACCATAGGATGGAACAGATTATTTTGTGGGAGGATGAAAATCTGCAGATGTGCTCTATCTGCAGACTCATGCCTAGTAAATCACCGTGCCTACCCACGGCTCTTCTTTTTTTTTTTTTTAACATCTTTATTGGAGTATAATTGCTTTACAATGTTGTGTTAGTTTCTGCTGTATAATAAAGTGAATCAGCTATATGTATATACGTATATCTCCATATCTCCTCCCTCTTGCATCTCCCTCCCACCTGCCCTATCCCACCCCTCTAGGTGGTCACAAAGCACCGAGCTGATCTCCCTGTGCTATGCGGCTGCTTCCCACTAGCTATCTATTTTACATTTGGTAGTGTATAAATGTCAATGCCACTCTCTCACTTCGTCCCAGCTTATCCTTCCCCCTCCCTGTGTCCTCAAGTCCATTCTCTACGTCTGTGTCTTTATTTCCGTTCTGCCCCTAGGTTCATTAGAACCATTATTTTCTTAGATTCCATATATATGTATTAGTGTATGGTATTTGTTTTTCTCTTTCTGGCTTACTTCACTCTGTATGACAGACTCTAGATCCATCCACCTCACTACAAATAACTCAATTTTCTTTCTTTTTATGGCTGAGTAATATTCCATTGTGTATATGTACCACATCTTCCTTATGCACTCATCTGTTGATGGACACCTAAGTTGCTTCCATGTCCTGGCTATTGTAAATAGAGCTGCAATGAACATTTTGGTACATGACTCATTTTGACTTATGGTTTTCTCAGGGTATATGCCCAGTAGTGGGATTGCTGAGTAATACGTTAGTTCTTTTTTTTTTTTTAATATTTTTTAAGATCTTTATTGGAGTATAATTGCTTTACAATGGTGTGTTAGTTTCTGCTTTATAACAAAGTAAATCAGCTATACATATACATATATCCCCATATGTCTTCCCTCTTACGTCTCCCTCCCTCCCACCCTCCCTATCCCACCCCTCTAGGTGTACACAAAGTACCGAGCTAATCTCCCTGTGCTATGCAGCTGCTTCCCACTAGCTAGCTATTTTACATTTGGTATTGTATATATGTCCATGCCACTCTCTCACTTGTCCCAGCTTACCCTTCCCCCTACCTGTGTCCTCAAGTCCATTCTCTACTAGGTCTGCGTCTTTATTCCCGTCTTGCCCCTAGGTTCTTCATGACCTTTTTTTTTTTTTTAGATTCTATATATATGTGTTAGCATACGGTATTTGTTTTTCTCTTTCTGACTTACTTCACTCTGTATGACAAACTCTAGGTCCATCCACCTCACTACAAATAACTCAATTTCGTTTCTTTTTATGGCTAAATAATATTCCATTGTACATATGTGCCACATCTTCTTTATCCATTCATCTGTGGATGGACACTTAGGTTGCTTCCAAGTCCTGGCTATTGTAAATAGAGCTGCAGTGAACATTGTGGTACATGACTCTTTTTGAATTATGGTTTTCTCAGGGTATATGCCCAGTAGTGGGACTGCTGGGTCATATGGTAGTTCTATTTTTAGTTTTTTAAGGAACCTCCATACTGTTCTCCATAGTGGCTGTATCAATTCATATGGTAGTTCTATTTTTAGTTTTTTAAGGAACCTCCATATTGTTCTCCATAGTGGCTGTTACATTCCCACCAACAGTTCAAGAGGGTTCCCTTTTCTCAACACCCTCTCCAGCATTTATTGTTTGTAGATTTTTGGATGATGGCCATTCTGACCCGTGTGAGGTGATACCTCATTGTGGTTTTGATTTGCATTTCTTTAATGATTTGTGATGTTGAGCATCCTTTCATGTGTTTGTGGGCAATCTGTATACCATCTTTGGAGAAATGTCTATTTAGGTCTTCCACCCATTTTGGGATTGGGTTGTTGGTTTTTTGATATTGAGCAGCATGAGCTGCTTGTATATTTTGGAGATTAATCCTTTGTCAGTTGCTTCGTTTGCAAATATTTTCTCCCATTCTGAGGGTTGTCTTTTCATCTTGTTTATGGTTTCCTTTGCTGTGCAAAAACTCTTAAGTTTCATTAGGTCCCATTTGTTTATTTTTGTTTTTATTTCCATTTCTAGAGGAAGTGGGTCAAAAAGAATCTTGCTGTGATTTATGTCATAAAGTGTTCTGCCTATGTTTTCCTCTAAGAGTTTTATAGTGTCTGGCCTTACATTAGGTCTTTGTCGTTTGTAGATTTTCTGATGATGCCCATTCTAACTGGTGTGAGGTGATACCTCATTGTAGTTTTGATTTGCATTTCTCTAATAATTAGTGATGTTGAGCAGCTTTTCATGTGCTTCTTGGCCATCTGTATGTCTTCTTTGGAGAAATGTCTATTTAGGTCTTCAGCCCATTTTTGGATTGGGTTGTTTGTTTCTTTAATATTGAGCTGCATTAGCTATTTATATATTTTGGAGATTAATCCTTTGTCCGTTGATTTGTTTGCAAATATTTTCTCCCATTCTGAGGGTTGTCTTTTGTCTTGTTTACGGTTTCCTTTGTTGTGCAAAAGCTTTGAAGTTTCATTAGGTCCCATTTGTTTATTTTTGTTTTTATTTCCATTACTGTAGGAGGTGGATCAAAAAAGATCTTGCTGTGATTTATGTCAAAGAGTGTTCTGCCTATGTTTTCCTCTAAGAGTTTTATAGTGTCCAGTCTTACATTTAAGTCTCGAATCCATTTTGAGTTTATTTTTCTGTATGGTGTTAGGGAGTGTTCTAATTTCATTCTTTTACATGTAGCTGTCCAGTTTTCCCAGCACCACTTATTGAAGAGGCTGTCTTTTCTCCACTGTATATTCTTGCCTCCATTGGCAAAGATAAGGTGACCATAGGTGCATGGGTTTACCTCTGGGATTTCTATCCTGTTCCATTGATCTATATTTCTGTTTTTGTGCCAGTACCATACTGTCTTGATTACTGTAGCTTTGTAGTATAGTCTGAAGTCAGGGAGCCTGACTCCTCCAGCTCCGTTTTTCTTTCTCAAGATTGCTTTGGCTATTTGGGGTCTTTTGTGTTTCCATACAAATTGTGTAATTTTTTGTTCCAATTCTGTGAAAAATGCCATTGGTAGTTTGATAGGGATTGCATTGAATCTGTAGATTGCTTTGGGTAGTATAGTCATTTTCACAGTGTTGATACTTCCAATCCAAGAACATGGTGTATCTTTCCATCTGTTTGTATCGACTTTAATTTCTTTCATCAGTGTCTTATAGTTTTCTGCATACAGGTCTTTTGTCTCCTTAGGTAGGTTTATTCCTAGATATTTTATTTTTTTTGTTGCAATGGTAAATGGGAGTGTTTCCTTAATTCCTCTTTCAGATTTTTCATCGTTAGTGTATAGGAATGCAAGAAATTTCTGTGCATTAATTTTGTATCCTGCTGCTTTACCAATTCATTGATTAGCTCTAGTAGTTTTCTGGTAGCATCTTTAGGATTCTCTATGTATAGTATCATGTCATCTGCAAACAGTGACAGCTTTACTTCTTCTTTTCCGATTTGGATTCCTTTTATTTCTTTTTCTTCTCTGACTGCTGTGGCTAAAACTTCCAAAACTGTGTAGAATAATAGTGGTGAGAGTGGGCAACCTTGTCTTGTTCCTGATTTAGAGGAAATGGTTTCAGTTTTTCACCATTGAGAACGATGTTGGCTGTGAGTTTGTCATATATGGCCTTTATTATGTTGAGGTAGGTTCTCTCTATGCCCACTTTCTGGGGAGTTTTTATCATAAATGGGTGTTGAATTTTGTTGAAAGCTTTTTCTGCATCTATTGAGATGATCATATGGTTTTTATACTTCAATTTGTTAATATGGTGTATCACATTGATTGATTTGCATACATTGAAGAATCCCTGCATTCCTGGGATAAACCCCACTTGATCATGGTGTATGATCCTTTTAATGTGCTGTTGGATTCTGTTTGCTAGTATTTTGTTGAGGATTTTTGCATCTATTGCCTCTGGTTTTCCTTATTGTGACATCTTTGTCTGGTTTTGTTATCAGGGTGGTGGTGGCCTCGTAGAATGAGTTTGTGAGTGTTCCTCCCTCTGCTATATTTTGGAAGAGTTTGAGAAGAATAGGTGTTAGCTCTTTTCTAAATGTTTGATAGAATTCACCTGTGAAGCCATCTGGTCCTGGGCTTTTGTTTGTTGGAAGATTTTTAATCACAGCTTCAATTTCAGTGCATGTGATTGGTCTGTTCATATTTTCTGTTTCTTCCTGGTTCAGTCTTGGAAGGTTGTGCTTTTCTAAGAATTTGTCCATTCCTTTCAGGTTGTCCATTTTATTGGTATATAGTTGCTTGTAGTAATCTCGCATGATCTTTTGTATTTCTGCAGTGTCAGTTGTTACTTCTCCTTTTACATTTATAATTCTGTTGATTTGAGTCTTCTCCCCCCCCCTTTTTTTTTAAAGGATACTCTGCTCACAGTGGTTTGTCTTCTTTTTTTTTTTTCTTCATTTATTTATTTATTTATGGCTGTGTTGGGTCTTCATTTCTGTGCGAGGGCTTTCTCTAGTTGCGGCAAGTGGGGACCACTCTTCATCGCGGTGCACGGGCCTCTCACTATCGCAGCCTCTCTTGTTGTGGAGCACAGGCTCCAGACGCGCAGGCTTAGCAATTGTGGCTCATGGGACTAGTTGCTCCGCAGCATGTGGGATCTTCCCAGACCAGGGCTCGAACCCATGTCCCCCGCATTGGCAGGCAGATTCTCAACCACTGCACCACCAGGGAAGCCCCTTCTCCCT
Organism: Balaenoptera borealis; assembly: GCF_965194805.1. Classification (NCBI taxonomy): domain Eukaryota; kingdom Metazoa; phylum Chordata; class Mammalia; order Artiodactyla; family Balaenopteridae; genus Balaenoptera; species Balaenoptera borealis. Next base: position 128,110,173 of record NC_138861.1, on the reverse strand, counting down.
TTTTTTCTTGATGAATCTGGCTAATGGTGTATCAATTTTGTTTATCTTCTCAGAGAACCAGCTTTTAGTTTTATTGATCTTTGCTATTATTTCCTTCACTTCTTTTTTATTTATTTCTGATCTGATCTTTATGATTTCTTTCCTTCTGCTAACTTCAGGGTTTTTTCTGTGCTTCTTTCTCTAATTGCTTTAGGTGTAAGGTTAGGTTGTTGATTTGAGATTTTCCTTGTTTCTTTTTTTTTTTAAATAAATTTATTTATTTATTTATTTATTGTTGGCTGCGTTGGGTCTTCATTGCTGCGCATGGACCCTCTCCAGCCACGGTGAGCAGGGGCCACTCCTCATTGCGGTGCACAGGCCTCTCATTGCTGTGGCCTCTCTTGTTGCGGAGCACGGGCTCTAGGCGTGCATGCTTCAGTAGTTGTGAAACGTTGGCTCAGTAGTTGTGGCTCACAGGCTCTAGAGCGCAGGCTCAGTAGCTGTGGTGCACGGGCTCAGTAGTTGTGGCTCGCGGGCTCCAGAGCGCAGGCTCAGTAGCTGCGGCGCACGGGCCCAGATGCTCCGCAGCATGTGGGATCCTCCCGGACAGGGCTCGAACCCGTGTCCCCTGCCCTGGCAGACAGATTCCCAACCACCACGCCACCAGGGAAGCCCTTTCCTTGTTTCTTGAGGTAGGATTGTATTGCTCTAAACTTCCCTCTTAGAACTGCTTTTGCTGCATCCCATAGGTTTTGGTTCATTGTGTTTTCATTGTCATTTGTTTCTAGGTATTTTTTCATTTCCTCTTTGATTTCTCCAGTGATCTCTTGGTAATTTAGTAGCGTATTGTTTAGCTTCTATGTGTTTGTATTTTTTACGTTTTTTTTCCCTGTAATTGATATCTAGTCTCATAGCGCTGTGGTTGGAAAAGATACTTGATGGGATTTCAGTTTTCTTCAATTTACTGAGGCTTGATCTGTGACCCAAGATATGATGTATCCTGGAGAATGTTCCATGAGCACTTGAGAAGAAAGTGTATTCTGTTGTTTTTGGATGGAATGTCCTATAAATATCAATTAAGTCCATGTTGTCTAATGTGTCATTTAAAGCTTGTGTTTCCTTATTTATTTTCATTTTGGATGATCTGTCCATTGGGGAAAGTGGGGTGTCAAAGTCCCCCTATTATTGTGTTACTGTCAATTTCCCCTTTTATGGCTGTTAGTATTTGCCTTATGTAGTGAGGTGCTCCAATGTTGGGTGCATAAATATTTACAATTGTTATATCTTCTTCTGGATTGATCCCTTGATCATTATGTAGTGTCCTCTTTGTTTCTTGTAATAGTCTTTATTTTAAAGTCTATTTTGTCTGATATGAGAATTGCTATTTCAGCTTTCTTTTGATTTCCATTTGCATGGAATATCTTTTTCCATCCCCTCACTTTCAGTCTGTATGTGTCCCTAGGTCTGAAGTGGCTCTCTTGTAGACAGCATATATACGGGTCTTGTTTTTGTATCCATTCAGCCAGTCTATGTCTTTTGGTTGGAGCATTTAATCCATTTACATTTAAGGTAATTATCGATATGTATGTGCCTATTACCATTTTCTTAATTGTTTTGGGTTTGTTTTTGTAGGGCTTTTCCTTCTCTTGTGTTTCCTGCCTAGAGAAGTTCCTTTAGCATTTGTTGTAAAGCTGGTTTGGTGGTGCTGAATTCTCTTAGCTTTTGCTTGTCTGTAAAGGTTTTAATTTCTCTGTCGAATCTGAATGAGATCCTTGCTGGGTAGAGTAATCTTGGTTGTAGGTTTTTCCCTTTCATCACTTTAAATATGTCCTGCTGCTCCCTTCTGGCTTGCAGAGTTTCTGCTGAAAGATCAGCTGTTAACCTTATGGGGATTCCCTTGTATGTTATTTGTTGCTTTTCCCTTGTTTCTTTTAGTATTTTTTCTTTGTATTTAATTTTTAATAGTTTGATTAATATGTGTCTTGGCCTGTTTCTCCTTGGATTTATCCTGTATGGGATTCTATGCACTTCCTGGGCTTGATTGACTATTTCCTTTCCCATATTAGGGAAGTTTTCAACTATAATCTCTTCAAATATTTTCTCAGGCCCTTTGTTTTTCTCTTCTTCTTCTGGGACCCCTATAATTTGAATGTTGGTGCATTTGATGTTGTCCCAGAGGTCTCTGAGACTGTCCTTAATTCTTTTCATTCTTTTTTCTTTATTCGGCTCTGCAGCAGTTATTTCCACTGTTATATCTTCCAGGTCACTTATCCATTCTTCTGCCTCAGTTATTCTGCTATTGATTCCTGCTAGAGAATTTTTAATTTCATTTATTGCGTTGTTCATCATTGTTTGTTTACTCTAGTTCTTGGGTTCTTGTTAAACGTTTCTTGTATCTTCTCCATTCTATTCCTGAGATTTTGGATCGTCTTTACTGTCATTACTCTGAATTCTTTTTCAGGTAGACTGCCTATTTCCTCTTCATTTGTTTTGTCTGGTGGGTTTTTACCTTGCTCCTTTATCTGCTGTGTATTTCTCTGTCTTCTCATTTTGCTTAGCTTACTGTGTTTGGGGTCTCCTTTTCCCAGGCTGCAGGTTCATAGTTCCCGTTGTTTTTGGTTTCTGCCCCTAGTGGGTAAAGCTTGGTTGATTGGCTTGTGTAGGCTTCCTGGTGGAGGGGACTGGTGCCTGTGTTCTGGCACGTGGGACTTGATCTTGTCTTTCTGGTGGGCAGGGCCGCGTCTGGTGGTGTGTTTTGGAGTTTCTCTGAACTTATGATTTTAGGCAGCCTCTCTGCTAATGGGTGGTGTTGTGTTCCTGTCTTGCTAGTTGTTTGGCATGGGGCATCCAGCACTGTAGCTTGCTGGCTGTTTGGTGGAGCTCGGTCTTAGTGTTCAGACAGAGATCTCTAGGAGAGCTCTTGCTGATTGATATTATGTGGGGTCGGGAGGTTTCTGGTGGTCCAGTGTCCTGAACTCGGCTCTCCCACCTTGGAGGCTCAGGCCTGACACCCGGCCAGAGCACCAAGACCCTATCAGCCACACGGCTTCTGCTGGCTTCTCTCAGGTGTCCCAGCATCTCTTACTGCAACAGCTTTGGGGCAAGTAGTGTCCAGCCAGTAAAGTTGCATCCCATTCTCATCCCAGCTGTTGGGTAGGAAGAAATTGCCCTCTCCCCTTCTAAGTTCTTCTGGCTGGTCTAAGAATTAAATTGAGAAGAGACAGATTAACAGGAGAAAATCAAACAAAATTTTAACAACATGTCTACATGGGAGAGACTCTGAAAAACTAACTCCCCACTCCTGGCTCTTCTTAACTGAGGTGGTTTATCAATACTCTTGACCCTGGCTGTTTGCTGTTTTTCCATGTATCTCCATTGTTGCTAATTGAACCTGGGATACAATGCTTATATAGTGGGTATAAATTCTATAATCCAAAACCTGTGCAGAAATGTAGCTTTTTTAGTTTTCAGTAACGGTCTCAATTTAAGATATGGTTCATCACTTTAGGAATTTTTAATTCTATTTTTAAAAAACCCAGTCAATTTCAGAATTCTTCTCTCCTTTCTTCCCAAGGTGGTCTTGGACATGAGGTAAGAGGGTGACACCTTGGTCTCAGCCATCATCTGTCTTCTGCTGGCACTGGTTGAATCTCATCAAGTTCAGTCTTTGGTAAGTGGCCTCTGGCTTCCATGGTCTGGGCTCTTCCCATGCCCTGCAGTTATCAGGTGCCCTCCTGGTCCTAGCTGCCCAGTCCCTTTGGATCTAAATAGGCCTATACTTAGTGGGTTTTGCAGCTTCCATGGAGAGTGGGAATTTTTGTATGTTCTCCTGTGCCCCTGTGGAACGTGTACAATCTTAGATCATATGCCTGGAACACCTGGTCCTGTTGTTACTGTTTTGCTCCCATACCATTGGTGGGCAGAGCACACAGAGGAGGTTGCTGCTTGGCTGACTTTTAGATGGAAAGTAGGACACAGCTTTCTCCACTCTTGGATCCTCATTCTTAAGGAAGATCTCTCATCCTGTCATTTTTACGACTCACTTGGGCAGCAAGGAGGAAGAGCAGGGAGAGAAGAAACTCATACCCATGTTTACCTCCCTTCTCCCTTTCCAGTATTCCTTCATCTCCAGCCAGGCAACTTCCAGTCTGGGAGTGGAATGGGAAGGTGATAGGAGGTGTAGTCTGGTTTCCCACCTATTTTCTTTCTCGTCTATCATTTATGGTGTAAGTTTTGGTTTTTGGTACTTAAATTACTTTCAACTCCTATGCCAGTGGTTTTCACACTTTTTGGTCTCTGGATCCCTTCTATCTTTTAAAAAATTATTGAGGACCCCCATGGCTTTTCTTTGTAAGGGTTATATCAATATTTACTGTACTAGATTCATTTTGCTGCGCAGTAGAAGCTAATACAACATTGTAAAGCAACTCTACTCCAATAAAAATAAATTAATAAAAAATTTACTGTACTAGAAATTCAAATCGAGGAACTAAAAAATACTAATTAATTTAAAAGCAACAAGAGCAAATCCATAATAAGATCATAGTTTTAATTAAAAAAAAAACTATTTTCCAAAAAAAAAATTAGTGAAAGAGTGGCATTGTGTTACATTTTTGCAAATCTCTTTAATGCTTGGCTTAATGGAAGACAGCTGGATTCTGATATCTATTTTTGCATTTAATCTGTTTTCATATGTTGCTTTTGTTGACGTGTGTGAAGAAAATCTAAGCTCACCCAAATATGTATCTGGGAAAGGGAAGTGTATATTTATAGCCTTTCAGGTAATTGTGGATATTTTTCTTTGATACTATGAGAAAACTTGACAAGTGGTATTTTTTAAAGGTCATTTGTAATGTGGAATCTGAAACCAAATCAATGAGCTTTTCATACCCTGCTACATTAAAAACTATTAGTTTATCTTGCCGTAAGAATGGGTCTTTTACCATTATAATGGTTGCACTATGTATAATGATTTTGTAACCTCATGCATGGATCATTTGGAAAATACTGGTTTACTGAGTTGTGCAGATATTCCAAACATTTGTACATTTCAATATATAATATTAAAAAATTATATTTGTTAATATCACCATCAGTCTCATCAAAGAAAGCATTTAAATAATAGCCTGTTGTTAAGCTCCTAGTAGTAGACACAAGTTCTACACAATTCTAATTTTCACTTGAAAGCTCAAATCTTATTGGCAGTAAATACTGTCAATTGTTTTTCTTGAAGTGACAGGCTCACTTTGTTCTTTTTCAAACAAATGTCTGCCAATTACTCAAGTCTGAATAACCATAGTTCCCTGTCAGTCATTCTTTTAAGTCAAAATGATGTTCTGTGAATGAAGTAGCTAGTTCTTTTCAGATTAAATAAATTGAATAAAAAAAGTAGCTAGTTCAATTTGCAACTCAAACGATTGCTCAGGTGCTTTTTCTTGAGATAGCTATCTACTTCAGTAAGAAGGGGAGGTGCTCTAGGCATGCTTCACATTTTGAAACAGAGAATATTAAAAAGACAGGTACTGAAGGCATGAAATTGAATAGTATTAATAATTGTTACTGCTTTGTCAAGGTTATTCTTAAGTGAAGCTGACTTTGTAAATGATCATGTGATGGTGGAGAATATAATGACTATGAGTACAGGTTGATGTTACTGCCTGATTTATGTTAAAGCACCAGCACTTTTACCCATTATTACTCTTGCAGAATCAGTGAAAATATCAACACAGTGACAAAGGAATATGATAAATTGGTATATTATGAAAATAGTTTTGACCTTGGAGATTCCCTGAAGAGGACTTGGGTCTGCCAAGAGTCCACATGCTATACTTTTAGAGCCATTGCTCTACAGCACTAATTAAGGCTCTGCATCACCACCGAGGTCTTACTTACTAGTTAATCTCCAGGGTAACATCCAACATCTGATGCCAAGATGCCAAAGTCTGATGCTAGTCTGCTGCTTAGCTCTCTTGCCTCTGTGATCTTCCCACCAGATTGGATACTGTTGGGCCTAAATATTTAGACTTTTTTTGTTTTTTAATGATAGATTGTTGCTGTTGTCGTCATAAAAGTAGTGCATGCACTTGGAAATAAAAATTCAAATATTTCTCCCTGGTCCTGCACCCTAGCCCCATTTGTCAAAGGTAATTAACTCCCTTTTACCATTTCTATCCAAGTTGCGTTGATTAACTCCATAATTCCAACTATCATTTACCTTAATTTCTTGGTTTGTGAACTTTAAGCAGTGTCTGTTGGTTCCCACATGAAGGATGAGACGTTTGGCTCATTTAGACCCTTGTTCCTCATTTACACTCTTGCTCATCTTCCTAATTTTTTAGTGCATATTTTTATTTCTGTTTCTAGTTCTTTTGGTTATGTTTGTAGCTTTAAATAATGTATTTAAACATAGATTTCTGCTGAACTTATCACAGGTCAAAAGCAGACCAGGGTGTTCTCCAAAGAGAAGTGAGGGAGAAGGGGTTGAACTACTCAGGCCACCTTTCTGCTTCCAGCTTTACCACCAAGATGATTCACAGGTCCTGCCCTGTGGCAGAATGTGTGAGAGACAGGGAGAGTCACATGTTACAATAACTGATGATAAAATAAAGCAAGGGGAAGAGCTGGGATGATCACATTTGACTTCTTCCATTGATGGATGAGGAAATGGAGGCCCCCAAAGGAAAATGACTTACCCAGTGTCATTTGGGTTAAGAACAGAGATTGGACCAATATCTATATTGGTCTAATCTATCCTGTTTACTATTCCAGTTGTACTTAGGACATCCTTGTAATTAGCTGGACATAGAAACAATATGGTTTTATCAAGTTGATCATAGGTGGGAATGAGAATTTGTCAGTATTACATTTTTAAAAAAAATAAATTTATTTATTATTTTTGGCTGCGTTGGGTCTTTGTTGCTGTGTGTGGGCTTCTCATTGCGGTGGCTTCTCTTGTTGCGGAGCACGGGCTCTAGGTGTGCGGGCTTCAGTAGTTGTGGCACACGGGCTCAGTAGTTGTGGCTCATGGGCTCCAGAGTGCAGGCTCAGTAGTTGTGGCACACAGGCTTAGTCTCTCCGTGGCGTGTGGGATCTTCCCAGACCAGGGATTGAACCCGTGTCCCCTGCATTGGCAGGTGGATTCTTAACCACTGTGCCACCAGGGAAGTCCCAGTACTACATTTTTATAGCTTTTTATTGTTTTTAAAATTAGAATCTTTAACTTCTTATAAGTTTGTCAATTCATTCATCTGTATGTGAAGCAAACCCTATTTTTTGATGGCATATGTTTTGTGGGCTTTTAAAAGCTTTGTTTGCTTTGAAAGATGTAAATTAAGTTCTGAAAAGATACAGCACAGCCCTAAGAGTATATAGCATTTTGAGCTTGCATTTCTGTTTAAAGTGGTTGAAACTGAAAAAATTCAGATTCAGAATAGTATTTACCAAATAGAGAAAAGAAGACCAATCTTCTCTGGTCCAACTGTATAAATTATGCATAATATTTAAGAGCAAGATCTGCTTTCCATTTCAGTTATTGATTTGAAATAGAGCATTTTGGCATCAGAAATGCAGACAGCAGGCATTTCCTGCACTTAATTTATTCCCTCATAACCAAGAAACAGCTTGATATAGACAGTTTTATGTAAGATTTGTCATAGATCCTGTGTGCTTTGGAAATGTTTCACATTTAATTCAGTTTCAGTTTTCTGTATGATAAAATGTGGGTAAATACATTCTTCCTAACAATATCTTGGAGACTTTATGCTGTGAGTATTTAATTTGAGAAATTTGCTTTGACTTCCGTGAAAGGGAATGCTAGGCAAGTAAAATATTTGACCTGAATCTGGCAAGTGAATGTCTTTCTTAAACACATATTGACACTATTCATGATTCTTCTTTCTCTAAAAAGAAAGATGGTGAAAATCTAGCAGGTTCCAACTTCAGTGATTTATTAATCTTTGTGTGTATAACTTTTGGGGAGGGGGAGGGGTAAGATGTGACAGGGTGAGAGAGTGGCATGGACATATATACACTACCAAATGTAAAATAGCTAGCTAGTGGGAAGCAGCCGCATAGCACAGGAGATCAGCTCAGTGCTTTGTGACCACCTAGAGGGGTGGGATAGGGAGGGTGGGAGGGAGGGAGACGCAAGAGGGAAGAGATATGGGAACATATGTATATGTATAACTGATTCACTTTGTTATAAAGCAGGAACTAACACACCATTGTAAAGCAATTATACTCCAATAAAGATGTTAAAACAAAAAACAAAAAACAAAACTTTTGGGAATAGACTGAGAAATGATAGAAACTCAAAGATTAATATAGTTACAGGATTAATGGAAGAAGGTAGAAGGGCAGAGTAAGAAATAAATTTCACATACTAATAAATAAGTGAATAAATGTGACTTTTGTTAAGAGCACTGGATATATCGAGAACCATATAGACAACAAATTGAGGACAAAAACAGCAAGAACTAGTAGTAGCACTGGATGGGGAAAAGTGGTCCTCACATTCTCTTAGGTACGCTTGGCCACAGGTGAGAGGCTTCCTCAAAGTAGATTCTAGATTTTCTTGGGAATGGAATCAATGTCACACTGTGTCTTTAGCTTTTATCCTCAAAGCTAAAATTCACGGCTTGACCTTATAAAATTTAGTTTGCTTTTGGGTAAAGTAAGTGAAGAGAAGGTAAACATTTCAAGCCAACGCAAATAACTTCTTAAGGATTATCCACCACAAGTAATCATTGCTGTTTCCGTGACTGCCATCTCTTTGGGGATGGGTGTGTGTGTATGGGCTGGGGTGGGCCGGAAGAAGGCAGCAGCTATGCTGTAGGTGGTAACCAAGCAGAGCCATAGAGTGTCCAACCAACCTCAGCCATAGAGTGTCATTCCAAAAGAGAGAAATCCCTTCATTTTAAAATATTTGAACTGTTCAGTGCCTCCCCGTTAGTGACCCTTTAGCCTAAAACATATCTCCTGGAAATGCAGTGCTGATATCTCTGGAAAGTAAAATATTGTTAAGTCATTATAAGCCGCTAACATCAATAGGGTTGGTTTATTAGCCACTCACCAGTTGGTCCTGGAGTAGATAGAACATAGGATGGCATACTTAGAAAATTGGGAGTCAGATGTACTCTGGATTGGGGAACTGTGTGTCTGGGAGATAATCCTATGAGGAATCAACTGGTGCATGTTGACAGGGTGGGTTGCTATATGAGAAAACCTGATGTTTAGAAAAGAAAGGGACTGGGTTAGAGAAAAAGAAAGTTTTGTGGAAAATGTAGATAAATGTCTAACTCTCCCGACCCCCTTTTTTGCAGATAGTTTGTTTTTGCTAGATTTTTCATAAAAGAGAGCCTAGCTAACGCCTTTTAAAGCTCTAAAGAAAGGCGCCAATTTGTCGGGAGCAGAGCTGAGCACTGGGAGTAAGAAATGCTATAATTATTCAGGTTCTCAAGTTTGTTAAGTAACAGCTGTGTGCTTCTCTTATTCTCTGGTTTCATGAGTGACGCTAGGAACTGTTTTATATCTATTAGAACTAAAAAAAAAAAATGACTAACATTGATTAGAAGATCTGTTAAAGGTGATATTGTTAAAAATAAACTTATTTCCTCCTGGGAAGTTTTCCATGTATCTCTCCATTTTGAACTGTATTAGTGGTACCTATGTTCTGTGACCACCTCCCACTCTGTCACAGGCAAACACAAACAATCAAAGAAATGCCTACTTATTACCTAAAATTACCAGGCCCAAACTCTTCATTTTCTTATCACAGTTTATTGTTGAACATATGAGGTACCATGCTACTATCAGAATTATATCCAGGTTTTTTATTTTAAAAAACTCAGAGAAAAAAACGTTTCCATTAATTTTCATTCAATGTGAATGACAAGAATATTATAGCTATAAACATTGAAATAACCATTTCATTTCTTCCTGAGGAAGTTTCATATTTTAAGCAATGAAAAAGGAATTCTATACAAAGCTAGTTTAAAATTACATTATCTCTCAATTTTTTCCCATATGTATTTATGTTCCTTCCAGAAGAGCATAACAACCAGCTGGAGTATACAATGCAGAAATTATGTGTGTCCTCTAGAATTTGAGTTGCCTCCCAGATACACTGAGTGGTCAAAATTCCTTGCAAAGGTTTGCTGCTCTAGGTAGCATAATATCTGTACTATGAATGAATAAATTTTGGTATGATCTCTTCTTTTTTCTCCTTTCGTTACACAAGCATCCAGTGTGTTTTTAACATTTCTTAAAGGGTAAGCTGTTTAGTTGATTCAGTTTACCCAGACAAAATTATGCCCAAAGCAGCTTTGTTTGGAAGTTTAAATGCACACCTCATCCTTGAAACATAAATGCTTTCTTTTTCTTTTTTTTTAAAATCAGTAGAACTGTTGCTGTTGAAATGAAAACATAATACCATATGTAACTACTGGGGCCTATTCTCACCATGTATGACCCTCGTAAGCTAGTTTTCTGAAATTAGTGGAGATTAAAGGCTGTATTTATTTTCCTGGGACGCTGGGCATGTGCTGCTTCAGAAATGGTAGCAGTAAGCATGGAGACTGACTGTACCATGTTTGTCCAAATGACTTTGATTTTGCTTTTACTGTCAGGAATCTTAAAACCTGGTTCTTTGTCTAATTCTTTCTGCTAATAGCTTGTTTGTTTTAAAATTAATATATCATTTGGGTATATAAAACAAAAAATTAAATTAATAATTATAATGCAATTTAAAAAATTTATAGTTAGTGGAAGTATCTCAAAATTTGTTTTCTAATTAGTGCATAATTGATAGAGTTTAGTTTCACATATTATAGTGGCAATGAAAATATTTGGGCATATCTTTTTTTTTTCCTAATCATACTTTTGATAACATTTCATAAAGGTTTATGTAATCATAGCAGGGAATTTATTTACTACTTAAATTTTTTATGTGCACAGTACATTTAAAAACTAAGTAAATATAAGCACAGGAAAATAAGTATGACATTCTTTTCTTTTTCTGAATACTTCATTAATCATATAATCATTAAGAATTTAAGCGTAAATATATTTTAAAACCATGCCTGGCTCATCTTGGTACATCCTCCATTTAATTTAGTAGATAACTCAAAAGTTTAACTATGTTCTATTGTCTTCCATGAGAGTGATGTATGAAATGTTCTTAAAAAATGGGACTGGGCTTTGCTTATCTTTTTGTGCCTTGTATCATTGCAAAAATCATATATTAATTTGTTTTTTGTAATAAATCTCTACATTACACGATTTCATTTTGAATTGTCTGAAACGATGTAGTTTTTCTATAATTTAAATGTAAATAACCTAACATATCATCTAAAGAAACTGTCCTTAGTTTTCATTTAATAGGTTTTGTTCTTGGGAACATTAAAAAAAAGTTATTTACATTGAAAAGTCAGTCTGTTTCTGGAGATGACACATACGTCAGATTCTATGCAAGCGTTTCTGTAGAACCAGTGAGGACTACCGGAGTTAATCTGCAGTTCACAGAAAAGGGACATAGGTTGTCAATCAGATATCTTCCGACCCCTACAATTTCTCCCTTTTAGAGGATTTAGTCAGTACACTTTCCATTACTTCTTACTGTTTTGGTATACTCAGTGTGTTTCTATTTCCAATCCAATGGCTTTACAATGTATCTTTCAGAATAACAATTATGATAGAGAAGTTAGTAACTTTTACATAAATGTACTAGACTATGTGGATGAAAAATCACTTTTTTTTCTGCTATAGCACTTTTTTTTTTTTGGATGCAGATAAAGCTCATATATAACTTTTCCGCTCTCTGATCTAGCACAAACTGTAATTTATAATTCTTTCTAAATACTTCAGTGGATTTACATTTTGGCAAGCATTTTTCATGGATGTTAGGCCTTTAGCGTCTTATGCTACACTGTGACGTTCGCTTCTTGTTTTGTAGGACACTTTATAGAATCGAAGAATAAGAAAACATTGTACAGGCAAACAGTGGCCTAAAAATCTACAGAGACCGAATCTTGGTTGATATATAAAAGTGTAAATATTACTACAAAATGGGACAGTTCTGCATTTGTGTTTGATATTTATATTGGTTGCTATTGATTTCCACATGAGTGCACAGTAGTCTCCAATGACCCCACAGGCTCCGATATGGGTTAAGAGAAAGGCCATAGGCCTCAAGGCTTGTAACAGATACTTTTTTTGTTTGTTTTGTTTCTACTCATCCACATGCCAGCACATGGAAGGACCTTTGTTCTTTTTTTCTCATTTGAAGAGGTATGTTTATAAACCGCCTTTTGGTAGCCCCGGGAAGCTCTGGGAGAGGTGAGCATTCCACGGAGATGCATTCTCGAGATCTCTCTCAGTGCTATCTCACTTTCTGCAGCTCCTGTCTCAGCCAGGACGGCAGGGGCTGCCCCAGTCTGTGCAGCAGCTTGGAGAGTTCCACGTTGTGGTCCCGATAGTAGCTGGATAAAAACACTCTGCTCTGAGGTGGGAAGAGGAGATGAAAGGACATTTAATTTTGTTTTTTAAAGTATACTTCATATACTTTGACGATGTTTACATCTGTGTCAAGTAAACCATACTGGTTTAAAACTGATATTAAGCATGTGGGCTATTTGTTTAGCACAGTATAAACACAGTGACTCTGTTCTTCAAAATACACACTCCAAACACATACGCTGTTTTCACTAGGGAAAGGGTTTTCATATTAAACATGGGATTTATTTGTGCAGAATTAAATGTTCAAATAACTAGATTGAATTGCTAGAAATATAGCTGTAATAACTGATTGGGTCTAATATTATGCTCTATTAAAACTATCCTGGCTTTGGAATAAGAGTTGGGTTGGTATATCTATAAAATAAAATACTCCTTTGTCATCATTAATTTACATTTAGATCTTGAAGGTAATATTTTCTTAAGAGCTCTTTTAAGGCATACACAAAATATTCACTGCTAAAACAGTACTATGGTAAACCTTAAAAATATAGTACGTAAACTAGGTAAACCTATAACCTGGTATATTTGTACTATTTGACCCAAGGAAGGAAAGGAATGCCTTGTAAACTATCCTGACTTATAGGGAAGTAGATTTCCTTCAATAAAGAAAAATAGTTTAATAATTGAAATTGTCAGAAATGGAAAGTGCTGTATTGTAAGATGGTGTTTAGCAGGGTTTATATGTAGTTTAAAGGACCATTGTTGGGAATGTTGTGAAGGATGGATTTCTGAATCTGTATCTGTACCTCCCCGCTTTACACTATTCTGAGGTTTTTATTTTATTTTATTTTTTATTTTTATTATTTTTTTTGGACCGCACGGTGTGGCGTGTGGGATCTTAGTTTTCCCACCATGGGGTCTTAACCACTGGACCACCAGGGAAGTCCCTATTCTGAGGTTTTTAGTTGAGTTGAATTTTTAAAAAGTTTTTATTTAATTCCTTGTGCTAGCCTTTTAAAATGTCATATCTGGTACCCCATTTTAAAGGCCATAGAAAAACATCTTGTTTTATACTGATAATTTCTATGTAACATAGTGGTTTCTGTAGTCATTATGATCACTGGAACCAGACTGACATTTGTGCTATATTCTAACCATCACTGCGATCTAAGGGAGAACCCAAACCTTTGTCTCACTTCTGTTTTTGGTCTTCCTCGGTCATTAGCTCTAAAACCACTGACAGGCCCAGCTGGTACACCCAGGCCAGAGAGAGGTGGAGACAAATCATATTCCCAGATGCTCCATCTGGGGGCCTGATCATTTTGTGCCTCCTTTGCTGCCAGCCAGACCTGGAGTCCAGGGCTGAGCCCTAGGCCTTTGTGCAGAGGCTGAGTTTCCAAACTTCCCCACTGTGTTTTCTCTTAAGGTCTTACTTTGCATTGTTCCTCTTTATGAGAGAAGCCTTGGAACAACAGCAGCCTGGGGCTGCCCAGCTCCTGCCAGCTTGCTCCCTAATATTTTCCATATGGCAAAGGATTCTCCAACATCTTAACTAATTTTAGAATTGAACCTCCTGGGATCAATATCTACCACACATCCCTTTGGAGTTTGGATCGTACCTCCTGATACTGAGGATTATCTCAACTATACCTCAACTTTTTGGTCTTTTTGGCATTATTTTCAAACCTGGTTGCCTGTATCAGTGCTGCCTCTGTAGCCAAACCCTTGTCCTGTGCCCTATTATGTGTGTATGTTGGTCCCTATAATCATGTCCCTATAATCAAGTACCCTTTCTTCTTGTTGCTCTGCTCCCTCATGTGGCAAGATAACTGATATGAGATGTGTAAAGTACAACATGTCCTATTTGAGAGTCTTAATATGTTCAGGCCAAAAGTTACTAGGACAGAACTCAGTGATATGCAGGATTTATTGTACATACATTGTTATCTGACCATCATTCAGAAAGGGGACTATTTTAGATGATAAATCACAGACAGGATATGTGCTAAGTATGCCAACGTAGTCTACTTCATGCAAACTCATGAAATTAATGTAATAAGAGGGAATAATAATATATGGTAAAAGAAGGAATCGTATAATAAATTCAATATCAGGTTGTTTATTGGCCTATTATTAAAGAATCTATTAAACGCTGTTGATTTGGAGAGGTCATAGACTTAGTGGTTCATTTAAAATGTCAGTTTTTATTCCCTTCCTACAATATATTTTGATAAACGAAGTCAAAGTGGAAGTAGGCTAACAGCATTCTTAATTTCCAGGATCAAATGCATCCTGTGATGTTTTGGTGCTACTTGTGAGGAAGGGTTCTGGTGTTTTTCTGTAGCAGAAGGAGAAGCAAGCAGTGTGGTGACAGTACTGCCTGTTCTAATCTGTGTACACATTTGTGTTTCCATTACCTCCAGGAAGGACCCTTTACTCTTGCCTCCTCTCTGGGCACTACTTGCACAAAATCAGCTATTCTAACTCCCTCAAATAAATCCAGTATGTATATGATATTGTGATATAATAAGAAATATATATTTGGGTTTTGACTCTGGTTCCTGGCACAGAGCTCCTAAATCCCTTGTAATTTCCCGAGTGACAGGGGTGTAAAGAGTGTCTTTTCGTATTTACAATAAGTTCCTTTAAACCTTATCTGAATTTCTGAGTTTATGCTAATGACTTGACTCTTAATGGGCCCCTAGATAGCTTCAGATGGGGGCTGGTTGCTATAGAGGAACCAAACATATAATTAGAGGGTTGGAACTTTCAGCCCCACCCTCCGACCTCCAGGGAAGGGAAGAGGGACAGAGGATTGAGTTATTCACCAATAGACAATTATTTAATCAACCATGCTTGTGCAACGAAACCTCCATAACTCAGGGTTGGTAAATGCATCCATGTGCTGGGAGGGTGGTACACCCCAGACTCCACAGGGACAGAGAAGCTCCTGTGCTCAGGACCCTTCTGGACCTTGTCCTAAGTACCTCTTTGTGTATAATAATAGGAAGTAAAGTGTTTCCCTGGGTTGTGTGAGTCATTATAGCAAATTATAAAACCTGATGAGGGGGTCATGGGAACCCCTGATTTGCAGCCAAGTTGGACAGAAGTGTGAGTAACCTGGGAACCCACTACTTGTTACTGGAGTCTGAAGGGGGCAGTTCTGTGGGGCTGAGCCCTTAATCTGTGGGGCTGCACTAACCCTGAATAGTTAGTGTCAGAATTGGATTAAACTGCAGGATACCTAGCTGGTGTCTGCAGAAAATTGGAGAATTGCTTGGTATGGAAAACTCACACATTTGGTGTCAGAGGTGTTTGAGAAAAAATATCTTAGGGATGTATTACACAGTAACCTTGTTGGGAGATATGGAAATAATGATATCCTGAAAAGTTATGTTTTTCTTATCTTTCTCTACCACAAATTTAATATTATGTCTCAGTATGTGTTTGATAGGAGTGAAATAAAATACTAAGGAAGATGTTCTACAGTGTCTTGAATGTTTTAGTTTTAATAAATATATAGAGAGATAGCTTTGACGTACATGAAAATGAGATATTTTATATTACTGTCTTGAAATACAATGGGAATTGCCCTTGAATATTTATTAATATGTAAGGATTGTTTTCATAGTGCTCTGAAGGTATATTTTAATAACCCACCAAAGAAAATTGGAGTTCTGAGAATGCAATTTGTTTATCAAAAGAACAAGAACCTCCACAATGCCTTTTAGATAGAATTTAATTATGAGCTTAGTGAGCTTAGCTTGATAGAGGCTCTGTCTCTATCAGGTTGGAAAAAAGGTCCTCAAAGTCTTCAAGTATTAAAAAGTATCCAGACAAGTTCATACCCTGTTAGGATTCTCAGACCACTGCAGGATTCTTAGTTACCATAATATATTAAACATTGTGGGAAAACAATGCCAAATAATGTCTTAATTTTTGAGTTAAAAAAATTTTTTTTTTACAAAATCAATCTACTTGCATTCTTATGTCCAAACTCTATGTTAACTGGACTGATTATGAAATCAAAATAATATTAATAAATTTTAATATATGTGAAATAAGCTTCAAAGTAAATATATAGGGTCTACAAAGTGGGAAAACTGTAGCTTTAAGTGATCATTATGTCACCATTTGGAACAGAATAAACACGAAGTGCTACATACCTACTGCTAAGTTTGGGTGTCTCCATTCTCCAGAGCCTAAATTATCTGCTAGTATGTTATACATTTGGGAAATATATTCATTCTTTCATCTTATTAACGTATTAACAGTTCAAAACTTAGTATACCAATAATTAATATTATTATGCAGGCCACACTACTACTAGAGAGTGACTTAGACAGTGAAAATAAAATCTTTTGGGCCTATTTTCAATTTCCAGTTGATATATTTCCTGCCTTGGTTTCAGTTAACATTTTTAGTGCTAAAATTTCTGTGAATGTATCATTCTTTTTGGAATGAGATGTTGCCTTCTTTGTTCTGATTCAAAATGGCAAATTCTATTGTTTTCTTTTATTCTTGCATGACAGGTAAGATAATCACTGGAAAAATCAAAACAAGCAACCTGAATGCATTCTAATCCAAATGTCACTTTTAATTTTTATAAAGGGTGAATTTTTATTTTAATCACTTTTCTAAGAAAATAGATATATTTTTATGTATCATTTAGCTTATTTAGTTTGTATTTTTAAGCTCTATACTTACCTCAGGATCCATTGGAGGGTATTTTCTTCCTTTGCTCTTTCCAAGGCATTTTGTTTTACCTTCTTCCAGTAATTGACACCAGAAACCTTTATGAGAATCGAACCTAAAAAAATAAAAAATACAAAGAACAAAAAAGTATTTTTCAAGCAACTTATAAGATACACTGACCAAAAACATGAATATTTTTATTTGGATATTAATCTATAACCAAGGAAACTGGCATATTTTTTGACTGCATCACTTTGCATAAAGTCTTTTGGCATACTTCTGAATTCTCAGTCCATCTGTCATATTTGTGAGTTTGCCAGATTTCTAATAGAAAAACTGTCAGCAGAAGGTCTCCTATTAATAGAAATTAATAAGCCTACCTCCTTCATCTGGAAGGAAAAAGTTTTATAAATTTCAAGCCCATTCTTTCCCTTTGCAGGTTTTAAAAATGACAAGTCAGTCTTCATCCATATCTATGGATTTACACAGTTCTTGTACCATTCAGTTACAGGTTAATAGAAGAAGAGGGTTTTGGTGTGTCATGGAGTGATGAATTTCAGGAGTCTCTAGCTCTAATCCATTTAATTTTTTTCCAGAGACACTTCCTTATTTTGGTATGAGCTCTGTATTAAAGTAATAACACCTGTAAAAAAGATTTTCATGGCATAATTGTAATAAAAATAATAGTAGCACATTAAACTTATATTTTAGTTTACCAAAATATTTCATATAACCCTTTCTCATTTGAGCTTTTCTTATAACCCCTTAATGATATGGAGTATAGCATTTGTCCCATTTAATGGCACTTAGCACAGTGTTTGGCTCTTTGTGAACACTCACCAACTGTTAGTTGAATAAAAAAATGAAAATGAAGGAAGTGCTTGTCAAGGTTTATTTATCTTGGACTATATACTTTTTCAGTATGCCGGTGACAACTCAAGTCTAAGCCTCCTGACCCTAGGTAAAGGGCCTTTTCTCTTCACTGGTCTCTGGGTATGTTCTGTATTATCATTCATTATGAATAAATAGTAATTTCCATGCTTGAATATAAAAGTGAAAGTAACAGTCAGCAATGATGATTCTTTCACATGGCTTTTGTTATTCAACGATTCTATTGCTATAATTTTTTCTTCATTAGAAAGAATTATCATTTAGGGCCACCTTTTCCTTTTGTCTTTAATTCATACTACTTCCCAGAATGCTGCTTCTAACTTTTTCTTAAAACTATAGTGTAAACAATGAACAACTGGAAATTAAAATAAAATCATTTAAATTAGCATAAAAACATGAAACACCTAGGGATAAATTTAGCACAAAATGTATGCAAGATCTGTACAATGAAAAGTACAGTTGTTAAGTGAAATTACATAAGACATAAACAAAAAAGAGCTATACCATGTTCACAGATCAGAAGACTAAATATTTTAAAAATATCAATCGTCTCCAGATTTATCTAGATATTCAATGTGAGTCCAAAACTCCAATGGGCTTTTTTTTTTTTGGTAGAAATTGAAAATATGATTATAAAATGTATATGGAGATACAAGCTAATAATTTGTTTTAGACAAGCTAAAACAATTTGAAAGAGAAGATCAAAGTTGGAGATCTTATACTATTTAGTTTCAAGATTTACTATAATGCCACGGTAATCAAGGCTGTGTAGTATTGGCACCAATGGGTCAGTGAACAAAATAGAATCTAGAAACGGACCAACACATCTACTGTCAACTGATTTTCAAAAGTAGGTGCCACAGTAGTTCAATGGGAAAGACAGTCTTTTAAATAAATTGAACTGGAAAAATTGGATATCTATATGGAAAATATGAACACTGACCTCACACTGTATATGAAAATTAACTTGAAATGAAATCTCATTTCATGAATGAGCTAAGAGCTAAACTGTAAGAATTCTGGAAGTAAACATAGGAAAAAACACATAGAAAATTTTGGGGTTAGGCAAAGACTTCTTAGGATGAATGATAAAAGAATAATGATAATTTTGAATACATCAAAATTTAAACTTTTGCTTTTCTAAAACACTTAAGAAAATGAAAAGAGAAACCACATGTTGGGCAAAAATATTTGTAAAACGTTAATCTAATAAAGGACTTATATTCAGAGTATACAACTGAACTCAATAAAAAAAGATGACATTACCAATAAAAATTGAGTAAAAGATTAGAATAAACACTTTATCAAAAACATAGATGAATGACCAATAAACAAATGCAAATTTGCTCAGTATCATTAGTCATTAAGAAAATGCAAATTAAAATCACAATTGAAATACCACTAGATACTAGAATGACTTAATTTAAAAAGGCCAATACCAAGTGTTGGCAAAGATGTGGAACAGCTAGAACTGTTACACCTTTTGGTAGAAATTTAAGATATTACAGACACTTTGGAAAGTTTCTTATAAAGTTAAATACGTAATTACTATATGACCCACTAATCCCATTTCTAGGTCTTTATCCAAAAGAAATGAAAATATATGTCCACACAAAGATCTGTACACAAATGTTCATGGTAGCTTCATTCATAGTAGCCCCCAAGTGGAAGCAACCCTATGTCCATCAACTGGTGAAAGGATAAACAAATTGTGGTATATCCATAAAATGGAGTACTACTTAACAATAAAAAAACCCCAATTACTGATAGATGGAACAACAAAGAGGAATGTCAAAAGCATTATGCTAAGTGAAAGAAAGTAGAAGAGTGGTTGCTAGGGCTCAGGGGTGAGGGGAAAGGACTGACTGCAATAGAGCATGAGGAAACTTTGGATTAATGGAAATGTTCTATATCTTGATTGTGATGGTGTATACAACAGTACATGTTTGTCAAAATTCATCAAACTGTACAATTAAAATGGGTGGATTTTATTATATGTAAATTACACATCAATAAAGCTGATTTAAAATTATATTGTGATTGAATGTGTGATTTGGAGAGTAGTCTTTCTGTAGCTAAT
This sequence comes from Balaenoptera borealis, assembly GCF_965194805.1. Classification (NCBI taxonomy): domain Eukaryota; kingdom Metazoa; phylum Chordata; class Mammalia; order Artiodactyla; family Balaenopteridae; genus Balaenoptera; species Balaenoptera borealis. The sequence goes on along the minus strand of NC_138861.1, from coordinate 128,090,075 downwards.
GTTGTAGACTTTAGAACTATAGCCCTATGAAAAGAAGGCAAACCTATATCTCTGTCTCTGCCCTGCTTTGGATATTAGAGACACTAAAGGATTACTCACATCCTACTTGTGCAAAGCCCATTTCTGATCATTATTAAAGCAATTGTGTGGGATCAAGACACAATATGATATATCTCCATGTTGTTTATATTCTTGTTTGCATCTGTAAGGCAACTGAATAAATGTTTCATAGTCAGAGGTATAAGAAAGGAGAGCATTAATAAATCAACTAACGTCAATAAAATAAAAAATAGAGACGATGATTGAAATAATCTATACACGAAAGCTGGGAAGCTCTAACACAACAACATTTCTGGAAGTCTGCTATTGATAAAACATTTTTCATTAACATTTTGTTATTGGTAATTTCCATAACTGAATTCTGACTCATTTTAAGTGTTTAAATGATCGAAATTCAGAATCCAGACTAGCTATTATTATGATTTTTTTTGCTAATATACCTAACTATAGATACATGTCTGCAACATACACATGCCTTATGTTAAAATGAGCAGCTTTCTGACAGAATGTTTCTTTAAGAAACACTAACTTCACACATATTAAAATTAAAAATCAAAAGAAAAATAGGTTTTTCTTTCACCTCTGCTAATTGATTACATCTCATGCAGTGGGCTGTCATGCTGGGCTTTATTGAGAAAAATGTGTGTCTGTGGAGCTGACACCTAGCCCAGACATCTGTAAGTTCTGTAAGCATAAGTTCACAAGCAGTGGTGTAACTGTATCATAGTGGAAACAAAAAGGAGAGGAAGGTAGAAGGGAGATCATATTATTTTTCAGGTTGCCTGAGAAGGTGAGGGATTGATGTTGATGAAGGACCTTGTGAGCAATTCAGAGCCCAAGTGAAGAAGCTTGACATGAGATGGAGAAAGATCTTCTCCCACATCTTTTCAGAATATCAGCAGTGTCCCTCTGAAAATTAGCCTCAGGACTACTAATATCTGGTAGAACAGCAAGGAAACAACCTTTTTGTGTAGGCACTGGCAGCTAGTCATTTCGTGTGGGAACTAGTAATGGCTAGGATCCTCTTTAAAGGCTTTCAGGCAGAGAACATTTTGGAGAAAATTTTATGTGTTGTTTAGTGTCTCTCCATGGTTACCCCTTCCTAGAGGTAGGGATACTTTATCATTGTGTACCCAGAGTCATGCCATAATAGTCATTCAATAAATCTTTGTTGAATTAAAGAAAAAGCAAGAATGCACTGGTTCTTAAGTTTGTGTGGAATATCACCTGGGGATGTTTAGAAATAACTGGAAGAGACTTGTGGGCATGGACAATCAAGATTCTCCAATGATTCAGCCTCCAACTAGTAACATCTCTATATTAATGAAAATGTGACCTTCATTTTGCCCTTGGGCAGGTGAATCCCAGGGAACATTCAGATTACACTTAGAAGGTGCAAGAATGTTTGAAATGTCTTTACACTGAAATAACATTTCTGTGAACGAAGACTGAATTGTGTGGATATGCCAAATTTTCTTAAATCCATTTATCAGATTGATTCCAGCTTTTGGCTATTATGAATAATGCTGTGGTGAACAATTCTTTGTGGACATAGGTTTTCATTTCTTTTGGGGTAGATTCCTAGGAGTGGAATTGGATTATTTGTAAACTTCTGTTTAATTTTTTAAGAAACTGCAAAACTGCTTTTCTAAAGTGGCCATATATTATACATTACCATCAGCAATATATGAGGTTTCCAGTTTCTCCACATCCTTACCAACATTTGGTATTGTCTTTTGTATTATAGCCATTCTAATGGTATCTCAATGTAGCTTTAATTTGCATATCACTATGATTACACATTTATTATGCAAAGTGACAATGTGTCTGGAGATGGATTATTTTTATTTATTTTTTAACATGTTTCAAAATTTATTCCTTTTTATCGCTGAATAGTATTCCATTGGATGTACTGATATATATCACATTTTTATTTATTTTGTAATTGAGATATAGTTAATTTACAATGTTGTGTTAATTTCTGCTGTACAGCAAAGTGACTCACTTATACCTACATATACATTCTTTTTTATATTCTTTTCCATTATGGTTTATCCCAGGACACTGACTATAGTTCTCTGTGCTATACAGTAGGACCTTCTTGTCCATCCATTCTATATGTGATAGTTTGCATCTACTAACCCTAAACTCCTGGTCCATCCTCCGCCCTCCCCGCTTCCCCTTGGCAACCACCAGTCTATTCTCTATGTCTGTGATTCGGTTTCTGTTTCATTGATAGGTTCATTCCACATATAAGTGGTATCATATGGTATTTGTCTTTTTCTTTCTGACTTACTTCACTTAGTATGATAATCTCTAGTTACATCCATGTTTCTGCAAATGGCATTATTTCATTTTTTTATGGCTGAGCAATATTCCATTATATGTATATACCGTATCTTCTTTATCCATTCATCTGTCGATGGACATTTAGGTTGTTTCCATGTCTTGGCTATCGTGAATAGTGCTGCTGTGAACGGCTGCATGTATCTTTTTGAATGATAGTTTTCTCCAGATATTTGCCCAGGAATGGGATTGCTGGATCATATGGTAATTCTATTTTTAATTTTCTGAGGAACCTCCATAATGTTTTCCATAGCAGCTGTACCAACTTACATTCCCACCAACAGTGTAGGAGGGTTCCCTTTTCTCCACACCCTCTCCAGCATTTGTTATTTGTAGACATTTTGATGATGGCTGTTCTGACTGGTGTGAGGTAGTACCTCATTGCCGTTTTGATTTGCATTTCTGTAGAAATGGATTCTTTTTATAATGTCTGAGACAACTTAAAAAGCTCATTTTAAGGTTTCAGTTTTCTAAAGGAAGTAGTGATACTTCCTCTTGTTATATTATTCATTAGTAAAAATTTACAATATTGTTTTTCTCTGGTTCTTGTGCCAATTTTAAAAAAATATTTTACTTATTTATTATTTTTTTATGGCGGGCATGCGGGATCTTTGTTGAGGCATGACGGATCTTTCATTGCGGTGTGCGGACTCTTCCTTGCGGTGCTCAGGCTTCTCTCTAGTTGTGGCGTGCGGTCTCCAGAGCACGTGGGCTCTGTAGTTTGCGGCATGCGGGCTCTCTAGCTGAGGAGCGCGAGCTCAGTAGTTGTGGCGCGTGGGATTAGTTGCCCTGTGCGCGGCATGTGCGATCTTAGTTCCCCGACCAGGGATTGAACCCATGTCCCCTGCATTGGAAGGTGGATTCTTTACCACTGGACCACCAGGGAAGTCCCTCTTGTGCCAATTTGAAGAGCTTAATAAATTGGCAGTGTAGGCTCCAGAGGAATGATTGTGTTTCAATCCTGCCTCCTCAACTTACTTGCTGAGTGACTTTTGGCTAAGCTTTTCTGTGCCCCAGGTTTTGTAGCTGAAAAGTGGAGCTAATAGTGTCTATCACATAGTATTGTTATGAACCAATATATATAAAATACTTAGAACATATAAACATATACTGATTTTGAAATGTTATAAGCACTTTTAAAAACAAATTTATATGAAATTGGAGTAGATTATTCTCTTTTTCACTTCTTAGCATTTCTAGCTGTTTCACAGGTAATCTAGAGAACCAGCAGATTTTAGCTACTATGGCTACTGTTTTTTGCTACTAAAAAAAGTTTTAATTTGGCACAGTTTTACTCAAACTCATCTAAAAAGGGAAAGAATTCCTAGACAATATAAATTTGGTTGACAGGGGAAGTAATATTAGAAACAACTGAAGCAGCTTCAGTTCTTTATGACTTAGTTAAGCCCCATCCACAGAACAAAACAAAACAAACGCACAATCTTCATTCAACTCCTGGCCTTCAAATCCTTATTGTCCATTTATTGAAGTTTTCATAGTAAATTATTATTAAAAATTCATATAACTCAGTCTGGTTTCATTCATGTTAATAAACAGGTTAATTGACTGAGAAATAAAGATGTCAGGTTCAGTGTTCACTAGTATTTAACTAGTACTTGTAAGTGGGACGACTCCTGTCACAGTCATTGATGGCTGGTATAATTCTGAATGGATATATTCATGGGAAAGTTAAAAGTTTACATTTTTCATTTTAGTTTATACAAATTAGCACAATTCCATGCTGAGCATTATTTTTCCTGCTTTTTCTTAAATGATTAGACAGCTTTTAAACACTAAAAACATAATATGCAAGCTAAAATAATGTTAGTATTATCAATGTTATTTATAATTTAGGGATTAAGGTTATGTTGAACAAGAATTGTAAAATGTGAATTTACTTAATTGAATGAGAAAGTTCCCATTTATATTTTTTAAAGCTTAAACTGCTTATTTCAGATCACAACCACACTCACTAAGAAAATCAGATTTTTACGGATTCAATATATCATTTAAAATCCATGATGACAGTACTAAGTCATTTTAAGATATCATAGACCATCCATGACTGTATGAAATTTGGAAGTCTTGAACACTTCTGTAGTGATTGTGGAAAAGAATAAATAACACTCTTAACAGTGGAAATTTATTGCCATTTTTCTTGAAAATAGTTTTGAAATTGGAACTTTTTAAATATTGAAGATAATCAATTTATAGATCTCTTAAACTGGAGTACTCTTTCATGCCAAGACTGTATGGTAAAACCTTTGCATAGACCTAGTTTCATTCATTTATTCTACTGTGTGCAAAGAACTGGATTTATGTGGTTAGTTGAGAATTCATATCTGTTTGCAGTTCAGTACATTCTTCGAAGGCTTTAAATAATTTTTTTTTAAAACTACCGAAGAGGTAGTCTTCACTATCATTAGCAGGAAAAATATGAAGCAATAAATGACATTCCTGAGAACATACATTTTCTACACCCAGTCATCTCCAACATATCCAAAGCACCACAGAAACAACTTACCAGTACAATTAGTTTAATAAGAATAACTAAATTTTGAGGGCAGGATTCAGAACAATTGCAAAGGGCATGGATGAAGGAGGATTTGGACCTCAGTCAATGACATGAAGTTCCAAATATTCTACAACAGGTACACTGCTGGTTTTTACAAGGTGTGTCAGGCCAACTGATTGACAAGAAAATTAAAAAGAAACTGAATGGCAGTACATTATCTATCAGCAGGGTGAGTAGGCAGCCCTGCTGGACCAGAAGCTGTGGTTTCAGAGACTACACACATCTTATCTTGCTACTTCACCCACTGAGCCCCCAGTAAGGGTACAGAATCATGTAAGGGGTAATTTTAGCCAGATACATCCCAGGTGCAAAGTGACCCATAGTTCTCTGTATACAGTACGTTGCTTTGATATTACTTCTCTTAAGTTTACACTCCCTTTACCCTTGGAGGTGAATAAAAAGCTTGCTGCTGAGCTGGATGCAAAGGGGACAGATATACAGCATGCAGGTCAAGGACCATTCCATAAGAAAAAGAGATTATGTTTTTATAGAATACTCCATTCTTTCTGAAATACAGTACTTTGCTATATACACTATAAAAAAGACCCAAAGATAAGCCAACTTGAAATAGAAAACTGTTTAGAAAATAAAAACTTTCTTTTCTAAGAGATACTTAAAAGGATATAAAGCAGAAAGTGGACTCGAATTTCTAACGAAAGCTAAATTCACTCAGCTTTCTTTAAGGTCAAGCTGAAAGTTAAATACCTAAGGCTAGTGTCTGTGTTGGTACTTCAACTAAGCTCTCCAAAGCTCTGATAGGATTCACACTATAGAAAACACAGAGGTCAGAAGGTTAATAGTAACAACAAAGTAAATGACTGTTAGGAAGGAAGGGCAAAACTCTCAAGTTCCACCTACTCCTTTGTCCTCTAGATCAGAATGTCTCTCTTACCGTGTGTCTCTACATATGATTTATGCAAGATGTATGCAGTATTTGATGGTTTTCTGCAAACCTTTTTCTGTAAGGGACAGTGAAAGGTAAAGGAATCTTGTCTCTCACTTTCTAAACTGCTATAGCATAAGGAGTACAATGAAAAGAGAAAATCAGTTGATCTACAGAACTGAGTGATACAATGGAAGAATTCCACACTGCCGTCTTAATCGGTTTTTTTAAGGCTCAGCCTATGACCCTAAAATTAAATATATATATTACAGTGAGAGCCAGGTCCACAGTTCATCCAGCTCAGGATCTCCCAGTTGCTTGTTCCAGTTGCATGTTAAATAGGAACAAACACAACCTTCATACATCTGATTGCCAACCATTATAAATGGACAAAGTCAGATGGAGGTCTTATTTAAAATGCTAAATGAACCCCAGAGTCAGGTTAAGGTGAGGCAAGAGAGGCACCTTGGCTGAAAAATTTTAGGAGCCACTCACTCTCAAGTATTTGCGGGATCCTGAGAGTGAGTGCCTCCTTAAATTCTAGTGCTTCTCTTGCCTCACCCTTTTCTTTTTTTTATATGTGAGTTATTTATGTATGTATGTATGTATGTATGTATGTATGTATGTTTGGCTGCGTTGGGTCTTCGTTTCTGTGCGAGGGCTTTCTCTAGTTGCGGCAAGTGGGGGCCACTCTTCATCGCGGTGTGCGGGCCTCTCACTATCGTGGCCTCTTTTGTTGCGGAGCACAGGCTCCAGACGCGCAGGCTCAGTAGTTGTGGCTCACGGGCCTAGTTGCTTCGCGGCATGTGGGATCTTCCCAGACCAGGGCTCGAACCCGTGTCCTCTGCGTTGGCAGGCAGATTCTCAACCACTGCGCCACCAGGGAAGCCCTGGGCTATTTCTTGCTGTATGACGTTGGTTTTTGAAAATTACACAGAAGAGAGAGGAGTTCATAAATCACCTAGTTCAAGAAGTCTTTTTAATACTTCCAAGAGGTCTCACTATTGTCTGTTAAATAGGCTTAGTGCTTACCAACTTAAAGTAGCCTCTTTTAAGGTTAGTTGTTGCTTTTAAGATTTGCAACTGTTTTGTTCCTCTCTTTTCCTTCAAGGGGAAATCTTTCCTAGTTAGAAATCAATAGAGGATTTTGGACATTTCTCTGCCAAACTGTTGAAATGTTCTTTCTCAAGAGGTTAATATCAACTGGAAAATAATCAGTGTGTAAGGAACAGCTAACTTGACAGCTGTATCACCAAACTACAATTTCTTTAAAATCAGTTCTCTGCTGAAACGTCAATAAATTAATTAGAATATAAACTTACGTTAAAGCTTCTGAGTAATTATAATGAGGAGAGACTCCTAGAAACTTCTGTACTTCATCCATCACTGTAGCAGGATCAGTTCTTAGCTGTTGCCCATCAATAATTAGCAACTAAATTAACAAGGAAATAAAAAAAACAATGCACATTGAAAAAAGACATGTAACTGCATAATTAAAAAATTCTGCACTCTGAATTTATTCAATGAGAGACTGAGGGGATTTGTGTGCGTTGTTGTTAAGACTTAACCAGGCCATCCTCATTAATGACCTGGAACAAAAAATAAATCACACTAATTAAATGTGCTCACGTTTTGTAGTCCGAGAAGTCCTGCAAACACTATGAAAACAAAAAAGGCATTTGAGGGTACCAAGAGAGCTTAAGAAATGTGACTACAAAATCACAAATGGAAACCAAGTTTAAAAACAGATAAAACAATGATTCCATGATTCAAGGTGGGAAGGAGCATTGCAGGAAAGAAGAAAAGTGACCAGACCAGGTACGGTGAGACAGAGGACATGGCCATTCTCCATGAGTCCAGTCAAAGGAGTAGCACTGTAAAGTTTTAGGAAATATTTTGATAATCCATTTGGAGAAAAAGGTGAGTCCCAGAAAGCCTGAAAGTAAACAGAAGTTCCTCAACAGACTAAAGGCAAGAATTTGCTTGTTACTCTGGTGAGGGAAGGGGGTGGTCCCAGCAAGATAAAATGACAGGAGACCATGATGAAGGGCCATAAAGCCTGGAAAGCAGCTCTTGCTCACACCTCTTCTCCAATACTTCTATTTAGTCTCTACCAGCATCGTTCATTAGAACTTTCTCTGTTGATGGACACGTTCAATGGCTGTGGTATCTAACTGGTGACTACTGAACATTTGAAATGTGGCTAACGTGATTGAGAAACTTAATTTTTAATTTTATATAATTTTAATAAAAATTTAAATAGCCATATATGGTTGCATATATGGTATCATTATGGCTAGCATGTTTCTAGACACACAGGCATATACTGTGTCTGATGTGACTGGACTGCTTTATGCAATCCAGTAGGGGCTGATTTTGTAATCTAGGCTAATGCTAGGCAAAAGAGAGAAGCAAGGAAGCCAAGGAAAACATAGGACTTGTGAAAAATGCAGCAAGGTGGTTCAAAGGGAAATAACGGCACCTAATTAAGCAAAACAATATTTGCCTTGTTTGGTTAAGAGGTTCTCAAGCTTTATTCTCAGAATAAGAACCAGGAGTATCAAGCTTCTGAAGCTGTCTACAATCAGGAAGGGTATGCACTAGAAAACAGGGCAGGGAGAATTATCCTGAAATACTTCTAGAAAGAAGAGTAGATAGTTTTTCTACCTCTGCCTATTACTGTTTGCCAGAGTCTCATTTACAACTAAAGAGTAAAGGCTAGTAATGTTTTAATGAGTAAAAATTCCCTCTAGCCTAGAGGCAAAGTCACTAGCCTAGAGGAACCAGCAAAAGAAAACCAAACCAGAGCTGTAAACTTAATGAGACGGTAACATGATGTAGATTCTTATTGCTCAATACCTGAAAGGGAGGGAAATAAATAAGCCATCTCTCGATGTGGCTGGCATACCACCCTGGGACCAAACATCTCTTCTGCAAGGCTCTAAGCTCAGAGGATGCACGGGGCCCGGCTGAGATCACTTCGTAGAAGCTAAACTTCAGAGCTGCGGGGTCTTCATGGGATCGCTGATGCTATGATGAAAAGGTGGATAATTAAACCGACTTGAATCATAGGCATAAATAATTAAAAAACAATCCCTGTGACAAGTCTCAAAGCTAAAGGAAGAAGTGCCTCACTGCTGGAGAGTTATTTGTTTTGCAATTAATAAAGGATGAAAATGTTTGCTTGGAGCATCAGGATTTAAAGTTATGACATTGATGAGAGTATATGTTTGAGAATTAATTGGTAGAGGTGGAATTCTTCTTGATAGGATTCCTTAACCAATTTTTCTGAATCGTTTCCTTAGTTGTATACATATTATTCTGAAAGTAAACTTTTGAAAGTTGCCTTAATGCCCCCTTTTCAGCCCATAAGAAACCATTTATCACGTCCAGTGAATATCCACAATGCACAAAGCACCCTACTAGTTCTGCCACGTAGTTTAGCTCCATCTAGTAATGCAGTTTTAGATTAGAAAAGCCCTATCGGCTATTTAAATGGAGAAACTACTGAAAACTCTGACGTGCATTATCTGAAACCCACAGCTTTTATAATATACTACCTAGCATCTCAAAGCCAAGATTATTTTACCTAATGGTAACCTTTGCGACGAATCAGAATCGCTTATTGTACAGAAAATGCAGAAAGCAGCAATCCAGATAGGAAAGCGTTTCATAATGGCTCAGGCTCACGCCCAGGGGTTTGAGGAAATCACCTTTCCCCTAAATTGACCAAAAAATATTCAGGCTTAGTGGTGGGTTTGTGGATGTTTACCACATCTAGTTGAATAGCAAATTTGCTGCAATTGAGATTCAAATGACTATACTACAAACTCCACTAGACTTTGTTAAGGCCTGCATTTTGCCACTGTGGAGCGATTTATTTGTACTATTTAGGACGTTTTGTGAGCTTGCAGCCTTGAAACCTCCTTTTTCAGCAAATTCTCAATTTTTCAGGGGCTAAGTGGTTGCCAAGCTCCAATTTTCTTTTTTCTTGTTGAGTCAATTAAGGCTTATTTCCTTTTTGTCTAGATACCTAGTGGAAAAGGTAAAAAGCACAATATCAAATCAGTCAGTTTGCAATCTGCTGTATTTTTGATTTAAGAGATGGCTGTAGGAGTTGGGCATGACTGATTCGTGCGGAGGTGTGGGTTCCAGCTTTCCAGGATGTCTCATTCCCTATCATGCAGATCATTATCAGTATGCCTGTCTAAGATCCCATGACCTTCCCCCAGTCTGTCCCAGCCACAAAACCTTTCCTGACAATCTGTGCTTCCTTTTGTGAACATGGAAAAACTGCTTTTGTTAAAAAAGACCCCATGCTGAGAAACTTTATTCTCTAATATCATAGATTGTCAGGAATTTAGATGTTTGAAGTCAGGGAGAATGGAACATCCCAGTCTTGCCTGGAGGATCAGAGCTATGTGGGTCACATTAATACAAAGAAGCCTTATTTCCAACCCAGGTGCAGAGTTTCAGGTAAGTGATTTTTGGACGTAACATTCCACATTTATCTTAACTTTATAGTTTCCAAGGAAATTGGACCGTTAAGTCTGCTTTTCAGCCCTGACCTACTGACAACCAGCTTACACACAGCCCTGCCTGCATGTATCAAACACTTCATGTTAATTTTACCTTAATTTCTCCCCTTACAAATCCTTCTCTTCTTTAGGGAAGTGCCCAAATAGTTCTTCAAGTGTTCAGGCTCCTCTGCTGCAGCCAATTAATATACCTAACTTGTTGTTCCTGGTGGTCTTTATCAGATGGGCTTTAATCACTCTGTAGGAGTCTATCTGTCACTTAACACTTTCTGATTTATACACTGGTTATTTACACATATTTCTCCAATTAGACTGAAAGCGATCTTAAGTGTAGCATCCACATTTGTTAATTTACCTGTAGAACATACTTAGAACAGTACTTTGTACATGGTAGTCATTAAAATAATTTAATGAATGGATGAACACATGAACATTAAGAAAGTGGGTTTTTTTTGGTCTTTTTTAAAGATCAAATTTATAGAGAGAATGTTTTGCTTATCTCTTTTAAATTTTATTTATTTATTTATTTATGGCTGTGTTGGGTCCTCGTTTCTGTGCGAGGGCTTTCTCCAGTTGTGGCAAGTGGGGGCCACTCTTCATCGCAGTGCGCGGGCCTCCCACCATCGCGGCCTCTCCCGTTGCGGAGCACAGGCTCCAGACGCGCAGGCTCAGTAATTGTGGCTCACGGGCCCAGCTGCTCCGCGGCATGTGGGATCCTCCGGGACCAGGGCTCGCACCCGTGTCCCCTGCATCGGCAGGCTGACTCCCAACCACTGCGCCACCAGGGAAGCCCCAGGAAAGTGGTTTTTAAATTACAAAACTGAGGAATGATAACTAAGGATACTAGAGACTAAACACACTGACTCTATTAATTTTGTTATGCTCTTATATTTAATTTTGACTGCTTTTTATTGAACTTTTTCCACTTGATGATTAATAAAATATCACTGGGGCAGTTTTTTTTCCTATTATTTTTAATATTTATTAAAGTAAACATGTATTTGATGTGTAAGTTTTATTATTAGAGTCTGTTAAATTATTTCAAAGTGATCGTTTCTTTGCTAGGTTCTAACCAACAGCAGAAGCATAATGGCAACCCTGGAGTGTATGAGAAAGAGGCTTAGAACAGGGAACACTGGCTGGGCTTTCAAGGATGAAGAATTCATTCTTATATTTAGTTTTGCTACTAAGTTATTTCTTCAGTACAGCAGTTATTTAAGCTCTTTTAGAGTCAGGGTCATCAATCTACGGCTAAATTTTGCTTGTTGCTTGTTTTTCTAAATAAAATTTTATTGGAACACAGCTAGGCTCATTAATTTCCATATTGTCTATGGCTGCTTTTGCAATACAATGGCAGAGTTGTAACCATATGGCCTGCAAAGCCTGAAATATTTACTCTCTGGCCCTTTGCAGAAAAAAAAAAAAAAAAAAAAAAGACCTGTGATTTTTGCTTTGGGGAATCAGTTATATTCCTTATCTGTAAAATTGAGATAATAATAGCAGCATTATACACATATTAGATGAAAAATAATGATTTTAAGTTGTAACACTTTACTTTTAAAATGCAGATATATAGAAGCAGAATACATAAAAGTATATACTATTTTGTTTGCTCTATTTTAATTTCTTCATTGTATTAAAACATTTTATTAAATACATGAATTAAATGAATGCAAAATTAAGAAAAACTTAAGGGGAACGTTTCTCCATGGAAACAAAGAAAAATTTATTTACCTTCCTGAAGATAAAAAGCTAGCAAGTCTCTTCTGTTAAAACCCGAGGTGGTGGCTATAGCTGAAAACCACCCTCCCTTCTCCATACTCCTCTTCTACTTGCTGGATTCTGTCTGTATTTTCCTTACCTGGTACCAGGAATATGCTCGGTCTGATGGGTCAATGAGAATGGTGATGATCTTGGCTTTGGGGACCAGAGAAGCTGCTCTTTTAGGCGCTTCCTCTGAGTGGAAGTAATTGGCGCTCTTCTCAAACAGAAAGTCAGTGGTAACATTAGATGGGACTGGGAAGAAATCCATATACCTAGAAAAGAAATATTTCTCAAAATAAGACTGGTTTATACTCATACCCTGGTGACTGAAGATGTTAAAAATGTCCCACAAACAAAATTCATTTGTTTCTTAAACAAAAGCCTTTTTCTTTAAGGCATTTGTCCCACAAGCCTGTTGGCAAGGAAAAAATGTATAGAACACTAATAATGTATTTCGAAAATGCTTTTCTAAATACATTTTCTTTTTGTTCTACTTAATATCAAGAAAAAAAGGTATGGGAGATAACAAAAATGTACACATAGAGTGATCAAATGGCAATAATATTCAACCTAACTGTATAAAATGTATCTAAATGCAGAAATATTTTACAGAGAAAAATGTGAGTGCTCAACCAAGAAGAAAATTTGATCGAAACAAATGATGTGTTCAGTTCAAAGGCATTTTGAAAAAACTTAGACAAAACAGTTTTTACTTCATCACAAGAAAAAATAATTTCATTCCCACTAATGTATTGTGCTGCTATTATATTCAACTATAAAGTGTCAAAGGGCAGAACAGATCTGATATAAACACTGCCCATTTCCTTAATTTTTTCCCATATAGAGCCATTTATATTCTTTAGAAAAATTATAGAAGTTTAAAAAGTATGTATATATTTTCAGATATAAAATACTATCAAATTTTCCAAGGTCCGGTCCTGTATCCTTAAGTGTGGTGAGAATTCAAATCACCAGCAGAGTGAGCACAGGAATACCTGTAGCCTCAAGCACAGAAAGGTAGGACATAATGGGTTTTGTATAATATTCCATTTGTACAAAATGTCAAATATAAATGAATTCAGCAGATGATAGTCGGTATTTCTGAAGCACCAAGGAACATCTTTAAAGGAAAAGGGGCCTTTTTAGAAAGAACACGCAAATTTAACTTCTAGGGTTTCTTACATTTTATAATAATAGCCTCACACTCCACCCACACCCTCTTCAATTCATAAGCCACTATGACTTTGGGTTACCAAGACAAGGTAGTTCAGTAATTACTGAACAAGAGAATCATTAACATTTATGTGATGACTTCTTTTTGCAGTGTGGTGTTTTCAGTCACACAATAAAGCTTCTAGTAGGATTCCAGTTGTTACCATATTACAAAGTTTGGCTGGTGCAACAAAGTGATGTCTTGAAACTCAGGGCAGTAAAGAAATCCTTTTATGTTTTCTGGAAATTGCCTTGTTGGTGATATGTCATTCTGGCATCCCTTTCTTTTAGGGGTAAAGACATATATAAACATTTCTGGAAAGTTTGATCTGTTAACTGTTCTGGTGTACACTCTATTTATAGAAAGTGCCATATTTCAGGATACTTTTAAATTTAGACGCCCACACTTGTTCCAGGGGTGCTAAGGTTATATCAAGTGTCTAGTGGTATCTTATTTGGTCCAAGCTTGTCTCAAGCTTGCTTATTCTCAGCAAGGGTCCAAGAATCACAAAAGAAGGGCAGGATAACTTTTAATTTCTAAAAACTGTCCCACCTTCCCGGTAGTCCTCTATACCTACAACATTTTGGGCCTTGAAAACTTCCTCCAGCAGTTCTGGATCTTGGACCCACAAGGCTCCAGGGGCTCACAGAGAAAGCAGGGGCCAGTTCTTGTTTGCCTATATGCCCATGTTTTTTCTAACATAGTGGCTGGTACTAATAAGCACTTGAAAAATGTTTGATGAATTCATAAGAAAATAAAGAATTCAGCTTCATATTTCCAGGGTGGAAATACATCCACGTTTGGAATATGAATTCAGGTTATTCAAAGAATTGGTGAGCAAAAAACTAGAGTGGTTTAACAATATGGGGGATAAAAGCGAATGCCGGCCTCATTTAAGCTTTGCTACTCTCATAACAGCTCAGCAATTTTTTTTAACTGAAAGACATGATTTTTTGCAGCACTCCACATTTATTTGTTTCTTGGGTTGACCCTGTATTTTTAAGTGATTTTACTCAAAGCCAAATTAAGATGTTTAGAGGTTCCAAATGTTAACAGGATTTTATGGCTCTCCATGTGCCACTCCAACCATCCACTGCCTCCCCAGGTAATTATAAAAAATAACACCAAACCATGAAACATAAAACTTAACTGTATGCATAAATCAAACATTTTTCTTAGAGATTCTGATCACGAATCTTGGCTATTTAATCAAAGATGGAGTTTTCTCATTTTCACTTGCCCTGCTTTGCTTGTGCCCTAAGCCTGTGTTTAGGCTGCCGGTTAGTTAGGGCAGCCCTGGTTTTGCCCAGTTCTCCAAGAAGAGCAGATCCATGTATCCAGATTAACTAACTGTGCCTGAGCTTCTGTAAGTGACCTTGGCATGCTGAGACACGTAATCTTCAACCTTGTGGCTCTGTGGTCCTAAAGGATATGCTGAGGTGCTGACTGATGCTTCAGGGAGAGGTAAGGCCAGTCCGAAGACTGAATACATTGATGTCCTTGAGAGCAAAACTCTAGTTATCGCTAATAGATTGACATTTGCAGTTACCATTATTTGCTCTTTGTGTTAACTGCCTTTTATAAACACAATTTGTCAATCAAAAATGTTTACAGTTGGGGTATTTTAGTGAGTTATAATTAAAATCTTTAATTGTCTTTAGTCTTCTACTTATTTATGCCATCTCTTTGTAGGCTACTTAAGGGATTTTTAGTTTCTGTTATATAGTGCCTGTACACATTACTGTCTATGAACAGCTTTTTTTTTTAATTGAATATTTTCACAGATATTCTTAAGTCCCAGGGAATCCAAGTATTATTGCATTCCTCTCCATTTCCAAAGCAGTTTTTAATCACCCCCTTTAGTTCTGATGTGAACATCACTTTATTCTACTGTATACAAGCATGTATATTGATATTTGAGTCAGTGGGAAAATAGTGGCTGAAGTAGTTGATGGGTTTCTTGATTCTCACAGCTGTTATTTAACACTACTGCAATTAATTAATATCAAGCACTATACTGAAGAATTGGCAGGGAAATATATAACAATTAGAATATATGTAAATCCTAGTAGGTGCTCAACTTATACTCGATCCATTTCTTCAGCTTTCCATTTGGATGGCTCACAAGCAAAACTTGAGGGGGTTGATACATATAAAACAGAGATTATGCGATTTGACAACAGAAGTTAATATACACCTTTCTGCTAAACTACATGCAAAATGTTTATGTTCATGCTCTAGAGTTATTATAAGAATTTACTCTTTTATACCACTTTCTGCCCAGAATTTATATCTTAAAAGAAAGACTTCTAGATACATTTTATGATTAACATGTCTGTTTGCAACATTTATTCCTGCTACATCACATATTCTGTGTATATTGACATTTTAACTTTTAATTTTAATTTAACTCTTTTCCTTAGATGGTTGATATGGTTCTAATTTCAAAGGCCAAAAATTAAATTTTGTATATTGTTGATAGCTTTTTTATAGCTTTCATCACTCATAAAATGCATACACATTTCTAGTTCTATTTATTTACATTTGTACCAAAGTAAAAATTGAAAATTATATATGTGAACTGTAGCATCACTTAAATGCAAAGTGCATAAGAACAGAAAGTTATGAAAGTGTTTTCTTAAGAGTAGAGAGAAATGAAATTCCTGTGTATTAGGTATTTCTCTGACTTTTTATCTGTAATTACCATCACAGATAATTAATGCAAATTAAAATTACATGTAAGTCTCTTGAGGCGACAAGTCCCTTTGTAACCTGAGAAAAGTTTGTTATGAATAATTTTCGTGCTCCTTCAATCAGTTTCTAAGGCACGGAGGATGACTTTTATTTGTGGCTACAAACTTAAATGTTTATAATTATAAGCGCTAATTTTATACTGTGCACAGTACATATACTTTTAGATTTATACTAATAACCCATCTTACCAATCAATCCCCCTGTGGTAGTTATTTCTATTAAAGAACTGTACCTCCTCAAAGGTTTTTGGGCTGGGGGAGTTACTAAGGATGGAAGGATGCATAACCAGGAACAAATACAAAGCAGTGGTTCCTGAAAAGATAATAGAGGTTCAGAGATTAATTAAACAAAAACACAGTTTCCTACTATTAGCATTTCAAAATCATTAATAAACTAAGTGTTTCAATGATCCAAACAGACACATATAAGTACTCCTTGAATTAAATTGAATAGATAACCAGCATCTTAAAAGAAGCAAATTCTAAAAAATGAGGACAGTGTGATGTGAGAAAAGGCCTGTTGCAGGAACTGGGAGAACTGGCTTTTGACCTCAGTTCAGTCACTGACTTGGTCTGTGTCTTTGGCTTTTAGCTTCTTTGTCTTGACTTATTAGTGGAAAATCTCCTGCCTTGATTATTTCCTAGGCTTTCCTGAGGACAAAAAGACATATTGTATCTGAAGATATTTTGATATTAATAAAGTACCATATAAATGAAAGCTATCATTATTTAATATATGTTACATTATCAGATTAATACTTGGGTTTCCCTATAAAGTTCTTCCCGAGGCCTATGAAAGCTTATTAATTTGAGACAGAATTTAAACTTTTTAACCAGTTTAAGTTTGAATGCACTTACATACCTATAAAAAGTAGTGCCAAAATTGTTTAAATTGCTAAATTTGAAAAAAAATTGGTGCCCTTTGTTAGTGACATGACAAAATTTGCATTTTTAGGAAGAGAATGGCACATCACAGGTACTCATATAGATTTGTTAAAATAACTGCCAACAGCAATATTCTCTAAAACAATGAATTGGAAGAGGCAGTGTTCCTAGATTATATCTGAGCCAAACAATGAATATTTTATCTACAATCACAGATAACCTACGATATACGAGGTAAAAATGTTCTTCACAAACTTGACTTAAAACAGTGCTTCTCAAACTTTAGCATGCATCAGATTCACCTGGAGGCTATTAAAACAGAGAGCTGGGCTCTATCCCAGAGTTTCTGATTTAGCACACTTTAAGAATCACTGACTTAGAAGAAATATGGGACAAAATCTAAAACTTATTGGGAAAAAAAATGTTCCATTACTTGAAATCCATAGTAAAGCTTTCTAGAGCATGATCTTTATTTATTTATTTATTTAATTATTTAATAAATTTATTTATTTTTAAATTTTTGGCTGCGTTGGGTCTTCGTTGCTGTGCCCAGGCTTTCTTTAGTTGCCGCGAGCGGGGGCTACTCTTCGTTGCAGTGCGCGGGATTCTCATCGTGGTGGCTTCTCTCTTGTTGCGGAGCACAGGCTCTAGGCGTGCGGGCTTCAGTAGTTGTGGCACGTGGGCTCTAGAGCGCAGGCTCAGTAGTTGTGGCGCACAGGCTTAGTTGCTCCGCGGCCTGTGGGATCTTCCCAGACCAGGGATTGAACCCGTGTTCCCTGCATTGGCAGGCGGATTCTTAACCACTGGGCCACCAGGGAAGTCCTAGAGCATGATCTTTAGAGTCCGATAACTTCTAGGATCAAGAGTTTTATTTCCAGCACTTACCAGCTGTGTGAACTTGAACAAAAATATCTAACCTGAGTCTTAGTTTTCTTATCTGTGTAGTGGGGAAGAAAATACTTAGCTATCAGGGCTCTATGAGGGTCAAGTGAGATAATCTAAGTGAAAGTACCTAAATAGCTCCATATCTAAATATTTGTAAGGTATTTTTAAAAATAATTTTATTGAGATAGAGTTCAGTAATGCATTTTTTAAAAATTGAAAAGAATATAGTATTTGTAAAGACAGAAAGAATAGCTATTACAATGCGAAAAAAGAAAATAGATTAATTCCATTCTCAGATCAACTGATAACATTCTTTTCTGAATTTTATTTTTAAGAATTGTATTAAATCATGTTATTTGCTTTTAATAGCATGATGAGCATTAATAAGACAAACAAAAAATGAATACGATCTAATCATTTGCATAGTCAGTAAAAGGCATACTGTAATTTATCAGTGGTCAAAAAATTAAGTTGTGGTGTTTGAATTCTGTCTTTATCTACTCATATTCTTGGGTCTGAATAAACTGTCCTCTGTGTGTGTGTGTGTGTGTGTGTGTGTGTGTGTGTGTGTGTATCTCAACTGCATAATCATAGATACACATGTTCAAAAAAAGCTTCAGTTTTTATATTTTTGTTAGTTTCAACACTAAAAATATTTGCATATCCAGATGACTATACATCCGTGCAAAATTATTCAGAAAAATACTTTTGGCAAAACTAAAGATAAAAATGAAGCTAATTAATTTTTATGGAACTGATATAAGAAGATATGTTTGTCCATTTAAAAAATAATCTCATTGGGCTTCCCTGGTGGCGCAGTGGTTGAGAATCTGCCTGCCAATGCAGGGCACACGGGTTCGAGCCCTGGTCTGGGAGGATCCCACATGCCGCGGAGCAACTAGGCCCGTGAGCCACAATTACTGAGCCTGTGCGTCTGGAGCCTGTGCTCCGCAACAAGAGAGGCCGCGATAATGAGAGGCCCGCGCACCGCGATGAAGAGTGGCCCCCACTTGCCACAACTAGAGAAAGCCCTCGCACAGAAACGAAGACCCAACACAGCCATAAATAAATAAATAAAAATAAATAAAATAAACCCAAAGTTTAAAAAAAAAAAATCTCATAAAATATCAATATATACAACAATATGGATGAATCTCAAAAGCAATATGCAAGTGAAAGAAGTCCAACACAAAAGATTACATATTTTATGATTCCATTTATGTGAAATTCTAGAAAAGGCAAAACTATAGTGGCGGAAAGTGGCTGTGGCTGAGGATTGGGGAGAAAAAGACATGGAGATCATGGAAAAGACTGACAAGTACAGGTTTCTGGTAACTGACTATACTGCTGAACTGAATGAATAAGCATTTTCAGAACTCTGATGGAAAACTGATGAATTCATAAAAGTGCTAACAAAAGATCAAGATGAAAAAAAAATTAATTACATGGGACTGAGTGAACTGATGAGGATGATTATAATTTTTGTGACTTGCTGTTTGAATTAAAAAAAAAAAAAATCCTACAAGGACTCAGAAGAAAAAGACATGGAGAAACTTTTTAGGGAGACAGAAGTGTTCTAAATCTCTTTAATGTTGTAGTGGTTATACCACTGTGTACAATTTCTAAAATTCATCAAACTGTGCATTTAAAATGGGTGAATTTTACTGTGTGTAAATTATACCTCTATAAAACTGGGAAAAAATTCAATTTCTATAAAAAGGAGATAAAAATCCCCTTCCAAAGGTAAATGTCATCTACAAATTGTAACATAAACATTTGGAAACCCAGATGAGTTAAAGATGACAAGTAATTCTGTCATCCAACTATGATATTAAAATGTCTACACATCTAGCACAACACAAGAGGAAGCATATCCTGCAGGGCTTTCTGAGGCAAACTTGATCTTCCAAGCTTCAGAGAGATGTGATTGTTAATGACAAAGCTATGTGATGACAGTGGGAGTTCGCTAAAGAGACTTTAAATGTCTTTCTAGTTGCTTCTTGACTTTAAACAGATAAGGACAAGTGAAATAAATAAGGATAAGAGAACTATTTGTCATATTTATTATTGTTTTCAGATTGATATTTGTAAATGGGACTAAGAGAAAACGAATAGGCTAAACTTACTGTGTGCATTACGTAGGATTCTCCCCAGTTATTTCTAGAGAAATGAGGAAAGGGAATGTATTCCCTTTAGGAAGGGTTGAAATGGCTGTTTTCGGTGAAGCTAGAAATGAAAAGCCCCAAATAATTTATCATGCAGGATACAGCTTGAATGTCCGGCATTTTAAAGCTTCCACCGGGCTTCATTTTAATACTGATTCTTACAGAGACAGGAAGTTTAAGGGAAAAAATTGCACACCAATTTAAGAAAAAGCGCCAAAGATTTCTCCTGGGTATGAATAAATATCTTTCTTAGCACAAAGTTTTGTTTACGTCTAGGAATTCTGCTTGTCAAACATCTTTTATAGACTTTTAGAAAATAGTCATTTCTGCAAGAAATAGTCTAGAAATAAACTATATCAGGAAGATGGCAGGAAGAGGCTAAATTTCCAGAAGAGTTAAAGGTACTTACATGTGTCCATCTTGACTTTTGATGAAATCCTGTCAGTCACTCTCCAAACATGTGATTAGTTTTGATTTTAGAAATGTTAATAATACCACTTTTCAATTAAGGTCTTTGGAAAAAACATAACTTTTGCCACCAAATTGACTGCTGGATATTCAAACTGTGTGACATCTATTTTCATCCTTTTTACTTTAAAAAACACATTATTGAGCTAAACAAAGATTACGTCGGAGAATAAAATGTTATTCATTCATCAGTATTTATAGGCAGTTTGAGAAGTCATTGTGACATGAATTCACTGTCTTCTCATCAGGATTTTTACACTGTTTGGTTAATTATAACATAAAAATTTCTCACCAGTTTTCTGGGGCCCTATTACCAAGAATTTTGGTAAGCGATCACAGGTTTTTTCTTTAGACCAAATGTCTCTGTGGCGTTTGTCATCACAAGGATTCTAAACAGGAGAAGAAAATAGAGTTGTATTTTTGTGGGTGCCCATTGTGTGCTAGAGTTTTTCAACTTCTGTCCTTGAAAAGATATCCCAGGAAACAAGGCTATGTGTCTCCTTCTTTTAGTGAAAGTCTTGAAGTGGCATCATGGAAGATTTCAAATAACTCCTTTCCATACTGAAGTCGAGTGTCTACTGAGGAGGTGAGGGAGAGGAGACATTTCCATTATGGGAAAACAGCCTCATAGCACTGCAGGTTTAATATTTTTTCTGCCATTGGCAGTTCTATGTCTTAATTGTGGGTGTGTGGTTTAAGTTTTAAAATAATGAGCTTGTTGGGCAGAGACTGTGCTTGCGCTAACCTAAAAGAAGATACACTCTCAGCATTCAATAAGTAACTGAAATTTAAGGTGTCAGACTTTTATTCTAAGTAACTTTGAGCTTTCCTGCTATGCTTCAAAGGGAGATAGATCGGGCTGTAATAATATTTAAAGAGACAGCAGATTGCTTTCAGCTGCCTTCAAAGGTCAGTAAATGTATGTCTAAAACTATAACTTTACAGACTGTGATACTAAAAAGCACTAAATTTCAGTGAAAGGGTAAAATGAGGGTGAATTACTACCTTAGGGAATCTGCTTTTGGTCTATGGTAGTTAAACCAAACCCACTGTGCAAGATGTATCTAGAACATCCTTAATTTTAACCTCTAAGTGCATATTACGTAAAGAATTAATGGCACCTTTTAATATTATTCAGGAATAGGCAAACAGGACAACACTCTATTCAATTACCACTATAGATACGTGCAGTTAAATAAACCTTCTGCTTATTTAGCATAAGCAACAGATTTTAAGATTAAAGTAAGGGTATTCTTTTTGGCTGTTGGTCTAGAAAAAAACGTGGTTTCACCTGAAATAATATGATTTCAGTTTAAAAATAAGGTGTTAAATTAGCAGGAAAGTTTCTTGTCTTTCCAGTGGCTAACACCTGGTGATGTTCTGTAGTGGTTAACATAAAAAGATGGGTGTTTTAAAATCTTAACTGCAAAATAATATGCAGTGATAATTTTATAACCACCAACATTAACCTACTAAAATGTGTAGTTACGTTTCTTCTTGGGGTTATCTGTTTGTGCCCAGGAGGTAATTAGCTCAAGTTCAGAGCTAAATGAATAGAATATAAGTGCAGAGCTTACTGTAACTTCAATCTGTGAAATTTACTGAATTCTGCTTCTGAAGATCATTATTATTATACCATCAGCTCTGTCAGTAACTCTCATTTAGAACATTGATTCAGAGCACAGTGGCCTGGAATTCTTTCCCACTCTGTCACATACCAGCTGTATGACCTTGCTTAAGTGTCTCAGCCTTTCTGTGCCCCAGTTTCTTCATCTGTAAAATGGCGATAATAAATACCTACCTCAAAGGGTAGTTGTGAGGATTAAATGAATGAACATATGTAAAGAACCCAGTCAGACATGTAATAAGCACTATGTAGTTGTTTGCTAAAGATTATTGCTTTCCCCAGATCATGGTGTGGGGAATCTAAGCTCAAAGTATGTTTTTGCAATTCTAGACACATGAGAGTGTAAGCTTTGAAATCTGGGTCATGCCTGGAACAGTTTGAATATGCCATGTTTATGTGACATTCTCTCTTAAGAAGCTCAGTGATTTTGCCACTAAACACTTCCCTCATGTCCAAAGTAATTCCCGATAATACTTTTGAAAGCTGACTGTATTCTGCAGCTGCTGATATACCTCGTGGTTCAGAAGCAGATGTCAGTTCTGAACTCTTCTCACCTACCTCTGTAATGTCATTTAGTCATGAGAGGTGTTGTGCTCAAGGCTGACCAGCTGGCTACCTGTCTAACACACGTCTAAACCATCTTCTGCTCTTTCAGCCTATTGCAATCTGCAAATTGATCCCTCACTCCTGATTCAAAACATTATATCCACTGAACCTCTCACTGAGCTTTCAGAATTCCATAGTTTCTAATGGGCACAGGAACAGAGAATATGGCCCACTATGAAGTTTCTCAAATCTACTAACACACAAAATGTACGTTATGTTTTCCCCAGGATGCCTTCACTTTTCAGATTTGGATTACCTCATAAAACTCCAAGATATGTTTGTGGGATTCATTAATAATACCAATCATTGACCCAATCTTACCTGCCAGAGAGGGTCTTTTTGATCAGGAAAGAGCTCAAAATATTTATGAGCCAGCTGCACTGGAGGCAGAGTCTGAAGTCGCAAGTTGGTCCAGCTCTGCACGAAGTTGGCTAGATTGACAAATGTATATAATCCCAGTCGGTCATTCCCATAGTTAGACAAATGGGTCATGAAAATGCTGATCTGAAAAAGGCAAATGAACTTCAGTGTAAACACAAGTTATTTTAACCCTAGGGGGCAGTGCAATCACAGCAATGCTAGTTTTTCTTAAGAAGTCTTTGCACAGGGTTTCAGTTCATGAAACGTTTTTGAATTTTGGACGTATCTCAAATACTCTAACTATATTAATGCACTCTGGAGGATGTGTTATTAGCAAGACTTGGTGAGCATTTTTTTCCTAAGGTTTTAATGTATTTCATAACAAAAAATGAGTCCAACTGCCACAGACCCACGTTGGTGCAATTCGACTGATGCTGAATAACACATCCTAGATGTTCACACAGTGGCTTCATGATATGTGAACTATTCATAATTTGAGGCAGCAGGAGGTTGAGATTTTGTAATTTCAATCAACTTAATCTGATTTGTAACATAGTATGTAGAATTAATGGATATAAATAATCAATGAATTGTGATTATTAGCATTAACTGAATATCCTCTGATTTGTATTTATTAGAGGCCATAATGACAAAAGACTAGTGAATGAATTTTTACTAAAAGAACTATCAACTATTTTCCATCGATGACACTCTGAAACCCTTTTCCATATTTATTGAGTCTACTATTTCCAATATTAAATACCTCCTTTAAGAAAAGTTTTCAGTGCTTGGCTAGATAAACTATTCCTATGGAAGCAGGTGTCCTAGATTGAATCCACGCATTGAAAAAAAAATTATAGCAAACATGGGGCTCTTTTTATAATAAAATAAATTTGAATTCTTTAGGTTTAATTAAATTGGTCAGGAATGTACAATGGGCATTTTTAAAGCTACTGCTTAAAGTGAATGCAAATAGCTTTTGTTGGTTAGTGTTGACAAATGGAAATAATTCTGCATGAGATTTTCAATGGCAATGAAAACCACTGTGGCATTTATGCTGCTATAAAGAGATCATAAAAGTAATTCATGGGATAATAGTATGCTCCTAAAATATATAACGTCATATGAATGAATAGTAATAATGGTTATTATAATCATCATAATAATGAATATAATAGGTTCATTCATTAAGAGACTGGCTGAGAGAAGTATTTAAGAAAATTTATTGAGGTTAAGTGGCAGAGATGAGAAAGTTTTGATATGAAGAATCAGAAAAAATATAATTACTTACAACTATGAGTAAAAGGAAGCAGTAATATCCTATATTATATAGAACAAATCACAGACTTTAACATGAAAAGCTTCAAGTGTGATCAAGAATATTTAATCGTGTTTCTGTTCACTCTGTCTGAATATATTTTAAATCTTAGAACTTTCACAGACAAAATACTTTAAGGGTGATTTTAAATAGCTACCAGCAGACTGATACAGTCATGGAATTGATAAGTAAGACTTTTACCATTTGGGGTATTTGTGAAAAATGAGACTTTTAAAACCTAACCTTCTGGTTATTTATTATAGTAGCTTCAATTGTTTGACCTTTCTCACCCCCTCCTTCATTTCCGCCAAAATTTATCAAAACAGTAGTTTATTGAGAGATTTAAGAAAATCATACTTAAATGTGGAAGTTCTTTCCTGATAACCGTTCGAAGCAGTCTTTCATCATTTGTTTAATATGCTACATTTTTCAGTGTGGCCCAATAACAATGGCAAGATGATATTTCAAGTGCCTTTCTATTAAATTTTTTCATACAATGTAAAAAAAATATGTTAACCTAGTTAGCCACTAATTCAAATTTATCGCTTTATTTTTCTGAAAGATTTATCAAAAAATCTGTGTCTATATTTCACTTTAATATCTGCATTGGACAGAAAATGAAAAACTTAGAGATACTGTTTGACTTTCTGATACTAATACATTTGACCTCCCTTTGAATTTACTTTTCAACCTTGGAAAGCATTTTATGCTGTGACATTTAAAGCAGAGTGCCGCTTTTTTACATGTATGAGTGTAGAAAGTAAAAAATGCTTCTCTCTCTGGTAAAAACAGAAGTGACCCAAAGTGAGTATGAGCTGGTTGATGACATTGCTTTTGCTGAGACTGAACCTGATTGGCAAGAATTAAGGTAATACTTATAAGGTGTTGAAATTAATCCTGTAGAAGAAAAGCTACTTAACCTCCGACCAGGGAAACTTTCCTAGGTTTTCAATTCTATTTTTGTATATCAACTTTAACATAATACAAAGTGTACCATAAGCCAAAGGACTGCTTCAAAGTGATGGTTTTGTAATGCACATCACCTCATGACACTTTTAGGCTTTGGACTCAAGCCTGGGATTTGTTTTGTGCTCCTAAAGAAATACAAGGCCATAAAAGGAATATATAATTGGTCAGGACATAAAACACTTCAATTTCTTTTTAAACTTTTATTGGGGGGGTGAATCACAATAGTCTCTCTACACATGGAACATTGTACATATCTTTTGCTGAACATGTCACCTCTCCAAGTTTTCTTATTATTTTTGTTAGGAAGGTATGCACAGCAAGCAACAGCACAGGTGGGAACAGATATATAAGGAGAAGGTTTTGGTCAAAAATTAGCTTGCTTTCCAAATAGTATTTCTTCTTCTGTTCTGATCTGTGACAACTATAGTGTCACCTTACTTCTTGGCAGTTCCTCACCTGACAGCAATGTTTGCATGGAATAGAAAGAAACAAAGAAGCAGCTTGACAAGGTTGCCATTTCAGGGAAAGTAGATATTAGTTGTTTCCTAAAGAAGATGCCTTTATAATTTTAAGAGTGTTTCAGAACTAAGGGGTTTTGTTTTGTTTAAAAAAAAAAGGATTGAATGTGTCAAAATAAGTTATCTTTACTATACATGCAGAATCCAATGAGAAGGAAAATGTCAAAAGAAGTTACAGTTGCATTTCTATAACAGTTTTTTGCTGTAAGCAAACTGCAAGCAATTCTCCTTGTTACGCAAAAGACTAATCAGCCGCTTAAAACTCAAATCATTGGAAACTGCCAAAGACATAAAGTTTATCTGATTAACGGCTGAAAAAAATTCTAGCCCGATAAACATAGATTTGTATAACAAGATACTTATCTATGATTTTTTTTCTATAAAAGGCAAATGGTAAATGCCAAATATCATATATACTGGCATTTATGAGAAAGGAAACAGATACGAGTTGTAAGAGTATGGCTAAGAGAAAGATGTGGGAAGCTTTATCTATACTTTCCAGCCTTTGATAAGTTCCAGGTATTGGAGATGGAAGAATCACTACCAAGAAGAATAAGGAGCAAAACATGGGTCCTGGTGCAAAAGCAGTTGACAATGCAGTAATTATTCTGTTTGTTTTGAGAAGGTCAGGGGGGAGGGGAGAGGAAGTTAGGGTGTAAAAAATGTATGTCACTTATAATATTTACTATAAACTATGCCATTTATGACCATGCTGCTTAGTTAAAATCCACAAACATTTTTCTTATCCTATTTGCCAGATGCTCCGATTGGTTCTGGAGGGGTGCAATATAAATACGATGCTCATTCTTTTTAAGTCTTTTTTGTGAAAAAATTTAGAATTCAAAAGACACAAAAGACTTTACAGTGAAAAAACTTTTTCCTCCTACCTCTGTCCTTTAGCCAACCAGTTTTGTTTTGTTTTGTTTTGTTTGGTATCCTTCCAGGTGACCAAAGGTTCAAAAGCCTTAGCATATATACAAATCACCTAGGAAGTTTATAAAAGTTCAGATCGCCAGGTCTTACACTCAGAGATTCTGATTTCCTAGGTCTGGAGGGTGGCCTGGTACCTGCATTTTAGAGAATCATCCCTAGTTGTCCAGATGCAGGTGCCATTGGAATATGATTTGAGGAAAACTGGCCAGACCCATTGTTTATTCCCATAGAAAAGATTTTGTTCACCAAAACCATCAGCTTTTCTGTAGTGATCCTTTTGAATACATTTTAAAAAAAGAACATGTCAAGTTTATGAATATTTTGATGTTCTAGGCTTAGAGCTAACCATGGCACAAAGAACAATTTGGTAAGTGCCCTTGGCTATGCCTTTGGAGGGCTTCTGCACTGCTGACATACGTGTGGAGACACGTAGAAGATTGCCAAAAAGAGAACTGGTCCGTATAGACATGCGCAATTGGTTCCTAAATCCCCTTCAATCCTGTGTTGTTGTTGTTTTTTTTACCAAAGCAAAATTCTTCTCTGTTTCCTCATGTACGTTTCAGATACATATTGTCTTATAACTTCTCTACTTAGTAGGCTGCTTTTCATGTTCATTTTTACTTTATTTCATAGCATTTAAAATATTGTCTGGGGGCTTCCCTGGTGGCGCAGTGGTTGAGAATCTGCCTGCCAATGCAGGGGACACGGGTTCGAGCCCTGGTCCAGGAAGATCCCACATGCCACGGAGCAACTAGGCCCGTGAGCCACAACTACTGAGCCTGCGCGTCTGGAGCCTGTGCTCCGCAACAAGAGAGGCCACGACAGTGAGAGGCCCGCGCACCGCGATGAAGAGTGGCCCCCGCTCGCCACAACCAAAGAAAGCCCTCGCACAGAAACGAAGACCCAACACAGCCAAAAATAAATAAATAAATAAATTAAAAAAAAAAAAAAAAATATTGTCTGGAAGAGGACAAGCATACTGTAATTAACTTCTTTAGGGGAAAAAATAAGGCAAACAGTTTATTTTTATGGGGTAGTGATCCAACTGTGGAAGTTTTATTACCATGAAAAATATATGAGTTTCACCACTGTCAAGATGGTACTTCATTACATGAGTTTGTCTCTTTCTGGAAAATAAGCTAAAAATTCTGAGGAGAAGACTCTTCTAATGAGGCATTGGGCCTGAACCTCCAATTCTATAATTTCCCAGTTCAAGCCATCTAATAGTTCCTCACTGCTTTGTGAATTAAGTAGAATTCAGGATGTCATCCTAAATTACACCATGATCTCAGGTTACCTTTCCAGTCTTATCTGTGCTCCGGGTACCAGTCAGTTGCTTTGCTTACTGCTCCCCAGTGTTCCCTAGACTCACCTACCTCCACGCTTTGTTTATGCAGTTTCTTCTCTCTAGAATACACTGCCTCACTTTTCTAGTTCTGTCTGTCCTAGGTATCCACAGGGTCACATCTAGCTACCTTTTCGGATCTTTCTAGGCAAATGCAGTCTTTAAAAAATTTGAGCGCCAGAGCATTACAGTTTAGTCTTTCTGACATTTTCTTACTCTGACTTGTATTATGCTTTTAAAAAGTGCTTGTTTTATTTGTGTCTAGATTGTAAGTTCCTTGGGGGCTGTCATGGGGCCTTCTTCAACTTTATTCTCTGAGCTGCCTATGATACATAGTATGTGCCTTGAGTTGGCACCAATAATCTTGCTTAAAAAGTTGGGAAATCTAGGGTCAATTGTTTTTACAGTGCCATTCATTCTGGTAATCCTTTAGCACCATTCAAATTGTGAGCCTCCTCAATGATTTATTCTTGTCTCTTACAACTTTGTCCCCGTTTGCTCTACTCTTTCCGCGGAACTCTGCCCTCCCAGTCTCCATTTATTTTTTTTTTACCACCCATTTCCTTCTGTTTCCTGTGAAACTTCCTTCCTTTGTAAATAAACGATATCTTTAGGACTTTAACTTTGACCTGCATGGTGGTTAAGAAAGTGGGCTCTGCCACATACTGAATTAACAAGTTATTTAAACTCTCAGTACTTTAATTTACTTAATTAAAAGGAAAAAAAGGGGTAGAATAATAGTAACTACCTCACACGGTTGTTCTGATGATTAAATGTAATCAAACAAAACATTTAAAGCACTGCTTGACACACAGTAATTGCTTAATAAATATTGCTTTTGTTGTTATATTACTATGGTTTTGCAGGAACATCATTTCTCATTTATAGCTTCCTTCCAGCAGCTCATCAACCTTATCTATACCTCTAGTCTCTTAATCCCTTAATTTTTTTCTGCATCTGTCAATGTTCATCTGATCACTTCCTCCACTAGGCAAGCTAGGGTCAATAATTTGAACTTCTCTCTCACTATCACCCTCAGATTCCCAACCTTCTTTTTGCTTTCAATGCTCTGCAGGTCTGAGACTTTGGATTAATTTTCCATTCAATTTCTTCACAGCCACATATGAACTTTTCAGCACAGCTAGAGAAAAAAATATACAACGGGAGCTATTCAGGTCACGTAAGCACAGGGTCCCCAATTTCAGTGGAATCCTCCATACTACTGGCTATTCTTTTTATTCATTCTTTATCTCCTTGCTCTTCAGTTTCCTTCAGCAGCTATTTCAAACTCTCATTCTTCTCTGAGGCCTTTTGCTCAGTCTCCACTCTCCCTAATCTCCCTAGTTTGTCCCCATGATTAATGGGGAGTAACGGTCATGAGGCAGGAACTCTTTCAACTTCCTACCCCTCTCTTTCCTACCCCTCTCTTTCTACCCCTATCTCCATAGATATTTGTCTTCTAAAAATTCCTCCTGACACCTTCAGTGTCAGGCAGAGGTGTTCCATTTTGTTTTCAAGACTAATATATCTCCAAGTGCTTTTTATCCCATCTACTTTCAACTCCCAAGAGATCTCATTCTATCACTTATTCCTGTGTTTTCCTCTATTTTTAATCCTCTCTACTGGTCCTTCTCTAATGCCTGAAAACATGCTTGAGTCTCTCTCATCTTAGGCTCTCGAGTTTTTTTCTTTTCTAGACACTGTCCTTCCCAGCCAAGGTCTTCAAAGGAGCAGCATATATGTGCTGTCTTTACTCCTCATTTCCATTCACTTTTCAGTCCTTTGTAATCTGGCTTTTGTTCCCACCATTCCATTGAAAATGCCTCGTCAAAGGGGAGCAACTACAAATATAACATCTGCAATCTTAAAAATCATTGTGTAACTCATACATTAAACACTTCAGATTCATGGGATATAATCATTAAAGTAACCCATCGCTTTTTTTGCACCGTCCCTTTAACGTTTATTCAGTGTGGGCGGTTTTCCCCTTATCCCTGGATGAAGGCTAGGGAAGGCAGCATGGCCTCCCTAGTTTCTTCAGTGAACAGAGCGCTCTCATGCAGCTTTAAGTTGCTAACACAGTCTTGATTTAGTAGTTTAAATCTCCTGGTCCAGAAAATAAAACTCCCAACTTGTTGCAATATTAAATCTTCTCCTGTCTCTAAGCTGCGACCTGGTATAGGAGAGAATCTGCAAGAGAGGCTGGGAAGAGAGCCTGATTGATTCTTCTCCAGTGGGTGATTTCATTCTTCACCTTGCTGGCTGAGGCTTCGGATCCCTTAGTGTTTGGGATGCGGAGATGAAGGAGGGAGAGGGAGACAGGGATTATTACGTGATTGATAATGTGTCAAAAGGTGGCATATGTGTAAAGCCATTTGAGATCTTTGGAGATACTCCTCCTAGCCCCCAGCAATGCAATTTCCTTTACAAGGCTAGTGCCTCCCTCAGTTCCTTGTCAGGAGCCCTTTTCAAAAGATTCCCAGGTAACATTCCTACTAAGAATTCTACATCTGGGCCCTGAGATTTAGGGGCCTTTGATCTGACTTTGGAAAAGAGGGCACATACTCTTAGATGTGGCTCCCTCCTCTTTTGACAAAGACCATTTTAGCCAGTCTCTCTCTCATGCTTTAGTTTTATGAGTCATGAGGCAGACACCAGCCCAGTATGTCCCTCTTCTGGGAACACATACCAAGAGCTCTCTGACTGTTCTGGTGACCCTCACGCCAGAGCTGAGATGAGCAGGAGGGCAGTCCTTCACCCCCTGCTCTCCTCTGGGTAGAAAGTGGTGGGGATCATGCGCTCTGCACAGCCCAGCTCTCTCCAAAAATCCTCCTCACAAATTCTCCTTATTTCCAGAAACTTTGATCATTTTATCTGGGACGTGGGTGAGACATTTGAAATTTTTTTCACGGTGGTCTCACTCACAGCTCACTTTGTTGCTAATATCTTCCATATTTTTGTGCTGTTACAACTGTTTTATGCTAAAAATCATTTTCATTAATTTTATCACCTTGCCCAATAGAAGTAAAAAAAAAAATGTCACTTTCATTTTTAAGACTTAAATTCATTGAGTGCCGTTTTTCTACCTGGCTTGTGCCTGAGTCATCATTTAAGAATCTCAAAGGAAAGCTCAATTGCAGAATAATTTGGCAAGGGACCCTTAACATTTTGAATGTGGGATCTGATGGGCTTTACAGGAGAGCTGGAAGGGTAAATCAATTGCTCTCAATTAGGGACAGGTTTCAAAGGTACAGCGATGAGGTCAATGTAATTTAAAGCAATTTAGCTTGGAACATTTGTCTTTTTTATAACATTTATGTCTCTCACTTAATTTTTCTGGTTATACATTCAGAACTGCAAGTTCAGCCCTTTTATTACAAGCTAATGATTTAACATTTCTTTTGGGTGCCAGAGGAAGTAATTCTATTGGTTTAATGCATTGCCATTACTTCAGCTGCTGAACAAATGTTTACACGCACAAGAGTGCTTACAGCTCTCAGACCACCAATTTTCAGTGAATTTTGCATTGTGTATCTTGGGTGTGCTGTTCTGATATTGTCTCTGCATTACTCTGAAAGACTCTGTTGCAGTTATTTAGAGACTAGACAACAGCTGTTCTTGTTCTATTAGACTTACAAAGTGACAGGATAATGAATAGTTACAGCTTATGATAGATTTAAAAATGATTAATTAAGAGAAATCCTTATTTAAGCAGCAACGTAGTACAGAGGTTATATTCAATTTTGCAATGAAAACCTTTTTTTTTTTTTTTCCTAGTGGAAAACACTTTGTTTCTTAGTTTTAAAGCATTGCCTCCACAGCATAATGAAGATGTAGAGAGGAGATGAAATTAAACCTCCCTTAAGGTGTTTAATTTAACGGAAAAAAACCTGACAACTAAAAAAAAAGAATCCTTCAAGTTAATGGACCCACATGAAAATCTGATTTTGGCTCATATGTGAACGAATTGCATTTAGGTAATCACAAACATCATCTTCATCATCAGGAGGTTTCAATTAGCTGTTTGCTCATAAAGCTGAATTCACCCTGGGGACAAAAATAACCATGCCAAAGAAGTATGTTTATTTTGTAGAGAAAAGCTAGTTTTTTTTTTTTAAAGATTAATTTTTGTTTATTTTTGGCTGCATTGGGTCTTCGTTGCTGCACACGGGCTTTCTCTAGTCGTGGCGAGCAGGGGCTACTCTTTGTTGCGGTGCGCGGGCTTCTCCTTGCAGTGGCTTCTCTTGTTGCGGAGCACGGGCTCTAGGCGCGTGGGCTTCAGTAGTTGTGGCACAAGGGCTCATTAGTTGTGGCTCGCGGGCTCTAGAGCGCAGACTCAGTAGCTGTGGCGCACGGGCTTAGTTGCTCCGCGGCATGTGGGATCTTCCTGGACCAGGGCTCGAACCCGTGTTCCCTGCATTGGCAGGCGGATTCTTATCCACTGCGCCACCAGGAAAGTCCCCAAAAGCTAGGTTTTTAAAAGCTAGGAACTAATTGTTGTCAAGTTTCTGAATATTCAAAAACATAAAAAATTTTCTTTTTAATTATTTATTTTAAGGCAGGCCCTCTAATAAAGTGATTTGTAAAATGCGGACAGATTTTGGGAGCATCTATTTTGTACAGAAGTTTATGTAGACAGTGAGGACTCAGAGGACAAGAAAGAACAATACTAAAGAATAAACACTCACCAGGTATTAACCGAGTCACTGAGGTCTCTATACCTTCAGTGAGAGGAAAACTACCAGGGCTTGCTTGACTGGGCCTACACAGGCCACAGCTTACTATTTTGACTAAAAAAAAGACATTTTAAGAATAAAATGTTTGGCATAAGATAGCAGAAGTGAAGCAGTTCTTTCAGGGCTTTGAAGGAGACCAACCCAGATATAAGAGTCAGCTAAGGTGCCGAATGAAACTTAATTAAAAGCAAGATAGCTAGAAGGGCGTTTCTGAAGAGATGGGTAAAGAGAAGAAATAGAAAGGATTCCAAACCCTTCTGAGTCAGCACAGCTAGAGGCCGCCTACTGCCAAAGCTGCTGGCAGGTGGAGGGCCTCTTTCAACTGTAGTGAGAACAATACCATGACAGAGGTTTCTAAAAGGTGATAAGGTCATAAAAGATTGTAACTAAACCAAGTATCTATTTAAAAGAAAATTGTTTTAGGAACCCCACATCTGGTCTGTAATTTCTTATTATTGCTTTAAGCTGTAAGTCCTTTAAAATAACTTATCTATAGATACAAATCTATAAGTAAGACTGTTATGTAATGAGGAGTTACATTTTCTAAAAGTGAATTATCTGAGGAGTTAGGTAAATCAGCTTAAGAAGAACTGGAGTTTTAAAATGTTTCCTTTCTGAAACTGTCAGCCCTTTCACGCAGCAGCAACTACCCGGAACTACACATAACAGGTACCAGGAGATTTAGTGAGGTTACGGAATTTGAAGTGTAGATTCCCTCTTCTACTAAGGTCAACATTTTCATAGTGACTTAAAGGACAATTCTAAAAATATTTGCCTGGATATCATCGTCACCATCACCATCACCATCACCATCACCATCATCACCATGACAATCAGGCAAGCCTCAGACACAACTCTGAAAGAACTGCAAGGGTTTTTAGAAGTGGTTTCACTAAACACCAACGTCTAGGGAATAGTGCCTGCTGAATAAGAAAATTTGCCTTATTTGGTGGATTACTGGGCAGAGGGGAGGAGGGCAGGTTTCTCCTGTCCCTTCCAACTATGAAGGGAATTTTCTATACTTTTCTAAATATCGCTCCCATTTAAAGCTTTACATAGACCTCTATTATGACACTCACTTGTTACTTTGGGTGAAGCAGTAAACGTCCACATGTTCAGATGCTTCATTTGTAAAGATGGTATGATAATTATATTCCCCAAAGGCTCAGGCTGCAATGCATGATTTCTTAACTTCTCTCTCTGCTTAAAGTGCACAAACTAGTACTAGACTTTCCACATATTTCTGTTCTTGGACGTCTACATTCTTCCTTTATAAAAGTTTATCCCTCACTACCAACTTCTGATACGTTCTCTCTCTAACCGTATAGCTACCACTCTGACTTTAGGCCTCACTGCTTTTAAAACTTATTTTGGCTAGGTAATATTGCATCATATAAAATTCTAAAGGCACAAGAAGTTATGCAGTAAAAAATCTTCTTCTTCCTCCTGTCTTTCAGTCACTCAGTTCTTTTACCAAGAAGCCACCAATATCATTGGTGTGTGTGTTCTTCCAGAAATATTCTATGTAACAAAACCAAGTATGTATATGTATTCCTCCTCTTCTATTTTATTTTTAAAACACAAATGGAAGCAAACTGTACACACAGTTTTATGCCTTGATTTTTTTAAACTTAAATCTTGGAAATTGTTCAATGAGTGCATAAGGGACTTCCTCATTCTTATTGTATAGATGTACTATAATTCTGTTGTATGGATTTCTCTAATTAGCCAATGGGTCCTTGTGATTTTTATGGTACTATGAATAACCTTGTGTGTGCATCAGTTCACTCTTTTGCAAGTATATCTGAGCATAAATTCTTGCAGGTAGAATTGCTGAGGAAAATATGTGCATCTGTAATACTGATAGATATTGCCAAGTTGCCTTTCATAGGGATTGTACAAACTTACACTCCTACTAGCAATGTGTAAGGGTTAGGCCCTGTTACTTTTTGCCTGAACCACTCTAATAACTTCCTGAATGATCTATTCACTTTTATTTCTCCCAACTCTGTTATATCCCTTATGCTAACACCAGAAAAATCCTCCTAAAGCAAAACTCCTTTGCTTAGAAAATAGTAACAACTCCTTATTTTCCACTAAGTTAAACTCCTTTACCTGGCACTCAGAATCCTTGATGAAACAGGCCCATATTCCTTCTTGAGTTTTATCTTCCCCCACATACACTCTCTAAGGAACAAATGGAACTACTCCTTATTCTCCAAATGCTCATGCTTTAGGCCAGGTATCCATTTCCTCTGTAAAGGATGCTTCTTGGGACTTCCCTGGTGGCACAGTGGTTAAGAATCCGCCTGCCAGTGCAGGGGACATGGGTTTGATCCCTGGTCCAGGAAGATCCCACATGCCACAGAGCAACTAAGCCCATGTGCCACAACTACTGAAGCCCACGCGCCTAGAGCCCGTGCTCCACAACAAGAGAAGCCACCACAATGAGAAGCCCGTGCACCGCAATGAAGAGTAGCCCCCCGCTCGCCACAACTAGAGAAAGCCCACACGCAGCAATGAAGACCCAATGCAGTCAAAACAAAAACAAAAACAAATTAAAAAAAAAAAAAAGAATGTTTCTCTACCTATGTGTCTTTCAGGCTAAATTCTATCCACCTTTCAAGGACCATCTCAAATATTACCTACTTAAAGGTCAAAATTGATCAGCCCTTAGACTTACATTCTTTATTCTGCTAATAGTGTACACTTAGAATTATTTATTCTAATAAACATTTCTATTATAATCATTGACTTTTGGTTCAGACATAATTCAAACCTTCCTGGTTATGTAGATGCCTAGATCACAGATGACAGAAAGGAAGAGGTCAGAAGCAGGATGGTGCAAGGTTTCTAGTGTGAATGTTGTAGAGGGTGGTGACAAGGAACACATATATATTGAATGCTCAATATGTGGTGGCTATTATATATTTTTAATCTCATCACGCATAAGGAGGTGGATATTACGATCCCCATTTTACAGTCAGACAAGCCAGATACCTAGAAGACAGCTGAGCTAGGATCTAAACCCAGGCCTATCTGGATGCAAAGCCTAGACTCTCTCACACTCCACTACACTGACTTATCTGGCAGAGAACAGCAGCCAGAAATGGCTAATATCTTGAGCTTTATCTCTGAAGATGAAGAAAGAAAAACCTACAAAAAGCTGATATATGAACATTAGCATCACTGACTGGAACCATCTAATGTGAAGTGCCCTATACTCTGTGGACGTCAGTTTATTAGAGCACAAGGAGATAAGCAAATCATGTGCAGAACAGTCCGAGTTAGAAGGCAGGGAAAGGTTTACTGTATCTAGCAAGACTTCCATTCTATTTTTTTAAATGACGTGTGAATGAGTTAACTCTATCTGGAAAATGAACTCACTTGTCTGTCATTCTGTAAGCAGAGGATCAAATGGGTAGGGGTGTGTGTGTGTGTGTGTGTGTGTGTGTGTGTGTGTGTGTGTGTATGTATGCTCTTGAGTTTTTCTCTTTCTCTTTGAGTGTCTGTTTGTATGTCTTGAGGCCCATCTGCATAAGTGAAAATCTTCCCTATTTACACGTAAACTGTTATCACTATAAACTGGGAGGTAAGGCTGCTCAACTTTAGAGAAATGTTAGATACCTAGAAAATAGAAGCAATGATAATATTAACATTATTATTATTAAATTAAAAAGAAACTGAACAAAATTAAATAAATATTTCTAGAATTGACAGTTTTTTTGGAGTTAACAGAAAGTGAAGTTAAAAGCCACTTTAATATGAGGCCAAGCAATTGTATACAGGTATCGAGTGAGTGCTCAAAACCGTTAGGTTTGTTGACTCTAATTTCAGGTTAAACTTGTTATAAACAATTGCACTCATGTAAGAGTTAGTTCAGCTAACTCTCCTTGCCTTCCAAACTTATCAAATCCATTGCTTTTAAGTTCTAAATGGTATTAAAAAACCAGTTAATAAGAAGTAACAATATCTTAGAGCGTTTTTTTGTATTTATAGATCTATACATCTAAATACACACGCACATATATGCACATGTATACACACATATATGCACATTCATATATGTTATAAAATTATATATTTTATACTAAATATATAATAAAATTATTTACCATTTTGATTTAATCTTGTACTTATTGACTTTAATTGACAGATTTATCATTTCAAATCTTACATATTATGCTAATTTTTGGTAGTTGATTTCTTTTCCTTTTAAAGTGAACTAAATTTGGTAAGCTTTTCTTATTTATAAAATAATTAAAATGAATAGAGACTATTAAAATGTTTTCATTTGCATATATACATGAAGTAAAATGCTTTCTAGAATATTCAATAAATATGATAAAACACTTCAAGTATTCCTTGAAATTCAATAGGCATTTAAAAATACACTTTAGCATATGTATCCATTATGTTTCAATTACATTTTAATGCGCTTTGGAGATGTAACCGAGTGGCTATTTCCCATTACATGTTTCTTTAGCATTGTTATTTCTTAAGAAACATAAGAAACCAGTAGGATATTTTGTACAGAAATTTGGTGATTCATACTTACTATCCTTGAAGTAAAGTATAAAAGTCTTACTCCTTTGTGCCTCATTTCATTTGCCAGTTGAGTAAGAATGCAGGAAAAAAAAATTGATAGAGAACAAGGCACTTCATGGGAAATGTAAAGGCCTAGAGATGGTTTGTAACCATTCCCCTTTCATGGTCAGACAGCTCAGGTGAGAAAGCAGACCATAAATACCAACATGCTCATTATTAGAGCAGGTAAGTATAATTTATTTCTTTGGTATGTAGAATAAAAACACATTTATACTAATCAATTATGGACACTTGATATTGTGTTATTACACAATATTGAGTGTATTAGTTAGCTTTCTCCAGAGAAATAGAACCAAAGGATGTGTTCATGCGCGTATATGTGTGTGTGTGTGTGTACATATATATATATATAGATGGTAGATGGATATCCTGGAGACATACCAGTGTACCAGGGAAGAGTTTCAGTTTAAGTTCAAAGACAGTCTGCTGGCAGAATTTCCTCTTTTTCTGGCCTTTCCTCTTCCATTCAGGCCTTTAATGATCAGATGAGGCTAACACACATTATGAAGGGTAATCTGATTTAGTCAACCTACTAACTTAAATGTTATCCCATCAAAAAGTATCTTCCCAGAAACATCTACAATAACGTTTATCCAGCATTAAATGTTATCCTGGCCTACCATGGAATTTGTAAAATTAGCCATCACAGAGAAGATGAATACTTTTTTAAAAAAGGGTTCATCTTCTTTTTCAATACCAAGTGTAACAAAACAATTCATTAAACTATTTTGTGTCATGTGCTTTCTCCTTAGAACTAGTTTTATGAGAGAGTTTTGCTAGGAAAGAAGAGGGAGAGAGATGTGCAAAACTCTGCAAAACTCAAGCTAGGACAGAGGCTCTGTGAGTGAGGAGGTGCCTTAGCCACCCTTTTACTACCCCGGGTAACTGGCAGGACCTCCCATTTGAATGAAATCCTCTGTGGTACATCTGTGCAGACTGGGGCCTAGGCTTCTGAGTTTCCAAACTCAGTCCAGATTCCCTTATCTCAGCCTGACAAACATAGAAGCCACAGACTGACAAACATAGAAGCCACAGATCTGCTGGCTTTTGCATAATCATGCAGCTTAGCCAATGAACAATTAAGAGGATGTGAAAATGCAATTATTTTAGTTTCAGTTTCATCTGAGGTCCAAAGATAAAAGCTGTTAAATCCTAAATTTCAGAGTGAGAGCCTGGACCATTTGTCTTGCAAGGGAAGTGGTAAAAAAATCTTCGGCTATTCACCATCTTGAGGATTGTTGTTACTAAAGAATTTGACAGATCTTTGTCTCTGCTTCCTGGGAGGAAAACTCTAATCCTTTAGAATTTCCCTAGTGATAGAAGTTCTTTGTTATTCATGGTGGGTCCTAATAGTTTATGCTTTGGGCCCTACATAGCTTATGCTAATGAGATGACTCCAAATAGGGATAGGCTAAGCCAGAAAGACCAATCATGTAATTAGCGGGTTTGAAGCTTTAACCATGTGATATCAAACTGAGCTCCTCTGAAGGAGAGGAAGAAGGAGAGGGCTGGAAATTGAGTTCGATCATGTGGCCAATGATTTAATGAAACATGCGAATGTAATGAAATCCCAATGAAAACCCTGGATACTGAAGGTCAGTGGAACTTCTTGGTTGGTGAACACATTGATATGCCAGGAGGGTGACATGCCCTGATTTCCCCATGAGCGGTTCTTTCCCAAACCTTGCCCTCTGTGTATCCTTGATAGTAAAACTGTAATCATAATTGTAGTGCTTTCCTGAGTCTCTGTGGGTCATTCCAGCTAATTATTGAACTTGAAGAGATAGTGGGGACACCTGAATTTGTAGCCAGTTGGTCAGAAGTATGGGTGGCCGGGGGATGGGGGCATGTCCCCCGGCCACCTGGGGCTGGCATCTGAAGTAAAGGCAGTTTTCTTGAGAACCAGGCCCTTAAACCTGTGGAGTCTGATGCTAATGCCAGGTGGTTAGTGTCAGAACTGGATTGAATTACAGTACACTCTGTTCAGGTGGACGAAGAATAGGATATAAAAGAGACAAATACTGAAGTAATTGAGGGAGTTTGAAAATTAGAAATTTCCTTTAATGAAAATTATCAGTATACCATGAGTGCCCTCCTTCTGACTCCTGTGGAGGAAGTGGTTCTATTTCTTCGTCTTAAGACTAGAGCATCAAGACCACACGGAGAGATTAATATATATTTTCAAAATTATTTAGGGAACTGCAAGTGAAAGCTTAATAGAAGAGACAGCAACTTTTAAACCAGTGAAAATAGTAAAAGTGGGCAATACTTGGTGATGGATGAGTAATAGTTATTAATATATGATATTGGAAGAAAGAAGGGAAGTAAATGGAACTGAGAGCAAGAGAAGCCTTAAGTTAGTAGAAGAATGAACACTGAGTGAAAACTAGGCAAGATAAAGGTGTGAAAAAGAAGAAATCAGAAGAAAAACTATCATTTCATGGTTAAAGAGAGTTTAGCTGGTAGTACTGGCATGGATAGGCTATTAGATAAAAAAGGCAGACAGATTTAGGTGGAAGTCTTTAGGTACTCTCTGTGAGGCAAGAAAACAATCAGTGAGATCAAGGCTAAATGCTGGAGCACTGAATTGATGAAGTGAGCCAAAGGGTGTATAGCCAAGTCTGAGAGAGGGCTGCGGGTAAATATATGGTATATTATAAAGGCAGCATGAAGTCCTCCGTAGACTGTGATGAATGACCAGGGTTCTGGGTATGGGTTTCAGCTGTTAATCTTATGAGGGCCATGGAATGGTGGTTCAGAGCAAAAGAAATGTCAAAATTAGAGGTGACAATGGGGAGGCAGGTAGAAAGGAAGTCACAGAAAGGGATTCTTAAAAAGGCTACTGAAGATGAACTCAAGGATATTTGCATCTGGATGAGTGTCTATGCAGAGGCTCAGAGAGTCAAGGAGAAGTAAAAAAAATCAGAGTGAAAACTGTGCCAAACATTTTGTGAATGCTCATGAGTCTTCCTGAATTGGAAAGAGTGGTGGGAGCATTGAAACACAAAAAATGACATCCGACAGAAATGTTTAAGTTAGCAGCATGCTATCAAAATATTCCATCTCCTTTCACGTGGAAGCATAGATGGTTAGGAGCGCGCTGGGCAGCGCTGCTGAGAGCGTTGTTCAGTGATGGTTACTTCACAGTCCAGGCGCCATTCAGAGTTAAGAATATATATATTAAAAAATTCTGAACAAAATGGCGCGCCACTTCCTCTATATCACTACTTCATCAGATCTGACTTCTCTTGTAAATATAAGTAGGGATCATTTGCAAAATAACACAGTAGAATTTCCTGTGCAGACAGATGCTTTTTATATTTATAAAGCTTGAGCTCCTTTTTTTTTTTTCTTCTTAATGCTCTGGGAAACTGGAAACTGATATGATATTTTTCATATCAAGTTTAGTTTAACATATGGCAAAGAGCTCTGTGAGACTATCTCCAAACTTCGCAGTTAACAGTTTCCAGCCTACACAGGAAGAGAAGCTGTGCTTCTGACGCATTCCCATTATATGGGAAGACCGCAGAGAACAGCCTAAAGTTAAACCACAAAAATTGTGTTTATACAAAGCGCAGCGTTCAATTGAAACCACAGTAGCACAGAAAGCTTCACTTGATGTTTCAATTCCATTTCTACATTGTTCTAGCAAAATATTTCAAGGTATATCAATAACTAAGTAGCTGTTAAGTCTATTCTTGGCTTTTACTTAAACAGAAAACAAGTTCTATATTTGGATACTGTCTATTCTGAGGGGCCTCAGTTTAGTAATCACCTTGTATTTGTAAGTCTACTAGATTCTTAAGTATAACAAAAACAACAAAAGCAACCACCTCATCCATTCAGAACCCTTGGAGAAGAGAATTAGGATGAACTTTGTGCAAAATAACTTGTAGGTATGACATTCCTCCTGTATTACAGAGTATACAGAAAATAAAGTATTGAATATAACAATTACCTCAGCACTGCATAGAGTTGTATGTCTTGTCATAAAATTGTTCTATACTACCACATAACTATGCTTTTTGAGTTTTTGGGTGCTTTGTAATAGGTGTTTTTTTTTTTTTGGGGGGGGGGTGTCCTACTCCTTTGTCAGCTTTCATTTCCCACTGCCATTACTCTCGTGTTCTTTCTCTCATGTTCTAAT
Organism: Balaenoptera borealis; assembly: GCF_965194805.1. NCBI lineage: Eukaryota > Metazoa > Chordata > Mammalia > Artiodactyla > Balaenopteridae > Balaenoptera > Balaenoptera borealis. Next base: position 128,048,373 of record NC_138861.1, on the reverse strand, counting down.
GTTTGTGTATAATATGTCCCTTAGGATGAGAAACCAGACTAAGAAGTGTGGCTTAATTCTGTTTAAAAATGAGGCTATTCAAGGCTCTGAGTGTGGGTCATGGGTGTTCTATTAACAAAGCACATGGAGGACCTTTCTCTTACTATATGTTTATCTTTGGTCAAATTAGGGAATCTCTTTGAACCCCAGTTTCCTCATCTATGACATGCCTCATAGGATTGCTGTTAAGGTCAAATAAGATGATATACACAAAGCCTCACGGAATTGTTGCTAGAATGAAATAAGGTCCCTTCTAAAAAGCATGGCCTAGTACAAAGCAGGTTCCCTTTGTCTCTTTCCCTCCTGCTCAAGGGCCCTTCTTGCTTATTGCCTTGCTCTTGCTTCAGTCCATATACTTGTTAAAGGGAAAAAGCAGAATTACAGAAATATAATTATTAGTGTTTCACCTCTTATCCTATGGAATTTTACAAGGTGTTAATATTTTGAAATTTGAAGAAAAAGATACTCAAAAAGTACTGTTGAACCAAATCCCCTAATATGAGACCCTTGTCTTAAAATAATTTGTATAAATGGTAATTCATAATTAAACTGGTTTGATCATTCTCTGCTAATAGGAACTCTTGTGTTAGTACTTTAAAAATCAGTGCTTTACCCTTCTTGTTAAAAAAGATGTTGGAGGCTTCCCTGGTGGCGCAGTGGTTAAGAATCTGCCTGCCAATGCAGAGGACACGGGTTCAAGCCCTGGTCTGGGAAGATCCCACATGCCGCGGAGCAACTAAGCCCATGAGCCACAACTACTGAGCCTGCGCGTGTAGAGCCTGTGCTCCACAACAAGAGAAGCCACGACAATGAGAAGCCCGCGCACCGCGATGAAGAGTAGCCCCCGCTCGCCGCAACTAGAGAAAGCCTGCGCACAGAAACGAAGACCCAACACAGCCAAAAATAAATAAATAAATAAATTTATTAAAAAAAAAAAAAGATGTTGGAAACTCATTAAAGAAAAATTATAGGACGAAGTGAGAGAGTAGCAATGACATATATACACTACCAAATGTAAAATGGATGGCTAATGGGAAGCTGCTGCATAGCACAGGGAGATCAGCTCCATGCTTTGTGACGACCTATAGGGATGGGAGAGAGAGGGTGGGAGGGAGGCCTAAGAGGAAGGGGATATGGGGATATATGTATACGTATAGCTGATTCACTTTGTGGTACAGCAGAAACTAACACAACATTGTAAAGCAATTATACTCCAATAAAGATATTAAAAAAAAGAAAAATATAAAATACAGAAAAGCAGAAAGAAAAATACCAAAATTTCAACATCCAAAGATACAATTCTTTTCAGTATGTATAGTTTATGTATAGTTTTTTAAAACAAAATTTTGATACTTTTGTACCCTATTTATACATAATATATCTGTTACTTCTTATGTTATTGCCTAATTATTCATACACATATATTTTAAAATCTGCATAATAACCTAAGTGGACATAATTTATTTATACATTTCCGTTCAGTTGGACATCATTTATTTCCATTTTCTTTCCTCATTACAATTAACACTTTTTTCTAAATCTAGGATAGATTCCTAGAAGTGGAATTACAGTGTTAAAGGATATGAAGATTTATTTTTTAAGGCTTGCCAAGTTGGAAAATGGCCACCTCAGAATTATAATTTTAGGACAGAGGACACCTAGCCAAGCCTCCCTGGCATTTAACTGTCCCGTTTCCTCCAAATGAATGTCTTAGCCTGTTTCACTACGGATAGCAATCTCACCTGGGGTTTGCTCACTTTACTGATGCCAGTACAGTGAGCATTCAGATAGCCTGGTAATATTTTTTGAACTTTGATTTCTAATGTCTATTAAATATCTGGCTTCTAATAAGAGGTACCTGTGTTGTTGTTATTATTCGCTCATTGGCCCCTTATCTGGCTGTGAGTTCCTGACACACTGAATTTACCAACAAGCCCTACTTAATACAGTGTTCACTGGTTTGGAAGGAAAGATATGGCCAACCTACTCATCTTGGAAATCAAAAGGCCCAATTATCTGTGGGACTAATACCTCCCCTGAAAACAGTATCATATGACCTTCAGAAAGAACCACAATTCTGCTGAGACCTAAGACCAAAACATCAGGAACAAATATATGCAATGAAAATATGGCTTCTGTGAGGGCCTCCAGCCAAGACAGGAAATTACTAATGCCTATGATAGGCAGCACCATGGTATAGGGCCACAGGCAAGGGAGGTCTAACCAAACACTGACCTTTAGCCAAAGGCAGCCAAGCAAGAAAGCCAGTGGATTAAATCCTGCAAAGTAAAATCTTGTTAAGAAGCTACTAGTTACTACAGGGCATGCTTAGACAATCTAAACCTCAAAAACAATACAATACAATATGCCTTGGAGGTAAGATTGAAACGATACCAGGCATCCTGAGGGGAATATCAAATAGGTGAAATTCCAATTTGAATGTAACTGGGAACCTTCTTAAATTTTCCTGGCTGAATCTTTTCCCTTTCCTAAACAGAATTCTCAGGCATTTTGGGGGGTAGTGAGAAATGATCTGGCTTTGACTGAGTTCTTCTAGGGCTGAAGTTCCTAAACCAAGAAAGAAGTGAGTAGGCAGGGAACTGAGGTTTCACATCAAACCAGAAACAATGCGTACACAAAGATTTATGAAGAAGATGTTTAAGAGGCATCAATTAAAATAGGACATTGTAAACTACCTGCTGTTTCTAAAACATGCCAAGCACACTCCCGGGGCTTTTGTACTTGCTGTTCCCTCTGCCTGGAGATAATATCAGGGAGGTAAGGGTTCGGATCACACAGGTCCTGTAGGTCATGGTAAGGAGTCTGGCATCTACTCTGAAGAGAGAGGTTTGGAGGATGTGAGCAGAGAAATAATGTAATCGGACTTGCATTATTTCCCACTCAATTATTTGAGAAACATGTTATAAATCTATAGAAAAGCAAAAAATTAGGACAATGAACATCTGTATATCCTTCACCTATTCTCCAGTTTCTTACATTTCACTACATTTGCTTTGCATGTTCTGTGTTTCCTTCACTCTTAAATATACCTGTTATTTCGCTAAATCACTTGAAAATAAGTTGCAGACAGCAAGACACTGCCACTAAATCCCTTAGCATGCATCATCTAAGAACACGTACATTTTACTGTAAAATCAAATATCATCACATCTAGGAAGACATATTTCAGTATCATCTATTGTGCAGTCCATATTTAAATTTCCCTAATTGTTGCATAATTGTCTGTGGTAAATTATATTTTCCAAAGATGGCCTCCCACAATTTCTCTCTCTTCTAGAACTTTGTCACTCCCCATAAAGAGATGGAATCTAATTCTCCCTTTGAATGTGGTCAGGCTTTCGTGAAGCAAAAATGCTGCTGTGACTTCTGAATCCCAGGCAGTTCTGCTTCTGCCTTGGTTGCTCTGATGCTTGATAAGCCCTAAAGCCGCATGACTGCCTGAGGCCCTCCTGCTGTGAGGAAGCCCCCTAGAAGCCCTTGGGGAGAGATCACATGAAAAAGCCCTGAGACACTGAGAAGAGATGTCCTGCCAGCTCGCTGCCTGGTTTTCCAGGTCCAGTCACCGTCTGACTGCAACCTCATGAGACACTGAAGGCCAGAATCACCACCCAGTCCAGCCCTCCCTGAATTCTGACCTACAGAAATCATGAGTGATAATAAAATAATTACTGTTTTCTTTTTAAGCCATTGTGTTTTGGGATATTTTGTTACCCAGCAGTAATAACTAGAAAAATGATTTTTATCGATATATTTAAAAAAAAATTCAGGATCCAACGAAGGCTTAAGATTTATAAATTGTATTAGGTTATTATGTCTTTTAGTTTCTTTTAGACTAGAATAATCCTTTATTTTTTTATTTTTTATTTTTTTGTAAATTTATTTATTTTATTTTTGGGTTCATTGGGTCTTCGTTGTTGCACACGGGCTTTCTCTAGGTGAGGCGAGCAGGGGCTACTCTTCGTTGTGGTGTGAAGGCTTCTCATTGCAGTGGCTTCTCTTGTTGTGGAGCATGGGCTCTAGGTGCACAGGCTTCAGTAGTTGTGGCTCGTGGGCTCTAGAGTGCAGGCTCAATAGTTGTGGCGCATGGGCTTAGTTGCTCTGCGGCATGTGGGATCTTCCCAGGCTAGGGCTCGAACCCGTGTCCTCTGCATTGGCAGGCAGATTCTTAACCACTGCGCCAACAGGGAATCCCTTCTTTATTTTTTTAAACATGATATTTTTTTGGACAAGTCTAGAACATTTGTTTTATAGAATATACCAAATTTGGGACTTGTGAGATTGTTTCTTCATGATTAGATTCATGTTTAAAATGTACTGTCAAAAATACAAAAAGGTATTTTTTAAAGTTCTTTCACTTAAAAAAAAAAAAGACCTGTACTCGGAAAACTATAAGATACTGATGAAAGAAATCAAAGATGACACAAACAGATGGAGAGATATACCATGCTCTTGGATTGGAAGAACCAATATTGTGAAAATGACTACACTACCCAAAGCAATCTACAGATTCAATGCAATCCCTATCAAATTACCAATGGCATTTTTCATAGAATAAGAACAAAAAATTTTACAACTTGTATGGAAATACAAAAGACCCCGAGTAGCCAAAGCAATCTTGAGAAAGAAAAACGGAGCTGGAGAAATCAGGCTCCCTGACTTCAGGTATACTACAAAGCTCTCAAGACAGTTATCAAGACAGTATGGTACTGGCACAAAAACAGAAATATAGATCAATGGAGCAGGATACAAAGCCCAGAGATAAACCCACGCACCTATGGTCACCTAATCTATGACAAAGGAGGCAAGAATATACAATGGAGAAAAGACAGTCTCTTCAATCAGTGGTGCTGGGAAAACTGGACAGCTACATGTAAAAGAATGAAATTAGAACACTCCCTAACACCATACACAAAAATAAACTCAAAATGGATTAAAGACCTAAATGTAAGGCCAGACACTATCAAACTCTTAGAGGAAAACATAGGCAGAACACTCTTTGACATAAATCACAGCAAGATCTTTTTTGACCCACCTCCTAGGGTAATGAAAATAAAAACAAAAATAAACAAGTGGGACCTAATTAAACTTAAAAGCTTTTGCACAGCAAAGGAAACCATAAACAAGACGAAAAGACAACTCTGAGTGGGAGAAAATATTTGCAAATGAAGCAACTGACAAGGGATTAATCTCCAAAATATACAAACAGCCCATGCAGCTCAGTATCCAAAAAAACAAACAACCCAATCAAAAAATGGGTGGAAGACCTAAATAGACATTTCTCCAAAGAGAAATGTCTATATGTGGATACATACAGATGACCAAGAGGCACATGAAAAGATGCCCAACATCACTAATCATTAGAGAAATGCAAATCAAAACTACAATGAGGTATCACCTCACACCGGTCAGAATGGCCATCATCAAAAAATCTACAAACAATAAATGCTGGAGAGGGTATGGAGAAAAGGGAACCCTCTTACACTGTTGGTGGGAATGTAAATTGATACAGCTACTATGGAGAACAGTATGGAGGTTCCTTAAAAAACTAAAAATAGAACTACCATATGACCCAGCAATCCCACTCCTGGGCATACACCTGGAGAAAACCATAATTCCAAAAGACACATGCACCCCAATGTTCATGGCAGCATTATTTACAGCAGCCAGGAGATGGAAGCGACCTAAATGTCCATCAACAGAGGAATGGATAAAGAAGATGTGGTACATGTATACAATGGAATGTTACTCAGCTATAAAAAGGAATGAAATTGTGTCATTTGCAGAGACATGGATGGACTTAGAGCCTGTCATACAGAGTGAAGTAAGTCAGAAAGATAAAAACAAATATTGTATATTAATGCATATATGTGGAATCTAGAAAAATGGTACAGATGCACCTATTTGCAAAGCAGAAATAGAGACACAGAGAACATAGAGAACAAACGTACAGACACCAAGCGGGGGAATGGGGGGTGGGATGAATTGGGTGGGAGATTGGGATTGACATATATACACTATTGATCAATACACTATTGATACTTTGTATAAAACAGGTAACTAATGAGAACCTACTGTATAGCACAGGGAACTCTACTCAGTGCTCTGTGGTGACCTAAATGGGAAGGAAATGTGAAAAAGAGGGGATATATGTATACATATAGCTGATTAACTTTGCTGTACAGCAGAAACTAACACAACATTGTAAGGCAACTATATTCCAATAAAAATTTAAAAAAAATTTGTGGTAAAAATTAACATGAAATCTACCCTCAGCAAATTTTTAAATGTACAGTACAGTATGTGCACATCATTGTACTGCAGATGTCTAGAGCTTTTTCATCTTGCATGGCTGGAACTCTATACCCACTGAATAGCAACTCCCCATTTTCCCCTCCCTCTAGGCCCTGGCAACCACCATTTTACTTTGTTTCTATGAGTTTGGCCACTTTAGACAGCTCAAACAAGTGGAATCGTATAGTATTGTTCTTTTGTGACTGGCTTATTTCACTTAGCGTATAATGTCCTCAAGTTTCATTCATGTTGTAGCATATGACAGGATTTCCTTCCTTTTTAAGGCTGAATAATATTCTACTGTACATATGTACCATATTTTCTTTATTCATTCATCTGTCAATGGACAGCTAAGTTGTTTCTACCTCTTGGCCATTGAGAATAATGCTGCAATGAACGTAGGAGGGCAAATATCCCTTTGAGATCCTGTTTTCAATTCTTTGGGACAGATATCCAGAAGTAGGGTTGCTGGGTCATATGGTAGTCCTATTTTTAATTTTTGAGGAAACTCCATACTGTTTTCCATATCGGCTGTACCATTTTGCATTCCCTCAGTAGGGGTTGCACCACTTTGCACATCCACTAGGATGTATGAGAATATCTGTTTTCCCACAGCCTTGTTAACAGAATATTTTACCAATCTTTTGAATTTTTGGCAATATGATGGATAAGAAATGGTATCTCAATATGTTTAACCTTGATTTTTCTTCCTATGAGTGAAACTGACCATCTTTGCATAAATTTAATGACTTTCAAAAGGATCTCCCTGGATGCCATGTTGGGAGAAATGAAAGAACAATAATGCAAACTCTTGAGTCAAGTGAATTCTGTGAATAAGTATTTCCAAGGCAACTAGATTTTCCTTCAAAGGATAGTACATATACATGCATGGCAAGTTAATGCACTGTCATTTATTGAGAGCCTACTATGCGCTAAAATTTTGCATATATCTTGATTACAAAATAAATAAGACATGATGCTTTCTATCAAGGAATACACAAGCCACTGGATGAGAAAGATAACCGATTATAGTACTGGGGACAAGTTATGTTAGGGTTATGCCTGGGTGCTATGAGAACACAGGAGAAACTGAAGAGTTGGGGGAAGTCTTCTGTAAAAAGATGACGTACGAGCTCAGATTTTCTGGAAGGCATTCCAACCTGAGGCAGTAGCACCCTGAGGCACAGAACAAGATAACAGGTCCTGTTTAGGGGACTACAAATTCTTCGGTACGGGTGGATTGAAAGGTGCATATATGAGATTATTGAAAAAAGAGACCATAAAGGTGGGTAGGAGCCAGACTTAATTTTTTTTCCAAGTGAAGGATTTTTTGTTTGTTTGTTTATCCTATAAGTTATGTGAAACTATGAAAGGATTAAACAAATATAACATAATATTCATTTCTTTAACTTAATATCTATTTTCTTAAATTTCTTAAAAATATCCATCTCAATGGCTTGAGAGTTTATCATACTCCTATTTTTCTTAACTGTAGAATCAAGACAATCATGCTTTCTTATAATATTCTTAATCTCACAGTGGCAAGTAATTATATAAAACCATAGTTAATCATGAAGAACATTGATAGAAAAATAGGGGTGTTATGGAAAGTAGGAAATAAATGAAATAAAGTGTTTTGGCTTTACAAGTTTAAAAGTCTAATAAAAAATAAATTAAAAAAACAAAAAAATTTTAAAAAGTCTTATCAATATATAAGTAACATCAACAAGATATATTGTTTTAAGATAAAAAATACATAGCTTATTATTCATAGTTCTTTAAAAGTACATTTGACATTTTCCCTTAGCTATAACTGCTTATTATAGCTTTTTTCAAAAGCACTTAGTTTTTGTTTTTTACTCAACATGGAGATGGGTTGCTTTTTCTAAATAATAGCCAGAAATTTTAAACCATTTGCACATTTTCCTGGTACCAGGTAACTGAGTCACATTAACAGGTAATGTGCATCACATTAAGGCCAATTTACCTAGGAGTGCAGAAGCGGCATGTTGTAGTGGTAGAAGCACCAAACTCAGAGTCAGGAAGGCTGGGTTCTCAACAGAAAAATACAGGAGTGAGCTTGAGCCTAAAATTAGGTGATTGAGTAGATGAATTTTGTGGTTCCTTCCAACTTTAATTGTCCATTGTTCCATGTCAGGCTAATTCATCATCACTTGTAAAAACCTGCCAAACGTTTAGGGCCACTTAAAAATTTCCTGGATCCTGAATTTCACTCTCTTGAAAGCAGAGAATGTGCCAGAATGTAGTTTTGTTAAAACCAGGCTTGTTATTATTCACATTTGGATAGGCCATAAGTCAAGTGATGCCCCTAAAACATGACTTCTTACGTTTAGTCAGTCATTTAAAAAACGTTTAGTGACCATTTACTAGATGTAAAACATTGATCTAGACACCATGGGAAGCACAAAAATGAAACACACACAGATAATTCTGCAAGAATGCCCCCTCATATAGGAGAAATGATGTATATGTACACAAATAACCATGCAGTGAAGTAGGTGTTAGGTGATATACGAGACAGGTAGGGAACAACTGGAACTGAGTAAATACTAATTCTACCCCTGATATATCACTAAATAAATAATTGCATTTTACATCCTTCACTGTTAGTGTTAGATAATTCTTTATTATTGTTGTTTTTAATGTAGCATTTTGTGTGTGTGTGTGTGTGTGTGTGCTGGTTTTAAGAGTAACAGACATTCAATATAGACATATTATAAAAATCAGACAGGGGGCTTCCCTGGTGGCGCAGTGGTTGAGAATCTGCCTGCCAATGCAGGGGACACGGGTTCGAGCCCTGGTCTGGGAAGATCCCACATGCCGCGGAGCAGCTGGGCCCGTGAGCCACAATTACTGAGCCTGCGCGTCTGGAGCCTGTGCTCCGCAACAAGAGAGGCCGCGATAGTGAGAGGCCCGCGCACCGCGATGAAGAGTGGCCCCCGCTTGCCGCAACTAGAGAGAGCCCTCGCACAGAAACGAAGACCCAACACAGCCAAAAATAAATAAATAAATAAATAAATACATAAAAAAAAAAAATCAGACAAACATGACAAAGAAAATCATCTCTAATCCTGTTATCTAGGGCAACCATTGCTAACATTCTGCTGAATTCCTTCTAGTTTATTTCCATGCTTGCATCTAATTTTCTAATAGCATACTTTTTTCACTGCATATATCATGACTATTTCCCATGTCATCAAAAATTATTATACAATGTGTTTTTTAATGGGTGAATGTATTCCACTATGAGGGGAACATAATTTGCTCTTTTAGTATCCCTACCCCTGTTGGACATTTAACTTCATTCATCCACTTATGAAATATTTTGTTAGCACCTGCGACATGCCAGGAACTCTTCTTAGTTTGAAGATATAGAGTAAATAAAGCACAAGACATACATGCTGTCTTGGAACTTGCATTCTAGAAGCAAGATAGACAGTAAAATGATGAATGAAATTAATTGGTCCTATATCTAACAGAACTACTCACTTAAACTTTACAAGCTTCAAAATTAATCTTTAGGCCTTCTCCAAAAAGGTTTAGCTTACTCCCAAATCTCTGGAATTGGCTGAGACCATACTGACTCTTCCCACAGGATTCAGATTCAGGCTAGACAGCAGTCATAGTACCTGCCTCTTCCAAGCTTTTGCTGAAAGGATAGCCCTTAGGCAGCCCATTGCCCAGTCATAGTGTAGAATGGAGATTGGAGGTAGTTGTGGGGTGCCCATGGCCAGGAGCAGTCAGTTCACAGCAGGCCAGGACTGATATTGGCTGACTCAAAAAAGTAAGCTGGGACAAATAGATTCCCTTGCTTTGGAATTTGATCTGCGACATCACAAGAGGATGAGATAATCAGCAAGTTAGAATTGAAGCTGAATGTTATATGGAAAACATTTGATGCAGTCACATTGGGTCATGTTTAAAATTAATTAATGAGGGCACAGAAGCCATTAAACAAGCAGCACTTTTGAGGCAGACATGTAATATATAGTCAGTAGTAGAAAAACGAGACACTCAGACACATGAAAAGCACCTGTTGTGTTGTATTAAAGCACTAAGGCAAGATCAAGATCAGTAATTCTCATTTTTATGGGCCCTGAAACTGCCTTGGGCTCAGAAGAACCCTCCAGGTCCAATGGACTTTGATTGTTCAGCCTTCTGGAGTCCCACGCTTCCATTATTTGAGGTAACTTGAGTGGGTCTCTAGTTCTTACAGCCAGAGGAACTCAATGAAAACAAGTCTTTATACAGAAGAGACAACTACATATATGAAGAGCAGTACACAAGAGTACATAATTCAGCCCCATCAAACTCATGATACAGGTTTTACTTATGCTTTTGATTCAAGAATTATCTTACCAGGACCCAGATGTCCTTTCCTTTCAGATTTATTGTGTTTGTTTTTGGTATTAGGCCATTAGAAAAGTCAGTTTCTCTTCCTTAATATGTGTTAAATAAAAACTAGGTATAAGGCATCATGTTTAGGCACTGGGATGATTTTGGAGATGAAAGACACATTTTCTGCCACAAGAAGCAAAGAGCCTAACAGCAAACCCACAGTGACAATGCAAGATAGTAGGTACTTAGGAAGAGTCGGCAGAGGATGCTATGGGAACGCAAGAAGGTACTTCTAAACCAGAGCAGAGAATGTTTCCTGAGGAAAGTGACCCTTAAGCCATCCTTAAAGGATAAACAGGAGTTACCTCTATTTTAAACTCCAGTTCAAGCTAGAGTTCTCTGGTCATTAAGAAAAAACATTCATTCTCATTGGTTTTTAAAAAAATCTTACTGCAGATTTGGACTCATTTTCAATTCTCATACCTTGATCATAGGTCCACAATTTCTATAGCAGTTTTTGGTAATCTTTGATTACCAAAATTATTTCTCCATTTTCTTTCTCTGCAGTACTTCCCAAATTTGCCTGATCATAAGAATCACCTAAAGCTCATGATAAGTATGCAGGTCCCCAAACTGTCCCCTGCAGTTTCTGATGCATTAAGTCTGGACTTTTTTTAATCAACTGTCCCAGGTAATACTCATTATTAGACATGTTCAGGAATTATTTTTGTACTATCCAAAGTTGTTGTTATTATTATTAGCATTTGTTTTTCAATAAAGAGTTTTCTGTTATCACAATGTTTTCCAGGATTAGTAAATAAGAAAAGAAAGAAACATAAAATTTCCCATTAGGAAAAAAAGCTGTTTTCTTTTAGATGAATTCTATAGATAAGCACACATAAGCCATATACATGTAAATTATAGTTTTTAAAAAAATTTCAGTGTGGGTTAATTTCTATTTATACAAGGTATCTTGTATGAATTCTTTTGTTTTACTTTCATTGTAATTCACTCATGTGTTACCCAGTTTGAAATAGTCATTCTACTCACCATGTGTAATTGTAATTAGAGAAATACAATTTAGATTTAGCTTTCAGGGATTTGGGTAGGAGGGTATGGAGGGTATGGTGGATAGATGCTATATCAAACTGAGAAACATAGAGACAAAAAGCATTTAATGAAATATGGGCATAAGGGGATTAGCTACTGTTTGTATGGGATGTTTAACAGTTTGATGAAGGAAGTATAATACTGCTATGCTGTCAGGGATTTGCTCCACTTGAATTCCAAACAAGTGTGGTAAGAGCATGAATCTTGTGGCAATCCACAACTGTTCTGGATTAATAAGTAAAGTAAGCGCTGACTTTATTATCAAGCATGTTGGAGGGAGGCACAGATATTGGTTGTTAAGGACTCAATACCTAGAGTCTGTTTATTGAACAAGAGCATAAGCAAAGACTCAGACATTTTGTAATTAGAAATAAGAACACTGGAGAAGGAAGGGGACATCCTTTTTCAGAGCAATAGAATATAATATGGCTCCCAAAAGAGGAACAATCATGTCTAATTCAGAACTATTCCATTTGTAACACTACTTAAGTATTATCACATTTACCTAAGATAGGTAGAACTGGAAACTCACATTAAAATGGACAGTATACTCTTAGTAGTGGTTTTTTTTTTTTGTATAAGTATATATGTCATAAATTTATAGGGTTCTGTTTATTGAGGGCAGGTGCGGTCACTGTGAATTAATATTTTTTTGTCATCTTCATAAGTTTTAGCTCTTAGTACCCATCTATATATTATTTTATGTAGGTATGTAAAGTAAGTAGACTCTTTCTCACTATTTTTTAAAGTATATACAAGGGTACTTGGAGCACTGTGAATTGATCAAGAATATTGTGTGTGGGTGTATTACATGTTTGTGTAGAAATTTTGTGCTTGTGTGTCTATAGCTAACAGTGATTCTGGGATAGTTCTAGTGGTTCTCTCCCCTGGTATATCCATAAGGTAATTCATTACCTTCCTGAATTAATCAACAAACACTTCAGGGCCTGTTACTTAGCCTGATGGGTTCCAACACCTGATTCAGTACACTGACAGACAGTGTCCATTTCTGGGGGGGCAGAATCAAATTAGCAAAGACAATGAAACTGATAAATAAAAACAGAATTTCATCCATTAGTTTAAAATGGAGAATTGTACATTATAGAGGAACTGAAATATTAAAATATATACAATTGGAGGGTCCTCTCCTGGTTATCAGGTTAAATGGGAAGTATTCACCAACTGAAAGATTTATAAAATTGTGCTGCAAATTACTGTTCTAGTGAGTACAAGTTCTTATGATGGACATATTCTTTTCCTATAGTAGGATTTATATAGGAAAGCAAACTATATTCAGGAAGTTGCTGGCTGAGTTTAGAATCAGAAGGAGAATTAGAAGAATTGAATTCTTAATGGTCCCAGGCTCAGATAGCCTGATGGGCCCACCTCTCAAGTGCACCTGAACCTCAGCGTCTATTAAAATCTCTGCATCCAACCCACATCTGAGGTGTGTGGCCTATGACACTGGAAATGCTCATTTGGAAAAGGCCAAGGTTTTCTCTCTCTTATGCAGTGCTAACATTGTCTTTGACACTCTTTGTATTAAATTTCCAAGGTTGACACTTTTTTCTTTAGCAGTGAAAAATACTTTAGTAACAGTAGAACATTTCAGGCCAGAGAGTTATTCTGTTTAAGGAACATACTTATCTTTGCTGTGATTTATTCTAGTTTAACTCTGAGAGGTACTTCACTGTAACCACCTCTCACCACAATACTGGTAAAAGTTATTGGAATACCTTGATATTATGTTGACATATAGGAAGAAAATTTAGAAGCACATTAAATAAAACCCTGCTTATATTTTCATTTTCAACTCATTCAAATATATTTGAATATATTTAAAAGCCATATGTATATTTCTAATGCACATCTACCTTTTTGAAGTAAACAGCAAACTCATTCAGCATTCTCAGAAAATGACACTTCTAATCGAGGCCTGAAGTATTACTGAAGCTCACAATGGCTATCTTTCAAATCCACTATAATTAAAATTCTTATCTTTTTGCAGCTCATATCTACTTTGATTTCATCAAGGCTTTCTCATTCTCATTCTGGCCTAAAAAGAGTGTCATCTGCCAAATTACTAGTATGCCTAACTGTACCTGGACCTTTCTTAATTTTAATACAAACTTTATCTAAACATTTAATTTTGGGATGGAGAATTCATAGGAAACAGGCCACTACTCACTCTGTTCTGCAAAGCAAACATCACTAGCTAATGATAGTAATCTTTCCTTGGGTAAGACTTGGGCTGAGTCTAGAAGTGGGCTTCTTAACCACAAATCTCTAGGGAACTACAGTTGTTTCCAAAAATCATAGTTCACATGCCAGATGAGGTTAATTTGGATTGCTTGCATGTCTTACGGTGTCTAACAAGATCTGTCACTTATTTTGAATTCCAGCGTTTATCTGAAAGTAACTGTCTACTGAAAGTTTTCTGAATCAGAGAAGAACAAGTTTCGTGAAGTAGTGTTTTCTCCCCTTTATTCCCTGTGGATCTCCTCAGCAAGGCAAACAAAATTGCCAAATGTTATTGATAAAGGCCTGAAAAGTAGCAAGGTTTACTAAACGTTTAAAGAGTTTGTTCAGTTACTTTAGTCCAAATCAGTATACAAGAATAACATTAGCTTTACCACAAGATCTTTTTTCAATTAAGAAAATACTTTGCTTTTTAATTAGTAAAAAATATAATATTTATTGTAAATCTACTGAACATGAATGATCTTATTTTGAATTTCTTCCATGGTAAATAAAACTAATTTGGTTTAGAAAGTTTTGAAATTACAATACCACCAGGAATTTCTTAAGTGCCAAAGCAACTATTGGTTAAAAAAATCAGATAGATGATTACTTGTTCACAGTTGCCCTATGATGAAAGGAAATATAAAACATCAGAATTTTACAGATTATAGATTAAAGAGTCTTAAAATTATTGATGAAAATGTTACCATATTAAGAATATTTGAGTTTTCAGTTCATCATTAGGCATTAGTTTAATTCTTTTGCCTGTGTATTACTGGCTGAATTGATAAAATAAGAGAACAAAACCATATGAGATGATTCCAAAGATACTTCCATTTGTTAAGAATAGAAAAGTTAGAAGAACCAGATTATTTCTGATATATAAATCAGAATTATTTATATTTTTCAGGGTATGAAGAAGTTTATTAACTTCAAACTATGGTGATTTTTGGATAGACATGTTGATTTTGCCCAAAGATGAGTTACTCTTACTTCTATCTCATTTCCTAGGAGCTGAGAAATAGATAGCTATTGAATACCAGTAGATAATGAAAAATATCTGAAATTTTACTTGCAAGACCTGTAAAATTAAGGTCAAGAGAGGGGTCTTTCAAATTTTATTCTCTTTATCCCTCTCTTATCTAACTTTTATGCTGATAGAATTTTTTTCACATTTGGAAAATTACATTTTTTTTTCACTTGAATATTGCTAACATCAGGGACAAATTTACTATAAATAAATACAGCTTTACTTTTTATGTCAGTGATCTTCAGAAGGGAAATAAAAATCCCTTCTTTTCCTTATACACCTTACTTCAGTTAGTTCGTTTTCTATACAACTTTATAACACTGGCCTCAAGCAGAAATAAGTACAAATGGTTCATTTGGGAGCTGGCACCCTAGTATTAAGAAGTAAAGGAGGAAGAACAGTAGCCCAATAAAACAGGCTGCTCTGCCCTGGCCTGAGATGCAGCAAGATAAGATCTAACGTGAATGTTCCAACAGTGACCCTATTTGCTTATCTAATTACTCTCCCATTTTGCTTCTACTTTTATTTTAAATAAGAAAAAAATAGAATAGTCACCTAAATGAAAAACTGGTCTCTTTGGGAATTGGAGAGTTTTATAGGTGAAAAATCTTACTCTGCATAAAAGCAAGAATCTCTGAATCTTGATCACTTTCCAATGCAGAGGAGGGTTTGCTAGAGCACTTCCTTGGCTCTTCCGTAAGTTCCTCATGTCATTACTACTTGTAGAATATTCTGTTTGCTCCCATTACTAGATGTGGTTCCATTTAGTTTCTAACTACTGTTTTAGAACTGAAACTTCATCTTGATTGGCTGATAACTAGCAAAACCCTGGCCTCTTTGTCATTTGCCCTGTCATTTTTCATTATTTATTTGGAGAATAACTCAAAGTACTTACTGGGTTGAGGACCACAGTGAAGAAAAGTTCACCTCCTTGGATACTCTTGTCCAGCTCTTTAGGACCTCCTGGATATTCTTTATAGAAAATTGTGTGAGTGAAAAGCCCACAAGTTTGTCTTGGAAGAACCTGAAGGAAGAATGAACAGGTAAGGAAAAATTTCCTTTCAACCAATTAATATTTTGAAACTTAGCTTTTTCCCTCATGGAAAATAATGTACAAGCTGGTGTCATTATTCAGCTCTTAACCAACACCCCCAAAGTTCTTCACAATGTGGGAAAGTGGGGATGACATCACTACAGCAGGAATACTGAAGAGAGTGGAAGAAATACGTTAAAACTAAGATAGACTTTGAATTATTTTAGCCACTTATCTATTTTAAATCTCCATGTCATTACTTCTGTTATGAAGCCTAGTATGTTCCAGCATCTTAAGAAATAAAACAAACAAAAAAAAGTAAAAATTAGACTTTAAAAATATTGGACTTGCCTGTGCTACGTTTTAATTCTAGTAGGCAAAATTTTTAAGGATAATACTTCTATCAAATTCTACACATGCATTAGAAAATGAAGTCAATTATTAACGTGATTCTTAGGAAATGACATTTTAAATTAGAACAAATATTTGAGACACAAATCATAGTTCCTGTTCTACTCTGAAAGGACTACTGTAGGTTGTAGTAATTGCCCCGAATTCTAAGTCTGAAGCCTGCCAGTTCCAAAAGTAAGAAAGAGATGATGCATTTGGTTAGTAATTTTTATAAAGTGTCAGAAACAAAATGATAAAAAGGTCACTCAGTAAAAAGTCTTCTTTTCATCCTTTGTATATAAAAGCCATTATTTACTTCAGTTATACATATTAGTGATAAGGATTTTTTTTCAAATTCTTACAGCTTTCCTGGTAAAATATCACTACAATTATAAAAGAAGGGGTGAACAAAAGCTGTGCAAGATGGTACAAACTTTAGCTAAACTTTATATAATGACTTCTTTACGACCTGCATTTGTCGTTACACCCTTGAAGTAGCAGAACATGAATTAGTATACTTTGGAGGGATACCAGTTTTATAGAATCTTACACAGGCAGGTCTTCTGCCTATTGTCCTAAGCAAACTGATCTTCATTTGTTTTTTGTCTTGATTCTTAAAGCACAATTGGTTCAGTAAGTGCTTTCAAAATATTACCTGTACAGGAATCCCCATGCTTTGCAACCTCCTAGAAATATACTGAATATGTATTTAATAAATTTCAATCTAGTCCTTGGAAAGTTTTCTTAGAAAACATAATTCCCAGCTCAGTCAATAAACTACATATTCAGTGTAAATCAAAACTGTATCTATCCTATTTATTTTGGTAAACTGGTGAAAGTTATATCCTTAGAAGCTATTTTATCTTGATGAAATCATTCCAAGAACTTCAGTTTAATTGCAGAGTATTAGTAGCTCTGAAGATGTTTCTGTTTAAAAGCATTATGCATTCTCATAATGTTATGCACAAAATCAACAACAAAAAAGAACTAAGGGCAGAGGTATTCTAACTGAATCAAATATATCCCCTAACAATTCATGAACATGTAATTTCCTGGAAATTAAATTTTACATAGCAGTTATTTATTTAACAAATACTTATTCAAAATTCTTTGCAAGTCCAGGTGGGAGAACACAAAGATATAGCCTTTATATTCTTGAAGGATTTAAGGTATATTGGGATAAAGAGAAATACCCCAAGGGTAAATAATGAAATGCCTACATGTAATTAAACGCCAGGTTAGTTTTACATTTTAACGTGCATGATTCTGAATCGCTTTTAGGATTCAGTTTGAATATCTTGCTTGAAAAACTATGGCAACATACAGAGCCAACTTTGGGATTTGATTGCCTAGCTGATTCTATGCAAAAGGGAGAGAGAAGTGAAAAGAAATTTGGATTTCATTTATTTCTCAGATTATTTGAGTTTGAACAGAGGGAAGAGGAAGTGTCAGGCTTTACCCTGCAACTCTGGGGAGGATCACACTTGCTGAGAGGATGAGAGTCACCATGAGCCCTAGGATGGTCAGTGGACCACCAAAGGAGGCTGAGGAGATCATCAGAGTGTAAGAGGGTCATATCCCATTGCCTTGCTCCCTAAATCCAATGCTACAGGACACTGAACATGTTCCTTGAAATGGCTCTCTTGTGTTAGAGAAGGAATAAGAGAGGTTTTAGGCATTCTGCTGTGAACTGCTCTCCAGAACTCTTTCTGGGAGTGTAACGCTGTCAAATTCAAACTTTGAGATATTGATGAGCCCCTGGAAACCTTATAGCTCCTGACAATAACTAGGAGATGGTTATGAAAGCCATAGTCATAAGAATCTCGGCCAGTGGACCTAAAGTCAATATCCTGTACATAAGGCCTGAATCTAGCTTTTATGTTCCTAATGGGGTTACAAGACGATGTGTTATAGGAATTCAGAGGAGAATAAGATCAGTGTAGGCCTGACCTAGGTATTGAGCTGCTATATATATACGAAGGTGCTTTACATTAAATTATATAAGATACAGAACTTGATACTGAGGAATAAAGGGAATAGGAATAGGTAGAGAGTGATCAGAAAGTGGTCTTTCAAGGTGGAAAGAATGACAAAGGCATAGATACAGCGATATTGCTGCAGACCTTTTTGTCTGGAGTGAGTCTGTGTTAGCTACGGGACAACAGGAGATGGAAAGGTAGACAGTTTAAATTGTTTTCAGGTCCCTGAAGAGCAAGTTAAGGCGTATGGAGACAACTGGAAAGAATCAGGTTAGGAAGGCAAGATGAGGCAGCATTTTAGGGCTAAAAGGTTGGCACTTTCCATGGGATGGACTGCAGTGAGGGGTGGATAGAAGCTGTAAATAAACGAAGTAGAAACCAGCACCATGGTTTACAAATGAAAGTCAAGGCAGTGAATTAGGCTGTGGGAAAGGAAGTGAAATTTAAAAATATTATGAAGGAATTATTGACGGAATGTAGAGACTGATTGGAAATGGGGGGTCAATGTGATGTTCAAATTGCAGAACTGAATTAGGGATAGCAGGACCAATAGCTAGTTTGAAGGGAAGATAATAAGTTTCATTTAAGGCCTTATAAGCTTGATTTGTGAATAGATCATCAAAACCCAGTTTCGCTCATTCATACAACAGGATATGGGTGTGATCTAAGTAACGTTTGTTCCTCAGTTCCCTGCTCTTTTTTCTTTGCAGTCTCTCCCTAGGAGGGCATATTGGCTATTGTGGTCTCCACTTACAACTCTATTAGGATGACTTCAAGCCCTGTCCTCTCTAACTGCACATCAACTTGGAACATTTCCCACTAGGAAATTCTCATCCAAGGGTCCACAAAGCAAACAGAGTTTCCACGGATTGCTGCATAAGTGGAACCTCAGGGACAGTTCCCTCAAAACAGGAAATCTGTTAGAGCCTTTAATACCTGCCAGATTCATGCATTTATAATACAGGTAAAATATGTTTTCAGGAGAAACAAAAATGAACATATGTCATGGGACATATCCAAGCAAGTTTTCTGGCACTACAGAGAGAAACAGAAGCAAAAGAGAACACCATTGAATAAAGTCCTTGGAGACTTAAGTTTATTATTCTACTAAGACTGCATATGATTTAAACATGGCAGGAGAGTACTGGCATACTTTTAAATTATAATATAACCCAAGTCAAAAGACTGGCAGCTTGAGGCACAGTGAGTTCATTTTCAGTAAGGAGGAATGGCAGGTGGGATAAAATGTGGCCATTATGTCCCCATATAGCATTTACAACAGTTTTTATTGAGGGAAAAGTTAAGGTGGAAGTTGATCCAAGTTCATTATCCTATCTGTAGTAAAACAAATGTCATTATCCAATCTGTAATTTTTGCCGACATAGGAAAACTGTCTGAAAAGGAGTCAGTTACACCTAATTCTAGAAGGTGGACATCTGTTCAAACACAGTTTGACAGTGTTATGGTGCCGGACCACATAGTGTTCTGTGTGGTGTTCCTTCCCAGTGTGCGTCTAAATCAGGAGGCCTACTCCTAACTTCACCAGTGCTCTTTGGATTTTCTGATTTCAGAAAAAATTAGGATTTAATTACTTACTTTGAGAGGTCTCACAAAGTATTAGGTAATAATATATCTTGACAATATACATTTGTCACCAGTGTAAAAACACAAAACAAAATAGAGAAGCTTTGGAGAGAATTCGGCAATGGATAGAAATGACTTCATTAACATCATCTCTTATTTGTACTCTATATTATGATCTGTTAATGATTATGCAGGACATGTGGCTTCTTGTTGTAAATAGTTTTTTTTTTTTAGTCTGATATGATAAAGAGGACGCAGCCTGGCAAGAGCGGCATGGTTTATATAGAGAGAGACGGTGTTAGTTTTACATGCTAAATAACTTTTTGAAGAAATGATGGCTTCTGTAAATTATCTGCAAGTTAGATGTAATGTTTCCTTAGTATTTTAATGTCAGTGCCTGCTTAATAGCAATAGTGTCAGTAAAAAACATTTTAAAGTTATATATATTTGAAGAATTGAAAAGAAGTGACTTTGATGAAAACGTGCTTTGCTTGGGTATGAAAAATATGTTTCCTGCTGCGTGGAGCTTTTCCTTCTGTTCAGCTTTTAATATTTAGTTCTTCTCTTTCGTTCTTTCTAAAAATGAGGAATTAAGTCTGGCGGCATGAGGTCTACCCTACGCATACCAGAGGAAGCTCACCATGATGTGTTTGTGGATGAAGCCCCTCCGGTATCTAGCTGGTTTCAGGTGTGGATATTCTTCCGTGCTGGTGATTCTAATATTCCAGACCTTCTTCCAGGCCTCGTACAGCTGAATGTGTACAGGGTAGACACCCGAATGGTGAGGGGCCACCGCGTAGCCCATGTCAGTAGGAATGCCATGCTCCTAAGACCAAGCAAATGTTAGTTAGCATGTGGGAAGATTTATCTGGATCCTATTTTTATCCCAGGATTTTCAAATGTACTATAAATACATTTGTTTCACTCCATCATTACTTAATTGTATGGCAAAATTAAAGTGATAAACATTAAGGCTTCTAGACTTCATGAAGCCTGATAGCCACTCCACCAGTTTTGATGACGATACATGTGTGTTTAAGAGGTGATGGGACAGGACTAGTGCTTTTAATGAATAATGTGAAAGAGCCTGCGTTCAGTGCATCCCGTCACAGTCACCTGTGACTCACCTTTCCTCACGATCTCCGTAAGTTAAATGACAAACACTCGCTACAGACAGCACTCAACACTCCCCACAAAATAAAACCAGCATTTCTTAGAGGGCAGAACACATTCTGCGTTCACTAGACTTGCTAACAGGATTTTATTTTGTCTATAGCCCAGTTTCTACCAAGTGTGCCACGTTTCTGTTGTTCTCTCAGCAAGAGGGCCAGTAATAGACAATGTTCCCTGCCTCGTTAGAAGTACACACTTTTGATTAGAAAATGTGGTAAAATTTTATAGAGCAATTTTCTATGAAGCCAAAGCCCTGGTTATAGTGAAAGTAGAAGGTACTGAATGAGCCAAACAATCTGGAAATCTAGTTGATTTGAAATCCAGCTTTAGTATATAGAATGAGTCCAGTTTTAAAAAATCATTTCAAAATTACTCTCTCTCTTTCTCTCTCTGTCTCTCTCTCACTACTTCCTCTATTCACTTGGTCCTGACCAAGTCTGGAAATTCTGAAAATAAATCTACGTGACAACTAGACTATTTTGGAGGGGACTTGGGAAAACTTTGTATAATTGTGATTATTCTTCTTCATTTGAGATGGTCCATTATTCCTGATAAAGTCTCTTTAGCATAAAAGATGAGATGTCTTTTATTAAAAGAACACTCATGGTGTCAGTAGTAGACATGTATTTTTTCTCCTGAATGATATTATATTTTTCTATCTGTATTTTTCAACTGCTTTGTATTCTTCAAAAGTTCTACCCAAATAGACTTCCTCTGACTTGGTCATCGCTGTCTTCATGCCAAAGTGCAATTTCACGTACAAAGAACCATAGTATTAAGCTGCTAAATGCACTGAATTGTAGAAATATGGATATGGAAGAAGTGGAAAAGACATGGCTAGCTTTGTTTTTCAACCTAAATAACAGGAGGTGAAGGAAGTGTATGAGCACTTGAACACAGAAGGAACAAGGGTTGCCAATCGTTTGTCATTACCAAAGTATCTGTCAGACCCCTTCAATAAGGCATAAAAGGCTCACAACCAACCTAACATAGCCGATCTCCTGTCAGCATTCATCCTCCCCACCCCAGTTTCTGATGATTCCTTTCATGTCTTTGCTGTACACCATACATATTGTCCACCCAACTGGAATGCCTCTTTCCTCTTATCTTGTAAACTGTTCATCATACAAACTCAGCTCAGACAGTTGTAGTTGAGGATGCTGGAAAGGGGAGATGCCACACTGTTGCTATGAGGAAGAGAATGGGTGGAGTAGATTATACTTGTGCTTCTGAAGGGTGAGAGGGAAGTTTCATGTTCTTCATTTTATTTTCATCTTTGTTAGAAATTACCATAACTAGGCAATTATTATTATCATTTAGAATTTCACTACAAAGTGAACTGAAATATCTCATTGCTTTCTTTCCCCCGTTTTTAAAAACTCTAAGGCAATTTTTTTCAACTAAAAATTACTTACCAACACATACATACTTTGTGTTAGAAAAGGTCAGTGAAGTATTCATCTAAAGTGGTTTAAAAATAGGGGTGCAGTGATAATGGAACAGTTGAAAGAAAATGAATTTCAATCACAGAAATTTAAAGAAAAATTGTGAAGAACTACGGGTTATCAGTTTTTAAAAGGGTATAGGAAGAAGCAAGAATGAAATTCACAACGACAGGAACTACATTATAAAATTCAAATATCTCCAAATTTGTGAGAAATTATGCTGACAGAAAGCTCAAGGTAGTTTTAAATACCTGTAAGTGGTCAGCTATCTCTTCAGAACACTATGTAAGAAAAGGGCGGTCCAGCACAGCAGAGACATTTCCCTTA
Organism: Balaenoptera borealis; assembly: GCF_965194805.1. Taxonomy (NCBI): domain Eukaryota; kingdom Metazoa; phylum Chordata; class Mammalia; order Artiodactyla; family Balaenopteridae; genus Balaenoptera; species Balaenoptera borealis. The sequence continues at coordinate 128,025,351 of NC_138861.1, read as the reverse complement.
TTTTGGAATATTCCCAAATATTTGCAAACCATCGTATACACAATTTGTGTTTTTCTTTTAAGCTTTTAACACTAAAGAAATACTGAGGTTTTTCAGTCTCATCTTTTATTTGTGTGCTGGTGCATTGTGGCACAGTGGCGGAAAACTCCCCTCCTGGAGTCAAACACAACTGGCCATTTCACTCTTGCATTTACGACCTGTGTGGCCTTTGGAGAATGATTTATGACCTCTAAGCCTCATAAGAGGTTCAGAGGAAATTAAATAATATAATACATGGAAAGCATTTAGTGCAGTTCCTGAAACATGATACACATTCAGTGAATGTTGTTTATTATTGTTGTCATTACTGGCCTGCCTCCATTTTAAAATAAGCTATCATCCTACTTAACTCAACTCTAATGTGGAAATTATGAAAATACTGGGCCACCCTTTTTTTCAGTAAAAGAAAAGGGTAGATTTGGGGATTCTCCCTTGTGAGGCTTCTGTGACTTCTATCCCACTATCCCTTCTTGGGCCTGCTTTCCTCCTGATCTAAATACCCACAACCATGTGGCTCCAGCCTGTGAATCACTGAACATTAGCTAGTAGGTGGTCTCTTTTAAATGAGATGAAGGCAACATAAATTGGCCCCCAAATTTGCGTTCAATACCAGGGAGAACACCTGAAATCTTATTGGGTAGAAAAGTTGGGGCTAAGATTGCAGGTCTGTATGTTCTGGGATGCAGACTATTATGTTTCAGAAGATTTAGTCCCAATGCTAACTTCTTTTTTTTAAATTTTTTTATTATTTTAAAATCTATTTATTTAGTTTTGGCTGCATTGGGTCTTCGTTGCTGCGCGCGGGCTTTCTCTAGCTGCGGTGAGCGGGGGCTACTCTTCATTGTGGCGTGCGGGCCTGTCTTGCGGCAGCTTCTCTTGTTGTGGAGCATAGGCTCTAGGTACGTGGACTTCAGTAGTTGTGGCATGTGGGCTCAGTAGTTGTGGCTCGTGGGCTCTAGAGCACAGGCTCAGTAGTTGTGGCACATGGGCTTAGTTGCTCCGTGGCATGTGGGATCTTCCTGGACCAGGTATTGAACCTGCGTCCCTTGAATTGGCAGGCAGATTCTTAACCGCTGCACCACCAGGGAAGCCCTGTAATGCTAAATTTTTGACTGATTATTCTCTTCCAGATTTTTAAATTTGAAATTAAGTACATTATTATTTTGGAATTGGGGGCAAAAAGTCTAAAAGAGTAGATATTTTAGCTTAAAAAGTTAATTCTCCTTATTCTTTTTATGAATCCTTGACTGAAACTAGCATCTTAGATCTAGGAACTCTGTAACCTATGTAAAAATTTCCCTAAAAAAGGAAGTGGACCCAAAAGACTAGGGAATATGGCTATTTACTATAAAATGTATGTTAAATACTTAGAACACAAGTGGGATTAATTATTTTCACAATTGAACTCGTCATCTCCACCTCTCAGCTCTACCAGAAATTCTCTTTCCCCAGGGTTCCTCCATGCCACTAAATGACGTGATTAATTATCAACCAACTAGTTGCCTTGTCAAAAAGATAGAGGCTATTCTTGACACCTGTTTCCTCATTCTCTCCTAAATCTCCTTCATTATCATGTCCTATCAGTATACCTCTAGTATAAATCTTAAATCTATCCACTTTTCTCCAGTTCTATCATCATCATCATCACCATCACCATCACCATCACCATCACCATCACCCTAATCCAATCTACCATTTTATCCCGTGGCCTTCGAGCATAGGCTCCTAACCATTCTACCCATTTCCTCTCTTGTCTGCTTCCAATCCATTCTCTACATAGCAGCCAGAGTAATACTTAAAAGACCCGAATATGACCATGTGACTTTCTACTCAAAATCCTTCCATGGTTTCCCCTTGCACTTAAGATAAAATACAGAATTCTTAGGGTGGTCATGAGCCTTGCATGGTATGACCATGCTTCTCCCTCTTGCCTCATTTTGCATTACCCTCCACCTTTCATTGTATTTTAGTCACATTAATCTTTTCCCAAAACTCACCAAGCGATTTCCTACCTCAGCATCTTCCCGTATGTGGTTTTCCCAGACTGGAATTTCCCTACTCCAATTCTTCACTTAGATAAATTTGGCACCTCTTTGAGGTACTTTATTCTGTGATACCTTCAGAGAAGCCTCCACTGACAAGTCTCAATGTAAATGAAGTCCAACATTAAGACTTCTCTTAGCAGCATTCATCTGTTTTTCATGGTACACAGCACAGTTTGTAAGTGAATATTGCTTCATATAATTGTTTTTTAATGTCTCTCTTCCTCATTAAACAATAAGCTCCATGAGTTCTGGGTTCTGTCTTACTCACTGCTATATGCCCAGTGTCTTGCCAACAATAAGCAGTCAACAAATATTAGTGAACAACTGTGTGAACTGATTCTGACTACCTTCCTCTCATTCTGATTTTCACTTTCTCAATTATCTCAAACTGTCAGTTCATCTGCAGAATGGACATATGGTAACTCAAGAGAAATTTAACATCTAGGTAAGAAATACTTGAAAACACTTTTGAGACTGTAGTTAAAAATGATTCAAGTGAAAAACAGAAACTTATTATTATGAATTTATATTTAAATTATACTGTATAGAATTAAAAATTGCAAGATTTTCCTAAATTGTGTATTCAGATGTTTCCACATGGAGAATGTGAAGATAACATAATTTTATCAAGCAAAGAGTAATATTTGATATTCAATATTGATATTCAAAATTTCTCAGAAAAACTTCCCCAAAACTAAAAAAAAAAAAAATTGGCATTTAGATATTTGAGAAACAGTAACTTCATTCCTGAAGAAATCATTGTTTTTTACTATCCTTGATAATATTTCTTTATTTAAATTCTTGCTAGTTATTAAGAATGATACTTTACTTTTAATATTTTTCTCTATTTCAATCTTTCTGAAGAGAACATTTTAAATTTATACTAATGACCTGAAGATTTGTTGCCTATTTTCATATTTCTCATATTAGCAAGAATACAAACTAATGTAATTAAAAAATGCACAGTGATAGGAAGTCAGACATTCTATACAGTCGAAAAAATCTAAAACTTCATTACCACTTAATTTCAAAATACTTCTAAATGCTTTTCTGTAGTACATTTGGGTTAGAATGTCCCATTTCCTCAGTATGTAGAAGTTCATGCTTTGGTTAACTATCTCATAGTATTGAGAATTTACATTTACAATTAAAATGGGCTTGCAATAAAGTTTCCCGATGTTTCTATTTGGTGGTATATTTTGGAGTTGTTTCTAGAAAAAATTGCTTTTTAAAGATAGATTTTTAAAGTGCCTTTCTTAAAAGCTGTGGCTGTTTGAGATATTATTTCACGTAGAAAGTAATACATTTTTCCAGATAATAGGAGCTCGTTTGGAGAGTGGAATTAGAACCTTTTCACTAAAAGACACATGCATACACATACACATATGCATGTACATACAAATACACACACAATATGTGAAGAAAACAAATTTATGAAACTATTCCCTTGAATTTGAGGAGCATGTTAAATCTTCTAAAGACTGTTTTCCTAAGGTAATACTAATGAGCCACACATGAATTTTATGAGAAACTGTGGGGCCTCTGGCACTTGAAGGAGTCCTATAGCAGTTGCTGTGACTTGGGAGAAGTAAGAAATGGCAGTGATGGTGACCCAATGTACCTAAAGTTACTATTTGAAGGAGTCTTACTTCCTTCTTCATCTAGAACAAACCAGGCAAGTCAGGATTTATCTTTAGGTTAGGGAATTAGGTTTGGTACTGAATGCTAAGAGTGTAAATATTAGAATATGTTCCTGTGATAAATGGAAGTACTTCTGGCATGGTATGAAATGAAAGATCTTGAAAGAAATAATTACCTTAGTATAAGAATCTGATTTTTCATTTTTTTTCAATTGTGAAATAAAGGGGTTGTACAAGTAGTCACTAAGATTCAGATTTAAAATCCTGTGTTTCTTTGACATAATCTTTGTGGTTTAGAAGCAGTCATATTTGGATGCTAAACATAAATGCCCTATTTTTAATCCATGATCTAATCTTAAACTAACATGTGTACTTTTCTTCCTACATATTTAAGTAAGTGATAACACTCTTAAAATGTGATAGGCATATTTACATAAATTTGGTTAATATTTATAGAACTGGCCCCTAGATTTCTTTCTAGTTTTTTTTTTTTTTTTTAACAGGGTGCTCTTTAATTCATAATATAAATTCTGTTTGCCAGCTGGTATGTGAAAAATCTGCAGTGATGATCATGTTGTTTTTAATAGATTTGGTTTAAGAGTTTAAAATCTTCCTCTGTTGGCAGCTGTTGTATAATTAAAAAGCTGGCTGGTCTTCATCATCTCTGGTTGCTGGGAGGTAAGCCCTAAATCCTTTGAATTTTCTAAGTTATAAGAATATCTTGTTATTCATGGTGGGTCCCTGAGACCAAAGATCTGAGTTTATGTTAACAAAATGACTCAGTTCAGAGTTTGGCCATGCCAGAAACACCAATCATTCAATTAGAGAGTTGGGGCTTTGAGCTAGTTTATATCAGCCTGACCTCTAGGCAGGGGAGGAGAGTTGGAGATTGAGTTCAGTCATGCAGTCAGTCAGTCATCATGTCTATGAAATGAAACTCCAATAAAAACACTGAACGTCAAGGCTGAGGCAAGCTTCCCTAGTTAGTGATATTCCTATGAGTCCAGAAGCCCCAGGAAGGTGATATTCTTGGTCTCACAGTTTAGATTTTAAAAAAACATGGCTATAGTAACAAAAGGTACAGAAGTCTTTGGATAAAGGTGTTAATAATGAGATCTTGTGAAACAGAATGGCATTACAGTAACTCATAAAACAGAAGTATGACCTCATCACTCTGAAGTCAATCAGATCTGGAGAAGAGTCTGTAGTGTTTGATTAACTATATAGTGAGAAAAGAATCTTATTTTTCCCATGTTCAAAGAGATTAGTGGAGGGAGGGTTGGATTGGGGGTTTGGGATTAGCGGATGCAGACTATTATACATAGAATGGGTAAACAACAAGGTCCTACTGTATAGCACAGGGAACTATATTCAATATCCTGTGATAAACCATAATGGAAAAGAATACGAAAAAGAATATATATGTGTATAACTGAATCACTTTGCTGTACAGCAGAAATTAACACAACATTGTAAATCAACTGTACTTAAATGAAATTTTTTAAAAATGTAAACAAAAAGTCAAACCCATGACAATAAAATGATCAGTATCTATCAGGGAATCTCGGGGATAGGGAGCAGTTTAGTATCGTGGAGGAAGCACAAATTTAGAAGTCCTGGGCTCAGTCTCAGTGCTGCCCTTCATTAGTTGTAGAACCTTGGGCAGGTTATACAACTTCACCAAACCTCAATTTCTTTATTTTCCAAGTAGGGGTAAAAAAACAAATTATCTTACGGAGATGTAGAGAATGAAAGATATAAGCAACATTATAGGTCAAGTGCCATTTAATTTCCTTTCATCTTATTAATATTATTCTCTTTCTTATTGAAACAACAACAAGTAAAACACGGAAACAGAGGTAAACTAAGAATCCTTCCACCATCACTTCCAGCCCCTGCCAAAACTCAGGATTCTTATTTAAGAGAAGACATCCCTTAAAAGAAGACAGACGGGACTTCCCTGGTGGTGCAGTGGTTAAGAATCTTCCTGCCAATGCAGGGAACACGGGTTCGAGCCCCACTCCAGGAAGATCCCACACGCCGGGGAGCAACTAAGCCCGTGCGCCACAACTACTGAGCCTGCGCTCTAGAGCCCACGAGCCACAACTACTGAGCCCACGTGCCACAGCTACTGAAGCCCATGTGCCTAGAGCCTGTGCTCCGTAACAAGAGAAGCCACCGCAATGATAAGCCCCTCGCACCACAATGAAGAGTAGCCCTCGCTTGCCGCAGCTAGAGAAAGCCTGCGCGCAGCAACGAAGACCCAACACAGCCAAAATAAGTAAATAAATAAATAAAAAGAAGATACACTCTCATTATCAGCCTTATCCAAAAAAAGTTTTACCAAACAGTATACATTTCTTCTGGAAAAAGTAATTGATATTATGTATAAAGTAGGAGCTATAAATATCCTTGGTGAGTCCTTTTCCCTTCGTAAACAAGTTCATTTGTGTCATTTTTTTTTTTTTTTGCAAATGAAACAACAAAGGATTAATCTCCAAAATATCATTTCTTTATAGACTCCTCATATAAGCGTTATCATACGATATTTCACTTTGTCTGACTTACTTCACTCAGTATGACAATCTCTAGGTCCCCGAACTTATGGTTATGGGGTGGGGGCGGAGGGGGAGAAGGGATGGTTAGGGAGTTTGGGATTGACATGTACACACTGCTGTATTTAAACTGGATGACTAACAGGGACCTACTGTATAGCACAGGGAACTCTGCTCAATATTATGTAACAACCTGAATGGGAAAAAATTTGAAAAAGAATTAAAAAAATCCTTGGTGAACCATAAATTTGATAAGGCCGTAACAATGACATCAGCAAAAGCCCTTTCTTGACACTACATCTTCCCCTTCAAGTACTACCCCAAGTTAATAGCTGAATTATTTGAAGAACTTTAATGAAATTTAGTAAGCCAAATGCATTAAGAAATTCCAGAAACACGTGTAAAAACATCAAATTACTATGTTGTGTAACAGGAACTAAAATGGTGTTGTAGGTCAGTTATACTTCAAAAACAAACAAACTCATAGAAAAAGAGATCAGATTTGTAGTTACCAGATGTAGGGGATGGGGAGGAAAGTAATTAAAAGGCACAAACTTCCAGTTACAAGATAAAGGAAGTACTAGGTATATAGTACACGACATGATAAATATATAATGAAAGTTGTTGAGACAATATGTCCTAGGAGTTCTCATCCCAAGGAAAAACATATTTTTTCTATTTCTTTAATTTTGCATCTATATGAGATGATGGATGTTAGCTCGCTGTGGTCATCATTTCATTATGTGTGTAAGTCAGGTCATTAGGCTGCACACCTTAAACTTATACAGTGCTGTGTATCAATTATATCGCAGTAAAACTGGAAGAAAAAAAAAGAAATTCCAGAAACGAAAGTTAAGCTAATAATTCAGTACCAATACAGAAAAAGGCTTACAAAAGGTATGTATACTTAGCTTTAACCTTCATTTTCACTTGTAACCTCTCAGAAAGAATTATTTCGGGGAGAGTGACAGATTTTCTTCTAGCCCTCCCAAATAATTATGTAGTTTATTTCAAGTTAGTTTCATTTAACAGAGCATGCTGTTTTCCTCTCTTAGAGTTCCCTTCCAATTTTTGAATTATCGTCATATCTTTGTTGAGTGTCTCATAACTAAACACACCTCTAAAGGGTGTGCTTTTTTAAAGAATACTCAAAAGAATGATGTAAACACTTGTACTTCTCACAGGCCGGGTTGATTTTTTTGAATTGCTAAAATTTCTTCAAGTAAACACATGTAGGAGTTTGTAGAAATGTAAAAAAATGAATCTATGAAGCTTTATTTTTTTATGCTGTAGCAAAGTAACTGAAAATGAAATTATCTAGAGACATAGTGGAGGAATTGAAGGGTTTAGTCTAATCCAGCTTTCTCAGAGTTTGAAACCATGAGTTTAACATGGTCCTTTGGGGTCCTTGAGAGGTAATAAACCTATAAACAATTCAGACACAGGCTTAAATTCCCAAAGTATTTGCAAACACATTTAATCTTTCTGAAAATATATAAAAGGTTGATTAGACTAGGAGTCTTTAAGTCTGCATGGTATTAATTTTAACTGAAGTAATATTACTGACAGAATAGAGAAGTTGATATTGATTTTTGTTTGTTATAACTATTGCATACCCTCTGGCATTTATAATAGCCGTCAGGACAGTGATGTTGCACCATACTTGCGTGATGGTTGCACAAACACAAGAAATTACATGAATCATATAAACAGCGACTGAAACGAAAAACATTGTAAAAGCCAGATTTTAATGTTCTGAATTTGTTTAAAAAATATAACTCTTCAGGAAGTAATAACATTCTGGTTGTGAGCTTTTTGTAACAGCAATCAACAGCAGTATCAGTGGCATGTCAACTTTCAATTACCCAAACCATGTTGGTTATGGGGGCTTTGGAACTTGACAGACCTGGGATCAAATCCTTTCTCCAGCTTTCACTGGCAGTGTGATTTTAAGAAAATTATATAAGCTCTCTGAGCCTCACTTTTTGCATTTTAAATATGGGAATAACTAGACTCACAGGTGGTTGTGAGGATTAATTGAGGATAGATATGTGGAAAGGACTAAGCACAATGTCTGGTAGATATCTGGGGTTCTCTTCCGACATTTCCTCTGGAGAGTCAAGAATCTTTCTCACTGAAATGCAAGGTTCTGTTTCATGTAGGGAAAACAGGATAATAGAATTTCAAGTTTCACAGTTTTCCCTGATCTGAGCATAAATTAAAGGAAAAGAATCCGGAATTGGGGAGACTAGTTTGGATGCTGCTGCAATGATCCAGATGTGGGATAAAAAATTTGGAAGTGGAGTGGGGCTGGAAAGTTTTGAAATGGAGTAGGATATGGTACAAAAGGAAGAACTCACAGAAACTACTGAATGATTGGGAACTTGGAGTGGGAGATACGAAAAAGCCAAAGCAGACACAAAGTTAGCAGTTGTGAGGATTTTACTTTCATTGATTGATTAATCATATTCAGGGGTAACATTCAAAATATTTACCAGCCAGCATGCCATCCACTGATCAATCAGACCTGTTGCCAGCTGTAGAGCTGGAGCTGGATGTTGGAGACCATGAGCCATGCCCCTTCAGTTGGGAGGTTTGCGACATGCACCAGGAGGGTCTGAGGTGGTACTGGGGGTATTGACGCTTTTCAATATTGTAATAACTGGCGTGGCCATACCAGTACTTTTAAGTTTAATATCAACCCGTTCCTTCAGACATTCTTTTTGTGAAGTAAATTATATACTTTACCATATTGGTCATCCTGCTCTGAATAATGGCTAGTGTCTTTCTTAACTGTGCTGTTTGCATTAGTCCAGAAGTGGTCTACCAGCTCAGACTAGACTTTGTGCATCCTGAGTTAAACTCTATTTCTATTAGGACCATTGGAATTATACTTTGTTTTCAATATCAATAAAGTGAAAATCTAATGTCCCTTTTTTATAAAGTGCTTCACTGAAGTAAAAATGATAACATTCATTCATTCTCTAGCTGGCAAGCAAACTAATTAAAAGATTATTATATATTCCTTAAGCCAGCAAGTCTTTCAATATATTTTAAATTATATTTGATGCTATAATCTTTATTTCCATTTTAGAAAAAGTTAATGTGCTCACTAATCTAAAGAGTTGCATAATTGACACTAGACATTTCAGCTAATGTAAATTAGTGGGTTCTGCTGAACTTGGAAAAGAGGGGGGGAAAAGGACACTGTTTGAAAGAATAATGATAATACAATCAAAAATTACAATCCTGGGCAAGATTTTATGTTTTCAGGATTGGGAACATTGTTTCACTACTACCAATTTTAATGGTATTGTCTGTATCATCGTTAAGTATCACTGATATTGGCAATGAGTTCTCTGATAAAATTTCTACTAATTATTTTATCTCTAAAAATTAAACTACCATAATTTACTAAAATGTAAATCCAAATCTCCAACTGAGAGTATATATACTGATGAGAAATTTTTTGAGGTTTAAATGCAATAAGTTATTTTATTTTTCCAATGGAATTTTTTTTTAAGTTTTTTTTTTTAAATTTATTTATTTTATTTATTATTTATTTTTGGCTGTGTTGGGTCTTCGCTGCTGCACGCTGGCTTTTCTCTAGTTGTGGTGAGCGGGGGCTACTCTTCGTTGCGGTGTGTGGGCTTCTCATTGCGGTGGCTTCTCTTGTTGCGGAGCACGGGCTCTAGGCGTGTGGGCTTCAGTAGTTGTGGCACACAGGCTCAGTTAGTTGTGGCTCGCGGGCTCTAGAGCGCAGGCTCAGTAGTTGTGGCGCACGGCTTAGTTGCTCCGCAGCATGTGGGATCTTCCCGGACCAGGGCTCAAACCCATGTCCCCTGCGTTGGCAGGCGGATTCACAACCACTGTGCCACCAGGGAAGCCCCAATGGAATTTTTAAAACTGTATAATAGATATTTCTACTGTGTTGTAGGTCAATAATTAATGTTACAATTAATCTTTGCCTCAAAAATGGTACCTTTCCAAAAAAATCCCCTGTTGAAATTTCATTTTAATAAGTGAATTAGCCCATATTTGATAACTAAAAATATTTTTCTAATTAACCTCTAAAGCTGTATTTCCTGATGGCTGTAATCATCAAATGCAAGTTTGCTTAAAGGATTTGCTTGACCTTCCACAGTAAGCAATTAGAGCTTTCAAAGTAAATTAAAACAGACATTAAATTCCCTCGTGAGACAGAAGTGTCCACATTGTGCAAAAGGATTAATAGCTCAGATGTGTTTGCTAAAACTCAATGAAAATAGCAGGTGTTTGGCTGTAGATGGTGATAGAGAAGGCCCAATCAAAGAGTCTTACATCATAGTCTCAGATTCTCTGAGCTGGAAAAGTATTTAAGTGTCCTCTAACTCAATCACTCATGTGAATATTACATTTTATCCATGGCCTCTAGTCTTGTTTGAACACCCAGTTGCTTCTTTCTATGTCTTTCAGTTCCTTCACTGGGAAACACGCATGCTCATCTTTAAATTTAGAGCTTCCAAGCTGGTGGAAAAAAGCAGAACGTGACCCAATTTAGAAATGCAATATCAGCACAATACTGCAGGTTCCTAGATCTAGTGAGATGAGAGTTGAGGCAGAATTCCTCCAAAATAGTTTCTTTGAATAAGAGTAGACTCTATATCCATACATGATAAGTGATAGTCATGTGGAAAGTTCCTCAGATTCAGTTGTTTGTCTCCCTTCCCAACATTGTAGAACCTCTGCCTACTGTAGGGAACCTTTGGGAACCTAAGGGAAAAGTTGCCCTATTAGTTCCACCTCTAGCGCTCAACTCCTCTTATGTTAGCAGAATTACCAGATACCCCCTTGGATTACCAGGCAAAAGAGAAATCTAGACTTACGTGTGTGAATTGGTTTGGGAGGCTAGTGAGGAAACTTGGAGATCACAATTTATGCAGTTTTAGAAAACCAGGATTTCTCGGGTTTTTTGTTTGTTTGTTTCAGCTGCGCCACGTGCCCTGTGGGATCTTAATTCCCCCGACTAGGGATCGAACCCGTGCCCCCTGCAGTGGAAGCACGGAGTTTTAACCACTGGACCGCCAGGGAAGTCCCCAGGATTTCTGGTTTTAAATTCTACCACTAGTGAGCTTTATCATCATGAGTGTGTCACTGTATTTCTCTGACTTTTCAGTTTTCTTCTCTATAGTGTGAGAATAAATATACTTACAATTCAGGGTTGCTGTAAGAATTAAAGGAAATAATACAGAATATATAAAAAAAGAAAATAAAACATTTGAACTTTTCTTATTACATCTTTAAATTTAGCAACAAAGCAGCTTTGTAACCCTAATGCCTTAGTGGGAAGTAAAAGAGTTAACACGCATTAGAAAATGTGTAGAATTCACATGAACCAAATGTCTTTCCAATACAGAATAAGCTTTTAAACTTGAGGATTTTTGCCCCTTTTACCTGTCACTCTAAACACCTCAGGAACCTAGGTAAAAACTGAAGATGGCAGTTTTATGATACTGAATATAATGATAATAAAAACAACAGCTCTTATCTACTGAATGTGTGTTATGTACTATTTGGGTTGTCAACCTGAAGCTAGGAATGACATTTTAAAGAAATATCCTCTGCTTGGCACTTGAGGTTAAGAATGACTAAATTTCAATTTTGAATTATTCTTTCAATTCATGATGCTCTGTAGTTGAGAATTCCAAAAAATGTATAACTACTGTGCATCGGTTCTTATTGTATGTACTTTCAAGTATTTACGTTTGTTAGGTATAACCATAATATTGACATGCACTGATTCATTCATCCAAGTCATAATAGAATACCATTATTTTAGAAAATGTTCTATTTTCAGGAGAATATAACAGTGAATGTCATGTCTTTCATCAAATCTGCCTTGATAAACTGTTTTTTTGAAGGCTACCTAAACAACAATAACAACAACCCTAAAAATCTTCCTCCTCACTTCTTAGTTTATCTTTTATTGGTACATTCTTTTACTTCATGTATTTTCTTCTTTTACAAATTCCTCTCTTTCTCCACAGATTTCAAAAGAAACTACAAAGTAATTTTCTTCTCCACATCCTCTCTTGCTGATTAATGTTGCTAATATTGGCAGTTTTTTAGACTTCTGAAGATCATAGAATTAATGTTTGCTGCATTGAGGGGATTTTTAGTGCTCTGTATTACAAACTGTGGCAATGTTTACCCACTTTTACATGCTGTTTACTATTCCTGTTTATACTTTTGGTGAAAAAATACTGGCTCTCCGTCTCACAGGAGTTTGCAAATACTGTCAAAATATACACACAATATTAGCATGTAGGACACTATTCTTGCTTTCTTGACAAAATATCAATGCCTGGCAAAGGTATACTTGAAGCTGTCTATTTTGGGGAGTAGACTGAAGTTAAAAGGTAAGTATAAGCTCCTGATACTACCCATAAGTATTTGGTCTTCTATATCCTCATGGAAAAAGCAATATATTTTATAAATTCTAACCTTTTCTTGTACAAATTTGAGTAAGGTATCATGTGTTTCAACTAAAACATCTTGGGGCTTTAGAAGTTTATGTAGAATACATTCCATGATAAGTGGGCAAGTGGGCATCAGTACTTTCTTAAATTCTGATTAGCCAAAAAAACTAATAGTTAACATGGCTGGGTGGCCAGCCAAGGGAGATGTAACACGTGCTCGTTTCCACAGAGTTACAGCCACAATCTCTCTATGCCATTTTAGAGTATAAATATGTTAAGGGCAGGTATGTAAGGAAATAGTATATCTTCAGGGTTTAGGAACTATAACGTTAGGAAAGGCATGTATGTGTAGGAAATCTCAAAATTGAGCAGATTATACTTCAAATCAGTCATTTCTAGTTTGGGGGTCAGGACTTCAAATCTCTAGAAAAACATTTTCTGTCTGTCAGTGGAGTGGTTATATTTTAGAATTTTCCAGCTCATATCCAAATTAACCAGTGTAGTGTATTTTAATTATTTTGCACCCTAGGTTTAGTCTACATTTAGTAGAATTTACCTGGAAACATGATTTGATGGTTTTAGATTTATTAACAACATAATCTATGAACATTGTAATATACGTTTTGGGGTTTGCAAATAAGAGAAATGCTGTAATAAATAAAGATATATTACACTTCACTGGCTTTTTGAGTGGTAATTTCTGCTGCCTTGATCATTTATACTACACATACTCATGGAGTACCTTTATGAGCTAGGAACTGTGATAGAAAGAATATAGTTCCTGCCCCCAAAGTACTCCCTGCCCAGGGGGGGAGAATGCTGGGTAAATAATTACTTGTCTGGACTCCCTCCACATGTTTGTGTGCCCTTTAGAATAATTAATAGAAACAAGGATAAAACATCCTCCCCGCCCCAAACATAAGCCTTATTGGCTTGTTAATCACCGTATACCGTCTCCGCTCATCACAAGCACATTTTACAATGTACTGTATGTATTAGAGCTTTTACTGTAAATTTCCCTGTCCAGAATCAGAATCCCTATAGTATAAAACAGTGTGTTTTGCTCAGTCAAGTGAATGTTCCATCCTATATTATATGTATGTGATGTCTTTGAAATAGTTTTCTTCCCAATTCTCTTGCCTTTTTGGATCGACTCTTCATTACCTCATACCCACAATATGGTCTCCTACCTGGTGTTTTCCCTCAGCCTCATTTAACTACAAATTCTCCCTGATGCTTAAATCTTATTCTTATTTCAGAATGTACCTAAACTCCTATTTGCACAACATTTCCCTGGGCACTCCCAGTGACACTTACTTCTCTGAACTGTAGGTTTTATGTCTACACGGTTTGGTACTAGGGCCTGGAATATCTCATTTTATTGGAGACTTTTTTAAAAAATTGAACTATAGTTGATTTACAATGTTGTGTTAGTTTCTGTGTACAGCAAAGTGATTCAATTATACATATATATACACATATTTTTTTTCATATTCTTTTCTGTTATGGTTAATTACAGGATATTGAATATAGTTCCCTGTGTTACAGTAAAACCTTGTTGTTTATCTATTTTATATATAGTAGTTTGTATCTGCTAATCCCAAACTCCTACTTTATCCTTCCCCCCATCCCCTTTGGTAACCATAAGTTTGCCTTCTATGTGGAGACTTGTTTTATGTGTATATTTTTCTTCTGCAGTGCAGCAGGAAGCTCCTTCTGGATGGGAACCATATTTTATGTGCTCTGACCGTAATGTCATGTAACTGAGTCCTGTGAGTGTCTTGCGAAGTTCCTTTTAAAGTAGACCCCTGAAAGCATTAAGCATAGTGATGAGCACCCAATACAAAGTCAAAAGTCACATACTGAAAGGATGCACTGCCAAATTGTTCTAATGATCACATAGAAAAGCCTGCTTAAAAAGTGCCAATATGCCAAAAACCTCTAAGACATTCTCAGTATAAAAAGCTGGTCATTTCTGTAGTCAGCACACATTAGTTCGATGTAGTGTTCAAAGTGAGTTACTTACTAAGGCAAATTTTTTGTTAAGAATCATCTGCTCCACCAAAGATGACTCATTATGGAAGAGGTGGGGCTGCATGTGGCTCCACATATGTGGAAACCACCAGAACTCATCCACAGACCCCAAAAGACGGTCATCCCCTTCATCTTCCTCTTCAGTTCCTTGGGTTGGGGGTGGGGAGAGGAGAAAGATTATTCAATTAATTTTAGTTATACTGATTGCCTGTTTATCTGTATATCTATCTGTCCATCCAACCATCCGTCCATCCATCTAATTATGTAATCGTATATATATATTTAGAAGGTACCATTTATACTATCTTAGATACATATAAGACTTGGAACATGAAATGTAACAAAGGAAAATCTGTTACTTGGGGAACAACCAGAGACTGTGATACAAGTCTTTTTAAAGTTTTAAAACATGAGACATGGATATAAAATCACTGCAAGATGGAAGTACACAACCATTCCAAAGGACTTTAGAACTTCTAACTTTTAGGATATTTATATAATTTGCAGTTTGGAGAGAATGGTGGATAAGTTGGGAATGTAGTCAAGGGAATATGAGTGAGGAAATGTGCAGTAGATCTCTAATGGTTGATCATTAGACATGGGTTGTGACACAACAGTTGCAACAAAATAATTCCATAATTTACTTGGGTTACTCCTTAAGTCTGAGAAGAAGTTACTCAGTATATATTTAGTGAAAACTAAGGCATAAAAAGGAGAAAAAAGGGAAATGTAGGAATTATTATTGAGAAAATGAGAGAAAACTAAAGGAAAGAGAAAGCAAAGACAGTGATAGAAAGAAGGTGAAGTGGTGAAGTCATTGTAAAACAATCCAAGTACCACCATGCTCCTTGGTGCTACTTGTGTTCCTCATGTTTGCCCTTTCTCTCAAGTTCTTGGGAGCAAACTTTCCATCAAGACAGCTCTATTTCCTTGAGAGTTAGCTTTGTTGTTGTTCCTCTGATTTTTCATATTTGAGCTTGTTTTAATTCCTCCATTTTCCACAACCTGCAGTTTAGTTGAGTGTGGGAAATTACACAGTTCTCTAACTTATGTGAGGGGGTAGGAGTCTCTTTTTGTATTTCCCCAGGCAGAGTTTCTTTACTAAAGCATGAAATGAGAGCAGTGTAAGGTGCCTGTCCTGGCATACCATAAAATGATATTAATCATCACAAAATTATGCAGCCACACTTTAATTTCAGCCACAACACTGAATCCAGTAAGGTCCTAGAACAGTGGTTTCTTCAAATGATGTCCCTTCTATGTGGAGAAGAAACCTCCTCTCATATTTTCAATAGCAGTTCTGATGTGACCGGTTCTAATAGGGCCCTAGGGGCTAAAGATGGAGGATGGACTGCTTCCCTGGCTCAGCCAACTGAGCCCGGTGCTTGTTACCACTCTTCTTTCACTTAATTTTCCAAGAGAAGGAAGGCAGAGCTTATTGATAGGAAAAGAATCAGATCCTGTGATTTACTGTGCAGTGAAGGAGACCAAAGATAAAGATGTAGTACAAGGCTGTATGGTTGCTCCACTGTATGCAGGAAGAACAGAATTAGTGATATAGACTGAGTGGAATAACATAATCTTTCAACAAGGAAAGTCTTCAATTCCACTTTCATATACTTAAGTATCAATACTCTGCTGATATGAAGGAACTTTTTCTCTCTCTGTAAAGGGCATCTTTAACGTGAATCTGTTTTATTTCCCTTATTTTTTCCTCTTCATCATACACTCATGTTACCACAGTATAGTTGAACAGGTATAGCCTTTGGAGTCAGAAGTTTTTAGTTTATTTGTAGTTTCCAACACATTTGAGTTGTGTGATTGTGGGCAAGTCACATAACCCCTTTAATGTTGGTATTCATGTAGGCAAAACATACGGATAGCAATACCTATTTTATTCTATTTGGGAGGAAGTGTCTACACAGTCCCGACACATACTGGGTAATCTAAAATGCCCATGTCTTTCCCTCCTGTATTTCTTGCTCCTGTTCTTCTACTTGTCTCTGTGAGTTTTTTTTTTTTTTTTTTTCACTATAATACTGCATGCGGGGGGGGGGGGCACTGTCATGAGTGTTATGTGGCAGAGGAGACTTTGTATTTAAGAATGTAAGAACTGATCAAGCCATTATATTAACTGACTGGCCTGATAAACAAGTCCCTCACATCGAGCATTCTTGGGGCTTCTGAGTGATTATCTTACAGCTCTGGGAAGCCATCTAGAGAGGAATGCAAAGGAATAGGAAAATGGAGGTAGGGACTTAGAATATCTGATGACCCCAATCATGGCAAAGTCTTGCGTCCTGCTACCTTTTAGGTGATAAATAAGGCGGCCCTGGTAAAGAAATATTAGCTATGTACGACTGGTGATGCTTAAATACATGTTGGGTTTTTGTTGTTGTTGTTGTTGTTTTGTTTTTACATAAGGATGACGTCATTTGGTTTCCCTGCAATTAAACATCTCTACTTACATACTCTCCTCTTGTTTAACATTTTGTATGTCCTCAGGACACCATAGTAGTTAAGATTACAGTCAGTTACTTGTTGCAGTTTTACTTTCCCATACTGAAAATAGGCAGATGTCTCTTGGGGTTTCCCAGTAATCAGTTCATTTCTGATTTCCACCTCCCCTGGGAAAAGTGAGCTGAGATTTCCTGGTTTATGAAAAGTCACCCTTCCTACTACTTTTAATCTCTATTCCCCACCTCCTATAACTCCTATCTTACCCTGCATCCTTCTTCTTATCTCTTCATTCATTTTTCTAGTTGGCCTTTACCCAGAGTTTATTTATGAGGACAGCACAACAGATTTCAGAATTCTTTGGAAAGATTGCTCAGGTATTTGGTGTCCTTTCCTGAATATCATGGTGAAATCTGCTATTAAAATATCCATACATTTTAATCATGCAAGAGTCAGACAAACAATGTCTGCCCTCTGACAGACATATAAAATCATAGTAGGCATAATTGTATGCCTTTCCTTTTTTCTTTACAACTCTCTCCTATCTGATTTCCTTTAATCCTACTTTGGGGATGTTTTACATCAGAATTAATTATATTGAGAACAAGTGTCTGTTGCCTAACACTTTAAACATCATGATAAAAAACAGCTGAAACATAGTTATTCATGGTTGGATTGTGCTGGCCTCTTGCCATTCCTTTATTCCTCCACTTTACACACTTTTGTCAGAACTGGAGAGAGAAGAACTAGAAGTCAAATTCCTCAATTTTAAGTGTCATTTCTTAAGTTGTTACAAAACTACACTGAAATTTTATAGTTAATGCAAACTATTATTTTATTATATATCTATTTAAATAACTTATGTCTCTTCAGTATTTTATCTGTAGTATTTCCTACTCTGATATTATATTAAAAACCATCATTGACTGAGACTGTCTTAAGTGTTTTTCAAGTAGAGTCTCATTTAATTCTCACTACAACCCTATGCGCTAGGGGCTACTGCTAACGCCATTTTACAGGTAAAGAAATTGATATTTGGAGAGGCAAAGTAATTTGTCACAAGTCATTGGGAATACTGGGATAGAACCTGAATTCAGAACCTGAATTCTAACCCAGATTACACAACTCTAAATTCAGGACCCTTAACCATCATTCACTGACCAAATGTGGAGTTTAGAAATAAGATTAGCATTTACTAATTCACATAACATTGCTCTTCACATTGTTAATTAATTCTGTGATAGAATTTACAAATACTATTGGTTCTCAGTGATTTGGGAAAATATACAAACCTAAAGAACCTATAGATAAGGGGAAGGAACCTTTTGCCATTCAGCTTCCTTAATCAAGGATTGCCAATTAAATGATAAAAACCCATTTTTCTTTTTTCTAATACATAAGACTAGGGCTCTAACTGACCTTAAGTTAAGAGTATTTTTTGACACTTAAGTAGTTATATGACCTTGGGCCCCTCTAAGTTTCTATGTTATTATCTAGAAAACAAGGTAACACATTCTTTAACTCCTAGGATTCAATGAAAAGGTACATGAAAAGTGCTTAGCTAAGTACCTAGAATATGGTGCTGCTCACTAAAAGGGAACTATAATTTTTATTCTTTCATCTCTTTATTTCTCACAAAATGCACAAATCTTTCAAAAAGTAAAGTACATCAAACAAGATGAAACCCTCTCCTGAAATGAAGTCTTACTAGTATGACAGTGCTGTTTTTCTCCTTCCCTTAAAGACTGAATAAAATAGAATTTTTAATAGAAAAAGGAGTTACTCATTTAGAAAGGAAGGCAGTGTAATTCAATTAAACTTTACAATATTTAATTTTTGAAGGATTCAGAGTATTAAATTTTATATCTGTTCCCATTGAAAACTGATTTTACTGGTTTTAGACAAGGCTAGCTAAGTTTTTGTGGAAGCTTGCAGGTCTTATACAGCCAACAAAACTCTTTCAGGCCTTCTCCTTAGATTCCTCCTGTGTTCTACTGTCCCTGGCTTAGAGAGAGGATATACCTACTGTGAGCTGTGGGAAGTACCCAAGTAAGGAAAGAGAACAAATCTTTCAGAAACAAGAATGAAGGAGAGCCACTGGCTACAGTCATTCTTTAGCATTCATCACTGGGCAAAAAATTGAGTTGCCAGGAGTGCTTTATTATATTTCTATTATGTTTGGGAAAAAGTTTTAATTATTCTTAATATTTAGAGTGATTTTCTTTTATAACACAACATGGTCAAATTTTATTCTCTGACCTTGTTCCATATAAATACTAATAGTTAAAATAAAGGTAATTTTATTTTCATTCAATCATTTATTCATTAATTCATTTTTTTTTTTCAATAGGCACTGTCCTACTTGCTGGTGTTACAGCAGTAAAGCCTTTGTAGAGTGTTCATTTTAGTGAGGGAAGAAAGACAACAGATAAATTTAAAAATAAAGTACATTCAACATCCATTCATGATAAAACATTTAGAAATCTATGAATAAAAGGGAGCTTTCTTAAGCTAATAAAGACTTTCTATAAAACTGTCCATTGAAAGAATTCCCCTCAAGAACAGGAAGAAAACTACTGAAGGATTTCCCCTGAGGTCAGGAGCAAGATATGAGTGTTACTATCACCATCTTTAATGTTTATGGGAGATCCAAGCTAGTGCAATAGGCAAGGAAAAGAAAAAAAATTCATAAAGCTTAGAAAGGAAAAAATAAAATTTTTACTATTCAAAAATTATATGATTGAATAGGTAGAAAATCCAAAAGAATCTATAAACTATAAAATTAATAAGTGAATGTAGCAAGGTTGCTAAATACAAGATCAGTACACAAAATCAATTACATTATTATTATTATACTATCAACAGAGAAATGGAAAACTTTAAAAAAAAGACACCACTTACTATTGCATCAAAAAACCCCACCAAGGAATTAATATAAAAACAATAAAGTTTTATCAAGTGTAGTTAAAGAGGACCTAAATGTGTTCAAGAATAGGAAGACTCAATATTTAGGATAGCAATTCTCCCCAAACTAATTAATAAATTTAATGTAATTTAAATAAAAATTTTAGTGAGGTTCTTTGTGGATATTGGTAAGCTGATTTTAAAATTTACATAAAAATGCAAAGGGCCAAGAATTGCCAAGGCAATCTTGAAGAAGATGAACAAACTTAGAGGACTTAACAATAGCAGATATTAAAATTAATTATAAAGTTACAGTAAATAAGACAGTATGATGACACAAATGGAACCAATGGACAGGAGAGTACAGAAACAGAGTCCACATATATATGGTCATCTAATTTGTGACAATGATGATACCATGGTACAGTGAGCAAAGGATGGTCTTTTCAATACTTGGTACCAACTTGACATCTTTATGGAAAAAAAGAAGGTATCTTGACCCTTATCTCACACATACACAAAAATCAATTCCAGATGGATCTCAGATACATACATTTTAAGCATGTAGGAACATACTTTCATGATCTTGTGGCATGCAGAGATGTCTTTAAAAAGACACAAAAAAGGAAAAAAAAGATAAATTGGACTACATTAAAATGTTTGTTCATCAAAAAATACCAGTAGGAATGTAAAAAAGATAAACTGCACATTAGGAGAAAGTATTTGCAACACAGGTAACTGACAAAGGGCTCATTAAGAGTATATAACGAATTTCCACAAATCAATAAGTAAAAGCAGACAACTCAATAAAAAAAAAACACTGAGGTATTTCAAAACAGAAGATATCCAAATGGTCAATAAATATATGAAAGAAGCTCAGTTTCACTACTTAGTGAAATGTGCATTGAAATCATATGTAATATGATATCCCTACTGCCCACCAGAAAGGCTAAAGTTAAAAAGACAAATAATATTAAATACTGGTGAGAATGTAGAACAACAGGAAAACTTACATACTGTTGGAAATAAAAACTGGTACAACCACTCTGAAAATCTGTTTGGCATTTTCTACTAAAGCTGATCATAAATGTACCACATAACTAGCAATTCTACTCCTGGTTGATAACCAACAGAAAAGAATACATATGTCCTCTGAAGGACAGGTACAAAAATGTTCTTAACACAACTATGCAAAAAAAAAAAAAGCCAAAGACTGGAAACAACCCAACCATCCACATTGGAGGAATAGAATAAAGAAATTCTGGTAAATTCAAAAAATGGAATACTACAGAACAATGACAATGAAAGAATTACAACTATACACAATGATGTCTGCAAAACCAAAATAATGTTGAACAAAACAAGCTGTATATAGAAGAGTCCATACTATATGATTCCTTTTATACACATCTCAAAGCCAGGCAAACTAATTTGTGATATTAGAAGTTAGGATAGTGGTTTTCTTTGAGGGAAGCTAGTGACTAAGGCAGCACAAGGGAGGGGGTGTGTGAGATGCTGGTAGTATCTCTTTCTTGATCTGCATGCTGGTTATGGAGCTCTGTACACTTTGTGAAAATTCATTGAGCACTATACTATACTTATTACTTTTGCGGTTTTATATATGTAAATTATAGTTCAATAGAAAAAAAGCCCATTAAATAATAATATGGTGAGTAAACTTTCCAACTATTAACATTTTGTAAAGGTGAAAAAATAACAGGTTAAATGAAATTGAATAATATGAAGAAAATAAAGTAGGGGAGAGACACAGGGAATACAGGAAGGTGTGAAGAAGAGGGGTCATAATTTTAAAAAGAGTGGTCAGAGAGGCTTTAATGAGAATAGTTAATCTCCTTTTTCTTACCTGTATGGTAAAATTTCCCTGAAAATCCCAGGTTGAACGTAAAATTTGTGATTTGTGCACGCAAAAGATTCTGAGTATCAAGCAGGGCCTGAAATACATAATTTTAAAAAATATATCAGGTGGAGCATGGCCTTGAGAAGATATCTTCCTTTAGCATTCAAAAGGTAATACTACTCCTTTAGACATGAGAGAATTAAATGATGGAAAGTAGTTTCTTTACCACCTTACAACTAGCAAGAAGCTTCTGAGATTACATAAATACATACTTATATTTATCCTTTAGCTGCAATAAATCAGCAAAAAATGTCAGCTAGAAAAAGGAAGTTAAATGAAAAGTTTACTCTTCATGTATCAAAGGAAGTAGTATCTAGTACATAAAATACATCTCCCTTTACACCTCAGGGATGTAGTTCACCAGTTGTCAAAAGAAGGACATTCTGTTTAAGTGAAACTATGCAAGAACATATATTGAAAGAAACAGATTGTTGTTTTTCAGATATACCTTTGGTCTTCAAAATATAAGACTTTTCAATCTTTAAGTCTTAGATTCCCCAAAGATAGTGATTATTCTTCAAAAATGGATATCATGGTAAAGTAAATCTATAGTTTGCCCTTCCATTGAAAAACAGATAAAACCCCCTACTAATGACAGGTAAAGCTATTTTGAATCAGAGTTTTAATTGTTATATCCTATAAAGTATTTTTCATGCTATGAGTATTTAATGGACTTCTTTTCTTCTCCTTCTCCTCCTTTTCTTTCTCATTCTTATTTAAGTTTACATTCTTGTATTCCTCTCTCCCCCTACCCCAGACTATGGTAGTTGAGTGCCCACCTCAATGAGGCAAAAAGTAACACTAAATGGTAGATTTGTAAAGGATCTTAGTCAACATTTCTTTTATACATGAAGAAACTAAGGAGAAATGACTTGCCCATTTTCAAAGATAAAATTATTGGTAGATCCAAGGTTAAGGATATACTTCACCTGATTCCATATTAGGTACTCTTTTTACTCTACCACACCAAATCTTTCCCCACCCTTCCATAGTACTGCTGAATCCACAGCAAAATCTTTTCTTAATAGTGTAGCTGATATCTGGAAGCTCTGCCCCATCATGTTCACAGTCTCAATGTTTTTTGGGGGATAAACAGATATACATATTATTCAGAGACCCTCTCATGATTGTATGTGTTCAACAATTATTAGTTGCCACCCCTCTATTATTGCTGCTGCTACTATTACTACTCCTAATATGGCTGTTGTTATTGTTAGTGATAGATAATACATATCATCTCTCTGAACTTTTCCCTTCATTTGTTAAAGTTGAGACAATTATCTAACTCATAGAATTATGATGAGGAATATAAAAGAGATAATATATGCGGGAGTGCTTGATAAATTTTTTTAAAAATGGCATAAAATGGATAAAGAAGATGTGGTACATATATACAATGGAATACTACTCAGCCATAAAAAGGAACAAAACTGGGTCATTTGTAGAGACATGGATGGACCTAGAGTGTCATACAGAGTGAAGTCAGAAAGAGAAAAACAAATATTGTATATTAACACATATACGTGGAATCTAGAAAAATGGTATAGATGACCTTATTTACCAAGCAGAAATAGAGACACAGACATAGAGAACAAATATATGGATACCATGGGGGAAAGGGGTAGGGTGGGAGGAACTGGGAGATTGGGATCGACACATATACACTATTGATACTATGTATAAAATAGACAGCTGATGAGAACATACTGTATAGCACAGGGAACTCTACTTAATGCACTGTGGTGTCCTAACTGGGAGGGAAATCCAAAAGGGAGGGGATATATGTATATGTATGGCTGATTCATTTTGCTGTGCAGTAGAAGCTAACACAACATTGTAAAGCAACTATACTCCAATAAAAATTAAAAAAGTATTATCAGCAATATATTATATATTAATATAATTATATGTATATAATTATATATTATTGATAATTATATCTATAATTATCTATATCTGTATATTATATATATCTCACCTACTTATTTTTTTAATTGAAATATAGTTGACATACAATATTATGTTAGCTTCAGGAGTATAAAATAGTGATTCGACATTTAAATATACTATGAAATGATCAACACCTGAAGTCTAGCAACCATCTGTCCCCACACAAAGTTGTTACAGTATTACTGACCATATTCCTTATGCGAAAATTATATCCCCATGACTTACTTATTTTATAATCAGAAGTTTGTACTTCTTAATCTCCCTCACGTATTTCACTCATTTCCCCCACACCCCTGCCCTTTGGCAACCACCCATTTGTTCTCAGTATCTATGAGTCTGTTTACATTTTGTTTTGTTTGTTTGTTTTGTTTTTTAGACTCTACGTATAAGTGAGATCATATGGAATTTACCTTTCTCTGTCTATTTACTCCACTTAGCATAATATCCTCTAGATCCATCCATGCTGTCCCATGGCAAGATTTCACTCTTTTTTATGGCTAATATTCTACTGTATATACATACCACTCTTCTTTATCCATTCATCCATCAATGGACCTTAGGTTGCTTCCATATCTTGGCTATTATAAATAATACTACAATGAACATAGGGGTGCACATATTTTTTTAATTATTTTATTTATTTATTTTTAACATCTTTATTGGAGTATAATTACTTTACAATGTTGTGTTAGTTTCTGCTGTATAACAAAGTGAATCAGCTATACATATACATATATTCCCATATCCCCTCCCTCTTGCGTCTCCCTCCCACCCTCCCTATCCCAGCTCTCTAGGTGGTCACAAAGCACTGAGCTGATCTCCCTGTGCTACGTGGCTGCTTCCCACTAGCTATCTGTTTTACACTTGGCAGCGTATGAATGTCAATGCCACTCTCTCACTTCATCCCAGCTTACCCTTCCCTCTCCCTGTGTCCTTAAGTCCATTCTCTACATCTGCGTCTTTATTATTGTCCTGCCCCTAGGTTCTTCAGAACCATTTTGTTTTCTTAGATTCCATATATATGTGTTAGCATATGGTATTTGTTTTTCTCTTTCTGACTTACTTCACTCTGTATGACAGACTCTAGGTCCATCCACCTCACTACAAATAACTCAATTTCATTTCTTTTTATTGCTGAGTAACATTCCATTGTATATATGTGCCACATCTTCTTTATCCATTCATCTGTCAATGGACACTTAGGGTGCTTCCATGTCCTGGCTATTGTAAATAAAGCTGCAATGAACATTGTGGTACATGACACTTTTTGAATTATGGTTTTCTCAGGGTATATGCCCAGTAGTGGAATTGCTGGGTCGTATGG
This sequence comes from Balaenoptera borealis, assembly GCF_965194805.1. Classification (NCBI taxonomy): domain Eukaryota; kingdom Metazoa; phylum Chordata; class Mammalia; order Artiodactyla; family Balaenopteridae; genus Balaenoptera; species Balaenoptera borealis. The sequence continues at coordinate 128,000,027 of NC_138861.1, read as the reverse complement.
TAGTTCTATTTTTAGTTTTTTAAGGAACCTCCATACTGTTCTCCATAGTGGCTGTATCAATTTACATTCCCACCAACAGTGCAAGAGGGTTCCCTTTTCTCCACACCCTCTCCAGCATTTATTGTTTGCAGATTTTTTGATGATGGCCATTCTGACCAGTGTGAGGTGATACCTCATTGTAGTTTTGATTTGCATTTCTCTAATGGTTAGTGATGTTGAGCATCCTTTCATGTGTTTGTTGGCAATCTGTATATCTTCTTTGGAGAAATGTCTGTTTAAGTGTACCCATTTTTGGATTGGGTTGTTTGTTTTTTTGATATTGAGCTGCGTGAGCTGCTTGTATATTGTGGAAATTAATCCTTTGTCAGTTGCTTCGTTTGCAAATATGTTCTCCCATTCTGAGGGTTGTCTTTTGCACATGTTTTTGAATTAGTGTTTTTGTTTTCTTTGGGTAAATACTCAGAAGTGAAATTGCTGGATGATATGGTAGTTCTATTTTTAAGTTTTTGAGGAAGCTTCATACTGTTTTCCATAGTGGCTGCACCAATTTACAATCCCACCAATAGTATATGAGGGTTCCCTTTTCTCCATATCCTCTCTAGCACTTGTTATTTCTTGTCATTTTGATGGTAGCTACTCTGACAGACATCTTTTCATGTGTCTGTTGGCCATCTGTATGTCTTCTTTGGAATAATGTCTACTCAGATCCTCTGCCCATTTTTAAATGGATTGGGTTTTTTTTGGTATGGTATTGAGTTTCATGAATTTTTTATATATTATGGATATCAGCCCCTTATTGGATATGTCATTTACAAATATCTTCTACCATTCAGTAGTCTGCCTTTTCATTTTGTTGATGGTTTTCTTCAAAAAGCTTTTGGTTTGATGTAGTCCTACTTGTTTCTTTTTACTTTTGCTTTCCTTGCCTGAGGAGATACATCCAAAAAATATTGTTAAGACTGATGTCAAAGAATGTACTGCCTATGTTTTTTTCTAGAAGTTTTATGGTTTCAGGTCTTACATGTAAGTCTTTAATCCATATTGAGTTTATTTCTGTATATGGTATGAGAAAGTGCTCCAGTTTGATCCTTTTGCATATAGCTGTCCAGTTTTCCAAGCACCATTTATTAAAGAGGCTGCCTTTTCCCCATTTTATATTCTTGTCTCCTTTGTCATAGATTAATTGACCATCTAAGTGTGGTTTATTTCTGTGTTCTCTATTCTGTTCCATTGTTCTATGTGTCTGTTTTTGTGCCAGTACCATAATATTTTGATTACTGTAGCTTTGTAGGACTGCGTGAAATCAGGGAGCATGATACCTTAAGCTTTGTTCTTTCTCAAAATTGTTTTGGTTATTTGGGGTCTTTTGTAATTCCATGCAAATTTTAGAGTTATTTGTTCTAGTTCTGTGAAAAATGTCATTGGTTTTTTGATAGGATTTGCACTGAATCTGTGGATTGCCTTGGGTACTATGGAGATTTTAACAATATTAATTCTTCCAGTCCATGAGCACAGTATATCTTTCCATTTGTGTAATCTTTAATTTCTTTCATCAATGTCTTAGTTTTTGGAGTACAAGACTTTCGCCTCCTTGGTTAGATTTATTCCTAGGTATTTTATTCTTTTTTTTTTTAATCAGTCATCAATTATATACACATCGGTGTATACATGTCAATCCCAATCGCCCAATTCAGCACACCACCATCCCCACCCCACCGTGGTTTTCCCCCCTTGGTGTCCATACGTTTGTTCTCTACATCTGTGTCTCAACTTCTGCCCTGCAAACCGGTTCATCTGTACCATTTTTCTAGGTTTCTAGGTTCCACATACGTGCATTAATATATGATATTTGTTATTTTATTCTTTTTGATACAATTGTAAAGGGAATCCTTTTCTTAATTTCTCTGATAGTTCATTACTAGTGTCTAGAAATGCAACTGATTTTTGCACTGATTTTGTATCCTGAAACTTTTTTGAATTCATTTATTAGTTATAATAGTTTTTTTGGTGGAGCCTTTAGGGATTTCTATATAAAGTATCAGACAGTGACAGTTTTGCTTCTTCCTTTCCAATTTGGATTCCTTTTATTCCTTTTTTTTTGTCTAATTGCTGTGGCTCAGACCTCTGATACTATGTTGTGAGAGGGGGCATATCTTTGTCTTGTTCCTGATCTTAGAGGAAAAGCGTTTAACTCTTCACAGTTGGTTCTGATGTTGGCTGTGGGTTTGTCATATACAGCCTTGATTATGTTGAGGTACATTCCCTCTATAACCACTTTGTTGAGAGTTTTTATCATAAATGGATGTTGAATTTTGTCAGAAGTTTTTTCTGCATCTAGTGAGATGATTATGTGATTATTTTTCCCATTTGTTTATTTTTGTTTTTATTTCCATTACTCTAGGAGGTGGATCAAAAAAGATCTTGCTGTGATTTATGTCAAAGAGTGTTCTTCCTATGTTTTCCTCTAAGAGTTTTATAGTGTCGTCTTATATTTAGGTCTCTAATCCATTTTGAGTTTATTTTTGTGTATGGTGTTAGGGAGTATTCTAACTTCATTCTTTTACATGTAGCTGTCCAGTTTTCCCAGCACCACATATTGAAGAGACTGTCTTTTCTCCATTGTATATCGTTGCCTCCTTTGTCATAGATTAGTTGACCATAGGTGCGTGGGTTAATCTCTGGGCTTTCTATCTTGTTCCATTGATCTATGTTTCTGTTTTTGTGCCAGTACCATATTGTCTTGATTACTGTAGCTTTGTAGTATAGTCTGAAGTCAGGGAGTCTGATTCCTCCAGCTCCATTTTTTTGCCTCAAGACTGCTTTGGCTATTCGGGGTCTTCTGTGTCTCCATACAAATTTTAAGATGATTTGTTCTAGCTCTGTAAAAAATGCCATTGGTAATTTGATAGGGATTGCATTGCATCTGTAGATTGCTTGGGGTAGTATACTCATTTTCACAATGTTGATTCTTCCAATCCAAGAACATGGTATATCTCTCCATCTGTTGGTATCATCTTTAATTTCTTTCATCAGTGTCTTATAGTTTTCTGCATACAGGTCTTTTGTCTCCCTAGGTAGGTTTATTCCTAGGTATTTTATTCTTTGTGTTGCAGTGGTAAATGGGAGTGTTTCCATAATTTCTCTTTCAGATTTTTCATCATTAGTGTATAGGAATGCAAGAGATTTCTGTGCATTCATTTTGTATCCTGCAACGTTACCATATTCATTAATTAGCTCTAGCAGTTTTCTGGTGGCAGTTTTAGGATTCTCTATGTATAGTATCATGTCATCCGCAAACAGTGACAGTTTTACTTCTTCTTTTCCAATTTGTATTCCTTTTATTTCTTTTTCTTCTCTTATTGCCGTGGCTAGGACTTCCAGAACTATGTTGAATAATAGTGGTGAGAGTGGACATCCTTGTCTTGTTCCTGATCTTAGAGGAAATGCTTTCAGTTTTTCACCATTGAGAATGATGTTTGCTGTGGGTTTGTCATATATGGCCTTTATTATGTTGAGGTAGGTTCCCTCTATGCCCACTTTCTGGAGAGTTTTTATCAGAAATGGGTGTTGAATTTTGTCAAAAGCTTTTTCTGCATCTATTGAGATGATCATATGGTTTTTATTCTTCAATTTGTTAATATGGTGTATCACATTGATTGATTTGCGTATATTGAAGAATCCTTGCATCCCTGGGATAAATCCCACTTGATCGTGGTGTATGATCCTTTTAATGTGTTGTTGGATTCTGTTTGCTAGTATTTTGTTGAGGATTTTTGCATCTATATTCATCAGTGATATTGGTCTGTAATTTTCTTTTTTTGTAGTGTCTTTGTCTGGTTTTGGTATGAGGGTGATGGTGGCCTCATAGAATGAGTTTGGGAGTGTTCCTTCCTCTGCAATTTTTTGGAAGAGTTTGAGAAGGATAGGTGTTAGCTCTTCTCTAAATGTTTGATAGAATTCACCTGTGAAGCCATCTGGTCCTGGACTTTTGTTTGTTGGAAGATTTTTAATCACAGTTTCAATTTCATTCCTTGTGATTGGTCTGTTCATATTTTCTGTTTCTTCCTGGTTCAGTCTTGGAAGGTCATACCTTTCTAAGAATTTGTCCATTTCTTCCAGGTTGTCCATTTTATTGGCATAGAGTTGCTTGTAGTAGTCTCTTAGGATGCTTTGTATTTCTGCAGTGTCTGTTGCAACTTCTCCTTTTTCATTTCTGATTTTGTTGATTTGAGTCCTCTCCCTCTTTTTCTTGATGAGTCTGGCTAATGGCTTATCAACTTTGTTTATCTCCTCAAAGAACCAACTTTTAGTTTTATTGATCTTTGCTATTGTTTTCTTTGTTTCTATTTCATTTATTTCTGCTCTGATCTTTATGATTTCTTTCCTTCTGCTAACTTTGGGTTTTGTTTGTTCTTCTTTCTCTAGTTTCTTTAGGTGTAAGGTTAGATTGTTTACTTGAGATTTTTCTTGTTTCTTTAGGTAAGCTTGTATAGCTATAAACTTCCCTCTTAGAACTGCTTTCGCTGCATCCCATAGGTTTTGGGTCGTCGTGTTTTCATTGTCATTTGTCTCTAGGTATTTTTTTATTTCCTCTTTGATTTCTTCAGTGATCTCTTGGTTATTTAGTAACGTATTGTTTAGCCTCCATGTGTTTGTCTTTTTACGTTTTTTTCCCTGTAATTCATTTCTAATCTCATAGCGTTGTGGTCAGAAAAGATGCTTGATATGATTTCAATTTTCTTAAATTTACTGAGGCTTGATTTGTGACCCAAGATGTGATCTATCCTGGAGAATGTTCCGTGCGCACTTGAGAAGAACGTGTAATCTGCTGTTTTTGGATGGAATGTCCTATATATATCAATTAAATCTATCTGGTCTATTGTGTCATTTAAAGCTTCTGTTTCCTTATTTATTTTCATTTTGGATGATCTGTCCATTGGTGTAAGTGAGGTGTTAAAGTCCCCCACTATGATTGTGTTACTGTCAATTTCCTCTTTTATAGCTATTAGCAGTTGCCTTATGTATTGAGGTGCTCCTATGTTGGGTGCATATATATTTATAATTGTTATATCTTCTTCTTGGATTGATCCCTTGATCATTATGTAGTGTCCTTCCTTGTCTCTTGTAACATTCTTTATTTTTAAGTCGATTTTATCTGATATGAGTATAGCTACTCCAGCTTTCTTTTGATTTCCATTTGCATGGAATATCTTTTTCCATCCCCTCACTTTCAGTCTGTATGTGTCCCTAGGTCTAAAGTGGGTCTCTTGTAGACAGCATATATATGGGTCTTGTTTTTGTATCCATTCAGCCAGTCTATGTCTTTTGGTTGGGGCATTTAATCCATTCACGTTTAAGGTAATTATCGATATGTATGTTCCTATGACCATTTTCTTAATTGTTTTGGGTTTGTTTTTGTAGGTCCTTTTCTTCTCTTGTGTTTCCCACTTAGAGAAGTTCCTTTAGCATTTGTTGTAGAGCTGGTTTGGTGGTGCTGAATTCTCTTAGCTTTTGCTTGTCTGTAAAGCTTTTGATTTCTCCATCAAATCTAAATGAGATCCTTGCCGGGTAGAGTAATCATGGTTGTAGGTTCTTCCCTTTCATCACTTTAAGTATATCATGCCACTCCCTTCTGGCTTGCAGAGTTTCTGCTGAGAAATCACCTTTTAACCTTATGGGAGCTCCCTTGTATGTTATTTGTTGTTTTTCCCTTGCTGCTTTCAATAATTTTTCTTTGTCTTTAATTTTTGCCACTTTGATTACTATGTGTCTCGGCGTGTTTCTCCTTGGGTTTATTCTGTATGGGACTCTCTGCGCTTCCTGGACTTGGGTGGCTATTTCCTTTCCCATGTTAGGGAAGTTTTCGACTATAATCTCTTCAAATATTTTCTCTGGTCCTTTCTCTCTCTCTTCACCTTCTGGGACCCCTATATTGCGAACGTTGTTGCGTTTAATGTTGTCCCAGAGGTCTCTTAGGCTGTCTTCATTTCTTTTCATTCTTTTTTTCTTTAGTCTGTTCCGCAGCAGTGAATTCCACCATTCTGTCTTCCAGGTCACTTATCCGTTCTTCTGCCTCAGTTATTCTGCTATTGATTCCTTCTAGTGTAGTTTTCATTTCAGTTATTGTATTGGTCATCTCTGTTTGTTTGTTCTTTAATTCTTCTAGGTCTTTGTTAATCATTTCTTGCATCTTCTCAATCTTTGCCTCCATTCTTATTCCGAGGTCCTGGATCATCTTCACTATCATTATTCTGAATTCTTTTTCTGGAAGGTTGCCTATCTCCACTTCATTTAGTTGTTTTTCTGGGGTTTTTTCTTGTTCCTTCATCTGGTACATAGCCCTCTGCCTTTTCATCTTGTCTGTCTTTCTGTAACTGTGGTTTTTGGTCGATTATGTGATTTTTATCCTTTATTTTGTTAATGTGGTGTATAACATTGATTGATTTGTGGATTTTGAACCATCCTTCCATCCCTGGTAAAAATCCCGCTTGATCATGGTGTATGATCCTTTTAACATATTGCTGAATTTTGTTTGCTAATACTTTTTGAAGATTTTTGCATCTATGTTCATCAGTGATACTGGCCTGTAATATTCCTTTTTTTTGTGGTGTCTTTGTCTGGTTTTGGTATCAGGGTGATGCTAGCCTCATAGAATGAATTTAGAAGTGTTCTCTCCTCTTCAGTTTTTTGGAATAGCTTGAAAGAGATGTTAACTCTTCTTTAAATGTTTGGTAGAATTCACCTGTGAAGCCGTCTGGTCCTGGAAATTTGTTTGTTGGAATTTTTTGGATTACTGATTCAATTTCATTACTATTCTGTTCAGATTTTCTATTTCTTCCTGATTCAGTCTGTGAGATTATACATTTCTAGGAATATATCCATTTCTAATAGTTTGGCCAATTTGTTGGCATATAGCTGTTCCTAGTAATCTCTTAGGATCCTTTGTATTTCTGTGATGCCAGTTGTACCTTGTCCTCTTTTATTTCTGATTTTATTTATTTGGGCCCTCTCTCTTTTTTTCTTGATGAGTGTAGCTAAGGTTCATCAATTTTGTTTATCTTTTCCAAAAACCAGCTATTAGTTTCATTGATTTTTTTCTGTCGTTTGTTTAGTCTCTATTTCATTTATTTCTACTCAGATCTTTATTATTTCCTTCCTTTTACTAATGTTGGGTTTTGTTTGTTCTTCTTTTCCTATTTCCTTTAGGTGTAAGGTTAGATTGTTTATTTGAGATATTCTTGTTCCTGGGGTAAGCCTATATTTCTATAAACTTCCCTGTTAGAACTGTTTTGCTGCTTTCCATAGATTTTGGAATATTGTGATTCCATTTTCATGTATTTCAAGTATTTTAAAATTTCCTCTTTGATTTCTTCAATGACCCATTTGTTGTTTAGTAGCATATTGTTTAGCATTCACATGTTTTTATTTTTTGTGGCTTTTTTCTTTTAGTTGATTTCTAGTCTCAGTATTGTGGTCAGAAAGATGCTTGCCACGATTTCAATTTTCTTAAATTTACTCAGACTTTTTTTCATGGCCTAGCATGTGATCTGTTCTACAGAAAGTTCCATGTGCTCTTGAAAAGAATGTGTATTCTGCTTTTGGATGGAATGTTCTATATATACATCTATTAAGTCAATTTGATCTAATGTATCATTTAAGGCCAGTGTTTCCTTAGTGATTTTCTGTCTGGATGATCTGTCCATTGATGTAAGTAGGGTGTTAAAGTCCCCTACTATTATTGTGTTATTGTCAATTTCTTCCTTTATGTCTGTTAATATTTGCTTTATGTATTTAGGTGCTTCTATATACTTACAGGTGTTTGCATATATACTTACAAGTGTTATAGCTTTTTGTTGGATTGATCCCTTTATCATTATGTAAGCCCTTCTTTGTCTCTTGTTACAGTCTTTGTTCTAAACTCTATTTTGTCTAATAGAAGTATTGCAATCCCAGCTTTCTTTTTGTTTCCATTTCCATGGAATATCTTTTTTTCATTCCCTCACCTTGACAGTCTGTGTTTTAAATCTGAAATGAGTCTCTTGTAGGCATATATATTTGGGTCTTGTTTTTTAATCCATTCAACTCTATATCTTTTGATTGGAGCATTTAGTCCCTTTACATTTAAAGCAATTATTGATAGGTATGTACTTATTGCCATTTTTTATTGTTTTCTATTTTTTTTGTAGTTCTTTGTTCTTTTCTTCTTCTCTTGCCCTCTTCCCTTGTGATTTGATGACTATTGTTAGTGTTATGTTTGGATTCCTTTCTCCTTATTTTTTATGTATCTATTATAGGTTTTTGGTTTGTGGTTAGTTACCATGAGGTTTATATATAACATTTATGTATGCTTATTTTAAGCTGATGATCTCTTAAGCTCAAACACCTTCTAACAGCCTTATATTTTTACACCCCCCCCCAAATTTTATGTTTTTGATGTCATATTTTACATCTTTTTATTTTATGTATCCTTTAATTACTTATTGTAGATATAGATCATTTTACTACTTTTGTCTTTTAACCTTCCTACTAGTTTACATGTGATTAATCCACTACCTTTGCTATATCTTTGCTATTATCAATGAGATTTTTCCTTTCATACTTTTCTTATTTCTACTTGTAGCTTTTTCTTTTCTGCACAGTGAAGTGCCTTTAACATTTCTTGTAAGGCCAGTTTAGCAGTGATGAACTCTTTCAGCATTTGCTCATCTGTAAAACACTTTGTCTCCTTCAACTGTGAACTTTAACCTTAATGGGTAGAATATTCTTGGTTGTAGGTTTTTTCCTTTTGGCACTTTGAATTATCATGCCACTCTCTTCTAGCCTGCAAAGCATCTGCTGAAAAGTCAGCTCATGGTCTTAGGGCAGTTTCCTTGTACATAACTAGTTGTTTTTTTCTCATGCTGATTTTAAGATTCTCTCTTTAATTTTAGTTAAAATGTGTATTGGTGTGGACCTCTTTGACTTCATCTTCTTGGGGACTCTCTGTGCTTCTTGAAACTGGATGTCTATTTCCTTCCCAGGGTTAGGGAAATTTTCAGCTATTTTTCCTTTCTTTTTTTTCTTTAATATTTATTTATTTGTCTGCATCGGGTCTTAGTTGTGGGATCTTCACTGAGGCATGTGGGATCTTTCATTGTGGTGCACGGGCTCTTTGTTGCGGCACACGGGCTTCTCTCTGGTTGTGGTGCGCAGGCTCCTCTCTAGTTGTGGTGCGTGGGCTCCAGAGTGCGTGGGCTCAGTAGTTGCGGCATGCAGGCTCTCCAGTTGTGGTGTGTGGACTCTAGAGTGCACAGGCTTAGCTGCCCCATGGCATGTGGGATCTTAGTTCCCCAACCAGGGATCAAACCCGTATCCCCTGCATTGGAAGGTGGATTCTTAACCACTGGACCACCAGGGAAGTTCCCAGCTATTTTTTCTTAAAAAAAGTTTTCTGCCATCTTCTCATCTCTTCTTCTTCTGGGACCCTATAATGTGAATGTTAATATGCTTGATGTTGTCCCAGAAGTCTCTTAAGCCATTCTTATCAAAACAATTTTTTTCTCTTTTCTGTTCATCTTGGGTGATTTCCACTACTCTGTCTTTCAGATTGCTGATCTGTTCTTCTGTATCATCTAATCTACTGTTGATTTCCTCTAGTATATTTTTCATCCCATTTATTGTATTCTTCAGCTCTGATGGGTTCTTTCTTATATTTTCTAATACTTTGTTGTAGTTTTCACTGTGTTCATCCATTTTTCTCCTGAGATCAGTGAGCATCTTTATGATCACTACCTTGAGCTCTTTATTGGGTATATTGCTTATCTCCATTTTGGTTAATGTCTTTACCTGGGATTTTTGTCTTGTTCCATCATATGGAACATATTCCTTCGTCTCCTCATTTTGTCTAATTCTCTGTTTTTTTTCCTGTTTATTAGATAGTGGTGTTATGTCTTCCAGTCTCGGAGAAGTAGCCTTATGTAGGAGACATCTTATGGGGACCAGCAGAAAGCTCCCTGCTGGCCACCTAAGATAGATGTTACAGAGGTGTCTCCTATGTGGGCTGTATGTGTGCCCTTCTGTTGTATCAGGGCCGACTATCGTGGGTGTGCTGGTAGGTGAAGCTGGTTCCTGGCCCAGCTGGTTGCCAAGGGCCTGATGGTGGGCAGGGCAAGTCTCCCATGATAATGGGCTAGAAGGTGGATTCCAAAACAGCGCTTGCCAGTGCCCTTGTCAGCACTGTACAATGACATCTCAAAGATGGCTGTTGCCAGAGTCTCATGGGAGTCTCAGCTGCCTTTTGCCTCTCTGGGAGGCTCTCCAGTGTCAGCCAGTGGTTCTGACCCAGGCACTTCTCAAATTACTGCCTCAACACTGGGACTTGGACTGTGTGAGATTTTGTGGGTGCCCTTTGTGCATGTCCTTTAAACACAGAGGCTCATTATCCTATAGAACTTTGGCTCTCCTGAATGTAAGTCCTGCTGGTTTTCAAAGTCTGACTTTCTAAGGGCTTGTCTTCATAGTGCAGGACCCCTGGACTGGGGACCCTGATGTGGGGCTCAGACCTCTCACTCCTTGGGGAGCGGAGGAACTCCTGTTTGTGGGTCATCAACCAGGGGGTGTGGGTCTTGACTAGATAGCATCTCTGCCCTTCCTACCCATCTTGTTGTAGCTCCTTCTTTATATCTTCAGTTGTGGAAGATCTTTTCTGCTACTCTTCAGGTTTTTCTATAGATAGTTGCTCTGTAAGTAGTTGTAATTTTGGTGTGCCCATGAAAGTAGGTGAGTTCAGAGTCTTCGTACTCCATCATCTTGAGATCTCATTTATTTCTTGAAGGTTTTTTCCCCTCATTTTATTTACCTTCAGTATCCTCCTACCCTTCTTTCTCCCCTTCTTCTTGCTTATTTCTTCTACTCAGCTGAATATTCTAGTTGGCTTTTCCTATCTTTCCTTCCCCTTAGATCTTATCTTTCTTCTTCATCCATCTTACTTCATTTCATTCTCTTATTTTTCTCCTTTCGGTGGTGAAAATATGTATTCAGAAATCCATCTTAAAATCATTTCTTGTGTGTTCACTGCTTTATTCTTAAAGTTAGAAATTTTTTCTTTTTATCTCCCTGAAAATAAAATCCCCAAACTACACTTGAACTTTACTTTGTGATTCTAGATTGTTTTTTAAAATTTACATTTACAATATTTAATACGAAAAAACCCAAACAAATCTATCCTATGATTAGACCTTGGAAGCAAATTCAGTACCTGTTAACTAACCTCTAAATCAACTACAGTACATTGACTCAAATTATTGAATTAGCTCTGATTTTGCAGGCTTGACTTGGCATTTTACATATTTATTCAATGTTCTAGAAATAAACATTAAAACACATAAAAGATATATTGAAACAGATGGCAGCTACTAATATTATGACTATGTATAGTGAAGAGGGAAGTTTATTTCTAGATAATAATTTATGAACTTAAGTAGTAATATTTCTTATCTTTTACATTGCTTTTATAAACCAGATTTTGGGAGTGTCTATGAGAACAATGTTATATATTCACCCATTATTTCTGTCTTTTCAAAATATGCTTTTGTGCAGGAAGCTTGAATACTCAGTAATATTCTTAAATCATATCCTTTTCATTAAACTCTTCATTGCTAGAATGTTTTTATTCATCATTATTCTGTTTATAACTGATGTAGTCTATTATTCCTATGAACATTTATATAAAATGATATAATACTTTATGTGCAACATGTCTAAAATGCTTTATCCTTTATGTGCAACACATCTAAAATGCTGTAATAATATCTAAAATCTAATCATAATAATATAAATCAATATTCCAGTACTAAATTCAGAAAACCACATGTATTCTGGGCAAGCAAACACTCTCTGATATGCAAACTACTTTGGCCATGGAGGAGGTAATTGATCACTGCCACATGCAGAGGTATTATTTACTGGTCTCCTCCAATCTAAGAACCCTAAGAACATAGATGTGTACTGTCAGAAATGGTCTGATTATTGAAAAATGGTACTTTAAGTGTTCCAAAACTTTGAATATATTTAGCAGGATAATTCACAATTCTACGTGTCAGTGATTATCTTTAAAATATCACATTTTTTCTAATTAAAAAAATTAAAATCACTAATAAATCTACCTCTCAGGATAAATTAATATTATGATGTAATCCCATCCCATTTTTACCAATAACTACATATACCTACATATATGTAGATATATAGATGTATAAGTGAAATTAGAGCCATAAAGTAAAAATTAGAACTGTATCAATTATGATTAAAAATACAGAGTTTTGAATTTTGCCTTTTCCATTTAATAGTATATCATGAGCTTTCTCCTGTCACATTAACCATCCAAAACCAAAATTTTTAATAGATGCTGAATATTACATCAAATGGATATACTATAATTTATTTAACCATTTTATACTATTGTTGTACATTTAGATTGTTTAAATTTTTTGTCTAATATAAATACTGCTCTTTGTATCAATACATATTTATATAGCAAAGAAGTAACCATTTCTGCAGGAGAAAATAATTCTGCTTACTCTTCAGCAAACAAAACAGTTTCTGAGCAAATTTGAAAATACTTATAAAAGTATTAATAGGGAACATAATATCCAATTAACATTATAAGAGAATTGCATTATGAATATAATTTAATATGAAAATTTGACTCTTTTCAAAATTACTTTTCAATTTGAATCTCTATGCTACCCCACTAACTTAGTCTTTCAAGGCTCAGTTCTATAAAGCCAAAAGCACTTGCAGGCATTAAAAGATCTAGTTGAAGCCAAAAAAAAAAAAAAAAAGATCTAATTTAAAGGAATTGAACTCTTGAGAACTGAGCAAAATGGGAGATTTTATATATCTTTGGATTTTCTCCAACTTTCTTAAACAGAATGAATATATCAATTAAAGCAAATAGAAAAGACAAAAATTTAAAAATAACTGCAGAAGAGTTTTACATGGAGATTCATGTTAGGACTCATTACATGTGTGACATTCTTTGGGGAAATATCTGCTAGCTTTTCGTTTCTTATCTGGGCTTCTTAGATTATATTATTTTGACCTATTTTATATTTTGTAAGTTAACAAAAGTATTTGGCGACCAAATTAAGACTGGGAAAGACAAATGGATAAAGAAGATGTGGTACATATATACAATGGAATATTACTTAGCCATAAAAAGGAACTAAAATGGGTCATTTGTAGAGACGTGGATGGATCTAGAGACTGTCATACAGAGTGAAGTAAGTCAGAGAGAGAAAAACAAATATTGTATATTAACGCATATATGTGGAACCTAGAAAAATGGTACAGATGAACTGGTTTGCAGGGCAGAAATAGAGACACAGCTGTTGAGAACAGACATACGGACACCAAGGGAGGAAAGTAGCAGGGGTGGTGGTGGTAGTGGGATGAATTGGGAGATTGGGATTGACATATATATACTAACAGGTATAAAATAGATAACTAATAAGAACCTGCTGTATAAAAAATAAATAAAATAAAATTCAAAAAGAAAAAGACTGGGAAAGAAATTTTAGTGTTAAATATGGTTTTTCAGCAGTAGGCAAAAGTATGTTTCAGCACAGAATTTTTAGTTAATATTTTCTTAATCAACCACATGATAATTATAAATATATATAATGTATCCAGATCTGCTAAAGTAAATGAAAACAATTGGGCAGCTAATTATAAGCTCCTGTATCTAGTGATCTATGTACACACACAAACACACACATACATACACAGGCATCAGAGATGCTCGTGGGTATGGTATGAAGATCAAATGAGAACATGGACACATGGCCCTAAAACCTTTTCTAGCACACAGAAGCGGAGTTTTAGCCCTATGAATGGAATTCTTTGTCCCTTCCTCTGTCAACCTTAATATTTCCTTATCATCTTGTCACAAAATGCCATCTTGTATTTCTTACTGCTGCCCACTTGGAGTAAAATCAGGCATATGCCTAAAATTTTAAATGATATTTTCAAATTAAGCCTTGGCACTTTTGGAGTTGTCTAATCAGCACTGAGGATTTTAAACAAAAGAGGAAGATGGTTCAAGTAGCTATATTATAGTAACTTTCACAGGGCTTTGTAATTCTTTCTAAGTGACCTTACTGAATTCTTTATTCTCCATCACAAGGTTCATGTATTTTGTTGTTTGTATTGGAGTAATAGAGGAAGGACAAAGGTTTTTGTGAAAGCCAAGGAGAAAAGAGTAGCATAGGAATCTTGAATTATTTGTTACATACTTAAACTGTCAGAGCACACATTATACATAACCTCTAAATTGTACAGGTGAGAGATGGTTTTGCTAGAACATTTGTTGAACTGAAATTGGTAAATAATAAGTGAGTGGGAAAACAGAAAGCAAGTAAGTACTACTCTCATTAAGCATTCATTTGAAATTGTTATACATATTCTATTTAGCTTATGGTTGATATACTTAAATAGTCAAAATACTAATGTACTTTTTTTTAAAGAAGAAATAAAAATAAAAGGTAGTTCACAGTTCCTTACAATGCAGCATCTTTAGGCAACTGTAAGTTATATCTCACTCATTCAATTATAGAGAAAAGGTTTTTATGTGTTGTAATAAACATAATTTAAACACCTTAATAATTTAAAATACTTGCTTCGAGCAGCAAAGAAGGAGAGGTATAAGATTCCATATGAAGGGACTGAAGCATCCCAACCCATGTACTATTATTCCAGAGCAAATTAGGTTTCCTTTAACAGTTGCAGAGTTATGTTGCAAACCCCTTAAGTAGCGTGTCTGTTCTGTTTAAGAAGTGAAAGTGCTAAATACTTAAAAAAAACTGATAAAATGTTCCCTAGTCACCACTCCCCACCAAATAAATTTTGGGTTATATGTTAAAAACAAAATGTGAGACTGAAGCTGGACTATAAATTCCATGAGGTAGTGACTCTGTCCAATTCACTTTTCACCACTAAAGTTCAGCATGATGTCAGGAGCAGAAGAGGGGCAAGTAACTATTTGTTGAATGGGGACATTAATGAATTTCTGATTGATCTTATAGTGTAATAAATTAATAAAGATGACAGTAATATTGTGGAACATTCTTTTGCTATTCTATTTTCATAAACTGTTTTGAATCTTGATGAATTAATTTCAACATATTTCATATCCAAAAAAGTAATTATAAAGCATTTGATTTTCAAATTATTTGTAAAAGGGCTAAAATAAAAGCATTCCCTATATCAGTGCTTCTCAAACTTCTGTGTACATGGAGATCATCTTAAAAGCTTAATAAAATGCAAATTCCTGGGTTCTAACCCAGAGATGCTGAACAATAGTGTCGAAGCAGGTCCAAAGCATCCCAGATGATTCTGATATAGGTGACATTATACCACACTCTAAGAATCACTCTCCTATTCCTTGATTTCAAATAGCTCAACACATGTTCTCATTCACTTATAGGCATGTTTTTTCTTTGAGAATATGAAATCTTTGATGTCCACTCTATAGCAAAATTCTTGGTACACAGTAGGCATTCAGCTAGTCAATGATTTTACAAGCCACATAAGTAATGGGTACTATGAATTCTAAAATCAGAAATATTCTGGAACACCTAATACCTAAACTCCCCAACAAAGGCAAAACTGATGTGTCAAGGAAGTTCCTAGCCACTTTGTTCTTTATTTCTCTGTTCGAAAATATGTACGTTTTTCAAAGTGGGTTTTAGAAAGGCCCTCCTCGCAAACAGAGGGAGAGTCTTTGTGTTAGTTTGAATACAAACATTTCAGAGATTAGTGAAGTCACACAAAACTGACAAAAACTAAACTACAACTTCTTTGGTTTGTAAGGTTGTTGCTACAGATTGTGTAAAATTAACATTCTGAGAAACACTGTAAATATGCTGATTGGACTGAGGGTAGAAGAGTGTTTCTTCAGGGAGCCTGGTCCTGGGAGCAGCACAAGGTAGAGCTGGTCACGTCCTGGCCACGCCCCATTTTGAGTCAGCTGAGGAGAGCAATGGGCACTCATTCAGATCATTTTGAGTTTCATATTTATTTGTATTCTGTGAATGTTAGCTTGCTTGCCATTCACAATTAGATGCCCTAGGACCAGCCTAGGGAAAAAAACATATATTTTATTTTGACCATGGTTTTAGTCACTGCAGATAACCTAAAAATCTGCTTTTATCAAATTCTGAATAGTATTATTTTGATAAGGAATGGTTTAAAACACTCTTTCCAATTCTCTTACTGCTATTATTTTTAATTCTCAATATTTAAAAAAAAAATTTACCACTGGAGCTTACCTAGATGACTGTCATTTCTGTGATTTGACTGGTACTTTCACAGAAAACCCAAGTGGTGACTAAGGTTTTATTGTCAATGGTTCCACTTATTTTCAACTTCACTCTGAATAAGGATGGGAATTGAAACCAAAGAAAGAAAATGATGTAACATTCTAACTCTCCTCTAACAGCCCTAGAATGGTGAGTTTCCTTATGTCTGACAACATCCCACAGGTTGTACTTGGGAAAGCCTATCCTAGTTGAAAACTGTTACGGTCAGTCAGTCTTCCTTCCATGAAAATCAACCGAACTTGGAATTGTCTCTTCTATAGAAGTAAGTCTGGATTTGGCTATAAGTGTGCACACTTTTATTGTCCTCTGTATGCTGTCCTTGGTAACATAAAGAGAAAGCCTGACATGCAGATTGAAAATAATCTCTAAAAAGCAATCATCCTCAGTACAATGATACGCTTTTCAGAGATGCCCCCCCACTCCCCTACCCCACCCCACCAAAACAGGCCATGTATGAACACTGGAGAAGGTCTGGGTTGGCAGCCAAAGTTCCGGTTCTAATTGGTGGTGATCATTTGTGTCACACACTGAATTTCTAGGATAGTATGGAATTGATTAGGGCTACTCATGGCTGAGAGAAATGCATACTCTGAGATATTATAGCAGGGTGTCTGGACAGCCTCAATGGCACTTTCCTTGAGGTTCCATGAATTTGTGAATGTGGGGGGCTGGGCTGGTAAGAAAGAAAGGAAGAGAATATGGAATACATGGGACCTCCCAGGATCCTCTATCAGCTAGAAAGGGTTCTTATGACTTTCCCAGCCTTTCTAGTGATCCTCACAACTGCAGCCAACTCAAGGGTCCCATCGCCACCCCTGAGAAATGCCAAAAACTACAAAGGATACAAAAGAGAGAACGACTGAACTGGCACTCTATATTTTGTGCCACCAAGAGAATAATGACTGAAGATACTAGAATGCTGCAACTCTGATTCTGAGATAAAGATAATATAACTTTACATTTGTATTATTGCTTATAATTCTCAAAAAGCTTTCACTTATCATCTCGTCTGACCTTTACAACAACTTAAGAGAGTCAGGGTAAGCACTATTATTGCCACTTTAAATTTAAGGAAAGTAAGGCTCAGATATGTGAAGTGACTTGCTAAACCCACACAGTAAATAAGAGGCAGAATAGGGGATTTAAACCCATATTTCCATATGGTATAAGCTGTCTTGTCTAGAAACAAGAAAATGAAATGTATCTTGACTAATATGCTTTCCAAGTATAATTTATTTTACAGACAAGTCTTTCAATTTTTTTTAAGACTATGAAACAGACTTTTCTGTCACAAACCATGTCTTTTAAATCTTCCCACACTAATATTTTTGTATTGCTGAGGAAACATAGTGTGTTTTGTTTGTATGTTTATTTATTGATTTATATTCTCTCCCTGTATTCATTTTCTCTCCCTCCCTTTCTGTGTGTGTATGTGTGTGTGTATATATTTATGTAATCTTTCTTGCGTATGAATTAGCTTTTCACTTATCACAAAAAAAGCATTTAAAATGGAAGAAGTTTAGACCAAACTGATGAAAGTACATTTATAGTATAGAGTATAGATTAAGACTTGATATCCTGAGAGTTAAGGTCTTAAAAGTCCTCTATTGTGATTTCCCACAAGCAAGAATGTCTTTTCACGTTGACATGAAATGTGATTTTCTGTCCTTAGGCCAAGCTGGTAGGCAGATTGCTTTTATGTAATTCCTGTGAAGCTGGCAGGAGGTGACTCATATACATAAATGCCTCTTTCAATCAGGAAGAAGGTGTCAGAGGGCGGGTGGGTGGTGTCTGAATGACTAAGTTTTAAGATGTTAGGGGTACTGAAAAAAATCTCCTAAAATGAGAGTTTCCAGGGAGATGCACACATGAGGATCTGGATCACGTCAATGAATCAAAGGAAAACTTTGAAAAGATTTTACTACATTGTTTGAGTCTCAGTCTTTACTTCATAACTCAGTGAAAAGAGAAATTCCCTCAACTACTCATAAATTAAAAATAGCTCAGGTTTTAAACAAGCTCTTGGAATGAGACTTGATTCCAAGAGGCTCGAATTGAAATATTAAGTACATTGTATGAAAGGGACAGAGGAGTTATGGGTATGAAAAAGTCATGAGAAAGTCACAGAAATTTTTAGAAATAGCCACAGTAGAGGAAGAGTATGTTCCTGAGAAAATAAGTGACTACTCACTATCTCATTCAAGTAAAATAAAACTTTCCTACAAATGGTAGTGCTATGGAACAGAATAAAAGTCTCTATTGAAATCCTTGAAAGGATTTCAGATAAAGGCGAAGTAACAGTATGGCCAAGTATCTAGGTGGTAGTCCATAATAGCCGATGTTCTCAGTAAATGCTCAGTGGAACAGATAAAAGCCAATGCAGTAATTGAACTCCTAGGGAAAGCTGAACAGGTTGACAGAGTGAAATTCTTCATTTCATGGCTTTGTGTTCTGGTTTTCTCACAAGGCCATGTTATATATCTGTTGTTTTTTTCCTCTAAAAAATTTAGAGGGGGCAGAGCAAAAAACAACAAGGGTGGAGCATGTATGAAGTTGTTGACAGTAACCAAGAGTGATCAATGTGAGTGGGAGTAGGATCCTGGATTAAACAACATTATCAACAAAAGGCTGTAATGTTTTTTTCACTCACTTATCCCTCTGTGTATTATGTTGGTTGACTGGCTTTTCCTATATTATAACATCAGTTTACTATTTTCAGGGACTATATAACTACTTTCAATTATAGCACCAGAACAGTTTCTATTAGTACTTTTCCCACCTTCATATCTGTTTAAGATTATATATGAATTCTAAATTTCTTCGTCAGTTCTGGACTGTTGTCTAAACTTTTCTAACAGACTTTTAAAAAATTTTATTTTGGAGTTTTCTTGAAGTGGTGAATTTCTGAGAGAGCTCAAAGTATTATTTCAGAAGACTTTTGATATGGTCCACTACTGTCAATAAAGATTTCAGAAAATACAGAATCTTAGTTCTGCAGCAAATCTATAGCAAACTTTATTCCAGTGTTAAGAAGCAATCATTATTTTCCACAGCCTGATTTTTATATGAGTTGCTTTAAAGAATGTAGAATCGATTTTCCGTGCAGCGTTGCTAAGAAAAAAATTCCTATGGAACCGTTAAAAAGGCAGTTGACCTTTGTCTGTTTTAGTGTAGCATTAGGAGTCTATCTTCTAAAGTGAAAAGTGAGTTTGTATGATTTACCTGAATGAGGGTTTTGTTATTATTGCAGGCTTATCATAATTTACTTTTATAATTTCTGTTTAATGTAATGGCTCTTAAAAAAGCCAACATACTACAGAAGTTGTCATGCTTGCATTTCTCAAAGATGTCACACTGTCATTAAGATTTCTGAGAGAGATTTGAAAATGACCAAAACCAGGAATCATATATTCAGAACAACTGAGAAAAACAGGTTGATTGAGCCTATGAATCTGGCAGTAGGCCGTGGTACAAAAAGTGGCATTTAGGCCACAAGTCCAGCTCAAATCTAGCAGGTTGCATATATTATTGTTCCTGAAGATAGGGAGATAGTTGAGGGAAGTAAGATCGAATGGTTAAAACTTAAAAAGGCACAGAGTCAGACTAGTCAGACAGGGTTTGACTCCTGCTCTTCCATTTACAAGCTGTATGACCTTGATAAGTCTGAGTCTCAGTCTACTTTTTTGTAAAATCATACCTCCTTTATGAGAATGCAATGAAGAATGACTGAAACTATTCATGGAAGCACTAGATCAAATAATCAACCTTGGGGAGGGATAAATTAGGAGTTTGGGAATAACATATCACACTACTATATACTTATAAAATAGTTAACCAACAAAGACCTACTGTATAGCACAGGGAACTATACTCAATATTCTGTAATAACCTATAAGTGAAAAGAATCTGAAAAAGAATATACATATAAAAGAATACATATATATATAAAACTGAATCACTTTGCTGCACACCTGAATCACAACACTGTAAATCAATTATACTTCAATTAAAAAAAAAACCCCAAATCCCCACAAAACAAATAAAAACAAATAATTAACCTAAAACACATAACAGGTCTTCAAAACTGCTAGTTCCTTTTTTCTCTCCTTATTCCTGATAAATGCTTCAACAGCAACAAAAGGCAAAACAGCACCCCCAAGATACACTTGGAAATGGGCCCAATGGTGTTGGTTTAGTGAAGGAGGTGTTTTAAGTACCTCTCATCAAACTGCATTTATAGCCAGTTCTAATTAAAGCTAACATTTATTGAGCAATGGGCACTTAATGTTTACTAGGCTCTGTGCTAAGGATGGACAATCTCATTTAACCTATTCAGCAACTCATTGTTATTGGATTATTTCACTTAATCTGTTCAACAAGTAGATACTATCATTTAATTCATTACACACATAAGGAAACAGGCACACAGAGATTAAGTAAATTAAGCAGAAATTAAAAACTGAATTTTAATTTAGCTAAAAAAAAAGAATATGGGGTATTCCTTTGCAAGAGGACTTATGTGATTTGGGGATTATATGTTCATAGCACTAAATCCACCTTAACTTTAAAATCATGTATTGAAAACATTAATAAAATGTAACACAAGTCCATGAAGAAAAGCTTCGTGGTGTTGGAAGACAGTTCTCCATGGTATTCTTGCACGCCTGCATGTCTTGTGAGCAGAGGCATTGACTGCCCTTGCTTGGAACTGTCTTTTCAAGGATGTTTATAGAACAGACAGCTTTGTAAAACAGAGATAGTATCTTCCTTCAGAGCAAAGGGCAAGTTGCTTACTTTCCAGTATAAATAAGATCATGTCTACCCCCGATGCAAAGGTCACGCAGGATGCCACCCATTATAAAAGATTCGGGTTCCTCAACATTAGGGTTCCTCTCCTGTAATGCAACCCACTGCATGTGCAGGTGTGAATCAACTAGACCTTTTCACATCACCCTGCAGGAAGTGGGACTTGGAGAACCAGCTCAAATGTGGATACTCTGGCTGTTGCTATTGCTGTGAGTAATAATATACTTTCTCTCTGACTCAGAAATCTTGTACCTTCTAATAGCATCCATGAGACTGTGGCAGGCTGACTTGCTGGCTTGCAAACAGGATGAAATCTCAGACCCTTCCTAGTTCTTAACAAGTGGAGAAGGGAAAATTATAAACATGCAAGGACAGGAAAAGATCCAGTTTATTTAAGGTGCTATCTAAAGCAACTGCATGAGGATGTACGTGGGAAAAATAATCATTCCTTAAGGCCGTGTTTCACGATGAACCAGAGGGGCTTTGGGATAGAAATTTGTGTGTGTGCATACAGAAAAACAGGAAAGGGCAAAGAAAACATATTGCCTGAAACCATGGAAAACTAATAAATATACATGACTGTAAACAGCTTTCTAAAGACAGGTACACTGTGCTGCACATGATTTATATGTTTGCTCCTGGCTTAAAAATGAGTGCCAGTACTAGATTCACAAAAGCTGTTAAATTCTTCTGATGTTCAAAGCTGCAGGAAGTAGTTTCATATCTATATTCTCATGAAGCCAGTAGGCTGGTTTATAACTTTACACAACTATTTTTTCCGGCAAATTGAGCGGAGAAAGAAGGGTTAATTTACCATGAGTTATAATTCATGGTTAATAAATTGTTAACAGGCAACAGTAAGTAAAGCTTAATGGGGATATAGCAAAGAGGCATTTTTTTCACTTTAATTGTACTTCATTAACAGAGTTCATCCTCTAGGGGGCAGGCAATAATGAGACCATAACAGTCCTTGACTCTGGATCTTGCTAAGTCTGTTTTAAAGAAACAAACAACCTGATTTAAAAATGGGCAGAAGACCTGAATAGACATTTTTCCAAAGAGGAAATGCAGATGGTCAACAGGCACATGAAAAGATGCTCAACATCACTAATCATCAGGTAAATGCAAATCAAAACCACAATGAGATATCACCTCACACCTGTCAGAATGGCCATCATCAAAAGGAACATAAATAACGAATGTTGCAAGGATGTGGAACCCTTGTACACTGTTGATGGGAATGTAAATTGGTGTAGCCACTGTGGAAAACAGTATGGAGGTTTCTCAAAAAAACCAAAAATAGAGCTACCTTATGACCTAGCAATTCCACTCCTAGGTATATATCTGAAGAAAACAAAAACACTAATTTGAAAAGATACATGCACCCCAATGTTCATAGCAGCATTATTTACAATTGCCAAGATATGGCAGCAACCTAAGTGTACATCAACAGATGAATGGATAAAGAAGATGTGGTATATATATATACAATGGAATACTACTCAACCATAAAAAGAATGAAAATTTGCCATTTGCAGCAACATGGATGGACTTGGAGGATATTATGCTAAGTGAAATAAGTCAGACAGGGAAAGACAAATACCGTACATTATCACGTATAAGTGGAATCTAAAAAGTACAACAAACTAGTGACTAAAACAAAAGAGAAGCAGACTCACAGATATAGAGAACAAATTAGTGGTTACCAGTGGGGAGAGGGAAGGGGGAGGGGCAATATAGCAGTAGGGGATTAAGAGGTACAAACTGTAATGTACAAAATAAGCTACAAGGACATATTGTATAATATGGTGAATATAGCCAATATTTTATGATAACTATAAATGGAGTATAACCTTAAAAAATTGTGAATCACTCTGTTGTACACCTGTAACTTACATAATATTGTACATCAACTATACTTCAAGTGAAAAAAACCAACCAAACCAAACCAAAACAAAACAAAAAAAGCAACAAATTACTGGCCAGCACAGATGTAGCTCTTAACCCCAGCTGCAATTTTCTGCAAGCCAGACAAGTGCAAGGTGCTGAGGAGGTGGTTCAAGATGGCAGCATAGTAAGATCCTGAACTCACCTCCTCCCACAGACACACCAAGTCTACAGCTACATATGGAATAATTTCCTCTGAAAAAGACCTGAAAACTAGCTAAACTGTTCCTCTGCAACAAAGGATAAAAGAGCCACACTGAGATGGGTAGGAGAAAGAGAGATGCAGTCTCACCAAACATGCCCCCCTCCCACCCAGTGCAGCAACCTACAGTTGGGAGGGAGCTCACAAAAATGGCACTTCTTGAGGAGCCAGAGGTTTGTGCCACATGTCAGGCACTCCAACCCTTGGGATCTGCACTGGAGAGACAAGCCCCCCAAACATCTGGCTTTTAAAACCAACAAGGTTTATGTCCTAGAACCCCACAGAGCTGTAGGGAACTGAGATTCTGCTCTTAAAGTGCTCATGCACAGACTCACTGGCCCCAGGACCCAGCACAAAAGCAGCAGTTTGAAAAGCACCTAGATCACATGTGAAAGAGATTTATTCGCTAATCTTAAAGCATCTGTTGGAGGGGCAGGGGCCTGGAGGGACTCTCCCTGGGCACTGGCAGGTGTCATTTGTTCACTTTCTTCCTTGCTAGCTCTGGCGGTCATGTAGTCACAGCTCTCTCGGCTGCCCCACTAAAGCCAGCAAGCATGCCCCGCCCCTGAGCTCTCCTGCTCTTGCTAAAACTGGCTGGTTATGTCCCAGTCCTGTGTTTTCCCACTGCCTTGCTAAAACTGGCAGGCATGCCCCAGCCCTACACTCTCCTGCTGCCTTGCTAAAGCCAACAGGCAAGTGCAGGCCACACAGGGGACACCCCTTGAACATCAGATTGACCTAACAGATGTATATATAAAACATTCTATCCAAAAGCAACAGAATACACATTTTATCTTCTCAAGTACACACAGAACATTCTCCAGGATAGATCATATGCTCAGCCACAAAACAAGTCTAAATAAATTTAAGAAGACTGAAATCATATAAAGCATCTTTTCCAACCACAATACTATGAAACTAAAAATCAATTACAGAAAGAAAACTGGAAAAATCACAAATATATGGAGATTAAACAATATGCTACTGAACAACCAATGTGTTAATGAAGAAATCAAAGGAGAAATGAAATAATGCCTTGAGACAAATGAAAAATACAACACACCAAAATCTCTGGAATGCAGCAAAAACAGTTCTAAGAAGGAATGTCATAGCAATACAGGCCTACCTCAAGAAACTAGAAAAATCTCAAATAAACAAACTAAATTTACACCTAAAAAAACTAGAAAAAGAAGAACAAATGAAGTGCAAAGTTAGTAGAAGGAAGGAAATAACTAAAATCAGATTGTAAACAAATAGAGACTAAAAAGACAGTAGAAAAGATCAATGAAACTAAGAGCTGGTTCTTTGAAAAGAAACAAAATTGACAAACATTTAGTGAGACTCACTAAGAAAAAGACTCACTAAGAAAAAAAGAGAGAAGGCTCAAATAAATAAAATCAGAAATGAAAGAGGAGAAGTTACAACTGATACCAATAAATACAAAGGATCATAAGAGATTACTATGAACAATTATAGGCCAACAAATTGGACAACCTAGAAGAAATGAAAAAATTTCTAGAAACATACAATCTTCTAAGACTGAATAATGAAGAAATAGAAAATTTGAAATGACTGATTGCTATAAGAAGACTGAATCAGTAATCAAAACATCCCAACAAACAAAAGTCCAGGACCAGATGGTTTCACTGGTGAATTATACCAAACATTCAAAGAAGATTTAATACCTTTCCTTCTGAAACTCTTCAAAAAGCTCCAGAAGAGGGAATGCTTTCAAAACTTATTTTATGAGGCTAGCATTACCCTGATACAAAAACCAGACAAGGACACCACCAAAAAAGAAAATTACAGGCCAATATCTCTGATGAACATACATGCAAAAATCCCCAACAAAAATATTAGCAAACCAAAGAATACAACAGTACATTAAAAGAATCATACACCATGGTCAAGTGGGGTTTTTACCAGGGATGCAAGGATGGTTCAACATTCACAAATCAGTCAATGTGATACACCACATTAACAAAATAAAGGATAAAAGTCATGTGATTATCTCAATAGATGCAGAAAAATGTTGACAAAATTCAACATCCATTTATGATAAAAACTCTCAACAAAGTGGATATACTCAATGGTGAAAAGCTGGAAGCCTTTCCTCTAATATCAGGAGCAAGACAAGGATGCCCAGTCCCACCACTTTTATTCAACATAGGATTGAAAGTCCCAGCCAGAGCAATTAGGTGAGGGAAAAAAAAAAAAAAAGTCATCTAAATTGGAAAGGAAGAAGTAAAACTGTTACTCTTTGCCAGTGACATATTATATATAGACAACCCTAATGACTCCATCAAAAAAACTGTTAGAATAAATGAATTCAATAAAGTTGCAGGATATAAAATTGACACACAAAAATCTATTGTATTTCTATACACTAATAATGAACTATCAGAAAGAGAAATACAATAGTGAGAGGCCCGCGCACCGCGATGAGGAGTGAGAGGTCCGAGGTCCGCACACCGCGATGAAGAGTGGCTCCCACTCTCTGCAACTAGAGAAAGCCCTCGCACAGAAACAAAGACCCAACACAGCCAAAAATAAATAAATAAATAAATAAAAAATTAAAAAAAAAAAAGAGAAATAAAGGAAACAATTCCCTTTGCAATTGCATCAAAAGAATAAAATCCTAGTAATAAATTTAACCAGGGAGATAAAAGACCTGTACATTGAAAACTACAAGATGTTAATGAAAGAAATTGAAGAAGACACAAATAAATGGAAAGTTAGTCTGTGCTCATGGATTGGAAAAATTAAAATTGTTTACATGTCCACACTACCCAAAGCAATCTAAAGATTCAGTGCAATTCCTATCAAAATTTCAATGGAAGTTTTCAAACAAAGAGAGCAAACAACCCTAAAATTTGTATGGAACCACAAAAGACTCTAAATAGCCAAAGCAATCTTGAGAAAGAACAAAGTTGGTGGTGTCATGCTCCCTTATTTCAAACTATATTACAAAGCTACAGTAATCAAAACAGTATGGTATTCCATAAGCACAGACACATAGATAAATGCAAAAGAATGGAGAGCCCAGAAATAAACCCACCCATATATGGTGAGTTAATTTACAACAAAGGAGCTAAAAATATACAATGGGGAAAGGAAAGTGTCTTCAATAAATGGTGTTGGAAAATGAACAATTGACATGCAAAGGAATGAAATTAGACTAATATTTTATATCACTCACAAAAATTAACTCAAAATGGTTAAGAACTTGCATGTAAGACCTGAAACCATAAAGTTCCTAGAAGAAGACTGGTGGTAAGCTCCTTGACATTGGTCTTGCTGATGATTTTTTTGGATTTGATTCCAAATGCAAAGGCAACAAAAGCAAAAGTAAGCAAGTGGGACTACATCAAACTAAAAGGCTTCTGCACAGCAAAGGAAACCATCAACAAAATGAAAAGGTAACCTACTGAATGGAAGAAGATATTTGCAAATTATATACCTGATAAGGGGTGCATACCCAAAATATATAAAGAACACATACAACACTATAACAAACAAAAAGACCACACAAAACAATTCAATTAAAAAATAGAGGATCTGAATAG
This sequence comes from Balaenoptera borealis, assembly GCF_965194805.1. Lineage (NCBI taxonomy): Eukaryota > Metazoa > Chordata > Mammalia > Artiodactyla > Balaenopteridae > Balaenoptera > Balaenoptera borealis. Next base: position 127,973,148 of record NC_138861.1, on the reverse strand, counting down.
ACATTTTTCCAAAGAAGACATACAGATGGCCAACAGGCACATGAAAATATGCTCAATATCGCTAATTATTAGAGAAATGCAAATCAAAACTACAATGAGGTATCACCTCACACCAGTCAGAATGGCCATCAAACAGTCTACAGATAATAAATGCTGGAGAGGGTGTGGAGAAAATGGAACCCGCCTACACTCTTGGTGGGAATGTAAGTTGGTGCAGCCGCTATGGAAAACAGTATGGAGGTTCCTTAAAAAGCTAAAAATAGAGCTACCATATGATCCTGCAATCCCACTCCTGGGCATATATCCAGACAAAACTATGATTTGAAAAGATATTACATGCACCCAAATATTCATAGCAGCACTGTTTACAATAGCCAAGACATGGAAGCAACCTAATATCCATCAACAGATGAATGGATAAAGAAGATGTGATATATATATTTACAAAATATATAAACATATATTTTATAAATATATATATTTACAAAATATATAAACATATATTTTGTAAATATATATATTTGTAAATAACTTATATGAACTTATTTACAAAACAGAAATGGACTCACAGATGTGGAGGGCAGGCTTGTGGTTACCAAAGGGAATAGTGGGGGGGGGGGATAGACGGATTGGGAGTTTGGGCTTGGCATATACACAGTGCTATATATGGGGTGGGTAAGCAGCAGGGATCTGCTGTGTAGCACAGGGAGCTACACTCAGTGTCTTGTGGTAGCCTATAATGGAAAAGAATAAAACAAAAGGGAAAAAAAAGCACAAATTTCTACACATGTAACAAGTCTCACCTGTTACATATGAAAGATCTTGTCATATATATATATTTGATTTAGAAATAAGTAAATTTATTTATGTAAAACTAAACAGCACATTTTTATAACTCAATGTACTTTTATATCTACAGATAACACATAATATACTACTTGCATGCATCATTTTAAAAAAAACTGCATTTTATATGTACGTAATTGTGATGAGTATGGAGAATAATGAATGCATAAGTGCAAAAAACCTTCCCTAAGGTTTTTAAAAAATATATATAAGGCAGTATAACTTTTTTTAAATATTAATGAATTAGATTTTAATTATAACCACGAATAAATCTCAAAAATATAGTATTGAGTGAAGAAATTGCAGAATGATTAATAGACGATGATACCATTCATATAAAATCTAAAAACAGAAAATAATATGTTGTTTATATATATACACATACATAGTAGAAAATATAAAAGCTTGTTTGGGAATGATACACACCAACTTCAGGATAGTGGTTACCTCTGGGGGAAATGAGGAAGAAGGGGAAAGGAATTGGGAGGGGGCGCTTTTCCCTGTATCTGAAATATTTTATTTCTTCCACAGTAACAACAAAAAGATTTAAATTAGATACAGCAAAAAGGTAATATCTGTTTAAGATGTTGAGTACTTGAATATGCCAAATTATTTTCTTTATAGTTTAAAAAGTTAAAGAAATGCTTATTCACTGTAGAATTAAGAATGAAATAAAACTCACATGCAATCTCACCATAGTGAGATTTAAGTCTAACTGACTGAAACAAGTTCCAAACCTTTATCAGAGGCCATTCTCAATTAAGCAATACTGTGTTTAAGGGCTGTCAAGATGAATTAGTTTTTAGAAGATAAGGCAGTATAATTTGTAGGAGAGAAAAGGAAATCAACATGTGAGTATGCAAAGCACAGTCTCCTTTAAACTTCTTCAAATTTTATTAGGTAGGTACTATCATCATCCCTACTTGAACGATGAGGAGACTGGGGTTCAGACTGGTTGAGTGACTTGTTCAGGTCTCACGACTTGCATGGATCTGAGATTCGAGCACAAGTTTGCTTTAGTCCAAAAGCTCATTATCTTTTCATTTTAAATCTCTTCCTTGTGCAATAGAGAAAGATAGGTTCTAGGAAAATAAATTTATTCATGAGCCTGGATTCCTGTTTGGTTTTCCAAAGGGGTCATATTTCTTTTTTTTTCAATTAAACTCTTTCAGTTAATGTTCTTCCTTAGAGCAAAAAATTCATGTCCTCAGCAACCAGTCCTTCATATGGTAACATGGAAAAGAAATTATTCATTATAATTCTTTAAATATCTGATATCCAAGAGACATTTATTGAGAGCGCCTATGTGTATCACTCTGTAGTAGGGACAGAGAAGGACATGAAAAAATGTATGCCAGATAATCTTACCATGTGGAGCCTATAATCTGATGGAAAAGCATATATGTGAAATGGGAAATGGAGGACAGTTTGTGATCCAGAATGAGACTTTTATGAATTAATTTAGGAAAAAGTTGTATCTAAAAATAACAAGTGAGATAGAATTCATTCAGACTCTCAGCCATTTCTCTGACATCTAAATTTATCGGAGCTGTGACCTTAATGGTGAAGCGGCCCAGGGCGGGTCCTGTTTTATTCTCTTCTCTACTGTCTTTTCCTAGGTGATTTCATCCAGTGCCAGGACTTTTTTTTTTTTTTTTTTAAAGTAGTTGATATTCGAAGCAATCTTTTTTAAAATTTTTATTTATTTATTTATTTATGGCTGTGTTGGGTCTTCGTTTCTGTGCGAGGGCTTTCTCCAGTTGCGGCAAGTGGGGGCCACTCTTCATCGCGGTGCGCGGGCCTCTCACTATCGCGGCCTCTCTTGTTGCGGAGCACAGGCTCCAGATGCGCAGGCTCAGTAGTTGTGGCTCACGGGCCCAGTTGCTCCGTGGCATGTGGGATCTTCCCAGACCAGGGCTCGAACCCATGTCCCCTGCATTGGCAGGCAGATTCTCAACCACTGCGCCGCCAGGGAAGCCCCCAGTGCCAGGACTTTAAACGTCATCAATATGCTAATGAGCTCTCGATTTATATCTTTCCGCCTGACCTCTCCCTGAACTCTAAGCCTGCGTGCCCAACCTCCTGCACATCTCTGCTTGGACACCTAAAAAACATCGTAAACAAGTCTGAAAGAGAACTCTTAATTTTTCTCCCTTCATAGTAACTAACACCAGGAGACAGGCACTGTCCTAAGTGCTTATAATTATTTAATTAAATTATTTAGTTATTTAATCCTTAGGGCACATCTATGAGATGGGTGCTATGATGGGTCTAATTTTACCCAAAAGGAAACTGAGGCACAGAGGCTAATTAATTGTCCAAAGCTAGTAGTGATGAAGATGCGATTCCAGCTCAGCCTGTGTCCACGGTGCATGCCCTCACAGCCACTGCAGGATACTCCTCTTCTCTCTGTGGTCCCCCAACTCAGGGTACACACCACTGTCAGGCCAAAATCTTAGGAGTTATCCTTGATTCAACCCTTTCTTGAAGCTCCCCACATACCATCCATTGGCAAGTTCTTTCAGTGATATCTCCAAAATAGATCTCAAACCTGCTGTCTTCTTACCATCTTTCTTACCACCATTAGTACTCCCCTGTCCGGCAGTGGCCACCTACCTGGGTTCTCACCTTTCTTTATTTTTCTACAGTCCATTCTCCATACAGCCAGTATGATTTTTTTTTTAAAAACCCTAAATCTGACCTTATTACTACCTTGCCAAAGATCTCCAATGGCTGCTCCCTGAAATTAGAATAAAACCCAAGCTCCTCTCGAGGAGAAAGGCAGGGGCCTACCTTTCTGAACTAATCTCACGGCAGGCTCCTTCATGGCCACTGTGCTCCACTCACACTGGCCTCCCTTTTCTCCCTCTTGACCACACGCAGCTTGTTCCACAGCACCCTCTGCATGGAATTCTCTTACCCTAGGTCTTTGATTCATTCCTCTTTCAGGTCTCAGTTCAAATATTACATCAGAGACGATTTTCCTATCCAGCTTCTCCCAAATCAGAACTCTCCTTGTGCCCTCCTCTCCGCCCCCAGCCCCTGCGCCTTCCACCACCCTTGATCTCACAGAACCTGTTTTATTTTTTTCATAGCTCTCTTATCTCTGCCTGAGATTATTTGTTCATTTGTATACGTGTTTATTGTCTGTTTCTCCTCATCAGAGAGGTAAGATGTACATGGGCAGCGAACTTGTCTGTCTTGGCCACCACTACATCACCAGCTCCTAAAAGAATGCCTGGCACATAGTAGACACCAATCAATATTTTTTGAGTGGATAACCAAAAGTGATCTCATTTTCCTCTAGCTGATTTTGTATCTCTCAGGTGTTTAGAAGAACTAATTTTACTCATTTTAGAATTTTATCCAAAATGCTGCTCAAATATTCTCTCCTAGTACATGGTGTGTTCATAGTAAATAATAGCTTAAATTTATTGAGGGTCTACTGAAATTAGGCATTTGACATACACTGTCATCCTCACAGGTGGCATACATGCTGTGAAGTAGGTATTGTTCTCATTTTAAAGATATGGAAAATGATGATGAGAGAGATTAAGAAACTTGCCCTGGGTTACTCAGCTAGAAAGGGACAGAGTTGAGATATGGACCCAGGCTGATCTGTCTGACTTTAGGTCCCAAGCTATTTTCAACAGGAATATTATGTTCAGCTATGCAACTTACAAGAAAAAGTAAATAATCAGAAAGATGAAATGATAACAAGTTTTTCAGTCTATGAAAATGTGAAAGCCAAGAGGAGAATGGTTGAGGTCTACAAATGGTTGAGATTGAACAGAATGATCAAAGATTTCATAAGAACTCAGGGCTGGGAAATTTATTTCACATTACGAGTAAGCTTACAGGGACTTCCCTGGTGGCGCAGTGGTTAAGAATCCGCCTGCCAATGCAGGGGACATGGGTTCGAGCCCTGGTCCAGGAAGATCCCACATGCCATAGAGCAACTAAGCCTGTGCACCACAACTACTGAGCCTGTGCTCTAGAGCCCGTGAGCCAACTACTGAGCCCGTGCACCACGACTACTTAAGCCCGCACACCTAGAGCCCGTGCTCCGCAACAAGAGAAGCCACTGCAATGAGAAGCCCGTGCACGGCAACAAAGAGTAGCCCCTGCTTGCTGCAATTAGAGAAAGCCCGTGCTCAACAACGAAGACCCAACACAGCCAAAAAAAAAATTTATTAAAAAAAAAAAAGTAAGCTTACAGAATGTACTACAATAACAGATGGTAAGATTAATTATATAAATATTTTAAATGTTATGTTATAAATGTATAGTAAGTTATTCAGGGAAACCAGAGTGTCTTGGAATTATATCTCTCACCTGAAGAGGCAGAAGTGTATGGAATGTGAAATAAAAGGAAAAATGATAACTGACTAGAGAGACCTATAAATATAAGGAAAGTAAATTCTCCCTTTAATTACATGAATGAATGAAAGTAACTTATGACATGTTAAACTGGGGGAAAAAAGGGAGAGACTATCATCTGGTATCTGTCTTTTTCTTTGTGAAGAGACAGTATGCTACAGATCAATAACAAAAATAAACACCTTAACGGAAAACTAGATAAAAGGTAATTCCCAAAAGAGAAATGCAAATGGGCAATAAAAATATGTGACCAAGTTAATCTACTTTCACAATTAAATGAAGATAAAAATTTAAAAGTTAATGAAATAAAATTTTTTACCTATCAGATTTTCAAACATTAAAGAATGACTAAATCCAGTGTGTAGTGGGACTTAGGGGAGACTGTTTTTTTGCTTTTTCTTTATAGTTTTCTACATTGTTTGATTGTTTTTATTACAAAGTGCATGTATTATTTACATACTTGAAAACAAAGAAAATTTATTTTTGTTTTGGACAAAATGAACAAACAAGCCTAGCCCACTCGAGCTGTAGCTTATTAGAGACAAATGTTTAAAGCTTCCTAAGAAGCTTTAAAGCTTTTCTTCATTCGAAAATACTCCACTTCTTAATGATTTTTAAAGATCATCTGATGGGGTACCTCTATTTCATCTATAATTCAGCCCAAACCTTTGTGATTTCTCTGATATCGTATTATAAGCACATTCACTTAGACTTGAAACACAAAGAATATATCCCACACTTCTCTCTCCCACCCCGCTTCCTGTCTTTCTTTGGTCCTTTTTTCCTCTCTCCTCTTCCCTTCCCCCGCAAAATACCACTTATCCTACTTCTTATAAAAATCTTGCTTATGGCCCTCTTTGCCTCTGGAGTCCTTCTCCTTGAAAGATCACAGAAGCAATGTACCTCTCATTACTTTACTTTGTTAAAATTATCCATTGTCTTCTTACTAGGCCATACTAAGCCATCCATTTATTGGAATCACTTCCTCAAATCCTCTGCTTCTTGTGCCTTCATGTAAAATCTACTCTATTCAACTCCACAAGAAGTTTCACATGTATACACATTGGCTAAAGTATTGTTGAACAGTCTTGATGTATGGCTCAAAAATAAGTGAAAATAAGAACTCTTCCAGCATTAGGTTGAAATCAGTCACAAAACTATTAATTCTATTATGACCTCTTTCCATTATATATATGCTTATATATATAGAATTATTATAAATATTTTTATACAAAATTATTTTAACATGCTTTCTTCACAGAAAGATAATAGGACCCATGTCTTTGTATTTTGCAATAATATTGAATGCAGTGTTTTTAAAGCAGTATTTCCCCAAACTTGCATGTCTGCCATCTATATTAGAATCATCTAGGTGAGCATATTAAACACAGATTCCTCTGCTCTCCCTAAATCTACCAAGTCAAAATCTGTGAGTGTGTGATTGGGAAATGTGCAGTTTAAACAAGCATTTTAAATGATTATTTTGCCTTTTCTGATTTGGAAACTCATGAAAATAGTCTCATCTTGAAAAGTGCTTAAATACATCTAAATATCTCTGAGTGAAAGATTGTCAAGATGAAACTAGTGGCAAATTCTTGGATTGTTCCTTTAAAAAAAATACTAATAGCACCCTGCTTTTTGTTCATTTACAAGTTATATGTTGTACATGGTGACTTTAAAAGTATCTCTGTTTTAGGCTCATCAACAATAAAAATAGAGTTATAAACTGTTGACTTTTGTTATACCTGAGTGGCTTAAAGTGGTAGCTTAAGTAAAGATTTTGCTCCTTAGAGGCATTCAGTTATAATAGAGAACCAGTGTGAAAATGTAATGGCTTAAAAAGGAAGATGTTCAGTGAATCACCTTCCTAGGCTGCCCTTGCTCTTGAAGATGTTACAATGACATTGTATCAATTTCCAAGTACAGAGCACTGAGCACTGGCCTCTACTAAGGCTCTGAATTATCCTGAAGGGTTGATGAACAGCCTCCTGTCACTGGCATCCATTAAAGATTGATCCCATTTAGGGAAATGGAACTTTTTTGAGTGCAGTAAGCTACTGGGTCTTCACTGAGAATGGCGTTTGAGTATTCATTAATTCTTGTGAAGTTGCAAGTGATAGTGATTTTGGACATCTAATTCTAGCAATAAACTTCTAACAAGAATGAAAAATACAGCTTTCCTTTTCCATTATTCATTTGCCCCTCAGTCAGACCAATGACAGTGCTCCTGTATCAGATAAGAAATATCAAAGATTGGGAAAGTGTTTTCTCTTTTTACTCTCTTTAAATGCTTATTACATTTCTAAAGCAGATTAGCAAATTAGGCAAAAATATTTTGAATATCCACCTAAACTATTTTTTGGCAAAGCAAATACACTAGAGTTAAAATCAGTCTTCATTATAATGCCTTCTTTCTCTTGAAAATATTGTCAGATAATTTTTGTTAAAAATTTTGTAACATACAAAATCTCTTAAAGGTATTTTTCAGTAGTGTCAAGAGATCAGAAATCCAAGTCTGACAGGATACACGTGTTAACTATTTTTGATGACAGCAACTCTAACCTTTGAATGGTTTATTGTCAAAACCACTCAATTCAGTTACTCAAGGGTATCAAGTAAGTTGTCTTTCTAGGTGAACTCAAATACCTTGTTTCTTAGGATTCCTGAACAAGGAATGACTCTGTTATATGTTTTTCTGATATATATATTGATAGATTATTTAATCCAAGATAAAGAATAGAATAGTGAAGAACTTTTTTTTTCCTTTTTTTTCCCCAAATAGATCATTGTTCAATGCCCCAACCAGCTGGCTTAATTTCTACATGCAGTTTTTTCTTTTTTTGGAATGCTGATTCTACTCAGTATATATAGTTCAGAGAAAAATACAGAGACAGTAAGTTACGTAAAAATAAATATGTAAATCTAAAGGGGGAGAAAATGAAGCACTGCTGTACAAATCCAAACACTAGGGAATCAAAGCAGGGGAGTGGAGGAGAGAAGGGATAAGCAGATGGAATAGAATTCCACTGTTGTTTTTGGATTGGGGTAATTAGAGAAAGGATTCTAAAGAGGGAAAAGCGATAAAATAAGGGCTGAGGTGGGTGCAGGAACACAAGATATGTCAAAGACGATAAAATGGAGAGAGAAAAAATGTATGATAAAACTGGTGATCAGTGCTTAAGTAACTGTGTGGTAGTCCTAATAAGCTGGCTTTTAAAATTGTTTTTTAGTTAGTTTCATAATGGATGCACTTTTAGAAAAATGGCCTTGGAAACTACTGAAGTCGTGAATTGGTGATAGTCACAATCTGCTCCTACTGAGCAGTCTTTGGAGAGCTAAATTTCTTAAACTTCCCAAGTGAATAAAGGGTTACTTGCTTGCCGGTGTTAACTTGTAGAGTGTAAGGGGTAGGAAGAGTTTATGAGCACAATAATTTAATTTTCCCCAGTTAATTCTATTGACTCAGCTAAATTAATTGTTCGATCACAGGTATGGCATCAAAGTTTCATTTCCCAATGAGAACAGTAGTGAAGTGTTTTGGGGGATTGAGCAGCTGTAAGACTTGCTGACATGACTACATGAAGAGCATAGTTTGTGGCAGAATAATGCTTCCTTCCTCCCCTTCCCTCCCCAAGATAAACAAGTACTAAGCCCTGAAACCTGTGAATATGTTATGTGATATGGCAAGAAGGATTTGGCAGATGTGATTAAATTAAGGACCTTCATATAGGGATTATGTGGGTGGGCCAATCAAATCATGTAGGTCCTTAAAAAGTGGAAAACCTTCCCAGTTTTAATTAGAGGTAGATGTGGCTACGAAAGAAAGGCATAGAAAGATGTAACGTTGCCAGCTTTGGAGATGAAGGAAGGGAACATGAGCCGAGGAATGTGGGCAGACTTTGGAAGATGGAAAAGGTGAGGCAATAGATTCTCCCCTAGAGCCTCCAGAAAGGGACACAGCCCTGCTAATACCTGGAACTTAACCCAGTGACACCCATGTGGGACCCCTGGCCTCCAGAATTGTTAAATGATAAATCTGGGTTGTTTTAAGCCACTAAGTTGGTGGTACTTTGTTACAGGAACAAAAGGAAACAAACACGTAGCTATTTTAGTAATTGGTATATTACCGGTATACTGGTATATTGGTGTGTGTGTATATATATATATGTATTTTTTTTTTGGCTGCGTTGGGTCTTCGTTGCTGCGCATGGGCTTTCTCTAGTTGCAGTGAGCAGGGGCTACTCTTCGTTGCAGTGCGCAGGCTTCTCATTGCGGTGGCTTCTCTTGTCGTGGAGCACAGGCTCTAGGCACGCGGGCTTCAGTAGTTGCAGCTCATGGGCTCAGTAGCTGTGGCTCGCGGGCTCTAAAGTGCAGGTTCAGTAGTTGTGGCACATGGGCTTAGTTGCTCCACGGCACGTGGGATCTTCCCGGACCAGGGATCGAACCCGTGTCCCCTGCATTGGCAGGCAGATTCTTAACCACTGTGCCTCCAGGGAGGGAAGTCCCAGTAATTGGTATAATTAATAATTATAACTATTAGTATGTATAATCATTCTAATTATTAATATGAAAATGAAAACACCTAATTTTTAAGGTAAAATTCCAATATGTACCAAATGAGTAATTTTAATACTTTAAAAATTTTAGTCCACTTTGAAGTTTAATAAAACCAGTTGTCTATGTTTCCGTTGTCTATAAATAGTCCATAAATTATGTCAAGTAGATCTCATAATTTATTTTATATTTACATTGTGATTTTAAGAGCTATTTAGTATCTGAGGCTACAGTTCCATTATGCATAAATGGCCTATAAAGTTAAGAATAAAAAGTGTTTTAGCTATTAATTAATGTCTCCCAGAGACTAAGACAATATAGCAGAATTTACTTCGTTTTAAAAAAATGTGTGTGCTTAAAAAAATATTAGGAATACCTGTATAACGCATAGTAAAACATCATAGGGACTGTAAAGTCTGAATGTATGCAGAGAGAAAAAGTTAAATTATCTGAATTATGGAAAATTTCTGTACTTTAATTGAGCTAGCACCAAAAGTATCTGTCATTATGTCACCCTAATTCAATCAAAACTGCTAAACTGATAACAGTTACCAGAACTGAGGCAAAGTGCCTAGAAAGAAGACATTAGTGCATAGGAAGGTGAACGTGTCAACTCAAATCTTCAAGTAAAATCTGCCTTGGCCAAATCATTGCAGTTACTTAAGTCCAAGGCATTTCAAGAAGTGATTGATAACTTTTGTTCCAAACTTATAATTAAATCCAAGGCAGTGCTTCAGATATGACCCATCAAACTATAATAGACTCTGATTTGGATCTAATTTGCTATAAAGCAGAGTAGGAAGGATTTGATATGGACACCACAGTACTGTGTTAGGGGGCAACTGGGGAGTAGTGTGTGTGGGAAAGCCCAGCTTTTGGAGCAGGTGGAGCTGCATCTTGTATCCTGGGACTGGCTCTTGCTGGTTGAAAGATCTTAGGCAAGTTAATCTTAGCCTGTGAACTTCAGTTTCTTCATATGACGTGATGGTACTTATAATCACTGTTTTATAGGATTTGTTAATGAAAATTAAATGATAATAAATATAAAACACAAAACAATGTATGTACTCAGTAAGTGTTACCCATCGTGGGAGTAGCTAAGTACCCCCAAATATATCATTTTAAAATAATTACATCTTTTATGTAATTATTATAAGCCATCAGCACAGAAATATAAAAGACCCATTTATATTTTGACTTATTTCCAAGAATTATGGAATGTTTGAAAAAAATCAATCCAAAGAAGGAAATAACCCAGTAAAATTTTCTCCTTTGTTCTTCACTTCCTTTATAAAAAACATGTTTCATCATTCATCAATGTACCCCTTGAAATCCTTATCACGGCACTTAGAGTAGATGTTCATAATTTTCTGAACTGAATTGAATATCTCTAGCATCTAAATCTGTACTGAGAGTTTTCCTCTTGTAATCTTCTGCTCACCTAGTGTGTAAAACTTGTCATTGCCTGGTTGAGCTTTAGTACCATCTATGATTGCCCGGCTTTTTATCCTGCTTGGGAAGGATTCATCACATTGGACCTTTAAAAATGTAATTAGTCACCAAATATTCTGTTTATATATTCATGTGGTGTTCAGAAACATCATTTTGTCTCCTTTAAATAATTTAGAACTCATTCTTTTAGAATGTCATTGTGTAACAAATGACTCCTTGATATTAATAGTAATAGAGATACATTCCATCTCACAATGTAACAAATTTAATAAAATTTATTAAATGTAAGTAGATTATGGATACAAAATAGTTTTTCCCTTTGCTAAACTATTTTCTTATTTTCCCATGTTAAATTATTGCCGAAAACTATTTCCAGAAAATTATTTCCTTAATATAATTGTCTTTATAGCTGCTAGCACACTATGGCTATTTAATTTTGATAATAATATTGAGAATGATGTATTTTCCTGTATATTATGAATCACATTATCTAAAATTTAGAAATAAGTATTCTACTAAACTGAAAGAAAGAGAAACATTTCATATACGTTCATAAGAACAGTCCCAAATTGCCTAACTTTTTGACAATTATAAAACAATATAGGGCCCAGAGGGATTCGGACACATTTTACTACCACAGACATTCAGGTGACTTCTAGGGAGCCCTATTTTTCCTAGTATGAGCAACAATGGTTATACATGAAGGAACTATCAACTAAGCATTGTAAATTCAACAAAACTATCTTTCAAAGACCGGGGTGAATAAAAACATTTACATTCCATAAAATCTGAGAGTTTACCACGAATAGACTCTCACTAAAGGAACATCTAAAGGATAGGCTCCAGGAAGAATGGGATTCATTCACTCAACAAATATATAAGGAGCCAGACACACTTTTAGATGCTGGGGATACCTCAGTGAACAAACAGATGAGAAAATCTTGTCCTCATGGTGTTTACATTTTAGTAGCCAAAGTCACAAACCAACAAAAATAAGTAATTACGTAGAGTCTGTCCAGTAGTGTGCTATTAAACCTTTAACAACTGGCTCTTTGAAAAGAAAAAAGCCTGAATTTGTAGAATTTGCCAGTTTCTGTGGTAATACTACCCCCATGCCAAAATTCCAAACTACTGGCCATGTTATTGAAGCTGGGAAGAGATGTACACAGTTGACCTGGTGAGCATGTGCCAATTTCAGCACACTATTGATGATCATAAGTGCTAGGGAAAAAAATTAGCAGGAAAAGATGGGAAGACTTGGGGTGTTGCAATTTTAAAGAGAATGGTCAGAGAAGACGTCACTGAGAAGGTGACATTTGAGTAAAGACCTGAAGGAAGTGAGGAAGAGAGCCATGCACCAATTTTGGGGAAAAACATTTTAGGCAGAAAGAACAGCAAGTGCAAAACCCTGAAGCAGGAGCTGGAACAGCAAGGAGGCTAGGGAGGTTAGAGTGAAGAGGAGGGGAGCAGGACATGTGATCAGGGAGTTAGGGAGAGGGTATAAAAGACTAAGAATTTTGGCTTTTAGCGTGGGTGAGACTGGAAGTCACTGGAGGGTTCTGAGAAGAAGAAGGACATGATCTGAATTATATGTCAATGACATCACTCTGGCTTACCTGTTGAAAAGGAGTAGGCCAATCTAATTAAACCATGATGGTAGTAAAAACAATCATGTCTAATAAACAGCCATAACATAGTTAATATCCAAAATAAGAAAGGCTCATCAGGGGGGTGGGGGTGGGAGGGATTGGGAGTTTGGGATTAGTAGATGCAAACTATCATATACAGGATGGATAAACAACAAGGTCCTACTGTATAGCACAGGGAACTATATTCAATATCCTGTAATAAACCATAATAGAAAAGAATATGAAAAAGAATATATATATAAACTGAATCACTTTCCTGTACTTCAGAAATTAACATAATATTGCAAATCAACTATATTTCAATGAAATAAATTAAAAAAAAAAGAATGGCTCATCAGCCAAAGAAGAGTGGACATGATTGGAGACAAAGTACTTTGTACTTTTTGACTGAGGTGTGAGGATATTAATATTACCACTTGCTTATTAGCACATATGTTTAAATTTCTGGAGAAACCACTAGTTTGATATATATAAAAAAATAGTATATATATATATAAAATATATATATATTTCAAACCAAGAATGGGTAGAAAAAAGAAGGAAACTGACAATAAAAGCAATAAAGGACAGAGAGAAAGAAAAGAAGATACAGAACAAGTGGGACAAATATAAAGCACAAAATAAGGTAGCTGAAATTAATCCATACACATTGATAATCATATTAAGTGTATGTAGACCGATCTTGTTAATTAAAAGACAAATATTGACACAGTAGATAAAAAGCAAAAGTCATAGAAAGTTGTTCTCAAAACTAATTTATAATGTAAAGACAGATGATAGAGCAAATATAAAAATGAGATAAAGTATAATTTTTAAATAGTAACCCCCAAAAAGCTGGTGTAGCTCTACTAGTATTAAGATAGCCATAGAATAATGAAATATTAAATTAATATATAAATATATACACACACACACTTAAATAACATAGCTTCAAAATATGTAAGGTAACAACTGACAGAAAAACAACGAAATATTTACAATCCACTATTAGAGTTGGAGAATTAAACATACCACCTTTGGTAACATCAAGTAGTACACTCTATTCCTTCCCCTCCATGCAAAAAAAGATCAAAACAGGAAGAATACAGAAGCTCTGAACAACAGTTAACAAAGTTGAGCTGATATACCTTGACTGTACAATATATGTTCTTATAAGAATATTGTATCCAGTCATAAAGTGATTCTAGCAAATGGAAAGTATTGGTATCAAATAGACACATGCTTCCAGAGCACAATGCAATTAAAGTGGATATTAGCAAATAAAAAATAAGAAACATCACAGAGAATGGAAAGGAATTAGAGAAATATGAGTTTAGGGGGAAAAAAAGATTGGTGCTATGTACAGGCCTTAACATCCATCAATAGTGAACTATCTGGAGAAATGTTTCCTTTCTATTTTTACGTATGACAGAATAACTGATTGCAGTTGCCTTTTCCCTGCAAACATTTGGTGTGTCTGTTTCTTTTTCAATGACTTTACGAAGCCTCTGGCTTGACCTTAGCTGGGGCAAGGAAGGTTCTTGTGAGAGGGTGAGGTCAGGCAGCACGAAGCTCCCCTTCACTGAAGCTTCCATTTCAGCCTCAGGGGCGTCAGCTCCCCCTGCATGACAGAGAATTCAGCCAAGTCTGTCTTCTGAGCCTGATACCACTTACTTCTCAGAGCTTTACGGCTTCCTACTTCTATTTTCAGCACTTTCTTTTCCCTAGGCGCTCTGGGACCTTCAGTTAGCAGGGAAAATAATGATAAAGTCACTCACAAAGAACTGTCCTCTCTTATGAGGCCACTTAAAAAATGTAGATTTAAGGGGTAATCAACAAACAGCCAAACCAAGGAATAGTGAACTATAAGGGAGCAGTGGGAAAGGTTAGGGTAGTGAGGACGGGGAATGGTTGCTGGGTCCCTCCAGTCACTCAGGCCCCTGTTCAGTGTGCTCAGATACGGCTGGGCTGGTTCTTCATTTTCTCATGGATGTTAGAAAGTTTGTCAACGTTAGAAAGAAAGCGTGTGCCTATTATAGAAGGAGAAGGAGGGAGAAACATAGGCATGAGAGTGATATGCAGCTCTTTTATTTGTTGAGAGTATACCTGCAGAGAGTTCAGTAAAACCCTCAAGACCACTTTTATCAGAGCCTACCCCCTGTTCCGCTTCCTATCTATCTTAGGGCTGAAATGTTATATGAAACGGTCTAAGTCTAAGGGTATAATGCATCTTAGGCCAAGAGTGAATTCATTCTTCTAAGAGAGAATTTGAATTGTTAGTATTCATTTGGTCATGCTGTGCTTTCATGTTTAACTTTAAAATGCTTTAATGGGAGAAGTATCTATTTATATACCACTTTCCCTCTCCAAAAAGCCTTTCTCCAAAAACCACTAGTCTCAGGAAGTTTGAGGACAGGTGTTAGAACACTAGGAACTTGAATTTTCTAACATCACAAAACTAGTCCATGGTAAATTTGAGACAAGTCTTGTCCATATAGTTCAATACACACACACGCCCTTCCTGACTTCAATTTTACTGAACGTAGTATAATATTTGTCTACACTATGTTCTTTGGTTCTTTAAGGGCTATGGCTTGTGGCTTGTAAGTTCTCCAATTAATGAAGATAACACCTTAGGTCCATTATTTATCTTCTTCCTCTTGAAGAGTCATATATTTTGTGCCATGTCACAGTTTCTTCTGTAGCTTTGAGGCTCTTTGAAACGTGCTCATATTATTCAGTAGCAAGGCAGGTAAAAACTGATATTGCATTGCTAATTCTAATCTTCCGATTAAATAAGGAAACATAGTTTTATTGTCCCACATAAGGAAAAAAAGCACGTTTGCAGTGATTAGCATCAGAGTTAAAATTTACGTGGTATGCAACCATCCTTGTAATTTTGCAAGAAACATTCTACGTCACCTTCAATTTCCTCACATTCTTTTCAATTTTCCTAATACATCAAATAGGGAAAGTATAATACTTGTTTTTTTAGTGGTAATAATTAAATAAAAGAGCTTTATGAAAATATTTCTATTAATTATGTACTATTAATCACCACATCCATGACCTTTTCTTAGACCACCTGCTCTTGGATCTTTCTTCCTAGGAAAAAGTCCTTCCCTTACCCTAGTTAATTAGGGAGACCTATCATTCCAGTTTGCCTGGGACTCTGAATTTTAGCATTGAATGCCCTCAGTGTAAGCAAACCAGGATGGTTGGTCACTCTAACTCTAGCCCACCCTCCAGCTAATTTCTCTTCTCTCTTTTATATCAAAATTTCTCCACTGAGTACTCCATGCTCTCCTTCTTCGTATCTTAACCCTCTAATTTACTCCTGAACTTACTTCAGCTGTGCCTCTGCCTCAATCATTCCATTACCCTGGATCTTGTAAGAGTCCCCAGTGACTTTTATCTTTTGCCAAAGGAGACTTGCCATTTCTTACCTCAGTGGACCCTACTATTAGATTTTATACTGATCACACCCTCACTGAAGCTCTTTACTCCCAAGGCTTGTATAGCATCACAGCTTTCTGGTCTCCGACTATTCTGACTCTTATTCACAGGATTTTCTCTCTCCACTTGTTTTCTGAAAGATGATTTCCCTCAAGATTCTACACTTGATCTTCTTCTCTTGTCACTCTATAAACCCTTTCCCTGGCTGATCTCACATACTTTCATGCTGAAAGTGAACCATCCCCTAATTAGAATGATAACTTCAAAAACTACACTTGCTACCCAGACTTCTCGGGAGCCAACTAAACATCTATACCTGTATGTCCCAGATGCACTTCAATAAAACTGAAAATTTTAATATGACCTCTAGTGACCTTCATTATGATCTTCTTGCTCTCTCCTCTTTCTTTGTTGTTGGAATAATCAACTATTATTCAACTACACTAAATATCATTTTTTAACTTTAAAAAATTTTATTGAAGTATAGTTGATTGACAATGTTGTGTTAATTTCTGCTGTACAGCAAAGTGATTCAGTTATGCATATATATATATATATATATATATATATATATATATATTCTTGTTCATATTCTTTTTCATTATGGTTTATCCCAGGATACTGAATATAGTTCCCCTTGCTATACAGTAGGACCTTGTTGTTCATCCATTCTATATATAATAGTTTGCACCTGCTAATCCCAAACTCCCAATCCTTCCCTCCCCCTTGGCAACCACAAGTCTGTTCTCTATGTCTGTGAGTCTGCTTCTGTTTCATAGATATGTTCATTTGTGTCATATTTTAGATTCCACATATAAGAGGTATCATATGGTATTTGTCTTTTTCTGACTTACTTCACTTAGTATGATAATCTCTAGATCCATCCATTTTGCTGCAAATGGCATTATTTCATTCTTTTTAATGACTAATATTCCACTGTATATACGTACCACATCTTCTTTAACCATTCATCTGTTGATGGACATTTAAGTTGTTTCCATGTCTTGGCTGTTGTAAATAGTGCTGCTATGAACGTGTATCTTTTTGAATTATAGTTTTGTCTGGGTATATGCCCGGGAGTGGGACTGCTGAATCACATGGCAACTCTGTTCAGCTACGCTAAAAATCTTAATGTCATCCTTGATTATATTCTCTTTCATCTCCATTGATCCAATTACTAAGTTGTTCAACTTTACCTTCGATATTGTTCTCATATTGGTCATTCCTTCTCCATTCTTATTCTCATTTCCTAGTTTCAAGAAATCTTCTTTTGTCTGATTATCATCTCTACAGCCTCCTAAACCATTATGTCACTATAGCTTTGCCTTCTAAATCTGTTCTGCTTAATAGGACTTAACAGTTCTGGTACACAGCACACAGTATAGTGTTTCACACAGCATTACTTACATAAAACCACACAGGCACTTTTCCTATTGTACTCACCACATTGCAAGCTATCTACCTATTTATCACTCCCACTCCACCCCTACCAAGACAGTGGTACACTCATTAAGGGGGAGCCATGCTTTATTTATCTTTGTATCCCTAGTGCCTACCTCCACGGCTGGCGTGTGATATGGCCGTTCCCAGTATTGAGCAGGAAGATGCTCAGCACAGTCTTCACCTATGTGCTTTCTGAGCTTCTCTAACTTTACTCTCCCCACCCTCTCTTCTAAAGGGATAAGACCATGGTGTATGTTTCTATTTACGTATCACCAAAAATACTTCACATGTAGGACATGCTTAATAACTAGTTACAGAATGAATCAGTGAAAGAATGAATGAATGGGTGAATGACTATGTTTAGAGACACAATCACAGATACAATTTAGAAGTAGTTCAAAAACCCAAATAATTCAAAACATACTTTCTTTTAAGCCGTTAGGTTGGTTAGAAAATATATTCCCATCTAAATGTGAGCAATTCATAAAATATTTTACACACGTTAAATTCTTACTGAATTTATTCAGTAAGGTTTTAATTTTTTATACCACTTAAAAATGGCTTAACCTTAAGAGCACTAAAGGCATTTTGTATTTTGTTTAATTTTAGAGAATATAGTAGAATTTGCATAAAAAACTCGGAGATTTATCTAGCATATTTTAAATGACATAACAACATATTTTGACAGTTTTAAAGACTTGTATTTTAGAAATAAAGCCTTAAAAATTTTTTTATCATAATATTTTGAAATGGAAAAATTAGAAAGAGAATTATATATTGTTTGTAATTTTCAAGGACATAATAAATGATTTTTTTTTTCATAATAGATGTTTAAACTACCAGCTTGGTTTAATTTAGCTACATTTTCAAAGACTATTTCAAAAGACTAATGAAAACTTAAGCACAACTTCACTAATTAATTTATATTGACTTAAAAGGAAGAGTCTAAAATATTGCCAAGAATATGAAAGGTTTTTTTTTTCTTTTCAGTCTTCACACTGTCTTATGGTAACACTTAATAGTCCTTCTGCTATTCTTAGCTCATTTAAGTAGTGTGATGAACATTACTATTATTTGCCAGATGCTTAGTGTTTGGAGAAAAGAATGCAGTTTCAAGACTTTCTTTCCATCTGATTCAGTACTTTATATTTTACCAAAAGGTCAAAGCTGTATAGAATAAAAATTATGTATCAAAATCTCTCCTTTCATTTTTACATGAAATCAATATGTAGTATAACAGAGATAGAATCCAGTGGCATTTCGAATGGGAAACTAATATCAATGTAGATCATTTTAATTTTAAATTCCATTAATATTAAACAGCCAGTTGTTTATGTAATATAATCCCTTCACAATGATAACCAACTATCTTCAAATAACTGTTTTCTATCTAAGGGCAGCAGTTTTACACAATAAGAAATCTAATCCAATATAAATGCAGCATGATAGGTTTCATATATGAACCAGAAGTGTTCAATGAATTTTGAAAATTAATGTAAATTCTTATGTGTGTATGTGAATAGGTATGCTTGTGTATTCATAGCTTTCCATATTTAGTAGTGCTAATTTTCAGAGTTTCAAAAAAGTAATAAGAGAAAATGAGTCACACATTTGACTTCCAGAAACATCTGAACTTGCTACTTATGAGATCTTTAATTCTTGAAAATTTGTGGGAGTATTTATTTTCATTAAAATAAATTCACCTTGATTTCATAGCTAAATGGACTGAAGTCTTAGATTAGTAATAGTTTACTGAGGTAGATAGTTTCTGGAAAGTAATTAAACAAAGTGGTTTCTACTCTGTAGTTTTAAATACACACAGAAATGCATTTCAGGATTCTGCCACACTCAATTCTTTAGTACAATCTTCATTTTCTTCTTGATTCAGAGAAAAATATATTATCTACTTAGTTGTTCTAGGGCTGAGATATAGCCCCATATCTCAAAAATAGCTGAGGGTAGCCAACTCATCCCAGTTTGCCTAAGAATTTCCAAATAAAATAAAAATCCTATGTCCCAGGAAATCCCTTAGCCCTAGACAAACCTACTGAGAGATGAACCAAACTTTGAGATAAAGAGCCTTACCTTAACATCATTGGTGTTCATTCTTGTTCCTTCCTTTCCCACAAAAATATCATCAATATCCACGAGAATGTACCTGTCCAAGGACAATGTGAGCCTCTTCCCTGACAAGAAGGAAACAGCATCTATGAAGATAAGCTTATGCAACCAGAAGTTCAAGTTGCTGCCAAAAAGAACTCTGTGAATTCCATCATGGAGCCCCAGGTCGTGTATGACAGTGGCATAAAAAACACCTTTAGGGATGGGAGGAGAAAGGTTTTCTGGGGTCTTTACTTTGGCAAATATTACTGGTTGGTAGGCTGAGTGATTAATCTGGAAAATGGTCCAGTCAGTTCCAGGTAAAGAACCTTTTTCAAGCTTAGAAGATCGGGTCACATGAAGCAATGGAGAATGAGGATTAATACAACAATCTTTTACTGCAAGGTTTCCATATACAGAAAAAGGGAAGCCTTTCAACTGAAAACTCTGTAGGCTCTTCTCACTAGTTTTGTGGAATCCAATGACACCCACACCATATTCAACACAGTATTTATCTAAAAGGCTTCGATTCCAAGAGTCCATATTTATATACTTTAAAATATTCTCATAAATAATGAGAATGTATTTGCCTCTAGTTTTTTCTATAAGTGCTGGGAGATCCCCTTTTCCAGGAGCAATTTCAATGTGATACTGGAATCTGCTGGATTCTAGAATCATAATGATGTCTTGACCAAGCGATGAGTACTGGCTCTCCACAAACACCAGGACTGTGGGGTCTGTCCTTGAGGCATCAGAAAGCTTCCTTGTCTTCATTTCCATCAGCCTGTATGGTAGGTGCTGGAAGTCCCCACAGTCTACTTCTGAAGCCATATCAGACAGTTCATTTTCCTGTTTGTAGCCACTGTACAGGTAGTAAGCAGAAATAATAATGCTCACCATACAGAATGTGGCAAGCAGAATCACCGTCCTTTGAAAGTGTCTGTGCAGCTTCATGATAAAACTCATGTCGTATATACTTCCCTCAGACTGTTCCAATAGAGGCACCATAAAAAAATAAAAGAAGAAAAGAAAAGACGATGTTTCAGACACTTTTCCAGCCTCAATCAATAGTTTATGTCACCATTGCAGCACATTTGTGTCACTGGATCAGGACTCACAGAAAATATAATCTGAAAAGTAGAATAAAATACAATAGAATATCAAACATTCAGTCTGAAGCATTAAAATGAGCAAGTTTTTATCCTTGTGACTGGCACAAGTGGCAACCTGTTAGGCACATGAACTGGTGTTTGGTAAGTAAGAAAACCTCTCTTTCCTTCTCCCAGATCTGAATGAGGACATGGGAGGGGCAGAAAGAGGGAAAGGGCTCCACTGAACAGAGGTCTCTATCCCTAGTATAGAAAAGACGTTGGACTAACAAGGCATTGCCTCTTACTCCTTGAGCTTTGCATCAAATTCTGTAGATCATATAGACCTAAGATCACAGAGAGGTCACCTGAGCCATACACTGCCATATCATTATGTAATATAGGCTCAAACTATTTGTTTTTAACTACATACACTGGAAATTCATAAAAGTTTGGATATATTTCATTAAATGCTACTATTAAGACAACAGTTTCTGCTTTTTAGAAAAAGTTCAGTAATTATATAAAATAACTACCATAAAAGTGTTTTTAAAAAACATAATGAAAACAACTGCAACTTCATGAAACACTTTGTTAGGCTATAATTTCAAATCCTTTTCAAGTTTCAGTAACCTTTGAAAAATTTAGTAACTTTTGAAAAATAATAAGAAAGAAGCATGGGTGCTTTTTAGAGCAGAAGTTTATTAGAGTCTTACGGTCCTGGCACTTTTCATGGAAATATCATAGAATATAAAAAAATTTAAGAAAGGTATTATTGTCCATAAGGCAGGCTGAATGTAACTGCAGGATATTTATAGGATAAATATCTTATTTATCCTTTAAATTATATATTGTGCTTTATTCATTCAAATATTTATGGGATAATTATCTTTCTATTTAAAATATAAATGTTCAGCAGAGTGAATTTCTTTAAAGGAAACAAAATTATAAGGTAGAGACAGTGACTAGAATGGAAACAGTAATGTATGGGTTGTTGATTAGAGACAAACGACTGGCACAGGATGAGAGAAGAAAGACACCATGGCAAGTGGGGGAGTCTGCAACGTGTCAGGGGTTGGATTTGGGCAGAGGCTTGAAGGATGAGGGTAAAATGAATAGGCATCTGAGACAGAGGTAATTTTACAGAGGCAGGTGTGAGTACAATACTGGGCAAGGGACACTCTGATGAAGAGTTGAAGGAAAGAGTGAGGAACAGCTGAAAAATAAACTGAATAAAATATGGGTAACTCAGATTATAGAGAGATTAGATAGCATAGAAATTCATTGTTGAGAAAGCCTGTAGGGAGCCATTAAACTTTCCTGATTTGGGAAATAACACGATAAGGGTGTGATTTTGCGGGGTGGGGTGGAATGAATTAATCAAGAATGTGGAATATATCCCAGAGCAGTGTTAGAGTCAACTCTAGCAAAAGCCAGTATAGGCTCATTTCTCACAGTCCAATTACGGACTGTTAATGCTCACACAGCAGACAGAATGTGGGCAGGGACAAGTCTGAGGGACACTGCAAAGAAAGGAGGTGATGAACTTCATATGTCATGGGAGGTCTCTGGTACACCACCCTTTGCCAAGTAAGATGCCATAAGGGCTCTGACATGGTCTCAAAGAAATCCTACTCTTTTAAACATTCTCACATAGGTTTCGGTGTAATTTAAGCAAATCAAAATTACCAGGACAATAGAGAGTTTTCATTATAACTGTAGTTATTTCATTTTGAAAAGTAACTGTACTTTTAAAGTTAGGTACATGTTTATGAATACTATAATAGTCTGAGGTATAATAGCAGGATACAAAATCTCACATCTCTCTAGGCCTCTGTTTCAATTTTAGCTGTGACGTGTTTTTGACTGGATACAAAACGTATTACCACATTTTGCATTTCAGATAGCAGTGTCTCATCGTTTGTTCCTATTTTCAGAAGTGAAAGGCATGTAATTCATAAAATCCTTACCTATGATGAGGCAGAGTGGTGAGGAGTATTTGCTCACACTATGCAGGATGGTTATTAGGAACCTATCAAATTATCTTCTCCATTAGCAAGTATAAAATACTGAAACACATGTCTTTTCCATTAAACGCTTCCAGTGTCCTCCTGAAGCCAAAGGGAATTCCAGTGTGTACGTCCCTGAGCGTAGGATTTGGTCTAACATATTTAAATGGATACATTAAGATTCTCTAAGTTTTCCGCAAACCTTTTTTGGCTGCACATCTCACTTCGCTGTGGTCAGATTTAGTCTTTGGGGTGGACTCTCAAAACTTCCTGTTCCTATTGCAACCTCGTCCACCACCACCAACTTCCCGTGCTCTCTCTGTCTCCGGTAGCTCTGAAAATCTCGGGATGGACTGAATTGTTGCTGTTACTCCTTATTCTGCATTAGATGGCCCTGTAGCAGCTTCTCCTGAGCCTTTCACCAGTGGGGCATCACTAAGAAGACAGTTACATGAGGAAAATTAAACTCCTCCACACAATTCCCCTGTGAAAACTTCTCAGCATGGAGCTGACCTAAACATGGTAAGACCCAGCAGTCACACACAGCCATTGTGGAAAGTATCTTTCCTTTGTACTTCTTGACACTATTATAATTAAAATTCTGTTTAGTCAGTCTCTCCTGTTTAACTGTAAACGCTAGGAGAGTAGAGATAATGCTTCTTTTGTGTATCACTGAGCCCCTAGGGTCAGGCACAGAGTAAGCACCAAATGGCTATTTGTGGAATTAGTTGAATACAATGGCATATTAACCTTAAAGGTTAATTTGACCCTTCTACTTTATTCTAATGCCATAAATTATTTTTAAGGCTACACATCACTATTAATGATTACAATTATCCATAAATTTACTGGATTTAATGTCTCTGTTTTATTCATTACTAAGAAATATATTCATACCATCCCAACATGGGACAAAAGAGCAACTATGGTAGATATTAAATCTTCACCCACCCAAAGATACCTTTCAATTAATCATTCTGCAAGCAGTCTTTAGGTATTTATTGAACACCTGCTTTGGGCTTAGTGCTGTACTAGGTGCTGGGGACACCACAGAAGTAATTTTAGGAATGATTCTTGTCTGTAGAAGCATGGTCTCTATGGGGGAAATGAGACTTGTAAAACAGCAGCCAACACTATGTTGCCCATAATAAGTAGTGATTTGTGCTGTACAGACTATATCTATTACAAGTTTCAGAAGAAAGGGCAAGAGAGAGTAATGAAACTTAGGAAAGTCAGTGGCACTTTCTAAGAGACATGGTGCTTGAGGGGGACATGGCATGATGGGCAGGATTTGGGTACGAGAATGAGGTGAGCACGTCAGGCGTACAAACCTGGCAAAGGTGAAGAAATGAAATGGTTACAGTGTGTTTATCTGAGAGTCAGCCTAAACTAATTATAAGGCACTGTGTTGGGTTGAAAATGGGAATAACATGTGATTGAAAGAGTACTGCAGACTGATGAACGTCCTTGGAAGTGACTGAACGCAAGAGTGTGAAACAGCATTGGGTGTATCTGAACAGAAGAGAGACAATAAAAATAGTGTTTACAGATGATTAGTGTAGCAGTGACATCCAGAATGGACAAAGAGCAGTAATACGAACGGAGAGAGTACACGCTGCATTGCTCGCAGTGCAGAAGTAGGTGGAGTCTGGGGAGTCCCAGCTAAGATGCTGCTGCATGATCCAGGTGGGGGGTGGTCTGAGTCCAGACCAAGGTGGTTATCGGGGAGAATGAAAACAAAGAGAGACTTGGGAGGAAAAGAGAAAAGGAAATGATTACTGGCTGGGGAGAGGGCAGGCTTGGGGACCAGGAGAATAAAAGTGCCAGTAATAAAAACACCTTGGAGCGGAAATTGACTTGAGCTAGTGACGGACACTTAGGGTTCAGGCAGGTGACTAAATGATGTGTGGGGAGAGAGCAAAATCACAGTGTTCTAAAAAAATAGTTGGATGTTGACAAATAAGAAAGTCAAGGAAATGTTTGAAATTGATGGGTCACGGGCAAATCTCGATATGCTACACAAACTCAGCTTCTCAGGAAAGTCTTTCTGACCAACTCCACTCCCCCCCTCCCCCCCCGTTTAGGCCAGGTCTCCAGATTATATACTCTAATTATAATTACTTTTCCTTTGGGGCCTTTATCAAAACTCTTATTATTATTAGCAACGTGATTTGTTTAATGTCTCTCTGTTTTGTTAGACTGAAATTTCCAAGGGTATAGGATTTGTGTTATTCCCAGTGATCTTTCAAACAAGGCAAAGGATAAAAACATATTTAAAGGCCAAAAAGATCAACAGGTAAACCCTTTAGTATAATGACAATTGTGTTCTTGAAGTGCCCTCACAAAAATATATTGAAAATTACAGACTTTGGCATGGTCTGAAGGGTTCTGTGAATGACTAAAGAACAGGCACACGAGCCTGCATGTCAGAGTTTCCTGGACACAACTGTCTGTCTTAGAAGCATAGAGCTGACAGCTGTGGTTGGACTTGGCCACCTATTCGACCTATGATGAGGAATATGCTGAATGACCAAGAAACTGATTATGAAATTTAGAATATCAACAAACCACTTAGGCAGGCATTTTGGAATAGTCACAGTAGATACAGGAAAGTTGTAAGGTTGGGCTGGTTATAAGCCCCACCACCTCATCAGGATTTCCTATAAGGCACACGGAAGGAAATTACATCCTGTGGGAAGGCAGAATAACAACAGCAACCCAGCTAACATTAAAGACACTTACTATATGCCAACACGGCCTTGGGCCCTTTAAAGGCAAGTAACCTGTCCAAGATGCCTCAGCTTGTAGTAGCTGAACTGATTTCGAACCCGACAGCCTACATCAAAGATACCGTCCACCTGGGAAGGGAAGTGCAACACATCCCTTTCATGCTAGGGACATGCAGGAAATGGTATCAGGCACGTCTTCCCTTTAGATGCTGCAGTTTCCTCATGAAATTGGGGATACTTGTGGTACCTACTTAATAGGGTTTTGATGAGGATTATGAGTTAAAAGTATAAAAAGCTCTTAGAAAATTGTCTGGCACAGAGAATGAATATATTAAATGTTACCTGTTATAATGATGATGACGATGATGATGGTATAAACAACATAATAAATGAGAGAAATATCCTGAAGATGGCTAATAAAAATGTATTAAGGGTTCGTAAAGGGATAGCTACAAACATTCTAGTATAAGCAGAGTGGTGGGAAGTACAGGAAGTCCACTTCTGATGCAGAAATCTAAAGTCAGATGGATCTCAGCGCAGAGGAAGAGGCCCAATGAGAGGCATAATTGGCACCGTGTCCATCCTTGGCCTTCTTTTAATCCTGCCCCCCCCTTTTCCTAGATAAGCTCATATACTCCCTGGCTTTCATTACCCTCCATGCTCCCCCAAATTCCAAATGTTTATTTGTAACTCAAACCTCCTTCCTCTGAGCTCCAGGACTCCAAACTGAACTATTGATTTGGTATAATAACAACTCACAGTAACTGTGCCTTTTCTTATTATAGACCCACCACTCCTTAGCTCCACTGGAATCATGTCACAAGCAAGCTCAACCTGTCCGTAACTGAATTTGTGATCCACCCTCTAACACCATCTTCATCTTCCCACAGCCGTCTGGTGGCTCACCCTTGACACCTTCTTCTCCCTCACTCCTGCTTATCTAAATGGACCCAAGAGCTCTCATTTCCATTTTCTAAAACTCATCTGACCCAGTGCTTTTCGCTCCTTTTCCAGGCAATGTCCCTCTCACCTGAACTACTGCAACCACTACCCCCGCCATAAACACTCTTGGCCCCCTCTATACTTTTTTCAATCCAGCATCAAAGTACAAATCTGATTGTTTCCTCCCAGCTGAAAATCCAACAATGGCTGCCTATCTCACTTACGGATTAAAACCCAAATTCCTATACACATCCCACAAGACACTGAGGTATGCTTCCCACTCTGACATCTCAGGCCTGATTCGATGGTGTGCTCCCGGCTAAGCTCCAGGCAGGAGCTCTGCCTGGAGCTCTTTACTGACTCAGGGTCTTCTTACATGCTGTTCTCTTTGTCTGCAAGTTTTCTCTGCTCTTCTCATTTGGCTTCATTGTCCAAATCCTGTGGCTCTAAGCATAAATGTCCCTGCCTCACAAAAGCCTCCCTGATTCCCCAGATCTGTCAGGGGTCCCTGTAACACACTCTCACATCACCATCTACTTGAACTCTGCAGCACATTCCATAGTTACAATGTGATTAGTCACGTTCCATAGTTAGTCATGTGATTTTCTGCATAATATTTCTTCATAGTTGGGAAGCATCTGTAAGTACTTGCCCTGTTCACTTCTATATTCTTGATATCAACACAGTGCCTGAAGTTCAAACATCCCACTGAATACTTGAAAAATGAGTGAAAAAGAGCCTCTGCTAAATTTTACAAATAGCAGCTGCATTCACAAACCAGAGCAGTCACGAAGTCAGACCATCTTCCATGAATGAACACCCTCCATCAGTCACGTCAGCCTCAGTCAGGGTGATAATATAAACACTGTGAACGGTAGGGACCACCTTGACCACAGCCACAAACCGGGCACACCCACAATGTACCTTTTACTGACTCTTACTCAAATACCGATTTCCCCCTTTCTGATATTTTTCAGAATTTGGAGTGGTTAGGGTTGTTTTGCAATGCATCTGTTTTTAAAAAGGAAAACATCTGTTTTCCACCGAGGAAACGTTAGCCATTATTTAATTATCTACATTAATGAAAGGCAGAGGGAGCAATTATTTTTTTGGAATCACAGGCCATTTCATATACATAGTGAAGAACTGACTATATACAAGCATACAGTTTGCAAAACATTGCAAAATCTGCAAGGAGAAGCACCTACTTGTCACTGTAACCTATCTTTTTTCTTCCACTAACACCCAACATCATCCCAAAGTAAAAATCAATTTCCAAATGGAATAGAATCATGTTGGCAGCACAAGAAATGTGAAAAAAAGATTGCCATCTGGAAAATGAGTATTAATAACTAAAGAACTTCAGGTTCTAACATAAATGAAAGATATTTAAAAGATCTTGACAATATTCCTCTTTCACAAAATTAACCGTATTTTATAGTGTTGAAAAATTCATTGGGAGGCCTCAAATACATTACATGAATTTGCTAAAAGTAATTCAGTGATATTAAAAAATTGACAAAGAACATGCTTTTCTCTGAGAAAGAATGTGTGAAATTGTGTCATATTTATTGAACCCTGCTGTGGTAGGCAAGTAAGATGCTGATTTGCATGGAGTACCACCAAGAATAATGCTCTGTCTCTAGAACTGGGTTTTTTTTTTTTTTTTTTAAGATGGATGGGAGAAAAGCTGCACTTGGGGGTATTAGCTTTGTTTGATATATTGATGGAAAATGACTTTCTATTGCAATTTTCCATCCTTCTGTGTATTTAGAAATTATGAAGGAAAGAATACATTTTGTTCACTCCCCTCAGTGTTATGCCATCCAGTGAGGCAAGAGAAGAAAACCATCCCACTGCTGCTTGCTGTTTGCTCTGCCTGTATGACTTAAAGGGGAAAAAGTCTGCCTATATCCTCTTAAAATTCAGCTAGAATGTATGCATCAGCGCATGCCTAACAGCAGGGCATTGTGATACTGCCACTGCAGCTTTCAGGATATAATCTAACCCTTGTCATTTTTATCCTCTTCAGAGACATGGGAACAAGAGATTATTAACCCAGTCTCTTATTGTTTGCCTAGACCATAAGATGTAAAGTTACAGATCAGTTTTTGGCTGTTTTAGGGCAGGTTACATGAACCAGAGAAGCAGAGGCAGCCAATCTACAGAGAGACGATAATGCAAAAAGAGCAGAGAGGAGCAATGAAAAAATATGAAAGGGAGTCCTGAGGAGGTCTGAGGTCCTGGTTCTCTTACTCTCTACCCTATGGATGCATCAGTGAAGAAGTCAGACAAATTCTTCCTCTGTTGCCTTGGGCATCTTTCAGAACAAGTGACACAACTCAATTGGGGAAGCGAGGAGAAAGAAATCACCTAAACTAGATTATATATACCCCATTAGGGAAGGCAGCACATATAAGGGTTCTGGGAACTGCTTTAAGTCTGGAACAATAGTAGGTGCTGAGTAAATTTTTCTTGAATAAATGAATGATCATTTCATTTGTAAGGGTAGAAGTGGTGGAAATGACTAGAGTGGTACATGAATTTCCTATGTTATATCAAGAGGCATATCAAGCACAAATATTTGAAACATATAGAGTTACAATGTAATTTAGTTGTTAAGGGCATGTGCATTGGAGCCAGACTCAAACTGAATCCCAGCTTTACCACTTGGCAGGGATGCCATCTTAGACATGTAGGTAACCTCTCAGTGCCTCAATTTCTTCATTTGTGAAGTGGAAATAATTACAGTATCTACCTCAAATAATCTTTGTGAAGATTACATGAGCTGAAAATTAGTAAGTAAAGTGCTTAGAACAGTGCCTGGTACACGTAACCATTCTGAGTGTTAGCTGTCATTTTAATGACTTAACATATCTACTACTAAAATTCTAGACTGTAGTACTCAATAAGTTTATTCTCAATAAGTTATTCTCAGTAAGTTTAGTTTTACATTATTCTTTACTTTTTTTCATGTCTTTTTGTCCTATCCTCCAGAACAATTTCCACAGTGTTGGGCAATAAAGAGGATACGAAAAGATCTCTGAGATCCTTATTTTCCAGGTGAGGGACCAAGGCCCAGAGTCAGCAAGGGAGTTGCCCAAGACTACAGCTCTCACGGCAGAACCAGACCTAGAATCCAGATCTAACTTCATGTTATTCTCAAACACTGTAATCAAAGAAAAAGATTTAAAAGTGAAATGTATGTAAAATGGATACCCATCACGGAGATGCTAAAAGGTTTTAGTATAGAACTTTAATACTTGATTTTTTGGCAACAGGTAGTGAAGAGTTACAGCTCTCATTAATTTGTAGGAGTTTTTGTAAAATAATTTATTATACACGATACTTGCAGCAGGGCCTGACTTTTTTTTCTAGTTATGCAACTTATGTGAAATTGATGAAAAATGTTTAGCTCAGCTTGAAGCGATAAATCACTCATTGTGATGTCCCAGAGCCTAAGAATATAGTTTTTATTAAAAACAAACAAGCAGATAAATAAATCAGTTGGTTTTCTAAAACCAATTTTTGGGTATTCTAAGAGAAACTTCAGTTATAAAACAACTGTGAGCATTGTTCACAACTGTGGGCATTGTTCACACTAGTTACCATTATAATGCAAGCTCTTACTTTTGTGGCCTGGCAGCGTCCTCGAATATGGACAGGTGTTCAGAGTTCGTGCATTTCAGTGTGAATGCTCATCGCCAACAGCCACAGCACAGGATAAGTAAACTTCCACTGTCTTTCCCCTATTGTCTAAACTGTTAAGCAATTAGAAGTCCAAGGCATTTACTTAGTTGAGAATAGTGTTTTTATCACCAATTCTATGTCCCTGTTTTTCTAGCGCGTACAAATCACCAAAGTATTTTAACCTCAAATTTTATTTAAATTTAAAAGTTGCCACTAATCACCAAAGAGCAGTTGAGATTCAACCAGGATTCAAGGAAGTCATATAAGATTCCCTGAATTAAAAGAAAATTTTGTAATTTCTTTATCATTTTAAAATTCTGAATGACAAGTCAACCTTTGAATTTATAGATTCTAGCTCATAATAACTTCTTCAGCAGGATATATTGTTCAGAAAAAAAAGAACCTCAAATGCCTGGGTATCTCTTCCACTATATTTTTTTCAACAAACCTTTCAGTTATACCACAAATTACTCTAATATTTGCCATAATCTTCAGAAACAATAGTTTACTCAAGAAAATGTATTAAAAGAAACGGTATACTATAACTCAACTGAACTGAACTATAACAAATCTCTCTAGAAAGATAAAAGTTTTATTTTATCTAAAATATTTTAGTAATGTGAGAATCTTTATTCTAAAGACTATGAAGAAAATTAACTCATGTGACCAGTTTAATATCAATATTTACTTAGACAAAGAAAGACGGCTTCTGCTTTACCATCAAGACCATAAAGAAAAACAATAAAAATATCAGAGAGGTGGCAGATACTGTCTGTGTTAACTGGAGAAAGAAAAGGAAAAGAGTTTCTGTTAAGGCAAGCCTCTTGATATGTTCAGTACTATTTTCCAAAAGAATCTCTTTCAAATTTATTTTTGAAATCTACTTCTCAAATACAATATTAATAGGGAGCTACGGCTAAAGAAAAAGGGACAAAATGCCCTTCAGGTGAATATCAGATGTTTGAGAGTTTCTCTTCCACCTCACTCTGCTCTCTAGTGGTGAACAGCACTGTTCAATAGTTTACAATATATTTTCTAAGAAAAAGAAAAAGTGGATTTGAGGTCAGTGTCTCATGTGTCTCAATATCTGATTTGTATTTTAATATTAAGATTTAGTTGTTTACATTATTTAGGAATGAATTCCTTTAAACTCTTCCAGATTATATATGTTGCCGTACTCCAATATGTTTATAAAGAATATGGATAAATTTCAACTTTAAATGAGTTTGAGGCTTAAATAGTTTCCAGATATTAGAAGAACTAGAACTAGTTGGAAGATGATCTAGGTAAACCCCTTAAAAAAATGAAACTTAGTTCTTCTTCTTCAAAAAAAATGGATATATTAAATGGAAGAATATGTATTTTCTTTTAATTTAAAGCTTCTGTATTCAATACTTAGGCTATTTCTTGCCAGTTGCATTTAATTTTATTAACTGTATAATTTTAAATAATGTTTATAAAATGAATTGCATCAAA
Organism: Balaenoptera borealis; assembly: GCF_965194805.1. Taxonomy (NCBI): domain Eukaryota; kingdom Metazoa; phylum Chordata; class Mammalia; order Artiodactyla; family Balaenopteridae; genus Balaenoptera; species Balaenoptera borealis. Next base: position 127,941,355 of record NC_138861.1, on the reverse strand, counting down.
TAGAAAGATTTGTTGAGGATCATTACTGTATAGGTAAACAGGTAGTTACAGTTTAAATCTCTGATGTTGCTTACAAATTTCTAGTCCGTCAAGCAACAGACATTTGTTCTGTCTAACAAATCTACTGCAGAATAATTACAAGTTCTTGGTGGAGATCTTAAACAATTATAAGGGATCATTCCCCTTAACACTTTAATTTTATAAAAGAGAAGCTTTAAAATGACACCAGGATAAGACAGTTCTTTGTTTCACTCAATTTAATTAAATGGTCTATTTCGTCTATAAAGATCAAATTAGGCACTTATTCAATCCCGAAATTCTTAGATTAATTAAAAACAAAGTTGCTACTCCTACATTTATGAGTGAGCCATTAATGTATAGTATAAATAAATAGATACACTTACCTGGAATTAAAACAGAAAGAACTGAAAACGCTTGAGAAAGTTTCATTAGATAGAAAAGAAACTGAAGCAGCAGTATCCACTACCACCGGCTCAGCCTTTTGGCTTTTGTAAAAAGTGGCAGCAATACCAGTTCAGGCCCAGTACCCTTGTGTTATGTAACATCTCATTAATATTAGCCATCAAACTGCTACCAAGCTGCTGAGGCACTAGAGGGCAAGAGTGTCACATGCAAGACCGGTCGGCAAGGGACAGGTTTGGGTACCACTTCGGGAAGACAGATGCTAACTAAGCTGATAAATAACACAATGCCTGAACGCAGCAGCGAACTTGTAATGTTCCTCAAACAATATTTAAAATGTCAATTTTCTGTCTAGCTGAAGAGTTAACAGGTTAATAAATCTGCATAAGCAAATAACCACACCATGCAAAACTTTCGGGATTATATTTACAAACCTACAGTCATCCAGGAAGCTTTTTTTTTTTTTTTTTTCCTCCACTGTCTAAATAAACTTATTTAAAACAGTAGGGAAAGGACGATTAAATAAAACGAGAGGCGGTTTCGGGACCCCCTCAAACCGCGAGAAACTTGCCCTGACCGTGCGCGCCGCCTCTGGAGTCCGCATTTCAAGTCGCCGGGGGCCGGTGTCTGGGCGAGGACCGCCCGGTCCCTGGTGGGTCCCTCGGGCTGCGGGCTTCCGCGGGATCCTCCTTCCCGGGTCCTCGGTCTCCGCGGCTCCTCGCGGCGGCCCCGCCGTTCGGGCTTCTCTCAGGGGCGACGTGGTGCCGGGAGCCCGGCGGGGGCGGCCCCTCCCCTCGCGCGCCCGGGTCCCCGCGGCCGCGGCCGGTGGGTGCCTCGCGGATCCGGGAGCGCGGGCGGCGCCGGGCGGTAGCGGCCGCGGGGCGAGCGCGGCGGGCGCGCGGGGGACTCGTGCGCTCGCTCCGACGCGCTCCGCGGCCTCGGGACGCGCCCGGCAGCGCCGGCGCCGCCCTCACGCTGCCTCCCGGCTCGCGACCCGCCTGCGCCCGCCCGCCCGCCGGCTTAAGGGGAGAAGGCGGGAGCCGGGGGGCTGGAGGCGCCCCCATCCGCCCGCCTCGCACCCGGGTCTGCCTGCCCGGCCCTCGGCTTGGAGACCCCGGGCGTCCCGCCCCTGTCGTCCGGTTCCGACGGCCACTGCGGGCAGTATTGGTAACGGCCAACAAGGATGAGAAGGGTTGCGCCGCGCGGGAAGTGGGTGCGAGTCCTTGAGGCGGCGCTGGGAAAGGGGGGGCACACCCTCGTCGTCCCCTCTGGTCGCGCTCCCGCCTGTGACACTGGATCTGGTAGAGCGCGGCGGGCGGCTTCGAGGTTGTAAGCCGGGAATTGCCTCCATTTGCGGGCTTTCTAAAGGCCACGTGTTCCAGCTCCTGAAGAAAAATGGAAGGCCAACAACTGGAGCAACATTTTGGATACGAGGTGTGAGGTTACGCTCTTCTAAACTATAGGTTGATCAGGAGCCTCAATCGAATGATTTTTTTTTTGTTTTTTTCTTTTAGATTCCATTTTGACCCACTAACATAGCATATGTGACAGTTTTAATAAGTGGGGGAAGTGGATCTACTAATGATAACTTGTAGTGGATATTTGTGGTTTTGCTTCGCAGCTACTCGCTCCTCTTCATGGAAACAGTAACCTCATTTATTCTGAGGATCGTACCAGCACCCCTCGGCCCATAAGCTTCAGGTGATGTCAGCCACTACTCTGACTCACTGGGTGACCCACGACTCAGGTGTGGCCATTAGAAGCATTATGTCTTCCTGGTAGCTAGGACTGGTTTACAGAAAAGTATATGACCAAGTCTGGCCAATCAGAGACAAGAAAGCACCGTTTTGGGACTTTTTTTGGCTCCCTTAAGGAAGGGACTCCCTTCCATTGGACTTTGCAGAGTGAGTTGTGAGCTTAGAGCTTCTTTGTGTCACCATGTGAAGTCTGAGAATGAAGCAAATACTCAGGCATACCTGAGGGTTGGAGGAAAGCTAAACCTAGATGGGGATATTTGAGCTCTGAACCCAGCTGCTGCTGAAAAAAGGTCTTAACTTTGGATATTTTCAAATACAAATCACCAAATTCAGTTTTGTCTTAAGGCAGTTTGAATTGAAATGTCTGCCTTGTTGGAATTGAAAGAGACCCAAATGATACAGAAATTAAACATTTTGGTCGTTTATTAACTTTAAGGGGGCATTTGGATACTGTATAGAGAGACCTTCGATTAGATTCTCATGTTTTGAGTTAGCTTGGAATTTTAAAAAGCCTGAAAGTTGTGTATTCTTTTTGCTCTTTTGATAAAGAGGTTACAGAAGTAACTGAACGAATTACTCCTTCTGGAAGCCTATGAAAATGTCAAGATGGTAGAATTCTTTTGCCAGATGACATGTATTAGATTGGTTTTTTAAATTAATTAATTAATTTTGTTGTGGTTTCCCCCCCCACCCCACCCCCTCGAGAGTCTTGTGCCTTTCAGGAATTGTAAGAATTTTTTTTTTTTAAATGCGTCTTTTCCAGAGAACTTGCTCTGTCATCCAAGCACCTTTACAGTCTTCATTACAGTTATAAAAATAAAAAAAAGTTATTGAACATCTACTAAATGGTCCACCTACTAAATATTAAATAATATTTTAGTAAGAAAATAAAAGCAGGAACCTTCCCTGCTCTTCTGTTACTTATGTATTGATATAGGGGTAGGAGGTGAGGCTCCTCTGCAAGATTTCAGGAAATAGAAAAGATTCATGAATCTTTGATTGGAGGCAGAAATTTCCTGAATCTTTGGGGAGAATTGCTACCTTCACCAGTGATTGCTACTCTAACCATTGAACTGGAAGTACAGACACCTTAGGATTCTGTGTTTTTTTCTTATGAGATAGTCAAGTCTTATAGCTCTATTCCACAAGTTCCCATCTGTGCACATATGAAATTTAAGCCAGTGTAATAGCAGATAGATATGTTGCCTATATTTCCTTCCTCTTTACTTGCCCAGCAGAAGGTAAAGAGGCAATAGATAGCAGTGTCAACCCTTGTCCCCTCTAGCCTTTCCTTCCTGTCTTCTTCCCTAACCCAGGAGTATTAAGGCCAGGGAATAATTTTTCCTCCCAAGAGATTCCAGTTTATGCAACACTCATTTTAGACAGCAAAGAACCTGTGGCAGTGGCCGAAGTAGAGGTGGAGAAGATGTTCTAGCCCAGTGTCTCACATTTGTGAAGAAGCTCAAATTTATTATAATCTCTAAATGAACTTATACAATATTTTTTTAAAAAATTAATTAATTAATTAATTAATTTTTTTTGGCTGTGTTGGGTCTTCGTTTCTGTGTGAGGGCTTTCTCTAGTTGCGGCAAGCGGGGGCCACTCTTCATCGCGGTGCGCGAGCCTCTCACTATCGTGGCCTCTCTTGTTGCGGAGCACAAGCTCCAGACGCGCAGGCTCAGTAGTTGTGGCTCACGGGCCTAGTTGCTCCGCGGCATGTGCCATCTTCCCAGACCAGGGCTTGAACCTGTGTCCCCTGCATTGGCAGGCAAATTCTCAACCACTGCGTCACCAGGGAAGCCCTACAATATTTTTTAATGTGATAAATGTGTTAGATTTAGTTTAGACTTATGGGATAAACCACAGTTTTTGTATCTACCTTTAGCATATCTACTATTACTATTTACGTAAATACTGGGGACCTCAAAAATGGAAGTTCAGGCTTCTGTTAACCTCTGAGAAGCCCTGAGGTGATATGAAAAATATTTATCAGAGACCCAGCTCTGTAAATCAAATACCTGTGGAAACCATTAAAAAGAAAAAGAACAAAACTATACACTTCTGTATATTGAAATATTCAACCCTTGTATTTAGTCACTCTGAAATAAGACACTGAATGATGGAGATTTAAGAATTTATGCCTTGTATAGTTTAAAAATTATTTGTATCTTTTGATGGTTTTTTTTCCCCTTCCTCTAAATACTTCTATGTGGAGGTGATGATTATGAAGGATTGGAAAACTCATTTCAATTTGCAGAGTCTTCTATTTTTCAGTGTCTAAATTAAAGCAACATACTATTCTAACAAGTTTTAAAAAATGCAAGTGTTAATAAAGAATACATCAGTATTTCTGACCTGAAATAGCTAGTAAGTGTAGTATTACTTTTCTTGAAAATATTCAGCTTGAATCTATAGTTATAGTAATCAATGACACTGTTAAGCTGCTGAAAGGTAATGGATGAAGATTTGAAAGAAAGCATATTCTAGCTAGAAACTGCTAACTCAGCTCAAGGACATGTACCCCAACTTTCTTCGTTGTCTCAAGAGATGTTAACTGAAAATAGATCAAAACCAAAAACCTCCCCCAAATGACTGGTTAGGAGGAAGAGAAATGGAAGTGGTATCCGGCTTCTCAAAAGCCACAGAAAAGATGAATTTTACCTGCCTCTAAATCTCCTTGCAAACATGCCTGTGAAAAGTGTACAAGGTTGAATTAGTAGTATGAAAATCTTGTCTTATTTTATAAAACACCAATTTAAACTTAATAGACTAGATTAGAGCAGTGGTGCTCAAATTTTAGGGTGCATCAGTATAATCTGGAAGGCTTATTAAATCACAGGTTGGTGGGCCCCACCCCAGAGTTTCTGATTCACTAGGAGTCGGGTAGGGCCGGAGAATTTGCATTTTTAACAAGCTGCCAGGTGAAGCAGATACTGCTTACCTGAGACTACACTTTAAGATCCCTTGCATTAGAGCATTATTGAGAACAAAGGTTGTGTCTTTATGTGGGTCTATAAGAATGAACATTTATTATTGTATAAATTATTTGGATTTTAAAACATTCTCTTTTTTTATGTTACTCATAATAAATATACAGTAAAGTCAGGATTTTTTTTTAACATCTTTATTGAAGTATAATTGCTTTAGAATGGTGTGTTAGTTTCTGCTTCATAACAGTGAATCGGCTATACATATACATACATCCCAATATCTCCTCCCTCTTGTGTTTCCCTCCCACCCTCCCTATCCCACCCCTCTAGGTGGACACAAAGCACTGAGCTGATCTCCCTGTGCTATGCGGCTGCTCCCCACTAGCTATCTATTTTACATTTGGTAGTGTATATATGTCCATGCCACTCTCTCACTTCGTCCCTGCTTACCCTCCCCCCCCCCCCCCGTGTCCTCAAGTCCATTCTCTGCCTCTGCATCTTTATTCCTGTCCTGCCCCTAGGTTCTCCAAAACCTTTTTTTGTTGTTGTTGTTGTTTTTTAGATTCCATATATATGTGTTAGCATACGGTATTTGTTTTTCTCTTTCTGACTTACTTCACTCTGTATGACAGACTCTAGGTCCATCCACCTCACTACAAATAACTCAATATCGTTTCTTTTTATGGCTGAGTAATATTCCATTGTATATATGTGCCACATCTTCTTTATCCATTCATCTGTTGATGGACACTTAGGTTGCTTCCATGTCCTGGCTATTGTAAATAGAGCTGCAATGAACATTTTGGTACATGACTCTTTTTGAATTATGGTCTTCTCAGGGTATATGCCCAGTAGTGGGATTGCTGGGTTGTATGGTAGTTCTATTTTTAGTTTTTTCAGGAACCTTCATACTGTTCTCCATAGTGGCTGTACCAATTTACATTCCCACCAACAGTGCGAGAGGGTTCCTTTTCCTCCACACCTTCTCCAGCATTTATTGCTTATAGATTTTTTGGTGATGACCATTCTGATCAGTGTGAGGTGATACCTCATTGTATTTTTGATTTGCATTTCTCTAATGATTAGTGACGTTGAGCATCCTTTCACATGTTTGTTGGCAATCTGTATATCTTCTTTGGAGAAATGTCTATTTAGGTCTTCTGCCCATTTTTAGATTGGGTTGTTTGTTTTTTTGATATTCAGCTGCATGAGCTGCTTGTAAATTTTGGAGATTAATCCTTTGTCAGTTGCTTCATTTGCAAATATTTTCTCCCATTCTGAGGGTTGTCTTTTTGTCTTGTTTATGGTTTCCTTTGCTGTGCAACAGCTTTTAAATTTCATTAGGTCCCATTTGTTTATTTGTGTTTTTATTTCCATTTCTCTAGGAGGTGGGTCAAAAAGGATCTTGCTGTGATTTATGTCATAGAGTGTTCTGCCTATGTTTTTCTCTAAGAGTTTGATAGTGTCTGGCCTTACATTTAGGTCTTTAGTCCATTTTGAGCTTATTTTTGTGTATGGTGTTAGTGAGTGTTCTAATTTCATTCTTTTTCATGTAGCTGTCCAGTTTTCCCAGCACCACTTATTGAAGAGGCTGTCTTTTCTCCACTGTATATTCTTGCCTCCACTGTCAAAAATAAGGTGACCATATGTGTGTGGGTTTATCTCTGGGGTTTCTATCCTGTTCCATTCATCTATATTTCTGTTTTTGTGGCAGTACCATACTGTCTTGATTACTGTAGCTTTGTAGTATAGTCTGAAGTCCAGGAGCCTGAATCCTTGAGCTCCATTTTTCTTTCTCAAGATTGCTTTGGCTATTCAGGGTCTTTTGTGTTTCCATTCAAATTGTGAAATTTTTTGTACGAGTTCTGTGAAAAATGCCATTGGTAGTTTGATAGGGATTGCATTGAATGTGTAGATTGCTTTGGGTAGTATAGTCATTTTCACAATGTTGATTCTTCCAATCCAAAAGCGTGGTGTATCTCTCCATCTTCTTGTATCATCTTTAATTTCTTTCATCAGTGTCTTATGGTTTTCTGCATACAGGTCTTTTGTCTCCTTAGGTAGGTTTATTCCTAGGTATTTTATTCTTTTTGTTGCAGTGATAAATGGGAGTGTTTCCTTAATTTATCTTTCAGATTTTTCATCATTAGTATATAGGAATGCAAGAGATTTCTGTGCATTAATTTTGTATCCTGCTACTTTACCAAATTCATTGATTAGCTGTAGTAGTTTTCTGGTAGCGTCTTTAGGATTCTCTCTGTTTGGTATCATGTAATCTGCAAACAGTGACATCTTTATTTCTTCTTTTCCAATTTAGATTCCTTTTATTTCGTTTTCTTCTCTGATTGCTGTGGCTAAAACTTCCAAAACTATGTTGAATAATGGTGGTGAGAGTGGAGAACCTTGGCTTGTTCCTTATCTTAGTGGAAATGGTTTCAGTTTTCCACCATTGAGAATGATGTTGGCTCTGGGTTTTTCATATATGACCTTTATTATGTTGAGACAAGTTCCCTCTATGCCTACTTTCTGCAGGGTTTTATCATAAATGGGTGTTGAACTTTGTTGAAAGCTTTTTCTGCATCTATTGAGATGATCGTATGGTTTTTCTCCTTCAGTTTGTTAATATGGTTTATCACATTGATTGATTTGTATATATTAAAGAATCCTTGCATTCCTGGGATAAACCCCACATGATTATGGTGTATGATCCTTTTAATGTGCTGTTGGATTTTGTTTGCTAGTATTTTGTTGAGGATTTTTGCATCTGTGTTCATCAGTGATAGTGTCTTGTAGTTTTCTTTCTTTGTGACATCTTTGTCTGGTTTTGGTATCAGGGTGATGGTGGCCTTGTAGATTGAGATTGGGAGTGTTCCTCACTCTGCTGTGTTTTCGAAGAGTTTGAGAAAGATATGTGTTAGCTCTTCTCTAAATGTTTGATAGAATTCGCCTGTGAGGCCATCTAGTCCTGGGCTTTTGTTTGTTGGAAGATTTTTAATCACAGTCTCAATTTCAGTGCTTGTGATTGATCTGTTTATATTTTCTATTTCCTCCTGGTTCAGTCTCGGAAGGTTGTGCTTTTCTAAGAATTTGTCCATTTCTTCCAGATTGTCCATTTTATTGGCATATAGTTGCTTGTAGTAATCTCTCATGATTCTTTGTATTTCTGCAGTTTCAGTTGTTACTTCTCCTTTTTCATTTCTAATTCTATTGATTTGAGTCTTCTCTCTTTTTTTCTTGATGAGTCTGGCTAATGGCTTATCAATTTTGTCTGTCTTCCCAAAGAACCAGCTTATAGTTGTATTGATCTTTGCTATTGTTTCCTTCATTTCTTTTTCATTTATTTCTGATCTGATCTTTATGATTTTTTTCCTTCTACGAACTTTGGGGTTTTTTTGTTCTTCTTTCTCTAATTGCTTTCGGTGTAAGGTTAGGTTGTTTATTTGAGATGTTTCTTGTTTCTTGAGGTAGGATTGTAATGCTATAAACTTCCCTTTTAGAACTGCTTTTGCTGCATCCCATAGATTTTGGGTTGTCGTATTTTCATTGTCATTTGTTTCTAGGTATTCTTTGATTTCTTCAGTGATCTCTTGGTTATTTAGTAGTGTATTGTTTAGCCTCCATGTGTTTGTATTTTTTACAGATTTTTTCCCTGTAATTGTTATTTAGTCTCATAGCATTGTGGTCAGAAAAGATACTTGATACGATTTGAATTTTCTTAAATTTACCAAGGCTTGGTTTGTGACCCAAGATATGATCTGTCCTGGAGAATGTTCCATGAGCCCTTGAAAAGAAAGTGTATTCTGTTCTTTTTGGATGGAATGTCCTGTATATATCAATTAAGTCCATCTTGTTTAATGTATCATTTGAAGCTTGTGTTTCCTTATTTATTTTCATTTTCATTTCAAAGTCCCCTACTATGATTGTGTTACTGTCGATTTCCCCTTTTATGGGTGTTAGTATTTGCCTTATGTATTGAGGTGCTCCTATGTTGGGTGTATAAATATTTACAATTGTTATGTCTTCTTCTTGGATTCATCCCTTGATCATTATGTGGTATCTGTCTTTGTCTCTTGTAATAATCTTTATTTTAAAGTCTATTTTGTCTCATATGAGAATTGCTACTCCAGCTTTCTTTTGATTTCCCTTTGCATGGAATATCTTTTTCCATCCCCTCACTTTCAGTCTGTATGTGTCTGTAGGTCTGAAGTGGGTCTCTGATAGACAGCATATATACGGGTCTTGTTTTTGTATCCATTCAGCCAGTCTATGTCTTTTGGTTGCAGCATTTAATCCATTTACATTTAAGGTAGTTATCGATATGTATGTTCCTGTTACCATTTTCTTAACTGTTTTGGGTTTGTTATTGTAGGTCTTTTCCTTCTCTTGTGTTTCCTCCCTAGAGAAGTTCCTTTAGCAGTTGTTGTAAAGCTGGTTTGGTGGTGCTGAATTCTCTTAGCTTTTGCTTGTCTGTAAGGTTTTAATTTCTCCATTGAATGTGAATGAGGTCCTTGCTGGGTAGAGTAATATTGGTTGTAGGTTTTTCCCTTTCATCACTTTAAATATGTCCTACCACTCCCTTCTGGCTTGCAGAGTTTCTGCTGAAAAATGAGCTGTTAACCTTATGGGGATTCCCTTGTATGTTATTTGTTGTTTTTCCCTTGCTGCTTTTAATAGTTTTTCTTTGTATTTAGTTTTTTTTTTAAAATGAACTTTTTTTTAATTAATTAATTTATTTATATGTATTTTTTTAATGAACTTTTTTAAAAAAAATAATTTATTTATTTATATTTTTTTATTTTTTTGGCTGTGTTGGGTCTTCGCTTCTGTGCGAGGGCCCTCCCCAGTTGCGGCAAGCGGGGGCCACTCCTCATCGCGGTGCACGGGCCTCTCACCATCGTGGCCTCTCCCGCTGTGGAGCACAGGCTCCAGACGCGCAGGCTTAGCAGCTGTGGCCCACGGGCCTAGTCGCTCCGTGGCATGTGGGATCCTCCCAGACCAGGGCCCGAACCCGTTTCCCCCACATTGGCAGGCAGACCCTCAACCACTGCGCCACCAGGGAAGCCCTGTATTTACTTTTTGATGGTTTGATTAATATGTGTCTTGGCGTGTTTCTCCTTGGATTTATCCTGTATGGGACTCTCTGCACTTCCTGGACTTGATTGACTATTTCGTTTCCCATATTAGGGAAGTTTTCAAGTATAATTCCTTGAAATATTTTCTCAGACCCTTTGTTTTTCTCTTCTTCTTCTGGGACCCCTGTAATTTGAATGTTGGTGCATTTAATGTTGTCCCCGAGGTCTCTGAGGCTGTCCTCAATTCTTTCCATTCTTTTTTCTTTATTCTGCTCTGCAGTAGTTATTTCCACTATTTTATCTTCCAGGTCACTTATCCGTTCTTCTGCCTCAGTTATTCTGCTATTGATCCCTTCTAGAGAATTTTTAATTTCATTTACTGTGTTGTTCATCATTGTTTGTTTGCTCTTTAGTTCTTCTAGGTTCTTGTTAAACGTTTCTTTTATCTTCTCCATTCTATTCCTGAGATTTTGGATCATGTTTACTATCATTAGTCTGAATTCTTTTTCAGGTAGACTGCCTATTTCCTCTTCATTTGTTAGGTCTGGTGGGTTTTTGCCTTGCTCCTTCATCTGCTGTGTGTTTCTCTGTCTTCTCATTTTGCTTAACTTACTGTGTCTGGGGTCTCCTTTTCGCAGGCTGCATGTTTGTAGTTCCCATTGTTTTTGGTGTCTGCCCCCAGTGGCTAAGGTTGGTTCAGTGGGTTGTGTAGGCTTCCTGCTGTAGGGGAGTGGTGCCTGTGTTCTGGTGGATGAGGCTGGATCTTGTCTTTCTGGTGGGCAGGACCGCATCTGTTGGTGTGTTTTGAGGTTTCTGTGTACTTATCATGATTTTAGGCAGCCTCTCTGCTAATGGATGGGGCTGTGTTCCTGTCTTGCTAGTTGTTTGGCAGAGGGTGTCCAGCACTGTAGCTTGCTGGTCATTTAGTGGAGCTGGGTCTTAGCGTTGAGTTGGCGATCTCGAGGAGAACTTTCACCGTTTGATATTGCATGGAGCCAGGAGGTCTCTGGTGGACGAATGTCCTGAACTCAGCTCTCCCACCTCCGAGGCACAGGTCTGACACCCGGCGGGAGCACCAAGATCCTGTCAGCCTCACGGCTTTTTGCCTCTGGAGCTTAGAAATCCCAGCAGTTTTTGTTCGGTCTAGTCTGCCCACAGCCCAATCCTTTGCTGTGTATCCTATAGATTTTTCTTGGTTTATACCAGTTAGTACCTCTTACTTCACTCTCTGAACTTTCAGGAAATCTGAGGTCTTCTGCCAGCATTCAGTAGGTATTCTGTAGGAGTTGTTCCACATGTAGATGTAATTTTGATGTATTTTTGGGGAGGAAGGTGATTTCCATGTGTTACTCCTCCGCCATCTTGAAGGTCCCACCTAAAGTCAGGATTTTAATTTGCTTCTAATAGTCAATTAGGTAAACTATCAATGAAACGGAAATGGTTTGTTAAAAACTATAGGTCCTTTGGCATAGTAAAAAGTAGCAAGATTTGGAAACAGGGTAACAGATGCTACACTTTTACCTCCTTGAGGGCTGTATCCCTCCCCGGTTCATTTTGTGTCTTCCGCTGCCCCAGGTACAGGGCCTTGCACAACAGTGGTCATTTAAAATGAACTAAAGAAGAGAAAGAAGTTATTTTCTTAGATAATTGGTAATGTTTTACATTGTCCCTGATAAAGGAAATCACCTTATTATATTCTGTCATTAAAAGTTGTTTTTATTTCTTAGCCAAAAAATACCTCTACACATTATTTTCTATCATTTTTGTTTAATTTTCAAATGCTTTGTCCTCAAAAATAGCTATTTCCCTAATGTGCAACTAGTTTAAGTTCTTCTGTTCTGATCATAATGTATGTAGTTAACTACCAGCCTTGGGTGATGACTATTTGGCAGTATAAACATATATTCATATCTATAGGTTTAGCATAAAGTATTGAAATAACTGTTGTTTTGTTTCATTTTAATGGGGAAATACAAGCAATCATCAGATTGTAGAACATACTGTGTGAGTCTTCAAAGCTATCTCAATATTCAGGCAGGACCAAACATCATTAACGTGTTTCTTTGATCTAGCTCGCAACATTAAAACATCATTTTATAGCTTGGCCTCATGCCATGTAGTACAAGAGAGATTCATTGTGAGAGTAAAATGGATGATTTCTCTTTCAATCTGTGTGAAAACAGCCTTCATAGAAAGACCCCAGAATACTTTCCCTACCTATAATGATGTTTCTCCATTATATCTGATCCTTCGATTTCAAGAGGTTGAAGAAAATAATAAATATTCAAGAAGTAGGAGTTGTATGAATTAATTTTATTTTGCTCCTCTGAAAGTATCTTTGGAATAGTGATATAAAAAGTTGTTAGAAAAAAGAGAAATAGCAGAGAAAATTGAGATGCCCTGTACATTGTGGATTGACATATCCAATATTCTTAGGCTTGAGGCGTTTGGACTGAATTCTCCGCCAAACATTTGAATTAGAGAACTGTGAGTATAAATAGATGAAAATTTAATTGGGATAGGGAGAATTTATGTGTATAGTTTTTCTCCCTCAGACATGAGCAAGAGCTCTCAGTAGTCATAGAAGAAATAGAAGATGGGAACTCAGCTCACTTAGCATCAGATTTGTGTTGTTCAGCATCTTCTGCCTTCTGAGAAAAAAAAACAGTAGATGCCCTCATTCATTTTTCTTAAAACTCACACTTGAAATCAAACACGTACACAGAAACGAAATGAAATTACTGGAACCTATTGGTTAAACCCAAAGATTTTTCTCTAAAGTCTCATTTTACTCGGGAATCCATGATCATTTTATTTTCCCTCCGGAAGGTAGAGCTCAGCCCTCTGGAAAAGATAAATAAGTGTTGATTGGACGAATGAATCCAGATCTTAAAATGTTCTTTTCCTTAAGCCCTGTATGTAACCTATACTTAAGAATTAATCTTTGAAAGATTCCATTCACAGTTTGTGCCTATGGTTTTATATATAAATTATACATTTATAACTCAATTCTCTTGTTGATCAGGGCAGGGAATAGGGTTAGTGCAGACCCTCTAGAGTTCTAAAACTTGTCATAGCCTTGTATTTACAGCAAGCGAAAAAATCTTAAACTGGATTAAAGGGCTTGGGATGGTAATAGAAGTATTTTTTATCCAAGCCTGACTATTCTGGGGGCAACAGCTTTCTGGCTCTTGTGAAAAATCTTAACTTTAACTCAATATAGAAAACTCTTACTTTTCATTATAGGATAGAATTTAAACAAAATGAAGCCAGGAGAACCATGTCAACTTAATTTATATTACTTTATAAATAATAGACTGTGTGTTAGCATTCCTTGAAGTCAGTCTTGGTTATTTTATATACATGTTTGTCTCTGTGAGTTTTATATAACTCCTTTACCTAAGAAATTAACCATTTTGACAAAGAGTAATGATAGAACCTCTACACATTAATAGCAACAGGGATGGCAATGAGACAGAAAACAAGAACTTGTCACATGTTGGAGCTCTTTGTATGCTGTTATATAATGTATCAGTAGATAAAAGCTCAGCAAAATGTATTATAATTGTGTAGAAGAAGAAAATCAGTCTTAGGAAGTAATGTTCCAAAATAAGCACACTGATGGTGACCTTTGAGGTAGATTGGGTATGTGGTGGGTAAGAGAGAGGGGAAAGAAAAAGAAAAGAAAAAAAGATGATTGGCAAAAATTTAATTTCAAAACTCAGGCTCATTTCATTATTGAATGAGTTATATTTACACCATCATCAAATATATATGGGGCATCTATGTATTGATATATGTATATAATGTGCTGCAGAAATGTAGTGGTGAGTTAGAAAGATTGCAGCAGACCCTGACCTCCTGACTTTCACATTGTCATTACACAGCTAAATTGACAGTTAATTTAAGTACAACATTACTTACAATTATCATGTACTATCTTTAGTGCTGCAGTGAAAACATACAGGGTGATGAGAATGAGTATCAGGCAACCTGAGCTAGTCTGGGGAGGAGTGAGGGTGTTTAAGGGGTCAGAGAAGCTTACCTATGGGACTGACTTTCAGTGAATCATGGTACCTAGCCTGATTTCATTGTTTCATTTAGCAGAAAAAAAAAAAAAAAAACCCACAGCCACAGAGTGTCCAGGGTAATAGCAGGTGAAGGGTAGGGTGTGTATGTGAGAGTTTAATTTCAGTAGTTTAGCAGGAACCTGTTTTAGAAAAGTCTCAGTGTTTGCAACCATCTGACCCCACTTAATTGTTTTCTGGAGGATTGGATTGACTATGTAACTAATACTTTTTAATACTTAAAAATTCTCTTTATAGTCACATTCAAATGTTAAAGCTCTTTTAATGGTGCAGCATCCTCTAGCAACCTAATCTACTGTCCCTTCCTTTGACCTGCCTTCCTCTCCTTTCCTTCTCTTCATCAGTCCTTTTGGTTGGGGCTATGTCAGACACAGCAGAGAGAGACCAAACAAAAATTCATCAATTATCTGGATATATCCACACTTCTGGAGCTTGAACAACATCTAACATTTGTTCAAATGTGTAATATACTCAAATTTTTGTTCTTCAATAAAATTGATTTCTTGACATTATAGTGTAGTAGAATCTATATAGAGGTATACAACCTGGGCCTCAGCTTGGGCTGTGCTGTTTTCCAGTTACTTAACTTTGGGCTGGTCTCTTAACTTCACTTGGTAAATAGAGTAATGGACACTCATTGAGAGAAATGAAAATAAAATGAGATATGTGAGAAAGTGCTATGCAATTTTAAAAGGGTTATATAGATACACAGAAAATTTTTAAATGGTTACCAGGTTGATCATGTTTCGAATAATAAAAAAAAAAGTTATAACACTAGATCGAATTGATTTACCTGAGACTAGCTCTCAGTGTACAAGTGAATTGAACATGATATTCTTTTCAAACACTTTTCTTCTTTTAAAGGAATTTAATTTCTATTCTTCTAAAGGAATTTAATTTCTATTCTTCTAATAACCAAACTACAGCTAGTAGTCAATTTAGTAGATGTAATAAGAGAGCATCATTTGGCCACCTCCTAATCTATGCCAGATGCTGTCCTGTTCCTCAGCTCTCTGAATTGCTATAAAAGTTCTGATGGGAAGGTCTCTGATTGGAAGGCAATCTGCTAGTTGCCTCCCAGTATTCCATCTCTCCTTCTTCCACAGTAACAGCACTTGTATCAGGACATATGGCTAGCAGAAAAGAAGGCTGCATTTTCCAACTAGATGTGGATCAGCTGTAGCCAATGGGATACAAGAGGAAAGATTATGTGATTGTTTCTGGGAAACTTTCTGTGGTGGACAGATACTAGGGAAGCCCTCATTATCTCTGTCTTCTGGTGTTCATGCCGTTCTAGAATCCTTCTCCCTGGAGAGTGTGGGTAGGATCAGTGACTTGTTTCTAACCAGTAAAATATGGTGAAGATGATGGGATGTTACTCCCACAGTTAAGTTATATTACATAGGACTCCATCTTGCCAGCAGACTAACTCTAGAGGCTCTCTGTCCCAGCTTGGTGAAGTAAGTGGCCGCACTGGGGATGTCCATGTGTTAAAGAACTTCACGAGTCCTCAAGAAACCATGGGAGGCCTCTAGGAACTGTGGGCAGCCTCTAGGAACTATGGCCTCTAGGAGCTGAGGGCAGCCTCCAGGCAACAGCTAGCAATAAGCTAGACCCTCAGTCCTACAAGCATACGAAACAAATTCTGCTAACAACCTGGGTCATCTTACAAGTGGTTTCTTCCCTAGCTGAGCCCACAGATGAGAATGCAGCCTGGCCAATATCTTCATAGCAACACTGTGAAACCCTAAGCCAGGGAACTAGCTAAGCTGTGTCTGTATTCCTGACCATGGAAATTGTAAGATAATAAATATCTGTTGTTTAAGTTGCTAAGTACATGGTAGCTTGTTGTGTGCAATAGATAACTAACATACTTCTTCAGAGACAGCTGGCACAAGCCCTTTGCCCTCTTTTTATTTTTCATGTCTGCTTCCATCCTTTTGCCTAAAACTCAGCTACAACTTTACTGGACCAAGAGGTTGGGGACCACACTTTTGAGATGCTGGAGCCTTGAGGTGGAAGACATCTAGGTTCCTGAGGGGGAGGGGATTTCATGTGAGCATAACTATTTATCTGGTTTGAGCCATTATTTTGCCTTTTCTAGTTTTCTATCATTATTCCAAATAATATAGTATTATCAGCGGAATTTGTTTCATTTTACTGTTTACTACAATAAGAATATATGTTTATTATAGGAGATTTGGAAAGAACAAAGAAGAAATATCACTCATTTACTATACACTCAGAAACACCCACCATTAACATTTGGTTTATTTCTCTTTAGTATTTTGATCTAAGTGTTGGGAAAAAAGACTTCTATAGCAAATATTTGTGACATTTAAATGTCATGACTTCTCTGTCATTAAGATAAAGTTTATTGAAATTACTTTAAAACATCTGTTTGGAATGTGAAAAATCTAATCAAACAAGCATTTGGCAAGAAAAAGACAAAATATCCCATGGTTTTTTTTTCATTAAATTTAAGTTTTTGTAAAAAGTCAATTTAAGCCGTTTGTTTTTGTGTTCAGTATTTGACCTCAATAACTAAACAGATAACTCAGATATAGATTTTTTGCATTCACTGATGAACCTCAGATTATTGCTTAACTTTGTACATATATATGTATGAGCTGTGATTTTGCTAATATTTTCACATGCTAGTTAAAATTTGTGTGAACTCAAGCTTGCCATATTATTTATTACAGCTTTTTTAAAAATAAATTAATTTATTGTATTTATTTATTTTTGGCCGTGTTGGGTCTTCATTGCTGCAGGCAGGCTTTCTCTAGTTGCGGCGAGTGGGGCATACTCGTTGTTACGGTGCGTGGGCTTCTCATTGCGGAGGCTTCTCTTGTTGCAGAGCGTGGGCTCTAGGTGCACGGGCTTCAGTAGTTGTGGCATGCGGGCTCGGTAGTTGTGGCACATGGGCTTAGTTGCTCCGTGGCATGTGGGATCTTCCTGGACCAGGAATCGAACCCGCATCCCCTGCATTGGCAGGCGTATTCTTAACCACTGTGCTACCAGGGAAGTCCCTCATTACAGCTTTTGAAAAGTTGAAGGTTTGCTAATCTTAGTTTGAGTTTTATTTTAAAAATTCTCAAGTCCAAGGTTCTGAGTAGTTATGGTCCTCTACATAATGGGTCCAATCTGTCTTTACAAAAATATCTCCCAATCAACCCTTAGCCCCAGGCATGCTGGTCTATCCCAAATAAGCTTTCTAAAGCTCCCTCCTCCACACCTTTGCTCAACTCTCCAGCTTATTATGATCTTACCTCCTCTGCACTTTAAATGGACCCATCCTTTAAAGTCAGTTGAACTCTCAGCTTCTTCATAGAATCTCTCTTAGATCAAGTCAGACCTCCATGATTTCTCCATCCCCCAACTCAGATTATTTCCTCTGCACACTACCCAGATGGCATTAAGAACCTGCTATTTTCTTATAATTAGACTTTCTTACTCCCGCCTCTCTTCTGCTGGTAGGCATGGAATGGAGATTTATTAGCATTTTTGTTGGAAAGTTAATTGATAAATATAGCTATTAATAGCTGTATTTTCCACTTATTAAAATGAATAGCATCATTTTCAATGAAAAGTCTATGAATTTACTTCATGCATGGGGAAAGATTTAAGAAGAAAGTAGAAAACAAGGAAATATAAGCCTGAATTTTGGAAATCTATAACCTCATCTTCTGAACTAAAGTTGCGTTAAGGAGACACGGTTCGGGTCATTGTGTTTCATTTGTATTGTCCTTGATGGGAGCAAATCTGTCCATGTGATCTTACTGTATTTCCTTTGGAAATGAGGAAAACTGAATAAAATGATGTGAGGAGTACAACATGACATTTTCCAAAAAATGAAATTTGTAGAGACTCTTTAATTCAAGTTGAAGGTGTCAATTAACACTCAGCAGCTTTCGTGTTCAAGAGTACTTCTCAAAAAATAGATAACCAAATTGAGGTGCTCCTCTTTTGAAATCCTCCCAGGGTGTTTCGCTGTGTTTTTGTACTATAAGGCCACAAGAGCACCGATGGCAGGATCCCATGGTGCATGTTTCAGTGTTCAAGCATACCTTGTTTTATTGTGCGTCCTTTTATTATGCTTCAAGGAGTTGTGTTTTTTACAAACTGAAGGTTTGTGGCAACTCTGTGTGGAGCAGGTCTATTGGCGCCATTTTTCCAACAGCATTTGCTCACTTCTTTCTCTGGGTCACATTTTGGTATTTCTCGCAATCTTTCAAGCCCTCCACCAGCAAAACGATTATGGCTTGCTGAAGGGTCCGATGATGGTTAGCATTTTTTAGTGTGAAAGTATTTTTTAATCAAGGTATGCGTATTGGTTTTTCAGACATAATGCTATTGCACACTTAATAGACTGCAATATAGTGTAAACATAAGTTTTATATGTACTGGGAAACTAAAAAACTTGTGCGACTTGCTTTATTGCGATATTCGCTTTATTGTGGTGGTCTGGAACTGAACCTGCAATATCTCTAAGGTATGCCTGTACTTAATGGAGCAAGCTGTAATTTTAAAAAATTTAATAAATCCTCATAATTATGTTAGAAACTTTAAAAAAACTGAAATGGATTTCCTAATTAGAAAATGAAAATATAGGTGGGACTGAAAAACGTGACTTGCTGGTTTGCAAAATACTTTTATAATCCAATTTTATTAAACTCTTAGGTGATTCCATGTATTATCTATAGGTGAAGCAGAGATTCAAGGTACAGGCTTTCAGAGGTTCAAGTTAGTGGTAGAAAGAAGCCTTCCACTCTGATCCTTTAACTCCTTTGAATAAACTTCTCTCATTCTTGTGAAAAAGAACTTTTATTTGTGGTGGTGTGGCATTTTAAATCCATGCCAGGTTATTAAGTTAAAGAATAGAAAACTCTGTTATTTAATTGCAAAAAGCTGGTAATTATCCTAAATTGAACAACTCTGTTTACTCTCTCATTTTCTGATAAAAAAAAAAACTTTCTACAATGTTTCTTACACTAGGCACAATTTTAGATATAGTCACTTTTCTGCTTGATCAAGGTAAATAGAATGGGCAGGGGACTCTGCCTCTAGGAGGTAAAATAGAAAGCTGGTGAAAGGGGGGATAATTTGCTCTTTCCTCTTCATTGACAAGTTGCTTTATACATTTGATGTACAACTCCAGATTCCATTTTGTTGCAGTTTTATTTTCTAAGTTTCTGTGTAAGGTAAAATATTCCAATGATTTGCCATTTTAAGAATAATTTACAATTTCAGAGAGATGCAGCACTTTTAAAAATTATATACATACATATATATATATATTTATTACCAGAGCACATTTAATGATGGTAAATCAAGTGCTGTCACTCATGTGATCCCAGGGTAGTTCTTGTTCAAGGTGGTGGTGTCCTTGTAAATTTCGCCACTGCACAGGGATTTGTTCCAACCCAAGGGTCATGTTTTTAGTCCCCAGCTATATCTTTGACCAGAAACTACATATTAAATCTTAGTCGTCTTTCTCTGTAGCCAGAACCACAGTAATATGGAAATAGTCGAAGTGAACACTGTGGAGCTAAATAGGTAGAGATGAGTACTCCCAGGAGGAAAGGATGACGTTTCTAATGACTAATTTCTGTAAATCATGGTCGAAACTCAATGGACACTTTGTAATTATATTTCCAAATTATAACACCTTGTTTAAAAATGGAATTTAAAAATTCCATAAAAATCAAGGACCTTGTGGTATGGCAGAAATAATATTGAACTTGGAATTAAGGGCCCTGAGTTCTGCCCATTAAGTATTTCTCAAACAGACTCTCTGAATCAGAATCATCGGAAATATTTGCTAAAATGCAGATACCCCAAATTCTGACCAAACGCATTAAATTCGAATCTTTGATGGAGACATATGGGAAGCTGTATTTTTACCAATCGCCTTAAGTGATTCTTATGCACTCTAAAGTTCAAGATCCTCTATTCCTATTTCTGTTTCCTAAATTTTTTTCCTAAATTTTTCTGTTTCCTAAATTTTCCCTAAGTTTCTTTTTTTTCCTAGCTCTGTTGATTCCATTAGTCTTTAAGTACCGTATTGTGGGGCACAGTAGTTATTTTGTTTAAATTATTATCTCTTCTATAAATGAAAAAAATTACAATCTGTAAGTATAGTTAATGATTAACCTTAACAACACTGTAGTCGTCTTTTATTTTATCTGCTATTTTCGAACTAAAGTTTCAGAAGAATTTAGTGCTGTGTGATTTCCCTTGCTCCTGATTTTTAGAACATACAGAAAGAAATTTCTTCCCATAAAAAAGTATAGTATTGGTGTTATGTTATGCCCTTAGGAGAAGATATATAACAGAGATGAAGGAGATACTCACACAATCTTAATGATCGCACTGCCACCAAATCCTATAATGATTCCACGGTCAGGTTTTATTTCAACAAGATTTTGGTACTGAAGAAAAGCACTGAAAATAAAACTGGAATGATTGAAGAGCTTTGAAGAGGGATGAAGAGAATAATAAAATGAAATTATTGAGGGAGGTACTAAAATCAGAGATGATGATGAATCTTCACTCCTTTGTAAGTACCACAAGCTTCATAAGGGCAGCAGATTCTTATAAAATTCCTCTGAGTAACATTTTAGCTTGATTTAAAAATATATATATTACTACTTCTTATTAACATGTTTTCTTTTTCCTCCTCCCATGGTATCCTGACTGAATTGCAGGGGAAAAACACATAATTCCTTTGTAAAAATAAGGAAACTATAGTATGAAAGAACTTTTTTTTTTTTAATGCAGATGAAGAAAGGAAGATATAGATGTGAAATCAAGTATGCTTTATGTGGTTGTCTGAGATAATATTTGAGTCCTATGACCAATCACACTGTGATTGGTCCCCATGCCCCAAATATCTTCATACCTCATTTGCCAAAAGTTTTACACTGGAGAGATCAGATTACAGTTTTTTATCAAAGATAATATTAATGGGAGAAAAATAAAACAGAACATTCAGGCTGAGGCCTTCATGCAGCAGTAGGAAGAAAGAATATAATTACTTTTGTCTTGGGAATAATGTGATATATGCAGATTAGTCATTTGTAAAAAGCACTGGCTGAACATGAATCTTTCTTTTTCCTCTATCATTATGGTACTCTCACAACCTGGATCGCTTGGGTTAGATTTGAGATTTTTAGCTTTAGTTATTGGCTTTCAATTTAGGACAGAATGGTTTTTCTCATCTCCTAAAATGCATAAAATAATAAAGAACTTAAATTGGAATACTAGATATACTTAAGAACATTTCAGGGTATGTTTATCACGGCTTAACTATTGGCTTATAACAATCAATTAAAAAACAAATTAGAGCTCTAGAGTTTTTATAGTATCAGATGTCAGAAGCATTCTTTTTTGAAAGTGGATAAACAATTATGAAATATTTGTAAGAATGTAAACATAGCAAAAATCAGCAGAGTTGAGGTACTTTTTCCAAGTGCCCTTTTTAAAGAGCTCATCTATTTGACCTCTGTCTGTTAGACACATGGCACTATTCAACATGTGTCTTCTACAATGTATTTCCTTCTAATCCTTCTGATAATAGATTTAAAGCAGATCTCCAAGGAATGCCCTAGTCAAAAGACACAAGTATAGTAAAAGAACAGCAAGAAGGAACATGGGGATAAACAGTTAAGCTACAGTTTCTAATAAATTATTAATTATTAGAAAATAATTAATGCATAGTCTGCTGATTGTACACGTTATCTACAGGATAAGATTGTAAATTTTTTACCCACCAAAATGATTGAATATGTCTCTACTGTTATATTACCTAATAAAAGATATTACTTATGATAAATTTAGAACAGCTAGAATTTGAAACACTTTTGTTTCATGTTTACTAAGCCAACATTGTTTGCAACGTGAGGTATTTTCTGAGCATGAAATTTCTAGTTACACCATGTCTAATTTTTCTAATTCCAACAGCCATTTGGAACTTGTTCCTGATCATAGATTAGCCGAAGTGAATTCGGTGCCTTTAGAAAAGGAATATAACCTTTCTTTGTCTAACTGCTGTAATATTTCTTCTCTTTGACATCAACAGTGTCCAAAGTACTCCTATCAAGGTACATATGGTACAAATGGAACAAACAAAAAGTGATTTATACATACTTGAGTGTGTCCTATACTTTATTAAGTGAAGATGAATTGCTATACTTTGCAGGGATGCATTCTCTCTCTCCCTCCTTAAATTCATTCTTTGTAGATTTCAAGAGCTTGGTCTTAGGTCTACTGAAAATGTGTTTTAATATATTACCACTGTTTTTCTACTTTCTGATGTGTGCTATATGACTGATCATTGCAATGTTCCTGTAGGGAATCTTGGTTGAATTCCATTTTGGACAGAGCCCAGCATATACAAGATTTAGATTTCTCTTTATATTACTTGTTCTTATGTGATTTCTATTGAAAGATTTCCAATGGCATATGTGATATTCAAGTTTTTGGTATATATATGATTTAGCTCTCTATTTTCCTTTGTATGTGTGTCATTTTACGAGGTCACTAATGAACTTTCTATTAAGGCACTTTGGTTAAAGCACTTTAGTACAAAGAATGGCTTTTAGGGATCAATAATTATGGTGAATAAAGTAATGCATTAATGTAGAGAAGGAGCATTTATCATTAAGTTCATAAATGCACATTATCTTGTAGTTTAATGGACAAGCTCACTTCCATCTATCACTCTATAGAGTATTACTGTTCATAGTCTGACTGCTGTTTTATCAGAAAAGTGTTAAAGCAAAGAATTAAGAGTTTTTGAGAAGCCAAAGGACTATGTGATCTCACCCTTAAGCCTCAGGGAAATATTTTGCATAAAATCTGTTCCTGATGCTTTTAAGTTTAGGATTGTGAAGGTTCTTTGATTTTTCTTGTTTGATTCTGCCAATGTGCTGAAAGGTCAAATGGGAAAGACAGTTAAGTAATTTGGATACTGAAAGGCTTATTGTTCCAAAACTTAAGTAGTATACATTCCATTTCTAGAGAAGTTCATGGTTGTTCATATTTGTGTAAAAGGAAAACCTTCAGCTAAAACTGTATTACAGATATGTAGCAGTATAATTGTCAATCTATTTAGGATACAAAGATTTAATTTAAAAGTACTTAAAAAATCTTTTAATCTTGTTCTATAATTGAAAGGTCAAAACATGGTCTGATGTGAACAACAGAAGACCTCTAAAACGTTTGCAGATCAGTGAACTGGATTTTCTTTTTACAGCAGTTCTTGTTCCTTGTACAGAAGAAAGGAGGGGATCCAACTGGTAAACTTGTTATCCAAATCTTATCCCATTTTAATAATGAAGCCACCAAGGATGGGAGGAATTAACCAACTTGTTGAATTTTACATAAATAAGTGATAGAACAATTCAAGTATTTTGATTTGGAAGGAAAATCTAAATGGCACAGAAATCAGAGGAAATTATAGATTAGTTAATCCCCAAACACAAAATAACAATAAAAGCTTTGTCTCCAGTTGCTTAGAAAAATCCTTCTACTACTTTCACGTATTCTGGAAAATTATCAGTTCTTAACTGTTCAGGACAGGTAAGAGATTTCCTTCCTGATGTAATTAGGAGTATGTTCTAAAATGAATAAATAGCATTAAATTAAAAATATCCATTTCAAATAAGTTTATTACTGAAGAATTATTTTTTTGGCACTAAAATATTTATTTTAATTTATATTAATGTTTACTAATTATTATTGATTATATTTTCTTGAACCTATATATTATTTGGCTACAATTAACATATCCAGAGGTTTGTCTTTCATTCAGGAATATGCCTTCTTTTATTTCAGTCTTTAAAAAACATCTGTCTCAGAATGCTTTTAAAATTTTCTTTGTAGGTCCTTCAGATTAAGCTTATATTTTCACATTTCACATATTTTTTTGCTATTGTGAATGGGGAGGGTCTTTTAAAATGTTATTACTGATTATTATAATCTAAATATTTAGATTACTTCTACTTTTTCATCATGTGCTATTGCATTTAGATTGTTTTTAATCTGTTTATTTGGTTCATTGCAGTTATGTAGAATAGTCCCTTGATTCCAACCATACCTATTTGTCCACTTTTGACTAGCAGTAATTTATGAGAGGAGTGTATTTCCCACCAAAGGATTAGTCACATTAAAGACTATTTGTAGATGTCCCCAAATTATTTTTCTGTGTAGTTTTATTTGGCTACTTTGTTGCATTTTCTTATTAAATCTAAGAGTTTTATGGTTGGTTCTCTTAGGTTTCCTAGGCAATCACATAATATAAAAAATTATAATTTTGATCTTTCTTTTCCAATTGAAATATATTTGTTTTCTTTTTCAATTTATTTTTAGCAGTAAACAGAAACTTCAGGATAAGATTTTAGCGTTGATAGGTGACAGTCTTGACTTGTTTCCAGTATGAATGGGATACCTTTGATATTTGGCATTGGGTAATCTTTTTTATAGGTTGTATTTATCCCATTAAGAATGGCTCATTTTATTCCAAGCTTAATTTACTTTTCTTTTAATCAAAAGCCTTTTCAGCATCTGAGATTGTACTGTATTTTCAAACTTGACCTATTAATTTAATTATATATTGTAATTATTTATTGGCATACTCACCCCTTCCCTCCTTCCTTCCCTCCCTCTTTCCTTCTTCAGTAAAAAATACATTATGTGCCTGTCATGGATAATTATTTTAATGTAAACATTTTAATCTTTAAATAATGTTAGTTGATGAAATGGATCCTTGATTAGATAATTTTTTCTTTGGAGTATTCTTCTAAAAGTATGTGAAACACTTATTGAGTTCTTTTTCAGAAACTATATTCTGTGGTACAAATCATAGGAACTAGATTTGTTGTCCCTGACAATTCTCCCAAAATGCAGTTAAGCTTTCTTTGATAAGACACATGGAAGTCTAGCAAACAAAAATAAAGAACAGTTTTTGCGAATTATACACTTAGTGGAGAAACTTACCTCATTTTCAGCATTATAAAGACACATTTAGTGTCAGTCCACTTTAAAGGACTATTTCAAAGAAAAATAATAGGAAGTAAATTTAGATAACTAATATTAATGTTTGGATAGTTTTTTTCAAATCTGGAACTCAATTTCATGACAGTTGTCTTTAAGCATGTTGTATTTATCATTAATTAATTATTATTATTATCTATTATTTTGGTTAAAGCAAACTACACAGAAAAATAATTGGGGGACATCTATAAATAGTCTTTCGTGTGATAATCCTTTTGATGGGAAACACATTCTTCTCATAAATTACTGCTAAGTCAAAATTAGACAAATAGGTTTGGTTGGAATCAATTCTACATAGTTGCAAAGGTAAATAAAGAACCATCTAACTGCAATAACACCTGAAGAAAAAGCAGAAAGTATGTGTCTTGCTGGTGGCAAATGAGAACATCTTGTCTTTGGTAACCCCCTTAAGAATACTTTGTGTTTAGTTGCAATTGCAAAGTTGAAGCTACATAAAATTTCCTCAGTTGTTTCCCAGTTATTGTGAACCTAACCAATGGAAAACACTATTTATTCAAGGCAGCCATAAGAAGGAACTTTAAACACATCTTAGTTTGAAGATTCAAGTACATAGAGCTATTTCAGAACTAAATGAAAATGTCATGAACAAAGAATTATTTGAAAGGTGGGTATATTTAGAGTATTAGAGTATGTTAGAATATTAGACAGTTGAATATTTTATAGGTATCACCTTTAGGAAAATAATTCCACATGGATGGGTGGTTTCATGACAAATTATCATGTTCATGGCAGTGCATGTTGGGATAAACTGAGGAAAGTTCTTTCTTACCTCTTTTTTTTTATAGCTTTCCTGGGGTGTTAACATTCATTATGAGGGTATCTCACTCTACTTTTTATTTAGAAAAAGAAAAAATTGATTATCTAACTTTTTGATCCAGTATACCAAGTCCCATGTTAAAAGTTTCGGCATTACTAATATTCAAGAGAATGCAAATTTAAACAATGATAAGGCAATTTTAACATATTTTAAATTGGCATAGACATTAAAAATGATAATAGGTTAATGCTGGCAAGTTCCTCACAAAGCTGGTACATTAAATGTGAATTCATATACCTCTCAGAAACCACTTTGGCTGTATATATCATAAGCCATAGAAAAGTTTATACTCTTCAACTCTGTAATTCTACTATTGAGGATTTACCCTGAGGAAACTCTTCAAAAGAAGAAAAAAAAAGCTATGAGTATTAAGAAGCTCATTACAATAATGATTATAATGAAAAAATTGACAATAAATTTAATACTAAAAGCATGGGAATAATTAAGTAAAGCAAGATATAGGCAGTGGATGTCATATTCTAGTGTCACTAAGTAAAAATTATGAAAATTGTTCAACATGGCAAAGTGGGATGTCAGACTAAATGGCAAAAAGTGAGAAGCAAAATTTTGTTTACTCACAACTATAAACATATAAGTCCATATGTACATATTGTGGAAAGAAAAGCTAAAAAACTGGTTTTAGATATGTAAATTATAGATTTTTGTCTTTTAAAATGTATGTTGATATTTTAAGTGTGTGTATTGCATTTTAGTGGATAATTAGCTAATGGCTTATTGATAACTTATTGAAATATTCATGAAAAATCATTCCTTCCCGTAGTTCATAGCTTAAGTCCCATGTGCTTTATATTTAAACACTATGGATTCATAACACTACCTAAAACATATGCAGCGTTGGATGGTTCAGTGAATCGGCTGTGAAGATATGTGTGATCTGGCATATCACTGAAGTTTGCTTAGCTGATAAAATATGCTCTATATATTTCATCTCCTTATATACATATAGTTCATTATTTTCTCAAACACATTTGTATTTGTTTACAACAAAATCAAATATATATAATCACAAAGGTAGTTAAATCTTAGAGTGATAAATAAATTTGTAGAGCAATGTTATGTTATTTGATAAAGAAAAAGATATACAATGAAAATAACAAAATAAATTATTTATAGAATTAAATAAATACACACATGTAATACATATATAATCGCATTCTATCCTTTTCTCAGTGTATATCTGAGGTACTTAGACATTTTGGGAGCTCAGCAATCATGTAGATCAGGGGTTATAAACTCAAATCCTACAAGGGCCAGACTCCTGGCACTAATAAACAAAGCTGTTTGGGTTTCATTTACAGTGTGTGACCCATCGAAAGAGGGCAGCAGTGAGCGAGGTCTTGCTCATTGCCTTGGGAGAAAAGAGGCTGAGTGTTCAAAAGAAGCCAGACAGATTACCTAGAGTTTTATGTGAAAACTCTTTTTAGCAGTGAAATTAATTCGTATGAAAACACAGTGGGCCAAGCAAAATACATTTATTTGCATGTCATACCCAGACCAGAGCAGCCGTTTGTGATCTCTAGTTCTAGTACAAATCATTTTATTTTATTTTATTATTTTATTCTAGTTTAGAACTAAAGCATGACACTCAAAGAAGAGAAATGACTTGTCTAAGATCACAGCAAATTAGTTGCAGAACTGCCTCTAGAATGAGGTCTCCTGAACCTTGGTTCTTTGGTTTTTCTAGTGAAACTGATTTTTTTTTTTTTTTTTTTTTTGGTCTGCTAAGGAAGAATTCTTTATTTAAAAGTATTTATAACTACAGAATATAGAGAATATTTTATTTGTGTAGATCACTTAATTTTAGTGCTAAACTTCTAAAACTACTTTTGCACAAATCTTCTAAAGCTCAAATTTTCCCTGAAAGTCAAACAAACAGCAACCATCCCTACTTCCCTCACAAATATACATGTACAAACCCTGAATGTGAAGCATTCTGCCAATAATAGAGCAAATGATTCCTTTGAAAAGAGGGAATCGTAAGGAAAAGTGGAAACCTGGTTGTCTTTCCACACCCCAAATGACATTGGGTTTTGAGACCCCATTTTAAATGGAGTTTTTGTGCTGCCTATCTCATCTGTCAAATGTCTGCTCTAAGAAGGAGGGCTTCAGCATGTTGAGCTCTGGATCTTCTTGCAGTTTCAGAATAATGAATGATTTGCAATAGTATTTACGTTTTAACATCTCTTATATCTAATGTCACATTCTCTAGCCCAAGACAGTGCTTGCTTTATAATTTTTCCTCTCATTAACATAGCACCCCTACTTTTGCCAATCAACTCAAAGGCCCTCCACATATAAGAAATTTTCATACATATTAAACAATGGTTATGGTAAAAAATATTTTAGCAGAACCAAATACCTAATTCTGAGTCTCCCTTCTTTAGTCTTCTTCGTTTTCAGCCCAGTCTGCCTTCCAATTTTCAATAAGTCTTCCTAAAACATTGATTTGATTAGGTTATTCCTCTGCTCAAAAACTTAAGAGTATTTGTCATTAGAGATTAATGTGTAAGCCAATGGTTTCCAGACTATGAGCACACAGGGTACTGCAGTGAATTCATAGGGATGACACAGAATTTTTGTAAAAATTGAAGGAAGGATAGTGGACATTTGCCAGACACTGTGGAAACTACTATCTCAAGGTAGTTTGCAGTTTTAATATTTGATTGTGCTACAATTCCTTTTGGTGGCATATTATCTTTTCAAAGGTGACTTTTCAACAGTTGCTGTGAAAAAATCAAATACCTCTTGGAAAACAATGTGGGACACGAAATGAGGATGGTAGCATCCAGTCTGATTTTGACTCTTGAGAAGTTGTGCAGTGCCCAACAAGCATACACATCCCATTAGTAAATAATTATGGTTACTTAAGAATGAAAGAAAATGTATTTTTTTCTTTAAATGTGTTATATTTATTTTTCAAATGATTACTAACTTGTTAGGACATAAATATTTATTAAGTTGTTTGAACTTAATTACTTAATAAATGGAGATACTAGGTATTTCTTTTGGTCTAGAGGTGTCACGAAAAACTAACTGAGATAAAAAGGATGCCATGAACGGAGCTCTGGCTAAGCCTTCTAGCCTTGCATTCAGTGTTCTTTAAATATTGCCCCAAATTCCTTTTAATTCATGTTAGACCATTTCCTTACTTTAATGCACTTTTATCTCTAGAATGGTGCATTCATTGTCTCTTGATAATGGTTTATCCAGTCAGTACTTTGCATATTTACTTCCCAACCTGCACTTTTGTCCATATACTTTCCACATGTATAATTTGTGGAAATATTATTTGCATTTTGTTATATTTTTTTCCCTCCTTTGTCCAAACAGGTTCTCAGGAACTTGTAGATCCTTGAATAAGGGGGGAAAAGGGGTTTCTTCCAGTCAGAAAATAGAAGCTGTTGATAGACAAACTGTTTTCCGGATTTTATTTTATTCAGAAGGTCAAAGTCCTTGAGAGATTTATGTTTGGGATTGAGGGAAAGCAGGAAGGGAACTGTGTTGGCAGTGGGGAAGAGGAGAAACAGAGAGTGTATTAGCTCCCTAGGGCTACTGCAACAAATTAACACAAACTTGGTAGCTTGAAACAACAGAAATTTATTCTCTTACAGTTCTGGATACCAAAAGTCCAAAATCAAGATGTTAGCAGGGTTGGTTCCTTCTGGAGGCTCCGAAGAAGAAGATATTCCAGGCCTCTCTCCTAGCTTGCTGGCAATCCTTGGTGTTCCTTGGCTTGGAGACCCAGAACTCCATTCTTTGCTTCCATCTTCATGAGGTGTTCTGTGTGTCTCTGTGTCCTTTCTTCTTCTTCTAAGTACACTTACATTGGATTTTGGGCCCACCCTAAACCCAGGATGATTTCATCTCAAGATCCTTAAATTATATCTGCAGAGACCCTATTTCCAAATAAGGTCTTATTCCGAGGTTCCAGGTAGATATGGATTTTGGGGGAACACTATTCATCCTACTAGAGAGAGTAATACACTGGACATGTTAGGAGATTGGCAGGTAAAGCACAGGGGAGACCTATGCTTACTTCCTCCCTGGCAATGCCAGCCTGGGTGGCACAGTGAGGAAAGGAATGAAGGAGCTCCTACTTTACCAAGTAGGAGAAAACTTGGCTACCAGGGCTCTGGCATAAACCAAGATTCTCCTGTCCAAACTTGGCACAGAAACAGCAATCACCTGCCTTCAAGGAACCACACAGGCTTGGGTCATATTTGATTTGAGTAAAGTAATTTCACAATTTTTGCACGTTCAAGTGTGTAAAACATAATATGTCACTACAACCACACTTATTCCACCCATCCTCCAAGACTGAGCTAAAATTCTCTTTCTCAGGGAAAACTCAGGCTGAAGTCATTCCTTTCTTCTTTGTAGTGATTGTGACTTTATTTTGGTAATTAATACTGTGTTGCTTCATCTCATTTTTTCCTCTCGGAGTATTTGCACTTTATGCACGTGAAACTATTTATCATTTCATGTCTTTTATTGTTTCCCTAGTATATTAGATTTTAGCTCCTTTAAGGAAGGGACTATGTTTTATATATCCTGGTAGGCATCAGAATCCTCACCACCATTAGATATGGATTAACATGGATTTAATTAGATATGGATTTAATTTGATTTATTGCTTTTACCTTTTGTTCCTAGTGTTCATATCCCTTCCTATTTCTCCTTTGATATAGTTTAAATATATTTTTTAAAACATGATAGCGTCTGGTATTTTTCCAATGCAAACAAATTATTTGAGTTTTTTAGCAGAGCTTTCAGCTGGTAAACATTCTTTATGATTTTGACCAACACATCCCAAGATAAATGACAAGTGAAAAAAGTGGGTTTTGTTTTCTAAGTCCCTCGGCATCTCAGGTGCACCAGAATTGCTTCCTTTTGTGTGGAAAAGCGTTGCTAGCCAACCTTAGCAGTTTCTGAATTTCACAATCTAGTTTGTTTTATTAGAAGTGTATAGCAGTAAGTTCTGGGTAAGTGGGAAATGAATTACAATGTGATATACAAACAAATCCTCTGGGGCTCAATAGATGTTCTTATGGGGTTGCTCTGCTCTACTGGATTTCTTTTCCTTGGTGTGTAACTTTTATATCATATTGGAATTGAGAATAATACAAAACTTAGGAAAAAATTTAATCTCAAAATACTTAAGTCATTTTCAAAGAAAACTCAATTGGTCTTCCATGTCTAGGACAAAGAAGCATGTTCAGTTGCTCCTGTTTTACTAAAAAAAGTGGCAGACTTAAAACACAAAGTGAGAACTCCTGATATCAATGAAACTTTTCTTCAGTTCCAGAACATTCTTTGCCCAGAGTGGATTTGAATATCTTCCAGGAAATCTGTAAGTCATGTTCTATGGGTAGACTGTCAGATTTCAGATCTGGCATTATCTTTGACTTGACAAAGATATTTCTTGTTTAAATCTGAGAAAATTAAAAGGCAGTAGTATCCTTATTAAATACCTAATTGTGTTTATTTATTTTTTTTTAAATAAAGCGCATTTTGTTTTATTTTATTTTAAATTTTATTTATTTATTTATTTATGGCTGTGTTGGATCTTCGTTTCTGTGCGAGGGCTCTCTCTAGTTGTGGCAAGCGGGGGCCACTCCTCATCGCGGTGCGCGGGCCCCTCACCACCGCGGCCCCTCCCGCTGCGGAGCACAGGCTCCAGACGCGCAGGCTCAGCAATTGTGGCTCACGGGCCCATTTGCTCCGCGGCATGTGGGATCTTCCCAGACCAGGGCTCGAACCCGTGTCCCCTGCATTGGCAGGCAGACTCCCAACCACTGCGCCACCGGGGAAGCCCCCTAATTGTGTTTATTAACTGCACTTATCCAAAGTGACTATTCTTAAAAATATCTTTAATCAACATAAGGAAAGAAAATATCTTAGATTTTCTTACCAAATTGTATTGGGTTGGCCACAAAAAGAAATAAGTATTTTTTTCTCCTAATTCTAATGTAAAGAGCCATTTCTCCATTAAATTAGAAAGGTGGATTTACTTCTGTACATTTTACTGATTTTTTACATGTAACAACCTCCCTTAATTTCTGCTCCTACACGTGCAGTCTATACAGCGGAATCCTTTACCTCTACCTCTAGGATGAGCAGTCCCTGAGTTTTGAATTGGTGGCCAACACTGAATATTTGGTAATTTTACATGAAATTTGTCTTCTCTTTAAAAGTTAGAAAAGCCAAAATTACATGTTTCACATTCCCCAAAAGCATTAATCTGACAAATCCTGAAATAAATAAATCATATACATAGTCCAGGACTCTGGGGTCCTTTCTGCCCAGCTTGCACTGGCCTAGAGGAGGTAGGATGACTTTTGTCTTGATTCTAAGATTCAGGTTCCTTGAGGACCCTGGCTTTAGTAAGTGGTTACTGTCTTAATAATCTTAATGATATCTTAATAATTTGTCTGGTCCTTTAGTTTCCTTGCTTGTACTTCCATAATACCCTGTATTAACTACTGAGCTCTACTGTGTCCACTTGGTGCTCTGCGATGCCCTGCATTCCTGATCTCTGTATATGGCCTTTTTTAGACCCACCCCCATGCCCCCCCTGCCCTGTCCCTGCGCCTGCACTCTGCCTCATAATGATTTATTTTTGATATTAGTTTCTATTTTGTGGCCATAACTTTATTCCTATATTCAGTTAAACTTACAGAGGGGATGAAGAAAATGTAAAAGAGGTAACAAGTAAGAGCACAAAGTAGTAGTATATGAAGGGAGATACCCCAAATTCAGAAGGGCTGGGGTTAGCATGGCTGAGACTGTCCATGGCTTTGACCACTTCCATGGGGCTACCTTTCACTAGCCTAGAGACTACGTTATTTCCATCCAGCTAACCAGCAGGACAGATGACGACTCTAGAACCACTTGTATTGGATCCAACGTTTGCCTTAAACAAGGTGCCAGGACTGGTGTGCTTCCAGAAGATGTTCTTAGCAGCATATTTCTCCTGGAAGATGGCTTTTCCACCAGTGTCATTATTGTGTGTGAAATTACCACTCAGGTATGAAAGCAGTAATCATTCTGTAAATACAGAAATCCCTGTCACACAGCCCTTTCTCTCTGGTTTTCAGAGACCAAACATTTTCTGCTATTTTTAGAACTTTGTCTGAAAAGATCTTCATAAAAGACAGGAGCTCATTGTCAATAGTAATATTGAATTGTGCAACTGTGAGCTGGTCCTGAGTGGAATCAGCCTGGCGTTTACATGGTGGCAGCTCTAAGAGGTAGCATGTGCAAAGTGCCTTGACACCTTCTTTGGACCTTCACCTAAGTCTGTTATCCTCTTTCGGATATTGAACTCCCTCCTGGCTGGGATCTTACCACCTGAGGCTGATTCATGAGCCTCAGCACTTCTACTTCCTCAGTGGGGGAGGTTGGTCCCCAGGTTCAGACATCTCTCATCTGCTGTAAACTACTGTATTGTGTACTTAGCTGGCTCAAGGGATTTAACAAACTTCATGTTCCTAGATCTTGTGTTCTGGTTTAGAATTAAAAGAGATGGAGTGCATGTAGCCATGGCATTGACTGTGGAAAAGTGACAATGATTAGAAGAATGGATGAGTTACAGTGAAGATTTGGCGGTGGGGAAATAAAAGAGGACTGTCTTTTGTGGGCATGTAGGGAAAAGCATCAGTATATAAAACTTTGTTTCACATGATCATTTTGGTAACTAAATGTATAGTTTAGTGTAAATATGGACGATTAACTGTGGAGCCTAGTAGAATTTCTTAGGTTCACTCACTGAGTCTTAAATGTTCCACATTGGCATGTCTTGGACCAGGGCCCACTCCTGCTCCCTTGTTTACAAAACCAGTTTTCATTGGTGAGGAAATAATCTCCTCGCATAAAATACTGAGAAGTGTCAATAAAGAGAAGTAATAACTGAAGTTATGAGAGTGTTGATATTCTGACTTTCATGATCTCATCCTTACTTCTCTCTCTACATAGGTTTAGGGCTTGCACAAATTGAATGAAACTGAGTTTAATGGCCAAAATTGAAAAAT
This sequence comes from Balaenoptera borealis, assembly GCF_965194805.1. Lineage (NCBI taxonomy): Eukaryota > Metazoa > Chordata > Mammalia > Artiodactyla > Balaenopteridae > Balaenoptera > Balaenoptera borealis. The sequence goes on along the minus strand of NC_138861.1, from coordinate 127,907,138 downwards.
TTACATAAAAGTCCTGATACCTGTTTTCTCTTGAAAAAAACTGGAAGCTGTGGCAATGCCTGGTCCACATTCCCAGGCTGTCAGTGTGGCCCCTTTAGGACAGGGCATGTGCTTTCATGCCCTGAGCATCGCTGCCCTGGGCACTTCTTACTGCCTCTTGATCTTTCTTCCACTGGGCTTGCTTCACTTATGCATGTTACTCACCAAGCCCCTGTAGACCTTTGAGCACCGCCCTCTTTTAATCATGTCAGCTCTGTGTTCTCTCAGAAAAGCCTCATGTGCATTTTACTCGTACAAAACAGGTATTGCAGGAAACAGCGGCATCCTTAATATAATAATACCCAGAACCTCCAAACTGTGGTAATCTTCTGGGAAGAGGAATTAAGAGCCCAAGGCCCCGACTTTTTCTTTGAAATTTCCATGCTCTCCCAGCTAGTGCAAGCATCGTGGTGACCAACCCCAGGGCATACTGCCACCCTTAGTGGGCACTTGCCTCCCTGACCACTTGCATGGACTTGGGTTTTGACTTAATTTTTTTTCTTAATGCAGCTGAAAAATCCTGAGCTTTTCAAACACCTTACTCAATAGTGAGAAATAACCAAGAAAAATAGATGCAGCATGGAAGGATCGAAACGTTCTTGTTTACAAAGGTATAGCTTGCTCCTTGGAGAGAACAGGCCCCATCAAATTCCATATGAAGTGATACTCACAGCTCCTGTTTTCTGAGTGCCTACCATCTGCTAGATACTATATTGGGGTGAGATTTATCTTTTTATTCATTAAATCTTTACAGAAGTCCTATTGGGTAATGATATTTTCTCCCATTTTCCAACCTGGAAACCAAGGTTGAGAGGCAAAGTACTCTCAATACATCACACAGCTTATTAACTGAAAAGCTGGACTTTTACCCCAGATCTGATTCTAAAGCAGGCACTTTCTTAGTTCACTATACTGAGAAAAATATTAGCTTAAGCCTTTCCCTTCTTTGCTACAGGCTTACATAGGCAACCAGACTGGTAACCTCTTTACCATCTGTTCCCCGGGATGCCAGACTTGGTATTTTGAAATCCAGAATGAATGATGCTGCACACTTCTGTAAAAGGCTTGTCTTTCCAATTGTGTTTTTTTATAATAAGATGCATCCTTTTTGAATCTTTTGAATCTTCCAGCCCCACCGACAGGAAACTGGTCTTATATGGCCCTAATAGCTAACAACTGCCGTGTTGGCCTTCACCTTGTGGTAAAGGCATTTATGCTGAAATGTGTGGAAAGCGTTTCTTCACAGGGTCCAGACTGGGAGAGGGGAAGTCTGTCCATCCCGTGTTGAAACCTGGGGGGGCTGGTAGGGAATATGACCCCTGTTAGAGAAAGGTCAGGCCTGAGTTGCTGAATGTTCTCTGTAGGGATAGGTGGGGCTAGGGGGACACAGGAAAAACACATTCCCTCTGGAGAGGGTCTTGGACCTTCCTAGTTTTCAGATCTTGGAAGGATATAACAAAGCAGCAGAAGCAGTGCCTCAGAGCGGTGGGAAGGTGTATTTTAATTCTGTGTTTTCTGGGTTTCTCTTGCATTCAGGTGTGATGGTGCTATGGTCTGAATGTTTGTGTTCCCCCAAAATTCATATGTTAAAATCCTAATGCCAGCTGTGATGGTATTAGGAGGTGGTGCTTTTGAGAGGTGCTTGATGATGAGGGTGGAGTCCTCATGAATAGAATTAGTGTTCTTATAAAAGAGACGCCACAGAGATCCCTTGCCCTTCCACCATGTGAGAACACCATGAAAAGGCATTGGGTATGAACCAAGAAAAGGGCCCTCACCCAACCATGCAGGCACCTTGATCTTGGACTTCTCAGCCTCCAGAACTGTGAGAAATACATTTCTGCTGTCTATAAGCCACCCACTCTATGGTACTTTGTTATAGTAGCCCAAATGGACTAAGAAAGATAGTTAAAAAGAGCAGTTATGCTGCTGTCTCAAGGGAACATGGGGCCATTGCTTCATCACCCAGTGGAAAAGTATGGAGGAAAAGCAATGCCAGCAACACACAGACCACATTGTTGCTGGAGATGCCTAGATAACAGAATTCTTATAAGTACTGCGCGCTAACAGATCGCACCCCTGGAGCTATGAGACAACAGAATTCTGACCTATATGTGACTTTCATATTAAGGCTTCTCGTATCCCTGCCTCTCTTTTCAGTGGAGTGTATATTCTGAGGTCTTTGGGTAACGGAATCAATGAGAAGATGGGGAATATGAATAGAGAGGAACAGCACAACCCTGTTCTGGGGGCCTACAGGGGTATTGGGGTGATACAGCATTACCGACATAGGCCATGTGGTGGACACTGTGATAAGCCACCCAGATTTCCACTTTAGGATTGAAGGATTTACTCCCCCAGTTGCTAGAAGTGCTATAAGCAGAAAGACCTCAGCTGTTATCCCTCTACAGAATATGCTTCCGCTGAGAAGCAACTCACCCAAGGTCCCACTCCATTTCTGGGGTGGCCTGTGTCCAGTGACTAATCTACATGGGAAATAAAAGTGTTATCTCCTTAACTCAGGACAACTCTGAAGGATCATTCTAGCTTTACAACTTCCCAGAGAGTTGGCTGAGGCCTCCACTGAGATTGCATTCAACTTCTCCTTTTGTCCAGTTCTAATTTTTTCCTCTTCCTTTCCATAGATATTGAGCCTAAGAGAACTTCCTAATAACTGTCTTACACATGAAACTCTGCCTCGGCATTTTCTTCCTGGGGAACCTGACATGTGACAGATACAAACAGGATGTGGAGCAGAGGGGGCTTCTCCATTCACCACTGCAGATGGTCCAGGGATCCATGAGGGTTGTTTTGGCAAGGAATAGTCCATTGGCTGCAGAGTAGGAGGACAATTCTGCCTGGAATGATTACACTGGCAGGGGCTTTGTAATGTTCTTGCAAGCACCATGTCCTCATTTATTTTCCCTACATAAGCTTCTGAGGATTTTAGAAATACACAGTAAGTTTATATCTTGGTTTATGTAGAGATCAGTGGAGGACACACAAGGATATCTCTGTAGAAGATTACAGTAGATTCCATCTGATGTATGAAACTTTCTGATTATTCAGTCCGTATTGATTTTTCTTGTTTCTAATTCTGCACTCCTTAATCTGTATTTCAAAATTTGCTACTCATCTCTAGGCTTCTACCCTTTGCTGCTCTACTGTGAAGTCTTGTCTTCCTAATAAATTTATGCATTTTCTAAGGATATTTATTGTTTTGGTTTACATCTGTCACAACAAATAGCTCAAAATGGGCACAGAGGAGACTTTAATAAATATTTTCTGATTAAGCTGAGATTAAGTTCTCATTAATGGTTTGAGCAATGGGTATGTGATTCAGAAAGCTAATTCATGTTGGGAGCAGAATTGGGCCATTGGGGCAGTTTGTCAAGGAAATAGCCTTGAGTCATTTCAAAAATTTATTTCCAAGTCTCTGTTACTTGCTTTCCCCTCACCTTTGCCTCTTTTCTTTAAAAAATAGTTTATTTTTATTTTATAAATTCCTGTGCAATATCAAAGATTTTTTAAACACATATGTACGCCACCTATATTACCACAATACAAGTAACTATTGTTATATTCTTCTGGAGATTTTTATATTCATGGCTCTACATATTTACATCATACACCTAAAACAGTTTTGGGCACAGTCACCCTCAGTCACTGTCACTAATCTGGTGAAAAATAGTATATCATCATATTATATTGTATTTCTTTTGTTACTGATGAAGTTAAACATTGTTTACCAGGTGATTATTGATATTCCTTTCCTCTTATTGAGAAGCTACTGAGACCCAGACAATGTGCTAGATATCTAACACCTCTTAACTCATTTAATAAACATAACACTTTATCTGATGTTCCTGTATTCCTGTATTCCATTCACTGGGAGACTTCTTTCCTCCTACTGTATTATGATCTGGTAATACAGAAATAAAAGTTGCTATGTATCTTTTTCCTTAACAACTGAAAAACCCTGCTCAACTTGCTGTTACTCAAATGAGTCTTGCAAAGATGGAAGTTCTCTTAGGAGTGAACTTCACCATTTTAAAATGTTAAACATTTCAAGAAACTGAGCCACTGAGAATGACAAGACCCAAGCTGCTAGGACTGGTTGGGGACTGGACTGGTGTCTGGGCCTCCTGATTGCTGTTACGTTATTTCTTCTTTACACACACAGACACCATCCAGAGACTGATTGTAGGAAAGTCTGTAGATTAAAATTAAAATAACCATCATGAATAAAAAAGACAGGAACTATCAAGAAATAACTTGTAATTTGAGCACACAGAGCTTTAGAGGTAAAGGTCATGCTTACTTCACGGCACAAGTGGAATAAGCTTGTTAGGAGGGGAAATATACCTCTTATTCAGAATGTCAGAGATGAAAGATTTAAATGGCCTTTAAAAAATACTGCTTTCCCAAACTCACAGAAAACATTTGTCAAATGGTTAGTGCTCTTACTTTAAAAATAACTACAGTTAGTAAAAAATAAAAGAGCAAATAGTTTGTGTATTATAAAGATGATAAATCAACAAATAAATACCATGTGGTATATATTTGTCTTTCAGCTGCTATCCAGCATCTGTTCCCATTTCCAATCAACACCTTGATTTTCCTGGGAAAGGTACACATTTCTCTTGTTCTAAATAGTACCTTTCAAGCTTTTCCACAGCAGTTCACAGAAAAAAAATTACATCACTACCCACCAAACACGTACATCATTTATATAAAACTAACCAAGTGTCAACAAAAAATATTACTAATGGTAATGCATGCCGATAGTTTTATTTCTGTTCTATTCTGTTAGTCTATTCTTTTAAAAAACTGCTTGCAGTCCATTGTATTGTGAGTGTATGGCCCACAAATGAGATTATGTACAGTTTGAAAAACACTCATCTAATTCGATATTATTTGAGTGTGGTTGAATTGAACTCAGGAGTGGCCAAATTACTAGCAATAGAGACCCTCCGAGGGATGGGTAAATAACCCAGACAGAGCCAATGAGATGGAAGGAAACTTTTGTTGGGACATGAGGATGTGAATTTTACAAACCCAAAAGGACGTTACTACCATCGAGGTAGAGTGTACCGTCGCCAGTCACTGTGTGTAGCCCGAGGCTGGTGCCTCCACTGCAGAAATAGAGTGGAGACTTGGTAGGAAACAGGTCCTGGGCGATAAAGTTGGAGTCTCTGTATCCAGTCACTTAATCACATTTCTACACAGTTCAGTTCCATAAGCCAATAAATTCCCTATATTGTTAGGCAATCTCACAGGGTGAAAATTTAAATTTGCAGTTTCTAATTTTATCTACTGCTTTACATTTGATTACAAAAGAACATGATATTTAAAGGATCTAAGTCACAGTTGGGAATCATTCACAGGAGGTGGGATTACATGATCCATTTCCATTCATTGCTTGCCTCAGTGAATTCTGGATCAAAATACATCTCAGTGACATTGACAGCTGGAGCTCCTGAGGAGGAACACATTCTCCAATGACTCATTCTTGGGAGAAGTGAAGCCTCTGTTCTGAGTACAGGGGTCACATCCAGTAGGAATGAAGGTGATGCCACGATCACACTTATTCATCGTGGACAGTTCAAGAAGATTGAGTGTGTTCTTCTAAAGACTAATGGAAGTAATGTGAGGGAACAAAGGGTGTGATCCTTCAGCTCTGGAAGGGGGAGTGGTTGATGGTATAGAGGGACACATACCCAGTGCCTTGATAAGGAAGTGATTGATGGTGTAGAGGGACACATACCCAGTGCCTTGATAAGGAAGTGATTGATGGTGTAGAGGGACACATACCCAGTGCCTTGATAACACTTTTGAATAGATTACAGATCTTCAGGAGGCATCCTACCTAACGAGTGCTCAGTGACCCTTTAAGGCTTGGGACATTAGAGAGAAGGGTGTGTTGCTTTGTGTCATAGATGGATGATGTAACTAAACCTAAATGTTACTTTGTGTTCCAAGTTTGGTGGAACAAAGTTTAGACATAACATATATATTTTTGACTTCTACCAACACAGAACTGTATAATTGAACTTGTTGATTTAGGTTGTAAAGTGAAAATTACTTTTGAAATCTGAAAGTCATGTTGGGAATGAAGATAGTGAGACACTGGAGCCAATACTTACTAGTTTATAATCTTCGCTTAATGTTGGTCTTTAATAAACCACTCAGATATATCTATTTGTAAGGATAGTGTGCTTATTTTCTAGGACCTTTCTGGGAAAGCAGCACAAGATACGGAAATCATGCTTGAAATTAGGAGTCCTGGTTTTGCTTACTGTCTTTGTAACAATTAGGGACTCTTTATATTGTTATTTGGAAATGAGGATAACACCAGTGCCTGTTCTACTGATTTCATTGAGGTCATTATGGCCATTAGATGGAAAATGCAGTTAAAAGTGCTTTGAAAACTGTAAAGAACTGTATAAATATAAGAAATTATTTATCTACATTTATAGGAAGAAACCTAGCCCTGCTTTTCACAAATGCCCTGTCAGTATTAAAAAAGAAATTAAACAAATTCTTAATTAAAGAGGGCCAGAAATGAAAGGGTCTCAGTTTTTGTAAGTTCAATATCCCTGATTCTATCTGATAATGAGTATGTTACGATGTTTTTGTTTTTAGGTGACATTGTTATTAATCTTGGCAACTAATTACTGAAAGTGTTAGTCAAAGCTTCTTAAAGGGTTGGTAGGTGTTTTTGTCTATTACTCTGTTCTCTTCAAAGTACAATCACATCACCTTAGTCAATCCTATGATATTAGAAATAGAAAAGATTTTAGAGATTACTAATCCAATCTCATTCTGCAGATCAAAAAACTGTTAGGGCAGTTAAGTGAGTTGTTTAAAGATACAGAACTAATTTTTTGAGAGAGCTGGAACTGATATGTAGGTCTTTTTGTTCCCAGTCTGATATTTTTCTCAATGATCCATGTTGGTTCTCAAGCAGAAAACAAAATGCTAACTACAGTGCTTTGAATACTTGAGTAACTCAAACCTAAATGCATACATAGTTTCTACTGTGAGAGAAGTAGCTGAGTTATAGTATGAAGTACTGTTACACTGTCACTGCTTCACATCTTCTATGTTTACCAGTTGTAAAAAAGCTAGTTATCGTAGGCCTAGGGAGAAAAGTCCCATTAGAGGACTACTGATCATAAAGGCACTTTCAGTCTCATAATAAAACAATTAGCAAAAATTATGGTACTACTCCTTTTAACATTTTCTTTGCTGCAAAAGTCAGTGGTGATTTCCAAAGGTAGGGACTGAATGCGGAAACCTAGGGATTGTTTAGAAGTCCAAAAAGATCAATTAGACATTATGGTTCCCTCCTGTATTCTGTGCATTTAGAAACCCAGCCCTCACTGATTTTGGCATGAGTCTGAAGGTTTCTTGTTTGGGGAAACTGAACCAAGAAACTCCAGACCAGGGACAGCAGGAATAGCAGCAAGAGGTGCCATACCAAAAAGAGAAGATGATGTAAAAACCCACGTACTGAATAGTGAGGCCACCCAGCTCTCTCGTACCTTTTGGACTTGCGCCTTTTGGCACAGCATTGCTGGTAGATTAAAGTAGATTAAAGAATCAACAGATTCTTCCCTGGAGAAATTGTAGCTCTCCTCAGAAAAGACACATGATTACTGACATCTGTGGACGGCTCAATAAATTGGCTGGGTTCCACTAAACAAGCTGCACCCACGCCTGTAAAACTTCCAATCTGCCGGCTATTATCTCTTAAATATGAATAAATCAAAAATAATAATTAAACATGTGAGAGAAGTCTCTAACATAGAATACTGAAACCAAAGCCAAATCAATAGAAAATGAAACTCAGAAAAAAAAGAGAAAATACAGGCAGTAGAAGAAAACTACAAAGGAGATAATACTTATTCATAAAAAATTTTAAAAACTCACAGGGATAATCAGAGCATATATACATATTAGAAATATATGGCTAATTTAAAAAATCTATTAGTAGGAAGATAAAGTCAAATAAATCTCCCAAAAGGTAACCAAAATATAAAGAGATCTAAAATTGTAGGGAAAAGATAAGAAATTTAGAGAATGAATCCCAAGACATTAAACAAAAATTATTAGGACTACCAGAAAAAGAAAACAGAGGAAAAAGAGGGAGAGGAATCTATTTAGAGAAATACTGAAGAACTGAAAAACATTCACTTTCACGTTCAAAGCTTTCACCATCCAAACCATGCCATCTCACCACACAATGTCACAGACTTGTTAATATCGTTCATTAATTTAACAAAAATGTATTGCATGTCCACTGTGTGCCAGGTCCTCTACTAAGTCCAGGGATAAAGTGGAAGCCACGTTAGTGGGAGCCTCCCCCCATAAAGTTTACCCTCTGGAGAGGCAAAAGAGACAGGACTAAATCATCCCACCAAAAAATGTAGAACTGCGATTATGACACATGATAGGAAGAAGTACATGGTGCCAAGAAAGACTGTTCTTAGAGGCTTTGACCTAGTGAGAGAAATCAGGAAAAGTTTTTGGAGGAAACAATGGCTGAGCTACAGTGTGAAGGAAAAGCAGGCTTTATCTAACCACAGAAGGCAGGACAATCATTCCAGGCAGGTGGAAGTACACTGCAAAAGTCCACTGAGATAAGGGAGCATGTTGAATACAAGTGACTGAAAGAAATCCAGTGTGGATGAAATGGGGAGAACAAGTGGGGCGCATGGGGTGAGATGAGGCCAGAGATCAGAGGCCAGTGGGGTGCTGACCGGGCAGAACTTTGTAGGCTATGTTAGAGTTTGCCTTTTTCCTGTGGGTACACAATTGGCAGTCCTTGAAACGTTGTAAGCAGGAGTGGAGATGGAGTAAAATGTGTGCTATTGTAAAGGTCACTCTGCCTGCCATGTGGAGAATGGATTGGAGGAAGGTCAGGGAGAGATGCTGTAGTGATGACAGGCAGCTTTCACAGTTGCCAGGCAAGGGATGATGGCGGCTTGGACAAGTGCGATAATGATGAGGATGAAGAGAAGAGCAAGTTCTTGAGAAATACTTAGTGGGTTAAATCAGCAGGGCTTTGTGATAAGTTATATCAAGGGCTGATTCTTTGAATATTCTAAGAAGAACAACTTGGCTAGTCTGACCAAAAAACCAAAGAGAGGGAAATATAAATTAAGGACATTGGAACTGTCAAAGCAAATATATGTACATATAACAAAAGTGTTCTAAAAATTTACCAGTGAGTGCTAGGTGTAATTCAATACAGTAGGTTTGAAAATCTAGATAAGAGGTCAATTTTCTAGGAAAATAAAAATTACCATTTCTCTTTTCGTGATTTATGACATCCTGGATCTCCAAGCTAGAAATAAAAGAACCAGGCTCAGTGGTGACTCCTGCGAGGATCTGGGTACAACTGGACAGTGTTCTTTTTTTTTTTTAATTTTTTAAATTTTATTAATTTATTTTATTTTTTGCTTGTGTTGGGTCTTCGTTTCTGTGCGAGGGCTTTCTCTAGTTGCGGCGAACGGGGGCCACTCTTCATCGCAGTGCGCGGGCCTCTCACCATCGCGGCCTCTCTTGTTGCGGAGCACGGGCTCCAGACGCGCAGGCTCAGTAGCTGTGGCTCACGGGCCCAGTTGCTCCGCGGCATGTGGGATCTTCCCAGACCAGGGCTCGAACCCGTGTCCCCTGCATTGGCAGGCAGACTCTCAACCACTGCGCCACCAGGGAAGCCCTGGACAGTGTTCTGATCATGGCATCTGGAAATGCTCTAGTCAGCTCTTCTGTGGCCCTTTAAAATAAACTTGATAGTCACTCCATGGTCCACTTTTGCTCCCCACCCTAGTGAATAATAAACTTAGCATTCTTCTGGGGAGTTACTGGACGGAGGAACTGTGATCTCTGCAGAATCCTCTCCTAATCCAGAGCTTTTGGAGATGTGCTGTATTTCTCATGTACTTTTCTGACATTTCAGCAGGACTCTAGGGAAAGGGAAACTAACATATGTTTTTTTCTCCTTTCATATTGAACCAGAAGGAGTGGGTATTTTTCTAAATATATCTCTATAGTTAAAATTCATTATTTTCATAATTTTTGAAAATTAAATTAGTATGATAATCTATGAATTAAACATTCAAAGAAAAATATTTTTCTTACACTTATCTTTGTCTTCTTATTTATGATGAAGTTTATTTAGACATAAGGAACATCAATCACCATTACCTATTGGTACTCATATATTATTTCTGTATAATTTAGAATTATAATTTGTGGAATTAGGAATATAATTTAAAGAATTTAAGAAAAAACATTCCATAAAGTTGTGAATGCCAAAGAAGTTTCTGTGTCTCAGAACTTTTGGTTTCTCTGTTTTAAAAGATCTGGCAGAAATGAACTCCAAGTAAAGCAAGATGAATAATTAAATTCTTCTTCATGCAACTACAAGGCATTTTGGAATAAAAAAACAACAATAACCATACAGCAAGTTACATATTTTAGAAGTTACAAATTTTGCGGTTATGCAAACCAATGTTGTGGTGTGCTAACTTGTCATTAAAAGGCTAACAGAAGCACACTGTGAAAAAATGATTTTATTGAATGGTCCTGACACAGCTATACTTAAGATCCTATAGCTTTTGCCTGCTTTCATAAATGGTGGTCTGGCTCAGCACACAAAATCAGGGCTCAGCCTAAAAGGCGAGGAATCGCTGTATTTAAAATATCCACACTATGCTACTAATTTGCTATTTGCATTGGAAGAAACTATGTTATAATGCATTCTGTATCTTAAAATACTATATTTAGGCCTCAGAAACTTTTTTTAAAAATTTCATTAAAATTTATTTATAATTGGAAGCATTCAAGACATCTGGTTAAATGTTACTGTACTATAGACATACAAATATACTATGCAGATATTGAAATAATGTGTTTTTTGACATTTTAAAATTGAAGTATAGTTGGTTTACAATGTTCCCAGTGTATAGCAAAGTGATTCAGTTATAGGGCCTCAGAATCTTTTATATGGATTTATTATATTTTATTTTATTTTTCCCGAATACTCTCACCTTTCTTTTGCTAGGAAATTACCTGTGTGTCACCAGAAGAGTCATGACCTACAGTGAAAAAGATAACTTATACATCTCTCTCCATCACTGAGGACCATTGAGTTTAGCTCCTAAATGTTTCTCAAGTCATTCTACATTGCCCCCCTCTCCCTTGTATCCATTGTAGGCCAAAAACTCCGTTGTGTGGCTCTTACACTGGTGAAATAGTCTCCCAATTGTTCTTGAATCCATTTTGCCGAACAAGCAACTCTTTGGGAAGTAACTAGAATGACCTCTTTAAAATAAAAATTTTATTATGATACTCCTTGCTTATCATTTCTTAATTTCCCATGCTCTTAAAATACAGTTCAAAATTCTTAGCATGTTCTGTAAAAGCACAAATGATAGCTTCTGAAAAAACCCTGAATGTTTCCTTCATGGTGCTTATAGTTTATGATTGTATATTCATTTGTACAATGATTCCCCTTACTCTGTGTTCCTCATTTGTAATCATTTTGTCATTGATTTCACTTCTACATATAGGTAAATCTCACAATATATTGTTACTATTTTAATTTTAGACAATTATTTTAAATTTTTTTATTGAATGAAAGATTCTTTAAATTCTATATGCTTTACAATTTTCAAAAGTTTCACACAGGTGATTTCATATAATCCCATAATAACTCCTTTTTTCTGCTACCCTTATATTTCCTCTACCTTATTTTCTCTCTCCACCCCACTGGTAACCACTAGTTTGTTCTCTATATCTGTTAGTCTGCTTCTTTTTTGTTTTAGTCACTAGTTTGTTGTACTTTTTAGATTCCTCATATAAGTGATAATATAGGGTATTTGTCTTTCTCTGTCTGACTTATTCCACTTCGCATAATGCCAAGTCCATCCGTGTTGCTGCAAATGGCAAAATTTCATTCTTTTTTATGGCTGAGTAATATTCTATTGTATATATGTACCACATCTTCTTTATCCATTCATCTGTTGATGGACACTTAGGTTGTTCCCATACCTTGGCAACTGTAAATTATTTTAAAAAGAGATTTAAACCTCAGATAAAAATGGCTTTAAATATTTACCATCATTTTTACCATTTCTGTAGCTCTTTGTTTCTTTATGTAAATAAAAATTTTAATGTGGTATCAAATCTGTTGCCTAAAGGATTTCCTTTAACATTTCTTGTAATACAGGTCTCCTACACTACTCCTACTCATTTTATTGACTTTTGTCTGTCTGAAAAGTCTTTATTTTGCTTTTATTTTTGTAAGATATTTTTGTTAAGATTTCTGTTTTGACAGTTTTTTCTTTCAGTACTTCATTGTTGACTGGTTTTGCATTATTTCTGATAAGAAGTCTGCTGAATACTTCATCTTTGTTTATTTGTAGGTAATGTTTCTTTATTATTTGGTTGCCTTCATGATTTTCTTTTTATCTTTTTTTTAAAAGCAGTTTGACTAGGATGTGTCTAATTTAAAAAATATCTATCTATCTATCTATCTATCTATCTATCTATCTATCTATCTATCTATCTATCTATCTATCTATATCTCCTGCTTGGGTTTCTCTGAGCTTTTTAGATCTGTGGTTTGTTTGTTGTCTTTCATTAATCTTTAAAAACTCTTAGCTATTTTCTCTTCAAATATTCTTCCTGTCCCATTCTCCCTATTTTCTCCTCCCAGAACCTAATGGTTAATTTATTAGACCAATTGTTATTGTCCCACAACTCTTGGATGTTCTGTTCTGTTTTTTTTGTTTGTTTGTTTAACTCATGTTTTATTCATGGACAAAAATTTACGAACATTATTTATGTTTCTCAACTCCTAGTTCTTTTATTTATTGGCAAATCTCAAAATACTGACTTGATACTCCTTGATAATAAGCAATGCCAAAATAAAAACAACTATATTACACTTAATTGTATTGCAATTCTATTTTAGACAGGAAACCAAATACTCCGTTTTTTTCATTTTTCCTATCTCATTCCTATTTTGTTTTTCCTTTTTTTTTCTTGTTTCGCATTTCATTATGATCTCAGTAAAATATGGTTATGGACATGTTAAAAAACTTTTAACATGTCCATAACCTAATTCACAATATCATAGTGTTTGAAATATTTAGAAACTCATATGAAAAACAAAATACACATAGTAGATGGAGAGTATTTGAGAGTACACACTTAAACAAAGATCAGAGTACTTATTAGGGAAGAATTTTACCAAATTAAAAAAATTCTTTAGTTAATCACAAACCTAACTGTTCTGTTTTTGTATTCTTTTTTTTTCTTTATATTTGGATAAATTCCATTGACCTGCTTTTAACTTTACTGATTCTTTGCTTAGCTTTATCCAATCTGATGAGGAGCTCATCCAAAGAATTCATATGTAATATCAATGTTTTTATTTCTTCTTTTTTTTAATGTTTTTATTTCTAACATTTCCATTTGACTTATTGTTTCCATTTTTCCTGCTAAAATTTCCCATTTATTTTATGGGAATTTTGTCATCTTTACCATTACAGGTTTTAATATATTAAGAATAGTTTTTTGTTTTTTTTTTCACACACACACACTGTATTTTATTTTTACAAGAGATAAATCGACTGACACCAAGCATTGTACATGGATGACCACAACAAAAGCAACAATGATTGCAATTACGAAACATGAAACACACTCATACTATGTCATAATATTGACATTCAGTCCAGTAATCCTCCACTGTAACAGCTCCTTTACTTTGCAGTGAAAATTGATTTGTATATTCTTTGCCTCTGAGTCCTTGTGGGATTTTTTTTTTTTTTTTTAAATTCAGACAGAAAGTCACAAAAATTATACTCATCCTCATCAGTTCACTCAGTCCCATGTAATTAATTTTTTTTTTTTTCATCTTGATCTTTTGTTAGCACTTTTATGAGTTCATCAGTTTTTCATTAGAGTTCTGAAAATGCTTATTCATTCAGTTCAGCAGTACAGTCCGTTACCAGAAACCTGTACTTGTCAGAGTCTTTTCCATGAATTTCTTGAAGATGAAACCCTTTTATAGGAACATATTTGCAAAATCATCAGAGTACACCCAGAACTGTCTGTAAATGACAAAAGACTTAAAAATGACCACGGTTAAAGATTTGATGAAAGTTCATAATAATGCAGTTGACAAGAAAATTAGTTATTTCTGAGATATACATTTTAAAGTAATAACTAGGATTATTACTTATAACATTATACCAGAACATATAAGATTTTTAGAAATTTCATGTAATGTCTGAAACATTTATATTAACATATTTCCATACATATTTCCATACAAGTACAAATATAAGATTTTTAGAAATTTCATGTAATGTCTGAAACATTTATATTAACATATTTCCATACATATTTCCATACAAATACAAATATGATTTTTAGAAATTTCATGTAATGTCTGAAACATTTATATTAACATATTTCCATACATATTTCCATACAAGTACAAATATAAGATTTTTAGAAATTTCATGTAATGTCTGAAACATTTATATTAACATATTTCCATACAAATAACCCAATGAAAGTTTAGTATTAGTTGTTTTGTTTGTTTTTTTATACTGCAGGTTCTTATTAGGCATCAGTTTTATACACATCAGTGTATACATGTCAATCCCAATCGCCCAATTCAGCACACCACTATCCCCACCCCACCACAGTTTTCCCCCTTTGGTGTCCATATGTCCATTCTCTACATCTGTGTCTCAACTTCTGCCCTGCAAACTGGCTCATCTGTACCATTTTTCTAGGTTCCGCATACATGCATTAATATACGATATTTGTTTTTCTCTTTCTGACTTACTTCACTCTGTATGACAGTCTCTAGATCCATCCACGTCTCAACAAATGACTCAATTTCGTTCCTTTTTATGGCTGAGTAATATTCCATTGTATATATGTACCACATCTTCTTTATCCATTCGTCTGTTGATGGGCATTCAGGTTGCTTCCATGACCTGGCTATTGTAAATAGTGCTGCAATGAACATTCGGGTGCATGTGTCTTTTTGAATTACGGTTTTCTCTGGGTATATGCCCAGTAGTGGGATTGCTGGATCATATGGTAATTCTATTTTTAGTTTTTTAAGGAACCTCCATATTGTTCTCCATAGTGGCTGTATCAATTTACATTCCCACCAACAGTGCAAGAGGGTTCCCTTTTCACCACACCCTCTCCAGCATTTGTTGTTTGTAGATTTTCTGATGATGCCCATTCTAGCAGGAGTGAGGTGATACCTCATTGTAGTTTTGATTTGCATTTCTCTAATAATTAGTGATGTTGAGCATCTTTTCATGTGCTTCGTGGCCGTCTGTATGTCTTCTTTGGAGAAATGTCTATTTAGGTCTTCTGCCCATTTTTGGATTGGGGTGTTTGTTTCTTTGATATTGAGCTGAATGAGCTGTTTATATATTTTGGAGATTAATCCTTTGTCCGTTGATTCATTTGCAAATATTTTCTCCCATTCTGAGGGTTGTCTTTTCGTCTTGTTTATGGTTTCCTTTGCTGTGCAAAAGCTTTGAAGTTTCATTAGGTCCCACTTGTTTATTTTTGTTTTTATTTCCATTACTCTAGGAGGTGGATCAAAAAAGATCTTGCTGTGATTTATGTCAAAGAGTGTTCTTCCTATGTTTTCCTCTAAGAGTTTTTTTTTTTTTTTTTTTTTTTAAATTTATTTATTTATGGCTGTGTTGGGTGGGTCTTCGTTTCTGTGCGAGGGCTTTCTCGAGTTGCGGCAAGTGGGGGCCACTCTTCATCACGGTGCGCGGGCCTCTCGCTATCGCGGCCTCTCTTGTTGCGGAGCACAGGCTCCAGACGCGCAGGCTCAGTAATTGTGGCTCACGGGCCCAGTTGCTCCGCGGCATGTGGGATCCTCCCAGACCAGGGCTCGAACCCGTGACCCCTGCGTTGGCAGGCAGATTCTCAACCACTGCGCCACCAGGGAAGCCCCCCTCTAAGAGTTTTATAGTGTCCAGTCTTATATTTAGGTCTCTAATCCATTTTGAGTTTATTTTTGTGTATGGTGTTAGGGAGTGTTCTAATTTCATTCTTTTACATGTAGCTGTCCAGTTTTCCCAGCACCACTTATTGAAGAGACTGTCTTTTCTCCATTGTATATCTTTGCCTCCTTTGTCATAGATTAGTTGACCATAGGTGCGTGGGTTAATCTCTGGGCTTTCTATCTTGTTCCATTGATCTATGTTTCTGTTTTTGTGCCAGTACCATATTGTCTTGATTACTGTAGCTTTGTAGTATAGTCTGAAGTCAGGGAGTCTGATTCCTCCAGCTCCATTTTTTTGCCTCAAGACTGCTTTGCCTATTCGGGGTCTTTTGTGTCTCCATACAAATTTTAAGATGATTTGTTCTAGCTCCATAAAAAATGCCATTGGTAATTTGATAGGGATTGCATTGAATCTGTAGATTGCTTTGGGTAGTATACTCATTTTCACAATGTTGATTCTTCCAATCCAAGAACATGGTATATCTCTCCATCTGTTGGTATCATCTTTAATTTCTTTCATCAGTGTCTTATAGTTTTCTGCATACAGGTCTTTTGTCTCCCTAGGTAGGTTTATTCCTAGGTATTTTATTCTTTTTGTTGCAATGGTAAATGGGAGTGTTTCCATAATTTCTCTTTCAGATTTTTCATCATTAGTGTATAAGAATGCAAGAGATTTCTGTGCATTAATTGTGTATCCTGCAACTTTACCATATTCATTAATTAGCTCTAGCAGTTTTCTGGTGGCAGTTTTAGGATTCTCTATGTATAGTATCATGTCATCCGCAAACAGTGACAGTTTTACTTTTTCTTTTCCAATTTGTATTCCTTTTATTTCTTTTTCTTCTCTGATTGCCGTGGCTAGGACTTCCAAAACTATGTTGAATAATAGTGGTGAGAGTGGACATCCTTGTCTCGTTCCTGATCTTAGAGGAAATGCTTTCATTTTTTCACCATTGAGAATGATGTTTGCTGTGGGTTTGTCATATATGGCCTTTATTATGTTGAGGTAGGTTCCCTCTATGCCCACTTTCTGGAGAGTTTTTATCAGAAATGGGTGTTGAATTTTGTCAAAAGCTTTTTCTGCATCTATTGAGATGATCATATGGTTTTTATTCTTCAATTTGTTAATATGGTGTATCACATTGATTGATTTGCGTATATTGAAGAATCCTTGCATCCCTGGGATAAATCCCACTTGATCGTGGTGTATGATCCTTTTAATGTGTTGTTGGATTCTGTTTGCTAGTATTTTGTTGAGGATTTTTGCATCTATATTCATCAGTGATACTGGTCTGTAATTTTCTTTTTTTGTAGTGTCTTTGTCTGGTTTTGGTATCAGGGTGATGGTGGCCTCATAGAATGAGTTTGGGAGTGTTCCTTCCTCTGCAATTTTTGGAAGAGTTTGAGAAGGATGGGTGTTAGCTCTTCTCTAAATGTTTGATAGAATTCACCTGTGAAGCCATCTGGTCCTGGACTTTTGTTTGTTGGAAGATTTTTAATCACAGTTTCAATTTCATTACTTGTGATTTGTCTGTTCATATTTTCTGTTTCTTCCTGGTTCAGTCTTGGAAGGTTATACCTTTCTAAGAATTTGTCCATTTCTTCCAGGTTGTCCATTTTATTGGCATAAAGTTGCTTGTAGTAGTCTCTTAGGATGCTTTGTATTTCTGCAGTGTCTGTTGTAACTTCTCCTTTTTCATTTCTGATTTTATTGATTTGAGTCCTCTCCCTCTTTTTCTTGATGAGTCTGGCTAATGGCTTATCAATTTTGTTTATCTTCTCAAAGAACCAACTTTTAGTTTTATTGATCTTTGCTATTGTTTTCTTTGTTTCTATTTCATTTATTTCTGCTCTGATCTTTATGATTTCTTTCCTTCTGCTAACTTTGGGTTTTGTTTGTTCTTCTTTCTCTAGTTTCTTTAGGTGTAAGGTTAGATTGTTTACTTGAGCTTTTTCTTGTTTCTTTAGGTAGGCTTGTATAGCTATAAACTTGCCTCTTAGAACTGCTTTTGCTGCATCCCATAGGTTTTGGGTCGTCGTGTTTTCATTGTCATTTGTCTCTAGGTATTTTTTGATTTCCTCTTTGATTTCTTCAGTGATCTCTTGGTTATTTAGTAACGTATTGTTTAGCCTCCATGTGTTTGTCCTTTTTACGTTTTTTTCCCTGTAATTCATTTCTAATCTCATAGCGTTGTGGTCAGAAAAGATGCTTGATATGATTTCAATTTTCTTAAATTTACTGAGGCTTGATTTGTGACCCAAGATGTGATCTATCTTGGAGAATGTTCCGTGCGCACTTGAGAAGAACGTGTAATCTGCTGTTTTTGGATGGAATGTCCTATATGTATCAATTAAATCTATCTGGTCCATTGTGTCATTTAAAGCTTCTGTTTCCTTATTTATTTTCATTTTGGATGATCTGTCCATTGGTGTAAGTGAGGTGTTAAAGTCCCCCACTATTATTGTGTTACTGTCGATTTCCTCTTTTATAGCTGTTAGCAGTTGCCTTATGTATTGAGGTGCTCCTATGTTGGGTGCATATATATTTATAATTGTTATATCTTCTTCTTGGATTGATCCCTGGATCATTATGTGGTGTCCTTCCTTGTCTCTTGTAACATTCTTTATTTTAAAGTCTATTTTATCTGATATGAGTATAGCTACTCCAGCTTTCTTTTGATTTCCATTTGCATGGAATATCTTTTTCCATCCCCTCACTTTCAGTCTGTATGTGTCCCTAGGTCTAAAGTGGGTCTCTTGTAGACAGCATATATATGGGTCTTGTTTTTGTATCCATTCAGCCAGTCTATGTCTTTTGGTTGGGGCATTTAATCCATTCACGTTTAAGGTAATAATCGATATGTATGTTCCTATGACCATTTTCTTAATTGTTTTGGGTTTGTTTTTGTAGGTCCTTTTCTTCTCTTGTGTTTCCCACCTAGAGAAGTTCTTTTAGCATTTGTTGTAGAGCTGGTTTGGTGGTGCTGAATTCTCTTAGCTTTTGCTTGTCTGTAAAGCTTTTGATTTCTCCATCAAATCTAAATGAGATCCTTGCCGGGTAGAGTAATCTTGGTTGTAGGTTCTTCCCTTTCATCACTTTAAGTATATCATGCCACTCCCTTCTGGCTTGCAGAGTTTCTGCTGAGAAATCAGCTGTTAACCTTATGGGAGTTCCCTTGTATGTTATTTGTTGTTTTTCCCTTGCTGCTTTCAATAATTTTTCTTTGTCTTTAATTTTTGCCACTTTGATTACTATGTGTCTCGGTGTGTTTCTCCTTGGGTTTATCCTGTATGGGACTCTGTGTGCTTCCTGGACTTGGGTGGCTATTTCCTTTCCCATGTTAGGGAAGTTTTCGACTATAATCTCTTCAAATATTTTCTCTGGTCCTTTCTCTCTCTCTTCTCCTTCTGGGACCCCTATAATGCAAATGTTGTTGCGTTTAATGTTGTCCCAGAGGTCTCTTAGGCTGTCTTCATTTCTTTTCATTCTTTTTTCTTTAGTCTGTTCCGCAGCAGTGAATTCCATCATTCTGTCTTCCAGGTCACTTATCCGTTCTTCTGCCTCAGTTATTCTGCTATTGATTCCTTCTAGTGTAGTTTTCATTTCAGTTATTGTATTGGTCATCTCTGTTTGTTTGTTCTTTAATTCTTCTAGGTCTTTGTTAATCATTTCTTGCATCTTCTCAATCTTTGCCTCCATTCTTATTCCAAGGTCCTGGATCATCTTCACTATCATTATTCTGAATTCTTTTTCTGGAAGGTTGCCTATCTCCACTTCATTTAGTTGTTTTTCTGGGGTTTTTTCTTGTTCCTTCATCTGGTACATAGCCCTCTGCCTTTTCATCTTGTCTATCTTTCTGTAACTGTGGTTTTTGGTCCACAGGCTGCAGGACTGTAGTTTTTCTTGCTTCTGTTGTCTGCCCTCTGGTGGTTGAGGCTATCTAAGAGGCTTGATGGGAGGCTCTGGTGGTGGGTAGAGCTGACTGTTGCTGTGGCGGTCAGAGCTCAGTAAAACCTTAATCCACTTGACTGTTGATGGGTGGGGCTGGGTTCCCTCCCTGTTGCTGTGGCGGGTCAGAGCTCAGTAAAACCTTAATCCACTTGACTGTTGATGGGTGGGGCTGGGTTCCCTCCCTGTTGGCTGTTTTGCCTGAGGAAACCCAACACTGGAGCCTACCCGTGCTCTTTGGTGGGGTTAATGGCAGACTCTGGGAGGGCTCACGCCAAGGAGAACTTCCCAGAACCTCTGCTGCCAGTGTCCTTATCCCCACGGTGAAACAGAGCCACCACTCGCCTCTGCAGGAGACCCCCCAACACCAGCAGGTAGGTCTGGTTCAGTCTCCCCCAGGCTCACTGCTCCTTCCCCTGGGTCCTGATGCACACATTACTTTGTGTGTGCCCTCCAAGAGTGGGGTCTCTGTTTCCCCCAGTCCCGTCAAAGTCCTGCAATCCAATTCCCACTAGGCTTCAAAGTCTGATTCTCTAGGAATTCCTCCTCCCGTTGCCTGACCCCCAGGTTGGGAAGCCTGACGTGGGGCTCAGAACCTTTACTCCAGTGGGTGGACTTCTGTGGTATAAGTGTTCGCCAGTTTGTGAGTCACCCACCCAGCAGTTATGGGATTTGATTTTACTCTGCTTGCGCCCCTCCTACCGTCTCACTGTGGCTTCTCCTCTGTCCTTGGACGTGGGGTATCCTCCTTGGTGAAGTCCAGGGTCTTCCTGTCAATGATTGTCCAGCAGCCAGTTGTGATTCTGGTGCTCTCGCAAGAGGGAGTGAGAGCACGTCCTTCTACTCCGCCATCTTGGTTAATCTCCAAGAATAGTTATTTTAAAGACTTTATTTGTTCTAACATCTTGGTCATCTCTGAATCTTTTCTGTTAAACATTTTCTCTCCTGATTGTTTTCTTTCTGCTTTTTTTGGTGTGTATCATAATAAATAACATTTCTTCCTGAAATGGTCAATCCTTCCTCTCCTTTCTGGTCATTAGTTTTGGGGACTGAACCCATCTAGTCAGTAGTTGAACTGGGTTTTGGTTTTATTGTTGCTATAATCAAATTTAGTGCTCAACAGACTTTAGATTTTTCCAGGCATGAACCACTGCTACATTGTGCTTAGTGTTGGATTTGGGGTACTGGCTAGGTTTCTTCATGTTTCTGGTCCATTCCACACTATGAGCAGTCCCTGCACACATGTGCACAGTGAGGGGTTCTCTCTCCATCCTCTTGCCAGCCTCCAATGATAGACTCCTGTTGCTTGTTACTCAGTGTTAGGCTCATGGTTAGGATGGAGAGTTCTCGCCTATCCTGGTCCAGCTTCAGTCTTAGGCAGGCCCTGTGTACTTGGGACTCACTTTTATAATTTCTCAGCATTTCTTTTCTAAACTTAGAAGATTTAAAAAGAAAATATTTTGAGTTTTCAAATAGTGTATATTTAACCTGTATTTTTATAATAAAATTATACATTTATTAATATTAATATAATTTTATTTACAGTGAGTTTTTTAGTGATATGTTTATGCTATAAAGAAAAAACAGCATAAGTTCATGTTAGAGGAATTGTAAATTTTTTATGCTTATAAGGAAGGGGACAAAAAGCCACTGCAAGTGGCTAAAAAGTGTTAAAGTAAAATGTATAATCTCATGGGAGTGGCTAGTATGGTATTAGGTATTCCACACACATTGGAATTTTATTGGATTATACTTCCAATTCCTGATACCTAAAGGAGCCTAGAGAAAAGACGTTGCCGTCTCCTAATTGGAAGTTTACACATAATCAAGTCAGATTGAGAAAGAGGAAAAACAATAATTACTTATTGTGCTGAAATTTTATAATCTTTAAGCAAAAGCAGAATGCATTTGAAGCATATAATATAAAGATTGTCAGAATGAATTTGTCATAAACATGTCGATTTATTAATGCTATAAAATATATCTGAAGGAAATTTTTTAAACTGCAAATAACATGAAATAAATGTTTGTCTTTATAAAAAAGTGAAAATTCTAATATTATACCTCTTTCATCTGTATTTGTAACACCCTTTCATTTATCAAATATACTTTTTATAGTGTATTTGTATATTTGTAGTATGAAGTAGTTTATTGGAGAGTTTATTGCTCCATTTACATAACTCATTTCATCTTTCTGCAGTTGTATCAGTTTTACTATTTATCCTACTCGTGTGCCTCACTTAAGTTTATTTTCATATTCTATTCTTTTTTTTTTTTTTAAAGATGCTAGAAAAGAAATTTGGAAAGTATCACTACATTTTACTTTTCTAAATAAACAAAACCATATTATACTGTTTTGGACATAAATGTTAGCTTTAGAGGGAGTTGATTATGTCATTTTGTCCTATTATCTCATGAAGTGTTTTTAGACCAGCCAGACAAGCATTCTTGCAAAACAGTATATTTTTGCCTTTTTATTAAAGGTATTCAGTTTGCATAATATTCTGTTACTTGAATGGTATTGGTTTTTTTTTTCTTAAAGAATAATATGGAAAGTGTCTTAGAATTATGTAAGAATTTGCACAGTCATTCCACTTACCATGCAATTTATATGAAAGAGTCAGCTTTCCGAATGTATTTTAAAAACCGTGATACTGTTTCCAACCCTTTGCAACTCTTTTTTTTTTTTTTTGTAATTAAAAAACTTTTTTTAGCTCAATTACTTGGCACTATTTTTAAGGAAAGAATTTTCAGGATATTTGTCGCCAAGTTGTGTTATGCCCCAAAGTGAACAATTTGTTTCAGCTTTGGAGAAGTTCAACATTTTTCTGTCTCTAAAGATAAGTAGGAAGAATGATACCATTCTATGAATTTGCTACCCATTGATCATAACTCTGTCTAGCACACATTTATTAAGATGATCTCTTACTGAAGCAGAATCTTAAAGTTTCTTTTTTATTTGCGGTTTCCTCTTTAACTTTCTATATTATATATTAACTAGAAAATAATATATATCAAATATTCATTCACTCAGCAAATGTTTTTGAATGAATACTATATGCAGGGCATTGTTCTGAACACTGGAAATACAACTATGAACAAATAGGCAAAATTCTCCACCCCTCAAGGAGCCCACATTCTGGTGGAGGCTGGAGACAGTACGTAAAGGAGTGAAATGGATCATGTGTTATGTGGTCACTGCCTTAGTCTGTTTGGGCTATTATTATAAGCTACCACACAGTGCGTGGCTCCTAACAATTTGTTGGTCACAGTTCTGGAGGTTGGGAAGTCTAAGATCAAGGTACTAGTATGGTTGCCTTCTGGGCAGGATCCCCTTCCTGGTTCTCAGTCAGCACCCTCTGGCTGTGGCCTCGCATGATGGAAGGGGCTAGGGGTCTTCTGGAGCCTCTTTTATATGCCACATTCTTAGCAATTCAGGACTGTATTTTAAAGTTTTCCTTAGAGCTAATGCATTCTTTCTTGGGCCTTGATGTAGGTCCTAGGAGGCCACATCTCTGTACTCTCCCGTGGAACACTCTGGATATGCTCCCTTTTCTCCTCCCCTCCCCTTTTTGAATCTATTTCCCTATTTCTCTCTGTTTCCCGCCACTGCTATATTAGACCAGTTGGCCATGCTATTAATCCTCATGAGGGAAACTGCCTCATCTACAGCCCCTGCGAAGGAAGGAGGTCTCAATCATCCCAGAGACGGGGTGACCACAGTCTGTACCACGTCACCCCCCAGGCTTCACTGAGAGCATCTGAGCTGGAGTGGGCACCTGACCAATCCACAGCCTTACCCGTGAGGCGATCTGACACGTGAAAACTCTGCCCAAACAAGGATCAGCTGAGCAAATCAGACTCTTGTGAATTTAAACTGGAAATATGGACCAGGAGATTAGGTAGTTGAAGCAGAAGTTGAAAAAAGCATTCAGAGAAAGTGGTGGGACAGGAAGGCCACAAGGAAATAAGCTAAAGCTTATGGATGCTGTTGATAGTTTGTGAAAGGAGAGAAAACAGAGACAGACAGGAGCTGAATATCATGCAAACAGAGACGCAATAAACTTCTGCCACCCAGGTAAAAAGAAAATCCATTCACTCTCTAGAACTCTGTCCGAGTTTCAGTCTCTGTGACGTTTTATGCTCCAGGATTGCCATGAGATTCCTGTGGTCCTCATGTGTATGTTTATCTTTACAATAAATTTATCATTACTTGAGGTAATCCTGTATGAACCCAACTCATAACAGTTATAACATTTTAGATTATTCCCTCTCTATCCTCAAATGGCTATTCCTAGCTCTGAACTCAGATACTTTCCCTCTTCAGTTCGTCACAGTTTAGTTCTCACACTACCATTCTTCACAATTCTATCCCTGAGAGAGTTCCCTTTTACTCTCAGCGTGGTCAGACACTCTTTAGTATATCTCTACAAGGACGCACAATTTATGTGTTACAGCAGAACCCTCACTGGCTGCCATTAAACATCTAAACCAACCACCCACCTTCCCTCACTTCTCTGTTACCTCATATTTCTGTTGTAAGACACACTACTCAAAATGGAGAGAATTCCCTCATACTTCACAGTCTTCTGCGGGAGCAGGACCAGTTCTCTCTCTCTCTCTCTCTCTGTATCTCTTTGTAGAAACAGATAAGTTTAACTTCTACAAACCTACAGTTGTCAAGTGGTTTATAAATAAGATCTTGGGATGCTGGAATGACTCACTGTGCTAAATGATATGCAGAACACATTAACAAAATGTGTCAAGGGATTTATGTTTTCATTTCTAAAAACTTTTATGACATTGTCCTTAAGCCAGTGGTTGTCAAAAATTCTTAAACAGTTGAGCCATTTTTTCCAAATATGAAATCCCAATGTGTAAAACATACAGAATGGAGCTGCTCTGTTGGGAACAGGAGTGAAAACCCCAAGACTCCCTGTCTCAATAGCTGATCCTGCCAAATCCCTGCTGGCCGCTCCTTGAGGCACCTTCTCTGAGCCGTACAGCTCTTTGGAGTGCAGTTTGAAAACGATTTCCCTGAATTTTGAGACCTATAAATGAAGTGGTGTTACCTGCTGGGGGTGAATGGAATAGTTCACCGTTATCCAGGGACAAACTTCTCTCCAGCCCTGGGAAGCCCTGAGTCAGACTCTCATATTTCCCAAGAAAGGTATTTCCCCCTTGTCCACTCTCTACTTGCACTGTCGTTTTCTATGTCTGATTAGACCATCCTCACAGCTTTTGGACGATTCCAATGGACCTTTCATTTGCTTCTCAAGGGAGTATAGTAACTTGTTCCAAAGCATATTTGTGGCTTTCCCCTAGAGCACACTGGACACTACTTAGCCAATCTCCTCCATATCCGCATCCCTTCAGAGCTGGGATAGGTATCCTATCTGAGCCTCAGGTTTCTGTGATGTCAGATGCAATGGGAGGGCCCCAAGACAACTAAGAGGCACTAAAGAGGAGGGGCACCAAGAGGAGGTGACTTAGTTGGTGTCCCAGCTCTGCAGACTGCCTGGATCTCAATGAGCCATCACTGAATCTCTGATTTGCACCAGGATCAGTACAGGTGGGAGATGCCCTGACAGAGCCCCCGTCTCTGAGGGATTGCCACAGTGTTTGGCTGGGTAAGAGCTTCATCATCACAGGGCTGCAGTACTTTGGGGCCTGTCTTGGTATGATGCCCTCCTTTTCTTTCCTGCTCACATATCCTTTCTTCTTCCTTTTTCGTTATTTAAGCATAAGATACATATCTCTTTCACAGTTTGAGTGGCACGTAGAGCTCTGTACCAGGATGCGACTGTGAGTTCCCATCGCAACTTTCATGTCCTGATCACGTTTTGCTCTGTCTTTGTGGAAGGTAATAGCGTAGCAACACAAGTAACCTGTGGGGAATCCTCTGACTACGAGTGGCAGTGTGTAAGCTCTCCCTTCATGCAAAACTTGGGAGAATAAACAGAAACCACTTGTGTGACCTCTTAAGGTCCGGGAGGTATTAGGGGACATGTCAGGGAATAAGGTTATGCTGCTCTTGATAGAAGAGGATCTTGGGATGATATTGTGGACTGACAGTTTGCTGTGGAAGCAGGATGAAGTTACATAAGGATTGATATAGAATATATACATATATCACTAAATGCAATATTTAGGTCACTGATCACTCTGTGAATTGTGGTTATTATTATTATCATTATTATTTTTTAATTAAAAATTAGTTTAGTATCAACCTGTGTCAGATTGACAATGTGACATTAGATCATTGTGAGGACTAGTTAATTTTGTCCTCCATTCTACAGGTACATTACCAACATCGTTTCCCTAGTACATATCATTATGTCTAGTATCATAATAGGTTTTTAAACAATTTTGTGGAATGACTGAATGAGTTCCTAACCTTGGCATATTGTTTCCCGTATTCTGGCATGTCATGAAGCCATGTACATCTATCACCATGAATAGAAAAAGAAAACAGAACAGCTTACTGTAACTAGTGTCATTTTAACTAAATTTTGGATTTCCTTTTGTCCCATTTTGTTTTAAGGCCAACTTTTATCTTTTGTAGACCCTGCACTCATAGAGGGTACTTGGGCACTGCTATAGGAAGCATTAAGAGGAGAGTTACAGATGTTTTCAGTCTGTGTTTATTAAGCATTGACAGCCACTTGAGGATGGCTCTTGGCAAATGTGGAGTTGCTGAAACACAAAGGTTGCACCATATGCGAAGCATTGTGCCTCTGCCTGCACTTTCTTTGCTTTCCAACAGTTTGGAGCCAATAGCTTAGAACACAATGGCTGTTAAGGCTGGGTTTACAAGTCAATGAAAGGGGAAAATTTATCAGATGATAAACTTTTATAGTTCCTGTTCATGGTGTGGTTAGCAAAGGAATAATTAAAATTGACAACATATTCTTTTTTCTCAATCTATTTTCTTTTAACCCAAGGCCACCTAAAGGCCAGACCAGATCAGTCAGCTATGGGTGCAAAAAGTTTTCTCCCTGCATTATAGGTATTCTTGCACTTTCTTGGGAAAGTTACAGAATATTTCCACAGAATATCTACCTATTCTTGATGCTACTGTTTTTCAGGGCCTCACTGCCTGTGTTTGAACGGAAACAGTGAGCCTTTACAGGGCAGAGATCAATCAGAAAAACCATATCCTGTTGAGTTTTGCCTTGTGGTTATGGGGATGGAGGAAGAGACAGGTGTATAAATAACCGTTTTGCAAACCGCATTAGGAGAGGGGACCAATTCCTTCACTTATTGCAAATGCATCCGGAATAGACACCCCTAATATATTTATGCTGTTTTAATTTTCTGCACAATTTCAATTGTATAACATTGTTTGCCAGCTTTACATCTGGCTTCAGGTATTCAGTTCAAAAATAGCATAATTTACAAGTCCATTCTGTTTTTAAAAATTATCAAGCCAAGTTCTGCAAATACTTGTAAGCCTGATAAAATTATGAGGAGGGATGGGAGATGCCAAAGAACAGCTTAATATATCGACATTCACAACATAGGTTTTGGTCATGAAATTATTATCCCCACTTGTGTGAAAATATAGTTAAGACTTGAGTTGGACCCTAGAAATATTAGATATTTTTCTTTAAAATGAATTAAGGATTTTTAAAAATTCCTTTTTAAAAACCAAATTATATTATAATGATTTGACAATAGAAATTGGATGATTAGTGCTAGGATTCTAATTTTCATGCTGCTACTAACCTTGTTAGCCACGTAGATTAGGCTTTATCTGTATGGTCCAAAAAGCTATGTGTGGAGCAAGATAATATTTTGCATGATTCTCAATTCCAACATTATGTATATATATAATATATACATAATATATATGTATATATTGTATTATATATATATGTATATATATGAGAGAGAGGGACAGAGAGATAAACAGTCATCATCATCCCTGGCTAATCTATAATTATTCATGAGCATCTGTTATGTGTCTAGAAGTGGAATATGAAGGGAATAAAAGAAGTGGCGGGTACAGTTCTACTTTCTGGTAGAAATTCAAAGGGAAAAGATATTGAGTGTTTTGACTGGTGACTTTTAATAAGTGATCTGACAATCTTCATCAGTGCCACCCAACCCTCCTCAGCCAAACACATCACTCAAAGAAAACCAGGGTCAGACAAAACTTTACCCCTCACTACCCCTGCCGGCCTTCCCAGGTTCCACATAATGAAGTCTACCAGCAGTTCTGGAGCTCTCTCTGATGTTGTTGTATTTTTTTGTAACTGAAAAATTTTGCTGGTTTTGTGTTTCACGTTTCCTCACAGAAGGAAAGATATCTTTATGTAATTCTCTAGTCTCAGAGTGATAAACTTTTTCCATATCTAGAGGAGTAGCCCCCATATAAATGTTTTTGTTGACATAGTATAAGGAATTTTACCCAAAGAATAATTGTATGAATCTTATATGACAAGTGCTTTCTCTGATTCTCTGTGGGTAAATGACCTCTTAATACAAGATTAGGATGTATTAACAAAGACAGGGTACTTGCCAACACAGAGACTCACTCTGCTACCACCACCCTCAGGACGAGTGAGTAATAACTCTAAACTGTCACATATTCCAGAGTAAGGTACATTTCTTTAACAAGGGGGGTCTCTAAATGTAAATGTGATGTACAATTATCAACAATTGGGGAAGATATGGCTGCATTTCTGGAAAAACCAATAGCTTCATCTGAAAAGCTAAATATTATTTCAGATGAGGAGAACAATGTAAAAATTTTAAAGCCATAAAATGTTGATAAAATACATAAAAACTTCTTAAAATAATACTATAAACACCTCAAAAGACCTACATATGAGGAAGACCTAATTACAAAATGCATAGAAAACTACTACAAATCTATTAAAGGCAATTGAAACATGAATAAATAACATGGCCAGATTTTGTAGAAGAAAATAAAAATGATTTTTTAAGCAAAAGACAAGACAGTCAACCTTACACCTAATAAGTATGAATTTATATTTATATTTATAAATTTATATATTTATAAATTTATATTTATATGAATTAATATTAAATCAAAACCCACTTTTTTTCACCTATTAGATTGACAACGTTTTTAATAGCAAAATTGGTAAAAATGTTGGCAGGAGATTTACTGTTTTATTGATGGGAGTGTGAGTTGGTTAAAGCTCTATGGAGAAAAACTTGACAATAGCTATTAAAATTTTAAATGTATATATTCTTTTATACAGCAATTCTACTTTGAGATTTATTCTTATGGTTTATATATCCAATGCGTGTGCAAATATTAACTTCATTAACTGAAGAATTTTTGATACAGCAAAAGACTGGAAGCCTCCTAAATGCCCATATAATCATAAGTTAAATAAATTATGAAACACTGTAATGTGGAGTGCTAAGTCGCCATTAAATGGTAACAAAACAGTTCTATCTATACTATATGGATTGAGCCTTAAAATCTATGGTAAAATGAAAAAAAGACATAGAACAGGATGCATAATATGTGTGCTATTTAAAAAATAATACACACATGTATATGTTAGTATAGGAATACAGCTAGAAGAATACACCAAAACTGATAATATTTATTGCACTTGGGAGCATGGAAAGGAAGAAAAGAGACAGGGAGGAAGATTTCTTTTTTCTCTCTCTATTTTTTCATGCTCCCAGAGTGAATGGGGTTGTGTGAATTAGTATTTACCAACCTTTGAATAGGCTATCATTTATGACACCATTATTATGTAATTTAGAAATCATATTAACACAGATAGTATCATGTCTGTTTTACAGATGAGGAATGAAAGGCTAAGAAAATTTAAATAAGTTGCACAAGGTCAAAAAGGTTGTTGGAGGGAACCCTTGTACACTGTGGGAATGTAAACTGGTATAGCCACTGTGGAGAACAGTATGGAGGTTCCTTAAACAGCTAAAAATAGAACTACCATATGATATGATTCAGCAATCCCACTCCTGGGCATATATCCAGAGAATACCATACTTCGAAAAGATACAGGCACCCCAGTGTTCATTGCAGCACTATTTACAATAGTCAAGACATGGAAGCAACCTAAATGTCCATGGACAGATGAATGGATAAAGATGTGGTACATATATACAATGGAATATTACTCAGCCATAAAAAAGAATGAAATAATGCCATTTGCAGCTACATGGATGGACCTAGAGATTATCATACTAAGTGAAGTAAGTCATACAGAGAAAGACAAATACTATATGATATCACTTATATGTGGAATCTAAAAAAATGGTACAAATGAACTTGTTTACAAAACAGAAATAGACTCACAGACTTAGAAAACACACTTATTGTTTCCAAAGGGCAAAGGTTGAGGGGGAGGGATAAATTAGGAGTTTGGGATTGACATATACACACTGCTATATATAAAATAGATAAATAGCAATATTACAAGATATTCAGTATCTTATATACATAGCATGTGCATATATATATATATATATATATATATATATATCTGAATCACTTTGCTGTACACCTGAAACTAACACAACATTGTAAATCAGCTGTACTTCAATTAAAAAAATAAAGAGGCTGCTTGTTGGAGTCAGAATCAGGAAGCGACTCCTAAAAGCACTGACTAGGAATAGGCACAGCTGTCCTTCATGGCTGGGCCCAGTGTCAGTCTAAGTTTTGTCTTTTAGTTATTGCCACACCTCTTAAAATCCTTAGCATGGTTTTCCCAACCAATGGCACATATTTAACTTTAGTGATATCAAAGGATGAGACCACCACTTAATATCTGGAAACACACACACACACACGCACACACTGCTGAATTTATTGTTAACTAAGGGAGAGCTATGCTGTTTAAATACATCTTCTCTGAGCATAGCATTGAACTGATTCTATACAGGGATTTGGGGGAATATCGAACCAGGGAGTGGGTGGAGTTTCAGAGATGGGTTGATGTCAGCTGTAGAAACATGGTTACTTGGGTAGGACTGTAGTTGATAGATTGGCTTTTAGAAGCTTGTTCATTGGGGTGAGTATATATCTAATTGGCTGACTGTCAAAAGAGAACTGTCACTGATTAGTTGGATTACGGAAGTGTGTTCACCAAAGCGAGTTCACAGTGATTCATTAAAACCAGTTCTGGTGATTATTTGTTGTCATGGCTACAACATAATCAGATTTTTCCTAGGTGTATGGGACCTTAAACATATTTTCTCCATATTATAGGTATTTCTTATTCTGGGTGGCCTACCTAGCTTATCTTCTCATTTCCAAACCATGTCTGCTCCTCAGTGCCGTACGAGTGTGTCTCCTGGGTCACTTAGTATGTAGATACTCATGGTTTATTGCTCTAGTTCACCTTTGTTCATTTTTTTCCTTTCACATAAAGAGTGTATGAAAGAAGCAATGACATTTGGGGGTGTAATATTCTAAAATT
This sequence comes from Balaenoptera borealis, assembly GCF_965194805.1. Lineage (NCBI taxonomy): Eukaryota > Metazoa > Chordata > Mammalia > Artiodactyla > Balaenopteridae > Balaenoptera > Balaenoptera borealis. Next base: position 127,875,643 of record NC_138861.1, on the reverse strand, counting down.
GTAACATCAGCCTAATCTTTGTGTAGCCAGAATCCTTGCTGAACCTGGAGAGAATTCAGATTTCCTTGCCTCTATCTGAGGAATTTGTTTACAGGCAATTAGTCATCTATCTACATGGCAGCCTGATGATTTTGGCTGTGGGAGGAAAGGCGAGGTTGGTGCACAGGATCCCTGAGAAAGAACAGAAAACACCAATGAAGGGGTCATTAAAGAGTCAAGTTCACGCTCTCTACACATTTTCTTGAGCACCTATGGAAGAAGCATTGAATGAAGCAATATTTTCATAGAAACCTTTTTCAGATATGCTGAGAAGTAGCACAATAGGTTGACTTAGATCATCCAGGCAGCAGAAATTGATAAATATAGGAGCAGGGCAGTTCACCAGTGCCTTTCTGATTCTTGTAGATTGGTGGCTTTGGGACGCAGGAGACAGCATCCTTGATGATTTCTCACAGGAGGCACCATCAGGAATTGCAGCACTGAGGCCCCTTCAACCAGGTGAGAGACTAAATGTTATTGCCAAGGAGATACCAGGGCAAGAGAGAAAGGCAGAGAAGGTGTTACAAGGTTGTTACAAGGTATTTTATCTTAAAGGAGTTTGAGAGCACAGGTGGCCTCTCACCTGTAGAGGCCTAAGAAGCACCAGGGGGAACACTTTCAAGAAGGCTGGAGACTGTGGGTAAATGGGGACAAGAGCAGATTACTGGTATGATTGTCATTTGTGTCACTGTATTTGTGTAATTATTATTGACTCCCATCTGCATTGATGGCATTGAGTCCTAGGGACACTGAGTTTACATTTATTTAATTCTAATTAAAAAACAGTGTTGATCCTGTTCTGATTTTGACTTTTTGTTGCTTCAAGACTCATAAGAGCTTATCTCTGTTTCTATTCATAGCCAACTTATTCATTCATTCATTTACCTAGTCATTTATTCATTTAGGTTTCAGACATTTAATCAGTGCTTGCAATGATGAAAGGACAGTTTCTACCCTCATAATGTAGTGTTTGTGATCCAGGTGGGCATCAGCAGTCACACTGACAATTATGATATTTTGATGTATGTAATGGAGTTATATGCAGAGTAAAAATGTGCAGAGAAATAGGAGCTCCAATCAGCTGGGCGGAGTCTGGGAAGGCCTCCCACAAAAGTGAAAACTGAGTCATAAAAGAAGATTCGTTGGTTTTTAGATGGTGATGGGGAGGGAGCGCATCCCAGGCAGAGGCACCTGCAAATGCCTATGAGATTTGTCAGGGAACAACAGGTGATTTTAAATCACCTGAGTATTTAGGGTAGAAGTGGAGTGGTGAAAAATGATGTTGGATAGATGTTAAGGACACATGTAATGAAATGATCCAGCTTCTCCTGTCCTCCTTAGCGATATAATTCCCTTGGTAATCCTTGTATAAAGAAAGACATCTGTTTCCATTTTCTTCTTCCTAGAGAGAGGAACAGGATCTCTATACATCACTGCATAGATTAGTACCATGAGTGTTAGCACTTTCTGTGAGACATAAGCCCAAAGGCCAAGGAGAATTGGGGACCTGGAAGACAAGATGCAAAGTATTCTTCCCATGTCATAGGATGTTTTATTGCTGCTGCCGCTTAATGTGAAAAAATGCATTTTTTTTCTTTTTCTTTTCCCTCCGTCCCTCCCTCCTTCCATCTCTCCCTGCCTCTCTCCCTTTCTTTCTGTTTTTTAAAAAAAATTTTATTATTATTATTTTTAATGTGCAGAGTTAGTAAAGAGACATAGAGGTAGTCTACTTCCCTGCAAAGTGTGAATTTACATGTATAGTTGGTTGTCTGCATCTGCTGGTTTTGCACCCGTGGATTCAACAACCAGGGATCAAAAATATTTTTAAAAAATTGTAGAAAGTTCCCAAAAGTGAAACTTGAATTTGCTGCTTGCAGGAAACTATTTACATAGCATTTACATTGTGTTAGATATTATAAGTAATCTAGAGATGATTTAAAGTATATGGGAGAGTATGGGTAGGTTATGTGCAAACATTACACCTTTTATATAAGGCACTTGAGCATCCTTGGTTTTTGGTAATTGAGGGGGATCCTGGAGCCAATTCCACGTGGATACTGAGGGGCAACAGTACATTCTAAATTAGAAAATTATAATTTTGTTTTCTATAACATCGGGCAAGTAAAATGTGTCTGAAATGGTTTTACAGCTCAGAAGAAAGTTACAAATCTAAAATTTTAAAAAAATTATATAGGGAGAGAAAAGAGAATAATGTATGAGAAAAAAGAGATGGTGTATTTGTGTCTCAAGCAACATGGTTAAGTCAGTATTTTTGTGATTCATGTTGGGTGAAGTACACTTTATGAATTATGAACATATTCAGTAATAAGAGACTGATAAATTAGTTTACTATCACAAATGAGTTATTTTCAAAAATATGCATAACTTCAGCTAGGTAAAAGTGGTTTGATCTTATGACATTTTTCTTCTGCAAATTATTTAGTTCTATCAGCAGACCTTGTGAATGTTCCCTTTGTTCTATATATCAGTCTAACTCTTAAATTTCATGAATATCAGGTAAGAAATATACCCTTTTATGCATGTTGCATAGATAATATTCAAATATTTATATAAACAAACATTAATATTTGTTGTGTTTTGAAGAGAATGTTGCTTTTTTTTTAAAAAAAAAATTTAGCTTGAAGCTGACAGTTAAAAGCAACAAGGAAATAAAGGCAGACAATGAACTAGGCCCTAGCTATACAATATATCACCTAATCCTTACACAAATTCTAAATTAGCTGTTGTTTCCTCCATTTCACAGATGAAGATGCCCAGGCTGAAAGAGGTTCAGGGATTTGGCACTGTTAATATAAAATCCAATTATTTGCACTTTAAATAAGATTCAAACGTTCCTGGCTTCAAATCCATGCTCTTTGTAGAATATTATATAAAAGGTTTAAGACTAATGACTCTATTGAGTAAATTAAATGTTTTGTGCCAAATTCAGATAACTTTTCATACTCTCAGAACTTGTTTCCAAAGTAGGCTTATCCTAAAGTATGACTCAGTCATTGTCTTAAGCAGTCATTTCTTCAAGCTGGGGACTGTTTCATTTGCTCAGCTTCACCTTGCTGAGGCTGAAAACTGGTGAGAAGCCTAGAAGCCCCTGAAATAGAAGGATTTCAGGATATCTGAGTAGACCCTGGAGAAGGAAAGAGAAGAGTGCGACACCGTTAACCTTTATGGCCGGTGGGAATGGTGACAAAATAACTATTTCCCCCTCTTCCAACTCCTGAGACACTTGCTGTTTGACTTATCAACTGCTGTCTGATCAGACACACATTTACATTAAAAAAATAATAAATTTATTTATTTATTTTTGGCTGCATTGGGTCTTTGTTGCTGTGCGCGGGCTTTCTCTAGTTGCGGCGAGCGGGGGCTACTCTTCTTTGTGGTGTGAAGGCTTCTCATTGCAGTGGCTTCTCTTGTTGTGGAGCATGGGCTCTAGGCGCGTGGGCTTCAGTAGTTGTGGCACGCGTGCTCAGTAGTTGTGGCTCACGGGCTCTAGAGCGCAGGCTCAGTAGTTGTAGTGCACGGGCTTAGTTGTTCCGCAGCATGTGGGATCTTCCTGGACCAGGGCTCGAACCTGTGTCCCCTGCATTGGCAGGTGGATTCTTAACCACTGCACCACTAGGGAAGCCCCACATTTACATTCTAACTAAAGTTTTCAGCTGTGAGCTAAATGACTTTGGTGCATGGCTCCCAGAAAAGAATTATTAATCAATTCAGTGATTCAGGTACTATTGCCTTGTGTATTTTTACTAGCAGTAGCTATATAAAAATGAAAAACTACTTTTTTAATTCTAGGCTTTTTGTCAAAGAAATGAAGGACATTTTTATTTAAAATTCCCACCTAATAATAAGTTTCATGGAAAGTCCTTTATAAGATCCTCTCCTTGGCCTTGTTTCTTAATCTGGGTACTGTTGACATTCTGCGTTGAAGTCTCTGTTGTGGGTACTGTTCTCTGTGCATTGTAGGATGTGAAGCAGCATCCTTGGGTTCTATACTAGATGCCAGTAGCATCTCCCCCTTCAAGCTGTGACAATCAGAAATGTTTCAAGTATTGGCACAAATCCCCTGAGGGACAACCACATTGAGAACCACTGCCATAGGCCCCTTAAACTTTATTTCCGGTCAGTTGGGGATAGGAAAGAGAAAGGCAGTCTTGAAGATATAGAGGGGAAAAGAAGAAAAAAAAGTGAGATAAATAAATAAAATTACATGAGAGATAGCAGGATTATTCCTAACATACCCAAAGTGAAAACAGTCCAAATGTTCATCAACTGGTAAATGGATAAACAAATTGCGGTATATCCATACAATGGGAATTTAGCAATAAATAGGAATGAACTACCGAGCCATGCAAAATGATTTTGGATTTTGAATGAATTTCAGAAACCCCATGCTTACTGAAAGAAATCAGATACAAAAGACTACATACTCTATGATTCCATTTATATGAAGTTCTAGGAAAGATAGAGCTATAGTGGCAGGAATCAGATGATGAAATGCTTGAAAACTGGGCATGGCGAGAGGGACTGACCTCAGAAGGGCATGAGAAAACTTGTGGTGGTGAAAATGTTCTATGTTTTGAATGTAGTGGTGCTTACATGACTGTGTACATTGCCAACATGCATGAAATGTATCATTAACATAGGTGAATTTTATTGTATGTAAATTATACCTCAGGAAAGCTGTTTAAAAAACAGATGTGAAGACAGAGGAAGAGAATATACTATAGAGGACAGGATGGGGAAGCCATTTTCAGGCTCATCTTTGTAAATAATCTGTGACAGCTGACCTCGTGGAAGTGGATGTGGATGCCAAAGGCTGGAGCTGACTGGAAGGTCTGACTTTGCTTTGGGAAAATCCCCTGGCAGCCTCTATTTTTACACAGCAGCTTGTTCCTAGCAGGGCCGGTCAGAGTTGTCTCAAAGATTATCTGGCAACCCCCAGATCCTTGGGACCTATCATCTAGGAACCCAGAGGCTCCTTTCAGAAGCTATGAATAAATGAGGTAGGAGGTTTAATACTGCTACTAAAGTTCAGCACCTACAATACAGAGTCTGCCAGCAGTGTCTTTTAGACTCTGAGGTGCCTAGCAAGCTTTAGGAATGATCTTTTGGTGCTTGTTCATTAACTAAGCAGATCTTCAATGTTTCTTTCCTCCTCAACCCACTTCGGAAGCTTTTTTTTTTTTTTTTTTTTAAACATCTTTATTGAAGTATAATTGCCTTACAATAGTGTGTTAGCTTCTGCTTTATAACAAAGTGAATCAGTTATACATATACAATATGTTCCCATTTCTCTTCCCTCTTGCATCTCCCTCCCTCCCACCCTCCCCATCCCACCCCTCTAGGTGGTCACAAAGCACCGAGCTGATCTCCCTGTGCTATGCGGCTGCTTCCCACTAGCTATCTATTTTACATTTGATAGTGTATATATGTCCATGACACTCTCTTACCCTGTCACATCTCACCCCACCCCCTCCCCATATCCTCAAGTCCATTCTCTAGTAGGTCTGTGTCTTTATTCCCATCTTGCCACTAGGTTCTTCATGGCCTTTTTTTTTTTTTTTTTCCCTTAGATTCCGTATATATGTGTTAGCATACTGTATTTGTTTTTCTCTTTCTGACTTACTTCACTCTGTATGACAGACTCTAACTCCATCCACCTCATTACAAATACCTCCATTTCATTTCTTTTTATGGCTGAGTAATATTCCATTGTATATATGTGCCACATCTTCTTTATCCATTCGTCTGTCGATGGACATTTAGGTTGCTTCCAGGTCCTGGCTATTGTAAATAGAGCTGCAATGAACATTGTGGTACATGATACTTTTTGACCTATGGTTTTCTCAGGGTATATGCCCAGTAGTGGGATTGCTGGGTCGTATGGTAGTTCTATTTGTAGTTTTTTAAGGAACCTCCATACTGTTCTCCATAGTGGCTGTATCAATTTACATTCCCACCAACAGTGCAGGAGTGTTCCCTTTCCTCCACACCCTCTCCAGCATTTATTGTTTCTAGATTTTTTGATGATGGCCATTCTGACCGGTGTGAGATGATATCTCATTGTAGTTTTGATTTGCATTTCTCTAATGATTAATGATGTTGAGCATTCTTTCATGTGTCTGTAGGCCATCTGTATATCTTCTTTGGAGAAATGTCTATTTAGGTCTTCTGCCCATTTTTGGATTGGGTTGTTCGTTTTTTTGTTATTGAGCTGCATGAGCTGCTTGTAAATCTTGGAGATTAATCCTTTGTCAGTTGCTTCATTTGCAAATATTTTCTCCCATTCTAAGGGTTGTCTTTTGGTCTTGTTTATGGTTTCCTTTGCTGTGCAAAAGCTTTTAAGTTTCATTAGGTCCCATTTGTTTATTTGTGTTCTTATTTCCATTTCTCTGGGAGCTGGGTCAAAAAGAATCTTGCTGTGATGTATGTCATAGAGTGTTCTGCCTATGTTTTCCTCTAAGAGTTTGATAGTGTCTGGCCTTACACTTAGGTCTTTAATCCATTTGGAGTTTATTTTTGTGCATGGTGTCAGGGAGTGTTCTAATTTCATACTTTTACATGTACCTGTCCAATTTTCCCAGCACCACTTATTGAAGAGGCTGTCTTTTCTCCACTGTATATGCTTGCCTCCTTTATCAAAGATAAGGTGACCATATGTGTGTGGGTTTATCTCTGGGCTTTCTATCCTGTTCCATTGATCTATATTTCTGTTTTTGTGCCAGTACCAAACTGTCTTGATTACTGAAGCTTTGTAGTATAGTCTGAAGTCAGGGAGCCTGATTCCCCCAGCTCCATTTTTCGTTCTCAAGATTGCTTTGGCTATTCGGGGTCTTTTGTGTTTCCATACAAATTGTGAAATTTTTTGTTCTAGTTCTGTGAAAAATGCCAGTGGTAGTTTGATAGGGATTGCATTGAATCTGTAGATTGCTTTGGGTAGTAGAGTCATTTTCACAATGTTGATTCTTCCAATCCAGGAACATGGTATATCTCTCCATCTATTTGTATCATCTTTAATTTCTTTCATCAGTGTCTTATAATTTTCTGCATACAGGTCTTTTGTCTCCTTAGGTAGGTTTATTCCTAGATATTTTATTCTTTTTGTTGCAATGGTAAACGGGAGTGTTTTCTTAATTTCACTTTCAGATTTTTCGTCATTAGTGTATAGAAATGCAAGCGATTTCTGTGCATTAATTTTGTATCCTGCTACTTTACCAAATTCATTGATTAGCTCTAGGAGTTTTCTGGTAGCCTCTTTAGGATTCTCTATGTATAGTATCATGTCATCTGCAAATAGTGACAGCTTTACTTCTTCTTTTCCAATTTGGATTCCTTTTATTTCTTTCTCTTCTCTGATTGCTGTGGCTAACACTTCCAAAACTATGTTGAATAATAGTGGTGAGAGTGGGCAACCTTGTCTTGTTCCTGATCTTAGTGGAAGTGGTTTCAGTTTTTCACCATTGAGGACAATGTTGGCTGTGGGTTTGTCATATATAGCCTTTATTATGTTGAGGAAAGTTCCCTCTATGCCTACTTTCTGCAGGGCTTTTATCATAAATGGGTGTTGAATTTTGTCGAAAGCTTTCTCTGCATCTATTGAGATGATCATATGGTTTTTCTCCTTCAGTTTGTTAATATGATGTATCACATTGATTGATTTGCGTATATTGAAGAATCCTTGCATTCCTGGGATAAACCCCACTTGATTATGGTGTATGATCCTTTTAATGTGCTGTTGGATTCTGTTTGCGAGTATTTTGTTGAGGATTTTTGCATCTATGTTCATCAGTGATATTGGCCTGTAGTTTTCTTTCTTTGTGACATCTTTGTCTGGTTTTGGTATCAGGGTGATGGTGGCCTCGTAGAATGAGTTTGGGAGTGTTCCTCCCTCTGCAATATTTTGGAAGAGTTTGAGAAGGATAGGTGTTAGCTCTTCTCTAAATGTTTGATAGAATTCACCTGTGAAGCCATCTGGTCCTGGGCTTTTGTTTGTTGGAAGGTTTTTAATCACAGTTTCAATTTCAGTGCTTGTGATTGGTCTGTTCATATTTTCTATTTCTTCCTGGTTCAGTCTCGGAAGGTTGTGCATTTCTAAGAATCTGTCCATTTCTTCCAGGTTGTCCATTTTATTGGCATAGAGTTCCTTGTAGTAATCTCTCATGATCTTTTGTATTTCTGCAGTGTCAGTGGTTATTTCTCCTTTTTCATTTCTAATTCTATTGATCTGAGTCTTCTCCCTTTTTCTCTTGATGAGTCTGGCTAATGGTTTATCAATTTTGTTTATCTTCTCAAAGAACCAGCTTTTAGTTTCATTGATTTTTGCTATTGTTTCCTTCATTTCTTTTTCATTTATTTCTGACCTGATCTTTATAATTTCTTTCCTTCTGCTGGCTTTGGGGTTTTTTTGTTCTTCTTTCTCTAATTGCTTTAGGTGCAAGGTTAGGTTGTTTATTCGAGATGTTTCCTGTTTCTTGAGGTAGGCTTGTATTGCTATAAACTTCCCTCTTAGCACTGCTTTTGCTGCGTCCCATAGGTTTTGGGTCGTCGTATCTCCATTGTCATTTATTTCTAGGTATTTTTTGATTTCCCCTTTGATTTCTTCAGTAATCACTTCATTATTAAGTAATGTATTGTGTAGCCTCCATGTGTTTGTATTTTTTACAGATCTTTTCCTGTAATTGATATCTAGTCTCATAGCGTTGTGGTCGGAAAAGATACTTGATACGATTTCAATTTTCTTAAATTTACCAAGGTTTGATTTGTGACCCAAGATATGATCTATCCTGGAGAATGTTCCATGAGCACTTGAGAAAAATGTGTATTCTGTTGTTTTTGGGTGGAATGTCCTATAAATATCAATTAAGTCCATCTTGTTTAATGTATCATTTAAAGCTTGTGTTTCCTTATTTATTTTCATTTTGGATGATCTGTCCATTGGTGAAAGTGGGGTGTTAAAGTCCCCTACTATGATTGTGTTGCTGTCGATTTCCCCTTTTATGGCTGTTAGTACTTGCCTTATGTATTGAGGTGCTCCTATGTTGGGTGCATAAATATTTACAATTGTTATACCTTCCTCTTGGATCGATCCCTTGATCATTATATAGTGTCCTTCTTTGTCTCTTGTAATAGTCTTTATTTTAAAGTCTATTTTGTCTGATATGAGAATTGCTACTCCAGCTTTCTTTTGATTTCCATTTGCATGGAATATCTTTTTCCATCCCCTCACTTTCAGTCTGTATGTGTCTCTAGGTCTGAAGTGGGTCTCTTGTAGACAGCATATATATGGGTCTTGTTTTTGTATCCATTCAGCCAGCCTGTGTCTTTTGGTGGGAGCATTTAATCCATTTACATTCAAGGTAATTATCGATATGTATGTTCCTATTCCCATTTTCTTAAATGTTTTGGGTTTGTTATTGTAGGTGTTTTCCTTCTCTTGTGTTTCTTGCCTAGAGAAGTTCCTTTAGCATTTGTTGTAAAGCTGGTTTGGTAGTGCTGAACTCTCTCAGCTTTTGCTTGTCTGTAAAGGTTTTAATTTCTCCATCACATTTGAATGAGATCCTTGCTGGGTAGAGTAGTCTTGGTTGTAGGTTCTTCTCCTTCATGACTTTAAGTATATCCTGCCACTCCCTTCTGGCTTGCAGAGTTTCTGCTGAAAGATCAGATGTTAACCTTATGGGGATTCCCTTGTGTGTTATTTGTTTTTTTTCCCTTGCTGCCTTTAATATGTTTTCCTTATATTTAATTTTTGACAGTTTGATTAATATGTGTCTTGGCGTGTTTCTCCTTGGGTTTATCCTGTATGGGACTCTCTGTGCTTCCAGGACTTGATTAACTATTTCCTTTCCCATATTAGGGAAGTTTTCAACTATAATCTCTTCAAATATTTTCTCAGTCCCTTTCTTTTTCTCTTCTTCTTCTGGGACCCCTATAATTCGAATGTTGGTGCGATTAATGCTGTCCCAGAGGTCTCTGAGACTGTCCTCAGTTCTTTTCATTCTTTTTTCTTTATCCTGCTCTGCAGTAGTTATTTCCACCATTTTATCTTCCAGGTCACTTATCCTTTCTTCTGCCTCAGTTATTCTGCTATTGATCCCATCTAGAGTATTTTTAATTTCATTTATTGTGTTTTTCATCATTGCTTGATTCCTCTTTAGTTCTTCTATGTCCTTGTTAAATGCTTCTTGCATTTTGTCTATTCTATTTCCAAGATTTTGGATCATCCTTACTATCATTATTCTGAATTCTTTTTCAGGTAGACTACCTATTTCCTCTTCATTTGTTAAGTCTAGTGTGTTTTGACCCTGCTCCTTCATCTGCTGTGTGTTTTTCTGTCGTCTCATTTTGCTTATCTTACTGTGTTTGGGGTCTCCTTATCACAGGTTGCAGGTTTGTAGTTCCCATTGTTTTTGGTATCTGTCCCCAGTGGCTAAGATTGGTTCAGTGGGTTGTGTAGGCTTCCTGGTGGAGGGAACTAGTGCCTGAGCTCTGGTGGATGAGGCTGGGTCTTGTCTTTCTGGTGGGCGCGTCCACGTCTGGTGGTGTATTTTGGGGTGTCTGTGGCCTTATTATGATTTTAGGCAGCCTCTCTGCTAATGGATGAGGCTGTGTTCCTGTCTTGCTAGTTGTTTGGCATAGGGTGTTCAGCACTGTAGCTTGCTGGTCATTGAGTGATGCTGGGTCTTGATGTTGAGATGGAGATCTCTGAGAGATTTTTGCCGTTTGGTATTACGTGGAGCTGGGAGGTCTCTTGTGGACCAGTGTCCTGAAGTTGGCTCTCCCACCTCCGAGGTACATCCCTGATGCCTGGCTGAAGCACCAAGAGCCTTTCGTCCACACGGCTCAGAGTAAAAGGGAGAAAAAATAGAAAGAAAGAAAGAAAGGAAGGAAGGAAGGAAGGAGGAAGGAAGGAAGGAAGGAAGGAAGGAAGGAAGGAAGGAAAGAAAGAAAGAAAGAAAAGAAAGAAAGAAGCTATAATATAGTGAAGTAAAATAAAGCTATTGTAAAGCAAAGCTATACAGACAAAATCTCCCCCAGAAGCATATACATATACACTCACAAAAAAAAAAGGAAAAGGGGAAAAATTAATATATCCTGCTCCCAAAGTCCACCTCCTGAATTTGGGATGATTCGTTGTCTATTCAGGTATTCAACAGATGCAGGCACATCAAGTTGTTTGTGGAGTTTTAATCCGCTTCTTCTGAGGCTGCTGGGACAGATTTCCCCTCCTCTTCTCTGTTCGCACAGCTCCTGGGGATCAGCTTTGGATTTGGACCCGCCTCTGCGTGTAGGTCGCCTGAGGGCGTCTGTTCCCCGCCCAGACAGGACGGGGTTAAAGGAGCAGCTGCTTCGGGGACTCTGGCTCACCCAAGCCGCGGGGGGGGGGGGGGCGGGGGGGGTACAGAGGAGGCGGGGCGAGCCTGCGGCGTCAGAGGCCGGCGTGACGTTGCAGCAGCCTGAGGCGCGCAGTGCGTTCTCCCGGGGGATGTTGTCCCTGGATCACGGGACCCTGGCAGTGGCAGGCTGCACAGGCTCCCGGGAGGGGCGGTGTGGAGAGTGACCTGTGCTCACACACAGGCTTCTTGGAGGCGGCAGCAGCAGCCCCAGCGTCTCACGCCCGTCTCTGGGGTCCGCGCTGATAGCCACGGCTCGCGCCAGTTTCTGGAGTTCGTTTAGGCGGCGCTCTGAATCCCCTCTCCTTGCGCGCCGCGAAACAAAGAGGCAAGAAAAAGTCTCTTGCCTCTTCGGCAGCTGCAGACTTTTTCCCGGACTCCCTCCCGGCTAGCTGTGGTGCACTAATCCCTTCAGGCTGTGTTCACGCCGCCAACCCCAGTCCTCTCCCTGCGACCGAAGCCCGAGCCTCAGTTCCCAGCCCCGCCCGCCCCGGCGGCTGAGCAGACAAGCCTCTCGGGCTGGTGAGTGCTGGTCAGCGCCGAGCCTCCGTGCGGGAAGTGCGGGAATCTCTCCGCTTTGCCCTCCGCACCTCTGTGGCTGCGCTCTCCTCCGTGGATCCGAAGCTTCCCCCCTCTGCCACCCGCAGTCTCTGCCCGCGAAGGGGCTCCTAGTGCGTGGAAATCTTTCCTCCTTCACAGCTCCCTCCCACTGGTGCAGGTGCCGTCCCTATTCTTTTGTCTCTGTTATTTCTTTTTTCTTTTGCCCTACCCAAGTACGGGGGGAGTTTCTTGCCTTTTGGGAGGTCTGACGTTTTCTGCCAGCGTTCAGTGGGTGTTCTGTAGGAGCAGTTCCACGTGTAGATGTATTTCTACTGTATCTGTGGGAAGGAAGGTGATCTCCGCGTCTTACTCTTCCGCCATCTTCTCTCCTCCCTCCGGAAGCTTTTGACATAAAATAATGTGAACTAACAGTATGAGAACTTAATGCACGTTTAACATAAACTTACTTTTTCTAGGAAATGGTAAGCAAATGGTCAGAAAAAAGCCAAAGAGACAGCTTCTGCCACGGAGTTAGAAGAAGGAAGGGTGATTTCAAGAAAAGGTTTAAAATTGACTTAAAAAAAAGGCCTTAAAACTGGACAGATCTGTGTGTAAATCCTGGCTCAGTCACTCTCTAGCTCAGAGGCCCTGAGTCAATTACTTTCCTTTTTGAGCCAGAGTTTCTTGGTGTAGAAAATGAGCCAGTGTATTTATTTACAGTTACTATGAGAATGCTAAAAGTACTGTATTTGTTTCCTATGGTTATTGTAACAAATTACTATAAACTTGGTGGCTTAAAAAAACAAAAAATGTATTCCCTCACAGTTCTGGAGAAGAGAATTCCAAAATCAAGATGTTGTCAGCGCCACACTTCCTCTAGAGACTCTAGGGGAGAGTCCTTCCTTCTTCCAGTTTTTGGTGGCTGTCAGGATTCCTGTGGCTGCATCATTCCAGTTTCTGTCTCTGTCTTCACATGGCCTTCTCCTGTGTTATCTCTAATCTCCCTCTGTCTTTTTAAAAATAAGGACACCTGTCATTGTATCTAGGGCCTTGCTTCATGCAAGATGATCTCATCTCAAAGTCCTTAATTATATTGACAGAGACCCGTTTTTCAAGTAAGATCAGATTCACAGGTTCTGAGTAGACACCTCTTTTGGGTGGGGTGGATGGGGGCACAATTCACCCTGCTGCAAGTCCTTCTGGAGAGCACACAGGGTCAGCTCAGTACTTGGTAGCTATGATTATGGTTCATGATTTTAGTTTTGTAATTTCATCAGGGCTAAAACTATAGCTTTTGTAATAATTGTTTGAATGCCTCAAAGTTCATGTAATTCTACTCCTGTAAGCCCAGTGATGTATCAAGATGAATCATTTCTGAAATTAATGAAAATTCTATTATTAATTAGCCCATTCTCCAACACCGTGACAATGTTTTTATCTTCTTCCAATCTTCTGTGCAGACTCACATTCTCCCAGTAGGGGTGAACGTTAGGATATAGTCATTTTTATTTTATATATTATTTTAATAACAAATATTTATTGAACAGTTTTGATGAAACAGTGAATTGGAAGACAGTACACAGTGTCAGCTTGGATACTCTGGGAATTTACTCTAGCTCCATGGAATAGAAGGGAGCTAATCTGTTTAGGGTCTATATACATTATATTTTTTTAAATTTGCCATTCTGTATACATTATTTTGTTTGCTCCTCTATGAAGCTATGAGGTACTCTTGTTATACCAATTTATACACAGACTCACTCACTTACTCAAGGTCACATAAGTTGTATGAGTGACTTGACTGGCTTAAGGGACATCCCTACATATGGAACTATTGCTATAATACACAGAATATACAAGCCCATTTTCCCACCCCCTCTTTCCAAATCAAAAAATTTAATTATGTGCCTCTAAAATATAATAGCTTTTGAAGTTATGACTCGAATGAATCTCTGCTGTGCTCAGCAGTAGGATTCTACCCAGTAGCTTAAATAAACTCCAAAGAAGCTTTTCTTCTCCCTCTCCCTTTTTATAGGTTTGATAACCATCTTTTCCCCCTAGATGTCCCTTTGTAGTGATACACAGGCTCGGTATTTTCTGTAGATAACACAACACGCGATCAAAATGTGCGGAAGGGAAATAAACGGCGTGGGAGCACCATCCGTTGTCCGCAGGCAGCGCGTTGGCCGCGATTCGTTTGCTTCACTGCGGGCTTGACAGGCACCCTGCTCCCTGACGGCGAAGCCAACGCGCCTCGGCAGCGGCTGCAAAAGCAGCTTCGGGTGATTAAATCTCAGGCTTCTGTCAGGAAACTGCCTGTGATGTCTTTTCTCACAACTACTTACGTCTCATTACAAGCCTCCTTTCTTCTCTGCGGTCTCGGCTCTGGCATCGCGAAGAAAAAGTGCTCACGCTGCAGTCTTGCTTTCAGATCCCTTACCTTTATATTTTAGGCGACAGGATGCTTTATTTGCTCATTAACAAAGAAGCTGAAAACAGAGGAAAGTATTTCTGAAAATAATGGAGCTTGCACATGCCTTTCTAGTCTAAATATACATGCTTGAGGTTTTTTTCTCCCCAATAGATCATAAATACACACCCTTGCTCTGTTTTCACTGATATTTTCTAAGCAAGTGTTATGGTATTTCAGTAAGTATCTTAGTGCTTGTTATGTAGTTGGGTTTGTGCTGTCTATATAAATATATAAAAAACACAGGAATTTTACCAACAAATTTAGATGTGATCCAGCAAAAGCATAGATTTATATTCACAGATATTGTTAAAAAAAAATACATGTACAGTCAGTTTGATATTAAGAACAGGCCTTTGGATGTAGGTGACTTGTGAAAAAAACAAAAAAGCAAATTCACCATGAAGGTTATGAATAACCCTGGCCTGAAGCATCATCTATATGACTCAGGAATTGGTTTATTTAAAGAAAAAAAGCTCAAAACAGTCACAGAAATTGAAACGTGTGTCTCCCATCCTTTCTTCTATTTTACCTTCATTTCTTTCTTATTTTCATTGACAAACGGAGGTGATGTTTTTATTAAATGAGTCAATTCAGCAATGAATGGAGCTAAATGTCAAGTTATCTTAGAAAAAACCAAGTATACTGCTTTTGGTTTTTTTCCCTAGAAGCAGAGCCTGAGACTGAGATTCAGGTACATGCGTTTTGCTGGGGGAATGGTCGTTTTCAGGAAAACCCTTTAAGGGAGTGAGTGAAGCAGGACAGAGGGAAGAGGACTGAGTAAAGATATGGTCTCAGGTATGGCCATTACTTACTCAGGGTGCATAGAGATGACTGTGCTGGCCCAGAAAAGGGGGTTTAGACTGGCACCTCACCATCATCTACATATAACTTACTGGGGTCTATTATTTAAAAATTGTGTGTGTGTGTGTGTGTGTGTGTGGTGGGGGGGGGTGTAATTTGGCCGGAAAGGACCCCATATCTTCATATATACTGGCTAAAACTTTGCTTTTTGGAATTCATTCTTTGAGCAAATGAACTCA
The DNA here is from genome assembly GCF_965194805.1 of Balaenoptera borealis. NCBI lineage: Eukaryota > Metazoa > Chordata > Mammalia > Artiodactyla > Balaenopteridae > Balaenoptera > Balaenoptera borealis. The sequence goes on along the minus strand of NC_138861.1, from coordinate 127,860,143 downwards.
TCATTGTTTAAAATGCTGACACCTTGGGGTAGGTAATTGCAAACACTTCATCTCACTTTTGAATTAATTAATAGATTACTGTTCTTTTAAGAGCTGGATAAATTTAGTTGAAGGAAATGGATTTGAATAACACATAAGAAATAACTTCAATTTGAACTCAAGGTACTGGCATAAGAGATAATACAGTGAACATGTGTTTATTATTTTTTAACATGTGTTTATTATTTTTTAAAATATTACATTATAGATAAAGTTAATGCACTATTAATTTTAGTTCTTTGCCCTTGTCCTCAGAAATAATCACTCTTATGAGTTGTGTATCCATGCTTTTTTAATATGTACACACCCATGTTTGTGTGTGCTTTTCATAGAAAACATAAGAGTATTGCTTGTAGTTTTTGCTTTATTGTGTAAATTAGATCATACTATACCTATTGTTCTGCAGTTTGCTTTTATTTACTTAACGATATATTTTTATGATAAATTCATATTGATACACACACACACACACACACACACAAAGATAATACAGTGGGAGCTCTGGGCAGTCAGAGGGATGAAAACTGGCAGGGTAATAGCAGCAGCCTCACTGCTTTGGGTCAGGCTGTCCTGTGTATGGCTATATAAAAATATCTGCACAGTCATCATAAAGTCATAGGTCAACTTGTAGCTTATTATTAGTTACATTTTTTTTTCCAATTCCACAGAGCTGGTATTACCTGCAATTAATTCAGATTGTATTATTGTACTTTTAATTGATATTACATTTTGCAAAGCTGTTTAGCAAACCGAGGTTGGAGGAAGTAGAAAAGGGAAAGCTTATGATGGAGTACCTGTATCTTATGAATCAGAAGTTCAAGACTGGGACAGGGGTAGGTTTGCCCCCATCCCTAACAGTGTATCTCTAATACTTCAGTCTAATTTAGGTCAACATTTAGATGAGTTAGACTACATAGTGTCAGTGTGACCTGTAGATAAAGTATCTACAGCTGTGTATGTATGTATTTTGGGGAGTTTCACTTCCTTTAATAAACTTTCAAAAATTAAAAATTTTTTTGTAGATACAAGAGAACATGTGAAATATTCCATAATAAAAACTTTAAAAATAAAGAGTAATATATTTAGATTCGTTCCAATTTTTATTATTGTTAATAATAATACAATGAATGTGCTTACACACCAACCTTTCCCTTTTATTTCTGATAATTGTATCCTCTTTGACAAATGGTATATCAATTATTTTTATTTTCTTTTTATTGGTTCAGAGCTTCTAGGAAAAATTGCAATGAAAAGAACATAGCTAAATATTAACTGTATTTCTTTTTTTTTTTAATTTTATTTATTTATTGTCTTTTTTTTGGCTGCATCGGGTCTTAGTTGCGGCACACGGGATCTTTCGTTGAGGCGTGGGCTTTTCATTGCGGCATGAGGGCTTCTCTGTAGTTGTGGTGTGTGGGTTTTCTCTCTCTAGTTTTGGTGCCCAGGCTCCAGGATGCGTGGGCTCTGTAGTTTGTGACACGCGGATTCTCTCATTGAGGCACGTGAGCTCAGTAGTTGTGGTGCGCAGGCTTAGTTGCCCAGCGGCATGTGGGATCTTAGTTCCCTGACCAGGGATCAAACCTACGTCCCCTACATTGGAAGGCAGATTCTTTACCACTGGACCACCAGGGAAGTCCCTTAACTGTATTTCTTTATAGTGAAATTCATCTATTGTTGGTACGTGTGAATATGTTTGTGGTATTACATTTAGGAATAACATGAATTGAGCAGTTTTCCATAATTTTCTAGGCTCCAGAAGTGATTATATTTTTTAGAATTTCCTGCTACTCAAAAATTTAAAAGAGCTTGTTTAAATTACTTCTATATTCAGAGATTTGTTTGGAACTTTTAAGGTACATTATTATATTTCAGTTTATTCTGTAATTTATTTTTCATCTACTTAGGTTCCTATTTAGATCAGTTTTAGAACTTTTATTCTTTCTATCAAATGTCTATTATATTAGAGTTTTCAAGTTTATCATGCCACTGTGCATTACATTCTTGTAAAAAAATAGACAACGACAAATCTTTAAACAAAAACTCTCATTCATATCATCCATTTCCTTTCTCTTTCTCAATTTTGTTTATTTCTCTTTCTCTCTTTCATGATTTTCTATTCAGTTCCTTCTGCCTCAATGATTTCAGGATTAAAACAAAATTAATGTTTAAATTAAAAATTACCAGGTTAGGTGCAAGCTTGACGCTTTTTATGTCACAAAAATTTATTGGAATCCAGTGAGCTTTTTCGGTTTGAAGAATCTGACTTTCTTTTAGGTGAGAAAATTTTCATTTTATTATGTCTCTGAATATTATTCTTACATTTTAACATCTATAATTTCTAGCTTAAAATCATTTTTTACTTATGTTTGTTCTTGTCTTTTCTCTTTGCATTCTGAGTTTTATGTTTTTGTCTTTCTCATTTGCAATTCAATTTTAGGCTGCGTTTTTGCTTTTTCAGCCTTCAGTGGACACTTAAATTGTCATTGAATTATAAATTCTCTTATTTTCTTTTTCATGCAATTCTACTTTTACCTGTGTTTTTTTTCCTTACATTATCCTCAGGGCTAAGCTTCTTGAATTTCATTAAAACTGTATCTTGCTTTTAGAAAATGTCAAGAAAGCCAGGCAAATCTTTAAAAAAAATTTTTTTTTTCACACATTTCCTGAATAAAGTCATTTTCACAAACTTGATTTTCATTTTCATCTGTGCCTTTAGGGCAGTGTTCCTTGCTGTTATGCTGAGCGTTTTTTACATTCCTTATTTTTCTCCCTTATTACTCATCTGCAGAGTGAGAGCTATCCAGACAGCATTGATGAACAGCCCTGGCAAGGTAGATGATGTGTCTTTAGCCCTCGAAGTAATAACTTGGTTAATGGCAGCCCCACCTTCCTGATCTAATCCTGAAAACCAGATTGATAACCTCTTCTTTAATATGCAATACTTGGTAGGCATTTCTCTACTTAGTGTATTGAAACTGAATTGTCCCCTCTTAACAATTTTGGGGTTCTCTGACTTGCTTAGAGGGTTAGGGATCTCACACATCTCCATTCTTCAGCCTGCTCTGCTCTCAGTGCTTGTTCATTCTTTACCCCTGTTTACATCTTCCCTTGGGGTCTCGTAAGTCTCAGAATTCTATAAAATTTTGTCCTTCTCCCTTTCCATTTTTCTGGACAACTGAAAGCAGTAATCTTTGTATATAAGTGATGACACTGTTGAAATTACCTAAACTCCTAGAAAATCCTAGAACTCCTAGAATTACCTATACTCCTAGAAAACAGTAACAACATAAGAAATCCCCCCACCCCTTTGTGTTCTGGGAAATGACTTACTGTAAAGAACCACCCTTCCCATGTGACTTAGGTAAGTCTCACAGATGCCCCTATGACAATTACCTATGACAAGGCCAGATACAGACCCTCCAAATTTCCATTCTTTGCTTTGTTGATCTGAAAGAAGTAGACTGTCAGATATTTCTCCAGCAAAGGTGGGTTTATTTGGGATCAGCAGAGAATTGCACTTTGGGATCTACAACCATGGCAAACCCCGTGCAAGTCTCACAAGGCAAGGGAAGGAGAGTGCAGCTTTCAAAGGGAGGAAGAGGGTGGGCTGTAGTAATCAACGAGTCCATGGCTTTTCATTAGCTGCGTCCTGCTAGGAAAGAAGAGGAGTCTATCTTCTTGCTGTTGGGCTCTGCCATTGTCCCAGGGCATAGCAGAGCCCTTCTGGTCTCCTGACTCTATTTAACTGAGGTTTCTTTTTATTAATTTTTTTTACAGCTTCATAAATGATTAGCTGAATTGTTTTGTCCCTATTGATTAATCAGAACAAGATGCTAATATTAACCAAACTTTGGGAAGTTTCTCTTCTTCCCTTAGACCCTTGAACTATGACCCACACTCAGCCTGAGCCATCCTCCTTATGGCTCTCTTGTGAGAGTAGTCTGACCTCAACATAGAACATTTTCTGATCCCACCAGCCTTGGTCATCCCACTTCCCCACACCTGATTCATTCTAGCCTTGTTTATTCCTCTCTATAAAAGAAAATCCCCTTTCTGCCTAACCTCAAGATGCTTGCACAAGGCTGGAGTGTTCTACATAATGCAGTAGTGAATTTTATTCCATTGAATTGTCCTGCTGCCCTTGTCAATAATCAATTGACCATAAATGTAAGGGTTTATTTCTGCACTCAATTTTATTCCATTGATCTATATGTCTATTCTTATGCCTGTACCACACTGTCTTCACTTCTGTAACTTTGTAGTCAGTTTTGAAATGAGGAAGTGTAAATGCTCTAATTTTGTTCTTTTTTTTTTCATGTAATGTCTGAAACATTTATATTAACATATTTCTGTACAAATAACCCAAAGAAAGTTTAGTATTAGTTGTTTTTTTTGTTTGTTTGTGTTTTTATACTGCAGGTTCTTATTAGTCATCAGTTTTATACACATCAGTGTATACATGTCAATCCCAATCGCCCAATTCAGCACACCACCATCCCCACCCCACCGTGGTTTTCCCCCCTTGGTGTCCGTACGTTTGTTCTCTACATCTGTGTCTCAAATTCTGCCCTGCAAACCGGTTCATCTGTACCATTTTTCTAGGTTCCACATACATGCGTTAATATACGATATTTGTTTTTCTCTTTCTGACTTACTTCGCTCTATATGACAGTCTCTAGATCCATCCACGTCTCAACAAATGACTCAATTTCGTTCCTTTTTATGGCTGAGTAATATTCCATTGTATATATGTACCACAACTTCTTTATCCATTCGTCTGTCGATGGGCATTTAGGTTGCTTCCATGACCTGACTATTGTAAATAGTGCTGCAATGAACATTGGGGTGCATGTGTCTTTCTGAATTATGGTTTTCTCTGGGTATATGCCCAGTAATGGGATTGCTGGATCATATGGTAATTTTATTTTTAGTTTTTTAAGGAACCTCCATACTGTTCTCCATAGTGGCTGTATCAATTTACATTCCCACCAACAGTGCAAGAGGGTTCCCTTTTCTCCACACCCTCTCCAGCATTTGTTGTTTGTAGATTTTCTGATGATGCCCATTCTAACTGGTGTGAGGTGATACCTCATTGTAGTTTTGATTTGCATTTCTCTAATAATTAGTGATGTTGAGCATCTTTTCATGTGCTTCTTTGCCATCTGTATGTCTTCTTTGGAGAAATGTCTATTTAGGTCTTCTGCCCATTTTTGGATTGGGTTGATTGTTTCTTTAATACTGAGCTGCATGAGCTGTTTATATATTTTGGAGATTAATCCTTTGTCCATTGATTCATTTGCAAATATTTTCTCCCATTCTGAGGGTTGTCTTTTCATCTTGTTTATGGTTTCATTTGCTGTGCAAAAGCTTTGAAGTTTCATTAGGTCCCATTTGTTTATTTTTGTTTTTATTTCCATTACTCTAGGAGGTGGATCAAAAAAGATCTTGCTGTGATTGATGTCAAAGAGTGTTCTTCCTATGTTTTCCTCTAAGAGTTTTATAGTGTCCGGTTTTATATTTAGGTCTCGAATCCATTTTGAGTTTATTTTTGTGTATGGTGTTAGGGAGTGTTCTAATTTCATTCTTTGACATGTAGCTGTCCAGTTTTCCCAGCACCACTTACTGAAGAGACTGTCTTTTCTCCATTGTATATCTTTGCCTACTTTGTCATAGATTAGTTGACCATAGGTGCGTGGGTTTATCTCTGGGCTTTCTATCTTATTCCATTCATCTATGTTTCTGTTTTTGTGCCAGTACCATATTGTCTTGATTACTGTAGCTTTGTAGTATAGTCTGAAGTCAGGGAGTCTGATTCCTCCAGCTCCTTTTTTTTCCCTCAAGACTGCTTTGGCTATTCGGGGTCTTTTGTTTCTCCATACAAATTTTAAGATGATTTGTTCTAGTTCCGTAAAAAATGCCATTGGTAATTTGATAGGGATTGCATTGAATCTGTAGATTGCTTTGGGTAGTATAGTCATTTTCACAATGTTGATTCTTCCAATCCAAGAACATGGTATATCTCTCCATCTGTTGGTATCATCTTTAATTTCTTTCATCAGTGTCTTATAGTTTTCTGCATACAGGTCTTTTGTTTCCCTAGGTAGGTTTATTCCTAGGTATTTTATTCTTTTTGTTGCAATGGTAAATGGGAGTGTTTCCATAATTTCTCTTTCAGATTTTTCATCATTAGTGTATAGGAATGCAAGAGATTTCTGTGCATTAATTTTGTATCCTACAACTTTACCAAATTCATTGATTAGCTTTAGTAGTTTTCTGGTGGCATTTTTAGGATTCTCTATGTATAGTATCATGTCATCTGCAAACACTGACAGTTTTACTTCTTCTTTCCCAATTTGTATTCCTTTTATTTCTTTTTCTTCTCTGATTGCTGTGGCTAGGACTTCCAAAACTATGTTGAATAATAGTGGTGAGAGTGGACATCCTTGTCTCATTCCTGATCTTAGAGGAAATGCTTTCAGTTTTTCACTGTTGAGAATGATGTTTGCTGTGGGTTTTTCATATATGGCCTTTATTATGTTGAGGTAGGTTCCCTCTATGCCCACTTTCTGGAGAGTTTTTATCATAAATGGGTGTTGAATTTTGTCAAAAGCTTTTTCTGCATCTATTGAGATGATCATATGGTTTTTCTTCTTCAATTTGTTAATATGGTGTATCACATTGATTGATTTGTATATATTGAGGAATCCTTGCATCCCTGGGATAAATCCCACTTAATCATGGTGTATGATCCTTTTAATGTGTTGTTGGATTCTGTTTGCTAGTATTTTGTTGAGGATTTTTGCATCTATATTCATCAGTGATACTGGTCTGTAATTTTCTTTTCTTGGAGTATCTTTGTCTGGTTTTGGTATCAGGGTGATGGTGGCCTCATAGAATGAGTTTGGGAGTGTTCCTTCCTCTGCAATTTTTTGGAAGAGTTTGAGAAGGATAGGTGTTAACTCTTCTCTAAATGTTTGATAGAATTCACCTGTGAAGCCATCTGGTCCTGGACTTTTGTTTATTGGAAGATTTTTAATCACAGTTTCAATTTCATTCCTTGTGATTGGTCTGTTCATATTTTCTATTTCTTCCTGGTTTAGTCTTGGAAGGTTATACCTTTCTAAGAATTTGTCCATTTCTTCCAGGTTGTCCATTTTATTGTCATAGAGTTGCTTGTAGTAGTCTCTTAGGATGCTTTCTATTTCTGCAGTGTCTGTTGTAACTTCTCCTTTTTCATTTCTAATTTTATTGATTTAAGTCTTCTCCCTCTTTTTCTTGATGCATCTGGCTAATGGTTTATAAATTTTATCTTCTCAAAGAACCAGCTTTTAGTTTTATTGATCTTTGCTATTGTTTTCCTTGTTTCTATTTCATTGATTTGTGCTCTGATCTGTATGATTTCTTTCCTTTTGCTAACTTTGGGTTTTGTTTGTTCTTCTTTCTCTAGTTCCTTTGGGTGTAAGGTTAGATTGTTTACTTGAGATTTTTCTTGTTTCTTGAGGTAGGCTTGTATAGTTATAAACTTCCTTCTTAGAACTGCTTTTGCTGCATCCCATAGGTTTTTTAAAAAATTAATTAATTAATTAATTTTTGGTTGCGCACGGGCTTTCTCTAGTTGCAGTGAGCAGGGCTACTCTTTGTTGTAGTGTTCAGGCTTCTCACTGGGTGGCTTCTCTTGTTGTGGAGTATGGGCTCTAGGCACGTGGGCTTCAGTAGTTGTGGCACACAGGCTCAGTAGTTGTGTCGTGGGCTCTAGAGCACAGGCTCAGTAGTTGTAGCACATGGGCTTAGTTGCTCCACAACATGTGGGATCTTCCCGGAGCAGGGCTCGAACCTGTATCCCCTGCATTGGCAGGCGGATTCCCAACCACTGCGCCACCAGGGAAGTCCCCATCCCATAGGTTTTGGATCATTGTGCTTTTGTTGTCATTTTTCTCTAGGTATTTTTTGATTTCCTGTTTGATTTCTTCAGTGATCAGTTGGTTACTGAGTAACATATTGTTTAGCCTCCATGTGTTTGTGTTTTTTACGTTTTTTTCCCTGTAATTTATTCCTAATCTCATACTGTTGTGGTCAGAAAAGATGCCTGATATGATTTCAATTTTCTTAAACTTACCAAGGCTCGATTTGTAACCCAAGATGTGATCTATCCTGGAGCATGTTCTGTGTGCACTTGAGAAGAAAGTGTAACCTGCTGTTTTTGGATGGAATGTCCTATAAACATCAATTAAATCTATCTGGTCTATTGTGTCATTTAAAGCTTGTGTTTCCTTATTAGTTTTCAGTCTGGATGATCTATCCATTGGTGTAAGTGAGGTGTTAAGGTCACCCACTATTATTGTGTTACTGTTGATTTCCTCTTTTATAGCTGTTAGTATTTGCCTTATGTATTGAGGTGCTCCTATGTTGGGTGCATATATATTTATAATTATTATATTTTCTTGGATTGATCCCTTGATTATTATGTAGTGTCCTTCCTTGTCTCTTGTAACATTCTTTATTTTAAAGTCTATTTTATCTCATACAAGTATTGCTACTCCAGCTTTCTTTTGATTTCCATTTGCATGGAATATCTTTTTCCATCCCCTCACTTTCTTTGTTTTTTTTTTTCACATCTTTATTGGAATATAATTGCTTTACAATGTGTGTTAGTTTCTGCTGTATAACAAAGTGAATCAGCCATACATATATCCCTATATCTCCTCCCTCTTGCGTCTACCTCCCACCCTCCCTATCCCACCCCTCTAAGTGGTCCCAAAGCACCGAGCTGATCTCCCTGTGCAATGTGGCTGCTTCCCACTAGCTATCTATTTTACATTTGGTAGTGTATATATGTCCATGGCACTCTCTCACTTCATCCCAGTTTACCCTTCCCCCTCCCTGTGTCCTCAAGTCCATTCCCTACATCTTTATTCCTGTCCTGCCCCTAGGTTCTTCAGAACCTTTTTTTTTTTTTTAAGATTCCATATATATGTGTTAGCGTACGGTATTTGTTTTTCTCTTTCTGACTTACTTCACTCTGTATGACAGACTCTAGGTCCATCCACCTCACTACAAATAACTCAATTTCATTTCTTTTTATGGCTGGGTAATATTCCATTGTATATATGTGCCACATCTTCTTTATCCGTTCATCTGTCAATCCATCCCCTCACTCTCAGTCTGTATGTGTCCCTAGGTCTGAAGTGGGTCTCTTGTAGACAACATGTATATGGGTCTTGTTTTTGTATCCATTCACTGAGGCTGTGTCTTTTAGTTGGAGCATTTAAGGTAATTATCGATATGTATGTTCCTATGACCATTTTCTTAATTGTTTTGGGGTTTTTTTTAAGGTCCTTTTCTTCTCTTGTGTTTCCCACTTAGAGAAGTTCCTTTAGGATTTGTTGAAGAGCTGGTTTGGTGGTGCTGAATTCTCTTAGCTTTTGCTTGTCTGTAAAGCTTTTGATATCTCCATAGAATCTGAATGAGATCCTTGCCGGGTAGAGTAATCTTGGTTGTAGGTTCTTCCCTTTCATCACTTTAAATATATCATGCCACTCCCTTCTGGCTTGTAGAGTTTCTGCTGAGAGATCAGCTGTTAACTTTATGGGAGTTCCCTTGTATTTTTACTTTATGGGAGCTCCCTTGTCATTTTTTCCCTGTTGCTTTTAATAATTTTTCTTTGTCTTTAATTTTTGTCAATTTGATTACTATGTGTCTCTGTGTGTTTCTCCTTGGGTTTATCCTACTTGGGACTCTCTGCGTTTCCTGGACTTGGTGGGTATTTCCTTTCCCATGTTAGGGAAGTTTTCGACTATAATCTCTTCAAATATTTTCTCGGGTCCTTTCTGTCTCTCTTCTCCTTCTGGGACCCCTATAATGTGAATGTTGTTGCATTTAATGTTGTCCCAGAGATCTCTTAGGGTGTCTTCATTTCTTTTCTTTCTTTTTTCTTTATTCTGTTCCGTGGCAGTGAATTCCACCATTTTGTCTTCCACGTCACTTATCCGTCCTTCTGCCTCAGTTATTCTGCTATTGATTCCTTCTAGTGTATTTTTCATTTCAGTTATTTTATTGTTCATCTCTGTTTGTTTGTTCTTTAATTCTTCTAGGTGTGTGTTCTTTAATTCTTCTAGGTCTTTGTTAAACATTTCTTGCATCTTCTCGATCTTTGCTTCCATTCTTTTTCTGAGGTCCTGGATCATCTCCACTATCATTATTCTGAATTCTTTTTCTGGAACGTTGCCTATCTCCACTTCACTTAGTTGTTTTTCTGGGGTTTTATCTTGTTCCTTCATCTGGTACATAGTCTTCTGCCTTTTCGTTTTGTCTATCTTTCTGTGAATGTAGTTTTTGTGTCACAGGCTGCAGGATTGTAGTTCTTCTTGCTTCTGCTATCTCTGTACCTTTTTCATTTAATCTATTTTGTGTCTGTCATTAATAGAGGTGGATCAGAAAGTTGGGTGAGAAGAGGCTACTGTCTGTCAATGTAACATTATCCCCAAACTGTTCTAGAACACCATATTTTTGTATGATACAATTTATAATCTCCTTCTAGTATACAATTAGTATTCTTGACGAAATGCTTAAACAATTTTCTGGTACTTAATGGAATTAAGACGTGTTCTGGGAAATAATTTATCCATCTACTCAACTCTCATTATCTAGTGATCCTTATTTGTTCTTTTCTCTTTGAGTGTGGTGTAAAAGTTAATCATTATCAAGCCATGCTCTTTTCCTATAAAGTATCCCTAATAAGAGATAATCTTTGAATTAGCCTACTAGGGGCCTTCTTTCTTGCAGCAAGATTATAAGAAAACTTGGACACCTGTTCACAACTACCTTGTCAGGAGGTTTGTTTGTTTGCTACTATTATTAGTATTTTTTCACCACACTTCCTTCCCACTCTTTAGGCAGACCTGGGCTGGGTGAAGAGGTGTTTATGTTGAATTAAACTTAGAGCTATAATGCTACATAAAATTGTATGGGAAATTTTAATTATCGAAGTGAGATGACATTACTCTTGTGAATAAGATGAGCTGTAAAGGCTAAAAGGCTTAAAGAAAGAACTAGACCCTAGAGAGCTATTGACAGGGCAAAGCGAGAAAGAATAAAAAGTAGATTTTTGACTGTGCTCTACTAAACAAGCTCATTAACAGTAAGTTACCCTACCGTAAACCCTCGTACATAACTGTGAACCCCACACTTAAGTAATGTCTCATTCTTTTGATTCATGAGCATGGCTCTTTTTGCATTATTTCAGTGTATTATATGTCAGTATGTGGTTCTAGGTCTATTCACTTATTTTTCAGTGATAGATGCTTAAGATAATCTACTAAATGCAGGAATTTCCTATTAGTTGGTGGAGACTCCAGTATGATACAAAATCTTTGAGGTAATTTGTATAGTTAATAAAAACTATTAAACAATAATTGGGTACTCTCTCAGCTTTCAAATACTTAACCAGTTTTCAGTAAGGCCTTTATATGCTTTTTGAACTCCTTACTATGATAATTATGGCACATCAAATTCAATTTGCAGGGTTTTTTTCTGGTGGAAGTTAAACCGAAGACATGTTTTTAAAACTTCTGTTAATATTTTACCCCCTGAACTTCATTCATTTCTAGACCAATGTCTTGCCCATATCCTGTGTATACTTATTAACAGTTAAATTGGATGAAATAACATGGTCTCATAAGCAAAGGAAATCAAAATCCTGTTTCTTAGTTTTGGCTGTTAGAAAACCACAATCATTGCTTCTGTGCTCATTACTCCAAAAATATTTCACAAATCTGTCAATTTTATCAAATGTTTGGCTTCTGAATTTTGTTACTCTATTATGTTGTGCGTAAATCTTTGTGTCTATATCAATGTTGGGGATTTATGTTTTATTGTTATTAAAAATCCTTCTTTATGTCATTAGTTCTTTGAACTTGAATTCTGTTTTACCTGTTTCCTTTTGCTGGCATTTATTTGATATATCTTTATCCATTTCTTTATTTTTAACCTTTAGAAAAAAACCCACTGTGTTTTGGACATATTTTCTATAAACAGCCTTTATTTAAGTAAGTCTTTTGTTTACTTTTTTCCAGTCAAGATTTTGATTAAACATGTGCTGTGTGTTGTGGGATCCTTCCTCTGTTTTTTTTCCAGTACTCCAATTTGAACTTTGGTTCTAACTCAATCTGAGGGTCATGGATTTTGATAGGAGTGTTCAGCCTATTCATGGTTATTTGGTCCAGGGTTCCTGGTTTGAAGTTACCCTTAATTATGCTTTTTTTGTGTGTGCCAGTTTATATTTATTCTTAATTTTACTTTATGTTACTGTTTTTTCTTTCTTTATATTTTTTTATATTGACTAGGTTATATTTCATCTTCAACAACTTTTACCCTACTTCATCCATTTTGAAATTCTGTTTTGCACCCTCCCTTGCATTAAGAAGTTATTTTTTTCTTTCTTACTGGTTACTTTCCTATTTTTAACTCTCATATATGTATCTATATTCTCCAGGACAATTTACTTGCCACTTCCTCCCCATCCACCCAGTAAGACTTGACTTTTTAAACGTTTTTGCTTACCTACTTCCTCAAGTTGCACACTTTCCTTCTGCATACTCCTGGGTTTTGCTCAGATCATCTAGACTTTTAGTTCTAAACTATTATAAAATTTTAGCTTACAATATCTTTGGTTCCTAAAATCCTCACTTGTCACTTAAATATTAGTTTCTACTCATATTATCATCTCCTTAAATTTATTAAAAATGCAAGTGTCATTGCTCGCCACTATTTTCTCTTGTATTTCTTATTCCCCCAGCTTGGGATTCTGTATTTGAATTCATTTTTATTTTACTGGAGTACCTCCTCAAGTACGCTCCCTAGATTAAGTACATGGGTTGTGTACTCAGTAAGCTTTGAACGTCACATTGTCTTTTTTTCTCTTTTATAAGAATGATACCTTGGCTGCTGGGTGTGGGATTCTTCAATCACATATCTTTTCTCTCATTGCCTTAAAGTTATTTCAGTATTTTCTATGTTCCAGAGTTATAGATAAGAAGTCGAGTATTTGCACAGTTATTATTCCTTTGCAGGTAATCTTTTGTATATATATTTTTTTCCATAAACTTATTTTTTTATAGCAGTTTTAGGTTCAGAGCAAAATTGAGCAGAAAGTACATAGGGTTCTCATATACCCTATCACTCTCACAACCTCTCCTACTCTCAACATCCCACCTACGAGTCCAGTATAGTTTTAAGATTTTTAATTTATGTTTGAGAACACTCATCAAGAAACATCTCAGGATGCAATAAGAAGTTAGTTTTGCCCAAGAACAGGTGAGGTCTTTACATGCAGGAAGTTTTCATCCATCATCACTTTGATTACGACTCCCTCTATCCTCACTCTCATTTTTGTTTTGAAATTTCTATTACTTGATTATTTATACATTTGGTCTTCAATTTTATCTTCCAGTGTTTTGCTGAAAGGCTGCTTTCGATTTTAAGGTTCGTTGGATTCACTGGCAAAATAACCACTCGTTTCACACAAATAAACAGCTTTAATCAATTCTTTAATAAAAGGTGATTTAGCTTAATTTTAATATAGGATCATTAGAAGGAAAGGAATAAGAATGTTAGAGAAACATAATAGGGTATACATCACCGAATTGGGCCGACACCTACTACCAGATCCAAACAGCAGCTGGGAAGTCCCAAGTGACAGCAATCTGGAGCTCCAAATGGGAAGGGTCCCGGGCGGTGCGTCCACCCAACGGGTGAGACTTCAGATTGGAGTTCTGGGGGGCTTCTGTTTATAATTCCTGGCCTCAAACTGATATCATCAGTTTGCATGCAAAAATGCAGTTCTGGATTCACTTTAACAATGCTGTTGGTTTCACCATGTGAGTCACAAGATTTTCTAGACCCCGGGGGACTGGCCAGGTCCCGAGGGCTCAAGAAATTCCAAGACCCCCTCCTTTTCTTATCATAAGTGCCGCTTGACTTGCTAGCAGCGATCGTTAGGTGGGTAAGCAGGCACGCGGTCCAGGCAGGGTCATGGGCAGAGGCCTGCTTCTGCCTCTGAAGCCTGTACAAGACTATTTTACTAGTTTTCCCAACATTTGGCCTCTAAGATTGTTTAGGCTGAGGAGTATAAGAGTAAGGCAATATGACAATTCCAGACAGTCAGTAAAAAGAGTACAATCATAGTACAGGCAATGGATTAATCAAGGCAGAGAACAATTGTTTAGCTTGGGGGGACTGAGTAAAGAAAAAGTCCCACCAAGAATGAGCAGTATGCTTCTGCACGTTAACTCCTACATCCATTAGTTTGTTAGCCGCAATAGTAGCAACAACAGAGTGTTCTAACAGAGTACGATTACGTGTATCTATAAATTTTTGTAATAACTTTGATTTTTGTAATATCCATTTCAAAGGTTCAAGTGACAGGCTAATATTAGGAACAGAAAAAGTAGGAATTAGCATTTGAGTTCACAACGGTTGTGTGTGTATGGGGGAAAAGAAATAAGTTGTTCCTTTCCAATATAAGTGATCTACATGTGCCAGACAGCCTGAAAATGGGTTTCCTGGTGATAAGTAGAAAGTGTGTTAATATCATCAATTACAATACATATAAACTGGGGAGACTTCAAAAAACATACTACAGGATTAAGAAAATATAGTCCATTCACAGTAGTTAATGGAATTCTCTAGTAAACAGGGTTCCCAGATGTGGGAAGTCTGGCCACAAAGCAATCCTTGAATAGTCTTTTCCCAGTCTATCAATAAGTGTGTGCAGTCACTAAAATCCAGGTAATTTCCAGCAAAATGAGGCAACCAATATTCATTCCCAAAAACAATAGGCAGTACATGAAATTGATGTATAGAGCTTATATTAGCAGCCTTATAATGATATAAAGTCCCTGAGCACCAGGTGTCTGTGCATTTAGTAATGCCCTCTGGAATAAGTATCCAGTGGTTTTTAGGTATCCATTCGTTAAATAATTGTCTCTTTGTATATTCATTAGTAGACATTAATATATCCTGGGCTTAATTCGACTACAAGAGAGGAGGAATTAGGAGATCGAAGAAAACTTCTAGCCCACGGGTTATCAGAGTTTACTCTGGACCAGATAGACAGGTTTTGTCCATAGAAAGTCATAATTAGAAAAGGGTGGGCCTCGTTTGCAGGGCAGGTGAAGTTATCTTGAGTTTGGGTCTGGCTCACATTTCTCCAATGGAAGATTCCCCAACGTTTTCCTTCATGTTCTTTTTTCCAACTGTAGCAGATATTCTGGAGTTGAGGCATGGGGGGTTGTTTCGTTTTTTGACTGCCGCACAGATCCTGGGGTTAAGGCATGGGTGACAATCCACATCGCAGTCAAGCTTCCAAAAACAGTTTATTCATGAGAATAATGATGAGTTAATGGCACATATTTCCTTTTTTTTCTTTTCTGGGGAACGTCACCAACAGTGTTATCTTTTCCCTGTGCAATTACATCAGCACTTATAGGGGGACCGTTGGGTTGTTTTACCCAGACTTTAGCTCCAATTGAATGTGCTTCATTCGTGGATCTAAACCCTCCATCACCCCTAACGATTAATAGGGTGGGAGGTTCTCCTTTCTGGACTTTACCAATTACACAGGGAAGAATCAGTGGTTGGGCAATCCGATCATGTTCATTAATAAGCAGATCATTGTTGCCTTCATTTTGTAAAATCACTTTAATTTCTCCTTGATAATCAGGGTCAATAACTCCCCCGTGGACACAAATACCTTTAAGGGCTAAGCTAGATGTTCCTTAATCAGCCCGAAATGTCCAGGAGGCATTTTCATGCCAAAGCCGGTTGACATAGCACAAATCATCCTTTTAGTAAGCCTCTGCACAGTCATAGAATGCAAATAGAGGCCTGTGGCCTCAGGAGAGGCTAGAAAAGGAGCTAATGCTCCAGGTAAAATTTCCCAGTATTCAGTTATCTCTGGATGAACATCCATCATGTGAATTTGTAGGTTTGGTATAGTCATTCTCATTAAAGGACTCTCAGATTCTCCAATTAGACGATTGTTCAAAATATTTAAGGCAGTATATAAGTTAGTCCTCCAATTTTTATAAGAACCCCATCCCAATTTAAGCAGTTGTTCCTTTAGCAATCCATTCATTCTTTCAATTAAACCAGCAGCTTGAGGATAATACGGAATATGAAAAATCCATTGTATATTATGTTCCTGGGCAAATTGTTATATTAGCTTACCTTTGAAATGTGACTTTGAATTTGGAGTGGAACACCATAGTACAAATTAATTATTTCTAATGTTTTAATAGTGTTAGTTTGATTGGCTTTTCCAAATGAAATGACCACCAGGTATCCAAAATAGGCGTCTACTGCAGTACACACATATTGGCAGCCTTTATCACGGATTAATGGGTCAATATAATCAATTTGCCATATCTGCCCAGGCAATTTGCCATGCGCCAATTGTCCTTTTACTAGTTGTGGCAAGCTCCTATGTTTAACACGTTGGCAGATTGGACATTGTAAAATAACAGACTTAATGAGATCCATAGTTAAAGAAACACCTCGATGCTGAGCCCACCGGTATGTAGCTTGTTTCTCCCAGACGACCACATTTTTGGTGTACCCAAAGGGCCAAACCTTTGAGCTCACTGGAGTCTGGATCGACTTCCGCCATCTGGATCTGAGTTTGTTCGTCTGTAATTGAGTTATACCATCGTTCCGTGGAATTGGGAGTACTATGAGCGTCTATGTGAAAAACTGAAACATTAGTTTTCTGCACAATTTCCCAAATATCTGTCCATAGTTCTTTCCCCCACAACTCTTTTGAATGAATTTGCCAGTTATTTCTAGCCCACATTGGAAGCCAAGTTGCTAATCCATTGGCTACAGACCATGAATCAGTATAAATATGACATTCTGTTAAGTTTTCTTGTTTCAAGACTTGATATACTGCATATAGTTCAGCGAATTGGCTGTTTTTTCCCTCTCCAGGAGTAGTTAACAGTTTAGTTGTGACTGGATTGTAGGCTACTGCTTTCCAGTAACGAACAGATCCTATATATTTTGCTAAACCATCTGTAAACCAGGCATTTTCTGTCTCGGTTAAAGAGTAAAAGGGCTTTCCCCATTTTACAGGCAACTAGGTTATCTCAGGTTTAATCATGAATTCTTGCTCGAGGCTTTCAATGGGAATTTCAGAATTTTTTTTTTTTTTTTTCATTTGTAAGGCAACAACCCCATATGGCCTGGGTTTAGCCCGGTCCTGAATGTACCATTTCCATTTGATTATATTAGACTCCTAAGTGTGCCCAATTCTATGGGTCTTTGGTGAGCTTAAAATCCATTGCATAATCGGCACTTGAGGCCTTAATATGACAGTATGACCCACAGTTATTTGTTCAGTATCAATTAAAGCCCAATAACAAGCTAACAACTGTTTTTCAAAGGTAGTATAATTTTTCCCGGTCTCTGGAAGCTTTCTACTCCAGAAGCCGAAAGGCACTCTTTTGCTCTGTTGCTTCTGTCATAAGCTCCAACTGGCATATAGGCCTCACTGATAGACACATGTAATCCTATGTCCCCTGGTTGTAGGTCACGGGGCATCTGATCTCCATCCAAAGATAGACTACTGAGATAAGCTTTAGAATAATTCAATTAAACTTGTTAGCAATAAAACATAACAGCAAGGAACTATCTGGGAAGTGAATCTTGGTAAACACAGACCTCAATTAACAAAACTAGAATTTAATATTCGGTGAAGCATAATTTTTTTTTCCCCCCATTGTGAGGGCATTAACCCTGCAGCCAGGGAAGGCTTTATCCCATCAAAAAAGGAGAATGAGGTTTGTCAGGGAGCCTGGAAAGCCCAAGTGGCTGTCTTGGATTTCCCATAGCCCTCACTGTTTGATTTACAGCTATTGTTTACCCATTTAAAATTTTCTGACTTAGGGGTAGACCGTTGCCATGTTACAAGGACAACAGGATAGCAAAAGTCTGACAATGAGGGGTTAATTTTTTGTAGAAGCAGAATGAGCTTTATCTACATGTGCCATAATCTTCACAGATCATTGCAAAATAATACTTACTTTACCAAAGTAACAATACAAGATTTCAAAGGCAAATATAGAACAGATCACTTAAGAGGTAAAGAAACTTAAAATCTGTTATCAAAGGCAGTTCAACATCTCTAGAAAATTTGTACCATGCATAAAACTCTTTTCTCGGGATCCACTTTCCACAAAGCTTTTTTTTTAATCACTTTCTGTATCCATCATTTTATTTTTGCATTCAGAAACAACCACCTGTAAGTCAGACCTACTTTCTTTTTCCTTAATCAAATGCAATTCCATTCCTCATACCTTTTTTACTAAAAACACATGTCCTACATTCCTTAAGCAACCATGAACTGTCCTTTATATCAGCACTCTGTAGATTGGTAAACATAAATCACCCGAAGCTCTTATCTCATTTGCATTTTCTTTCCTTAAAAGTTTCTTCACATTGAGTTACTTTCCTTGCTGACAGATTTGCTGCAGGTATAATAAGATCTTATTTAGCTTATATTAAACCTAGGCACAATAAAAGTATTATACTTAATATTAATGACTCCTATGACATGTCTATATTAATTAGATTAACAAACATTAATTCCAGATATTGATTTAACACTGAATATTTCCCAGTTCATGTGAACCTGAAATTCATTTAGCTTAATTTCTCTTCTATTTAGAATCGTTTGATTTGTAAGCACTTACTTTTCTTTAAGCCAATTAAATAGAGCTCATTTATCACTTAACCTTAGCAATATTATCCAAAGACAAAGACACATACTGAGACATACACATATACCCAGACAGACAGAGCTCTCATAGGTTTATTTCGGTATTTAGCTTATGCAACATTTATAGCAGCTTTTCTTGCTACCGACTGGAAAGTGGAGACTTAGCTAAGGTAATTTTGACACTGTAACATGGACAGACATCCTTGCAAACCTCATAATTTTTCTCCAGTTTGGTTTCATTTCTACCACTTTTAATTTGGCTTCACGTACTTTACAGTAGGCAGAGAGGGGGATCCAGCCTCTCCGACGCAGCGCAGTACATTTTTGTCCTTTCTCAATTGGCAGGAGCCGCAAGCATTCAGTGACTTCTGAAGGTTTGGCCCGCTTTAATTTAGACTCCCGCTTCTCACACAGTCCTGTCGATATACCCCATTCCGCCGCTAATGAGCTGTAAGGGAGCTCGTCCCATCCTGGAATAAAAACCTGATTAACGATTAACTTTAACTTCCTTCTTTTTAAAGAGAGGCATTTTGCTCTGTGAATCCTGCTCACAGCGCCAATTAATGTTTTGCCGAAAGCCTGCTTTCAGTTTTAAGGTTCGTTGGATTCACTGGCAAAATAACCACTCGTTTCACACAAATAAACAGCTTTAATCAATTCTTCAATGAAAGGTGATTTAACTTAATTTTAATATACAATCATTAGAAGGAAAAGAATAAGAATTTTAGAGAAACATAACAGTGTATACATCACCGAATTGGGCCGACACCTACTACCAGATCCAAACAGCAGCTGGGAAGTCCCGAGTGACAGCAATCTGGAGCCGCCTATGGGAGAGGTCCCGGGCGGTGCGTCCACCCCACGGGTGAGACTTCAGATTGGAGTTCTGGGGGCTTCTGTTTATAATTCCTGGCCTCAAACTGATATCAAATGCAGCTCTGGATTCACTTTAACAATGCTGTTGGTTTCACCATGTGAGTCACAAGATTTTTCTAGACCCTGGGGGACTGGCCAGGTCCCGAGGGCTCAAGAAATTCCAAGACCCCCTCCCTTTCTTATCATAAGCGCTGCTTGACTTGCTAGCAGCGATCGTTAGGTGGGCAAGCAGGCACGCGGTCCAGGCAGGGTCATGGGCAGAGGCCTGCTTCTGCCTCTGAAGCCTGAACGAGACTATTTTACTAGTTTTCCCATCGTCCAGGTATAAGATTTCCTTCATTATTTTTTCCATTTGTTTTCCCCTTTGAATTATGGCATAGCTTTTTCTGTTTGACTTTCCCACATCTGTAGGAACCATCTGTTCTGGTTGCTCAGTTTGTTCCATCTTCTCCAACCTTTTGTGTCTCCTTTAGTGGCTTGTGGTTTTTATTTACCCACTTATATCAATCGGGATTTAATGTGACCCTTCAACAGCCATGCAAGTCAGTGTGTTCAGTTTCTTTGGTAGTAGGGGACAAAAGGCAGTGCAAGATGGGAGTTGAGTTGGTGGTGGTGGTGATGGTGGCGGTGGTAGTGGGGAGTGTGTGTGTGTGTGTGTGTGTGTGTGTGTGAATGACCAGTAGGCAGTCTGAGGTATTTCTTTTGAATTATTTTGGGAAGAACTCTGTTTTCAAGTAAAAGTGAGGTGGGGTTCTCCTAGGCACAGCAGTGTTATCTGCTGACCGCGCCGCTAGTGTGAGGGAGAAGCAGGACGCAGAAACGGAGAGGGACAGTGAGGGAGTCCCTCAGGCCAGCCAGCTGGCTCCCCCGGGTTGTCTTTCCCCACATCTGCTCAACAGGCAAGTGTCTTCCCACGCTGCATCATCTTCGTTTACTCCTTCTCCTGCTATAGCACTGTACTTGCTTTCCAAAGACGTCCAGTCTCAAAGCTCTCTATGTTAGTTACGGTGAAGTAGGGGTGTTGTAACAAAAAGGCCCCAAACCGGAATGGCCTAAAAAGCAAGTTTATTTCTCTCTCACTTAACTGAGATGAGTGATCTAGAGCAAGAGCCAGCTCTGCTCTACACAGATGCTTCCTTCCCTCGGGTGATTGTCATCAGGATGATGAAAGCTGAGTTACCGTGGACTATGCCTGTGGGAAAGGGAAGAGCTTGGGGTACATGCATGATTGTAAGCCAGGCCTGGAAGTGCCACCCATCACCCCTACAAACATTCCATTCATCAGAACTCAGCCAATGGCAACACGTGGCATAAAGAATGCAAGGAAGTATGTATATTCTCTGGTTGGCAGCCCTGAACTAGCTAAACTCTATTTCTATGGAAGAAGAAGAAATTGGACTTTTAGTCCAGTGAGACACCTTAATCATAGTATTCCAACTTTTCTAGAACTGAATCCAATGGTTCACTTGTTATTTTATTAGTTGCATCAATCACTCCAGCAAGGCGTTGGGAGGGAGAGAGGGTTGATAGCACCTCACATACCCAGAACATTGGATAGTTTCTCACTAATGACTATGTGAACCTGCTGCTGGGATGGCACCTTATTATTAGGACCTATTAGCACTCTGTAGGGATTATGTAATTTATAGGATAAGTAGGACACCTTTGATAACAAGAGGGCACTACTAATAAGCACACTGGAACACTGGGAAAACTGCAATGGCACCCTATCTATTAAGTTCTTGACTCTGAAGACTGAAAAAATCATTTTTCTTATGGTATTATTCTTTTGCTGTAAAATTTAAGCTAGGGATGGGGAGGTTATTATCAACCAAACAAGGGCCATTTCTGCAGATTTCCATTTTACTCCTACTGACTACATGGTCTCTAGGACTAAATAGGAGAGTCCTGAGTCACAGGCTTATGCACAATTGAAAGAACAAGTCATCTTGCAGCTTTCAAGCTGCTTTCACATACACTGTCTCTTTTGACTGTCACGCGAATGCTACGTGGTGAGTGGTATTATTGTCTCTATTGCATTGATGAAGAAGAGACCCAGGCTGATTAAGATGATGAAATGGTAGAACCAGAACCAGACTTTACATCTCCTTCTTCCACTGGCTGTGCTCTTTCACTATAGCAGGCGGTTTGCTCTCATTCTGAACAGCAGCCTTTCTTTTGAGCGGATTTATCAGCAAGAATGAAATGTATTCAGCTCCTTGAAGTATTAGCTGAAGAGCAGATGCTGGAGGCTGGCAATATTGTCTTTGGAGTTAAGAACCAAAGAGGCAATCAGGTGCTTACCATTCTCCTCCACCTCATTTTCCATTATGGATAAATGTGTGGAATTTGTTTCTAGGAAGAGACATTTACAGTTTTCCTTCATTGTCATTCCTTCTTTATTAATAGTAATTGGTCATGTCCCTTAAATAGATACTCTTTTTGTTATTCTTTTTCCTCAGAAATTTTTTTTAAAAAAATTTAAACTCTTGGGAGAATATTTTGAGGCTATAATGTTATAATATAGTGTTTTGTTGAATATTTTGTGAATACTTTTAAACCAACTTGAGTATGTCACAAATACAAGTGTTCTGATTACATGGCTATTGTTTGTTCTTCTATTTATTCATAGTCTCTAATACTATCTATTTTTCATTCTGTTATTATAAAATATAACATCTGACAGAGATCTTAGAGATCAAATAATTTGTCTCCCAAAGCCCCATTTTATAGGTGAAGGCAGTATCCAGATATCTAATTTCCTTCCAAACAGGAAAAAAAACAAAAACAAACAAGAAAGAACAACTAAACCAAACCAAAGATACCCAATATTAAATGAGAAATAAACTGTAAGGATCATAAAATAATAAATCTTCAGTGTACTTCCTTTATTCAATTGAAATCCAACTCTTTTATTTCAGTTTTACTTGCTGGTATTGGGGCTATCCCAGACGTAGAATAGTTTCTAGAAATTACAAGTTTTAAAATCATTTGATTACATCTCTTTTACAACACCATCAATGGTTCTAATATTTTTCATGTCTTTAACTTCCTGAAAATTCTTACAAATTCTTATAATCCACGTTACCACAAAAAGAATGTATTAGAAAACTGGTCTTCATGTCTAGGAGACACTGTTAGTGCCTTGCCCGTACCTCTTAGGCACTTACCATTCCTGGGCATGCTGGTGTCTTCTTACTGCCAACAGCTGCCACTCTCATCCAGACATTTTCTCTGTTTGCAGAAGTAACCTTGGTTCCCTGAGCAGGGAAAGCCAGAGGTGCCAGGCAGTAAAAGCTCCTAGGAGCAGCCCTCAACCTGTCCTAGATGGGAGTGTATTAGACCCAGGTTTTTTGAAAGTCCACAAATAGTGGTGCTGGCAGAAGTACTGCAAGCAGAGAAGACCATCTACGCCAAGAAAATGTATGTAATCCTGTGAGGATGAAGCACTGCATCCCATGGGAAGGTTCAGTGTAATCAGTTAAACTTCCACAAGGTAGCTGGCTGGTCCTGCCAGAAATATTGACATTTCAGGGGCTCAGTATTGGCCTGGCCTCTACTGCTGGCAGGTTGGGCAGTCAACACTGGTGGTATCATGTAGCTGAACTCATGTGTGGCTTCCATCCTAACGCCTTGATCAAGTCATGTGAAGCTCCACTGAATAAGGACCAGAAGTGGCTGGAGGAGAAAACTGTCTGACATCCTTAGGATGGATCAGACTGTGATCCTGTTACTGAGAGCCCACTCTGCATTGATTGTGCCCTCCAGTGGCATTCACATGTCACATGATATTTGTATTCTGAAACCGTTCTGCCCCTATGCATATCTTTCCCCAGACATCCTTATCACAACTTTTCCAATTTTGTTTTTTCCAAGTTCATAATTTCTCAGGTAGCCCAAAGTTTTCCTCCACTGCCTTTCAGGGCTACGTTGGAATGTGGTTATAGCACAGTGGCTCAAAGGGTGAGTAGAGGAAGGAACAGCACAAAAACAGAGACAATTACGGCCTTCTCTTGGTGTAATATACTAGTGCCTTCTCCTTCAGATCCTGTCAGTGAGATCTTACACAGAAAACTAACACTTTTCAAAAGGAACAACAACAAAAAATCACAATAATTTTCAAAATTTCTGTACATTTAGCCAAGTTTTTATAAGTAGACATAAACTTTCTACACTTAAAAAATATCAAAACACAGCAAAGTATGATCACTTTTTCCCAGGAGAGAACACCCACCTTAATCAATTCAACAAATATTAGTTATTAATACATGACTAATACTCTATTGGTCTACTCTTTGAATACAGTACTGTACAGTAGAACTTTCTGCAATGATGCTAATATTCTATATCTGTGCTGTCCAATATGATAGCCACAAGCCATATGTGGCTATTGAACACTTTGAAATGTGGCTAGAATGACTGAGGGATTGCACTTTAAATTTTATTTCATTTTAATGCAGCTAAATTTAAAATTAAATCATCACATGTGGCTACTGTCTGTTACACAGCACAGCAATAGATGAATGGTTTTAAACATTCTGCTAATTTGCAAGAATTTTCTCCCATTTTGTAGGTTGTCTTTCCCTCTTTTGTTTCCTTTGTTATACAGAAGCTTTTTACTTTAGTGTAGTCCCACCTGTCTTTGTTTTTTTTCCTTTTGTTGCCTGGTTTTGATGTCATATCCATGAAATACTTGTCAAGACCAAAGTCATGAAGCTTTCTCCTATATTTTCTTCTAGGAGTTTTACAGTTTCAGGTTTAAATCAATTTTAAGTTGATTTTTGTGTATGGTGTAAGATGAGTCCAATTGCATTCTTTGGGATGTGCTCTCCAGTTTTTCCAACACCCTTTTTTAAAGTTACTATCCTCTTCTCATTGTGTAGTCTTGGCACCCTTGTCAAAGATCTGTTGACCACATAAGTGTGGGCGTATTTCTGGGCTCTCTATTCTGTTCCATTGGTCTATATATGACTGTCTTTATGCCAGTAACATACTATTTTGATTACTGTGACTTTGTAATATATTTTGAAATCAGGAAGTATGATACCTACAGCTTGGTTCTTCTTTTTCAAGATTTCTTTAGCTATTCAGAGTCTTTTGTGGTTCCATGTGAATTTTAGAATTGCTTTTTCTATTTCTGTAAAAAGTGCCATTGGGATTTTGATAGGAATGGCATTGAATCTGTCCATAACTTTGGGTAGTATGGACATTTTAACAATATTAGTTCTTCCAATCCATGAACATGAGGTATCTTTCCAGTTTGTTTTTTTATTCTTTAATTTCAGCAATGTTTTGTAATTTTCAGTATACGAGTTTTTTATTTTCTTAGTTAACTTTATTCCTAAGTATTTTATTCTTTTGATGTTATTGTAAATGGAATAGTTTTCCTAATTTCCTTTTCCAGTAGTTTGTTAGTGTGTAGAAACACAACTGATTTTTGTGTCCTGTAACTTTACTGAAGATATCTGATAAGGGGTTAACTTCCAAAATATATAAGGAACTTCTACATCTCAATAGCAAAAAACTAATAACTCTACTAAAAAGCAGGCTAGGGATTTGAGTAATTTCTCCAAAGAAGACATACAAATGGCCAAGTGTATGAAAAAGTGGTCAGTGCCACTAATCAGCAGGAAATGCAAATCAGACCACAATGAGTTATCACCTCACATCTGTTAGAATGGCTATTTTTAAAAAAAGGCAAGTGTTGGTGAGAATGTAGAGAAATTGGAACCCTTGTACACTGCTGGTGGGAATGCAAAATGGTGTAGCTTCTATGGAAAACAATATGGAGGTTCCCTCCCAAATTAAAAATAGATCTACCATATGAAACCTACTTTTTGGTATTTATCTAAAAGAATTGAAATCAGAATCTTGAAGAGATATTAGCACTCCCATGTTAATTGCAGAATTATTCATAATAGCCAAGACGTGGAACCAACCTAAATGTTCATTGACAGATGAATGGACTAAAAAATAGGCATATACATACAATGAACTATTATTCAGTCTTTAAAAAGAAGGAAATCCTGTCATATGCAACAATATGTATGAACCTTGAGGACGTTATGCTGAGTGAAATAAGCTAGTCACAGAAGGACAATTATTGCCTGATTCCACTTACATTAGATCTAAAATAGTCAAAGTCAAAGAAACAGAGTGAAATGATGTTTGCCAGGGGTCGAAGGTAGGGAGAAATGGGGAGTTGCTCATCAGGTGGTATAAAATTTCAGTTATGCAAGGTGAGTGATTTTTAAAGATCTGCTGTACAGCACTGTGCCTATAGATAACAATACTGTATCGTGCACGTAACAATCTGTTAAGGGTGGTAGATCTCATGTTAGATATTCCTATCACAATAAAAACAAAAAGAATATTTCCATAATGAAACATAAACTGAATAGGCAGGTTCAGAACACTCACTGTATTTCAGTGATTCAAAAATATTAACAAAGATAAAAAGGCAGACATTTTCTGATAAACTGATTTTCGTTTTTAAGAAATTGGCTTTATTTTTTAGAACAGTTTATAATTTACAGAAAAACTGAGAGTATAGTATAAGCACATTCCCTTGTTTTAGATGACCTTGACAGTTTTGAAGAGTACTGGTCAGGTATTTTGTAGCTAGGCAAGTATTTTTCTATCTTTTTTTTTTTTGTTACAAAACTTTATTTTTTTTAATTGAAGTATAGTTGATTTACAATATCATATTAGTTTCAGGTGTACAGCATGGTGATTCAGTATTTTTATAGATTATACTCCATTAAAAGTTATTACAAAAGAATGGCTATAATTACCTGTGCTGTACAATGTATCCTTGCAGCACTATTTACGGTACCCAAGATATGGAAGCAACCCAAGTGTCCATCAACAGATAAATGGATAAAGAAGATGTGGTATATATATACACAATGGAATATTAGCAAAACAGAAATAGACTCACACATATAGAAAACAAACTAGTGGTTATCAATGGGGAGAGGGGAGTGGGGAGGGGCAAGATAGGGATACAGGATTAAGAGATACAAACTACTATGTATAAAATAGATAAACTCATTGATTTTCAAATTTAAAGAAACTTGCAAGCATCCAAGGAAAAGAAAGAGAGGGTCACACACAGAAAGTAAGATGACTTCAGAGTTCTCAGCAATTTTTGATGACAGATGACAACAGAGAAAGCTCTACCATGTATAAAAATATATATATATAACCCAACATTCCTCTGAAAAGTTGACTTGTCATCCACTGCAAACACAAAATGAAGATGAATTTGACAGACCCAAAGATCAGGAAGTAAAGCATTTATCTACTCACTGGTAAAATATATACTGGTGAATAATGTCCATTTAATAGAATTATATTTAAATAATCATGGAAAATAAAAATATAAAATGAAGTGCAAAGGCTAATTTTTAAAACAAAAATGCTTCA
Source organism: Balaenoptera borealis (assembly GCF_965194805.1). Lineage (NCBI taxonomy): Eukaryota > Metazoa > Chordata > Mammalia > Artiodactyla > Balaenopteridae > Balaenoptera > Balaenoptera borealis. Next base: position 127,833,031 of record NC_138861.1, on the reverse strand, counting down.
CACGAATAATAATTTAACTCTAAAAACAAAACAAAAAGGATTCTTAGCTATAATAGGATTTGCAATAATGGGGCAGTGGCTAATGAGAAGTGAAAACATTATAAAATGAATGAATATCAGATATAATGAACATCATCTCCTAGCTCTGGGCTGAGATAGAGCACTCTAGCACCTCCACCCCCCACCCCTCACCTCAGCCAGCCACCTTAGGCTAAGACCGAGACCTCCTTGGAGAGGTCAGGGCTGGGCTCAATGAATGATGGAGAAATCACTGAGACTCTGCACTGGTGACACTTGCTGGGAATCTGTCTAGGGTTCTGCGGAAGTCATTTGCACGGATGAGCTATGTCTCAGGACCTGCTATAAAGTCATTGGAAGAGATGCCATGGGAAGCAGCTGACTGGTGGCCACTTCATGTCTCATGGAGTTGGAGAAGTTGTCCTCTGCAGAAGCTGGGTGCCAAAGAAAGTCACACACCTTGTAGGCGTCCAGAGCTTGAGAAATGGTGTTTGATAGGAACTCAGCATTGGGCACAAGGTGCTCTGCAAGGGGCAGAAGCAGAGAGAGCTGCACCCTGCAGGACCCAGCGTTGGAGAAGCCACGCTCTGTAGGACCTGAGTGCTGACAGGTGGACATAGAAGGAATCATGGCATCAGATGCTTGCCTGATGGCAGAGCAGCACAAAAACAGGCAGGTGAGGTGTCCATGTCAGAAGGGACACAATGAAGTGGTCACCAAGCTCAGCCTGGGACCGTGATCTCACTGAGGGACCATACACTCTGGGCATGCTCTTGGAGCAGAGAGACATTGGATGTCCTTATACATACAGCTAATGTCAGCCGTAAAGTAGGTACAGGAAACCCCCCCAAATAGCAGCACACTGGAACTGGGAAGAGCTTCTTCCTTTTGCAATATTCCTCCTGCTCCCTCTAATGATAACGCGTAATGTGCTTGCTGCAAAGGAAGGGTGCTTAAGAGGTCTAAGTCCATTATCACAGAACAGATAATGAAGGGTGAATTTAGAGCTGAGAGACAGTAGATTGATAATTGGCATGCAGGTATAGTGTGACTTTAGCATTAAAATAAATCTGTAGCCTTAACTTTTAAATGTATCTAATGTTATCTAAATAGCATTGTGATTTTCTACCGTTTTCATCCATTTTTAATTCACATGAACAAACTCTTCGATAGTCAAATTTTGTCATTCTTTTTATTTAAACTAGTATTTCCATTTCACTTCTGGATAACTTCATTGTATTTTATGCATAATTCTTTTATACTTCACTGATACAAACAGTTTGTTTGTATACAAACTGATACATACAGTACATGTTTGTGAACTGAAATGAAATATTTAAATTCTTTATTACCATGAGAGAGAATATGGAATTTTTAGGAGCCTTGTATTAGCAATGTTACTCAATTCTTTTCAGTCCTTCCTCATTAGATACTAAATATCACCTAGTGATCTATAAACTATTTTTAATACTTTCCCACCTGATGCCTTGACTAGATTCTCCTTCATTTTGTTAAAACAAAGAACTGGAAATCACTGGTTTTGCAAAAGCATGTGTAACCTAGTCATTAGAGTCATTTGCTTTCTCGATTTTGCTGAAGTATCTAAAACGTCTTTACAATAGACAGCAAAAGGCTCTAATTTTACCTGTCACTCTTTCACTTAGATTCTTATATTCAAAGACAGATAAAACTGGGATAATATCAACCCTATAAAATTAGAAATTGTATTATTTTTCTCATGAACTGTGAACAAGCACATATATAGTCATGCCAGTTTTCAAAGTGCCATAAAAAGGCATAACAGATGGGTAAAGAAGACACTTGAGAATTTTTAGAAGTAGAGATAAATTAATAATTTTATTTTACAGTTTTAAACATTTAAGATAATAATTATGCATATGAAATAATCAGAACAGCATAATAATAATTGAGAGGGGAGACTTAACATTGTAGTGAAGGTGATTTTCTAAAGTGCAGGCCATTACATCTCAGACTGTTCTTTGGAATATTGTGTGCCACAATTGTACATAAATAGATGTTCTGACACATATAGGTTTGCACTTTGGGTCAGGTTTTCAGAAATCTTGACCTGTAGCTATCAGAGATAAGTGTTTCTTTTAGAAACTCATAAAACTTTCTGGTCTTTTGCCCAGATTAGAGATGCCAGAAGAAAGGTAAGTTGACTTAAAGATAGATCAACTGGAAGAACATAATTGGAAGAACACAGAGAAAGAAAAGATTCAGGAAAAATAAACAGAGCTGCAGTGATGTGAGCAACATATCAAAAGTCTTGCATATGAGTAAAGTCCAAAAAAAAAGTGAGTAAATAATTGAAGTAATAGCATAAATTTTCCTAAATTTGATGAAAAAAAATCAACTTACACATCCAAATGGCTCAGCAAACCCTAAGTGGAATAAATACAACTAGGCATATCATAGTATAATTGTTGAAAACCAAAGATAAAGAGAAAATCTTGAGAGTAGCCAGGGGACAAAAGAAATACTACATAGAGTTGAACAGTGTTATAGACAATATCTGACTTCACATCAGAAACAATGGAAAGAGAGGATGATAGAACAAATTTATTTAAAGTGTGGAAAATAACCTGTCAATCCAGATTTCTCTATCCAGCAAAAATGTCTATCAAAACTGAGCTAAAATAAAGGCATTTTTATACAAATGAAAACAGGGAGAATTCAATTCCATTAGACAAGCACTACAAGAAATGTAAGAGGAAGTTAGTTATTCATTCAGCTGAAGGGAAGTGACACCAGCTAGCAATTCAAATCTATGGGAATAAAGATTTACAATGTGTTAGTTACTGCTGTACAGCAAAGTGACTCAGTTATAAATATATATATGTATATATATAATATACATACATATACATATTCTTTTTCATTTTCTTTTCCATTATGGTTTATCACAGGATATTGAATATAGTTCCCTGGACTATACAGTAGGATCTTGTTGTTTATCCATTCTATATATACCAGTTTGCATCTGCTAATCTCAAACTCCCAATCCACCCCTCCCCCAACACCCTCACCCTTGGCAACCCCAGTCTGTTTTCTATGACTGTGATTCTGTTTCTGTTTCATAGAAAAGTTCATTTGTGTCATGCTTTAGATTCCACATATAAGTGATATCATATGATATTTGTCTTTCTCTTTCTGACTTACTTCACTTAGTATGATAATCTCTAGTTGCATCCCAGTTGCTGCAAATGGCATTATTTCATTTTTTTTTTATGGCTGAGTAGTATTCCATTATATCTATGTACCGCATTTTCTTTATCCATTCGTGTGTCAATGGACATTTAGGTTGTTTCCATGTCTTGGTTACTGTGAATAGTGCTGCTATGAACATAGGGGTGCATGTATCTTTTTGAATTATAGATTTGTCTGGATATATGCCCAGGAGCGGGATTGCTGAATCATATGGTAATTCCATTTTTAGTTTTCTGAGGAACCTCCATACTGTTTTCCACAGTAGCTGCACCAACTTACATTGCCACCAACAGTGTAGGAGGGTTCCATTTTCTCCACACTCTCTCCCGCATTTGTTATTTGCAGAATTTTTAATGATGACCATTCTGACTGGTGTGAGGTGGTACCTCACTGTAGTTTTCATTTGCATTTCTCTAATAACTAGCGATGTTGAACATCTTTTCATGTGCCTATTAGCCATCTGTATTTCTTTGTTTGGAGAAATGTCTCTGTGGGTCTTCTGCCCATTTTTCAATTGGGCTGTTTGTTTTTCTGTTATTGAAATGTATGAGCTGTTTGTATATTTTGGAAGTTAAGCCCTTGTCAGTCACATTGTTTGCAAATATTTTCTCTCATTCTGTAGGTTGTCTTTTTGTTTTGTTTATGGTTTCCTTTGCTGTGCAAAAGTTTGTAAGTTTGATTAGGTCCCATTTGTTTAGTTTTGTTTTTATTTCGGTTGCCTTGTGAGACTGACCTAAGAAAACATTGATATGATTTATGTCAGAGAATGTTTTGCCCATGTTCTCTCCTAGGAGTTTTATGGTGTCATGTCTTATGTTTAAGCCTTTAAGCCATTTCGAGTTTATTTTTGTGTATGGTGAGAGGGTGTGTTCTAACTTCACTGGTTTACATGTAGCTGTCCAACTTTCCCAACACCACTTGCTGAAGAGATTGTCTTTTTCCCGTTGTATATTCTTGCATCTTTTGTCTAAGATTAATTTCTGGGCTCTCTTTTGTGTTATTGATCCATATGTCTGTTTTTGTGCCAGTACCACACTATTTTAATTACTGTAGCTTTGTAGTATTGACTGAAGTCTGGGATGATTATGCCTCCTGCTTTTTTCTTTTTCTTGAGGACTGCTTTGGCAATTCTGGGTCTTTTATGTTTCATATGAATTTTAAGATTATTTGTTCTAGTTCTGTGAAAAATGTCATGGGTAATATGATAGGGATCATATTAAATCTGTGGATTGCTCTGGGTAGTATGGCCATTTTAACAATATTAATTCTTCCAGTCCAAGAGGATGGGATATCTTTCCATTTCTTTGAATCATCTTCAGTTTCCTTTATTAATGTTTTATAGTTTTCAAATATATAAGTCTTTCATCTCCTTGGTGAGGTTTATTCCTAAGTATTTTATTTTTGGGGTTGTGATTTTAAAAGGTATTGCTTTTTTTTTTACATTCCCTTTCTGATATTTCATTATTGGTGTAAAGAAATTCAACTGATTTCTGTATGTTAATCTTGTATGCTGCTACCTAGCTGAATTCATTTATAAGTTCTAGTAACTTTTGTGTGAAATCTTTAGGGTTTTCTATATATAGTATCATGTTATCTGCATATAATGACAATTTTACCTCTTCCCTTTCAATTTGGATATCTTTAACTTCTTTTTCTTGTCTGATTGCTGTGGTTAGGACTTCCAGTACTGTGTTGAATAGAAGAGGTGAGAGTGGGCATCCTTGTCTTGTTCCAGATTTTAGTGGGAAGGCTTTCAGCTTTTCACCAATGAGTATTATATTGGCTGTGGGTTTGTCATAAATAGCTTTTACTTTCTTGAGATATGTTCCCTTTACATAACCCACTTTGGTAAGAGTTTTTAATCATGAATGGATGTTGAATTTTGTCAGATGCTTTTTCTGCATCTATTGAGATGATCATGTGGTTTTTGTCTTTTCTTTTGTTCATGTGGTGTATCACACTGATTGCTTTACCTATGTTGAACCATCCTCGTGAACTTCAAATGAATCCCGCTTGGTCATGGTGTATGATCTTTTTTGTGTGTTGTTCGATTCAGTTTGCTAATATTTTGTTGAGAATTTTTGCATCTATATTCCTCAAAGAGATTGGCTTGTAGTTTTCTTTTTTGGTGGTGTCTTTGTCTGGTTTTGGTATCAGGGTGATGGTGGCTTCATAGAATATCCTTGGGAGTGTTCCCTCCTCTTCAATTTTTCGGAAGAGTTTGAGAAAGATAAGTATAAGTTCTTCTTTGTATGTTTGATAGAATTCACCTGTGAAGCCATCTGGTCCTGGACTTTTGTTTGTAGGGAGTTGTTTAATTACAGACTCTGTTCCACTTCTAGTGATTTGTCTGTTCAAATTATCTGTTTCTTCTTGAGTCAATTTTGGTGGGCTGTATGTTTCTAGAAAGTTGTCCATTTCTTCTAGGTTGTTGAATTTGTTGGCATATAATTTTTCATAGTATTCCCTTACGCTTTTTGTATTTCTGTGGTATCAGTTTTTATGTCTCCTTTTTCATCTCTTATTTTGTTCATTTGGGTTCTCTCTTTTTCCTTCTTGGTGAGCCTGACCAGAGGTTTGTCAATCTTGTTTATCGTTTCAAAGAACCAGCTCTTGGTTTTATTGATTTTTTTCTATTTGTTTTTAAATCTCTATTTTATTTATTTCCTCTCTGATCTTTATTATTTCTTTCCTTCTGCTGACTTTAGGTTTTGTTTGTCCTTCTTTTTCTAATTCTTTTAAGTGGTTAGGTTGTTTATTTGAGATTTTTCTTATTTTTTGAAGAAGCCCTGTATCACTATGAACTTCCCTCTAAGAATTGCTTTTGCTGCGTCTCATAGATTTTGTATGGTTGTGTTTTCATGGTCGTTTGTCTCAAGGTATTTTTAAATTTTCCCTTTGATTTCATCATTGACCCATTGTTTCTTTAGTAGCATGTTGTTCAGTCTCCACGTAATCGTTTTTTTCTCATTTTTTTCTCCTGTGGTTAATTTCTAGCTTCTTGCAGTTGTGGTCAGAAAAGATGCTTGAGATAATTTCTATCCTCTTAAATTTGTTGAGGCTTGTTTTGTGACCTAGTATGTGGTCAATCCTAGAGAATGTTCCATGTACACTTGAGAAGAATGTGTATTCTGGTTTTTTTGGATGTAATGTCCTAAAAATATCAATTAAGTCTAATTGTTCTATTGTATCATTTAGGATCTCTGTTGCCTTATTGATTCTCTGTCTGGAAGATCTGTCCATTGATGTGAGTGGGGTGTTAAATTCTCCTACTATTATTGTATTCCTGTCTATTTCTCCTTTTATGTCTTTTAGTATTTGTTTTATATATCTGGGTGCTCCTATATTAGGTGCATATATGTTGATGAGTGTAAGATACTCTTCTTGTATTGATCCTTTTATCATTATATAGTGTCCTTCTTTATCTTTCTATATGGTCTTTGTTTTAAAGTCTATTTTGTCTGATATGAATATTATGACCCCTGCTTTCTTGTCATTTCCCTTTACATGAAATATCTTTTTCCCTCCCCTCACTTTAAATCTGTGTGTGTCCTTTGCCCTAAAGTGTGTCTCTTGTAGGCAGCATATTGTAGGCTCTTGTTTTTTTAATCCAATCTGCCACTCTGTGTCTTTTGATTGGAGCATTTAGTCCATTGACATTTAAGATAATTATTGATAGATAAGTATTTATTGCCATTTTAAACCTTGCTTTCCTGTTGATTTTATATTTCTTCTTTGTCCCTTTCTTTTGCTTTTTCCTTTTGTGATTTGATGATTTTCTTTTCTATGATACTTATGTTCTCTTCTTTTGGGTTTTTGTGAATCTATTGTATGTTTTTGATTTGTGGTTACCCTGTTTTTCAACTATGTTAACCTCTTCCTATATCTACTTGTCTTAGACTGGTGGTCATATAGGCTCAAACACATTCTAGAAAAAAAAAAAATCTCCATTTTCTTACTGTCCTCTCCCACATTTATGATTTTGATGTCCTTTTTTTACATCTTCATGTTCATCCTTTTGCTGTTCAGTGTGGTTATCATCACTTTCACAGAAAATTTTTTGATTTTTTTTTTAATCTATGTATTGGCTTATTTAAATGATTTTTTTTTCCAATTGTGATTTTCTCTTTCCTATAGATTCTTCTTTTTTATTTAGAGAAGACCTTTCAATGTTTCTTTTAGAATAGGTTTAATATTGCTGTATTCTTGTAGTTTTTGCTTATCTGAGAAATTCTTTATCTCTCCTTCTATTCTAAATGATAATTGCTGGGTAGAGTATCCTAGGTTGAAGATTTTTCCCTTTCAGGACTTTGACTATATCTTGCCACTCCCTTCTGGCCTGCAACATTTATGTAGAGAAATCAGCTCATAGCCTTATAGGGGTTCCCTTGTAATTAACTCTTTGTTTTTATCTTGCTGCCTTTAGAATCCTCTCTTTAACTTTTGCCATTTTTATTATAATATGTCTTGGTGTAAGTCTGTTTGGGTTTATCTTGTTTGGGACCCTCTGTGCTTCCCGTTTCCTTCTTTAGGTTTGGGAAGTTTTCAGCCATAATTTCTTAAAATACATTTTGATCCCCTTTTCTCTTTCTTCCCCTTCTGGAATCCCTATTATGCGTAGGTTGGCATGCTTTATGTTATCCTATAGGTCTCTTATATTGCTTTCATTTTTCTTTCATTTGGCTTTCTGTCTGCTGTCCTGATTGGGTCATTTCCATTATTCTATCTTCTGGGTTACTTATTCATTCTTCTGCACTATTTTATTCTGCCATTCATTGCCTTTAGCTCAGCTTTCATCTCTGCAGATGCATTTTATAATTTTTTTTGGTTCCTCTTTATAGTTTCTAGTTCCTTTTAACAGAACTCTGCATTTCTGTTTCTTTCTTAATTCCTTCAGTGTTTTCATTATCTCCTTTTTGAAATCAGTGTCTATTAGACTGAAGAGGTCTGCTTCACTGTTTGTTTTTTTCAGGGGAATGCTCTTGGTCTTTTAACTAGGAGTGGTTCCTCTTCTTCTTCATTTTACTTATATTTCTCTTACTCTGTGAGTTTAGGAGAAACAATTATCTACTGTGATCCTGGAGGGCTATTTATATGTGGGGGTGTCCCCGTGTAGCTTGTGTGGGTTTAATATATTTGGTGCAAGGGCTGTTTTTAGTATGGATGCCTGTCACCTCTTTCCTCAGTGTGTGCTGGTTGTTATCCCCTTGATAGGGGGTGTATAGACATGTTGGCTGGTGCCTGGTCCTGGGGTTCTCAGCTGTGGCTCAGGTGTACCCCTGGAGCATATGATGGGAATGGTTGTGGCTTGCAACCACTCCTGGAGCTTGGGTAGGTGGCAGCTGGGGCTCCCGACCACTCCTGGAATTTGTGAGGGTGGTGGCAGCAGCTCGTGACCACTTCTGTGGTCTGGGAGGGAGGTGGTGGAGGCTCTCAACCACTCCTGGCATCAGGGAGGGAGATGGTGGTGGCCCGAGATCACTGCTGGCATCTGGGCGGGCGGTGCAGGCTCCTGCAACCATTCCTTGAGTCCAAGTGGGCAACAGTGGTGGCTCAAAACCTCCCCTGGAGCCCGTGCAGGCAGTGTCCTGCCCTCTGTGAGCACGAGCATGGGGAAAAAGACTACAATCTGGCTCCCCCCCCCATCTCCCAAATAATTGGCGACTGACCTCTATGGTGGCCCAGGCTTCCTCCACGTACACCCTCAGCTGTGGTTGCACTGGATTCTAGTCTCCCAGTCTGTTTCCAGATAGCTAACCCCAGTCTTCTCCACAGTTTTGATCTCCGAAGCCTGAGTTCCAGCACCCAGCCCCTGCCAGCACATGTCACCCTGGGGAGTGCAGGGCAGTGGCACTGACCGTCTGTGCAGTTCTCCCTCTGCTCTGGCTGCCACAAACTGGCTGCTGCACTCTCCTCCAAGGCTCTGAAGCTCCCCTTCTGTCCCCGCCAGTGAGGGGGCTTCCCAGTGTGCAGGAACCTTTCCTCTTTTACAGCTTCCTCCCAGGGGCGTATGTCACATCCAATTCCTTTCTCACTTTTTTTTTCTTCTTTTTTCCTACCCAGTTATGTGGAGATTTTTTTTGCCTTTTCAGCAGTCTGAGGTCTTCTGCCAGCGTTCAGTAGATATTCTGTGAGAATCGTTCCACATGTAGATGTATTTTTGATGTATTTGTGGCAGAAGGTGGGCTTCATGTCCTACTACTCTGCCATGTTGATTGCTCTCTATTTATTCTTTTCATTTCCTAAAAGGCAACTGGTATCTTAAAGCAAAAAGAATTATATTTAATTATTATAACGGGGGTGTTATAATACATGTAGTAGTAAATGATGCTAATATATGAAAGGATAAGAAGTGACAGGTATATGGAATTATACTGCGTAAGGGGTCTATATTTGTAAGGCAGGATTTGTAAAGTGAAAAAGTAATAATGCTAAGAGATTTTGATTAATAAAGCATGCATATAATTACACATAAAGAAAATTAAATAGTAAAATTACATATGGATAAAGTCATAGGAAATAAAATCAGATATGAATATGTTTGATTAACCCAAAGTAGTCAGGAAAAAGAGCAATAAAGAGAAAACAAATTGGAAAAAAAAAAGAAAAATTGCAAGATGGTAGATTTAAATGCACCTGTATCAATAATTATAATTAGTTGGTCTAAACATTCCAATTAAAGGGCAATGATTATCAGACTGGATTAGCAAGACCTGACTAAATACTAACTATATGAAACGCACATTACATAAAGAGATTCATGTAGGTTGAAAGTAAAGGGATGAAAAAAGTTATATCATGCAAACAGTAATATAAGATATAGCTAATATATAATATAATGTTATATGTCAATTATGTCTCAATGAAAAAGCCAATAATGATATAAAAGATCTGAAGAACATTATCACCAAATCAATATTTATGTAAAAATATATCCAATAGCTATGGATTATAATTCTTTTCAAATGCACATTGAACACTTGCTAAGATATATATTGGAACATAAAATAAGTCTCAATAAAATTGAAAACATTGAATTCTTAGAGTTGTTCTCTGAATGTAAGGTAATTGAATTAAACTATTTTAAAAATAAGTTATAGAGAAAACCCCAAATAGTTGGAAATTAAAAAACATGCTTCTAAGTTACTTATGGGTCAATAAGAAGTTTTAAGAGAAATGAGAAAATAAGTTGAGCTGAATGAAAATGACAATGCAACATATAGAAATTTGTGATATTCAGCTAATATAGGTCTTAGAGGAAATTTATATCTTTAAATACCTATATTAGAAAAGAAGACACATTTAAAATAAAATTTTAAATTTCCACTTTAACAAACTAAAAAAGAGGAGAAACTTGAACCCAAAATAAATATAAGAAGGCAATAATGAACTTAGAATTATCAATGAGATATAAAATAGGCAAAGAACAGAAAATTAACAAAGCTAAAAGTCAGGGTTTTTTTTATTTTAAAGATTAATAACAATCTAGCAAGACTGATTATGAAAAAAAGAGAGAGTATACCAGTTACTTATATTACAAGGAAAATAAAGGGTTAATTCTAACGACTCTATACCAATACATCTGAAAGCTTAAATGAAATAGACAAATTCCTTAAAAAATACAGTTTACGACAAGTGTCTTAGGAAGAAATATAAAATCTGAAGAGCCCTATATTTATTAAAGAAACTTAATTTGCAATCAAAAGCCTTCATACAAAAAAAAAAAAACAAAGTCAGATGCAGACAGCGTCACTGGTGAATGCTATAAAACATTCGAAGAAGAAATAATCCCAATCTCATGCAATATCTTTCAGAAAACAGGGGAGTTGGAAACCAACCTAACTCCTTTTATGAGACCAGTATAACCCTGACACCAAAACCTAACAAAAAAAATTATAAAAAAGCAAATTATAGATCAATAGCCTTCATGATCACAGGCACAAAATCCTTAATGATACATTAGCAGATCAAATACAGAATTATGTAAAAAAGAGAATACATTATGATCAAGTGGGGTTGCATCTGGGATGCAGGATTCATTTGACATTTGAAAATGACTGATGCAGTTAACCACACTAGCAGAATAAAGGAGAAAAAAAATCATTTGTTCATATCAATAGATGCAGAGGGCTTCCCTGGTGGCACAGTGGTTGAGGGTCTGCCTGCCAATGCAGGGGACACGGGTTTGAGCCCTGGTCTGGGAAGATCCCACATGCCGCGGAGCGACTAGGCCCGTGAGCCACAACTACTGAGCCTGCGCGTCTGGAGCCTGTGCTCCGCAACAAGAGAGGCCGCGATAGTGAGAGGCCCGCGCACCGCGATGAGGAGTGGCCCCCACTTGCTGCAACTAGAGAAAGCCCTCGCACGGAAGCGAAGACCCAACACAGCCATAAATGGATAAATAAATAAATAAAATTAAAAAACAAAAAGCAGAAAACTAAGATTAAAAAAAAAAAATAGATGCAGAAAAAGAATTTGACAAAATTCAACATCCACTTCTTGATAAACACCCTCAGACGACTAGGAAGAGGAAGAATCTTATTCAGTTTTATAGAGAAAATCTACCAAAAAAATATCAGAGCCAAAATCATGTTTAATGGTGAAATATTGAGCACTTTTCTTTTTACACCAGGAAAAAAGGCAAGGATGTTTGCTCTCACCACTTGCATTCAACATTATAATGGAGATGCTAACCAGTGTGATAAGGCAAGAAAGAGGGGAGAAAGGCATAGATATGGTAAAGGAAGAAGTAAAATTGACTTTTTTTGCAGTCCTAAGGAATCTAAAAGACAAAAAACACAAAATAAACAATAACCTACTAGAATTCTCCCCTCCAAAACCCAGCATCATAAAACATAAAATCCTTAAAGAAATAAATTTACCAAAAGACTTGCAGACCTCTACACTGAAAAGTACAAAACGTTGCTGAGAGAAATTAGAGAAGACCTAAATAAATGGAGAACTATATCACATATATGAATTAGAAGACTTGTAGTTTTTCAGATGTCATTTTCCTTCAAATAGACCTATACATCCACCATAATCCCTATCAAAATCGCAGCTTATTTATTTTTGTAAAAAATCTTCTCAACAAATGATGCTGGTTATCCATATAGAAAAAAGTAAACCTCAGCCTAACTCATATCATGTACAGATATTATTTGAAATTGATCATAGGCCTAAATGTAAAAATAAAAAAAAAATAAAACTTCTAGAAAACAATGTAGGGAGAAATCTTACAATCTGAGGTTATGCAAATGTTTATTAGACAAGATATAAAAAATACTAGCCTTAATGTAATAAAAATTGATAAATTGGACTTCACCAGAATTTAAAGCTTCTGCCCCTCAAAAGATGTCACCAAAAAAATGAAAATGTAAGCCACAGACTGGGCGTAAATATTTACAGTACATAAATCTGAACAAGGACTTGTATCCAAAATACAAACAGAATCCCTACAACTCAATAATTTGTTTCAAAAAATGTAAAGGGCAGAAGACTAGAATAGACACTTCACAAAAGAAGATATACTAATGATTAATAAGTATATGAAAATATTGCTAGTCAACAGGGAGGTACAAATTAAAGCCAACTTCAAAAACAATTTCACATCCTCTGAAATGGCTAATATTAAAAAGACTTAGTACCATGTGTTGGAGTGGTCGTGAAATAATTGGTACTCTGATATATTGTTGGTGGGAGTATAACATGGTACAGTTAATTTGGAAAACAGTTTGGCAGTCTCTTATAAAGTTTAAATATCCACGTACTATATATGACCTAATAATTCCACTCCTATGTATTTACTGAAGAATATAAAATATATTACACAAAGATATATACTTAGAACAGCTTTTTTTATAAATCCGAAATCTGGAAGTAAGCCAGTATATATGTATATTGATAGATGAATGGATAAGCAAATTGTGACATATTCATATGATGGACGACTTAAAGCAATATAAAGAGATGAAATAATGATGGATACAACATAGATAATCTCAAAAGCATACTGAGCAAAAATAGCCAAGCACTAAAATGCTTAATGTATGATGCCACTCATATAAAGTTCTAGAATAGGCAAAACTATGTTGGAGTGATAAAAGTCAGATCCATGGTTTTCTAGGGGTGAGGATGGGAAAGTCGATTATAAATGGAGAAGAGAACTTTCTGGGGTAATAGAACTATTCTGTATCTCATTTGGGAAAGTAGGTACATGAGAATATACATTCGTCAAAACTCATTAAAGTGTACACTTAAAAATGTATGCTTTTGAGTGTATTAAGTCATACCTTAATAAAGCTGAAGAGTCAGTGGGACTCTTGCTTCAGTACTGTTTCTGTAGGTCCATAACCCATAGTCTGGGGGGAGGCCTGGGGCACAGATGGTGAGCAGGGGTGACAGTGGGAAAAAGAGCTGGGTGCAGATTTGGGAGAGGGAGAGAGGACAAGTTAGAACCCGTGGGACCAGTGCTCCTTTCTGTCATATTATATGTAAGCATTGCACCTGCAGAGGTTAATGGCTGTTTTTCAAACTTTGTATAAATTCCTCTAACGCAGAACCCTGAAGGGAATTCTGGGAAAACAGGTTCCGGATTAACCAAACTGACACAATACACCTCGGTAAACGTGAATCACTATAGTACTATTTTTAGAAGTGAGAAAAACCCAGGCCTCACAGTTTTACCCACCAAAGCTTGAGAAAATTGGGGGAAAAAATTCTAAATGCACTGCAGTTTTCTAAAGGGTAAAATTTTCACTTGATATCGTTAGCTGTCAAATTAACTTTTCTTACTTCATTTGCACACATGAAATTTATTCGTAGAGACTGTGCATGGTACAGTGAGCAGCAAGACATTTCTAAAGTCTCTTTGAATTCACTGCTCAGTTTTCTTTCTCATTTTACTTCCTTAGTGTTTGCCATCCAGCTATTGTTATGTATATCTTGTAAATATATAATTACACACCAGGTTTGCACGTAGCGGAACAAGCCTGTTTCAGTGGGAGGGGGATATTTACAAGCACAGCTGATGTTATTACTGTGTTACTCTCAGGCCTCCCACCTAGGCACAAGGGAAATAAACAAACAAACAAACAATAAAAAGGCACACCTCTCTTCATTATTCCTCTGGAAATCCACAATGAATTTGTGACCAGAAAGCACAATTTTCTACCAGGTTTAGTTGCTGGGTATGACTTCTCTTAGGCAACTAATGAGCCCCTGCCATATGTGAGTGAATCGCTGAGAAGCATAGCATTTATACTCATTCTGGTGTCCAGAAACTTTCCTTCTTTCTAAACTGCTTTCCCTTTTTCAACATTCTCATTTTACCATTAACCTTAATAATTTCTTGGTTTATGAAAAATTTAAAGCATGAAAATCGTTTTCTTTATTCCCTTATTCGGTTGGTCACCAAATTCCATAGATATTCATTTTCTATTTAACATTTGGTAAACATTTACTAGGTGCTGGGAAAGAAAATGGGCACAGAGAATAGGAGAGAAAAGATGAATTTAATGTGGCCACAGCCCTCCTCTCCACCCATTCCCATGGCTGCTGACCTTCTCCATGCCCCAAGGGGTCAAGTGTGGTGTGTTCTTTACATAAGACTCACCAGGAAGGGTTCCCATACCGATCAATCAAGCTTAAGCTCTGTTGCATACATCTTAAAGCATCATTTCCCTCTCCTGTCCCTTGCTTCCTCTGCAACACCCCTACCCACAAATTTATTCCCCAATATTCCCCCTCCCAAATTTATTTTGCACTACTCCCATCCAAATTCAATCTCACCTCACCCCTGTCACACCCCTTACTCTTCCTCAATGCATTAGGTTCAAGCCCATCTCCCAGACTCTGCTTCTGCTATCCCACCACCGGGGGGCTTTCTTCTCTTCTCTTTACATCCTCCCCATGCTTCAAAATCCATTTCGATAATTCTTTATCCTATATATGAATTTCCAATTGGTAAACATTTTGTATTAATAGAATTATATTAATCTGTTTTCCCCACTCTTTGTTTTATGGGTGTATGTTTTCCTAACTAATTTGTTAATTAAAGCTTATCTGCTTTTTATGCTGTAGAACTGTTGGCAGACCATTTAATTCACAGACAACTGCAATGCAGTGATTAGGAGCTCAGGTTCTGAGACATCATACTGGATTTATATCTCAGCTACTTACTGTCTGATCCTCGGCAAGTTATTTCTCTGTGCCTCAGTGCCTTCATCTGGAAAGAGCAGATTATAATATTACCTTTCTCATAGGATTGATATGAAGATTAAGTGATAAAAATACTGGCAAAGTGCTTAGAAAGGTGGCTGCAACATAGTAAATATTAGCTGTTAGTAGTAGTACTAAGTAAATATTTGTTTGTTGAAAACAGAAAAGCACATACACTACACTTAACAAAATACTTAACAGCAAAAGAATATACAGCTACTGGGGAAGCTATTAATTCTGTATATAGTAAAAAAATATATAATCTCCAAGTTTTCTCTCTTTGTCATACTCACCTGGCAACCCCCCAATCCTGGTCAAACCATATTCTCCACTGACTATGATCGCATTTTCACAACTGAACTTGTTGGGAGAAAGCACACAATCATGCTGACTGATCGTGGTTGAAATTCATGGGCACTGATCTTCAGCTCACCGTGAGTGAGTGCTTCCTGAGCAATCCATGTTTTCTTGTCCATCCACTCTTCCATTGTCCTCAGCCGACTATTTCATACCTTCTCCTTGCTTCTTAATCCTTTACCAGTTTCTCCCCTGTCCTTATGCCTAGCTGAAAACCTAACTTCCTATTGTAGTAAACAGAAGAGAACTTGGGGGTTCCCTGGTGGTCTAGTGGTTAGGATTTGGCACTTTCATTGCCATGGCCTGGGTTCAATCCCTGGTCACAGAACTGAGATCCTGCAAGCCAAAACAAAAAACAAAACCAAAAAAAGAAGAGAAATTTCACAGCTTCTCACCAATACATCTCCCTGCCCTCCTGCCCCTGAATCTAAAAGACTCTGCCCTCCCTCTGTTACCTTGATAAGCAGTTAGTGCTCCTATCTAAGGTCAATGCCTTAAATTGTGCACTAGGTATCGTTCTTCTTGACCATTAAAGAACATCCCTCCAGCATGATGACTCTCTCTTGCGTGCATGGTTAGTGTCACCCTCTGTACTGGATCAGTCTCATCTATAGACAAATATGGCTCTTTCTCTCATCTAAAATATCTTCCCTTCACCACCACTTCTCCCTCCGGCTATCAGGCCATTTCTCTGCCCCCCTTAGCACAAAATTCCTCAAGAGTTGTCTATATTCTCTATCTCTATTTTCTCTTCTCTCCTGAACCTAATCTGATTAGTCTCCGTGCTCCCACTACTCCACCCAAACTGTTCTTGCCAAGGTCGTTAGTGACCTATCAATAATACTTGGTGTAATTGATCATTCTCTTTTGAAAAATTTTGTGGTTCTTTTCCTGCCATATTGACTATTATTTCTCAGTCTTGCTTGCTTGTTTCTTATTATAAAATTGACCTTTAAAGATAGGACTGACTCAGGACCCAATCCTTAGACCTTTTATTTTCTATAGTTATACTAGAATCCCTAAGTAATTTCATCTAGTTCCATGGCTTTCAGTAACATATGTATCAGTTAGGGTTTGATCAGTGAAGCAGAATCCCCATGAGTGATATGGAATAAGGGATTTACTATAGGTGTTGGATCTTTTTGTCGTTGCTGGTGAAGAAGTTCTATGGAAGCCTGTTGGCTCTGCATCTCGTATGTTTTAAGGTCACTGTAAATCAGCAAGGGCTGACAGTCTGGAAGAAAATCTGGACATAGAGCTTGAGAAAGTAAGGACAACCCAGATCCAATGAGTAAGGGAAAATTGGAATCCACCAGAACAAACTGGAACTTGCCTTCAACTTGGACAAACTGGAAAAAGCTGGCACCCTTCACCATGGAGCCGCACTTATGCTGGCCTAGAACTTGGAGAAGCTAAAGGAAGAAACTCAGTGGGAGCTGGGAGAATAGTATGCCTGCGTGTGGCCCATGCCAATAAAGTGTGCAAGCAGATGAGCAGCAGCATGTGCAAGCTTAGAGCAATGGCTGGTGCCCACCCTTCAGAGCTTCAGGCCTGCTGATACACTTCCACCTTCCAGATCTTCCACAGACGTCTCCTGTGGACAGCCCTAACACAGAACTCACAGGGAAGGGAATGTGGGGAAACATTTCAGTAGCTAATTTGCTGTGGTTCAAAATGACCACATCCTTTGTGCACTGACAATTCTCAATTTTGTGTCTATAGCTCAGACCCCTCCCCTGATGTCCAGATTTGTCTATCTGCCCACTGACCTTTCCACTCAGATATCTAGCAGACATCTACAACTTAACTGCTCCCTCTGCAGTTATTTGCATCTCAGTAAATCCAACATATTTCCAGTTGCTCAGGCAACAGGAGTTATCCCTGCCTCCTCTCAGCTATCCATATCTGATCCATCATAAGGTGGGGCTACCTTCCAAAAAGAGGTAAACCTTGGTAAACCAACTCTCACTCTCCAAAGCTCAATAACTTAATGAATTTGGGTACGTGGTATATTTTGTTATCTAACCCTGCAATCAATGGGTGTGATTTGAATACAGGAACTAAATAGAATAGCATACTGAGACCTGTACATACATTCACAATCTGATATTCCTCACCACCTCAATCAAGACCACAATCATCTCTCTTTTGGATTTGTCTCTCTCCTCCACACTTGTTCCTCTATAGTCTATTTATTTAACCTAACATTCAGAATGATCCTTAAAAATAAGTCAAATCATATTACCCCTCTGATCATAACACAGGGTAAAACCAAAGTCTAAAATCCAAAATCTATTTCCTTAAAATAAATCTCCCATGTGAATTTTGATGCTGGTAAGTCTAAAATATGCAAGGCAGGCCAGCAGGCTGGTAATTCCTGTAGGAGCTGATGTTGCAGTCTTGAATCTCAAGGCAGTCTGAAAGCAGAATTCCTTCCTTCTCAGGGGACCTCAGTTTTTTCTCCTACGGCCTTCAATAGATTGGGTGAGGCCTAACCACATTATGGAGAATACTCTGTTTTACTAAAAAACAAACAAACAAAATACACATACACACACACATAATCAGTGGCTCTGTGGCTCTGTGTGTTTGGTAACACTAACTAATATAGTCATCTTTTCATTGAAGTCTTCACTTGCCACTCTGTTCAAAATGGGACTCACCCCCATACAATTGCCCCATGGCAATCCCTATTCCACTTACCCTTTTTTATTTTTCTCCAGAGTCCACGTATACTATTATGCTTGTATGGTTATTTATCCTATCTTTTTCTTAGCTTATGCTAGAACATCTAAACTTCCTGAAGATAAGGGCTTCATTCTGTCCTCTGCTGAATCCCTAAAAGAGTGTTTGTCTTCTAGCTGGCACTCAGTGAATATTGTTGCATGAATAAACGACTGAATGAGTCAGGCCTAAATAAATTGTTTCTGATTTAGCTGAAAAATCTTTGGCAATGACTTAGTCCTTGGAATGGCATGGAAAAGAGATTAATTCAACATTGCGGGGAGAGAGTGGGGAGAAAGAGGAAACTATGACAGCACAGAGATACCAAATTTATTGTAAATTAAAAGAGAAAGGAAAAGAGAAAAATATCATAAAAAAAAGGAATTAATAATTTCTTGATTTGCATTGTTCAATGTTAAAATTGCTAATGATAGTTCTTGTATTTCTTGCATCTGCCTACGAAAGGAAAGCAGTCCAAAGAAAAATTAGCATAGAGAAATGAAAACAAAAGAAAGAACAAAAATTTAGGAAAAGCAAAAGGATGACAAATGGCTTTAATGAATGCCAGTGCTTGGCTACGATTAGAAACCACAAATGCTAATGCTAACTATTTACATAGATCCTAACATGGCTTATCTGTTTGCAGAGAAGAGAAATTAGCTTATGCTAGAAAATATGAAACTGAATAAAGCACTAAATATTTATAGCCTGCAGAATAAAACTGAGGAGAAAAGCTTATTTGTGAAATTTAAATATTTTATGCATTGCATTTAAAAAGATATTCTGTACCACAGTCCTGACAAAAACAGATAAAATAAAATAAAAAGCATGCTTACTCCTTTTCTATGAGATATGCGTCCTAGACAATGCATCGCAAGACTAAGGTGGCATTTAAAGTTCCACTCATTCATTTCCTTCTTTATTCATCCATTCGCCAAATATGCATTGATAACTTTCCATCTGCCAGACACGGCAAAAGGCACTATGTTTAAGAACTTATCAGATATGATCCTTGACTTGTGAGTTTAGAGGCTTTCATGGTAGCAGATGCTAAGAGCTAATCAGATACATAAATAATTGCAATTTGTGACAAGAGATTAAAAAGGGGAAATATAAGATGTTATGAGCTATTAAAATTGGGAGACTTAATTTTGATGGAGTGTTAGGGCAGACCATTCTGGGGCCTATTTACAATAAGATCAGAAGGATCAGTAGGGCTTAACTAAGCAATGAATGGGACGGTTTAAGTTTGGGGTGAAGGAACAAAATATCTCAAGCAGGAAGAAAAGGCTTGGTGCATTTGTAGAACTGAGATCAGTCCCGAACGTTCGGGAGAGAATGTTGCTGAAGAGAAAGGCACGGACCAAGCTCTGTATACCATTGTAGTCTTTGTTAAGGATTTGGGAATTCATATTTGGTACTTAAAATATCAACACTGTTATGTGGAGTTGAAAAAATACTATCAGAAAATTTTACATAAGGGGACAAGAACACTGGCAGATATTTTATTGCTAGAATCTAAGGAGAGAAGCTGTGTAAGAGCTATCACCAATATATAATGATAGCTATCCTAATATCAGATGCAGACTCTGGGATTAGCATTTAAGTGCAAGTAGTTTGTTTGAGAGCTGATTCTAAGAAGCGTGGTAGGGAAGTGAATGAGGTGAATCAAACAAAGGACAGTAGCTGTGGTAGACTGAATAATGGCCCCCATGATATTCAAGTCTAATTCCTGGAACCTGTGAATGTTACCTTATATGGCCAAAAGGTCTTTACAGATGTGATTAAGGTAAGGATCTTTATGTGGACAGATTATCCTGGAATGTCCAGGTGGGCCCTAAATGTTATTACAAGTGTCCTTGTAAGAGGGAGACAGAGGGAGATTTGACTACAGAAGGGAAGGCCATGTGACCACAGAAGCAGAGATTGGAGTGATGCACTTTGATAATAGAAGGAGTAGCCACTAGGAGCTGAAAAAGGCAAGAAATAGATCGTCCTCAGAGCTTCCAGAGAGTGTGTGACCCTGCAAACTGTAGTTTCAGGCCAGTGAAACCTATTTTGGACTTCTTGCCTCCAGAACTGTAAGATAATAAATTTGCATTGTCTTAGGCCACTATGGTTGTTATAATTTGTTACAGCAGCAGTAGGAAACTAATACAGAAGTAGATACAGAAGGCTATACATTAAAGGGCAGATTATTCTGTAGGCAATTATTGCTTAATGCTACTGGAGGTCTCTGAGAAACAGTGAAAAATATCCCTCAGAATAGTCCCAGCCCAGTGGCAAGGAAGCTGGAATGACTGTCAATCAACATGCATTCATGATTTATTGGGTGTGGATTTCAAAGACATAACTGCCTGGCACTTCTAGACTTCCTCTAGTTTGCTAACCACACACGTGTCTGAAGCCAGAGGAAGGACAGAAAGTGGCATCTGCATGCATTGGGAGACCACTGGTGTGCGTGGAAACGTTGAGGGAGGATGGCATTGGCAAAGCCTGCAACAGTCCACCCCTTAGAGCTCCATCCACTCATGCCCATGTTAAGTTCTCTCTGTTCTTTCATTGATTTTTCGAGGAGGTCACGATTTCTTTTTTTTAAAAATAAATTTATTTATTTATTTATTTTTGGCTGTGTTGGGTCTTCGTTTCTGTGCGAGGGCTTTCTCTAGTTGTGGCGAGCGGGGGCCACTCTTCATTGCGGTGCACGGGCCTTTCACTGTCGTGGCCTCTCTTATTGCAGGGCACAGGCTCCAGATGCGCAGGCTCAGTAGTTGTGGCTCACGGGCCTAGTTGCTCCGTGGCATGTGGGATCCTCCCAGACCAGGGCTCGAACCCGTGTCCCCTGCATTGGCAGGCAGATTCTCAACCACTGCGCCACCAGGGAAGCCCTTTCTTTTTTTCTTTAAATCTCAAAACAGAGAGTACAGTGAGATAAACCACCTTAGTCTATTCCCTGCTAATACGGTCCAAGACCAAAGCTGACGTTTATTTTGTCCCTCATCTATTACTCGTTCTAGTCTTCCTACCCTCAGGCAGCAATTCTGTGGGTCTGGGTTGTTTTGCCCACGGGGTAATCAAGATCTTCACCACTAAGGGATTTAAGCCGTGCTTACTGTGCCCTTGTCAGGCTGCGGGGGCTGCAGTTGCCTATTCTTGCTTATTACCAGGCATGGACGTGTTAAGGAGTCCCCTTAGTTACGACATTTTACCCCCTACTCCCATTATTTAGAAACTACCTTATCTTCTTATGATAATCAGAGATATTTACCCCTAACAATGTAGTAGCTCCCTCTTCTCTTCGATGATCTGTAGGCATATAACATTGGGGGGCATCTGTAGCTTTCGATTTTGTGAGTTCTTCCTGTGTCCACAGGTAGAAGCATTCCTTCACCTAGAAAATACAGTTTTTCCAAGTGAGTCCTCAAGAATGATGTTGAGGGAGATCACTTCTACTGTTTGGTTTCCAGGCCTGTGTACTGCAGCTGTCAGCAGCATAGAATAGTTGCTTCAAACTACATAGTTCATGTTAAGAAAAACTTCCCAAATAGACAAGGTGTCATCCCCAAACTAATGACTTCAATGCACCTTTGAGAGGCTATTCCAATGTTTTATTAGTCTGGAAGCTTCCATGTGAAGCAGTACGTAGTAGGACTGGTGGATTCCAGAATTAGATGCATGCTGTCACACCTCTTCTGTGATAAAGTAGTTCCTCTCATCCAAATCAATATGCTATGGGACCCTGTTTGGTAGATCAGACCCTCCATAAGGCTTTGAATAGTGATGTTATTTAAGTCAGGGCAGAAAGAAAGGCAAATCTGCCTTTGGAGCACACAAAGTCTCAGTCAGGAAAAATTGTTGCCCCCTTCAGAGCAGAAGGCATTCACAGTAATCCAACCCTAACCAATATCCGGTTAGTCTCCACGTGTGATAGAACCATACTGAGTTTTAGTATCAGTTCTGATTGTTGACAGTTGACAGGTTGGACTTTCAACTCAGACAGTAACTTGATAAGCTTTGCTGAGAAGCAGCTTTCCTGTTGGGCCCATGCTTAGCTTCCATAGCTGCCAACGTGTCTATCGCATTCATGGGCCCTTTGTGAGAGCACTGGGGTGGATTAGGACAGAGGCTGGCTGACATCCACAAGGTAAATCATACTATGTATTCTAACTCCAGGGTAGGTGCTCTCTGGTGAATTTTAGTATGTGATTCAAAGTAGCACACACTTTGTTTCCACTCACAGACGTACATATACATGCCTCTTCCATAGACTTCCTTGTCTCCAATCTTCCAAACGTGTTTCTTCCTGTCCCCTGACAAACCCAAAAAAACCATGTGCCACAGCTTAGTCCTCCATGTGTATCCTTACCTCAGGCCACTTCTCCCTCAATACCCAGTTGATGACCAAGTGTGCTGTTGAAAACTTGGCCAGTGATGAAAGCATTTCCCCTGATCATTGTTTTTCAAGGCCATCACTGCGAGGAACTGGAGCATGGCTGCAGTTAATTTCAGCTGGCACCACCATCCTACGTCCTCCAATCAAGAAAGCAGGCCTGAGTTTCCTCCTCTTCCATTAGCTGATCTTTGGGATTCCTCTGTAACCTATACCCCACCATCAGGCCCAAGGTATGAGATGAGGGAAAGGCATAAGTGCAACAAAATTAGGTTACATGGGGGCCCAGTCCACATGTTTGTGTCACTTACAATGCTCACTGAGCCTGATTGTATGCAATCATGTATCCACCTTTTCCATTATACCATGGATTGCTGCTATTTCCACCCAGTCTTATGACTTGATGGGTCTGACAATACTCAGCTCATAAGAGGAAGCTCTTGTTACATTTAATGTCCTGTAGTCAGACACTCATTATCCCTAGGACCCAGTAACATGTCAGAAACTGCTTTTCAAACAACTAGTAGTTCTCTGCTGCAAAAGGCATGGTCTAGAATGCTGAGCTATGAGTATCTTACCAGGGATGGCTAGGGACTCCACAAAGCCTCTTAACATGGATACCTCTAGCACCTGTGGATCTACCCCATCATAAGCTACAAGGCATAGAGCGCAGCAATGGGATCCATGTTGCCAATTGGCTGTAAGAAATCCAATTCCATTTTAAGAGACTGTGGCCTAACATCACTTATAGCTCTAGAAACCGACTCTGAGACTAAAATGGTGTGAGTAAAAGTAGTACTTGAGATGTCATTCTAGGAAACACTGATAAGGGAAGGAGTAAGTAAAACAAGTAAGGGAAGAAACTCAGTGCAGGTTGTGTTAATGAGCAGGTTATTTCTGTGAGTAATGGGGCTCATTCCTCCTGAGCCTCCAGGAGAACATGCCTTAGCTGCTCTTTGTCTTTACTCAATGATCATAGGGGTGGATTGATCAGAAATGGAGGCTACATGTGGTTCAGCAATATCATCTGATCAAAACTAACCACCGTTGAGTGGCCAAACTGCCAACAGTAGAGGCCAATATCTTCTGGCAGAACCAGTCGGCTACCTTTCGGAAGGTTGAGCATATTGAATATGTCCCACCACGTAGGGTATGATGTTTTGTCTTCCCAGGAATAAACACATTTTCTTAACATGGGAGCTTCTGTCAGCATCACCATTCCTACACTTTCAGAATGCCTTATCCATGCCACAGTAGCTCATACTACACTGTCTCTAAGTAGAAGTGATATATGATTGCAGAGGAAATGTGGCAATGCGCTCATTACCAAAGATTTCATTTGTTGTACCACATTCCCTGTCACATAGAAAACAGTTGGCATGGTAGGATAATAGAATAAACTGCTAAGATTCAGTTTTGGAGAAAGCTGAGATGCAAGCATTCTGAGAGGTTGGGAAACTGTTGTGTAGCATGTGGTGTACGTCTTAAACAAGTAACTAATACATGGTGCTGTCTCACTCACAGAGAGTATATACAGGTATGTCAAACAAGGTAAAGAGGCGGAAGTAGCCATATCTCACCATTATACCTTGTAATTTTCTAGAGTTTTTGCTTCTTTTCCATGACCTTGATTTGTGGATTTGGTCATCCTAGTCTTCAAGGTAGGACTTCTTCCACTAGAAAAAATAGTCATGGTTCCAACACATTAGAAGATGAGCTTCCCCCTGGACATTTGGGGCTCTTTATGGCAATAATCCAACTTGCAGGGTGATTAATCCTAACAACTAGAGGCAGCTGGTTTGTTGCTAAAGAATGGGTGAAAGAAGACTATTTTTAGAATCCAGGGGATTCACTGGAGGGTCTCTCAGTACTCTTTTGCCCCAAAGTTGTAGCCACTGTAAAATAGTGGTAACAATAACAACAAAAATAACATCTCCAAAGACAGATCCTGCAGAGATAAAGATTTGGGTCACCCTACTAAGTAGAGAATCTTGTGCAGCCAAAGTGCTGGCAAAAGGTAGGCAGAATCGCAGCTAAGTGTTAAAAGAAGCGTTCATATTACATAGTTCGTTGTCATGAAAATGATAGAGTTGTAGGACATAACAACTCTGTGTTTGATTATTTAATTCTTTATTTTATCCTTTCTTTCCTCATTACCTTATAGGAAGAATATAAGTTGTATCTAATGTCCTAGGATTCACACGGACTTATGACCAAATTGATAACACTCTGCAGTGTTATCTGCAGTAATACATTAACTAGTGGGACTACTTGAATTTTTTTTGTTAGTGTTTTTCACCCAACAAAGGATAAGAGTGGATGTTAAGGAAAAAGGGATGTATTGTTCTGTATATTTTCTGTTTGTTCCTCCAAATCTACTCCCTATCCTTCTTTCTCTCCCACACAGCTGACCTGTGTGGACGTGAATAGACATCAATGTTCTCATCATTGTACAGGCTTTCTCCTTTCAGATTTCATGATTCCATTAACCTTTCCTCTCCTCAGTTCTTTTGACATGGGGTAGTGAGCTTTGTGTTACTGGACTACCTTTTTCTGATCTTCCTATGTAAACATATTTGTAAACAATGTCTTTATAATTACTCTCCTTAAATTCTAATATTTCAGGTGTATCAGCAATTTCCTGTGGGGACCCTGACTCAATAAAGATGGTGAATGGTTTCAGATATGTTGAATCTGAGGATTCTGGAGATTTATATTGATGGAATTTCCAAAGAGAATAGAGGGAGAAAGGTCTAGACTGGTGACATACATTTGGAAAATTATTAGCAGATAAGTAGAAGATGAAATCACCCATGTGGAGCATCAGGCTGGTGATGGAATGCTAGTAGGGACACAGACACTGGGGTGGCAGACATAGGATGTGGATCTCACAAAGGAGGGAAAGATGTCGCAGACACCAAATTATTAATAGAAGCAGGAGTATGGAGCGTAACGGGAATAAATGGGGTGGAGGTTTTTAAAAAGGAGAATGTCATTGTCACTGACAAGATAGCAGAGAACACTCCTAAGATGATAATTAAAAAAAAATAAAGTACAATTGTAAGTGCAATTGAAAGTGCAACTGCAAAGTCACAGTTATGGAGGAAATTGAAAAGTCATTAAAAGACCCAGTAGTATTTTAAGGGAGAAGAGAGATTGAAGTTAATTGAGAAGTGGGTTGGGAAAGAAGAAATAGAGCCGTCTTCAAAAAAGATATTTGTAAAGGAAGGAAGAAAAGTGACTGGACACAGTAAGATGGCATGAAATCTTGGAAGAGATTATGCTTTGTGGGATAAGGAGCACTTCATTAGGTTTTTTAGACTTGAGAATTCAATAGAAAGGAAGTGAATAAAGATACATGAAGGAGGTGGAGGACAAAATAAGGAATGCGCCAGAATATGGCAAGGTAAGGCCAAGAGAGTATGGAGAAAAGTTGAATTTGATTAGAAGGAGGAACGCCTAAACTTCTGGACCTTTAGTTAAGCACAGATGTGGATATAGATTAACTTACAGGTAGAAGGGCAGAATATTAGTTCACTTTATGATTTCAATTTTCTTATTAAGTTTCTGTTGTGAGTAAAAAGTGCACTGGAAAGAAGACAAAGTAAGAAACAGATATTGGAGGAAATGAGAGGTGACATTGACCACAGACAAATAAAAGGATGGGTAGTACTGAGGGCTCAGGTGGTGTTAGAAGACATGAATTTATACAGGCAAGTATCTATATATTTGTGTTTTCTCTAGCAGGCCTCAGATGTCCTCAGTATAGGAGTGAAAAGCAGTAGGTATCACTGATCCAGCTACTAAGTGTCAAGAAATAGAAATATTTGTTTCTTTCTTCCTCTCTTCCTCCCTTTCTCCTTCCTTTCCCTCCTTACCTCTTTTCTTCATTCCCTGTTTCCATCTTTTCTTGTCACTTTTGTACCCTCCTTCCCTTTTTCATTCCTTTCTACCCTTTTCTTTTCTTTCTTCCCTCTTCTGTTCTTTTTTTTTCCCTCTAACATTGATGGTGCACTTTTATGTACTAGATATTGTGAAAGCTACAGAAGACACATTTTACAATGTATTTATAGTAAAACATTCCCAAAAGAAGTTGGTAATGTCAACAGATTAGTAATGGTTATTAATCTTTGCACAATACCAGGTGGGAAGATAAGAGTGTTTGTTGTACATTTTGAGCTTTTGTTAGTTCTGTCCTTTGGGGAGTACAGGAAGTAAGGTGTGGGTTTTTCTGAACAGTTTATCTTTGATATTTTTTAGTAAGGCCTCCAACCCCTTTTAGTTCTCCACACTGAGACATTTGACAACTTATGAAAACCCTGCATACCACTTATAACCTATTGGGACCAAGTATTATTTCTTCTGGTTTATTGCATAGCCACCTTTCTCAACCAATGCTGCCCTATTGCCATGTTGATAATGTACACAGTGAATGCTGGCCTCCTCCTTGAGGTCCATGGCTTCTCCTAGGCCTGCTTTCCCCAGTGTTCTTGAGGTCCATGGCTTCTCCTAGGCCTGCTTTCCCCAATATTCTTGATTACATTTGTAAAAAATTAATAAACAGAAACCTCAATTAAATAGAGTCAGAAGACCAGAACGGGGGAGCTCTCATGCCCTGTGATGATAGCAGAGCCCAACAGGAAGAAGAAAGACTCCTCTTCTTTCCTGGCAAGGACTCATCCAAAGAAAAGCCATGGACTCTTTGTTTACCATACCCTGTCCAGCTTCCTCTATAAAAGTGTTCTTTTTTCATTGCCATGTGGGGACTTGCACGCTGCTCACCATGACTGCAGACCCTAAATTGCAATTCTCTGCTGATCTCAACTAAACCCATCTTTGCTGGAGAAATACCTGGCATCTATTTGTTTCAGGTCAACACATTCATATCTACTTGGAAGTGTCTTTAGAATTGACCATTCTCCTCCCCTAACCAAGGGACAACAGAAAACCTGGCATTCTATCTTCTCACCCAACCTCTGTCCTGGGTACCTTGGTGTAATTAAGGAAAAAAAAAAAGAAAAGAAAACAAACATAACAAACAAACAAAATCTTCCTCTGGACAGATAGAAAATTTCTTTTTATTGGGATACATAGTAAGGAAAATCTATTAAGGTTTGTAGCCAAAGAACTAGAATTTGGAGAGAGGGAGGGAATAAGAAAGAAGATAGGAAAACAAATTTGGATTAATATACATGATGTCATTCAATTCTCCTCAGTATGCAATTGAGGATGAAAACAAAAGGAAAGAAACATCCCTTCCAAAGACTTTGGGGTTACACATAGTTTTCACAACTTGGCTCAGACTTAATGATGGCAGCCACATAGAGATGAAGTTACATATTCTTGACATTCCAGGTTTTCCTCTCTGACCCATTTAGAGTTTATCTTGTGACTGAACTAGATTTTTTTTTTTTCCTATTGCAAAGTTGAAAATGAAATGAACATTAGTGAAACATTTCATCTATATTTCACAAAGTTAAATTGTTGAAAAAGTAATCTCTAGTATAATAATCTAAGGGTAAGGGGTGACTTTCAGTGATTTGAAAGTATAGATGGCCAAATAATTTAACTGTTAAAAAACCGAATTGGTGTTGGAAGTTTCAAAACTGACTCTCTTCATGGCCCAAATGTCATGGCTAATTCCTTAGTTCTGTTTCTTACCGGTTTGGTTACCTGGCAAAAGAACAGTGTTTCAAGGAAAAAAGATCACATAATTGTCACTTTCTGGACCTGTTTTGGGCCATGGTCTCCCACCCATTGAGCTCACTCACTTCAAAGACATCGTCAAATGAAAGAGAAAGAGACTATCCCTGGGCTGGACAGAGGCAGGATCCTTCTGACTGAGATAAAATAGCATTTTCATTGTCAGAATCCCTTCTTTTTCTCTCTCCTCCTCTCCCTCTCACTAACTGAAAACGTTTAGATAGTTAATGCTAAGGGCTGAGGGTGTATTTTTCCACTGAAATGACAGATCACCATATTTTATATTTTTTGTTTCCACCTGACCGAAGTGAGTGCATTATTATAAAAAATACTTTAAAAATTATTATTTTCCCCATTGTTTTCCTATAAGGTGGATATAGTTTTCTTTGTCAAAGTAGAATATTTATGTAAACTGAGTCGTTAGATACATACTGAGCCTTGTTTATGGGTTTAGTGCTGCTTCAGAGAAGGCTGACTGGTGGAAGAATCTGAAGCCCGGAGAACAGGAATCTGGTCTGTATGCAATCCTTTTCCTAGGCATTATCTTTTACTTCAGGAAATAAGTGTGAAGCTACACAAATCAATGCTAGTGCATTGATAGAAGAGGGGTTGTTTGGATGTGCTACCAGTACATGGTGTTCAGGCAGTAAATGTGATGTAATTGATTCATGCTGGTTTCTAGCATCATTATGTATATTTCTATATTTATATGTAAATAACGATCAGGTAAACGAATGACACTGACAAATTCCTTGCTCTATTTTCTTGTATTGGTTTCCTTCCTGTGCCCTCACTTTTTGGCTTGTGTCTGTATATTATACCCTGTATAAGCTGCCACAGCTGTTTGTCAGTTCTCTCTAACAGCCTTTCCTTTCTGTGAGAAGACTAGATCGTTCTGGATACTTGGTTCCTCGCAGACGTCCAGAATTCCATCCAAGGCTTCCTGTCTTGGTGATGAATGATTTTTGTTTCCATTTGTTGAAATATAGCTTTGGAAAGTGACTAGTTTCAGTAAAGACATCTCAGTGAATCATTCAAGGTCGGAGAGTCTACCTTGAGTAACTTTACAAATACAAAAAATAAACAATTGGCAGGCATGACACATTTTCAAATTTCTATTTATGAAGGTATTCAGGAATAGTATAAAACAGCAAGAGATTTTCTAATATTTATCCAATATTGTTACTTTCTTGATTGGGAGGGTAAGGGAGCTTTTGGAAGACTGTCTTATCTGGGATGTAGTTACTTTAGATTTATTGTTTTAATTAGGAAGACCTAGAAGAAACAGGCCAGGCTATATTGATTTTTTAAAATCCCCAGCACATAGTTGATATATAATTATGTTTGGACAATATGGGTTAAACATGACAGAATGCCTGCTTTTGCATCCACTCCTTCTTGAAACAATACTCAAATGACACTAAAGGAATTCTAGACTTAAAGCTACAAGAAAAAAAAGTAGAACAGAAGAGGAGAAACAGCAATCAAAGTTTTGAACATAAAAAGTAGGTGGACAAGTGGTAATTAGCTGACCAAGAAGAAAAAAGTTGAAACTGAAGTTGGCTGTGGAAAAAGCTTAGGAGTAACAGTGACACTGTTTCCCACTAAGCAGTGCCAGGAAGTTTCTAGAATTGGAAACAGCAAGACTCTCTGAAAAAGGAGATGTCAGGGGGGCTGAAAACAAGTCTGTTTGAAAATCCATATAAAAAGGAGTTTGACCTTGCCTATCACAGTTGTCACCCTGAAAAACTGGGTGAATGCACATACCCCATGCCTGCAGGAGACTCTGGAGAGAAATAACCTGTGGGACAACAAATTCAGAGACACAAGTCACATGTTCCTAAGTAGATACAAGAGGAGTGGGGAATGTAGTCCCTCACTGGCTGGGAATGATAGCTCCATTGTGGAAAGTGGTAGGAATTGTGGGTTAGGCACCATCTCTGCCTCATTAAGATGAACACTAACCTAAAGGAACTTCATGGATAAGACTACCTATTTTGTGTGGGAATAATCTTAAGTTTTGGTTTAATTCTCTTCAGTGGAAACTCCCAAATCAAATTATTTTACTTTGGGCATTTTATCTGGCGACCCTCAGAAACCTCAATAAATGTCTGAATTTTCAAATGTATCCCGAAATACAAGGGGTTATTATCTTAGTTCTATAAAATCACTAGACCCTGGCCACTGAAATCCTCCCAATAACTCTATGACCATCTTCCTATGAGAAACTTTAGAAACCCCTTAAGACTTTGGTGTGATGTAAATGTGTTTATACAGTTAGTACTCCTTTTAGCTCCATCTTCAACTCCATTTATTTACACTTGAAGCAGACACTTTTTTGCCTGTACCTCATCCCCTTGGCTCACTGTGACTTTGGTAGCAGCTATGGTGGGATGTTCCTATCACATTGACAACTTTCCACCTCGAGCACTTATTGCATCTCGGCATTTTCTGAAGGTTTGGGCAACTCAGCCCCCAAACAGAGCAGCCTGGGAGTGCAGGGGTTTAATGACCCTTGGGCAAACCTTAACCAGTGAGGGTTAACATTGATAGATAAACATCTCAACCTCCCAACCACCAGAGGAGCAATGCAGAGGTGTCATCTACACATTTCCTCAGAGGATCTCAGTTGGGATTGAATCTCAGTTGCCGGAAGTGATAACCAGGTCAGTAATGCACACTCTTCCCTGTGTCACTCTTCATGGTCCCTCACTTCTGCTTCCTGAGAGCCCCTCCCATGTCAGCCAGTGGCACTGAGGTCCTTGTCTCAGGCTTTGCTTTGGAAGAAAACCAAACTTAGACGACTCCCATGTAAATATTTACCTGACCTCCTGAAGACCCTATCTGCCACCCTTCTTCCACTCCCTGTGAGAGAGAAACCAAGTGCTTAGAATTTTGCAAATATATGTGTTTAGATTTTCATTTGACTTTCCTGCCTTAGCACTGGTATGAATGACATGATTATTAGCATTTATGAAAGATACAACTTTTTTTATTTTTGACTATTGATTCATAGTAAAACAAGAATTTCAGTAGCTAGCACTTCATATTAATTTAAATGCCGTTATTAAAATAAACTGTAATTTGGGCCTACAGTAGTAAAGGAGAATAATTAGAGAAACAGCCACTCCCATAGAGATGCCTGTGATGCCTGCAGGACCAGCAGGTCCTGGACTGAAGGGCCCACCTTCTTCTTGTCTTTCT
Source organism: Balaenoptera borealis (assembly GCF_965194805.1). Taxonomy (NCBI): domain Eukaryota; kingdom Metazoa; phylum Chordata; class Mammalia; order Artiodactyla; family Balaenopteridae; genus Balaenoptera; species Balaenoptera borealis. The sequence goes on along the minus strand of NC_138861.1, from coordinate 127,801,185 downwards.
TTAGAAATGAAGGCAGTTTGGCTTGGGAAGTATTACTGATGTGTGCAGAGTGTCAGCCTAAAGAACCAGAGGGATTAAAAAAGGATCTGCACCAAACATAAATTTCCCAGCATTTTTTCCTTTTCTGTGTCTTATCCTGACCTTGAAGTCTGGAACACCTTTCATTTTTTTTCTTTGATGTACAGATTGGCAGACCACTAACCAGGAAATATTTCAAATTTTATGGCTCTATTTTTTCTGAATCTGATTTTTCCTGCCTAGGAGAGACTATTTATCATCCCAACCAGCTTTACATTTCTCTACTCATTTCATGCACAGAGAAAAGAGTACAGGAACCCAAGAAAGGGAGGTTAAAGGGAAGAGACCTTTTGTCAATGATATTTGTTTAATTAGAACTTCAAATTTGTAATTAAAAATTCTTCTAATTATTTGTGGTATAGGTAATACAAACAGTACAAAGTACTTCTTTCAAAGGCAAACAGCTGTGTTGTGTATACTAATGATATTGTGTGTGCATATTAATGTATACATACATATATGTACATATATATCACTATACATATATCAAATATATCACTATATCTCATAGTTTACCTATAATATATTATATATATTATATATAATATAATCATATTATAGTAATCATAGTACTATTTTTATAATAGTCACAATGTGCATACTGTTCTGCCTGTTTATACCTTGCTTTTCCACTTAGAGCATCTTAGAGATTTTTCCAAACTAGAAATATTTCATAGAATCAATATTTTAAATGTTTGCATAGTATGCATTTTAGGAATATGCCATCAGTTATTAAACCAGCCTTCAGGATAGAGGTTTGGTAGAGATCTTGGCATTTTTTGTCAATCTTAGCTGATAAAATCAATATTGCAATAAATATCCTTCCATGTGTCCTGTTGTTCTCATATGTCACGAAGTCAGTAGGATAAATTCCTAGTAAAATTGCTGAAATAAGGAGACTGAGAATTTATAATTTTGCTAAAGATTGTGAAATTACTACTAGATAAAAAATACAATTAGAAGAAGCTATAGGTATTAGATAAAAAATATGGTTTATTGGATCAATGGTTTACTTTGGTTTCTCTTATTATTAAATAAGTTGAGTGCCCTTTTGTATGTTGAGAGCCGTTTGTGTTTCCTTTCCTGTAAACAGCTTTTTTATTTACCTTGCTTGTTTTTCTATTAGACTATTATTTTATTGATTTGTAAAATTCTTATATACAAGGAAATTAGTCTTTCGTGAATGATATAAGTTGTAATTTTTTTCCTGCGTTTCATTTGTCTTTTGATTTTTATGGTAATTTTTGTATGCAGGAAATTTAAATTTTTGTACAGTTAAAGGTACCTTTTTAAAAATAGTTTCTGAGTTTTGCAACACACTCAAAAAGGCTTCCTTTTTCTGAGATTATTAATTAATTTATGTTTTCTTTTAGTACTTTTTAAGGTATCTTTATATTTAAACCTTTGATCTATTTGGAATTTATTTTGTGTAAGACATCAGTTAGAAATAAATCTTGATTTTCTTCTACATATCTGCCAAGTTGTCTGAAAACCCTTTGTTAGATAATCCATTTCCCATTTGAAATACTATTTTTATCATACTACATTCATGTATGTATTAGATCTAATTCTGTATTTTGTCATCTCTGTTCTATTGACCTATTTTTCCAGTCATGCATAAATATCACATGTTCTTAATTACTGTGGTTTTATAAAATATTTTAATATCTGGACAGCTAGTCTCCCTTCCACCCTTATTATTAGCATTATCCTATTTATTCTTTTTTTTTTTAAATTGAAGTATAATTGATTTACAATGTTGTGTTAGTTTCAGGTATGCAGCAAAGTGATTCAGTTATGTATATATATATATTTTTCAGATTATTTTCCATTATAGGTTATTAAAAGATATTGAATATAATTCCTTGTGCTACACAATAAATCCTTGTTGCTTATCTACTTTATGTTTAGTAGTTTGTATATGTTAATCCCATACCCCTAATTTATCCCTCCCCACTTCCTTTCCCCTTTGCTAACCATAGTTTGTTTGCTATGTCTGTGATCTGTTTCTGTTTTGTATATAGATTCATTTGTATTATTTTTTAGATTCCTCATACAAGTGATATCATATAATATTTGGCTTTCTCTTTCTGACTTACTTCACTTAGTTTGATAATCTCTAGATCCATCCATGTTGCTGCATATGGCATTATTTCATTCTTTTTTATGGCTGAGTAGTATTCCTTATGGCTGAGTAGTATTCCATTGTGTGTGTGTGTGTGTGTGTGTGTGTGTGTGTGTGCGTGTGTGTGTATATATATATATGTATATATCACATCTTCTTTATCTAGTCATCTGTCGATGGACATTTAGGCTGTTTCCATGTCTTGGCTATTGTAAATAGTGCTGCAATGAACATTGGGGTGCATGTATCTTTTCGAATTATAGTTTTCTCCGGATATAGGCCCAGGAGTGAGATTACAGGATGATATAGCAACTCTATTTTTAGTTTTCTGAGGAACCTCCGTACTGTTTTCCATGGTGGCTGCACCAATTTACATTCCCACCAACAGTGTAGGAGGGCTCCCTCTTCTCCATATCCTCTCCAGCATTTATTTGTAGACTTTTTAATGATGGCCATTCTGACTGGTGTGAGGTGATACGTCACTGTTGTTTTGATTTGCATTTCTCCAATACCTAGTGATGTTGAGCATCTTTTCATGCACCTGTTTGGCCATCTGTATGCCTTCTTTGGAGAAATGTCTATTTAAACCTTCTGCCCATTTTTGATTGGGTTGTTTGCATTTTTGATACTGAGTTGTATGAGCTGTTTGTATAGTTTGGATATTAACCCTTTGTCGGTCGCATCATTGGCAAATGTTTTCTCCCATTCCATAGGTTGTCCTTTAGTTTTGTTGATGGTTTCCTTTGCTGTGCAAAAGATTTTAAGTTTGATTAGGTCCCATTTGTTTATTTTTGCTTTTATTTCTTTTGCCTTGGGAGACTGATCTAAGAAAACATTGCTACGATTTATTTCAGAGAATGCTTTGCCTGTGTTCTCTTCTAGGAGTTTTATGGTGTCATGTCTTATATTTAGGTGTTTAAAATAAACAATTTTGAGTTTATTTTTGTATATAGTGTGAGAGAGTGTTCTGATTTCATTGATTTAAAGATAGCTGTCCAGTTTTCTCAACATCACTTGTTGAAAAGCCTGTCCTTTCTTCATTCTGTATTCCTGCTTCCTTTGTCATAGATTAATTGACCATAGGTGTGTGGGTTTATGTCTGTGCTTGCTATTCTGTTCCATTGATCTATGTGTTTGTTTCTGTGCCAATACCACACTTTTTTTTTTTTAAACTGTTTTGATTACTGTAGTTTTGTAGTATAATCTGAAGTCTGGAAGGGTTATGCCTCCAGCTTTCTTCTTTTTCCTCATATCCAGTTTATTCTTGTATATTAATTTTGCTTATGTATTTTAGAACTGCCTGGTTTGAGTTTTTAAAAATGGTATTTTTGAAAGGTCATATTAAGATTATTGATTAATTCAGATAATTGATATCTTTATGTTATAAAGGGTTGCAATCCAAGAACATGGTATGATTTCCCATGTTTTCCATCTTCTGTATCCCTCAGTAATATTGTGAAGTTATTATTTTATTCAGATCTCATATATTTCTTCAGTTCACTTTAGGTATTTTATCATTTTGGTAGTATTACGAATGACATTTTCTTCCATTAGCTTCTTAATTAGTTATTTGCCTCTGAAGACTATTGATTTCTGGATATTAATTTCATACTTGTACTTAATAATTCCTCTTAAAATTTATAAATTTTTTCAGTTGATTTTATTGGCCTTTCAAGCAAATAATCAACAAATAATGATACTTTTATTTCCTCCGTTCAGTTTTGTGTCTCATGTGCTTGTTTCCTTAAATTTGTTGGCTAGTACTTTAGGAATAAAATTAAAAAATAGAAATGAAAAAGGATATTCATTTATTTTTAAACTTTTAATTTTTTTGCATTAATGAGAGTTCATTTTGCTTTTTCCCTTCAAATCTTCCATTATGCCTTTTTGGTGAATACTTCAGAAATTTAAAAAAATTGAATAGATTTCATTTTTTAGAGAAGTTTTAGGTTTACAGAAAAATGTAATGGAAAGTTCAGAGCCATTATGATTTTTTAATCTTCTTCTGAAGTGTCTGTTTTTCTTCATGATATTTCTAATTTTGCCTTCATTTCTATAATATTACTATTTGTTTTCTTCTCATTCTTCTCTGAGTTCTGACATGTCACTATTCCAGTATCTGTTATTGTCCTGTATCTTCCCTGAGATACATACCCTTATCTTCGTGAGGCCATTATGTCATAAATTTATTTAAAGTTATAATTCTACCATGGGCCACAATTTTCATTGATAATGTGGTAACATTTTTGGGGTAATGTATTTTGTTTAAATTTTCTCCCTGTTTCTTTTCTTCTCTAATCTTTCATATTAGATCTACTCTGGTTTCTTTTTAATTAATACTCTCTTTTGAATGAGATAAATTCTTTATGTATCAACTATTGCAAAATGTCTGTGTGGAGATGAGGCCAGGACTGTATTCCCTCTAGTAGAAATTCTCCCATGATATGTAGTTATGTTTATAAGTGAGTATTTTTTCACTTTTATTCTCCCCAACTCACTGATATTGACACTTTATGCTACTCATAATGCAGTCTTTCTCCTCCCCTGTCCAACCGACTGACGCCTTTCTGCAGATCTGGTTGGCTATGTGGATCCTTGTTCAGTGCCATCTTCTCTGCTTCTCAAAATTCTATGACAAACTGGATCTAGGAAGGCTCTCTCACCTCCCTGTGTCTCTGTTCTTGTTCCAAGCAAGACATTGTTGATCTCGCACATCAAGTGATCCTCTTACTTATAGACTATTCTAAGACATTCTCTCTGGAGTCACCCTGTACTCCAGTTGACCTTCTCTGCATTTAACAGCACTTCCTCAAATTGTGTAGTTCTGGTTTGTAGAAATCTTCTAGTTTCATTGCAGGTGGAATTTGCATTCCTGTTTCTTTTTCTTATTATTTTGCAAGGAAGAAATTATCTTTATTTTTTTTTTTTTAATTTCTGAGTTCTTGTGAGTTCGAAATGTCTTTATTGTGCCCTCACTCTTTTTTTTTTTTTTTTTAATTTTATTTATTTATTTATTTATTTTTGGCCGTGTTGGGTCCTCGCTGCCGTGCGAGGGCTTTCTCCAGCTGCGGCGAGCGGGGGCCACTCTTCATCGCGGTGCGCGGGCCTCTCACTGTCGCGGCCTCTCCTGTTGCGGAGCACAGACTCCAGACGCGCAGGCTCAGCAGTTGTGGCTCACGGGCCCAGCCGCTCCGCGGCATGCGGGATCCCCCCAGACCAGGGCTCAAACCCACGTCCCCTGCATTGGCAGGCAGACTCTCAACCACTGCGCCACCAGAGAAGCCCAAGAAATTATCTTTTCAATGTGTTATTTTAAAATAAAAAATCTGGACTGCTTTTGAAATTCAATTTTTAATATCTACTAAGTCCAATTTCACTTGTTATTTAGTTTTTCATCTTGGCTGGAATCAACTTTTCAGGACCAGTATTTGTATCCCTAAATAAATGTAAAGAAATGCTTTAGGTGAGAAGTTGTGGGACAATTTTGAGGAGGAGTGCTGGGGTTGGGAGAAAGAAATGTGATATAAAGAGAGTAAAATAGGAGGTTTATACTGTGTTATTATTTTTTTTTTAAGTTTTTTTTTTTAAAATATATTTATTTATTTATTTATTTATTTATGGCTGTGTTGGGTCTTCGTTTCTGTGCGAGGGCTCCCTCCAGTTGCGGCACGTGGGGGCCACTCTTCATCACGGTGCGTGGGCCTCTCACCATCGTGGCCTCTCTTGTTGCGGAGCACAGGCTCCAGACGCGCAGGCTCAGTAATTGTGGCTCACGGGCCCAGTCGCTGCGCGGCACGTGGGATCTTCCCAGACCAGGGCTCGAACCCGTGTTCCCCGCATTGGCAGGCAGATTCTCAACCACTGCGCCACCGGGGAAGCCCTATACTATGTTATTTTCATGCTAGGATTAAACTAGAACTTTGATGTGTGTGTGGATTTGTTTGATGACAGTGGTTTTATAATTTTGTAATGTTATATAATAGTAAATATTAGCTTTGTATAAACAAGAATAAAAACTAATGGTTCTTACTTTCAGTTCAACAAAAATTAGGAATAGTGAATATAAATATTGCTATTTAATAATAATTTTAAATACAATTGCCAGTGTCTTATAAGTTCAGTTCTTCAGGCTGAGAACACATATTATCAGGAAATATTCTGATGAATTTATCAGAATGATTTTGTTATTTTGTTTTTTCCTTCATTGTTCTCTCTAAATTAGTAAATTCAGATGTTTATTTCAAGAGCAAAATAAAATCAAGTAAGAGGCTTTTGTTGAGGCTTATCAACATTTTCATTCAAAGTTAAATCTGAACGATTCTTTGCTTAGTTCTATACTGAAGTCCTAGGTAAATTTGATAATGCAGAGGTAAGTTTTGCTTTAATTTCTGCTCATTTGGTATAGCTGTTTACTTTTTTTAAATATGTAAAATCAGCTTCTGGTGATTAAGACTTTTAAAAATGAAATGTGTTCGATAAAAGTACTTATCAGGAATTAGTTGGTAAATATAAGCATAGAATTCTACACATATTAATTGATGAAGATAAATTATATTTATTCCAAAGAATTTCCCAACTCTCCAATTACTTATTGACCACCTTATTTTAAACAGTGTGTGCTGAGCTGAGTAGAAAAGAAGTAAAAAATTATTATGACTGGAAGTTGTAGTTAGAATTTGTTAATAATTTCATCTGGATGAGAAGTAAATTATAAAATATATGGCACGTTCCCTTCCAAAGTATTAATAAATTGTTTTACAATAGCAGCAATCCATTATATACAAAGAACCAAAAGAAATAGTATACAAGTTGGAAAGAACATGGGCTTTGAATTCAGTCGTGCCTATGTTCAAAATCCCAAATCCTGTTTCACTTCTTATAGGGAATGTGACCTTGGCCAAGTTACTTGAGAGGCTCTTTATCTTTGAGTTAGTGATAATAGAACCATTTAACAGCATTCTGAGGAGGAGCGCAAACGTTAGACTATCTCAGTTTGAAAGCAAGTTTTGGACAAGGGAGAGAGCCAAACAACAATCATGACATGTCCAAATTCACATTATCACGGGTCACAGCATTACAGGGTTTTATACTTATTTTCTTTTGGTTCAAAAATTAGGCAAAAAGAGGTGATATCTGAAAATCTCAGCAGTAAAAATCGAAACAATAAATTAAAATTAAGAGAAGGGGGTGAAGAGGCTCAAATTCTGGCTCTCCCACTTACCACTTGGGCAAATTACTTAACCAGACCTTGCCCTAGTGCCTTTATCTATAAAATGGAAAGAACAGTAGTAGCTATCTTCTTGCGGCTTATTACATATAGTAGCAAACAGTCATAATTTACTGATTTTTTTGTTCTTGGCAAAAATAGGAAAAATCATTGATTGTACTTTGAGTTTAGAGGACTTTAGTCTTAAAAAGAGGAATTCAATTACAGAATCTCAAGTAGTAATTGTATGAATGGTCTTTGATGTTTGAGGTTTGCGCCACCAGAAAGTAGTCTTTTAGGTTAGAGCAATTTTGGAGTCTTGGTGCCAGGAAAACTATTCAAGCAGTAGATTTCTGTTTAACTAACAGTCTGATACTACCAGGAGATGATTACTAAAAATGTATAAGTGAAAGCTTACATAAGTTAAAAAATGTAACTATTAAAAAAAAAAGACTGAGAATGCAGGGTTAGAGAATGTTAATAGCCATCATAAAAGTTAATAGTCCAAGAAACAAAAGAAAGAGCAATTCAGGCAAAACTAATAGCTCTTCTCACCCATATTCCATCTGAACATCTTGTGTTTGAATTGCACTTACTAAGAAAATTAATAGTAAACATTTTGAAAAAGGACACTGGAATTCTACTGTTACAGCAACAGGAGAAATATAGGAACTGTTCCACTTGGTATGTATCTTTTTCATCTAAAATAATAAATACATGTACCAAGTGTGACACTGTAATATTTCACTAGAATTCAGACCTAAAGGCCAGATAATGCCCTTTAGTTTCTGCTGGTAATGTGGTCTTCATGGTCACTCTGTTCTCGTGGAACAGAGATAACTCCATCTGAATCCTCCATTTAGATCTAACGAATATGCCTTATGGATTAGATGAGAAGTACAATCTTAGAAACAGAAAAGCTTGCCTTTTCATTTTGACCTGTATATCAGGACATGAGTCCCTTGTCATATTTATGTATTGTAAATATCTTCTTTCAGTATATGGTTTGTCTTTTCATTCTCTTAATGGTATTTTTGATGAACAAAATTTCTCTATTAAAAAAAGTTCTCAGCTTTAATAATGTTCAATATAGCATTCTTTTCTTTATGATTAATGATATTTCGTGTGCTGTTTCAGAAATCATTGCCTCCTCAAGGCAAAGGAAAAGAGAATGCTAATGTGAATTCACCTGAAGCATAATTTTATCTGATATATGACATATAAATGAAAGGCACTGCCATTTAATCAACCTTATTGACACTACAACACTCCAAATTTATTAGAAAGAAATTACTGGTGCAATAGTAAGTCATAATTCTGTGACTTTACTGGGAGCAATAAGTATATCCTTATTAAACATCTAATATAAATTACTCTAAAATTTCTTGTAAAACCTTCCATTTTTAGACTGATCCATGTTTTAGAAAGTTTTTATATAAAGCAACTGAAAATCTACCTCTCTGAGACTTCTACTTATTGGTACAGGTACCCTTCTCTGATACTTCATGTGATGTCTAGTTTTCCCTCTATACACCAGTTCTCCAGGTACTTCGAGATAACTCTCGTCTTCTCATGAAGACTTCTCTTTTAAAGGGCATTACATACTTAAGGAGGAGAGAGCACTTGATTTTGAGGTGAAGGAGGAAGAGAGCCAGCAGGCACTGAAACTGTGGACCTGAAGCATAGAAGGGATTTCTAGAATCTAGGTAGAACTTTGGGACTCATCTGACATGGGAATGTGTGAGCCCCAAGCATGAATGTTTGGAGAATGCTTTCTTGGGGGTTTTCTACTTTTAAGGAAGGGTCAAAGAGGTACAAGGGAAATTAGGAATGTGGAATTATTGAACTCATGTAGGAGAGTTTATAGAGAGTAATATCAGTGGCTACAGAATCAGTTGAATTAAGGTCTCACAAAAGGTCTTCGTGTTTGTTGATTTTTAATTCATTGGTGTAGGTAAACAATTTTAGTACAGAGGAAGGGATCAAAAAGTCATGTATTGGGGGGATTAATGATAAGCTAGTGTAGTCAGTTTGGATAAAATCAACTTTTCTTTTTAATGGCAATCGAAAAACATTGAAGCCTGGAGTATCTAAAAGTGATGATGTGAGGGCTGTTAGCTCACTGGTGAGAGAAAAAAACATTGGGATCTGTTGTTGTCTTGGAAAAAAGTGATACTTAAATTTTAGAAAAAGATTGCAACAATGAGAAGCATTTTTATATTCAGTTGAGGGTGCTGTCTACTTTGTGGAAGGTTGCCAGTTTACATCTTGCCAGTTATATGAGTAGTTTACACATAGAAACCTGAGCTAACTTCTGCAGTACTTCTGAGCATTTAGGCAACGCCTTGCTGTCCTTAGAGGTCAGTTTGGCTGGAAGTTCCCTTAAGCATCCGCTGGACCTTTTGCAAACATGGGTAAATAAGAGACAAGGTACCCCAGAAAAGGGAGAGGTAATTGAAAGGAAGAGGTTCATGAAAATATGTGAGGATATTTAGGACCCAGGAAGGGCAGAACTTAGTCTTGGAAAGAAAAGAAACTTTAAATCATAAAAAAATTGAAAGCAAGAAGAAAATGGTATAAAGAAAGAACTACAGGGGTGCTAATTATCACTATAGTGGCAATCACATTACAGTATATAAATGTATCAAATTAACATGTTGTACACCTTAAATTTTCACAATGTTACATGCCAAATATATTTCAATTAAAAAAAAAAGAAAAAGAACTATGGAGATATATAAAGGCAGAAAAAAAGGAGAAAAATGTAATTAACAATTAATAATATCAATTTCCTTGTAAAGTAAGGAAGCTTGATAGTTGACAGCAAAAAAAGTCTCAGTTATCTTTAGTTTTGAGTAGAGTAAATAGAAATACGCAATTTGTGGCAGTCGTTTTAAGGATCATAATAGTCATTATGTTATGATATGAATAAAAGGAATTAGGTGAAATTTATATTACTGATTGAAAGTGTACTAATACCATGAATTTGTGTAGAAAATACCAATGCACAAACAAGTATGAAGTAATAATAATATTATTCTATTTAAAACTGAGCCCTAGGAATAAAAGCATTCTGTTTTCTGCCTGCTAACCTGAGTTAGGATTTTTTCTGACACACAACCAATCCAAGACTGATTTTTGGTTGATGTATTCCAGAAAAGCCCAATTTTCCTCTCATCAGGAGATATTATTGTTCCCTAAATATGGTGAAGTTTCTAGAAGTATTCCTCTTCTTGCCAGCCAATTCACTTAAATTTGGAGACTTTCTGAAACACCATCAATGCAGACTAAGAATCAGTCCTTCTAAGAAGCTTCAGTCTTCCTTATCAAATATGGTGGTAATTCTTAAAAAATATGATCTCCTTTCTTTCTAACACATCCCACATCTAGAACTCTTTGTAAAGTCATTTGGTTTCCTAAGCTTCTAAGTATTATATCTTTTCAAATTTACATTGCCTCTTTCAGGAATCACTTAGGATAATTTTCATTCTTTTGCAGTCTAGTTAGAGGATACCTTTCAGTAATTTAAAGACTTTCCAAATATTAGAAAGACTCTGGTTTATTTTGTGTAGGCCTCTGTGATATCTTGGGGTTGGTTTACAAGTGAAACAGTCTTCTATCTTCAGTGAAATTTGGAAATCAGTATAATGTTTGCTAATATTTTTCTCAAATGTGAAAGGATATGGCTTCCCTTCTCCTCAGATCTTAGTGCTAAGTGGTTGTTTTCTCTAATCCTAATTTGCCTTTCTGGGTTCTGGTTCTTCCCCATGCCTGTCCCAGAAGAGAGTCCCATCACTACAGAGGAATGAGAAGTTTTGTCGCTATACTATGCTACTTACCAGATAGCACTATCCTAGGTAAATATACATCTGGGATTCTAAGCACTTATTTTGTTTGTGGCTGTTTGCCAAGAATCCAATCAAGTGTACAACAGACCTTTATGGAGTGCCTGCTGTAACTCAAGATGAGATGCTAGGCATATGGGGGAGCGGATGCCAAACCAATCATTGCTTTCTTGGAATTAATAGTAAGCTGGAGAATTTCAAATGGTTAGGTTGCTATGAAGAAAATAAACAGGGTGATGGGATAGAGAGTACATGGGAGAGAGTATGTTAGATTTGGAAATCAGAGAAGACCATTCTATGAAATTGCTGAAAGCTGAAAGATCAAGGGCTGGTCCTGTGAATATCGGAGAGAAGCACCTTCTGAGCAAAGGGAAAGCAAGTGCCCTAATGTGGGATCAGGTTGGTGTGTTCCAAGAACACTAAGAGGCTAGTGTGTATGGAGGACCATGGACAAAGGGGAAAGATATGAGAAGGCTAGATAGGTGAGCAGAACTAGTTCACACAGAATATGAGAAATTGAGATTTTATTGCAGGTGCAATTGAATACCGCCTTAGGACTTTGAGCAAGAAAATTTTATGGTTTAATTTTGATTACAAGATGATCATTCTGGATATTATGTGGAGAATGAGCAAAATAGCTGATCCAGGATGACCAGTTAAGAGGCTCTGCCCATAGTCTACATGAAAAATTATGGAGGCTTATACTAGGATGGTGGTGTCAGAGGTAACAGAAAATGGTAGATGCAGGATTTATTTGGGAGTTAGACTTGACTTGTTAATTGATTGGATTCAGAGAATAAGGAAAAAGAGACAACTTGAGGTTGATTCCTGGGGTTTTGGCTAAAGAAACTGAGAGGATAATGGTGGTATTTATGGATTACAACTAAAATATATATTCCTAGAGACAAGAATTCCGGGTGACTTTCTGATTATCCAAAGTTCTGATTGTGGTGACTCTGAAGTATTCTGGGAGTCATCTCAGGACTTAGAGAGAGCCTGGTCCTCCAGCCTCCCCATCATTTGGACAGCTCCTAATTCCCTGTATTACATCCCTTTATCTTTTACGTGCTAAAGTGATTTCTACTTTTTGCAACTGAGCTCTGACAGTTGTGAGCCTGGAGAAAATCAAAAAGCATACAGTTTCATTGAAGACAAGAGAAAAATATGTTTTGTGATAGAGCTGTCAATTCTGTTGAATTGTGGAATGTGGCTTAGAAATCAAGCAAAATGAATCAAAAGAAGTGATCTTTGGATGTAATATGGAGTAATTGGTGCTAGCGGTAACCGCAATTCAGTAGAATGTTAAAGGGAAGCCCAAGTAGATGAGGTTGAGGAGCAAATAGGAAATGAGGCAGTAACAGAGAAACTATGTAGATGAATGTTTTAAGTAGTTTCGTTTTGACAGGGAACAGAGAAATGTTATGGTAGGTACAGGGAGACAAGGGGTCAAGGAAGGATGCATTTGGAGTGGAGATACTTTATGTATCAGTTACCTTGTTTTTGGTTGTAAATGGCAGAAATTCCAATTCAAATTGGCTTAAGCAATAAGAATAAAAATTGGAATGATTCATGTAACTGAAAAAGTCCAGAATTAAGGATTCCAAGTGTATTTTTCTGCATCTCTCTGTTCTACAGTTGTCTACATTTTTCTTTATACTCAGATTCAGCTTTTATTATAATAGCAAAATAATATTAGTAGTTCTGGCTTTCATATCTTTACAGCATAAGGATCAGAGTGAGAGGAAACACAAGTCCTGACATTCACTCTGATTGGACTAACATAAATCAGTCACAGTGTCCAGAGAAATGTCATGAATTAAATGGCTAGAGTCTGGGTTTCTGCCACTCGCCAAATCAATAGCTGTGTATATGGGAATAACATTCCCTGAATTGCTTCCACCTTGAAGCTGAAGGTGAGTGAGAGTCAATCTCATCCAAAATTTGGCTGATGGGCAATGGGGGGGTGGAAGGAATGGTCAAGTTCATAAGCTAATACACTGTCCGTGTGCTATGGGAAAGAAGCCAGAGGAAGAGATCAGTAACAGAGCAAAGAGGAGAGGTCATTTCAGAGTGAGATCTTTCAGTGAGTAGGAGGAGGGCGCCAGAGCTGGACTTGGGTAAGAGGAGGGTCACTTTCTCCACCGAGACGAGAGAGGAAGAGAGTGGCAGCTGCCTGTGGGAGGAAGGAGGAGTTCCCTCATGACGGCTTCTGTTTTCCCAGAAAAGTGTGAGACAAGATCATCACAAGATCATCAGTTGGTGGTGAAGGAGGCAGGGGCCCAAGAGGAGAAGGTGTGAAATCATCATTTTGAAGAGTGTGAAAGTGAAAGGTGGGGGGTATACAGGATCTACAGAGAGGGAGGCAAGGACTGAGAACCACTAGCCTATTCCTCTTTCTGTTTTGAAGGCTTGCAGTTCTCCTGGACACTCATTTACAAACTTGAAGTGATTATTTATCACCTCTCCCGATTTTCTGTTTTCCCCACTCCCAATTTCTAGAGATGATTTTTCTTAAGAATTAAAAAAAAATCATTCTTTTCCTCCCGGCCCACCATCAATCCTCTGGTGTAAACCGTCATCTTTGCACAGGAGGTTTATGGCGGCAGCCGCGGTAGAAATCTTATCTTTAGATGCTTCCTTCCCTGATCCAGTCACACTGCTGTCAGAATAATTGTCCCTAAATACAGCTTTTGTCATGTTGTTTCCTTGTTCAGCGCATCTGCCTGAGTTTCAAAGGTCTTTAGGTGAGGTTTTCCTTGTATTTTTTCCCTTTGTTTTCCAATATAGAAATTTCTAGCCCTGTCATCTAGTCTTTTCCTTTGCCCAGGAACTTAACGTCGTATTCTTTTCCACATTTCTGTGTGTACTCGTAGTCCCCATGCTAGAAATTGCAAACCTGGCCCTTTCTCTACATCAGGTCAGACCCATCCTTTAGGACTCTGCTGTGGAACTTTCTGGGATGATGGAAATGTCCCATATCTGCATAACCACATGCAGCTATTAAGCACTTGTTTTGAGTGAAGAACTTATATTTAAATTATATTTTTACTTATGTTTAATTTTACTTATATGTAAATTTAAATGTAAATAGCCAAGTGTGTGGACACACAGCTTTAGGACCTACGCTTTATCCCATTACTGCCTTGATGCCACTTAACCAGTTCAACCCTGATAGACATTCCCCCTTGTGGGAAGTCCTGTAGCTTTTGATGATCTTTACAGCACAGCTGTACATTTAGTTCTATATTTTCCTGCTTTCAAGTTTTCACACTTGCCTTGTTTCTCCCTTTGTCTTATTTTTCTCTTTTACCTACAACACTGAGCTCATAGCATAACCTTCAATACATACTTGACTAAAGTTTTGAATTACTTATGTGTAAGGGGATGCTTCTTTCCTACTAAAACAAGATAGAAAACCAAAGATAAAAATAGATGAACACTCTGCCAGGATGTCCTTCTGGCAGGAAGGGAATTCAAAATGGCTTCTTCTCCTTGTCCTTCTTGAGTTCCTTTCTCTCCCTTGGATGGCTCCCTCTTTCCTTCCTGCCCAGAGGAATTAAAACATCATTATTGTTGTATACTTTGCATAACTGTTTTCTGATATATGGTACAATAGCAGTTTATTACTCTTAAGAGAGTAGTATTTTAACTGCTGCTCTGTGGTTTGTTTACAACATATGGTTAGTTTTACTAAGGAATTACTCAGATGTATATACCATTTTCCTGGACGTTGTGGAACCATCCAATTTCCACAGTTTACCAGTCTAACTTGTCCTCTAGCAATGAAACCTAAAAGTCTTTTAATTTGAGGATAGTCGACTTTTTAAGTAGGAAGTAAAGGGCCATGTTGCTGGTCTGGAGGGAAGTTAAATGGATTACTCAGTAATTCTGTGCCACCCCTCTCCTGAAGGGTTATTCAAATCCACTCACATAATACATGGATTTTTCTGTAGTGATTAGCTCACAAGCATTTAGTTGACAGACATGTAGTCTTCTCCTTTTCCCTCCAATGGGAAATGGGCCTTCACTTATGCAAATTACGGCGCTCACGCTGGGGACCCACAGGAGAGGGCCTGACACAATCGTATCAGCAGAGATATAAATCCCTCCACTTGCCGGCCTTCCTATTCATGAAGCTGCTTCAGCGTTCAGTTATGTTCATTTGCATGTTAACACCAGCAAAAAGTATGCAAAACATGAATACCCAGCTTTTCAAAGGGGAGGAGTAGAAGCCCAGGACAGACTGTTGAGTTTGGTTTTGCTTTCTAGACAATGAAAGCCTAGGAACAAAATCAACTTGCCAATCCATTTTCCTTAAAAAGAGTCAATTCTGTTTGCTCCTGCCAGATCAGGCAACCTGATTTTCATCCACCATTTTCTAAAACTTGGATTTAAACTTTTAAACTTCGATGTAAGTTATATGACTTCAAATACTCACAGTGACTAGCCCATATTAATCTTGCCCTTAAGAATAAATTTTTTTTTTAAGGACAGGAACGTTATTTATTTATTTTTATTTATTTAATTTTTGGCTGCGCCACGCGGCTTGTGGGATCCTAATTCCACAACCAGGGATCGAACCCATGCACCCTGCAGTGGAGGCGGGCGTCCCAACCACTGGCCCACCAGGGAACTCCCAAGAATAAGACTTTTATCTTTCTCATTTGCCTCTTCATCGGTACTTCCTTATTTCTCTTTCTCTTTCTCTTTCTCTCTCTCTCCCTCTATCTCTCTCTCTCTCTCTCTCACACACACACACACACACTCTCTCTCTCTCTATCAAGTAAATAATGTAATGCACTATATGCCATACGGTAGCATTCTGCATAATGGCAACTAAGGAGGTTAAATTCTGTTATTTCTGGTGCCTAACACTACTCCATTGTATTTGGATACCTCTGTATGATTTAAATTCCTTCACTTCTATTGCATCATATAAATATAGGTGCAATGAAACAATGAGAGAACATAAAAAGCAATGATTTACTCACTTAAATGCAAAACCTTTTTTTTTTTTTTTGTCTTTTGGGGAATAAAAAAAGTACTTCAAGAATAGTAGAACCAAAAAGATGTTTAGTTAAATCCTGAAAAGAAACAAGATAGAGGAGAAAACAGAATAACAAAGAAAAAATGCTAAAAAGACAGTAGTTGCAGAGAAATCTGACATTTAAACCGAGGCGACTAGTGGTGCCCATGGCAACTCCTCTGACAACTTGGTGAAAAAAAAAAAAAAGACAAAAATTCTATTCTCTTCTTTGCTTTCAAGGATAATCCTTGCTTTTTATTTTTTCTCCCTGGGAGCCATGACAATTTTTTTTTTTCTTTTTTGGGACCATGCAGGAATTTCTTTTATAATAGACCTAATAAATAATGGAGGGTTAATGTCCTTTAGACAACTAGATGGGAAATTTGATCTTCCCAGAACACATTTCCACGCTTATATGTGATCTGGGTGCTGAGAAGTGTAAGTAGTGTTGGTTGTTTTATATTTAGGATTTATGCTATTTTACAGTTCCCAAGTTGAATACAGTATTAAATACAATTCATGTAAGATGAGGAACTTGTTTTAATTGTTCTGTCGAACCCAGCACGTGATAATCATTCTCTCTAAATTTGAATCAAGTTTCTATCTATTCTGTCATTTGGGTATCTCTGGAAATATTATCACCCATGACTAGATAAAAATAGTAAGTGTACATTAACGCAGTGACATTCACCCCCTCTTTCAAATATAATTTCCAAATTGAGAGTCATTTTTCAAAAGTTCTGTCACAGCATCAGGATGTAATTTTAATTTCAGAGATCATACCTTGTGAGCTTAAACACTGTGGCGTGAGAACCACTGTTTGCAGGAAGATAGCATTGTTACTGCCCAATGGACCTTGCTGCTATTTTATACATAATTTACTCAAGATTGTTTTTCACTTTTTTTCTTAAAGTGGGAAATGAAAGGAATGGTTACATTTCAGTTGTCTTGTTTGCAAACCTTAAGTTTGAATTTCAGGAATGCTAGTTTGTACTTAAATATTTTTATCATTTTTGCTTTTTAAGATAAAAATGTTTATAACTCAACAAATTAGCATGGACTAAGAATACAGATTGACCCTTTTATGTTTTACAGAAAAATTTCTGGAAAGGTTTAATGTCTGTAAAGTGTTACTTGCTGTTTGTAATCTCCCAGAATTTTGAGATTATTTCCTGAAAATATAAGTAATCTTTTAACAGTAAGAAAGTTTATCGAACACTTACTCATAATGTGGTAATGTGCCAGGGTCATTTACATAAATTATTTCTTATCTTCTTGACATTTCTATAAGGTAATATTTTATGCCCATCTTACAGGTGAAGAAAGATAATAGGAACTTGTCCCATGTCACATAATTCATAAGCTGCTGAGTTGGCATTCAAACCTAAGCCTATTTAAATCCAAATTCTAGTGCTGATATTTACCATTTCATGCAACATCACAGAATCAGCAGCATAAATCCCATCTCTCTTTGACAGGTAAATTAAAGCAGGCTACAAATGGATTAAAAAGGAGTTTGCTTTAAATTTTTCTTCTACTTTTTTTGCAGGGGGGTATAGGCTTCCTGTACTTTTATTTCTATCAAAGAGTGAAATGGAAGGAATAGAAAGAAGTGGGGAGGGGAATCTAGATCTCTGAGTTCATGCCTAGAAAGGCCTGCCCAAGCATGGAGAGTGAAGATGGCAGTTTTCTCCATGAAAATGGCAGTGACTGATTTGCCTCTTCATCTCTGATATCACCTGTACCTGACATCCTGTGGCAGAGAGTTGAGAATTAGTCAAAACCATGAAAATGAGAGAAAGATAGAGTGTCATGATGGTTTGAGCCCTGTGAACAGAACTGCTGTTAATGATTATATTATATATATATAACATACATGTAACATTTATATATATATATATGTTTTGAAATGGCCATGGAAATGTGCTGCTCAGATCCTGCTTGACTGACAGCCTTGACTGCTGTCCCTCTGCATTCACCACTCCGTTCCTGCTGAAGCCACATTTCCTCTGGGTGCCCTCAGTCGATAAGTGGGCACTGAGGGGGCACTAGTGCAGGTCTATTCCTCTAAGACATGGGACTCCTTTAGGTCATGGCTTTAGCTCCCCATCGACCTGGTTGACACATTCTTAGAACTGCTCTGAGGCTCTTCCTAACCAGTCCTCCTTTCTTTCCCCTCTCCTCTCACTGGTATGAGACCTACAGTTGTGGTCTAAAGACTCCCTGCCTACTCTACCTCCTTTTGTTTATCTGTGATAGGTGTGTCCTCTGATAAAGCTCTTCAACATCTGATTCCATCTTGGCATCTGCTTCTCCCAAGGACTTGAGCTGATATGTGCTTAAAGTAGTTGACCTGGGAAGCCAACCACTTATACTGAAGATGTGTTCGCATCTCAAAACACTACTCTCTCTAGATGTTGTCAGTGTTAGCCTAATGACCTAAAGACCCATAGATATTTTATAACTAAAGATGTATCAATGAATTTGAATCCAGTCTTCATCAGTATATCTATCTTTAAATAATTGTCTACTTCTATAAAATTGAATTTTGTATAAAAGGATTAAGATTTCTTAAAGGAATATACAACAGTACTCCTCAAATTCTCTATAGATGATTTATATAGTCAAAGATGGCCATGATGGGCACAATAGAAGTTCTGTAATTACCTCTAGAATTATTTGAACAATCTACTGAGATTTTCCCTGTTTGAACTTCAGAGTCAATATCCCTTTTTGCCCAAGCCTCACCTAAGTGCCTTCCCTTTTGGGAACCATATTTCCAGCTAATCCAGTTTATACTCTTAACTGTTACTTAACAGTTAGTCCCCAGTGTAATTTTTCTGCAAGTTCCTTTTAAATGGTATCCTTAAATCTAATGATCCTTTTCTACACTCAGCAGTTCTAGACTGCCACTACCTTTACAGCTAGCTAATTTTTCAACCAGTGTCTCTTTCTCCTGAAGGTCCAGGATAGGAAGACATACATTTTCCCATCATGAGGAATTGGTGGGCTAAGTTGTACATCAGTCCAGAGAAGCCACCATGTACAATTCTACAGCTGTAAGCTTATAAGAGTTACACCAATGCCTGATGGGTACTATAGAGTGGTGTCTCTAAAGTTGTACAATCTGGTAATTCTTACTCCACCATTTACTGGTTTTGTGACTTCAGGCAAGTTAAGGAATCCTTTAAGTCTTAGGTTCTATTTGGAAATATCTATTCTTAATAAATCTACTCAGAGAGTTGTGATAATGGTTGCATGATGATCTACATAGAGTATTTAAATAATTCTTATGCAGAGAAAGTCCTTAATAAATGTTAGTTATTATTATTATATGTTATAGCTCAAAGTTTCTGAAGATAAAAATTTGGTTTTCTCTGATCCAGATTTTTTAAAATTGAAGTATAATTGATTTACAATGTTGTGTTAATTTCTGCTGTACAGCAGAGTGGTTCATTTATACATATATATACACATTCTTTTTTATATTCTTTTCCATTATGGTTTATTACAGGATATTGAACATAGTTCCCTGTGCTATACAGTAGGGCCTTGTTATTTATCCATTATCTCTGATCCAGATTTCTTTCTTCAAATACCCTTAAATGATAACATATCTGCTATAAATCAGGAAATTAAATAAACTAACCTGAAAATGAGAGTTTACTATGTTAGTTAGTTATTCAAGTTCTAGATTTGCACTGAAGTTTGTCTTTTTTACTCTTGCTTATAAGTATATAAACCTGTAATGTGTATGTCTTTAATTTATGCAGATTTCAACTATTTTAGTAAAAGAAGATGAACGAGTGCATTATAATACGGCAAACTGTCAGTCTAGAGGTGGTTCTACCTAAAAGCCAGGCTGAAGATGAGATGGTACCTGGAATTCTCTAGCTCTCAAATCAGGACATGTGAAATTTCTTTTAGTAATTATTCTCATAGCAGAATTTGAAAACACTTAGAAAACCTTTAAAATGAATGTTTTGAGAAATATAAGATTTACCTCTCACTTGAAAATTTTATGGCTTTTAAAATGTACCTTTTTCCCATTGTATTCAAATTTGGAGAGTTAAATGATGACTGTAGTTGTTAATACTGTACTGTATAATCGAAATTTGCTGAGAGAGTAGAACTTACGTGTTCTCACCAAAAAAAGGAAAAATGTGAGGTAATGGATATGTCAGTTAACTCAATGATGGGAATCCTTTCACAGTGTATACATATATCAAGTCATGTTGTACACTTTAAATATACTCCAATTTTATTTGTCAATTATACCTCAGTAATGCTGAAAAAAAATTTGGAGAGTTAAGCTCCTAAGTTTTCTCAAAGCAAATTCATTTCCAGATATCTAAAAGAAACAGAAACCAGTCTAACTATGCAAAGCTCCTGTGCACAGTTTTATGCCATTTGAGCGTATCCTGAGCTGAATGGACTTCCACTGATTCGTTTATTGCACTTTGGGGCTAACGATGTCTTGTTGTGACACCAGCCACACAAAGACATCCAAGTGCCTTCTTTTCCTTCAGGACTGTTGGATAGCAAAGTTGCCCACAAGAAGTAGGTCAGTGGAGTTGGGGTGAAGAGAGACTGAACTTTCAAGGGCAGTTTAGAGCTTAGGTTCTTCTTTCCTGTTTTACTTTGAAGACACTGCTTCCTTCACATAGTTCTCTCTCAATTTCTCCCCCATTTTGTTTTTTTCTTCTTTCCATTTCCATTGTTACCTAATATTTGAGGTGGAAAATAAATCTGCAAGCAGAATCAGAATATTTCTATGCTGTAGTCAGTCCAAAATTTTTTCTGAGATTTTATTTTTACTTTTGTATGAATTGGAGTTACCTTCAGGGTTCCAATGAGGAAGCTAAAAGGAAGGGAATTGAATAGAAAATGTAGGCAGATTAATATTAACATTTTATTTTTTGCTTTTATTTCTCGTTTATTATGGAAGTATTCAAACTTCAAACATACAGAAAGTAGAGAGAATATTATAATGAATTCTTGTGTTATCACTCAGCTTCAGTAGTCATCAACATGAATAATTTTTATTTCATTTATCTCCCTCTACTTTATCTCTGTTTTTTGATCCTGAAGTATTTTCAAGCAAAACCCAGACATTATACCGTTTCTCCCTTAAATAGTTCAGTAAAGGTTTTAACGGATAAGGACTTTTGCTTCCACTGTCGATGCAGGTATCCAAAGTGGAACATAGTATAATATTCTTCCATATTCTCTGGTAACCTAGGGTAATTTGTTTTGTTGTCATAATGACATTAAGGGTTTGGGACAGCTTATCATACTAACTGCACTATTTATGAGAAATCTTTTAGAGGATTTGAAATTCTATATTGCTAAATCCCCTATACGATAGATACAGCTTTCTTGTTTTCCAATTATAAATATTGCAGTGGTGGCTCTAGCAAATGCAATAATGCAGGTGTGTAATGCAGCACACAGCAGGATTTCAGTTCTTAAGTCCTGAGGTGATTGGTAAGTAGATGTTTTCAAAAATCCTTTCAAAGATTTGAAATTTGATAGGTGAAACATTAAAAAAAAAAAAAAAAAAGGACAGATTCTGTGCCCAGAGACCCATGATTCCATTGGGAGGGTGAAGGGTTAATGTTTTACTCCTAAAGGGGGAGGAGGAGAGCAGACCGAACATCAGTCCAGAGAAGGATGTCACTATCTCACCTTCTTTAGGCACAGTTAGCACAACTGACTAATTCCTAACAATTGTAGGTGTAGTTACTGATTGCACAGCAGAAAACACAAATGAGGTTTTGATTTCTATGCTTTCTTTCTGAAATATTGATAGGGTATATTGGCAGGTCAATAAATTGACTTTTGACCATTGCGCTCACTCTGCGGAAAGAGCGTTAGTACATGTAGCCTCTGAGCTGACACATGTTAATTTCAACCATAGTGACAATGCTGGCATTTCTGTGTCTGCTCAGGGTCATGGTCATTTTTTTGAGAGCAAAGGTTTTGTCTCTTTTTGGTACATTCATCTATTGAGTCTCTGCTGCATGCATATCCTTTAGTGGCTACTTCTTTTTTTAAACATCTTTATTGAAGTATAATTGCTTTACAATGGTGTTAGTTTCTGCTTTATAACAAAGCGAATCAGTTATACATATACATATGTTCCCATATCTCTTCCCTCTTGTATCTCCCTCCCTCCCACCCTCCCTACCCCACCCCTCTAGGTGGTCACAAAGCACTGAGCTGATCTCCCTGTGCTATGCGGCTGCTTCCCACTAGCTATCTATTTTACACTTGGTAGTGTATATATGTCCATGCCACTCTCTCACCCTGTCACATCTTACCCCTCCCCCTCCCCATATCCTCAAGTCCATTCTCTAGTAGGTCTGTGTCTTTATTCCTGTCTTGACACTAGGTTCTTCATGACCTTTTTTTTTTTTTCCTTAGATTCCATATGTATGTGTTAGCATACTGTATTTGTTTTTCTCTTTCTGACTTACTTCACTCTGTATGACAGACTCTAACTCCATCCACCTCATTACAAATACCTCCATTTCATTTCTTTTTATGGATGAGTAATATTCCATTGTATATATGTGCCACATCTTCTTTATCCATTCATCCGATGATGGACACTTAGGTTGCTTCCATGTCCTGGCTATTGTAAATAGAGCTGCAATGAACATTTTGGTACATGACTCTTTTTGAATTATGGTTTTCTCAGGGTATATGCCCAGAAGTGGGATTGCTGGGTCGTATGGTAGTTCTAGTTTTAGTTTTTTAAGGAACCTCCATACTGTTCTCCATAGTGGCTGTATCAATTTACATTCCCACCAACAGTGCAAGAGTGTTCCCTTTTCTCCACACCCTCTCCAGCATTTATTGTTTCTAGATTTTTTGATGATGGCCATTCTGACCGGTGTGAGATGATATCTCATTGTAGTTTTGATTTGCATTTCTCTAATGATTAATGATGTTGAGCATTCTTTCATGTGTCTGTTGGCCATCTGTATATCTTCTTTGGAGAAATGTCTATTTAGGTCTTCTGCCCATTTTTGGATTGGGTTATTTGTTTTTTTGTTATTGAGCTGCATGAGCTGCTTGTAAATCTTGGAGATTAATCCTTTGTCAGTTGCTTCATTTGCAAATATTTTCTCCCATTCTGAGGGTTGTCTTTTGGTCTTGTTTGTGGTTTCCTTTGCTGTGCAAAAGTTTTTAAGTTTCATTAGGTCCCATTTGTTTATTTGTGTTTTTATTTCCATTTCTCTAGGAGCTGGGTCAAAAAAGATCTTGCTGTGATTTATGTCATAGAGTGTTCTGCCTGTTTTCCTCTAAGAGTTTTATAGTGTCTGGCTTTACACTTAGGTCTTTAATCCATTTTGAGTTTATTTTTGTGTATGGTGTCAGGGAGTGTTCTAATTTCATACTTTTACATGTACCTGTCCAATTTTCCCAGCACCACTTATTGAAGAGGCTGTCTTTTCTCCACTGTATATGCTTGCCTCCTTTATCAAAGATAAGGTGACCATATGTGCGTGGGTTTACCTCTGGGCTTTCTATCCTGTTCCATTGATCTATATTTCTGTTTTTGTGCCAGTACCAAACTGTCTTGATTACTGTAGCTTTGTAATATAGTCTGAAGTCAGGGAGCCTGATTCCTCCAGCTCCATTTTTCGTTCTCAAGATTGCTTTGGCTATTCGGGGTCTTTTGTGTTTCCATACAAATTGTGAAATTTTTTGTTCTAGTTCTGTGAGAAATGCCAGTGGTAGTTTGATAGGGATTGCATTGAATCTGTAGATTGCTTTGAGTAGTAGAGTCATTTTCACAATGTTGATTCTTCCAATCCAGGAACATGGTATATCTCTCCATCTATTTGTATCATCTTTAATTTCTTTCATCAGTGTCCTATAATTTTCTGCATACAGGTCTTTTGTCTCCTTAGTTAGGTTTATTCCTAGATATTTTATTCTTTTTGTTGCAATGGTAAACGGGAGTGTTTTCTTAATTTCACTTTCAGATTTTTCATCATTAGTATATAGCAATGCAAGAGATTTCTGTGCATTAATTTTGTATCCTACTACTTTACCAAATTCATTGATTAGCTCTAGTAGTTTTTAGGTGGCAGTTTTAGGATTCTCTATGTATAGTATCATGTCATCTGCAAACAGTGACAGCTTTACTTCTTCTTTTTCGATTTGGATTCCTTTTATTTCTTTTTCTTCTCTGATTGCTGTGGCTAACACTTCCAAAACTATGTTGAATAATAGTGGTAAGAGTGGGCAACCTTGTCTTGTTCCTGATCTTAGTGGAAATGGTTTCAGTTTTTCACCATTGAGGACAATGTTGGCTGTGGGTTTGTCATATATGGCCTTTATTATGTTGAGGAAAGTTCCCTCTATGCCTAGTTTCTGCAGGGCTTTTATCATAAATGGGTGTTGAATTTTGTCAAAAGCTTTCTCTGCATCTATTGAGATGATCATATGGTTTTTCTCCTTCAATTTGTTAATATGATGTATCACATTGATTGATTTGCGTATATTGAAGAATCCTTGCATTCCTGGAATAAACCTAGTGGCTACTTCTTAATGAAACTCTTGGTCTTAGATTTGACTTCCCTACATGTCTCTCTCTCTTTTTTTTTAAACATGTTTATTGGAGTATAACTGCTTTAGAATGTTGTGTTAGTTTCTGCTGTGTAACAAAGTGAATCAGCTATACGTATACATATATCCCCATATCCCCTCCCTCTTGCATCTCCCTCCCACCCTCCCTATCCCACCCCTCTAGGTGGTCACAAAGGACTGAGCTGATCTCCCTGTGCTATGCAGCTGCTTCCCACTAGCTATCTATTTTACATTTGGTAGTGTATATATGTCCATGCCACTCTCTCACTTCATCCCAGCTTCCCCTTCCCCTTCCCCATGTCCTCAAGTCCATTCCCTACATCTGCATCTTTATTCCTGTCCTGCCCCTAGGTTCTTCAGAACCACTTTTTTTTTTTTTTTTTTAGATTCCATATATATGTGTTAGCATACAGTATTTGTTTTTCTCTTTCTGACTTACTTCACTCCGTATGACAGACTCTAGGTCCATCCACCTCACTACAAATAACTCAATTTCGTTTCTCTTTATGGCTGAGTAATATTCCATTGTATACCCTACATGTCTCTTTAAAGGATGGTTGGGTGTTTATCCTGTGGTTCTAATTTTCCTGTTGCCTTTTGATCATTTGTTTAGTTGGTCATTAACACTTATAGAACAGATAGCATGTCTCTTTACTATTTTATTCATTCCAAATTCTACTCAAGGACCTTTCCCATAAACCTGTTAAGATTAGAATAATAAAATCTGATGGAGGAGGCATTCAACTGTTTTCACACCTCTGTAAGGCTTTCTCTGACATCCTTGACTCTTTTGCTAAAATATTTAAAGTAGGCCTTTGCTTTATAAACTCAGTAATGAGAAGCTTTTTAAAATAGTCTATTGCTTTACTGAAAAACTCACTTTACTAGAAAGTCATTATTTTTGTTGTATAAAAGTCTGCCTCTCTCTTTAGCTTATACCTATTCATGCTTTCCATGAGAAAGCCCCTCAGACATTGGAAGGCATTATAGCATTCTTTTCTTAACTCAAGGTCAAATCCAGACTAGAACTCCTACTAAGTTTAGTTATTGCAAAGAATCTGTTTACACATAGGCACTCTCTTAGCCTCATAGTTGAAGTGCAACTTATATTTTTTAAACATTGAAAAAGTAAAAAGTATCTGTAAAACTTAAAAAAAGGTGGGGGAAGAGAGAGAAATTTAAATTGTATTCCCCCGTATGAATCTCTGTGTAATGCTACCTGAGCATATTTATAATTAAAGATTCCAATATAAACATCCATATGCAAAATACATTTAAAAGTCTTTGGAAAGTTGAAACATGAAAGTGAATTTAAAATGCCAAGAAGTTAAAAAAAAACTAGACTGTTGGCTTTGTGTAAAACTTTATTATTTATTTTCTAAAGATAAAAATTTGTTAACAAGATTTAACGACTATTTGTCTAGCTTTACTTTGTTTCTGCAGAATGATAAAATAGCATAGGATAGAGTCAGTTATACTTTTTACAATTCACACATCTGCTGTCTCTTTTCTTTCTACTCTCTGAGGCTTCAGAACTTTTGAATATTTTAATATCTTACAGTCTTTATATTTTTTCATGATATCTTCTACAGGAACTAAAACAATGATGTTTAAAAATGTTTTGTGATTAGTTAGTGATGAAACACTGCCCAGCAACCAAAACACAGGTTATATTTAGCAAATCATGACTGCATTACATTTTGATTTCTAACTTAAGAAAAGCTACATTTGTTTTCAAAGGCAAAAGCTAGATTTAATGAAAAAAATTTTAAGAGGTCTAAATCTTTAACAAAAACATTCTTCAATTTTGAAATGTGTTTTGGAAGAATTTTATCTTTACAATTTACAAAGAGTGTAGTTGAATAAAAAGAAGATTTAACGAAACCCAGGCTTTTCTTTTTCTTCTCTTTCTTACTCTTTTTTTTTTTTTTAGTTAAAGAGGGAATCTTAAACTACCTCTTAAAGTCGAGATGTGGTTCAAAGGGCTAAGAACTTTACAAAACTTGAAAAATAATGTTATCTCAATCTACCATTATCTTTCTAATTTCTGTACAATCAGGAAATGATTTAATGTGTTCTTGTCATTAAATATAACAGGTTGTAACTAGAGTATACTGAACCACAGTCAATTCATTTTGTTTTCTTACAAAATAGGAAGGAGAGTGAAAAATAGAGCTCTCCACCTTGCCTGGTAAAATAACTATCTTTCCAACTAGCAGCTTCAATTAATTCAGTACACTGGCCCCGTGGAATTGTGGTGACATTTACTAGTCCATTACCTTTCTTGGAAATCAGCTTATTTGGAATACAAAAGAGAAAAAGAAGAAAAAATAGTGAAGTTGTGTTTATGTTCTTTTTCACTTGGTAAGCAAGATATTTTTCAGTGTAAATTCTTTGTAATAGAAGTACATCTCTCTCACCTTCATTTACTTTTGCACACATATTGTTTATTTTTATACATTTTCTTAAAATCTTGGCAGATATTTGCTTTCTAGACCAGGTTTATCAAATTTAGGAATTCAGCACTTCATCTTCTTTTAAAGTATTCATAGTTTCAAAACCTAGGAGGAAAGATAATTGATGCTGGGTCAGAGTGATTAACAATCTCTAATTTTTACACAAAATTTCATGACTATTTGTCTATATTTTGTCTCTGGGCAGAACTATAAAATGGCATGAGATGAAGTCAGTGACCATTTATCTCTTCCAACTTGACCGTATATGTCTTGAGATTTTTCCCATTCTAAGGGAGACTGCTTTTTTCATTACACTACACAGTGCAGAGTGTTTGACAATATTCATAGTGTAGTATAATAAAATGTCTTTGTCAAGCAAGTGATAAAAGCATTGTATACGTATATTTCATTTACAAAGAAACTGGGGTCCTAGAAGGAGAAAAACAGAATAGGAATTCCTCCGTAGAGCTCATGCTTTCAAAACATTAGTTATGGCTTCCAGTGATGTGTTCAGTGGTTCCTCAGTCAGATAAAGTGTTCCGTCGTCAGTGAAGACAAGGACTGATTGAGTAGTTTTATGTAACAACAGTCTTCTTAAGTTACCTTTTCATAAACCGGGGCTATGAATAGTTTAAGTTCCTCAGTAGATCACAATAACTCCTTAACAATAAACGATGCCTCACATATCACTCACGCACATACATCTGCAAGGAAATACTAAGAGGAATGTGTTTTTCAAACTCTTTGTTTTATAGAGTCAACTTGTATTCAACTCGGAAAACTTTAATGATACCAAATCTTACATATAACTTCTGAAAAATGAAAATGTTCTAGCTTTATATCTAGAGAGAATCATCTTCCTATATAGATTTTTCTTAAAGCTATTCGACGAGCTGTCTCAATATGTTTTTTTAAATATGTCAACTTTATTGCATTGTAGTAAAAGTAGCTTTAAATGTATTTAAACGTGACTACAATGGGAGAGGTTTTCATAGATGTTGCTTGCACCACTAGGTAAAGATATAGGTTAAAATTTCAGAGTTTTAAATGTTAATGTTTAAAACTAAGTCAATTAAATGAATCAAGATAAATGAAATAAACACATTTCTCAAAGATATTAAATCAATATTTTTCTCATAACATTTTGTCTCTACTTGCCAAAACATTTCCAGGGAATTTATTTTCTTTTCCATATAACTTATCTTAATAATTTTTGAATTCTTTTCCAATGTTTGTATAGAGTATGCTGATTCTGGATGCTGAGCTTAAAAATAATATTTTTGATAAATTGTACTGAATGATGTAGATATCTACAATCTCTACTCCATTATTTCACTTGCCTCTTTTCAACAAAGGTAGCTCTCTCTCTACAAAGGAAAGTTTGTATCAGCTGTTGAAAAGATAATATGTTCTCCATGATATTTTCTAATATTTTAAACTATTAATGCATCAGTAGTATTCATCTATCATATGCATCTTCAAATATGTCTCTGATTCGATTCAAAATTCTAGAATTTGAATTAGCAGGTTAATGGCATGCAAAAATATGAGTAAGCCTCTTCGGAAAAGTTGAATCAATTTACATCACCAGTAGCAGAGGTGGAGCAGAGGTGGTAATACACTGATATTATTAACACATTAATACCAGTGTTAATCAGGGTGGAGCTCACACCGTGATTAACACTGGTTAATATTCATTTAAACATTTTCCAACTGGTGGATTAGAAATGATATTTACTTATTTAGAATTTATATTTTGAGCTCATTTATATTTGTAAATTGCTCTTTTATGGTATTTTTCCATTTTTCTCTTGAACATCTATGTCTTACTGACTTGAAATTTATACACACACACACACATATTCACACTCACACATTCACATACATATTAAGGACATAAACTCTTTGCCTGTCACATATGTTGCAAATACTTTTTCCAGATTTCCAGCTGCTTTTTGATTTGATGGTCTGTTATGTCCTAAAAAGTTTAAAATTTTATACATTATTAAACCTATAGGATATTTAGAGATCTTGACAACCACCCCAAAATTGATCTTTATGTTTTCTTTTAATGCCTGGAAAATTACATGCAAATCAAGTCACAGGGATTGGTATATCTCGATAGATTCCTCAGGAGACATTCCTAATATATCTATTTATGAATATGAGATATACAGAAGTAAAGAGAATATTATACTAGCTTTTTAAAGTAAATTTTTATTGAAAATAATATACATATTGTTATGTGCACAAATAATTAGTGTACTAATTGGTAAATTTTCCTAAAATAAGGGTGTCATCCACATTAAGAAAAAGCACCTTTCACGTTTTTCTGAGTCTTAGAAGCCTCGCTGGTGCCTCTTCTAGTCACTACCCCCAAGGAGTCACTACTATCCTGGTTTATGACATTGAAAACTGGTTTTCCTGTTTTTGAGCTTTGTATAAATAGAATCAGTATGTAATCTTTTGTGTCAGGTTTCTTTCATTTTGTACTATGAATGCAAGATTTATCCATGTTCTTGCATAGAGTCGTAGTTCTTTTATTTTTTATCGTTGTATAGCACTCCACTGGGTTACTCTGACACATTTATTTATCCATTATGTAGAGTAGAGATAATTGGTAGGGTCCAGTTTGGGCTTTATGAGAATACTTTTAGGAACATTGTGGAACATGTTTTGTGGTGAAGATGTGCATACGTTTGAGTTTGATATATAATTTGGAGTTACATTGCTAAGTCATAGCATGGGTATGTATGCTTGCCATTGGTGGGTACTGCCAAATAGTTTTCCAAAGAGGTTGTATCAGTTTACAGTCCCTCAAACAATATATTAGAGATCCAGTTTTCCACATTTTTCTACTTACCTGGTGTATTCATTTTTAACCGTATAACAAATTACTACAAAATTAATGTTTTAAAACAACATACATTTATTATTAATACTTTGCAGTTTTTGTAGGTCAGAAATCAGGATGTGGCTTAGCTGGATTCTCTGCTTAGGAGTTCATAGTTAGAAATCAAGGTGTTGGACAGGCTGTTTTCTTACCTGGAGGTCTGACTAGGGATGGATCCTCTTCCAAGACCCTCACATTTTTGACAGAATTCATTTCCTGGTGGTCGCATGACTGAGGGCCCTGGCATTTTGCTGGCTGCTGGCTGGAAGCTGCTCTCAAGTCCTAGAGACCACTTGCAGTTCGCTGCCATGTGGCCCTCTTGATTGGCAGTTCATAGTATGGGTGTCTGCTTCTGTCCTGGCAGGCAGGATAGTCTCTCTAGCTGGCTAAGATAGACTCCTACATAACAAAACGTCAGCGGGGTGGGAGTGCCATCCCATCAACTTTGCTATATTCTATTGGCTAGAAGCAAATCACTGGTCCTCCCAGACTCAAGGGGAGGAGATTATACAGGGCATTACAGCAGGGAATGGAGATCATGGAGCCATCTTAGAATTTGTCTACCACAGCTCCTTAAGTCATAAGTACTACATTAACTTCAGGGGAATCTACGATTAAATTTCACTTCTGTGTACAATAACTTTGAATGGAATGTGTACATCTAGTTTTAGTATTTTTTTTTTGTTAGCTTTTGCTTTATAACAAAGTTAATCAGTTATACATATACAATATGTTCCCATATCTCTTCCCTCTTGCATCTCCCTCCCTCCCACCCTCCCCATCCCAACCCTCTAGGTGGTCACAAAGCACCAAGCTGATCTCCCTGTGCTATGCAGCTGCTTCCCACTAGCTATCTATTTTACATTTGGTAGTGTATATATGTCCATGACACTCTCTCACTCTGTCACATCTCACCCCACCCCCTCCCCATATCCTCAAGTCCATTCTCTAGTAGGTCTGTGTCTTTATTCCCGTCTTGCCACTA
Organism: Balaenoptera borealis; assembly: GCF_965194805.1. Lineage (NCBI taxonomy): Eukaryota > Metazoa > Chordata > Mammalia > Artiodactyla > Balaenopteridae > Balaenoptera > Balaenoptera borealis. The sequence goes on along the minus strand of NC_138861.1, from coordinate 127,769,967 downwards.
GGTTCTTCATGGCCTTTTTTTTTTTTTTTTTCCCTTAGATTCCGTATATATGTGTTAGCATACTGTATTTGTTTTACTCTTTCTGACTTACTTCACTCTGTATGACAGACTCTAACTCCATCCACCTCATTACAAATACCTCCATTTCATTTCTTTTTATGGCTGAGTAATATTCCATTGTATATATGTGCCACATCTTTATCCATTTATCTGCCGATGGACATTTAGGTTGCTTCCATGTCCTGGCTATTGTAAATAGAGCTGCAATGAACATTTTGGTACATGACTCTTTTTGAACTATGGTTTTCTCAGGGTATATGCCCAGTAGTGGGATTGCTGGATCGTATGGTAGTTCTATTTGTAGTTTTTTAAGGAACCTCCATACTGTTCTCCATAGTGGCTGTATCAATTTACATTCCCACCAACAGTGCAAGAGTGTTCCCTTTCCTCCACACCCTCTCCAGCATTTATTGTTTCTAGATTTTTTGATGATGGCCATTCTGACCGGTGTGAGATGATATCTCATTGTAGTTTTGATTTGCATTTCTCTAATGATTAATGATGTTGAGCATTCTTTCATGTGTCTGTTGGCCATCTGTATATCTTCTTTGGAGGAATGTCTATTTAGGTCTTCTGCCCATTTTTGGATTGGGTTATTTGTTTTTTTGTTATTGAGCTGCATGAGCTGCTTGTAAATCTTGGAGATTAATCCTTTGTCAGTTGCTTCATTTGCAAATATTTTCTCCCATTCTGATGGTTGTCTTTTGGTCTTGTTTATGGTTTCCTTTGCTGTGCAAAAGCTTTTAAGTTTCATTAGGTCCCATTTGTTTATTTGTGTTCTTATTTCCATTTCTCTGGGAGCTGGGTCAAAAAGAATCTTGCTGTGATGTATGTCATAGAGTGTTCTGCCTATGTTTTCCTCTAAGAGTTTGATAGTGTCTGGTCTTACACTTAGGTCTTTAATCCATTTTGAGTTTATTTTTGTGCATGGTGTCAGGGAGTGTTCTAATTTCATACTTTTACATGTATCTGTCCAATTTTCCCAGCACCACTTATTGAAGAGGCTGTCTTTTCTCCACTGTATATGCTTGCCTCCTTTATCAAAGATAAGGTGACCATATGGCGTGGGTTTATCTCTGGGCTTTCTATCCTGTTCCATTGATCTATATTTCTGTTTTTGTGCCAGTACCAAACTGTCTTGATTACTGTAGCTCTGTAATATAGTCTGAAGTCAGGGAGCCTGATTCCCCCAGCTCCATTTTTCGTTCTCAAGATTGCTTTGGCTATTCGGGGTCTTTTGTGTTTCCATACAAATTGTGAAATTTTTTGTTCTAGTTCTGTGAGAAATGCCAGTGGTAGTTTGATAGGGATTGCATTGAATCTGTAGATTGCTTTGGGTAGTAGAGTCATTTTCACAATGTTGATTCTTCCAATCCAGGAACATGGTATATCTCTCCATCTATTTGTATCATCTTTAATTTCTTTCATCAGTGTCTTATAATTTTCTGCATACAGGTCTTTTGTCTCCTTAGGTAGGTTTATTCCTAGATATTTTATTCTTTTTGTTGCAATGGTAAACGGGAGTGTTTTCTTAATTTCACTTTCAGATTTTTCGTCATTAGTGTATAGAAATGCAAGAGATTTCTGTGCATTAATTTCGTATCCTGCTACTTTACCAAATTCATTGATTAGCTCTAGTAGTTTTTAGGTGGCAGTTTTAGGATTCTCTATGTATAGTATCATGTCATCTGCAAACAGTGACAGCTTTACTTCTTCTTTTCCGATTTGGATTCCTTTTATTTCTTTGTCTTCTCTAATTGCTGTGGCTAACACTTCCAAAACTATGTTGAATAATAGTGGTGAGAGTGGGCAACCTTGTCTTCTTCCTGATCTTAGTGGAAATGGTTTCAGTTTTTCACCATTGAGGACAATGTTGGCTGTGGGTTTGTCATATATGGCCTTTATTATGTTGAGGAAAGTTCCCTCTATGTCTACTTTCTGCAGGGCTTTTATCATAAATGGGTGTTGAATTTTGTCGAAAGCTTTCTCTGCATCTATTGAGATGATCATATGGTTTTTCTCCTTCAATTTGTTAATATGGTGTATCACATTGATTGATTTGCGTATATTGAAGAATCCTTGCATTCCTGGGATAAACCCCACTTGATCATGGTGTATGATCCTTTTAATGTGCTGTTGGATTCTGTTTGCTAGTATTTTGTTGAGGATTTTTGCATCTATGTTCATCCGTGATATTGGCCTGTAGTTTTCTTTCTTTGTGACATCTTTGTCTGGTTTTGGTATCAGGGTGATGGTGGCCTCATAGAATGAGTTTGGGAGTGTTCCTCCCTCTGCAATATTTTGAAAGAGTTTGAGAAGGATAGGTGTTAGCTCTTCTCTAAATGTTTGATAGAATTCACCTGTGAAGCCATCTGGTCCTGGGCTTTTGTTTGTTGGAAGGTTTTTAATCACAGTTTCAATTTCAGTGCTTGTGACTGGTCTGTTCATATTTTCTATTTCTTCCTGGTTCAGTCTCGGCAGTTTGTGCATTTCTAAGAATCTGTCCATTTCTTCCAGGTTGTCCATTTTATTGGCATAGAGTTGCTTGTAGTAATCTCTCGTGATCTTTTGTATTTCTGCAGTGTCAGTGGTTACTTCTCCTTTTTCATTTCTAATTCTATTGATTTGAGTCTTCTCCCTTTTTCTCTTGATGAGTCTGGCTAATGGTTTATCAATTTTGTTTATCTTCTCAAAGAACCAGCTTTTAGTTTTATTGATTTTTGCTATTGTTTCCTTCATTTCTTTTTCATTTATTTCTGACCTGATCTTTATGATTTCTTTCCTTCTGCTAGCTTTGGGGTTTTTTTGTTCTTCTTTCTCTAATTGCTTTAGGTGCAAGGTTAGGTTGTTTATTCGAGATGTTTCCTGTTTCTTGAGGTAGGCTTGTATTGCTAAAAACTTCCCTCTTAGCACTGCTTTTGCTGCGTCCCATAGGTTTTGGGTCGTCGTATCTCCATTGTCATTTGTTTCTAGGTATTTTTTGATTTCCCCTTTGATTTCTTCAGTGATCACTTCGTTATTAAGTAGTGTATTATGTAGCCTCCATGTGTTTGTATTTTTTACACATCTTTTCCTGTAATTGATATCTAGTCTCATAGCGTTGTGGTCGGAAAAGATACTTGATACGATTTCAATTTTCTTAAATTTACCAAGGCTTGATTTGTGACCCAAGATATGATCTATCCTGGAGAATGTTCCATGAGCACTTGAAAAAAATGTGTATTCTGTTGTTTTTGGGTGGAATGTCCTATAAATATCAATTAAGTCCATCTTGTTTAATGTATCATTTAAAGCTTGTGTTTCCTTATTTATTTTCATTTTGGATGATCTGTCCATTGGTGAAGGTGGGGTGTTAAAGTCCCCTACTATGATTGTGTTGCTGTCGATTTCCCCTTTTATGGCTGTTAGTATTTGCCTTATGTATTGAGGTGCTCCTATGTTGGGTGCATAAATATTTACAATTGTTATACCTTCCTCTTGGATCGATCCCTTGATCATTATATAGTGTCCTTCTTTGTCTCTTATAATATTCTTTATTTTAAAGTCTATTTTGTCTGATATGAGAATTGCTACTCCAGCTTTCTTTTGATTTCCATTTGCATGGAATATCTTTTTCCATCCCCTCACTTTCAGTCTGTATGTGTCCCGAGGTCTGAAGTGGGTCTCTTGTAGACAGCATATATATGGGTCTTGTTTTTGTATCCATTCAGCCAGTCTGTGTCTTTTGGTGGGAGCATTTAATCCATTTACATTCAAGGTAATTATCGATATGTATGTTCCTATTCCCATTTTCTTAAATGTTTTGGGTTTGTTATTGTAGGTGTTTTCCTTCTCTTGTGTTTCTTGCCTAGAGAAGTTCCTTTAGCATTTGTTGTAAAGCTGGTTTGGTGGTGCTGAACTCTCTCAGCTTTTGCTTGTCTGTAAAGGTTTTAATTTCTCCATCACATCTGAATGAGATCCTTGCTGGGTAGAGTAATCTTGGTTGTAGGTTTTTCTCCTTCATCACTTTAAGTATATCCTGCCACTCCCTTCTGGCTTGCAGAGTTTCTGCTGAAAGATCAGATGTTAACCTTATGGGGATTCCCTTGTGTGTTATTTGTTGTTTTTCCCTTGCTGCTTTTAATATGTTTTCCTTATATTTAATTTTTGACATTTTGATTAATATGTGTCTTGGCGTGTTTCTCCTTGGGTTTATCCTGTATGGGACTCTCTGTGCTTCCTGAACTTGATTAACTATTTCCTTTCCCATATTAGGGAAGTTTTCAACTATAATCTCTTCAAATATTTTCTCAGTCCCTTTCTTTTTCTCTTCTTCTTCTGGGACCCCTATAATTCGAGTGTTGGTGCGTTTAATGTTGTCCCAGAGGTCTCTGAGACTGTCCTCAGTTCTTTTCATTCTTTTTTCTTTATCCTGCTCTGCAATAGTTATTTCCACCATTTTATCTTCCAGGTCACTTATCCTTTCTTCTGCCTCAGTTATTCTGCTATTGATCCCATCTAGAGTATTTTTAATTTCATTAATTGTGTTTTTCATCGTTGCTTGGTTCCTCTTTAGTTCTTCTATGTCCTTGTTAAATGTTTCTTGCATTTTGTCTATTCTATTTCCAAGATTTTGGATCATCCTTACTATCATTATTGTGAATTCTTTTTCAGGTAGACTACCTATTTCCTCTTCATTTGTTAGGTCTGGTGTGTTTTGACCCTGCTCCTTCATCTGCTGTGTGTTTTTCTGTCGTCTCATTTTGCTTATCTTACTGTGTTTGGGGTCTCCTTTTCACCGGCTGCAGGTTCGTAGTTCCCGTTGTTTTTGGTATCTGTCCCCAGTGGGTAAGGTTGGTTCAGTGGGTTGTGTAGGCTTCCTGGTGGAGGGGACTATTGCCTGTGTTCTGTTGGATGAGGTTGGATCTTGTCTTTCTGGTGGGCATGTCCACGTCTGGTGGTGTGTTTTGGGGTGTCTGTGGCCTTATGATTTTAGGCAGGCTCCCTGCTAATGGATGGGGCTGTGTTCCTGTCTTGCTAGTTGTTTGGCATAGGGTGTCCAGCACTGTAGCTTGCTGGTCGTTGAGTGAAGCTGGGTCTTGATGTTGAGATGGAGACCTCTGAGAGATTTTCGCCGTTTGGTATTACGTGGAGCTGGTAGGTCTCTTGTGGACCAGTGTCCTGAAGTTGGCTCTCCCACCTCAGAGGCACAGCCCTGATGCCTGGCTGGAGCACCAAGAGCCTTTCATCCACACCGCTCAGAATATAAGGGAGAAAAAAATAGAAAGAAAGAAAGAGGATAAAATAAAATAAAATAAAGCTATTATAATAAAAAATAGGAAAAAAAATTATTAAGAGTAAATGTATTCACAAAAAATTTTTTTTTAATTTTTAAAAATAGATTTATTAATTTTTTATAGTAAAAAATAAGAAAAAAATTTTTAAGAAAGAAATTTATTAAAAAAAATTTTAATTTTTTTAAAATAAAAAATATGAAAAAACTTATTAAAAATTTTTTTAATTTTTAAAAATAGAAAATACGGAAAAAATTATTAAGAGAACATATATTCGGAAAAAAAAATTTTTTTTTAAGTAAAAAAAAAAAACAAAAACGGACGGACCTAACCCTAGGACTAATGGTGAAAGCAAATCTATACAGACAAAATCTCACCCAGAAGCATACACATATACACTCACAAAAAAAGGAAAAGGGGAAAAATTAATATATTCTGCTCCTAAAGTCCACCTCTTGAATTTGGGATGATTCGTTGTCTATTCAGGTATTCAATAGATGCAGGCACATCAAGTTGTTTGTGGAGCTTTAATCCACTGCTTCTGAGGCTGCTAGGAGAGATTTCCCTTTCTCTTCTTTGTTCTACAGCTCCCAGGGTTCAGCTTTGGATTTGGACCCACCTCTGCATGTGCGTTGCCTGAGGGCATCTGTTCCCTGCCCAGACAGAACGGGGTTAAAGGAGCAGCTGCTTCGGGGGCTCTGGCTCACTCAGCCCGCGGGGAGGGAGGGGTACGGAGGAGGCGGGGCGAGCCTGCGGCGGCAGAGGCCGGCGTGACGTTGCAGCAGTCTGAGGCCCGCCGTGCGTTTTCCCCAGGAAGTTGTCCCCGGATCACGGGAGCCTGGCAGTGGCGAGCTGCAGCGGCTCCCGGGAGGGGCGGTGTGGAGAGTGACCTGTGCTCGCACACAGGCTTCTTGGTGGCGGCAGCAGCAGCCTTAGCGTCTCCTACCAGTCTCTGGGGTCCGCGCTGATAGCCGCGGCTCACGCCCGCATCTGGAGTTCGTCTAGGTGGCGCTCTGAATCCCCTCTCCTTGCGCGCCGCGAAACAAAGAGGCGAGAAAAAGTCTCTTGCCTCTTCGGCGGCTGCAGACCTCCTCTCCGGCTCCTTCCCGGCTAGCCGCAGCGCGCCAACCCCTTCAGGCTGTGTTCTCGCCACCAGCCCCAGTCCTCTCCCTGCGATCTGACCGAAGCCCGCGCCTCAGCTCCCAGCCCCCGCCCGCCCCGGCGGGTGAGCAGACAAGCCTCTCGGGCTGGTGAGTGCTGCTCGGCGCCGAGCCTCCGTGCGGGAACCTCTCCGTTTTTCCCTCTGCACCCCTGTTGCTGTGGGATCTGCGCTGATAGCCGCGGCTCCCGCCCGTCTCTGGAGTTCGTTTAGGCGGCGCTCTGAATCCCCTCTCCTTGCGCGCCGCGAAACAAAGAGGCAAGAAAAAGTCTTTTGCCTCTACGGCAGCTGCAGACCTTTTCCCGGACTCCCTCCCGGCTAGCACCGAAGCCTGAGCCTCAGCTCCCAGCCCCGCCTGCCCCGGCGGCTGAGCAGAAAAGTCTCTTGGGCTGGTGAGTGCTGCTCGGCGCCGAGCCTCTGTGTGGGAGTCTCTCCGCTTTGCCCTCCGCACCCCTGTGGCTGCGCTCTCCTCCGTGGCTCCGAAGCTCCCCCCTCTGCCACCGCAGTCTCTGCCCGCAAAGGGGCTTCCTAGTGCCTGGAAACCTTTACTCCTTCACGGCTCCCTCCCACTGGCGCAGGTCCCATCCCTATTCTTTTGTCTCTGTGATTTCTTTTTTCTTTTACCCTACCCAAGTACGTGGGGATTTTCTTGCCTTTTGGGAGGTCTGAGGTCTTCTGCCAGCGTTCAGTGGGTGTTCTGTAGGAGCAGTTCCACGTGTAGATGTATTTCTACTGTATCTGTGGGAAGGAAGGTGATCTCCGCATCTTACTCTTCCGCCATCTTGCCCCTCTCGTGGATCTAGTTTTAGTATTTATTTTCTCTTCTCAGCACCTTGCGGCCCCCATTAAACAGTGTGTTTATGAACTGCTTACTTGGACTTCATGCAAGATAGAACACTTCTTTTTTAAAAAATATTTCTGTATTATGCCTCTGAAGTAGATGTTGTTCTTTCATCCAGTCCCCTCAAGTTCACTCATCCCTCTGGCCCAATGAGAACTAATGTGCTTTGAGGGGAAGCATCAGTGACTGAATAACATGGGTGTACAAAGGGCTGGTTCCTTGTCTCAAACAAGAACCAACTCGGTGCAGAATGTGCTCCAGAGTGCCTCATTGTATCAGGCTGAACTGAGACTCCAGCCTAGACCCCATCCTTGCTGAGCTTTCTTTCCTTGGCCTGTTCTGCTTCACACATCCCAATTCTCCAGAAATACTCCTCAACAAGTAAACCTGGCTTTTGGGTACGTAGGGAAACTCCTGATTTTTCTTATCATATTGTTGCAGTTTGAATTACAGAAGTTATATGATTATCTTAAAAAAACTAATGAAATTAAATATCACAGGGCTGCAAATTAGGGACATTGCAATTCTACTTACCAGTTTTTCACAAACAGACGGGTGTTTCTTCAAAAACTGCATTTTTCTTTTTCTTTTCTTATAGGAAAACATTTAGATATGATATTATGTATACTTAATAAAAAAGACATTGTTCTGGTTTATTAGGAACTCATTTGCAGAGTGCTGTTTGATCCTTCAAAAGATTTTTGTTAAATTCAATTGCCGCATAAACTCACGTCAGCTCTTTCCTAGTTTCTGCAAAATGCAGTGGTGATATTCATGGTACCTACAACCAGGGCAGTGTGTCCACCAACCCATCACAACAGCCATGATCCGTGAACAGCCAGTGCTCCTGTTCTGGTGAAAAACAGCTATCTGTCTTAGTGCTAGATATATATATGTATGTGTGCTTATCTATATCTATATCTATATCTATATATCTATATATATCTATATCTATCTATCTATCTATCTATCTATCTATCTATATATCAATCTATGTTTTCCACCCCAGTGTAATCTTACTTTAAAATCATTAAGCAACGCTCTATTTAAGATAATGCTAAAGAAAATTTCTTGTTGAAGCAAGTAATTCATTCTTTAAAAAAGGAAATAGTAACATTATTCATTTATATAAATCCCAATTTTATTGTAAGAGGTTTGCTTAAAGCAAGGAAACTTTTTGTTAATACATATATATAACAACTAATGAAAGTAAAATTTAAACCATACCTTATGATCTGGAATCTGCCTTAATTTCTCTTTGCTTGCCAATACATGTATCCCCAGGGTAAGCCTGAATAAATGATTTAGACTTGGACACTTGATTTTCAGGTTGATAGCAGATATTTTATAGATTATGACCATGATGGGTTCCCTGTTTCTATAAATAGACCCACCAAGCACTTGGTCACCCAAATCTGCCACCTGGAAACCAATTTTCACTTTACTTTCTCCTCCATCTCCTTCATCCTATACCATATTATTTGCCACTAAGTTCTGCTGATTTAATATCCAAACATTGCTCTGTCCTTTTATTTATCCCCCTTGACTTCAGGAAAAATTCTTATCATTACTGAATAGACTATTCAGTCTATTTAGTAATATATATATATATATATATATATATATATATATAGAATCTAATTTGCTGGTCTCTATTCCCTACATCTCTCCATGTCACAGCAAAAATTTTTTTGTCTAAATTATAAATGTGGATAGGCTACTCACTCGCTTAAGACACATGAAGAGTTCCATTCTATTCAGAATATATTAAAGACCAAAATCCTTATGTGGCATGTAAAACCCTTCACAGTCTGGTCCCTGCCCCTCATCTATATTCATGCTTTGTTTCAGTTTAACGACCTTTTGTTCATAAAACATGTCATACTTTCTGATTCCTCTACTCCTTAGCACATGCAGTTACCTCTGGCTGCAATTTCTTTCTTCTATTCCTTTACCAGGTGAGGCACTGCTTATCCATCATGACGCTGTCTAAAGGTTAACTCCTGAGTGAGTTCTTCTTTGTCATCTGTGGGCAGAGTTAGGGGCTTCTTTCTGCTTTCCTTGCACGTTGCGAATGCATCTCTTATGGCACAGGATTACAAGTTCCTTTAGCAACTGGACTGAGTTTTCTTTATATTACCAGTTCCAGCCTAGCAAATTACTTGTCACACAACACTCAATAAGTCATTTGATTTTTGAATAGTGAATGATTATATATTCATAGTCTACTTTAAATCACTACGCTGTTTCATGGCTCTAATTTTTTAACTCTTCAAGAAATGGATGAACTTCTCAGTAATCTTTAATCTACTGTAGGTCCTTACAATATAATACCTGACAAACACTAAATAATAAATAAATATTTTTTAAATGAATGAATTACTAAATGTGGTTTCAGAACCCTGCAAGCAAAAGAACCCTGTTAGATTTCTCCTTTTGTGACTATTTCTCTTGTACCATTCCTTGTGGATTTAATAACTTTTAAGAATCTTATACAATTTTTGTAAAATCATGTTTTACTGATTTAATTACTGTATCTTTTGAATAAGCAGCACTGACCTCAAACAAATATACTATTTTAATGTCAAAAGTTGTTACTATTCAGCTCTTGCTCTTTTCTAATTTTTACCTTTTGAAGAGTAACAGATTTAAAGTCAGGATATAAATTTTTTTTCCCAACTTGAAGTTATCATAAGTATTATCACAGTGAATATTACAATATGTAATTTGATTTAGAGATATATTCTCTACATGAGAAAACTCTACAAGACTATCAAAGGCTACTAAATAATAATACCCCCCCCAAAAAGACAAGAAAATATAACAATTTGTGTTCAAAAGGTCTCTGCTGAAAACATCATGACAATATTTGATGTTTCCTTACATATTTTAACATTTACCTATTGTTTGCAATGTTTTCCGATAGATGCCATGGTGAATTCGAAGATAAGTCTCTGACTTTCAAAAGTTACCAATGTGTTAGGAAAATTTGGATAGGATGGTGACTATTTTGAAAGGCTGTATGTTAAAAATGTATTAGAAGATAAATCAAGGATAATGGCCAGTGAGAGCAAAGAAACTAATTTTTGTGGTAGGAAATCATGGTGGCATTGAAATTTGATCATATCTTGAAAACTGAATAGGATTTCAATTTTTGGATATAAACAGGTTTTCATGGCTGAAGGTATATTGTGACTGCCCAGAGTATAGAAATGCTTTCTGTTAATGTATGAGGGTCTTGTGTCCATCACACCCAACCCCCCAACCCACCACAGAGATTATGTACATATTTCTCCTCTCTTCTGACTCACATCTCCTAATAGAAGTTCTGTTTTTTGGGTTTTTTTGTTTTTTAATAAGCCTGTGTAGTGCTTTTTAATTTTTATTATTATTATTTTTAAATTTATTTTTGGCTGCGTTGGGTCTTCGTTGCTGTGTGTGGGCTTTTTCTAGTTGCTGTGAGTGGGGGCTACTCTTCATTGCGGTGCGCAAGCTTCTCGTTGCGGTGGCTTCTCTTGTTGCGGAGCATGGGCTCTAGGCCCGCGGACTTTAGTAGTTGCGGCACACGGGCCCTAGAACGTGTGGGCTTCAGTAGTTGTGGTTCACGGGCTCTAGAGCGCAGGCTCAGTAGTTGTGGTGCATGGGCTTAGCTGCTCCGTGGCATGTGGGATCTTCCTGGACCAGGGATCGAGCCCGTGTTCCCTGCATTGGCAGGCGGATTCTTAACCACTGTGCCACCAGGGAAGTCCTGTCTTTTTGTGTTTTTTTTTTGTTTTTTTCTGAAGAAAATGCTGGACAACACCAGAAAAATATCTTGCTATTACATAGCTTATCTTATTTAGAGATGCTACATAATAAGAAGCTGAGGAACAATGGAGACTAGAGAGAGAAAGATATGCTTCATGGACTAAAGTGGAGAGGGTTGTTGGAGTTTGGCATATAGGAAACTCCAGAGCAGTTGTGAGTACAAGAAAACCGGGTATTAATGAGAGAAGTTGAGATGGGTTTGTATGGATTAGAAATTGGACCTCCTCCAATAATCCTAAAGACATGCAAGTAGAGTGGATTTCCATTAAGACTTATTTTTGGTTGTTGGAATGAGCTTCCATAAATATGACTCTGTATATTTATTTTTATTATTTAGCTTTTTGCATGAGGGCCTGGCTTTTATTAGGCTTATAGATTCATAGACCTATAGAGGCACTTGGTATATTTTAGATAATGACACATGGTTTAATTTTATTGGAATGATGAGATTATGAAAATGAAGAATGAAAGTTATGGCTGGAAAAATAATGTGTGTTTATGTGTGTTTGTTTGGAGAAGGGATCTGGTCAGCGTGTGGTTGACCCTGATTCCGCAATACCAAGACTGCGTTTCATTGAGGAGGCAATAGAGAGCCACTGAAGAACTCTGTTCAGATAGTGAGTTGAACATTGTTAGGCCTAGGAAGCATTCATCTGGCAGTTATGTGCTCATGAGGTGGAGGGTACACGCTGAAAATAGGAAAGCTAATTACCTTTTAGGGGGCTATTAAAATATTCTTCCAGAAGTATCCAAACTTTTTTTGATTGTTCATTCCTTTTGTTAAAAAATTGGAGCACATACTACCACATGTTTTTTTAAAATAAATTATATATATTAATATCTTATAGACATTATAAAATATTAACAAGAATAGAAATACAAATGCCCAAGTGTTTTGCCATGTTAACCCTTGAGTATACTCAGTGCATTTTGAATACTGCTGGTGTAGAGAGAAGACGACAAGGATCTTCACTATAATTGCGGGGGTAGAAATGTCCAGGATGGGGACAATGTAAAGGTTTTGATATTTGACCAACTGGATTTTGGGCATAAAGGAGAAACGTGGAAAAGATAGCTCTCACATTTCAGACTTGTTAAACAGGTAGAATAGTAATTTAAGTAATAGAAACATGTTGTTTGGTTTCATAAAATTATTTTGAGGAAAATGTGAAAAAAACTGATTCTGATGACATTAATTCGGGCCGATGGTGAATAATAAAGTAGAACAATCTGGCAGAAAATTAAAATTTTAGCATTGGAACCCCGAAGTGAAATTGTGGCTGGAAACGCAAATTTGTAAGTTCTTACAATAAACGTAGTAGGTAAAGCTAGGATAGAGTTACGTAAAGAAAAAATAACTGAGGGAAGAAGGCAAATTTGTGAAGACCATTTCCATTTATGGAGCAGGTTTTGGTTTAAGGGTCTAAGTAAGGAGAAAAGTATAATAATGTAAAGAACCAAGGGAGAAGACGCATTCCTAGGGAAGACAGATTTTTTTTTTTTAATAGGGCTGGTGTGTTCGACAACATCAAGGATTGCAGGAAAATGTATACACGAGAAGAAAGAGAAGTTTACTGGATTAGGAATTAAAAGGTAGCTTTGGTGTGATTACAAAGCTGTAATCTCTTGTAAATCATGGAACAGAAGATATGTCAAAAATCTCAAGGTGGTACAGACTTAATTTTCTGAAAAGGAAAAGAATATTCTATTAAATGTGGAATTGAAAACGGACACACTTCTAGAAAACTATCATTAAACATCACCTTTTTTAAAAAATTAATTAATTAATTTGTTTATTTTTGGCTGCGTTGGGTCTTCGTTGCTGTGCGCATGCTTTCTCTAGTTGCGGCGAGCGGGGGCTACTCTTCGTTGTGGTGCACGGGCTTCTCATTGCGGTGGCTTCTCTTGTGGAACATGGGCTCTAGGCACATGGGCTTCAGTAGTTGTGGCACAAGGGCTCAGTAGCTGTGGCTCGCAGAATCTAGAGCACAAGCTCAGTAGTTGTGGCTCACAGGCTTAGCTGCTCCATGGCATGTGGGATCTTCCCGGACCAGGGCTTGAACCCGTGTCCCCTGCATTGGCAGGCGGATTCGTAACCACTGCGCCACCAGGGAAGTCCCTAAACATCACCTTTAATTATAGACAATGTTTATATATTAAGGCAATTTAAATAAAATTTAAGCTATACGTATGTCATTCTAACATAATTTTTAATTGTTCTCTTATTTATATATTAAGTTGTTAAAAGAATATAAATCTGTATAAATTTATACATTCATTAGTATTTTATTATCTGATTTTATGTTTTTATGTTCATAATTCCCCATATTTTAATAGTCATTGTAATTACTGTTTTAATGGTTGTCTGAGAATTCATCTAGAAACATACTATAATTCTTCCTGAGTCTTGAAGTGATTTTCTATGCATGAGAGTAAAGGACCATCTGTCAAGAGGGACTGTTGATGGGAAATGTTAATTTTGCTTATTTTCTTTGGATACATTGAGATTTGGTTTCTACCTCAAGCTTGCAGTATTTGTTTTCTCTGCTGGGACTTGTTTATTTTCTAGTTTCATTGGATGAAATAACATTTTTCCCTAAAGTCCTTCATGATTTATTTCTGCACTTGATTGAAACACTGCATTTAGAACTTTATAATCACATACTAACATTTTGTTTAAAAGCAACAAAATGCATTTCAAAAACAAATTTTAACACATTTAAAGATGTTGTTTTTTGATCCACCCTGTGTTTTTGCATATGTGGAAAATTTCCATATTAGTGCTCCTCATGCTGTTTGATTTTGAGATGGATATCAAATTATGTGCCTAGAAACAGAATTTCATAGACTCTTAAAACTGTGATAGAACTTGTAGGGTTATTTACTTTTTCTGACTTAAAAATCAGTCACATGAGAATCTAGTACCAATAAACATCAACAAAGGAGAGATTCTCTATCAAAATATTGATGTCTCCATTCAAGATACTAATAAATATGTATAAATATGTTTGCATTAAATTTTTTAGTTCATATTGATTCTGATTGCTGTAACATATCAAGTTGACCACACCGATGAAGGAAATCACCAGACTAATGGTGCATGATATAGTTTTTTAAGATCACGTAAGAATAACTTTACTCTTAAGAAACTGATGACAGAAATCTTTGTTATAATTCAGACTCATTTCCTCTTGTTTGATTTTCAAGGGGTAACTTCCCCAGTTTGTTCATGTGTGTTGTGTGTAATAGAATCATAAATTGTACTAGTAAAAAAAAAAAAGAGATAAAATCTATCACTTCTTTTTGATCTATCAGTCCTGCCCCTTTGTTATAGTGGTAGAATGAATAGTCAAAATGCCACTCATCGATTAAGCATTGTGTATGGGTATATGTGTCTTTACGTGTGCTTAAACAACTTAAAAATAGATGTTAAAGAAGGCATACATCTGTAGTTTCTGCCTTTAAAGGACTTACAAGTTAACTTAGAGATAACATACAAAGACAAGTACCTAGATACAAACTGGACAATCTGGTTCAAATCACATAAGTGCTTGAGGCACTGAGTAGGACATAGGGGCTTGGAGATCAAGGGAAGGCTTTGTAGAAGCAAGTGTGGTTCTAATTTTGGAAGGGATGCCATATGCATATAAACACATAGGAAACAGGAGCAGAGGGAGAGAGTGAAAAAGAAGAGAGAAGGAGAGAGGAGATCTTGAGGAAGAGATTACATGTCTACCATGTTCCATACCCTGTGTTCCATGATTTATAGAGTTTTCTTATCCAAATATGGGGCAAATAAGAGGTTAACGTGTTTTTATTTAACAAATTGTGCTGATTTTTTTCCTGGTCATTATATGTATTGTGTGTGTGTTTGTGTGTGTTTTCTTCAAGTAGCTTACAGTTAACTTTCTTCTGGTTTTTTTTCTTTCTTTTTTTTCTTTTTTTAACAAACACAAGTAGGATCACAAGTTTACAACTCATGGTTTAAAATTCTATGGCTCTCCTTTGGATTTCAGAACTTGGCAACTTAACAGAGATTCCTTAAATATTTAAAGGCCAATATTCCTTAAATATTTAAATCCCAATTCTTATTGCATAAGCAAACTTTTCTATAAATAAAATTTGGAAGATAATCAAGTATGTAATAGCACGTCAATAATCTTCCCCCTTCACGTATGAGGGATAGAGATACCAGGAAGATATTGTCTAGGTTATTCAGTAAGGCAGTGGGAAAGCCTATAAGAATACCTTTTAAATTTTGAAGACTCTCCAAGTTTCTACCTAAAATATTTTTTTAAAGAGTTTTTAGATTCATGGTTGCTGTATTATTTTGTGTATTTTCAGGAGCAAAGGATCCTTGACTGTTAATTAGTATGATGTTTCATGATTGCCTTATAAAGTATGTTGAAGGCAAGGTCAGTTAGCAATGCGATTTCTAACTCCCCCAGACTGTCTCTGATTATTGAAGAACATCAGGTGAGAGAGGCACAGATTGTAGTTGCCAATATGGTGCTGGAACTAGGCAGTCTGTTTTAAATAGACAATAGAATCATGAAAAAAAGAAAAACATTCTTCTTTGGTTGCTTGTTTGTTTTTATGAGTAGATAATATTTAAAAAGAGGTAAAAGAGAAATAGAATCACATGAGAGCTAAGGAGAGCATGAGAAGGTTGGATAGAATTTCAAAAAGTTTACTGAAGAGGTGAATGCTGTTCATTTTGCAGGGAATGATGGAGAATGTCTTTAAACATTCTTGCATTAATTGCCATTGAACATGGGAATCTCTTTTGGAATTTTTGCTATTTAAAGCTGAAGGGAGGGGCTTCCCTGGTGGCGCAGTGGTTGAGAGTCTGCCTGCCAGTGCGGGGGACACGGGTTCGAGCCCTGGTCTGGGAGGATCCCACATGCCGCGGAGCAACTGGGCCCGTGAGCCATACTTACTGAGCCTGCGCGTCTGGAGACTGTTCTCCACAACAAGAGAGGCCGCGATGGTGAGGGGCCCACGCACCGCGATGAAGAGTGGTCCCCACTTGCCGCAACTGGAGGAAGCCCTTGCACAGAAACGAAGACTCAACACAGTCATAAATAAATAAATAAAAGAACGTGAATTTCTAAAAAAAAAGCTGAAGGGAGGAGCTTCAAGATGGCGGAAGAGTTAGACGCGGAGATCTCAACTACCTCCTCACAAATACATCAGAAATACATCTACATGTGGAACAACCCCTACAGAACACCTACTGAACGCTGGCAGAAGACCTCAGACTTCCCAAAAGGCAAGAAACTCCCCACGACCTGGATAGGGTAAAAGAAAAAACAAAGAATAGGGACGGGACCTACACCAGTGGGAGGGAGCCGTGAAGGAGGAAAGGTTTCCACACACTAGGAAGCCCCTTCGTGGGCGGAGACTGTGGGTGGCGGAGGGGGGAAGTTTCGGAGCCACGGAGGAGAGCGCAGCCACAGGGGTGCAGAGGGCAAAGCGGAGAGATTCCCGCACAGAGGATCCGTGCCGACCAGGACTCACCAGCCCGAGAGGCTTGTCTGCTCAGCCGCCGGGGTGGGCAGGGGCTGGGAGCTGAGGCTCGGGCTTCGGTCAGATCCCAGGGAGAGGACTGGGGTTGGCTGCGTGAACACAGCCTGAAGGGGCTACTGCGCCACAGCTAGACAGGAGGGAGTCCGGGAAAAGGTCTGGAGCTGCCGAAGAGGCAAGAGACTTTTTCTTGCCTCTTTGTTTCCTGGTGCGCGAGGAGAGGGGATTAAGAGCGCCGCTTAAAGGAGCTCCAGAGACGGGCACGAGACGTGGCTATCAGCGCGGACCCCAGAGACAGGCATGAGATGCTAAGGCTGCTGCTGCCACCACCAAGAAGCCTGTGTGCAAGCACAGGTCACTATCCACACGTCCCCTCCTGGGAGCCTGTGCAGCCCGCCACTGCCAGGGTCCCGTGATCCAGGGACAACTTCCCTGGGAGAACGCACAGCGCGCCTCAGGCTGCTGCAACATCACGCTGGCCTCTGCCGCCGCAGGCTCGCCCCGCATCCGCAACCCTCACTCCCCCTGGCCTGAGTGAGCCAGAGCCCCCGAATCAGCTGCTCCTTTAACCCCCTCCTGTCTGAGCAAGAACAGATGCCCTCAGGCGACCTACATGCAGAAGCGGGTCCAAATCCAAAGCTGAACCCCGGGAGCTGTGCAAACAAAGAAGAGAAAGGGAAATCTCTCCCGGCAGCCTCAGGAGCAGCGGACTAAATCTCCACAGTCAACTTGATGTACCGGGCATCTGTGGAATACCTGAATAGACAACGAATCATCCCAAATTGAGGAGGTGGACTTTGGGAGCAACAATATATATATTTTTTCCCCTTTTTCTCTTTTTGTGAGTGTGTATGTGTATGCTTCTCTGTGTGATTTTGTCTGTATAGCTTTGCTTTTTCCATTTGTCCTAGGTTCTGTCTGTCCGTTTTTTTTTATTACTTAAAAAAAATATTTTTCTTAAAATTATTTTTTACTTTTTATTTTAATAACTTTCTTTTATTTTACTTTATTTTATTTTATTTTATTTTATTTTATCTTCTCCTTTCTTTCTTTTCTCCCTTTTATTCTGAGCCAGGTGGATGACAGGCTCTTGGTGCTCCAGCCAGGCATCAGGGCTATGCCTCTGAGGTGGGAGAGCCAAGTTCAGGACACTGGTTCACAAGAGACCTCCCAGCTCCACATAATATCAAATGGTGAAAATCTCCCAGAGATCTCCATCTCAATGCCAAGACCCAGCTCCACTCAATGACCAGCAAGCTACAGTGCAGGACACCCTATGCCAAACAACTAGCAAGACAGGAACACAACCCCATCCATTAGCACAGAGGCTGCCTAAAATCATAATAAGGCCACAGACATCCCAAAACACACCACCAGACGTGGACCTGCCCACCAGGAAGACAAAATCCAGCCTCATCCACCAGAACATAGGCACTAGTCCCCTCCACCAGGAAGCCTACACAACCCACTGAACCAACCTTAGCCAGTGGGGACAGACACCCAAAACAACGGGAACTACGAACCTGCAGCCTGCGAAAAGGAGACCCCAAACACAGTAAGTTAAGCAAAATGAGAAGACAGAGAAACACACAGCAGATGAAGGAGCAAGGCAAAAACCCACCAGACCTAACAAATGAATAGGAAGTAGGCAGTCTACCTGAAAAAGAATTCATAATAATGATAGTAAAGATGATCCAAAATCTTGGAAATAGAACAGAGAAAATACAAAAAACGTTTAACGAGAACCTAGAAGAACTAAAGAGCAATCAAACACAGATGAACAACACAATAAATGAAATTAAAAATTCTCTAGAAGGGATCAATAGCAGAATAAGTGAGGCAGAAGAACGGATAAGTGACCTGGAACATAAAATAGTGGAAATAGCTACTGCAGAGCAGAATAAAGAAAAATGAATGAAAAGAATTGAGGACAGTCTCAGAGACCTCTGGGACAACACTAAACACACCAACATTCGAATTATAGGGGTCACAGAAGAAGAAGAGAAAAAGAAAGGGACTGAGAAAATATTTGAAGAGATTATAGTTGAAAACTTACCTAATATGGGTAAGGAAATAGTTGATCAAGTCCTGGAAGCACAGAGAGTCCCATACAGGATAAATCCAAGGAGAAACACGCCAAGACACATATTAATCAAACTATCAAAAATTAAATATAAAGAAAACTTATTAAAAGCAGCAAGGGAAAAACAATAAATAACACACAAGGGAATCCCCATAAGGTTAACAGCTGATCTTTCAGCAGAAACTCTGCAAGCCAGAAGGGAGTGGCAGGACATATTTAAAGTGATGAAGGAGAAAAACCTACAATCAAGATTACTCTACCCAGCAAGGATCTCATTCAGATTTGACAGAGAAATTAAAAGCTTTACAGACAAGCAAAAGCTAAGAGAATTCAGCACCACCAAACCAGCTTTACAACAAATGCTAAAGGAACTTCTCTAGGCAGGAAACACAAGAGGAGGAAAAGACCTACAATAATAAACCCAAAACAATTAAGAAAATGGTAATAGGAACATACATATCTATAATTACCTTAAATGTAAATGGATTAAATGCTGCAACCAAAAGACACAGACTGGCTGAATGGATACAAAAACAAGATCCATCTATATGCTGTCTACAAGAGACCCACTTCAGACCTAGGGACACATACAGGATGAAAGTGAAGGGATGGAAAAAGATATTCCATGCAAATGGAAATCAAAAGAAAGCTGGAGTAGCAAATCTCATAACAGACAAAATGACTTTAAAACAAAGACTATTACAAGAGACAAAGAAGGACAGTACATAATGTTCAAGGCATCAATCCAAGAAGAAGATATAACAATTGTAAATATTTATGCACCCAACATAGGAGCACCTCAATACATAAGGCAAATACTAACAGCCATAAAAAGGTAAATTGACAGTAACACAATCATAGTAGGGGACTTTAACACCCCATTTTCACCAATGGACAGACCATCCAAAATGAAAATAAATAAGGAAACACAAGCTTTAAATGATACATTAAACAAGATTGACTTAATTGATATTTATAGGACATTCCATCCAAAAACAACACAATACACATTCTTCTCAAGTGCTCATGGAACATTCTCCAGGATAGATCACATCTTGGGTCACAAATCAAGTCTGGTAAATTTAAGAAAATTGAAATCGTATCAGGTATCTTTTCCAAACACAATGCTATGAGACTAGATATCAATTACAGGAAAAAATCTGTAAGAAATACAAACACGTGGAGGCTGAACAACACACTACTTAATAACCAAGAGATCACTGAAGAAATCAAAGAGGAAATCAAAAAATACCTAGAAACAAATGACAATGAAAACACAATGACCCAAAACCTATGGGATGCAGCAAAAGCAGTTCTAAGAGGGAAGTTTATAGGTATACAAGCCTATCTTAAGAAACAAGAAACACCTCGAATAAACAACCTAACCTTACACCTAAAGCAATTAGAGAAAGAAGAACAAAAAACCCCCAAAGTTAGCAGAAGGAAAGAAATCACAAAGCTCAGATCAGAAATAAATGAAAAAGAAGTGAAGGAAACGATAACAAAGATCAATAAAACTAAAAGCCGATTCTTTGAGAAGATAAACAAAATTGATAAACCATTAGCCAGACTCATCAAGAAAAAAAGGGAGAAGACTCAAATCAATGGAATTAGAAATGAAAAAGGAGAAGTGACAACAGACAGTGCAGAAATACAAAGGATCATGAGAGATTACTTCAAGCAACTATATGCCAATAAAATGGACAACCTGCAAGAAATGGACAAATTCTTAGAAACGCACAACATTCCGAGACTGAACCAGGAAGAAATAGAAAAAATGAACAGTCCAATCACAAGCACTGAAATTGAAACTATGATTAAAAATCTTCCAACAAACAAAAGCCCAGGACCAGATGGCTTCACAGGTGAATTCTATCAAACATTTAGAGAAGAGCTAACACCTATCCTTCTCAAACTCTTCCAAAATGTAGCAGAGGGAGGACCACTCCCAAACTCATTCTACGAGGCCACCATCACTCTGATACCAAAACCAGACAAAGATGTCACAACAAAAGAAAACTACAGGCCAATATCACTGATGACCATTGATGCAAAAATCCTAAACAAAATACTAGCAAACAGAATCCAACAGCACATTAAAAGGATCATACATTATGATCAAGTGGGTTTTATCCCAGTAATGCAAGGATTCTTCAATATATGCAAATCAATCAATGTGATACACCATATTAACAAATTGAAGGAGAAAAACCATGTGATCATCTCAGTAGATGCAGAGAAAGCTTTTGACAAAATTCAACACCCATTTATGATAAAAACCCTCAGAAAGTAGGCATAGAGGGAACTTTCCTCAACATAATAAAGGCCATATATGACAAACCCACAGCCAACATCGTCCTCAATGGTGAAAAACTGAAACCATTTCCACTAAGATCAGGAAGAAGACAAGGTTTCCCACTCTCACCACTATTATTCAACATAGTTTTGGAAGTGTTAGCCACAGCAATCAGAGAAGAAAAAGAAAAAAAAGGAATCCAAATTGGAAAAGAAGAAGTAAAGCTGTCACTGTTTGCAGATGACATGACACTATACATAGAGAATCCTAAAGATGCTACCAGAAAACTACTAGAGCTAATCAATGAGTTTGGTAAAGTAGCAGGATACAAAATTAATGTACAGAAATCTCTTGCATTCGTATACACTAATGACGAAAAGTCTGAAAGAGAAATTAAGGAAACACTCCTATATACCATTGCAACAAAAGAATAAAATATCTAGGAATAAACTTACCTAAGGAGACAAAAGACCTGTATGCAGAAAATAATAAGGCACTGATGAAAGAAATTAAAGATGATACCAACAGATGGAGAGATATACCATGTTCTTAGATTGGAAAAATCAACACTGTGAAAATGACTCTACTACCCAAAGCAATCTACAGATTCAATGCAATCTCTATCAAACTTCCAATGGCATTTTTATAGAACTATAACAAGAAATTTCACAATTTGTATGGAAACACAAAAGACCCCGAATAGCCAAAGCAATCTTGAGAAAGAAAAACGGAGCTGGAGGAGTCAGGCTCCCTGACTTCAGACTATACTACAAAGCTACAGTAATCAAGGCAGTATGGTACTGGCACGAAAACGGAAATATAGATCAATGGAACAGGATAGAAAGCCCAGAGATAAACCCATGCACATATGGTCACCTTATCTTTGATAAAGGAGGCAAGAATATACAGTGGAGAAAAGACAGCCTCTTCAAGAAGTGGTGCTGGCAAAACTGGACAGCTACATGTAAAAGAATGAAATTAGGACATTCCCTAACACCATACACAAAAATAAACTCAAAATGGATTAAAAACCTAAATGTAAGGGCAGAAACTATAAAACTCTTAGAGGAAAACATAGGCAGAACACTCTATGACATAAATCACAGCAACATCCTTATTGACCCACCTCCTAGAGAAATGGAAATAAAAACAAAAAAACAAATGGGACCTAATGAAACTTAAAAGCTCTTGCACAGCAAAGGAAACCACAAACAGGACGAAAAGATAACCCTCAGAATGGGAGAAACTATTTGCAAATGAAGCAACTGACAAAGGATTAATCTCCAAAAGATATAAGCAATTCATGCAGCTCAATATCAAGAAAACAAACAACCCAATCCAAAAATGGGCAGAAGACCTAAATAGACATTTCTCCAAAGAAGATATACAGATTGCCAACAGACACATGAAAGAATGCTCAACATCATTAATCATTAGAGAAATGCAAATCAAAACTATAATGAGATATCATCTCACACCGGTCAGAATGGCCATCATCAAAAAATCTACAAACAATAAATGCTGGAGAGGGTGTGGAGAAAAGGGAACCCTCTTGCACTGTTGGTGGGAATGTAAATTGATACAGCCCCTATGGAGAACAGTATGAAGGTTCCTTAAAAAACTAAAAATAGAACTACCATACGACCCAGTAATGCCACTACTGGGCATATACCCTGAGAAAACCATAATTCAAAAAGAGTCATGTACGAAAATGTTCATTGCTGCTCTATTTACAATAGCCAGGACATGGAAGCAACCGAAGTGTCCATCAACAGATGAATGGATAAGAAGATATGGCACATATATACAATGGAATATTACTCAGCCATAAAAAGAAACGAAACTGAGTTATTTGTAGTGAGGTGATGGACCTAGAAACTGTCATACAGAGTGAAGTAAGTCAGAAAGAGAAAAACAAATACCGTATGCTAACACATATATATGGAATCTAAAACAAAAAAAGAAAAGGAAAATGGTCAGAAGAACCTAGGGGCAAGATGGGAATAAAGATGCAGACCTAGTAGAGAATGGACTTGTGCATACGGAGAGGGGGAATGGTAAGCTGGGACAAAGTGAGAGAGTGGCATGGACATATATACACTACCAAACGTAAAATAGATAGCTAGTGGGAAGCAGCCGCATAGCACAGGGAGATCAGCTCGGTGCTTTGTGACCACCTAGAGTGGTGGGATAGGGAGGGTGGGAGGGAGGGAGATGCAAGAGGGAAGAGATATTGGGACATATGTATATGTATAACTGATTCACTTTGTTATAAAGCAGAAACTGATACACCATTGTAAAGCAATTATAATCTAATAAAGATGTTAAAAAAATTAAAGAAAAATTTTTTAAAAAACAAGATAAACCTAAAGTATAGCACCCTTTTTTCTCTTGAGTCGTTATAATATCTCTACTGATATGTGAAGTCTATCTACCTCTATAATCTGCAAAGTGCCCTAGTAGTTGACAGTCAAGTTTTCAATAATGAACGACTTATCCTGGGAACCTGTGTACTTAGCTTTCATTTTCTTACTTTATATTTAGTTTTCACGCTGTCATTTAGACAAATATCATCTGAATATTGTTATTTGTTTTAAAAGTCTTTGCTTTTCAGTCTAGTGCTAACTTGCTTTCATAGTAGTTTTCAAAAAATGAATCTTTATTGCAGTTTTACACTTTAAATTGTAATTCCAGTGATTTTTCTATTTTGTAATGCTCTCTGCCATTATTCCTAAGAAAATCCCTAGAACCTTGCTTCCTTGATATTCCATACAAAAATTTTGAAAAACTCTGAATGTTCATACAGAAACTTTATAATTTTTGGTAACAGAAAAAATTTCAAAGCTCCTGAAAGGATTTCTATTTATTATACTTTCCAGAGAGGGAAGCAGTATCTTATTGATATTTTCATGAAGAAAAATCATGAGGGTTGAACATTGATCTGTTTCCCTTTCTTTTACTTGTACTGGGATGAGAGTATTTGTTTAAAATCTGTCACTACTTGGCTGTTTACTGTTGTGACCTGGGTAACCTCATGTATGTGCTTAAATAGAAATCCTATTTAATTCTACTTTTGAGACTTCTAAAAAGCATAGATAAATTTTTTCTATTTAAGTTATATTTCTTATCCAAAATATTAACATATTAAAATGCAAACCATCTCACCAATTTTTTATAGTTAATACTTATTAGGTACGTTGCAGTCCTGAGATAGGGATAATTACTTTTATAAACACATGGATTAAAGGTATTTAAATAAGACATGTTAAATCTCAACCAGTCACAACAATGGTCACGGTGACTTGTTTCTTGATTATCCCAAGGCTTGTTGGTTGAAGTTTAATCATTACAGCACCTTTCCATATGAATCATATTTGATTTCTGCAGTTAAACATCTGTTTAGTCTCATGATTTTATCACAATCCCCTATAGTAAAAGACAGATTAACAGGAGAAAAACAAAAGAAGTTTTATAACATGTACTTGTATACCATATATATACCTCGTGTATACATGGGAGAAACTGAAGAAAACTGAGTAACTCTCCAAAATGGTCCAAGCCACCACCTTAAAGACCATCTCCATCTAAAGACAAAAGAAAATGTTGGGGGGAAGAGTGTGGAACCAGTTATTGGTGGTTATCAGATAAAGCAAAGTAAACAACGGCACAGTTGTTATGTAGATTTAAGTCCATGCCTTCTCCATTGGTAAAAGTTTCTAGAGTTTTAGTCATCCTCCTCTTCCTGAGACCGAGAGAGAGACACTCTTACAATGGAGATTTCCCTTATAAATATAAATGTCCCTTACAGAGGGTAACTTCTATTACAGTTTTCAGAGCTTCTCCTGTGTGCTATTTCTTGAAAATAATCAGCTCAAGATAAACCTTATGCCAAAGTGGTATATTTTTGGGTGGTATATTTTGCTCCCCTTTAGATTCATACTGGAGATTACACCATTGGTTGTCCTGCCTCTCAGGCCTTCAGATTCACACTATACCATTGGCTTTCCTGAGTTTCCAGCTTGCTGACTGCAGTTCCTGGAATAGGTATATTCACTCTCCTATTGGTTCTTTTTCTCAGGAGAACCCAGACTGACATATAATCATTTTCTTTAGACTATGTTCCTAAACAGTTTAGTCAGAGTGCTGTTAGGTAAACCCAAATCCAAACACTTCCATCTTCCTACATCCATTTGCACATCTTTTATTACCAGGTTTCCCTCAGTATAAAACATGTCACATGACATGTCTCATGTCAAGAGAAGGGTTAAAGACATACAGCGTCTTCATGGGCAGTCCTGATCCCTCATCTATGCTCCAAATCATCACTGGAACATTGCTATCAACATTTAAAGTGTACACAACTAAACATATTTTCACCCCTTCCCCCCCCTTTTCTAAGTTACTTGTTTAAGATGGATATATAAACATCTTTAGAAGACATGAATTGGTAATACGCAATCAATTCTCATAATCCATGGATTTTTTATATTTGCAAATTTGCCTACTCACTAAAATATATTTGTAACCCCCAAATCAGTACTCACAGCACTTTCTTGATCATTTGAAGACAGGTGTGGATATGTGGAGAGTGGCAAACAATTTGGGTCACCCAGCAAATGCACATGTTCCTGGCTGAAGTTGAACAAAAAGATACTCTGCCTTGTTTCATTCTCATATTGAAACTGAGCAGCATCTTGCGGGGCCCTCCTGGGTACCAGCCCCTCCATATCCTTGCTTCTTGTTTGTAGAAAGAGCTTGTGTATCCTAGGCCTTCCCCAAGTTTCAAAGAGCAGACTCAAAGAGTTAATGATTAGAGAATTGGAAAATGCATGAGCAAAGGAAATCAGTCAAGTAAGAAAAGTAATAATAGCTTGAACAATAGCATCACAGGACTCCTAGTTCTCCCTGAAAGGATAAGGATAACAATATGATGCATATCTTTGAGTTGTTCTGCAGAAACTAAGATCCCCATCCAGTGGGGGATGTTGACTACATGCTGACCACAAGCACATAGACCCCAGACTGGTTGGAACCAGAAGATTAATAATAAGATTCCCAAAACATCACCCTGTTACCTCACCGCCAGCCAGTCAGAAGAATGTCCCTGAGCTGATCACACACCCTGCAATCCTCACCCCTAATGTTGCCTTTTAAAACCCTGCCTGAAAGCCATTGGAGAGTTTGGGTCTTTTGAACATTAGCTGCCTATTCTTCTTGCTTGACCTCTGCAAATAAACACTGTACTTTCCTTCACCACAACTTGTTATCAGTAGATTGGCTTTGTTGCATGTCTGGTGAGTGAACCTGAGTTAGGTTCAGTAATAGTATTGTAAACAAATGTTCTTTTGTGGTCTGTTTAGTGCCATGTTTTGTTTTTTCTTTTGCATTTTTGTGCTTTTTGTTGATTTCACTGTTTAAAATGGCCCCCAAGAATAGTTCTGAAGTACTCTCTAGCGTTTCTAAGTACAGGAAGGCTGTGATGTACATTATGGAGAATGTCAGTGTGTTACATAAGTTTTATTCAGACCTGAGTCCTACTGCTGTTGGTCATGGGTTCAATCAACTGTATATATATATACATACATATATGTGCATACCTATGTATGTATATTAAATAAGGTGTTTTTAAACAGAAACTCAGCATTGTTACTAGAGGCTCACAGGAACCTAATCCTATATTTTCCCTAAGAGTAGTGGTTCAGTATTTGTGAATTCCATGTTCATGGCAACTTTATAGAACATAATTACCATGAATAATGAGAATTGACTATACAGGGTCCAGAATAAGAAGAAAAAAATAATTAACTTTTATCCAGCCTCTCATTGCAATTCTTAGGTTTGTTGTATTGGATTTAACTTCTAGGATACAATTTCTCCATTTGTTTAATAAGAATGATAATTCTTGTCTGAAAAATGTTTTAAAGATTAAATGAGGTAATATGTATGAAATTGCTTTGTAAACTGAAATGCTGTAACAGGAGCAGTAAGTATAATTTATTTAAGGAGTGGAAAATATGCTAGGGATTTTATAATTACTACTGTTTACCAATGTTTAATAAGGGTATTCAAGTTTTTCTTGATTTAATAAGACTACAAATCACATTGTTCAGCTGTTAAAACAGTTTACAGCTGAAATTCAAATTTCATTTTAACTAGAAGCATTGTCTCTTCTCTATGTTTTTCAACTTGTTAAAATATATTACATTATTTGGGAGCAAAACTGAATATTAAAGAATACTGTGGGCTTACACGTATTTGCGTCTTTTGTTTTCTCTGGGCTGCCTCTGCTTAATTTACTAAAACATAAATCTTTCCTGCACTTAGTGCTGTAAAACCAATTTAGCAGAGGAAGAATTGAAGCAGAATTCTGTTCTGCCTCATGCATCACCAAGAAAATTGCTAGGCCAGTTAAGTTTTGATTGCAGAATATTTATTTTTGGTGACAGATGTTGCTGATGTAAGAACCTAGGCGATCACAGCTTGAATTAGTCCTGGGTTGAGGTTGAAAAAGAAAACCAGAATGGAAAGTCTTAATGAAGGTAAATATGCAACATCAAGATGGCATTTTTGGTGTTAGATTTCTGACGATATTTGTGAGGTGAGTACGGTGTGACTACATTTGCATGCAGGCAATGACTTATGGGCAGAAAGGTGGACACAACCTTTTATGAAATCACATTCTCAAGGTTACAGTGAGGTTATGGAGCCTAAGAGAAGTAAGTTTGCTACATTTCAAGCACTTGTTTGGATCAAAGCAGGGTCTAGAGTGGAGACTATGGCTAGAAATCATGTGGTTTCTGAGAGGAAGGGACTGCTTTATTATCCCTAGGCTTACATCTATCAAAACCTTATCATAGCATATTATAATAATTGTTTTCTTTATCTTTGTGTCACAGTCATTCACAGGTGACTATTATGTGCAAAGGTGCTCACAGAGTGACCATCTTTGCACATAATAGATTTTCAATAAATATTGGGTGAAAAAAATCTGCATGAGACCTAATTCTCCTTCGCTGCACTGAATGCACATACAACTTCACACAAGAGAAAAGAGTCATTGGTATTCTTGTCTCCTAGGCAAGATCCTGCACAGTACTATGCATACTGGTTTTGTGGTCCCCAAATGAATGGCTGATTGAGCTATGTTAGGGAAGTGTCAGAGGGAGTCCCACTGAGAAGGCCATGGGAGTAATTTTTTCATTACAAACCAACCTTCCCTCTTTAAAAATAGCAAAAGGCAAATTTGTTCAAACCCATAGCATGTACAACACTAAGAGTGAACGACAATGAAAACTATGGACTCTGGGTGATAAAGATGTGTTAAAATAGGTCCATCAACTGTGATAAATATATCAGTCTGGTGGGAGATGTAGATAATGGGGGAGGCTATACAAGTGTGGGGAGAGCTTTACAGGAAATCTCTGACCTTCTGCTTAATTTTGCTGTGAACCTAAAACTACTCTAAAAAATAAAGCCTGTTTAAAAAAAATAGAAATTTGTTGACCAAATGATCTTCAATTCTTGGTCTGCAGTTCTTGAACATGTGAAAAGGTCACTAGAAATCCTGTTTCTTACTCATTCCAATGGTGAATCAAGGGATGACTCCTATGAAGGAAATCAGTAAAGGAGAAAAAGCAGTAAGTTAGCTTAATTGTTTTCTCTGTCCCAACAGTACATTAGCTTTTTGTGTACGAAAATGAAGATTCAGTTTAAATGTGAGTTGCTCATGTTTGAATATAAATAAAAATTCAGTTCTTATTTTTTGAGATATATTAGAAGAAAGCATGATTGGAAATATCTAGTAAACCATATTTTAATTTTACAACGTATATTTTTCATAGGCATTTATACTTGTCCATTTCATGACCATATGGCAGGTAGCTTTGCCAACACCTTTTATTGCTTTTTCCTGGTAGAGGGCATTCA
Organism: Balaenoptera borealis; assembly: GCF_965194805.1. NCBI lineage: Eukaryota > Metazoa > Chordata > Mammalia > Artiodactyla > Balaenopteridae > Balaenoptera > Balaenoptera borealis. The sequence continues at coordinate 127,740,996 of NC_138861.1, read as the reverse complement.
CCCATTTGTTCCTGGAAATCCAAGTAAATGATTGTGAATCATGAACAAAAAGGACAATGAGTTGTTTCTCTGCCAAAGACAATTTTTTGCCTTATACAGTGTTTTTTAATGGATACTTTCCCCTTGCTGAGATACGGGACAATTTTCTTGTGAATTTTGTTTGGAAGTGAACTTTTAAACATAGGGAATGAAAACACACACACACACACTCCTGAGTGCAGGAGTCAATAGTCAAAGCAATGAAACTTGGCCTCATGTTAAACGGTGTAGGACAGGGATAGGTGGTACCCTCCTTGGTGATTGCAGGCTGCAGGTCATTTCAGGCAGGCAAAATCACTGATGTGATGTAACACTTCTTGCCTAATGAATGGCCAAGTCCCAGATGTCTGACAACTCTACGTGTCTTTCATTTCCTTCAGCGTGTGAGAGGAAAGGAATAATGCGTAATTTAGTAAAGTGAAAAGCTGACACAGAGCCATCAGATGTTCCAGCTCAGCCTCTTTTCCATAGAAAGCACCAGGTTGAGTTGGTTCTAACTTCCCCTGAGGTTACTGATTTTATGTTGCCAGACAGACTAGTGACCTCAGCTCAGTAAGGCAGGCTCTTCCTGCGCAGATAGAATGGCAACTCCTAATATTTAGGTATAATTGTGTTTTATACACATTTCTTGTTTCCTACTGTGAGGTGCTACTGATATAAATCCAAAGCCAAGAGTCATTTCCTGGGGCCTCATTAAAAGCTAGGATTTAGATTCACAATTAATTCCAGTTGCATATGCCTGTGGTTCTCTGATAATTTTTGTAATATCAATAAATGGTCACTGTGTACTGAAAAAACCAAATGTGTTTACTAAAGCTGCAGCTGATGGCAACTGTTTAATTGAACTGAGCTAATATGGCAGATATCTCAGAAGCAGCGCATTGGGAAAGTATAGTTTTTGCATAGTTAAATGGATGGACAAACCGATAACCAATACTGTATTACAATAATGCGGATAATTTAGTTTGTTATTTTCAATTATAAAAAAAAAAACCTCTTCATTGCACAAAATATTCTGGCTTTGCTAGCTTTGTGTGTGTGTGTGTGTGTGCGCGTGCATGTGTGTGTGTATGCGGCCTGTTAGCCTATGTAGCTTCTCTTATCTCCTCATTCACTTATAAAAGCTGCTAATTCATCAACACAGAGTAGATACAATCTACACACCAAATGAGTTAGGGGCAAAGAAGCAGTTGATTTCAGATGTCAAGTAACTTATTAGCAATGTTTTACATAGCTTTGTTCTTTAAGGGATTGTGTAGGTTCCTTCTTCATTGTATTGATGCTTGAGAAACAAATTAAGGGGAAGTGAATGGTTGTTAAATATTTGGTGTAAATAGCAACAGCATGATGGGGGTGAGTATTTTAAAAGGCACGTCGGATGAATGCCAGGCAGGCGAGGTACAGGCTTGAGTGTCATCTGGGTGCTGTCAAAGGAGCAAAGATGTGCAACATTTTGCTTGTTTTCCCCCTGGATTTCTATTCCATCTTTTCTCCCTCTCTCTAAGAGAATGAATTTAAATAGAAATGCTGGCTCTAGCTGACTGGAAATTCAGGAAAATCGGAAATAAATATTTTAAAACTGGTATCCAGATGCAGAAAACAGAAATAGCCATGACCCCCCTGTCAATGGAAAATTCTTCCCAACCCAGAAAAACTCTCCACAAAGGTAAAAGAGAAAGAAAGGAACTTTTGCTTTTAATTAAAAAAAAAAATTCTTTTTTAATTAAAAAAATTTTTTTTTTTTTATTGAATAAGCATTTAACTAGACCTTGATGTGCATTACAGGCAACTGTCTAAGAGATTACAGATGGAAAGAGACTTTACCCTTTTACATAGCCAGGCAGATACATGCTATTGCATACGACGTACTCTCAAGATAAACAATAACTAGTCCTCAAGGAAGAGGACTTGACAGCACCATTTGTCACACGTCATTCATCCTAGATTCAGCTGGTAACTGGGGTGACCATCTGTGTCAGCTAATTGACTTTAATCAAAGGAAAAATAGATGTCTCATAGCTTTATGACAAGCTTGGAGCAAGGTGCCCACTGAGTTAGGCTCCTACATCCACAGAAACTGGGAGGCAGGGGTGCTATGTCCCTTGATGTTTACATTTCAAAGATGGTTCCCAGGCCCTTGAGAAACTCATTCCTGGGTCTTAGTGCTCTCAAGAGGCTTATGTAGCTTTTAAAGAGATTTACATATATTTTGAAAAAATAAAAACAGAAAAAGGAATTACAAGTTTTCTAAAGTAAATGCTCTAAGGAAAGGAGGGAGGGGAGAGTCTCTTATTTTCAGAAAGAAAAATTAAGCCTCTCTCTCACTTTTTTTTTTTTACAGTTTGTATTTGCTCTTACAATCTCCTCCCTGTATAACTATAAAGAAGCGACATAATTTTCTAATTATCTCCATTAGTGTTTCTACCTACCTCTGGGAAAATTGCAGTTGTCTAAATATCCACCAAGTTCATAGTCAAGTAGTGTGGGCCATTAGCTTGTATCAAAGTCTTATTACAAGGCACCCATTAAAAGGTATAGAAGCGTCCAGTGTTTATTATATATGGCTCTAAGTGTTTTAAGTCTTGAGGACAAACCCATTCTATAGGCTATTTCTCCTTTTTGCGTTGGTTCTAAATCAATAATTACACAATTAAAGAAAATAATTACACAACTATAGTCAACTATATCTCTAGGCATTCACATTTGTTTACTTATTTATGCTGGGACTGGACAGAACTTGTCATCCCCAAATTAATAGAGTAACATTAGACGTGTCTTTTGCAGTCACTATCTGTAAATTCCAGATTTCTGTTTTTCTACTAATTAGGTGTCTTCCCTTTTCTATATTATCTTTCCAATCAAACTAGTTAACAAAACATTTTTGCTTGAAATTTGGGGCTTGAGTACCTGGATGCACATTAATTACATTTACTTTGTTAGTATCAAAATTTGCTAATGAAAAATGATCCCACTTTTACTCTGTCAATAATAATTAGGTTGTTGGACTTGTAAATCCAGATCCTGTTTATATGGAGAGTACGATTTAGAGCTGATTAGAAATGAGGTCATGGGGAACCATTACTGGAGGTAGAAAAAGAAGGAGAAATGCAACAAATAGCATGTGTTTTTTTTCCTATTAAAATGTGATTCTTAAAGTAACTGAAATAACCCTACTTAGTAGATGTGTTACCTTGAGGAAGTTGTTAATCTTATGAATCCAGGTTTATTACCTGTAATATGGGAATCATAATGACTATATCATAAGATTATAATAATGAATTGAGATAATGTACATAGGTGCTAAGAACAGATTCTGACATAAACTGAATGGTGACTAAAGAGATTACTAGTGTAAGGCGAACCCCTCTACCTATGGTTTTGAATCTTCCCATCAAGTCCAGGACCATAGTCCATCAGTTTTCCCTCCTTTTGCTCATACCAACATGTTTCCCAGTAGTATTTTTCCTTCAGTCTTCAAATATATTTACATCTCCTCTGTCACAAAAGAAATATATGTAATACATAAATATATAATAAATATATATAATATATGTATATATAACAGCCTGACCTGTTTTTAAAAATTCACATTAGGGAAGTATAATTTATGCATAATAAAATGCACTCATTTTAAGCACAGCTTAGTTTTTATGATAAACACTGATGCCTATAGGCATATATGGTGTAACCACCACCATATTCAAGATTTACATTACCACAAAAAGTCGCTCATGCCCATCTGCAGTCAATTCTCATCTCAACTTTTGCCAGAGACAATACCAAATATCTGCTTCTGTGTCTAGAGTAGTCCTGCCTTTTTAAAATTTTCACGTAAATGGAATCACGTAGCATATACTGTTTTGTGTCTTTTTCTTAGTATAATATTTTTGAGGTTCATCCATACCGTTGTGTGTGTAGTTAGCATGCCCCCTTTTATTACTACTCTTCCATTATATTGTTATATCATAATTTGTTTATCCATTGAATTGTTGTTGTATATTTGGGTTGTTTCCAAGTTGGGCTATTATGAACAAAACTCCTATAAATATTCTTACACAAGTGTTTCTGTGGATGTGTATTTTTATTTCTTTGGGGGAAATAGGAGTAGAATTGCTGGAGCATAACAAGATACCATACATTTAAATTTATAGGAACAATTAAAATGTTTCTCAAAGTTGTAACACTAAATGCTCCCACAATGTATGAGAGTTCTGGGTTCCTCAACAACACTTGCTATCATCAATCCTTTTTACTCATTCTAATTGATGTGTCCTGAAAAACACGTTGTGGCTTTAATATGTATTTCTTAGTGTTTCTGAGACTTGGAACTTTCTGCTTTATTTTTGCTTGAGGAATAAACCACTCATCTCTTGCCTGGTTGGGGAGTGGTATTAGTTGTCTGTGGGGGATGAGAGAAGGGAGTTGGGTAACCTAACTTCTATGTAGACTTCGAACTGAGTCCTTTTTTCATCCCCTGCCGTTTCTGTGGCTCAAACCCTGAGCCTTTCAGGAGGCTTTCTGCAGCCCGGACAGCTTGCTTCATCTGGTCTCCTCCTCGATGGGCACTTATGTCTCAGCTTTCTCTGCATTACATCAGTTACCCCTCAACCATCCGCTTTCTGTTGTCTTTGTCTTTGTCTTTGAGCTAATTCATTTAAAGATTTCTTTAGAGGAAGCAGGGAGAAGCACATTCAGTGCTCCACATTTATAGGCAATCTGTTTCCTTTACTTTTCACCTTACTTTCTCATTTCTTTTTTCACTGTTTCATACAAAAGTTATCAACGACAAAGCTAATCTCTTTCAGCTTACTTTTAGTTGATTTTAACCTATCTCAACCAAACCTCCTTTTCTTCACCAAAACTTCTTTTGTCCTCGATGTCCATGGTCCAAGTCTGTATGTTTCCTCAAACTTCTTTTTCATTCCATTTTTGTCTCGCTGGCTGTTTCCCCTTTCTCCGACAACCTTTAAATTAAGTAAAAGGCCAGGAATAGGGAGATGTCCGCATATTTTTATTTCCAGCGGCTCTATGATACAAGTCATTTCAGTAAAACTCTGAGAGGATGTGGCATTGCTACTCTTCAATAGCAGCCTAGTTCTCTAAAGCAAGAGAGTTACTGCTCTATATGCGTTGTTGCCTGAGCTCTGCAAGATAAACCGTAGAGGGAAGCTTCATGATAATTCTCTCTAAGGTTCTCTGGTTTCTTTGATTCCAGGAAATTGTCTCATATATAATGTGTTGGCAGTAAGAAAATTGACCATTTCAAGCAAGATCTAAACCTGGGGATAAGAAAAAAGGCAAAATGGGTCTTTCTTTTTTTTCATTTCCTTTCAGGAAAGCACAATTTTAAAACTCTCCCCAGCTAGAAATAGATCCGGGTCACATCGATCTCACAAAATTCTGCTCAGTTTCACTTCAAACCTAAAACTGCTCCAAAATTAAAGTTTATTAAAAAACAAATAACCAGAAACTACCGAAAGAATGATACTATAACCGAAAAATATGCTTTAGGGAATAATGAAGCAATTAGATTCCCAGTCAATTTTTAAAATACCTAGTGTGTCACAGAAAAAAATTGATGATTGTCTTAAAATGCGATTTCTTAATTCTTTCTTTATTTGCAAATTGGGAAAATTACAGAGGCATAAGACAAATCTAAACTAATCTCAAAACAGTTTTGAATCTGTATTGCTTAGCAATGTGTTTGTGTGGTTTGATAACTTCAGAGAAATTGTAATGTTTTTTAGTTTTTACCCACCAGTTCTTTTTTTCCATTGTTGGACTATTAAGACATTGAATACAAAGATCCAGTTAATTTGTATTTATAGTAAGCTTTTCTGATTGACACTAAGTGTAAAACATAATGATACTTTAATATTTCTTACCATAGATGTCAAATGACCAAGTCATACCAAACTATGCTGTACTTAGGAAGAACAAATTGTTCTACAGAAAATGAAGGGAGCCCAGAATGCTCAAGAGCCTGGAGATGGTATATAAAAGCTTTCACCTTTAGATCTCAATCATAGGTGGTAGTGTTTATTAGAAACTAAATGATGGTCTCTGACTTATGCTCTTTCCAAAAGGAGGGTAAAAACTATTATTATTTTAATAACAATATACTAGTCTTTAGCATGAAAGCTCTGGTTTTTAGAGTTTGCAGTGAAGGAAAATATATCAATGCGGTTTTCTATATCATACATAGTAGTACTCCAATTTTTATGTAGCTGCATTTCTAAATAAGACATTCTTGTCTACAAAGTATGAGACTTCATAATTAGAGTAATTTTATATGTTTGTCTAGCAGAACCAATTTTCCTGATCAGGGATCATTTCCTATGAGGACTTCCCTTGATGTTGTGGTTTTTCCACTTCTTATCACCTGCAGGGAGATTATAATGTTGTCACATTAAAGAAAATGATCTCATTTCCTCTGTAAAATATTTTATGTAACCATGTATATATTTTTGACTTACGAATAAATAAGTGAAGTGTTTTACATAAATTTTTCTTTCAGTTAGCTCTTCATAAATATTCCTGTTTTCCTAAACATAACATATCCGGTGTAGCTGCAGTACTGTACTGTATTAATAGTAATTTTTATTTTATTTTTATTTTTTATAACAAATGAATCTGGGCTTAGTGAATAGTAATGATGATGAATAAACTTTTGTTGGGATAGAAGTCTCCATTTATAAGGAATATGTCCAGGAACACTGCCAGACAGACTGAAGCACAATCTTGTTAGAATACCTACGATCCAAGGGTAAATCGGGTAGGGAGGTGGGGGGATAGGAGGTGGTGTGGAGGGTGAGGAAAAGGAGGGCATGCAGAAATCCTGTCCAGACTTCCCTTTGCATTACCAGCTTGCATCTCCATTGCATCCCATCTAGTTGTTTATCAGCCTCTATTTTCATTTCTTATCTCCTTCTTAAGATAAATTGCCTCATCCTTACCCCTTAGTGTCCTCTTTAAAACTCTTTTAATTGGCTCTCCTGTCCCAAGATACCAGAGCTGCAAACACCTATTGCCTTTGCCCTTCACAATAAACTAAGGCTATTAAATATGCTCAGTGTCCCCACTTCGGACCTTCTTTAGTATTTCCCTATTTTCTTGATTTTCTTTGTTTCTTTCATCCTTTTTTCTGTAGCACTTGACAATGTTTACTTCTCCACTTTCAAACTCTAATATCCCACAGCTGTATTCTTTCCTACTTCTCTACTTACTTCTTTAAGGACTCTTTTTCGGTCAACTTAGGCTTTTTTTTTTCTGTACATGTCCTCTAAATGTAGGTGTTTAAATAGTTACTTTTCTTGGCCCTCTTTCTTTATTACTCTCCTTTCCAATTAAATCAAAAAACACTTCTGAAAGCCTACATCATATTAAGTACTATGTTATCGGAGACAATTCACATAACCCTGTCTTCCAAGAGTCACAATCCCGTGAGGGAGACAGACAAGGCATTAAAGCATTATAATATAGTGCAATACTGTTCTGTCTGGAAGATAGAACTTTACTTAGGTATGGCTATCCAGGAGGAGACCTTTATCGCATCTGTGTTCCAGTGGACTTCTAAAAAGAATGATATCATGATATTATGATTTTTAAGAAGAAAGGTATATTTAGTTTTCATCCTGTTTCTGGCACAGAGCTCCTAAAACAAATTTCCTGAGATGAGATCAAGAAAGGTGTTTTGTTATGTTAATGAGGTGTGTTTTGGAAAGCACCTAAGGATGGGAGCTAGTTGCCAGGGGAACCAACCAGGTGATTTAAGGTTGAAACTTTCAGTCCCACCTCCTAACCTCTGGAGAGGGGAGATGGGGTGGAGATTGAGTTCAGTATCCAGTGGCCAATGATTTAGTCAGTCATGCCTCCATAAAACCCCAAAAGGATGTGTTTCTGAGAGTTTCTGGGTTGGGGAACATGTGGGGATTTGGGAAGAGAGGCCCGCTCAGAGAAGGCATGGGAGTTCCAAGTCCTTTCCCATGTATCTTGCTCTATGCAAGTTTTCCATCTGGTTGTTCCTGAGTTACGTCCTTGTATAATAAACTAGTAATCTGGTAAGTAAAATGTTTCTCTGAGTTCTGTGAGCTGCTCTAGCAAATTAATAGAACCCAAGGAGGAGGTTGTGGGAACCTCCAATCTACAGCTTGTTAGTCAGAATCACAGCTCACAACCTGAATTTGTGATTGGCATCTGAAGTGTGTGGGCAGGAGGGTCCCAGTCTTGTAGGACTGAGCCCTTAACCTGTGCATCTGATGCTATCACTGGGTAAATAGTACCAGAAATGAGTTAAATTGTAGGACACCCAGCTGGTGTCAGAAAATTGCTTGGTGTGGTAACCTCCCCCTTCCTCCTTTGGAAATTGGGTGCAGGATCCTAACTGAGTGATCTGAAGTTGTAATTGGTAATAGAATGATTTTACGCCTGAACCTTGTTTTAAAGGCCCAAGGAAGAGTTGGCCAGGTGGAAATAAAGAGGGGGGTGGAGTGACCTGACGTTCCAGGAAGAGGAAATGGTTTCTTCGCTGGCTAAGTGGATTTGTGAAAAAAGTATGGTATCTGTTGAACTATAGTGGGTTCCTATGATTGGTACATAGAACAAGTCTGGGGAAGAGAAGAAAAATGGGAGTAGAGTTAGAAAGAAGCCAGTTTATGAAAATTCTTGTGTGGCATCCTAAACGGGTCAGGTTAAAGCTATTACCTTTCAACCTTGATCTGAGGAATATTTCTTTCCTTTTTGTGATAACACACTCACCAGTTAAGAAGGAGAGACCCACTAGTAAACAGAACTTGCTGAATTTAATGCTTTTCTGCAGGTCTGTTTCATGAAATTGCTGAACTTTCCCACAACAATCAAGTCATTACTAATTCAATTCTTTTGATTCCCTCCGTTCCATACATACATTTAGGATGAAAAAAAAAAAAAGAGCAGTAAGATCCCACATAGCATGTGAACTATTTTGGGTAATCAGACTTATACAAATAAAAGTAAAAGGACTTAGTGTATGTGCCCAAGATTTATAAATGTCTCATTGAGTGTAGCAGCAAAAAAGAAAAAGAGAAACTCTCAATGTTTATCAGTAACTGAAGGCTTGAATAAATGTGGTACTTTTTTTTTTATGGTCTGTCATACAACTGTTAAAAATCATACATTAGATGTATTGAATTAGGGGGTTACCATGGTGTTTTGTTAATTGAGAAGAGAATGGGCTGGCAATGTCCTTATCATTTCCATGCCCTCCTTACCCAGGTTTTGGGATGACCCAAATTCAGGAATGACCTGAAGTGTCTTTCCATTCTTGTTTTGGTTGGTGATTTCTTCTTTCCCCATGTTGGATCTCATTTATCTCATTAACGACGGCTTTTTCCACACCAATAATTTGTGTTGGTATTTTATCCTTTCTTACTGCTATTAGGGTTGCTGAACTAATTTTGTAAAATGCCTGGTCTCTTCACCTGAAAATTTTCTGCATTTAGTTTTTAAAGTACACATTTTTTCCCTTTGATTTCATCAACTTCCAACTACCACATTATTATTTCTCTAAATGATATATGATTTGCATCTGCACAGATCCACATAATGCTAAAACCCTGGAGGTGTGATTATCCTGAAGCACAGATTAACATTTGCATCAGTCGACTGCAAGAGTGTCTCATGCAAAACACTGTTTTAGTGTTGCTGCCCTGGAAGAAGTTTAATAAATACCCCTAGATATAGATAGGGAAGAATAATTTCTGACATAAGAACCATCTGTAAGATTCTCCTATTATTCAGATGCCTTTCTTTTGACCGTTTTCACTTTTTCATCACCATTATGTTACAGAGTGAGAAGTTAGAATTATTTTACCTGTGTTTTTGCTGTTTGCATCTTTAAATGGACATCATTTAATATTTTATGGAAATTGCTCAAATTAAGCAGCAATGAAAAAAGCCTGTTTTCTAAAATTGTGCATAGTATTAAGGATCTTTTAGATGTGATTTTCAAAATTCTTGTACTTTTCTTTCCTCTAAACTTTGCTACAGAATGTTGTATATGTGACCCTGAGCCTGTGAGTGTGTAGGTAGGAAAATGCCTTTCAGTCTCAGGATTCAGAGTGTGGCTCTGCCAGACTTGGGCTTTCTTCATCCTTTCTTCCCACACATTCTGTTGTCTTCTAGCTCTTGTCACCTAATCAAACACTGAATAAGACCACAGGAAAGAGCTTAAACTCAAATGCACTATTATTTGTTCATGCCTTTTAAAAGTAAGTTAGTGGTATAAGAAAGCTTGAAATAATTTGCTAAAATATTTTAGATTGCAGTTTTAAGTTGCTCCTGTTACCCTTCCTTCTTCTTTATCCTGGATAATTAAAAGTACTCTATCGCTTGAGCTGATTGTATTTTCCATTTGTTTATTTTTTTCCTCAAGAGGCCTAATTTCTTTATAACCTTGCAACTGTTCATATACTGTAATTTGCATGGTATTTAGCTATTTCTGAGAAATCTGTATCCAGACTAATCTTTGTTTTTCTTCTAGGTTCTATTCAATAAAGATTATGAAGAGGCTTGCAGTAGCATGATCATTTGAGATTTCATTATGGTTATTAATGGTGTTTGAATGTCAGTTTTTTTTTTATATGGTCATTGATAATTGGGGTTTTTAGCTATTTTATAATGAGAATAGAAGTCTTTGAAAACATTGTCACCTTTGAATCTAATTAATTAGAGTGATATAACCATTGTTAATGGATGACTCATTTTTTAAAAATTTAGTTTAAAATCTAGAGCTTTTCTTTGCTTCCTCAAATAATTGTGCTTATGGTCAGAAGCATAATAAGAAGTAAAGATGGATTAATTATGAAGAAAATTGTAAATCTCATTCTCTTCACCATTTATATTAATAATACCATAGAAGAATCAGATGAGAGAAGAGGCCTATTTTCACGGCGTGGGCCAAGTTGTATGAAGCCAATACTTGGGCAAGGTTCTTTGGGATTTGTATGTATTCTGCCTCAACTCCCGAGGCCAATGCTAAGTGCAGGGAGGTCAAAACAAGAAGCTCTGAGACCAAGTTATCTTACTTGAGCACCAGAGGTACCTCTTCCCATCCAGGTTTTTTTTTGGGAAGCCATGCTTGACTGAAATGGTAAGACAGTGTGAACATGGATCCATCTAAGGATCAAAGTGGAATCAGTTAAATATGTACATTTATGGGGTCTGTTAATATGGATTCAGCATTTCATTTGTGTTACGTTCTCATTATGGTAGAGGAAACAGAGACAAAGGAGACAGTTATTACACCATGTGGTAAATGCCATGATGGAGGTGTTGGTTTAGGGTGACAGGGCAGCACAAAACAAGCACACAAATCAGCCTAGGAAAACCAAGGAAGGCCTCATGGAGAAGATGAAGTCTGATTTGTCTTTAAAGTTGGTTAGAAATTAACCAGATACAAAGTTAGAGGAAGGCAGAGGGAACATGCCAGGAAGGAATGGAGGCTAAAATAATAGAAAAAAAAAGAAACCCAACATTTATTGAATCAGGCACTATTTTAAGTGATGCTTTAAACTGTTTCATCTTCCCAACGAACATATGAGGCAGCTGTTACTATTTTAATTCAATGTGTGAAAAAACTATGGCACTGAATGTTGAAGTAAATTCTCCAAGGTCACATAGCCAGTAAGTGACAGAGCTAAGATTAAGACCTATACCGTTTGGCTCCAGTATCCATATTTTAACCACTCTGCCATACAGCCTCTTGCTACAGTTTTCTGTAACGGATGGGTGTAGTGAACTATAAGTGGATTGAAATTGCTGGATAAAAGTCTTAGTTTGAAATCAGAAGACACAGCTGGAGAGACTGATGGGTGGTCGGTATTGATTTTGTATGTCTTGTAAAGAAGATTAGACTAGGGTTTCTCAACTATCTATAATGAGTTATCAGTTTTATTTTTTATTATTTTAAAATTTCCAAAATGATGTAGACTGATATGTTTATAAAATATAAAGCCACATGCTTGGGTATTAAGCAATGTTAAATTGCTATAAAAGCCTCTTAACTGCTTACTCTCAATTTCTGTGCTTTCCTAATCATGAATTATTAAACAATTGGTGGAATAACATTTTGATGATCATTGGTTTACATGCTTTACTTTGCACTGTGGTGTCATTAAGGTTTCTAACCAGTCAGAAGGTCAGGTGATCATTTTAGGTACTGGTGCCTCTGTGAAGAATGGATTAGAGGCTGACAAGACTGATTACAGTGAGCCCAATTATGAATCAATGAGTGTAGTCCAGGCAAGAGATGATTAGAACCTACACTGAGGCTGTGGATGAAGCAATGTCAAGTGAGATAGATGGTTTTGAGAAACACTTTGGAAATGCAACTAGTCTAGGCCCATGACCATGATCCCCCATCCGCAGGTTCACTATAACAACTCCATGTGATTGTTGGCTCTGCTTTCCTCCTAAATTTAAATTTTTAGACGCCAATCTCAGGAGCTGTTGTCTATGTACTTCTTAAATCAAAAATAATTATTTTCCTTCAAAATACACTGAGCATTTTGTTGAAGTGAAGATCCTTTTAGACCCTGGGTTCCTGAGGTAGCAAAATGGGCTGGGATGAGGAAGGCCGGGTGACCTGGAGGGCTGAAAGAAAGTGAGGTGTCATTCTCTCTTTAAACAGGTATGTTGTGTGGAAACATGGAGCAGTGCTAAGGGTTGGTGTCTTGAGGGATGAGCCTTTAGAGGGAAGGACAGGTGACCCAAGAGCTGAGGCTGAGATTCTTTGAGCTGTTCAGGAAATGTGCAGTGTGACCACCTGAGCAGAGGGCCAGCAAGCAAGTTAATGGAGAGCCCTGCAGTCGGTAATGGGAAGAGGTTCAGGGTAGTGTGTGGTCTGTAGCAGGGATGTAGGGGATGGGTACTGACACCCAGGTAAAAAGTCAAGGTTTCAGTCTTCCGTGTTGAGATTCTAAGCAAGGACTTAATTGTGGTAGAAAAGGCTAGGAATTCAATTTTTGTGGACTTGAGTTTGAGGGCAAGGGAATGGTCATTTTCTGAATGTGCCAAGCACTTCAATAAATGCTTTACACATGTAATCTCATTTCATTCTCACAGTAAATCTGCCAAGTAGGTAGTACCCTTATTTTGAGAAAATTGAGGCTAAAACATGTTAAGAAATATGCCTAAATGTGTACAGTTACAAGGTGGTGAAGCTTGTTTTTTGCTCTCCCATGCTTGCTTTTTTCCTAGGAGACCTGTTCCTTCCAGCTATGATTGTCCTGAGTGTCCAGGTGATGCGCCATTGACCTTTGGGTTTCCTTGTGTAATGAGAGCACAGAGCTTAGTATACTTGGCTGGGGAAAGCATCGTTTGGACTTGATAAATCTCCTGAATTTTTTTTCACTGCAGAGCCCTTTCTAAAGGGGAAAGTCCAAAGGAAATTCTTCAAAATTCAGAAGCTTCATTCTTTTAACGGCTCTTTATTGATCCTCTTCTATGAGTCAGGTATTATTTTAAACACTTAAGATATATTAGTAAATGAAACCAAAAAAATTCGCAATTCTAGTGGAGAAAAGATAGACAATAAAAAAATTAATGTAATGTTTAATATAGTATGAGGTAATAACTCAATAGGAAAAATCAGGGTACAGGGCATCAGAATTATAATTTTAAATAGGGTTTCCATGGTAAATATCACTGAGCAGTTGACATTTAATAAAAAAAAAAAGTTGGGTCATGCTTGTACTCAAAGACTATCTGCTAGTCCCATAAAGCTGTATGTAAAGTACCATTACACTTTTCAAGAAGCCTGAATGTTTGGGGATTTTTCTTTCAGCCAGTGCTACCTCTGCCTACTTTAGCCCTGATTAGTGTCAACACTAGTGACCAGACACATAGTCCCAGCCCTCCTTTGGGGTTGAATTAATGAGACAAGCTCTGGTAATCTTTTGGAAACTTCCTCACTCTTCAGAGTGAGCTCTGAAAATAACTAGTGCTTAACCGGGCAAAATGAAATGTTAGGTGATGATGTGAATATTCTGCTGCAGTCTTCCTAATTAAATCCATCCTGCTTGGCCTGGCCACATGATTTGACTTCTGCTCAGTGCCCTGAGGGATGGATTACCTGATTGACATTCTGGCACCCATGTGATGCAGAGGGCCACACGAGCTGCGAAGCATCTGTCACCATTTATAGCTTCGTTCCCTTGGTATTTCTCTTGATTCCTTTAAGAGTAAACTAATATTTTGTGAATATAATATTGTATACAAACTTGGGAAGATTCGTTTCTCCCTGTACCATAACATTGTCAGCTGTATTTAATGAATTCTGGTGACCTTGCAAGTATATTTTTTTTCCCCTTTGGCACCCATCAGGAATAGAAAGAGTCCAAGAAAATGTTGTATCCATAAGGGGAAGTTTGAATGTAACTAAACAGACAGATGTTTCAGGAACATGCTTTTCTTAATCAAATATGGTCTGTGATGCACGGAATATCAGAAGGCTTGAAAAAAGCCAAAACTACAGAAGCCTCATGGAGCTGAAATACAAGTGTACCATGGCTTGTTAACAGGGCTTAACAGCTTGTATACTCTTTCACCCTGTTACATGCCTAATAAAGTAATAAAAATGTATGAGGGATAAAAAAAGGTTCTGATTTGTGAGACACAAAAATCTCTGCTGTGACTTAGAATAGCTTTTGGAGTTACAACTACATTTTTATATGTAATTTAAAGTGCAACTAACAGTTTGTAGAGAGCTAGTGTGCATGTGTGCAAGTTTTATTTAAATGTATTTACCTTTCACCATTATTATTATATATGCACACACTTTTTATGAAGGATAAGGTTTTGTTTCTAAATTAATTTTTCAGTAAAATGACTAACTGTTCTATTAATATGTCTCTAAACTCACGCTCACACACACACACACACACACACACACCAAGAAAACAACCAAAAATATTTAGAATTTTAAATTGATGAAGTCTTTTGTTAACATGCCTTGTTATTTAGCCCTGCTTGTGAGAACAAGCAATGTGTTTATTAATAAGATGAGAACACTTTCCAAATGTTGACACTATTATCAAACTCTTAAAAATAACTTACATGCAGTTCATAAAAATTTGTATCATAAACTTTTGGGTAGTCATTGCGTGTCCACGAATGTTGCCCCTGCATTAGGTTTGTCATAATAAATTAATAAAGGACAGGAAAGTTACTGCTTAATTGTTTTTCTAAAGTGGGCAGAATGAATCACAGGGGCTGACTAACTTCCTGCTGTGGGATGATCCATTATAACTATTCTGGTCAAAACCCATTTCTTTAATCATTGAAGAGTTACACATAAAATAGTAGTTGAATATGAATGAAGCAAAATACTTTTTCTCCTCTATTTTCCTTTTATTTTTAGTATTCACAAACATGTAGGCAAAACCTTAAGTAGGTAATTCATGTGTTTTTTTTTCAAATTGCAATTTTATTGCAAATAATAATGTTATTATTGAATTCATATCATATATGTAATCATCTTTTCTTCTAAATAACAGGGTTTTCAAAATTATTACCATTAGCTCAAGTTTGTATATTCAGATCTTGAAAGAATCAGAGACTTGTGTTAAAAATATTTTGTTTTAACTTTAACTACTATCCGTCTGCTTTTATTTTTTTAAAGAAACTACTGTAAATTTCATGGTGGACTATGATTATTTCACTATAAATTAAAAATTTTAGAAATGAGTATTTTTATGAACTTGTTATTTTTCATGATTATGAACATAATGCATGGTCACTGGAAAATAAAAACAAAACTATAAAGTAGGAAGACCCATAATCAAATAAAATTATATCTATCATCTAGGAATAACCACGGTTGAAGTTTTTTATATATACATTCAGACTTTTCTAATATACCTCTATATTTTAGATATATATTAATATCAGTATAACTCTTTTATTTATTCACATATATTCAATGACATGTAATTTATATATATGTGTATTTACATGTAAACATAAGTGCCTATATATTACAGAAAAGATTTATAGCACAGATAGTTTTATAACCAATCTTTGCTTATGGAAATTAGGAATAAGAAATATGATTTGAGTCTTCATGAGTAGGTAGAGAAGGCAGCCCTGCCATTAGCTTAACCTTTTATTTTATTCTTTACAAAAAATCCTTTCCATATAAATACAGTAAAACAAAATAAACAATTATATTTATTTATTTATTGTTTGAAAATTAATATCTTTATTAGTCTTTGAGGAATACGATTTTACCAACTGTATTGATTACATGCTAATAATCAAAACAGAGACTCAGTATCCATTCCGCAAGAATTAAACTTACCGACACAGTTGTTCAATACGAGTTTCAGGAAAAGAAATCTTAAACAGAGAAAATGTTTTTGATAGAGAACATACAGAAAAACGATTCATAGAGAAAAAACAAGCAAGACTTTAAAAAAGTAAAGGATAATGCCACTATTTTTAATTAAACTGAGACATGAAAAATAAAATATACCTGCATTTAAATTAGGGAGAAAGAAAGGATAACAATAAGTGAGCAGTGCCCATAATGTATTCTGTGATCATCACAGTGACAGTGTTAACCGGGCAGCTGGGCCTGGTGAGACAGTTTTTTCTCTGCTGCGAGGATCAGCCTGCCAAGCAGCCGGCATGGACATAGATTGTGACGGTTAACTTTATGTGTCGACTTGACTGGCCGTGGGCGCCCGGATTAAACATTGTTTCTGGGTGTGTCCTTGAGTCTGTTTCGAGATGAGATGAGCATTGGAATCAGTGGACTCAGTGAAACAGACTGACCTCCCCTGTGCGTGTGGGCATCCTCCCATCCGTCCAAGACCCGAACAGAACGAAAGGTGGAGGAAGGCAGGAGGATTTGCTCTTTTTCTTCCTGCCTCACTGCTGAGCTGAAACATCTCATCTGATCTGGCCTGGCTCCCCTGTTTCCAGGCCCTCACGCTCAGACTGAATCACACCACCGGCTTTCCTGGGCCTCCAGCTTGCTGATGGCAGATCTGGGGGCCTCTCAGCCTCCAGAATCACATCAGCCAATTTCTCATAATAAATCTCTGCAGATAGATGATAGATAGATAGATGATAGATAAATAGATGATAGACAGATGATAGATGATAGATAGATAGATAGATAGATAGATGATAGACAGATGATAGATAGATAGATAGATAGATGATAGATAGATGATAGACAGATGATAGATAGATAGATAGATAGGCAGATAGATATAGAGATAGATATAGTTAGATGGATAGCCTACTGTTCTGTTTCTCCGGAGAATGCTCACTGAGACACAGATAGACTAACAGTCTCCCTAAGTGCGGAAGAGAAACTCCATTAAATTCTTAGAATCCAACCACTTGTTTTCCATGACCACTATCAATCTGCTTACACATCTTATTTTATCATCTTTTTCATCTCAATATACTTCTATTACGATTTCATTACAGGTCGATGTTTACAGATTGATTTACACTGAATGTATTTCAGGTAAGCTGATTTCATTACAGGTCGATGTTTACAGATTGATTTACACTGAATGTATTTCAGGTAAGCTGTTCCTTAACCACATATGGGAAAGCAGAATAACCACGTGGATGGGCTGCCTCCAGATCCAACTTTTTCCTATAGACTGAAATATCATTGGTGGAATTTAGACACTAATGACCTTTACTTCTAAAGAGCCTGGATGTCCTTGATCTCATCTTCTTGAACTTTGACTTTTATTGTCACATCTGCACCTGTCTTCCGGGGGTTGGCAGCACTGTCACTAAACACCAAAACTAAATATGAACACTTTTTAGTTCCATTGTATGCCTAGAACAGAGGCTTACATGGTAGGTGATTAAATATTTACTGTAAGAAAGTGGATTTTAAAATATACATTATTTAAGTTTTATTTTTACAAGAAACAAAAAAGAAAATGAAAAAGCTAAAGAAATTATATATAAAGAAATTACATATAAGGAAACTATAGGAATCGCCTCTATCTCTACTGTTGGCTGGTTCAGATGCTCAAAAGGGCCATATGTTATAACATATCGGGTAAGTCCTCCCCCTCGGACCTCTGATAGCCTACGGCAGTGTTGTAAAATATTCAGTGTTACGTGAAACCTCTTTTCAACTTTCAAAGCCGTCAACTCCTTTATGTCAGCTTCCACTACAAAATAATGGTGTTTGGTTTCCTTCATTTCTTCATCAATAAATCTGTGATAGAGACTTCTGGCCACAGAACTCATAGACTTTTTTGGTTGATGTAGGATCTTATATTTACTAACTACTGCCTCGTTGATTTCTTTTCTTTTCTTTTTTAAAAAAATTTATTTGTTTATTTATTTTTGTCTCCGTTGGGTCTTCATCGTTGGGTCTTCGTTGCTGTGCATAGGCTTTCTCTAGTTGTGGTGAGCAGGGGCTACCCTTTGTTGCAGTGCACGGGCTTCTCATTACAGTGCCTTCTCTTGTTGCAGAGCACGGGCTCTAGGCACGTGGGCTTCAGTAGTTGTGGTACGCAGGCTCTAGAGCACAGGGTCAGTAGTTGTGGCACACAGGCTTAGTTGCTCCATGGCATGTGGGATCTTCCCGAACCAGGGATCAAACCCGTGGGCCCTGCATCGGCAGGCAGATTCTAACCACTGCGCCACTAGGGAAGTCCCTGCCTTGTTGATTTCTTTAATAACATCATTAATTTGACAATAGGTTAGGTGGGATTTCATGTACACAAGAATGCCATTAAACTCATCAGAAGTTATAAATGACATTTCTTTAATACTTCTTTGCTCTTTGGGAGGCTTCTTTGTGGGTGCAGTTTCCTCATCTTTAGTTGTTCAGGGTAAAGATCTGATCCATTAACAAAGTTCTGGGTTACTTGAGGCAAACGGGAAGGAATGTTTTCTTTGAGATATTCCACATCTTTATGATCTTCTCCAAGAGGTTCAAAGAGTTCCTTGAGTGAATTGTTGGTTTGTTCTTGATACTGAATTTCCAATTACAATTTATTTAGAAGTTCATTTACTACAATGATCTTATCTCCTATTTTAATACAGTCCACAATTTCTCAATGACAGAGTTTTTTTTTTAATATTTCCAATCTTTTCATTAATATGAGAGCATAATTGTACCAGAAGTGAGGAGGCCATCCTTTAAGCCTCTAGTGCGGGTCCGGGAGCAAAGGGCCCACTCAGTGGTGTCGCGAGGCGCCGAGACCCCTCCAATCTGCACCGCAAGCCCAGGATCCGGAGACCCGACTCAGGGAGCGAAATTCAAACTGCCCCTGGGACTCGGTGCAAAGCAAGCGCACATCAGCGCCCCAGGCAGGCTGCTCAGGGGTCGCGCGCGTTTCCACCTCTTTTTCAAAATAAACAGTTATATTTAAATTAATAAATCTATGCTCCCTGTTTCACCCATTCTGCAATTCATATACAATCTCCATATTAAAGCCTTCTTTATTTCTCCCTTTCCCTGAAAGATAACAGGGCCTTGTCTTGTCTTTATATCACACTCAGTGTTTATGATGGGTGAGCACACGGTAGGTAGGTACTTAATAATTAATTGATAATGGATCTTATACCTTTCTGGGATGGGGCATCAGTATTTATCTACACATGTTGTCTTCAGGAGCAATGACATTTCTTTTACTTGTGAATCCCAATGTGCATTTAATGAATAAAATATTTAAGTCCTTCTATGGCTTTGGAGAATGTTCTAGAATATCCTCTAAGAGTATATAGAAGAAAATGTGCTTTTTTTGGCAAATTCTGATTTTTGGGGGATGGGGGAGGTGAGACCTATATATCCCCTTAGTCCTTTAATATCTTTATTTTAACTCAGTTATTTAATTTTTTTAAATTATATGTTACAGGTGTATAATATAGTGATTCACAATTTTTAAAGGTTATACTCCATTTATAGTTATTATAAAATTTTTTTATATCCCCCCTTGTTGTACAACATATCCTTGTAGCTTATTTTATACATAATAATTTGTACCTCTTAATCCCCTACTCCTATATTGCTACTACAATTATTCTTATATATTATCCCTACTTAGTTATTTTTTATCTTATAAAATTCTAGGTATCTAAAAATAATTAATAATGCAGAGTCTTATATCATGCAAATCAGAAGCAATGCTTATTTTTAATTATTATTTTATAGAATAGTGTGTAGATACTGAAAATTTAAGTAATGAAAATGTGAAAGCTAAAACATTCTATTAATTAATCCAGATACATTACTTCTATCTATAGCAAACATGGAAATCTTTTCTTTAAAATTTATTTTTATTTTACCCTAATCTTTTAATAGACTTTATTTTTTAGGGTAGTTTTAGGTTCACAGAGAAATTGAGTGGAAGACACAGAGATTTCCTATATATCCTTTGTCCCCACATGCACACAGCCTCCCCACTATCAAAATCACATACCAGAGTGGTAGACTTGTTACAGTCAATGAACTACATTGACACATCATTATGTTTAGCTTTGAAAAACTGCCAAAGTGTTTACCAAAGTGGCTGTACAATTATGCATTCCCATTAGCAATGAATGGGAGTTCCTGTTGCTCCACACACTTGCCAGCATTTGGTGGTGTTAATCTTCTAAATTTTGGCCATTCTAATAGTTGTGTGGTGGTATCTCATTGTTTTAATTTACAAATTCTTAATGACATATAATGTTAAACATCTTTTCATATGCTATTTTGTCACCTGTGTATTGCCTTTGGTGAAGTGTCTGGTCAAATTTTTGGGCTATTGTTTAATTTAGTTGTTTTTCTTATTGTTGAATTTTAAGAGTTCTTTGTATATTTTGGATAATAGTCCTTTGTCAGATATATCTTCTGCAAATATTTTCTCCTGGTATCTATCTTGTCTTCTCCTGTTGTTTACTTTTTCTTTTGTGAGTATTGACAGATTGTTTCTTTCAAGGAATTGGTCCATTTAATCTATGTTATCAAATATTTGAGCCAGAGCTGTTCATACTTTTTATTATTCTTTTAATGTCCATGGGACCTCTAGTGATGTCTCCTTTTTCATTTCCAATATTAGTAATTTGTATCTTCTCTCTTTTCTTCTTAGTTATCCTGGCTAGAGTCTCATCAAATTTATTAATCTTTTCAAAGAACTAGCTTTTGTTTTTGTTGAATTTTCTCTGTTGATGTCCTGTTTTCAATTTTTTTGGTTTCTGTTCTAATTTTTATTCTTTATTTAAAATTTTTTTTAGTTTCCTAAGGTGGGAGCTTAGATTACTGATTTTAGATCTGTCTTCTTTCTTAGTATATGTATTCAATGCTATGCATTTCTCTCTAAGCTCTGCTTTCCTTGCATCTCACAGTAAGTTGTGTTTCCATTTTCATTTTGTTCAAAATATTTTTAAAATTTCTCTTGAGATTTCTTCTTTGACTCATGTATTATTTAGAAGTGTGTTGTCTAACCCCCAACTATTTTGGGATTTTCCAGCTATTATTCTGTTATTGATTTCTAGCATAATTCCATTGTGATTTGAGAGCAAACATTGTATAATTTCTATTATTTTAAACTTGTTAAGGTGGGTTTTATGGTCCAGAATTTGGTCTCAAGTGAGTTTGAGAATGTCTGTTCTGCTGTGGTTGGATGAAATAGCCAATAAATGTCAGTTATATCCAGTTGATTGATGGTGATATCAACTTAGTTCAACTAACTCCTCACCGGTTTTCTGCCTGCTCGATCTGTCCCCTTCTGATAGAGGGGTGTTGAAGTCTCCAACTCTTGTGGCAGATTCATCTGTTTCTCCTTGCAATTTATCAGTTTTTGCCTCACATATTTTGACACTCTCTGGTTTGGTGCAAACACATTAGCAATTGTTATGTCTTCTTGGGGAACTGACCACTTTATCATTACATAATGCCCCTGTTTATCCCTGACAAGTTTTCTTGCTCTGAAGTCTGCTCTGTCTGAAATTAACATAGCTGCTACTGCTTTCTTTTGATTAGTACAAGCATGGTATATCTTTCTCATTGATTTACTGTTAATCTTTATGTGTCTTCAATTTTAAAGTGGGTTTCTTATAGACAACATATAATTGGGTCTTGGTTTTTGTTCCACTCTGACAATCTCTGTCTTTTAATCAATATGATGAGACTATTGATGTTTAAAATGAGTATTGCTATAATTGGAGTCATATCTACCATATTTGTTACTGTTTTCTATTCATTGCCCTTATTCTTTGACCCTATTTTTGTCTTTCACTCTTTTTCTGCCATTTGTGGTTTTAATTGAGACTTTTACATGATCTCATTTTCTCTTCTTCCTTAGCATATTAGTTATACTTGAAAAAAAATTTTTTTAGTGGTTACCCAGAATTTGCAATAATTTACAACTAATCCAAGTGTACTTTCTGATAGTATTATACTACCACCTCACAGATAGTGTGAGTGCCTTATAATAACAAAATAATCCTAATTCTTCCCTCCTGTCCCTTATTTTATTGCTGTCACTCATTTTACTTACACATAAGCAGACAGGTGTGTATATATATATATATATATATATATATATATATATATACACACACATACACACACACATATATACATATGTATATATATATTTGAATACATTGTTGCTATTATTATTTTGAACAAATGTTAGATCAATTAAGAATAAGAAAAGTACAGGGGCTTCCCTGGCGGCGCAGTGGTTGAGAGTCTGCCTGCCAATGCAGGAGACACGGGTTCGAGCCCTGGTCTGGGAAGATCCCACATGCCACGGAGCAGCTGGGCCCGTGAGCCGCAATTACTGAGCCTGCGCGTCTGGAGCCTGTGCTCCGCAACAAGAGAGGCCGCGATAGTGAGAGGCCCGCGCACCGCGATGAAGAGTGGCCCCCGCTTGCCACGACTAGAGAAAGCTCTCGCACAGAAATGAAGACCTAACACAGCCATAAATAAATAAATTAAAAAAAAAAAAAAAAAAGAAAAGTACAAGTTTTAATTTTATTATATCTTTACTGATTCCTTCTCCAGTGCTCTTTTTGTCTTTATGTAGATTCAGGTTTCTGATCTGTATCATTTTCCTTCTCTGTGAAGAACGTCTTTTCACATTTCTTTCAAGGCAAGTCTACAGGCAACAAATACCCTTAATTTTCATTTGTCTGAGAAAGTCTATTTCTCCTTCACTTTTGAAGGATAATTTTGTAGGGTAAGGAATTCTAGGTAAATGTTTTGTTTTGCTTTGTTCTTTTCTTTATGCTTTAAGTATTTCACTCAACTCTCCTTTCTTGGCGTTGTTTTGCAGAAGAAGTCAGGTGTAGTTATTATCTTTACTCTTGTATAGATAAGATGTCTTATCCTCTGGCTTCTTTCAAGACGTTTTCTTTATCTTTGCTCTTTTGCGGTTGGAATATATGCCTAGGTGTAGATTCTTTTTAATCTTTTAGTTTGGTGTCTAACATTAATTTTGGAATATTCTGTCATGATTGCTCAAGTATTTCTTCTTTTCGCTCTTTTTTTCTCCTCCTGGAATTTCTATTAGGTGTATGTTACACTTTGGTAGTTGTCTCTTAGCAGAATGAGACCTGTGGACTTCTGATCTCTAGAACTGTATAGGAATAGATTTGTGTTATTTTAAGTCACTAAGTTTGTGATAATTTGCCACAGCAGCAATAGTATTTTGACAATTTCTCTTACCATATTTACACTTTTCTTTCTCTTTGATCCAGATTTTCCTTTTCTAACCTACTTTGCCTACATCTTTTATTTTAACTGACTTAAATGCTTCCCCAGAAAAATATAATGCTGGTAATAAATGAACAAACAAAACAGTGCAGCATACTGTCCAAGATCAGATCATATAAAATGTAAAAGTTGTACTAAGGCAAACAATTTAAAAATGCTGCTTAATAAATCAAGAGTCTTATTTTAGATCACTGAGAGATTTTCAAGTAAGAAAAATGCCATCATGCTGTGTTGTTAATCAAAGATATCTCTATGAAAACTTTGGTCAAGCTCTTCTCTGAAAAAGGTGAAGAAAGTGACTTGGTGAAGAGATAAAGAGGGTCTTCTAAATGTCATTCTCTGGAGAAGTTGCTCCACCTGGGCAAAACAATAATGAGGACTGATTACTCAGATGTAGATGAAATAAGAGTTAAGGAGACCATATGATTTATCATCCACACTCAGATACCTTTGAAAGTAAAAGGGGGCACTATTAATAATTAAGCCAGGTTAACAAGCATAACAGTGGTGAACTGGGAAAACTGGGACCTATGATTCATCTAATTGAGGAGACTAGCTTTACTGAAGGAAAATAATATGTCTTAAAAAGAGTGTGCATATAATGAATATTAGGATTAGACATTGTAGTGTTTAAAAGTACAAGCTTTAAAGCCAGAGAATCTGGGTTCACTACTTAACCATCACTGGTTCCCCATCTGTAGAATAGGGAGTAAAAGTGATTATTTCATTGTGATGTTATGATGATTGAATGACATAATGCACATGGAGTTTTTACATAGTGTCTGACCCAGAGCAAGTGCTCAAGAAATACCATTTTCTCTCTTTCTCTTTACTAATAGTGACATTATTTGTCAAATGTGGTAAAGTAATAAAATGAAAGTTTAAGTAGGAATGGTAAAGTTGGTTGTCAGTGGGTTTTGGGCAATAATAGTATGTGTTTGATCTGTTACAGGAGTCTAAATTTAAAAGTAAGTTGCTAAGTGGTTGAGATATAAAACAAGACAATATATCTCCCCTTAAGAAATATAATTTCCTCATCTTACAGTCACTGAGGGCCTAACACACGATAGGTACTGTGCTAATCATGGAGTACAACTTAGATGGATAAGATGTGGTATGTCTTTCTTAGTTGAAATTCTCAGTATAATATTTCTATATTTCAGATTTTTCTATTGGAGGGATCAGCAATGAGAATGTTACAAAAGGGTAAGACCATTCTCTGCTGTAAGCTCTGATAGGACAGTTCCTGTGTCTATTTGCCACACGGCTGTGTGTGCAGAGTAGAGTGTGGTGTCTGGCTCACAGTAGTTGCTCCATAAGTAAGTGGTTGAATAAATTAAAAAGATATCAATTTCACTACTGAAATCTTATAATCACACTGAAAGGAAAACTATTTCTCTGCTAGTCACAACATTTCTGACATCAGATGTACGGTTTTCCACACCAAGCAATTCTGACATTAACTACCTAGAGTTAGTGCAGATCCCACAGGTTGAGGGCTCAGTCCTACAAGACTACACCTCACTTCAGGTGCCAATCATAAGTGGTGGGTCCCCAGGTTATCTACACTGCTGTCCAACTTGCCTGCAAATCAGGGATTCCCATAGTCCCCTTCTCAGGTTTGACAATTTGCTAAAATTGCTCACAAAACTCAGGGAAACACTTCTGTTTACAGGTTTATTACAAAGGATATAATAAAATATACAGATGAGCAGCCAGATGAAGAGGTACGTAGGGCAAGGTCTGGAAGGGTCCTAAGCACAGCTTCTGTTCCTTTGGGGCAGAGTGTTCTACCCTCCAGACACATGGGTGTGTTCATCAACTTGCAGGTTCTCTGAACCTCATAATTTAGGAATTTTTGTGGAGGCTTTATCATGTAGGCATAATCGATTATTAACTCAGTCTCCAGCCTCTCTCCCCTCCGTGGAGGATGGGAGTTGGGGCTGTAAGTTTTAAGCTTCTAATCATGGCTTGGTCTTTCTGGTGACCATCCCCCATCTCCAAACTACATAG
Organism: Balaenoptera borealis; assembly: GCF_965194805.1. Taxonomy (NCBI): domain Eukaryota; kingdom Metazoa; phylum Chordata; class Mammalia; order Artiodactyla; family Balaenopteridae; genus Balaenoptera; species Balaenoptera borealis. Next base: position 127,715,210 of record NC_138861.1, on the reverse strand, counting down.
GGACCCCCAGTCACCACACATCTCCTTAGCGTGCAAAAAGACACTTATCGCTCTGGAGATTCTAAGGGCCTTAGAAGTTATTTTATCAGGAACTGAGTTTAAAAGACCAAATGTTAGAACAAAAGATGCTTTTAGTACCCCTGTCACTCAGGAGATGACCAGGATTTTAGGGGACTCTGTGTTAGGAACTGGGGGAAGGACCACTGTATATATTTCTTATTATTTCACACATACCTTTTAATTTCAGTATAGAATAATCAACACTCTATTGTTAAGATCCCATACAAGGGACATTGAGAGATGGCAACATTTTCTACAAGTTGATTTAAGAGGAAATACTATAAATACTATTACTAGAATTCTTTTATTTTAATGGAGAAATCACTCCAATAGAACAATTTATATATTCTATCCACAAATATTAGTGAAAACATAATCTTGACTCTTGGTGAATATTATTTATAATCCTTATAAAATAGCATATGGTTAAGTACTTGAGAATATTGTAAAGGAAGATTTCAGTGTTCACTTAAAGATGCAAGATTTCAGTCTTAGACCTGATTTTATATTTATTTATTTATTATTTTATATATATATATTTTAAAATTTTATTTTATTTATTTATTTTTGTCTGCATTGGGTCTTTGTTGCTGCACGTGGGCTTTCTCTAGTTGTGGCGAGCGGGGGCTACTCTTCATTCCGGTGCGCAGTCTTCTCATTGCGGTGGCTTCTCTTGTTGCGGAGCACAGGCTCTAGGCACTCGGGCTTCAGTAGTTGTGGTACGTGGGCTCAGTAGTTATGGCTTGCGGGCTCTAGAGCACAGGCTCAGTAGTTGTGGTGCACGGGCTTATTTGCTCCATGACATGTGGGATCTTCCTGGACCAGGGTTCGAACCCGTGTCCCCTGCATTGGCAGGCGGGTGCTTAACCACTGTGCCACCAGGGAAGCCCCTGATTTTATACTTAAATCACACCACAGAGATGCTTAGAGATATAATAAATAATGAAGGGCTAATTCATTTTATAATGTTTTAATCTTTACCATCAAGATTAAATATAGGCCAATAATAACTTATTTCTTATTTTTAAAAAGTAGTAAAAAAATATATATAGTTGAAATTCTTCACTACTTTTTATTAGAATAATACTTTTTTCCCTTGTTTGATATTACTTCAGGATAATAAAATTTGTGTGGTTTTGGTTTATACAATAAAATTCTTAATGCTCATGAAGGACATAGAGTACAGGAGATGGAGTCAGAGAGATGAGGATGAGATCATTAGAGATTTATGGGAAGTTGTGAGAACTTTGGCTTTTATTCTGGAATCAATGGGAAGTCATTGGAGAGTTTAAGCAGAGTGACAGAATCTTAAGTTTTAAAAAGATCATTCTGCATGCTGTGTTGTGAACAGATTATAGGAATGTAAGGTGTAAAACAGAGTGAATGGTTATCACTTGACATGGGATAGAAAGACTAGAGGTGATAAGAAGTGATCTTAATTTTGGATGTATTTTTAAGGTAAAACTGTCATTTTTTTTTCTTTTTGGAAAGATAGCTGTGAGGTGTGAGAGAGGAGTCAGGGACCATTTCAAGGTGTTTGGACTAAGCAGTTGGATAGATGAAGTTACCATTTACTAACAAAAGAAGTTTTTTTTTCAGGATTGTGTGGATATCAGGAGTTTAAGTTTCAGATGTCTATAAGACATCCAAGCAGAATGGAGATAGATGTATGAATTTGGAGTTTAGAAGATAGATCAGAATTAGAAGTATGTTTGTGAGTCATCAAGATACAGATATATTTAAAGCCATGGTACCAAATGATATCATCAAGGGAGTGTAAATGCAAGCACAGAAGTGAGGTAGTTACCAGAGAGGGATTTAGGATTAAAAGAATTTTGGTTTGGGTTTGCTTTATAATTAGTATGATCCAGTAGAGAGGGAAAAAAACTTATCATGCAGTAGTGACAATTGCTGGAAACATATAAGAGACTGGGATCCAGTTCTCAAAGAGAAGTCTTGGCCTTATACAGGATCAAGGTAGTTTGGTTGTTATACATCAAAACTAACAGTTGATATTTTGTGTCCTTTTAAATTTTAGCCATTCTGGTGGTGTATAATGGTATCTAATTTTGCTTTCAATTTGCATTTCTCTGCTGTTTATGAGGTTGAACACTTTTTCATATGTTAGTTGTCCATTTGGATTTTCTTTTTTGTAGTGAATCCATTCATAAAACTTGAAGGCAAATAAATAAGAAGGAAAATTAGAGCATTAGAGGCTGTAGGACAACATCAGAGGATCTAACATGTGGGTAATTGAAGTCCCAGAGGAGAGGTGAGAGAGAACCAGGTAATTTGATCACATAAAAACTGAAAACTTCCCAAAATTTTTGAAAGATATTAACCCACATATCCAAAAAACTTAGTGAACCTGAAGCAAGGTAAATACAAATTTAACCACACTTAGAGACATCATGTCAGACATGTGAAGATGAAGGATAAAAAGAAAACAGAAGAACAAATATGAGAGGCAGCCAGATAAAAAAGATGTTACCGTCAATGGAAAAGCAATAGGTGCTTACTTCTCATCAGAAACAGTGACATTGTAATATACAGTGCATACCAGAGGGTCTATTTCTTGAGGTTACAGAGGAAAACTTTTCATAATCAAAAGGATAACAGAGCCTTGACCAACAATTTCTACAGCAACTAGTCCAGGAGCCAAAACACAACCTCTGCAATAATCAGCCCAGAGCAACTGGGACTTCGCCAATGACTGCCAGCTTCCCTGCTTCCAAATCAGGATCAGCCAGAAGGCCAAATACATTCCCTAACAATCACATAAGAGGCCCCATTTTGAGTCATCCTACCTCCATCTTTCCCATGCCAACAGCCTTTACTCAAAATATAACTAAAGCCTTCCTTTTTGTTCACTATAAAGCCTTCCAGCTTCCCTGTCTGCCTTTGAGTTTGTGTCAAATGCAACTTGTATTAGTTTCCTATGGCTGCTATAACAAATTACCACAAATTTAGTGGCTTAACACAACACACATTTATTATTTTACATTTCTGGAAGTCAGAAGTCCAAAATGGGTCTTATGGGGCTAAAATAAAGGTGTCAGCAGAGCAGTGGCCCTTCTAGAGATTCTAGGGAAGAATCCATTCCTTGTCTTTACCAGCTTTTACAGGCTGTCCACATTTCTTGACTTGTGGCTACATCACTCTGACCTCTGCTTCTGCTGTCCCATCTTTCCTGACTGTTGACTCTCTTGCCTCTCTCATAAAGACCCTTGTGATTACTTTCAGTCCACCTGTATTATCCAAGGTAATTTCCTCATCTCAAGATCCTTAAGTTAATCATATCTGCAGAGTCTGTTTTTCCATGTAAGGCAACATATTCATAGGTCCCAGATATTAGGCATGGACATCTGTGATGGTTAATTTTATGTGTCAATTTGACTGGGCCACAGGGTCCCCAGACATGTGGTCGAACATTATTTTGTGTGTGTCTGTGAGAGAGTTTTTGGATGAGATTAACATTTGAATCAGCAGATTTAGTAAAGCAGATTGCCCTTCCTAATGTGGATGTTCCTCATCCAATCAGTTGAAAACTGAAGAGAACAAGAAGGATGAGTCAGAGGGAACTTCTCTGGCCTTACTACTCAGGTGGGACATCAGTCTTCTCCTTCGTTTGGACTAGAACTTATGCCACTGGCTCTCCTGGGCCTCTAGCTTGCCAACCACAGATCTTGGGACTTCTCAGCTAATTTTGTATAATAATCTCTAGTTCACTGAGATTCCTCATTATAATCTCTTTATATATATATAGACACAGACACAGACACTACATATATAGTATAGCGTGTACTATATACATATAGTATCAGTTGTAGATGTGTATGTATATATATCTATACATACACAGAGTCAATTCTAGTTATTCATGGTAGTTAAGTTCTATAAAATTTTCATGAACATTGAGTTAGCCAGCATGAAACTATTGTCCTTAGGGGAAACAGAGGGTTAGGCTCCTGTGAGCCTCTGGTCACAAAATTTTTATCAACCAAACAACATACAACCTTGTTTTATGTGTGCTTCTGCTTATAGATACCTTATTTAATATACATTTCTTACAAATAATTAATTCCATGTTTTTTGAATGATTTAAAGCCAGAGGCTTTGGAAGCCATTTGTGTTATACGGGTTAATTTGCCTAAATCCTTGTAAGTCTCATCAGCTTTGAAAATCTACTCTTCTGTAGATCACTTAGCAGATGTTTTAAAATTTCTTCTGCAGTCTCCTGATCTGAACCTGCTTTGCTTGCAACTTTAACATTTTCCTTACCATGTCACCACTTGAAATGTGAGACAGCCAACACTAGCAGGGAAGGATTTACCATTTTCCTGGGTAATGTGACTATGATTTTCTTTGGCTTTGAGCCTCACAACAGTACTGTCCACTATGTGTTTTTTGTTTGTTTGTTTGTTTTTAATTCAGTCATCACCTCATGAATCCACAAATTCAGCTGCTTTTCCATAGCTTCATCACACACTATAGATGTTATTTTAGCACTTTCTGGAGCATTTTACATACAAATGGGCAAATTTTTTCTTCCTTTTTCTGAATGCTCTATATTGTTGATTCATTAACATTGAACTCATGGTTACAGCACTATAATTCATGCCTGAATGAAGCTTATCCAACACATATATTTTCTCTGTAAGGCACATCACAGCCTTCTTGCACTTAGGAACACTAGATAGTACTTCAGCACTATGCTTTACGGTCATTTTAAACAGAAAACTCTTCAACAAAAGGTACAACCCCCCCCAAAATGTGGTTCTAAATAAGCCATGAAAAAGACTTTTGTTTATATATGAGATCTGAAACAAGATGGCAGTGTCACCTTGTTTGATCTCAGCTGGGAACAAGCAGGTCAGTTAAGCCAAAATTTTGCAGCTCTACACATGTCTATGAAAGTGCTGCAAGTATTTATTTTGGGGTTATAGATAAATTTTAGTGGGTAGACAAATTCACAAATACAGAATACACAATAATTAGAATTGGCTGTTGAAGGGGTGTATATGTGTATTTCTGAATTATTCTTGAAATTTATATGTAAAGGTACTCACAGTGTCATTGAGGTCAAATCATGTGATTATTTCTGCATTTCTGAGAAAAGACGTCTACCTCTCCACCTCTCCATCTCAGTAGTAAGCAAAGTAGACAAAAATCTCCAATCTTACGGAGTTTGCATTTGGTGGCACGTTAAGTACTGGCATATTAGATGAAACTTATAAGGCCTGGTATGAATATATTAATTTAAACAGTTCCTGTAATATTTTGCATTTCATTTTTCTTACCTTACTAAATTTCAATATATACTTCCTTACTCTGCCTCGGTAAAGCCTGCCTCTCACAACTGACTACATATAGTTTGAAGATCTAATCAATCTTAGACCTGCTGATGGAGAATAGGTCCCCAAAGATTGATATGCTGCTGAGAAGTGGCATGCTGTTTCCTTCCCTTGGAACACTTCAGCTTGTCCTTAATCCTTTGCAGAGCTGACTGCTGACAAGGTGGTTTATTAGAGTTGATCCTAAGCACAGCTTGCTATCTTCAAAAAAAAAAATTAAAAGATAAACTTGTACTGAGAAAAAGTCCTATCATCAATTAGGCTGGCAGTCAGCTTATTCGTATCAGCCAGTGCTCTCAGGTGTGATTTGCTGTTTTTACTATTACTCATCACGTATCTGTTAATTTTTTCTCAGGCCAAACACAAAGATTAGAATTGTGCATGGAAGTTTGTAAGTTTTAAATTTTCTTCTCCTTTATGGGCGTAATTTGTACCTAGTATGTAGGGATGGGAAAAGCAAACCAAAATTAAAAAAACTCTGAAGGTCAACCAGGTATTTCTAGTCAAGTGATTAGGACTCGGGGAATGATAACATTTTATACTGTATAAAGTAAATTTAATGGTAGAGAGTATGTGTACACTACTAGGTATTCAATGAAATATTCGTATGCTTAGTGAAACCAACACAATCAAAATATTTTCTACTTCCATCTCTTCTTTGAATGAAACCCAAATCTGATGTTTATCAAAAACCAAAGCTTTGTTGTACAGTGACAAGATTTCAGATTTCCATTTTATAGTTTCATTCAGTTACCAAAAAGTGTTGTTGAAAATTTATGACTATCGAAAGATAGTCAGCAAATGGATAATACTGGAAACACGAGTATTTTCTGCTAAAACACCTCAGAAAAATACTATACATCATCATTTTATTCAGCTTAATTTATCCATAATTATTCTGTGTTTAAAAATAAGAGTATTTTCTAGTAAATATTTTATTCTTAAAAAAATCCCTATGTAGATTGTTTTCAGCATATAATCTTTTCAAATTAATACTGATGAATCTTGACAAAATACTAACTATATCAGTTATCTGTTTTTTTATAAATAGAGGCTGCACTGCTTTGATTTCAAGCAGTAGTGAATCAGAATAATGGTGGTATATATTTTTCTGACTGTACTTTGCAGTCTCATAAATTATTTTATTTTATTTTTTTTAACATCTTTATTGGAGTATAATTGCATTACAATGGTGTGTTAGTTTCTGCTTTATAACAAAGTGAATCAGTTATACATATATATATGTTCCCATATGTCTTCCCTCTTGCATCTGCCTCCCTCCCACCCTCCCTATCCCACCCCTCTAGGTGGTCACAAAGCACCGAGCTGATCTCCCTGTGCTATGCGGTTGCTTCCCACTAGCTATCTATTTTACATTTGGTAGTGTATATATGTCCATGCCACTCTCTCACTTTGTCACAGCTTACCCTTCCCCCTCCCCATATCCTCAAGTCCATTCTCTGGTAGGTCTGTGTCTTTATTCCCATCTTGCCACTAGGTTCTTCATAACTTTTTTTTTTCCCTTAGATTCCATATATATGTGTTAGCATACTGTATTTGCTTTTCCCTTTCTGACTTACTTCACTCTGTATCATAAATTATTAATATTTTTATTGCCCCCCCAAAAAACTAAACACAACTTTACTAGCCAGGAAATCTGCATAAGTCATAGTGTCCTGATATTAGACTCTTTATTTGTCAGTAATGATACTTTTTGTATCTATCACACCTTAGGATTTCAAAATTCTTTCACATGTATGATTCACCACATTGTAGCTTTCAGAAGAAATAAACTATGAAAAGTTCATTCAAAGTAAAGGTACAATCAATTAATCAGGTGGATAGCCTAGCACAATCTAATAGAGACATTCGGTTGCAATTACAAAGGACCTGGAACTCTTGGGCAACTTCTTTCATTTCAGTATGCCCTTTTCAACAGAAAAAGAGTTTTGTGGGGTATTTTTTCCCTCAACGTCTAATTCCCATGGACACAATAAATCCCAGCTAAAACATTCATGTGAAGTGTTTAGATTTTCTTCTGTAAAACATACAACATGCGTATTTTTATTATGGTCATAGCCAAATACTTTGATACACCTCCAGCTTTACCTTTATTGTTAATAAGTGTGTCTAATTTACAGCAACGTCTCAAATCTTGTTGATCTGAGTTCTCCTCACCTATTTAATTGGCAGCAGTTCTAGACTTTTCTCAGGAGCTCCTCTTAAAATATTTTTAAGAATTCCCATGCACGTTTACATGTTGCCCAGATACCTGTTAGACACCTTGCAGTACTGGCCTCCTGTCTTGGTTTGCTCCTTCATGGCGTCTCCCCTTGCCAAGGATGCTGAGCGTAGCCTAGGGTCACACTGTACATTTGTCAGTGCTCGCACTGGTATCAAGGCCGGTGCTCAGTCAGCTCTCCTCTTTCTCTTCATCCCCAGGAGCCTTCACAGGGAGACTTGCCATCTTCTCTTATTTCAGCCTTCCATGGAGCACCCCCCTCCCCATAGTTAATGTTGGTTAATTTGTTTCCCACTGACTTTCTAAACTCTGTACAAACTAGAGGTGTGCCTAGATTTTGTGTTAAGTGTCCCTGAATAGTTCGTGACTTGTAGACATTTCTCAAACCTTGTCAGCGGGTTGCATGGTAGGTCTGTCTAGGACACAGGGAAGATATTTAGTGGATTGTGTTGCCTAACTCCACTAGCCCTCCTAAGTTTTTTGTTCTCTGAGCCTGCACAAATGGTCTTATATTGCAGGTGAATTTCTCTCAAATAGTCTAAAAATATCGTACTCTGAAATGAAACCACATGTTGTCTTCAGGTCCTGAACTCAATGTTACTCTCTTCTCAGTCTAGTCAGTTCTGCATAGGTAACTTCAATTACTATTAGTGTTAGTAAGGAATGCTCCAAATGTGCTAAACATTTCGAGAAAAGTACAGTTTGGCTTAGGTCAATGACCTTAATGTTAGTGTACTGTGTTTGTCCTCAGACTCACTGTAACTCAATTGATACTATTTTTAGATGAAAATAGCCAAAATTTTAGGACCTTGATTTTTCTTCAACCATCTATCTACATCCATTCCTGAAAATAGAAATGCATATAATGCAAGCGAAGGGAAAAATGATATCAATTATGTTAAAAGTTAAAAGAAGTGATTAAAAATTTTTATCATGAGTTTTTTTGTTTTAAATAACACTGAGTTAGAAAGTATTATGTAGGAGTTAACCTACAGAAAGACACCTTTATGAGACCACTCATAGAAAAGTGTTACTGAAAGCTTAAGTGCTAACTGCTACCTTAAAAATCATAGTGATCTGCTCGATCTTAGAAATGTAAGAAGACTATCTTCATCTGCATTAGTCATTCAATTTCTTGACCTCTACCCACATTACAGAGGATGTTTCTAAGAATGGAGGTGATGATTCAGAAGAGTAAAACAAAAGGTATTCAATATACTCATTTCACATCTTGGAGGGCATAGGTAATGACAGCTGACCCCTGTCTGTTTCAGTATTTTATTTGTAATAATTGGCAGGATGCTATTACTGTCCATTCAGTACTACTCTGAGCAAATGAGAACTACCTGATGAGGATGTAACCGATATTATCAAGCAATTGTGTGTTTTTAAAATAAATGATACAGTTTTGTGTGTCAGGTGTAGATGGGAATCTTATTTAGCTGTTGATAGAAATGATATTTCTCTTGCTGGACAGCAAAAGAAAGTGGACCAAGTGTGGACCAAGTGATGGGAATGAACATCTTTCACAGGCTGATCATTATCTTCTCCCTCAGGATGAAAATATACTTGGACAATATGATTACAATTATGGTAATTTTCAACTTGAGTGATTTTCAGCCTCAAATTGTAATTATAGACACTTTTTTTAAAATTTGGAAGGTATCTTGTAAAACTTTGCTTTAGGTTGAATCTTGATTGAGAGGGCTTTATTTACTAAGTTTATTGTTAATTCTTAGCATAAAATCTTTCTAGTTAGTCAAAATATAGAGGTATAGTCTAAATAAAAACTCAGAAATTTTTTCATTTCAAACATATAGAAATATTATGCTACTTAAAATTATACTTTCTGTAGTACTGAAGCATGGAATGTAATCCTAATGCTTAGCATTTAAAATTTTTTGATGGCTTTATTAAGTTATAATTGCCATACAATAAACTGCATAGAAAGTGTACAATTTTAAATATTTTGAAATATGTTTATACCTGTGTGTGTACCACAATAAAGAAAACAAACATACTGTCACCCCCAAAAGTTTTCTCCTGACCCATGTAATCCCTCCCTCTTATTCTAGCCCTTCCCAGACATCCACCGATCGATCTGCTTTCTGTCACTATAGATTTAATTACATTTTCTAGAAATTTATATAAATATAATTACTCAACATATATCCTTTTCTGTCTGGCTGCTTTCATTCAGCATGATTATTTTCAGATTCATCCATGCTGTTGGAAGTATCTCTTTATCACTGAGTAGTATATGTAATAATTTTTTATCCATTCACCCTGTTCATAGGCATTCAGGTTGTGGATTGCTTCCAGGTTTTGACTGCTACTACACGAAACTTTAAACAGAACTATATCAGCAGTAATATTAAAACAAAATGGAATAAATATTTCAATTGAAAGATGAAAGTTATCAAACCATACTAAAGAAATAGTTATAAGAGGCACATCTTAAATATAAGAATACATAAAGTTTGACATATGTTTTCATTTCTCTTGAGGAGAGACCTAGGAGAGGAGTGGCTAGGTCATGTGGTAGTTGTATTCTTGAATTTTTAAGACACTGCCAAATTATTTTCCAATGTGACTGCACCATTTTATTTCCCGATCTACAGTGTATGAGAGTCCCAGTTGATCCACATTCTTGCCAACACTTGGTATGGTCAGTCTTTTCAATTTTAGCTATTTTAATAGATGCATAGTGGTATATCATTGTGGTTTTAATTTGCATTTACCTAATGAATAATGATGTCAAATATCTTTTCATGTGCTTATTTTCTATCTGTATATCATTTTTTGGGAAGTATCTTTTCAAATATTTTGCTCAGTTTTTATTGGGTTGTTTGTTTTCTTATTATGTGGTCATAGAGGGTTCCTTATATATATTGTCAATACAAGTCCTTTATTAGGTATTTGATTTGCAAACATTTTCTCTGGTCTGTGACTTGTCCTTTCATTCTTTTAACAGTATCTTTCAAAGAAAAACAGTCCTGCATTTTTATGAAGTGTATTAGTTTTTAAAATAAGTTATACTTTTGCTTTTCTCCTAGAAGTTTATAGTTTTAGGCTGTACATATAGGTCCCTGACCCACTTTGAGTTCATTTTTGTACATGGTGTGTAGTATGGGTTAAATTTCATTTTATGTTTTTGCATATGGTTATGGTTTTTTTTTTTCCAGTACTTTTTGTTGAAAACACTATTCTTTCTCCATTGAATGGCCTCTGCCAAAAATCAATTGTTTATATATGTTTGAATATATTTCTGGAATCTCATTTCTGTTCAATTAGTCTGTTTATCTTAGCACTATCATATTCATTACTGTAGCTTTAAAATGAATCTTGAAGTAAGGTAGTGTGAATCTTCCAAATTTTTTGTTCTTTTTCAAAGTTGTTTTGGCTGTTCTTGGTCCTTTGCATTTCCATATGAATTTCAGAATCAGCTTGTCATTTCTATAAAAAAAGCCTGCAGAGATTATGATTGGGACTGCTTTGAATCTATAGTTCAGTTCTGAGGAGACTTACAGCTTAACAAAATTGAGTCTTTTGATCCATGGACACAGTATATTTTTCAATTTATTCTTGGCTTCTTTAATTTCTGTCAGCAAAGTTTTGTAGTTTTCAGTGCACATATCTTACACAGCTTTTGTCAGAATTATCTCAGTCTTTTATCAGTTTTGATTCTTTGTAAATGAAAATTTAAAAATTTAAATTTCTGATTATTTATTGCTATTATATAGATATACAATAGATGTTTATATTGATCTTATATTCCATAACTTTCTAAATTAACTTATTAGTTCTTGTAACATTTTTGTAGATTCCGTAGCTGTTATATATAGACAATCATGTTATCAGAGAGTAAAAGTTTTATTTTGCTTTCTAATCTGTCTGACTTTTATTTCATTTTCTTGCTTTAGTGCACTAATTAGGGCCCTAGAACAGCTGAATCAAAGTGGTGATACTGGAGGTGTTGCCTTGTTCCAAATCTTAGGGGGAAGCATTCAGTCTTTCACCATTAAGTATATTAGCTGTATTTTTTTTATATATAATATTGTTTATCAAGTTGGGGAATTTCTTTTCTTAGTTTGTTTAGAGTTCTTATAAGCAGTAGGTATTGGATTTTGTCAAACGCTTTTTCTGCATCTGTTGACAAGATCATATCGTTTTCCTTCGTTAGTGTGTTAACTTAATAAATTACATTTGATTGCTTTTAAAGTTTTAAACCAAGCTTATATTTCTGGAATAAAAACTTTTATCCTTTAAGGTCTTACTCTAAGCTTTGTTAGGCAGCCCAGAACAATATTTAGTCTAATTTTCCCCCTACTGAGGTAAAACCCTTCTAAGTACTCTTCCCTAAGTCCATCAGTTAAGTCCTACTCTGGCTGGTGAGAATAGGAAATATTTTTAGCTTTGTGCAATCTCCAAGTAATGTTCTTTGTTCCCTCTTATCCTTTCCAGTGGTTCTTTTCCCAGCATAAGTTGATTTCTTTAAGTGTATATGCTGAGCAATACTCATCCAAGACTTGAGAACGGCCCTCTGCAGACCTCTGGTGTTCCCTCTCTGTGCTGTTCTCTGCTCTCTGACACTCTGTCTTATGAACTGTAGCTGCTTTGACTCCCCTAAACTTCTGTCTTTTCCATTTTTGGTTTCCTCCTCCTTGTACTCAACGTGGAAATTTTCTTCAGGCAGTAAATTTAGGCCACCTTGGTGCTCGCCTCTATTGTCTTCTTTCTTTCAGGGATCATTGTTCTTATTGCCTGAGTCCATTTCCTTGAAAGTTGTTTTTTCATGTATTTTTGCTTGTTTTTTATTTGTTTTAGGTAGAAGGGTGTAGGGGATCAGGATTTGCCACCCTAAAGTATGTCACTCTGGCATAGTAATTATTCTAAGATACAGCAGACTTGAGAAGAACTCTGAAAACAAGTAGGAGTTGTGAAACATTCATATTTGTAAGAGAAATCTCCATTTGTAAGAGTGTTTCCGCTGCTGTACCTCAAAGGAGAGGATGAACAAATCTCTAGAAACTCTAATCACTGGAGAAGGCCATGACTTAAACCTGTATCACAATCTTACCCTTGTTTACTGTGCTTTTCCTGGTTACTTCCCATAATTGACTCTTCCCACCCTCAACATCCTCTTCTGTCTTTAGCTGAGGTTGGTATTTAAGGTGAGGGCTTTGGCCATTTTTGTGAGCTACCCAGTATTCCTGGGTCTCTCCCATGTATAGATGTTATTAAATTTTGTGTGATTTTTCTCCTGTTACTCTGTCTCCTGTCAATTTTAATTCTAGATCATCCAGAAGAACCTAGAAGGGTAGAGGAAAAATTTTTCCCCCCCAGCAAGGGTAAATCTAGTTCCATCTTGGCCAGAAGAAAAAGGCTCTATTAATATTTTTAAACTTTAGTTGGCCCTCTGTATCCACAGGTTCCACATCTGTGGATTCAACTGGCTGTGGATAGAAAATATTAAAAAATAAATTCCAGAAAATTTCAAAAATCAAAATTTGAATTTTCCACATGTTGGCAACTATTTACATGGCATTTACATTGCACTTACAACTATATACATAGCATTACATTGTACTTACTGCTATTTACACAGCATTACATTGTGTTAGGTGTTATAAGTAATCTAGAGATGATTTAAAGTATATGAGAGGATTTACACAGGTTATATGCAAATACTATGCCATTTTATATAAGGGACTGTTGCTGAACACAAGTTCGTGTGCCCAATGCACAGTGAGACCAAACAAACTGGAACATCGGAGTGTGGAGCAGAGAAAGGTTTACTGCAGGGCTGAGAAAGGAGAACAGGTGGCTTCTGCTCAAAAAAAGCCCGAACATCCCAATGGTTTTTGGGGAAGAAGTTTTATAGGCAAAATTTGGGGTGGGGGCTGCAGAGTGTGTGACTTTCTTCCATTTTGGTTGGTGGTGAGGTAAAAGGTGGTGTTCTAGGAATCTGAATCATTAGCCTTCTGGTTCTAACCAGTCTGGGGTCTCAGCATGAAGTTTGGTAAGCTACAGTAATCAAAACAGCATGGTATCTGTACAAAAACAGACATATGGATCAATGGAACAGAATAAAGAGCCCAGAAATAAACCCACGCACCTATGGTCAATTAATCTTTGACAAAGGCGGCAAGAATGTACAATGGGGAAAAGACAGTCTCTTCAGCAAGTGGTGTTGGGAAAGTTGGACAGCGTGTAAATCAATGAAGTTAGAATACTCCCTCACACCATACACAAAAATAAATGAAAAATGGCTTAAAGACTTAAAAATATAAGACTGCTAGCAGAGAACATAGGCAAAACATTCTCTGACATAAATTGTACCAGTGTTTTCTTAGGTCAATTTCCCAAGGCAATAGAAATAAAAGCAAAAATAAACAAATGGGACCTAATCAAACTTACAAGCTTTTGTACAACAAAGGAAACCATAAACAAAATGAAAAACCTATAGACTGGGAGAAAATATTTGCAAATGAAGCCATCAACAAGAGTTTAATTTCCAAAACATACAAACACTCATACAACTCAATAACAACAACAAAAAACAACCCAATCAAGAAATGGGCAGAAGACCTGAATAGACACTTCTTCAAAGAAGACATACAGATGGCCAACAGGTACATGAAAAGGTGTTTAACGTCGCTAATTATTAGAGAAATGCAAACCAAAATTACAATGAGGTACCACTTTGCAATGTCAGAATGGCTACCATTAAAAAGTTTACAAATAACAAATATGGTGCAAAGGGAACCCTCCTACACTGTTGGTGGGAATGTAAATTGGTGCAGCCACTATGGAAAACAGTATGGAGATTCCTCAAAAAACTATAGTTGCCACATGATCCTGCAACGCCACTCCTGGGCATATATCTAGACAAAACTATAATCCAAAAAGATACATGCACCCCTATGTTCATAGCAGCACTATTTACAATAGCCAAGACATGGAAATAACTTTAATGTCCATTGACAGAGGAATGGATGAAGAAGATACAGTACATATATACAATGGAATACTACTCAGCCATAAAAAGAATGAAATAATGCCTTTTGCAGCAACATGGATGGACCTAGAGATTATCATGCTAAGTGAAGTAAGTCAGAAAGAGAAAGACAAATACCATATGATGTCACTTATATGTGTAATCTACAATGTGACACAAATGAACTTATCTATGAAATAGATTCACAGGCATAGAGAACAGACCTGTGATTGCCAAGGGGGAGGAGGTGGTGGGGGAGGGATGGATTGGGAGTTAGGGATTGGCAGATGCAAACTATTATATGTAGAATGAATAAACAGCAAGGTCCTACTGTATAGCACATGGAACTATATCCAATCTCCTGGGATAAACCATAATGGAAAAGAATATAAAAAAGAATGTGTGTGTATATATATATATATATATATATATATATATATATATATATATATATGTATATACATATATATATATGTATAACTGACTCACTTTGCTGTACAGTAGAAATTAACACAACATTGTAAATCATCTATACTTCAGTAAAATTAATTTAAAAAAAAAGAAACTGGGAACACTGAAAGGCTTTTGTACCCAGGAGGGCCTCACAGGATCCTGCTAGGTTTCAGGACTTGAGCATCTACAGATTTGCTATCAAGGGGTGGGGGCAGGGGGTCCTGGAACCGATCCCCTGAGGATACTGAGGGACAACTGTATACCTTTCTCCATCATGGAAATCTACTCTTTTACTCTATGAATTAAAGTTGTCGACTGAAATAAAAAATGCACAACGTGAGAGCTGTGAGTTTCAGTTTTACTTCGGGACCTTACTGAGGACTGTAGCCTGGGAGACAGCCTCTCAGATAACTCTGAGGAACTGTTCCAAAGTGGTAGGAGAGGTAGACAGATAGATACATAGATAGATAGATCTATCTCTATGTATATGAAATTATATATATATGAAAACTTTGTATATATCTATATAGATATATATGAACTTTATTGGCTGGGAAATACATATCTCACAAGTTAATGATTTTAGTGCTTATCTATGTATGGGAACATGCAAGAATCTGGGATCATTGAAATTCTTCCTTAGATACGCATTTTAACTATCTAAGGGCCCATATATCCAAAACACAAAATGCTTCATCCTGTTTTTTATCCTGAATTCCTTTTAGGGTGTGCTGTAGGCCAGTGACTGCAATGGCTAATGACTTGATCTTTGTGGAACAGGATGGTGGGCAACATCCTTTGTTTTACAAAGTCTAGGTACTTTTTGGTAAGGTTAGTTAATTTCTATTTTTTAAATATTGAATTTCATCAAATGAAATGGAATTTGCCTCAATTTTTAAATTTTAAAAATCTGGATTTTTTTTTTTTTTGCGGTTCACAGAAACTTTCATAATAATGATTTGGTAATATGATTTGAAACCAGCAAAATCTGACTTTGAAATTTGTGACTCCGTGCATTTCATATGCTTGTTGTCTTCATGGCATCAGTTGTTCCATTTCCCTTGAAGAGTTTTATTATGCCTGTTTACTTATTCACTAAATACATGACAAGCTTGAGGAATAAAGTGATGAATCAGACACAAGCCTTTGTCCTGTAGCAGAGGAAGGCCATGCTATTATCAAGTGAATGTAATAAAATGCTAATTTTCAAGCAGTTAAACACAATTTCTCTGCTAGTCATTGCAGTGTTTGGTGTTCACATATAAAATGCAATGACATTCAATGAAAACTAAGCCCTGGTAAGGTCATAGTCTATGAGGATAAATGCTGTTCATTTATTTTCACTGAGCACCACTACTGTAAGTGAAATAATTACCTATATCTAACTTTATTTTGTATATTTTCTCCTTTCAATTTATATATAATTCTGTAATCAGCATTCATTTTTTTGGGGGGGGAGATAAATATAAACATATTCTTTAAAATAAATAAAATAACATGGAGAGTTTTTAAATGTGAAACTTTAATAAGATGGGATTTTTAGAAGAGCATGCTGAAAATAACGAAATACATATTCTGAAATATTAAAGATATTCATTTTATAGCAAATTTTGGTACAAATATATTTAATAAGTGAAAACAAGTTTAGTAGTATTCTGATATCAGCTTCTAGTTTATATTAAAAAAGAACTTGTTTTAATTCTTAATTAGATTGACTAATGGATTCGTCTCTAATCTGGTGTGATCTGTATTTACTCATTTTTTTCTGACTCTGTCAT